>NC_133825.1:34843311-37725811 GCF_047830755.1 Zonotrichia albicollis | reverse complement strand
GCGGTGGTCGAGGTGGGGGCTGGACCCAACCCTGGGGGGTCCCCACGTTCGCGCTGCCCCTGCCCGCACCTGCCCGCTCCCGGTGCCCGCTCCCGCCCCGGCGCGGGGGACACGGGGCAGCCCAGCCCCCGACGGGGCGGGTGATGAGCGACCTCCGGGCCCCCAGCTCGCTGTCGCAAGGCGCTTCCATGTTCCCGCACTGTCTGTTGCCAGTTGTTAGTTTTCACCTCTCCAGGCCAGGACCTGGGGTGTTTAAGCGGATTAACGCCTTTATTTTTCTTGTCGGGAAAGGCCTGTGTCTCCCCTGCCCCGTGCCCATCTTTTCCCAGGCCGAACCGCGGTGAGCCAGTGCCCAGGGCACGGAGCACCGGGCTGGGGGCGAGCAGCTCCGAAACGCTGCCGGTTTGCCGGGAGCGGACACGGGACGGACTGTGCCCCCTCTGTGAATCCGTGCCTGAAGTACTGCGGGCAAGTTGAAGGCCAGACAAGGGGACCGCCGTCCCAGGTGTCCCCGGCCATGACGTTCCAGCTGGGGGTCTCGGCCCAGCGCCCTCCTTCTCCGGGATAGAGCGGGACACGGACGGGAGCGGCCGGCGGCCCCTGGCTCGGCGAGACAGATCCCGAGATCCCTAATTTGGGGTAAATCTCGGAGGGGGCAGGAGGGGTTCCATGCCGCGTCCATGGCTGCAGCTCTCCGAGAGGGTCGGGAAGGGCTGCGGCTGGGTCAGCCCAGAGGACACGATTCTGCGCTGTCACCGCGTCCCTATTGCTGCTGCGGGGAAAAAAACCCAAACCACCCTGCAAACAGCAGTCCCACTCCCACACCCACCCACCCCCGTCCCCCGAAAAAAGAACAGAAACAAGAAAAAAACCCCAAAAAACATACCACTGAAAAGGAAAAAACAAACAAACAAACAAAAACCCGTATTGTATCTAAAATTCGAGGAAGAGCGAACCCTGAGCAATAGATCTCCTCATATAGGTGATCCTAGGGAACGGCGCATTTCAAACTGGATGACAAACGACGCGCACAAGCAGGAGCTTCATTTTTAAGCTAAAAAAAATAAATAATCTTTTGTTTTGCAAAACGCAGATTAAACAGCCAAAATCCCAGTTATCTGGAAATAGGGGGCTAGCCAAATTAACAGGCTACAAATCTTCAGGAGGAGGCTTTATTTACTAACCCGCCCCAGCCACGTGTGGTAAACTTCTGCGGGTGCAAGGCGGCCCGGCATCTCTTCCCTTTGCACTCAGAAGTCAATAGATCAGAAACCCAAATTAACTCCCAGCCTATTTTCCATACACCCAGCCACTTTTTTTTTTTTTTTTTTTTTTTTTTTTTTTTTTTTTTATTTCTTGGTTATAGTGAATTGTACTCTTTGCAGCCTCATTAAATCCATTCCAAGACAAAAGAATAAAAGACTGGGGGGAGGGAGGGGACAGGAGAGGAGGGGGAACAGGAGAGGGAATGGGGAAAAAACAGATAAAGAAAACAAATAAAGCCCTTTAACTAGATCTTCACATAAATGTCACAGTTTCTCAGCATTTACGATTTCCCTGCTTAGCATAAAAACACTTAAGGACAAGATTGAAGGCTTTCCGAGAGGTCTGGACAGAAGTCAAAGCTATCATTCGGAGGTTAAAAAAAAAAAAAAGAATAAAAAGAAAAAGGAAAAAAGAGGGGATGGCGAAGTGGGGGCGGGAGGTGGCGGAAAACAAGTGCTCTTCCAAATAATACTAAAGAAAAGTGAATTTCATTGTAATTCATAGGCTTGTTCCAAATACCAAGAGAGAAAGAAAAAAGAATAGAAGCGCACAGATGCCCCGACGAAGGGAGAACAGCTCTGCTCCCATTGTTGTGGAGTTAAACAGTGGAAGGGAGGGTTAACCTAATCCATCAAATTGTCTGGAAATTGTGAAGAAAATTCAAAAACCATATGGTCTCCAAGCGCTCGCCTTCTCTCTGCTGCGGAGGGGCACGCTTGTTTCAGCATGGCGAACCGCAGGAGGCTGTATATGCTCCATTGTCGCTTGTCACTTCAGAGAAGAGGGCTCATTTGTCCCCAGTTTTCATGCTTTACGCTAAAAATTACAACCCCATCCATTCTCAAAGAGGAGAAAGATTTATTTAGCCTCGGAGAAACTGGACCAAAAAAAAAAAAAAAAAAATCCAACCCACAAACCAACCCCGTCTTATCTGGACACTTCTCTGCCGACTCCACCACTGTACACCAGATTTGCCTTTCTCACATAAATTTTACAAAGAATAGGGAGAAACACACGTTGCTCGACTCCAAAGGCAGGTCACGCTGCCAAGAGAAAACACATTCACCAGAGCTTTAATTTTAGTGGGGAAAAAAAAAATTAAAAAAACCCCAAAATAAAATTAAAAAAATAGGGAGGAAATTAAAAGAAAAAGAACTAAATGTAGGAAACGAAACATTTTCCATCCCCATGTTCCCCGTGGCAGCTTTTGCCCAAGCGCGGGAGGCCTGGCCAGCCGGGCGGAGGGCAGCTCCCCCCACAGCACACCCCGCTCCTTTTGTCCAAATCGCTGATAACTCCTTGCTGCCGCTCGGATTTGTTTTTTCTTTCAATTATTTTTTTCCTGCCCATTTTTCCCCCCTGCAATTTCAGGCTCGAAATGCCTTGCTGACAGCGGGAGGGTCCCGGGGTCCCGGTGGTTCCGCCCGCCCCTCCGCGCTCCCGCCGCCGCCGCGCATCCCCCGCGCCCGGGAAGCGCTGCCCGCACCTCCGGCCGCATCCATGCTCCGCGTTCTTCCTGTGCTAAACTCTGCCTGGCATTAGACATAGATAAAAACCCTAAATAATAATATTGGTCTAGCTCGTGTGCTCCTTTCCCCTCATTTTTCTCGCAGGTACTGCTCTCAGAGTAACTTTAAATGCAAACGGGATGGGAGATTCCTGCGAGGGAAAAGTCCGGTGTAGCCTCGGACCTGCGGGGTGCTTTTTCGGTCACAAATGAAGGACGTTAAAAAGTATATTAAAATGGTAAGGATTTTATTGTATCGGAAAAAAAGAGCTATCTGTACAATTCTAAGAGACAGTAAATAAAGCGACATTGTCCCTATCGGAACTTAAATAGCAGGCCTTTTAAAATTTGTACAATTCAAACAAAACCAGGTCTTAAATCTGTACAATTTTTTAAATTTATAGTGTAATATTTAAATGTATTGATTTTGGGATTTGTACTTTTTTATTTCCATAGCATGCAAAAAATTCTAAAAAGAGTAAAAAATAATTCTAGGATTTTTTTTATTTTTCCTTTTTTTTTTGTTACCACCTTCATATCAAAAATACGAAAGGCAGCTTTTTAATAAAAGCACAACAATAGCAGAAAATGGTAAAAATAGCTTTTAATTGTTAAAATGAGGCAGAAATTGCATTGGAGACAAATCTCTATGCTCTAGGAAAAAAAGAAAGTATATATTTTTCAACTTGCATTATCACCCAGCCCCAAGTTCCCAAGATTGCGAAAGAAAAAAATATTTTTAAAGGGAAAAAAATTAGTTCGTGCACATCTGAAACATGCAAGGAAAGGAAAGCGGCTAATTTTTTGCTGTTGCCGTTTTAAGCCTAACTTAAATCTTCTCTTAAGTGGTTTGTTTCGGAAGTCTTTGAAAACAACTGCTTTCCCAAACATCTGTTGGAAGCCAGGTTTATCCCAAGGTTACGCGTCTCCCTTATAGATAAAATAATCATCACTGATAGCTATTAGAAAAAAAATAATAATCAAAACCTCAAAAAGAAGGGGGAAGGAAAAAATTCCAATATATAAGTTTAAATATTTATACAGAAGCCGTCCGTAATTGCACCGTTCCGAAGATGTGGCAGGCGGAGGGATATCGACTCTACCCTAAATTAATCGGGGGTGTGTGTCTGTGGTGGGGTTCTATTGCTTATTGCTCCGGCCGAGCGAGCGGCCGCCCCGCCGCGCTGCCGGGGCCGGCCTGGGGGGCCGAGGGTGCCGGTTTGGAGCTCTCGGGATGGGGGGGAGGGACATGGGGGGGCACGCCGGCCGCCCCTCAGTCATCCACGTCGATCTCCACGTCCTCCTCCTCCTCTTCCTCCTCCTCCTCGCTGTCCCGGCGGCTGCGGGGCCGCTCCGTGGGGGGCGAGGCGGGGCGGGGCGGCTGCGGAGCGCCGGGCTCCCGGGCGGCGGCGGGGGGCGGCGGCGGGGACCCGGGCCGCGCCTTGCCCCGTCCCTCTGCGCTGGGCTCCAGCTCGGCCAAGGCCACGATGTCCACGGCGGGGTTGGGGCCCAGCTTTTTGGCCGATTCCACGTCGGCCTTCATCTCCTCCAGGTCTCTCTTGAGCTTGGCGCGGCGGTTCTGGAACCAGGTGATGACCTGGGCGTTGGTGAGCCCCAGCTGCTGGGCGATCTGGTCCCGGTCCGCCGGCGACAGGTATTTTTGGTAGAGGAACCGCTTCTCCAGCTCGTAGATCTGGTGGTTGGTGAAGGCCGTCCGCGACTTCCGACGCTTCTTCGGCGTTTGCCGCTGCCCGAAGATGGTCATCCCGTCCCGGCCTGCCGACGAGCCGCCAGATTGTCCCCGCTTTCCCGTGTCCACCCCGACCCGAGCCCCCGGACCCCACACCCCTGCCCCGTGGGTATCTGGAGGGAGCGGGACGGAGCCCCCTCTCCCGCACCCCGAGGGCCACGGGGGAGGATGCTCCGGGTACCGGCCGGGTACGGGCCGCGCAGGGACCCCCATCCCACCCCGTGCGACACCCTGGGAAATGGCGGGGGACGAGGAGAGGAGGAAAACCAGGCCCTGGGGAGGAGCGGGGTACCCACCCGTTGGAGGACCCCCTACTCTGAGAGGGGCTTACCTTCGGCCGCCTGCAGCACGCTGACTTCCAGCCCCTTGAAGGTCTTGCTGGCCAGCTCTTCCAGGGCGCAGAGGGGCGAGGTCTGGGAGAGCAGCGCCCGGCCGGAGAGGGGCAGCCCGGCCGGGGGGTGCTTCTCGGCGGCGGAGAGGAGGTGGGCCGTTCCGCAGAGGGTGTAACTCCTCCGCACCGAGGGCTTGTTGAGGATGTCCTCGATGCTGAAGGGGGTGAGGGGCTTGTTGGAGTTGGCCGGCGGTGGGAGGTGATCCAAGGGGCTCCGCCGCCGTTCTTCCCCCGAAGAGGGCTTGGGTTCTTCTTTGGAAGTCATGGTGGGGCCGGGCTGCACGGGGCTGCCTTCCCCACCCGCGACGGGGATGCGCTGCCGCGGGGAGAAGCCCCCGGCGGGACCGCGGGGTGACGGCGGCGAAGACAGCGAGCAAAAGTTGAAGCCCACCTCCAACTCCGGCGGAGGAGCCCCGGGTCCTCCCGGGGAGAGCCACGTCGGGCGGCGGGCCGGGCGGGCAGGGCGGCGGGCGGGCGCGGAGCGGAGCAGAGCTGCCGTCGGTCCCTCGCCGAGAGGTGGTCCTGCCGTACCTCTTGTCCCAGGGTTTTGGGTCGGAGATTTCCCCCCCTCCTGTCTGTCTCCTCTCTCTCTCTCTCTCTCTCTCTCTCTCTCCCTGTCTCTCCTCTTTCTTTCTCTTTCTAGCTGCTATTTTAAGAAACACCCCAAATCACAGCACTTTCCCTGCCCCCCCACCTCAAGCTAATACCCACCCCAAAATAATTTTTAAAAATAATTAAAAAAAAAAAAAGAAAAAGAAAAAGCAGACTTCGTCGGGGGGAAGAGCAGCCCTCGTACCGAGACCTCGGACCAGGGGGAAAGAAGCGAGAAGAGATGGGGTAATTGACTATTGCTAACAAGTTATTGTTGATTGGGAGGTAATCAATTATCTTCAATGACACTTTTCGCCCTCTCTCTCTCTCTCTCTCTTTCTCTCTCTCTCTCTCTCTGTCCAATGCAGGCTTTTGCAAGTTCGGAGACCCATTAATTAGGAGGCGGTATGGAGGTGGAGCCCAGTTGAATTATAATGCTGAATGCACTTGTCATATTCTGGCCCTGCTATTTGTTTGGACATATATATTTTTAAATTACATTACAAACCAGCCTTTATTGCATCAGGATAATACAGTATAGTGAAAAATAATAATAAGCGAAAACAAAACAAACCGAAAAATATCCGGCTGTATCTTTTTTTTCTTCCCCCCGAGATTTTTTTTTCTTTCCTTTCTATTCTCCCTCCTGCTAATTTCTGCTACCAGGTTATTCAAAATGTCTCTCTCCAGCTCTACCCAGAGCCCTTTGATTTTTTTTTTTTTTTTTTAATGAGGGGAAGAAGGGGAGAGCCTGGTTCCAGGTAAGGCAGACCTTTCCTTTCCAATAAAACCCGAAGGTTTCCGCCGAATTTGTCGTGCTCCTCTTTCCCAGCGCCCTGTGTCGGAGCGTGCTGCGGGGCCCGGGGCGGGAGCAGGGCCCCCCGGTGTCGGGAGAGCCCACGGAGGGGTTGCGTGGCGGGCTGCGGGCCGGGAGCGCTCCGGGGATGGCGGCGGCTTCTGGGGCTCCGGTGGTGCCCGGTGCTCCTGGCCGGGAGCAGCGCGGGGGAAAGAGTCGGGGAGGGCCGGTTTCTAGCCCGAGTCCTTTTGCTGCGAGCCCACGGGAGGCTCTGGAGAGGGGCAGGGCTGACGGGGGTTGCTGTGTCCCCCACTCTCGGGGAACCCGGCCCGGCCCGGCTCTCCCCGCGGCCAGACCCGCTCCTTAGTATTTCAAGGCGGATCACCATCCCGCTTCTGTCTCGCCGTTCCGCAGGGACGGAGACAAAGCCCAGAGCCGGGGCGAACAGCTTGGCCCCCACTGCGGGCATGAACGCTCCCCCACGGTCCCCGGGGGGACCTCGGCCGGGACACGAGCCGGGGCCGGGGCTGGGGCTGGACGGGACGGGAGGTGGTGGGAGAGGCGGTGGGGCAGGAAGAGAGAGATAGGGGCTTGGACTGGGCCCCAACTTTCCCTCCTCACCTTGAGGGCCTAGGGGAGGACGGCTGGCAGCTCCCAGGCCGCTAGGTACCAAACAAGCACAAAAGAAGCAAATGGCTCCTCTCCTTAAAGCGCCCTCTTCCCATTTTTTATAGCTCTCTGGGAGTCTCTTTATGCAGTGACCTATTTTTAAAGGCCTATATTGGGTTATTCATCATATCAAATACTGCGAGGAGATGGGGGGGAGCCGGTCGGGGGGGAGCGAATTACACTGATTCTAAATCGCCCGGCTTCTTTGCTTTGCTAGGTGGATTATTTGCTTCGCTTTGCTCGGGTTTTATGAAGTGATTTAAACATATTTTAACCAATTAGAGACTTTCCTCCTCTCCCTTGTGTCCCCTCGCATTGTTTTCCAGCGTGTCGTTTTATGTCAGGATCCAGGTTTTATTGAGAACTCAGCCGGGGTGCTGGTGTTATAATTACAGAAATAAGGTTTTAAAAAAAATAAAAAGGAGGGGGAAAAAACGAAAGAAAAATAGCTTCGTTCCTGAGTGCGAGTTTGGGCGGGCTGGCGGGCGTACGGGATGCTCTGAGGCACAGCCGGTTCCCCGCTGCAGCCTTTCCCACAGAGTGGAGTGCGGACACGGGAGGAACTCACTCCCCCCATCTCGAGCACAGCCCGTTTCGTTCAGGGCGCGAGCAAAAGTGATTCAGACACAGCGAAATCCTACAAATCGTTTTGGATCCCCCGTTGTCCCCCCAGCCTGCGTCTCCTCTCTCTTCTACGCGGGAGGACAGGGCTTTCAAAGCACCCTGCATGTTTTTTTGCTTTTGGCTCCCTAATAGGGGCAGAGCCAGGGGGAGGACGGACAGCAGCCTCAGTACAGACTTCCCGACACAGAGGGACCCTTCCTCGTTTGCCTCGGCCGCTGTCTGGTAGGGGATAGACGGTTTCTTGCTTTGCATGAACAGCTCAGCCCGATGGCTCCAGGCCTGTCGCCTGCCCTTGTGCCCAGCGTCCCTCCCCAGATAGCACCTCACTGGAAAAAGGGTGGTTGAGAGGGAAGGGGGCAGATCCCGGCCGCCTTCCCCGAGTCCCCCGGCTCTCGTTGGTTGTCCCGGCGGGCTTCGACCGAGCCCTCTCCTCTGTGCTCTCCGCTGCCCGGTGCTGCCTTTGGCGGATTTGGGCTCGTTTGTCCTGTGCTTACTTTTCCTTTGCAACCGCTGCATCTCCCTCCTCGCAAACGATTCCCTCTCTGTACACCGGGGGTGGGCTGGGCTGACCCCAATCCGGCTTAGGGGGAGAGCTCTTCATCTCCCCTCCTCATCCTTCGGAGTTTAATGATTTTAATTTTCTTTTTTGGCAGCCCGTTTGACACTCAACCCCGAATTAGGGACTCTCAGTGCCCTGCGGCGTGTCCCATTGCATCTCACTGTCCTCGGAGGGCTCCTGAGAGCAAGGGAGCCCCGGGGACAGCTGGGGGCCTGCTCCTGCCACCGCCACGGAACTTCGCATCCCGCCGGGCTCTTCTTCCCGTCCCGCCGGGACTCAGCTGCTAGTCGTGTGTCCCAGCTTTGAGGTCGTTTGGGGAAGAACACCCTCATCCAATGCGCTCCAACACCCTCCCTCCCCGCTGCTTCTGCCTGCAACAGCCCCTCTGAGTGGGACCTGGAACTGACCTACTCCTGGGGCAGGCAGAAGTTTGAGTCGGGTTCCCCATCGAGAGATGGGGACAAGCAGGGCTGGGGGGCACGGCTGCCCTTGGATGTCCCCGGGGATGGATGAGGGCTTCCTCCCAAACCTTTGGGAAGTGTCGGTCTAGGTCCCTGCCTTCCAACGTGGAAGAAAAGCGAGTGAAGCTGCGGCGTTTCCTCCTCACAGAGGAGAAAACTGCAGCTGAAACCAAAACTCCTCGTGAGTGCGGACACACAACAACAACAACAACAACAACAAAATCTCAGGCTACGAGTAGCATCTTTGGAAGCCTTTCCTCTTGCCGTCTCCAGAACCGTATTTCGGGGTGTGGGCATAGCTGCCCTCCCCGGAACAGTCCCGGGCCCGGCGGGCAGCAGCAGGACGCTCCCGGGGCTGCCCGGCTCTGGCTGTGTGCGGTCCGCTCCTGTCCAGGAAAATGTCACAGGAATATAATTAAAGCAGGCGGCATATATCATTCAAGTGTTGATCACCAAAGTAACTGCGTACAAATGACACCTCCTTTCCCGGCATAGCTGAGCCGTGCATGGCTCCCAGCTATGTCTGCCTAGTTTAAGTGGTCTAAACACGTTACCACTCCCTGATAGCAGCGGGGAGAGGAGCAAAACTCCTGCCCTCCAGCTAGTAGCTAGTCTTGGCACGGTATCTCTCAAAGGCCGGGAGGGCGAGCCGGGAACCTAAGAAATAACTGTTTTCGTCTTCAAGCATCCCTCCAAGTTTGGGGCTGCGAGTGCCGAGCGGCGGAGAGGCCCCGGTGGGACCCGCGGTGAACAGAGAGCCACGGCAGGGTCTGTGGTCCTGTCCCAGTCCACTCCTGAAAAACGGCCGGTAACAGGTACCTAGAGATATCCCCTGATGCCGCCGCCGCCGGGCACAGCACGGCGTTGCTCTCTTCGGAAAACAACGCTCCCCAGTTGGGCGTCCGTCGGCTGCCAGCTATGATGGGGAGGGGGCACCGGGGTACCGGCGAACCCTGTAGGGTTAGGGAGAAGCTCCCCAGCAGAGCCCATTTCTGGAGCTCGTTGTACAGCTGTCGGGCGATCCTTCCTTCCCTCGCAACCACCTCCTTACAGGGGAAGAAACTTTTCTGCACCAAAAATAAATGTGACTCGAGTACTCGGATCCGGCCTGGGAGCTGGGGTCAGGGGCACCGCGCCCAGCCCGGCCCGGCTCGACTGGGACACACCGGCCCCGGGAAGCCCCGAATTTTCCCCGGCAGAGAAAGATGGAGAAGTGGCCGTTCCCTCGGTCTTCGGCCGCGGGGCCGGGACCTGAACGGGGCCGACCAGGGACGAAACCCGCCGGTCCAGAAACCCAGCCAGGAGCGGGATGCGAGGAGCAGCCCCCCTCGGGCGGACGGGAGGTGCGGTGCCCAGCTCCCCGACTTCACCTGGGGATTTTCGTTTGCAAACCAGCTCTCGGGGCGACTCAGCGGAGCCGAGATCAGCCGAGCTCCAGGGTCCGTGCACTTTCTGCCTACCCCTGGGACCGATTTGTTTCCCTCCCGCAAAGTCCCCGCATAGTGGTGCCGGCACGGCAGTGTTCGCACTGCTCTCGCTGTCCCGCTGTGGGGCCGGGAGAGGAGGCGGGGGGGAGTCCCAATTTGGGCAAGTGCCTGGCCTGGTGTAAGCAGGCAAGCTCTCGGGCTGGTGTAAAAGAAACAGGGGAGCCCGTCTCCCCCACAAGCCGTTTTAGAGCACAAATGGAAAGGAACGACCAGGGTGGATCAACACCTAAAGCCACCTAATCAACCTGCGTGGGGTCCCGGGGAGCATTTACCACAGCGGGGGAGAAACGCAGGGGTGACCCCATCCCTAATGTCCAGAACCACTACGTTGTTGCTCCTCTTAGCACAGCCTGGGACCCTCTCGTCCCACTGCTCCTGGTGGATTTTAGGGATTCCCTGGGGTTTGTGGGGGCTAGAGAGCCAGTCTGCGCTGATGGCTCCCCAGCCAGTCCCCCGGGTTTTCCCCTGGGGACAGAGGCTCCAGTAGCCGTTCCAGGAATTCCCGTGCGAGTAGGGCCAACAGGAGCGTATGAACGTATTTAGTTTTTTACATTCTTGTATTTTATTTTCTAGTCCAAGAAATCCAGTAGGACTCAAGCTTCCTGGCAAAAACGGTCGGGACGTGCCTGTCCTAGCTCCAGGCAAGGCAAGAACTTGATTTTTATCAATTCATAGTTTTAAAACCCCGTAGATACTCCGATAAATGCCATCTGCACAATGCCCCTGGAAGGCAGGGAGGTGGGACTGAGACTGTCGGGGGCATTTCAGGCCTCCTGGCCGTGTCAGGGTCTGTGGATGACAGAGATTTAGCAGCTCTCGGACCCTCTCTGCCCCGTCCCAGGTCTTGAAGAGGCAAGGCCGGGCTGTAGGGCAAGCGAAGAAGACCCTTCAGAGGGGATCAGCGCAACCCCGGCCTCTTCAGAGCCTGCCTGTCCCCTGGGCCACTTTCGTTTTGGGAAAAACGAAAGGCGAAAACGCCTTCTGTCCAGTCCCCCCGGGTTCCAGGGAAGAGGATGGAAGGGGAAGGGATGGCCAAGGAGCTGACCGTGGGACGGCGCGCTGGGCGCTGGGGAGGCGGGGGCAGACGGTGCCCGGCCCGCGCAGCTGCGCCCGGAGGCGGCTGGAAATAGCTCACAGCGCTGGGTTCTCCTGTCACCTCTGGGCCCCGCGGGGCTGGAATGGGAGTGTCGAGACCCCAGGTGATGCCCACCTCACCCCGGCCCCGGATATCCCTCTCTTTCCCCGGGAGAAAAGCCGCGGAGGGTCTGCCGCAAGAATTCTCCCTGCTCCGCAACTGCGCTCCGGTCTCAGAGCTCCACAAAACTTTGGTTGGTTGGGCGGCGAGGGGGGGACAAAAGACACAGACACCCAGGACTGTGACAGCCGAGCCGCGCTGGCTCCTCCGAGACCTGTAATATCTCTGCCGCTCCCGGCACGCGTGAATAATTCACCAGGCTGCCAAATGCAAGTAACGTTTGTGCCAGCTATGAAAGAGCTGTGGAGGCGAAGGCTTATTTTTGGGGGGCAGGAGGAGGTGTGGGGAATCAATTGAAACTTAATAAAGGGAGTGGGGGGGGACAATGGTGGAAATAAGGCAGGCAACTTCTTCTAATAACAACTTGGTGTTAATAATTCAGGAGCAGTCATTGGATTATAGCGCAATATCCGAAGTACACGTTGCCGGCACTGTGCGGGTGGATAATGTAATCGGAGCTCATTTTGCCTTCCAATAAATTACAGCAGCAAAAGTTTCCTGTTAAAGCAGATATTTGTATTTCTTTTTTGAAGGTGATTCCCCTTCCAACTACTGCAGTAAGACAATTAATTAAAAACTAATATATCCATCCATTGCAAGAGCAGCACCAAGAAGCGAAGCCACAGTTTGACTGTGATCTCTTCCAACTTTCTGTGTTGCAAAGCTGCTCCTCCTTCTCACCTCTTTCTTTCAGTCTCCCTGTTTTTTCATCCCTCCTTTTTTTTTTCATCCTACTCCATCTGGCCTCACAGGAGCCCTCCAAGCTCAGACAAGTGCTGCTGAAAAGAAAACTCTCCCTAAAATACATCTCTTCATGTTAGACTTGCCATGTTTGTTCCTCTTGTCCCTCTCAGGTCCTGTCATGAAGGGGTAGCAGCTAGAGATAGGGTCAAACAGCAGTCCACTTGTCTTTCAACTCACACATGAGGTGAGTTTGCAAGGCCTCAGATGACTCTCCTTTTTATTCCAAACTGCAGGAGCATTTAGCAGCTGACACATCCCCCAGACCCAGCCAGGCTATTGCAACTTTTCTCTTCTCTATTCCCCTGTTCTTCTCATCAAAGGCTGGGCTATACCCTTGCCTTCTTGTGGTGTTCATCTCCAGCTGGGATTCAAAAGATGATTCTCAAACCTCCCAACCTCCCCCAGCCTCTCCCGCTGGAAACAGGAATCCACTGCACTGCACTCCAGTGTCAAGCTGCTCTCTGCATCCTCAGACCTGCTTCAGAAAGGAACCTTTCCTCAAGAGTTTGTCCATGAGCAGCAGACATCTCTGATGAGAGGCTTTACACATATGTTTGTTTTATTCTGCTTTCTGTTTCAGGAACCTTAAACACATTTCTCAGCTGGTCATGTTTCAGGCAGGGCTCTTGCTGTGGGTACTTTTAGCATCCTGAATGGTGACTGGCATTCCCATCCTGCATAATAGCTGCTGTCAGCTTCCAGTGTTTCTGTACCGATCGCTGTCAGATCAGGCTGTCTCCCTGTCTCCAGTGCTGCATGGAGGCACCATGGGGAAAGAGAGAAAAGAGCTTCCTGGAGGAGGCTGGAGTGAGAAGAATCTCTCTTGTTGGGCACTTTCCTGATTCCCACTCTTCAGATGCAGATTCTGAACTCTGAGGTTTAATATCACGACAAAAATCTCTCTTATGATTCCACCTCTGAGCATCCTGGAGTCAAATTCAAATCCACTTCTCTTCTCTCTTTTGTTCAGTTTGTGACCAAACTGTCTTGGCACCAAATTCTCATGTCCTCTGGCCTGGCACCCAGGACTCTTTTTGAGCTGATGCACAATCCCTTGTGACTTGTGGAACTTTACAGCCTGGATTTTTTTCTCCTGGGCACTGAGTAAAACCTGTGTAGTGAACAGCCTCAAGATTTATCCCATTTTTCTGCTTGAAATCTCCGTGGGGTCTGCTTAGCTCAGTTGTTTTTTACAGGTGTGCAAAGCAGGTCTTCACTAATGCCAAATACACAGGAACAGTGGGTCTGGATTCTGCTTGCACATGGAAAAACCCATCAGGTTCTCAGGTTCAACGACGGCACTTGCCTTCATTGGTGTAACAACTTAACAAGGACCTGCCAGCACTCCTCAGTAAGAGCTAAGAGAGTGAGCAAGTGGGGTGTTAAGGCTGCACACAGCAGAAATAACCTGGTCTGGGTAGGCAAAGGGGCTGTTGTGGGCATCCCTCATCCTCACGAGAGAGTGGAATTGGTGGGGCCTGAGGGGTCCCTGGCTGGGGAGCTGCCACTAGAGGTAGGGCACCAAGGGCAGCATGGAGGGACTAGCTTAGTCTGTCTGAGAGCACAGGTTAACTTCCCAGAAGCAGCCCCTCTCCCTCGCTTTAAATCTTGGGATTTTCTGCTTGGAAAGCTGCATACGTGCTCCTGACACCTTTCGCAGTCTCAGTGAAGCAATGGGTATTGAAAATCTCCTGTGCCCTGTGAACTTATTGCCAAACTCCAGAAGGACCTTTATTTACAGTGAAAGGAGTGTTTGTGAATCTTGGAGTACATGGACTCCAAGGACAGGAGAGAAAAACGATTTTAATTTTCCAATGCTAAATAAACACTTGTTGACTGGTAATGCAATGTAAAATTTATAGAAGATATGATTTTTTTACTGAGATGTGTAAGATCCCTAAATGGTGACTTCACCTACAAGGAGTAGGCAGTGGGTAGGAGGTGTGAAGTCCAGCCGTGGATCACCTGTGCCCCCCACAGCTGTGGGGCAGTTGCAATGTAGGTGCACCAGGGCCTCTCTTCTCTTTGGTCTTTGTCCTTTTGCCCTGTACATGTGTGCAGTCTGCAATCTCACCAGCTCAGCCTAGTGGAGCTGGGCATGCTGTGCTGCATGAACATGACCTTTTGCTCTGAAGATGGCAACAGCCTTGTGCTGGCAGCAAAACAACATACCCAGTACAAATAGAATCATTCTGATAATAAATCACCATCCATAATAAGAAGACATCGTTAATAATAAGTCATCCAGGGGCCTCTTGAGACCAGAGTACAACTTACTGTAAAAATAGATAGGAAACATGGTGTGATCATTACAAGCAAGATAACAAATAAAACAGAAAATGACTTTTATAGGCATTTAGCTCTTCTTTCCTTCCCCCAGCTTCCAACTAGTTCTGTTTTCAGTCAGGATGGCTATGATTTAAGTTTGGTCACAAACATAGACTGGATTTTTGCAGATGCAGAGCCCTAGGTTTACTACACCTGTGAGCTGGCTGGCCAGATCACTATCTGCAAAGGAGCTGTCAGGCAAAAATCCCTCTTTTTTTCCTTTCTGCTCACAGTGTGATCCTTTAGTTATCCTGATTTCTCCAAAGGTGATGGATAAAGGCTCCCTGGCCATGATATACAGAAGACAACTGAGGCCTTGCCCATAGATATCAGCTCTTTCTGTATCCCCTCAGCTGGCAGGATTTGTTGCCCAGCTCCCACGGCTTTGTTTTGGCTCAGCTGATGAGGTAACTTCAGAAACCAGAGGATAGGAAGGGGCAAACACATGGTAAAATGTGAGCTTTGAAAGGAATGAAGGTTTGCATTGAGAACTCACCAGACCCAGGAATATTTTCACACATAAACTGTCTGGCAGCAAAAGACTCGTGAAAATTGCTTCATGCACAGAAGCGAAGGGAATCTCACACATTTGTTTAAGGACAAATTTGCAAGTCGCCCTTGTACTGTTCTGTCAGCTCTAATCTGCTTGGGATTTCAGTGCTGCTTCCTTGCAGCAGAGGGGAAAGAGGCTGGAGCTGTTCAAATCTTTCTTGGTTTTTCCCCTTGTTTGCATTTGCCAGGCAAACAATAGCAGATGTTATATAGTCAGTTCGGTTTGCTACTAGTCCCATTATGCTCTATTTATGTTTCACTTTATTGGCTTTTTTTTTTTATTTTCCTATTATTGTTTCACTCTGGGGGAGGCAGAGGATATAATATATTCATCTTTATTATACAAAATCTGTGTGAAGCATTTAATAAAATGCTGTTTCCACACAGCTAGGAATATTACTGTTAGCTGTTTTTAAGTTAATGCTCCTATTAAAAAATGTTTGATGGCTGCAGTGACTGGAACTTGTGTGGACAAAAAGCACACACACCACTAAATAAGGCACTCATAGCAATTCAGAGATTTCCTGATGCCTTGTGGAAAACTTCTGTTTAGCCAGATTTCTGCTTATTTAGCATATTTCCAGCATTGTTCTTCCCTAGTTTTATTATTAGTTGTATTTGAATGGAAAATAAATTTTATCTTTTCTCCCCAAAACTTTCCCCTGAGATTGGAGGGGTCAAATCTGGCCCCCATGCCCAAGTCTCTTTCCCAAGCAGGAGTTTTGGCAGAGTTTGGGCAAAGGCAAGTGGGGAAGGACACTGACAGGAAGACAGTCATGGCTGCTCTCTGAAGCTGGACTTGCTTGTGTCCTGCTCAAGGTGCTTTCCTGTTCCAAAGCTGCAGATTCACACCCAAAAATGTCTGCATGAGGTAGGCTAGGCCTATTCTGCTTTATAAGATGGTGGTCAGGGCCAGAGGGTCTATGCTTGCTCATGGGCAAGGAGCAGGGCAGTTTTTGAGACCTCCATGTCACGGCACTTGGTTGTGCCAGGAATGGGGGTGGCTCTCCATGGACCAGGAGCACAGGAGATGGTGCTGTTTCTGGGGGTACTTAGGGAATAATGAAAAGTCAATGCTACTGCATCAGGTGAGAAGAGATGAGCAATGGAAAAGAATCTGTTCCTGAGAAACAGAAGGAAGATCTTTCAGAAAAGTCCTTCCCTAATTGACAGCTTTCTAGGAAAGACAGGCAACCACACCCTACACACACCAAGACTGACTCAGAGAGTCTTGTGTTAGACCCAAAGCTCAGTCAAGAGCACAGCTTAACACCATGCTTATCCCCAGCACAGGCAGGGGTCTGACATGGAGATGTGGGTCTGTGAATCCTCTCAGAATCAGATGCTTTATCCCTTGGAAGAGCAAGGAGGCAGTTCAGTGATGTGAGTGTTACATGTTTGCAGGACTGTGAATGGCAGTCGGCCCAGCACTGATCCATACTGGATATGAGAGGCTGAAGAAGGCCTACAGGGTTTAATGAAGTTCTGCCTAGTCTCATATCCTGACTCCATTGCTGCTGCTGCTGCTGCTGCTGGTCATCTTGAGAGAGCAAAAGACCCAACTGTATTATATGTAATTCTGTATATCATTATCATACAAACTTTAGTAAGTGTATGTCATGCTTCCCAGAGATACTTTCCCAGCTCTCAGCTGATTGTGGTTCAGAGGCTCCTGAATCAGAAGTGATACCTTCATATCTTATGGCCCCAGATAGATTGTTCTTGCATGAATGCATCTAACACTTGTTCTACCCATATGATCTTTTGGCATCCATGATATCCTGGGTCAATGTGCTTCATGGCTGATCTACCAGCTATGCAGATGAGATCTTCCTTTTGTTTGTTATGAATCTGCCACCTGATAACTCCCCATCCACTTGCACTTGTTCAGGAAGAGGTGGCACACACTTAATCCCTGCTCACCCACTCCTCAGCCTGTCTGACAGCACAGAAATTCCTTGGTAGAGCCTGTCAGCCTGCATGGACCTGGCGTGGGAGAGGTGAATCTTCTGTCATTCAGGACTGAGTATTCAATGGAGAAGACCAAGGAAAGTCAAGATGCACCACAGAGGGAGGACGACATTAATGGTGTGGTGGGCAACAGGGCAGCCTCTGGTGTCCCTGGCTGAGCAAACACCCGAGGAAGGTGTTGGACCATCACAATGAATTGGGGGAAGTTTCTTGGCTGATACATGGGGTTGACAGCTGTCAATGTGAAGGGTTGGCTACTGGGGCTGCAGTGGTGGAACAGAAACCGTGGGGAGGGAGGGCATCCCAGTCTGCCAAAATCTCCAGAGCTTCCTGAGTAGTCAGGAAAAAGCAGACCAGGAGTTTGGGGCTCACACATCCCCTCTTGGAATAAATCTAAGCTGGGCATCACTGCACTGAATAGGGAGCATCCACTGGCAGCACCCAGGGCAGCACTGTTTGGACAAAAGACTGTCCCTCAGCCTGACCCCACCATGGTCTGCAGTGCTCTGGGTTTGTTCCTTTGCCCACCCAGGTTTTGGTGCCTTTGTGTATCTCACATTCTTAGGGCTGGGAGGGCTTTGCAGCTGTGAAATTAAACCCAAGGGACTTTTTGGCCCTGCTGTGAAATTGTCATGCTTTGGGACGTTACAGCAGAAACATAAAGACAAGTATGCTCAGCCTTCACAAGGTTTTTCTCTAGGCATGGCGCTGTTGGGGAGGGAGAGGAGCTGGGGGAGGACATACCTGCTGTCAGAGCAGTCATTTCATGACATTGCACTCTCCAGACAAGAGCACCTGTGAGACAGAAAGAGTTTGGTGAGCTTGAGAAAGTGGAAGTGTTTTGCAAAAGCACCATAAACATCTGCTGAGAGGTACCTGGGAACGTGACTGTGAGACACAATGAGGAGATGAAGTGGGGAAGGAAAACAGGTCTTTAAAACAGGTGAAAGCCACCAGCCTGTGGGGGTGATGTGAAAGTCTCAATGGCACTGTGGGGGACACAAACCCTGCCAGGCTGAGGAGGAAGCCCCTGGGGAGACTTCCTGAGGTTTTTGCAATGTGGTAGGAATAAGGAAAGAGCCAGATTTGCTTGAAATACTTCATTTTAATTGCAGAAGTCTGCCTGCCATCTCCCCGCTGCCTTGCTGGGATGTGTTTCTGTCTCCATCATACTCATGCAACTTTTGGACTGGTGAATGGTGCCACTGATGGGAAAGGACCAAAATGTCCTTGCTGTGGGTATCTTCCCCTGTTTAGACAGACCTCTAGGACTTAAACCCTGACCAACACTCTGCTGGGCAGACTCTTGGGTTACCCAGTCTCACTGCTTCCCTGGATTTTTGCCAGTTTTTAACATTTCACTCAAAATGTCACTTGGGGACAGTTAAACTTGCACATGTGGGTTTTCTCAGCTAAGATTTGTGGTGACAGAAATACCCGTGAAAGTGAGTGAATGTTAAGAACAAACCAGTCAGGGCAAGGGACATGGATAAGCCACCCTTTATTTCATTGGTTTAAGCATTCTCTCATGATTTTGAACCTGCTTCCCAGTTTTTTTTGGCTGCTCGTTGTTGACAGCACAGAAACAGAGCATGGGTTTCCTGCCAGGATCCAGAGTTCTAGTGATTTTCCCAAATCCCTCAGTCTCCAGAAGCCATTAAACAAAATAACTTTATTTCCTGCGACCTCCCATTACAATTCCTGATCTGCAGTGTTGTAACACACAGCTCCCAAGGCTGCATCCCAAGGGGCACCTTCCAAACCCCATCTGTCTGCTGAGCACCTTGCAAATGAGCTGCGGGTTCAGCTGTACTTGATGTGCTCCTTGTGGATGAAGAGTGAAGTATGAAGGGACCAAATCTGCATGCTCCAGAGGCAAAAATGTGGTGCAGATATTTTACCCCACAATGTAGGTCGGGAAGACCTAGAAGAACCCACGAGCTTATGCAGCCCTTTATCCTATAATGGTAATTAGTCATATTGAGATTTGTGCAAAATACAGCACTTTTCCCAACAAGTGATTTCCATTGCTTTAGGTGAGGACCCTGAGACACAGAGAGATGATGATACTGGTTTTTCTTTAGTGCTTCTTCTCAGCTCTTGAAGGCTGTAATGCCGAAAACTTCTCCTCACTGTAATCTCCCAGTTCAGTTGCCCATAACCAGCACTGCATAGTCTTTCTCCACCACCTAACTGCTTATACCCCAGACCTGAAACTGCGCTGCTGAAATAGTCCAGCTGGAGCAGCTCTACACTACTGTACTCCTTTCCATTAGTTCAAAACCTGCCCAGAAATGAGTTACAAATATCCCTTGTGGGGCCTGAGGTAGGAGCTGTCTCAGTCCAATCCATGCTGGTCTCCTGGTGTGGGTTGGCCACCTTCCCACTGCAGGGCTCATCCTTCACCTGGATCCTAAGCTGTGTTGCCCTGGGAGCAGTGCCAGGTGGGATTTGCAGACTACATGTCCAATCCTTACTAGTAGCTGAGTTCAGAGGAGGGGTGTTGCCATGGCTGGGGGGCCATGAAGAGCAGGAGTTGTGGCACTAGGGGACAGTCCCTATCCCATGCAGAAACAACTCAAGGGTGTGGAGATAGATGAGGGTATTGGGCAGAGTGTCAGGGGCAGGCAGAGCATTGCAAGCGTCCCCTTATCCATGGCATCGCTGCATGTGAGCGTATTCCTCCCATCCCATAAAACTTCTGTCCCCTCCCCAGGAAGGGTCCTTCATTCTCCTCCCCTGTTGGAGGGTTGGGCCGATGTGCATTTGCTGAGCCATGGCTGCTTGCTGTCTCTGCTGCCATTTGCTCTGGGAACAGCCCACGGTACCGGCACCGTGCTCTGCTGTCTGTCTCGATGTCTCTTCAATCCTGTTTCCCTGGTTTCGCATGGCAGCGGCTCATGTTTGCTTGTGCAAAGCCTTCCTCTGGATTGCTGGCAGCCGTGCTTCCAAACCCAGCTTGCCGTTTTCCCCAGAGTGGTGGGATTGATTGGCTCCAGCCGGAATGGGCATGGCTCTCCGCTGCTTGGACCGAAATGCAACCATCTGTTACACCTCTAGTTAAAAGTACATAAAGTTGAGCATTTGTGTGTAGACAATTCCACCCCTGATACGCTTTCCACCACACATCCCTCTCACACTTTGGCAGGATCTTGCACCGCAATGGGCCCAGCACAGGCAAAACCAGCACTTTAGCTCTGCTGGAGCCAAGCAGCATGGAGATGGTGGGGGCATAAATCAGCCTTTCCTTCTTCTGCTGTAGCAGGCCAGAGTCAATTTTGCAATGGGTTGTGCCCCAGGTTTACCCCTGGCTGTGGCTGGTCCTGTTACCTGCTCTGCACTGGGAAGGGCTGCCCAGGCTGGGAGCCAGGCTGCCTTGTGCCTGCTGCACCACCAATGCAGGTGGGAAGGGCAGTGCATTGCTGAGCCTCAGTTGAGTGTTCCCATCAAGGAAAGACACTGAGGATGAATAGGCAGCAGACACGTGGGAAGATGGGACCGGCATATGAGAAAGCCCAGAGAGTGGGAGGGGAGAATGGCAGGTGCAATATCTGTATAACCCTGCACCTGCAAAGGCCTGGACAGCCCAGCTGCCTGCTCACTGCCCCATGCTGCCAGCCTGGCCTCGTGCTGCCCATTCCCTGTCTACATGGGCCTGTGCAGCTTTGCCAGAAGGGGAAGGCAGAGAGAGGGCTGGGAACACTGCTGAGTCACTGCTTCCTCCCTGAAAATGCTGGGCACAGTAAGACACTGCTATGGCTATAAGGAGATTTCCATGAAGCCAGAAGAATTCTGGCTTCTCAGTGTTGCTTGCCAGTCCTCGCCCTTCCACATCTTTGAGGCTTCCCTTCCCTGAAAGCTACAGAGAAATACTGCTGGGGCATAAAGTTGCTTGCCATACTGCGCTCCAGCAGCAGCCACTTTACATCTGCTCATCCAGTCTCCAAGTCCTTGCTGTGGCTTTCCATTCCCACCAGCAAGTCCATGCTCAGACATCCACAAAAGCATCTAACAGACTCCTGCAGAGGCCTGGGCCCAGTATCCAACCTATGTTGGATGTGGGTGGGCAGGGAGGGCTTTAGCACCTGTAGGCTGGAGGAAAGCCTAAATGTGTGCAGCAACAGCCACAGCTGTTGCCATTGCTGAAGTCCCAGATATCCCAGCCCAAATCATCCCCTGTTCCTGTTTCTTTCCTAGGAAGCTGTGGCTTCATTAATAAGGCAGAGGAGCAGACAACAAATAGAGGCACTGGGGTGGGAAATGGTCCTGCCAAGACCAGAGAGCACATCAGAGTCAAGGAAAGGAATTAGTTCGCTCCAGCCCATTTATAACACTATATTATGGCACCATTTGCTTGACCCTTTATTTTTACAAAAACACAAGGCTGAATTGCTGCAATTCAGCTCCTTTTGGAATGACTCAGGACATAGAGAAAGAAAATCTCCCAGCCTGCTGAGGCTCACAAGTGGGGAGTAGTCAGTGACAAGAACCCTCAAAATGCAGCAGCATCCCCCATCAGTGTCAGTAACTGTCTTTGGAAATGCTGGTCTCTTGATGCTTTCACCAGAGCCATAGTTCAGATGAAGTGAGAAGAATGTCACCTTTACAACGTTCACATGGCTGATGTCCCAAGGAGCCAATGGATATTGGGTAGCCAAGTCTTCTTCCAGGTCTCTGCCGAATTACAGATCCCTCCTGGATTATACCAGAGGGACTGGTGGTGATGTATCAGCCATCCCTGACCTTGCTCATCTTTGTGGGGCAGTGAGGGTGGTAGGAGAAGAAAAAAGCTAAATGCACATCCCACAAGCCAGAGTGGCTCTGAAAGCTGAGAGGAGAGCTGGGGGATGGGGGAGAAGAAGAGTCATCTGAACTCAACACAGGGACAGCAGATGGATTGGAAGGAGCATAACCTCGTGGCAATGCATGCTCTGGTCCCTGCAGCTGGCATTAAGGGTCAATTATTTTGAGTGTAACAACTCATTTCTAACCGAAAAGAGAGTGACCTGATGACACTGATAGAGCCTGCTGACGTCCATCTCCCTGTGGGAGAGGACAGCAGCACAAGTCTTGAGCTTTGCTTGATGTGTGAGCACAGACCACTGTGCCTGATTCCCTTCCAGACCTTGTGGTGGGCTGAATTTGGCACTCCCAGACAAAGGAAGTGCTCCTGCACACCGAGTTTTGAGGGGGCAGCAGCGGGGTGTGGGTGATGAGCCTGCATTTGACATTCACCCCTTTTAAGAGGTCTGGGAAATGTTATCTCTTTCAACCCATCCATATTGGTTGGGCTTGGATCCTTGGTACTGATCCAGATCAGAGCCTCTTCAGCTGGAGAGGGCTGGAGCAGGACCCTGCATGGGGGGCTGGATGCCAGCCTGGTCTCCAGCCCCAGTCTCTCACCTCTGTGTGTATGCACACCTGGATCCTGCTTCCTGCGGAAGAACTCCTTAAGGCTACTGGGCTTTCCCACTGCAAAGTGCAGCCCAGCAAGGCAGCAGGATGTGCTTCAGCCCTGCTTAGAGGATGCAAGGCAAGGTTGGGGTGCTGTCCTTGCTGTGCAGCATGAGTCACCCATGTGCAGAAGGCAACTACTGTGTAGGATGCTACAGCATGAGTTGCCCTTTCATGCCAGTCCTGTTGAATTTAACCCCTAGAGTGATAGAATCTTGATTTTACAGATGCAAACAGCATCAAAGTAACTTTCAGGAGAAGCATCTCCCTCCTGCAAGCTTAACAACCTTCCTGGTGGGAAGATCATCCCCCAAGAGCTATGGTGGAGGACAGCCCTGGCACCCTGACTTTGTCTGTACCACAGTCTGGGGCATGTGACAACCAAGGCACAGTGAGTGCCAGGGTCAGTCATTGCCTTGCTGTGCTTCCCTATGCTGTTCTCATCAGTAGCTAAGCTTAGGAGCTCTGTGCTCCCTGGGAAGGGGTCCAGCCCACTGACATGAGTAAAACCCCCACCAGCTTGTGCCATGCACGTCTGGGAGTTAAGTGATACCCTGCACTGTGCCAGGTCCTTGACCCGGGAGGAATTGTTTGTGCTGTCAGAGTGCACTGGGCTGGACTGGCCACTCGACTCTGGGGGCAGCCTGTTGTGAAGGGAATCCATGGCACAGCCATGTCTCATTTGATCATCCCTCTGATCATCTCTCTCTGGTGCAGCCACATGACACTGGTGAGGTTGTTATAATTCACCTGCCCCACAGTGTGAGGATGTGAGCACTAATGGGGGAGGATGCTGAAGTAGAGCATGCCCTGAGCTGTCTCCTGCCATGATGTGACATGGTCCCAGCTTGGTCCCACGGACTGAGACCCATGGTCACCAGCACATCCCACCATGCCAGAGCAGGTAAACACAGCAGTGGATTGGATGACACCCTAAATCACATCACGGCTGTTCTGGAGTCCATCCAGGATGATAGGAAGAGTATACATGGAGGGAGAAAGGGGACAACCAGGAACAGAGAAAAAGACCCAGAAAAGGCACAGGCTGAAAATAACCAACCCAGATAGCAAAGGAAAGGGAGTCAGTCAGACCTTCAGAGGCTGGGTGTAAAGATCTCAAAGGGAGCGGAGACAGGTCCTGTCAGTCCAAGGCCAGACAAAGGAGATGATGACAAGCAGCTATTTTAGCTGATGGCCTGAAGCCATCCTGCCTGGGGTGGTGCACTCAAGTCACCTAAACTAAGCAAAATTCAGCCTGGGATTGGGAGTTGGGTCAGAAAGATAAGATGGTGGGATGAAGGGCTGGTACCAGACCAGCATCATGAGGTGCTATGAGACACAGAGCTATAGGGCACTGCCCCCTCCAAGGCGTCACATTTCCAGCATGGTGTTTGAGGCAGCTTTGTTGCTGGGGACTTCTCTGTCTTTGCAATAATGGGAATGTCAGCTTCAGTGTTGTGTCCCAGTGAGGGGATCCCAGCAGGTAGCTGCAGGGGTTGCTGCATGAGCTGGGGTCCCTCATCTCACTCATCTATGAATGAGACTTATGTGTGACTGCTGCTTTCTGAAGAGGCACTGCTCTCTTTCTATAAAACAAAAAATTAGTCCCGTCCATAGTTTTACTGAGATGCAAAACTTACACCTGCTTACAAGGTGCCTTGGGAACAAGAATGGAGAAAAATGCATTTCATCATATTTAAATTTTCTGTCTTTTTATATTTTTGGTGGTGCAGCAAGGGTTGTGTGAGAGTGAGGCACACTGGGGGAGCTGCTGGAATGCCCTGTTCTGTGGCATGGCAGTGAGCTGTTGGGAAAAACAACCAGCAAATACCCAGGTATCTCTCCAAAAGCCTCTCACTGCTGTCTTCAAGGGACCATGGGAAGATGGTGCTTCTGTGAAAAGGATTCAGGACTCAATCCTCAAAACACCTGCTTTACTTAAAGCACAAGCATAAATTCCTTGAAAGCCAGAGAGATTAAAACACATTTGGAGAGAAGCCTGGCTGCCAGCATGCTTGTTGAATCAGAATGGTATCTGTTATATAAGCATAAAAACTGTTTTGCAAATGTGGCTGCTTTGAATTCATCACCCAAATTCATATGGAGGCACCTTTCTGTATGCTCTGGTAGCCAGAGCAGAGCTGCTGGGTCATGGGAAGCTGCCATTTATAGAAGCCAGACCCTAAGCTGTGCCAGGCAGGCGTGGAGCAAACCCAAGAATGTCACACATTATTTGAATTGAGACATCATTGACAGGGAGCAAAAAAACCCCAACAACCCAAAGCTCCTAAATCCACCAAGCCTTAAAATGGCAGGAGGAAACAGCCAAGTGAATTATACCCAGGATGAACTTGGCCCTGCTGCTCCTTCAGCAGTGATTTCTGAGGCAATGTGGAGTCTGGCATTTTTATCTCCTCTGGCATTTTTATCCTATTTCCTTCATTCTATTTATTCCTGATCCTGTTAACTTTATCCTATTGATTCAAATGCATTTTCATACTCCCTTATGGTCCCCTTTTGCATCACTCTCAGCTTTTAGGCAAACAGGATGGGCTTTTTCTGTCTTGGAAAAAAAATGTTTCTTTGGGAGCACACTTCTCTAAACTCCCCTCCTAGTTCTGGGACACTGGAGTTTATTTATTTATCTCAGTTAGACAAATAGCTTCATTTTCACACAAATAGGATGCATTTCTGAATGCATGCAGAAAAGGTCAAAGGGTTTTAACCATGCAAAGGGCAAACTCTGAGCCTGTTGAAGTGATGTTGGTGCAGTCCAGAATGTCTCTGTGAATGGAGCCAGCCCTAGAGGCTGCAAATGAGTATATTGGGAAGTGGAGATTTACACACCTGCCTGCCAGCAGATATATTCAAGCCTTCCACTGCAGAGAGGTCCCGGTGTTACTGCTGTCTTCTGCTTTGTGTTGGCTGCTGGTACAGATTTGGAAATCACATTTCTTGGAGATGCTCTGTTTTACTGTTGTCTGCTTGTAAGCACACCTTTGATATTTAGATATATCTGTAGCTGAATGCTGATCTTCAAGGCCCAGAGAGAAGATCTGGTGTGGATCTGGTGATATGAACACACTTGTTTTGCTGGTGGTCAAAGACAAAGTGTGGCAGAGGAACATGGGCATCTGAAACAGAGATTTTATGCATTAGATTCCTCAACAGTAGTTTTTTGCCCTAGACCACTCAAAGGCCTATCTCCAGTGGAATCATAGATACTTGGTACTGTGGGAGAGGAAGAATGGAGAAAGCAGGGAATTTGGTGCTTGAAAGAGTCATTATTTTCAACAATACTTTCTACAGATTTACCACCTTGACTCTACAAACTGGGGACCTTTAACAAGCATATCCCAGTGGATTTAGACCTGGAAGCAGTGAGTGTCTCCCATGTCTTGGACTCATCAGCTTTTATCACCCTACAAGTTTCCCTTTCGAATAAAATTTGTAGGAGCCCAGACTCCCACTGCTTCCAGAGTGTGCCTCTGGTCGCACTCTTTGAGATAAAGACCTGTTTTCTGGCACGTACATTTTGTCTGGAAAGAGGAATAAAAGACCTCACCGTAAATAAATACAAACCTCCAAATGGCATGCACGGTGCCTTGTTCAAAGAGCTCGGCCTGTTTGAAATCAGCAGCCCCATAAAATCCAAATGGGTTCAGAAACATTTGCAGTCACGGGATCTCTGCACATGAAGGGCCCAGCTCAGCGGCTGCCCCTCACCGGGGTATCAGGGTTTGTTCCTTGAGCCAGTGAGGCTCCACCGTTCCCCACCTCGCAGCCCGGGGCTGCAGCTCGGGACACGTAAATCAGAGCCTTTGCCCTTCGCCATGGCTCTGGGCAGTGAGGTCGGGGGTCACAAGCTCACCTCTCAAAATAATCCTGGGCGATCAGGAAGTGTTTCTCATTTGATGAATTAGGTGTATAAAATCCGTGAAGGGCTCACAAACGGACAGACCTTTTCCTTTCTTCATGGGGATAATATTTCATGATTTGGGGAGTAAAGAGTGCAGAGGGAGGGGGGAAATAATTAGTAATTTGTGATTAACTCTTTTCATGGGTATTTTGTTTCTTTGTTCTCTGATGCTGCCTGGAGCCATTTAAAAATGACTTAACAACAACAACCAAACTAATTGCTCTTTGTAACTAATGGCTATGTCAGAACTTGGAAATCAAACCAAAGAGTCTTGGAGAAGTTGCAAGGGAGATGCTGAGCATAGGAGAAAAGTCCCTCTCCGGTATCAGATGGATGCTTAGAAAGGGCCCTGAGATAACAGTGATAAAGGGAAAGACAGGAACCCTCCCTAGAAAGCTCGTGGCTGTTCTCACAGATCCAAGTAGATCAGGCTGCCTGTGATGCACCCTTTCCTCTACACATGGGCAAAAGGTTTTTTTTCAGTTGCACTTGGAGACAAATTCCTCCAAAATCTTCACTTCAACTCTGTCCGATGCATTATTTAAGATCATGGAATCATAGAATTATATAGATTGGAAAAGACCCTTGAGATCATTGAGCCCATCCACTAACCCAGCACTGCCAAGTCCACCACTAAACCATGTCCTTAAGTGTCACACCTACATCTTTTAAATACCTCTGGTGATGATGATTCAACCACTGCCCTGGGCAGCCTGTTCCAATGCTTCACAACCTTTTCTGTGAAGAAATTTTTCCCAATCTAAACCTTCCCTCACACAGCCTGAGTCTGTTTCCTCTTGTCTTGTCCTTTGCTAAGTGGGAGAAGAGACTGACACCCATGAATAACCTGATCCTATGAGTTTTGGCTTTCAGTTAGCACAGATTCCCAACAAGAATGTGCTGTCACTGACTCACCAAGGTGAGTCCATTTTCATAAATGATTTGGAGACCTCTTCCTATGTAGACCCAGTGCATGAATTAAAGGCAGAGCAGCACTGCCTGCTCCTGGCTTTCTTGAGTTTGGTTTTTGCTGCAAAGTGAGGTGCCTTTCTGGCTGTCAGAAGGTGAGCATCAAGGAGTGCAGGTGCCGAGAAGCAGAAAGGGATCCAGGGTAAGATCTCCTTCCAGTCTTGAAGGCCACCAACAAGCAGTATGTGTAAATCAGGTTATCAGAAGTGACTGGGCCCCGAAGCCTTGTGGTCTCTAATTGGGCCATGCATAAAAAAGAGTTTCAGATTGAAGGCCTTTTGGAGCTATGATTTAGAAAGGCAAATCCATTATGATATCTGATTATGACACTGACATTAAAAGCACTGCGCACCTCTAATCGATGAAGGTTAATTTATTTAGACCATAAACCAGGAATTAATTTGAAAGGGGCTGTGGTGGAGCAGCAGCTGAGACTCCAGCCATCCCTTGTGTGATGCTGATGGGGTGACAGGGACATGTTGGCCAAACTGAAGGTGTAGATCTACTGACTCTGTAGAGCTCTGCCTGTCCTTTAGGTTAGCCTTGTGCAGACCAAGGAGATCTTATTACAGAAAGATGAGAAGCTGAGTCTCAGATGAGTGTTATCTTTGATTTGCCCTACAGTGGAGACTATCCCTCCATGGGCATATCAGGATCCCAAATCATGGTGAGAGTAGAGTCCTGTTCTCTGAAATGTTGCCCTCTGAGCACACAGTGGTGTGGCTCAATCCTCCAGCAGGTACTGATGTACATTGTGCCCACACCAGAGACCCCTTGGGTAGATGTGGCCAAAGAGCATCAGGTCTGGAGGGGTCTGGACACAAAGGGTCGTAGCAAGTAGCTCTGGTCCAGAGGAGTGATTTACAGCTCCTAGCTCCTACCTAGGGGAGTGCTGAAGTGGAAGAGATTTCCTTAGCCCGTCACTTTTATTTTCCTTGGTTATTGTTTAAAATGCAGAGATTATGGGGTCAAACTTTCCCAGCCAATATTTTTCCTAATGAAAAATGTAGTAGGGTACGAGTCAGTGATCGAATCTATATGGTGAGTGTTCCACACTGCAGTGATTTCCACAGACAGAACTTCAATAAATCTTGTTTTCAGAGAAATTATATGAGGCTGATGCTCTTTTTTTGCCAGTTTAAGATCACTTTACCCCTCTGCTGTGCTCTGTCCAAGTGGAACTTTCCTCTTACAGCAACTCAAAGGTCCTCATGGCTGCAATGCAAGCAGGGCAGGGCAATGAAGGTGGCCACCAAAGTCCCTTTGGGGCCACCCCATATGGCAATGTGGTTGTGGGGTCCCTTTTCCAAAGGGGACCAAAGATGCTCCTTAGAATGAACAATAGCACTGTCAATATTCCAACCTTAGTTCTGGCAACCCTGGGGATGTCGCCATTCCCTTGTGGGGAAAATCACAGGCATTGGGTAGTGCTGCTGCTGCCACAGACTGTGTGGGACATCCATCACTGACCTGTATTTGGTGAGAGACATGTCTTTGTCCTTCCATGACACACAGTCTTGCCTCTTGTCAGTATTATTTAATGTTGGAGCTGCTGTGGCCTCCGTCAGTGCCCCACCATGCTGTGTGCAATGTGACGGCAGCCCTGTCACCCTGCATGCCTGCAAACATCCCCGAAGTACTGATAGTATTAGTATTGGTTGGATGGATGGGAGAATCCTTCAATATCTTCTCTCCACTCAAGCCTAGGAGCTTTTTCCTGATTTCCATCCCAGTTTAGTGTTGCTTATCGGGCAGGCAGATGCACGGGGGCGGCTTGATCCCCATATTGACTGCCCTGCTGTCAAATGCCTCCACTTGCTCAGTGGATTTGGCGACAGCCCGTGTACAACCATATTTCACAGCCTGCCCATAGGATCAATATGACATTTCCATTCATCATTAAATATGTCTTCTTTACTTCGTGCTGCATAAATCAACCTTTCAAACATGGCTCCTGGAGTAAAGAGTTGATCTCAGAGACCACTGACCAAAACAGGAGCTTTTCTAGGTGGCTTCAGAGTTATCATGTGCTGCTGGTGTAAATGGCACAAACTTTGTGAAGACCCACAGAAATTAGGTGTCCCTTACAGGAATTGGTGGAGTTTTAAGTTTTAAGCATCATGCTGCCAGCATGCTGTGCCAGTTGCTCAGTGCAGGAAGAACACACTGCATCTGCTTGCCCCAGGGATTGGGAAGATACCAAGACCATTTGGTCTCAGGTTGTCCTGGGTTTTTTACCACTTAGGCAGAGCCCAAACCAGTTTGGTGTGTGCAAGGTCAGGTGCACAGGCACTGAGCTCAAGCTTGCTCTCAGAGGCTGTTGATCCATACACTGGAGGGCAGGTAGTTGTCTCTGCTGGAGTGAGTTTCCCTGTCATCTGGGGGTGGACCAGGAACTGTAGGAGCCATTACCTTCCCAGATAAGCACAATTGCTCCTTCAACCCACCTCCAGAGAGGTCTGCATCAGGCTAGAACCAGCTCCTTTCTCACCTTCTGCATTAGATGTGACCCTGGAGAAGCTGGATTTGGCTCATGTGCTTCTCCTCCAGACATGGATGTCCAGCACCCACACTTGCTTGTGCTGCTCTGGCTCCAATAGTGGGGGAGAGTGTAGGACTAGGACTGCTCTGCTGAAATGGTGGGGAAAGGCAAAAAGCACTGCATCTTTGGTGACACACAGGGACAAGGATGGTGGACGCATAGGATCCATAGGGTGTCTGGGCAGAAAGGTGAGTTCAGACCTCTCCACAGCCATCATAGCCCTTGGTGGCAGTGGAGACAAAGGGAAGGACTTAAAAGGCACACATGGAGCTACCTCTGCAGCATGTTGTGATCTCCCCCATGAAGAGTGGAGCCCTCCCCATGCGCTGGCTTTTTGTTAGCCAGCTCCCTTGTCCCTGCTGCACACACACACACACATTTTAGCACTGTCTGCAAAGGAGTTTGGGAATCGATATTGCAATTGTGTTGTAAGTGAATTAGTTATAGATCAGCTTGGGGTAGGATTAGCTTATAGATCAGCAGGCTGGCAGGTGCAGGGAAGGAGCGCAGGCAGACATGCACACACGCACATCCCCCAGCGTGCTCCACTGGTGCCCAGCCAGGAGAGGAGGGTGAGTCAGGGCTCTGCAGGCCTGGGACTGCTGCCCTACAAAACGCTGCCATACTCTGGCATTGTAAGCAGGTGAATGCTTGCTCCTGGGTTTTGCAGTTGTTCGAACAATGGGACAGGGCTTCAGAAGCAGCAGAGGTGATGTTATAACCCAGTCTTGAATCTGCAGATGTGGAATGAGAGCTCATCAGTTGACTCCATCCAGTTCTGACCCCTTGGCTTGCATCCTTCCTGCAAATGCCTACACCTCTGGCAGGACTCTGCTGGGGGCCTTTATCCCAGCATTTTTGCAGGTACTGCATAAAAATACCACAAACCAGTTCTCAGAGATTTCCTTTTATGTTTTCTCAGAGATTGAAGAAGTTGCTCTTTTCTAGTTGCCATCGGCACACCCGGAGTCTTGACTCTTTCTTTTAGTGACCTCACATGAAAGCTGTATCCTCTCACAGGGATGGGGAAACTGAGGCACCAATCATAAGCTGCTTGCTGCAGCCAAAGTAGCTGATTCAGTGTATCCACACAGACTCTCAGCACCAGTCCATACATTATCAGTCCTGGACTCCACTTTCTTCTAGTGTGCTGCCCACTTCTCAAAGTCCCACTTAGACCCTTGTCATGACTCCAGGATAGTCTGACTTCTAAAATTAGCCCAGTGCCTGAGTCCATGCTCAGGGGTTTTCCCTTTAAATAATCCCCCTGCCTCCCCTCCTGCTTTTGCTTTGACTAAGCATGCTGCAAAAACAACTTGCTTCTAAAATAAGCATCTCCTCTAACTCCCAGTTTAAACCTGAGTAGCTGAGCATGACATAGCGGGGTTGGGCTGGCAGCTGTGCCGTCTCTCAGGCTACCTTTTTGTGCAATGGCACCTGGAACAGCTGGGGCAAGCACATGTGTGGGTTAGGGCAGTGTGGGCTTCAAAGGGGATCTGCTGGGAGTGTAGGGGGATTATGGGGTAAGAGAGAGAGTGTCCCCACAGTAGTAGCTGCTGCTGAACAGTCCATCTTCTCTGAAGAGCACATTTGACATCAGGACGTGTTCATTTGTTGAGATGAAATACAGGCAGACCTCTGAGGAATGCCAGCCCTCTGGGCAAGGGATAGTGAAATGGCTTTTCCCTGGCACCTTGTGCTGACTTTCCTAAGTAACCCTGTCTCCATCCTTCTTCTCCTTATGTCAATCCATTTTTCAGCTGTGGGGCCAAGTTGCTACAGCTCAGTTTACACCCACAGGATTTGAGCTGGGGCCAGATCCCAAGCTCAATTTCAGCCATAAATCTGGAGTAGTTCCACTGAAGTCAGGGGAGTTAATTCCAGATTTACACCCGGTGGCACTGAGGTGGGACCCGGAGTGTCTCTGGCTTTGGGAGCAAAAGGGGTAAAGTCTATAGAGGATTTGACCTGGCAGGTTGCAGTGCTTGACCCCTGGCAGTGCCTGAGTATCCTGTGGTTGGAGTTATTAGAGCAAGCCTTCTCTTTATTATTTGATATAATCTACTGCTATCTCACCGGGTTTCCCTCACTCTGCACTCTGGGAAACCGAGTGGAACTAAGCCGAACAGGAGGATTACAGGCTCCGAATGGAAACAGTTGCACCAAGCCGCCAAGCGGAGCTCCTTGCACTGAGCAAAGAGGGCGGCTGACAGCCTCAATGACATGCCAGCACTTAAAATGCTGGATGATGGATGAATGTCATCCTGCTGGGAAGGGAAAGGGGGGTAGGGAATAGGGGGGCTGGGGGGGCAAGGAGAGGAGGGAATCCAGCCCGGAGGAGCCAGGGAAGAAGAGCTGGCACCAGAGTTGACGTCCGCACTGATCCTCATCCGTGGGCTGTGATTCATGGGGAGAGGAGAGGGCTGAGCTCCTGTCCGTGGGCCCCACCGCTGTCTGCACGCTGGATTGAAATTTTACTGCCACTAGCAGCTCTCTTGCCCACAGCACAGGCACGTGCACAGATGCATACATTTCTGTGTGCACACACAGGACATATAGGAAGACTGTTTAACAGATGTGTGTGCAAATGTGTGTATATTTATATAAACATCTTCCCTTGACATGCATAAGCAAACGTGTGAGATTTCCTCCAAGACACTTCATTAAAGGCCATCGTTGTCCCCACCTTTCGCTGTATATTATAGTTCATCCACAAATCACATCTATTAAATGACTAAAGGTTTTCTGCTAGGTTTTTTTTTTTTTTTTTTTTTTATTCCCCAGATGTCAGGGGATGTCAGTGATATGGCTGCATTACTCAGAATATTGCAGTCCTGTCTCCAGAGTGCCTGAGCAGGGGATTTCTCTCTCTGTCTCCTGTTGTATTCCTGACAGCAAAGTAATTTGCTTATATAGATTCTGGCAACAAGAACAACGCAAAGCCTGGCTGCTTGACAGTGTTGCATTTTTAACTCGGGGTTGAGCAACTTCAGTCTGAAGACCTCTGGGATTCCTCTTCTAGGGTTGCTGACTCCTGGGATTTGCTCTAGCGCTGGGTAGATGGGACCATGTGGTTCCTTCCCCAGCACAAGGGCTGGTGAAAGGAGTCCTACTGTTGGCTGTGCCCTGGGCTGAGGACAGAACAGGACCTTTCCTCTGGGCAGAATCCATGATGCTTTTCTGCTCAGAACCTCACACTGCAGGCATACCACCCCACATGCTGCCCCAGAGCTGTTCCCGGAGGCACAAGTCCTGGAATGGCCAAAAGTCCATAGCTATCCTGCCAAGACATGAGGACTAGCCAGGGGGAGAGGGATCCTGTGCCTCAACACGCCTGTGAGAAGAGCACGTGTTCTCCAGGTGCGTGAGCACATCGATGCTCCAGCAGCTGGTGCTCGGCCAGGCAGCTGGCGTGCTAGAAAATGAAGCAAAATCCATCTCAGTGTGGGCAAGTCGTGGCTCTGCAAGGCCAAGGGGGTGGAAGAGGGGGTAAGCCCGGGAACAGAGCCCGCAGGGGCAAGCGTGATCCCCAGGAGCGGCGGTGTTTCGGCAGGCGGCGCTCCCGCCCCCGCGCAGCGCTGACCCAGCACCCCGGATCAATCCTGTCACCCACCTCCGACAGCAGCTGCTTAACCGCGCACAGCAACCCGGCACAGCAGTTTCGGCAAGAGAGCGAAGAAGCCCGTATCCAATTGAAACCGCAGGGGGGATTTAGGGAGGCAGAAGGTAATTTCCCGAGCTGGAATATGGCCAGCATACAAGGACTAATATCCTGGCTCTTGGGGAAACAGTCATGGGATCTTTGCTTGCTGAGAGTCATCCTGATCTCTGTTTTAAGTCAGATCTGGAAAAAAGGAAAACGAGACAAAGGGAAAAGCCTTTCCAAGATGTCAGGGCTTTGGGGCACTGCTTAAAGCTGCCCTCACCACAGGGAAGATTTTCCTGGAGGCAGAGCTGCCAGGCATCCCCAATACAGAAGCCTGGCAGCTGATAGATGCCAGCTTGCCCTGCGGCTCTCCCATGCTCCCAGATGTGGCCAGAGTGCCCTGGCTCCCAGAAGGGAAGTAGGGTGCTAATGTCCCTCAGTAGCATTACACAAACTATTGCTGTAAGCTGGTCATGTCCCTGTGCCAGTGTTTCCCTTTGCTAGGAGATACCAGGGAGGCTCAGAAAAGTCTCATGCCAAAGAAAATTTGGGGATAGAGGGCTGTATGCTAGTACCAAACAGCCTGCCCTGCAGCTGCGGAAAGACTTCTTGGTTGTGCCCAAAATTTATGCCAGCAAAAAGATAACCTGCTGCAGGGTAGAAACTGTTGCAGAGAGGATGGAGTGGGAATAGAGGCAGCTGGTGGCCAGAGCAGTGCCAGTGTGTACACTGGTAAATGCTGCTCCCAACACAGACAGCTCCCTTGCTCATGGTGTCTGCCATTGGGAAGGGATCCCACCCACTGCTTGGTGCCACAGAGCAAGCAGGAGAGAAAAGCATCCCTGACACACTGGGGCAGGTGAGGGCAGGCTGAGCTGGCTGAGCTCACATCCCCAGCTCTTACCCTGCTGGTTTGGTTAAGTGCTTTGCTCAGGCAGAGCAAGACAACCCCAGCCTGTGCTTGTGTGAAGCCATCTCAGCGAGTGGTGCTGAAGTGTTGGTCTAATGGAAGTGAGGGCTGGGTTAGCACTGCTGGGCCAGCCCAATAGCTTCCTGCCTGCAGGAAGGAAAGAAAAGACCTGCTTTAAAATTTAAAACACTTGGAAACAGCACTAGAAGTGCTTCTTGGTTAAGAATTATTGCTATTCCTAGTGTGGCTAGAAAACCTTGAATGTAAGCTATAGGATAGTGTGTCTTTAATCAGTGTCTGCAGCAGGTTAATAGCTACTGCTCTCCTCACCTTTACAAGTGATCCTTTCAGGTCATCTTTTTCTTATGGCTGGGCTCCCTGTGATCTGCCTGCTGGCTGGCAATGACTTTTTGCATCATCCCCTTGTCTGTTGCTGCAACAGGGCAGGGGATAACAAGCAGCAGCCCATCTCGCTGCCCCATACATCATGGACAAGATCTGTATTCTGACAGTTGCATTTTGTCTCCTACTTTCTGAGCAATGTTTCCTCAGAAAGTCAGGAAACAAAAGTATCCTCAGGTTTGATTGAAGACCCAGGGCAGGCAGACACATCCTCCAGACCACCTCGGGAGATCTGGTTGCTGGGAGTTGCTGTCTTCCTAAATTCTATCAAGGGAGAGCAAGAAAGCTGCCAGGGCTTTGCTTTTCTGTGTGGTCTCACAGTTTCACCTGTTCTTCCATTTGTGTTCCTGCCTGCTGGCAGCCAGGAATGAAACCAGCCGAGACCTAACGTTAGCAAGCCCTGACTAGTGCATTATATATAATGAATTTTGTCTCTTATATCTGGGGTGACTGGGCAACACCCGTCATAGGTGGAACATGGATAGAAAAACAGAGTCACTGTTTACATGAAGCCAGTAGTGAGACACAGCATGGGTTTGGAGGAAGCAGGGAGATTTTCATGAGAAATAAACCAAAGTTCCTGCCATGACCTGTGTGTCACTGATGCAGTGGCAAATCTCTGTGCAGTGATTTCCCACAGAGCCACATCCTGCCCTTGAAGATCAGAAAAAGATCATTTTGGCTCTTATTAATAAAGATCTTGGTGGCAGCCTCTTGCCCAGCTGTTCCATCCTTGATGAACCAGCTCTATGTTCCCAGCCTGGCAGAAAAACCATGTCCCAGTTTTCCCTCCAGGAAGCTGTGTTTCAGGAGCAGGGGAAGGTGCAGCTCTGTCATGCTCAGTGGGAGAAGTTGCGCACACGTGCTTCAGAGCAGGACTGTATCGGCTGCTTGCAATTCTCTGAGGGTCCCGGGTGTTTGCAAAGGCAGCTCTGTCAATCAATAAAAAGCAATCACAGTAACGAAGTATCAAGTAGGAAGAAAAGATTTCAAGCTCTACATTGTTGAGGGATTGGGGGTTTTCTTTAAATGAGGCAAGAGAGGCTGGGAAAGCAGAACCCATCAGGGATGACAAATCTGTTTCTTTTGCATGGGGGAAGTGGCAGGACCGCAGCCCCTCTGACCAGATCCAATAACAAGGGAAAAACTGAGAGAGGACCCCCTTTCTGCAGACACAAAGGACAAGCCAGTGGCGGCGACTTTCTCTCTGAAAAGTCACGTTTGCCAGGGGAGGCTGTGAAATACAAGACGTTCCCAAGAGCTTGTTCCCTTCCCGTCCCCCCCAGTCTGGGGAAGGGAATCATTCTGATTTCGTTTTTATTATCGTTATTTCCTCTTGGGTGAGTGCTGGGAAAGTGGTGAATTTTGCAGCTGCCCAAGAGTCAGTGGGAAGGGGGATGTGAAGGATGCATGCCAGAGCAAGGGTCCCTTCTCACCTTTTCCCTGCCTTCCCAAGGGACAAGGCATAACTAAAACAAAGCATCTCTTGTTGTCTTTGCCCTCCAACTATTTCCCCCCCAGCAGGACCTGTGGGGTAGTTTGTGGCAGTGCCCCAGTCATGCAGGAGTGTGCTGGCTGCATTGGCAAAGGGATAAGGAAAGGCATTTATCTCACCAACTGTTTAGGAAGCAAGTCATGAGCTGCCTTATACTGGAGGAGAAGTTGCTGGGGACTCTGGTTAGCAAGGTTGGTTAGAGATGGGGAGCTCCCTCCTGCCAGTGCTTGCCAAACTGGCCCATCTTGCCTGGTCCTAACAGGGCTTTTTTAGTGCCTTTTTTAGAGATAGGTCACTCAAGTAATCTTCTGTAATTAAACCGTACACAAACTGTGGCAGTCTTTACCTGCAGCCATGCAGTCTCCAATGGGGCAAAACTCTTTCCTGCCATAGCAACATCAATTAAAAAAACAATCAATGAGATCTCTACCTGGCAACCAAAATCTCCCCTGATCCATGGAGATAAGGGCTGGATGTGATTGTACACGGTCTGGGAAGGCCTGAGACAGGGTCTGGAATTGCTGTGAAGGGATATAGGTCAGTTACACTCTGTTCCATGTCTCTGATGCTAGCTTGTGAGGAATTTTAAGTAGTGTTTTATAGGTATGAATTCATTACAGGCACAACCCAGACAGGTGAGTAAGGTAGGGAAAAGGACATATCCACTGCCACTTTTGCAGAGGAGAGATGTTCAATGTCCTTACACCTAAACTTTCCTACAGGGCAGCTGTAGTCCCTGCACCAGCTTCATCTCTTACCTCTCCTCCCTCCTCCACCTTGTGCTCACTCTCTTTGATTGCACTGATTGCCAGAGAAGCACCCTCACAAAAAACCCAGACTCTGATGGTCTTTGAAGCTACTGATAGCATGAGCCATTGCAGTGGCAGGAGGGAATGGAGGTGCCATGGGCTGTGGGGGCCTCACCAGTGTCTCCCACATGGATAACAGTCTTGCAGTATAATGTGTGCTGTCGCTCCAAGAGTGACAGAACAAAATGACAGAACAAAAATGCAGAACAAAATCCCCTAATTTATTCTATGTTCTAGCAGAGCTGCTTCTTTAACCAAGTGGCAGCACCTTGGGCTTCAGTGCTGCAGGCCCTGAGTATAAGGCGAGCTGCTCCAGCTGGGCACTGGCTGCGACTCTTTCCCTGGCCATGACATTCCAACTCAGCCTGGAGAGCTGTTGCATCTGCCTGCCTCAAGCCTTAGCTCTCTGTCAGTAGAGATCTTGTCTCAGAGACAGGGTGAGCTGTTCTTCCCATCCTCTGTGGGCTTTGTCCTCACTGGGGAGATGCAGATGTGGAGGGAAAGGTGCCCTCTTGGCAGGATGCGCACAGCTGTACAGATGCTGTCTGGAAGGCATCTACTTGCCTTTCCAGAGAAGAGAATAAGAGAAAAACTACCACTCAATTCCAGCTTTCTTCATGGGAGCAACACTTGCCATTGTTGTCCACCTTTGTCAAATCAGAGACAGTGCTGGTCCCAGGGTTCACCAAGCTTTTAGTAAGGGTCTGACCAAGAATAACACTGGTTTTGCTGAGTACTGCTTCCAGTCCAGCAAACAGCCTTCAGACTGGGCCATAGGAGATGGGAGGAAGAAAAGAGGACAAATTTATTCAGTGAAATTAATGGAGTGACACTGGATGTTAATGGACTATTTACCAACATGTCCTCCTCTGTTTTTCACTTAGTCTGAGAAGCTGCCCTGCCCTCAGCTATGCCCATTGCACTTTCCCCCCAGTTTGTTTAGGACTCACAAGGAAGGGCCCCTCTCTAACAGGAACTCCAGAGCCAGACAGAAGACCTGACTCAGCTTACCTGAGTGTCTAAGCCCACATGTTCTCACTCCCACCTTGTCTATACATGCTGGCAGGAAAGATGAAGTTGAACAAACCATTTACACGCCAAGTGGATTAGCCAAATTGTGTTAAGCTCCCGCAGGGATGTCCTTGTTCACAGCTTTCATTTGATTTCTTTTTCAAAAGCCCACCAAGCTGAATGTGATTATGGCCTCTTAATCCTGCCTGCATGTGTCCACGTGGGGTTAATGCAGTGTAATAGATGCCCTTTACAAGTGCACACTGGTGACCATTGCTGCATGGCTAAACTCTCAAGCCCAGATGTTCAGCAGATGTAAACCCAAAGCATAGACTCTGACTGCTACTCTTTGGCCAAAAAGCTGCTCTCACAGCTAAAATATCGAAGGGAAACTCCATCTTCCCAAGGCTGAGCAGCAAATCTGTGTCAGAAGCAAGAACCACTGTTGGCACTCAGATCCAGACTGGTTCAACTCCTGCAGAGCCCAACACCCTTGGCAGATCTAGTCTGTGATCAGAACTTGCTTTTTCCCGGAGGTTAAGTGGTACGAGAGTCCCAACCCCATCAGGAGTGCTGCCCTTCCAGTCTGATCCCCACTTGTCAGCATGTGCAAGCCCCTGCCCAGGGGTGGCTCTGCTGACAGGCAGATTTCATTGTGGAGTATCACTTTCTTAAGGCAGAAGCTACAAATAAAATGTCATTGCAGCCAAACAGCAACAGTGGAAATCCATAGAGCTGCTCTGCTAGGTACTGCAAACCTGTCTGGCTCTGCCCAGCCAGTCATGGGAGACCGTAAAACACATGGGAAGATATTAGAATTGCTGCCTTTTACAAATAAGGAACCGAACCGATGTTGCCTTCAAGGAAGAACGTCCACAAAGGGCAGAGGGAGTTATTCCCCAAATCCATTCTGTGAATCACACTTAAAAACAAATCCATGCCTTGGTGCAGCAGGACTTGCCCTGTCCAGAGCACCTCTCCCTGTTTTCACAGAAGAAACATCCCCAAGCCACTCACACATTTACAAGGAAGTTTGTCACAGTAAGATGTGCAAGGTGCTTCATTTAGGGAGAGAAACCTGCCATGGTTCAGTCCTATTATCAGCAAGAAAAACCAAACAAACCTCAAAGTCCCTCTTGTCCAGAGACAAGGGGGATGGAACCACAGGGGGTAATTTCCATAACTCTTTCAGCCACCACTCAGCACACAAACTCTCTTTTCTCAAAGTCAGACCGCCTGCCAGGGGAGCAAATCCATTCCCCTGGTATCTCAGGACTGTATCACATAATCGCCTTAATAAAGCAATCAAGTCCCAGATTAAAAACAGTTAAAAAACAGATTTCTACCCCACTGAAAGGTTTTTTTTCCAGAACATCACTAGGAGGAAACCTCCTTAAAATGTGTTGGTTTTGCTGGACTGACCAAAAATAAAAAATAACATTCCTCCCAACAAGTAAACGGTAAAACTGTTATTTCCCCATGGAAACTGTTGGGTTAGCCAGAATGATATTTTCCATTAAAAATGTTTTGCTGGAGAATTCCCAACAAGTCAGGCAGCTGCATCACTGATTTTAATCGAATTTAGAAATTCTTGATTCCCTTTGTTCTTAAACTTATATTTAGGAGCAGGGATGGTTACAGATCTGTCTGCCTCCTTCACCAGCAATGTAATGTCACCCACCAAGTGACACATACGAAGAAAGATAGCAATGAAAACCCAACGTAGCTCTTGCTACACTCGCTGCTCCCCAGGCAGAGGCATAATCTCTCACAAGGCAGCCTCAGCTCTCAGAGCCCCCTTGATCTCCAGCTGGTTCTTTGGAGATGCTCATTTTCCTAAGCACAGCTCTAACAGTGAGGCTGTGCTGAATTCACAGATAATCAGTACCTAATTGGATTAGGAGCTGATAATATCTTTGACCTTTTTTTAATGGCTTGCCTGGCCTGGCTTTCTGCAAGGCTGAGGCTTAATTTTAGGCAGGAGGTTTTTCCACAAGTGAAGCGTGACCCTGTTAACCTCTGAATCAGAGAGGTGACCTTCCCTCTCCCCAAGCACTGTGGAGCTGCTGGAGATTGTGAGGTACACATGGGCTTCACAAATCTGTGCACAAACAGACTGAACCTACCTACAGAAGTCAGAGTCAGGACCTGATTTTCAGCCAGAGCTGTGCTGGTATTGGACTAAATCCTCAAACAGAAATGATGAGTCAAAGGAGTGTGAAGCTCCTGTGTAGTCGGTGTCCCTGCCAGTGTCAGCTGCACAAGTCACCTCCTTTCCTCATCAGTTCTTCCACATGCAGTTCAGGGGAAATGAATCACCAGTGCAACAAAGGATCCGGAGATAGGGATATTGGGTGCTTGTGAGACAAAGCCACAGGGATGCTCGTGCATTTGTGTGGTTACATCTTGCTCTGGCTCACCTAGTCCCATCATTGCAGCTGAGTGTGTGCTCCCACACAAGTGAGTGGGTTCCTGCACAAGCCCAGTACAGCTGAGAGCAGAGACAGTGTTTCTGTTACACCTAACTCATGCCCAGCACAGACACACTGTATTTTGGGGCACTGGGATTTAAGGAGACGCAGGGAGCACGAGGGGAGGGAAGGCTGCCTGATGAACAGCAGATGTTGGTGATCATTGGATGGAGCTGTTAATTTAACTGGAGTTTATTGAATAGCAATTAGGTTGGGGTCTCATTACTGTAGCCAAGTGGCACAAAGATGTGCTGTAAAAACCCAGGGAAGAGGAATGTGCACCGGCACAGTGACAACACTGATGGCGTATTTAGGACCTGGAGCAGTAAACCTTCTCACTTGCCCAGAGTTCCTTCACCTGGGTGGTGCTGGCTGGAGCTTGGCACCTGAACTGAGCTGCTGGGTTTGTCTCAAGATGGGACACTGCAAACACAGTGAAGGGTAGTGAGTGTGTGTGCTTGGGGAGCAGAGGAGAGCAGACAAACAAAGGTCTGAAAACAGGGTCAGTGAAGAGGTGGGAGTGACATCCTGGGTAACACAGCAGCTCTCTTGCTCAGCCAGAGACAGGGATGGAAACAGGACACAGGGTGGAAGAAGGGTTTGGCAGTCTGTAAGATACATTCAGGTGTCCTAACCTGCCAGGGGATGGGACAGGGTGTCTTGATGCTTTAGAAACAGCATTACCACAAAACAAGCAGAGCAGCACTACAGCAGGGTGGGTTTCCATTGCATGTGGCAGTCAGAGACCACATATTTAATTGCTGCTTCTCCAGGAAGCTGGGATTTGTGTTTCACACCTCTGCTGTGTAGAGTGGCCCTGACACTGACAGGGAGGGAGGTCAGTGCTCTGCTCCTGCTGAATGTGGGCATGAGATCCACCAAGCCTGTCTCCCAAGAAAGCCCCAAAGGTGCTCACATCAGCACAGCCTGAGTAGTTGGTGTGGCTTAAACAGTGCAGAGAGGGCAAAGGCACATTCCTACCCCTGCACAGCCTGACCTGAGCCTTTCAATGTCCAGTGCAGAGTAAAACCCAAAGAGAGGATAGAGGCAGGACAGAAATGTCCCAAGCAGAGCTTGCTTCTAATACAGGAGACATACACAGACATATTCAAAACCACATTCACTCTCCTAATGGCAAGATTATATCTTGCTTCTGTCTTGGGGGAGATATCAAATGATCCACGTTCAAAAAAACCGAAAAACTTCCACTAATGAACAAATTGCCAAACTAGAGTGCAGCAGGGATTTGGAGGGTTAAAATGTTTGGGATTAATTAACTGATTAATTAAGTCCTCACATCAGCCTTCATTCCTGCAGCCCTGCTATTGCATGAGGGATGTACTGGGAATGTGTGATCCTGTCAGTATGATGCAGGAAGGCTGGGGGGAAGGTGCTCAGCAAGGGAATTTTACAGACACATTTGTGATTGTGGGGTTAAAGTTGGCTATGCTCTGCAGACCTCGTGTGAGACACCTTCACACCTCTGCCCTGATTGGAGAGGCTGCACATCAGGGCTGCTGGTTGCTTTGACATCTGAAAAGAAAAACATAGTTCTCAAAAGCCAAAGGGATTTCTCTCCCCTGAGGGCATGGGGCTTCCCTTCTCTGTGCCTTGCTGGGACGGTGACAGCAGCCCTGCTCTGCTCAGCAGTCCGTGATTCCCAGTGCCTGCTTATCCTGGAGAAAGGGAGCAGTGGGCGTTGCAGTGTGGTCTCAGAGGACAGTAGCTGTGGGGCTTTTTGCACGGGTCTCTAGCCCCATCTGAGTATTTAACGCTCAAAATTGGGACCCTTCATTTCATGACTGGCCAATCTTATTGCCTGGAGAAAAAAAAGGCCTAATGCTTTTAGCTTTGTCTCCCTTCCCTCCTGACCCACAAAACAACCAAAGGAAACCTGTCCATGCCATGAGGCCACCTGTCTGCTTCCCATGTCCTGACTTGGTAGATATCTATTCACCAAACGTACTGTTGGTGGATCTGGAGGACCATCTGCTCCCTGGTACAGCCTTCAAGACTTGAAATACTGCTGTACTCAGTACTGATACAACCCATGCTCTTCCCACAGTCAGTGGGCTTAGTGTCTGGAAGGGTGCAAACGACTTTGGTTCATTAACGAGACCTGGCTTGGGCACTTCTCTTGCACTTTTACAAAGCTGTGCTAGCAGATCCCTTGTACATCAAGAACAGTTTTGCAACCCCTCCCATCAGAGTAAGTGGGAAAATAAAGAAACTCAAATGGGTTTGTACACACAAGAGTTGACCATGAATCTGAAGAAGGTATTTTTATGTAAAGCACAAGCAAAAAAAGTATAATGGTTACAGCAGGGGATAAAGTATGCCCAGGCAGATTAAAATAGCCTGCCTTGGAGATATCCTTCTAAGAGTGGATGACACCAGCTTAGCCTGTCTCACATGTGTTTGTTTTGCTGGGTGCAAGCACAGCAAAGGAAATGGCAACCGGAGCTCAGCCCACCACTGCTTCACAGCTTCACACTATAAATAAGGCATCGAGCTATTGCACCCACCAAATTCTTCCCTGTCTTCCGGTCTACGGCAGTGTAGTGTCTGGGCTATGTATAGCATCAGCCCCTTTGTGCTACCAGGTGTTTTCTCTAAAGCCCTGGCTCCAGGATTCTGGGATTACATGGTCACCTCTGGGTTTTTTTGGAAAAAAAGAAAGTAGACGCCGGAAATAAAAAATTAAGATTAGAATTCAAATGCATCTAAATAGAGCTGATCTGTTTTGCTTAAACACTTCTTATGGAGAAAAATGTGGTTATTCCAGCATAAAGATCCTTCTGAGGAAAATATTTTGATACAAGATTTTTATTTTCTGATCAGGAGAATCAAAGCAACAATACAAATCATTCCAGCTTCAAATTCCCAGGCTGAGCAACAAGCTTCATTTTAAAATATGACAAGAAATTTCCTCTTCCCAAGTTGCATGTCCAATGGTGAAAGAGATTTTTCTTGCTGGTGTTTTCACTTTCTACATTCATGATTTAGCTGCAATCTGCAGTTTGGAGATTTTTTTCTTTTGCCTTCTGGAGTTTCAACATTTCCCTCTGATTCCCCGCTGAGTATGATTTGGAAACACCAAGATTTCCAGCAAGTGAAAGTTTCTGTTTATTTTCCTGCATTGCCAGGCAGACAAGACAGAGGGTAAAGAGAAGTTACGCCCAGTTCCAGGCAGAATGTTTTGGTTCTGTGTATGAACATTGATTCTTGGTGCTGGCTGCCTCAAAGGCCCTGACTCAGTCCCAGGTGAGCGCTGTGAGTGTGTGGAAGTACCACAACAGCTCTCCCTGGGTGCTCTGCCTGCAGAATATCTTGTTGCAAAGGCACAGGGCTATTCTGCAGAAGATGAACAATTTCCAGATTGCAAACCCCACAAGTGTCACTGATCATTTGCCACCTGCAAAGGAGGGATTAAACCACAGTTGGTAGAAATGCAATTTTCATCAGGTGTCAAGTAGGTGGCACAGGCTGTAAAGTCTGCAACATCCACACTTGAGGTCAGGCGGGCTTACCCAGCAAGATGAGTAATTTCTACTGTTTTCAGAGTGAGATTCTTCAGCAGCTGAGCTCACCTGGGGGCCTGAAGCAGTTCTCCCACTGGGCATAGGCCTGAGCTTACCTGGAAACAGAAGAGACTTCTTGTCATCAGGTGCTGAGCAGCAGCACTGCTGACATCCTTGCTCTGTCCATTCATTCCAGCCATGCCTCTGAGGGTCCTCATAGTCCACATAGAATCACATAAAATTCTTATTCTTCATTAATTTACTGTAATTGCAGCAGTGCCTGGACAACCCCAGGGAGATGCTGGTCCAACTGCTGGAGCTATTGCGTATCTCCAGGGCACCAGACAGGTCAGCATCTAAGAAGAGAAGATGGATGCACAGTGCAATGAAAAGAAACACAGTGACTCCTGTTTCAGAGGCAGGAGAAATGGAGCGGAAAAAAAAGATTAAGTCCTGGACTCCCCCAGAAAGTTTTGCTGATGAAGGTTTGAGTGTATCTATGAACTGGCAAATTCCCCAGGTATGAGTGAACCAGGCAGCAGGGTCAGGCATCCCCCTTTGCAATCCCTGGCTCTGCTGTCATTGGAAAACACTTGGGTTTAGTACATCCTGGATGCGCACTGGGATGTGCAAACTGCTTTTCATCCCCACGGCTCTGAAGCTGCAACTCCAACTTCCCCGTTGCTCTGGGAGGGCAGAGCTGAGGGTTTGCTGGTGCTGGCTGGAGGGGGTCCAACCCCATGCAGGGAGTGTGGGTGCCACTCACTCTGAAGATGGGGTGCTGGGGACAAAGAAGTTCTCCTCACTCAGAGAAACTTGGCAATGCCAGCCAGGACGGCCTGAAGAGCTTGATGATCCATCAGCCCCATGGTGCATCAGAAATAGGGTGAAAGGAGGCAGCAGGCTGCATCAGCCATGAGCTGGACGTGTGAATCCATCAAGTGACCTCGCTGATCTGTTTTTGGGTACAGCAGGAATTTACATGGACTCTGAGATGTACCAGTCAGGCAGAGGGTCAGAGAAGCCTCCAGAGTATGTTCCAGCACCCTCTGCACGACCACCATGCACCCAAAGTCACCATCCGAGTGTTTGGGCAGCAGGGATGGGTGACAGCAGAGAGCCCCCGGCGAGGGAGGGCTGTGCCGTGCTGGGAGGGCAGCTCCGGAGCTGACTCGAGGGGATGCTGCTGTGAGTCAGAGGCAGGATGCTCTGAGTGCAGGGCTGCGGGCAGGGGGGAGCGGGGGCTGCAGGCAGGGGGGAGCTGCCAGCACAGCCTCCCGGCACACAGTGCTGACACTTCTTTTTGTTCAGCCTGACAGCGAGCACCTGGTGCCCCACGCGCGGAGCCGGCGGCCGCAGCGAGCGCAGACACACACACGCGCTCAGCCCCGCAGCTTGGAATCGATGCAAACATATGCTGCCATTAATGTGAAAATCACTCCTGGAAACATGAGGGTCCCTCTATTCACGGCCTTCCCCTCTCCCTGCAGGGAGGAGGGGGGTCAAGTGCAGACCTTTTATGTGAAATCCCTGAAAGGGACAAGGGGGAGAGAGGGGGAGATGGATGGGGCTGATTGTGATAGGGAAAACGGGACAACAGCCCAGACTAACATACAGGAGCTGCTCTCCTGCCACGAGCTGTACTAAATCTGCAGTGCTGCCTTCCTTTCTCTATAGTCAAATGTCTCACTGGGGCTGCCAGTTTTGCCCTTGCCTATTTCTGATAAATGCAGGAAAGGGCTCTGTAGAATGGTGTGACCAGATGCTGCAATGGTGGGTGCTCATGTAGGAACTGAGGGGGTAAATTTCTGAGGCGGTGGCAAGCCCCCCTTGCAATGCCTCCCAGCATTTAAAAAAAATGCTGATGAGGAGTGCTTGCTAGAGTAGTTGTGGCGACCAGCTCTGGAGTACCCAGTCTTCCCCTAAAGCACAGCATATATTTTGGCCAGCCCTGGTGTGCATGACTATATCAGCAGAGGCTGGTTATCTGGATGCTGCTCCTGTGCCTCATTGCGGTGCTTCAGTCTGCTTGCTGCAGACATTTGCAGCAGACTCCTCTCCTCTTTGGGCAAAGTGGCTTTTCTGATATCCTCTATACCACTGCTTGCCTGCTGTGAAACACCCCAAGTTCTTTGCTCTGACAGTGGCAGTGTGGACGTGGGTGGGCAAGTTTGGTTCACAAAGCATCAGGGGTCTGTAAAACAGCTGGAAGGGCTCTCTGTGAATCTGAATGAGAAAAGGGACACAGCTGACATTAGAGGAACCAAATGGAGTTTCTGAACCTCTCAGTTGTTTGTCAAAGGCTTTAGAGCAACACTGTGAGATGTCACTAAAGTGTCTTGCCCCACCTCCCCCATAGACAGGCTAGGTCCCTTGTCTGTCCTGTACAGAAACAGCTTTATGTCAGCAAGATTCTTCTACATATCTGCAAAATCCCTGCAAAACCTCTTCTGGGCTGTCCTCGGTTGTTGGTCTGATACAAAAAAAATCCTCTTCAAAGCTTGGAAAACACCACTTTTCTTTGCATTTTGTTTCTCAGCACTGAGCTTTTCTTTGAGGGAGAAAATTTTCCTGGATCAGCTTTATGCCCATCTCAGACTCATCTGAAAGCACCTGGTACTTTACAGCATCTCCAGTTTGTTTCCTTGTGATGTCCTAGACCAAGCACGTGTGCTGAATTCCCCAGCATCTGGCCATCGCCCATATCTATCTGTTGGAAGCTGAATGCATCTCTGATTTGGGAAATCAATCACACTTAATTGAAGGGTGATTGTTTTCACATACAAGCCTGCCACATCACTTTCATCTTTATCACATTCTCTTTCTCTCTGGGTTTTGCGTGACAAGATACTGCAGAGCAGGAGAGAAGAGGTTGCTGACCTTGGACCTGGATATAATTGAAAAAAGGAGGGCAGCATCTTCCTTTCTCTCCTTGGTGGATCAGTTTGCATTTCCTTCAGCGGTGGGATTGAGCACGTGCATATGCACCCAGAGCCATATTTAATGCAGCCTTACACACAGCTGTGCTGCCATGCTGCACAGCAGAGGAGCTGGCACCCAGCATGGCCTGCAATTGCTGTGCCATGGAGGTCTGGCCCCTCAGCGAACCACAGCAGGGAAGGGGGAACAACTCAGCATTGGTCTGATGTGGCAGTGTTTTGGGTGCCTGGTGTTTCAGAGTGACTCTGGGCATCCTGAAGAGTAGACACAGGAAGAACAGCATGGCTTTTTAATAAAATTTTGGGGCAAGCCTGTTTTCTGTTCCACCGTGCTTTTTGCCAGGCCACACTAGAGATTGTCTTGAACCAGGATTCAGTCTTCTTTTACTGGAACATTATGCTGCACAGCAGGGCTGTGATTTCCTTCAAGAGCTTCCATCACACAGATGGTGCATGAGCAGTCCCTCCCTGTGGGCTTTTGCAAGGACTTGTGCAGTCCAGTCCCATGTGGCCACCTGTATTGTCACCCCACTGGGATGTACCAGTCCGAACTGCTGCTAAGCTCTCAGCTCACAGGGATGTCTTCCTGTCTGTACCAGCAAGCTGAATTGTAAGCTGCTCCCCAGACTCCAGTTTGAAGGTCTCTATAGTATTGACTTTCTCGCACTTGGAAGTGCCTCATTTATCTTATGCTCTGCATTTGTCTTTCCTGCCAGTGTAGTAGTAAGCAGCTGAAGCTTGCTGCCAGCTTTTCTCCCTTAATGATATTCCACATATGCAGACAAGGATCTGAATCAGAGCTCTGGAGTCAGTTGCCACTTCCTCACTTTGGAGAAATGTATCTTTACACAGTAGCCTTCCTTTGCAGTTTGTCTTGGGGCTTGGCAGTGAAGTAGCCCCAATACCTACCTCTGAAGGCTGTGGTCCAGGGCATGTGTCCAGATTTTAGACTCATTTGAAGGCTGATTGTGTCAACAGGAAGGCTTCTGCTGGCTCTGATGGCTCTTGGACTGGGCAGTCCCAACTATATCCAACTTTGGCTCTTTTCCACTGGGGACAGATTTATCCCTTCCAGATGCAGGGAGAGCCTTTCCCAGCAAAGACCCAATACAAGCCTTTACCAGACAAAGGGTCTTTTCTAGATAGCATGAAAGGAATTTTAGGTTCCTGTGGGTGGATGGTGCCTGTTTATTCTTATGTATCTTCACCACAGGCTTCTCTTTCTGACAGGTGCTGATGACTTGCAGCCCAGGCAGACAGGACTGAGAAGGGTAGAAGAACCGGATTGTGGATGGAGCTGTGGGTTTCATTGATTTCTAAATAAAACTTTCATCAAGACACAGAAACCCACTGCCCTCCCAATTTTATAAAGCTCTTGTCAATCTCTGATACAGCTGCCAGGGCAACAAAAAAAAGCTGCTGGCATCATTGTGAAGATGTGTACACAAGCAGAAGAATGGGTGGGGAGTTGAACATCTTCCCTCCTGGAGAGGAATCAGAGCCCAAGCCCAGCACCCTGCAGTGTACCCATCCCTGGCTTTCCCTCAGGGCCAAGTCACCCCACCATGCTGAGTATGCTCTGCTTTCTCTGGGCCTGCTCTTGCCCAGAGGGGATTTGTGTTTGCAATTAACTTTCTGGTGACTGTGTGGGCTACAAATGACACTTTACAGAGGCACAGTGGAGGTGGGCAAGGAAGGAGTGTGATGTTCACCAAGGCTGGGGGTACATGGGCAGAGCTCTGTACTGGCCCAAGGATTAAATGAGGTCGCTGAGGTCTCCTTAAGATGGTAGAAGGTCACCGTCTTCTCCCAAACCTGCTTTCTGAAAGGTGACAGGAGTGACTCTAGGGAGCCAGCAGGACAACATTTTGCTGCAAACTGTGTCTTTGGTGGAGCCTTCCCCATCACTGGGAGGTGGTAGACTCACTCCTCCCAAGGCTCGTGGAGGACACACAATCTCCTCGCCCAGAAAATGCCATGTTCTGGAGCAGGAGGATGGAGAAATCAAGCCAAAAGCAACGATCCAAGCATTATTTGCCTCTTGTACAAAATTTGATGAAAACAGATGGAACATTTGAAGGTTTTTATTAAAAAAAAACATCAAAGCCCAAAAATTTGAAAGCAATCTTGTATTTGCTATTTGTCTTCTCAGGCTTTGTTTTTCCCTCTTGGCAAAAAAATAATTGACAACATTTTCCATCACCAAAAAATTGCCCTACTGAGAATTAAGTATAAAGTCTTCCGTGTTGAGCAAAGATGAGAGGAAGGAGAAATGGTTCAGATTCTCTTGGCTTAGTCCAAGAGGGACTGGAGATCGGCTGAGAGTCTGTCTGTCTGTCCAGCATCCAGAGGGAGTAGAGACTCTCCCGAGCACTCTGAGTTGTTCCTGTGCCTCCCTAAGGTGGCAAAGTTCTCCTTTGTGAGCATGAGGAATATCTGCCATTTTCACCAGTGCCTGGGAGCCCAGAATGAGCAACTTTTGCTGGCTGGCAGAGGGACCCACTGGAGTTTTCAGGGACGATCATCTGTGCTGAGAAAGGGAGATATCATATTGAGGGTGTATGGGGCAGTGAACCACAGGGTGTCCTGGGGTCACCACAGGGTGAACTGGGCACATCCCCAAGATAACAACCAATGAATGCTGCAGTGGCCACAGCATCTTGTCCTTGGAAGCCTCTTTACCTGCAAGAGTCAAGAGACTGGAGCCAAATGCCTTCACTCTCATCCATCAGCAGGGATGGAGGAGCCCAAGGCCTCCCTCCTCCTTCTTCCACTGGCATTTGATTCAGACATACACTAAAAAAGGAGCTGTCGGTTAAAGTAAGAGCTGCTTTTCCAGCTCCCAGAGGATCCCCCTGGTGTGACCTGCAAGGTGTTGCAATCCCTCTCTGCCACCGGCCTGCCTGGTTTTTGTCACACATGCACACACCTTCCTCCCCCTTCCACAGTGCTTATCGCAAGCGTTTTGGTAGAACTGCCCTTGTCATATAAATCTAAACATAATTCTCTCTTTCCTGTTAAGCTAAAGAAAATAAACGTGTAGGGCTGTTACTGGAAGCCAAGCTGTAGGACTGCCCTAAATTCTCTTCTTATTGAGTCTGGGCTGAAAATCACTCAATTCTGCTGAGGACACACATCTATGCTTGCACACACAGGGAGGGAAGGTGGGAGGGGGAGGGAGAGAAAGAGAGAGAGAGAAAGACAGAGAGAGAGAGAGAGGACACGGTGTGTATAAATATCTCCAGCTCTCTAGATAGTCGGCAGATTTATTCCGCTGCCAAGCCTGCAGAAAATTGACTTGTTTCATGGAGGCAGGCTATTGACACATTACCGCAAGGAGGGTTAGGAGAGAAAGCGGTGCGGCTGGCGCCCCTCTATTATACGATAATGTAATCAGCATTGTGGGAAATGACTGTGGGTAAAATGGCATCGCTGACATTTATATTAGAGGATATTGATGGCAGGAACTGTGACCACATCTATCGTACCTCCCGTTTGCCAGGATTGACACAGACGGCTCTTGTTGGCTGGATTTCCTCTCTCTCTTTCTCTCTCTCTCCTTCCTCTTAGCTCCGTTGCTCGCTGCTGTCACTGCAGATAGATAATTGAAAAATGGATCTCACCTTTCCAGCAAACAGGAGTGGTTCAGGCAATTACTGCAGAGGTTATCTACTCAATCTCGAGGCCTCTTCTCAGAGAGAGATTCAGAGGAAATTGGATTTTACATGGATGTTTTATTCTACAAGGGCTTTAGTATAAACAGAGGCAAGGAGACACCAGCAGACTGTATGGGTGAGGATCACATGCAGAGGGGTAGGTGAGGTTTTGACAGGGGTGCTTGGCTGTAGATGCGGTGGTAATACCATTTAGCAGTCCTCTGCAGAATTTCTGATTTCAATTTTTTTGAGGTTGCTATTGGTTTTTCTTTTCATGTTTCACAGGGTTTTTTTAAAGTGGAGGCAGAGAGAGGCTATGTCCACTTGCAACAATTTGGCTATATTTTGCCCCTGGAATTTTAAAATTAAAGGGGGTTGTTCCCAAAGGAAAGAAAGGCAAAGAGAGATCAAAATGCTCTGAAGATGAGAGGGCAGAGGAGAGCAAGATGTATTAAAAGAGCTCTGCAAACTGTCTGGCTCTGAAAAGAGAGGAAATTCTCTCAGGCAGGGAATATTGCCCATAGGCCTATTTTCCATCAGTATCCTTGAAGATCATTACACCTTGAGGTGTGTGGTCATACGAGAGGCAAAAATATACCCATGATCCTTTCGTACACGCTGCAATGCAAGGCTTTGGGCTGAGCTTGGTGGCCATCCAGCTCTTCAAAGCAATTTGCAGCTGGTACCCTTGCCCTCAGAAACTGCTGAGCCAGGGAGGCCAGAGAAGGGCACTGAGGGTCTTGGTAACCTTGGCAATTTCAGTGAGCACACAGGAAGGCTGTGAGGTGACCCTGAGAAAGGCTTGGCAGATGTGTCTGATCAGGTACCAACTTCCCAAGAACAGCAGACTAAAGTAGGGTTTGCCTGGGAGTTTTTGGAAGAAACTCATTCCCCATTTAGGGAAATTCACCCATCTTTTCACATTTTATGTTACCCTTTCATAGGTACCACTTTTTCATGTGGGGTGTTTTCACATGTGGGTAAATACTCATGCATGTGGGCAACAGCAAAGGTCCTTGCACTATCCAATTGGTTTTACTCCCAGCCAGTGCAGGATGTGTGGGAGCACAGCGTTGCACCAACAGCTCTTAAACTGTTATCCCAGATGGAAGCAGCAGGGATGGTTTTGCAGGAGAAGAAATTCAGCCCAGCATTAGACAGTCTCATCAGCCCCTTGCTGTCCCCAGCAGAGATTCTCACCATCCATGGGTTCTGCTCTGCAGCCCTGGCTCTCTGCCCCCTGCCACGTGCCGCAGTCCTGCTGTCCATCACCAGCTTTTTCGCACTCTCCTCTGTCTGTCCCCTGATGTCAGTGCTAGAGGTGCTCATCTCTCTGGCTGATCAAATCATTCCTGACGTGCACAGTGGCAGACTCTTCCTCACTGTAAGTCTGTCTCCAAGGTGCTAGATGAGGTCCTGCTCTCTCTTCCCCAGACAGTGAGAAGGCAGAGGTGGGGAGGGCAGTGAGGAGGGGGTAGGATGTGCTCTCCCAGCCTTCACACCTCTTCTCTCCATGATGCTGGAAGCTAGAGGGCCCCCACAGCCTATTGCCTATTCTGGCAGTGAATGCAAAGCTGGAGATGGAGCCAAATGACTTTTAATGAGCAACAAAATCCCCATTTTCGAATGAAAGAAGAGATGAGCGGCTGGAGCTCAAGCCTAAGGCAGTGATGGCTGTTATGTTTCTCAAGATCCCTGGATCTGGGAGGGATGTTTTTTGGGAAGCTGAGCAGAAGTAATGTGGCTGATCCTAACCCAAAATTTCCCAGCATTAACTGGCAGGCTGGAATGGGGAGAGGAGGTCCAGGACAAGTAAGGCTTTGTGTTTGCACTCGTCCTGCATCAGTCCTTGCCTTCCAGTGGTGGCCATGAGAAAAGGTCTGGCTTCCTGAAACAGGACTCCAAAGCAGTCATCTAGGTTCTGTAGAAAGAGGTGGCCAAGCTCTCTGAAACTGGCTCATTAAAAAAAAAGATGCACGGGGGCAAGCATGTGGAGTTCAAATTTTCATCTTGATTTTTGCGCATCTTTTTTGAGTAAAGGAAATATTGAGTGATGTGACCCTTACCTGCATCTTTTGAAGAATGACAAAACTCTGCTTTTTGAGCCGCAAAAGATAGACCAAAAGAGGGTGAGAAGAGGAAGAAATTTTAAAAATATTTCAAATCACAGTGAAATAACACATCGGCTTCATTTCCCTCTGAATTTTTTCATTTAAAGAAAAAGGCAATGAAATGCTGCTGAAATGACATTTTTGACAAAGTGCCATTTTCCAGCATGACCTCTTGGACCCACTCACACCAGTGCTGCTAACTAGTTCTGCATTCATCAAAGGCTGCAGGAGCAGGGGGCAGAGCAGCGTGTGCTGATGAGCACAAGCCCCTTGGATTTTCAGCACAAGCCTCAGATTTTTTTCCACTCCCCAGCACTCCCCAGGTCTAAATCCCAGAGCAGTTTTCACTGGAGATGTTCAGGCTGAGCTATTGGTGTCTGTGGTCATCAAGAACCTTCTCTTGTGGATGTGATTTACTCCTGGGGGTTGCTGGTTCCTGACAGGCTTGTGCCGATACAGCTTTGGAAGGGAGCATGGATGCAGAAGACAGTGAGCTTTCCATCTCCAAGGTGTTGGTCCCAGTGGACAACCTCAAGTTAGCACATAAAGAAATGCAGAGTGCCAGAGTGAGACTGTGCTGTGTCACACAGAGAAGACAGCAAGGCTCCTGCTTTCCCTGCTTTCAAAATCAGGAGCATATGGTACCCAAGGCAGAATCAGGGACCACACTACTGCCAAAGGTCTTAGTGATTGACCACTGTAGGTTCTGAACACCACAAAAAATCCCCTAATATATCCAAAAGCCTAGTGGCTGAGCTGGATGTCCTGGTACACTGTCTCCTCTATAACCTCTGTAATTGTCCTGAATATGGCATTTGCTTTCATTACTTTGCCTAGATTGCTGTGGACTGTTATTACCTACCCAGAAATAGCTGCTGTGTTCCACCTTGGAGGAGACTGCATGCCACAGAAGTGGTGAGAAGGCTTTGCTGCTAAATAAGCTTTCTTGAAGTGGGATAGATGCCATGAGACTTAACTTCCTTTAAAAGCTTGAAGCTTCTTGGGTGGAGGAGCCCAACATTATTTTATTAGAATTACCACAATTGTTAGTGGTATTACTAGTATCAATCTTATTATACACATAATATCTGCTCAGGATGTGAAATAATGAATCTTGACTAGCTGAGGGAAATGCTGGGTCTCAAGCCATGTTTCCCTGGTGGGCACATAGTGATTGTCTACCAATGATCCCAACCCCATCATAGGAGAGGATGTAAGCCCTGGAGATCTTGTAAAATGCAAGACATGAGCATGTTGTTACTTTAGTCAATTTTCCTTGGTACTACCCTACTTTGGTGACATATGCACCTTGAATAGGGGTCCTGCCTGTCTTTCCAGCCCCAGAACAAAAAGAACTGTCTTCAAATTGCTCCCAGGCCTGATTTAGAGATGTTTAAAAGGTCCTGTGCTCTGCTCAGCTGGTGGTAGGACCAGCTAAAAGGTAGGACCTTTTCCTATGTCCTTGCCCTGGCCATGCCAGCCTTTACTCCTAAACAGAGCATCTTTTGAGCTTTGCTCTCCTCACTTCTCTTGGTATGAACCCGTGGGCAGGAGGAAGGTGGGAAGGATCCATGGCATTGATCAATAACTCTTTCCTGTCCAGCCAGGAACCCAACCCTCTCAACTTTATTGCTGCAACCAGATCCCGGCTCGAGGGATGTTACAGCAACCGGCCTGGGCCATGGGGGCCAGAAGAACAAATAACTCCCTAACAGGCATGACTTCAGCCAGCACATGCCCCGCTGCCCGGATAGCTCCTCTGACAGAGGAAGCCCCTGTGAGGATTTACAAGTCCCAACCACTTCCTGAAATCTCCACTCCCGCTTGTTATCTCACCCTCCCATCACCTGCAGGGTCCGGATACTGTTTGAAGGGACAGGAGAGCCCTGAGGAGGAAGAGGAGGAGGTGTGTGAGTCCTGCTGATCTGGCCATTAGGCTGGGGGGTGGCAATGGACCCCAACGATGAAATATCTGAGCACTCTGGCTCAGTCTTTTTATTACCTGCAATGGAAAATGAGTGCCAGCTGCAAATCAGGGATTTCAACAGCCTCTCTGAAGGCATGTCAAGCATTTTATGGCTGGAAATACATTTAGGGTTTATTATGGGCTGCCCACTGATCTTTCCTGCATGCACAGAGTGGCTGGACCCTGTTCCCACCCTGTATTTGGATGGAAAGGGGTCCCCACAAATTGATCGGTTTTCGGATAGCAAATTGATTGGTTCCATTTGCTGCTTCTCTACTTTCTTTATCCTGAGCAAGGATTTAACCTCACATTGTGACAGGCTGGAAGCTGATTTGGAGGACAGCCTCAGCTTGCAGTGGGATGCAGCATATGTTGCAGACCTGTCAAATGTCACACAGAACACCACTTGCCCCATGGGTCCCCCCACAGAAGAGCAGGCTCTCCCCTTCCAGGCACTGTGCCTTCACCTCCTCAAGCTTCAGCTCTCAACATCTGTAAATTCCACACCTTCATGGAGGAGCACCCCAATCTTCCAGTCCCATGCTGGGGTCTTGGAAAAGTGAGCCAGCTAATGGGAACTGGACCACTTAGAGGTGGGAAGCTGGCAAGATAGGATATAGCAACACAGCTTTGCAAACCAGCCTGCAAGCTATACAGGAGCCAGGGCACAGCCTGAGCTGATGGAGAAACCAATCTTTTGGCTTCGCTTCAAGACATGCCACAGCCATGTCTTCATTGCACCATGCACACCTCAACCATCCAAGTCCTTCTGTAATACCAAGTGCTTTACAGCTCCTTTCAATTTCTTATTCACTGGCCTCCTCTCTTCTTGTTGCACTAACGTCACATTTGGAAACTTCCTCTACCAAAAAAATGGACGGGAATTTCCCTGCAGTGTCTTGGTGTTAAAAATTTGGATCTTGAAGGCCAGCGGAAAGTCATCACTGCTGGTGGTAAAACAGGAGAGGAGGGATAAAATCAGGGATGTATGTGGGGGAAGGACAAAGAACAAAGGAAGGAAACTGGGAGTGCCACTGGAGTAAACCTGAGGAGCTGTGGGCAAGGTCAAGGTCTGCTATCTTGTCACCCCTGAGAGAACAGGGTTGCAAGGTCTCAAGCGGAAGAACCACAGTCCAAAAGCAAGCTGGGGAAAATGGGGCTGTAAATCAGTTCCTGCCCAGTGCTGCGACAGCTCTTTTGGCCTGAGCCATGGCTGACATCTTGCCCAAAGCCATGGCAACCATTCTGGCCTGTGCCGTGGCTGTGACCTTGGCTAACCCACCCCAGCTGGCCACTCAGTCTACAAGCACACCTCCCTGCCATTTCGTGTCTGAATTCGCTCTAGAAACAATGAGTCCTTCATTAAACTCATGGTGCCCATGGCCTTCTCAATAAGGAAGGGCCGTAGCACCCCTTGGTGCCTTGGCTTTGGGTGCTGCTTTCTTGGCAGCCATTCCCTCAGGAGATGAGGAGCAACACTGCCGGTGTCCAGCGGGGATCCCAGAGTGGATGCCCATCCCCTTGCTTACTCTTGCTACCATCTGCTGGAAGGAATCAGCCTGTGCACTTGCCTGCCGTGTGGAAACTCTTGGGAGCAATAATGGGAGGGCACGAGAGCAGCACTGGGGTGAATCTGCCCATGGACAAAACAAGGATAGGCGCCATTCTGGGGTGAATCTGCCTGCTCTCTGCCTTCCCACCCTGTGTTCAGAGGGACCAGGACACCCAAGTATCTCTCTTAGAACTATTTAAAGACTGGAATTTAGGAGGCTTCCTTGACTGACACCATCCTGCTCCAGAGCCTGGCACAAGGCATTGGTTTGGTCTGAACTTCAGTTTCCCTGTTGCTACTTAAAACACTAACCTTTGGTGTGGCTCCATCCCCACCATTTGACTCACTGTGAGTGTAAACATTGTCCCTTCCTAGATAGGTGCCATCACCTTCACCATGTTCCCATCCCTGCTCCTCCCCACCATTCCCAAAACAATTCCCATTGAGCAGTGCTCCCCTGTCCCAGAAACCCAGCCATGCCTTGAATGAGGCATGAGGGCTGCTCATCTGTGACCATCTGGGGGGAAAAAATGTGCTGAAAGCCAGAATATCTTCTCAACACACTCTCCTGTGCAAGCTGAGCTTGGGACTGAAGACAGTCAGTACCAGGCTGGAAGCTTCTGTATTTTTGTTATGGGTTGTTGAACAAACCACACAGTTTTACCCCACAGGGTATCATAAATAAGCAATGAAAAAGCAGAGAAGTGAGAAGCTAAAGTATTTGCCTGCAAAAATACACTACTAAGCAAATGAGTCAGAAGGATGTGGACTGAACTGTGCATGGCCTGCTATGTCTAAAAACAAAGCTTTTATAAGGTAGAGGAAGTGATTTAAGAGTCTGAAGGTAAACATGGGCTGCCACGTATTGTTCTGGGGAAAAGTGGCAGAATAAATATGCAAATCCTTCTTATGTGACAGCCAGAATGGTGGAAATGATTATGAAATAGACCTGGAGAAGCCTGATTAATAATTTATCCTCAAATGGAAGTTGATTCTTGGCTGAGCAGCAAGGATAATAAGGCTGAGGAATCAATAAGAGCATTTACAACTCTGTAAAATGCGTTTACAAGTACAAAAAGATGGGTTGCTTTGTGGCCATGCCTTAAATGAGCTAGGAGAGAGGAAGGGAGAGCACACAACAGTGACTGTGCAGCATTGGCCACACAGACAAATCTAGAGAGGGAGCTGAGCATTGTCTCTGGATCTACTGCTACCTGAATGATTCTCCACCATTAACACATGTCCTGACAGCCCGTGGAGGACACATTAAATAAACTCAGTCACTTAAGAAGGTTTGCATAATGAATGCAGTGTTGACAGAGCAGTTCAGTGGTATCCTCAGCCAGAATGTGACTGTCCTCAGGGATACACTGTGGAAGTGACTGCCTGGACACCATGCCCTTGGGTGGCCTGTGCACATCTGGCCTAGCTAATCCCCCTCTTCACCACACCTGTATCACAGCACGCATTGGTAGGCAGCTCACCCTGCTTTCACAGAGAAACAAGTGATCATCAACAACCTCCTTTGATGTAAACTCTAAAAACTTCATGCCTCAGATTTCTGAAAATATCCCCTTTGAGATCCATTGGGCAACTGGAGATACATTGCTTGTCCACCCCACCTTCCCTGGACAGCTGAGGAATGGGTGCCTTAACAGCAGACCAGCTCTGTGATGTGACAAAACTGGAGGCATTTTTATATGGCCTGATTCAGAGCTGTGAGCAGGCACCTCTGCCTTGAGGCAGATGAGAAGGATGGGGTCTCTCAGTTTGGCTCCAGACTCTGTAACCCTGGAAGGGACATGAACTCATGACATGTAATTGTCACAAACATCTTCCAATCTGTGGTCCATGGGTTCCCAAAATGCCCCTGAAAAATGAGAAAGAAAAGCCAGTGGGGATGCAAATGACCAAAATCCACACTGCCCCTCGCAAGTTTTTGTTTGTGATGTCTTCTGTAATGAGAGCAGTGACATTTTGGGGTAGCAGAGGGAGGTGAGAAGGCAGCTCCCAATGGGGATGTGCCTGATACAGAGACCCTCCCTGCCTTGGGCAGAGAGTCGAGATAATAGATTTGCACAGATTTCCTCTTAGTGCTGCTCCTCCCCTGAGGGCCTTTGGCAGAGGTCTCCAGCGCCCGGCTGGCACGGTCTGTCCTGCCCAGTGTTCGACAGAGTGAACACGGAGGGAGAAATGTGAGGCTGAAGGGACCCTGAGAGACAGCCTTGCAAGACAGCTCTCCCCAAACACTCCCAACAGATGGGTGTCCAACCTGCTGCTAAATACTGCCAGTGAAAGAGGCTCCACCCCTTCCTGATAGCTTGTTCCAGGGTTTGTGTGTGCTCAGAGCTGGAGGAGTTTCCTAACATCAGACCTAAATCATGCCTGCTGAAAATGGAGCCTTGCTCTCCTTATCTTGTCCCCATGCTGAATATGTAGAGCAATTAATCCTTGTACTTGCATAAAAACCTTATATACAGAAACACATTTTACTTGCTGCCTTCTGCTCCTTTCCTTTTCCAGACAAAGCAAGCCCAATTCCTTCAATTTTCCTTCCAAGGTCAGATTTTCAGCATTTATCTTTGTTACTGGTGCCAAGGAGTGGCACGAAGCTCTCTGGATGTCCCACCTGCTGTGAGCAAAGAGGAATAATGGGCTCTAGGGTGGACTCCTGGTCTTCCCCCTCACAGGGCAGCAGCAGGACCTCATGGAAATGGAGAATAGCTGCAAGGATGGTCAGAGGATTGATACTGCCAAGTGTGAGCTGAGACCCTTCAGCTGGTGAAAGACTGGAGGAAGGATAGGTGATAGAGGTGAATGCTATTGAACAGGTAAATAAGGAATGGCTGTCCACTGTTTCCTTCAATGTAAGAACCAAGGCTGTCAAGTGAAAGCTGCAGGAGAACAAACAGAAAGAGAAACTGTGCTGTGTACAGTTAACCTGAGAGACTCCTTGCCTTGGGATATATGGAGGTTACCTGTTTGAAGAAATTAAAAAAGGAACTCAAAATATGATTGGGAAAAATCCACAACAGCTGCTATTAAACACAAAGCCACAATGTTTGACTGAGGAAGTTCCCCACTGAAGACTGGGAAACTATTCTGAAGAAACCTCATAGCACATCAACCCCCTTCTTCCACATTAGGTCTCCTCTCAGACATGGTGCAGGATTCCATGGACCTTAGATTTGACCTGGTTGGTTTTCTCCTGTTCTAGTTCACCCCATGCCTTTGTTGAGCATCCCAGAACTCTGGTTACTTTAGTGAACAACAGGTCTGGCTAAAAAATGAGTTCAACATCAGCTGTCAGAAGGGCACTTTGGCTGTCTCAGTCATCTAGAGTCTCTCAATAGCTAAAGAGAGGAGACCTGAGGAACATTAAGAAAGAGAGGAAAAAAAGGCATCAGCGGGTCTTGCAGAAGAACGGACCAAACTTACTGGTCCTATTTAGGAGTTTGTCCTGTAGCATAATACACTGTGATCCTGAGAACATTGCCCAGCTATAAGTGCCTGCTGGGCTCATGCGGGACACTGAGCTGGGGGGATGCTGACCTGCCTTGCAGCCTTGTGTAGCCACAGCTTCCTTTGAGTCTCTGCCCCTGGACTTCAGGCAGTTTAAGATCTCACACATCCCATCCCAGTCAGGTGTGAGATCAATTTACTGTCTGGAGCAAAGGTTAAGCATCCTGAAGGGTGAGGGCCAATGCCAAGCAGCGTCTTGGCCCATCTAGGCTGAAGCTGTCGGCAGCCATGGCTTTTGTGTCTGTAATTTAAGCCTTAACAGACAGAAAGACCAAACTTTGTGGGGAACTCTCATCTTATTTCACTTCTACCAAGTTTGGGGCTGGAGTACTCAAGAAAGAGCAGGAGATCGCTCTTGATATTAAAGTCCTTCTGGCATGGTTTGAAAGGTGCCTCTTGCAGGTAAAGGACACTCATGGCTTTAGAAGCCCCAGGTTTGTAAATGGTTTACTTCTACAGCAGCTCCTTCCAGGGAACAATGCAGACTAATCTATCACACAGCTCAGATGGTGTGAGCAGCAGCTGGTGAGACCCAGAGAAGGGCAGCTGAGGAGAGCACGAGTTCTTGTTCCGTCCTCACATCCAGCACATGTGACTGATGGTGTCTCTATTTCCTTCCGTAATAAAGATCATGGATGACTTTGTCCAGTGCTGAGACATGGCATAGGCTGTCTCCTGGTCCTCCATCTACATACATTTCCACCTCCAGGGTGCTCAAAAACATTGAGGATGGTATTTCCTGTGGGAGACACAGTGTAGCTGCTCTTGCAGAGGCTGATGGTATTAGTAGGAAGGAGAGTGCAATTACTTAGATTAACAAGGCCCAACACATGGACTGAGAGGAAGGGTGGGCACATTTGTGGGTTTTCGACACTTTATTTATTTTTATAATCCTCTTGTTTCCCACCTCCCCCTCCATGGTGTCTTGGAAGTCAAGACTGACACCTGCCAGGATATGAGAAGTCCAGACAAAATCAGAATGATCCTCTCCAAAGCTGGAGTGGAAGGGAACTTTTTTCAGCCCCCACAGAGATCAAAGAGCCAGCTGGGTCTGAGGTTGCAGGGCTGGGCAATTCCCAGGTGGAGGAGACTGGCAAGGTGTCAGTCATGTCCCCCTGCACATGCTCCTGCAGACGCTCAGCATATGACTGAGGGGCAGCTGGTGGCAGCTCAAGCTTGGCCCGCACTCCCCCTTCCTTGAGAAGCGTGACAGAAGGGATTAAGTGGCTTGTAAGGTGACACGGGGTTGATCAGCTCTCAGTGGCATGGTGGGAGGGAAGATGCTGAAGTGGCTTTCCATCTCTGCTCCCAGTCTCCTCTCCAGTCTCTGTCTGAGCCCAGAAGTCTGTTGTCCTGCTGGAGGAACAGCAGCTCCTGTAGTTGTCACCCACTTTCGGACCTTACCTAGCTGCCCTTTTTTCTCTAGGGGCGAAGGATTTGTCCCTCCCATCTCTTCATGTCCTAAGCAATGACATTCCCAGGGGAGTGTCTGCAGGAGCTGGAGGTGCAGAGGATGAAAGAGGGCAAGCAGATGCTGTTCAAGCACAGATGTGACAACTAGATGGGATGGACTCTGCAAATCTCTCTCTCCTTCTTGTCCTTGAAGCCCTGTGGCAATGCTTCAGCACTGCTCAGAAGAAAAGGATGATTTGCAGCACAAAACTGCTCCTGCATTCATCCCTGTGTCTGCTCCACCACAGGGACCCAGGAGCCAGACACATCCAACCAGCCCAGCTCCCACAAGCAGATAAACCATCACACACCCCAGCACAGGGAGCTTCCTTGGGGTTTGAGGATAGATATTGCCGGGCCATTGGGAAGGGAAATCTCTGGATGCAGCCCTGTGCTGAAAGTGTGAGCTTCACTTATTTTGATCACCTCTTCCTCACCATTTGTCAGTTCTACCATGGTGATTTTTTCCCCACAATGTACACAGAAACATTGTGGAACCCTACCACCATCATCAGACACCAAAAAAAGAGCTGTGCTGCATGGAAGAGTACTTTCTCCAAGCAGAGGTGCCTCCAGCATGTCCCTGTAATCCCCTTGCTCTGCCCTCTCCTTCTTCCTGCCCTCAGCAGGCGCCCTGGGCAGGCATTTCTGGCTCCACACTGGACCAGCTCTTGTAACCCCCAGTGCCACTGCCAGACAATAGGATGCCAGCACACGGGTCCGTCTGGCAGGGTCCTAGCAGCCGTAGGTAGCAGCATTAGCAGCTCCCGTGGTATTCCTGTATTACCACACGTGCTGTCAGCTTTGTTATTCCTCTGCAGACTTCCCACCCTCCAGTGACACCCAGACTTTCTGTAACACAGATTCCTCTCATAGGGAGGCACCAGAGAGCAGGGAATAAATTTATAAGATTAGTTCATGTGGCAGGGCTGAAGCTGAACAGATTTTTTCCATCTGATTAGTTCACATCCCTGCAGCACCTCTTGGCCCCACCGAGGTCAGGCATGCTGCACTTAATCAGTGGATCTTCGGCAGACCTGCTGAGTTTTACAGGAAGAAGAAACACTTTTGATTGTCCAGTCTTCTCTGCTGTCTCAGGGGCAGTTGCTGAGCTTTCCTTTCCTATGGCAGGTGATGTCAGATCAGGTGTAGGAGCACAGAGCAAGGCACAAGGATACTGCTGGCATGAAGACTATTTCTCACGGTCCTAATGAGCTTTGTTTCCCTGCTGTATCCCTCCAGCCTCCTTCCTGGTCCAGGAGGCTGTATGTCAGGCATGGCCATGTCAGTAGTAGGAGTCAAAAAGCAGGGGAGATACTCGGTGCTGTGCCCAAGTGATAACCAGACTGGCTGCAGGGCAGGAGACAAGGCTGTACACTTAATCCTCGAGGCATGGCAGCGTGGCACTGCCCTGTAACAGGGATTCCCCTTCGTTGTGAGAGCCCACTGGTGATGGCTCAATCCAAGAGAGGTGAAAAGGCTCATAACTGGCATTGGTAGTGAAAAAAACCCCATCCTTAAGTGACATCTCTAGTGGAAAATATTGCATCTCTACAGTGGAAAAAATCCAGGCCAGTTCCTCTGGAGAACAAATCTCAGAGAGTACGGCTCTGTCTAAATATAAATCTCTCTCCGTGAAGGTCCCACAGCAGTCTCAACGCTGTCCTGAGGTGATGGAAGAGCCGGAGGCAGAGGGTGCAATACAGACCAGGCAACATTAGAGGGAGCTTTGGGAAGGGGTCTGGGAGGAGTAGAAAACAATAACTAGATGTAAATTACATTTTGTGAGTTCGTTTAAATAAGGGATCCAGTTTAATCCCATCGAGTGTTTGCTTAGTGTACAGCTGAAAATTAGCATCAACAATTTTATGCACACTAATAAATTTAAGCCATTACTCTCTCCATCTGCATCTTCATTCATATAGTTTAAGAATCAAAGTGATTTCCCTGTAAATTTCTAAGCCTCAGTAATTTACTCCCAAGAATGTAAATAGAAAGAGCCTGAAGGCCCAGAGACACAGTCTTACAAGCCCTCCCTCCCCTCCCTCCTCTTCTGTCTCATCTCAGGTGAAGACGATGGGAGATGTCAAGTTTGGTGAGCCAACATGGATATCACACTCTGGTCTCTGCCTGCCCACTGGTGTTACCCTGCAGCTGGACACAGAGCACATCAGCTAGGGAAAGGGAGCCCTGCACATTGGGATGCTTGGTGTGGGTATAGCACCGTGCTCCGAGGCGGCTGCGAGGAAATCAATCATCTTTTATTGTTCTTTGCTCCTCTGGTCGGGGTGGAACATTCCTCCTAAAGAGAAACTTGTTATCCTCCCCGGCAGCGTCCCTGCCGAATTCCTGGCATCAGCGGCTATAAATAACCCCCTGTAGATGAGAACAGCATGTGGGCAAGGCTCCCAGGGACTGCAGGCAGCGCAGGATCCTTCTGCACACACATTGGGCCCTGCCATCAAACCCCAGGAGAGCTCTCCAGCCGGCTGGGGAGGTTGTTCCCCCATTCTTAGCTTAAAAGCCAAGGCAAAAGAGGCAAAAGACTGCAAGGAAACCAGCTGGCTGGGAATTCTCACTCTGGGGTTTTAGGCTAGGCCTGTCCAGCTGGGACAAACTTAGGATAAAGTTCTATATCTTTATGAGTTTTACAGTCTGAGGCCTTGAAATGTGGCTGGAATTAAGATTAGAAAGTCTTGCCTTTTTTTTTTTTTCCTGAGAATTGCAGAAATATCTCATCCCCAAGTCAGAACAACACCCACTAACAGTCACAGTAGCCCCTTTCCCATCCCCTGAACTGTGTGGTCAGAAACCTGGATGAATGTTTTTGTATGTGCCACTTTGAACCAGTGGCTTTCAGTTTCCAGCATTTCATCACGCAATTTTATGGTGTAAATGTAAAAGTTCCTTTTAGGCAGCAGGCATCTACTTTTTCATTGTAGAGACTGCAAACTGTTTAAAAAATGTTTCTCTTTTTTTTTTTCTTTTATAAAATAGGAAACATATCTAAAGCAGTCCATTGAACAGTTTAGCTTCAGCAAATTAGAAGATAAAAATTAATAAACCCCTGTTCTACTTAGGCAAGATGTTTATGTTTTACGTCCAAGGAACTGGTGGATTATACAAGAGGTCTAGGACAGAGCAAGGGCATGTTTGGAGGAAACTAGGGGGGTTAAACTAAAGTGCAATGGAGGCTGCACAAAGATATGGCAAGAAACAGCTTTGGAGGAGAGAATCCATGCTTGTAAATGAAAAGCATTTGGCTACATAAGAACTGAAGCTCTGGGATTTGGCCTGACATTGAGGCTACCATTTTTAAATGCTTCTATAGCATTGAGCACAATAAAGAGCTGGACGGAACTCTGCAAAGTGCAGAAGTTTGCAAAATCCAGAGGGGAGAAAGAATGCTGAGAGTTCCAGATGTTCAACACTTAATTAGAAATGTCCATCTTGTTCCCTCTCTCCTTTCACTGATCTCAAAATTATCTGCAAAGGAAGGTCCTCAAGGAGCACTCCTTTCAGATCAGATTAATTAATTTCATTTTAATGTCAAGGTTTAAAAGCTATCATACTGCTAAAATGTTAAAACAAAAAATCTGTGTCTAAACATAGTAGTTTTTGAAAATATGAAGAGAGGTCTTTAAACATTGACCAAATGTTTCCTTTGTATTTTCTTTCAAATGAATATCCTGGTAAAATTTGGCACCACTCTGTCTTTTTCCCTAAAGTTCAGGGGACCAAAGTGTCAGCAGGAAGAAACCTTCTTTCAACAGGCATAGAAATCCTGTGTTTTAAAACATTTTATTACTATTGTAAAGCTTTACTGACAAGTCTAAAAAATGATCTTATGAAGGTGGAAAGCAATCTCTTTTCTAAGGAGAAATAAACCATAACAGACAGATAGTTGTCCCAAGTAATTTACCAAGAAGTCTTTCAGTAATGGAAAACACAAAAAAACTTAACATTTGAGATTAAACACATTGATTGACCTCAATCAGGGTGCTATCTGAGTTTTTTAAAAAAATCCAAAGGGAGAAACAGGGAAGATATGAAAGTCAAGCATAGCAGGAAGCCTCTCCACAAAGCTAGAGAAGGGATCCTCCTTACATCTGTTGGGTGGAAAGACTCTAGCTTACCCAGTTTTTAGCTATTTTCCTACTGAAGTAAACAAGGTTTCAGACTGTCCCTACAGAAGACCTTGGAAGTGCCTGTCTTGTTTAGGGTGACTGCTGGACATACACCTCTCTTCTGGAGGGGACAGGCGAGGCACAGCATCTATCCCCACTGCTGGCAAGGCGATGGCAGCAAGCCAGGCACAGGGGCTGGGGGGGTAAGAATCCAACCCAGATGTGCTCCCACCTGGCTGCAGAAGCAAAGCAGCTGCACTGCTTCAGTGCAGGATGTCCTTATCTCTTCTGGAAAGGGGGGGCTGAGAGAGCTCGGCTTGTTTAGCCCAGCATGACACCCGCTGAGAGGGGATCTGATTGCTGTCCATAAATACGTCAACAGGCCTAACAGCAGGGAAGAGCCACTGAAGCTAAAAGAGGACACTGGCACTGGAGCAAACAGGGCTAAAGCACAAGGAAAGAAAATGTAGGCTGGAAATTAGCAGCAGATTTGTAGCCAGCAAAGAGAGGCTGGAATAGGCATCCCACAGGGCCAGAGTGGGCCAAAGTCAATGTTTGTGTAAGACACAGCCTGCTCAGTCCATGAAGGAGCTGCAGTACTGGATGTTCTCAAAGCATTATTCCCCAGCTCCAGCAATGTTTTATATGCAAGTCAGGTATGGCTGGTGAGAGGCACCTTTCTTTGGCTTGTCTGTCTCTCTCAGTGGAGATGATGGCACTTGAGTCCCCCTTTCTTAACCAGATGGACCAGCTTCTCTACTGGGATGCACTTCATCTCCAAGCCCCAAAGGGCAGATGAAGGTTTGGTTTTCTACACGGGGACCAACCCATCCGTAACATAAGACATAACTGTGCCCACTCTCTGTGCTAGCATGACCATACTGAGGTCATTTAGCACAGTTAAACTTGGGTTGAGTGAGCCACAGAAACGTTATCCCTGCCTCCCTCCCTGCCTCTGCTGGAGAGACCAGCCCTGGGGTGGTCAGCATAACCCACTGCTGAAGATGAATTTGCAGATTCATGATTGGGGTGGTAGCAGCGAAGGCCATGTTCTCTTCTGCCCTTTCTGCTCTAAGAATAGCAGCATCTAGCAGAAGGGCAGGGCAGCCAGCAAGGGAGAGCAAGGGATAACCCAAGTGCTGTAGGCCAAGGTCAGATGTCATAGCCCTCACTCCCTGACTGGCCCTGGACTAAAACTGCCCCTTTGCAGCACAACAGCTGAGGGCTGTATATTTGCTTCCAAAGTGCCATTCCCTAAACCCCGTCTGCAGATGTCCCTCTGTGCTGATGCAGCGGTGTCTAAATGCTTTTGGTGGCTCGGGATGGCCCAGGGCTGGATGCATGATGTGTTCAGCTGTCTCGGGTTTTGGAGGGCAGCAACATCTGTGAGAGCATGAGGGATTGATGTATCACACATGCCTCCCATTCGTGTTGGGAGCTTGAATGCACCATGCTGACAGAGCCTGATGTGTTCGGGCTGCAGCCAGCCAGCTGGAGCCCAGGGACAGCAAACTGACAGGTTTCAGCCATCAGCTGGGCACAAGAAACCTGGATTTGGTCCAGTTTCTGTCCAGTCCCAGGGCAGGGACAACTGACAACTCTGCTGGAGGCCCTGTGATGTCAGTGGCTCAGGCGGTGGTTGGGTCTCAAGGGGATTTGAAGTGGGCAGTGCAAGCTCAGCAGATTTGCACTGGGTGACCTACTTTGCCCCAGGCTAGATGTGAACTGTGTGACTGGCCATGGAGCTCCTCCAGTTCCCTCTGTCCACTTGGGCCAGACTTCCCTTTTCTCCTCTACGCCCAGTGCAGCTCATGTTTTATGACAAACTGAATTTAGTTATGTTGTTCATTGATTCTGTGCCCTGGAATTCCCTCACCCCAAGTACCTCCTCCCTCCAGCATGTGCTGGGAATCTGCTCTGAAGCAAATCCCCTCTGATACTGGCTAATCCTTTTTGTCTCACTCCACACCACCATGACCTGAGCTGATACCGCTCTCTCCTCAGGGGAGCAGACCCTTCCCCAGTGACCTGCTTAACAGAAACTGCTGCAGCCTTTTGCAGTCAAATATATGCTCAGCCATTTGCTGTCGTCTCTTATCTGGGCAGTGACACTGATTTTGGCTGATGGCAACAGGAACTGTAATTGGCATCCACAGCACTCGTTTCTGAACAACAAGTTCCCCGGCAGCAGCAAACCTCAGAAGCTGAGAGCAGTGCTTCCCCTGAGCTCAATGACTGCCATGAAGTTTAGATCCTCGTGCAAACATCTCTTGAAGTGAAAGCCACCCCTACACCTGCAGCAGCAGCATCACCTTCCCAGGCACCCTGCCTGATGACAAATAGCTGTTTCATGCAGGCACATGACTAAGAGAAGATGGCCAGTAGTTGTCTTTTCCCCAGCAAATGTTGTGACAGTGGCTCTGAGGCAGGTAGGGGAGGGACACAGCCCCAGTCCCTCTCCTGGTCTGCTCTCCTGACGACAGTGTTGTGTAAATGTTGAAATATGGCTCTTTTGCACTCCCAGTTATGAGAGGTGGGTATCCTGCTTCGATCTGTCTCTCTCATACACATTCATAACATTCAAATTTATAATGTAATCTTACTTGCCATTCCATATTTATGAGAAGTTTTGATGGGTGTTTCTTTATGTGATAATATCAAGCAGAATGCTAACCCATTGCCTCAAACCACTGTAAAGTCGTTTTCTTACATAATTGACACCAGCATATTCTTTCATTATACAAGATTTAGCATGCATCTGCTCCACCATTGCACGGCAATAGATGACTTTTTCCAGAGTCTCCTATTATCAATTCAAATTAGCCCCATTTCCCGAAGCTACTGTATGGATTTTACAGTTGACAGTAAGGGAAAAACACAGGAGCATAATGACTCTATTAAATTATTCAGGCCTAGTTAAACCCAGTTCGGTCTGTACTGGAGAGCAAGGAAACAGGGAAGAGGAGGGAGACAGGCAAAAAAAGCCCTTAACTCTACGCAACTCATTGGTTATAAAATGCAGCCATCTTTACAATGAGTTATAGAGTGCATCACCTGCAAGGAGCCTGGAAGTCCTTAATCAAAGAGAAAAGTCTGTCATATGACAGAACATTCATTTTAGTTAGTGTAATTGGGTTCAGCAAGAGGCTAAGAAGAAAAGTTTGGTGAAGAGATGGACATTTATCACGTTTTACCTTCCCCAAATTTTGGTCTTGTTTGCTTTTCTTTCCAAATTGTCTCATGGGGCTTCCTGCCCCATTCCAATCTTTCCCTTCTGTAAGAACAGGAAACTGGACAAGGAGCCATTGGGTTTTGCCATCTGATTCCACCCTAACCAAACTCACTGTTCTTTGTTCCCTTGTCAGACAGACAGGCAGACAAAGATAGACCTGTGACTTTGGAGAAGGAGATACCGTGTGGGAATGGATAGGAAAAGGGATGACAGCTGGCTGCTCATGAAGTGATTACTGGAAAGAGAAAAATGTGACTATGTGTTTTGACCAGATCACATTTAAAAATGGAGGACAGATATATCAGGCTACATAAAACATGGAAAAATAAGGCTCAGAGACTACTCAGGTAAATGGCAAGTAGATGGCAGATGCCAAATTTCCAAATTGTTTTCTAGGGTCTCACACTAAAATGAATATATTGGACATGATCAGCTGTAAATGTTAGACAAACAAGCCCTTTAATATTCAGTGTGGCCAGTCAGACACCTTCCCCTCTCTTGGCAGCCCAGTACCAGGTCTTCTTGGCCAGTTGCACCTCCAGGTTTGGCTTTGTGCTGCAGAAACTTTGAGCTCAGTGCAGACAATTGGAAAACAATGGCTTCAGGTGTAGTGATGTTCCTGCCACTTTGCTTGGACTAGCAACAAGCCCCAGTGTTTATATCGTGCGGAATCTGCACAGTGAGATGATAACAATGTTTAGTTGCCCAGCTATCCCTTCTAACAAACAGCACTAAGCCTACAGCACTCAATTCCCAACCAGACCCTGCCGCAACATCAAGACTCATCTCTGTGAGCAAAACTTTGTTCTAACCCATGGTTGTGAAAGAATGAGCAGTGGAGCAAAATCCCCCTCTGTACACTATTTACGGGAGGAACAAGAATGTCAGGGATTGTTGGGGGTTTTTTTGGGAGGGATGAAGACAGAGGCAGAAAAGCAGCTGGGAAAAAGACAAAGGCGAGAAGGAGCTTTCTGGGAGGCATTCTGCATCCCTGGGTTGAGGTTGCAAAAGGCACAAATAGCCATCTCTCAGCTGCCCTCTCCTGCTTGGACATATCTGCCAAGATTGAAAACAGTGGGTCCAGTACAGTATAAACTTGTTGCCAATAGATTGATACAATGCAAAGAAAACCCCTTCCCCATTTTATTGCAAACAAGTATTTTGGCAGTTCTGAAGTGTTTGCCAGGCTCTGGAAAACCGACCAGAGATTTTCTGTGGAACATGGTGTGCTAGCACCAACCACTGTGCTTGGTCCAGCAGCTCTGCTCTGTCAACTCCCCCAGTGCCCTGATGGTAGTTGAGGCACAATGTATGGATTCCAGGCTTGCAATGCCCTGAAATATCTGTTCTGGGTAGAAACAAGATGGGACCTGGCATCGCCTTGAGAATTCTGGCCAACCCAAACTGTTCTCCATTAGCAGGAAGGAGCTAATTTGGGATCAGGAGGGAGAGCAGCAGTAGCCCTCATGTCCAATGTGGGCTCTGAGGAGCTTGCAGACTTGTGACATTTGGGGTTTCCCCTCAAACTGAGTATTTATCTTCTTTTCTTTCTCTCTGTTCAGGCTTTTCTCATTCTGTATTTTTCATCTATTGCTATTTGCTTCAGAAGCTGTTTCTTGCTGTCTCTACAACAGTGTGTCCCTGGGGTCTAACTGACTGCTGGGGGTTTCTTCCACTTTTGCTTCATAGCCGCAGGTGATAAAGCCCAAAGAGAACACACCCTGGGGAAATGTGCCCAGTAAATTGCTGGTTGAATTGAAGAGGATCATTTAACAAAGCAGGGAATTGAGTGAACGGCTGAAATCACAGGATCTGAGGAGCAGCCAGTGGAGTCAGACTGAGGACCCATGCCCCAAATTCCTGCAGTCCTCATGCTCAGCAGATCCCAAAATGTTTTAGTGCCAATGCTGCCTGGTTTAACAGAGTGGCACAGTGTTTAGTCCAGCTGGCTGGGTGCATGGGTCCACAGGTCCTGTTCTCCAGCTGCTCTTTATTCTGTGGGGTTGCAGGGTCTGGCTACAGGGTGTGCAGGAGCCCAGCTTCAAATTCCCCTGCCCAGATCACGGCTGATCTTTCCAGAGAATTTGCGTCGAAGGGCAAAGTCTCCGCATAGTTTAGTAGCAGCTGTTTTGCCTGATTTATTGGCTGTTGCAAAGGCCTGTGTAAATGTAGCAAAGTGGTCTATTATAACAAGATATATCCAGTGCCCCCTGCCTTGCTGATGACTGATGCCCTGATCTAGCAGCTTATTTAACACCTGTTCAGTCTAAAGCACATGGGCCCAGCCCTTTGAAGTCCTCTGGGAGCAGTGGCAGAGCTCATGTGGTCATGGTTTGAGTGTGTGCTTTAATATCTTCATGAGCTGGGATCCCAAAGGGGCTTAGCTTTGAAAACAGCAAGGGGCGGGACATAAACCAATCTCTGTGAAGACTTCTACCCACTTACAGCGGGTTGGATAGGATTAGGGTACACATGAACAGAGGCTCATCTCTTAGTGTCAGTGGGGACAGGGACATGGCTGCTCTCACAGACTGCAAACTCCCAGGAAAATGGGGTATGAAAATCCACAAAGGGGGCCTAGCATGGAGCAGGGAAGGTGAAGCAGTCAGGTAAAACCCAAAATATCTTGCACAGGTCCCTGTCAACAGTTTTTGTTCCTAGTGAATGAAAGTGAAGCAAAACCAAGAATACTCACTGATTATCCTCACCTCCCTTTTGTAGAAGGAATTTTCTGGATGTAGGGTTACTGTGAGAAAGTGCTTTTGGAACCCAGACAAGAACAAAGCCTGCTTTGAGCCCTTTTTTTATGAAACATATGGGACTTTCTGGCCTGGCTGTGCCTGACATTTCTGTCTGCATGACATCTAAATCCAAGGAAGTTTTTTTGTGGATATTAGGAAATCACTTCATCCCTTCCCCAACCTGCTAATGAGAATATTGCTTTAAAACCCTCAAATACCTCACCACGGTAAATACTCCAGAGGAGATAGTGATGGGACAGAAACAACCTGCAATATTTTGTTTCATCAGTCCTGCATTCTTCATTTCAAAGAGGCATTTTCAATTTTAAAAACTGGTCAAAACTTTAACAAGGGCAGAAAAGGTTACAGGCGGTACAAGTTGTTAAAATGAGTTGGAGCTACAATGAGTCCTGGAGTCAGTGATAAAAAAAGCATTTTCTTGATGGGAAAAATGAGAACAGCGTGACCCTGTCACCCATCTGCAAAGTGGACTACCCTTTTCCAGCAATGATGCCTGGTGTTATGACAGCTTTTAATTAAGCTCCCTGTTAATGATCTGGGAAGAGGCTGCTTCATTCCTGAAGCCTGTAGGTGGTAGTAAAGACAGAAACAGACAGTGAAATGACACCAAAATATTTAGCACCCGGTTTCATTCCCAGTGGGAGCTGGATGAAGCCCATGGGAACTGTGACCTGGGGTTTGAAATAGCAGATGAAGGTCAGCTTGGGAAAACACAGCTGATCTGCAAAGGGAAAAGTAACAGATGGGCCCCATCAGGTTCATTCCAGCTCCAAACCTCAAATACCCATTGGTGGCTTGGTTTCTTACTGGGGGAAAGAATCCTGATCCATTTTCACCTGCTCCACTTTTCATGCGAGTTACCACCTCCTCCTTTATGAGACTGAAAGAAATCGGTTTGGCTTTCTTCCAAATGGAATAAGCAGAATGGAATATTACTAACATTTTTTTCCAGTCTACATTGGTTGAGCTGGTATTGGAACACAGGCACAGCCATGAGTAGCCAGTAAAGATGAGATTGCCATAAGAAAGATGCTGATATGACTGGGGACTGAGCACAGAGGCACAGAGGGAAGGATCAGCCTAGAAAACCCCTTGGCAGCTTTGCCTTTGGCCCAAGTAGAGTTCCAGGGGTCATTGCCAGGCCTATGGCCAGAAAGCCATTTGCATGATTGGAAGACATTCAGAAAAAGCTATGAAAACAAGCAGAGGTGTGAAGGCAAAGATTTACAAGGAACTTTTGAAGGAGCTAACTGCAAGAGCTTAACCTAATGATGACACAGGAGGGCACGATGATAGCTTGCAAATATCTGAGGGGTATTAGCACTAGGAGCCAGTCACAAGGGACAGCAAGGGTATAATTTAGAGGGACAGGAGTCAGGGAAAGGAGGCAAAGAAGGAGCTTCAAGACAGCTTCCAGAGAACCAGGAGCATTAAGAAATGGGATATGCCTTTCAGGCAATGGTTGGAAGCAACCTAGGACCTATGAACAGCCTAAACAAGGAGCTGAAATGCGTGCTGGGGAGCACACCTGGCATGAGGGGCAAGAGGGGTAAACTCATGGACTTTTCACATTGCTGGCCCATGTGATTGTTGGTGTGACAGGTTGGTGCTTTGCTGGGGAGTAACAAAGCACTGGGCACTAGAGGCAAGCATTGATGGAGGTTCTGGGAGCCAGTGCCAGCTGGCCATGGCTGGAAGCCAGCTGAATCCATGCCTTAGTCGCACTCACACATCATCTGGGGTACATAGTCCAGGCTTTTGATGTCCAACCCTGTTGTCTTTGCTGGTGCCCTTGATGCCTTCTGCATCTCTCCCAAAGTTCCTCAGTGCCAGCTCTGCCACTGCTGCTCAGGCACCCTTTTCTCTTGCTGTATCCTTGGGCTCTCCCTGCAGCCTTGGGCTAGGCCTGCATCCTTTCCTCCTTGCCCCATCCTCCATGCTATGGCATGCCTTACCCTTCCCACCTCTGTTATTTCAGCCTTCTGTCTTTCCAAGGCAAAGATTCCCAACCATCCTAAGTAGCGCATGGAGGGATCTTTCAATTTATTTTTTTTTTGATACTGAATATCCACTGGCAGCAGGCTCTGAAGAGCATGAGCACACTGAGCCACCTCCCTGCATGTCCCCATGTGTCCCAGCAGTGTCAGATACAAGGTCACCTCTGGAGATGGGGTACCATGTGGCACAGAGATGTGCCAGCCCTGTCAGCTGATGCAAACACTGCTCCTGCTCCAAGGGAGCAGTGCCAGCCACAGAGAAGAGAGGGGATGGAAGAACAGGAGAACAGGGGAAGACTGATTGTAGGGCCTGACCTTACATTTGGACCTCCCGGAAACTCTGCCAAGGTTGCCCCCATTTGCTTTCTCAATGAGCCCAGTCTCTCCCCTCTGCATCCCTTCCAGGCAGGATGGGGCCTCGGAGACAGGAGCCCCTCAATCACATCCACATAAGGCTGGGCTGACAGGTTCTACTTCTTGCAAAAACCCCTCAGCATGAACAGAGAGACTCTTCCTGTGGAGCAGGAACCTCTTAGAGATGTTGATAGGGTGGGCCATGCCCAGGGGAGCAGCACTGCAAACAGCGTGTCACAGAGGTGGCACAGACCGTGACAGATCACCCAGTGCCTCCGCTGCTGGACAATCAAAGAATTCCTCCAACTGGTTGGATTTATCCAAAAGTGACATGCATCTGGGCTGGGGGTGGGGAGAGGGGGCTGGCAAGGGACTCTCCTTATGGTAACAGCTGGGACCAGGCCTAAATATGATTAATTAACATCGTAAAAAAAAAGAAAGATCAAGACTGAAAGAGAGCAAGAGAGGGGGAAACGAAAACCCAAGTCACAGACAAAATTAAGATTTATGGACCCAGAAGGATGAGGAGACTGGGGATGGAGAAGAACAAGGAAGGAAGGAGAAAGAGTGCCAAGAAGGTAGATTACAATTTAATGCTTCTTCATGCTCAAAAATTACCAGAAGGGGCTGAGTTGTTCCCTGGGATGAGGACTGCTGCAGCTTGGTTGGGCAGGAGAGGCGAGGTGGGGGGGTGCAAGCTTGCTATACTTTTTGAGGGGGGGAACGTGTCCTGAGCAAAATGCCCCTGAAGGAATGTGCAGGCATGATTTACAGCCCATGGCACATCGTGCCAGAGCTTTTTTGGCCCACAGGGACTCAGTGCCATGGGATCTGAATGATGTGGGACAAGGGGGGTGGCTGACTCCATCCCCCCAGCTCTACCCACCCCACAAATGTTTCCTCAGAATGAAGGGCTTAGAAAGGCAAGGGGGTGAGATCGAAGGGCCACAGCAAGGTGCCCACGACCACACAAAGATTTTCCTAGACGATGCCAGGTCTGAAATCGAGAGGAACAGGAGGAGGGGCAGGTGACCCACTTTGGATGAAATAGGAACCATCTGGGACCTCTTCCCAAAACCGCTGACCAGTCCAGCATTGCTCTACCCCCGTCAACTCAGCTGTAATTTATGGAATGGAGGGTATATGATCCCAAACAGCCCTTTCACATCTCTGTTTAAGAGCTGTCTTGTACCAGCTAGAGTTGTGACATAGCATTGACATTTTCCTTCTGCCTTTCCAAGTTTGTGTGCAAGTGCCAATGACTTCACTTTTTCTCTTTTTTTTTCTCCTATTGATGAATAAATACTCCAGAGGAGTATTGGTTGGAAGCAACCTGTCCTCCCTCTCTTCCAAAATCAGCTTTCAAAGCCAGATTTTGTAAAATGTGCTTGGCTTTCCAAAAATTAGAAGAAATCCCTGGTTGTCATTTTTTTATTTTGCCTTGCTAAGACCCCAAATGGACTCAAAGAATTGCAGAATTATAAACAAACGAATAACTAGTGGAGTTCTACTGAAGTGAAAAGTTTCTGCGAAGGGTTTGGTGTACTTTAAAAAACATTTTGTCCAAAACTATTTTTTCACCCAGCTCCATCAGCATTTGCTGCAGATAAGCCCAGCTCATGAGCAGGGTTATCCTTTGCCCCTCCCTGCTAAGACATCAGCATCACCAGTTCTTTTGTCTCTCATCTCACAGGGAAAATAAGGCTGTGACTCCACTGACTCCATCCAAGTAACACCTTGTTGCTTTTCCCAAAACTACTTGTAGAATGCAAAGCACCACCTTCCCAGGATCTTTGCGTGCCCTCTGACCAGCTGGCTCCTGCAGCAGGCAGCACATGTGAGGTGGGGCGAGCCAAGGGGTGGAAATCTAGTAAAGAGAGAGATTGCTGCTGTCTTGTGCCCATGAACTGTGTCCCTGGGTAACTCCAGCTACACTCCTGACCAGTGAAGGAAAATTTCCTCCACAACCCAGAGGTCTGTAGACTTTTCCGATGCTGTGCAAATCACACGGTGTTTAGGGAAGACAGGGTTGAGCAACCTTCTCTGTTTCCCAAAGTCCTGGAATGTTCATACCTGTTTCATAGAGCCATGGAACTGTTTGGGTTGGAAGGAACCTTAAACTTCACCAAGTCCCAACCCCTGTGCCAAGGGCAGGGATGCCATCCACTGGACCAGGTTGCTCAAAGCCTCATCCAATCTGTCCTTGAACACTTCTAGGGTGCAGAGGTCTTGGTGGCTTATCAGACCACACAATGTCACAGGTAGGATAGGGGAAAAGACTCAGGGGTATCCAGTATCTGGCCCTGAGGGAACAATGCTCTTGTGGGAAGGATGTTAATCCTGGTTACTTCACGGCAGTGCTTCATGCTGTGCAGAAAGGGACTGGCAAGCAAAGCACCAACAGAATGGCATCAAATTGACGTCAAAAGTGGGAATAAGGAAAAGTTGGGGGTGTTTGGTTTCACTGCAGCAGATGGGGAAAGTAAATTAATATAAGGAATTTAAGAATTTAGACCGGAACCTTGACTGGACTTAGCACCCATCTGGGCTGTCCTTCATCCATCCGTCCATCCAGGGATCTTCCATGAACCACCCATTCATCCGTTTATCTTCCTCTTCCTGCTTGCAGTAATTGTTGGCACAAGGCAGTGCACAGAGGAAACCAGCTGCAGCGCACAATGTCAATTTGAGTGGTACTAATTCCCCAGGAATGATGCTCCGTGGTCCTACAGGCTTCTGAGCTGCTGTCTACACATTAACCCTTCGTGTGTAGCAGAACAGCCACCTCAGCATTTCCACGGTGCAGGGCCTGCTCTGAGAAGAGCTTTGCACCCAATCTGCTCCCCATTGTATCAGGACACAGGGGTGCAAGGAGGCTGGTGGTGAGGCCAGCAGGACATGGAGCAAGCGGAGAAGAGATGGAAGCAGAGAGGCAGGGTTTGGATGCAGGTTAGGAGGTACCCAGTGAGGATAAGTGAGGACAGGAAAAATAAGGGCTGTGTGCATGAAAATAAGCAAGAGACAGGGGAGCAAAGAGTCAGCAGCTGCAGTGCTGGGAGCAGATGGAGTTGTGCTGTGCACGGGTGTCTTGAAGGGGTCCTCCAGGGAAAGATAGAGCTGAGAGAGGTAATAAGAGAGGCTGCATGTCCTGGTGCCCATGTCCCTTGGCATGGGGGGTGCTAGCTCCCCAGCCTGGCAGGCTGCTCTGTCCCATGCTGCTCCTCAGCCCCACTAGCATTTTTCCAGCTGTGCCCCCTCTCTAAGGAAAGCTCTTATTGCAGCAGGAAAATGGCAAGAGAGCACACTCCAAAATGGGATGTTCAAAGTAATTCACCCTTCACACCCCTGGAACTGCTGTGGGCAACAGTGGCTGGCATGCTGAATGTGAGCCACATGTCACTCCCATCAGGAATGAGGCAGACAGCATCCTGTCCCAGGTGGTTATCCCATTCCTGTGGCACTGGGAGACTGCCCTGATGCTGTGTCCAGTTAGGGAGGGAAGTAGAGGAGCTGGGTAGGATCTGTTGGCAGGGAGCAGTGAGAACACAGTGGGTCAGTCCTGTGCTGTGAGAGGTTTTTTACTGCATTATTCAAGTGTTTCTCTGTGTTTCTGCAGGTTGAACTAGACTTGCAAGAAAGCTGAGTTGTTATTTATTTAAGGCAAATGTGAAACATCTCTGTCCCTTTTCTCTGGGATCTATCCTCAGATGGCTCTTAATGCATCTTAAATCTGACCCAAAATGCTTCCCACTGATGAGCTTGGAAAAGAGACCAGGTGCTCTGAGCTCATGATATGCTCTGTTTGGGCAAGTCACCAACAAAGGTTTTTCTAGTGTGTTGGATCAAGGCAGCGTTCTCTTCTCTCCTCTCCCTTGCAGCGCAGATCACATTGGGGTCAGCCTCACATAAACCAGGGGAGTCCCCTGGAAACCAAATCCCCCAGGATCTAGGGAACACATACTGAGAGAAGCTGCAGGGTGGCCTACGTGCTGGAGTCTGTGAAGCAAATTTTCCCCTTTGGAAACATATATGGTGGCATATTCTTCTCTGGTCTCAGCATCATCACATGGCAGTAAGGTACAAACTCCTTGTGTCACCCCCATATTCTCTGCTGCTTGGTTCCCCTGGAAGCCACTTGAATTTTGTGTGGCAAGACTGGGAGAAGACACAGCAGCTGCTTTTGCTATTCTGCACAGTTTTCTCCACACTCTTACATTCTTCTTCACGTTCATTACTTCCCTGTTCTCTCCAGCTTTTCTACAAAGGAAAGTCTTTCCAGTCTCCCTGTCAGAGGCTCAGCCACACATACCTAGGCAGGAAAAGCTGCAGTTTTCAGAATCCTTGTAGGGAAAAGAAATGGCTTAATGCTTAAATACCCTCCCTACCATGTCGACACCTTCCTCCCCCCGACCTGGCGCATGTTGAGCGAGCAGCAGGGTACCCCAGGGAGCTCTGCTCCAGCTGCACGCTCATCAGCCAGACGGGGAGCGCGCAGCGGTGCTTCGCCACTAACGCTCGCCGTGTTTAATCACACATCTGTGGGCTCAAACAGACTTAGCCAGCATGGGAAGGGATGCACCAGGTAGCAGCAGGTGACAGAAGTTGCTGATTCTGGTTAAACTGTGAAAAACTGATCAGGTAGGGACAGGAAAGAGGCAGTGCCATGGGAAGCAGGGAGCTAGGGGCATTCTGGACTGGGCAGCCGGGGTCAAAAACATCTCTGTGTGTGTGTACCCATGTTCCTATGGGAATAGCCAAATGCTTGAACCACTTTGGTTACTGTAGGCTGTGCAGCCTAGGTCTGCCATGTTCCCACTCCCTGGCTCACACATGGGTTGGCAGTGCCTGAGCACATGGGTGATGTCTCCATACACAGAACAAACCTCATCTAGGTTTGGGCTGAGTAGTTTGTGAAGCAGTCAGTGCTGGCTGCAGTGATCTCATGTGGGTGTGTTGGGACAACAGTGTATTGTTGTGTGTGACTGAGCTCTGTGTGGGCGTTTGGCAGGAGGGGACCTTCAGCTTTGTGTAGGTGTTTGCTGAGGTCTGTGTCTGCGAGATGTCATTTTCTTTATTTGTTTGCATGCACCAACAAAAAAAAGGAGCAGGGGTGCCGTGTCTCAAGCTGTGGGAAATGATGAAATGAAGTTTTTGTAGCTTGGGCTCCTGCTTCTTGCCTGCATGAGTATGTGCTTGTTCTCCCTAATGGCACGTGTGTGTGTGCAGGGACTGTGTCTGTGTCCCACATACGTTTAACCAAATGCCTCCATGCAGGCTCTTGAGGAAGGAGCTAAGTGGGCTGTGGTCTCCAGCTGTTGGCCATGTTACAGCCTGCATGGCACAAAGGCAGCCCAGAGCAGCCCCTCTCTCCTTGTGTCCCTGGCACAGCCTCTCCTGCAGCTGAGGAGAGAGGGAGATGCCAGCCAGGTGTCAGAGCCAGGCACAGCTGGTACTGCCATGCCCAGGGATGAGGAGCTGGGCATGGGGGCCTGATGCTGCTGCTCATGAGCAGCTATTTAGGCAGCTCCCACTAGCCATCAGCACAGGCAGCCATGAGGTACCCCAGGCTGTATTTTAGCCCAGGGATGTTCCCCAACTGCCTGTATGCATGGCCTGACCTTCACTCTGTCTCTGCTGTCCCTGTCCCCGGTTCCATAGTGCCCTGCAGCCTCCTTTCCTCCTGCTTTCCAGCCCAGCTGGCGGCCTTCATGCTCTCCTGTTTCTCCAGCCAGCTCCTTGCTGCCATCCCAGCTCGCTGTGCTTCGGTCCCAGCCTAGCCCTTGTCTGAGGCACGGGGTGTCCTGGCTGGCAGCCACGCTGTGACGGCTGCTGGAGGGGACAGGTGGGGTCACAGGCAGTCTCTGCTGTGCAGCATGGCACATTCTGGAGCTGCATTTGACTCCCTCAGTGGGAGGGAGGCGGACGAGGAAATGGCTGCTCTTTGGGAACAGGAGCATCCATCTGGTGTGCTGAGGCCACAGGGGGTTTGGCACCCAGGAGCTGGCTCTGCCACCATGTGTCATGGAAGGGCCAGGTCTGAGCTCTGCCTGCAATGGAAAACTTGTCCTTCCCTCTGACCTTGGTGCTGAGCAGTCCCTGTGGAGCAAGTGCATTCCTCAGTCCCTCCGCTCAGCAGCAGCTCTCCACATAGGCCAGGCACAATCCAGACTTTTTCTGTCTCCTCACAGGCTGTGTCATGCCCTGAGCTGTGAGAGAAAATCTGGGGGAAATGCTTTGGGACCTGCACCTTGTGTGATTTGCATCAGTGCAAAATGTGGGTGGAAGAGCATTTCATACACAAGGTGAGTTTGCAAATGACTGCATAGCAAACCAAAGGGTGAGGAGTCTGGAGAGGCACAGGAAATTCCCACCACAGTGCTGCAGGTCCTCATGGGGGGTTGAAAAGGAAAAGCAACAGCAAGATGAGAGGCACACAGATGAGCTGACTAAGAAGGTCCTCCAGTGGGAGTAGAGCACATTTAGGCTTGCTATAAACCCCACTGAAAGAAAGAAGAGGATTTAGCATATTTCTCTGCTCTTCCCACTTCTCCAATATCTGCCTCACTTTACCTCTGCAAGAGTAGTTACATTTATTTTCCTCTTTTTTTTTTAAATAACTTACCCTCTGTTTCCCTCAAACTTTGATTTTTGTTATTCTCTCAAGATGTGCCCAGAAGCACAAGGTAAATGCACCCCTTGGATGCCAACACATCTCTGCAGATGCAGGAGCCTGCTGGAAAGTGTGTCCTTGGGAGGAGGACTCAGGGACACCAGGTGCCAGTACAACCTCAGTGTTACTGCTGACAGCTGCACAGTTCATAGTCTGTCTTTTTAATGTGTGTCCCTTTGGGATCTAAAAAACTGGTGAGTGAAAGTCGCCTTGTGCTGCAGTATCAGGGCACTTGCTTGAGTTCCAGGCAGAGCAGTAACTCCAGCAGTAACTCAAATTCCACCCCTGGATCTCGTCTCTGTGACTGCCTGGGGAAAGCTGGTGATCATGACTTTTCCTCATCCCACAGGAGGTTTCCCAAGTACTGCTGTATGATGGAGAGCAGCTCCTGGTCTGGAACATGTTCTTGGACTTACAGGCTCTCTAGGGTGCCAGGGGCAGGATGGGACCAGGATCTATAGCAGTCAGACATGAGTGACAGGATTGTCAGAACAGAAGTGAGATTGCAGGGCTTTGAGTGTCATCCTTTTCTTTGCATGCATTTTTTCCACTCACCTACATCCCCACTACCTGCTGCTGTACGGACACCCAGCACCATCCCAGCTGTAGAGCTGAAGCTGGAGTTTGAAGGAGCAAAGTCCCAGGAAGTCTTTGGGAAGTGAGGGGGGAAGTTGGCTAATGGATGGGACATGCAGAGTCCACAGGATGTTACGCTGACTCTCCATCTCACAGAAATACCAGAGGCATCAATAATTCACATCCCCAGAGCCCTTGCAGTCCTCTGCAGCCTGCAAAAAGCACTATGACATTTACATTGATTCCCTCCTCTTGCTGCTCTGCACCCTCCATCAGCCTGGATCCTCAAAACTGAAACCGCGGCTCAGATTCCCTGGCATCACGAACCAACTAGGGCTGTGAGAATTACAGGCAAACGCACCCGGGTGCTCACAGCTCCTGCCCCCATCGCTCCCGGGCACTGCCCCCAGCCCGCCCCGGCTCGGCAGCGCCAGCCAGCCCTGCCCGCGGCCCCGCACGGCGGGAGCCCCCACGCCTGCTCAGCATCCCGGCTGCTCTTAGTTTCTCCCTACTGAAGAATTATGTAGCATGAAGAAGCAGGCTCCACCATCTTGAACTGGCAGTGAACTTTGCTTTCTACATATAAATACAGATAGCAATCACACCCCAATCAGCACACAAGCTTCAGGGCATCATCACGGCAACTCTAACTTTCCCATTACGATAATGTGATTTTCACTCAGTCTATAATATCACCAGCCATGAATAAAACAACTGGCTTTTTCTCTCTTTCTCTCTCCCTTCCCTCTCTCCCCCCACCCTCCCTCTCCCTTTCTCTCTCCCCCTCTCTCGGATCACAGTCTTTGCATACTAATGATGGCTGAATAAGGCTTCCAGGGTGCGATCTCTGATGGAGAGGGAGGTCAGGCTCTGTGAGGATCCTCGGCGCTCTCCAGCCCTCACACACACGGCTTCATCTCTCTTTGACCTCCTGGGTATGTGGAACCGGACTGGACTGACAGACCTGGCTGGACAGACAGGCAGTCACTGCCTTCTTGTCCCATCTGCATCATGCCCCTAGAGTGGGGCAGGGACATGCTGCAGTTTGTGGGGCTGAGTAGAGGGAAGGTCCTGGTCCCCGGAGCCCACCAGCCCCTGCCCGGCTCCCTGGAGCATCTCCATCTCAGCTCGAATGCTCTGCTGTGTGGGAAATGTGTCAAGCCGGGATTAATCCTGCCCCAGGGCACCCTCACCCCTGCTGCTCAGCCAAGCTGTTTGTCTAACCCCGTTCAGGTCTGCTGTCCCTGAGGATGTATGGAGGCTAGATCAGGGAAGCAATCCCACTGAAAACAACCCTACCACCAAAAAAAAAAAAAAAAAAAAAAAAAATCTCATAGGGATCAGGTACCTGATCCAACCCACCACACAGAGCAGAGCAGTTGCAGGGCACTTGGGCATTGACTAGATTTTCCCACAGAGAGGCAGCTTGCTGGATCAGACCCATCCTCTTCTGGCTCCCAACATGATTAACAGCTGCTGCAGAGGAGAAAGCCCTTTTGCAGGCTCCTCAGGAATAACTCTGACAAGGAGTTCCTGCTCATTTCAACAACTCTGAAAACTGCAGCCTGATGAGTTTAAACCAGCCAGAAAGGGTTCTTGACTGATTTTAGTGGTTTCTGGCAGACTGAGCATCACTGTGCATGTTCTGGTGCAAGGGGGCATCCCTGTCCCTCTATTACTTGCCCTGCTCTGCATTCAGCCCCAGCAAACATCCCGGGCCTGCTCTGCATGCCTCTAGCTGAAACTGGCACCCAGCTGTCACAGGAATGGCATGGTAGGGAGCACTCCCATATGGAGACACTCAAGAAATGTCAGTTTGATTTTGTTTCCTATTCTCACTCTGGAAACTATCATGCCAAGGCACAGAAACCCAGGAACTTTCCAGACCATACTGATCCAACATGCAAAGCCAAAGTTTAATTCCCTTGCATCATTCCCACACTTGTCTGCTTTCAAAGTTTTCAGAAGTCTCTTGTTTGGGAGCACTGTGAGGTTTTCTAACCCCAGAATCTGTCTCAGAGACAAAAGCACTGTTCCTTTAACTCCTCTCCACCCGGTGCTTTGTTTAGGATTATTATCTCATGTGGATAATTAATTTCCTTGAACATCAGCATCTGGCCCTGGGTGGGAGCTATGCTGGAGAGAGCAGCAGAGCACAGGATTGGGTTATAAGGTGCTAGAACACCTGTTTGTGCTTTTTGTGATCTTTCTCAAATCTATAAAGCAGGAGAAGGAGGGAGATAGGGTCCCTACTCTGCCCCGGAAAGGTGCCTGTGGGTAAGTTGCATTTTGGAAAGGATTAGTTCTCCTTTTTGCAGGACAAAGGGGTGTATTCAGTACTAATTGCTCAAAATGTCAGTGTTCCTCACGAGCGCTCCTTGCTGTGTCAGGAGAGTTGCAGGGTGAGTGTTGAGTTACTGGGGCCCTCCAAAGGCTGAAGCAGCAATAAAAGGCGTTCAGAGCAGAAATGGGATAGGATGGAGCCTAGACTTTGCGGTGGCTGAAATTGTGGATGTTAAGTGTGTGCTTGCAAGTTTTGAGTGCTCAAAGGGGGAAAACAGGCAGGAAAACACAAAGGATGAGCAACAGCCAGCATGGGGCAGACTCTGATGCTGTTAACCTGCCAATTCCTCAGTGGGCTGTGGCTGACCTGGCAGGACAGTGCATGCAAAACCAGCCCTGCATGCCCTGAGCCTGAAAGCACATGGCCAGGGGCTGCCATGTTCTTCATGGCACTGCTGTGCAGCACTGTCACTGCTCCTGACTGCTCTGCTGGAGAGCCATACAGGGAGATGGAAAACTCGGTCCCTGCAGCTTGTCTCTGAGACAGGATAAGCAGGGAAGGTGCATATTACAGACACTTGAATCCTAGTTAATATGTGCCATGGGGTAGCAGACAGGGCATCTCTCAAAATGAAAGACTGAGACAGGCTACCTGTTCACTCCTGCCCGTGAGCACTCATGACTTGTAAGTGTCCTTATATAAATCAAGATTCTTTCTCAGCTGATGGCTGTCCTTGCAGTATAAGTGGCTTTGGGGATGGCTCTGTCTCTGCCATTTCTCAGATGTGATATAGGCTGATTCAGAAACTGTAAAGAGTCTTGCTGCAAGCAGCCCGGAAGGTGCCCTCTGTGGCTGAGAAAAGTGCTCTGGAGTGGTGTAGCACAAAAACCTATGCTGGCATCTATTGCATGTCCTTTCCCCACCCCCAGCAGCAGTCTGGGGTATGGGTTGCTTTGGAGTTACAGAGACAGGAAGAGATGAGTCCTCAGCTTTGCAGCTGCTTTTGCTTCTTCTCCAGCTGGAAAAGGCTTCCTTGCCTTCCCCGACCTAAAGAGAAGAGCAGAGGTGCTCCAAAAACAAGAAGGCACCTGTGCCAATGGATCCCAGCACAGGGCTCACCCCACAGCAGGCTACGAGTCCCCTGGTGGGTGACAGAGCTGGCTGAAATGGATGGGGCTGTAATGGAGGTACCTGCCGGCAGGGCTACCTGGGAGACACTCTTATCTGTCATCTGATTTATCCAGGTTAAAAGGCTGCAATCAGTCACCAAGGTAGATTCATTCCCCAGTAAATAGCGCCCGAGGGCTTCCAGGACCTATTTTACTGCTAAGCACTCTCTTTCCAATGCTTGAATACCTTTGCTCCCGATGGAGCTGTTGCTGGCTGATATATATATGATATGGGGAGTCCCGGTGACTTTTTTATTTTTGCTCTGTACAGCTCCTGGCCTTGTCTTGGCTGCGTCGGGCTGCTCGATGAATTATCTGTCCAAGGCTTCTCGCGTCTGGGGGCAAATCCAGCCGAGACTGCTCCCAGCTGCCAGGAGAATCTCTGTGAATCAGCTCTGCCTGAAGCCCAGACCATTGGCACGGTAAGAGGAGAGGCTTGGAGGGGAGGGAAGTGATGCTCCAAGTGCTGGTAGGCTGGCCCAGGTTTTGGGCTGGGGGCTCAGAGGGACCAGCCTCTCCTGCCCTTGCTTCTGTCACTAGGGCACTTTGTGACAGGGTGACAGAGCTGGGCTGTGAGACAGTCATAAGGTGTGGTGCCCAAACAGTTGCTTTTTCCAGTGATTTTTTCCTGCTGGATCTGCCTAGAGTTTGTCCTCTATCACAGGTGAGTCCTTTCCAGGTTTGGATACCTCCAGGGTCAGGGAGGCTTCTCGAGCTGTGGAGAGCAGTGATGGTACCTGGACACTAGTGATCCCATAAAAAGAACACTCTCTGTCCTCTGGGGTTCAACTGTCACCTCTCATGACATGTCACAAAGCCAGTCTGATTTCTTCTGAGCACTGAGATCCTCTATCCTGGCCCTCTCTGGGGGCATGTTTGCATTAAACTTCATGGTGGAGAAGAAGAAATCTCTATCAAGAAGGCTGTGGACACAATAGCAGATTATATCCTCATTTTAATTTTTTACTTCTTTTTTTCATCCTGGTTGAACTAAACGACAGATCCACCAAACTGCTGGCAAGGAGTTGCCATCCCCATCAAGCTCCAGGTGTTACCTGCCCCTCCATCCCAAAGGACAGAGGAAAGGCTGCATCCTGCCCCCTCCTTTGGGAGGAGCTCAGGAGCCCTTGTCTACTACACCTTGTTCCTTAAGTACCTTCAAGCATTTGTCTTGCAAACATTTGAGGTTTGACTGCTTTTATTCCTTTTCCTGTCTTTGACAAACCTCTTATGTAGTTTATCAACCCAAATCGGTTGTTAACTTCCTCCTGCTCTTCCCATCCCCTCCCACTCCTCCTCCCACTAATTGGAGTGAAGGACTAATGGAGTATTACTGTGAGGGACTAGGCAAGCTTCCCAAAGTGCTTACCTAAGAGGAGAGCACTTTGACTAATAGATGAGCATTAAGGCTGTGCATCCTCTTGTCCTGAGAGTGGGAGGAGGGGTCCAGGCGTACAGACCAGGGCTCCAGACATCAGCATTACTGGCTCTCTCCAGATATCCAGACTGCACAGTTAGACTATCTCTGCTCTCAGATTCACCCTTAGGGATGGGTTTCACATCTAACTTGCCCTTTGGCAACCCCCAGCCAGGTGGGTTTGACTCCCAGAAGGTGCAACACAGCCCTTTGCCAGTTATGGATATCAACTTTCCTGCTCGGGCAAAAGGCGACTTTTTCCCCGTGCTGTGTTTGTACAACACCCAGCACAGGAGGGCTCCTTCAGTCTCCCAGGGGATGTTTTGGAGTGCCTGCACCAGTACTTTGAGTATTGGATCACCCAAAGCTGCCCTGGGACAAGACACTGAGACGGCCAGAAGGAGAGCAGGATGGGTCTGTCTGGAGGCACAGAACATTTCAGGAGCTGCTGTGTACCTAGACCTCCCAGCCATGAAAGTCAAAAGAGTTTTTTTCCTAACACTCATTTGGCTTTGAAGCCCCTTATGCATTTTCCAGGGGCCATATCCAGCACTGGAGGAGGGTTGGAAGTTGTAACTATGCACAACCACAAAACCTGAACTTTGGAGATGCACTGCGATGATAGGCTGCGATGATCAATATGTGCCCCTATCCTTGCTCCTGCAATTTGGTTTCTGAACCTATGCTAGGGTGCAGTACCAATTAGATCAACCTCATGACCATCACCAACGTCATCTGCAACCTTCAAGTGTTGTGTAGCTCAATCCTCTGGACCCCTGGAGGGCATCACACTGACATTTATGCATTGTAAATGGCAGCAGAGCCCAAAAGCACCAGGAGAAAGGTCAAATGGTTCAGTAAGAGGTGGGCAGGTGTGGGCCTGCCGTGGGCCTTCAGGGAGGGTGAAAGTATTCCCAGAGGCTAAGTTTGGAGAACTAAAGCCATGATGTCTGTGAAATGTGGGTACTCAGGTTCAGCCGACTCCGGATGGCTGGGTCTGGAGACAGCATCAGGGGACAGCTTACAGCATGTTTCTGAGACCCCTTGTTTCACTAGGGAACCTGCAACTTGCTAAGTGGGTACTGGATGTGCATGTGGCCAGCCCTGCCTTTGTTTCACTGGGCTCTCCAGGTGTCTCAGATTTGTCTCTGCCACTTCCTACTGGGAGCCACCCTTAGGCTGTCTGACCTCTCAGCAATCTCACCTAGGTAAGCACTGGCCCTTTGGAAAGCTATTTTGTGTTCCTGGCTTTCCAGGAGTAGAGTGATACTACTGATTAGCAGTAGCACTATAACAGGAGAGATGGAGTGATAAACAAGATGGAGTGATGAACACAGGACGGGTTCAACTTGTCCAGCTTCACTCCCTATAGTCAGCACCTGCTGAGTCACCCAGACTTATGATATTCTTCATCAGGATGCTTCAGGAGGAAACTCTGCCAAACTGAGCCTGAGTGATGGGAAATGGCTCTGTGCATCTCATTCATCTCTTCTTACACTGGGCAAGATCATGAAACTCACAAGTGCAGACACTGATATGGGAACTGAGTTTAGGCCAGCTGCAGCATGGTTTGCAGTTTGTGTCCCTGGCTCTCAGGCTCCGGGCTTTCAAGCACTGCTACCTGACACGGTGTGTGCTGGGAGAATGAAGAATCCATCACAGCAAGAAGAGTGGTCTCAGGACAGCTGTCTATGTGAACGTGAAGATGAGGGGGTGGGATAAAACGCTCTCCTGGCACAGGGAAAGGGGTTGTCATCACCCTGGCCTCCCCATGCAAGGGGATCCTTCAATCTCTTTATGTGAGCACTGGGGAGGAGGAATATCAGAGCTCCCCATGAGCTGGACACCGCTCCCTCCCTGCCCCAGGGAAGGCACAATGAGTGGCCACAGCGCGGGGTCACTCAGCAGCGCTCCCATCAGGGAGGGAGCCTTCCTGTGCCCTGGCAAACCCCTAGTGAAAGACAATCAGGCTCGCTGTCACCGAGCTAATTCCGATGGCATAAAAGCAGTAATGAAATTCACGGCAGGATTAGCCTCTCCATCCAATGGGCCGGCGCCACAGTGACATATCGTGCTTCTTGCCCGAATGTAACACACCATCTAATTTACGTCGTGTAGCGAGCGGGAATGAAATGTTCATAAAGAATTGCTGAATCTTGTCACCTTAACTGCGGCCCCGGGCTCTGAGGCATCTGTCAGGGAGAGGAGAGAGGAGAAGGAGGCTCCTGCCTTGCAAAGCTGCGACCAGGGCTTTGGGAAAGGGGAGATGGCTGCATTAATCTTCTGGGTCTGTGCAATGGAGATGTAGCACGTGGGGATGAGGACTCCAGGCTGGAGGAGGGGGGCTGTAGAGCTTCCTTACATGTGCATGCTGTAGAGTGGTGTTAGCAACAAGAAAGGGGCTTTTAGAGCTTCCCCACCAGTAGAACAGCATGCCTGGGATGCATGAAAATAGACCTGTGGTGGCATGGAAATAAGGGGCAGCATCCTTGGAGATACATGTGCTCACAGCAGAACACAAGTTCCCAAATTCCATGTTGAGTCCCATGTGCAGGTACACACTATTTAGCAACTGCAGGTGTTCACCTGTCTGGGGAAGCGTGTGCACAATCTTTTTGCTGTGGCTTGGCAGCCCCGTTCCCCCTCCCCTGCCCAATGTTTATTTGCAGTTAATTTTCATGGATTCTAATGGCTCAGATCCTGCTAGGGGGGATTGTGCTTGCCTCTTCAGTCAGAAAGTTTGCAGAAAAAATAGCCCTTTCCTGTTGTGTTTGGAGTAATAGTGTCTTGGTGTCCAGAGGGGAGTTGGCAAGGAAACAGGGAAGTTTATTAAGAGTAAGAGATTGAATTCCACTGGGTTTAATTGGAAGTGCTTGAGCAAACAGCGGAGGGAATTGTCCAGTCCAGCTCTCTGGAAACAGCAGTACTAGCCCCAGGCTTCATGCCCATGGAGCTGACTAGTCCCAGGGCCACCTTAGCCTCTTAACTGTTGGGGAAGCTGCAGGGTCTGGCTTGCTTACTTCCTTGGGGTCATCTGTGTACTTCAGCCTTGGCTTTCTATCCCATCAGTTGCTGGGCTCCTACACAGGATCTGGAAATGCATAAGATGCAGTGTCTGGATCTGTATTTTACTTTGGAAGCTGGTTCAGGACATAAAGTGTGCAAGTGAGGCATGGTCCTTTCCTTACTGTCCTCTCCCAGTCCTCTCCCATGGAAATCTGGCGTTTCTCCCTTGATAGGGGCAGTACTGCTCCAGGCTAGGGCTCAGCAGCAGCTGGCTGGGCTGCAGGTATTGGGTATGCAATTTGCATCTGTGATATGTTTTGGAAGAGTAACCTAAACTTAAGATGCCTGCTCTGCTTTCCCATTTTAAAGCTGAAATGGAGAAAATCCATTTTTGGATCCTAATCCCCACACCATCCTACAGGGCACAGAAAAGTCTCCAAGTCAGATTCCCATGGATGAAACCATCTGCCTTCCTTGGGCTGGCCTGGATGCTGCCTGCAGAATGAGCTGCAGCACCACTGTGCCTCCCCTGTACCGATAATCACAGGTATGCAAAGCAGTACGGAAATGTGCCTTTGTGGTAGCAAAAGGAGCCAAGTGCCAGAAGTCTGATTCCCTCCTAGAAAAGCCTCTCCTTCAAGACCTTCTCCCACACCATGCTGAGTTGAAAGAGGCATCAAGTATTCTCCTTGCAGATGAAGGCAAATGGGGGCTCAGACATTTGCTTTGCCTTGAATTCAGCTGATCGCTCTGCTGAAAAATTCAAAATTAAAGAACAATAAATAATTTATTACTTTATTTACTTTATTTCAATAAATTGCTTCTCCACAAATTAAGATATATTGCTTCAAATTAAATGTTTCATTAAATCTGAGATTAAACTTTTGGGGGCTGGAGAAAGTAAGACTTTTTAATTTGGCTGGAAACATGAAAACTGCTGTTTCCCATTGCTTTAATTGCAAACTCTAGAACCAAAGTGACACACATTTTACAAAGCAGGGTTGTGCTGGTTTGGTCTCTGCTCTCACTCCTCTGGGAGATCAGTGGGTTTCTCTTTCTGGCTCTCTCACATGGCTGCAGACTTTCAGCTGCAAATCCAAATGGATCATGTCTCTAATCCCAACCAAACCTCACAAAAATGTCCTCTAATTGAAGCACTTTGTGTCTTCTAGGCTTTGCAGGGTCTTGTTTCTCCATAATCTTGTTTTTTGGGTAAAAGTGCCATAGTGGCTGGCTGTGTTTCAGCCACACTCTATGCTCTTTGTTTCAAATATATATGTTACATATACTTTTTAATAAATTCAATATTATTCAATATATATTTTAATAAATTCAATATATTAGAATAAATTCAATATTATTATTATATAAATATATATTTTTATTTTCTTTTGGTTGATGTCCTGTACTGGGACACTTAAAGGTGGGATTTCAGCCATATGCTATTTCCCAGTCTCCAAATATGTTCACCTCTAATGAACATGAGATAAAACCTCATGTCTCTGTTTTCTAGTGGTTTTATTCATGCAGAGCTCTTCTGCAGATTTTCACCAGTATGATGGCCTAGCCATAGAGTGAAGGGGACAGGCAGACTAACAAATGTGGAAATCTACACAGACTGAAATGAAGGAGTTTGTTAGTTTCCTGGGCAGTGATCCTCTGGTAGTGCACCTAGCATGATTGAATCTGCTACAGAGTGGGATCTCTGGGGCCTGCCTGGCTTCTGGATGTTCGTACCAGCTTCTGTAACTTATTAGGGACAGCTGGAGGGACTTCCAGCCAGCTCAGCACATGCCTCCATAGGAACTCATGCACCTCTGCACCAATACAGCCACTGCAGAGTATCTCAGTGCTCTGTGACAGTCTGTGCTGCTCAATATGGAAACAACCTGCACAAACACAATTGCAGGAGCAAACAATTGCTAAAGGGCTTCTATTTTTTTTTCCCAGACTCTGCAAGCAGATGGACTGTAGGTGATGTGAAACAGTGTTGGAGATATCCTCCCTTGCTTATCTAACCCCTGGTTGGAAGGCTTCAAATTACAGAAGTGTTCAAAGTAGTTGCTTGTGACTCTTTGGTGCCCTCTTTGCCCATGGCTACAGGCTCACAGCTCTGGGTTTTTCATTGTCCTGGTATCTGCTGCAGGTTTGCAAAACTGGTACCATGGTTGTCTTTCACAGGAAGGTCAGAGCAGCAAAAGGAGTGTCTGAGAGGGAGAAGGCCTTGTGATGCCTGCTCTGCTCTGAAGAGGATTGGTAGGAACCGGGGCAGAGACAAGGCTGCGTGAGTCATTTCCTAGAGGGAAATCTTTCCTGTGAGGGCCTTTTGCTTTCAAGAGAGGTGCCCCTCTTGGGACTATTTTCAAGGGCTGGGAAAATCTTGTTTTCTGAGTTCTCCCTCAGACACCAAATGACAAAGGAAAATGCCCCATGAGGAATGGAGTGCACATGAATGAGTGGGTTAACTGCATGGAGGATTCCAAACTCCTCTTCTGAGCAGTGAATGATGCTGTAGCAGCAACCTCTAAGAACTGCATGTCTGTCAGTTCCTGGAACCCAGGCCACTCTTGGACTTTTTTTGGTCCACGGCAGAGGGCAATTGCTTTTGGATCTCTGCACTGTAATGTGGCTCTGTGACATGGAGAAAGGCACAACCACTGCAGCAAGTGGGCTTTTGCCAGGAAAACTCTCTTATGTACTTACTCTGTAAGTCAAAAGTATTTACAGGAGATCTTGCTGCCTGTAACTTAAAGCTTTAGCGAAACAAATTGGAATTGCCTTCTGGAGGCCATTGTTATAAATTACAGCCCCAACATCTGTCCACAACTGCAATGTCTAGACAACCCGTCTCGGCTAGAAGAGCGAGCGAGGGGGTGCTGTGATCACAGTGGGGAGGGGAAGCAAAGGGTTTGTGCTGGGGCTTGTGCCAAGCACCCTGGCTCATGCTGCCCCTCTGCTTTTGAGCATGATGCTCAAAGCAGGGTCCATCCCAGCATGGCCAGGAGGGACTTCAGGGGCATTCAAGGTAGAGGAGAAAGTTCTGCCTTCCTCCATTGCAGATTGATGCCAGCAACAAATTTGGCCCTTGGAAGTCTTGACTCTTGTTGCCTCATTTATTGCACGTTGAAGGATGTGAGAGAAGGCAGTGCCTTCAGCCAGGCTTGTTCCTTGTTTCCTTGGCCCCTGTGCAGCACTTTCGATAAAGAGGCCAGGCCCATCAGCTGAACGATTGTATTTTTTTACAGTTCCTAGCGAAAACCTTCTCATTTATATGTAAAGTAGCCATTAGTCATAGCTCTGTTCCCTCTCACTGCCTGATGTACAATCACATTTTGCAGTGGATGAATCTTTCCACACAGCTGCTCTGCTATGAATAATCCGTTGCTGGGCCCATAAATCAGAAAAAAATCATGCACCTCCTTTGCCTGATCCTTACACAAAGTCATATATTTTACATGAGGACAAACTAAATATTCATGAGGCTTTAAAAGGCTGTTCTGACTACGAGGTACTTGTTGGGGCTGTTTTTGTTCTGTCGGGTCAGGTTTGGTGGTTTGGGTTTGTTTTTTGTCCTTGTAAGAAGAAATCTTTCTTTCCCCTTTGCCACCCTTCAGGCAGCAGCACTGAGTCCCCAGCAATGCTCCTCTGGACTCGTGCTTGCCGAAGGACTGATGAATTTGTCATTGCTGCTGTGTCAAGGACAGGCTGATGGAAGGTGCTGCAAACACCAAAGGACACATCCCAGGGGAGGTAGCAAGGCCTCAGAGAGTGAAGGAGCTTCTTTAAGGGTAAAGAGGCACCTACAGATCTGTGCTGGGGCACTGGGCTGGCTGGGATTTGGGGTGCATGTGTCCGTATGTGCCTCAGGCTGGTGCTCCTCACCGTGGCCTCTGGCAAGACCATGGAGACTGGGAATGCTGCTGGACAGTTGGTATAGTACCTGTGCAAGAATGCTGTCACCCTGAATTATTTTAATCCATATTTTAAACAAAGCACCTACAGAGTCTACGGAGAGGACTGGGACCAGGGCTTCAGCATCTTCTGCTTCCCAGTGGCCAAGTGAATCTGGTGGGAGAGCAGCACCAGGCAGCCACCAAGGTAGGATGGGAAACTGGGAAGTGAGCTCAGGTTTAATCTGCACAGGATCCCTGTAAGGATTCCAAATTCAAGATCTGCCCTGTCCAAGACCCTCTGCCTTGGCCATCCAGAGCAAGGGATGATGATGTTAGCGCAGGGAGGGCTCTCAACCCCCAGGAGGGTCTGGACATCCTGACAAGTGGGAAGACAAGAGGTTTTCCACCTTCTATTTGCTGAATTAGCAGCTCCCAATGACTGAGAGGGACCAGTCCCATCCTTCTCTGCCCCGGCCCACTTGCCCTTACAGTAGCTTTACCATTTGCGTGGTCACAAAAAAAAAGCCAGCAAAGTGTTTAGTTAATATTTCCTGAGTATAATTTTCCTGCCTCTATAGTCAACTAAACCAGCTCACTGTGCTAGCAAACAGGTTTTGGAGACAGCAGAAGGTGAGAAGAAACACATGGCTGTCAGAGACAGGAGAGAGGACGCAGCTCCCCTTTTCAGCAGCACAAGGGATACAATCAGCTCAACCCGTAAATGTTAATCTACAGCCTACACTGCTGTGGTTTCTCTGCAGACAAGCCTTTCTCTCTGGGCATCCCCTCCATACGTGCAGCCTTGCATGTCTTCTTGTACCAGGTAACGAGTACTGTCCTGCTCAGTGAGCATAATTCATACTGTGTGGTCTGGACTCCCTCCCTTTGCTCCTGCATGACTGAGTGTCCCTTTGTCCTAAAGGACCCTTTGCCCACAGGCTACAGGGAGCCATTCTGCCCTCAGTTTCCCCAGGCCACTGCACACCAAATGCCTTTAGCTGAGATGCCAGAGCCCTGGGTGAGACATGCCATTGTCAGGCTGGAAAGGCTGAGCTGATCCACTGGGATGTTTGTGCTTGCAGGGGTCCCTGTCACCTTCTCACAAGCTCCTATGCTACTGTGTGTTCAGCACTGTGAAACACAGCCCCAGAAGCAGCTGCTGCCACTGCTGCTGCCAAGTTCTTGCAGGACAAAGGGAACAACAAAAGATTCTTCCACCAGTGAACTCCCTTCTTTTCACTTCCCTTCCTTTTTGCTCCAACTTGGAAAGAATGAAGCCAAGGCACTGCCAAAGTAGAGGAAAACAAGGCCAAGCCCACACAGATGGCGACTCCACAAATTTAATTTAAAATCATCCTTTATTATTCAAAATTTAAAAATTCAGGCAATAATGCCCAAAGGAACTGCACTGATTAAAGTTCCCTAATGTTTCATGGCCAAATCTTGCTGCTTCCACCACGGGTCACTGGGACAAGAATGGAAACCCCTCTGGAGTGCAGAGAAAGGTAGGGCTGTACCTGCTGTAGATCTCTTAACCACTTACTTACTGACCCAATCAGCTTCACTTGAAGCAAAGCACCAGCTGTTCCTTACCCAATTAATGGCTGCCACAGCAAATTAACATGGCGTTACACCAGGCGTGGATGTGGTCCGCAGAGTCTGGAATGCACAGAGCAATATGCTAGTGCAAAAATAATCACAGCAATATCTTTACTGTTAGGTAGCATCCTTCATCTGGAAGGATGGTGAGGCCCCTGAGCACTATATGGGCTCGTTTCAGTGCTCTGCAGCGAGGGGGTGGAGGGCAGGGAGGGGGAGTATGGTTGCTGTTTCAAGGAAAAGTAAAGAGGAGCTGGTCAGGGCAGCCCTACTGTGGCAGAGACAGCAATGACTACATGTCCAGGTCCTGCAATTCAAACAAATAATTGTTTGTTTGGTTGTAAATGTGCTGAAGTGTGCCTTCTCCCTTCCTTATGCACCACAGACCTCTCCAATTGGTCTCTTTGCCTGCTGTGCGATGTGACACCTTGATGGTGTCACAGCTTGGTGTGCTGACCATTGTCTCCTCTGGTCACAGAGGACTCAGCAAGCTGGTGGGTGCAGAGCTGGCCATTCAGCTGCAGGGAGCATCCCACAGTGGGAAGGAGCCACAAGGTCAGGCTGCAGATGCAGAGATCCAGGTGAAGTTCCCACAGGGTGTAACTCCATGCTCAGTGCTGCTGGGCCAAATGCTGTTTCTCTGAGTCCTTCCTCAGTCACTCTGTGCTGTGGTGGAGGCTCCTGCCCTGTCCCTCTGCAGTGGTTCTGCATTGTGGGGTCCTGATGGCAGTGTGGCAGAATAACCAAGCCATGACCTTACACCACCAAGTTTAAGTCCAGCACCTAAACATTCATTCGTTTTGGCTCCAGAGAGTTCAGGGACATTAATCCCCTGTAAGTTACAGTTCAGACAGATCAATCAGCCTGGAGGGCTTTGGGACACTGGTGTCTAATGCTGAAGCATTACACTTTCCAATTTTCCAACAATTAGGCCGGCATCAGATATTATTGACAAATAAACCATGCAATCAAAGCCCTGAGCCTGCCACGCTGCTACCAGGAGGATCCATTTCCAACCCAAGCCAGCTGCAGGATGCCTGGAGGAAGGAGACATGGCAGAGCCCTGCCTCAAGCACCAGCAGTCCCTGCTTGCCTTCAGTGCTGTTACAGGAGCCCTCCCTTTGTAATTACAGGATTCCCTCATTATAATTACTGTTATTTATATAATCGTGGCGAGTGTTTTCAGTGCTGTCAGCAGTCTGGAAAGTGCCCAGCCCCACTAGAGCCATTTCAGGCATTTCACTGCTCAGTGCCTGGGCTCAAAGGATGAGGGCCAGGAGCATGGCTGGGTCGGTCCAAGAATGGCAGCCTCTGCTCCTGGTGACATGGAAGCTCTGTTTGGGAGACTTCTATGACATGGGACTGCAGAGGGAGAACACCAGGTTATCTCTTCCTCCTTCTCTTAGCCCACTGCTCTGGAAATGTAGATGATGCCAGCATCACACCCTGCAAAGGCTGACACTCCCTGACATTCCCTGTCACCTCTGCTGGGTCACTGGCTGCAGCAGCCACGCCTGGCGCTGGACCATGAGGCACCACCTAGTCACAAGGCCCTGGGAGGAATCCAGTAATGGGCACATTCTCTGCAGCCTCTGCTTTCCCTCTAATCATCCTGCCCGAAAATCTGGAGGAGATGGAGTGTTTAGAGAAAATGAGGGAAGGCACTATGACTCAGGAGATACAGGTTTTGTACCTGCCTGAAGCTTCACTTTTGTTCCTGTGTCAAACAAGGGAATGAAAACAATGGGTTTGAGCTGCATATGGGCAAGCAAGTGCTGATGTTTGTGGCTGGCTTGTTTGCATTTAAATAGGAAGAAATTCAGAGTATCTCACTTAAAATGCAGAGCCAAATATATAAATGCTGCAAGGAAAAGAACCCGAGTGTTTTACTAGGTGACAAACTGGCTAGAAATCAGTGTTGTGTTTGCTATAGAGAAGTAAAAACTTATCAGGGTCTTATAGTTGGTATTAAAACTACAGGAAGCAATTCCTCTCTGCTGCTCCATATAAGGCAGCTTCAGTTTTTGGGCACTGTGAAAAAAGTAGAAAAACTGGAGAGAAATGAGACAAATTTAATAGAGAGGAGAATTAGAAACAATAGCTGCCACATGAGCTGGTTTGCAGGGTGTGCAACAGAGAAACAGAGGAGATATGGTAAATATTCTTCTGTCTATACGCAGCTGCTAGTCAAAGAATGCTGATCAATTCTTTTTTCTTTGTTGCTTAGTACAGCAAAGAAAACTCGGTCCAAATTTCAGGGAAAATTGATCTAGAAACATTATTAGAAAAAGGGCACCAAAGCACGGGGGGCTTTTTATGTACAGAACGGCCTCAAACAAACATCTCTAAGTAATGATGTCAGCCTACTCGATCCACTCCACTGATGCAAATTGCCCTGTTTCGCATCCTCTGCAGACCGTCGGTAATTTTTCCCCAGATATGTCTGGCCCCCAGAGCAGGGGCTCAGTTTAGGGTTCCCAGCAGCAATGCACTCCAACACGGAGCGCAGCCGGAGCAAAGCGCGGCAGCAGCCGAGACCTCCTGGGGGCATTGGAGAGCGCGGGGCCGTGACTCAGGAGGCAGCCGTACCTTCCACCCCGGGAGGGTCTGGCGCTGGAACTGCCCACACGGCACCTGCAGGACGCGCCTCCTCACCGCCCTCCTTCTCCCGCCCCGAGCGGCCTCGTCCATCCCATCCCGACCCGCACCTCGCACCCTGACACGTTACTACAACCCCCGTCGGCCCCTGCACTGCACACACCGCATGCGCCAGCCGGCTCCCAGCGTGCCCCCAGGTCCGGACTCTGCCGGGATTTGTAGTTTTATCCGGCAGGTCGGACCTTTGCCAGGAACGTGGCCGGGGACTCCATTTCCCGTGGGCCTGCGGAACGGCGCCTGCGCCGTGCGGGCAGCGGGGCGAGGTGGGGGGGCGCGGGGCACGCAGGTTCCCGTCTGCGCTGGCTGCGGCCTTCACTGAGCGGGGGGGCGGCCCCGGCCCGGCCCCGCAGGACGATGGACCCGGCCGAGGCCGTCCTGCAGGAGAAGGCGCTCAAGTTCATGGTGAGGGCCGCGGGGTTGGCCAAGGTGGCGCGGGAGGGTGGGCACCTCTGTCTATGGAGGGCTGCGGGGGGGCGAGATGGAGCGGGGGCAGTGGGAAGGGGAGCCGGGCCTCGGGGCCGAGCCGGGCCGGAGGGCGCTGGGCTGGCGGGCGGGGGAAGGCGGTGAGCGGGGCCCGGGGAGGGGGCGCCCTGCCTGCGGGGCGGGCAGTGAGCAGGGTCCCCAGATCCGGGCACAGGGAGCTTTGGGAGGAGGGGGAGGCGGCTGCAGGTGCCACCTGGGAGCGGGAGAAGTTAAACTGGAGTGAGGTAGGACCTGGCAGAGGGGCCCACGGGCCCCGGCAGGCTTTGCGCATGTAATTCTTGCATTTTTTCTTAATTGTGCACCTTAGACTATCCTGCTGTGCTGCTCACCATCCCTCTGTAATTTTGTTTTTCCTCTCATTCTGCTGCAAGACCTCTAAATACTGGCACTTGAGTGTTTCACTTGATGCTGCAGCAGCATACCACTGATAGGGACTGCGGGGAGCATGTACATTATTTAGGTTTTGAGTTGGCCTTTGGTACGGAAAACAGCACATGCATCCAAGATCTTCAAATATGGCTAATCTCCATAGATTTGAGGCGTTGTGCACTTAAACTGTAACTTCATTCTTTTTTTTTTTTCTTCCTTGTTGGTATTTCTAAGCATTTTGGCCAAAAATGTGAAATTTAGAAATGAAAACAAAGTGTTGCCAACTAAATTGAATGTAAATTTCAGGTGCCCCAAACTGTTCTTCCCCTAAGGGTATAATTTTAATGACAGGCAACACTTGCTAAAAGTTTGTTTTGGGTTATTGCTTCTAGTGGCACAGAATTAAACTTGAGCTCATCGGGAAGAAGGAATGCTATTAAATCTTCAGAACATATGCCCAAAATGAAATTGAGGAAACATTAGCTGCAAATTTTAATTTCTAATTGAGCTTTGATACACTTGTTTGGCTTTTGGTTTTAAATCTGGAAGAACTTGTTTCTCTCTTGGGACTTTCTGATCTGTTTGCTAGTAGTCTCCAAGTTTGCCAGATTCATAGTCTCAGCTAGGTGAAGTGGAAAAACGTATGGGCACCTAAATCAGCAAGATAGCAATTAGTAATAATGAATGGCCATCTTTGGTGTGGGATTGGCCAAAGGAGTGTCCCAGATCCTGCTGCCCTTGTGTTTGGCCAAGCTTGGTAATTACAACCTGCCTCTAGATAGTGAGTTTCACATCCCGAAAAGTTTCTGCTGAAACATTCTTGTCTGCTGCCAGGCAGCATTGTGAACATGCTATGCTGACTTCTCATACATTACTTTTTTCACCCCCTGTGCTAAGATTCTCATTCAAGGGCTTAGTCCAGGTGGTTTGTGATTGTCTGTAAGATTGGGCCTGGAAGCTGAGGGAATCCCTGCCCATCCTGCAGCTGGCAGGATGATGATGGACTCCAGCAATAGATGGTATAGATGGACAACAATAGATATTGATGGACTCCAACAACAGAGCTCCCTGACACTGGGGAGAGGCCTGCCCATGAGAGGAAGCTGCTCTTCTGGGATCTGCATCTCTTAAGAGCACCAGATAAAGGGAAGAATTATCAAGACCAGACTGCACTGAGAGCTAAAAGCTAACCCGCCTTCTTTCATGTTTTATTAAAGTGACTCTTGTATGCAAAATGCTTGTAAAACCTGCAGTGAAAGATGTGGCTTCCCTCTGTCCACTCTGAACTTTTTAGGGTTTTTTGCTTGCAGGTTGAGAGGAGAGGGAGCAAAGGTTTTGTTAAGCACATCCCAGGCTTTTGCTTTAGTGTGCGTCAGTCCAGAACGTGGCTCCTCCACGTTCTGAGGAGGTGATGTGTTGATGAGTGCTGATGAGCTGAAGTGTTTGTTAGGCCTGGGGGGTCTGCTGGTGTTCCTGGCAGGGTGGCACAGATGGATACATCAGGATACATGGGGAATCAGTTACAAGTATCATCCTGGCCCTCCCTGGAAATGTCTTTTCTGGGCCTGCAGCACTCAGGCGCTGCAGCAGTGGCACTGGTGCAGTTATCCACACAGAGGTAGCAGATCAGCTAATGCTGAATCATTCACCCTGGATTACCTTGTCCATCAGAGTGTGTGGTATGCTTCATTTGCATCTTCTTATTAGGTGGCTCAGAGTTTGGCTAGAGGTGGGCTTTGCTATTAAATATTGATTTTCCTGAGAGCTTCCCAAGGAGCAATGTAGGTAAATATTCAAATACATTTTAGAGGGATGAGGCCTATTATCAAAGGCAGGAGACAGTTTTGATTTTGATATGTATTTGGGATAGGTTTCATTTCATATTGAAAAGCAGCCCTCTAGGTGGTAGTTTGTTTATGCTTCTCTAGAAAATAATATGTTTTTTCCACTTAAAAATGTCAGGGCTTAATTTTTGACGTTGACTTTGGGCAGCCCTTTTGAATCACAAGGTACCAGGCAAGATGGACCTGGTGATTTGATTTTTATTTTAATGTCCAACTCTAGCAGAAAAAGTTCATGGGAAAGTTTCATCCAATGCTAATAGTATGAATGAAATTATTTTTCTTTAAAGCATCTATATTTGGTGTTTTGAAAGACAAACAGTACTCTGTTGTTTTTCTGTCTGCTCATGTCTGTGCAACTTTTAGATGGAGCAGAAGGCAGCTGCCTTCTCACTGGCTGCTGTTGGCTGGATTGCTTGCCAGTGAAGCAGTATTAAATGCAGTATTGCATTTAACTGATATCTGCTACAGTTTCCTGGTTATCTGTTCTCAGGTACAATATGTATAATCTAATATTTTAAGGCTTAAGTAATTTATTTCATTTGCTTACTCAGTTTATCTCTATGTCTTAATAAGACCTAATTTATTCCAGATATTAAATTGCTGTGTATTAACACCACACAATACCAAGCAACTGCTCACAAGGGAAGACTGTTTTTGCTGGTGAATGAGAGTCTTGTATCATGTCTTCTGCACATCATCTTTCAAAAGTTTTGTTGGTGTTTTTAGTTTTGGTTTTATTTTTTGAATGAAAGATGGTTCCTAGGTTAAAAGATGATCTTTAAAATTAAATAGTCCAGTGTTCTGCAGCTGCAGCAAGGATTTTACCAGAGTGGAACCCATCTTAGTTCACTTCAGCCTCTTTTATTTTTTGTACAGTCCTGCTGATGCAAGTACACTCTTTACAAAGTACAGTGTATAAGAAACTGATGCACAAGCTGAAGAGAGAGGGGAATGTGCCCATTAACCTAAAAAAATGCACCCAAAAGTTCCACCCAAAACCCCCTGCCATAGACAGCTCTGCTTTTATACATTCAGGAATATGGGATTCCCATAGTCAGTCATTTACAAAAGAACAAGAAATCGAGGTGCTCTATAAGTAACTTTCAAGTTTGAATAAGTGTTTGAAACAGTAGATACAGTGCTGAAAGTATGAGTGTGATAGGCTCAACTGAGACTTTGATTAAATGTCATATAAAGTAAACTACATAAGCCTGCATAGAATAGTAGATATTTTTTCAAAGTAGCTTCAAATGGTTCTGTTAAGTATACGAATGTTCTGATGATTATCTTTTTAATTAAAATGAGAAATCTTTGTTTAAAGTGGCATTCTTTTTTACGGCCTGTTACAGTCTCTGTAACAATCATTTCTTAAGTCTGAACGTTTTTAATTCCAGGAATCCATTTATATAAAACTATGTTTAGACTTAATTAAGGAACGATTCTTACAAAGCTTGTAAATAGCCAAGAAAAAAGGGACAGAAAATAAAACTGACATTCACACTTAACAGAATGATTGTTACAAGGTATGTAATATGCTATAAAAATACAATAAAGCCCTTTTTATAAGAGTTCATATTTTTTGTTCCTCATTTTGAAAGGTATTTAAGAAAAATATCAAAGCTCTTTGAAGCGACATCTGTTTTCTTGAATGGACTAGTGACAACTTCAGTTGTGTTTAATTGGCAGGGCTTGGAACAGACCTGACCAGTTTGGGGTCCCATGTAGGACCATTTGAGAGGCAAAAACCTGATACTTAACAGACTTAACTTTCTCAGGCTATATGAATTAATTAATTTGCAATAATTTACCTAATTTCCTGGCTCATGAATAGGAAGAAGTCAGCCTGAGTGTTCTTTGTGGTTTTTTTCAGTTTCACCCCCAAAATACCATTTTCCTTTTGGTTTTGGATGGTCAGATTCTAGGAGTTGCTGATGGGCTTTCCAGTTTCACAGGAGAACCAGAGCCTTCTGGTTGTGTTTTAAGATTCATCTGTGGGTTGTTTTTTGGTTGTGGTCTTTTTCTTAGGGGGAGTTTTTTTGGTGATTGTCTTTTTTTTTTTTTGGTTGTGAGTTATTTGTTTTTAATGAGGGAAAACTCTGAAGTTCATTAATTTTTCTATTTGCATGTTTGTAGGAGCTCCCACATAACTGGCAGGTAATGTAGCAAAGAATAGTCAGTGTAATGGAAGGCTGAAAGGTAGGGAAGTTGGAAAATTTTTTCCTGCTGTGTGCATGTTTATGTATGGAACAGATGGACAAAGGCTTATACTTTAAAAGAGGCTCTGCTTGAACTGAACCCAAGTCATTCAACCCAGTGTCAATAGGACCAGAATTTTTAAGACCTGTTATTTGTTAGCTATTTTAAAAAAAATCTTCTGAGAACTTAGCAGTCTTCCCAGTAACATATTTGTGTCAGGGACATTGTGGCAGAGAACCCTGGGGATCCAAAGCAAGGAAGTCATGAAAGCAGTGAGAATAATTTTGTAAGCTAGGATAGCAGAGCATTGCCTCTTAAATGTGGGGCTGCAAATCCTGCTTGAATATTACACATGCACTTCTCAGTTTTCCCAATGGTACTGTAATAGCATCCTGGTTTTTTGGGTGTTTGTTGGCACTAGTATATTGTATGGAAAACAGTGGTTAATTTTCTTCTACCCCAAACTTCTTGCTGTAGATTTTTCTGCCCTTGGTGCAGGCCTTTGGTACTTCAGTAACTTCACCCTCCCTTCCCTGGTAATGTTTCATTTCAGCCACTTTGCTCCATTAAATGTATGCAATTAGAAAAGCAAATGGCAAATTTGCTATCGCATCACTGAAGTATTTAGTTTCATAGACTTAAAAAGCCAAATTTGTTGCACCATGCTCTCCTCACTGTAATATGTACTATAAACATCAGAGAGAATAGACTGACCTTAATATTTGCTTCTCAGCCTAAATCGCCGCCTTGCAGCAGTTATTTCCCACTGAATAAAAAGTTTAATTTCACGCCCTGATTAGTGCTAGTATGTGCAGGTGGATATTTATTTTATGCAGCTAAACTAATCTGCCTTGGCAAATTATTTGCCAGTCAGCAGAGCTATAATTCCTCTTGAGTATTTGGTACTAAATTATCATTCTCATTAGTGAGAGAAAGCAGATTTCGTTCTAACCACCAAGTTTGGTTAGGCAAAGGACTTCCTAAGTAGCCTTTGGAAGATACAAGACGTGCAGTGGCCTCAACATTGTCAGTATCCTAAAGTGGTTTGTGATATACAAAAAGGTGATGAGGATTTTATAGGAAAAAAAATTATTCTATGGTTGTGTGTCATGTCTGGAGATAAGGTAGGAATGTACAGTGTTCAGAGATCACCTCTTTAAGAGGTGCCTAATGAAGAAAAAATTCAAATTATCATCTTTAGCTGGCCATGGAAATACTCCAAGCTCTGATGTCTGGGCCATAAATGAGATGAAATATAAAGTTATGTTTTCTTCTTTATTTTCAGTGCTAGTGGCTTCTGAGGTAGCAGAAATAATGACTTGACACAAAAAGTTAAATGGTTTAGGAAACTTCCTGGTCTGGTCTCTTTCTTCACACTCTAAAAACATTTAAAGTGGGGATCAGAAAGTATTTCCTGACATACAAATATTGAGTGGATATGTTTGTCAAGTGAATGTGTTCATCCATTGTTTTGTTTTCTATGAATTTTACTGTTTTGATAGTTTGTTTGCATTATAAAACATGTTAATGAAAGATACTTATTTTCTGTTACAAGAAGGGTAATTTATATCTGGAAATAAGAATTCTCACTAAGTGGGATGCCTTCACATAATACTAACTTTTTTCATCTGTATGGGTTGTCATGTATTCTTGTCATATTCATTTTCTCGCTGATTACTGCAACAGTACTTAGGGTCACATTTAAGACCAGCAAAACCAGCAAGCTGAACAACTTGATTTTTTGTATAAAAATTTTCCTGCTAAATTCATCAATGCAGATGGAATAGGCTATTTTCTCACTTCCTTGTCTGCTTGTATTGCATCATCTTCAACTCCATGCATTTGTGTAATATTTAACTGTCCTTAATAGCAAGCTTAACTGGTATTTCCAGTACTGAGTGTTTTCTTCAGTCTTCCTCATTTCTTCCTTACAATTCAGGAATGCTCAACAAGATTTATTCTGCATACATCTTAAGTGATTTTGCACAGAAGGGCTGAATCCACTGTGTGTTCAGCTGTGGAAGCTGGAAATTATTTGTAGCATAGCAGCGTCCAGTGGCTGCAGCTAAAGAGTTAGTGCTCAAAATACAATTAATAAGCAATCAAACATGAAGCTGTTTCCCTGACAGGGTACTGATTAGTGCTGTGAAAAACTTCTTGATACCACAGAAATGATTGAAAATAAACATCCTGGGAGTTGCATTAAACATTTCCTGCTTATTAAACAACAGAGCTTCCTAATGACAGTTTTTCTGAGGTGCTGGGGAGCTCTGGTGTTGGACAAATGCTACCCCTGCTTGCAGAAAGAGAAAGCTGAAGCTCAGAAATTTGCCAGGGTTCATGGGCTGGAGGAATTTGTGTAGGGTGATATGGTACACTGATAATAGGAGGCAGAATACAAAGAAACCAGTTCTTCTAATAGCTACCCTTGTGCTTCTGACCATGTTTTGGTTAATTTTACAATTGGCTAGCCACCTGTTAAGATAACCCATTTTATCATTAAACAAAATTAATTTTAAAAATGGCTTGAAACTGTCTGATTTTAATGGGATCTGAATATTCTTAGTTTTAATCTGCCTCATGAGGCTTGTCTTTCTTCTGGGAAGTACATTGTTACATCATTAAAATATCATCCCCTACTGAGAGAGAAATCGGTCCCATTCACTAAATGGCAATGCAGAAGCAATGACAAGTATTTCTAAAAACTGCATTAAAATTCATTTTTTTCTCTTCGATGTGCAAGTTCCGTGGTCCCATTAAGCAATGGGTGCTCAGCCTATTTGCTGCTGTGCATGCACAGCCAGATTTGTTAGCTGGGGTGGCAGAAGGGTTCAGAAGCAGACACGATGACTTATAGTTTTAAATTATTTCACTTTTCCACAATGATTTTGCTTGGAAACAAATGATTGATCATAATTTTGTTCTCTCTAGCTACTTCTGGTCTTCCTTTGTACTAAAAATTGAGAAAGATCTGATTTAATTTTCCTTCCCCCACTGCTAAAACAGGGTCTTGTGCAGTCATTTTGATGAGAGCAGCGGAAAGGAGAGAATGAGGAAGAATGGGAAAGCTCAGCAGGGGCCCTTTCTAGTCTTCTTGAGGGAAGGACAGAAGTGTTTCCAGTCTGTGGGCAGGAGACATGCAGCCTCTTGGCAGAATCCATTGGAGTAACCAGTTTGGACTAGAAGCAGCAAAAAGGCATAATGCTGGTTTAATTTGCTTCTTCCCATGGTGAGAAGGGAAAGGTTGCAGGGGCATTCTACAAAGGAATGAAGTTCTTAAGTACTGTTTTGTGTTAGCAGAGCAATAATAAGTGTGTTTTTTTAACAGTAGTCTAGATGGACTTATCTTCTTCAGAAGCACCTGAAGAAGATGGTAGAGAGGGAATTTGGATAACACCAGCCAATGCAGAGCTCTGCTGTGAATTTTGTCAGCTGGCTTTGTGCCCTGGATGGGATTTTTCCATTTGTAGGAATACTCGCTCATGATATTTCCATCTTAGGGCATAGTTATTCTTACAGAATTGTAAGAATTTTTCCCAAATGTAGTGGGATGGATGAAACACTGTAGAGAAAGGTGATGGCAGTCTTTGCTTGGATGCTAATCAGGACTGGACTGTCTGCTGACTAGAAAAAAGCCTGAATGTTTCCATGCTTGCCCATACAGGAACCAGAACAGTCTCTAGTTGTTTCTGAGAAAAATGGTCCATCATGAAAGTCTGTCATACAATGTAGTCAGTCTCCCTCTCTACACACATCATCTGTAATTTATTGTGAGAGCAATACAGAATGGAGCAGTGTTTATGTGGGAGTTGCTTTTAGTTTATGGACAGTTGGCCTTGAATCCTGTCCATTAGGAAGATGTTGGCGATTCTCCAGAGGGGTTGTTCACTGGGACTGCTCAATGCCCTTAATTCCTCTTTGCCAAAACTGCCAGTGTGATTGAGAAATGCAGCCAGCTATCATTCATCTCCTGCAAATTAGAACAATGAGAAGGAAATGTAGTCTCAAGAAATGACGGATTGATCTTGTTTTAGAAGATGAGTCTTAGAGGCATCTCAACAGAAAGAAATCCAAATAATGTTAACAGCCTCTTCAAACATGACAGAAGGTGTTTTCTGTTGCTAATGTATTCAAAAGGAGAAAAATCTGGTTCCCTATTATTTTTGTAACTTTTTCTTTTTTATTTTTCCTTCTCTTGACTCCGATGACTCCAGTGAAGTGTATTGCTCTACTACTTTGTTACAGCTGTTGTTATAAGCAAGCATAAATACCCTGCAAGTTTTTTACTGACAAGAAAATATTCCTGTAATGTCCTGACCTTAACATAAGAATTGAAGTGGGGACGATAAAGGGCCCATCAGTGAGAAGACACATGTCAGTGTTGGACTGCAGTAGGTCTTGTGGAGCATGGGTTCAACCAAAGTCCTCTCTAAAGCTTTCACAAACTACTGAAAGCAGTTGCTAACTGGAATTCTCTTTGTTATGGTATTGCAGAGCTAATCCAAATTTGACTGCTTTGAAAGTCAGAATCCTAGCTCTTATTTTCCTGCTTAACTCCATTCATGGCTAATTCATTCTCATTAGTTCATAGGCCAGTGTCCTTGAGCTTAACCAGCTCTCCTTGTTCCCCTGTGTTCATCTGCAGATTCTTGTGGGGGGCAATCATATTCTGCTCTGAGCTGGATCTGGTCAGACTAAACCAGCATTCTTTAATTTATTTTTCCTTCTGTTGTAAAACATTTCCTGGAGCTTTTGATCATCTTAGTAGACCTTTTTAAACAGCTGCAAAATTTGATTAGTGTCCCTGAAACACAAATGATCAGAGCTATGCAGAACATTCCAGGAAATATTTTATGGATTCCTTGTGCTAAAGCAGTGATCCTAATTCCTCTCTTCTGGGAAGTTTTTACTTTATACACTATCCTGTAATAGTATTTGCCATTTATTTCTGTGGCCACATCTTATGGGTGAACCATCATTATCTAATGAGTTACATATCCCAGGGCCTCTTTGCCTCTTCTCAGTTACCGAGTTCCTAGTTTATAGTGGAAATAATTTTTTATTTATATGTATCATGTGTCAGTTCTGTTACCAAATCTTCAGGATTCTTTGTCCTATATATGTATGATGTCTCTTTAATTTCATTAGCACATTGGTAATTCTTGAGTATTTTAGCCATTACTGTGAATATTTAACATTTATTTCAAAAATAATAATAGATTTCAACAAGGGTCATTCTCTGCACAGCTTAATGGTTCCTTTTTCAAAATTGCCTGTGATACTCTACAATTTTTAGTTTCTTAGCCTCCTTATAACTCCTGTATTAATCCTAATCCTCTTAATTTTAACTAGTAACTTCCTACATGTCATCTATCAAATGCTTAACTACTTCTGATTTGTCTGGACTTCAGTGATCTTCTTAAAGAAGAAGATTGGGTTAGTCTAGCACTAATTCTCATTTGTTCTAAATAGGGAGTAGATTTACTTAGCCTCCCATGGTGACTGTTTCATTTTGGCAATAGTTAGCAGTACTCAGTCTCAGTAGATGCCCTTTCTTGGGAGACATACTGTTTGTGTTTTGACTTTGGTTTTTTTCTTTTTTGGCCAGCCATTTCTGCAACATTTTAGGTTCACTCTGGTTAGAATTACAGATGGTTCTGTGTGAGGATGCTACCAGGGGCTGCCCATTAGGTGTCTTCAGCTGCTGCTGTTGCCCCTGCTTCATTCTGGCATTGTTGTCCTCCAAGACAGCAGGTGATGCTTTGGTGCTTCTTGGTTGAAGGAGGAGTTTGCTCTAGTTAAGCCAAGCCAAGGAATATTTGCATCCTATGCCAGGAATTGAGAACTGTCGTGGAGCTGAACTTGGCACAGGGTATTTACATAAGGAGAAGAATTTAATATATTTTGGTACAATTTTGAGTCAATTAGTTACAGATTCCAAGTTACTTCTGATGGGTAAAAAGGCCCTGCATTGTAATTGTAGCTGAGTGCTTTGTAAGGGAGATGTATTTGGACAGAATGGCCATTCCTGCAAAGAGGAAATGTTTTGGTTACTTTATTGCACAGGAAATGTTTGGCTAGTGCTGGAGCCTGCTCAGAAGACAAGAGCTCAGTAGCTAAGCAGAAAATGTGGTGGAGTGCTGAAGTGTGCTCTCCAAAGTGTCTTGTTCTCTTTAGAAAAAAAAAATGGTATTCCTTTTACAAATTCATCTGCTTAATGTGTGAACCACAGATTTCCTCCTAGAATAGTTGGTACAGACCTGTAACCCATCTCCTGCATGCTTTCTTGGCTGTTACCTAAAATTCAGGAGGAGATTGGGAAGGTGAAAGTTAATATGTAGGTTCTTAGGCTGATTATGGGAGATTGTCATCTTCCAAACTCAATTTGGTTTGCCTTGGCAGTATTTTTTTTAAGTACAGGACTTTCTATTCTTGATGCACTGAATTTTAGTGAAAAATTAGAATCCAGGTGAGGTCTCTGATTTTCCTAAGGAGCAGCTTCATTTTGTTGATCTCTGGACTAGCTTCCAGCTGCCGTTTTTTACATAAAAGCTTGCACTGTGAATGTCAGTGTTCCTGTTGGATACTCACCTGGCACAAAGTCAGGAAGTAGCATGAGAAATGGTCTTCACAGATCTTGCAGTCTTGAACGAGGCTGGATATAGCACTTAAATTTCATACTTAAAGTGTCAAATGGTTGTGAAATCAAGCCTGGGCACAAAGAGAATCTCCACACTGCTAGAGTAAGCATGTTTGTGGATCTTGCTGTTATTTGTTCAGAGATTAATGGAGTGCTGTCATGGGTCTCCATTTGGTTTTCAATGCCTTAGCTTAGTATTCTTGTGAGCCCTAAAGAAGGTATCCAGGTGTTTCGTGTTACAGAAGTAGTTTACCTGGTTGCTGCTGCTCTTGAAGGATATAAAAATCCCTTGCATCTATTTATCTGTCAAGTTGTATAAATAGACCCTCTCCAGTGGGAGTTGGTTTTGAGCAGATCTCAGTCGAGGAGCTCAGGCAGGTTCATTAAAGAGCTGGAGTAGCCATGTTCACCACGTGCAGTGAACTCATTAAGTTCCCAGGCAGTCAGAACCTACTGTTTGAGAGTGCTGTGTCCTTCTGAAGGAGCTTGTATCAAACTGTGAGACCTGACAGTCAGCTGACTCAGTGTTTGTTCCTTCTTTCTACAAAATCTCACAAAGGACACGCTTAAATATTGGCAGCTTAAGCTTTTAGGATCAGATAGCTCATGCTATCTGTTTTTCTCCTAATAATAATGAAAGATTTTGAAATTGTGTGTTTGGTTTTGTTGAATTGGAGTCCACAGATCTACCTCTGCTTTATTGTGAGTATTGCTTTGGGCAGTAGAGTCAGGGATCTGTTTGGGCCGTGAAGTTGTATCTTCTGTAATAGGAATTCAGTTTATTGCTGTAATGGATGCAAGCTCATTACAAGTTCCAGGCCACAGGGGATACTTTCCTTTGCTGTGGAAGTCATCTCAACTGGACAATCTTCAGTGCAACTGGCCATGCCCTTCCATGTCAGTGACTGACAGATCTAATTCTGCTTTTGTAGCCGACAGCCTGTTAGTTAATGGAGTCCTGAATATTGTTACTCAGAGGCAACCTTCAGAGTATTAAAATGCATTATTCTTGTTCCTCACTTGATATTTATCAAACAAGGTGTTATAACTAATGAATTCAATGCTATTGTCAAATAAATACTGTGTGTAGATCATGACTTATAAGAAATGGTAATATAAGTAGCTTCATTATTGCTTTGCAGTGATGGAGAGAGATGGGTTTAGTTTACTTGTTTAAATTCTATGTGATGGAAACCCAGAGTGAATGTCTTCTCTGAGGGAACAGCAAGCATTATGGGTGATATGATCAGATTAATAAGATCCTTAGTACATATATATTTCATATAGGTCTCAATTTTCCCCCTCCCTTATTTCTTCTTACATGGAAGCGGATGAAATGGAGAAGCAGCAGTACTGCCTTGGAAGTACCATAGTAGGTTTCCTTTTATAATTATCATTCTTGACATACTTATCCTTTCTTATGGAAGTGAAGATGCAGATATTTAAGAACCTTTCTTGCACAAAAAAGCCCAATTTCCGCTCAGTACTTAATTAGCACTTGTTTATGACACAGCATCTGATTTGATTTTCGAAACAAATTGCACAGTAAAGAGGCTGATATTTAAACTGTATAGTAACCACAGCTCCAGCTGTGACTCAAATCTTGTAAGCCTTCAGGGGTTGTGTTTAGGCTTAGAAAATAGGAACTCAGGCCTGTAATTAAATGTCCTCTGAAAATCAGCCTTGGTAGAGAGTGGAGAGGGTACCACTGAATTTTAAATTACTGACTTGTTCTCAAGAATCATTCTCTTGTTCTGGGCCTTGCTAGGGACTGCAGAAATCAAATGGATTAAAAATGGAAGAGTAGATTACTAAAGGAAAAATAGTCAGGGGTTGCAGACAAAGAGATGAGCAAAGTAAGCTATTTTGGCTCCCCAGTTTGTAGACAGATGCAATATATATAATTTTAATACATGGCTAACGTATAGAAAACAAGTTCTGTGGACACCAGAAAGACTAGAGAGAGAGTTAAGATTTCGTACACAATAAAATCGCATTTCAGAACTGTGAGTGAGGTGCTGATGGCTGTGGAATAAGCCATCTGGGATAATGGAAGGCTCATTTTCAAAGCAAGGCCTCAATAATAAACATTCATGTCTTGGAAAAGGAAGTAGACTAGGTTATATTACAAATTAGCCACTCACCTAAATAAAAATGTGAAATATTCACAAAATAGCTTGATATAAATTAGCAGTTACAGTTTAGTTAGTTTTCAGAGTTACTTTTTGAGGAAAGCAATCACTGTTGATGCTATTGAAAAAGAGAGAAAAATTCCCCTAGCAGCCTGACTTCTAGTCAAGGAAAATGCTGGAGCAGATGCTAAGAGAAAATACTGTGTTTATGAATGATATTGAACCATGAGCATAAACGATGTGTGCTCATGGAAATACAAAGATGAGTAGGTCTTGCTGGGCAATTAATTGTATTGCTGGTGGAATTGCTTTGAATAGATCATAATCATGGAAGATTTTAGTGTTGATTTATAAATTAATACAGCTTCCAAACAAGACCGTGTTCTGGATCCTAGGTATTTTTAAGGCTGAGGGAAAGAGGGGCAATTTTGTTTTATTTTTTTAAATTGACAGTCCTCTTACAGTCCTGTCTGCTGTCATTGGGATACTGCAATTCAGAATATTTTAACCAGATGTATTACTTTAATTGCCTCTCTCTGCTGAAGAATGCATTCCTAGGGGTCATTTACAAGTGTGCCTTGGAAAACCAGAGAAATTCAGAATTCAGGAGATTGGCTAAACTTTTACAACCAGTCATCAATCTGAGTAATTTTAATTAAAATTTTCTGTTGTGCCTATTTTGATGTAAATGGGGGCTCACTTGTGCAGATAACCCACTTAAATGGCATAAGCAGCAGTATGTGGGTAATGGCACACATACCTTGTAAATACTGGTGAAATTTGCTTCTCTTCTGTGTAGTCTCTCATTTCTTCTTAAATGAAAGCAGGTTTATCAAATGCAGAGGAGTCATACCTCTGACAAATACAGTATTAAGGATGAGTGGTGGGTCTTAGTTTCTCCTATTTTTATGTTTCATTTGTCAGCATCGAAAAATTAAATTGAGTTTACAGTAGCTGCTAATCTACCAAAAGTCTCCTGATTGCTTTTATTACAATACTCAAGCAACTTTACTTTTGAGTCACAAAAAATTGTGTTGGTAAGAGTTGTCTAAATAGAAATGCATTTTTATCTTTACTACTGGAAACACTTCTGTTGAAGAGTAATCCTGTTGCTGGCAACAGATCTGTTAATACACTTACATATTTGCAGAACCAGGTCTTCAAGTTAAATGGTTCAAGTCAGTGTCTTTAAATCAATTATTCAGACTGCTCTGGCCTGATGGGCTACCAAATGTTAAGCAGCCTGCTGGTCTGAAGAGCTTGACTGTTATCTTTTAATTTGTGGTGTAGGTGACAGAACCGCAAACAAATGAAGTGATTTTTCACAATTTATTATGAATGCAGTTTGATTCTAGCATCGCAACAATTTGTTGTGTGAACTTGGGCACATCTGAAACTGGTATTCAGGTCTCTCTACTTGTGACACTGATTTCAAATTTTTGTTATTTCTGCTTATGAGGATTTTCATTTTTTTTTCCTGGATAGATACATATTGGGCTGTGCTACTTTGAAAAAAAGAAACTGAAGCACTTGAGCCAGAAGTAAAATATGTATTTTTGTAGTGTTCTTGCTAGATATGCAGCACTTGGTATAGTTTCTTCCATTTCCAAAGCACACACATAGAAATGTCAAGAGCTCCTCTCAGCAAACCTGTGAGGTGGGTTAAATGAGTGTTGTCCCCATTTTACAGTCATAGAGAGACTAACCACCCATGAAGTTGATGCTGAAGGAGGGTTAGGTCTTGGAGGATGATGCTTCTAGCTGTGGAGAAGTCTCCTAGAACAGAGTTTGTTAATGTGTTAAGCATTGCAAGTGCAAACGCAGCAGGTGAATGCAGTAACCAGACATACTTGACTTTAATTTATCAGCACAATGGTGGTTATTAAAATTCATGTTCAACTGAGATCATTGGCTAGGACACCAGGGCATAATCTTACTACTACTTTGAAAGATTTAGGAGGATTTAAATTCAAATGGAAGAGAAGCAAAAATAACAAGTGCTTAAAGTATACTGCAAAATCCTGAGTGTGTACTTCTCTTTAGAGGCAAGATTTTAGTCCGTTCTACTTCGTATTTTATTTTCAAATTCCAAGTCTGCCCACCATAGGTGTGAAGGTTTGTCCTTCAGCCATGACACTTTTTTTCTCTCCAACAAATTGTATTTTTTTGTACAAGTACCAGAGTGGGTGCAGTTTGTACAAACTAAATATTGTGTTGACTCAAGAACAAGTGAGAGTAAGCTTATCTTCAGTAGAGCCATTCTGAAAATGAGTAAGCTTTTTCCAGCCTTCCAGGAGGAGTGAGTGGTAGGGGCACACATCTGAGTTGGAGGGGAAGTACTGTGAGTTAAAAAAGGGATTGTGAAGTTGTTTCAAGAAGTAAGAAAAATCTCTGGACTTGGTGTTTGTGGATGTTCTATCTGGTCCTGTTGCTTAGACATGATTTTAATTTCTAAGCTTCTCCTATTTTGAGGGGAGGGGAGGAGGAGCACTTGAATCCGCTTGAATGAGGGAGTATCTTTGAACTACAAGTAAATGTCACATCAGACAGTGTTTGGGGGTTTGTTGCATACTGCTTCCTAGCTGTAAGTTATGTTATAGATGTTTTGTGTTTCTAGAGCAATTTGGTGTCTTGCCTTTTCTTCAATAAAGCATGAAAACAGTAAATGAGGGGGAGATTATATTTGTCTGTCGATTTGAGGCAAAATTTATGGCTGTGTGTAAGTATAATACCTGTTACCCTGGTATTAAGGCTACACCTCCTCAGGAATTTTCTGTCATCTCTTCATGTTGTCCAGTGTCTGGTCTGATCATGTTGAGGATGGTAACTGTGAAAACATTCATAGCTTGACTACTGCTGTGTTGACACCATTTGCTTTTTATGTAGTGTCAAAAGCGTTAGCGACCATTAGTCTTTGCTGTTTTACCCATCACAAAGGCTGTTCTTCTCCAAGTGCATTTTTGTGGAAATTAAAAAAAAAAACTATATATATACTGAACTGAAATGTAAAATGGTGTAAAATATAAAAATGGTGGCTTTATTAAAAAAGTGTTCTTGAAGCAGCTGATACCAGAGCAGTAAACAAGATTTAATCTGGGGACTAAACCTTCATATGGTGCTTTAAAAAATCTGCATTGTTTAAAGTGCTCCAGAATTTAGACTTAGGTTAGCTAGGTCCCAGTGTAAAAGGAGGTCTCTCTTTATGTCTATTCTCTCCTAGCCCCGAATACACATGCCAAAAGATGGATTTCAACTTTTATCTTCTGGATACCAAGCATGGCTAAAGCAGGTTGGACTGTATTATTGTTATTCATCTCATGTGAGGGACCGTGTTAGACACCTGTGCTTGTCTCATTAGTGAAGTACATAAATGAGGGTGTAATGAAGTTACAGTGCCATGTTAGCTGATACCCCTCATAGCCATCACTGTTTTGTGTTTATGCATGCTGTGTTTGTATAACATTTTCTCACCAGTCTGATGAATGTGCACTTCCTGTAAATAAAAGTTCAAAATGCAGTCACCTGGAAGCGAAGAGGGTCAGAGTCTGAAAACAGATCTACAACAACAGCTTGAATTACAGAATTAAAATGGGCCTTCAAACACAAAGCTGCATGGTGGTGGTGCTGGTAATAATGGGGAGGCCACTGGGTTAAAACTCAAGAGAATTGCATCTAGCATCTAATTCAGATCTGCCTGGGTGAATCAAGTATGGACACTTACTCACATCACATAACAATTGTGCAGTTTGACACAGTCTGACACTGTGGGGAGTCCCCACTCGGAAGTGGCCAAGTGCTATATTACTCTGGCTATTATTAAAGGCCAGGCTTTAGATGTCTCAGCAGTCTGCCTCTAGCAATTGCTGTCAGCTTTTCACTTTTGTGAGTGAAAAATCCCCCTTCAGAAAAAATAGCTTAATTTACAAATGGCCTGTACAGATCTGTTCTCTGATGAACATATATGATGAATCCTGTGTCCTTGAGAATACATGGCTTAAAGTTGCTGTTTCTGTAGAAAGCCAGAATGTGTTGTTATGGCAACAAAAACTGAAATATGAAAACAGCACAGATAAGCTGCATCCTGTTGTCATGGCAACTGCAGTTGTGAAATGACAAAACGTGGTGGTGAAGGGATCTTCAAGGTGGTACTGTGAGCCCAACATAAACAAAGAGCCAAGTCACTTGAGCAGAGTGTGAGAATGAAAAGCTGCACCAGCAAATCCCCTTAAAATATGAGAGTTTCATTGAAGGTGCTAACAGGATGGTTGTGATAGTCTCCAGTCTTGTGTCAGTATCTTGGAAGCAGTAGGTAGTAATGTGCTTGTACAAGCTGCTTACTGCTGTCAGCTTACTGACAGAGCTTCAACACCAATTAGAAGATGGACACCAAATCTTATATTTGCAAGCCATTTCTTTGAATGAGTGATGTGCTGCAAGGCTGAAGTGTGCTTTGGAGCTTCTTTCCAAGAGACCGTTTCTCTCTCTCTCCTCAAGTCCACTCCAGTGAAGGTCAGTTGGGACACTGAAGCTTCTGTTTTCTTGATTTAAACTTTGCTGAGCCGGAGGCAAGGTGTCTCAGAGGAATCTCAACTCTGCAATTATTGTCTCACAGAGCTCAAGTTTGTTGACCTATGGGGCATGGCATCAGTTTCTGTTTCTTATGTGGGTTGGGAGAACAATAGGAAGAGATTGTGTGGCTGTTCTGTTTTCCTTTTACTTCTGAGGCCAACAGAGCAGCCTTATATTACCAGTGCTGTGATGCAGGTGGGATATATGCTTTTTGGACTCTGAAAAATACCAAGGGGGTAAAAAACCTAAAATGCACAGTAAAATTTCCAAGGAGGCTCTACACTAGGCAACCTCAAATAATAAAATAATTTGCACTTTTTGAAAAAGATATTTTTTGTAAGCATGCTTTCCCTTTGATTTTTAATTTATTGATACTCGTTCTAAAGTCTATCTCAATCTTCTTAGTCCTTGATCCAAGGAAAAGTTATAAACCTGTGCTTGTCATCAGCAGATACTGTCGTGGAAATAGCTTTGCTATTCCAATTTCGTGCTGTGATTTCACCACAGGAAGTATAAGGGTAAGGCAGTTGATACAAAGGCTGGGAAGAGCTTTCATGAGAAGCAGAGAGGTAAAATTTTTTTGATGTGAGTTTGGTTTGGTGTAGGATATCTATCAAAAGTACTACCTGTAGGATTCCTTAAAACCATGTATTGAAAAGAAAGCCACTCTTGATGTATGTAAAAGCATAATCTACATTTGCATCCAGATGGAATGGGGGCTGTGCATCAGGTTTATTCTCCTGCTGTCTGTATTTTTAACCAGATCCTAACTTAATGATTTTTTTTTCTCAGTGTGGCTGAGTATTGATCTGGTGCCTAACTTACACAGGATGTGAGAAGTATCCCAGTAACGCATTGTATTAATGTGGACTAGAAGCAGTTTAGATTACAGATGAGGTGGAGGAAGATGGAGTTCTGCAAGACTGGACACATACTATAAATATCCATAAAACTGACAATTTTATCTAAAACCAGTGCTGGCTGCATTTGCATATTTTCAGCCTTCTTAAACTGGAGATAATAGTTGAACACTACCTGAGCATGGGTTGCCCACACTGATGTCATTACCCTCTGCCCTTTAATGGCAGGTTTTATATTTAATGTTGCTGTGCTATAATGGAGAGTTGTGTTGTGTTTTTATGTGGGCTAGAGGAAATACAATACCAATGGCCAGAAATACATGTTGCTTTTGGACTGGCATTTTAAGTAACCTGCATTGTTCTCTTTACTCTAGCTCTTTCCTGTTTAGGTGTTTGTCTTTTTGTAGAAAATGCAGTTGTTTTATTCAGCCTTGATCTTTGTTTAAGCTTTTGACTTGCTAGCAGTCTGTAACATCCCATCACCTGGGTGCTGCCCCTTTGGAGACAAGCCACAATTGACTTCCGAAGGGAGACAGGGAGGGAATGTTTGTGTATAAATACAGTCAATAGACATGACATTTTAATTCCTATGTTATATGGGCACTTTCTGTAATTTAAGCCAAACTATGAAACTGGGCAAGTTAAGCTAATTAGGTAAAACACTTACAAAAGCTTATTTTGATTACATAAACAGGGAAGTAAAAGTATCATTTTTAGATGGCTTCTGAAACATGGTAATTCAGAGTTAAAGCTAATGCCTCCCTTTTTCATAGCATTGTGAGCAAGTATGCATCACGTAGGATATGTAATGTAATGCACTCATCTGAGCCTTTCTGCCTCCCACTGTCTTTTTGTAGGAGAATTTTTAAAGCCAAGTTATAAACCTGTAAATGTGTTTTATGCTGGAAATTCTTGGTGATACCTTAACTAGATTGGTACCAGCAAAGGCCAGTATAATCAAAACAAGGCACTTCAGATATTAATGGTCTGCACTTCAGTCAAGTCAGCTGGAAAAGAGAGCGTAAAAACCAGGACTGTGGTGAAACCAAGATTCTTCTGCTAAAATTGCACTTTGCTGAGAGAAAAATGAAATTATTCTGGATATATTTTGGTTTTGTAATTTTGTCATTTAGCATCCTTTCCTTAACTTCTAAAACATCTATTTTCAGTGGATCCATATGCTTTTTAAAATTCAGATACTAACTCCTTGGGTGGAAAGTCGAAATAAGATTTCTTTCTGCAGTTCATTTATTAATACTTGGCACTCATATAGTACATTTTGTCCTCAAAGTGCTATGCAGGCATATCACTTATCCTTGAAACACTTTTGTGTGGTAGGTGCATAACAATAACTCAGAGATTTTATGGAATTAAATAAAGCTAGAGATGAGGGAAATATCTAATGAAACTTCCGTTTCATATCTCCACCAATGTACGTTTTTTTCTCTGCAGTTTGTGTCATGAAAATAGAGAGAAGTTCTAGAAACGTTCCAAGATGAAGGGGTTTCAACACATTCCTTAGTATGCTATGTTACTCTGCCCAAACTCATGAGGAATTGTTACTGATCAGGCTTTAGACACAGAATTATAGAATCATTACATTTGAAGATATTTCTAAGATCAGACATAATGGAGCTTAGTAGCAATTGTGCTTTCTTGCTTACCAAAGAGCCAAGTCCACTTGGTCTTGTAAAATCTCTGTTTAAGCCTTCACATAGTTTCATCTTTAGACCTTGGTGAGATTGCTCTTACTAAGTTTGTTGTTGTTTAAAGAAGCACACACAAGTCTCTGCAAATTTACTCCTTAAAGCAGGGTGTGGCACCTAAATCTTAAAGCTCTGCAGCTGCGCTGCTTTAGGTTTATCAGCTTCATGCATTGAAGAGCTATAATTATGAAAACATTACTATTGTCGAGTTCAGATGTGATCCATATAAGTTTCCTCAAACACTTGGCAAATGAGTATCTTGTACACATTATAGATGGAAGCTGGCCCTTTGCTGGGGCATGTCATTTCTGTTGACTTGAAATCACAGAGGTTGAACTCCAGTAACCACTCTTGGGGAAAACATTTCTTCACAAACATTTACCTAAAAGCTGTGATTTGATCCTCCCAGATCCCACTCAGGTAAGTTATTATTTGGATAATCTGAATACGTAAATCCTTTTCCATGTGTCTTATCTTTGATATTTAGAAGTAGTTAGTGAACTGGAATATCTTGTAAGAAGTTACTGTTAGCTAGGGAGTTACCAGAAGGTTAGAGAAGAGTTTGCATAATGCGTACGTTAAGGAAAATTTACTGAGCAATTACACGCAAAGTGGGTGGCTGAAGGAAAAAGAGCCCTTAACAGCAGTTGGAGTTCTGTGTGCACAGCAAAGCTGGCAGAATGTGGTAACACCCTGAGGGTGAAGGGGAAAACTGCTGCACTGAAGTCAGTGATCTGTACCAGGGTAAGAAGTCCAGTACTACCTAAGTTTGGAGTCTGGGAAGAGTGTTACAATTGAATCTGGTAGCATGTTTCAGCCTCTGATTTGTGAGATCTAATTGTTTGGAAGTCAGACCCTGGTTGTGCCAGAAAAATACGCTCAGCTTTCCCAAAGTGAAATGTTGGTTTGCTTGATTCATGAAAAATGCTCCAAGGGTCTTTAATGAGATAGCTCAGCTTTTGTTATAGCAAAGCAGGAGAACAAACACTTTGAATCATACCCATACATGCTTGTGGATATGTGACCAAGGTGTCTGAACACAGTAGAAGGTGAGGAGTTGTGCAAAGCACTGGTTGTTACAGCAGCCACATCTGGCCCTTCACCATTTGGGTGCAATATGTGCAGTTAGAGCTGTTGGTGAGCTGGTTGAACCCTGTGAGATCCATCTCATGGTCACACTCCAAGGATTACTACAGTTGTCTCTTCATTTTTATAAATTAATTTTCTTACTGTGGAAAGACTTTCAAGAAACACTGCCAGTGACAAAGTCAGAATTACCTAGTTATAAGTGTGGCAAACTGGTCTGGGATGCAAGGAGGTGCACATTTTAACTGTATGGCTTTTGACTGTTGTTTTTTTGTCTTAATTAAGACTTACAGCTTTTAATGTTTTTCTTATTTTCAAGTGAAAACAGGCAAAAAACTTTCTCCAAAAGTTATGAAAGTATTAATTTGCTCTGAGACATGCTAGTCTCTTTGGTAAGTTCATAATTGGGCAGAATTTTTTTTTAAATGCATATTCTTGTCTCTCAGGTATATAACTACTTCATAACTGGTAAATCTGTATTCATATGTTAGGGTTTTTAAAGGCATATTATTTACACAATTCACTTGAATAGCTCCTCTGAAAGCTGTGTGGCTCTCTCATGTAATTATGTATTTAGTATGCCTTGCATCCATTGTTGGGATAGAGGAAAGGAAAAAAATAACTAAGCCCCACAAAATCTCCTAAAATAAATAATTTAAAAAATTCTCATTCAGTTTTGACATCTTTTTTAGAAGTTGTATTATATACTTTTTTTTCAGATAAGAAGAGCTACCAAAGCTAAAAAATGAAATATGTATGGCAGGTTTTTTAATTGCAAAAGTATACAAGATGCTGGGAGTATTTTTTTTAATACTTATATATATTTAATCAGAAAACACCTCTCAGAACAGTACAGGGAAAAATAAGAGATACCTTTTCATTTTTACGTGTATGTGAGAGGTTAAAAGAATGAAAAGTGGACCAGGGAAAGGATCCAAAATAATTTTTTATCCAGAAGTAAATTTCTGGAATTGTTATTAAGTTTCATGAGACCAGCATTTGTAATGTAAATAGCAGCTGCCTTATCTGATATGTTTCATGCAATGTGTTGCATTCTGTGGTGACAGGAATAGTGCAGACTGAACACAATGTGAAAGTGATGTATGTTATATTTTTGGCATTGGCTTAGTTAAGTATGTGGCCAAAAAAAGTATAAGAGGAACTGAGTGAGATTGAAAGGTATTAAAGTTTGTTCTCCCATTTTTTGTGGTGTATGATAAAAATAATTCTGAATATTAGCAATCCTAGTAAGATCTGAGCGTGTGTTTGATAAAGGATTAAAATTCCTTAGGCACATTTCCTGAGAATTAGGTTTTATGGAGCATGCAGGAAACAGAAGTGTGAAAGAGACTTTCAGGGAGAATTGTTCTTGCCAGCCATCCCATATTTGCTTTCTGAAGTGGTATCTGTCCCCTCATATCAAGCTCACATCTGTTTATATATTTCTAATACCCTTCAGAGCATCCCGTATGTTTTATCTGCTCCAGTTTGGCTGGTAAAATTTCTAGGGCCTCTTTTCCCCTCATGTCTTGGTTTTTGTAAGAGTTAGAAATTGTGATAGGTTTATCTTTAGAGTTTACCTGCTTAAGGTGCTGAATTCTGTATTAGAAGGGAAACAACTCTGAACTAGGGAAGGAGTGCAATAGATGTGGTTAGCATCTGAAATTAATTTTATGTACAGTACACCAAACACCAGCCCTTGGGGAGAAAATTTGGTTTCCTCTTTGGCTTTGTCACTAATTTGTGAAGATGTACAAAAAGTTGTTAGGCTGCCTGTAAATCAAAGGTGTTTTAAGTGCACAGGTTATCATCAAGTTCAGTACAGGGTTCTTATAGGGGTAGTAGGTAATACCTCACTATTTTAAAATGTGCCACAGTTAGAGACAGTAATTCGGTACTACTGTCTAATTAATTTCTTTGAAGTGACTATGAAAAAAATATCCTTCAACTACTGTTTGATTTTCTTTTGGTCATTCTTGTTTTACAGTGAACTCAGTATAGTCAGTTTATGCTTTCATACCTGTGCACTGTAGTTGTGAACTGTAGTAGTTCAAGAACTTTATTTTTCCCTGTGTAGAGCCACTTAGTTTTACAGGACAAGGTGATATATTTCTGACCTGTAACACAATTTACTAAAACTGTGTTAGTTACCCCTAGTATATTGTATTTGCTGAAGGACTAGAAGAGAACAAATTTGATAAGAAAAACCCAGTCTGAAATGGTAATGTATAATCTTGTAATGCAGTAGCAAATAAAGTAAATAACCAATTTTTAGCACTGGCAAAAATTTAGCCATTGAGTGTGTATTGAAATTTGTCTTTAGGACATCAGATAATTGGAAGAGAGGGTAGACTATTAGAGGCAGAACATCTGATGTAGTCAAAAAATGTTCTTGCAATATAATTACAAGAATAATTGAATAGGTTAAAATACATCTTCCCTTCAGCTAATGGTTACTGTCCACTCAGCTCAGGCAGAGGCTGTCAATGCTTCTAGCCTGTTTTAATTCAAAGTAAGGCAAACCCGTTTTAATCACCAGTGGAGCAGCTGGAACCAGCCTCTGTCAGAAGGAGGATGCTGGTCTTGTTTGAAACTGTACTCCCTGTGTTTGTTTAGTGGGAAAATACATTTCAGAGTTCAGGGAGTGGGATTTTAAAATCAATTGGAAAAAGAAATTGGGTTTTTCATCAAATAATTCCCTGTTTTATGCCACTCAATGTGTATTAAAGATGCTTTGCTTTTCTAAATAAAAAGCTTTGCGTCTCTGGGTCTGAAAGTTGTGCAGACATCGAAGTATTAATGCAGTTGGGAGTTAGGAAAGTAAAGGGATTGCTGCATCCTGGTCCAGTACTTAGCAAGCAATACCAGCATTCCCATTTGGCTCTGGTCCAAGCACTGTGCTTCTGTATCTTTGTTTTGATGAATCGATGTAGATTGACTTGAGTTCAGAAAAGGATTTTTTCAGTCAGCTTTCAAGTCATGAACATTGAGGCCAGTCCCTTGTTTGTGGAGCTGACAGTACAAAAGTGAGCGTTTGACATGTGGCTTGCTCAGTGCATGGGGATAGAGGCTGTTGAGATTTTTCAGAGATCAGGCTCTAAATGAAGTTGTTCTGGTGGGTCACTCATCTGATTTACACACAAGCTGTTTCTATTGAAGCACCTGGGGCCTTTTGTTCAGGCTTGTGAGTAAGCCTCTTTCAGTCACCAACAGTAATTTAGTGTCTCTGCTTCATTCAATAGGTAAAAGGCAAGTACGGGAATGACATTTCCTTCCACACTGTGCAACTTCACTCTTATGTTTTTGAGATAGGTAACAGAACTGTGCCACTAATGTAGATTTTGTTATATACTGGGACAGATTCAGAAATCATCTAAGGTATTGGTAGTTTTTTACTTTGTACTTCCTAACTGTGGAACAATACTAAGTGGCAGGAGTGCATGGGTGAGGAATGATATCCTCTGTTGGACAGACAGCTCTGCAGAATAGCCCTTCAATGTTTTCCTTTGTTATTGTGGCAATTTTAGAGGAAGACATTTCATTGCCCTGTAAGTTCCCTGGCACAATAGAGTGCCCTACCTGCAGATTGTAATGACTCTGACTTGAGCTGTAATCTCACGTAAACCTTGAGTCAACTTAAGCTTGCCTTTCCACTGACAGAGTGCTCCTCATTTTTCCTGCCTCTGTACCTTTCCATGCTTGAGTCAGTACCAATATTTAAAGTAACCTCTTTTTTTATATTATCAGTCAGTTTTAATGGCAATCAGTTCTTTGAGTTCATTATCACAGTACAAAAATTTGAGGCAGCCCCAGGGATGGGAAAGCTTGAGAATATGGAATAAATTATAGCTGCAAGTCCTGGATAACTCTGTATGGAAAAAAAAATCATCCCATATTTATTTTGTATTTGTATTATGTTAGGATTCCTGGGATGGATAATGGTAAGCAGCTGATCCTCACCTAGTGAATTTGCTCTGCATCATCAGAGGAACCATGTAGTGAATCTCCTGTTACTGTGATGTTCTTGGAGACTAATAAGCAACTTTGATTTAAATAAATAAAATTGGTGAAATGCTGAAATGCTTAACCATGGATGTCCATTTCACGTATTCATTTTTTTAAAAAAAAGTTTTTGTCACAACAGCTTTCAGTAGCTGTAGTGATACATATTACATTGCAAAGAAAAAAAATTCTGGCATTTGGAAGGTATTTTGTGTGTGGGAGTGTTTAAGAGGTTAGAGTTGTGGACAAGGAAGTATGGCTCACTTTTGTGGCTTGTTACAAACTGTGGCTGTAATTTTTTTGGCTTTAGGAGGGGCATTACATACAAGTAGCAAGTACATATCACTACTGTGATATGTAGTACTATGATGTACTCAAATTCTTGTTTCAGTATCTTTGTAAAGGGAAGAGTTGTTTGGTTGTTTTTTTTTTTTTTTCAAATGAAAATGCAGTGAGGAATGTATTTTAAGGTATCATAAACTTCAGTTGAGAATGTTTCTATAGGTTATATTCCCCAGCAGTCTTTAAATACTATTTCTGGAACAGCAGTGTAAATTGCAACAAAGTACAGCAAAGAATGTGGTGACAGACAAGGTTAATCTCTGTGTCTGTCTGCACAGGACCAGATTATGGATGTTGGTGATCACCTTTCTGCTCATTCAGAGATGGGTTATGTTGCTCTTACATACTCATTTAGTGCAAGATTGCGCAAGCTTTTCTAGCCCTCTCAAGAGCAGGAAGAAATGGAGGCTCAGAAGGCAGCTGTCATTTCATACCCATTCCAGCTGCCCTTTCCACTCAAATTTCCTCCCATCCCCTCCCCCTCTATTAAAAAAAAAAGAAAAAAAGTGGGGGCAGGATTGCAAAAAAAGAAGAGTATGAGGGTTTAAAATCTCCAGCAGCTAATCTATCACATCCTTCAGTTTTCATGGCTATCTGCCAATTTAAAATACACTTGTTTTTTCCTGCCTTGCCAGTAATTAGACAAATGCAGTACTGCTTATGGCATCAAAAACTCTGTGTCTGGTAAAAGCAATTGCTATCATAATGCATCCCTAAATTTAATAGTAGTGGTGTAAAATGAATAAGCAGCTCTCTATTTCAAGGGGTAATGGCTTTAACTATCAAAATGGCTGGTATTTTCCTTGATTGGCTGCTTTGGCTCCTTTTTTGTATTTCTGTTTGTAGGAACTGAATCAATTTATTATAAAAATTGTATTTTACTTAACAAACAACAAGGCAAGCAGAAACATGAAACTCTTAAGAAGTGTCACAAACTTCCTATTCACCTTGGATCATAGGTTTTTCCTATTATTTAGGAAAATCCGTTTACAGACAAAACACAAACCTTTTTTTCCCTGCAAGTATTAGACTTAAAGTTGTCATTTACTTTTCTGCTTTCCTTGCCCAGTTGCTTGCCTTGTGTTCTGCCTGGAGCATTGCTGTGGATAGAGAATAGGTAATTGGAAGGAAACTTTCTATTACTGGGAAAACTCAACATGTTGTTGTGGAATATTAATCAAAATTTACTTTCTTGATCCATAGTGCCTTTTTTTTTGCTACTATGCCATCTGTAAAGCTTCTCTCAAGGAAAAAGATGCTTCAGCAGTTAGTGCTGTCTTAAAGGGCAGTTGTGTTGATGCCATTTGGCTAAGCCTTAAAAGTTCCTGTAATCTGTGCCATCCTGTCTCATACAGCCCCATCTCATAGTTGTCCTTTCTCTGCAGTGCTCTATGCCCAGATCTCTGTGGCTGGGCTGCTCCAGCCTGGCGGACAGCATGCCCTCGCTGCGATGCCTGTATAACCCAGGGACTGGCGCACTCCCAGCTTTCCAGGTACTTTCTGTCTCTCCCCACTCCTTTTCTCTCCATCTGTGTGCGTGTGCATCTCCTTTACTTGCCTGCTTGACCTCTATTTATTCTGGTTCATACTCTATGCCTTTCCTCTGTCATTCTGATCTCTGATATTTTAACCCATCTTGTGTAGATTCAGGGCAGCTGGGGCATTTCCATTTACCTTTGATATAATTATTTTATCTAAGTTGGCTTGATATCATCATCTTTTTCGTTGGTTTTAAATTGTGTCAAAAAAATACCACTTAATTATATCTGGCAAACAACATCCATCACACCATCTCCAATCTGGCTGTTCTGGCTACTTGTGATTCCCCTCCTATCTAAATTTTCTGTGTGCCACTTAAAGGACTGAGAGGGTGAGTTCATTGCCATGATGATAATTGATGCCAGAAATTCTTTACTTCAGCTTTGTTAGCAGGAGTCTGGACATTTTGACTACAGAAAATTATTATTCAAGTAAGCTGTCAGTCAAAAGGCAAATAAAGGAAACCTTTTTTTCCCTTTGATCTCTGAGTTTGTTAGATTCAGGCTTTTCTCTGTCATCAATCAGTTTTCTGCCAAACCAGTTTGTTCACACCCTTTGGGTGACTAGTGAATCTTAAAAAATGCAGACATTCTCCCATGGGTAGAGAGTAAGGTGCTGCGTGAACATCAAGAAACCCAGACAAGGCTCTCTTGATCATTGCAAGCATTTTTGATGGCATGTGGACATAACAGCAGAGTCTGGGCTCCAGAGATATTATATTCACATTAGAAACTCTGAGGTATTTTATAAACTGCAGAGGCTGAGGACTTCATGAGTATCTCTGCAGAGAGCATGTTTTTTTGAGCTTATTGTAGCATGAACATTTGCTTTGAGGTTTATGCTGCTAGATTATGCTACTGCTGGCCTAACCTGTGGCAGAGAGTTTTATTTACCAGCATCTTTCAAAACCAGAGAAAAAGAAAAGGCCAGAATCTTCCTGAAATTTTCACTTGTTTTGGGGTAAGTTCATTATGTGCTTTAAAGGAAAGCATGCAAAGATTATTTCAAGTTTTACTTCTTGCTCCCAGAGTTAGGATAGTGCTGCAGAAATAATCCTCTTAGTCCCAGAGGAGGTTTAAGTGTCTTGCAGCTTTTTGGTGCAACTCTTTTTGCTGACACAGCAGTAGCACTGATGGACTCTGGAAGGTGTCCTGCCAGGCCTTCTTTGCTGATCCAAGCTTTTAGTGGGGCTTTCTCTGGGGGGAGGGGGAAACACGACTTTTTATTAGTCTAAGAGGACTCTAGAGACAACAGACAGAGTTTAGACTCCTAATCCTGATTTGCATAATTTGACTAAATCATATGGGCCTAATTTTTGAGCTTTTGGCTATTGAAGGAATCTCAAATCTCTTTAAGCTTAGCAGTATATGGAAAGTAATTTATAAATTCAAATTGAGACTTCTTCCTTTCTACTTGAATTATTTTTGATTACTTAAAATAGGCATATATTACAAAGGGAAAGATTAATTTATTTAAGCTTAAGATGTCCTTACTAATGGTAGATATGAACAATAACTGTTCTGCTAATGCAGTGCATTGATATTTGGGGTCAAATGAGTCAGCTGCACAGTGATTCATTGTGCTGGGATACTGGTAGGACTGACATTTGCATTTCTGCAGATTTTGAGAGACATTTCCATGTGTATTTAGTGACTGTGAGGAAGTATGTCCTACTTGCCATCTGAAATGGTAAACTGGTACTCTTCATTGAACTCTGACTGTTGTGTTGAGGAGCTCATTTACTGCCAGTTGAGAGAGAAACCACATTGCCAGCAACAGCTTCTGCAGCACTGAGTCATCCACATTTCAGTCCATTTTTTTCAATGGGCTCTGATTGATCCTCATTAGCTTGCATGGTTTGAAGAAAACTCCCCTCTGAGGCATGGCTTCTGCATTTTCCAGTGCAGAATGGAGTGGTTTGGAGCCTGCTTGAAGCAGTGATGTTGCGGTATTTCATCATTCTTTAATGCTTTTTTTTTGGTATCAAATCTTCAGGAAAGCATTAAAGACTTTCTTGTAGCCCAGTGAATTTTCTCATATTAAGTTACTTTCTTTATTCTGTAGCAAGCTTGAAGTAACTGGAGAAGCATATCAATGTTCTTTGCTTGTGGCAAAAGAGAAGATGCCATCTGGAAGGCTACTTAGTCACTGCTGAATTTGTCTAGTTATTTACATGCCTGCCTTCGGATGCTCAGACAGAAATGTGGAAAGATGCTCTTTTTGAATAGCTCAGTTAAAGTCTTGCTGACTCCTCATGGGGAGCATTGGCAGGTAGTTGATTTAGAGATAATTCTGTTAATATGTCAAGTAACTTCATTTTTCTTCTTTGTGTTTTTATTATTGGAGACAGGTGAGAACAGGATCTTCTGGTTCCTCAGCCCTGTTTTTAGGCAATCATCCTGCAGTGGGAAAGGCTTAAGGCTAAACCCATGAATAGGGGAATAAGGAGCTAGAAACAGTTCTTTTTTACATCTTTTATCTCAAAGGACTTTGCAGCTGATAGCCTACTGTGTAGCTGAATTTCATAGCAATCATGGTGGAAGATGGCAGCAGATTGGAACATGAACTCCTATAAGGCACTGTGGGAAGTGGTCAAGTCAAAGAGGGTATTTTAACAAGAAAAAAGCCAGCTATTCTATTTTCAGTGTCTTGGATGCCATATCTTTCAGTACTGTTAATCTTCAAAACAACTGAAAATTAGGTTGCATGTAGATTCTCCTAATAATAATAAAAAAAATTATACAGAATATGCTCTTTTTTCTTAGAAATTTGTGCTTTGGAAGTTTACAGATGTGCCAGCAGGTGTCTGTTTTCATGACATTTTCCATGTGAAGATAATTACTTTACCTGTTAAAATATTTTTCCATGCATGCTCACAAGGCTCTATTTATGTTGCTTTTCATAGTTGAAGCTCTTTGAAAATTCAAATTTACAATTACACTCATCAAGTATGCCAAGGGAATGATTGTATTAATCCTTCCAGGTCGGCAGAAGACCAAAATATTTTCTTGAATTAATTTCTGTAGACTGTTGTATAAATGAAGAGGCTTGAAGAGGAATTTGAAAGTCTTGCCAAAGATTTTATGTATCACCATAATAGCAGAGAGCAGTCCGCCTCTTCCTTTTTACCTAATTCACAGCCAACACAAATACCAGCTCCTGTTTAGATTGTAGACTTCTTGGGACAAGAGTCATGCTTTTACTACCTTTGTCTGGAGCCTAGACACAGGTGGAAAAGAAGAGAGTTATCTTGTCAGCTTTGTTTTGCTAAATCTGAAACTTTTATTTCTGTAATAGGCTCTGGTAGTCAAAGGGGAGGATTAACTTTTGTGGTGGAGGTAGTAGCAACGTCTTGTTGAATTCAGAAATGTCTCTACAGAATGTCAGAAATTTGCATTTTGTTTTACCTGAAGATCTTGGCCATAAAGAACTACACCTCAGTGTTTGTCAGGTGAAGGGGATGATTCTGCTTGGTTTAGCAGAAGTGAGCATGCACGTGAGACTTCCTCAGTCTGGGCTGAAAGCTCTGTCCTGGGGAGGACAGCATGGGTGTACTGTGCTCGGCAAATTGCAGCAAAAGGGAGTGCACTTGAGGCTGTGCAGTATGGATGTGACCTCTGTGGACTGAGATTACTTTTGCAGAAAGGTGAACATGCAAAAGATGTTAAAGGTATGCAGTGATGGAAGTCTGTTGTCCCTGTGAGACAGGCATGAACTTATTCTTCAAATTACCTTTACTTTTTTTTCCTAATGTTTATATTTTTGTGTTACAAAGCAGAATATTTGTCAAAGAAGCATTGTCAGGGTATTGGTAGAAACAGTTGTGTCTCTAAATTTCCTTTGGCCTGTTCATGCACTTCTGTGTTAGAAGTTGACGTTTTATTGCTGGAAATACAGTGTAAATGTGAGCAGTAGTACATCATTTCTGGTTATACAGGAGGTTAGAGCTGGAGTCTTGGGGTGGGCAAACTGCATGCTCAGAAATGTGTTTGTGAGAAATACATTTGAAGGAAATTGTTTGGCTTCGGAGTCAGTGTTTGCTGGTGTGCATAGTTCTGTCTCTAATTGGGAAAGGTATGGGGTGTCCAGTCACAGACTCCATCAGCATGGAGGCACTAAGCCTGCTTTGTATTCACCCTCTCGCTCTGCCGGTGGCTGTGTGAAGCCTGCCCGGGGGCTGTTTACAGTGCACCTCTGAAGCAGAATCCTAATTTTGGTGACTAATAGCCAGAGCATGTGGCTCCAGCACCCCCCTGGCTGGCAGCAGGCTCTGCCCTGGTTGTGAATGTAGTTAGGTGGCCCCCAACTGTTTACAAGACAGCAGAGGTGAGATCTTTGATTGACAAGTCAGAAATGCATTAGATCATTCCTCTGCCAGTCTCTGGTTCATGCTGTTAAAAATGTCAGCCTCTCCAAGTTTGAATGGCAGCCCGAGGGCCTCAGAAGCTTTTTGTTTTCTGAGATGGAAACACAAATTGGATGTGTGCCTGAGCGCTTCATCCTGGGCTGTAATTTCATCTTTTAGCTAAGAACCACAAGGTACATGAGCAAAGCACCCTGTAAACAATAATACTGGGGAAAAAAATAAACAAGGTCGTGTTTCTGGTACGTTGATCCACTGGTGTCCTGACCTCTATCACGTTGAACATCTCCACTCTGATTGCTGTTCCCTTTGGCATTACAATGAGAGGAGATAGACTGACACAGGAGGCAAAGATTTAAAGTTGCAGTGCTGTTGCACATTCCTTGTATTGGCTATGAAATATTGAACTGCCACAATGTGACACCTGTTTTTTTCAGCAAAGTTTCTTGTTGGAGGTGTTCAGCAGTAGTCTTTTCTGTTTTTCCTCATTTTACCACCTGGCAGGAGCAATTATAAAGGCATGAGAGATGATAAAAAAGGAGCAGAAATGAAGCCAAGTTGCATTTTTGTGATTGCCTCCAGCCCCATTTGTAGCTCAGGCTTTTGGGAGCTTCATTGTAGGAACACCACAATGGTTAGCTTAGCTGGAGATATCTTTAAATAAAGTGCCCAGTGACTACAGAAGAGCTTTCTTGAACATTTTTAGAATTTATCCCTCTTTAAATCTGGTGATGTTGTCTGGCTGGGTGATGCTGGGGAGCCCACCAAACTCAGGGAGTTGCCCAGGGTTGTGCTGCAAGATCTTAGCTCACGGGTAGTAGCAACAGCAAGAGATATTTTTCTCCTTTCAGGCAAAGAAATGAAGGGGACTAGAAAGAAATCTTTCTTTGTGGATCAGTGGGATGGGTTTGGTTGTTTTTTGTAGCACATCACTAATTTCTAATTACATTGAGTAATTACATTTAGTAACAGAAATTGGCATTTGTTCTGCACCCATATTGATCCTCAGAAGTTCCATGTGCTTTTATTAGCTCTTTAATCTGAGTATCAAGAAGTGTGACAGTATTTCTCACTGAGAAATACCACCTCAGTGTTTCCAGGACAATGATTAATTTAAACTGCATCGTAGCTACAAGGCCTCCCCCTCCATCAGCCTCGGTAGTGATGGTCCGGTTACTATTAATGTGCTTTTCTCGCTAAGGTGAGGGCAAGATTTCTAGCACACCAGCACCAGTTTGACTGTGGCGTTTAAAAAATGAAACAAATGAAACAAAACTCATCCGAGTTTTCCTTCCTCCCTCGTTGGGAGTCAGGAAGGTGTGTAAAGCCGTAGTGACAAACGGCATATGCAGCGCCGCGTTGGAGGCATACAGGTATCTTTAAAGCTAGCTCCGGTTCCTCAGGATTGCGAACATCTGCTTGGAGGTATTGTGGAGCTGCACAATGCACTAATTGAATTACTCTTTTCTGGAGTTGCAGGCTGCGCTAATTGAATTAGAAGGCGGCTGTGCGTGTGCGCGCTCGGCGCGGGCGCGGCGCGGGGCGGGGGCCGGGCCATGGCGCGGACTGTGCTGCGCTCCCCCGGCCGCGCCCGGAACTGCAGCCCGGGGCTCGCCGGCCTTTGCTGCTTCAATCGCATTGCAGCGACTCTTCCGTGCTGCCCCAAAGCCTGCATCTTTGTCCCTCTCTGTGCAGAAAGGAGGCTCTGAGGGTACCCCGCTCCAAGCCCCTCGCACCAGTCATAGATGGTCCAGTGCGTTTAGAACCGGCCTAGTCCCTGTAAATCGCCCCGTTATCACTTTAGATTTGGTGCCTGGGAGGACTTTAGAGGAAGCCGATGGCACAAGATCGAGTTGTACCTATTTGTGCACAACTAGCAAAAAGATAACACCAATGATTTTAATTTAAAAATGCAAATACAGTATTTTACAATAAATTTGGAGAAGTCATGAAATACTTTCTTACCTGCATCTAAATTTAAGCAGTGTTAGAATTCAGTCACTCTTAGGAAATATACAGAGATAGTTCTGAATAATTCTGTATAAGGAGAAGAAAATGAAATATTTCTTCTCTGAAATAAGGTGAACACATGCAAAATTTCAGAGAATCAACCCACTCTCAGTAGAAGAGCACTTGCTAAATTTTAAAATTCATAGCTTGAAGAAGTACTTTGCTGCACTGCGTCGGATAGATTTCAACTTATTTCCTCTGTTTTCTGTTGGCTATTACTTACATAGTCTGTAAAAATACTCAGCTATTCTCTTTCCTGTATTCTTTCCTCTACAGATAACCAGCTGACTCACTTTTCCATAAAATCTCAGCTGTTTTCACTCAGTTTTATCTGTGTTTGGTAGGTCATTCTCATAAACATAAACCATATCAGAGACAAGATAGTATTTATTTTGCTTTAATGGTTTCTTATATTTTGTTAGATTTGAAATAAAAATAATTTGCTAGAATACTCTGCAAACTAAGTAAAATTAAACTGTCCTTGTGAAAATACGTAGCAAATATTCTGTGATATGCATGATTCTTTTTTATGATGTTTGTATACTTGCCCTGTGTCTGGTGATGTTAAACAGGGCTTCTAATTACCACTAAGAATTGGCAAAATTGCTACTAAAGTTATTTAACAACCAGCTGCCCCTCAACATAAAATGCAGATTTTTTGTTAAATAGATGAAACAGGTTTTTGTTGCTTTTTGAGGAGAATTCCCAAAGAAGTTTGTACTTTGCAAATTCTGGTTTTTGGATTTTATTTATGTTTGTAGTTGTTTCTCTGTAGCATTTTTTAATATATTTCCTTATTTAAATATATGTGTATGTGTGTGTATAAGTACAAAAAACTTCAGGATTTCAGTCTTCTTGGCTCCTTTTCTACGCAGTCAGGTGGACTGGTTGTAGTAGCCATTGTGAATGAAATAGCCAAGTAACTCATTGATTGTACCCAAGTATTTATTTAGGGCTCATGTCTAAAGTTCTTAAATGGCTACCAATATAATTTGGTACCATTGTGGAATTTTCCAAATTGTGTCTGTGTATAGCAAGATCAACCATCGCTTTTTGCCTACCTTCTACAAAAAATCCCTGTGATTTATTCCCTCAAAATACAACCATATATCCAGCGAACAAAGGAAGCAACTCTTCATTCAGCCAATAAAGCTGCATACACTTCTACTCTTTCAGGAATATACCTTGCCCTTCTATCACATCTTTAGAATAAACTGTGCAGCAACCCTTTGATGTAGGTAATAACATTTGACCTTGCAACACAGTACGTTCCCTTGTGCAAATGAAGACAAACTTAACACAATGTTGTGGTGGTTGTTCATTAAAAAAACCCAAACACACACACACACAAAATTAGTGTGTAGGATTACACACTTATATCCAGTGCCTTCTTTTGGTAAATCAGAAGTGAAGATGGTTGTGGTGAGATTGTCCCTTTAAAATAATGTGAGAGTGAATTTGGTGCTGCCTTAAGAGGCTGTAAATGTGAAAGAATCTATTCCATCCAGTGTATAGAGTGCTTTTAAAATCAATCTATTTCTAGAAACTAAATTGTCCTGGGACCAGCTCTTGATATAAAAATTCATAGAAACCTGTTTTTCCGAGTGTGGTAACTTCTTGCCATAGTGCTGTAGTGTTAGAATTCACATTGGCCAGGTTGTTCTGTAAATTAAACAGTGACAGCTTCCCTCGGGGGAACAGCCAATGTATTTATGATGATGTGCTGATTACACAAAATACACTGCAAGCAGAAAACAGCTGCAGAGAACAAACCTCTTAAAAGAATACAATTACAAATAGCACCCTCAGTATTTCTAGTGGTGAGAGCAAAATACAGCATGCTAATGCAGGCTTCCAGTTTGCTTCCAAAGAAGAAAAGAGATCTACAAAGAGGAGGCTGAAGTATGATTGGATGCACACACAATGCCAATGTGGAGCAGCACATAATCCCCTCCTGAAGGTGAAGGGCAAGAACACACCTCAGGCCTGCTTTTTAGCTGTCCTTGTTGCTTAAAATTCCTGTGACGGCAACTCCAGCAACACTGGCTGGTGGGGTGTTGGGGCTCTCTGGCTTGTTGGTGTTTTGACTGCTGTGGTTCATACCCTGTGTCCTGGTTAAGAGCTGAGATGTGATTAGATGACTAATTTGTGCTACCAGTATGACCATTATGAAATAGATCATGGGAGATAGTATAGGGGTAAAAAAAAAGGCCCTGGTTTAAAGCTGAGCTTTTTTTTCTGCTAATTATTGCTTTGAGGCAACTTTTGGAAATAAATTCCAGTTGTTTGCAGGAGCCTGCAGCCTTTTGTTTTTAAAAGGTTCCTGTCTTGTACAGTCCAGTTTAGGGTAAGATGAAACTTGAAACATAGTATTACTGGAAGATAATGGAGGTGGGACTGTGATTGTAAACTCAGGACACAGACACATGAAGAGAAAAAGGTCTTTAGCTGGAAACGAGGAATGAGAAGTAACTGGAATTGCTTTGTGTAGTGTGGCTGTATGCAAGAGAGTTGTGATAAGGACCAATGTGGTGGGATTTTCTGTGAGGGCTTTTTGCAAATGAGAAGTACATGGCAGTGGCAGCTTCCACAACTGCTAATGCCTCACTTTGGAGGGATGCAAAAGCAAAAAACCTCCACAAATCCACAGCATATTCTTTTTTTTGTCTGAGTTGATCTGTCACACTTAAATCATTAAAATATAACATTCTACTTTTGGCTATGCCGTGTATGTGTGTGGGAGAGTGAAAATACAGAGAATGCCCTTTTGATCCACTTTTTCGGAGTCACTGATAGATAAGAATGATGACTTAAAAGTCTGGAATTACTGGTGTTTGCTATCTTTGTTATGTTCTGGGACTGTATCAATAAAACATATTTCAGGCAAAAAAACTACCTTTTTAAAATGAAGAAATGTTGTCCTTTCAACATACTGATCTGATTTTAGAGCAGATGAGCTAAAAGCATTGGTAGTCTAATTTGGAAGGACTTAATTCACTGGCTTTGAAGAAGTATCAGGTTTTCCAGCTATGGATTGCTGGCTTGTACTAATAGACTGTTATTCATCTGTCTGTATTTTCTTTAAATCGTTTTTGAGCCTGTGTGTGTTGTCCTGCTCTGCTTACATGTATCCCATGTGGCAAGAGGGAGTTTTGTATAATCACCCTGCTTTAATCAATAGAATAATTGATAAACCAGATAAGATTTAAACTGATTACCTCCCCGAGTAGAACTCCCCGAGGGCCTTGGACTCTCTTAATTTTGACATGTATGTTGTGTACCCCGTGGATGAAGTGCAGTTTGAATTATCTGTTTTTATTTGCTTAATGATGGGGAGGGTGTTAAAGTCAAATGTTTAATTAACCCAGCAATGGGCTGCGCTGTCACTTACACACACATCCAGCTGATTGAGATATCTCACCGAGAATACTGAATAGGAATGATAATGTGGCACTGAGACGGAAGATTGCTTTTTCAATCCATTTGCTGGGTCACTGCTTTGAATGTCTTACTGGATGAAAGGCATTCAGCCTGGAAAAAAAAAATTCAGCATTTAAGTACATTTTGTTTTCCTGGCCCCTTTCCACCAAGAAGTTAAATAAAACAGATATGCTGTAGGTTTAATAAGCCATTCATGTTGTAGCAAAAAAGCTGCAACTACTGGATCTCAAATAGGCGGTGGTCTAGAGTTGTATCATTTCCTATAGGAACAAAATGTTTGCCAGCCCCAAGGTATCTGAAGGTGAGAACCTATGTGCATCTTTATCTTTCCTTCTTTAGCTGCTTGGCTACTCACCCTATTTGATGGTCTCTAAATCATGTTCAACTCTTTTCTTACCCAGTGCAATGAAATTTAAAATAATACTTTATAACTCCTAGTTAAAGAAAATGGTGTTGTAGAGTTGGAATTATTTTACAGCGGTAGAACCTAGTAGTGAGTTGTTAAATTTAAATATTGCAGGAGGGGCTGTTGTGTTGCCAAATTTGCTCTGGCCAAGTCAGGAGAACCCAAGGGTTTGTTTCTTGGGTGGCAGCTGTTCAAAGGCTGCAGTGCTTGCTAGCCAAACATTATAATGTGCAGTGCCTAATCTGTAACTTTCAATTCTTTTATTAGAAAATTATAATTTTTTTTTGCTTAATTGATTGAGCAATCACGCCTATTTTTCATATCTGCAGTGAGGTTTTTCAACAGCACTGTATGGAGGTAAACACACCCTGTATTGGAAGCTAACTAAATTTGCCTCATAGCCCGGTGGTGTGATTGATGCTGCTTGTGATAAATGTAGCTCTGGAAGCTTGAAAAAGCACCGAAGCCTGACTGTATGGACTAATTACTACTGTGAGGCACATTGGGGAGGTGGAGCTGTGTTATCCACACTGCTCCATGTTGACTCCATAGGTACTTTGAACCTGTTCCAGATTGAGAACCAGGTACCTTTGGCTGCAGGGTCACCTGGCTCACAGTGTCAAAGACAAAGATCTGGGTGTCTCCACATTCGGTGCTGTGGACAGTGTGCTGTGACTTCCCATCAGTCTGACACTGCAGTGACATCACTGAATACCCATTTCTTAACAAGTGAGCTGCTTTAGGGGAGAAATTGTGCCTAAAAAGTTAACAAGTTTTGTTCCCCTATGCTGTCATTTTTACTTTGGATAACTTGTGCATCACGTTTTTGTTTTGGATCTCATTTTCCCCTTTCCTGCAATAAAAATAAGGAAGGAAAAAACAACAAGTAAAGCGTAAAACTACTGTGAGATGAGGATTGTGTGGTTGGTTTAGGTGTTTGGGAGTGAGAATGCCACAGGCTCTGAGGAAGGGATGTGATGACAAGTGCAGGTATTTTGTCTGTTTGACAGGAAAGCTCAGAATGAGAGGTTTTGGAAAGGGAAAATTATAATAATAAGTGTAGGTGATGACCAGGAATGAGAGGGGAGGGGGTTTTATGGTCAGGCCAGTGAGATGGCATTGGTTCTTCTAGAGAAATAGCTTTAAAAGTTAGAAAATAGTGCTTGAAGAAGGATGATTCCTGTATAACTTAGATCAAAGTTACAAGGTGCTTATGTAGCTTGAGTTGCAAGATATCAATATAACCTGATATATCTATATAACCTGATGTCAATATAACCTAAATAATGACTTTTTATATATCTATATAACCTGATACCTATATAATCTGAATCATAGCTTTTTATACCCATATAACCTGAATTATAACTTTTATACCTATATAACGTGATATAAATAACTTTTGATACAATGTAATGGCTAGTATATGGTTAACTAGTTGCTTAATGCTGAATAGACAAAAAAGAAGAGAAAACCTTGCCGGGGGATAGAGACAGATAAGTGTAGTATTAATGAAAAATTGGCAAGTGCAAAGCCAGTTAGCCACAAAACAAAGAATTTAGGCTGGTTAAGACCAGACAGACCAAGGAACGCTGTAACTGTGCTTGTTCCAAAGACAAAGTTGAAAAGTTCAGATGTGAAGAAGACCATGGAAGCCTTCATCAAAGGCCCCCGAGCTCCCCAAGTTGGGTGGCACAAGCGCAGTGCAGCAGAGCTGTCTGATAACCACGAGCTCATGCGATGTCAATCAGTTCTGGCACCCGTGTGATGATGTTGGAGTGACACAGTGACATGAAGCCATACTCATTGTGTAGGTGTGGCACAGCACTGGGCAGAGGTGGGTGAATTTGGGAGATATCCCCCTCACCATCAGCGCTGCAAGAAACAAATTCCTGCTCTGTAGACATCAGTCTGTGAGGGTTTATTTCCAGCCTATCTTTTGGGCATCACGGACATGAAATCTGCAGCAAAACTAGACACTTTTACAACTGATTGCTGAGAGCACTTGCAGCTCTTATGCAGATGAAGCTGTAATAAATATTGTACAAAGAAAGTTAAGCTGTGTCTAGAGGATTTTAATAAATAAAAAAGTTTTTTAAAACTCTCCCTGGATCCAGTAGCTCTTGCTAACTGCAGTTAGTACAAGAAATATGTTTTTGGCATGTATTTTGAATTTTGGCTTATATTCTAAGCCTGTGAAAGCTGACTTTGTGCTGTCCCCCCCATCCTGCATGTAGGGGAAAGAAATCAAGAAAACATCTTATTCCAGATACAAAATCACTGATAAAAGACTACAATTCGTGAGCATGGGAGGGAAGAATGCTGTGAACTGTGAATAAGAGTGTATAATTTCAAACTTTAGTACTTTTACACTCTGGGATGAGTGTTGAAAATGAATTTTTGTGGAAAGAATGTAGCAAAATGAAAGCAACAAAGAAGAGAGAGCCAAGCCTGGATTGATTCAGTTCCTTTCTAAAAGGCTTCTGTTGCATGCAAAATCCTTCTTCCTGAAGTATGTGTGGCACAATTCAGCAGTCTGGCAGAAAAATTTAACCCCAGCTGAAACTGTTATAAAGGAATTTTAACATGAATTTAAAAGATGGGAGAAATTACTAATGTTGCCCTGAAGAATAGAAAGGGAAGAATATTGTTTTGTTCAATGTGAGGAGCAGATGTACAAGGGTAAATCAGTAGGAAGAAGCAAACTAAAGCATAGAGATAATGATATTCAGAACAAGTCCTGACACCAGTCTTACATAAGTGATCTGGTTGAATATTTGAAAGTATATCCATATTATGTGTGTTGTAAGGTTAATTGGATGTTTTCTGCCATGCTTTTTTGGGAATGTGGGCTTTCTGTTCCTTAAAAAGATGTAGATGGCTTTGAACTACATAAAATTTTGGAGTACAAGATGTACACTATAAAATAATGCATAGAAAGTGCTAGCTATAAAAACATGTGTATACCTGTGAAGGTGCTGATCAATTTGTGCTATTTAGGAAAGAAAATTCCAAAACAGACCTGGCTGTGAAGAAATGCAAATAATAAAATTCAACTAGAGGTCCTTGAGGCTTCTTAAGCTCTAACCTTGTTATGAGGAATGGGGAAGTCAAACTGCCTAATGCAGATGTCTGTGAGTTACAAAAATAACCAGATGTCCTGATTAGCAGAAGCAAATGTTCTTCCCTTAATCCACGTGAAATTATATTCAAAGGCTCTCCGGATGTAATGTGTGTGTAAATAAGGGACCAGCAAACATTGGAATAGAAAGAGCCATTGGCCAACTAGCTTGCAAAGCTTGAAAGATTGAATATTAAAAACAAATTTGCCACTGCTGACTCTCTTAAATTCACAGAACAGAACTGTTAAGCAGGGCTGCTTCCTGGGAAACATGGAAAGCCTATTCTCATTAGCTATTCTCATTCTCTCTCTCTCTGTCTCTCTCTCTCTCATACATCCGTATGTTGAAAAATACGGATGAAATGAAACCAGCTTTTAAAATTCCCCTAAATTACTTGTTCCTAGCATCTGTATTTTGGAGGGGAGTGGTGGTGGTGGTGATTTTTTTGTTAGCTACAACTAGATTTTTGCTGTTGGAAATGCATCTGTTCATCAGATCTTTGATATTTGTGCTGCGTTCTGGTGTTTTAATGTTAAACTGAATTTACTGTTCTAGTAATGTGGACTTCCCACGCCATTAAATTACCCTTTATAGCCAACAAGTAATTACTAAGTTAAAGAATGTCATAAGAGGCTTTTCTGTATGTTATGAAATTCTGTTATCAAGTCTTGTTACTTTGAAAATTTATATTTTTCCAATTATTAATTCGAATGAAAAATTAAGAAAACCATGAAAGATCCATTCCACAGATGTGAAAATCAGAATCTTGCCCTGGTTGTTGAAACTTTTATCATCATCATCAGTGTTAACATGGAGGCAGACCAAATTGGGACTTGTGTGAATATGAATGTATGTGTCTGGTCAGAGGTGTGGTGTTGTACATCCCATTTTCACTGCTGTCAGAGATTCAGTTTTAAGAATTTAAGTTTTAGTAGGTACCTGAGCTGCTTGGGCATGAATTTCAACTTGTAAATGTTCCAGGTGGGGGGTGAAGTCTTCACCCCCATCACAGGGCATTTATAAATGTATTGGAGGATAAAAAAGCACCATGCTTCTATGCAGCTAACAAGATAATAGATATAATAAACAGAATAGACATGTGCATGCCAGTCTGTAAAGCAGACACTGAACTGGAAGGCCTTTTAGTTTATTCCTTTTCTTTTTCTGTTATCAGTCAGTGCAAGGCAAGCTGCAGATTCTCTGCCCCCCCGTCATTCTAATGCTCAGCCAAAATCCCTTGCAAAAGTACCATTTAACTTTAAACTTGTAAGAGCTGGGAAACTTGTCTGTGCCTTCATTCCAGGCTGAAGTCACCCCCTTGTGCCTACACGTTGCAATTTATGGTGTTCTCTAAAAGGATCTAATCTTGGTGAATGTTCAGAGCAGCAAATGCCGAGGAGGAATAGGGTCTGATACTTATCTCTGCATTTTCATTGCTGTGGATCTCCCTGTGTGTTATAGCTGTCATTTTTGTTTTATCTACTGAACAGCAGAGAATTGCCTTCAAACTTGCAGCTTTCATACTTGTTTTTCTCAAAGAGCACTACCAATCCTAAGGACTGGTTTTATATATTGTAGTGACTGGCCAAATAAGCGTGAATTGGGATGTTTTGGACCTCATGATAGGAGAAAAAGGAGAAGCTATCCTTACATGTTTTTAGTATATCTTAGACACTTTTTTTTTTTAACAGTAATACTGCTTCAGGCTGACACTGGCTATGCCAGGATTCATCCTAGCACTGTTTGAAATGACTGAGATATTTATAAACTGACAGACAGCATTTATAAAATGAGGATGCTGACAGTCCCTTAACGATAACAATGGACTTGGACTCATCTATCACTTACAGAGGTTATTGGAAAGGGAACATAAGGCTTCTGTGTGCCTCTGGTCTTAGACTGGCACTTATTTCCACACATAGCTCTCCCTTTTCAGTCCTCTCTGGCTGACATTGGCATTAGGCAATTACAGCTAATTTCTCCATACCTTTACCTGATGATGCTTTGTCCTGTTTTCTGCAAGACAACTAACTTTGCAGCATCTTGGAGCAACACCCTCATTTTCCTAAATTCCCTCCTCCTAAACAAGAGGAACATCCTGACTTCTGGCAGGCTGCTGGCTTGAATTGGGAGAGAAGAACAGTGTGCCCTGATTGACAGACTTAACCCAGGGCTGGGCAGGGGTTAAACAGGCCTTCTGCCTCCTTTTACTTTCATACAGCACCAGTCTGCAGACAGAATGCTGATGTACCTCTTTATTCAGTGGCTCCCTCTTGACTGAGAGAGTACCCTTCTGTCCTTGGTGAGGAGGACCAAGTGCAGCGCAGGGACACTTCCAGGAACATGAAAAAGGATGTCAGTTATTTTCAATTTCTGATAAAATGCTGTGTTCATTCAATGCACTTAGGAGCTTAAGGGTCAGGTCATATCAACAGTTTGCACTGGAAAAGGAAAAATGCACTATTTCACTGGTGTGTGCTAAAGCATCTATTTTAATGTGGCAGCAGAAATACTGAGACAGCTATGTCTGGCATCCAGTTTGCCCTTGGAACATTTACTCTACTCTAACTGTTTGCACACTGTGTTCCCACTGTATTATTTGCTTAGAGACCTGAAATGCCCAAGTAGATTTCCTACATGCAGTTGGATCTGCTGATACCACTAAAAGCACGCTGCACACCCAGGCTTCTGTTCGAACTGATGTATACGCACGCAATGGCTGGAGCGAGACTTGATTGGCTTGAGGGGGTCTATTTATCAGGGAACTCGATTAAAATACAGACTGCACATGACATCAAATTTGTAATCATTTTTCCACAGCAAGCAAGCAAGCATTTTCTGTATTGGATGCAGGTGTTTAAAGCAATAGTGTGTTTTAAGGGCCAGTGCAGCACAAATTCTGGCCTTTGGGATAAAGACAAGTGTTTTGCCTGCATAAACAATATATTATTTTTTTTTCCCCTCCCTGAGGTCCACACACACCTAGTTTCCCTCAAGCTCATCATCTCTGTCAGGTTAATCAATAGGCACCGTATGGCAGAGGGTCAGTAATCAGTGTCATCGTGCCTTTAAATTGTGTTGAAAATTTGCTTAAAGCCTGGGCCAATTAACATCGAGATGATGAATGGATGGGTAGATGGGAAGAGCCTGGCGCTCAGGGGCTTTGTGAGAAGGAGATGCTCAGCTGTTGAGCAGCAGACACCAGCGAATAAAATCAGCCATTCATGTGAGCTCAGTCCACCCACTCTTAATGATAATGTCAATCTAGCAAAATATATACACATTGGAGTTGTCATGAGTTCATAAATCAAAGGAGTTTGTCAAAGGCATTCAGATTAACGAGGCAGCAGCAATAACAAGTCAAATTTGCATAGAGAATTGCCCGAATCTCAGTAAATTATGATCCTGTTTTTCATTTGATTATTTGCTAATGTCTCAAGAGGGAGAATGATTATATTAGCATGCAAAATCTACTCCAGAAGTAGAAATCCGAGGTATAGCAGACCAGCACACGATGACAATTAATCAGTTTCTGCATACTAGCATAAACACGCAAGGCCCAGAAATGAACTCCTTTTTTATTATTATTTCTCCTTGCTACTGATCCAAATGGTTCAGCTTGACAGAGACTTTATATTGCTTTAACAGTGTTCTGAATTGTGCCTGCAGGCAAGACATAGTTATGCAGCTATAACCAACCTATCCATCTGCCAACCAGATTGGAATTCTCCTATCCAAGGCTTCCATTAACCCCCACTGACAGCTCCAAACAGGATTAAGAATTTGAAAGCATAAAAAATAGTTGTGCTCTTCACATAGACACACGCTTCTCCCCCACCCCCACCTCCACACACTTGGAAAAAAGGCTGTGTCTGTACTCTTTCATAATTAGTGCAGGGCAAAACAGCATCAAAGAAAGCCTCCCCCATTTGGCAGGGGTTTGATTTCCACCACGAGTGAGGCGGTACTAAAGGTAGCTCTGCCCAATTGGTAGTCCCTGGGAGTGCATTTCTCCATGTATTATATCTCATTCCCAGCAGTGTTTGCTGGGCTGTGTACACAAAATACTGCATGTCATCTCCTGTCAAATGCTTCAGTCTGGGGATTTTGTATGCATTGTAGCATGTTGTGTTTAGTGGTGGAGGAGGCTTCATGGGGAGAGTTAAATAGTAATAATTTTGTAGTGGTCTTTAAGACAACCTGCCATGGAGTTATATTCTGTTAATTACAGGGTGAAGTTTTAAATGCAAATCAGATTTAAAAGGATCTCATTACAGGCAGTAGCCATTTTAGGAAAAATGAGCTATGGAAGGCAGAGCCCCTTTGCAGGAATCTTCTGTTAGAGACAAATTTTCAAGGTTACAAGAACTATGAGCTTGGGTTTCCTGACTTCTGTTCTCAGTATTTCCCCTGTCATTGTGTGACCTTGGGAAAAAAATAAATAAATTATTTTACCTGGAAAGAGGGTGTGCTTTGGAGACTTCAGGATCTAATCTTGCCTGTATTTGTTCAAAAGAAGAGACCCTTGCATGCAAGTACAAATGCTTTTAGCTAGTTCAACTTTGATCAAGAAGGCTTGCCTGTGGGAAGTAAAAATTTTCCCTGGTGGAAGGGAGTTTGTATGCCTTTTCAGCTTTCCATGTGCACTAGTTTTCTTTGCTTCTTTCTCCCTAGCAAATTCCATCATTCCCCTACTATATATGAAGTACAGTTGCTGCAGATCTTTAATATTCCCAGTGAGTACACCCAACTTACCGTCTGGATACCAAATGCTTCTTTCCAGGTCTGTGCCCGGGACGTGCATTTCAGTAACCACGAGAGGGTGCTCAGAGCGGTTCCTCCCTTTGTCTGCCTCTCCTGTGGCCGAGAGCATCGCTGGAGTCCTGCTGAGACAAACCTTATTCTGACCTCGCACATGTTTATCCCTCCTCCCACCTTGTTCAGCAAGGAGAAATATATAGATGTACCGTCTCAGTCGATTACGTTATGCTCTTCCCTTGGCCATGGCTAAGTGTTGCCCTGTCAAGTGAAATTCACTTCCATGCAGCTGCAGTTAGTCCTGAAATATGCAGGGTCCTGTAGCTGCACCTGGATTGATAGGTTTCCTTTTCCTGAGAAATGAGCGGGAGTTATAAACATCTGTGCTTTTTCTTAAGTGTAATGCTTTCCAGTCATTCTGTCTTCACCAAGCGTAACTTACTTGCCGACAAAAGTGCATGAGCAGCGCTCCTCTTTAATAGTCTGCTATCGGAGCTGCTGTGTTGGTGCTGTAGAATGGTGAGACGCCAAGCTGTGAACCACCATATGCACTTGGCAGTCTTTGTCTGGTCTTTGTTCAGCCAACCTCTTAGCCTTGCCACCTATAAAGATAATGAATGCAAAATGGTCCTCTGCTTGCTCTTAAAATTAGATGCTCAGCTTAAAGAAAAAGTAGATAACTTGATGCTTTGCAGTAACTAGAAATTTCAAAATAAGGGCTAACAATTCACCAGCAGTTCCTGCTTTTTGATGTTTCTGTGAGGGAGGATCTTCAGTGGCTTTGAAAGGCGAGAAGAATGTAAGATTTCGCTTTCAAAGAGAGATTAGTTGGAACGGGGAATCATTCTGACACTTACTGTAGGGAAGGGGGTGGATGTTGAAAATGAATCCAGAAGTACTAAACAACCCCTTTACCCTGCAGCCACAACAACATGCATTTCCTTTAGTAACTCGCCTCAGATTCTTATAGGTTTCACTCTTGATTTTTTTTTCTCCCAAATCACAAAAATTAAAATCCTAACTTGAATGAACCACTTACTAAACTAAATTTCGTGAGCAGAAAAGAGCAGCTTTAATGTCTGACCTTCCTTTTTGCATATATGCGATTCTAGCTTGTATGTTTTTATGATCACAGTTCTTTCAATGCAGGATTTAATGTAATAACGTGGTCCTGACTGTGACCTCATACAAAAACTTTTAGAAGCTGCCATCTTACAGTGATTTATCAGGCCTGTTTAGGATTGATTTCCATTATAAAACCCTGGTTACAGCATTCCAAATGTCATTGTGCCTTATAGGTTCTATATCTTGTTTTAAAAAAAAGAATTCAAAATCACTACTTGGTCTGCAAGCCTAGATTTACTCCTGACCACCAGTTTATGACATCCCAAGTGTGGTTTTTCTGTTGTGTTCCTCTCCCTCTACCCGTTGTCTGTCATTTCTCAGCAGCTGCTGTCCCTGCCCTGTGTCCTGGCTGTGCCTTTGGTCCCGTGCTGTGCAGTGCTGCAGTGGGCACAGGCTCCGCTGTGCTGCTGCTGGCCCTGCGCTGCCCCTGCTCTCCCAGCCTGCTCCTCCCCTGCCAGCACATGCCACTTGTGTCTCCTGAGGTGCTGGGCTGGAAGCTGTCTCTGTGAGAAGCCAGGCAGAGCCGTGCTCAGCAAAGGACAGGTTATTTGGGAGACAGATGCAGAATGCAAACCTGCTGTAATAGACACAGTCCTGAGCTTGTGTGCAAGTAACTGGAAAGCCACCCTCTTCCTGGCAGAGCTCTCCCTAGGCAGTTTTTCTGCATCTCTTTAAAACCTGTTTAGTTGCTCACTACTGAATGTGTGGGAATGTGGCCTAAGGCTATGAATACTGTGGTGATCAAACTTATTTTAGATGTGTGTGTGGGATTCCCCCAAGCTGGCTGTCATTTCTCCCCGAGTGCAGTAGCTGAACCTGTGCGAAGGAATGCCGTCTTCCAGAATAGCTGACTTTGGTAGTGAGGTCAGGATTCTCCCCACTGTATCCAGCAGTTTTTAACCAAACATTTACAAGAGACTATTCATGTCCTGATACAACTATAGTTTGTCTTTAAACCAAGCAATATTTGGTTTTAATCATGACAGTAGCATGACAAGTTTCCTGGTTGTATTTTTAACTCATGCTGGAAAAGCCCTTCCATTTCTTGTCTACTTCCTCTTGTCTGACTGATCTTTTTTTTGAAGGTGGCAGCTTACATTTTGGAGAATCAATCTTTCTAGAAATCGTACATATATGTGGAGTCAGGCAGCAGGAGAGAAAAACACAGCTGTATTATCATACACAACCTACACAAGGTTTGGGGGTGTTTTTGGAAGGATTCCCTGACAACCTCTTCTGCAAGAATTTAGCTCCACCATAATTTCTCTATTATTTTAGGCAGCCAGGCAGACTCAGTGCAATTAGTAATTGTTAGGCAGATTAAAAACATAGTGGCGCAGAGAACAACAGTTACATCCATTAACGACCTCTTGTTTTCAACAGGTTCCACTCTTTTAAATGGTTATTCTGGGGGTTCAGGAGCACCAGTGTTGCCATGCTGATTGAACCACCATTGCAGCTTTTGGAAGTGGTTATTGGTAGTTTCAGAAAAAATCCCCAAAGCACGGGCTTCTTCAATAGATACCTACACAGTGTTGCATTGTTGTGTTGAGGAGGAGAAATTCTTTCTCTGCCATAACAAGCTGTTTGGCATAAAAGTACAAGTTAGCCTCCAGTATGTATATATGTAAAATGCTACAGCCTGTGCAGGAAAAATATTGTTTCTTTCTCCTCACAGGGTAATATTAGGGATAAGAACTGAATTAAAGCTTACTTTCTTTCACAGAATTCCTCTGAGAGAGAAGACTGTAATAATGATGAGCCCCCTAGGAAGATCATTCCTGAGAAGAATTCACTTAGACAGGTATGTGATCAGTCTCTTTAAAAATGCAATAAAACTTTCTAGCTATTTGAATCCTTAAATGCTTCTGGAAGCTGAAGTCTGGCTTGTGCTCATGGAAATCTTTTATTTTCTTCTTTGAAGTCTGAGCAAGTCACATTGTACCCAGGAAAATCAGACATAGAGATTTAGCTTTCAGGGGAGTTTGATGACTCTGAAGAAATCTATGCTTCAGTATAGTTCAGTCAACTGTGACTTTAGTTTTACCTTTCTTCAGTTGGTGTTCATCAAGACCTCTTCAGCCTTGTCTTCCGTAATTGTTCCTGTCTTGTTTGAAGTATATTTTGCCTTGCCTTAGATCAAGACTCTCAAAATGTTGTACAACAATTAAACTTTTTATTGCCCTTGAAGGTAAATTTTCTTGGAGATGGTATCCAATTTAATAACCTGAAAAGTGACCTGGTCTTATTTCTTTTACATTCATATAAATTACTAATGGGTAAAAAGGAGAAAGGATGGTTTACTAAAACAATATTTCTTTGTCCTTTATATATAGTAAAGCAAATTCCTTACCGATTCAAAATAATTCCTTTTTTTTAATCCCCATGGCCAACAAAGGGAGGCTGACATGTGCTTTCTGGGAAATTTAAGTTGAGGTTAGTGATTTCTGATCCATTTTCACTTTGGTCTTTCTCCCCACTGCAACCTTCAGGCAGCAGAAGCAAAATTATGTCCATGCCTTAGCTGCCTGAGGTTGCTGCCTGGTGTATCAGAGTGAAACCATTGGTGAATGTGACTTAAGTGAATACCCCAGGCCATAGATTGCAATAGCTGAGGAGTTGTTGCATTTCCTTCTGCATCTCAGCCACAGGAGCAGCAGCCTCAGGCAGAGGAATAAGATGGCACAATCCTGCCCCACATCAGCTATTTCCAGAAGTGGGTCATAGTAAAGGAAGACGTATCTTTTTGATACAGTGCACTTGTGCTTAAAGCTGTTTGGTTTGTGTGGTTGGTTTGAAGGGTTTTTTGTGTTTTAATAGGAGTGTTTGATTTTGTGGGAGGAGGTGTCATGTAAAGGACTGCATACATGTGACTAAGACAGGTCCATCTAACAGATGTAGTGCATGTAAGTCTTTTAGACATGAGGCAATATGCTGGCATAATGACTAAGGTCCCATTTATAGCTGAGAAGGATTACCTTGCAGAATTGATTAAATATGTTAGATGAAACTTAAACTGTTTCTGGCATTCAACAACAAACAAGAGCTGGAGGAAGAGGGCAAAACTGCTCAGTCCCTACTGTGTATCCCCAGGAGAGGAAACAAGCTCCCCAGCATGCCAGAAAATCAGGGGGGGTTTATCTTAGAGTAATATTATCCATGGCATGCCATCAGGTTCGACGAGAAGAGGTATATGATTCTTCTTCAAAAGAAGATTCATAGTAAGAGATGTTAATTAAAAAGGATCATTAGTTACTTATTTTTTGTGTCTTCTCATCACACCGAGTCCTTCCTCGTAATTATTGACTGAGAAAACAGATATTTGCAAACTGTATTATACAGATGAGGAAGGTACAGTTTCTGGAATTGGGTTTCCATTTTGTTATACCTCAATCTGCAGAAGTTTTCTTAGTGTCACAGGAAAGCTGTCTTTTCCCTCAGGCCCACAATTCATCACAATCAAGTAGATACCAGGAATAAAACTGAAAAACCACTTGTAGTGTCCTGAGATTTCACATTGGAAAGAATCCAATGGGCATTGTTTACATTGAAGATGGTTAGCTGTGTTGCACAATATTGTTGAGACATTGTGTCAGTCTCCATCTTTGTGTCCAGTCCTTACAGTGACAGGTGCAGGACAAAATCCTTGGGTCTTTTATTGCTATCTAGGGCCTTTCTGTTGAGAACAGTCTTTGTAAATAAATTCAAGATGTAGTCTTAGTCTTAAAGCAAGTGCCTCTTGTCTAGATCATAGGAGGTGGTTGTCTATGATTTTTTGCCTGTTATGGAGGGAATTCTGGTTCTTTACATAGACAGAAATAAAGCTGTCTGAGCATTTTGAAAGCTCAGATTGTTCCTCCTCTCCATTAGCAATGGACAGGAGCAGTGGGAGTTTTCTGGGACTCTCATTCCAGAATTCAGACACATTTAGCCATGTGCCTAAATACTCACAATCAATGAGTAATGCTTACTGGAAAGATCTAGATCTCCTACAGAAAGGTATGCAGAGTGACTGCTATGTCTTACATCTATCCATGCTTTGTAGAACCAACAAAATGTGACCTGCAAATGCTGTCAAAGCAATAATACACAAAAAATGCCTTACATTTTACTGAAAAGATGCTAACTTGGTAAATATTATGCGAACAGTTTTGTATTTTTTGTTCCTCCCGTGAGACTCCCTTAATATTTCATTATTGGGGAACATGGACCTGCATGCACAGAGAAATCGAGTGTATGGGGGTAGAAGAGGAGTCTGTTTATTTAAATGGTCTTTCCAGTGGATGAATCCTCATATTTAGTACTTTTTGATTAGTCTTAGAAAATTAATGAGATGCATCAGACCACTTCAGGGTAAGTACTATGTCTTGACATGTTCAGCTGCTAACAAGTTTAAGTAAAGGTGCGTTTCCTTTTCTTGCCTTGTTTGCAGTGCTGTTATGCAGCCTTAGCCATAACACTTTCTCAGGTGGGTTTGTGGATCAGACATACCAGAAGGTGGAGGTACTGAGGAGGTGTAATGCTTACTTACACATCTGAAGTTGTGTGCAGGAGCTGAAGACGCCCATTGCACAGTGCTGTGGAACTCTTACTAAGAGAAATATCATTTTGCTGTTGATTAAAATGGTGAATGGAGATGGGTGTATTCAGAAGTCTCAACAAGTGGGGCAGTGTCCTTGAATTGCTGGAAGTGGAAGGCATGGCCACTGTTGGGTGCGTGTGAGGGCAGCAAGGGAGGAAAGACATGGAGATTAGCACTGGGAAACTGAAGAAGGCAATGAACTTGACATTGTTTGCTGGAACAGTGAAAAGATCTAAGCTATGACAGACTTTGGAATATGGATGCAGACATTCAGTTTTTGTTGAGTGCTTGATCTGACAAAATTAAATTTTGAAGGGATAAACTGAAAATCATAGTATGAAAACAGACCAGAAAAAAACAATGACAAGTGGCAAAAGTTTTTGGCAACTTTATTTAAGCTAACAAACGAATTTTCACACTGCAAAGTTATAAATTAATTTTAATAGGCTGATCCAGATGGTCCATTTGGAAAATGGATAGCTTGATCTGTTGAAAATTAAACTAAATTTATCTCTCTCATACTTCAAACTGAAGTAAGCGTGAGAAGAGTGCCCATTAAGTCCAGCTCATACAGATGGACCGGCAGGTCACACATGGGACTAATCTGATTCATTTTAAAAATAAATGCATGAGTTATTGAATCAGGTTCCTGTTTCAAGCCCTGCATGTGAGCGTGTGTGTGTGCTGCCCTTTCAAAGGGACTCGCAAATGCTTCAGTGCATTTTTAACCTGTGTGTTTCCATTTTAATTCAACTTCCTTGCCAAAAAACATAATTAGTTTTCAGTGCCTATCATTTAGTGTTAGACCCAAACACTAGATTGATTAGGTCAGCCATTTGTTATTTTAAGGGCTATGTCTCCATCCTTCATTTATGAAGAACATGAGCTCAATAGTCTTGGGGAGAGAGCCGGCCTTTAGAAACTGGGAAGGGGAAACTCTCTGGGGGCCCCTCCAGCCTTTTAGCTTCTGGGTGTTTTTAACAGAGCCATGAATGCAGATTTGTAAATTTATTGCAGTGCCATCTGTTTTTTTTTGCAGGAACCGTGTTATTGTTGGCTCGTATCTGTCTATTGTGGTGGTCACTCCCCGGGAGCTTGCCCTCATAGTCCTAAGGAAAGTGATGAATAGTGGGGGTCAACATGAATAGGTCACAGGGCAGCTGTCCAGGGCTGCCCTGAACTTGATTACCCTACTGGTTTTTAAAGAAGACGGGCACAATACTGGTTGTTTAAAACCCTCCCTCCCTTCTCTTCACTCCAGCAATAATGAAGTGCCTTTTGCTGCTGTGGTTCATCTGTGGGCGAAGGTGCCTTGTGGGGAAAAGCTGGCAGCAGCAAGGCTGCCACAGTGTACCTCCTGCAAACCTCACATTGGACTCTGCTGTCTTTCTGCAAGCTTCCAGATGGAAGTCTGGGGGGAAAAAAATCCCTGTCTGTTACCCCATTCAGACAAGCCCCTTAGCATTTTCAAGAATTCTCCCTCTTACGGTTTTGGCACAGAATATTACCTCAGTTCACTCTTCCAGACTTGAGATAATTTTCTAAAATTGCATGTAGCACCTAAAATGTGCTCTGGGCACTATTTCAAAATTAAAATAGGCACAGTCTCATCTTAAGAGTTTAAAGCCAGTACTCAAGAAAACCATGAGAAGCAGAAAGTGGCTGAAGAAGGTAGAGCAAAGGGAAAACAAGAAGTAGCAATTGTTAGTGGTTTACTTTCAATTGGCAGCCTCATCCCCCTGTTTAGGGCTCCTCTCCATGTGTATTTCTCCGCTGCAAAAGTGTTTCTGCCATGCAAGATTGAAGCCCTCTTCTCGAATGATGAGGAAATTTGCATGGTGGGGAGGAAGAGAGGGTCCTTCATCTCCCTGAGTCTCTTTGGGGAAGATGCTGCACTTCAGATTTGCCTTGTGTTGGAGAGCTGTCTGAGGCAGGGCAGTCCTAGTCTATAAAGTTATCCAGTTATTACTGGAGTTGCAGATTGAAAAGCCCCCTAAAATTGCTAGAGGTACACCCTTAGCCTTACTTGCCAGATTATTCTTTCTAAGTTTTTTTTTCTGATTATTCTCAAACAACAACAACAAAAAAATAATTTCCATTCCTTTGTGACACCTAGTGCGTGTTACAAAGCTGGCCAAAGCGGGATGTGCTGGAGTCTAAGTTACAATGGGAATGCTGCCTCGTGGCGGAAAGGCCACTGGGCTCTTTGAGCATTAGTGCTAATAGGAATCTGTCACCCCGCCGCATTGCTGCATTCCTCTGTAATTGAGTAAATTGCAAGTGTTGTCTGCTCCCCCCTGCCCTTTGTGTCCATGTCCACTTACCATCCGAAGAACGTGGGCAGTGATAAATAAAGTGCTGAACAGGGCTCCCAGCTCTTTGAAAGCAGCATGTTGCCAGCCCTCTAGTTATATTTCTTTAAGTGTTTATGTTTTTCTGTATTCTTTCTCTTGTGTGGCTGGAACCCTGGGGATCCGAAGCCATGAGAGAGGCCAAGAAGCTAACAAAAGTAGCTGTCCCCTTGTTAGCTTGTTCCTTTCTTCTTTAAAAAACAAGATGAAAACCATCTGGCTCAGGGCATTACATTTTCCTCCCCCATGCACCTCTATAGATTAAGAGTTTCACCTGCAGTGAGGGTTTACATTGATTAGGGAGGGAGCAGTAATTCAAGCCTCCATCCACTTCAGTGGTACTTTGCAGTCTTTAAAGGTGCTGACCCATTGAGTTAAACTGTCAAGGGAGGATAAAAAAGGATCTTCATCCCAGGAGGTAACAGCTGCCAGGTTTTCAACACCTTGCACGCTGCTGGAAAAATGTCACAAATTGTCAATGGAAAGAAAAATCACTTGGCTGCCATCTTCCCTTAATGATACGCCTTATAAAATGAAAGATTTAAGAGTTTAAAAATCAGCAAGTAGCTGTTAGGGGAAAAAAAATCCTGGGGGGTTTTGAACAATGGCCCAACAAGATGTATCTTGAAAGATTGCGCATAATGCATCCAAGTGAGAACAACCGGGTCTGATTGGGGTGGCCGTGGTTATGTCTGCACAGTGGGACAAGAGGGAAGTGAAAGGAGCAGCACAGAAGTCTAACATTACCATGCCTGTATTAAAAAAAAAGTAGGAAAAGTAGTCTGATTCATAAGCCAGTGAACTGCAAGAAGACATACTGTATTTCTGCTCTTCTGAGGACAATTTGTTTTCAAGCAGCTACCAGATGGCTAAATACCACATTTTCTTTTTCTTTTTTTCCCCCCCTTCTTTTCTTTAACAAGAGATCCAGTTTGCCTTGCTCTTTGTTTCTGTTTGTTTTAATGCTTTTACGTAGCTGAACAGCCCTGTGGTGTTGGGCATTGTGGCATACTCCTTTTTGTGTTTCTCCCCCTTGTGCATTGATGGATGGGTTTAAAAAAATCTTCAGCTTTAATGTAATTTCAGGTAACAAGCATATTGGACTAAAGCTTTTTGTTTGCGTTGTCTTGAGGTTTTTTGTTTTAAGGGCCTTTTTTTTTCCATGTTTGTTTTAGGTAAGTCATTTTAATTGTACTGGGTAATTAGAAGGTACACATAGCCAAGGGAGCTTTGTTATGGTAATTGCTCAAGAAAACCCACTCCCCAACTGCCATTGCCCTGTGTTAAGACACGTCTTCCCTCTAGTGGCAATATTAAGGACTCTGGCTTCCACAGTCAGCAAGGTGTAATTGCAATATGACAAACAGTGCTTTAGGGAAAATCCTGTAAATGATCTAGTTTTTTGTTTGGCTAGTCTTTATTTTGTCTTATGACTTGCTGTGGAGACTATCCTTCCCAAGGCTGGGCTAGGGAAAGCAAAAATTTCATGTTAAGAAAATAGTCGAGGTGGATCCTGGGTAATGTCTTACAGCTTGACTTAATTCTAGTCTTCTTTTTAATTACCTCTTTATAAAAACGTTTTTAAATTTGTTAAGATTACTTAATTCTTTCAGAAGAAGCACCTCATTTGAAATAAATAAATAAATTGCATTTATTTTAAATAGTCCATGTGAAAGACCTTTAAAGGGTAATTAATACAAGTCTCCTAAGACTCTAAATAAGATGAAAGCGATCTTTCCAAATCTGCTGGAGTGATTTGTTTATATAACTTCCCACTTCTGCTGAATTCTTCAGAGTCTAATAACTTTTTTTTCTAACCGTTTGGCAATTTGTGCTTAGCTACAAAAGCCCTTGTTCAAAAAGAACAGTTTAATAATCTTTTCCCTGAAAATGACTTGAAGGGAGGGTATGGGTTTTGTCTTTTTGCTGTGTTTTTATTAGTGTTATCTTTCTCTGATAAATCATGTAATTACTAACTATTGGGGGGGAAATCTTATTGAACTCCTGGGTTGCAGCTTCTATTAAAAAGCGGAGCTTTGTTCAGGGACTGGGGATTCTTGGAATGAATGGCCAAAGAAATGGATTTCAGTTGGTAGAAAAGCTGCACATACATGGAGTTTTGCCTGGGGTTGGGGCTTCAGGCTGGTGCTCAGTGTTCATCCAGAGCTGCGCAGACAAGAGTAGAAATGTTTATGTGTTTGTGTCAAAGAGCAGGATCATACTTTCTTTAAAAAGAAAAATGTAACCAAAGACACTTATGGAATGAGATCAGATACAGCTCTATCTTTAGTGAACCATAGTTTAGTGCCTCTGTGGCATTTTAAGCCTTTGGCTGAGAGTGAATACAGCTTTGTGGTTCCCCTGCTTCTGACATGATTTGGTGCTCCCATATATTTGTAGGTTTCTTTTTTTTTCTTTCATTAGAGCTTGTTTGGCTATAGGGCTGCTTAACACTCTTCTCAAACGGCTTTTGCAAGGTTAAAGGAATGCAGCTTGGTAACAAGTTTGTGTCATTTTAAATATATACCTTCTAGTAAATAAGGAGGAGTCTTGCAATCAATCCCTTTTAGTGTGTTATATGTTTCACCTGACAACTAAACCCTCTATTGATTAACCATTACTTTGTTAGATAATCTTGTGTCATTGAAGCCACTGTAAAAATTAAACTCTTTAAAATGTTTTACCCTAGCAGCAGTGTGAAAATTGAAAACTTGTTCAGAATTATAGCCAGCTACCACAAAGAGGGTAGTTTTCAACAAACTGGTTTATGTTTGCATGCTTTATATGCAATATAAAAACATATTAAAGCACTCCAACGCAAAGCTATCTGCCTGTAGCGTTGAACCAGGCTAGCATTTCAGAATACTTTTCCTTGATGAAGAAACCTCTTATTTTGATGAAAGGTGAGGAGAAACTTGAACAGTTTTGGAGCAGAGTAGATGAGATATGTAAAAGGGTCAAGCTTTGAAGGCGGACTTGAGAAATATCTTTCTCTAAGGCTTAGTTTTGGCTTTGATTTTCCTGCTTTTCTTCCAGGTGAGTCAGTGTTCCCATAGGCGTTGGAACAAATGGAAGGAGGTACTCTTACGTTGCTGTGTAGCATCAGACACCATCAAATGTTTCACCTAACATGAAGGGCTGTGCATTATTACTTGATGATATGACATTAATTCTGCTTTCACAATTCACTAGTCTATTCACCAGACCTGTTCACAATAACGATTAGCGTATGAGCAATATCAGATGAAACCAAATCTCCGTGTCCAGCAGCCATTTTGTGTCTCTCAGTAGCCAGTAACTGCTGCCTGCAAAAAGCATTTGGAGACTACCATGTAGTACTGCCTTGACAATATATTCTCCAAGCTGCTTACAACCCGGCCTCATGAGCCTGATGCAGCTTCTTTGTGACATTGGCAGACCATTTCTGTTGAGACCTGTCAAGTAGAGTGACATTACCTCTTTTTCCTCTGGACTTTAAGGGGGAACTAGGTTTTCTGTGTTTTGCTTTCAACCCTTTAAAACATACTGTAGAACATGTGTGTGTATCTTCTTTGGCCTCTTTATACATTCCACAAGGCTAATAAGACATTCTTCTGTGAGAATTTGAAAATAACAAGAACTTTGTAACTTTGAAAAGATAGTAATGTATGTCAAACTGAAGAGTACTTTATTTTTTATTCTCAAATATGCATCCTGATGTGTTGAATCCACAAAATATGCTCTTCTTAATTTTCCCTTTTTCCCTTTTACTTCTACTGAGAAACAAAGAGCTGCTTAAGGACTAAATGGTCATCTGGTAATTTGGCACATACATAAATCCTTATGTAATAAAATTACTGTGTAAAAGTTGGCTCTTACTGTAAAAGCATGTTCTTCTCTCCTTCTGTAGTTGAAAAGGTTGGGAAGGAGGAGTTCCTTGGCATGTTTTCAAAGGGCAGAGTGGTGTATTGATAGCATGAGAATGCCCAGGTCAGTCAGACCCAGAGTCACCTCATCCATAGCCAGCTCCAGCACTGTCAGTGGAAAGTGTTGTTGAATGGAAGCAAGGAAGTCTGGCCTCTATTGGTGCTCCACTGCCCTCCTGTCCCTGCGGCATCTACTGCTGTTGCACTAGGGATGTCAGGAAGATATCTGTGCCAAGTATCTGTGGAGCGGCTGTCCATGAGTTTGTTTAGTCCCTTTTTCCACTTCTGATGATGTTTCTCTGCACAATGTACTGGGGCAGGAAACACCAGAAGTTCACTGCCAACCGTGTGAAGAAGTGTTTCATTTTATCTTCTTTAAATTTATGCTATACTAGTTCTGTCAAATGTCAGTAGTCCTGGTTTTGTGGGATTTGACAAACAAGTTATGCTGGAAGTTCAGTTGTGCTGTTCAGTTCGTACTCTTGCTGGAGATGTAATGTGTGGGTGAAAGTAATCAAAATTAAGCAACTCACTAGAATAATTATTTGTATTTGCATTCAGACATGTATGTAACTTTTGAATAGTGCATAGTGAACTTCTTTCATTCTCAGAAAATGTTGATGTCTCTAGGTTTAGCATTTAGTATTTCACATTTTGTGTTTGGATTGTCTGCTCTTTCCCATTTGTAAACGTGGAGAAAGCCTGTTTCAAGCCCAGCTTTTAAAAAGCTGGCATGCAACCAAGGTTTGTGCATACCTGTCTTGGGAGGAAAAAGAATGACAAGATTTGAGTTCATGGTTTAGTTCACAGAGCCACAGACTTCCTTGTTGCTTTCAGTAAATGTTTATGTGGCTGAGCTTTTGATCTGCAAAGTGGAGTTAGTAGTAACTTTCCTCAATCAGGGCTCCTCATAAAACTTAAAGTATGTAGCAGACAAGTTGTGCAGAAATACTGCTTATGGAATTCTAGGAGTTAAATTGCAAGTGAAAAAAAATGAGATTTACAATAAATGGTTTAAATTACACAAATGTGAAAACTGAACAAAGAATCTTACCAACTTTTCATGGTTTTTTGCCTTCACAATCTGGTTGAATTTAACTAATACCATGCCTGTAAAATGAAGTTTGCATGGTATTGTCTGAATGTCAGTGCAAAGCAGATGGTATTGACTTTTAGTCTATCAGTTGGCGTGCTATATCCAAGCCCCAGTTTATAGCAGTCTGTACCATTCTGATCTTTCTTCTGAGGAGAAAGTTTTATGCATACCAGGATGATGGTTTTATGATGTTGGCAAATATTTGCAAGAGGCAGTCAGGCTTCTGTTTGCTTGTGGCCTAATCCAGTTTGAATCTGAGCCTCTCCTGCTGAAAGATGCACTTTGTTCATCTGCGCAGCACCTTGAAAGAATTTGTGTGTTTGAATTTTTCAGTTTCTCCTTCTGGGTCTAGAGACAGAAATTGCTTGCTGGCTGCTAGTCAAAGCAGATATCAATGTTGTGACATGTGAGGAGAACTGCTGGAGCCAGAATATTCTGCATTCCTGTCTGTCACTGGTTGTATTCTGGTTAGAGAGCTGGCTGAGAAATTAAACATGAATGCTAAAGCAATGGAGAAGATAGGGCTTCTGTGCTCTCTTTTGTTTCTGTTTCGTGATGACCTATAAAGGGACTCTGTAAATAGATAAGGTGGAAAGGACTGTGATTTCCTAATTTCTCCAAGAATGTTTGTACTGTGCTGGTCCAGTACAGATCCACCCAAGCCACTTTACTGATTTCCCATGGTGTGCAGTAAGGAATGTTTCATGAGGATCATAAGAACTTAGGTGAATGTTATAACTCAGTGCCCGTCAGTTGGTGCTTACCTGAGCTGGGGGCTGTTGGGGGCACTGGCTTTGTGGACACATCTCCTACTGTTCAACGTAAACTCCTTTTTATCTCTTTGCATCCTTGCCTCTGACATCCTTTGCCATGTGCCCCTCTCCCTGTTTTTGTGTTGCTGCTGACAACATTTTGCAGAGTCAGGCCTCTGGCAGAGGGGCAAGAGAGGAAGATTGTTTTTTGGTTCTTGGCACTGAGGGAATCTGGCTCTGGTGATGGAGCTTTGGGGCAGAGGGAGAAGTTTAGGAGCCCTTATATGCCAATGTTGTCCACAGGTTTTCTAACCTGTTGCAGGTTTGGGGTTGAAGTCGTTACAAATCAAGCAAATGGAAATCATAGCAAGCCCTAAAAAAGCCATCTCCAGAGATTGCCAGTGAGTATTACAGGGAGATAACTGACAGGCAGCTCACTACAAGTCTTTGTACATCCTCCCATTAAGGCAATCTTAAAATATAATGAACGTTAGCGTGCTTTACTTGGTGCTCTTGAAAATGTTTTTGTAACAAGTTTAATTTCATTATTTTTCAGCATCTTTCTTGAGGTTTCCCCACACAACTTTTTGAGGTTGCAGCCTCTTCTCTGTTGTCCACTTTCTGCTCTTGAAATAAATCAAGTTGGTGCTTGTTTTTGAGCTGCCAGTTGTGCATGGGAGCATTTTTCTGTAAATGGTGGCTGGTGTATTAATCCCATGCTGAAGCTCTTGGATGCAAAGGTGCTGGGGGTGAGGAGAAGAGCCTCAGTTAGAAGCTCCTGAGTTCTTCAGGCATACTAGTTTAAGCAGCCAAGTCAACCAAATTATTTTAAGCCCACTTTGTAAGTATTTTTCACACTTCCCTCAAAAGGGTGACAGACTGTGAGTGATGCAAAGACTCTGAAGTCTGCAGCCCCAACTGGGGGTCACCTGGGCAAGACAGCATTAAAGAAAAAAGACATTCTACTTTAAAAAAATTTAGAAAGCTTTACATAACTGAGAAGATTAAATACAACAATGAAATGTGGTTTGCATTTGCTCCCTTCTGATTATAACCTTCCTTGTGTCCTGTGTATTTTGCATTTTATATTCTGATAAAGTCAGATATTTATTCACATTTTATGTACTCTCTGATAACCAGTGTGTAGAAATCACCTTGCTTTAATTATTCCATTATGCAGCATTTTGTGAAAGAACGAAAACTGAGATGAGATTTTTTTCCCATTTTCAAAGGAACAGTGAAGAAAAATCTTTATATTTCCATACTGTAAAATTGTACATGGCTTCTTAGAGAACATGCATGCCCTGAACATAGACTTTTGCTATAAACCAGTTTATTTTGGTTTGAAACATTTACATCTTAGAAAAAGGAAGTGTTGTAGAGTCGTAGAGTTAGTGTAGGTTCCTGTGCCAAAAATGTGGTGCCTGAAAGAAAATTGTGTTCTCCTATTCATAACCATTTTAATCTTTCTGCAGACCTACAACAGCTGTGCCAGACTGTGCTTAAACCAGGAAACAGTATGTCTAGGAAGCACTGCTATGAAGACTGAAAATTGTGTGGCCAAAGTAAGTAAGAGAATGGCTTTGGTTTTGAGGTATTTCTAGCAAATTGTTCATTGTTAGTCAACGAAAAGTTGTTGTTAAATATTACACTTAGGAAAAAGTATTTATAGAAAGAGTAAGTATTTTGAGTAGGCTTTTCTGTCCTTCAGGGTAGGATTCTCTTTTGCTGTTTTTCTCTGCTGGAAATGTTTACTTGAGTCCTGAGCTGTGTGGGATTGAAGGGTTCATTCTGCCATACAAGTAATAGGCTTTTCCAGTGGGATGACCTATGCCAGCCATGTAATTAGCTGTGGCAACTTCAAATGACAAATGTCCAGATATATATTAGAAATACTGCATGAGAGCTCTGTGTGTCATGATTCCCTTTCTTAGCTACCAGAAGGGAGGTGCAAAAAGACTTTTCAATTAAAATACAGTGAACACTGTACTTAAATGAAAGGGACAAGGGAGATATTGCAGTCAGAATGGTAAGAAAATGAATTTTTAGCCTGTCACAGAAAAGTAATTTCTTGACAATTAAGGTAGGTGTGATTGGAAAAGATGAGGTGCCATTAGCCACCCTCTTTTCTTAGAATTCAGCATAACTGGAGTAAAACAATGTACAGCTTGGTCTGTTTGTGAACAGAGGACATTTGAACCATGATGATGTGTGCAAAGGCTGCATGAAAGATGCGTTTAGTCTTGTGTAAGCTTTGTATTTCCACTGAAAAGAAGTTTAGAATGGGCATGCAGGACAGATCAGTGCATGCAGCCATCTGTTACTGAAACCAGCTGGCATTTTGTTGCTCCTCTGTCACCACAAACCTGACCACTCAAAAGCCTGTTTTCTCTTTCAGTTATTATTCCTTGATCTTCTTGAAGTCCATTTCTTTCATACTTTGATTGGTTGTTAAAGGTGCCTTGTCCCTTCAGGGGCCACTTTTGTACTGACCTTTAAGATAATTTCCCAGCTAAATCTTTGCTGGGGTTTTGCTGGTGAAATTTGGATGTCCCATTACTTTTGACTCTTGTCAGGGAATTGGCTACCATAGAAGGTTGTAATGGTGCTTGCAGGTGGCTTAGCTCTCATAAACTGTGCTTGACATGCTAGTTACCTTCTACTGGAGAAGCACTTCTGAGAGAAGCTACCAGTCCTGGTACAAAGTTTGATACCAGCACTTCCCTTCTTAACATGCCAGGTCTTGCACACTTCCTAAGGTGCTTTATGATACAGACTAGGTGGAACTCTTCAAGCAGAGCAACTCTGGCTGAGTTGTCTCATCACAGAGCGTTGTTCCAATGCCATAAAGCAGCTCACAGCAAGCTCAGGGAGTAAACTCATTCAACCCCATCTGCTCTACGGTGTCCTGTTTGACCTGATTGCCTCACTAAGGAGCAAGGGTGTGCAAGAAGAACTGCTAATTTAGGTGATGCCTCTTTTAAATAAAATCACATACTTTAACAGCTTCATGTCCTAACTAATACGCTCTCCAAAAGTTGTTTTCAGCAGGTTTGTGGTGAGAGGTGTGGGTAGGGCTCAAGGCAGGAACATCAAAACTTTGTTTCATGCTGTTGAGGTTGAATTTGAGACTTCATCCTGGAAATAAAAAAGTGTATGTTTTTGAAGTATCATGTTGTATATATATGCTGTAGGGCAATATATGTGTATATATACTCTTGGACAGTCTGCCATCATATAGGTATAGAAAACCATATATAAACATATATATATGCATACATACACGCACATACATGTGTATATTTGTGCATCTATCTATCTATCTGTCTCTAAAAAAAAAATAAGGATTTTTCTGGGGGTATAATTCCTCTAGTACTTGCTTGCCTGGCTCTTGCACTCCTTCCTTTTGCCTTCCTGTCTACAAACCAAATGAAGTTGGTTTTAAGAAAGCTTGTCTTTAAATTCCAGAAGTTTCAAAGCATTTCTAAATCCAGCTATCTAAATGCAGATGGTTCAGTGATGGCATAGGCAAATGGCACAACTCTTAAATGTTCCCTAGCTGAAGGGCTTAAATGGAATTTAGGGGGTCCAGAGGTCTTCTCCCACCACATGCACACAGCAAGTTTTACCCTCCATGGTTGATGTATTTTCTAGCCTTGGACTTTGGAGTGTTTTGTCAGGGAGGTGAGTACTGGAAGGTGCTGCAGTTTTCATTGTCTGCAGCCCTTTTCCAAATGTAGGGGGTTCCATTTTTTTTTTTGAACTTGCATTGAAACACAGGAAGAGTTACTTTGGAAATCATTATTTATTTTTTCTGATTCTGCAGTGCAGTATCAGCCCTGACTGGAATCCACTGTGTGCATTATCAGCTGCTTGTCAGATGTGTCAGTCAGTCTGCAAGATGCAATGGTTTTTCTGAAACTAAATTTCTGATTCTGCACCTATTTGCAGAAAAGATAATTGTGTTCTGTTAAGACTGTATTAATGGCATTTGCTGATTGTGTGCTTGACATTTCTAAAAGTTTGTTCAAAGAATGAAATGCAGTTCCCTTGAGGGAACACACGTATCAGTATTGAGGTATCTTCTCTCAGACTGGAGCACTGCCCATTTGTTAAACTCTCATGTGAACAAGTGCTTCTGTGCAGGACATCCAGTGTAAACTACCAACCTAACAACTGGCATCTTCCTAAAATAAAAGAGAGAAAAAACAGATACACATATTCAGGTGTGGGAGGCAGCATAGGGCCACAGTATTTTAATCCGTCAAGGAAGTTTGTGTTTGTTAGGAGACCTTGTCTGTCTGGTTTGGTGTACAGTGTCATGCTGACTCTGCAGCCAGGTGCTCAGTGCCTTTTGCAAATCTATGAATTAACTGGCTATATTCACACATTTTAAAATAAAACTAGAATATAATATTCTTATGAATCTTTGTGTCTTGTTCTTAGCCCTTCTTTTCTGGTATTTGTCCTGTGAAACTCCATTGATGGGACTTGGACCTGTTTGGGTAAAAACAAACAAGGAGCATTAGAAATTGTTTCAAGTATGTGCATGTTTGACTGAATAGCTGGGATCTTAAATTAAAAATTAAGCATTGTGATGCATAGATTCCATATGTGTGATCTGTGACATCATTTCTTTTGCATGTGCCAGAGTTTTTCTGTTATTTTTTGGCATCTTTCTGCCCATTGCCTTTTAGTGGTCAACAAATCTGATGTATATTCAAGCTAATGTCTTTTAAAAGGAAATGCAATCTCTAATTGTGTTTTTTCATGTGTGTGTACACACACAGGCATATATATAGAAACTCCTTCTTTTTGTTTCTTTAGATATCAAAAAATCTTTGCAAGAGAGCTTCTTTTAATGATCCTACTGGTGGGCAACCACAAGTGGACAACTTCCTCAGAAATTGGTGCTAGGTGCTTAAATAAGGTAGAAATATAGCATGAACCTGGGCTCCAAGGACAGGGTGTTTGATTTTAATGAGGCTTATTGAAATGTGGCCAAATGAGCATCTGTTCCTATTGTTTGTTCCATATTTTGTAAGCCAGTATCTTCAGGCAGATAATGGTGTTGGTGTGTGCTTCATCCTCAATTAGAGAGGGACATAGTTAAAAGTCCCCTGGCATCTGGTATGTCACTAGGAATCTTTTGATGCTCCTGGGTGTGCGAACAAGTTTCTCTTCTGTTCTGTACCCAGGAAACCTTTCTGTGGTGACCTTCACACTTTCTGTTTGATCTGTGGTGGGGGATGCTCTGGTGTGTCTCCAGTCTCCTTGGCTGAGTATTTGGTTGGATGGATTGTATACAATCCTGTTTTCAACGGAGGTCTTGCCTTTGCACACCTTTATGTGGTGTGTTAGGTCTGAGTTTTGCTGTTTGCTTCAAGTTTGTTAGATTTTGCATTACCCTGGATCCTAGAAATACCCTTTTGATTCCAGGTGCTTTTTCCTTTCCCAGCAGGAGATTGATGTATAGCTGATCTCAGAGTTCTTCAGTCAATACCCATTTCCTCCATTCATTAGATAGGTCTTACTGGTTGTTAATTCCTGCAGTTGGTTCCAGTTCATCTGTATCTCCTGTACTAAGGAGCGTTCTCAGTTTCATTTTGCACTTTGAATTCTTTCCTACTTGTGCCAGAGACAGGCACCCTATGGCATCTCCCTGCAAGAGAGCACTCATGAGACACCTTCAAAAGGGCATGCAGCACCCCCAGGTTTCTTCTTAGCTCTGGACTCAGCAGCAGCAGCTGGGAGAGGTTCTCTGCCTCTGCCATGATCTAAGTAAAATTGGAAGAAGAAAAATATAGTCATGCATACCACCCTTGAAAAATCAGACTTTTGTTTCAGACTAAGCACTGCTTGCTACTCACATAACTGGTCCTACCAGTGATAACTGGTCTTGTTTTTTAAGGTCCTGGCAAACTAAGGGACTTCTCAGGCTCTTTTAAGCATTTTCTGTCTTTCAGGGAATCTTTGCAGTTCATCATACTTCTAAAGGTGGGACAGAGCTCTAATGTGCTTAATTTTGGTAACACAGAACAGGCCTTGGCACTTCCAGCATGCTATGTGAAATTTCCTTTCAAAGATGCATCTTATTATTTAGCTATAGCTACACATTTACACTCAAGGGTGATTCAGCTAAAGCAAGGAGTGGTGGAAGTAGCTGGTAATTGAAATCTTCTTTCCTTTGTCAGTTCTTTCTGCATCACTACTTTTGAATTTTTAGAACAAACATTGTCTGCACAATAACAACATTAAGTCTGGAATTTTTATATGAATTTAAAGGAGCAGCCACAAGCACTCTTTAATAAAGAAGCGTTTAGGGTTCCAGGCTGGATGTTCCAGTTGGCAGTAGGACAAATTGATCTGAAGATGTCCCTCTTGTACTCTCAAGTCCCTTTATGTCACAGATTGATGGCTCTTTTTTTCCAGAGTATGTGTCTGCATTTACTTTGCATGAATAGCACTACCAGCTCAGAGTTCTGCTGTGATATACCACTGAGTCAGTGCATCTTCAGATAATGCATAGTTTTCTAGTGCTTTTGATGCCTTTCCAGTCCCTGAGATTGAAATTAGGGCAATTTAATCATGAACAAATATTATTTGACTAGCAACATTCAGTTTTGAGATATTTGTTCTGCTGTTTTAAGAAGAAAGTATGTTAGCTTCTCTGTAATGATGCAGAGGGACTGTCAGTGGAGACTTCCAGCCCCAAATCCCTCAATAAAGTGTCCTCTACTGTGTCTTGGATATACCTTTCTCTGGGAGGGACAGCAGTGTCTGAGGTTGTTGCAAGCTGGATAAACACCACCTGAGCCACTGGCTGATAGAGATGTAAGCATGTCATTTTACCCTTCTGTTGGAGGTATTCTCTCTGTAATGAGAATTGTGTGAATGGCAGGCATTGTAGGCATATTGCTGGGAGTACTTAACATGCAAAAGGTGCTTTGAAAGGGAAGTCTCAGACAGCAGAAGTAGAAAATGGCATTGGAGTTTTATCTAAAAGCCTTGCCCTAATGATGATTTTCCTGTCACAAATATGACTACTTTTATCTTCCTTGCTAGTTCATCTCTCTTTTTTTAGGTCAAGACAATCTTTATGCTTTTAGCTTCATCTTGGTCTAATAACCTCTTTGCAAATGATGGAGAAAGAAATGTGATATTCCTGCTCCCCCCACTCCACCCCACCATACACATTCTCCAGATTTTGATAGACTTGTTTTATTTATTTCCAAAATTATATCCGCAGGAAACAAGCTGTTTAAATTCAGATTATGCTGAAGCAAAATGGTCCTGGTATGAGAAGCAACGTGCTGTTTTATGAGCGCAGAGTCCCTTTTCTCATAACTGATTGATAGTAAATATTTTCCTGAAGAATTATTGCCAACCATGAACAGTGCAACTGTTTCACTTTTTTTTTCTGTGCTACTTGCTGTACCAGCCATTGTCTGTAATTAAGATCTACAATTCACAATGCAGACGTTTGCACTTCCTCTGGGTCTGAGCTATTTATAAGGCATTTCAGCTGTTCAGAGTTTCTTTTGAGTGTTAAACTATGTGTAAACAGGCTTCTTTAGTCTTCAGTTAGGCAAACATTGTGGAGTGGTTGTCATTTCTGCTTCTCTTACCACCCAAAATGACTTTGCATGTCAATGAAACCACAAATTAAAAAAGAATTACACTTGGGGTTTTTTTTTAATGCAACAGAGACTGAAGAAATAGCAATATAAAAGCTAACTCATACATTGCTTTGTAGCTGAGGGTCTCTTAAGCATATTATGGAGATCAGTTCTCCAAGCTCTGCGGTGAGGATGGTCAGGCAGGGGAGAGGCAAAATCTTGATATGAAGAATCATTTTCAAAGTTTGGTCAACTCGATGGAGATGTTTCTACATTTTGGACTCCATGGTTTGGAATCTTGATAAAGCAAATTGCATTACATTTCGGATTGAGTTCAGTAAATGCTGGAAGGTCCCCCCACAGATGTTAGAAACTCCATCTCATGTTTGAGGGGTGTCAAGGAAGAGTTTTCTTGTGGTGATGGTAGTCAAGCTGGAGCGGGTTACTTGTGGAGGGTCTGCAGCCTCCATCCTTGGAGGTTTACAAGACCAGGCTAAATGAAACCATGAGTTCCTTGATCTGACCTCATACAGCACCCTGCTTTGAGCAGGAGGCTGAGCTGGACAACTGCAGGGGTCTCTTCTAAATGAAACCATCTTGGAATCCTCTCAGTGCACAGACAGTGAAGCTGTAATAGAAGTCTTGTAAAATGTAGAAGTTGACCTGGCATCCTTAGTCAAAATTCCTCTGCGGCTGTATTATGTGTAGGAACGCATGCTGTTGTTCCTTGCTGTGTGTTTGCTGTTTTGGTGGTGGGTACTCTGCATAAAGAATTACAGCCTTGAGGTCTTCATTCCAGATCCATCACATCAAGCTTCTAAGAAGTGTTTGCCAGCATAAGTGTTACAACCAAACTGGACTTGCATTTACAAAGTACTTTAGGATCCTTCATGCTGGAAATGTGAGACAGTTTGGGATCCAAGTCTCAGTGGCTTTGGTGATAAATGGTGGCAGACATGGGAAGCATTGCTTTCTAAGAGTGCTGCAGTGACAGCGCCCTCAGATGGTACAGAATACATGACATTAGATGTACTTTTAGTATTTTTCACATACAAGAATTAAAAAAGTTGTGTGAAAATATGTCCCAGTTCTTCTGCTAAAGCTTGTAATAGCAGTTTCCTAGTGTAGCCCACTGCAGGGAAGCCACTGATGTGGCCAAGTATCATATTTCAGACGGCAGAGTGAGTTCTGAGTTGAGCCTAGCAAGAGAGCACCCAAAAATGAGGCTGTTTTTGTAGCATGATGGGGATTAAGGTGGGGTGGGCTCCAACATCTTGGCTGTTGGGAGCGGGCAGGGGAGGGAGGCAGCGAGGAGCGGGTTCGTGGCGAGGCGCGCACTGCAGCACTGCCCAGTGGTGCATGCCGGATCACCCGCACGCAGAGATCACATGGCTCCTCCAAAAGTCAAACGATCAATTCGCCTCGTTTTGGCTCTGTACTTAATGCACAAACAGTGCGATCTGCAGGGCTGTAATTGCATTGTTAGGGCCAAGGAACAAGCCTGTGCCTTTTCAGCAGACAGCTGGCAGGGAAAGAGGCATGTTGTTAGGAAAGAGAGAGGCAAGGCAAATAAAATTACTGCTAACGCTCAGAGATCGGCAGGAGTCCTACTTGCCTAATCTTACCGGTGGGAGCAAGCGGCTGTTGTAATCCAATTATAGCAGCATAAGCAATTTGTTAGACACTCCGCATAATGTAACAATTTCCCAATAAACTCTGACTTGTAATAACGTCGGCAAGAGCCCACATAAATCTGCCCGAATGGTGGGGGCTGGAGTGTTCGGCTGGGGGCTTGTAATTTGTGCCATCAGCACGTTTTGTGGAGTGTAGTGTGGTGCAGTCTTTCAGTGCAGGAATTTTAAGAGGAAAAGCATGGCACGCCCCTCCAAGAGAACTCCATTAGCAAGGGTCAAAAGAGATGCCAAACAAAGCTAGGAGGTGGCTTTTCTAAGAGGGAGGAAAAACCAAACCCCACACGCATGGCCATAGCTGATGAGGATTTAAAAATATTAAAAAGCGGTAATGAAAATTGTAGCATTTTAAATTACATCAGAGGGAGGAGGGGGAACTAGAATTACATCTGGTTTGGAGGCGGGGGGAGGAGAATACCCTTCTTCATATTTAAGCCATTTAAGTACTAAAAAAGGAGCTCAAATCTTGAAAAGGATGCTCTGTGCTTACAAGACAGAGAAACCACAGATCCTGTCCCAAGCAATTCATAATCGACAAAGGAAAAAATTAAACCTTTTCTACTATCCAGTTACTCTCCCGTTGTCTTTCTTGCAGCTCCTAGCTGGCTTCATGCATATTGGCACAGCATCTTGATGATGCATCTGAGAGATAAAACGTAGGTCTAGAACCATTCACTTTGAGCGTACCCCAGTGAATTTAACTTTTTTGGCACAATGATGAATGTCCCCTCTGGTTCATGCAGATCTACACAAAGAACTAATCTAATTTAGATATTATTTAAAAGTAAAATCAGTCTGCTGTGCTCTGCCTGTCACTCTTGGAGTACATTGCCAGTTAGAGCATCGTAGACACCAGTTAAGGGTTTATGTTTAGCAAGATTTAAGGTATCATATTTCTGTTAATCCCATTATTTAGCATTTCCCTTTGCTAAGATGCAGATAGGCAGCAAGCAAAATAATGTAGGACGCTTTATATACAACATAGGGATAGTGAGAGGTCAAGAATTTTCAGCGTTTTTTAAACAGTGCTGTGGTGTAAAAATTCCTGACTTCATACTGCTAACAATACTTTATTCATTTCTTAGCTCTGGGATCCTGTGAGGCTTTAGTGTGGAGTGACATTTCTGAATGTGTTCCCAAATTGTGGCAGCATAATGCCTTTGAGTAGGGTAAAAAGTAGCTCCCAGCCATACAAGAGAGTTTCTCTTATTTGCACCTTCTGCTGCTCTCAGACCCTGTGTTTTGATGCTGGGCTATGCAGGTTCCTCTGCTTAGCCAAAAAAAACCCTACAGAAAACCAAACCCAATGCTAAATCACTGACCTTGTACATACAGCTCATACAATCATGCCTATACCATGTCTGCCTTTATGGTAGTACTGTGTTTTGTATGATTATGGGGTGTATTTACATATTCACCTGCCATACTAGTCCTGAGATGATTTTTATTTAAACTGTAGAAGAGTAGCTGAGACGTGCACGCAGGCTGCCGTGAAGATAATGCTGCATATTTTGCCCTTCTTTATGTGGAAGTCAAGCTTCCATTGTTCTTAATCTTTGTTGTCTGCCAGCGTATCAAGATAACAGGCTGAGACAGCAAGCATTTCCAAAAGTATCCTAATAAATATTTTCTTGCTACATAAGTGCACCTTAAAAAGTGTGTTTAAAGAGGACAGGTATTATCTTAGTTTACCGAAGCTGAATCAATAAACTGCAGTGCTTCTAATAAAGCCACTCAGTGTCGGGGTTTAACTAATGGCTGATTTTCACGGCTTTGACAGTGAGCTGTGTGCGTTATTTTCTCCTGATATTGTAAAAATAATGAGAGCAAATTAGAACAATCAGTTTACCCCGATAGCTGCTGATTGGAGGTGATGGGCAATATGGCAGCGGGTAATCCATCTTCGGGCTCCTGTCACATTAACTTCAGCAGTGTGGAAAAGATCAGGCGGAGCGAGTGGGAATCCTGCCCAATCAGAAAGCTGAAATTAATGAGAAGAGCATTGTTCTGTGATCAACCTTTTAATTAGCAAGAGTGGAGATGGAGGGAGTGATGAAGCTGGCAGCACAGCTGCACAATGTTGGGCATGTTTTCGGCGAGGGGGGGGAAAAACATGGGTTTTAAATTACCCCTTCTGTGCTCCCTGTACACCAGCAGTGTGTCTTCATTCTAACCCCCTTAAAAGATCTTAATAAACAGCCACATCCAGGTTAATATTGCAAACGTGGCTGTTACTAATGAGTAGTTTCGAAGTAGGTCGTTTCAGGGGTCATTTAGGAAAATGTTGATCACTGTTTACAAAAAAGAGAGAGAGAGAGATGAGAGAGACAGGGTCTGGTGTTAAAGTTTCACTGCATCAAGGAAAGAAGAGGAGGGAGATGGATAAAATTAGAGTAAGGGACTGCCTGTTTTAATACTCCTCTCCTTATTTAGTATATGTTTGAAATAAGATTCCTCAGCATATATTTGAAACAAGACTCCTCAGTTAAAAATACTGTGTGCCATGTGGCTTTCAGTAGCAAAAAAAGAGGAGACATCAAATATCTGGGTTGATTTCCTAATGCTCCTTTTTGTTGTTTTTTCTTCTAATGTGTTTTTTTTGCCCCAGTATTTTTTGTTTGTTCACTTAACAGCAAGAAATTATAATTAAAAATATTTGACTGCTGTAATTGCTAAAATTGACTTGATTTTTTTTCCTGGTGGTTTGAGAAAATCACAGTTTTCTCAAGTGCATTCTAAAAACAGATACTGGAGTTAATGGCTGTCAGTCCTGAATACCAGTCTTAGGAAAATCTTTATTTTTGTAAAGGGAGAAAAATAATGTGGAGGGGGAAAAGTGATATTACAGAGCAATTTCTGGAAAGGAAAATAAGAAATGTTAGAAAATAATATTTATGTTTACAGTGGGAATGCAGCTCCTTCTGATTACCACAGTTCCTCTTTTTCCTTCCTTGCTCTCTGTATCGTTGTTTTCAGACAATTCTTTTCTCCTTCCCCGTAATACCTGAAGAAGTTGTGGTAGAAGAGTGAGGCTCCATTGCACCGTGCACAGTGACCGTGCTGCTTTCCTTTCATTTTTCCAGTCAGAACACAGGCTCTCTTTATTTTGAGGTATTCCACTTTGTAGCGCTGAACAGGAAACGAACTCTTGTCAGTTTGCAGGAGGAGGCAGAAGGCAGCGCCCTGCACGCAGCGAGCCGTGCGGGCTGGGTGGGTGAGTTCTGAGCTCACTCCCACGGCAGCTCCGTGCCGCCTGCTTTGGGTGGGCAGCACTGAGCTGGGGAGGAAAGCTGCTCTGGGTGAGCTGGGCTCCTTTGGGGTTCACTTCCAGGAGATCTCACCAGAGATCACCAAATACTGCTTACTGTAGTATTTGGGGTATTCCAAGTTTTGTAAGAGCTCTGTAATCTTTTCTCCTCAGCCCTCTTTATAAAATCAGGGCTTTGTATGAGTTTGCTGGTGTCCACATAGCTTTTATAAGCCAAAAGACACTGCATCTCCACACAGAAGTTAACCTGTTAAAACAGACTTTTTGTGCTATCTAACCAGTTGTATTTCTAATATAATAATGAGTGGGGCTTGCAGTTCTGCTTGTAAAGGTTGTCTTAATATTTTCATTTGTAAGAAACAGTTCCAATTTTCTATAACTTTTTCACTATTTAACCCTTCAAAGTAACATTTTATTTTAGCCTCCCACTCCCTGCAGCCTAAGGCAGAAAAAAAATTTGGCATGTGGGATGAACTGTATTCACTTAACAAACAGCTGTTCAATATTTTATTTTATTCGTATTGCTTGTTCTGTGCCCCAGGCTGTATTTATTGCATGCCTTTCAAGTCCTGGTCAGAATATGGAAATAGGGACTGCCTCCTGGGGGTTTCCCCTACACTTTCAGTGCTTCACAAACCTTAATTAATCCTTCCAGTGTTTCATGGAGTGAGTGTTGGACTCACAGCATCCCTTTTTTGCAGAGAAGTTCAAAAGTTATTTTAACAACTGAAATTTAGGAAGGAAATAGTTTATTTGTAGTAAGCAATGAGGTCTCACAGGAGGAATATTTGATTAGGAATTATAGCACCAGATTTTGAGATATCTTTTGTCTTTGCCATATTCTGCTTTTCTGTCTCAGTTCTTTCATCTGTAGAAGGATAATGCTGCTTAACATTTCCTCATTAGACTTTTGGGAATCTAGAAATGTATCAGTTGAAGCATTTTTTGTATTTAAACACTGGTTTTGTTTATATGCGCCTCATGTTGATTTGGGCTCTGTTGTTTTGGCATCTTCTCTCACCCCAGGACCATGTACATTTTTAAGGGCTGTGTTAGGCATACATCTTGGAAAGATGCACTTACCAATGGTTGCATTCTAATGGCAGTCAAATATGATCCTTGTGGGAGGCAAGAGGAAAATCAAAGAGAAAGTGGACAGTTACTAAGCCAAACATTCTTCTTCTTGTGGCATAAAACACCAAAAGCTCTCAACGCCTTCTGTTCTCCTTTAATAAAACTCAAGACCCAGTAAATTATTCCACAGCTGCTTAAATCAGTTTGTCAGCTTCCAAAGAGATTCCCCTGTGGGCGGAAACCAAGTGGTAAATTCTTGCCCCAAAGTAATCATACTGCAGAATAACTGGAAAGATGCAATGTGTTGCAGAATCCACCTTAAGTATGGAGCTTACCACCGTGACTCTGTAATGGGATGTCCCAACATGGGGTATAATATCATAAATACTGTAAATATGCCATTTGTGAACTAATAGGCAGCCTTGGGATTGTTAATGTTTGTATATATGTTAAAATGAACGTAGAGCCAATATTAATTCTTTTTTAACCTAGTAAAATAATTCATTCTAGCTCTTGGCTGGGTTTTGCAAATGTATGTTTTTATCAGTGTTTAATTTCTTGGTTGGGTCTATCTTTTACTTAATCCAATTATAATTTCATTCTTTGCTCTCTGAGGGCTAGCAAACTGTCTACTAGCTGTTGACAGAATATCAGCAACATTTTTTAAAATTCCTCTCTTTTTAAAATTTTCTATAAAAACTGTGTTAAACAGAGTTAAAAATTTCAGACTCAATTTAGTCTGATTTTTGCATGTTGAAAAGTAACAGCAAATTTCATATATCAAAAGGTTTTGCATGTTTTTTGTAGCTATATTAGTAAACCCTTCTTTATTAATAAACCCTTCTTTATACTCTTTTACATATGGTAATACTCTTCCACAGAAATCCTTCTTTTCTTAATGCAGTATTTTTTATTATAGGTGAAACACTTTAAAATTTGAGATTCAAAATTTTCATTTGATTTTAACTATTCCTTCTCATATGAGCAGTATGAGTCAATGTGTGATAACAGTAATTTTTTTTCTTGAGTAGTCAAACATAGTATAGTTCTATAAAGAGTAAGTATATTAAACTCATTTTATTAATAACTTTAAAACACAAGGATAACATTTCTTTTAAGAGAAATAACTTTGTAAGTTTACTTATTAAGGGTTGTTTTGTTAGCTTAACAGTTACTTGTAAACTGTTCCAGAATGTAATTTGTCTTTAAAGCGATTATAAAACCTTAGCTGTACAAATGAAATTAATGCATATTTTAAAGTGCTAGTTCCTGAAATATTCTTGTAGTTCCCATGAAGATGGGTCAGAGCAATGTGAATTTATGCATTACATAGATAAGTTATCAGTTAATGGGAAATGGGGGCATCCCTGTTGATTCTGCAGTCTCGTATCCTACAGTAATGCTCAATAGAGTAAAGCAGTTCTCACAGGACAACCTGATGTTTGCTTCCAAATATGTAATTCTCGTAGCACAGTGTTCTCGTAGGACAGCAGTTCTCATAGGACAACCTGATATTTACTTCCAAATACGTGATTACCTTTATTTCTGGGCACTTGTTACCATAGTAGCTTCTTTGGATCAAGTACTGACAGGTGGAACCCCTTCAAATATGAAAAATCAGATCAACACACTTCAAATCCTGTCCTCAGGTGGAGACACATTTTCTTTCAGAGTTTCCTGATACTGCACTAAGGAACTTTTCATCTTATGTGGGACCTCAAGTGACTCAACATAAATAGTTTGTGTGGAGGTCAGGCACTTGCCATTCTCTCCATTCTCTCAAAGTAAATCACTATCAACTGTCAGGAGAGGTTTTGATGGTTGTAAGAGTTGATTTGGAGTCATACTGGGATCCATCCAGCTGGCACCTGAGTTTTTGCGCTTTGCAGTCTCAGGAGTTTTCAGATAGCCACTGCAGTCTATACCCAGTTATATATCTATAACTGATCAGTTAAAGGCACGAGACAGTAACAATATTGAAATAAACCATGTAACTTTTCTTCTAATTGTGAAAAAAATAGACAGTTGGCCCTGGAGAAATTGAAGTTCATAGTTGCAGCATCTTGCTGCCCAGCAGATCGTGGCCTGATCTTCCCAGGAAGTGACTTGAAGGCAGCTCCTCCAGTAGAAGTGCCTCCATATCAGGATCTCTAAGGTCACTTGCATTACTCACATCTGGATCTTCATTTGACATCTAGACATCGTATGAATGAAGAACTTAAAGGTTTGTCCCAGATCCTGTGAGAGTTTACCTGGGGGCAGTGAAGGTAGAAAAGAGATATTCTCTGTTCCTATGTAATACATTTATTATAAATGTATCAGACACCATGAGGGATATCCTGTGTAAACCAGTGACAAACACAGTGAATATGGCCTCAGGGCAATCTGAAGTTACCTGGGAGTTTCCTAGAGGCACGATTGATGGATAAAACCTCACCAGAATAGGTACTATTCCTGTGTGTCATGTGCAACTCAGCAGTTCAGCACATGGTGGAAAGGTGTAGGTTGTACATTCCATAAATCTCAGATAGGCTCAAGCTCACTGGGCACTTGCCAGACTGAAAATTGACAGCTCTTCCAGTCATTCATGGGAGAGGAATGAAGCCCCATCTTTGTGTATTAACAAAGTGGAGTGCACAGTCCCATCAATGTTCTCTACTCATTCAAAGTCAGTTTGCTCAGCTGACAGTCAGCAAGTTTGCATCTGTGCCTTTTCAGGTTTGCTCTGAGCTGTGAATGATGAATGTCTCTTACAGAACAAGACATTACCAGCCTTGTTACACCAGAAGGGCTGGAAGGAGGATCCAGGGAACTACAGGCACCAAGTCTGACATTGGTGCTGGGGAAGGTCATGGAACAGATCATCTTCAGTGCCATCACGGGGCACATATGGGACAAACAGGTGATCAGGTCCAGTCAGTGTGGGCTGTGAGGGGCAAGTCCTGCTTGTCCAGCCTGATCTGTGGTAAGGGAAGGGCTGTGAATGTATCTACCTAGACTTCAGTAAAGCCTTTGATGTCATGTCCTGCAGCATTTTCATGGAGAAGCTGGCCAAGCCCAAAGAGTGGTGGTGAATGGAGTCAGATGCAGCTGGTCACCAGTTACCAGTAGTGCTCCCCAGGGCTCATTACTGGGGCCAGTTCTGTTTAGTATCTCTATAAACAATATGGACAAGGGGATCAAGTTACCCTCAGTAAATTTACAGGTGACACTTACATGGATGGAGTGTTGGTCTGCTTGAAGGTAGGAAGGCTCTGCAGAGGGATCTCTGGATCTCTGACTGGCTGGGTCAATGTACCAAGGCCAACTATGAGAATCAGGAAATTGAAGTGCCAGGTCCTGCACCTGGATCACAACAACCCCACACAGAGCTGCAGGCTGGAGCAGCATGGCTGAAAACTGCCCTGCAGAAAAGGACCTGTGGGTACTGGTCAACAGCAGCTGATCATGAGCCAGCAGTTGCCCAGGTGGCCAAGAAGGCCAATAGTATCCTGGCTTGTATCAGAAGTAGTGTGGCTGGCAGGATCAGGACACTGATCATCCCCCTGTACTCAGAACTGGTGAGACTGCACCTCAAATTCCAAGTTTTGGACCCCTTACTGCAAGAAAAATATTGAGGTGCTGGAGTGAGTCCGGAGAAGGGCAACAGAGCTGGTGAAGGGTCTGGAGCACAAGTGCTGTGAGGAGTGGCTGAGGGAGCTGGGGATGTTTAGCCTGGACAAAAGGAATCTCAGAGGCACCTTATTGTTCTCTACAACTGCCTGAGAGGAGGGTGTAAAAAAGTGAGAGTCACCCTCTCCTCCCAAGTAACAAGCAACAGGACACGAGGAAATGGCCTTGAGTTGTGCAGGGAAGGTTTAGGTTGGCTATTATAAAAACATTTTTCACAGAAAGTTTTATGGAGCACTTGAAGCTGCCCAGGGAAGCTGAGTCACAGACCTGGAGGCTGTATAGGCTTGTATATGTGGCATTTAGTTTAGTGGTGGACTTGGCAATATTAACAGATAGACTTGATGATCTTGGAGGTATTTTCCAACCTCCATGACTCTGTGATTCTACCTTCTGGGACCTTGCAGGTCGCTGGTTCCAGCCTCTTGTCTTGTAGATACTACTTTGTCCCTTTAGTGAACTTACTTAGTTACTACAGTCAGTTAAGGTCTGGTCTGCAGTCTTTTTTTCCACTGTTTCCATCAGAAGATTTTTCCAGAACCCAGTTGTTCTAATAACTGGAAATCCCCAGCTAGAGTTTCCAAGCTAGTTCATTCATGGAGAGATTGTACCACTGGTTCTTTGTTTCTTCCTTTTGTTTTAATAGTTCTTGTTCCATTTTTGATGTTTATCCACATATAGTTTTAGAGAGCTTTCATACCCGCTTTGTTTTATTAGGACAAATTGAATGGTCCTTAGGGAGTTGTATGATTTAAGAAATGGAAGAGAAAATATGTTTGAGCATTTGTGGGATTGAGGACTTTGTTTTCTAGGAAGAATTTATTTATGTTTACTTTTCTGATCACTCTCTCTTAGACAAAAGTTGTCAAATTATTGCCCTGAACTGTACTTCATGTATTGACAGTCTTACATACATGTAAGGATTTAATCCTTCTGGCTGATGCAGTGACACAGCCTGCATCCTTCTAAAAGGAAGAGTGAACTTGGACTAATCACTGCATCCTTCAACTTGTTATTGTCAGGTATCATGGTCCCTTGATTTTCCTGGAATACTGTTCTGCCCTGTGCAGTACTCAGCAAATACTACTGCTTAACTGGAATACAGAATCATCAGTAGTCACTGCCACTAATTGGCAGATTTTAAAATTTATCTTTTTCTCGGAGGGAACTTGTAATGGGAAATAACTCATGTTGTGCAGTAAAAGCAACTGTTCCATATTTTCCTTCATGTATATTTAACACAATCTGTAATTTACAAAAATAGATTTGAATTAGTCTGCCTGTGGAAGCTCATACCTAAGATAACTTCAGCAAGGCAGGCAGTCCCTTGTTGCTTGTAACCGATGGCTTCGTTGAGGCTGCAGCTTGGAGGGAAACAGCAGTAGTCACTGTATGCATTGCTGAGCCTTACTGTTGAGGAAAACAAAACTGAGCAGCAAAGTAGTTGTGTTCACAGTCCTGAAAATAGTATTCTAAGTGGCTGCATTTTTTTTAATTTTACCATAATAATGAATCTTGTCAGGCAAGTAGTCCTTACCTGCTCGACTCGTAACTAGGCTGTTTGCCTGTGCCTAGCAGGCAAAGTTGCCTTCATGATGCCCTGAATCTGTGAAATACAATTGGTCTATACTAAATGTGTGTGCACAGGTTCAGATTCAACTGTCTTCTCATAATATTAAAGTCTTAAAAACTCCTGTTGCTGCTCAACACATGATGAAACCTTTATAGCAGTGACAACAAACTGAGAATTCAGTTAAAACAAGACTAAAATATTTCTGCATTGTTTTTTTCTGATCTCACTTCTCTCACTTTAAACAACTGCTTTTGTTTAGACTAACGTTCATTTAGAAGAAAATAAAAGTGAAAACCACTTAACAACTATACTACAAAAAATTAGATGGTTAATTAACTAAGACTTGTAATTTCTCAGCAAAGAAAGCTCCCTCTCTGACAAGTAAACCTTCCTTATAGGTCTTTGATTGTAGGTAATAAAAATGTTCTTAATTAATGCCAATTATGTACATTTGTTGTTTTCTTTCAAGTCACTGTATTTTAGAAAATTGTGTGAACTACAGAGCTGAATCAGGTTGTTCCCTGCCATGTTGATTTAGATCTGTCAGGCATATTCTGGATCATAATTTGTAATCCCAAATAGTTCTGAGGTGGGTTGTAATGGGAGTATTTCAAGGTTCAATTTAGAAGACTGCAGATGATTAGACTTCACAGGCAGTTAATTAATTGTAAAACCTGAGTTTTGAAATCGGTTCAGGTTGTATGTGAAGATCTGTTTGGAATTTAATAATTTGTGGAGAGTATTGGCTGAAGTTCCTAGAGAACACAAGCATCATAAAAAAATCGATAGTTTTTGAAATTTTTTTAATAGTTGGACGGATGTAACTGAAAGTCAGTATTGGATGTCTGAACAGATGAATTCTGCTTGCTCTCAGCTTGTAAAGCCAGAGGGCAGGTATATCTGCACTACTCTTGAAGAACCTGGTCTTTAGTGGCTGCAAAAAATGAACAGCAAAGGCTTGTGAACCCTACAGTTGGAAAGTTATTAAAAAATAATTGTCTATACAGCATCTTTTTAAAAGATTTCCAGATTTTGCTTATGATAAATTGAATACATCAACATCTGACAATTGTAACTATCCAAAAGCCTGTTAAGTGTATAGGAACTCTGATAGAGAGGTTAGAAATACAGAGTCACTTTGGTTGAAAAAGACCTCAGGAGGTCCAGTCTTCTGCTCACAGCAGAATAGTCAATATTGAATTTATAACTCCCAAGTAAGCTCCACTGCCAGGAACCTGCTTCTCCTGGGTTTTGTATCTTCAGAACATCTGCCTACAATCTGAGGTCTCAAACTGCACCAAGAAATAAAGCCAGCAGCTGCTTTGCATAAGAAGGGCTACATTTTGCCCTAGCTGTTGCCTGCCTGTATCTCCTAAGATAGCACCAAGGACCCACATCAAGTTATGTAGCCTTGAAGTAACAAATACACAAAGCCAGCTGCAAGCTGTTTTCCTAAAAGGAAGGGAAAAATATTGCTGCTAATATACAGAAGTGATCACAGATCTGAAAAGTTTCAGTACTTGGTTGCTGTGGGGGAAGCACTGCTGCTGCCTTCCGGCTGCGTGGTCAGCACCACCTCTTACCTGTCTCATTCAGACTTAAGCCGCAGCTCTGTGGAGGTGGGGGGAGAACAGATGGGTTGTGGTGTCAGCCCAAGAGACACCCAGCTGAAGGTCACCAGCCCAACCAACAGATCTGCAACTGCAGAGGTCTTGCTTTCACTTGAGACGTCCTTTCACTGCTGCTGGACAGGTCAGATGTCACACTATAATCCTTTCCTGCCACATGCCGGAGGTGTGGGGAGAGAGAAGTTGTTGCCAGTGCTTTTCTCCAAGTCCTCTTGAGGGGATAAAAGGAATGGGCTTGGATGCCATCTGTACTGCAGAAGGAAGGTCTGTGTGTCAGGATTTGGGTGCAGCAGCAGGACTGTGTACAGAGTTCGGGCCCAAAATGGCAAGGACAGCTGACAGATGGGGCTGAGGGACATCGGCAGGCGATGTTGGGAAGTTTTGGTCAGGTGCTTCTGTCATCGACTCGGGTCTAGTTACTTCTAGTCTTTCTCATTGGACTTGTCAGAGACATAAAAACGTAGCTGTGGATAGCCTAGCACATCCTACTGTATTTCCTCATCTCTGTCACATACAAATATTAAAATCACAAACTTCTAAACCCAGGTGATGTTCTGAAGTCCCCCGGTGGTTACACGTCAGAATTGCTGTGATGACTAAAGAAACTCACCTAAAGCATATCCTCCCTAGGGCACTTACCTTCGGGATGTGTGTTGTTGCCGTGTCTGTATTGATTTTGGAGTGGTAGCTGGGTGTTTCCGTTTGAGACAACTCAACGTGAATTTTTTCATAACACTCGCCTTTTGGTTCTGCTTTGGAAGGCTGTGGAAACAATTAGTACTGCTGCATTTTTTCTAACTGGTGAAGTGAGACCATGCCTTTACTAACGAGTCCATTTTCTTTAGCTTTCACTTGACAGATTTGTTTGCTGACACCTGAGAGGAAGTTTACACTTGTATGGTGTGGTGTCACTTTGTGACATTGCCCTCAACTAGCACCTTTGGTGCTGGGGCTTCGTTCCCAGCATTAAGCAGTGCTTTGTCTTTGTGTGAAGTGTGTTGGGACACATCTGTTTAACTGATAGACCTGTGAAATGGAGTGGCTTGCCTATGGCAGCACAGGAAAGGAGTGGGAGAGTTAGGAATAAAACTCAAAAGACTTGGCTCCCATTTCCCTTTCTCATTTTTACATTTGCTCTGCCAGCTTTCAGTTTATCAAGAATTAATAAGTAATAACCTATGATTGAAAAGGCCTGACACTCTTTCTGTCGTGAGATGTTTCTCTGTCTTCAGCATTGTGTAGAGCTCAGAATTGTTGCACCTTTTTAGCTTTACTTAAGCAGCATTATTCAATATTTAATGTGAAATAGAAACACGTTATTCACAACTGCAGTCAGCTGCATTGGGATGTTCGTCAGCCAAAAGGAGGTGAGGTAGTAGGACTTTTTGATGCCATGAAAATTGAAAATTTTCAACAACTTTTTCATTTATTTTCTTGCTGCATCTCACATTGTACACACAGCTGACATGATAATCCTTCGGCTTGTCCTAAATTACATTTTAAAATAGAGATCAGTTAATTGCAGCAATCTGAATATTTTTAATCAGTTGTAGAGGGAATTTCTAATGACACTTGTTTCTCTTGAATTTCAGACAAACTAGTGGATGTGTTCTTAATTATGCATGTGACAAAAAAGTAAATCAAGTAAAAATTACAAACAACACTACCCAAGACTGCTTTGAGTGAATGAGATAGTTACAGCTTAGCATCTATGGCTCTTCTGTGTGGAGAGTGCTAGAGGGAGCTCTAACCCCTCGATCGAGGAACAGGCTGTCAATGGTGCATCTCAGAGTTTGGGCTGTGGCAGGAAACGTTGACTTTTTTGACATTTTAATTTTATTTTGTAGCAGGAAGTTGCATATGGTTTTTCCAGTCATGAGCCCAGATTGCTCTTCCTAGATGAGAAGATGCAAATAGTATGTTTGTGAGTGTACTATTGTTAGATTTACTACAGCTATTGTGAGCTACCTGAAAATACAGAAAACAAGTGAGAGGTATCAATGAGATGTTTAGCAAATAGAGAGTGCTAAAGTCTAATGATCTTTTCCTTTCACAAAGGAGAAAAAAATCTCACCATAGAAGACCTAATGGTATTTTAAAGAGAATACATTTCAAACTGTTGGAAGTAGAAGCTACTTTACTCAGTATGTAATAGGTTCTTAGATGTTTAGCCAATTATTATAGTAGAAGTTATAGAAAATGTTGGTGGTTGTTAGATAAATTTAGAAATGGGATGCATCAGTGCATGAGGATGGGAGAGATTTCTCACATCATATACTCCACACTGGTAACATTCTTGATATGACATGAAAGTAACTCTCAGAATGGGATGAAAAAAAGAAGAGAAAACTTGGGTTTTATTTGTGGAAAGGAAAATAGGGGAATTGATGCTATTTTCATTGTTTATTAGCAAACACACTAAAAGGAGTAGCAGAACCATGGCTTTGAGTGGAGGAACATTATGTGGAAAATACAATATGTTGAAGGACCAAGTGAAGCTAGCAGATCTGTTTTGCCACAATTTACTGGGGGATTTATATTGTTTATATGCAACATTCCAACCTGGCCACTTTGATTGAGTCTGCTGTAGGGAGAAGAGTAATGGAAAGCTTCCTCCCTCCTTTAGTTTGAGGTATTTTTTTGAAAGATTATTGGCAGCTAAACACTGAGCCAAGGAGGGATCCCTAGTGGAACAGTCTGTGACTTGGGCTTCTGAGTTATGCAATTTGAGTGTCAGCTGATGGGGATAAAGTCTGCTCAGCTGTGGAGCTGCATATGCCTTTCTGAAGTGCTGTTATGGTTAGGCCTGGTCACTTGCTGTAGCAGTGGGTACTGGTTTCTGCCTTTCTTCTGTCATGTGCTTTCCCATATCAGCAGCAATTGGCCTAACCCAACTTAATGCAATTTCTGAATATACAGAATTCATTGTCCTCAGCATGGATTTTTGGGGTCTGTTCCTCAGGTCATTAATCTTTTGCCAGGTATCAGTGAAAGAATGGACCAACACAATCTTAAGATATAATGTCAAAGAAAACCTCAAGGTAGGATGGACCTCTGGACGTCTGCAGTTCAGCTGCCTGTTCAGAAGAGGATTACTTCACAACCAGTCCATTTTGCTTAGAACTTTGTCCACTCATATGTTGAAAGTCTTCCTTTTAATGTCCAGAGCTTTGCTTGCCTTTTGCTGTTGCCCATCTTCCTGTCATAACACACTTCTGGAAAGGTCCTTCATGGGAATCACCCCAGTTTGCCAGGAAGGTAACATTTGTCTGAAAGTTTAGCAGAACAACTCATCTGGAGAAGACAATGCTCGTTAGTGAGAGAAGGTTATTGCATGACCTTGTAGAAGTTATAGGAGGCTACAAGGCAAAATCTCAAGATTTTGGCTGCAGACCACTGACCAACTTTAACTTAGCTCTGTACAAGAATATTTAATGGATTTGTCCACTTGCAGCTGCCTCTGTGGTAGCTGCTAACAGCAGTAGTATTGGTATCAGCCAGTGTGAGTTGCTGAGATGTCCTCTTCTAGATCTGGCTGTATTGGTGGAAAAGAATACCATGCAGCCTTCACCTGGCTGCTGCAAGTTGCTGCCCTCCAGGATCTGTCAGCAAAACTGCAAACCTGCTCTCAGTTAAGATGAGGTGTTTTAGTGTAGACAGTTTAAATAGCAGGTCTCTGCTAACAAGCTTATTTTGACTGAAATAGGTTAGGGAGTGCTCATGTAGCCAACTCCTCCAGCAGATCCAAGGAGTACATTTGCAATGGGAGCAGAGCACATACATGAATCTTGTGCTTCTTCAGAATGCTGCTGGATTTTTGTTTTTTACATCTCTCCAGTATGCCTGGAAATATGTATACTCCTGTAGCTGGGAAATATTATGATACCCAGCATGTATATTCCTGACTTCCAGTTCTGAATCTCTCACATTGCCTTGGCCAGGTAGTTTGGTGTGCTTATGCCCTCTGTTGTTGGTAGCAAAATGCATCTCTAAGAAAAAAACTCATGGAAAATACTACTGAGTAACCCATCTTGGAGGGCTTGTGTTTCATGGTGCTAAGAGTTTTACATAGGCAGAACCAAGTGGTTGGAAAATCTCAGTAGTGTTATTGAGAGCAAATAACAGGTTTTTACAATCATTCTCTCTCCCTTTGTGTTGTTCACAGTAGTGTCAGTCTTCTCTTTTACTTCAGCCATGTTTTGAATCACTTGAGTCCATCTACCTGTTCCTGACTGCCTTTCTCTGTGTTAGGGGAGCACATGAAGTAAGAAGGAAATCAACAGTAACACCCATTAAGAGTGACTTCACTCAGGCAGTAGATCATGCTGGAGTGTTTTAAAACCAGAAGCAACTGTTCCAGAAAACTGTAACTGCTGCTTAGAGCATTGTTTACTTATGCCTCTCCCTGACATAAATGAGTGCTTTGCTGCTTCTGGCCATTACCTGATGACTTCAGTAGACTGGTTCTCCAAGTCATAATGTGAATATTCCTTCCCTCCATTAACAGTAATAACATGTAATGGTCCCAGCAATTCAACTGTGGTTCTGGTAGCTATGCCAAGGAAGAAAGCATTTCCTTTGGTGGTTTCCCCTGGAAGAGATTTGTTGTTACTGGAGTATCTGCTTTGAAATTAGTTATGATCACTTTACAGCTAGGGAAAGGTGTGCTCTGAAATCTGTCCCTTTAAGAGTGATGGTGCCTGCCCTCCCCCCATATGTCTAGATAGGCATTTGGTCAGGGATCATAGTTTGGGAAAGTAACATATGCCAGTGCTGTGCTGATGCAAGCAGATTTCTCATCAGTGCTTGTTATTTGCAAAGACAACTTGGAGATGAGGAGGAGGAGAGGGACTCCCAATTCACATCCATTGCTGGCATCAGAGAAATTTTATTTTGGAGGTTTTTGTCCACACTTAAAATCTAGGTGGGAGACCTATATCGAAGGAAAGTTTACAGTAAGAGCTATGAGATTCCAGACAATTAAACTTTATTAGCCTGTCTGAAACATTAAGTATTAGCTTAAAAGAATAGTTTTTTAATCTCCTCCCTGTTGCTGTTTACTGTGTAGCAGTGTGGGAGGGGAGCATCTTGTCCAGCAAGGTATTATAGCTGCTCTTTGTATAGCCTGTGTGCAAGTGCCCATGGCTCAGTCCTATCTTCCCAGTCCCAAGAGAGACTCCCCACATTCCTCCTTTGGTGCCTGCAGCTTTTCTTAGCCTTGAACAAAATCAGCCTTTTCCCCCTCTTCTGTATCTGAGGTAATATCCTTAGCCAGGTGCCCTCCAGGCTGACACCATATCACAGGTACTTAGATGGTACCTCTGAAAACTATTGCCCTCCCAGGATTTCAGAAAGTGCAGCAGGTTGGGCTGCTGTGTCCAGCGTAATTCCAGTGATCTTTCATCTAGATGTATCCTTTCTTACAAAGCTTTTCTGCAGTGTGATTAGAAACCAGATGTGGACAAGCAGCCTAAAGCTCCAGAGAAGCAAAATTGCTAGTTCCTAGGGTGCTGTTAATTTCAGTATGTGTGTTTGAATTTTCTCTTGAAAATAAACAGTAGAGATGCTGTGGTTTCTTTCATGGTGCTTTCTTTTTGACTCTCAGATGTGATTGATGATCATCTACTTCTGGGTTATGTTCGTTTTTCAGAATGTTTCAGTGAGCTTTGCAGCGTGGAAAGTAATTCACTACTGAGCGAGTAAGTCCATATATGAGCTAAACCCATGGTTAACCTCACAGAGGCTGTTATGTGAGATGGAGGCAGACAGAAATGGGTAGATTCTAAACTGAGCTTTTAAAATAAAAGTAAATGGAGTGAGTTGTTTAATGACCTAGCATTGTAGCCTTGCTGTCAACTCAAACACTGGAAAAGCAGGTTCATCCTGCAAAAGAGAAAAAATGAGGAGCTGGCTGCCCTACTCATGTCTCTCAGGTGCTATGGCTCATGAGATCGTGTTTTTTATGGTGAGACAACCCCCTCACCACCCCCCAATTCTCAAAGCAAAGGAGTTCTTTTACAGAGAGCTGCCAGTGAGGAGCTGCAAAGGAACTTCTTTCCTCTCTGCTTCGCCTTGGCAGTCTGGCAATCAGTTTTGCAGCATTTGGTCATTGCAAGCCTAAAAAAGAAGAAGCCAGCCATAGAAACTGAACCTGTATCCTCTTAATTATGGTGTTACTGCCTTTAGGACATGCAAAAAACACCCTTTGAGCTGTATTCTCATATAATTATCTCTGCCTTTAGCATGGAGGGCTGACATACCTCAGCTCCGTTTCACCATTTTTGTTACATTGCTGTGGTTGCATTGTTGTGGCATCGAGTGCTACTTCATCAAGGGCAGTAGCAAACAGTTCCATTGCCACCCAAGTAACTTTGGGAAATTCAGCTGGGCTGAGGTTCTCTGGCTAAGAACACCTTTTCAGGCATCAAACCAAATCATCCTATGGCCATGCTGGTACTTTTTAATCCCTCTGCTTTTCCCACATGCTTCTAACTTGATACAGAATTCCTGAGCTTTTGCTTCTGGTGAAAAGTTTGGATTCACAGTTGTGCACATTTTTAATGTGGTCAATCTTGAGGAATATTCAGGATATAGAGGCAAGCATAACTTTGCTTCCACTGTGAAGCTCCTGTCTTTCCCCACCTTCCTTGGCCCCTGGACATACACCTCTGTGGTTCCTTTCTTTGTCATTCCTTTGCTTGGGTTTTTTCCCCCAGTGTCTTTTATCTTGTGAGTAAAGTTTGAACAGTACGCAGAAAGTTAACTGCCTGGAGTCTTTTAAATATAAGTAACACGCACCCAGTAATAAGCTGTCGGTTGTTTTTTTGCTGCCTGCAAAGAAACATAAACACAGCGCTCATTTCTGGCAGGTTTTTACTGTCAGAGTTTCTCCTATTATATTTATCTTACAATTTGCCAGGGGGTGAAGTTATTAAGTTTTAGCAGCAGCCATCGATCAAGTTCACAAGTTAACACGATAAAGGCTCTGTGCCGCTCCGATCCGGGAAAATGATGATCCTCACTCGGTAATTAACTAAATGAGAAAGTTAAATCTTACTTGAGAGCTGGGAGAGATGAAAGAGAGGTGTTTGTCAGTTTCTCAGTGGAAATTAGAAGCAGTTTTCTGCAATTCCCTAAGCTGCTGCTCTGTCATATTTTACATAAGCACTGGGAAAACGTCTTGTAATTAGTGCTGTCATGGAGGATTTTTTTTGCTGAAGGATGTTGGAATAATTCATTAGATTATCAAGAAAGGCTTGTGTCCTGAAATGATTAGCACAGTGAAATTTAAACCATTAACGATAACAAGTTTAGAGCTTGCTGCAGTGCAGAGGCACCCGGGGTATGTCTGTGCCTATTTCAATCATTTCTTATAATTAAACATTATGTCCTCTTTTTTCCTCCCCTTCACTAAGACCCATCCAAAATTCCTGTTAAGGTGGCTCTGTCTAGATCAGTGACTTAACCACAACGGGCGGTGCAAGCAATTGGAGGTGAAATGCTGCAGTTGCAGAAAAGCAGTAAAGGACATTTGTCTGTGTCAGAGCCTGTAGTCCCAGTGAGTCCAGGAAAGAGGGAGGAAACCCAGTATGACCTGTCGGTACTGGACTGTGGAAGAGAAGGCCTTTCCTTTTATTATGGAGAAACTGAAATTTGCAGTGGTGGTCTAAGCTCTCTCAGTATTTTCAGAGCTTCAGCGTGAAGATGTCTTGAAGGTTCAGAAGGTACCAAACCTTGCTGGGATCATTTAAACCATTCTTAATATTCTAGGAGGCAGTTTCTCCTTGACTTGAAGAGATGTCGTCTTGCACTGAGTAGCACAAAACCTGAATTCATCTACCCAGTGAAAGGTGCCTGAACAAAGTCCTCTGCAGTGACTAGAGGATGTAATTTTTTTTAAAAATGTATAAAAGTTGTGACCACTCACGTTGGTGGGTAAACACTATTGCTGTACTACAGTCAGGGAAGTTGCTTGGTTTTGGTTTTTTCTGTGTTTTAGGAGACTCCGTGGTCCCCTGTACTGAACAAAACCAAAAGTAACCTTGGTTATCATATATGGGTTACAGCTGTGATTTACCATAGCTGGTTTGTTTTATATGCAAAGCAGGAGATTTATCCAGTCTTTATTTATCTGTGTTGAAATATTGCACCTTCCTACAGTTGCAAGCCATTATTTAGATTAAAGTCCTTTCATATATTAGTCCTCTTCTACTTCACTGGGTATACAAATGTGCTTTGTGTTAAATGTAGCCATTTGGAGAAATGGTCTTGTAATTACGGGCTGCACTGGAGCATGCTACGTGGATCCCTGAGCTAGTACCAACCTGAGGCACTCAGTCCCCTGGGTTTCCTGGCTTATGAGCTCAGCTCAGCATTGTCAGAGGACATCTCTGCCATTCCTGCAGATGAGTCGTGGTGCCCAGAGCCAGCTGGGGCACCCCTCAGCCTTCACACACAGGCCTTTGTGGAAAGGGAGTTGGGAATGCTTCATCTGTTCCAGCTTAGTAGTTTGCTCTGTTATACCCAAATTTCCTCCCAGATGATGAGCTACCAGTGTTTATTCTTCTTTGCCATTTTTGGAAGTGAAGTTTATAGAAAATGTGATTGTGAGCAGTGTATTTGGATGGATATTTACCCTAGCAGTGTGGATGACAAGTGGAACAGGTTTTTCTTTATCAGGTGAGGCCTGATTGTTGTATCAAGAGAGGGAGGAGGCTGTAGATGATTCAATAATACACATGATTGATGATGTTGTTTTGTTGATGCTTTATTTTGTAATAGGCCTTTTTTCTGCCAGTGGATTTTCAGGAATCTTTAAATTAAAATTCTGGAACTTTTGTTCTAAACTGTAGTTTGAGTGATTTGAGAGCCCTATCAGTTTATCTGTCTCTACTCTGCAGAGCTGGTGTGTTCATGGCGTGTCCTGTCCTCTTGGTCCCCTGCTGGCACAAACCATAGGCCTTGCTGGGCACACTCTGGGCTTATGCTCACTCCTTTTGGTGCAAAACCAGAGCAGGCAAGGGTGCAGACTAGGTCTCAAGTGACATTATAAGAATACAGCTGAAGTATGAACCTCAAAAATATGGTGTTCTCATGTCCACTAAATTGGACATAAACACTGTAACATGCTTTTCTTAGCAGAACTACTTTATAAATCTGGAGTTTCACTTCCAGAGCTGTTTAAAGTGCTGGTCAATGGCTTCTTTAATTTACTCATTATTCCTATCCAAGAAGCCTGTGTTCAGGCAGAATGAATTGTTTTGTCCCTTCTAAGCCATCTATTTGCACACACATAAGCCATGACTTGTATTTGCAGATGTTGCAGCTTCTGTTTGATACCACAAACCAATGTTTTAGGTGTAATGGGGAGTTGAAAGCTGCTGGGAGAAGGATGTTCAGAAGGCAAGGAAAGGCCAGAACATGGTGCCACCCTGTGCAAGGAGCTGCCCCTTCATTGGCTTTGCACATGAGCTGTGTGCTCCACCCAGGCTCAGCATGTTAGGCAGACTTCAGAGTCCTTCAAATTAAAAGTCACTTGAATAGGTTTTTAATAAATGCTTTGTAGAGACAACCTGTTTTTGTAAGATGCACAGCAGACAAAATGAAAAATTAAATGAGATCAAACTTGTGGGTGACAATGTCTCCCCACTGTCTTAAGCCAGTATTTTTACTGGGATGCCTGTATTGCAGGCAGTTTAACTGCAGCAAAAATTACCAGAATCCCTTAACACAGGTGTTCAGTCCACTCCACAGGTAATCATCTTTTGCCAGGCCCTTAACTACTGTGGACTTTGCTAGAAAAGCTCCAGTCTTTCACACACAGGACTTGATGCCCACAGTCCCTTTAGTGATTTCTCTTGGCCCAAGAGAGAGTTTTTCTTTCCTGCTGCCCAGTACTGGCTCTATGACTTGTTTGCAGTCGTACTGTCCACGTGAGGATTGAATGAAATCATAACTCGCTGTCCTTGTCTTGCATGATCTTGCTGGACACAGCCACACGCAGCCACAGCCACACATTTGCAGGGAGGAGTGGGGATAAACCTGAAAACATTGAGCTGCAGAATGGAGCACTCCTGATGTGATCACCATGCTCTGTGTTCTGAAAGAAGCTTAAGTCAAACTGCAATCCAGAAATAGAAAAGAGCTGCTTGTTAAAAATCACAGCTCTTTCCTGTCTTTTTATACCAAAGGAAGATCCAGCTGTCTAGAAATGTTGAAAATAGTATTTAGGTGCATTATCTCTAAGAAAATGAAATTTATATGGTGATCAGTTAAGTAGATTGTCAGATTTTCAAATTTTGGTGTTCCAAAGTCAGGATTCCTGTTGGAATTGGGAGGTATTGAAGTTCAGGAGTTATTTATTCCTGAGAAATGAGAAACTTCTGCATTCCAAATCTACTACTGGTGACTAAATTTTGTGGTGTCTAAATAGCCTGCTGTTTTGGCACTTGCTAAAAAGAGGCTTTTTTGTTGTTTTTCCTTTTCCTGTTAAATCAATTAATTGTTGCATTTCTTTTAGTTCATTAGATATCTTTGCAGAGAGATTTAAGGATTCATTTTTTTCCCTTAAATTTAATAAGGGCCTCTGGCAAGGTCAATGCTTGGAATTATCATAGAAAAAAAATAAGGCATCCCTACCTCAGTATTTTAAGTGTTCTTAGATCTGTAAGTTATTTTTAATTATTTGATAATTAATTAAGAAGCTCTGTGTGTATTTTGACAATAAAAATGCTGTAATGATATTGACTGTTATTATAATGTGGTCTGGTGTTAAACTGTTGCAATGAAAAAGAGAAAATCACATGTTTTCAGCAGGAAATAGAAACTATTTGACCAGCATAAGAAAAATAATTTCCCAGCAAATGGTTAATCTTACTTTGACAAAGGATACCCTTGCAATGCAAAATGCAGACTTTTCTTCCAGTTAAATAATTTAGAAAGCAGAATTTATATCTTACTATCAAGTAGTAAATTGAAATGTCAATGTTTTGCTTTGTCCCTGAAACTCTTCTTTGAGCTGACTTCTTCTGACAAGATATTAACAGTGCTCAGAAAGTTGAAAATATTTTATTCTGTGAAAGAAGTATTTACCAAATGTCAGGGTGCATTTTAGCTGGCTTTGCTCTCGAGGTGTAATTCAATTTTTTCATCCCTTTCATGCATTCCCTATGAATTTTAGCAGCAATCCATTCTTCAGAAGAAAAAAAAAAAACGGAGTACAAATGCAATTTGCTGTAGGTGCATTGAAGTAACTGGTATATGTACATTAGAAATCCAAATGCATTTTACTGTCTACGTGTTAAATAAAGTTGTGTTTATGTTAAAGTGTTGCTGAAGGTTTCCCGTGTGACCAGAGTCCTTTGTGTGCAGCTCTGGCACGAGGCAGGGCATTGTCCTGCAGGCTGCACTCAGGCTGATGGCAGCAGTCGGGATCTGTGGTCTGACAGCTTTCGTGTGTCAGAGTGCTTTTTGCCTTCTGTTGTCTGCCCCCAAAAAGAAATTGTACAACTGCTTGTGTTTCTTCTCATATGTGTTATTTGGGTTGTTCCTCTCCTTCCTGTTTACAGACAAAACTTGCCAATGGCACTTCCAGTATGATTGTGCCCAAGCAAAGAAAACTGTCTGCAAGCTATGAGAAGGAGAAGGAGCTCTGCGTCAAGTACTTTGAACAATGGTCTGAGTCTGACCAGGTGGAGTTTGTGGAGCACCTCATCTCCCAGATGTGTCACTACCAGCACGGACACATAAACTCATACCTCAAACCCATGTTACAGCGGGACTTCATCACTGCACTGCCAGGTACTTCTGCAGCCAGAGGGAGCTTGCTCCTTGTTTATCAAAAAACTGTTCTGTTCCACCCTGCCCTGCTGGAGAGGTCTCTTGTAGGGTCAGTTTGCAAAGCAGATAATAGCTTTTGAATAAAAAGTCCTATACCAGTATGAAATTTCATAATATTTTAATTTGTGTTCCTACTGTATGTCAAGGCATGATCTAACACCATCATGGTTTGTCTAGGAGTAACTGCTAGCTAATCTCTGTATTGCATGGGTAGTTATCCCAAGCCACAGGGCAGGTAGTTGTGCTCTTAATGCCCACAACAATGCATGAATAACAAAATTTTTTAAATTAAAACTACTACTCTTTCTGGTTGCTCAGCTGAGGTTTTCCCTTTTCTTATTTAGATATTTGTCTCTCTTTCCTACTGAAATAACTTCCTGAAGCCATTGTTTTGATTATGTGTTTATTGCTAATAGAAAATGGAGGGCATAAGAGCAAGAGATGGAAGTGTTCTGCTTTTAACACCTTTGTAGTGCTTTTCATTGAAAATATTATCCCAGCTATTCTCAGATGTGGCATTGGGCAGATCTCACAGAATGCACACATAAAGTAGTGTACATGCAGTTTTATATCCCCCTTGTCTTATAGATTGGAAAACTAAGGTGGTAAAAGATCAGATATATACAGCAATAGAATTTCAGAACCAGACATAAATTCCTGGCTCTTTAGGTCATATTTTTTCAGACCATTAGGTCATACCTCTGTAGATAGATAAATAGTTAGATTCTTAATAGATCAGCATTCCCATGCCAGATGTCCTTAGTTTGAGAGGGACCTCTTGAGAGCAAGAAGTGGTACAGGTGTTGTCTCTAAACAGCCAGTTGAAGTGAGCTGTTTCTTGCCAAAAGCCTGTGGATACCTTTATAGAAGTGCTGAACTTTTGGCAATTTGATCAATCTAATCACTTGATCGTTCTTCAGAAGGGAGTTCTCAACATGAAATATAAATTCTAGCCTTAAAAGATGGAAAAAAAGCATGTTTAACTGTGAATTGTATAAAGCATAAAGGCACTGCAGGAGTTTTGCTAGGAAGTTAAATAGGTAGACTCATTGGATTTTAAGCTCATTGTGCCCAGTAATCAAATGGCTGTTGTAGCATTAAAAAAAAAAAATCTTAGTTATGCTAAGTACCTGCTTTATTTTAGTTTTTAGTAGTCCAGTGGCAATAATCTTCTTGTACTTGGAGCAGCATTATAACTTGTGGAAGTATACATGTAGGTGCTTACACAATTTTTCCAGGTCTTTCTCCAGGGAACCCCATGAAAGCACCCCATGAAATCAACACATCTCACTGCTCTTGGTTAATTTCTTCCTACAGGGCTTTTTCTGAGAATTTTGGGCAGGTGCTATAAATACTTGTAGAGACATTCCAAATTTCCTAGCCATACCATGTTTGTTACTGGTCTATTCCCAGTTGCCCAGGAAGCAGCTGATTTTAGTCTGTCAGAATGCAGAATAAATAGGAATCAAGCAGTTAATATGTGAGTATTTTAATAGTTGGGGGAAATGTGTATGTAAATAATGTACGTGCATCAATTTGCATATTTACAAAGTGCAAGTGTCCTAGTGAATATCACTCTGAGGGAGAAAATTAAAGGCAAGGAATTGCACTGGTGCAGACTCTGCAGTCTGTGCAGGATGTCCTGAGTATAAGCAGGTTCAAGTGAAGGGAATGGAAGGGAAGAAGGTAAGAAACTGCCTAGGAAAAGATGATGAGCACAAAATTCTAAATTAAGTCAAATAATGAAAAAAAACCCCTAAACTCTGAAAGTATTTTTTAGCTTTCTGAAATTCTCAAGTGTTCAGTATTCTGATTTCATTTTTACTACTTCATTCTCTCTCCTGCTCTCCCCCTTGAGTGAATAAAACAATAAAGCTACTTCAAAATCATGAGGCATCTTATCTCTGTCCTCCTAGCACAGTCCCAAGGAATGACCAGAATTAAAGGTAATTTCAGATCATGGGTATGTGTTACTAATATAGAGTAAAGTTGGGTCAGGTTATTTTCCCAGTGCTTTGAACAGAATTAAGATTGTTTGAAAAATACAGCTTAACTGTGTACTTAACAAAGTTAGTTCAGTTTCTGAAAAAATAAGGCTTCTGCTTAGCATTTTCAAGCTATTTAACATTTTTTATGAGGAAAGTAATTTTGATAAGGATTTCATGTGTGAAATAGCTGAAACATTCTTGTTGGTTCAGAGGGTTGAAGGGCTAATCGTGTTTCACATCCATTTAACAAAATCTTCTGTGACAGAGTTTTCCCTTTTTAAGGAAGCAATGCTTTGTTAGATACATGCCTCAGTGAGTTGTGCTGTTCCTAAGAAACAAAATAATAAAATTGAGTTTGCAACCAGGCCAGAATAGCTCTGCCCATCCACTTGTCATAAATGTGAGGAGGTGAGGCCAAACCATTAGTATCCTTTAGCTGTGAAGGGTCTAGTATCAATGGCAAAGGATGACTTAAGGACATGGCAGTAGTTACAGCACCTTATTGCAGCCAAGATCTAAAGTGCAACTCCTGATGAAATAGAAAAGGCACATGGGTGGAGATTACTGTGCCCATGTGTTGCAGTGTAGCCCTGCTTCCTAAAACCACCAGTTGTTCCCCATATATAAAATTAATTCATCTGGTGATGCTGCTGACTTAAAGCCACCTATAAAGATTCTATGGAGGCAGGCATTAGTAAGTGTCCTGGTGGGTCTGTAAATGTCTGTGAGCCTGCTGGAAGCAGCACAGACTGGGAAATCTGCCATTTCCACACAAAGCTTCAGGAACTGGGCAACAGGATGTCCATGTCTACCCTGCCAGTTGTGGAATTCCTGCAAATTCCTGTTCATGTTCACTAAACCATTATCTTCCTCTTTCCACAATTTGCTGTGAAGTCAATCTAAATTTACAAACACTTCTGGTTTTTAATAGTGGTTGTACATGTCTCTTCAGATTAAATACATAATAAAGGCTGATGATGCTTTTATTTTGCAGGTTGACATCTAATTTTGCATCTCTAAAGATAAGAAATGTCAGACCTCTTTCTCCACTCTCTGGTTGTGCCTGGTATCACTCACATGCTTTTTCTACATAAAGATTGAAGCATAAAATGCTGAGCAGAATATCTGGCCCGACGTGTATTCTAAGTTTAGTATATTTAAAAGCAGCAGGAGGAGCATGCTGAATTGTCTCATTTTCATGCAGTGGGAGATACTTTTGAGATCTTTTTGTTAAGGAAAAAAAGGTTGGGCCATTTTTGTGTCATGAACTCTAATCAAAGTCAGCTGGTTGCACCCAGTTTGGGTTTGCAAAAGTCCAGACATGTGACTGCAAAAATATACTTTCTGCTTTTTCTTACCCTCTCACAAGCAGGGCCTGATCTTTTAGGCTGTTGTTTTAAAAGCAAGAAAACATGTATTTAACTTTGTCCCAAATGTGAACCAGAAGGAAGATGCATGTAATACCAATCTGCAATGCTTCATTTTTGCTTGGATGGAACATTATGCCTGAGGGATGATGTGGTCTAAACTTTCCCAAAGCGTATGAAATTTAACCTGTGAAGTGAGATAATCTCTTGGTGGTGTGTCTCACTTGTGAACTAAACAGCCTTCAAGAGAAGCTGTATTTACACAGCTTCTCATTTAAAAGGCATCTTAGTTTTCCTGAAGTCTTGATTGTGGTTAAATTTGAGTTGGTAAGGGCACATTTTGACTGACTACATCTATCCAGTTAAGAAATACAGCATAACCTTCACTATGTAGACATTTCATTGAGCTGCTTGGTGCTAACCAGGCAATTGCTTTACATTTCATTCCGGTCATGTTGAAGTAAAGCCAGTCCTGGTATTCACACTGGAAAATATTTGCAAGTGATATTATTTTGGCGTGTATTTTTCCTTCACCCACTAAAATAAATGAAACTAGCAACCTGCTTCACTTTCTCCTTTCACAGCCTCTCCTTCCCTCTTGACGTGCCTGTGCATCTGCATATCCCTCCCTCCCCCCTGTCTAAAGGTACCACTACCCTTCAGGGCACACATTGGGAATATATATTTTTTTCTTCATTACATTTAAAAGCTACTGCTTTAGCAAAAACAGCTTTTGAGCCATTGCAACATGAGAACAGCTGTAGCAGTGAGATGAGAAATGGTCCTAATATAGAGAGATTTTGGGGGCTGCGTTGCTGAGTTGGAAATGCCATCCATAGAATATCCCCCTAGTGCTAAAACCCATCGAAGTAGATTGGAATGACTTCTTGGATTCTTTATTATTTTTAATGACTTGTTGTGCTATATCCAAAGGAAGTTGGATAACACTGTTCACTCCTGATCTTAGCCTCAAATGCTCTTCTGTGCATTTTGTCCAGCTCTGCATGCAGAAGAGGAGATGGAAGGAGAGTGTATCTTTGTACTAGCAGGGGGAGTTGTCTGTCCAGCAAATAATGTTTTTCTGTTGTGTTGTTGTTCTCCCCCAGCTCGGGGATTGGATCACATTGCTGAGAACATTCTGTCATACCTGGATGCCAAATCTTTGTGTGCTGCTGAGCTGGTGTGCAAGGAGTGGTACCGGGTGACGTCGGATGGGATGCTGTGGAAGAAGCTCATTGAGAGAATGGTCAGGACAGACTCCCTGTGGAGGGGTTTGTCAGAGAGGAGAGGATGGTAAGGAAACTGAATCTTCACCTCTTTTGCCCCCATTCAGGACAGCAGGGATTGTGTGTTTCAAACCATATTTGAAGAGGGTTATTCAAATATGAAATTTGGAATAACCTGAAACATCATGTTAGTTCCAAACCTGACAGTTGCTTACACCAAAAATCAGCCATTGGGGAGTTAGGTGCCACATTTGGCTATGTGGCAATGTGGGGGATTTTTTCCTCAACTTCCTCTTCTGATCATGCTCTTAGCCCACCGTGAAAAGTGAGAGATACAGACTGGGATTTTTACACCCAGCTGTCTTTCAGTTCAAATTAAGAAGCTGTGTGTGCCTCAGGGGAACCCTAAACCGGTCAGCAGTTCAGAGCAGAAAAGCTTTTTCAGGAGTGGCAGTGGGGGAGCATGTGCCATGAATTAGTTCTTTCCTGATAGGCCTGTTTGTTTTCCTCAGCAGATTTTCACTATTAGATATCTGTTTAATTTTCAAACTGGAAGCTGAGGGTAGGTACCATGGAGAATAGGGGACTTTAGAAATGCAGATAGATTAGTTAATAATCATCTGGAATAGCCTTACTACAATGTAGGTCTCACTCAAGTTTGAAGCTGCTCTGCTAACATTTCATTAGAACTTTCTCTCTCAGGGGTACACCCTTTAATACATAATTTTCTTTTCCAAGGGTGTCCCTAGGATGTTGGCAGAAGGGAAACTGGGTATGAATATTTCATAAACAAGATAAAAGTGACAGCTCAGGCATTTTGGTTGCTATTAAAAAGAAAAAGATACAGAGTTGCAAACAAAGACTCCTGGTTTATGGTTAATTTTGTTATACTGTTTGTCTCAGGAAGTAAAGGCAAGTAAATCAGGATTATGAGACATTCTTTACAAATAAATACTACTTTGATCTGCTTCCAATAGTGCAGTGTTTTAAAGAGTATAAAATAAACACAAGCATGACAGTGGTAACTTTTGCATTTCTTTTAGTGACTTATTCTCTCCGGGACTTCAATTTTTTTCTCCCTACTGTTGAAGTCACAGTAGCTCCTAAGAGGAGCTTGAGAGGTCATTTAGTCCTTTTTGTCTCCCATAGGAAGAGACAGATTTTTCCTAAGTCATCCCAAATCTTTGTCTTAACTTGTTCTTAAAATCTTCTACTGATGGAGATTCCCCAGGCAATGCCTGGGAAAGGAATTTGATGGTTTCACTTTTTTACTCTTTCTAACTTCAGTGTTTGAGAGGTTTTCCTGCTATCTAGGCTGTCTTCCTAGCTACAGTTTGACTTGTTACATTTATTCTGCACAGATAAACAGGACAGTTTCTCATTCTCTCCTTTCATGGGAAAGTTATCTTTCCCATGTTGGAAGATGAGCATGTTTCCTATGTTTTGCCTGCACTAGCCAACCATAATGATGTGTTGTCTTGTCCTCTTACTATTTTCAGTTTTCTCTGTTTAGACCCTTCCCAATTCCCATACTCCATTCTTGGAGTATGGTGTAATCAGCTGAGTGTCTTCTGCTGAGGCATCGCTGGGGTTTGCTCCCTCCACACTTTAGAAATAACATTAGCACCAAATACTGGTCTTACAGACACGTTACATTTCCAAAAAACAGGTGCAAAATTTTGCTTCTCATCTCAAGGACAGTCACCTTGTTACTGCACCTTTTCTTCAGGTTTGTGCTATGTGCTGCAGGTTACTTTGACTCAAGAACAAGTTGTGCCCAAGTCTTTCATATTGCCCTCTGGTTATCTCTGTGGTGAACAGATAGAGCTGTGTGGTTAGTAGATGCAGACAGAAAATACCCAGTGCAATTGCATCTGTGCCATATAGAACTTCATAGCTTGTAATCAGTGCTAGCTCTATGCATGGCAAAAGGAGATTACTAACTGGACAGTTCAGAATGATGGACAACTGGTGTTACTTGGTTACAGCTCCTCAATTTGCACATGAGCTGCCTGATTTCAGCATTTGCAGCTCATGATTTACAACAGAACTCCTCCCCCCCCCCAGTTTTGCAGCATGGCAGCCTTCACTGGCAGATTGTCAGGGAGCAGTGAGGGTTACACAGATTTAGAGAAATATAAAACAGAAGCCCAAAATCTGGGCATGCTTGTGTCCATCTGATTGAATTGGCTGGTCATCAAAACCTGCAAACAATAGTTCCTTTTATCCCAGAGCCACAGCACAACAGCTACTGGGATGCCATGGAAATTCCAAGCAATCCTTCAGCTGAACAGTAAACAACTGACTATGCATGCAGCACAGCACAGCTTACAGGTAGCAACCAGATTTTGTGTTACATTAGCTAGTAAAGTAAGAAAGAATTAAAAGGTTTTTAGGCACACAGGCTTATACACAGGTTTTTTTAGACCTGCCCCAAGTCTTCTAGGATGTCTCCAAGGTATTCTGTGCATCTCAAAAGAGGGTCTCATCTTCCTTGGCCAGTAATACTAATTTTCATGAATACACTTCCAGACTGGATCACAGTAAATAGGCATCTGTCTAGTTAGTGGCTTGTCTGCATCCGTGTGTGCCATCTTCATGTGTTTATTCTTATATGCATGTCTGCTGGTCATTATATTTGAAGAAAGAGGTAATTCCTCTGTCCAAACATGAAAGCACCTTTCTCTCAAGTAGTACTTAGAATTCTTGATTTAAAGAAGTATCAAAAGTTCTTTTCCTGAGCATTTGTCATTTTGCTTGTCCAGTCCTGTAGTTTGGTATTGCCTTACAACCCAAAGATTTTGGTTCATTGTTGTGATCTCTCTAGTTCAAGTGTATCAGAGGAGCTGCAGTCTCTGAAATTAGTTTTGAGGTGTACTGTATGGAAAGGACAGGAAGGCAATGCACAAGGAAGTATTGAACAATTAATTATGCTGTAATGGAACAAGGGAGGGAGAAGTGGAGAGCTGGCCCAGTGTAAACTCTGTGCCTCTGATGCCAGGATTACACTCGGAGGCATTTGTGCCTCTCTCCATTTTGTGAGGCATGTTGCCAGGCAGAGCAGCAGTTAGTACGCCCATGGTGGGGTTTACTAGCTTCCACACCGTGTTTGGTGGCTTCTTAACTTCAGGATGAGGAATTAAAGTTTTTTACACAGCAGGCAGTGATTGCCGTTTACAGATTTTTTTGGTAACAAAACTCTAGCTTGGGATATGAGTATTCCAAATCAGCGTTGAGATGAGGGAGGCACCACAGATGAGGTGTTGCTTACCAGCACAGAGTAGTAGCAGTAAAATGTCCGTGTACCCACACTGATACTGTTCTGCTAATGCAGATAAAAGCTAGCCTTGAATGTGTAGGGGGTTTGAGGGTTCCTTGGCTTCTTTCCTTTGCTTTGCATGCTTTATTTTAAAGGTGACCTCTGATAATGTGTGTGAGAATTGCAAGCATGAACCACTGTCAACCCTTACTGAGCTGAATGGGCCTATGTCCATAATAGAGAATTTATTTCCCTTCCCCAAGTTACTAGACACAGATTTTTCTTGGGTATTTCAGTGTTAAAATGCAACACTGAAAACGTTGCAGGGCAAACAAACAAGGAACCATCCCATCTTAGTAAATTAAGTTTGACCATGAAACTGTCAGCAGTGGGTTATGCATTTGTAAAATGCCAGGAGGACCTTTCTCCAAAATGCTGAAAGATTATTTGTGTTCAATGGAAATGTTCTTTTTCTTCCAGGGGACAATATCTATTTAAAAATAAACCTCCTGATGGAACTGCGCCACCCAACTCCTTCTACAGAGCACTTTACCCCAAAATTATACAGGACATAGAGGTGAGAAACAGTTGCCAGATATCATGGTGTTTCACTATGGGTTTTTTAGTTTTATTTTTTTCAAATGTTCCTGATTTATTCATGATGCTGAAATTCTGGGTATATTCCATTGCAGTGTAATATTTCATTAAATCTGGCATGTCTGTGTTTGGCTGGAGTTTGTAGATCTGGGATACTTATAAAAGATCCTGCTGCTCCTTTAGACAGATGATGAGTTGGATTGTGCAGTGAGCTGTTTGCAGGTGGAGTCTCCACCATTTGCAGATCAGATATCACAGCAGCACTGTAACATCTTGGTTTTCTCTGTTCCATGGTACTTTGCTCCTCCTGGTGCAGTGAGACCTAATAGGCTGTTACAGGAGCATATCAAGAACTGAGGCAGTGAGAAAGTGCATTTCTGAAGTCTGCAGTCCTAAGACTCAGGGAAACAGGAAGCAGCTGAGCATGTTTGCCTTGCATTCAGTGTGAGCAAATGGCATGTTCTGCTTGTTTCCTAACGGCAGAAGCAATGCTCAGGCACTGTTGTGACAAGTTTGTAAATGCGTTTAGAGCTCAACTGAGACTTTCTCTTCAGTTATTTAGCTGCTGAGTCACAAGGGGCTAAAGGTTGGAGATAGAAAAAGGCTTTTACATTACTTCTTCCTCACCGTTCCCAACAGCACAGACCAGTTTAGCCACGATATGTTTTCCAAGCATTTGTCTGTTTAATTGGTTTTATTACATGTATTCTGGAATGCAGTTATGTCATTGTATGGGCCTGATTGCAGGTGTAAAGTGTAAAGAAAAGTGTCTGCTGCCTTCTCAACCAAAAGAAAAAAAGGGGAGATAGTTCTGTGGTTTTTTTTCTCCTACATCTCATTTGTCTCCTGTCTCTCCTCAAGACGATAGAGTCGAACTGGCGGTGTGGAAGGCACAGTTTACAGAGGATCCACTGCCGAAGTGAGACAAGCAAAGGGGTTTATTGTTTACAGTATGATGATCAGAAGATTGTAAGCGGCCTACGAGACAATACTATTAAGGTGAGAATGCTCCATCATGGCATACTAATGGCTTGGAGTGCCTATGCCATAAATAATAGTGTCCTAATTTCAGTGACACCTACCCAGTCTCTTGTTAGTAACCCAGCCTTCTCCTTCCCCTTCCCCCATCTCCCACCTGCACAGCAGCTACTCTTTTATCTGGCTAGAGAGACCCTGTTTTCAGACAGACAGGCTTCGCCAGCAGAGTTTCTGTCCAGCAGTAATTACAGGCTATGTAATTACTGGGCCCTGTATCCTAGTGAGAAGGGTAAAACCAATATTCGTAGTAAAGCCAGTAATATCAAAGATGTCAATGTATTGCACCAAAGAGCCTGTAGAAGACTCTGCAGATGCCACTAAAGGTCTTCTAAGTGCACTATGGAAGATGTGCTGTAGTAAAAAGCAGTCTAGTCAAACCAGTAAGTGCTGAAAGATGAAAACCTTACTGAACTGTCCAGTTTTGAATGTTTGCTGTCTTAGATCTGGGATAAGAATACATTGGAATGCAAGCGAATTCTCACCGGCCACACGGGTTCTGTCCTGTGCCTCCAGTATGATGAACGGGTGATCATTACTGGATCTTCAGACTCAACAGTCAGGTGTGTGCCTGTGATTTGCACCTTTCTGTTTGCCTCTTAAGATTTCAGCTTTGCAAGCTGCTGAAATGATCTCTTCTTAAATGTGTGCTGTTCAAGCAGTTCCATGAAGTTGTTCAGCATTGTGCTGTCCTTATCAGATGTCCATGCAAATCGCTGTCAGGCAGAAATGAGAATCTAAGCCAAGGCCAGTCAAGGTCAAGATGACTTAGGAAGGCCATCTGGCATTTCACCAAGGTTTTGCATGTTTTGACACTCCCTGAGAATGTTATAAATTCTCTTTGAGAATAACTTTTTAAGAGTTGAGGTTTTCAAAGCAAGTTTGAAGGTTTAATTATCCGTTGTCATTTAATTTTAACAAAATGTGTATGACTAGATATCCTATGACTTTAAATTAAATTTTAGCATGATATTTCTTTTCATTAAATCTTTCTAATCTTGCTTTTCTTCAAGTCTCCAGAAAAAGGATGGACACCTCAAGGTAGCACTTGTGGTGCATGTTGTGCATTTGTGAAGTTCACTAGTCATATTGGAGGATACCAAAGAGTGTGAGGCCTGTAGTGTATATAGAGGCACAAATGAGTTAATGAATTGCAATATAAACTTGGATGTGAAGGGGAAGGTCTGACTTCTCCATGTTTTTATATATCCCCTCCTTGTCAGAGTACAAGCACTGCTCATGTAGTGAAGTTAGACCAAAAAGCTGCATTGGTGACCTTTTCTGGAGCTATTAGCATGCATTCAGATGGCTGCAAGCTCCTCTGCTTGTGTAAACTACTATTGTTAAGCTAATAGTTGTGTTGTTAAGCTAATTAAATTGAATTTGCAACATGTGATGCATGCAGTCTTGCAGTTCTGCTAGGTTTTGGGGTCTTGTCATTCATAGGAATCCAGAATTTCAGCAACACTGACTGCCTGGAGGTGATGTGGAAACTGCACTGGGCTAAACAGCGAAAGGAGAGGCTGATTTCTGTAACAAGCACTGTCATTTTCCATATCAGGCCAGGCAGGCCAAATTGCAGACTGGCTACTTGCCCAGGAATACTTTGTCTCCCACTGTACCTATAAATGTTTGTGCAGACCCCAGAGGCACATAGGATGCATCACTTTTATCCCTGGGTCTCCTCAGGAAGAGAGGCCTCATCCAATAGACAGTACAGATGGGCTCTTAATGCTTCTGAGATCTCAGGGATGCACTTGTCCAAAGAAGTCAGTGGGTCTCCAGCTCCTGTTCAGTTTGGCAACCCTGTCTGCAAACTGTTTGTATGTTAATGGCTCAGGTCTTTAGTTTTTTCTTTTTTGCATTTTCTAATTGGAATGTGGTTTTCCTTCTCATTTAGAGTTTATAAGTTGATGCACTTTAGTTTCCATAAGTTAGAAAATAAGACATTAGAAGTCTTTCTCACATCTTGCCTTTTCCTATTGCTTGCCTTATTGGCAGCAGGAAGTTTTAACTTCTGTGAGATCTGATGTGCCTGATGATACAGCCATTTTCTGCTTTCATATAGTGTATCTGGGATACAGGTGTGATAGTGCCAAAAGAAATCTCTTTATGCAGGGCAAAAGAAATTTGCAACAGAATAGCCCAAAATAAATATTTTTAAGGCTTAAAATTTTCATTTCAAGTACTAAAAGTTCTGTATGAAGCCTTTTTCTAACTTGCATCTTAAATTATCTTTCAGTTGGAACAGTTGGTTCCAATAACATTAAATTGACATAAATGCTATGTCTTAATTTGGGTATTCAGTGCATTCCTGGAATGTAGCTGTGTACCAGATGCACCGCAGGGTAAATGCAAATCATGGTGCAACTTGTGGCAATTACTTGTATTTGTTTGAAAAGAACTGTCTTGTCTTCTGCTTCTGTATAAATTACCACTTGAGCTGATAGTTCTGTGAGAGAGGTCAAAAATGAAGCCTGTCAGGGAACTTACTTCTCCACATTGGCTGGAAATGAAGTGTATAATGCACTGGCACAACCAAGAAACACCAGTCTTAAAGGCCATCAGTCTTCTACCTTTCCTCAGCATTAAATTCCCTTAATTAAAGAATGCTTTTTTGCTGGGTGCAATATTTTTATGGTGTTAACTGCATTGCAGGGTTTTTGGCTGCTGGACTGTCTCAACGTACACATAATCAACAGGTGTATCTAATACATTTTTTAATGAACTATTTAATAGATGTAGATATAACTTGTGGTGTTTGCTTCTCTAATATCACTAGCGAGTCAATTACCAGTCCCTGTCCCTCTCTGGCTCTGCAGAAAATTCGCAGTGCAGGTTGTTAACTCTGTTCTGTCTGGTTTGAAATGTGAACCTGCAGAGTGTGGGACGTGAACGCGGGCGAGATGCTGAACACGCTGATCCACCACTGCGAGGCCGTGCTGCACCTGCGCTTCAACAACGGCATGATGGTGACGTGCTCCAAGGACCGCTCCATCGCCGTGTGGGACATGGCCTCCCCGACGGACATCACCCTCCGGAGGGTGCTCGTGGGGCACCGAGCCGCCGTCAACGTGGTGGACTTTGATGACAAGTACATTGTGTCGGCATCAGGTGACAGAACTATAAAGGTGAGGTGTTTCAGAGGCTTCTTGTTTGCTGCTCTGGGGTATTTAGTAGCAAAGAGCAGTGATCAGACAGGGAAGATGGCCCCTGGCAGGATCTTCCTTTAGAAGCAGTGTTCTTCCTCCTGCTCATTTGCACTTGTCCCTCCTCAGCTGACCTGGCACAGCTCATTTGCAGAACTTATGGAAAATCAGTTCCAGGTACAGATGCAGTTAAAAAAGAACATTTTTTTCTGTGTTCTTTTTCAACTTGACCACTTCCATAACCTGTTCAGTCATTTAAACAGTTGTTAGAGGGCAGCATGGGGACAAAAGTGAAGGTGAGTTGATAGGAGATACTTAAGGAGGCACTTAACTTAAGTGTTACTGCTATGATTCCAGTCTGCAGCATTAAACCTCAGGAGAATCTATATCGTTTGTAAACAAAATCATAGCCCAAGAATGCTAAACCTGGAAGCTAATTTTATACTGTGTGGCAAAAATCTTCTGTGTACAGTGACCCAACCTGCTATCGGTTGCAGACTATAATCACAGGTCATCAAAGGAGTGATTTTCCCAGTCTTAATGGTAGTATCTTCATTAAGAACATTCTGGATGCATCTATTTATCATACAGACACCATCTTTTGTTAGTCTCTTCATAATAATTTTGTCTCTGTGTGGTTCCCTCCCCCCTTCCTGTCACAGGTATGGAACACTAGTACCTGCGAATTTGTGCGCACCTTAAATGGCCACAAACGAGGCATTGCATGTCTGCAGTACAGAGACAGGCTAGTAGTGAGCGGCTCTTCAGATAATACCATCAGGTGAGAGACACACTCCCCCATCACAGGGTTTTGTGCAAGCACGCTGTCTCTGGTGCCCTGGGACGTGCTGAGGTTAGGCAGCTGAAGTGCTCTGTACCCTTGTCAACTTTGAAATATGCTTTCTTTAGTATAGAACATTGGGAACTACTGGAAAGAGATATTAGAAGCCTGTTTTACTGTGTTGTCTTTCATCCTCTACATCTCAAGAGTCCCATACTAATCAACAAGTTGCATTTGCTCTGACAGTTCTGGTGTATGAAGGAGCTGGCAAATACCACTTTCTACGATGTCCTCTTGTGATATTTTAATTGGACTGTGTGTCTAGTTAAAGGGGTCAGATTTGCAGTAAGAGGCATTTAATCCTCTGCAGAAATCCTCCTGGGCTCTCGCCAAACTCTTCTTGTGGTACTTGGCACCTGGTTAACTTTGGAACAGCTGGTTTAGAGCATGAAGTTCAGTTTGCTGCCTTTTGCACTTCTCCAGCTGCCCTGGTTGCAGTCTGAGATTTAACTCTTTCTGGTATCACAAACCAGAATTTCTCCCTCCATCCTGCAGCTGCTGGCAGAGGAACGTCCCACTAATTTCAGGATGTATGGAACAAGCTTGAATATTAGTTACATGATATAAAAAAATGGCTCTGTCATGGAAATGGGAGCAACCTCTCTTTCCCTTTGTCATTTTTTAAGTAATTGTCTGCCTTTTGGTGAAACTTGAAAGCTGGACAGTGTAAGCAGGAACTCTTCACTTCACATGTCAGTAATAATTTTTCCTCTGTGAGAATGACCTGTGCTATTGTTTGCCTGTGGACTTAGTTTGCCATATGCTGCCTCTCCCTGCTCCGCATTCCGTAGAAAAACAGTGGTCCTTTGGTTGACATCACCAGGTCACTGTTCCAAATTTTAGTACAAGGCTGTCTCAGAGCATGACCAGGAAAGCTAAAACTTCCATCTCTTAATCATGGGAAAAGGTATTACAGGCATTGTGTAAGAGCAGCACCCTGCTGAGAACTGCAATAATAACCCTCTGCAGTTGTACCATAAAACTTGGCCACAGAACTAGAGCAAGAAATAGTTAAATACTACAGCAGCTAGGGAAGGATCTAAAATATGCAGTGCTAATAAAAATAAGTGTCAAGATAGTGATAATGCTAAACAGGAATACAGTTACTTTTATGCTTGCATTGGACAAAATCCCTACTTAATAGATAAATTGTGCTAGAATTTCAGGAATGTCAACAGTGAATCGTAATGGAAGTCAAGTTTAGCAGCAGTGTGAGCAAGGGAAAAGACTTACCCAATGCTAAAATATAGTTTTCTCCCAGCCATTAGCAGAGGGCACAAGTCAGTAGAAGGATGATTAAGAAAAAGGTTTCTAAGTCATCTTTGTGGATGACTTGGTGCTTTCTAGATTTGATTTTAATCCACTATCAGATGTTATGTGCTGGACTTCAGTACAGGCTGATACAGAACTTAAAAGCCCATTATTCCTCAGTTGCAGGGAAAGTTTTTTCCAGAAGATGAATCTTTCTAGTTTTGCAACTGCAAACGTTGAGGACATGTGAAGTAGCTGAGACATAGAAAAAATATTTAGGTTTTGATTTAGGCCAGAAATTTCACCTGCTACAATAGACATTACTATCATTGTGCTAATTTCCATCAAGCAGAAACTAGTCCATCGAGTTTAATCCAATCACTTCAGTATTCTGGCTTCTAGGTCCAAAGTTCCTAATTGCTACAGACAAAATCTGACCCCCCAAAACCAACCAAACAAACAAACAAAAAGTGTAGGCAAAAAAGGAACCAGAGAATTTAGGGCAAGAAAAAAAAATTAGACAATTTCATCTTGGGTTGCGTTTTTATTGAGTGGTTGGTCTTCATGTGTCTGTTTCTAGGGTGTGCACACATAAGGATCTGATACCAATCTGTTTAGACAACAGCATTCTTTCTAAGAGGTGGGGATTCACCTGCCTTCTCTACATCTCCCTGCTCTGCTTTCAAGTGAATTAAAGGCTGAGATAATTGCAGACCTCCCTCTATTTCCAGAAGTTCTCCCGAAGTTATAGGAAAGAGCAGTGGTAGTGTTTTTGACTGCATACACAATTGAAGTGATTTTTTTTTTTTAGTTAGTTCTCAAGCCTTAAGTTTAGTTCTTTTACTCTTTGTTCCTTTGAATGTTTAAAAAAGTAGAAGTTAGAGAAACTTATCAAATCTGAGAAAGACCCTTGGCACCAACTCTGCTAAGAGACCCTACTCTTAATAGCAGTCATCCCCCTTGTACATGAGAACCCATTTGCCATGTGACAAGGGACATGATCACCTCTTGTAATCCCATCCAGGTAAAACCTCAGACTGGGACCTGAAAATACAGGCCTGAGTTAGTGTGATGCAGCCTCCCAGAGCTGCTGGCAATTTCATCATCAATGGCAAGGAATGGAAGCACATGGCACAAAAGTTCCTGGCACAAGATTGCTCTTCCAACCTTTCTGCACCAGTTAATGTCTGGCATTGTCCATCCTGTTTACAGTCCTTGAGAGGGTAATGCTCTCTGGCAGCCAGAGTGCCTTTGGCTGACCTTTGTCATGGAGTTGCTTGCCCTGACCTTGACTGGTGTGCTGTACTCAAGTGAAAACTGTTGGGCCCTTCACAGATTCCTGAAAGATCAACTTCACAGATTGAAGAATCACTCTGAGCTCCTTGTTGGCTTCAGACACATGCATAGAGCTATCCTTTCTCAGTTCCACAGTGACAGAAGTGTTCTGTTCATTCCTCTTTTGTCCAAAATGAGAGCAGCTTGTTGTGGCAAGACAGCTGCAGCCATTATCCACCAGCCTTGGGCATCAACCAGATCTGGATTATTCCCTGGGGAACCTCAGGAATAAAGTACATGGGGGATGGTTTATCTCTTTCTTTGTCTCTCAAGCAAAAGTGACCTGACCTCTCAGCAGCTGTACTGCTTCAAGATGTGCCACCCAGAGAAATTCCATAAACCCCCATATTTCTCACTGCAGTGAAGTTCATGCCAGTCAGAGCACTTACTGAATGAGCATTTGAGAACACTTGTGACTGCTTTCTTTCTGCTGTGTGTCAGGGAGTCAGAGCAGATATTGCTCTTACAGGATTGCTGTATGAGCAGACCATGTCTCAGCCAGAGATGGAACACCTCTAGACTATACATGTCAAAGAATTTCAGTTCTTGTAGGCAAATAATCTTTTTATATCCATGGTAATTGGGAGTCATGTCAAAGAGCTGGCAAAAGAAATACAAAGCAAAGGAAAACAAATAGACTTACTTCATAACTGTTTGAAGCCTTTAACTAGTTTTCAAGGTAGTGTGCAAGTGTAAAAACTATGTATTTTAATTTATTCTCCATGCTGAAAATCCATCACAAAAACTAAAACTCTGGGATAGTTGCAGTTGAGAGAATAATGTGTTGCTGGGCCTCTTACTGTATATTGATTTGGGTGCCAGAACTTTTTAAAAATACTGTATTATTAGAAACAGTTCACATAGAGCCACAGGAGTTATTTGAGAGCAAGAAAAAAAAGCATTTAAAATAATAAGCACAGAGCATCCATTTTAGCTTGTGCATAAGGTGCCTGGATTACACATTAAACATACCTTGAGGAGGAGAAATGACAAAGGAGAAGGTCTTGTTAATTCCTGTACCTCTCACCACTGTATTGATAACCTAATTTGTCTGATGGAAGTCTCCAAATCAGAAATGGGCATGTAGGGGAACAGAAAGGGGCACATGCCCATGAAGGTGATCCTATCAATTGAAACAAGCTGCCAAGAGGATTACTAAGTCTCCTCCTCTTAATATCTTAAAAACAAGGCACAGCACTTTTACAAACTATGAACCTGAGTAAAATTAAGTGAGGCTCACTGTGAAGATAACTGGGAGATATCCTGTATTACTGGAGCTGTAGATACTAGACACAACTGGTTTGTGACTCATCTCCTGTGTGTTACTGTAACATCCTAGGGTCATGTGCAAAATCATGTATCTATTTAACTGTGGGGAAAGGACTGATAAATGTGCTTTGTTTCTTCTTTGTTGTTCCATCATAATCTTTATTTCCAAGTTTCCATTAACTACAGGCAAAGACCAAATGTTTCACTGCAATGCTGATATTAAAAAATTCTTAATGCTTCTTTGTACTCTCTTCCAGGCTGTGGGATATAGAGTGTGGGGCATGTTTACGAGTACTGGAAGGCCACGAAGAGTTGGTGAGATGCATACGCTTTGATAACAAGAGGATAGTCAGTGGGGCATATGATGGGTGAGGATATCAGTGCAGTCAATGCTTTGCATCTTCCTGTGTGTCTCAGTGTCTCCCATCCCACTTTGTGCATCTTCTATATAAATATCAGACTCTCTGTCTGTCATACTAAGAGGACCTTTTCATGGCCAGTAAGTGAGAACCATGCTATAGCGCACAGCTTTCATTCTTCTTTTAAAACAAGTCCATGTGATTTGATGTGTGTGGTCCAGTTCTTGTGCTTGGTAAGAATATCTGAGTGACTCAACCTGAAACTCCTTCCATGGAGCTCAACCACTTTTAAGAACAATCTTTCCCATCTGTGGTTGTCTGCAGGACAATTTGCCATTACAGACAAGTTGTCTGCACTCCCATGTGTTTCTGTTAGTTATTACCACCTGCTTTTTATGTATTTTACTTTATTGACAGCATATTTTTACCTCCCATTTAGTTCTATAAGCTTTACAAAGGGGAAATGCAAGAAGCAGGTCTCAAGAGCAGAAGGATTGCTGTAATTTTCCTTAAACTGGTGTATTAGCTAAGTTGTACTAACAGTTATTTTTTTTCTGTGAGGACTTGCTCTTTTCTCTTTAACAGAGCCATGGTGTTTGTCTATTTTTCACCACTAGGAAAATTAAAGTATGGGATCTTGTGGCTGCTTTGGATCCCCGTGCTCCAGCAGGGACCCTCTGCTTGCGAACCCTTGTGGTAAGAACTTTAGACAGAGGTGTTGAGGAAAGTGGGCTTGTTCAGAGCTATCTTGAGCTGTGAAAACTCAAGTCAGTTTAGCCCTAATCTGCAGGATCTTGAAATAATTTCTAGGGGTCTGGCTTTTTTGGGTGTCCAACTTCTTCTAATTTTGCAAGCTGTTAATTGCAAGCATTAAAAGTTAGAATCTCTGACATTTTCACTCCACTCTGGACTTTTCAACAGTTTTATTCTGTGATTTGAAGTTAATAACTGAATCCATTTTTTAAGTCATCCTTGGAATCCATATACTAGTGGGTTTACATTAATCTGTGTGTACCTGATGATGTAGTAGTAAGTTCTATGAATTGTTGGCATGAAATTTCTTTGAAACAGTACATTCCCAATTTGAGGAACAAACACACTTGGGATTGCTTTTAACTGCCTTTTGGGTGCTTAAAGAAAAAGCAGGACAGAAACAGACAGTGAAATTGCCTTATGCCCAAACAGCAACTACTCTTTTCATGCCGTCCACTAGTTTCTAGTGCAGGTCAATGATGATGTGGTTAAAATGTCATTATATGAGTGTTAACAACATTCACAGTTATGTTTAAAAATGGCTTTGCTTGGTCTTAGAATAATGTGGGAAAGTTGTGAGAAAAAAGCCAGGACAGCCAAGGCCTTGGGGTGGTTCTATAAGTGTTCCTCCACCACATTCCACGCAAAAAAACAGCACTATTGCTGGGGATAAAGCAAGATTTCCACCAGTACCAAAATCTCATTGAAAAATAAGTACTGTATGTTTTTATTTCTTAGGTTGAAAGTGTTTGGGCAGTGTTTCAATAGGTATATGTTAGATCTTTTCCTGCTGTGGCTCATGACTGTAGTCTGTGCTCTAAAACAGGGTCATACCAAAGCTATCTGATTCTCTAAAAGTGTGGTTGCTCTGCTGGCTGACCTTCTGCACACCCATCAACCACCTGAATTGCTGCTGTTGTAGATTTCACTGAAGTACTTTATGTCACATTTGGTGCAGGCTGTGAGGTTACTGGGACTCAGCTGACAGGCAGTAAGATCATTGTCATGCTACCCTTTTCCAATCATGTATTTGGACCATCAGCTACAGGATCAGAGTCCCTGAGAGCTTTGGATGCCTGCAGGTGCTACGTTGAAAAGCCTTCTTGTTAGCCAAACAGAAGTGCAAATAGTTTCATGGCTGGAATCCAGAAAAGCCCTTTGTCATTGGTCACCCAGTTCCGAGCTATGGAACAACTCTGTGCCCATGAACTCATATCCTGAGAGTCTATGACTTAAGACTTGGTATTAGTAGTGTTTCTCTGCTTCAGCCTGAGACAAATGTGTGCCTAGTAACCTGTAGACTTAATTTAACTGGTGGGATTTCCTCTGCATTTTCCAGCAGTGGACAGCCAAAGTGCCCCAGCTAATTATATTATAAATCAGAAGTGGTGGGATGGAAACACTGTAGGAATCTCAACACATGGGTACTCATAAATCCCTGTTTGATAGCAATGGAGGGGGCCAAAAGCAGGGTGGGGAGCAGAGGAAACTGTTGCAGTGCTTTTAGGACTTTTATGACAACAGGGTGTCCTTATACCCGCTTACCCATGCTTTGCTGTTTTTTTCCTCTTCCCTCGTCCTCCAAAATTAAACCTGGCTGCACAATGAACATCATGAGTCTCCTGCTGCTTGTGTTCAATTTTCAAACAGTAGGAGGAAAGTGCACAGATAACAAATGTTCGCTGCATGCCAGGTCCCTTCCAGTTTTGTCTTCCGTTAGCTGGAACAGTGCGACATGAATTTGACAGGAGCTTTCCATGAACACAATAAGCTCATGGTTCAGCTTTCCTTATGACATAAACAGTCCAGGTAGGGCAGCCTTACTTAGACCACAGTGACTAGGATCAAAAAGAGGGTTTTGAAAAGGACTTTTGAAAGTACCTCTTTCTCTTTCTCTCTCTCTCCCCACACCGCCATCATCTCAGTGAATAATCCATCAGTGGATCTGACTGGTGTAATGATACTTTTTGGAAGAACTTCTTTACTGCTATAACACAAAACCTGGAAAAACACTTCCCTTAAGTGGGAAGACAGAAGCTCATAAGGTGTTTATAAAACAAACTCAAGTCAGAAGATCAAAAAGGTTCCATTGATTAGAAATTCTAAAAGATTTATCTTAGAATCTGGCTTACATTTGCATTTATTCTTAGATAATTTTGATTTAAAGATTCAGAAATTCACTTTAAAGCATCTGTTCTTTGTAAACTGAGCTGTATTTTTGTAGTTTTGTGCTATAAGACAAAGATTTCCCCTTTAGTAACTAGCAATTCTCTTTTGCCTAAATGTTTGAGAAACCTGTAGATTCAGTAGTAAAGTATGTTAAGACGTGTTTTTCCTGACCTTCAGAATCCCCTTACAATGTGTGAGCACTAAAGAGAAATGTGTGTTCATGGAAGAGACTGGGCTCACTGTCACTGCACAGTTTCTGTTCCCTGGTGACCAAGGAGGAAGCCACTGCTCTCAGAGTGTCACGAGCACCAAGAGAAAATAGGCAACACACAAGTGAAAGCAGAGTGGATTTGCTCTGTGAAATCCAGGATCTTGCCATTGCCTCCTGTTAATTATGGTCTGAACTCTTGCCAAATTGTCATGCCATTTCCACTCAGCCTCGGAGCAGAATGCAAACTGCCTATAAAGAATGCCCTTTCTAGATCATATTTTTAGAACTGCTTAGGAGGAATTACTGCAGTGTCACTGGACTTTACAACAGGCTCCTTTAGTGTCCTCCAGTGTTAAGCTGTTCCCTCTTCAGCAATGGCAATGATTCCAAGTCTTGAATGCAAAGTTCTCATCTCTTATCCTGTAACCTACTGTACTTGGGAATGCTGTAATTTCAGGAAGGAGTTTTGGCATGGAATAAGGAAGACAGTGCACATGTCAGCCTCACCAGATGGAATTATGTGGGGTGGGAGTTTGGTTTGTTCTGCACCATGTGTGTCTAATACTGGGATTTAAGGAGTAGTGGGACAACTGTAATGTAAACTGCCTGCAAGTCAAGTACTCAGATATTTTCCTTGTCCTCAGACTTTTCCTTGAGAGAGGGTTTAATTTATGCTCTGGGATGATGATGCGCAGTGTTTCCTCTGGAGTTTACTGACAAATTAATATGACACTAAAATCAAGCCCAACTTCATCTTCCCTACCCCGTCCCAGGTGCCAACTAGTTTGCAAAGTAACATGCTGTGTCTCCCACTGGCATTTCAGGAGCATTCTGGAAGAGTCTTTCGACTTCAGTTTGATGAGTTCCAGATCGTCAGCAGCTCACATGATGACACCATCCTCATCTGGGATTTTCTGAATGACCCAGCTGCCCAGGCAGAATCCACTCGTTCCCCGTCCAGAACATACACCTACATCTCCAGATAAATAACACTACACTGTACCTCACACTCGCACAGGTAAACGAAAAAAACCAAACAAACCTTTAAAAATAAGGTGAGGCTCAAAGGTGTCACTAGATGTAGTGTGAGCCTGCTGTTTGAATAACTGGCTGGGTTTAGCAGTGTTTGTCATCTTGGTTACACAGTAATTACAGTGTCCTGTAAAAGGACAGGAATTGTTCTGGTACCATAGAAAGGGGATTTTATTTTAGGATTTGTGACATGTGGTTCCTATGACTCCCCCTGAAGAACTCCTCCTCCTCTGTCCATCATCATCAATAATTAAATCAGTTATACTGCTGTCCAGAAGGAAGAAGGGTTTCTGCAGAGCGAGTAGAGCAGCTGCTGCCTAACAAGAGGATGCAGATGGCCTGACCCTGGGCAGTTGTCACCAGGCAGGAGTGTTTTGGCAAGAACCTCCCTCTGAAGTGATGACCATTCTCCTCACTCTGCAGCAAGCTGATTCAAGATTAGAGTTTGGCTAGGGGAGGAGATGCTGAGGCACAAGCACAAGCCCAGGCAAATTAAATTGAGATGCATCAATGTGCAAAATAATTTATGGATTGGGCCTATCCCTTGTTCTCTCTCTCATGCCATGGATGTTAAATTATTCATATCAGAGCCTGCTTGGTTTGCTCATCACCTTTTGTCTTCGCCAGCACAGTGTGGGGAGTACAAAATGTTTCATATGTTTGGGTCAGCTGTAGAGTGAATTTGATGCATATGAGTGAAGTGGCATAACATGATTGCCTGTGTGGGTGGGTACATGCACAATTACTGTTAATAGCAGTAAACATAAGAGAGAAGAATGGCAGAAGAGCTGACAGGCTTCTGCAAGGGGTGTCCACAGTGACATTTTCCCATGAAAGTGCTCTGTCATGGGGCACCTCCTGTATTCTGTTTGGTAACTGTACAGTGATGCTCTGGACCTGTCAGATCTTGATTTTCTCAAACACTCCAGTCAATCAGATGCTATTTTAAATCATTAAAAGGCTTAATATGAATGGGGTTTGGTTTGTTCTGTTTTTTGTTTCCAGGACTCATTTAAGCTGCAGTATTTAAATGCCAGGACAAAAGAACTATCCACATAACCAATACTTGCTGAAGAGAGAGGCTCTCAGACTTGTTTCTGGAACAAAGTTGGCATGCGGTTGATCTCAGACAGGGTCTACTCAGCGCGGCTGACTGCTGAAGTGCTGCTATATCAGAAGATGACTTTTATCTTTCATGAACAGTTAGCATTTTTAAACCTTCCCATCCCTTTCTTCCCCCATTCCCCTCTTCATGGTCACTCTTCCCTTTACCCTATTTGATTCCCCTCCAAGCCCAGTCACCAATGTCCTATGAATATATTTAAGATGTCGCCAGAACGTGTTGCTTTGCTGTTAAGCAGAAGACTTACAGCCACAGTGCATCCTGCTGAGAGTCACTTCAGGGTGGGTGGGTGGGTGGGGATGCTGCTACTCTCAGGCTGAAATCAATATCCATTGCTAGGCCTTTGAAAAAGCATTCAGCTCTGAAGAGCAGCAGAAACACTTATAACAGCCAGACCATCATCCCCCCAACCCCAGCTTTCCTGCGGCTTTTGGCTGTTCTAACTGCAGACTTATTTTTTGTGGAGAGAGGACCCTTGAAATTTGACTATTATGAGCCAAATCCATCTCTTTCCTCTCCTGCCTGCTATGCTAACCCTTTGGAAGCTGGATGTGTATTGTAGTCTCCCCTTAACATCAGCTTTGCTGGGGAATGCTAGTCAATGAAAAGTTAAACTCTCTCCTGCCAAAGTCCCAAGCATGATGGACTGGGGCTGAGATCCTGTCCACCCCCACCCCAGGTGAACTGTTGGCCCAGGACAGTATTTCACTAGCAAAGGGATTGTCTGTACCATCTTCCTACTGCTGTTCTCCCTGAAGACAGTATGTTGCTGATGGCTTATGAATCATTCTGTAAATTGGAGAAAGTTTGAGGCTGGGCTGAGAAGGAAGGCTGGACATTGCTCCTATCCTTCCATTCCTTCTCCCTCAGAGATGCAGTAGATGGGTACTGGAAAAGGGAGCTGTTAAAAATTTCATGGAGCTCTCAAGTGCCACCCTAGAGTGACACACTACACAAACATTCTGGCCATGACTATAAGACTTTGCCTCACTTGAATTAGCAAATGCACACCCTGGAGATGGTGGTTGAGTAAAATGAGTTAGCCATGAGGACAATCATTGCATTTAGCAATGACTCCAGGCCAGTTCTTTTTGGGCAGCATTTTTGGGACTGGCTTTGCTAGAAGGGGTTGAGGAGTTTTTGGTGTGCTTCTGCAACCTATGTACTGCCTTGCAGTTTAGGGACACAGGCTGATTAGTCCTTTTGCTGATAGCTGAGATGGGTCTTTGCTTTCTGGCTGAGACTTCTGCTAATTGTCATTGTTTAGAAGACAAAAATAGCCCTGAAGAGTAGGTACATGAGAAACAATTCTGCATGTCTGAACTAGACAGAGGTCTGGGGGTAAACAGCTCTCTTCACAGAGCTGGAACAAATTGCAGCTGGCCTGCATTTAGATTAGAAATGACTCTGTAAATCAGTCCCTGGCCATTCCAGGTTTAGGCACAGATCTTCTGCTGTAGGTATGGAAAAATCTCCACTGCTTTAGTGGGGAGTTGCTCTTTTCCCACAGCAGGAAATCAAGGTCCTTTGTCTATGGGCTGGAGGGCTGCCTGCTAACTGGCTTTGTTAACACCCTCTGAACTTGGCAGATGGGATTTTTTTTTTATAAGTATTTCTCATCAACTTCACTTGGCTGGGGAAGCTGTTGCATTATTTCTAATTGCTTGGGATGCGATATTTCCACCAATGAAATCTAGCAAGGAGCTGGTCCAAGAGTCCCCAGAGAGCAGTCCAGAGGCTTGAGTAATTTAGGTGATAGCTAGGACAGACAAGAAAGCAATGGTGTTAGGGAGGAGGGCAAAGCTGGTTCTTGGGTAGTACCTAGTGCATTTCCTGAAGCACATGGGCAGCAGTGTCAAGCATCTCAGAGCATGTGATGACACACTCCTCTTTTCTGTTTGAACTATTCCTGTAAAAGAGTCAAACAGCTTAACAACTCTGCTCAGGTAACAGTGACAGAGTGACTTACCTCTGCAGAGTCATAAATAAGTTCTGAGTCACAATGTTTATCCACAACTAATTTTAAGTCCAGGAAGGCTGTTTTGGCTTTCAGGCAGCTCTACATATCATGAATACTGCAGTCCCAAAGCCAAAGTGGCAAGGGAGCAGAGAGAATCAAAGTTCACATCCCAGACTTCGTTAAATTCACTTTCTGAGTCTTAATACTATTTTAGGAGTCTCTCTAAGTTCATGTATTAAAAGGTCTGCAGCATGGCTGCATATCAGCAGGGGTTTAAACAACCTTGGGTGAAGATTTAATAATTATTTTCCTCAGTTTGGTCATCATCTGTCTTTTCCATTTCTGTTACTGTAGAAAACAATGATCTGTTACTCCAGCTGCTGAAGGCTGCAGAACTTCCTAATATTTTAATTACTTCTTTGTGGCCAATACCTTCAAGGATGTGTTGTATTTTTGCTGGTTGAGAGAATTTGGGAGAACTGGCAGACTGGCTGGCCAAACACAAGAGATACCACCACTGCAAATTGTCCTTGGTTGTCACAGCCCTGCTGCTCTATGCTGCTATTCTGTTGGGTCTTCAAGTGGTACCATACTTGGTACTGTGCTGTATAGAGCTCTTTAAGGTACATTTAGCAAGCAACTGCTGGAATCCATTTTTGGCACATGGTAAGAAAGGTGTGTCACCCTCAGGAAGGGACTGTGTGTAGGTACTTCAGACAGGACTGCAGAAGGGTGAGGATTCCCACCCCACTCCCCGAGTTGTACAAATTTTCTGATGGCTAAGAAGGAAACTGAAGTTAACTGATCTAACTTGAACTTGAAACTGCCGCAGCCTGACATTTGGTGGTGTTTATTGTGCACCCAGGGAGGAGTAATCTGGTAAGTAGATCTCCCAATGTCAGAAGAAAGTGGCTTTTTCAAACTCCCTTCCCTTCCCTTAGGATATGTGTGCATGTGTGTGTGAGTGTTCAAGAGTGCATGTGAGAGAGAGGTTTCAGCATGAACAGGATGGATAATTCTTCAACCAGATTGGAGTAATTGCAGAGTTTATAATGAAAAGAACTAGAACATGCCTGCTGAAAGGAGATAAAAAGGGCTGGAAGTGTCTGTGGGCTTTAAGTGTTGCACATTGCTTTGAAATTAAATACCTCTGCTGCTTAGAGATCGTCACTTCTCCCACAAGTAGGAAGCTCATGCTAGCCTTCCACCTTGGATTATGGCATGGAAAGTGCTGGAGATGTGGGACAATCTGTTGTGGCCACACCATCTCCTGCGTGTGACTCCTTTGCAATAGGGCACAGTTTTGCTGCAAATATTTCTCGTCCTCAGAGGAACACAGCTTGCTTTCAAATATGCAAATAGAAAATGGCATGAAGGAGATTGCAGTGAGATAACTTCTACAGATGTCTCCTCTGGAGCAGCTCCCTCTGCTCCCTGTTAACATTCAAGGACAGACACATCCACTGTTGGAATGGAAGGATTCAGGTGACAAGTTGAGAAGTCTGTGATCATCAGAAACACTGAAATGCTTTACACTTGTTCCTAAACTGGAAGCTGACTTGGACCACCATGCTCTACCTACCCACCTCCTGCTCCAAAGGATCCTTTTTTCTTTTTCTTTTTCTTTTTTTTTTTGAACATTGAAAAAGCTGGAGAGTATCATGCATATTTCTCCACTCCCAGGTATGTGTATCTGCCCCTTCCACATGTCCCTTCCTCAGTCTGAGCAGAGCTCCAGGCTTGGTTCTGAATTTTTTGGCATCCCACCTCCATTGGGAAGCACTTCTCTAGATTGGGCTCTTGCCTAACTTTGTTAGCTTTATTTAACATGATTTTATATCTGCCTTTTGTGGCTTATTATTCCTTAATGCACTGGGAAAGGGCAATATTTGCATTTAATAAATCACAAATACTAGCAGCTCTCCTTTGCTAGAGAAGGGAACAAGAAGGAATGTCCAGCCTTCCTACTGCAGGCTTGCTCTTAACTGTGGGAGGAAAAGGAGGAGATGACCCAAGTGATTGAAAACCTGGCATGTGTGGGGATGGAAATGGATCTCTACAGAAGTGGGGATGGTGCTGAAAATAGATCTTTTAGCTTGTGTAGTTGGCTGTGAAAAATTGAGGTTTTCCATGATCAGAAGTCATCAGGAGGTGATGAAGTAAGGCCTCCAACTGTTGAACTTGCCAACTGATGCCCCTTTTAGGATGCAGTGGAGACATAAGGAGAAAGGAATGGTCTAAACTAAGATTGCCAAGAGAAGAATGAGCTTTGCCAGGGTCTCCAAGTGGCATGCATGATGCATTTGACATGCTGAGCTTTGCCCTACTGTTCCCCCCAAAGTGATAAGCAGCAACTTCCCAGGAGGGGGGAAACAGCAAGTGACCTAGCTGTCCTCAAAGGAGGTCTCCATATGAAATTTGTCTATCCTGCTGGAAACTGGGTTGATTGGCAAGAGGGGGTTACAGTCTTTCTGCCCCACTTTTAATTCAGAGATGGGAGCAGCAGGTCCCTTGGCAGTGTTCCTTCTCCAAAATCCCAGTAATGTGTTGAGAGGATTGGCTACCTGCTGAGACTGAGCATTTGGCTTCCCCTCATTCCCCCCTTGCCCCATGTTTTTAAGATGAGGTGTAGCCAAACTACTGGGCAAAATTCCCAAAGCAAATCCCATGGGGGAGCCTTGGCACACTGCCAGAATAGATCATCCTTTGACTGGTCAGAAAACTTTTCCCATGTGTTTGTGCTTGTTCCCAAAGATTGCTGGGCCTCCACATATCTTGTCCAGCAGATAACCCATGGGAGTTGGCAACACTGGTTGATCCTTGGGGATATTAAGTTAATACTCTCAAAGTCAGAGGGATTCTGATGTACATGGATGTGCAGCAAGCCCTTTGGATACTATAGACAGCTCCTAAATAAGTCCCCTTTTTTAAGAGCCCTGAGAGATACCTTGATTTCTGCTCAAGCAGGAGCCAAGTGCAGCTGTGGCCAGAAAATCAGCATGAAATACAAGTCTTCATCACAGAGCAGCTGTGCTCGTTCCTGCACAATGAACAGGTTTTTGCCTTCACAGGCAAAGTGTTTTAACCTCCTGGCACTGGGGCACTGTGCAGGCTCCACAGATGTGGAGTTCTGCTCTTACCTCCGAGCAGAACTCCACATACAGGAGGCAGGTCAGTAGGCTGTTGGGAGTGGCTTTTACAAGGAGCTACCTATGAAAATGTTTTGGGCAATTCAGTGTGAAAATCTGGAGCTGCTTTTGAGTGTAAAACTTTGCTTTGGCTACTGTGTCTTTATCATGCAGGCACTGCAGGACTTAGCCTAGCCCCAGTTTTAGCATGGCAGAACAATAGTGTGGACCTCAGCAAAGTGTATTGTCCTGATTCTTCCCATCATTTTCCATCACTGCATTTTGGAGAGCTGCATGCCTGCCAGGCCAGCCTGTGCTGCATCACTCCAGCCTGCTCAGGCTGGGGGGGCTGTGGAAGTGGGAGAGGTGAGAAAGAACATGGTTTCTCCAGAGTTTTCTGTTTGTTACTCTGCTATATTTGTTATCTGGATTCTTAAGTAATGAGTGCTTTGAATTTTGTGATTATGTTACGGTGATGTGTAGTTAATGTACTAATGTTCACTTGAGCTAGGATCATGGTAACAGTGTGGTTTGTTTTTTTTTTTTTTTTAACTGTTCAGAAAATAACTTAAATACAAAGATTAAGCTGTGAATCTCTCCTGTTTTCCTTTTGGGGGGAAAGATGCTGTCAAAATACCAATCCTGTATCTTCCTCAAACCCATGTGTGTGGGTCACACTTCTGCTACACATGTACTGTACACAACATCTGCAGTGTGAACACCTGGCAGTGCTGGGGATGGAAGGTGGACAGCTTTGCCCCAAGCCTGAGGTGGTTGCAGCTTCACTGAACACAGAGTCTGCACAGCCAGTCCCACCTCAGAGCTGCTGCTCATTGACAAATGCAGCATGAAAGACTGCCCTGGCAGTCAGAAAAAAAAACACTTATCCCTAAAACTACAGCATACTTTTTAATTAACACTCTCTCCATTCATAGTTAATGGCCTCTGGCTTGGGCAGATGAGTCTGCCCTGTGAGCCAGAGAGTGGATGTCACTGACAGAGAAGAGTTGGAGCCATCCTGCCCATTAAAAAAGTGGGGGGGAAAGCCTGCAAAGATTTTGGGTTTTTCTGGGTATTGTTGCAAGATCCTGGTAGGAGAAGCACAAATTTGTTTTATAAGCTAATCAGAATCCTGCTGTTCAATAATGAGTGAGTAATTGACATATCACAGCACCAGCACACAGCTCCATGGCTGGGGATGCTTCCACGCTCACCGCTCGCCCAGATCAGAAGGCAGGCACCCTCGCCCTCAGAATACCTTCCTCTTAAAAGTGCTCCTTGGATAGCAGCATTGGATCTTCCCGTTTGACTTAACAGCCCCTTTTAAAACAAAGGCCACCGCAGTTTTAAGATCCTGACTCCAGGGGTGGTCAGAAAACAAACAAACCCCTGCACTCCCGACATCTCTTTCCCTGCTGGCTCCATTCTTGGCAGCCAGCAGGGGACTGGAGATTGGGAAGGCTCCTGCTTTTCTCAAGTGCTGGGAGCAGGATTCTTGTCACTTCCAATCTCCATCTTTCTTTGTGACAAGGTTCCCAGCAGCCCCGTGCTTTATTTGGCAAGGCTTTGGTGTTCATATGTATGTGTGGGTGTGCACACATATATAATAAATATTTATATACATATTTTATAATATGTAATATATATATATATTTGCACCTCTTTAACCTTTTCTGTTTCCTCTCTGCTATTTCTTCCCATCCAATAATAGATTTGGAAAAGGAGCTGCAGTGACAGGCTACATCCATTGTTTTGGATTGGTCTGTTACACAGAATGCAGCTTGATTTCAACAATCTGTGAGTGCCAGCACACACAAATGAGACCTCCATACTCACAGTCCCAGTTGTCTGTGTGTACCCAAACAACACACATGCTGCCTGCTCCCATGAGAAACAGGTTCTCTTTGTGTGTGTTATCTCTAAATGTTCCTTAGATAGTCCTTCCCCTTCTTCTCCTTGATGTTTAAAGATGAGAATCAGGGTCTTTATTCCAGATTTCTAGGACTAGGACAGTGCTGTCCTGCAGGGCATGAGCTGGAAAACTTCTCCCAGGAAATCTGGACTGGAATCCAAAAACTCAAGTACTAAAGAGAGTCTTTGAGAAAGAAAAGCAATCCTAATTGTAAATTTCCACTGGAAAACAATGAACAGCTTATCTTAAATAGATTCAGTGGTTAATTACCCTTTCTGTTTAAAAATGTGTGCCTTATTTCCACTTCAAATGAAGAAGGAAAGTAATGTTTGCCATAGCTTCAAATTAACAGCGTTTGATCAGCCTACAGCTTTGAAATGAAATCTTCTCTTGTTTGCTGGTTTTTTATTGTTGTCTTATATACATGCTTTCAAGAGTATAGTAAGCTACTTTTTGGAAAGGGGGAATTGGCCAGCTTAGATTAGCTAGGATAGAAAGAATGTAATTCTTACAATAACTGTTTAGGATGAGTTTAGCAATTGGGGGTTTGAAGAGGATGATGAGCTCTCAGGAGAGGAGGCAGCGTGGCCAAGGAAACAAAAGGCCCTGAGCAGACAGACATGCTGTAATGCTGCCATATATTTTTGTGGGTGAGCTGTCTGTCTGTCCTGGGAGTAAGGGCTGTTCCTGGCTCCAGCAGTGTCCTGGCCCCTTTTGTTCCAAGACAGCGTGTGGCACAGCTTCCTGTGCAATGGCACACATCAGTGCCCAGGATGTAGAAAGGATTCAATGTTTTGAATCATAAGATGGGAATAAGGTGGGAATAATAAGGTGGAATAAGAATAATTTTTAAAAAAGGAAAACTAAGCTGCTGCATGCACTCTCCCATGCAGTGGGCTGCAGCCATTAGAGATCTCAGCCTGACCCCTTTGCCAGGTGATCCATGTCCAGCAGTGCATATCTGTGAGCACCAGCCACTTTGCTTTACCCTACAAGAGCTCAGACCATATTCATTATATCCTCAAGAGACATACTCTTTGTTTCACTTCCATGTTACCTTCCCATCCTGAGCTTTCTCTCCAAAATTACTTGCTGACATGCACCTGGCTGCAGGAGCTGCTAGAAATCTCCAAACCCAGAGAGGTTGCTGAGCTGTGAGGCTGGCTCATCAGTCTCACCACTGAAGAGGATAAGGAATATGACCAGGGACACCTGGGCTGGAAAGGTCTCATCTGTCCAGGTAAATAGCCTGCCTGCAGATGGAGAACAGTCAGATGGGCTCTCCAGTGCAGCAAGGCAGAGACAGGGGCTGAGCAGGGCTTTCACTGGGGACAGCACTGACTTCCTTGTGGAGGCCACTGTGGTTTGAAGAAACTCGAGCCCCTGGTTAACATCACACAGCTGATGTATCCAAACTCCCTGTGCCATGCCCCAAGAACCCTGCTGGCATTTACCAAGGTGGATCAAGGAAAGCTTCTCCTCCAAAGGGCAGGAAGGTGGGGAGGTGTCAGACCATCTCTGTTTCTGCAGTGTCACCACCCAAAGGGCAGCCCTGGCCAACTGCTCTGACCTTTGGAGTGGCACCAATGTCTGTGAGCAGCTCTGCCTGCCCAGCCTGTGCTGCCCAGCTCCCTCTCCTCCAGCACAGGGAAAGGGGTCAGTGCCTGCCAAGCAATGCATCTTTTTGCCTTTGCATGAGCTGGTTATTGCTTCCTTGTGGAATTTATCTAGTTTGGACTAGATGGTGCTGAGCAAACCCCAAGAACCAGCACTGGGACCACATCCTATCCAAGGGTTTTCTATCTCATCTTGAAAAAGGGGACAGACCTCCCCTTGGGGAGCTGTCAGCTCAGGGAAGCTCTCAGGTGTCCCAACTGCTTCTCCATCCTCCTGGCCTCAGCAAATGCCATCACTCTGCAGGATGTGTGCTGGGACCAGCTACACCTGCTGCTCTGCCTCTGCCAGTTCTCACGGGTTTCTTTGTGTGCCTCAGGCACTGTCAGATGCCTTGAGGAAAGGAGCTGTGTGAGCATCCCGTGACATGGAGCGCTGGGACAGGAGCTCTGCGAGTGATGATGGGTGGGGATCAGGGTGGTTTATGGGCTCACAGCCACTTTGCCAGCTACAGGGAATATTTTAGCCAGGGACACCTTGCATGGCGGCAGGGGAGGAATGCCTGTAAAATGTGAGACAAGCTCCCTTGCAGCTCAGAGCAGTGGCTGTTTCTCACCAGCCCTTGTCTATCATGTGCCACTATCACCAGGTCAGGTCACAGGAGTGTCTCCAATTAACCCAGCCCTCTGGTGAGCCTTAATTGGCACTCCAGGCTCTCCTCCTCCCCCTTCTTGCACTTCTTGAATTTCTCACCTCTACATCTGCTGCTAAGCCTTTGCTCCCAGCATCCCAGCCACTGCTGGGAACCAGTGACCATAACCCATATTTACTCCCTAAATCAAGGCAGCAGCCATCCCCTGGCATGGAGCTATCCTGAAGATGTCCCTGCTTGGTGCCCAGCATCAGGCTGTGTGGCAGGAGGAGGGGCTGTGGCTGCAGGGATGAGCAGGGGGCTTGGGGACAGGTATGGGCTTCAGTGCAGAGGAGCTGGGAAGTTCAGGAAGGCTTTTTGGTAGGTACTTGCTGGGAGAGTACCAGGGTGGGGGAGAGATGGCTGCTGCTGCTGCTTCCTCTTTCCAGAGACCACTGAACATATTTAACCCTCCACATGCTGCTCCCAGAGGTGAGCCATGTACCTGAAAGACCAGAGTTGGAGCAGGCTGCAGGACACAGCATGGCCTAGCTCATCATCCTGTCCCAGGCTTGCTGCTTTGCTTGGGGTACATGTTTAGGGCTGCCCTGCAGGTGCTTTGGGCATGGCTGGGACCCACAGGCTGCATCTTCTCTTGCTGAGTCATCTCACCATGGTTAGGTCCAATAAATGGATCTTCATCCTGCTGCTCTGGGAATGAACCAGGACCATCCCCAGGACAGAGACTCCTGCAGGTCTGTCCCACTGTGGCCCTGTCACCAAGGTCTCTGCAGCCACCCAGCAACACCTGCACAAAGGTAAGGGTGCTGCCCTGATCCAGATGTGAAGAAGCTGAGTCTGGGCAAGACACAGGAACTCCTGAGCAGGGGCCAGCCCTGGGAAAACTGAACACTGGCAGCTGGCAAGGGCTGGGGGAGAGGCCCGATGCTTTCAGGAAGAGCTGGAGGCTCATGGGCAGGGGGAGACCAGAGCTGGAACATCCTCCATGGCAGAATGTGGTGCCCAAACTCTCCCACAGCCCAGCTGGGGCTGGCACTGCAGGCCTGGGGGTGCCCATGGGGCTCTCCCAGCTCTGCTCTGCTCTCCTGGCCCTGCAGGACCGCCCTGAGTGGGGCCAGCCTGTCGGGACCTGTCCCTTTTAAGCCCTTGGAGCTGTTGCCAGCCGTGGCTTAGTGGGGTCCCCATCCTTTCAACTGGCTGTTCGGCAAATTAAGAGCTTGCTATTAGGCTGCTAATTAAAGGCACTTCATTAGCAGCAGGGGAGGCAGCTCCTGGCCGCAGCAAAATTGGATTCCTCTGAGCTGCCATGAGCCGATTCTCTCCTCTCTGGGGTTGGGGGCTGTGTCCCTCCGTGCCCGGGGAAGCAGCTGCCTCCAGCCATGGCCGGGGGCTGCAGCCGCTTCCCGAGCGCGGGGGATGGGGCACATCTACCCCGCGGGAAGAGGGGGTGATCGGGGTGTCGGGTGATGCGGGGCCGCCCCCGCGCCGCCAGTCTCGGGGATGGGGCAGTGCTGCTGCCCCACTTACGGTTCCCGGGTCTCTCCCGTTTAGAGGGGACATGCCAGAGCTCTCAGAGGTGGCAGAGCATCTCGAGCGTCACCTCAGTGGTTCCGCTGCCCCGGGTTGGGCCGTGACCCCTGCGCGGGCTGAGCAGTCCGGAGGCGCTGCCCCTGCCCCCGGCGAGGGGAGAGGCTCCCGGACTCCTCCTCCGGCCGCTCAGGCGCCTCCAATGAGCCCCGGGGGCTCCCGGGCTGCCCTGCCTTGCCTTCCCTTCCCTCACCTCCTCCTTCTTCCATCTAAAAATGGGAGAGACCGGCCGGGCCGCCGCACCGGGGCTGCCTTCCTCCCCCTCTCCTCCTCCTCGTCCCTCCCCGCGCTCCATCCGCAGCCTCTCGCCGCCGCTCGGGAAAGGGACCCCGCGGCCCGGCGGGGACATCACCGGGGTGAGCTCCCTGCGGGCCGGGAGGGCTGCCCGTCCCTGCTTCGGTCTGCCCCACGGAGCCCCTGTGCCCCGCTAGCCCCGGGCCTGACACCCCTCGGCCTGACATCGCCCTCCCTTTTCTCCCGGCTTGGGATTCCTGATGGGATTAGGGGGGATTTGCTGTGCGTGAGCCGGGAGCTGCTGGGTGCTACGAACCCGGCTACCGTGCGGGAGGCTGGGGCTGTGGGAGCGGGGCTGCTCCTGGGGACACAGGCTCGTCCCATGTCCGCGCCCTGCGGGGACATCCATCGCTCCGGACATTCACTGCAGCACCCCGGGCTGTCCCTGCAGCTGGGGCTGCTCTGAATGCTCTGAGCGCCCCGGTCCCGGTCTGGGCTGGGTCACAGCTGCAATGGGGCTGTTCCCCACAGCCCCCGGCTCTCCGCAGTGAGGAGCCCAGCAGGAGAGGGAGGCAAAGGCGCTGGAGGGGATGAGGGTTCAGGAGGTGGGTCCGGGTGGTGTTTTGGGGTGCGCTGGGACCTTCCACGGGAACATTTCAGTGGTGTTGGGCCACTCAGAGCAGCGCCACTTAGCTGCTCCACTGAGGTAGGGGGATCGGTGTCCCTCCTTTTTCCATCTGCTGCCCCTCCCAGCTGGGCAGGGGTGCCCAGGTTACCCAGACTGGGTCACCACCACGGTAGAAAACCTCACACCACAGCCACAAGACCAGCCAGGAGGAAGCTGGATCAGCTGGGCTGGGTGCTGGGCACTGGCATGAAGCAGTGCTCAACACAGGATTCCATTGCACTGGGGTCTTTGCTCTGGGCCAGGGTCATCCCTGTTGGAAAAGGGGCAGTCCATGACACCTTGGCTCCTGGCTCTGCTGGCCAGGACTGTGCTGACCCTTCCTCCTCTTTCCCAGCGTCTCACCTTCTCCCTGCTGTCTGTCACCCTTCTGGTATCCTTTGGCTCCTCCATGCTCTATGGCTACAACCTTGCTGTGGTGAACTCACCGGCAGAGGTAAGGGATGGGCAGCCTCTCTGGGAGCAGGGAAAACAGCCATGCATCCCTCCCTTGGAGGGGGGAGGGACAGCTGTCCAGCAGCCCCACGTCAAAACACTGGCACTTTCCTTGAGCAGTCACCCAGAGAGGAATGGCAGGGGAAGGACATCAGCATCCACGTTCATGTACTCCAAACTTGTTCCCCCGGGAAAGCAGGGCCTGGAAAGCTGGCCACAACCTCCCTGCTCCAGCTTGAGTGCTCTCTTTGGTATCCCTAAGCCATCCTTAGGCCTCTCAGGTGCTGAGACTTGCTGAGCAACGAGACGCACATCCCAGTCATCCCCAAACATGTTCTGCCCTGCATCTCCTTTAATGCTGTTAAACCCACAATATTGTCCCTGTAGGTCCTCTCTTCCCTTGCCTTACCCTTTCTGCCGGCACAGCTGGTGCCCGTGCGTGTCTCTGCCCTGCAGCACATAAAGGCTTTCTACAACGCCACGTGGTCCCAGCGCTACGGGCACGGGCTGGGCCCTGCCCCCCTGACCCTGCTCTATGCCCTCACTGTCTCCATCTTCGCCCTGGGCGGCCTGGGGGGCTCGCTGCTCGTGGGGCTGCTGGTGGAGCGCTACGGCAGGTAAGGGTGTCCCACCAGGGCCAGGGTGCTCCAGAGGTGGGGTGGGACTGCAGGAGCTCCCTGCTGCTGCTTGTGCCTGCCAGGAATGGGGCTCTGAGCCGCAGCGCTCTCCTCGTCCTCCTGGCCGGCGGCTTCATGGGCTTCAGCCGGGAGCTGGGATCCCCCGAGATGGTGATCATCGGCCGCTCCATCACGGGCATCCACTCAGGTGGGTGCTCCCTGGGCTGGGCACAGCCCCTTGCTCATGGCTCAGTCCCCTACAGCCATTTCTAGGGGGATGAAGAGGGCTTTGTATCCCCACAGGCTTTGTGGAGGGGTTCTCTGGTACAGCCAGGGCCACCTCCAACGCCACGGGGCCCCCACTGTGCATGATGCTGGACATGGGAGGAGATGGGCCTAGGGTTTGGCCTCTCCCTTCTGCCTCTGCCATCCCAGTCCCTCCTGTGCCCCCCAGGTATCTGTCTCAGTGTGGTCCCCCTCTACCTGGGAGAAATCGCTCCCAAGAACCTGCGGGGATTCCTGGGCCTCATGCCCAGCATCTTCATCTGCCTGGGGGTTTTCTCTGCCCAGGTCCTGGGCCTGCCAGAACTGCTGGGCAAGGTGAGCACAGTACCCCAGCCCACACATGCTGGACACTGCTCTGCTCTCTCCATGACACATCCCATTTCAACTCTTCCCAGGACAGGTTCTGGCCCCTTTTCCTGTCAGTGGTGGTTGTTCCTGCCTCCCTCCAGCTCCTGCTGCTGCACTGCTTCCCTGAGAGCCCTCGGTACCTGCTGATAGAAAGAAATGACATCTGTGGGGCCACCAAAGGTGAGGGGATATCCTTGGGCAGACTGGCTCTGAAAGGTGCAGGGTGCTTCACAAAGGTCCTCCAAGACCAAGGTGCTTCCTCATGACATTCTTGCATGCCCATACCTGACAGCCCAACACAATCCTGATGGTTCAGCCCTTGTGTCACATCTGGTTGTGCCACAGCATTCCCATGGTGCCCAGCACTGTGGTGTGAGGATTTCCCCATTTCCTATGGATGCTGGTCCCCGCAGGGAGGCTGCTGGGGAGGTTGGGCCAGGGTAGAATCAAGCCCTTACCTGGTGCCATACCTGTGAGCTTGTGCCCTCTGCTGGGGACACGTGTCCATGGCCCGCTCTGCCCACAGCCCTGCAGCGGTTCCTGGGGAGCCCCGAGGTCCAGGACGTGATCGAGGAGATGCAGGAGGAGCAGCGGTCGCTGTCCTGTGTGGAGATGGCGTCGGTGTGGCAGCTGCTGCGGGAGCGCTCGCTGCGCTGGCAGACGCTCTCGGTGGCGGTGCTGAACGCCGGCATGCAGCTCTCGGGCATCGACGCCGTAAGCCCCACGCGCTCCTGGCCCGGCACAGCTGTGCAGGCTCTGAGCTCACACCTGGCAGGGCACTGGGCATTTCCTTGAGTGCCCCATCCCCCTGTTCATGCTGTGTTCCCTCCTGGCAGATCTGGTTTTACACCAACACCATCTTCGAGAACGCCGGGATCCCCGTGTCCCAGATCCCCTACACCACCATGGGCACCGGCGCCATCGAGGTCGTTGCCGGGCTGATCGGGGTGAGTGGGGGACAGACAGACGGACGAAGCCCCTCTGTGCCAGAGCCCTCTTGGCAGCTCCCAGCACCACCAAACAGGGGGACAGAGTGGACCCCCAAATATCATCTGTGCCACAGCACAGCCCCTTTTGTGGGGGGCAAAGGATTTGGCATGGGAATGGGAAATGGGATGAGACAGGCTCCATCTAGGAGTCACATCTAGGAGTGATGAGATAATTTTAGGGTAGCAGGGAGGTTGGGTAGAGATGGCAGACAAAGAAAAGGTTGGAGATGATGGAGAGGACAAGAAGTTTGTTCTGGCTCTCGCTTTCATTGTCCCTCTGTTAGCAGAGCCACATGTCTCCCTTTCCCCCCGCCCCCAGCCAAGCACTGGCCTGGCCCCAGGCTAGCAGCCCCCCCAGCCCAGCCAGCCCTCATTTAGCCAGAGAGTTAGCACTGGGCCAGGCAGATTTATGGCCCTTGTCCCATCTGCAAGTGTCACCCAGGGCCAGCCCAAGCCACCCGGCACTAAATCCACTCCCTGACAATTACAGAGATGGATGGGGGTGGCTGCTCCCAGAAAACAGGGAATGAGTGGAGGGCTGCTCCCCTCTCCCACAGCCCAATCCAGAGCAGAGTGGGGTCCCCTGCCTCTCTGAAGGGTACTCCCTACTCCCCTCCCCTTTCTGTGGGGGTGTCCCAGCCCCCCAGAAGTCGCCTAGCATAGAGCCAGATTGCTTGGGAGCAGCCCCACAAATGGCCCCTGATGGACATGCTGAGATTGGTTATAAAATTACAGGCATTTGTTCTGCTGTCAATACCCTGCCTGCTCCCACTGCCGCTGTGCTGCCTGCCCACACCCTGCTGTGCCCACTGCCCCACAAACACCCCATTCCCCAGCTCCTCTCCTGCCACTGCTGCCAGTGTGGCTTGTGGGTCGCCCCAGCCCTGCACCCTAACCCCTGCTCTGTGGGACCCATCTCATGCCCCATGCATGCTCACCCCTGGCACTTTCCATGCCCCAGCCCCAACCCTGGAACTCTGAGCTGGGGTTGCCCCCAATCCCCAGATACCACCCGGAGCATCCTTCCACCTGCAGCTGGATCGGGGGTTCAGGGCTGCTCCCACCCACCCTGGAGCTGCCCAGCACCCTGTCAGTCTCTGCTCTCTCCTGGCAGTGCTTCACCATTGAGAGGGTGGGACGGCGGCCCCTCATCATCACCGGCTTCTGTGCCATGGGGGTCTGCTCAGCTGGCATCACCATCTCCCTGCTGCTGCAGGTAGGGCCTGGCCACTGCCCCCACTGGGCAGTATCTGGGGCTCAGTGGGGGAGGGATGGCTAGAATCCTGGGGGAAGGAGCGTGTGTGGAAATTGGAGGTGAGCTGGCCCTTCCAAGTCATGCTTTCCCTTCAAAGCTAAAGAGAAGGTAAGTTTAGCACCAAGAACAGCAAAAAAAAAAAGAAAATACAAATCCCTAGGAGAAAAATCCTGCTGCTTCTGGTAGCTTTTTTTCAGAAATGTTCCCAGGGAGGCAGATGTGAAATGCCAGGGCAGGTACAGGGTCCTTCTCCTGCTGTCTGCTTCCGAAGGATGCTCCCGTGGCTCTGAGCATTCTGCACCATCAGGAGCTGCTGAGCTTGGCTGAGGCTGACCCTCACCAGCCTTATCCCAAACCACCCATTGCTTGTCTGCATCTCACCAATGTGTCCTGTGTGGCCGCTGTCCCCAAGAGCCACTACCCCAGAGGGATGCTGGGTCAGGGCCAGCCCCAGCAGTGTCCCCAGCCCGGTGTCCCCTCGCAGGCTGCCCTGCCCTGGATGCGCTACGTCAGCGTGGCCTGCGTGGTCGGCATCATCGCTGGCTTCTGCATGGGACCAGGTGGGTCTGGGGCTGTGGGAATGGGGAGCACTGGGGTGGGAATGGGAGCTCCAGGAGAGCAGCAGGGTTTGCAGGCAGGTGACAGGAGCTGAGCCTTGGCCCTGTGTCCGTGGTCCAGCCCTGGTTTATGATGCTGTACCTCCAAGTGAAAGCCCACTGCAAACCCCTCCAGCCCCACACATCCCCAGGGCTCGCTCTACCCCTCCTGCTGGGCCACACTCCAGGAGGAAGCAGAGTGAAGCCCTGGCAGCCTTCCCCAGACCTCCGTGGAGGTGTCCCAGCTCCTATCACAGTGCAGCTGGTGAGAATCGTCCTGCCCCTAATGGAGTGCAGGCTCCAGCAGCCAGGAGTGAAACCTGGACTGGTTTACCCAGTTGATGTATTAGCAGAGCTCTTAACAGATCTATAATTCATCCTCAGCCCAGACTTTATTCACTGTAATTACATCTTTAATTAGGATTTTAATGGCTCATTGTTCACAAACAATGATGAATAGGAGTTTTAAAACAAAAAAAATATATATCTCTGTTCTGGGTGAGCTGTGAGTAAGAGTCCGTCAGGGGCCCCACTCCTCCCTCACTTCTTGCGCTTGGCTTTTGGTTCATCTTTTCCCTGCATTTATAAAGAGGTCCAGCCAGCCCTGTTTGAGGCACCTGTGACCCCAGGCATGTCACCATATCAAAAGCAATCCCCTGCCAGATTCCTGTGTGTCTTGGAAGGTACTCTGGGCCTTGGATCCTGCCCCCCAACACAGGGACAGTCCTGGGACCCAGGATTCTGGCTCAGTGACACTTGGCTGGAGAGGCTAAGTCCTTCTAGAAGAAATAGCCACACCCTGTGTCCAGTTTTCAGACCTCTTACAAGTTGTCTTGGAAAACCACTTCCATACATTCTGGGTTCTTTCACTCTGCATGGGAAAAGCGGGTTGGAAAATGGTATTTCTGTGTCCTGCAGCAGATTGTGATGCTCAGAAAAGTGGTTGCTTCTTTCCTCCCTGAATCAGCCACAGTGGCAACAGAAGCTGATTGATAGAATGAAGTTTTCTAAACTGTTTTGATCAAGGGAGTCTGGAAAGGGCATTATTGGAGGGTGCCAGGAAGATGTTTCTCTATGCCTGTGATCTCCATGAGATTTAATATATCAGCATTTAGAAACATTTTTGGAAAATGAGGATCCACGTGAAATGTTTCACCTTTATTTTGACTCAGTCTGAAACTTTCCAGTCATGCAACCAGGGGAACTGGCCTGAGCACCCTGCAATGTGCCAGTGTGGTATGCCAGGGGACATCACATCACCCCCCATATGACATATCCCAAGGGACACCAAGGGTAGGACACTGCTCCACCACTCCCTGTCTCCTCCAGCTCTCCCAGCACCACCAGTTTGAACCATGAGCCTTGCTGGGCTCCAGCCCCTTGGCCACAGGACTGAGGTGGGCAGAACCTGGTGGCTCCAAGGGTACCTGGGTCACCCTGTCCTCCATCCTTTGATGTGTCCCCTCCCTCTGCAGCTGGTGTCCCCTTCCTGATGACAGCTGAGCTTTTCACGCAGTCCCACCGCCCCGCTGCCTACATTGTGGGGGGCTCTCTCAACTGGCTCTGCAACTTCACCGTCGGCTTCATCTTCCCCTTCCTGCAGGTGCCTGTCCAGAGGGGCCCTGGGGGATGGAGGGAACGGACACAGCCCTGCTGCTCTCCCGGGATGGGGTGCCAGGGCAGGGATGCCTGTGCTCTTGGCTCAGCTCAGTGCTGGTCAGAGCCAGCCCAGGGCAGGGTGGCTCTGCCTCGTGCCATGCCCAGTTTGGGAGTGCCAGGCAGTGTCTCTGCCTCATCCTGCTCTTGTCCCCAGATGTCAGCCGGTGCCTTTTGCTACCTGGTTTTCTGTGGTGTGTGCCTGCTGGTGGCCTTGTACGTCTACCTTGTCATCCCTGAGACCAAGAACAAGACCTTCATGGAGATCAGCCACATCTTCGCCACACGCCGCTCCGTGCTGTCCGTGCCAGCCCAGCTCATCGGCATGATGAAGCTCGATGGCTACGGGACCTTGGAGAGCAGCTCCCTGGAGGGCTCAGGCTCCAGCCTGCCCTGATCTCAGTGGGCTGGGGGCATGGGGATGGGGATGGGGATGAGGCTCGGTGCTGGGGAAGGATGTGGGGGCCAATTTGTTCCAACCTGGTCATCTCTCAGTCTCCCAGGACGTCTCTCCATGGCACAGTCTGGGCCCAGGATGAGCCCCATTGATGCACCAAGGCTGCACTGACTGCTGGGCATGATCCCATGCTGGAAGAGATGCTCCCACAGAGACAAGGGGACCTCCTGAACCAGGGGGTTCTCTTTACTCCTGGGTGTGGGGCCTTGGCAAGGGCTCCTGGCATGAGCTGTTTAATAAAGAGCATTGCCACCAGAGCCATTGTTTGGCAAGTTTAGCCTGGAATGGCAGCAAGCAGGAGGGTGCTGGAATGGGCAGGTGCTTCTCCAGCATCAGGGAATGGGAAGAGAGGCTTAGCCTCCTCCCCCCTGTGACTGGCTGGAAAGGTCAAAGTCACCCCACATTTTCTAGGAAGGGTGGTCAGGATGGTTCCCAGGCTCTTGCATCTCACCCCAAGTCGGTCATGCAAAGCTGGAGGCTGTTGCAGAAGGGACATGGAGCAGCTCTGAGCTGGGGGTGACTGTCCAGCCACTGTGCCCCTCCAGAGGCTGCTGGGAGCCCTTGGTGCCCAGCCTTGTGTGCTGGCCCCACAGAGTGCTCCCATGGGAACTCTGCACATTCCCAAGGGATCCAGGATAAACCTCATCCCCTTACTGCACCCTGTGAATTGCTGTGGCTCCAAGGTGCTCTCTAAGCACAACCTCTCCCATGTCTCTGCCTTGAATCCTGGGGGCTGTGTTTGGAGGGAGAGGCTGTCCTGTGTCCCAGGACCCCCCCAGCAGCTCCCACAAATACCCTGGTAAACCATGGGGTTCCTAGACCTGCCAGGAGCTGTCACTTGCAGGAAAACTACAACATTTTGTTCTGGTGAGAGGTAAGCCCAGGTGAGGGGAAAGGGGGCTGTGTGGCTAAAACACTCTCATGCCAGCACAAACATCATTTTGTTGCAAATAATTTAGCCCTTTTTTTTCCAGTTTCCCTCTCTGTGATGGGTCCACAGCTTGGTGTTTGGTGTTTGTGGTCACTTAGTGAGGAGCCCACCCTTCCTGCACCCCTTGGCAAGGCCTCAGGGCGCTGCTGGCTGTGTGTGGGTGCTGGGCCCGTGGGGACAGGGCCATACAGGCTCCCCAGAGCCTGCTCCCATCCCTGCCATCCCGAGCCAGCAGCCTGGGGCTCTGGAGCATGCTGGGCTGTGCCCAGGCCAGCAGTGAGAGCAGGGTCAGGCTCTGCAGCCCCGGCGCTCCCCGCTCGCCTCCCCCGCGCCGGCAGCAGAACAGAGCGGTAAATATGTGCAGCATTACATATGTATAATGGAGTGTAAATAACCCCAAAAAGTGCATTGTAAATAGACTCCAAGTTTATCCTTTATTAATGAGGCACTGAGTGCCCTGCTGTTTTAGAGCAGCGAGACTTTGATAATATCAAAACCTAAATTACACTTGTGTCTCTCATTCCCAGCAAACGACAGCATCATTTCAGGCCTCTTTGCCACTTGTATTTATTTATTCTGGTATTTATCTATCTCTCCCACCCAGCATGTGGGGCAGCTTGGAGGATGCCCCCTGCCCTCCATGTGAGGGCAATGGCCCCCCTGGGACCAGCCCCCCATTCCTGGGGATCTGGCATAGCCAAGGAGTGGGAATGTTGCCTTATGGCCAAGGACTGCTCTAAGTGGCCAGGGAGATGAGGCAGACCTGGGAAATGTGGGGTCAGGACCCATTTCTGTCAGGGTTTTAGATGCCACCAGAGCCAGAAGAGACCTCTTTCCAAGGACTGGGGGTCACTGGAAGAATTCTATGGTATCTTTTGGATGCATTTGTTCCTAGGGACTTGTTTGAGGGTACCATGTCAAAGGACATGACCATCCTCTTTTCCATCAGGGCCTAGGGGTGAGGAACCCCCACGCTCATGGAACACTGGCAACCATCAGTTTTTTCTGAAGCTACTGGGGCAAGGGTGGTTTTTTTTGTTTTGGTTGTAGTTCAAACTGCCCCATGCCACTGACCTTTTACTTTCACAAAAGAGGGATTTGGGCTTCCTTTCTGCTTGTCTTGCCAGGGAGGCATTCCCAGCTGCTCCACTGCAGGCTTCTCAGCAAGGATATGGCTGAGTGGGCTCTGAGCTGCTTTTCCTTGTCCAAAACTGCTTCCCCATGTTGAAATCCAGCTCCCTGGACTGAGGCCTCCAAAAGCACTGGTTCTGTCTGGTGAGGATAAGGATGTATTCTCTAGTAGTGTCCAAACAGACCTTGAAAAACTGGAGAAGGTGCCAAGAAGAGTGTGAGAAATTACTTGGGCAGCTGGAAATGCTGCTGATCCTTTTAAGGTTTGCAGAAACAAAGAAGAAGGTGGCTCTCTCCAAATGCACAAGTGCCTTCTCCTGGTGTGCCCAGTGCTAAAGGCTGGGTGGGCTCAAGGCTGAAGTATTCACATGGAGGGCTGGGGCTCAGCCCTGGAATGTGGAATGGGAGAGAAGACCCTCGTTTAAACTCTCCAGATGCTTTGAATGGTGGTCCTCAAGGAAATGGTCATGGCCCGTCACTGGATATCTGCATGGAAGCTCTCTAGGCTTGAGCTCACCTGGCTCAAGGTACTGGGTCACATCTTAACTGGAAAGCAGATTAAGGCTTGCTGGAGACACCCTGGTGTCCCTGTGCAATATCTGGGGATTGGTGAGGCCATAAGTGGCTACAGAGATTGGTCAGACAAGAGCACTCACACCCTGCCAGTGCCCTCATTCCCTATGGCTCCAGCAGAGATGGGCTCCAGGAGGATGGATCCTGGGGATCCACCAAGCCTTCTCTCACTGGTTTCACCAGGTGTTCTAATAGCAATCTGTCCCTGTCACCACCACAGGAATGCCTTCACTCCCCACAAACCTCACCTGACTGCAGAGCTCCACCAGGGACCAGTTTTGACTGAGATGGGTTCCTGTGTGCTCCACGTGCTCCCATATTCCGTGTAGAAAAAGCAGTGCTGGGGCAGCCCCCAGAGTTTGGTGCAGAATTTGTCCCTGCCTCTGGTTTCACTAAGGCTGTCCATGGTCCCAACTTAGCAGCCACAGCAGAAGGGTGCTGGACACAGGGAACATTGCCTGGAATCAGCTGGGTTTGGAAATAGACCCCGTGTTTGCAGCCTGGGCTCTGGATGTGTTTGAGACGTTCAGAGACTGATTCAGGGACTTGAAGGTGGATGAGAGGCTTGACCTGCCCCTGCAAATCATGCCTGCAGCCCAGGAAGCCAAGCATGGCCTGGGCTGCATCACAGGAGGTCTGACCAACAGGGCAAGGGATTCTGTCCCTCCAGTACGCTGCAGTGATTCCCAGCTGGAATGCTGTGTCCCCCTCTGGGGTCCTCAGCACAGGAAGGACATGGGCCTGCTGGAGCAAGTCCAGAACAGGCCATGAAGGTGCTCAGAGTGCTGGAGCACCTCTCCTGTGAAGACAGGCTGAGATGGCTGAGGTCGCTTAGCCAGGAGAAGAGAAGGCTCTGGGGAGGTTTCACTGCAAGAGGCTGCAAAGGGGCTGCAAGAAACTGGGAAGTGACTTGGTAGAAGGGCATGTAGTGATAGGACAAGAGAGAATTGTTTAAACTAACAAAATGCAGGTTAGATCAGATATAAGGGAGAAATTCTTGACTGTGAGACTGGTGAGGATGCCCCATCCCTGGAAGTGTTCAAGTTGGCCAAGTGGCTGCCCTGGACCATGGGCACTGCTCACATAATATCTGCCAGGATACAAGTCACCCAGAAGGAAAAGATTGCACATTCAAAATTATGACACCTCCTCCTAAATGGTGAAAATTCCTCTCCTGTTTTGACATAGCAGAGGAATCTTTCAGCACCATCCCAGGGAAGGGTGATTCTGCCTGGGAAGGGTGATTTCATTAAGGAATGGTTCCTCTTGGAGCCTTTCTCCTTTGCCTGGTGGTGTCAGGAGTTTCCCAGGGAGTGGAACGAGGACACAGAGGCAGTGCAGGTGTGTCCATTGCAGGTGTCACAGCCCCGTGGACACTTTTGTGCTATGATAAATTTGGCTCTGTCATGGCTGGAAGTCATCCTCCAGCAGAGACCCAGGCTGAGACCGCAGCTCTCACCTCCTTAAAGTGCAGAACCAGGCCCAGCCTGCTCATGCAGTTCTCATGGACTCTGATCAAGAGTCTTTGTGCAGGTAAAAATCTAAAATGGGTGGGATTTTTTCTGTGTTCTGGATAGCAGGCACTCAGCTGAAACTCAGCACTTCAGAGGGATGGAGAACAATGATTCAGATCTTTCAAAAGCCTAAAATATTTCCCCGGCACCAACAATACCCACTCAACTTCAGAAAAAAAAATATAATGAAAAATATTTACAGTTGGGTGCGGGAAAGTGTTTCTTGCCCTGTGAGAAATATAACAATTCTGTGTGGATGCCTGAGGCCCGTGGCTGGTGCCCTGCAGTCCCTGCAGCAATTGTGGGGTGCCAGGACGGCCCGGGCCGGGTGGCCGGAGCCAGGGTGCCCGGCGGAGGGTGCACCAGCAGATGGCACTCCCAGAATTTATTGCTACAGCAAGCTGCCTCTCGGAGAGCAGTCATGTAGGAGATGTCCTATTATATGGGCAGTTGACTTTAATAGTCATTGTGTGCTTAAAGCACAGCAAAACAACAGTGGGGGAAAAAAAATCCCCACTCCACTTGGATGGCCCTTTTCCCCCCAGCCCTGCTAGTCTATTTGTACAGTAAATTAAAAATATGAATCACTTCTCTCTACTGCCTCCCCAAACACTCATCCTGTCAGGCTCTGTGTTGTCTTCATTTGTATTACCTTAATTTAATGTTAATTATGTTCTTCATTTACAAAGAACAAGCATTTACACTCCCTGTCTGGGGATTTTCCACACTCGCGGTCTCCACAGACGGGAGAAGGAGCGGGGAGGATGGAGCGGGGCCGGGAGGGGCCGGGAGGAACCGGGAGGGGCCGGGAGGGGCCGGGAGGATTAGGGACAAGCCGGGAGGATTCGGGAGGGTTCGGGAGGGGCCGGGAGGATTCGGGAGGGGCCGGGAGGATTCGGGACGAGCCGCTCCCGGACGGGGACGCGAACGCGAACGGGGCTGCCCCGCCCGGCGGCCGGTGGCGATCAGCGCTGTTGCCTTTCGATTTATGAAACCGCATCGCTGCCTGTGCTCAAATCCCCCCTAATAAATCCTCTTTAAAAGGTCCTCGGCCAATGCAGGGCAGTGATTTATGGCGGGGAGTGGAGTGGAGGGAGGTTTGGTGGCAGGGTTTGCTGCCGGGGGTGTTGTGGATATCACGGGGTTGGGAGCCTGAGCGCTGCTGGGCAGTCCTAAGAAAATTTTCTGCAGACTTTCCTTTTCCCTGGTGTCTGCAGACTTGTTGGATGTTGCTGGTGGTGGGATGATCTGTTTGATGTGAATGAGGACTGCAAATCCTTGCTCCATGCCTCAGTTTCCTCACCAGCACCTGGAGAAAACCACCCCCTCGCAGCTCTACCCATCCTCAGGGCTCACAGTGAGCCAAAGGCTGGGGTGCACTCACAGAAATGACTTATGGGGATGTGTGTGCAGCAGTGTGTGTTCATGGGCATACACATAAAGGACCCAGGTCTCTAAAAACATCCCACTCCTCACCCCTAACCTGACACAGCGCCTGTGACTGGAATGAGGAAGGAGAGAAGAGAAGAAAAAGAAGAAAAACAATGGAAGAAAGAGTGATGAGCTTTCCTGGGCTATGGGACATGTTTCTCTTCCCAGGCTGCTCTTGACCACCCCTGGGATGGGGGACATGGGGGTGAAGGCTCTGTGCAGCCACATTTTCACACTGTGAGCCCCCTGCCTGCACTCAGCAGGGTTTCAGCGCTGCCCACGCCTGCCCGAGCCCTGCCATGGCCTGTTCTTCCAGCACTGTGTCCAGCCACAGGTCGGGAGCATCAGGGGATTTTCCCAGGGAACCTGAGAATGGGATGTCAGCAGAGGAAGCAGCATCTTTGGTCTCATTTGTGTAAGAGCTCCTGGAGTCATATTTTTCAGTGCAAATTGGGGTTGCACCAGTATATCATGGGAACTGGGTAGATCTAACGGAGATGCCCATCCCCAAATCTTCAAAAAACTCAAAAAGATAATAAAAAAAATTTAAAAATAAAAAGTGGCCCACCAAGCCTTCCTGTTCTGTATGACACAGGAACCCCAGAGAAGTCAAAAAAAAAAACTCCCACTGCCAGGAAAACCCAAGATACCACACACCCGCTCCTCCCAGTCACCACCACCCATTTCCATGGCAACAGCCACACATTCTGGTGTGGGGACCTGGGCCCCCTTGTCATTCAATGGCCTCAGGATGAGGGCAGGTCTCCACTGCTTGCTTGGGGGGAACATCCCCAAGTTTGACCCTCTAGACTTCTACCACAAGCCCCCCTTGCAGCTGCAGAGCCCTGTCCCAAACCCTGTTTGTGGGGGCTGCAGCCCCACAGCCCATCCCACACCCCACTCCTGCCCTTGGCCAGCTATGGAGCAACCCCACTGCAGGGTTCCCTTCCCCTGCCTCATCCTTCTGCCAGGTAGATTTGAGGCCACTCACTCCATGACAGAAGTGGCCCCACTATTCCCGGTGGGACACGCACGCCTCCGCTCCAGGGGGACGACAATCTCCTCCATCCTCCGCTGGCCATGCCTGCGCCTTCCCCACGTGCTCCCATGTGCTCTCCCTTATTAACAATGACCTTTCCACCGTGCTCACCGCTGATTCCCCAGTCCCAAATATCTTTTAAATGGGTTTCAGGAGCTGATGTGAGCTCCGTTAAAAGGCCACCGCGCCGCATCCGCCCCACGCCGCGCCCTCTGCGCCACGGCCCCCTGTCCCCACACAGTGCCACCCACACACACACTCACACTCTCACACTCTCACACTAACATTTTAATTAATGAAAACCCCCTTTTTTCCCCCCCTCCCCTCATAAGCGCTTTAATGTGTGTTCGCAGCCCGGCTGATCCCCACAGCCATGGAAATATTAGGTTGACGGATGTGGTCTGTCGCCAGCGCTCCCTCAACGGGTCTGCCTGTCAGCTCGGCGATGATGACATTAACACGGGAAGAAAGTGATGACAAATGCCCGTTATCAGGGAACGAGGCCTGTGACAAATCGCACGGCGCCTCGCGAGCAGCCCCATTACGCTGTAATAAAAAAAGATGGATGGCTCAGCGCACCGGGGCCCCGCGCTAATGCGATTTCGCCTGGTCTCTCCGGGTTCTAATTAAGGCAGAAAACGGAGAATGAACAGGAGTCCCTGGTGCCCGGCTCCCACCTAGTGCCCCCCTCCAACGCCCCACGGGGACGGGCACTCGCCCTCAGGCACGGTGTCCCCCAGCTGCCCTGGTGGCCCAGAGCCTTGGGACAGGGCTGTGATGGGGATGCAGATGGACAAGGAGTGCACATGTCAGGGGTGTGCAGGACAGGGGGGCTGGGGATCCCTCAGCCCGTGCCTGCCCCTCTTGCCTCTGCCAGGTGGGCTCAAGGTTCCCCCAGCCGGGGCGAAGGGAGGAGGGGGGAACCTCCTCTGACCTCCTCTGAGTGACGTCAGATGCGTCACTCGGAGACAAATGTCACCTCCACCATCTGCTGCAGCCTGTGCACGGCGGGGGAGCCGCGCGGCAGAGAGGGGACGGGCGGGACAGCGTCACCCTGGGAACAGGCTGTGGGGCAGGGACACCAACTCTGCCATTGGGGTGGCCAGTGACGGGGCTGGCCGGGGTCCCCGGGACGCTCACGGGAAGCAGTGATTGGTTTTTGGACAGGAGCGGGAGAAGGCAGCTGTGGGGGGGTCAGTCCCTCCAGGAGTTCTGCGTGTCCACAGCCGCTGAGCACACCGATGGCTGTGCTCCTGGGGACAACGACACGACCGCAGCTGCCACTGAGGTGGGAGCACCTGCTGGGGAAAGGAGGAGCCAGCCCGACGGGGAGCGCAGTGGGGATAAACACCCCACAACCCAGACTGAGCAGGCGGGCACTCTCCCCACTGTCCCCACACCTCCCCCTGCCACCCAGCTGCCTGCACACCCCTCACCCCTCCAAGCCCCCCAGCAAGGAGGCAGGTCTGGTCCCCCCTCCAGCTCTGCCCATCCACATCCCCAGCCTCCTTGGCTGCTTGCACCTGGAGAGAGAGATGCGCAACAGCTCATTCCCTGTCCTCTCCCCGGAGATCTGAGGAGCACTCACAGATGTGAGTCACACTTGTGGGGTGTCTCAGTGGGCTGTGGAGGCACCCAGCAGTGCCTCCAGTCCAGCTCCTGAGAGAGGAGCAGTGGCACTGCCACCAGGGCCCTCTGTGTGCCTGGACCCATCCCTGGCTGCACCTTGCAGATATGCTGAGGGGCCACACCACTGGAGTTCTCCCATCTTTTCTACATGCAGGGAATGTCTGGGTAACCTCCAGCCCTCGCCAGACCTGATGAGGGTGGTGCCAAGGGGACGCAGCCCCACACATACCCTACACCCCACAGGATAGCACAGCTCCTGCTGCAGGTATTTACCTCATGCCAGGCAGTCTGCAGGCTCAGGTTCTCCATTCATTTGGCTTTGTGCCATACATCTTAATGATTCCAGGCAGGACACAGCAAGTGGCACAGGGACCTGTCAGGGAATGTCACTGTCCTTGGGTGGTGGAGGAGGAGGCTGGGACAGAGGCTGGGAACCACACTGTGCTGCTCTGAACATGCTTTTGAAAGTACTTTTCCTTTTCAATGAAGAGCTAGGTTTGTTCAGAAAAGATCCCTGAACGATTCCTATCATGTCCTGGGGGATTTATTGGTCATTTTAGGAAGCTTTTTAAGGCTTACACTTATTACAGCTCCCCATGCTCCTTTCACCTGCCCAGGCCTTCAAAGGGACTTTGACAACTTGAATTATTGCTGGAGCAAAACTGATCCCAAATGGCAGCCATTGTCAGTGGGAGCATCCCAGCTCTGCTGTAAAAGCTGCTAATCTGAAACCAGACTCACCTATCTGTTGCCATCAACGTTTGTATCCCAGATCTAATTTTAGGCCTATTCAGAGTGAAAGCTGAGAAAAGTCCTCCAACAACTTCTTCTGGATGAAACTCAGTCTCTGGTGCTGCCTATCAGCCTAGATTAAACCTGCTCTCCTGGATCCAGCAGGAAATGTAAGTGCAGAGGCCATGGAAATTATTTTGAACAAATCACCTTTGCTGAGAGCCAGCTGGGAATGCACCAGGCTCCTGTTCTTGCAGCAGGTTCAGCCAGGGGACTTCCCTCCCCAGCTGGGAGAGCTCTGGATGCTGCACTGGACCTGGCAGAGCAGAGCTCAAGGGTGATGCTGAAGCATTGGCCTCAAGCTGCTGCTGCCTGAACCCAGCTTAGCCCAAAGAAGGACCCTAAAAAAGGTAAATCACCCCTGTAACATTGCAAGAGCAACCTACAATGGGGTCATGTGGAGGACTTGACAAACCTGTTGGGGAGGGGTTGCTCAGAAGGATGGGAGCTCTCACTGCAGCCTTGCAGAGTCAGTAACCCTCCTTGGCTGGGAAATGGGAGCAGGAACGGGGGCTAGCAGGTGGGAAGCACAAGTGGCAGTCTGGACACCAGCACAGCCTCCAGCGTGAGCAGCAGCAGGAGCCTGGCAGGACTGTGAGAGATGCTCTGCACCTGTGGGGTGGCCAGGCAGGGCCAGGAGGGGCTCACAGAGCCCTGCCCAGGCAGGGGCTGGCAGCCTGCACACCCCAGCCCTTGGCTGTACTGTCCACCAAAAATGAGCCCATCCCAGCACAGGCAGGCAGTACAGCTTATCCCTGGGAAAGTCCTAATGCCCTGCTCAGATTTGTTTTGCTGTTCTCCCCCTTCCCAAGCAGAGAGCAAAGACAGGGTCAGCAAAAATGTTCTCCCTTATGCTGGACAGAGGGGAGCTCGGTGTGTGGCCAGGAGTGGCATTGGGTGCCTTTCATTGCACCCCCAAGGGCTCCCCTCAGCCAGCTTAGACCACCCAGGCTGGCAGGTCGGGCTGGCATCATGCTAGGGTGTAGAGCAGCTGCCTGGTGGGCACATAAATATCCAGGTTTACAGGCATGTTCAGGTCTCACCCCAGCAGTTGGTGCAGGCAGGGAGGGGGATGGCAGCTGATGGAGCTGTCCCCAAAGCTCAGCTCCCACAGCCTGGCTGGATGCTGGGCTGGTCACCCACAAACATCCTCACTGCCAGAGCACACAGAGAGCGTGCTGAGGTGGGGCTGAGTGACACAGGGCCGTGCACAGGGGGGGACTGGGACCTGGAGCTAAACCTGTCACAAGGGAACAGGGGGGTGCACCCCCACAGGAGATTTCTGCACCCCAAGGCTCATGGACCAAGCAGAAGGTGAGAGCCACAGACCAAAGGGGACATTTCAGGCCCTCAGCTGTGGCACTGCCCTCTGCTGTACCTGCACCAGGTCCTCCTGGTTCCTCACCCCGAGTCCTGGGCAGGAGCTGGGCTCAGACACCTGGGGCCCTCCCTGGCTCTGCAGCTGATGTTCATGAAACCATCAGTCCATGTGTGTTCAGTTTCCCCAGCAAGGCGCCCTTCTCCAGGCTTGGTACCACTGACCAGAGCATCCTGTGGTTAAAACAGAAGCAGAGCATGGTCAGAAAGAGAGCTCAGGAGCAGGGGATAGGGTGGGGGGTACACTGGGAGCTACACCTGCTTCACCCCTGCTGTTCAGTGCTCTGGGCAGCTGTGCTGTTGGAATTGGGATCCTCAGCACCCCCTGCTCTGCATCCCCCCTGCCTGACCCACACCAGCCACTTCACTGCAGCTGTAGCTCCACTGACCTGCCATTAGTTATGATGCCTGAGCCCAGGCACGAGGTCAGCCAGGCTGGCCCAGACATAAATCAGCTCCCTATGGGCAAGGAGACTTGGGGACAGCAGTGACAAGTGCCCACCAGTGCTGTAGGACCCTCCCACTGTGGCCCTGAGATGATTCCTGGGAATGGAGGCCTTACCCCCATCACATCCAGCCAGGATCATGGGGACCTGGCTGTCGCACCAGCAGCTCCTCAGGGTGAAGAGGAGCACTGTGTCCCAGGGAAGGACAAGGGCTGTGCCACACAGAGGCAATGAAACAGCAGGGCTGACACCCTAAAAGCCCAAACAGGGGATTGAGGGCCAGCTCAGGAGGTGTCCACCACAGAGCTGGGCACCCACAGGGGTGATGTGATGAGAGGTGACACCACGGGGCTGAGGGGACAGGCTGGGGCCACTCCCGCTGCCCTGCCAGGGGGAGATCTGAGTGAAGAGGGCTTTCTCTGCCGCTTTGGGCCTCCCTGAGCTGCCCAGCCCGGCCCAGCCCGGCCCAGCCCAGCCCAGCCCGGGCTCCCTCCGCCTGCCCGCGCTGCCATCCCCGGTCCTCCAGCTCCCTCTGCTGCCGGCCGGGACTGCGGCTGATGGAGCGGCCGGAGCAGCATCTCAGCAGCCCCAGGTCCCTCCCCAGCAAGGTCTCCAGGCACGGACCGCAGGTCACCAGCATCTCCCACAAGCCCCCGGTCCGCTCACCTGGAGAAAGGATGAGGGCAGAGGATGCCCCCGGCACGCTGCGGGACACGGGACAGCCAGCCCCAAGCAGCCCCGGTGCAGCGGGCAGCCTTACCAGGACCAGTAGGTGGCTGCAGACCCTGGAGAACCCCCGGAGGGATGGACTGTGGCAAGATCTCAGCCTCAGTCCTAGACTGACTCCACGCCGAGACTGCAGCTCCAGTGCAGGCATTTGCAAACAGGTCCTTCCAGCTTGGGTGATTCCTTTTCTCTGTGCAGACATATGTGTTCATGCCATGCACACTGCAAGTGTCAGGAGCTGCTCAGCAGCCAGTCTGTTTCTTTTCAAAACTTGACATAAGCAGGTAAATTACCCCCAAGTAACACATTTACCACAAGAGGAAAAATGTCGGTGCTGCTGCTGCCACCAAAGCAGGAGCTCCTGCCTCCCATTCCCCACGGTGACGGGGAGCCTGAGTTACAGCCCTGTTGGAGAGACAGCAGGGCTGTAAATGCCTCTCTTTGTGCTGCTTTCCAGCCCAACCAGAGCCCATTGATCACCAGGACAGGAGTGAAGCCAGCAAAGAGAAGCAGGGGCTGGGATGGTGGAGACATGCAGCCAGAGCCATGCCAGGAGCTGGACATGTCCAGGGATGCTTGAATCTGGCCCTCTGCATTCTTCTGCCTCTGTGAGACCCCTGGTCTAAGGACACAGACTGCTTCTTTCACCCCTTGCACAAGCTCATTTGCTTGGCCAGCAACTGCAGAGGGATTTAAGTCGGGAGAACACAGCACTATGGAGGAAGGTCCCTGTGCCATTGTGGTGCAAGCACAGAGCCTTATGGCACACATATTTGGTGGGAAAAAAGGCTGGTTTGGGGGTGAGGACTGACCCTTTACTTGGCCACAACTCACAGCCACTAAATGCTACCAAGGATGCTCAGGAACTGGGATGTTATTTGCACCTAGAGAAAAAGAGACCCTGCCCAAAGGAAAAACAGCCTCAGGAAAAGCAAGGAGGGAAACTGAGGCACAGAGTGCCCATGTGACATGCAGAGACATCCTGGGTTTCAGGAGGGCCTCAGCATGGGGAATCCTTTTACAACCTCAAGCATTTGCTGTAGCACAGCCAGTGCTGAGATTCAACCTGAGCAACCGCAAACTGCTCTGAGTGAGCTTCCCCCAGGCAGGCAAAGTGTCTGTGCTGTGTCTGACCTGCACCTGGGCACACTGGGGACTCACAGTCCCCATGCCCCAGCAGCCAGGCACATGGCTGCTGCCCCCAAGGCAAAGGCCCTCTCTGGCACCCTGAGCCCTGCACAGTCGGGTGGCCTCACACAGAGGTTAGGGATGGCCAAGGGGCTGTGTAGAATCAGGACATTCTGCTCATGAGATCCTACAAGGTAGGATGTTTCCCATAGCCCAGGCTGCAGGGAGCAAGGGAAGGTGGCATCAGGCCTGTCCCAGCTGCACCATCACTGCTGAGCCATGGGGAAAGCAAGCATGAAGCCCCTGTGCAGACCTCTCCCATGGGATTGGGGTCACAGTCCCTTCTCCAGATGGGGGGGATGATTCTGAGGGAACACTGATTCCTGGCTTTGAGACACAGGCTCATGCAGACCGCAAGACATGACCACGGCATCCTCTACAGAACATGGCCCAGCATCCTGCCACATATCCATGCCATGTTCCCATCAGGGCAGCTCTGCCATCACCCAGCTGGATCTTATTCCAGACAGAGGAAACTGCTGGAAACAGGGGCTGCAATACAAACCATCACAGAGGGACCTGATGCATGCCCTGCTGCATTCCTTGCTCTGCTGCCCACTGGCTGCCCAGTCAGGGCTCAGTCTGCACCCACTGACCTGAGGGTGCCCTGCAGGGTGCTGTGCCCTCCAGGCCTTCTCCAGCCAGGCTTCCCCAGCAGCCCTTCCCTGACGCTCCGCACCACGCCGACGTCACCCGGCCATCAATAGCGCTTGGTTAATTAATTTGATGGAAACAGCAGGGACCACACTTTGCATTTAGTGAACTTCTGAGAACTTCCAACCTCATCTTCATAATTGGCCTCATAAATTCGAGGAAAGAGAGAAATCAGCAAAGCCAGAGCAGCGCAGGAGGCAGGAGAGGCCCTGCACGCGGGAGGGCGGGCGAGTGCGTGAGAAGTGACTCTATTTGGTGTCCTTATTTAATTTTATTGCACAGATCCATCTTCGCCCGCCCCCTCCCTGCCTAGCCCTCTCTCTCCCGCTCTCCCTGCTGAGTTCACCTAATCATGATAAATTCATATTCATTTCCCTGCCTGCTCCGACGGGGGGAGCAGCAGCTCCCCTACATTCGCCCAGCCGTGCTGCCATTAGCAAATATTTACTCATGAGCACAAAGTGCTGGAGTTGGAGGCCAAACTACCCACCCTGCACCCCCTTCCCCCAGCCCTTCTCCAGGATGAGCAGGGCAGGTAAGGATGGGTGTCCTTCCCACAGGATAGGGAGCAGAGTGGGAAGGGCTGCCTAACACCCAGAGCTTTTTCTTTGTCCAGAGATTTTCTTCCTTTTCAATGAAAGAGTCAGAGAGATGCTTGTTGGGGGGACAGGAATTGCCTGAGATCCCAATCTAGACTCACCTTCAGGGTACAGGGATGCGAGAGTGGGAGCAAGGGGCTCGGCATCAGAACCTGAAGGCCTGTCCCAGCTCCACGACTTTCCACTCATTCTCTAAGTGCTGCTGCTTTTTGTTTTATTTTTAATTTTCAGGATGATCAGACTCACAGCCAGGGAGAGCGGGAGGGGGTGTGCTGGGGAGGGGGAATAGCTGAAGCCCCTTCCTGGGAAGCAGAAACCAGGCAAGACCTCGTTAGAGATGCCTAAAACCACGTTTGCTCTCCCTGCCTGCACTGATCCTGGGGACTCAGCACCCACCTCCTCCCAGACACCCCAGGACCCCATCCCTTGTACCTTCTTGCCAAGTGGGGCATGCTGTGGTTTAGAAGAGGCAGGAGGTGGGCTGTTATAAGGGGGTGGTGAGGGACTAGAGGTACAGAGAGGAGCATTTACGGAGCAGCTCAGTCCCCTCTGCCCAGGGCAGGGCTGACTCACAGTGGCACAGCCCAGCCTCTCATGTTTCTCCCCTTGCACCAGGATGAGGGAGAAGCAACAATCAGAAAGGTCACCCTCCAGCTGCTCCGGACAAGCTCCTTGTGCTCCTGCACCTCCTGCCCCTTTCAACCCCCACACCTACACCCAGGAGAAATGGTCCTTATCCATCCGTGGCCCACCTGGCTGCAGTTAGCCACATGAGGGCCCTCTGCCCCCTCCAAAGCTCCCGGGCAAGGATTTGTGGGGTGGGAGGGGACAGACGGACATCAGGCTCATTCCCTCACAGAGCAGGGGACCGGTGGGATTTCTGCCCCAGTGGCCTCTACATGACACATATGTACTAGGGCCACCCCCCTGGCATTTCCCAAGGGGGTGGGCACAAAGTCTAGCCCAGCCTCCCCCTAAATAAAAGCAGGACAAACAGCAGGGTCAGGTGCTGCTGCAGCACCCCTTTGCTTCCGGGGTGTGAACTGTAGCCCTGGAGGAGGGATGACAAAGGGGAAGGAGTTGGGGGCAAGCAGTGCCTATTTCCCATACCACTGCCAATATCTTCAGCACATGGTCCCACCGAGAAGCAGCCCCAGTGCTCCAGGAACAGCAGCTCCCTGCCCTGAGAGCCAGAAGTCCAACAGTGTGATGATCTCCACTGCGTGTTCTCCACCTCCACTGAAACCAGGGAAATGGACCAGACCAGGAGCTCCTGGTAAGCACAGGAGAAAGTCCCAACAGCTACAGTGCAGAGAGCAAAGAGACAGAGATACCAAGGGAAAAGTAAGAAGGGATTTATTTATTTATTTATTTATTACACTTCAAATTTCAAAGCACCAAGACACGCCAAAAGACATTCATTTCCCCCAGGTGTCCAGCAGAAATATTGGGTTGACAAATGCCACTGCTGGGGTGTGGGTCACCCTAGCAAAGCCCCAGCCCTGCTGGCGCCAGTAGCCACAGGAACAGGGCAAACCCACCTGGTTTGTGCCTGCCCCAGCAGCAAACGTGCAGCTTTGTCACTGTACCTGATGGGGCCAGACCCCCACAAGGGAGCAAGAGCCCTGGGGGCCTGGCACAGAAATGCCCACCATGGCACCTCTGCCAGGAGCAACCTCTGCAATACCTGTAACAGACAGAGCACTCAATGTCCCTGGGAAATTCATCTTCACAATATAAAACAGTTGAGGTTTCCTGAGATATAAAATTCACTCCCATGGAACTGGTGGGACCAGCCACATGCACCTGGTATACACAAACACACACACTTTCCCTGATCAAAGACCAGATGACTCCATGGCTTCCACACAAAAAAAAGGAAAAAGTTTTGCTTTGTCCCAGTTCCAAATTAACTATCTCCTTGTGTTTTTCTCTGTCTCTATGCCTCCTACAGACAGACACACAGCGCTGCTGGGTTACATTCAGTGCCAATACATTCAAATCTCTCCTGAGCACAGCTCCCCACGCTGTGAGCTCTGCTCCTCTCCTGCACCAAGAAAGGAGGTCTTGGGCCAGACCAGGGCTCTGAGTAAATCTGGAAGATCCTCAGAACACGAGGCTGGGAGCAAGCAGGTACAGAACCTCAGGTCCCTATGTCTCTTTCAAGACTCATCTGGCGTCAGGGAAAGCTGGAGGCAGCAACAGCAGCCTGGCCCTGTGCAATCAGACCCATCAAAGGACACACCAGCTCAGACACAGCAGGACACAGCAACAGCATAGGTTAACCCCTTGAGACTCCTGCAGTAGCAGCTGCCAGCACTAGTGAGGAGGAAGGCTTGCCACAGAACCAAGCTAGACCTCTGCTACCTTCATTCACAGCTCAGAACAGAAATTTCACAGTGTCAGTGCTCAGATACAGAGGAACATGCACCCCACTTCCTTTGTTCCCAAGCACTGTCAGGGGCTGGATCACAAGGTTCTGCAACCCAGTCTTCCAAAGTTGGGGAGAGGAGGGCCAGGGTAGCTGATGGACAGTGAGCCCTTTTGGTAGCCACACCAAGAGAGCACTTCAGTGTGGTTCCAGCCCACAGCCTGTGCTGAGGAAGCCACAGAGCTCTGCCCAGCAGCCAGGCCTCATGCTTGCAAGGAGCCCCAGTTTGCTGGGAGATGTTCCTCAGCCTGCAGGCACCACAGAGCCTTTCCACCTCGGGGAAATCAGATCCTTCCAAGCAGCAGCACAGCACAAGCCCAGGGTGACGCGCAGGCCTCACCAGTCCCGTTCGGAGGGCTCGCGGTAAGGCAGCCCCAGGTGAATGAAGACATCTCTCTCGGTGGGGGTGGGCAGAGTGTGCCCAGGGGCCACCTTGGCACCGCCAGGGCCCCGCACCACGGCCGAGCTGAGCGCGTGCTCCGACAGGCTCATGCCCTTGCTCTTGGCCAGGGCGCGCATGGAGCGGTTGAAGTGAGCCGAGCCCGTGAAGTAGAGCAGGGCGCAGGCGAACTCCCGGTACGGCACCACGATGATGTCCAGGCGGCGGTGGCGCCGCGCGGGCCCCGGCAGGCGGCACACGCCCAGGTACTTCTGCTGATCACCATTGTTCTCCTGACTCACCAGGTCGTCTGTAAGGAAGCCTGGGAAGAGAGAACAGGCCAAGAGGAGCTCAGTGGTAGATGGACACCTCCACGCTGAACTCCCCACTGCCCAGAGAGCAGCAGAGGTGTCCCATAACGTGCTGTGGGACACCAGCGATAACACACTGAGCTGCAGCAATAGTCCCTTCTTAAAACGACAGATGAGCCAGGTCAAGGGGCAATACTTTTAAGGACTAACAAGATGTCCCATCCTTGGGAGAAGTGATCACCTATCCGTCAATGAATGCCATCCACCTCACTGCCTCCTCGCCTTGGCCATTCTAAGAGCAGCTTCCCGCCCTCTTACCGCTCCTGCGGAGGCTGCTGAGCAGCTTGCTGAACACGCCACGGTGAGACTGCCCATCTGGGTGAGTGACCAGCACATCCACATCTCCACACGTGGCCTTACCCCGACGGTAGGAGCCACAGGCAACACACACGAGGCCAGGCTTGATGGCCAGGGCAGCTTGTCTGACCTTCAAGAAAGAGGATGAGGAGTCAGAGACCATGCCCTTTTCATTAAGGCAGCAAAGGATCTCGTGCCTGCCTTGAGGCCTGTCCTGCATCTCCAGATGCAGGCATGGCACACTGCCCCAACAAGAAGGCTGGCCTGCTGTCAGGGGAGGAGTGAGCCAGAGCGGCCTCCACCCAGTCCTGCAAACATCCTGCACAATGCCACACCATACAGTGGTCAACCATCAGCTCTTGGGAGCACTGGGCTGGGACAAGCAGGAATATGAAGGGGCAAAGCACAAGCTTTCAGAGCCTTCAGTTTCTGAGACAGCATGAGATAAGAGGTTTTTCAGCAGGCCTACAAGAACAAGGCCCACCAGCTCTGCCCACAAGGCAAATCAGTTCAACAGGTGATGGTCACAGGCCCTGTTTCAAAAACAGGGATGGGCTTGTGAAGTCTCCCCAGCAGGATTCAACACAGCAGAAAATCTGTGAGTACCCCTTGGAGTTCACTCCTGCAAGGAGCTCTGCCTCTGCAGGAGAGCTGGGCTTCCTGACCCAGAAAAAGCACAATTGTCCCAGCATTTTAGACCAAAGGGATGCCAACATGCTGCTGCCAGCAATCAAACACATAATAAGAACTTCCCCTATTACAGTCTTCTCCAAGCTGGACCCCAGCTCCTGTTTTGTGCAGACAGTGCTAACTCTGATGGCTTCATTCATTACATGTTTAAGAAAGGCTCCCAAGTCCCTGACAGGCCTAAAGTATTCTTGGCCTGATTGTGCCAATCACCCTGCTGGCAGCAAATAATGAGGGGCTCAGCAATTCCTGGTGATGGGGCCATCACAGAGGCTGGGGTTCAGCAAGGCAGTGTCCGTGCCCACAGCCCCTTGTCACTCTTGGGGATCATCCTTCATTAGCAAGAGATAAACCCATTAACCTTTGCCCCAAAGGTGCTCCAAGAAGCCACAAGCTTTTCTCATGCGGAGCAAGCCCTCCTCTGGTGTTTTTGCCCCCCTTCTGGCTTTAAATGAAGATTTCTAGAAAACTCCCAGCCCCACCCGAGAGCCTAAAAGCTCCTCAGATCTCACTGTGACAGGCAGCACAGACAGTGACTAATCCCTCATTCTCTCTCCAGGGCCTGGATCAGAGGTGTGTGCGTGTGTATGGAGGGAAGCACAGTAATCCCATCAAGATAACAATAGACCCACTCCCAAGAGCCAACTCCTCAGGCCAGCCTGCCTGGGAAAGGGACCACTCACCACCAAAATGGCTAATCCGGCCCACAGGAGTGACACCCCAGCAGGAGCCTGGCAGGAAGGTATTCTTCATGGCCAGGCCCTGTGGCCGAGTGACAGGGTCACACTGGCTGCTGCTTCCATGGTGACTGGAGAGCACGGGGGTAGCAATGACAGCGTGTCCCCCAGGCTCTTGGCTCACATTAGGGTACACTGGCTTAGCACCCCATAGTCACAGAGTGCCACAGCATCCTACAGCAAGCAGCACTCGTTTGCAGCCTGGATCCCCTTTGCTTCCACCAAGGATATCCACCCTCTGTTCTCTAACTGACAACTAGACCACAGCCCCCTTTGAAGGACCAGCACCAGGGATACCTCAGCTGAAAGCAGACATTCCAGACATGATGAGAGGCAAGAAAGCAGAGCTGGGAACCTGCTTATCCCACCATGCCACATGCAGCCTTCTTCAAAGCAGTGTGTAGGACTAACCCCAGTGAAGTATCCTCCTCCTTGCCAGGCACTCAGACTGAACTTTCTCACGGGGCAAGGTAGGGGCCTTGTGTGCCCATGCCCAAAAAGGGTCCCCCAGGCACTGACCCCCGTCAGAGGAGAGGCTGAAGAGCTCAGCTCTAACACAAGGGCTATTTCCACAGCGTGTACCCTCCTGTCATGTCCCAGCAGGTACTGCACTCTAAGGCCTGTGGCCAAGCTACTCACAGTCTGCTCTATCTCTGCAGCTTCCTCCCGAGGCATGCGCTCCAGGAAATCGGCGTAGTGCTTCAGCCCCACGGCCTGCTGGCTGCTCAGAGCGGCCTTGCTGCGGATGTCATCCAGTGTCCGGAAACCCTAGAGCAGACCAGGTGTGATATTCACACATCTGCCAAGACTTTGCTCTTCACACACTTTCCACCAAGATTTGGGAAGATTGTATTTAGCCTGTCTCAAGTTCAGGCCAAGTCACAGCTTCTGAGATCACATGTAAAGAACACTTTAGGGCCCAGTTCCTAAAAGAAGGGATTTAGGCAATTGCACTATCCATGCACACCTCTAATCTCCACCCCTCCTCTGACAGAAGGCTACTGCTCTTCAAGCATGGTGTCTCTATACCCTGAAGGAAAACATGCAATGCAGGTAAAAGAACAACACCCACAACATCCCAATGAAGGAAAGCTGACAGCATGAACACAAATGTGTTTTCAAGTCAAGAAACTAGTCACAAACCAAACACTACAGGAAACCAGGCTTCAATAGCTCATGCTCAGGAGACAAACTGTTTTTAAAGAAGGAACCCACCCAGTGGGTTGGGCTGCTCCTGTTGGCACAATTATTTCAACCTCATTCTTGTAACTCTGAGAAGAAATGGATGGCTACTCTGACAGCTACAGGCCAACAGTCAGCAATTGCACCAGGAGCCTCATGGCCAAAATGCCCTGATTCAAGCCTGGCTCTTAGCAACATCATTGCCATGACTAGTGTGACATGAGCTCCAAAAAGTGATGCTAGAGCAGAGGCAGAATGTCTCCCATTCCTCTTCTCCACATCTTCATCCTTTACCCATCCCAGCACAACTAAAGTCTCAGCAGGGTGCTGAGACACAATGGGACCCAACCTCATAGCTCCTCCCCAAAAAAACAGATTTAAATCTGACCTGTAGGTATCAGCAATTAAAAACTATTTGTGAAAGTAAATCTCCTACACTCAGCAGCAGTCTTCAAACCATAATCAGAGCCTCTTGTGTAAGGCACTGAACTTACCTGCTGGTACCACATCTGAGCTGTCTTGACCCCTGCTCCCCAGATGTTGGAAAACAACTCCAGCACAGGCACACTCTCACTGATGTGATCCAGCTTGCGCAGGTGCCCACTCTCCAAGATCTCCAGGATCTTCTCTGCCATCCGCTTCCCAATGCCAGGGATTTTACAGGCTTCCTGGAAAGAAACCAGAGCTGCTACTGGAAAAGCAAAGATCATGGACAAGCTGGGGAGCTGCTACTGACTGAGCCTGGTTAGTCATTTGATGAGTGAAGGTTACATGGCAGGACTAGTCCTGCCTAATGGTCTCCTCTCTAGCCCAGGCTTACCTTGGCCGATCAATTCAATTGGAAAAGGACAAGACTGCAGAATGAGACTGAAACATGAAAACACTGAACTGCTGGACTGCCACAGCCCCCAAGACTCATATCCAGCCAGTTTTACATGTTATCACTATCAATGGCCAGCTGCTGTTGATGAAGAGGAAGGTGAAAATGTCCTTGCATTGTGTCTAAGGAAGACATTTATCTTGAGAGTGTCCAGATCTGGCCCTAAAAGGCTCAGATTCCACTTTTCTATTGTTCTGCAAACAGTTTATGGTCAATAAATCTCAACTTGCACTTGCTATACAACTTCCATGGAAGGGTCATCTCCCTGCTCCACCCCCTGGGGAGGTGTTTTACCTGGTAGGAGGTGACTGGTTTGTGGTAGCTCTTGAGTGCATTGATTGCTTTGGAGTAGCCCAGAGCTCTCCACTTGTCCCCCTGGACAGAGTAAGCCTTTGCCAGCACTTCCAGCTTCTCTGTTATGCACTGGTTGTGATTTTCCTTCTTGGTGTTGGAAGACTGGGCACAAACCCACTTGCTGGGAGGCTGGGCCACTGTGTCAGAGCTATCACTGATCTCCTCTGATGATTTCACAGGGTAGCGGCCAGAAATCAATGCTTCCAGGTCTCCCTGGGTAACACCAGCATCTTCTCCTTCACTGTCTTCATCATCAGAGTATTTCTTTAGGGAAAGATCAGAAAGCAGCCATGTGAGAATAAGTACATGCCTAATACAAACCCTTGGCACAAGCTACTTCTGAGATTAGGAAAGAGAGCACTAACCACCCTCCCTCCTGGGCACACCATGCTAACTGCCACCTCTAGAAGTGGCTGGTTATATGCACACCACAGTTGCTCACACCTCAAGCTACACATGCACATCTCACACTGCACAGGAGACTACACTGCTGTCTACCTGTGATCCAAGCACACAGGCCCCTCCTACACCCAAGGCCCTGAGGTAAGACACTGAGTAAGTGAGCAACTGCTGCCAGCAGCAAGGTGTGACAATGCCAAAATCCCTGGCTGGCACAGATGCTGACTCCCTACTCCCACTGGGAAATCTTTAGCTCATCTGGTGGCAGCACAGGCACATCTCTCACATTCAGACTCAGCAACCTCTACCCCATGATGCAGATGACAGCAGATAGGCACTGAACTTTGTTTTCAGTTTACAGACACAAAATCTTAACAAGAGTAGTAAATTTAAATCCCCTCATTTTCCCCATGGCTATCTGCAAGAGAAAAGGGGAGGAAGGAATGACACAAAGGACTCCACATTCCTCAGTGACAGAAGAAAGAACCAATGTATGCATTTGCTGATACCCTCAGCATTAAGATGCCTCTGTGTAGACTTAAGAAACAATGAGCCTCGGCTTCAGGTAATGAACAAAAGGGGAGAGAAGTGGAAAGGCACACAGGGACTTTGTAGACTGCTTTGCTCACTGGGGTCCCCATCTCCCCTCATGTATAAACACAGGAGTCCATGAAGATCCAAGAGCTTGTGGAAGTAACTCTGAGTGATGCAGGGTTGTTTGGGATCAGTCCAGCAATTACATGCAGCACACCATGTTCTGTTATGAGTTTCAGCAGAGTGTGAGCCTAAGGAAGAGGCACATGCTTGCAGCTTCTGGTTCTGCTGCCTGAGAAGGTAGGAGGTCTGAAGACACATAGATGGGATCTGTTTTGCAGTCTTGTTTTATAACTTTGAAAACAGCATAAGATTGAAGATTTGATTTAATTAAATTTGTCTTGAAATGCAACTCCCTTCAGATGCTGCTCTCTAAGGGCAGCAAAGCCTCAGAAGGCTCAGATAAGTCAGTAAGCCCCTTAAAAGCATATAAAGGAGCATGTTATCCATTCACAACGCAGAGAGCTTTGCAGCTGGAGCTGGAAGCAATTCCCATCCTTCTGGCCAGCAGTGTCACAGAGGTGAAACAGCCCTTAAACCTCTGACTCTCCACACTTTGTCAGCAAAGCTGATGGACTCTTTACAACCACATGTGCAAAACCAGCTAGTAGCAACAGGCTACTTGAGAGGGAGACAGGCAGCCTGGGGTGACAGCTCTGGGTTCACAGAGTAACTGGCACTGCTTACAGAGGCTGCCTTGCAGAGAACCACTGCATCTGCATGCCAGTCAAAAAGTGTTGCTAGTCTGACTGTAACAGGATTTCCTCACAGAAGTTTACATCCAAAGGCAGAACTCCCAGATCAGTCTCTGTTTAATACAAAACATTGACACCCATCATCTCCTAGAGAAAAAACATACACCCAAGCTAGAAATGACTCTGTGCTTAAAAGCTGCTTCTAAACTAAGTTTCAGCTTTATTGCTGCAGCTGGGTCTCAAATATCCCACTCCTCCCCAAATCACATATCCCATTCTCCTCAAGTCACACACATCTAAGCCTGGGACAATGGATTTTACTGAAACGTCTACAAATGTGGCTTTTGTGCCCTCAGAGAGCTGCCAGGTAGAGAGTAATTTCAGGCTTTGGGCAACAAGATTTTGGACTATGTTGCCAGTAATACAAAGCAGCTGCTGGGGATGTTTGAGGTAACTTTGCTACAGACAGATTTGAATTACACAAATGCCCAAGAAGAACTCACCAAATTTGAGCAAAAATGCAGAGAACGGCAGGAAAGCTAACAGCAGGTCAGAGATGCTGACTCATAGCAGAAGCCACTAATAACCCAACACAGATATTTCAAGAACACCTCCATGATCCTTCTGGTAGCAACCTGATCCACTGTACAAACATGTGTCTGAACAGGGTGTTTGCCAAGGAGTGGAGAACTGACCCATATGGCTCAGGCAGGAGCATGGGATGAAATATCAGAGACAGCTTCCTGAAAAGAAGATATTCTCAGACAGGGAATATTCCTCAAAAGGACATAAGTGAGTATCACCATAGTGAGCCTTGGCCTGATCAGAGCACCAGGACAGCTTCAGCTGGGAAGGTTCTGATGGCAACAGCAATTTAGGGCCACTGTTTCTATTCTTAGTACCTAAAAAGGACAAAGAGAAGCAGTAACCATGTCCACAGCCTGAGCCTGGCTCACTGGAACTTCCAAACACCTTCCCTTTGCTGAGAAAATCTCACATGGTATCCCTGCAGGGATGCTCTTAGCCAGGAAAAGCAGCAAGCAGGATCTGCTCACAAGGAAATGGATCTGTCAGGAAAGCCTCACCTCAGCCAGTCGCTGCTGTCCAAGGGTGCCCAAGCCTCGCTGTGAGGAATCCTCCAGCTGTGATTCAGTGCTTGGTTTCACTGCTCCCTCCTCTGCTGGGGGCTGCACTTTTTCTCTGTCCAGAATCTGCTGCTGTTCTTTCTGGAATTCCTCCTCCTCCAGGTACCTGCCATGGATCAGATGTCTCAGTACAGAAGAAGGAGGACTTCTCAACCCCCAGAAGTTTGACCAAGAAATTCTTCTGCATGTTTTGGGATGGAACAAACAACCCACATGAATTGTACTCTCTCAGATCACAGATTAATTACTCTGGCTTTAGCTCAACTCCCCAGTTAACATCTACCTTGCTGACCTGCAACTTCCACTCCTACCTACCTCACTCTTAGACTCTCTTTCCAAAACACTGCCAAAACATTCTGATCCTAATCTGTGCCTGCTGCTCCATTTTTAATTTCCTCTTGTGCCTAGTTTGCAATTTCTCTCTACCCTTCATCTGCAATAAATAAAAAACAGTATTTAATCCTCAGTATTTTTAAGAGACATCTTGTTATCACTGATGGATCAGGAAGAGGTGCCTTTAGCACCTGTAGCAAGTGACAGGACTTCTGGCAGTACTTCTGGGCCCTATTATGTGTTTCGCTACCACACAGAACTTTGAGTCAGGCTCACAGGAGCCGCAAGGAGTTGCAGTCCAAGATTTTGAGCAGAGCTCAAACTGTAGTGCTGTTCAGTTTAGGACAGAGGAAATGCAGGGAGGAATGGCAGAGTGGCGTTTGCATACCTGTGAGGGATAAAGACGCCATAGCCAGCAGTGCTCAGCAGCTTCTGGTCCCTAATGCACGCACTAAGCCAGGCTGCCTTCACCAGTTGCAGCCCCGGAGGCAGCTTGGTGAGCCTGAGGAGCCGGAGGGCGCGGGGGCAGTCCATGTGCTCGGCCACAATGACGTGTGTCACCTCGGGGCAGAGCTGGCTGTGAACCACGCCCCCGTTGTGCACAATCTGCCTGCGGAAGATCTCGGCCCTGGCCTGGCCAATGCCGGCTTGCAGCACGAAGGCAACGACTGGTTTCAGCCACTCTGCTGAGGAAAGCACAGGGACACGGTGACAACAGAAACCCCAGCCAGCAGGGCTACATCTCTCACACAGGACTTGATGGCACCAGCCCTGGCAGGCAGTCTTGGGGGGCTCCAGCAGGACACACCAAACCAAGCTGGCCATGACCACTACAGAAAACACACTGTGGGCCACAAAAAGCCCATGGGGAACAGCACTTGCAGTTAACACACTGGGTGTAAGAATTATATCCTGCATCACAGGGACACAGGACTTACCCTCTGGTATCTCTGTTCCTTGCTCCTTCGGGATCTTTGGAGGGATGCTTTTCTCCGAGCCATCCCTCACCTTCTTCCTCTTGGGAAAGGCTTTGACAATCCCTCGTGGCTCCATAGGCCTGGTGGGAAAGTTAGCAGCAATTGCTAAATACAAACAAGAAAGAGCAACATTGCTTAGATCTTACCTAACCACAACTCAAGATTCACTCATGTTGCTCACTGTCTTTGTTCTGAAGTTTTTTGTTGTTGCCTTCCAAAAATGCTCAACCTGAGGGAGGCAACCAGAATCAAGAATTGCAGCCCACAAGGTCAGAAAAACCAAAATCAGAAAGTCACTTAAGTTAACCATACCTGAATGGCTTAGAAACCTCTACAGCTGAGTTCTTACAATGGAAAGCACTCAACTATTTTAACAGTTTAGAGCTCCTATCTGCTCAGCCTAAAGAAGCAACTTTATTTCCCAGGCATTTCTTAAGCACATTCCCAAGAGGGAAACACTTCTCCTGCCAGGGCTGAAATCCAGTCACCTATGAGACAAAACTCTGACTGACACCAAGTGTTTCACACAGCCACAAGAGGAAAACTCCCAACTTGGCTTCATCTGGAAATAGCAAATTATTAAAGATTAACTAGCCAAGTTCAACATGGGTAAAACTGTAGCTTTACCATGACAAGCCTTGCAAATGCAAACTTTAGAGCTTGAACTACCAGGACACAAGGAAGCTCAGTTTTTTGTAGCCCAAACAAGCCCCAAATCACTGTATATCCCAACAGCCCCCTCCCTCCCTGTGGTTGCAGCGCTGAGTTCACACCAGCTCGGTTTCCTCTCTGTGCAGCACTCCGTGTTTCTCTTAGAGTTCTCACACACAGTCCACCACAAACCTATCCTACCCAACCTGGGAAAGCTGGAAATGGTCCCATTGGGCCATGGCTTCCTGCTATGGTCACCTTCTCATCTGAACACTAAACATAATCCTCTGAAGACCAACCCAGAGCTCGACTCAAGTCCTCACTTCTGTGAGGAAGAGTTCAGCTCCATGGGAACAGAAATCCCGCTACATTTCTAAAACTCACCTTCGCTGAAACGGTTCAGTTTTCAGGACGTTTTGACCAAAACAAAAAAAAAAAGAGCCCTCTGGAAACAGTAATCCTTTCTATAAGATAAAGAAAAAGCCCACATCAAAAGCCCGCCAAGATTCAGGGTGCCCAAGTCCGTTGCAGAGCTGGGCAGTGTGTTTCTGCAGGCTGTATTTGAACTCCTATAAACCACAACGCACCGAGAACCTGCCTTGCCTTGCCAGCCTCCCCAGGCCGCCAAGGTCTCAAGGCCACCAACCCGGGACTGGCAAGAACGACCCACAAGACTCGCGGCTGTGCCCCGAGGGGGGAAGCCGGAGAGGGTAAGGCCCCGAAGGAGCGCGGGCCCGGGGCCGGGGCCGGGCCGGGCAGGGCCACGCTCGGCTCGGCCGGGCCGGAAGCCCTTCCGGGCGGCGGGCGGAAGTTTCCGCGTTGCCGCGGCGACGGTGCGGCCGCCATGGCGGTGCCGAGCTGGCTGGAGCGGCTGCGGGCGGCCGGCAAGACGGCGCTGGTGCAGGACGGTAACCGCGGGGCGAGGGTCGGGATAGCCCTCGCCCGCCCCCGCCGCGGAGTGAGGGGTGGTCCTGCAGCGAGCGGGCGCGGAAGGGAGCGCTCCTGGGCACAGCCCCGCAGCCTGGCCTCCAGGGAAGGACACAAGGCCAGAACGCGGGCGGTGGGACGGGGTCCCGGACCATGGGATAGGGCCCCAGGCAGTGGGACAGAGCCCTTTACCCAGGGATAGGTGTATCCCGTCTCCTCTCACCACCTGCCTTGCCTCTAGGGAAGAGGAAGATCCACTACTTGTTCGAGGATGGGAAGGAGATGGCCGAAGAGTACGACATTAAGACTGGCCAGTTAATAAGTAAGTGTTGCTCTGCAGGGTAGTGGGTCTGTACCACCTGGTCAGGAACAAATCATCCCTACCTGTTTTGGGAGACAGGAATGCCTGTAGCAGAATTTTGTACGGTCAAGCTTGCAGCCAGGGTTCTCTGACTTTCATGGCTTAGCAGACCTTGCTTTAGCCCAGGATCTCCCCCAAACATCCCCTCTGTCACAACAGACTTGGATGGACTAGATGGGATTGCCATCATCGGTGCCAGGCACCAAGTCTGTACCACATGAAGGGTTGAAATATGCTTTTTGGTGGCTTCTGCTACTACAAACAAAGTGTTGTTTATGGCTCCTGTCCAAAACCACATCAGCTGCAGCACAGCACCTGTCGCAACCCCACCGTGGCTTCAGCACCAAGTAGCAAAAAAGAGGCATTCAGCACAGGATGTCTGACCTAGGAATAGGCCAACTAGCAGATCAACTCACACCAAGATCGAAATTACTGGAATTAAGATACATGTATTCATATAATCTCAGTGTGCTGGGCAGCTTTTGCAGTCAGTTGCTGGAGTTATTGAAGAGCAGAAGAATGAAAACCCTCCTTCTCTCTTCCCCAGGTAGAAAATGGCGAGAGAAGAACACCCTTGGGGGCACGGGCAAGTGGCAGGTGGAAGTGGGAGAGCCAACCTCGCCACTCCTGGGAGCACTGGAGTCAGAGCTTATAACAGAGAGCAGCTCAAATGTATGTAAGGGTCTGCAGGTACCACTGCACCTAAAACTGCCTTGTCTTGTCCTTACAGCGGTAGTTGGTAGAGTGCAGATCACCAAGAGACAGCCTTAATGCAGCCAGCACTCTGAACTGCAGGGCTGAGTAGAAAGAAGACATAGCTTAGGTTTTTTAGGAGTCTTCAAGACATTTGTAGTTTCCTTAAGAAACTGTACTGCTGTGTTGGCCAACTGCTATCCTGTCTTGAAAGAGCAGGATGACAGGAAGGCCAGTGCCAGGACAAGTCAGGGGATAGAAAACAAACGTGATAGCAATGAAAGGCACAGGCAGTGCATAGCAGGCTGCTCCCTAATAGGGCACAGCTTGTTTCATCTTCATACCCCTCTAGCTGAGGGCACAGCTGGTTTAGTCTCTCTTCATCTTTTCAGAAGCTGTGCTTCTGAAACACAAGCACAGCTCTGCACCACAAACTGGGGCAGAGTTAGGACTGAATCCAGCAGGTTCCTAGAGCAGGCAGAGCTCAGTATTTGGTTGTCTGTGGCCCTGTAACCCTGTACTGGCAAGGCTTCCTGAGTAAACACTTTCAGCCTCCTGCAAGCAGTGTCCTGGGAAAAGGCAGACCAACCTTAGTTGTAGGAAGGTGGTGCTCAGGCAGTTTCTTCAGTTACTCCTTAATGCTCCAGTGTGAAAGAACAGCTATCCCCATGTGGAGTCTCACAAGGTAGTAGAGGAAGGAGACAGGGAGGAGAGGAGACAGCTGGAGGGGCCTTGCTAAAGGTATTTGTTTGCTGTAGCCCATCTTCATGAGGAAGGATACCTTGAGCAGCTTCCAGTGGCGGATCCGTAACCTCCCCTACCCCAAAGAGGTCTACAGCGTCTGCGTGGAGGAGGAGCAGCGCTGCTGCGTCATCCGGACCACCAACAAGAAGTCAGTAAGGAGGGCACTGCTGGTGCTGACAGTCCCCTGGGGTGGGCTGGCACAGGGGGCAGGCTAGTGATGGCACAGGGGGCTGTCCCCTCTTCTGTCCCAGTGTGCAAGGGCTCAGGGGCCTCACCTTGCAGCACATGTCTCCTGCTGCCCAATTTGCACTCTCAGCTGCCTCAGACACGTTTACAAGTAGGGCTCCCCAAGCTCTGCAGTGGCCATTGCAAACTCATCTTGGCTCCTATAGGGTGGTGCTTGCAGTGTTCTTACCCTGTCAAATATCACTTTCTCAGAAAAATAAAGTAGGAGCCTTGCAGACTTCTTGAAGCTAGAATATTCCATTTTCTCTCTCTGATTTTAGTCACTGCATCTCAGAATGCTGCAGGATTCAACATGGACAGCAAAATCGTGGGCACCCAAACAGATCTCCCTGCATAAACATGTCCAATAGTCACAGTGCCAGTGATATGATCTGGAGGTAGCAAGCAAAAAAAGGCAGACTGAATCTGGGAAGGAAGCACCACAGTGTTCTGCCAAGAGAGATTTGAGATGGGAGGATGAAAATAGAAAATGCTGTTAAAGCCACATCTTGCAGTGTCAATACATGGCATCTCACATGGAATGAAACACACACCGTGTCCCAAAGCACCTACAGCTTCAGATAAGCCAAGACGAACTGTAGTATTGAGAAGTGAGTGCACGGAACAAGCCTTGGGAGCACAAGGGAAGGTGATGGAAGTGGCTGTAGGTGGTGCTGTCGGCACAGAACTGCGGCCCCTCTGCTGCCGAGGGCTTCGCGAAGCAGCACCCGCGAGTCTCCCAGCAAAGGGCTGCTGGAGTTCTGCACATCGGCACACCTGGGGGCTCAAAACCAGAAGGCTGGGAAGAGGAAAGTTAACCCATAGAAACAGCAAGAAATTACACCTCTAATACAGAAAGATGTTGGCCTAAATGCACACAGAGAGATTCACAGAACAGTGGTGCTTTAGTAGGGAGACCCACGTAGCAAAAGATGAATGAGATTCCCATCAGCCACACATGGATATCCATGGAGCTAGGACAGGAATGGAGTACTTGATCCTAAATCCAACCACATACTGTCACAGACAGGCTTATCTACTCCCAGTCCTACTGATAGTTGTCCGTATGTGGGAATTTCCTGCATAGGTGCCAGAAGGTTATAATGTAGCACTGAGGCTTTACCTATGCCCTACCTGACTTCTGGTTCTTTTGTACTGCTCTCAGGAGAGTCTTCCATGAGCAGCTCACACTTGTTCTCTCACTGACTGGTGCCAGAGGACCCCACAGCAACTCATGGCCTGTGTCTGACAGTTAAGGACTTTTAGAATTAAAGCTGAAAAGCCACCTCACTGAGGACAAGAATGACGTTGCTGTCAGTAGGGAGCAGGGACAGACACCAGCACTAGCACACTTAGTACAGGCTCCAGGATATCTTAGATCATTTCTCCTGGGTCTCAGCCAGGGCAAGGCACCACTCAGCAACTAATTCCAAGATAGCAACAGCAGCATGGAATCCACAGAGAGAGCGCACATCACTACAGGAGAGAAAGGAAGCCTCGGAGCCTCTCCAACCCTTGGAAGTCAGCCATGCTGCTTCTGAGCAACAGAGCTGTGCTGACCGCCAGCCAGAGGCACAAGTAACAGGATGGGCTGCCAAGTCACTACTAAGTAGCTCAGCTCTAAATTCTCAGCATACCAGTAGCAGTTTTCCCTGCGGGCTAACAAAAAGTGGGTTTCCAATAGGAAAATAATAGAGGCGATTTCACATACGTACTGTGGATCACGGGCCAGGACTCAGGCTCAGAGTGTAATACTGCCCCTTGGCCATGGGGTGAGAGGAGAGGGCAGAGAATCAGCCTGCATTGGCTGGGATAACCACCCATCAGCTACCTCCCCAGCCCAGACAGGAGCTCTTCACTTCCACCAGTCACTCTGTTCCCTCTGGCCACGGCAAGGGCTGCTCAAGTGGGATTTGCTTAAAACCTCTTGCTGTAAAATAAATCCATTAAACTGAACTCTAAAAACAAACCTAGAAAGCCACCTCCCCAAACGCCAAACCTGATTCAATTATTGTAGTGAGAGGCAGTGGTAATGTTAGGAGGAGGAGGGGTTGGCAAGGCAGATCTGGTTTCCTTTGATCTTGTCACAGATTTTAGTTTGAGGCCAGCCAAAGCCATTCTTCTCCCCTTCTCCTTAGTCCTGGGGCAGCAGAATGCTGCTGTTTCATTGATGACTCCCAAGGCCCTTTGAAACAGTGGGTTTTTTTCTGTGTACTGCTTTTTTTTTGTCTAATCGGTAAGAAGTTAACACTTCCTTAACATGTCTTTGTGTTCATCTAATCTCTGCTGTTTAACCTTTGACATCTCCCTTATTATCCATGTCTGCCACCTTTTCCAAATACCGACAGCAGTGACAACACAGAACGGTTTGAGCCCTGCGGTAACAAGTAACAAGCCGTGTACATTCCTCCCACTGCACCGGGAAAGCCATTTGCCCTTTGTAGCTGTTTTCACCGTGACTTGGAAAATAAACTGCACTTTGGGCAGAGGTAGCTCGAGAGGCCAAGCCTCACACACAGCCAGCTGAATTGAGAACCACCTCTCATGGTAGCAGCCACTACCTATTCCCACTCTGCTCCAGGCACCTCAGTACCAGCTACAGGCTAATTCCTTGGAGAGGATTGCCCACAAGAGTGTTGGAAGAGACTAAGAATCCAGCCCTGCCTCTGGGTGGGCACAGGACCACAAGCCAGTGTATTTGGTACAGCCCCAGAGAGAAGCTGTAGATGCAAGGCAAGCAATGCTAAGCACAGATCATCTCAGGCAAACACAGACACAGGTCTACTGCATTCTGGCTCCACAGTCTTAGAAAATCTCTTACCTGGCAAAAACCTCTCTGTCCTCTGCTTGGATGTGAGAGGTTACTGGAAGACTGGGATAGAAACCAGGGAGGGAACTAGGAGAGCTGTAAGTGCAGAGGAGCACCACAGCCACCATGCAGGCTGCATGGAGATGCTGCAGAGCAGGGGCTCAGGTGATTGTGGGCAGTTACACCTGGAGATCTGTGCCCGGGGTATGCATGAGCACCACCATGCCACCAAAGCAAGAAGCTACCTAGGATGTGCAGCAAGAAGTTAAAAAGAAGGGTTTAGGAAGGATTGCAACACAAAACAGTGCATCACAGAAGAAAGTTATATGTCACAAGAGCTTTGACAGCTATTTTGACAAAAGCTAAAGGAAGCTGTTACTTAGAGGGAATGAGAGGCCATGGACAAGGAAAAAGACAAGGAACACCTTGGTAGGGCTGAGTAGTCTAACCGTAGCTGGCACTACACATACAGGCATGCTGGAGGGACCAAGCCTGCTGTCACACACCAGAGCTCTTCAGGACTTTGCCAGCTCTGGTTTCCAGTTTGGAGGTTGGTTTCTAGTGCTCCTGCTAACCTGGGGGCATCAGCAGGCACACAACATGGCACAAGGGCCTCCTGCCAACCCCGAGAGGTCTGTTGTCCTCATGTACACTTTGTAGACCAGCAGGCTGTGTCTTAGCACTCCTAGTGGCAGAACAGAAACCCCACCTTCCTTATTTCTGTCTCCTCTCTCATTTGTAGGTACTATAAAAAGTTCTCTATTCCTGATCTGGACCGGTATCACCTCCCCTTGGATGCAGCTGCCCTGAGCTTCACCCATGCCAACAACACCCTGATCATCACGGTGAGGTTTTAACCATGCACATCAGCACTCTGCCCTTCTCTTTATGTCCACAAAGAAGCTAAAGTCCTTACATGTGGGGAAATGAAGCAGAGCTGAGGGTCACCCATGCAGCTCCTTCTCTGTCACACAGACAGTGGGAGTTTCAGATTACACTGGGCATGCTGACACTAGCCAAGAGATCCCAGGTGGCAGGAGAGGCCCTGCTTGCTGCTCAAGGTGACATGCAGGTGGAAGAGTGTCTGTCGTGCCCTGTTTTCCATGTATTATCTCCCTCAAGCCTGAGCAAGCCTCCACTCTCAGGGACATTAAGTTTCTCTTGTCTCAGAGCATAAAAGCCCAAGGACCTGCTGCACTTTGAGGTCTCAGAGTCTTAAAACAGTACAATAAAAAATAATCACCTGCTGCTTTGTGTCAGAGAGGGAACACTTCCAGACACATGGCAGAAGCAAGAGACTAGCAACATGGACACACTTGCAACTTCTCGTTGCAAGGAGCAGACAGATGCTTTTGAGCAACAGGTGTTTGCCTTATTCAGTGCAGACTCAGCTACACAGAGGGCACACCCTCCATGAGAAACCTAGCAGCAGACCTGGGCTGCACGTGCAGAGGAAATGGGCCAAGAGGAGCACCTTGAGTCCTCCTGAGCTTCTGTTTGCTACTGGCCAAACCTTGCAAAAAGCACCTGCATCCACCTCTAAGCTGCAGCTGGGTGAGAGGCCTCTGAGGGGAAGACAGAGGAACTGCAACTCTTACTTCTCTCTGCATTAAAAAAAAAAAGAATGCATATTTTATATACATATAGATATAAAACACTTGTGATCATACGGTCAGGGAGCACAGCAAGGATCTGCTTGCCAGGATATTCCAGAGGGGTTGGTGGGGGCCAAGATTCCACACCTAACTGGAAAGTTTTACTTGCACCATAAAAGATACTCCAGAACTTGGCAAATGTCTTTAGCCTGATGGCACCACCTCTCTAAATGGGCTTCAGAGGCTGCTGGTAAGGGCAAGGCCTCCCTTGGCAGGAGGGCCCTTGCTAGGCTGGCAGCAACAGGCTGCAGTTGGTCTGCTTGGAGCAGAGGCTGGACAGGAGTTCAGGAGTGCTAAGGGCATTTCTCTCTGTCATACAGTACCAGAAGCCGAAGGAGATCCTGGCTGCAGAAGAGCAGCTGCAGAAGGAGCTGAAGAAGATAAAGGCAGCTAACAGTGGGGATGGAGACTGTAAGACCCAGTAGGCAGTGGCTGCTAAGAGGTTGAGGTGAGGGGCAGCTCTCTGGCACAGCTTCATGGTGTTTATTTTGCCTTATCTAATAAAAATGGGTTCTGTTGTTAACAGAGTAATTTGGAGGAATCTCTGTAAGCCTAGGAAGATGGCAGGGCAGTTGACCTGTCTGCTGCCCTGGCCTGCTGATTTATGCAGACATTTCATAAAACTGTAGATTGGTTTGTGTTGGAAAGGACCTTAAAGGTCATCTCATTCTACCCTCCCTGTCATGGGCAGGGACACCTTCCACTACACCAGACTGCTCCAAGCCCCATCCAGCCTGGCCTGCACCATTTCCAGGGATGGAATGATCCTTCTGTCAATTGTGGGAAGCTGTAGTATGCAAAGGAAGCACACCACATCCACAACCAGCAGCCCTGTCCCCATCCAACATGACACCTTGGGAATTCCCCATCTGCCACCATTGCTGAAGGCAGTAATGTTTGGAAAACAAGAACTCCCTCCTCACATCTATTACTTGCCTGAGATGAGCTTGGGAGCAGCTCCCGCCTGTGCAGTTATGCAGCTCCTTCATGCAAGTCAGGATGCTCTGGTGACTTTGCTATCTCTGCAAACAGCATCAATGTTTAGACCTGAGTGGGCACAGCCTATGAATCAGGGTAAAGAGGAAGACATGCATCTGCTTCCTTAGTGCCAGCCATCCACAACATGACAGGGCTGTGCAGAGGGCAGGGACCAAGATGCAGCTGCCTCCATTGGCATGGCACGGAGGGGAAGCAGTGGCAGAGCCCACTTGGATGTGTCTACAGGACCCCAGTAAATCACATCCAGGTGTTCGTACTAGTCTGGTTTGCTGCTTCATTAAGCAGGCACCAAATGGGTCACAGATCCTAATTTTTGAATTCTTGCTTGAAAAAGTGACAGGAAATCCAAACTCCCAGGAATCACCTTCAATGCAGCAGTGTCACAGGGTCTAGCCAGGGAGAGAGATCTATAAGACATGGAGACGGGATCTGAAAATAGGTCCAACCTCCCCCACCCACCCAGGCCCCTGCAATCAGCAGGTAACATCACAGCCCCTTCAGAACTTGAAACAAAACATACAATCTCTTTTGTTTCCTTTCAGTTTTATTTAGCAAAACGCGACCATTTCAGCCCTGCCAAGTGCACAGCCTGACCTGACGGCCAGCTTGGGGAGGCACACTGAAAGCAGGGCTGGCTCTGCCTTTTAGCTCAATTGTTGCTCTTGGCTGTGAAGGACAACACAAGCAGCTGTCAGAACAGCAAGTTAAGGAGAAAGGTGGGCCTCGCTCCAGGCACCCTTCCCTTCCACCAAATCAGTTCACCCCACACACAGCCTAGTCTTGTTTCACATGCTTAGAGCTTGGCTGATCTCAAACTGACCAGCACAAAGCTGATGGGGCATCCTGGCTCAACCTGCCCCTCAAATGATGTATCCACAAGAAAAAAAGGAAGGAAAAAGAAAAAGAAAAAAAGTAACACAGTTAATAAAACAATTCCTGACTTGCACAAAATAAAAAGGGTAAAGACAATTGGCCTATTATTTTCACTAACAGGCAGGTATGGTTGAGAAAGTTTGGCCCTTTGTGCACTCTTCATTGTAGCTTTCTGGCAGGCAAAAACGTCCCTTCAGAAGCCTTGTGGGCCTTTCTCACCTCTCCTGCCCTGCAATTCCCTGAGCCAAGTGTCAGCTCTGCTGAGTTGGGGTCACCAGAAGCAGCTGTGGTGCTCTTCACAAGGCCGTGAAGTCCAGGACGTGCAGGGCTGACGCCAGGGCAGCGTACAGGTGGGTGGTACTGAAACGGAGGCAGTATACTGGGCTGCTGGTGGGTGAAGACAGGTGAAAGCTCTGCAAAAAACAGGAGAATCAACCTTTCAGAAACAAGGTCAGCCCAAAGATAGTGGGTGGTGTTACAGATCCAAAGGCTGAGATGTCTGAGAAAGCAGGTTTTCCCTGCATATAGGGTAGGTTTGCCATGGTGGACTAGCCCCAAAGACAGCCCAGCAGCCCCTCTTTCTTCTTTCCACAAGGCATGCACACTGGGCTGCCAGAGAATAGCTGAGAAGCTCTGCTGCTGCTCAGTCTCCCACTGGTGCTCACCTGCAGGCACCGAGTCTGCCGCTTATCCCAGAGGCGCACCACACCGTAGTAGGAAGAGCCGCTGGCAATCATATGGTTCTTATCACTCCTTATGCAGTACAGGGCACTGTCATGGGGCTCTTCCCACTCCTGGACACACTTCCTGCAAGGGCAACACAAACCAGAGCAGGGCTGAGCCTCCATTCCTCCATCCACTTTGCCTGAAGGAGCTCATTCAGTGAGAGCTGAGTTCCCAGATGCTGCACAAGGACAGTGCAGGAGCCTCACGTGGGCCCCAGCAGGGCAGGCTCACCTGGTGCTGGTCCGTATGTCCCAGTAGCGGATGTAGGTGTCATACCCACAGGAAAGGAGAAGGGAGGGCGTTTCATAGAACACATCCAGGACTCCAGCTCCACGGTGGAAGTCGGTCCCTAAACAGGTCAACAGCTGACCACTGCAATGAAACACATTAGGGGAAGAGTCATTCAGAGCAAAAAGCCCTTCCAGTTCAGCTGGCCAGAGCAGAGATGGTGTCACAGAAGTCTTCCAGATCTCATTTCTGTGATATAACAGAATACAAAAGCCCACATAGTTTTTGTCTCCCAGTCCCAGCTTCTGCTACTGGTTGGGCCATTAACCATGAAGGGTCATGAAGGGTGACCAGCAGGAGTCCCAGCTGGAAGAGGAAGAGCCAAGGTACAGATGCAGCTGACCCCCAGCAGAATGGGAGAAGTGACCAGCATTCTGAATTATATGGCTCCACTTCATAGGAGACAACTCCCAGCTTAGTGAGACTCCAAATAGTCTACAAGAGCCATTTACATGTTCAATCCCGTCCCATACTGTCCTTCAAAATACTGTCCACTGGGGTATTTCCCTAGATCTTTGACACACAGCACAGATCCACAGGCAAATCAGACTTTCCCAACCCAGTCTGCCATGGCTGCTCTCCTCAACCCCCTCCAGTTATACCACATTCTACAAACACCGTATCTGGGGCTGAATGTGATAGGTCACAAGCAACGACCCCAATGATCAATCATCTGGAGATGACTTTCCAAAGGCTAGATTTTTCTCCCTTTTTTGACCCTTTCCTCCTTTTTAATTCCTTGCTTGCAGTGAAAGAGCAAAAGCAAGATCTCCATGAAGCTCTATGCTGAGTGCTTTGTGGTGGTATCACTCTGCTGCTTGTTTCTATGCAAACCAGCAGCTCACCTGGTGGATAGTGTCTGGTGAGATCTCGGCCTGCCAGACTTCAAGAAGCTTGAGCCTCTTCCCTGGGTCACACAGAATTGCATCAGGTGCATGGCAAAGCCTGTCCCAGTGTCATTCCACCTGCTGCAGCAGCCAGTGGTATTCAGACATGACAGACTCTTGGGAATGGAGTGGGCAATCTGCCCAGCTTCTTGAAATGGCCACCTATTGCAAACCCTCCTTTTTTTCCTTCTCCTTCTCCTCACACCCTTTACATCAAAAATGCTGGACACAATAAAACTTGAAGCACCTGCTTTTCAAACTCTGCTCCATGGCCACCCCTCACCAACAGCCTCCTGTTTCTCAGGACAATGAAGCAGTCCTGAAAGCCAACAGCACGGATCCCGCAGTGGGGTCACTCTCAGCATCTCCCTCCATTATTTTGTTACATTCTGCTCCTTGATCCAGCATCACACAGTTCTGAGGCACATCGCCAAATGCCTTAATTCTGTCTGTAATCTGGGCTAAAGCCCTCGTCAGGGGATAAAGACCACACAAAAGGAGAAATAGAGTCCTGGGAGATGTTAAAACAAGTAAACACCTTTGTGTCAGGAGAGAGAAATCGCTGATAAAGCAGATTAGCGCCTCGAGCCCTGGTGTCCCCAGATCAGAAGGCGAGCCCTGGCCGATCTTTGCAGCCAGCACGCTTCTATGATCACAGAGCTGGCGGCATGCTGGGGCCAGCCTGTTTCCCCACAGTCACTCTCCAAAGAGCAGATTATGTAGAATAACAATTTCTTTGTGGCTGTGTAATTCCCTCCGTGACCGTGGCTGTGGGCAGCTACATTGGACCTTGATGCCAGGGCCCTAGCAACCATTTAGAGAGGCCAACCAGCCCTAGCAATGGCCCCCCCATGCAAACCTCTCGGACAAGCTTTAACATCAAGTGCATGAATTAATCCCCCCCAACACGAATCCAGGGGTGCTGGCTTATTGGACTTTGTGTTTCTCCAGGCAAGGAATCGAGGGGATTCCAGGCTTCAGCCCTTTGCAACCTTCTCACAATACATTAACCCTTGGAAGGTTACTTGTAAACCAACTCAGCAGCAATTCTGCACCTGTCTGTGGGTTGAGAGATTGAAGCACTCATGGTCTGAGCACCATGAGCAAGAGCAGTGGGGTTTGGCTGGCACAGGTGAGTCATCAGATCCACTCTGAAGTGAGACATGAGTGCTCTGGCACTCGCCCACCCTTCCAAGCACAGAGATCCCCTCCATCTGCCATTCTGCAAAGCCAGCAGAACAGACAGACATGCACACAGCCCTTATCAAGGCTTCTACAAAACCTTCTTCATCCTACAAGATGTATGTGTGGCCCAGAGTTGTAAGACACACAATAGAGGTATGAGGAGGAGTCAGCTGCCCTCCCAGACAAGAATCCTTGGATTACCTGTGAGATGCATAAGAATCTTCTGCCAGTTGCTCAGGCAGGAGCAAGGAGTTACTCCCAAGAGGTGAGCTACCCCAGCAAGCTCTAGGCAGCACCAGCAGCTTGGACCCTCAGCACCACCCAGGTGCTTCACTCCCAGTGTTTCTCCTTGCCTTCACACATCACTGCAGTGGTACCCAAGCATTTCAGCAGAGTCACACCACTTTTCCTCCCTCTGCTTACATTTCCATCCCAGGCAACAAAAATGAAAGAAAAGGCAACAAAAAAAAGGAAGCAGAAAAGAAAAGGATTGGCTTTTCTCTGCAGGCATAAAATGAGCACAGATACTTGCAACTTACTGCAGCAAAGTAAACCTTGCTTTGCTGGTTTGTTAATCAGTTCAGTTCTCCTGGCCCAAGAACAGGTCGGCCAAAGCAGCTCTCAGGTGGGATCTGCAGCCTTTGGAAACAGGAGCAGCTCTTTGGCAATTTACAGAGGCAATGTGGTAGTTGCTACAGTGAAGCACTTAACCATCTGGCACCAGGGGAAAATTTACTGTGCTCTACACTGGGGACACAAAAAAACCACCAATGTGTTCTGGCATGGGCACACGTAAGGTGAAAAAGATGCAGAACATGATTAGTATTTCCCCTTTATTCAGCAGATTAAGGTGTCTCTGGACAGCTATCACCATGCCAGACTAGGTCTATGTGCTGCAGCATACATAGCCATGCTGAGCCCATGCTGGGAAGGGAATTCTGCCACCACAACTCTTCTAGTCTTGGGATCACAAGTTAGTGCCCACAAATTGTCCACTCTTGGTTATCCCAAATAACCCCTCCCCTCAAACCTCATACCTGAACAGCTTCCCCCCTTTCTTGGGAGCAAAACCCACAGCTAATCCTTAATAACCCATAAAGGATCAAGATAACCCACGAACAGGCAACAGAACAGCAGTACCTACACCAGCACATCACCAATGGTTTCTAACAACTAAGAGAGACAAAGATACCTTCTCCATGAGGGACAGAAAGAGATGGCATAGCTATCTTGGACCTTTTCCCCAGCAGCAGCCAAACACAGCAGGAAACAGCCATCTTCTTTAATCGGTGGTCCCTTTTTCACCTAAACACCTTTCAAATCCCAGTAGGCTGATCCTCAGTACTTCAGAGGCCCTGTCCTTGTTACAGGCTGTGAAGGTTGCTCAGGAAGTGTCTGTGAAGACCAAGTGAGCCCAAACATGGAAGGACCACACCATGTCCCCACCCTGCCATGCCCGTCCAGCAGTAGCAAGTATCTGTTTCATTCCCAGGTCTTCTTCAGGGAAGCCAGGCAGTTACCTGTGCAGATGGTAGCAGCTTTGCTTGTCTTTGTACTGAACAGCCTGGGCCAGATAGTGCCCACGTTCAGTCCCAGTGCTGGGTGGCACCAAGAGAAACAACTCTGCACCAGTGGAGCTTGGAGAGGCAGAATCACAAATGTGACAGTGCAAGTCTTCTGGAAAGACCACTCTAGAGCAAGAACTCCCCATTTCAGCACTTTAACCACAAACCACCTGGGCCAATCCAGCACCTACAAACACACAAGTAAGCCTCAAGTGCTGAGGAATCTCATAATATTCCTAATTTTTCATACTTCCTGTTAAGCATCTAGATAGACTGAATAATATTGGCGCTAATCCAGTACCTGCCCACAAGGAACAGAGCCAGAGCAAATCCAGCAGCCTATTTCATCCCTAGTACAGGAAAGCTGTGTTGGCAGTAGGCTCCAGACACCTTGGTGATAGAACAAGATGTTTAAACCAAGTTGATGTGCCTGGTAAATCCAACTGATGAGTCCAACAGTGAAAGGCATTTTGTTCAGACACTATAGAGAATCCTTTGATCCATCTCAATCAATTTCCAAGTTCTTCAAGACTTCTAAAAATTACTTTTTAAATCAGATATTTATTCAGGATTTCCACATTTCACTCTTTCCTTCCCATGCTAGAAATCTAGCCATGAGCATAGCTCTCCTGATACCTCCAGAAGACAGGCAGCCCGGAAGCAAAGTAAAGGGAAGAAACAGTCTGGTTTCTTTAAGTTGTTGTTCTTTTTTTTTAAACAGCTTCAAGTTCTATTCCTTCTCAATCACTAATATGAAGACAAAATAAGGTCAGTCATGGCAGAGCCCAGATGGTTACTTTCCAGATAACCCATGGAAAGTTGCTTCACCAAGTTAAAGTTATACACGGCCTCCCAAGCCACTGTAACTATTTGCATGGCCATAAAAGCTCAGGATCTCCCCGAGAACTTTCTCAAAGTCAGAGTCCAAAAGAAGTCTGCACCTACCTCCCTGGAACCTGCCCATTTGCTGAGTATCTTGCCCAGCTGACTCCAGTGCACAAGAAACTACACTCCAAAAGCTGGAACGAAAAAACATTTTTCTCCCTACCCTCAATTTCTGGTGACTCCAATTTACTAGAATTGATATTATATAAATATGCAAACTCTAGGAAACTGCTGAATTTTGAACATCTGTTGAAAACAGAGATGTGCAAAACTGAGGACAATTCACTTGCTCTGGAATCCTCATCTGTGAACTGTGATCATCCACCAAAGAGAAGAATCTACTGCACATAAGCAGATGACTGTTCAGAAAGCAAAGAGAGCAGTAAACCAGTATTTCAGCCCAAATAACTATTTGAAATAAGACAGGTGGGAAACATATACTTAAAAAAAAAAAAAGGTATAAAGAGTCCTGTTCAGTTCCAAACACTGGGATATTTGATCTGAGTATCAAACAACAAAAAAGGAAAAAATCCTTTTAAAAATAATTATCCCAAGTGTAGCATTTGCACAATTTCTGTCACCCAGTTAGGAGAGTGCACCAAAACCAAAGGGAAGAGCTGAGCTGCTGTTCTTCTAGGTGCTTTGCAATGGCAGCTGAGGCACTGAGGAGATTCAGCAACTTATGCTAAGAAGGGAAAGGCTTGATCAAACAACATCTGTATTGCACACAGGGAGAAACAGATTCTTAGCAAAGTTATTCTTCTATCCTACCCCAAAGTTGCCCCTGCATTTAGACCAGGCTACTAATTCCTGCAGGGAGGTGTGGGATTGGATTGGGGAATTTTGAGGGAGCACCTTCAAGTGAAATGGCTCAGAGACGCTGTTTCAAGTAATTTTCAGGGCAAATGCCTCTCTCTGATTCCTCAGTGCAGCTGAAGGGACTCGAGGCAGTAGGGGGGAAAGACACCAACGACGGTCTGAGATTGTGTTGAGAGGAGAGACAGAAAAGGGAGTTTTGCCTTCTTTTCTTCTGCTTTCTCTGAATTGGCCCACACACATTTTAAATGGTCCAATAAAAAGATACAATTTCTTTACCTTTCCAGCTCTGGGACCCTGTGAGTTTTTGTTGTTCGGGTTCCCGTAAGGTTAAGTTCAGAGGATAAACTGACACACTGGGCTATGGGAAAAAGCCAGTTTCTTCAAATAAAGCCACAACGGTGCAAAAGAGACCCTGCTGGGGCTTTTATTTGGGAAAACAAACAGAAATGGCACCAAGCCCTTCTGCTTTACGAACCAATTTAACTATAAAACCAATGTTCTCCCTCTCGGGGGTGAGGAGGGGAGAGAGACAGGACATGACAATAGTCCAAAACCTTGAGGGGGAAAAAAAAAGAAGATAGGACAAAAAAGGTTGTCTATCCCCTTTTCTTTCTTGTCCACGGCTCCTTTTCTTAGCACACGTGTGTTCTTGTAAAAACGATTAGATTGCAATTTGTATAACATGGTGACCCCCAAATTCAGACATTTAACCCCTTTTCTCTGCAAAGAATGTCAAGAATGTCTTCTCTGTCTTTCTTTCCAACGGGAGGAGTAGGGGGGAATTCTCAAACTGTGATTTCTTGGAGGAAGAGAAAAAGAGGGAGGCGAGGAAAAGAAGCAGGGAATTCTCAAAGCCTCTCGCCTTTCGCCCCACTTGTGTGGGAACAGGCGGCTGTATTGCTCCCTTTCTGGACAGAGCTCTGCAGGTCTCCTTTACTGGGGAGACAAAAAAATTGAGAGTCCAAATCAAAACAAAGCCATCTGTTTAAATGAGCTACCACTAGCCAGTGACAGAGGGGGTTCTTCATTCACTCCTTCCCATTCTTCTCTCTTGCCTCTGTTGATTCTCTCTCAACCCAGGGAAAAATAAAGATTACTTTTGCTTTGGCTCAGAGGGATGAAACTGATTGATGTGCTTGGAGTGTCCAGCCCCCAACCATGCTCTCTGATTGTTCAGGGCCTTGTAAAGTTGTCATAAATATGCCTGAACAAGAGTTCAAAGGCCACAGCATGCCCTGAACATGCACACATCCAAAAGGGATGGCTGGCCTCATGGTCCTTTCTAGTGGGACAGGGCCAAGACTGCCATGGGGAAGAAAAGATTTAGGATAAACACCTGTATGTTCTTCCTCTTACAATGATTTTACATTTAGGTTAAGATGGACCAGAGCCCTCTTAACAAAAAGAATGGAGAAGATGCCCAGCTTATGTAAGAGACTTCAGAAACATAGTGTCACAAAACCAAAGCCCAAGCAGAAAGCAGTAAAGAACAACAAGGCCTCAGTTTTGAGAAAACATGCATACCATGGGAATACATTGCACAGACAAGACTGAAACTATCCATTATAGACAGGAGACAGAGTTCTGAACACAACAAAGTCTTCTAAAAGGGACAGTTATCCAAAAAACCATGATTTAAGAGGCTCCTGGCATCAGCAAGCTTTCTCCATAACAGGCTCAAGCTGGCCATAGGCCTGGAGTCCTGCTTCCAACAACACTCAAGATCTCAAGGTCTGGATTGGTCATTGTGATTTAAAACCGTATTCAGCCAAGACACAGATGCTGAGAAAGAAATGCAAGTCTGAAAGGAATAAGAAGCCTCTTTCCTACAAAACCTGGAGGAGCTTCCTTGGTGAAAAAAGACGCCTGGCATATGAATCTATAGAAAAGCAGGACTGGAAAGGGTATTCCACATCTACTGCATTTACTCTGCTGCTCCCCAAATCCTGTGAAACTGGCATCAGTGACAGGGTAACATTTGCTATTGCTTGTCTTTCCTGTTATCAGATATATGCACCCACTTCTCTGTGACTGGATAAATCCAGGTTAAATGTCTGGGTGAAACAGTCACCCCACACTTCTTGGAGTCAGTTACCTTTCCTTTTGATCTACCAACTCCAGTTCTGAATATATGTGCTTCCTTCACCCAACAGCTCCTTTGGTGATTAAATTAGAGGGTCTCAAACTTGCATAAACCTTGGAGTTCAAAGCTGAGGAGAGAATGCTCTTCTGCAGAAGTTATTTTAGAACACAACATTAAGAAGTCTTGAGCCAAGCCTCTACATTAAAAACTTCTATTGAAAACATTCAGCAAGACTTATAACCAAGAACTAGACCTGCAGATTTTCATTTCACTCACCTACTTCCACACAATTAAAAAACTGGAGCACAACAGAAGACTAAGTCAAGAAGGACTGGATTTAAACAGGAAATCATCAGTCGTGATCAGCTGACCATAGTGTTCAATGCTTTATGCTTCAACTCTCAAATTACACTTGCTGTTTAAGATCAGCACAGGGAGCACAAATTTTAACTCCATGGGCTCTGAAGAGCCACAGAAATGGATGCAGATCAACATAAGCTAAAAGTTGAAAAGACAGCAACTCATTCTTGCCCCGTCCACGGCCCAGACAGATGTAACCTAGCAATGGACCCATGGAAACACACTAGAAACACAGCAGCACATTAGCAAACTTCAGCCAGCTGCTTAAAGATGGTAACACTCATGCTGGCTCTTGGAAAGAAAGGGCACAGTGCAACAACACTACAGGCAGAACAGATTAGAAACCTGCTTAGCAGCTGCCTGGCTACCTCAGACTCCTTCCTAACCCTCTGCTGAGGGCACCATCCATACACCTGAATCTCCCTTCTCCTCCGCTCCCAAGTCCCTCTCATGAATCCTCTACCTCCCACCTCCCCAAAAGCTGCAGACATCAAAGGCACCTGCCTTCAACACCTGAAGAGCAGGGGGCCTGACAGTCAAGAAATGCAACTCTGTATCTTCCCCTTCCATGCACTATTTTTTTCTTCATCTCTTTGAAAAAGGTGGCAGAGATAAATGGAGAACAAAGAAACAAGAAAAAGCCTCAGCTCTGGCCCACACCCTGCCTATTACTTAAGGGGGAAGGAACTCTTCCGAAAGAGGAGGAAAAAAATGTGCTCCGACACAATGGCTCAAAAGGCCAGGCAGCAAACCGGGCCACTTTGTACTGCTAACAAGGGAAACCTAATTACAGGAAGAGGGCAAAGAGGGACAGATAAAAGGGATACAAAATTTCAACATCTGTTGCCATAAAGGGATAAGAAGTGGGGAAACACAAAGTGTCAGTTTGGTGTCAGTGACGGCATAAAGCTACTTTCAAAGGGCTCAGGAGCAGGAGAAAAACTGAACAAGAAATTAGAGGGTTCTTAAAAAAAAAAAAAAAAAAAAAAAAAACAGAAAACAAACAAACAAAATCCCCACTCTGCCAAAAATACCTTCAAAAGGGGGGAGGAGTTGGACAAAGACTGGCTATTTAAAAGGCAGAGGATCTGGGTGGCTTGCAGGGCACAGCTAACTTTGGTTGTTTTCAGAGCTCTTGTGCCCTGCAGCATGTCATGTCACAGGAAAGAACACTGTAGGATTTGTGCATTTAAAGTGTTTATAGCATGAAGACTACCATGTAAGACAGATCTTTGGTCCATTTCAAATATCAGGCTTTGCAGAATAACTCCAGGAGTTGCTGCAAAGAGACCTCTGGATTATTCTATCTTATGGAGAAGCATCCTTGAGACAGGGGCATTTGTCACTTAATGACATGCAAGACCACCCCAATAACATGGGAAGCAACAGTTCTCTGCAGGCAAATGACAAATGCTGGCCTTGGAGCTGTCAGTGGTGCATGACCCTCATCTTCCAAGGAGTTTAAACTCCCAAAGGCAATAGAAAGAAGAAAAAAGAGGAGGAGGATCTGAATAAGGTTTCCTTTTCTCTTGCTTGCCATTAAGTGGCTGTTCTGTTGAGCCACACACTCACACTGTCAAACAAGACAGGACGGTCTGAATAGAGAAAGGCAGAAGTAGCAGAGGAACCTGACCTGCAAGAGGGGCAGCTGCCATCATATCCTTCACTAAAGGAAGGACAAGGGTACTTGGAAGAGGACAAGGAGTCAGCAAGCTCTTATCCTTGATGCAAGGACACAGGTTAGTATCGTGTGGCCCATATCGCTCACTGTTCCCCTTGCAGGCCTCTAATCACTGAACTTACAGCTGCTTTTACATACACACACCTTGATCCAGAGTGGGAATTAGTGCACAGCAACTTCCCCACATCTAAAAGCAATCAGATGGCACAGGGTAGCATGTGAGGGGTGAGAGATGTCCTCCACAAGTGCAGCTAGCCAGCTTCAAAAGCATATGAAAAAAATCTAAATCCTCCTTCATTACAGGAGACAGGGCCAGGTGTAGCAGCAGCTGGAATTTCAGCCATCAGAGACAGTGTTTTGGCATTATGCAGTCATTCCCCTGCTTTAGACTCCCTTGACAATTGCTTGTTGCTGCCTGTTGTGGCTTTGATCCAATGCCATCATCTCAGCAGAGTCAGGAATGAAAGACAGTTGTGGGAGCGGGATGCAGCAAGAGGCGTTTCCTTTCCCCACTAAAAATTTCCTCTGCACCAAAACCAGTCAAGCCCTTTTCAAAGCACAGGACATATTTACAGGTGAAGACATTATCCTCTTCCTCTTGGAGGAATGAGAATGGCTGCCCCAGGGTCAGGCAACAGCGAAGGTCATAAATACAAAATGACCAACATTGACAAGCACCAGCCAAGGACTTATCTGGCCTGGAACTAAGATGATCAGTACACAAAAGGTTATTTAAGCTTTAAATCCTTCTGTAGCACGTTCCAGATCACAGCTGTTGGGTAAAAAGACCACCTACCCCATTGGAAGAGAATGGCACAGAAACTGTTGTACTGTTACTTACTCACCCCTCTGATGCAAAGAAAACTCCCCTAACTGAATTAGCTGATCCTGGACAGCACTAAACACCTCAGTGGTGCTAAGGATCCTCTGGTTTTCCAGAACACACCTTATGCATCATTCTACCCTTCCCAATTTTTTTTTTTTGACAGAAATTACCTGGATTCTGTTCTTAGACATCCTTGCCATGTTCAGCCTCTTCGGGGCAGCCTCTGAGCCCTTTTGTGGCCACAAGAAAAGGGTAAGCAGCGAACTCAGAGGCCCTGGCTCTGACTGCCAGATGTTTTCAGGACACATTAAGCTCAGGAGAAGTTTTTAAGTCCTAGGTGGCTCTAAGATTTTAAGTTTTCATGCCACACTCTCAATCCTGGAGTCTGACCAGGGAGACAACATTCAAAAGCCTCAAAGGAACAGAAGCATTCCCTACAAGATCCCTTCTGGCAGTCACTGGAGCCTTTGAAGATGGATCCAAAGCTCTGCTGGGAAGATGAACAGTTTATGGAGAGTCAAGACCTGGAAGGATAGCTCTGTACTCCCTTTCTATGAATAATAACATCAAGCTTCACATACTAGAGTCCCAGCCATGCTTTCTACTCAGCCTCCCACCCTGCAAATGCTGACGAATCTACCAGCTCACACACAGGTCCCTGCAGAGGAAAAGACCCAGTGGCATGGTGCATTCCAGCTGTGACAGGTGAAGAGGGAAGAATAAGTTTGACACTCTAGCCATTTCAACAGAGGCCCAGTGGCCTAGGTTGCCTTGGCTTTTTTATTTGCCTGTCACTCAGGCTTTTACGTTATTGAAAGATCAAACTCCGCTGTGCTTGTTCATTACCTTAATCCTATTTTCTACACAGCTTTATTATCTCTTCAGGCTTCCTTGGGAAAGGCTGTCAGAAAGGTTGGGGCAGGGGGGAGAGGGTTGCCCATCTCCTCACCCCTGTCAGATGCCTCTATTCAAGAACAGCCAGAAGACTTGATGGACAGGGGTATCACAGCACAGCCTGCATCCTTCTGGGGTACTCCAAAGGCACCACTGGATGGATCACTAAGAAACATGCACCATAAGTAATGCACTGGTGCTCTTTCCTGCTCCAGCTTGTAGGACGCATTGTTGGAAAGTTTTTTTGTTACTTCAGAGAAAAAAACTGCTGGTTTAAATTTGTATTTGATAGAGTTGACTTAAACAATCTAAACTATTTAAACTATAGATTAGAAGGTAACTGGTCTCAGACCTACCCTGTGCCCACACCAATCCTCCTCCATCCCCTTTCCCCAAATACAGCTCTACTAATATCCCTCAGGCCCCTTCTGCCATTGCTCATCTCACTCCTGACAGCACTCCTTTGGATAATCTGGGCTGTGCCACTCCTACCCAGAGTATCCTGGTCCTGGAAGGCAGGGCTGCCATTCCAATAATCCTGTGAAATATTTGCTATCTGTCCATCACTACACTAAGACCCTCAGGCTGAGAGTTTCAAATTTGTCAGCAGTTGAGTTCTCACATCAAGATTTGAGAACATTTCCCCAGTTGCTAAGGTCAGCACCTTCACCGAACAGGAACTACTCAAAGACCCCAAATCAGAGGCCACAGCAATTAACTTCCTCAGTGCTCATTAGGACAAAGAGAAGACAACGTGCCTAAGTCACTTCCATAGATAACCTGTTGCCACACATCACCTCTCTGAGCTACTGGAATTGCCAGGCAGGACAAGGTGACTTCAGAGCCTGTGTTTGCCTCTGGCTTCCCAGCACCAAAGAGAAATGGGTGAATGGGAGGATAAGGATCACCTTCCTCACCTCCTCTGGCTGAGGCATTAACAGAGACAGATGAAAAGGAGGGTGTAATGGGTATATTTTGACTGTATACAGGTAATGGGAAGAAACCAGGATGGCTGTGCCATCAACTGGAAAAGCTGAGAAGAAAAGCCAAGTTAGTGAACCAGAACCACCCCCCACATACCCCTTTCCACGCCAGTCTGCTTTGTCCCCCACTCCTCAACACATCTCATCTTCTATCATCCCTTGCCTATATTGACAACATGAATAATACCCTTTTGCAGCATTTCCAATATTGCATTGATATTCACTTTTCTTGTCAAGTCCCTCCCTGTAACCTGGAAGCTCACTCACCTCTCAAGGTCCCAGATTCTCAGAGGTGAGATGTGTCCACAGCAGGCTGTCCCTGTCACAAATGAGCTGTTTAAAAAAACAAAGAAACAAAAAAAAACACTTACTAATCCTCATGTTCTGAAGAAAGTGCATGAGTGAGACAGAAAACAGATTACAAGAAAGACTTTGAATTATGGTTCAAGATGATTTCAGCATGTGCCACCACATTTCACAAGGGACGGGCAGCAGCAAAGGCAGAGCTGCCAAAGGACTCTCACTAGCTGAGCTTCCCAGATGCAGCAGGTCACAACTGCAGAGAATTGGCAGGACATAAAATGTATTTGTAAATACAAAGGGAAAACCTAAACAGGAACATCTGTAAACAACATTTTCAAGTGGGTCAGTACAGAACTTAGCATGTTTCATATACAGTCAGTGCTGTAAGCTGCAGAAAGACCCCATGGAAAATTTACTGTTATTTCCTACTTCATGTCTCACTTCTGCTTGTTGGCAAATTCTGAGTACAATCATGGACTGGCTGCAGCATCACAGGCCTAAAGAATCACAGAATAGAGGTCTCTGGTCCAGCCTGCTCAAAGCAGGGCCAATTTCAAAGCTGGATCAGGTTGCCCTCCCCAGTGCTCAGGCACTCTGTTAGAGGCAGCAATATTTGGCTCCATTTACACCCTCCAGCAGGGCCCATTCCAAAGTCATCTTGGCAGTGCTACGTCCCTGCTGCACATGCTGGCTCCAGAGGTCACCTGACACCCACTGGCCTCATACTAGTTCATAAGACAGAACAAATCCTTAAAATCAAGCGTGAGGAACATGGGTGCTGTGCTGTCCAAACCACACTGCTTGTTTTGTGCCAGCTGCCCATTCTCAGTCCAAATAAGAGGAAGCAGCTCATCCAAGGTTTTCTAAGGAAGTTACAAATTATCTCTCACAAAGCCATATTTATTGCAGCTACTGAGAATAAAACGCCAAAACTACGTTTAAGTCAATGCAACAAGGATAGCATGAACACAGGAAATGGAACCTGCTTTAAATAAAAGCCATTTCAAGGCTTTGCCTAAAGAACTTTTGCAGTATGATACAGAGCTAACAGCTGAAACATGAAAGCAAAATAAGAAAACAATGTCATGTCTATAAAAATAGCAGTTAGAGTAGTTTTTAACATTTCTTTGATCCTCTACAGTATTCTTTCTTTGGTAGTCAAGGTGTCTGCAAGCTTCTATTGTACCAGGAATGGATTCTTGCAGCAGCCTTGACTTCTGTGAGAAGTACTACTGCTGCTGCAAGAAGGCACTCAGCAGCCAAGTGGTGAACACAGGCTTAACTCAATCGAAGCCAGAGAAGGACCAGATGGAAGCAAGACTGGAACTCAGGACTCCTTCTACTCCTTTCTCTGTGGTTTAGCTGAGCAACTGGTTTCTCCAAACAATAAGGCCAAAGCAGCACTGATAAAACACTCTGAAAAAGAGGCAAGCAGATAACATCAAACCATCAAACCACACCATGGGGGTGTCCACAAGTTCTGTGAGCTTATCTGCCCTGTAGGCTAGAAAAGGCCTGCAGAACTAGAGCTATTTCAAAGTGTCTCCAACCAGGATGTCTTACATGCAAAATTCCAGGTTCATTGGCAGTGCACATGCAATCAGCCAAAGCACCTGTAGCACTGGGCTGTCCCTACAGCCAGGTGCTGCAGAATGCTCACATTACTCTTCTCCATCTAAGTCCCTGACCAAAGTCTGAGAGTCTATGGAAAATCCAATTCCTGTTGCTGTGCAGCAGCCACCACGATCAATTAAGAAAGTGTCCAGCATGTCATCTTTGGAAACATGGTTTCTGCTCAATGCCTACCTTCTCTCCACCATAGTCCAGGACAGGAGGGAACATTTCTCTTTTGCCAATGTCACCCACCTCAGAGGAAAACAAGCAAAAGACACCTGCTTTGGCAGCTTGTCCGTCAAGCCCCATGTCTGGAAAGCAGCACTTTGGTCAGGAGGTTCCCCTGCTACAAAGCTAGGTGTTGGGTTTTGTCCCCCCCTCCCCAGCCATAATCCATTAATAACTACTAAAGTCAATTACTGTGGTTAGAAACACAATAGCAGTCAGGGAGTCAGTCAAGCAGGCAATTGGGTGCTTAAGATTTTTCTTTTGGGGGACAAACTGACTCTGTCCCAGCAGAGAACACTCTCACGTGGGAGACAGATCCCTTTGTGCAGAAGGTATGCACAAGGCTTTGATGGTTGCCACAGGTCTAAATTACCATGGAGGCACACCAACAGGGAGAAAAAGGTGGGAGGAACAGCTAGGTTTAATCCTCCCTCATGCTGTCAGTTCTGGACTTCAGCTTTCCCTCCTTGGTCCTTACCCCCCACTCCTCAGAGAGAAAAAGAAAAAAAAAAAAAAGAGAAAAAAAAGCATTAGATAAAGAGATTTTTCTCCAGCATCGAATACAGGCCTCAGGGCCACAAACAAGTCTCTTCTGGGTAAAGCTGACTCCATTCAGTCAACAGGAATTTTGTCTCATACTTCAGTGGGATCAGGTTTGCAGGCCTTATCTTTAACAGCCTGAGCCCATTAGCAAGCAAAGATAAGACTTCTCCCACAAGAGCAGGCCACCTTCACTGCAGCATTAGAATGCAGCATTCACAAGACAACATGCACAAGAAGAGGTACCAATGAGAAATTCTTGAAACCTGAGAGTGAACTGACCTTAAAGTCTGGATTCCAGGGCATGATACAGGGCCCCTCACCTTGAGTCTGATCTGCAGGCACACACCTTGAAGCCTCAGATGTCTCATAACTGGGAACCTCTCACAGGTGACAGTTTTACTTCAGGTAAAAGAGCAACAGAAGTCAGCTTTCCTATGTCTAAACCAACATGCAGATTGGAGGAAAGCATGTAAAGCTTGGCTCCGAAACTTCTGAAACTTCATTTAGTGTGGAAGATCAGGCTGAAGCCTTCTATCAGGCTTGCTTCTTTTGCATGTTGTCCTCACAGGGATCCCCTAGGAACTAAAACCAAGCCAAAAACCAAACCAGAAAGGCAAGAATTTTGCACAGCATTGAGATACACATACTTCATAAACAGCATATTTTTGTTGTCCAACAAACACAAGGAATCTTCCAACTCATCTGATACTTTGATGCCCTCTTTTTTTATTTGAAACTCCCTACTGACAGAGAGGAGAGGAATAAACAAGAGGGAAAAAAATCCCCAAAAACAACAGAACAACCAAGAGCCTGCCTCTCCAGAAGCCAGACCTTCTCTCTGTTGCAGAAGAGACGTTCATTAGACATCATCCCCCCACACTAGAAGCTGGGCCAGGAAATGAAAGAGAGCACACATCCTGGCAGTGCTGTTGGAAGAAATACAAGAACTCTCCATCTGACTGAACTGTGGTTGTTGAAGATCCCATGGCATTTCTGGCAACAGCAGTAGTGCTCTGGCTACACTCCAGCTGCAATAATCCCATAGCTGCTCCCAAGGTGCCAACTACAGTTTGACTCGTAGCATCCCTCTTTACCCCATCCTGGCCAGACCATTGCCAGATGTGAACAAACCAGAGGAACAGAGGTAGATGCCCATTAGTCCTTTTGGAAAGAAGCTGTTTATCTTGAGGCTTGGAAGCAGTATCAGCTCCAGAAACACAAGTCACATTGAACCACACATATTTTCCCCACGATCAACTCAGCCTCCAGAGTGGGTCCTGCTTGAGCTGGGAATCCTGCAATGCAAAGTCATTGAAGAAACCTGGGTAAAACAGGTCATTTCCCATCTCAATACATCTCTGTGCCCCAGGCTTGTGCCCTTCCCTGTACTGTAAACAGATTGCTTCTCTAGCTCTATTCTGCTCTTCAGGGATTTCAAATCCAGAATCTGCTTGACACGTGCAAGAGCCTGCTCCTTCCTCCTGGCGCTCTCCCCCGCCCCCTGGAATTGGACATCGTTGTTCCATTTTGGAAACTATTATATATGGAGACTCACTGGACTGGGAAACAAAGAAGTTATTACTTGACAGAGCCCTGCAGCTGGGAATGTGGAAGGTGGGGGGAGAAAAGGGGGAGAACCAAGGGAGACAGGATGGGGCGGTTGGTAGCAGTGTTATGGAAGCGATCAACAGAAAGGACAGCTCAAAGATGGGAAACATCTACTTTAAAAAGTCTCAAGTGAGATGAGAAAAGAAGGAGAAGAGAAAGCAAGTCCAAAAGGGAGATAGGAGAAGAGAGAGAGCAGTTGGTGCCGACGGTGCCGCGGGTTAAACGCACGGGTCTGTGGGTTTGTGTAGCCTTTGATTCAGCCCTGACACGCTTTGGCAAGGGAGGCCACCGGAGCTGTCAAATCCTTCACCAACGTGCCCATCAATTGTATTCAGCTCTCCCCGACCCGCACTGGCATTTTAATTACTGTTGGGTAAACTAATTTGTACAAATGAAGGCAACTCTGCCTAATAGAATATGCAAGCTCTCTGACCTCTGACAGGCGATGACACAAGATACAAAGGAGGCAGAGGAAGGCTTTTTATCAGAGCCTTATTACTCTCTATTACTCCAATTAGTTAAGCTCCAGTGCTCCTAATTGGGGGAAAAAATTGCAATTAAATCAATTTTTGATGGGCTGAAAGTGGGTTACCGAACCGCCCTGCCTGTGAAACACTGATATTATAGCAGCAAAGGTCAAAGTCTTTGTCGGCACCTGTGGGGCCCCCACCTCCCCTCTCCAAGCCCCTCTGTGCCCCCCCAACACACACACTCAGCTCGCCAAGGCGAATCATTAGAACATGTCATGTCTTATCGCGGCCGCCACCATCCCGCCAGCCTCATCAGTTGACATCATTATGAAAGGTAACTCCTCCAGCATGAATACAGTGCTAAGGTCACACAAACTTGATGGAGCCCCTGCTGAAGAGCAGATGCAACAGTAACAACATTGTGAAGGGGAGAGGAGGAGGTCAGAAACCCAGCACAGAGAGTTTTGCCACCTCCAGGATGAGACTTCTCCAACAGACCAGATCCACACAAAGGGAGGGAGACAGAGTGCAGGGGAGCAAGTGCTCCTTCTGCAGGGGCATTTAATTTGCAAGGAGAAAAAAAAAATAGCACAGCATCAGTTTAGCGTCTTCTTTACGAGCAAGCAGGTACCACAAATATGCAAGAAATCCCATCTGCCTTAGATTCAGGCAATGCTGGACAAACCCAGGACTGGGTGGTCATGCTGGGCTGGTGTTGCCCCTTCACTGTCCTAGACCAGTTTCTTTAGCTGTACTTTGTACTTCTCACAGGATGACCAGAGACCTGAACCAAGCATCTTCAGTATCTCAGAAGTCAAGACAGCTGGATTATATGTTAACATTCTGTAACCATAAATTCAACAAAAATCAACAGGTAAGACAGCACCTAAAGCTCACCCTGAGCAAGCAGAAGATACCCACTGCAGCACAGCCTCACCTTTGTTGAATAACCTTCCCAAAAAGACCCAGCAGCTGAAGGCAAATAGCCAGGCTTGTTCCAGAAACAGACTGGAAAGCTCTGGCAGGTTTGCTGCTGCTTCTTTGAGCTCACGTGCATGCTACAGCATCCCCCAAGGCACCAGTCAACTCAGAGTTAAATTATGCTCCTGATATACCTCATAAATGTCACACAGAGAAGGTACAGAAGAGCTCTGCCACACCCCACCATGGACTCAGCACAGAGAGAAAACAAAATGCATAGAGAACACCATGAACCCTGCAACACTGACAACCACTACTGCTCCAAAAGGAAATCCTGTGCTCTTGCAAGGAGCACCAATGACACATGCATGAACAGATGCTCTAATAACTCATTCATATGCTACCTCAAGTGGACCACTGAAAAGTGTCTTTCCCCAGAAAGACAGCATTTACATTTTGTCCTGAAGGGCACTGCAGAGATGCTGGATTGAAATATGAAGTCACATCTGAGACAGAACTCCAGCTCACAAGATAGAAGAAATGCTCATGTCACTTCCTCCCATCTCATACACTTCATGACTCATGACAGAGGGAACATCAGCTTCACCTCTCCAACCTTCCTCCTTGGCCTCTAACTTCATGTCTTCCTCCAGATTTCAGAGATACTCAGGCTGAAGAGCAAAAAAAGCTTTTCTTATTCACATAAGCCCAATTCCTGGCATGGTAGACAGATCACTCCTACTCTAGCAAGCTGCTTTAGCAGGTGTCCAACTTAGACACCTCCATCCTGCCTTCACTTCTTTGCAGTCTCACCCCATACTCTGTGCCCAAGTTACCTGCAACCTTGATCAGTGTCCCTTCAGCAGCCCTGCAGCAGGTAAGTTCTGTGAAAACAAGCCACCAGATAGAGAGCACAAGTCTCATTTCTGGAAAAAAACTGAGCTCAATGACATAAAGGCAAAGATTCCAGAGAGGACAAACACATGCACACTCTTCCACACTACAGTATTGAATGAAAAATACCCTTGATTAGAAACTACCACAAAACAGTCCTGATGTTCCTAGGCCTGTTCACATCTAAATATCAATGCTTTCCCCAACACTCCACATGACACACACTTTTAGCAAGAAACAAATGTTCAAAAGAGGACTACATTCAGATTAGCTCTATAAGAGTTGATTTAGGATCTTGAGTGTTCCTGTACAAGAGGAATATTGGAACAGTGCTTTTCACAATGCTGCTGTCATTTTTCAGAACTTCAAACAGAACTGCTTTTGTAGCTGCAAGTATTTGACATCAACCTGCTATTTTATTAAAAGTCTTGAAAATCTATTTTTAACAATGCAAAATACATATTTACATGCTATGTCTAACAATCTTTATCTTTCCTCATTTCCCAAACCTCTGGGCTTGCCAGGCATGGAGTAGTTGTTCGTGCAGAGGCCTTTGTATAGAAACTCCTTATCACTCTTGAGACCAAATTTAAATCCCAAATGATGCTCAAGTTATTACTGTGATTACAGGAAAAAAGAGACTCCTTAGCCATAAGAGAAATTTAATCCAGAACATAATTCAGGCACTGATCTGAATAACTTGTACCAAAAATCAAAGTCCGTGCCAAAACTGATTTGTCTGTGCATGCCTACTAGGCCTTTCTGTGAGCAGAGCTCTCTGCAGGCAACCACTGGGGTTACATCTTAGAAGCTGAATAATAAAGAAAACATGACTCAACTGAGAAATCACTTCTGAGTCTAAAATCTGGGCTGTGCAAGAGATACAGCTCTCTATTCCGACAACAGAGAGCTTTCTGAGAAAAAAGAGAAGGGGAGAAAAAAAAGAAGAAAAAGGACAAAATCTAGGGACTTTCAGGTCAGTTTGAGACTAGGGAATTAACACCACTACAGCACAGTTACATCAGCTTATCAGTAATCAGAACAAAATCTCAAAGAAAATATTTAATGCTCAGAAGCTATAACATTAGAAATTCAAAGAAAGTGGCTACTAAGGTACATTTGTGTTTTGAGGAGTTAAAGGTTTATTTGGGTTTTTTGTTTCTTTTTCAAGTGCAGGTGAAATAACCACATCTGGTGTCTCAACTTCCTTACTCACACAAAGCATTGTCCCTTCCAACATCACTACAGAAATCTCAGCCATCTGTAGCAACTTCATCCTATGCTCTACTCTTGCTCTACTCCCCAGAGCAGCCTTTCAAACACCAATGGGCAACGCTCCTGAGAGGTACCCACCAGACAGCAAGCTCTACCTCCAACTGCTGCACACGCCATCTGCAACACAGTACACAGGAGTTGCAAGATAACTTCATAAAATCTCCATCTTGAGAAAATTCCCTGGGTTTTTTGGAATTAATTTAAAGGAAGGAACAGGTGGAGCTGCTGACTGAGAAGCAGAAAAACATGATCCCTGGATGAGATAAATGCACAGTATGAGACACTGGACACCATTTGTACCTACAGACTGTCATGTACCTTGGGCAGATCTCTGAGGGCCTGGCATTCAGTTCTCACCAATCTGCACACCCACTTCCAGCCCTCACACCCATCACATTTCCCCTCTCTACTCTGGTCAGTACTGTTTTCCTTCACCCTCGCCCCCATGGGGAAGACACCCTGAGCTCAATCCCCCCCCAGACCCAGCAGCCCCCTTGAGCTGTGGGCTCTGGGCCCACACACAGCCTTACAAGAAGCTCTGAACTCCAGCCCTCACTTCCTCAAAGCCTGCCCAGGTGTAAAGCTCCAGCGATTCCTTTTTCTTTGCCATTTTCCCTCCCTCCTCCCTCTCCTCCTAGCCCCACCAACATTTTCAGGCCACACAGTGAGCAGGGAGGCTGGAGTACATGAGGACCACTGCAGCAGTCGTGCTGTTTTAGGCCCCCCCAACTCAAGACAATTTCTAAGAGCCATTTCTTATCCTCCTCTCCGTGAAATGATTTCTGTTAATTGCCTGGTGGGAATCAGTTATAGGTGGGGGAGACTCTCCCCACACACACACCCTGGCCCCTAATTGGCTTATTGAAGTTTTAACGGGGCTTTCACCTGGAGAAGCTGGTAATTATTCCCTTCATTCCCCTCTTGCTCGTACCTGTAGCTTCACACTTGGGGCCTGCCTGGCTCCACAGGGGGGACTTTGTTCCCTCTAACTACAGGCCCCACACAAATAGGCCCAGCAGCAGGAAAACAGGCAAAGTGGTAATTTTCAGCCTGGCGTAATTAGCCAAGGTTCTTTCAGCCCAAACTGCTGAATGGGGAGAGGGCTGCTGGGGAGGGTGCGCCATGTGGGAATGGAGGACTGGGCAGACAAAGAGCTCTCGGGGGCTCCGATGTGGGCCAAGCAAGAGGAGGGGAGGGAGCGGGGCACTGCGCCTGGCACAGCCGGGCACGGCCAGCACTGGGACACTCAGCCCGGGGCATCCTTCCCCAGGCTGTGCAACAGGCCAGTGCAGGATGCCAAAAAGCCAAAAGTAGAGGAGAAAAGAGATCCAGCGATGCACAACAGAAGCATGTGAAGGGGTGCGATGCATGACGCATTCTTGAAGGCCTGGTGCAGCCTATGCTCCCAGGACAGGATTTCTAGTCTAGTACCTTCACACTGAGATTTGGAAAGGCAACAGACCCAGGGAGAATAAGCTGGACAGTGCAAGTCCTGAACAGGATAGCAGGAACTGTGAGAAGGACAGAGTGAGGACTTTTATTGCTGAGAAAAATCATCAAAAAGTCAACTCCTCCAGCATCTGCTCCAAAAGTCAGACAACAACCATAACCAGGAGGACAGCAAAAAAGGCTCCAGGTTCTCTTTTTGCTGAGGCATCTCCCATTAGCAAACCAAAACTGTTTTTCATAGTGGGACTTCACTTGTGTCTCTCTTTCTGCTACAAGGCTCTGGTTTTGCAAAAAACTACCAGGAAACCTGCTCCACATGGGTTCAAAAAACCTGGCCACCAGCGTATCGCTCCTGTGTTAAATCAGACTGATGTCAGATGTCCCACAAACCAGAAACTGGCATCCTGCGTATGGCAGGCTGCCTCTGCTGATCCTCAGAACTTGTTAGCATCTACACTTTTTTTTTAATTACCACCATTACCTTCAGGATAGAAATGCTTGTCCTGACTTGTCAGGTCTTGTAGACAAGTTAAAGCTGCTGCTCAGCTGGATTAATCATCACAGCTTCAGTGCAATGGGGTCTGGGAGACTTTTTGTTTGATTTTAAAGTTTTAAAAACTTCACCTTGTGTCTCTTATGATTGCAATATCCTACCAGAAAGCAAGAATTGTCATAATCTAAAAGCTTGGTCCTGATTCTGCAATGAAGACCAGGTGAAGACCCAGCAGGGAAGTGAAAAGATGCCACTATTATCAAAGGACAGGTACACTGGAGTGCTGAGCAAGCCCTAGGAGATGATGCAATTACAACAATCCTGACAACAAGGAAAGGAGACCCTCAGGGACTCCAATTGTAGGGAGGGAGCACGCAGGAGGCACAACCCCCAGGGAACAGACTTTTAATTTCTGAGCTGCCTAAAATACAACAGTGACACAATGCTGCAGCAGGTTGCAAACTAGAGAAACAAATTGCCTGGTTCAACCCCATGATTCTGGTTTCTTTTCAGGCCATATCTATTTCTATCACATTTTATGAAAGACTCTTCCAGAAAGGATCATTTTTCAATTTCAATCCTATTTATTTCAGCCTCACCCAAGATGCCTTAAGTACTTGTCACAGATAGAGGAGGTCAGGCAGATACTACGTGCCTTTGACCCATCAATTCTCAAGACCTTTCCTTAGAACAACTTTTGACACCTCTGGACAAAGTATGCTTGCTGTGAAATCCATGCCAGCATCTGAGCAGCAGACACCAAGAATAAACAAAAGCAGGCCCATGACCAATTTCAAGCCTGTGCAGAAAAAGAGAATGAACATTCCCTGCACCAGTGGGAAAAGATATGTAATGTCATCTCTGCTCACATTTTATCACAAACCTTATGTGGTCCAGGGCTTTTTCTTCTTATAACCTCACACCCTACAAGAGGACATGTGGAATTGATTTCATATTCCAGCTGTCACTGCTTTGGAAAAAAAGTCTAAATATTTGCTCATGTATAGAAAATGCTTAAAGAATCATAATGCAAAAGAAGAAAATCTCTTCTATTTATAAAATACCACCTTTCTATTTTTTAAGGTCTGGGACTGCCAAGACCAATCCTAGTATTTTTTCAGATGTGACTGGCAAAGTTTTCAGTTAACAAGTATTGTTTTAAAAATGCATGCATATATATATAGAATGACATTTTATATAAACTTTTCCATTAGAATCTATGACAGAAAATTACTTTTCAATAAGCAGCAATCCATGCATGCCAGTGAGGTCAGGGGGAAGGGAGAATCCTTTCAGGTCTGCCAGAACAACTAAAAATCAAGAATGCTTCAGTTTAAAACTGGAGGTGGAAGGAATCTCTTTTACGAGTGCCATAAGCCACAAATTATTTTTGTCTTTTTCCTTTTGCCATACAGACACACATATAATAAATTCAAACTCTAATATTTAGGAGAATTTTGAAAAAAGTAATCAGGATGGTGAGGAAGAAGAGGAGTCAAACATATACTTTCCTTATCTTAGCACACAGGGCAGCAGTTCTTTCTTGATACCATGCAGAGGCTGTACTTGTTCATGCTTTTAGGGGAAAGAACCCAAATCACAAAAACCTCTGCCCTGTAATATTCAAGCTATTTACAAATTAAGTCTAAGTGAGTTCTTCATCAGGGGATAGGGAAATAATACTCAGAGGGTTTTAAGAAGTCAAAGATCAGAAAAGGTGAAAGGGATGTATATGGAGCACATGCTACACACAGAGAGGGCCAGGACACTGAGGCATGGAGACACAGGTGCTCTGTGGAGGAGGGAAGCAAAGCCTCATCTGGGTTTAACTCAGCCATGAAATGACTCCTAGAGCTTTCCTGTGCTGATCACTCCAGTCCTGACACGGACACGCTTGCAACAACGTTAATCCATTTGCCCCCAAAGCTCTGGGCAGCTTCCACCTCCCCAGTTCTCCACAATATGATTTGCCTCAGGGTTTTCATACTATGTGTTTGGAGCATGTCACCTCTTCAGCCCTAAGCAACCAAGATCCTGAATAAAACCCCTCCTCCCCATCTGCAGGTTCAGGGCATGCTTGGTTGTGAGCAAGCACCAGAGTGAGAAATCAAACCTGGCAGTCAGGCCAGAAAGCTCCAGCCCTTCATGCAGAGAAAGGCATACAAGGCTTCATTAACAGATTAATACACATCTAAGGCATAAAGATGTTTAGTGGCCACCTCCCACACAGATCACAAACCACCCAAAAACTCGCTGGAAAAGTTTTGCAGAAGCCAGAGTTCAAACCATGCTGACATCAGTAAGGTACAGTTTCACAGCACAGATTATGACCTTCAGTATATGTAATCAGGCTGGGCTGCAAGGCAGGATAAGAATTATTACATTTCACTGATAACTGAGATAAGCCAGATGAAGATAGGAAAGTGATCAGGCAAAAGAGATGGCACAGATATAGGGAAAGGATAGGAAAAGAAGGTGAGCAGTAATTTATTACAATGCTTTATGTCAGTATATTGGGGGGAAACTACACATAAAATGGTATAAAAGGGAAAGGATTGCCTTAGAAAGGACTGAGAAAAAGACTCTTTAGGCACACATGCCAAGTCTGCATTGGAGCAGAGGATTCCCTAACATACATTGTCCTTTGATGACAAAAATATCTGATAAAGTGATATTAAGTACCACACTGCCTCCTGCCCCTCAGTAAGCTCCTGTCCAGGTGAAGCAGGACAACCTGCTGGCAGTCAGTCCTCTAACACTTCAAGGAACAGAAGTCTGGAAGCTTTAAATGCATAGGCAGCTTTGTGGGCAGGAGTGTGAAACCACAGTTTCCTCCTTTCTTTTCCATTGCTTGCCCTATTTCCATGTGCTCTGAGAATTCAGGAAGTCACATCCAAAAACACAGCTATTAAAAGAACAGTTTCTACTTGTTAAGTCAAACACCCACACAAAGGAATGCCAAAACCAAGCTCAATCACACTGAAATGAGCACATTACTCAAACACCAGTATTTGATTCTGCGGCCAGTTACAAGCGTCCCAGTCTAAACTGACACTCATCTTTTATCATGTGAATACATAAGAACCAATTACATGGCCATCAATTCATGTTGGGCTGCATCTCTGTGGGCTCCAATCACAGGCTGCCCTGGGAGGAAGTGATGAGCTTACCACAGCTCAGGGATGCCTGAACTCCACTCCAAACAACAACTGGCCAGCAAGTTGTGGCTTGCTACTGCTTCACACAAGGCCATTGATATTAGAGTTGGGGTAGCTTGGGAAAAATATTAAAACTTTAAACAGAGCGAAGGGTATCCAGAGAGAGAAATTATTCACTGTATAACCACATAAGACAATCAAGCAAAAGGTTTAAAAATGGAACAACATGTTTCTTCTTCAGGACACAATACTGAATTTGAAAGGAGCCTGTGAAGCCCAGAACATTAACAGGTTCAGAAAGAAGAGATGAGCTGCTCACAGAGTTATCTTCTGCAAATATGAAAGAAACATTGGTCCAGATGAAAACTCTAGACAGGGAAACCCTAACCTCTCCTCGTTGGAAGCTGGGAAGGAATAGGCAGGAAAAGAACTTTTGCTCTTGTTTCTTACCTTCTCCATAGACATTTACTACTGACCAATGCTGAACACCAAATGCTGGGGTAGAAGTATGCTGGACTGACCCACCATGGCCAGAAGCAGAAGAGAAACACTCACTTTTGTCAAGCCATGGCCCATCGAGTTCACTTTTTTCATCTCTAGTGGTACTGGCCGATGCTGCTCAGGAAGAACATGTAAGCTTGGCAACCTTCTGTGGTCATTCACTTTGCATCCACAGTTTCTGTATTAAGGATTTTAAAGAGTGTATCCCCATCTAGATCTTCATTATGTACCTGTTATCCATTAATTTACAAAATCACTTTCAAAACTGCTGGCATCATTCACCTCCACAACCCTCTGCTCTGAGACCATCAGAAAACAGATGTTAAAGAAACATTACTGCTTTTCTAATATCTGGAGCAGGCTCCCTTGCTTCTCCACTGTCAAAGAGGAGAAAATCCAGGGGAAGTGTACAGAAAATGAAAACATGCTCTAGGCCAAGACAGAAAATCAGACGCAAGAGAGAAACTCTTCAATCAGACAGTCCTGCTCCATCCTCATCCCTCATTAAATCAGCCTGAACAGCCAAAGCAGGTCACTGAACAAAGCACAGGTGTAAAGCTCAACACAGCTGCACCAGAAGGAAGAGACCAAGCACAGTAATAGTAGCAATTGCTGCTTGACCCAGCTCAGTCTGCAATTGCTGCTACTGATGGGTTCACTTCTTTCAGGGGTGGGGAAGAGGCACACAGATTTCTTCTTCCCCTGAAAAAAACCTAAGCTGTTGGGTTCCAGCTTGCAAGACTCTTCAGCCCCCACAGTAATAAATCTTTGGCACTATAAATCACCCTGGTACAGGTCTCTCTTCACAAAGGAAATGGGCTCTCTCTTGTCATTAGCTGCCTGTGTCTACCAACCATGGCAGGGCCTCATTCAAGTCCTCTTTGATGGACGGTTAGACTTAAAGGAATATGTACTTCAATCTCAGAGGGGAAAGAACAAGAATTTACTAATTAGACAGGGCAATGCCATTAAAAGCTGGCTTTAATACCTGGTCACAAATTAGCCCTGCACCTGCTAAGTGTGAGGATGCCTACAAAGCAGTAAGAGTACATCCCACATGTGGGGATGGTGAATGGAGCATCATGAGCCCACAACACCTCTTCAGGGCAAGAAAGTGGTTGCAGTGGTTGTGTTCCATGCAGTTGGGAGGGAAGGTAGAGAACACCTGACAAATCCTAGATAATGAACCACAGAACACAATACAGGCAACACTGCACAGAAAGAACAGACTTTCCACTCTGCCTTCCAGTCTGTAACAGTCTCACACTGCTCTGAAAAGAAACCAGAGGCAATGGAGCCAAGAAGAGAGCCAGAGCCACACAATTCCATCCACGTTTCCAGCGTCCGATTCAACTCACAGCAGAGATTCAGGATGCCAGCAAGCCAAGGAAACTGAAGATTAGCTACAGGCAAGAGGCACTCTGGCATGCTCCATTTGAAAGTGTATTAGCATTCAAGCCAGATACACACATAGAGGAGAAATTCCCCTTCTTCAGAGGAACTGGTTTCCCTTCAAGGATGACTATCTTGTGTTACTCATTTGCTCCTCTCCAAATTTCAGCCTCTCTGGTCCTGTTCCCCTCTTGCCTTATTTTAAACAGTCTGCCAAGCATCTTCTGTGAGAACTGAAGTGGCAAGGAGAATGTTGCAATGGGAGACATCATCCTCCTGATATGTGCCAGACCTAATATAGGAGAAGCCCATCTCTGAGCCATGCTTTCATTTTTATCACTATTTTCTCTAAGCCTGAAGATATTCCTGGGGGCAACACTATGTTCAGTGTCAAAATGTCAAAGTTCAGCAGTAAGTGATAAGTCAGAGATTTACATTTATGACTTCTGTAAATTCATATCATCTGCAACCTCACCCCAAGCACATGGATGACAGAGCCTGCCCAGGATGAAGGCAGTGCTGCTGCAAACATCTCCCCCTCTGCCAGGAAACACCTTCTCTGTAGACAGAACCCTTCCTTCAGCAGTTTCCTAAAATCCATATTGATATACTCATGTATTCTCTCTCCTGAGCTGGAACAGAAAAGTTTGTAACTGTAGATTGGAAGAGCAACATACATTGCATACCACACTCCTGAAGAAAGTATGCTTTTCTCTTCTTCATTCTCCCCCTTCTCCTCTTCCCCCTAGCCTTTCCTGAGAGCACTGACTGATAAATAATCCAGTCCATGCTTGGAAAAAAGAAACTGTCCCCCTCTACTTCTAACCAGCAAAACCTTGTCCCTTGAATTCTCTTTGAGTTACTCCTTGCCCCCATTCACACATACAGATGTGCATATAAAGCACATCCATGTCTGCCTGTACCTCAAGCTGGCACAAGCCATTTGGATCACAAAGCTGTGCACAAGCCCCAAAGCAGCCACCAGACATTCTGTGCTGGAAGTTGGCCATTGTCTTCCCAGAGATATGTGCGAATTTCTGTTGGATACAATAGCTCTAGTTATAGTAGAATCAGGCAAACACACATTAAACAAGAGTTTTGTGCAGCATGGGCTTGATATGCAGTATAAAACAGGCTTGAATTGACTCCATTGATCATAATCAAAAACATATCTCTTTGCTTCAAACAAACTAGTCCATTTTGGATAGTCTAGAAATTTGATTCAGCAATCAAAATTGGAATCAGAAAGTTATCATCACCTGCAGCCTCCTGTATACTTTTTAGTTTCCTTCAGGAAAACTAGGACTAGCAACTGCCTTCATGTGTACACAATCATTACTTTCTTATCTTAATAAATAAAGAACTGATGCTTTACTATCATTCTTCCTCCTGCAGCAGTCTGAAATCTTTACTCTGATAAATTCAGTACTTTTGCAGTTCTCTCCCAAATATTTTTTTTTTTTTACTTCTAGAAAAACCAAGGGCAGGGGGGAATCCTCCAAAGAGGCCCAGTGCTTCCCTCCTTGTAATGAAACCCTGTAATGGAATGCCCTGCACTCCAATTAGGAAGAAATGCTAATTTTCTCCAGTTGAGCACCCCCTCTAGATGTATCTAATTTGTTTCACTGCTTTCATCTCTCCCCTCCATCACATTTTCATTTAAAGGTTATGATCTGTTTGTGCCCTCCATGCCGCGCCCTGACAAGACACCCCTATGAGAGGTTGCAGGGGCCATGTCGCCCTTGCTAACCCCCTTCCCAAACAAAAACCAAAGCTTTTTTCCCTCCACTGCCTCTTTAAAAAATGCAGAAAGATGAAGGGGAGGAGCAGGGAATTGGGAAGACAATAATTAAAAATAAGAAGTAAGCCCTCTTGCAAGTTAGGTTGTTGGTTGTTTCCAACAAAAGGTTAGAGACCTTTGCACCATGACCAACACCAGCATGACCAGTGGAGGCCAGCCAGGAGCAACAGCATTACAGAGCTTTGCTACTTCTGCAGATCCATTTAGGAACAGCTGCCATGCAGAATACTCTTTTGGAAAAGGTTTTTAGATGCTTAATTGTTTAGCTCCTTGTAGGTCTTGGGGAATACCTTTTGTCACATTTGTCACAGTTAGAATCTGGTCAGAAAGGACATGAAGAGTTGGGTCAACTGAGGAGGAATTCTCAAAAAAGCACTCCCACTCCTCTCTGAATGGCTTATGCCTTGTTCTGGGACTCTGTGTTCTGAAAATTCCTTCGGAAGCGCAGATACTTCAGACTGGTAGCATGGGCCTTGGAATAACTCTTCATGGCATCCATAAATTTGTGCTGCCATGGCTGTGGCTGGACAGACATGTAAATCCTCAGGGCAGAACCCATCTGGACAGGTTATCCACCCAGAGGAGATGGCACCACATAGGAAAAAGGCATCCAGATATCCTTTCTGGTGCCACACCACTTCCCACAGAAATTTCAAAGGGCTTTCTAAGTCACCAAAAGACTATTACTGAACAAAAACAATGAAAAATGCAGACACCATCCTACCTCCAAGCAAAGCCTCTTTGAAGCCTGCTCCAGTATTCTCAAATAAAACAGTATTTGTTGATCTGAACCCACAGTCTTCCCTACATACAAACCCCACTCCTAAGCCAAGCTATTAATTACTTGTGTTCAGCCTCTGCCTCCCTTCATTTCAATTTTCTCCATTAGTTCTTGTTTGTTAGAAAGAAAATCATAGATCTACACTCTCTAGACACAAGTTTCACCACGCACCTGTTGTCAACATCCTGTAAGTAGAAAGTGACCAAAGAACCTCTTTGGAGGAAAAGCAACTAAGTGGGCCCTGATTGAAAAGGGGTGGAAACTGCTGGGTTGCACTGGTGGCACTGCCTGGAATAACCACTCTCTTGGAAAAAGTAGAAGAACAGCTGGACATGCTGCCCAGACTGAGCATTGAGTAGCCTGTTCTTGACAGTAAGATAAAGATGGAAAAGTACTGCAAGAGCGTTTTCTGTTATTAATAGGCACTTTGCTAATACTGCTCAAGATGGTCAGCTCCCTCTCAGTCATTTCCTGCTGCAGCCTCTGAATCCCATTGGTCACAGCACTGTATGGTCCATTACAAGCTATTTCCTCTCTGCAAAAGCCTCCAAAAGCTTTTGCAGAAGGTCCTGATGATCTCCCTTCCTGCCTCCCTCTGCACACACAATTCCTTCATAATTTGACTTTCTGGTACCACAAAAGGGGAGCGGGTAAGAGGCAGACAAAGATTTACTCTTCATGGACAGCAGCCTTGCCCCTTCCTCCCCTTCCAGGCCCCCTCTCTATCTGGTCCATGCAAACAAACCCTGAGTGGGAAAGAGCGTTTGGAAGAGGCCTGTGTCTGGGCCAGCCGCCTTTCATCCAGAAGATGCCTCCTCCCGTTGGAAAATACAAGCATTGTGTGAAAACATTTTAATATATTCATGCACATTCCTATAGCTCGCAGGAGCGAGTGGGTCTCAGCACCCTCCCCTCCCTGCCTTCCAAATGATTTTCATAGGCAACGATGCACTGGGAATACCACTTGTTTTCTCGAATGCCCGCGAGTATGTAAATTGTGGGAATATGCAGGCCAGGGGCTGTGGTTTTATTGTGCTGCAGAAAAGATTTTACTAATTACTTGCCTAAACTCCAAAGCAGTACGCCTGCTTTTTTACAAAGCGGGAGAGTGGGGAAGGTGGGGGTGGTGGGAAGAGGAGGAGGGGGACTAAAGAGAAAAAAAATAGCAAGGGGAAGAGAGAGTAAAGGGAAAGAGGGAGAAGGAAAGGGAGCACAAGGGATGCATTTCAAAGTTTCTCCAGCAATTGGATGGGGGGGAGCTGGGCCCAATGTGAAATCATAGAGGTCAAAGGTGGGTCTCCCTCCCTTGTGAGAAAGTGGTGAATCAGGACGGTTTATCAAACGATCATTTTCTTTTGAAACTGGGAGGCAGAGGCTGGGACAATTCTGCAGATGTGCTTGATGAGTTCGGGACAAAAATGGGCCGCCTCCTCCCCCCCTCCCCCCTTTAAAGTCTCCCATCAGGGGTTGCTTCTCCCTCCACTGCTTCCAGGACCCTCCCCTCCCTTCTTCAGTGGTCAGCTGAGACCCCCACCCACTGACCGCCTTTGTATTCCTGGCCTTTGGACACAGTGACAGGGCCCTTTATGAGACCCCAATCAAGACCCCCATGTCACAGGTACCTAGTAGAGATACCAGACCCTTTTCAAATGAGGAACAACAAGGAAAATATGCTGGCCCATTGTCCCAGCACAGCACCAAGGGAGATGAAAGGGACAGGCTGCTCCCTCTCCACAGACTGCCTGCCAATCAACCCCAGTTATTAAGGTCACGATGTGGAAATTCTTCTGACCTACACCTAATCAAAGATGCACCAAGGACTTTTGAGACAACATGGGGGAAGGTGGGAGAGCAAGCATCTCCCTGTCCTCTCCACCCATAAATACAGTGGAGCTTCCACAGCAAATTAGTAGGAGTTACCCCAGCTAGTGCAGCAGCACACTTGCCCCAAGTACCCCTAGGGCAGCCAAGCAGAGCTTTGTGCTGGCATGCAGCCTCAGGAGAGCTGAAATTAAAAGCATTTCTCACTGAAAAGTTACAGAGTGAGCAACACTGGAGGTGGCTCAGAAGCCACAATTGAGGACATTGTGAGACAAATACTAAGCATCCTCTTTCCTATTACTGATATCTTTGGTTTGCATGGGCTGTGGGTTTCACCAAACATGGCCAGCACCATCCAACAAAGAGTCCAGAAGAAAAACTCAGTAGATGTGAACCTCTGAGTCTCCAAAAGCTGAAGCACCTGCAAGAGTGGATAGATGCCAGCAGTGCAGAGCAGACATTCAGACTCCCCCCTTGCATGATACAGGATGGAGATACCAAGATGATGCTGATGGTGGCGGTTTTTAGGACTACACAGAAATATCTCACAGAAAGGAGGTAGGAGCCATGTGCACTGCCAGTACAAAGAGATGGAGACAAAACAGTAAGAGCATGGGTCAGATAGGATCAGAGAAGCACATCCCACCAGACAGCTCCAGAGCACTTGGAAAATGGACAAGATCAACTGCCTCTGAAAGGTTGTTCTGCATCACTCACTGAGTCATCACCATACACTCAGAACAGTCAGACATAATACTTCAGCCTAAAAAGTGACACAAGAAATGACAGACTACAGTCTGACAGTTCACACAAAAAGGAAAGGAAAAAATCCAAACTCCGTAACAGGAGCATTATTCAGCATACATAGGATGCTTCTGCAAGTGCATGACTTTGAATTAGGTCCCTCAGAAGAGCCACATGGTATGAGTCATAGCCACCACTGGCACACTTATGATCAGTCTTCAAGAATCAGAAATTTTTGACCCTCATCTTTATGCACCATAACTACTGTCATTCAGGGAATACCCTTCCTGATCCCATGCCAGCTTGCTGCTCTCATCCTGTTGACATTCTTTAAAGCCCACCTGGATGAAGGACTTAGTGAAAGGAAAACAAATTTGGGGTGGTAGTATAGTGAAGCCACAGAAAGTGGAACAGTCACAGCAACCAAGCTGCAAGTTTCTTTATGCTAAACACTGCTCACATGTAGGCTCATTTTCCTCTGTCTTTTAGCTAAAAGATACCAGTGCAGTGCTACTGGAGCCCCCCAATCCTGTCAGACAGCCTGCAGAAGGTAACAGGCTACCAGTGGCGACCAGCTCGGTAAGAGAAGAGAAGTGGAAGATTTCAAAAGAGCTCTGGGACAAAGACTCATGTCTTTACACAAATCCTACTACATTGCTTCTCCACTGCAAGTAATTGACATTCCTAAAACTATACCTTTCTTCCTTGGCTTTTACACAACTGTTGAAGCAGGTTGAAAACAGCTTTTTTTTTCTGGATGTTGAACCAATTGCTCTTTTATACCAAAAACTGCTTAGCCATGGCAAGGCATGGTCTGGTTTAGGTCATTGCAAGCCAAGATCCAAACTGACATCTCAGACACTGTAAGCTGCAGTGCTCAGAGCAGACATTACTTAAGGCCTGCAGCACAAAAGACAGATATTGCCTTTACTTCAGGGCAATATCCTCCACTATCACCCTCCTTTCAAATGCCAATGGCAGGCTGAGGGCCAGTCTCCTGCTGTCCTCAGAGTGAATCAACACTCCTTTAGAAGGGCCAGGCTGCTATCTTAGGACACTACAGCTTCACTTCCCACCTCAGGGCATGAGCTTGCATCCTCTGAGTGACAGGTTCAGCCTCATCTGGGAGGAGTAACGGTGGAAGCTGAGCCTGCTTAGAGGCACCTGCACCTGGGGCTCTCACCGTACAAGAAAGGTCCATCCCTCTGTGTCCTTTCCCGCCCCCAAAAGCAGTCATTTGAAAGGCGGGGAGGGAACAGACACCACTCTAATTGTAGGAGTGAAACCTGGCATCCTCCTGCTCATCTACCTTTGCACTCCATTTCTGTTTCTCTTTGAACCTCTGGTACAGCTTGTCAGGTCACTGCCCTCCTGACAGATCAGAAAAAAAAATAAAACAGTGCTTACTATTGTACACTGATATGCAAGCTGGAGAAAGAGAGAGAGAAAAGGAGAGAGAGAACAGCCTCTATGTGTCAGACTATGAAAGGGCTTCGACTGAAGCCACCTGAAAAACAAACCCTTAATTTAAATGTTAATGAAAGTGCTGAAGAGACATCAGAGGCTTTCATTTCTCTACAAGGAACAGAATCACCAGGTCTAGAATTTATGGCCCACTTCACCTCCCCTCTCTTCTTCTCTGCTCCATCAGCCACAGAAGTAAGGAAAGGAAAAAAACCCTAATTTTAACATTAACTCCACACTTCCACCCTAGGATGCAATTGCTAAATTATCTGTTGGCAGGACACTGATCAAAGGTGGAAAAACAAAGGCACACTGCACAACTGAGCAAAGGTAAACAGCAGCCAAGGTCTGGTGAAGTTACCTTCTCCCCCTGCAAACTTAAAAAGCAAAAAGAAAACAATCACAAACTGAAAATGGAAACCTCAAACCATAAGGTTGCCAGCCCCCTCAACTTAGTTTCTTCTGTCACATCGATTAAACAGTCATGGATTCTCCTGTGCAAACCATGCAGCACAAGAAAGATGCTTCCTCCAAGCTTTCTGAGACAGACTTTCCCCTCAAGCAAGGGGAAAAATGATAAAAAACTGCAGGGGGAGGAAAAAAAAAATCAATATGCAACACAGCTCAACACGATTAGAAACAGATGTCTGCGTTCCAACTCAGTCAGCTACTGCCTCCCAAAACCTGCTCACCTGCCTGCAACCACTAGTGATTCAATTCACACAGTCACAGAAAATATATACATTAGCTTATTGGCCAAAAGTGACAAAAAGGGAGGAAGCCATCAATCACGTAAGCTTTAGAGGGCAAAAGAAAGAAATTGAAGAGAAGAAAGGTAAGCTGCAGCTTCTCAATTCATAGAAATGTTTGCATATTTGTTTGTTTCTAGAGGAGAGGGAAAACAGACACACGTGTTTATGTGTTCACCCACATGAAGAAGACCAAATAGAGCTATTATCACACAATAAAGAAGGTAAAACAAAGTCTTCTTCCTCCTAACATCAAGGGAACAGTCAGGGCAAATGGATAAGACACAGGTGTCATTTTAGCTCCAGAGGGGAGAAACTGATACTCATTTCCTGCTCCTCAGCTTTAGGGTGAAAGAGCACCAAGTCAGTTATGACTATTGCATATACCTAGAAACCCACATCCAGATTGCCCTCTGAGGTCAGTAAAAGATGGCAGTTAATGCCACCACTAACTCTGCACGTCCACTCTGGGATCTCACAGCTGAGCAGGTTCTTCCTGCCCTGCTTAAGAAACAGCTGCAGGTCAGAGTCCCCTCTCAATTATTCAAACCGACCAGGCTCTAGGAAGATCCCCAAGGACAGCAGAGCTATTGCTGCCGGCTGTTTTGCTGGCAATGCACAAACCCCAACAAAACTCAGTTACTTCTCCCAAGTCCTAGCAGACTCAGAGAGGTTAACTGCACAAAGCAAGGTCAAAGCAGAGCACACTACAGCCACCAGCTCATCTTGATATGCAGTAGGGGAAACCTGCTGATAAAATCGGAGTAAAAATGAGAGCAGGGGAACATTATCCAACATTTTAACTTCGACCTACCCATTAGGGCTTCAACTGCACAGTTAAAACCACTGCAAAGTTGCTCTGATTCAAATGGGTTGTTTTGCTCTAAGGCGACCTGCAAGATCAGATTGTTACACTTTCACAAGAAGTTTCTAGATAACCATTAAAAAGAAGCCCTGAAAATTAATCATTTTGATCACTCCCAATGGAAGAGAGGCCCATTCAGTAAAGTAACCCTTCTCTTCCTTCCTTTCCCCAATGAGTTTGAGTTTTACAATTTGCCTGAAGTTGTCCGTAGAAGAGAGATCTCCTCAGATATTACTTCCTCATAATAATCCATGGGAGAGGCAATTAGGTTAAAATCAGCATGTTCAAATACAGGAGCTGGGTCTCAACTACAACACTGCATAAACAGGAGAGCCAGCCTGGCTTTTTTAATTTGGCTGTTCATGTAAGTACATATTTTCCTTTAAATTAAGCATCCAATGCAGACAGCTAGTCTTCAGTACAAACTTTCCTTCTCTCTGCAGTTAACCTGCACTTCATCAAGGCAATATCCACAAGGAGAGGTCATTTCTTGCAGCAGACTAATGACAGAGTCAGAAAAGAAGAGACTGTCTCTTGGGCTTACACACCCAAAGCATGTTTCTGTCACAGTAGGGCACTTTATGATTGCTCCAAAGTGTACCAAGGGTTTCCTAGCTCTCTATCTACAGCTGAAACCTGGCATCCTGCTGCTCATCTACAGTTGCACATTGGAAACCATTTGTGTGCCTCTGTCTTCTCTTTGCTTCCTTTAAAATCTGACACGCTTTGAGTACAGCATCTCATGATAAATATTTAAATATTTAAAAATGAAAATAGCAAATGCCAGTGGCCAGGCCTGGCAGGAGAAGTCAGCTTAGATCTGAGTACTTTTTTAAATTCAACATTAAAAAAAATCTGGATCCAACATGAAGGTTCACATTTTCTTCCCCCTCCAGTTTATATTGTATACTGCTCCCATCTCTTCCCTGGCTACTGCCACCTCAGGGAACCACAAAGCATGAAGGTTCCACTGCTCTACCAGAAACTCCTGAGTTTGCCTCACTTTACACATTTGAATTGGTCCACTGCACTTAGGCTTGCCCTGGTCCCTGAGCACACATAAGTCACTGCAGCAAGCACCAGTAAATGAAAGTTTAACATCTGCGTGATGCAGAGTTCAAAAGGCAAATGAACTCGTGGGGGGAAGAGGATGATGAGCAGCTAAGAGATGTAGTTTAGGGTACACAGCAGAGTAAGTACAGCATTTTACTAAGCCATGGAGAAGGACAGCTTCAGAGATCAATTAAACCAGTGGCTGAAAGAAACTGAGGTACCCTTATTTTAAGTATCCTACTTTAAGAATTCTCTCAGTCTCCTCTAGTCACTTATGAGACATGCAATGTATGACCTGCTATTCAAAGCACACCAACCAGCATAACTTTGCAGACTTGCTGAAAACCCAGAATGAACACAATGCCCTCCCATCCCCATTACCCTGCAGAGCACTGTTAGGGATCCCCAAAGCAATGAAGCTCCAATAACACACACAGATGTCAGGACACTTCCATGGCTGAAAAAGTTATGTAAAGGACTAAGCACAGTTTTCCCCAGCACAGTATGAAGAGATGATCCAATATTCTTGATACCCTTTTAATATCTTTCCCCCTACTGAATCTCTCTTACAAGAATCATTCTGTTTGCAGATCTAGAAACATCCAGAATAGCACCACGACATTAAGAACAAGGAAGCCTCCTCCTCCAGCTCTGCACATCTACAGGATGATCTCTGTAGTGACACAAGGAAACTATGGACAAATCAAAGCAGAATACCTAAGAGAAAATGCCTGAAACCAGAGGAGCTGTGCTCTAAGAGAACAAGTCTCTAACATTTAGCCTGAATGTACAGGCACTGTTCTCTAGAGTAGCAGCCCAGCAGTGCAGGACTACAGCAGGCACAGCAAAACCCAGTGGTGGGTCAGAAGCATATGGGATACTTTGTAAGAAGCTTCACATACTTCATAAGAATACCACCCTGACTACTCTAGAGAGGCTAAATCCTGGCAAACTTCCAGGTCAGGAAACTACAGCTTCTGCAAAGCAATTCTGAATGGCTAGAGTCGGAGGAGCCTTCCTTGCTCCCACCCCACTGCACAGAACTGCTTTGAGCTCTGTGTGTCCATAGTAGAGACAGCTGCCATTTCTTAGCAGCAATGGGCCAAAGTACTTAGGTGGTTGGAGCCTGATTCTCCGGCAGTTATACAGCAGTAGAACTACCTGTCCTTATGGAGGAGATCTCAGTTTACATCAGCACAATTGAGAAGGGAGAATCAGAAGGTCATGTTAAATGTTTAGGAGGAAGTGGAAGTTATAGGCCATGTTCAGCCTCACTGGGGAACAAATGTATCCAAGCTCTGCCTAGAAGGATGGGGACTGCAAGGGAGGAAAAGCTTTAGACATAAGTGCATAAGGAGTGTATATGGGTGAAATATGGGCTCTTACAAATAAAACAAAAACCACAGAGCTCCCCAAAGCAGACTTTCCTAGAAACCAGATATTATCTTTTTGATACTCACGCTCATTAGACAGCAAGTAATAAAACCTATTAGTGAAAAATTCATCTCCCCTGCCCCTTGCCCTGGCCAACCCCCACCACATGCCCTCCTGCTCTGATCCTCTCTCTCTTCTAGGATGGCTGCGATTTGTTCTGAGAAGCGACAGGTTTATAGGTTAGCCGACACCTTCTCTCTGTGGAATTTTAATTAACTTCTCCCATCGTCAATATGTTAAGGAGCAGGGTTCCCATTATACGAGGTCAGCAGCGTGTTTCAGGCCCTGCTATATCAGCCGTCAAATTGAAGAATTAATGACGTGGCTAATTGGCTCTAATTCTCCACACCCCCCTCCCTAAAATATGGAGGGGTAAGGGGAGGGTGCAGTAGGCTGGGCTAGTGGGAGAGGCTGGTACAGTCCACGGTTTCATAAAAAATGAGAGTGCACAATTTAAACCCACTTGTTCATGGGTTAGCTGTTCCACCACCTCCAATTTATCACCCTGCAGGGAGGAAAGGGGGGTGGGGAGACTGAGGGTAAATATTGTGACAGAGAGTGTGCACAAGCACGCACACCACGGAGAGGAACACCATCCTGACAAGGGGCCACGGCAGTAGGTCATCACTTAGGAGTAGGAAGCAGAATGCCACTGGCCTCTAACCAGCCACAGTGCCTGAGCCTGTCAGCCAGAAAAGGGAGCCTTGCAGCACAGAAGACAGCAAAGGGCTTCTCTCTCACATCTTGCAGCAGCATTAATGCATGTGGCACCTCTTCAAAAACACTAACTGTCTCAAACACTCAGAGCAAAGGAACAAGGCAACAGCAAAATCACAGCAAGCCTGGAGTGCCATTTCTCTGATAAAGCCATTAGTTCTGTACCACTGAGTTTCTGCTGCCTGCAAAACAAGCTTGGAAATCTAACAAGGACAGCAGTTGTGGACAGTATTTTAGTTTTGCACAAGCCTAAAATTCAGCAGTTGTGGACATCACATGAGCAGCAATAGCAACTCTTCTTCCCCTCTTCCCTGAGGTATGCTGAGGAAGAACCTCTCCTGCATGCAGGCCAGAACCAAAGAGACAGATCACTGCTGGTTGTGCAAGATTTTAACAGTGAGAGTTTCTCAGATTTTCACTTCCTCAATAACAGGAGCACTTCAAAGAACACCTTGGAAGACACTGGTGTATGTATTGCCCTTGCCTCCCACACTGAAGCTGTACTTGTAGCATTCTGTGCACTAGAAGCACAGAGCTACAGGCAACAGGCTGGAAAAACACATCCCTGAATTCTACTTCATCTTTGCCAGTTCAACATGTTCAAAAAAACACTGCACGCAGCTCTCAAGCAGGGACCTTTTTGCTCAGTATCTCTTCTGCCAGAGAATGAGAATACAAGTTGGCATCTTTTCAGCACAGAAAATCTCAAGAGGATCCAGCTCACTGTTTCTAATTAGCAAGTCAGCGTTCCTTCCTCAAGAAATAATGAACAGATCCCACCTGTGGCACTAAGAGGTACCCAGGGCCACCTTCATGGCCTCTTTATAAGGGGATCATTCTGCTGGTATAGGAAATAAGGACCACATGCTCTCCCCTGAGCTCCTGCTGCAGGCACAAGCACCTGATCAGCCTCCACACAAATCAAGTTCCTGAACCGTCACACTGGTGCCTCACAAAGATTTGTGGACACACAGCCTATGCAACTCCTTTACTTCTCTCTGATGAAAATTGGGAATAAAGAGATGTGTTACCTTAATAATGGGCTGATAGCAATGGACCACACTCGATCCTCTGTGTGCACTGTATGTAGACACTGACCAACTCTGCCCGCGGACAGGGACCAAACCTAAAAGAGAGATGCATGTTATGCCACATCACCCAAAACTGCAGAAGGTAGGATGCATGCTGTTAATGTTGTGCTGGAAGAGCTGCCCAAACTGTCATGCTTACCTTCCCACAGACCCTCTCCCTGAATTACAATTACTTATTTTGGAAAGCAGAGCCTTCAATTGCTGGCAGAATCAAGCACTCGAAGTCAGCTTATAAGTATGACCTTCTACAGATTGGCACCCCCATCACCACTTGCTCTCTAAGGGCAGCACTCAACACAAACTCCTCATCTTCTGTAGATAAATCAACAACAACTAGGAGTTGTTCAAATCTGTTCTCTTGAACAGTGTGGGAAGACTTAGTAGCATCCCTGAAATTTTTCCATTAATATTAACTATAAAGTTAATCATTCACCAGCCTGAAAAATAATTTTTTTTATAAGACCTCCCCCCTTTAGACCAAGTTTTTCAAGTGCACCCCAGGCTGCTTTCAAACTGGCTGCCCTTGCTCAGTGACAGTATGAGAGCATTCCTTCCCTCCCCCAACAGTGCAAACACACACATCTCCTTCCACCAGTTCACCCCTTTGTTTCTGGGTCCTAATAGAGGACCCAAAATTCTTGCTGGGGCCTCTGCTAGTGGCCCTCATTTTCTCCACCTTGCCATCATTCTTGGCCCACAGGACTCAAGCCCCCCAGTTGTCTGTAACCAACCCCCAGTGTTTTGCTTCAGGACTTCAAAGAACGGAGTGCCCTATTTGTTTGTTTGTTGATAATGCCCAGGATTGCAGGCTATTCTTGTCAGCGGGGAATTTAGCACCTAGTGTCAGCAAAAGCAGCAGAAAAGCTTAACTCCTTTAAGGCAACCCTATCTCCTACAGGTTAAAAATATTGCTCAGAGGACACTATCTGCTGCCTATCACACAGGAATGTACATTAACAGCTCTTCAGGGCTTAGTCCTAATCAACACTCAGCAGAGCCCTCAATAGCTTAGACACTTAGAGCCCCTTTAAAAGGTTGGTAGGGATTCCCTTCCACCCTCCAAGAGTCTCATTCACGAAAACAAGACAGCCTACAAAAGGATGATAAAAAATAAGAGGAGAACATCCCCAGAGTATATGCTGTAGGGAGCACTGTGTGGGCAAGATCTCACACTAGCTCTAAGAAAAACAGCTTGAAATTCCCCTCTGGGCTTCAGGAATTTGTTCTCAAGGTCGAGGATGTCTGTCCTCCAGCTGTCAGAGAAGCAGCAAGAAGGCACTCTCCCAGAAAAGAAGATCCACAGACCAGAGAGGAGCAGCACTGCTGAAGTGTGAGACAAAGGAGCATCAAGGTCTTGCTCCCAGGAGGCAAACAGCAATCCCAAAATTGCCTCTTGCATTGGAACATTGCTTGCTTTACTTGGAAGTGATTTTACTCAGGAGTACATCTGTACAGAGGGACCAACAAAAATAAATGGGATCATGCTGCTTCACACACTTCCTACAAAACCTTGAAAGGGACATTTAAGCCTTTCCTTGCTTCAGCTTCCCCTCTTATAAAACAGCAATTAGCTGGTTTTCCTCTTATTTCATGAATGCTCTATGATATAAACCAGGGACCAAGAGTATCTATCAGCCTACCCAGAGCAAAAACCAACATATTGAACACACAGCAACCCTTCCAACAATGAAACAAGTGGTTGTGAAGATACTACAGGTACTGCATCATGCTAGCAGGACAAGGGTGAAACGTGTGTAGAGCTTCCTAAAGTGATCAAACAGAGCTGATTACAGCTCAGATGAACAACTCTCCAGGTCCACACAGGAACAAAGCATTGCCAACCAGATCCAGATGGACAAAAATCAACAAGGTCTTGCCCCAAAAAGAAATAGCCAAAAATTACGTGACAGGACCTAGTGATGCCAGCTGGAAGAGAAACATGGGAGCAAACAATTCTCATAGTCTAACTTCATTCCTGGTTTTTTCCATTCTATTCCATTTTTTTTCTCCAAGAACCATTGGAGAAAAAAACCCAAAAAACAACAAGAAAACTCCCACACAGATAACTAAACCAAAAAATTAGTAAATAACCATAGATTTGGAAAAAGACCATCCTATCCTTTACAGACATTGAATATATAACAGAGAGTATGTTAAACTACATTGCAATGTTAAATCACAAAACAAGGATGGGTTTGAATTCCATACAGCAAATTTCACACTAACTGGCAAGAATCTCCACTACAGTGTAGATGGATGTACAGGGAAAGAAGCAAAACATCAGCTGCTGCCTTCTGCACTTCCAAGTTTAAGGCAGCAGCTGATGCTGTAAATTACTGCCAAATCGCTTTCTAACAAGCCTGGCAGAGCAAGCATCTTTTCAGAGACATGAGCCAAGACAGTCAGCATTCCTCCTACAAGGAGTACAGGGCTCACAACAGTTCTGCTGACACTTAAATATTCATGGCACAACACCTCTAAGTCACCTCTACAGCAGCACCTGCTGAAACTCTCCCTGCTCACCTTCGCCGTTCGGTCCCGGGAGCCGCTGACAATGAGGCCGCCTTGGAAGTCCACACAGTTCACCTCCTGCTCATGTGCAGAGAACTTGACGCTGTAGGAGCCATGAAGCTTGTGAAGGACAATACTTCCATCCCTGAAAAACAAACCCACAGGCAGGGAATTTGTACCTCTTGGACATGCACCTTCCACTAATGCTTTGGAGTGCTACAAAAAGACCGGGACTGGTCTCTGATGGACTGAAATTCATGCAGCATTATTAACCCTCCACTCTTCACATATCACCTGTTCTCTTGCAATTCCACATCTGGCCAGTTAAAGCCTGATCTGATGCACATGAAAATTTTCCTGGCTATCTTTCCACCCTTCACTTTGTGTTAAGCTGCAGAAACCATAGCAAAGCAGCCATTCCTCCTCCTACTGCTTGGAGCTTGCCAGAATCCTGTCTGTATGCTGAGTGGCTGGAGTAAGGGAATAAATGAGGAGGACATTCTCACCCATGTCCAAGCCTCAGCTTTTCATTCATTTCAGAGCAGCCATGCAGTGTGCTGTGCTTTGAATTAACTACCCAGACATTTAGACCTTTTTCAACCAACACAGTTACTGGAATTTTAAATGCAGGCCTTCATTTTCACCTGAATTTTGGTCTATAGTTCGCAGTGGAAAGTTCACAGCACCCAGGATAGACAGCCATGCTTGTCTCTCCCAATTCTGTGCTTAACTGTTGTGCATATTTTTATAGTTTTAGCCATTAATGAAAGTCCTGTCACTTGCTGTAACTGTAAAAGTCCAGTCAAATGCAAAATGAACTGGAGAAGTGTGTGTGTGCTGGAAGGCCTGGCAGTTTCTCCCCTCTCCACAATTATATCAGTGGGTCTAATAAACACACACTTCTCTCTAGAAAACTTCCTGCACTACTGCAGTCCCAGCTAACCAGCAGTACTGATTATTAGAACAGTCCAGCTACCCTGACTCTAACAGGGAAAGAAATGAAATTTGCACAGCAGTCAGGTTTGCCTGATCAGTCATTCCCAATTCAACAATCCTGTGGACATCCACACAAGTTTACAGAGCAAAGGACACTTTTTAAGGTCAACAGTTTGAGACTCAGCTCCTTCACTGCTGCAGGAGAAGCTTTTTCAAGCCAGAACCAAAATTATAAGAAAGGAAGCAGCAGCAGCTGAACACAACCAAGCATAAGGATGCTGTGTAGCAAAACTGGCTCCTCTGCTCTGGGCTGGAGTTACACAGAATCTTTCCAACTTCAGCAGCAAAACCCTTGGCTCCTTCATTCACCCAACTTACCCCCCTCCACTGACAATGTGGGAGTTGACAAGAACAAAGCGACACACATCCTCCTGGTGGCCAGAGAAGATGGCCTGAGGGTGACGCTGCAAACCCGTCCCCTCTGCACAGAGCTGGTAGGCCTGGATGTTCTCTGCTTGAGACAGGTAGAGATATTCGCCATCCAGCTCCATCCAGGGCATCAAACTGCAAACAGACAGCAGGTTGGGAGCACGCAGGAGCAGGGAGAGGAAAACAAAACAACCTCACACAGAAAAAGAAAAAAAAAAATTCCATATGCAAACATATCAACAAAAACAAATGCCTGCTCAAGAAAAGTCAGGTTGGAGCAGCAGGTCACATGCAAAAGCAGGGCTTAATATAGCATCATAGCTACAAGTGAAGCTTCTCCAGCAACATAAAAAGCAGATTACATTGCTGGCATTTTTCTAACCCAGAGCTGAGGAAAAGGAAGCATGGAATCTCTGAAAGAGAAGATGGCCAAAAGTCTAGTGAACATAGATAGGAAATACTTAAGGGCCCCCGAACCTACACATGAGCTCTGTACTTTTTAAGAAACTAGATTGGTGCTGGTGAGCTATGCTGAGCATTTCTAAGATGTGAGGCTGTTGGTGCAAACAGCCACTCTTGATCCTGAACACTATTTGCTGGTGCCCAGCAGAGAACACAAAGCTGCCACTGTTCCTCACACCTCTAAGCAGGGGTGCATGTCACCAGAATACCACAGATCTTCCTACAGACAGAAAGTCACCCCCTCCTGCACTCTGAGGCTACCCAAGAAATTTATGCTCATCATACAGAGGATGTATTGTTCTACATTCACACTTCTTCCCCTGCTGAGCCATAAGCTGTAGAGCAAGCTCTTGGTTTCTCTTGCCCATCTTTTAGAAAAGCCCATACACCCTTTGTGCCCACTGCTTTATGTGGGACAGTGGCAGGTTTGTATGGAATTGTATGGTTCCAGGTCATGAGCAGTGGAGCCAAAAAAACTATTCTGAAGTATTCTGAAGATTGATGTTACATATGGAAAATATGCTTTACTTTCTGGGAGATGAGGAAGAAGACAAGACACTCATGCAATATCTGAATCAAGTCTGACATCTCAAGAAGTTTATTTATTCTTGAAACAAAACCAAAATATAGAAGAAAATAGGCTACAATACACACTTAGGCAGTGAGAGCTTTTCTCTAGCTTTTCTCTAGCTGATTCTCGGTAGCCAACAGAGAATCAGCAAATAAAATTTCTGGACATAGTGAGGCCAGATACAAAGACACAGTACTCATGTCCTATGGGGCATGGACGGGTGAAATTGTCTCTGCTCTGCAGTCATTGCCAAGTGCACCAATGCCCACAGAAACACCGAGCAAATCCAGAGCCCTTCTACAGAGCAGCCTTTCAGTTCTCAAACTAATCAGGAACAAATGGCTTTGAGAGCAGTGGGGCTTCTCATAAAAACCTGTCTCCCTCTTTTTTTTAGATCATTTATCCTCAGAGGTCACGATTTTCTGTGTCATCAGTCATTACACACAGCCGTACCTTGTAGCATCACAATGAACAATTAGATACAAGCAAGAGGACAAGATTGCTCATTAGACAGAAGGTTCCAGCTTGCCTGTATTCATCTCCAGTAACAGGCCTTTAATCACATGGACAAAGCAGTTGAGTTTATAATATTCATCTGGGACTTGATCATATACATGGAAAAAGTAAAAGGCATCTTTAGAGCAGGAGCTCTGGGTTCAGGCAGGCTTTGATTTCCCCTTCCTTCCTCCACTCCTACGCAGTCCTCTAAAAGCAAGTGAATATCCAGCTTACCTAGACTACAGCCAGTTTCTGCAGCTCTCCTTTTGCAGAAGTTTAGCTTTTTACCTTTTTCTATGGCTTTTTCATAAGGAGAAGTAAAAAATCTGAAGCAGAATAAATGAAAATTAGGAGATGGCATTTGGATGGTGGCCTCATTAAATCAGTCCTTGCCTTTTCACTTGGGAAGCTGGTTTAGTAATGATCTCTAACATCCACAGAGCCTGTCTTCACAGATGGTTGCAAGCACTTCAAAGGCAGGTATACAACCTGCACCAAAACCCACTCTGCTCATTACAGCTGTTCCCAGGACTCTAGGCAAGAAGTGGCACATTATCCACCACTTCAATCTACACAGCACAAAAAGGCATGAAAACTCAGTAGAAGGTCCCTGTTCTTCAGCAGCTAACAAACCACAGTCTTTCTCATTTTTCCTTCAGTGTGATGATGTGAAGGCTGAAAACTTCGATGTGCAGCTCAGACAAGTGACCTATCTTATGCTTTGCTTTGAAAGCCAAGTACACCTTTGCAAACAAGAATTTAACAACAAGCTCCTATCATTAATGTCAAATACACTTTTTTTTTAAGTGAAGGAGAGAAGCATGAGAATGAAGGAGCAAAAGGCAGATGAATTGCAATTAGCATTTTAGATTTGTACATCCAAATCAGGATCCAGGATAAACCAGGGAGACAGACAAAGCATTTTGAGGGAACACCTAAGTCCACATCTGGGATCAAGGTGGTCTCATTGTGAGAGCAGGACAAAAGACTGCTCATGGTATACAGTAGACATGAATGCAGCAGTTTGTAGTAAAGGTTGCTAAATGTGACTAAAACTGTACAGATCAGAACAAAGACAAATTCAAATTGCTAAGAAAGAAACTCTGGACACTCAAGCATGAATCCCCAGGGCAAGGCAGCAACTCAGGTTACCCCACACCCAGCTAGCCAGGAACACCCAAAATAAGCCAGCAACAAACATTGGTAAGACCCCATGGAGCACAAAGAGCAGGAAACATCTCATTTCAGGGCACAGGCACAAACCCAAAGCCCCACAGCAGCTGTCACATAACAAAGAGTAGAGGAAGGAGCCACTTGCTTGCATTTCCATTTCAGGACTGTCTCCCTCCGGCAGCGTCCGTGCCTCCAGTTCTGAGATACCTTCACCCTTTCCTTCACTGGAATGCCAGGAGCTCTGCAGATAGAGGAGGAGAGACAAGATTAGCAACCAGGACTGATGCCTTCTGGATAACAAATGCATTCAAGATGGCCACAGGTAAGCTGTCACCCTGGTTCCACAATGGTGAACTGACACACACTGATGGTGCAGTGCCACACTACAGTGAGGACATTTGACAAGAAAGGAACACTGACAACAGTGAGGTATTACCAGCAAAGAAAGCCACCTCTGATGATCACAAACCTGAAATATGATCAAGACTTGACCAAGTATACTGAATGCAGCACAGGTTCAGACAAAATATAATCCAAACGAGATGACACGAAGAAATCTCCAGAAGAACCAGAGATTTGGGATATCACCCTTTTAATAGAGATTGACAAGAGCCATTTAAGACAAGGACAACACCAGATGGAGGAAACACCAGTCAGGAGAACACTGAAACAAGAAGCCAAAGAGTGTCTATCCAGAAGGACTAGTAAAGAAACTGTTCCAGAGTCTCACCTGTCTGACAATCCCATAACCACATACAATAATCAGAAATAAAGATGAGTCCAAGCAAAAGACAAAATACATTCATGTGTATCAACAATCCAATGTACACACACCCTAAGAAATCTATCCTTTGCAGCAGCTCACCAAAGGATAGAGAATTCCAGCATATCGCTGGAAAATTCTCTCTTTACAGTCAGACAAAGCTACTAAAAGAGAAACTATTGCTGGGCTACAAATCAAAGTTATTGGAATGAGCTGAGACAAACCAAGATCAATACTCTTCAAGATGTGACAAAAAGTAGGTACCACAGAGACCTGGGACCAAGGTCTCCTTAGAGTCTACATTAATATACCCAGCTCAAGCAGCTGTTCAACACCTGTTTTGTTTTCATGATCCAGAGTTGATTAAAGACATGGGAAATGGCAACTTTAGCTCCCATCTTTCTCCTATCATAATTTAATTATTCAAAACCCTTACTGGAGCTGTTTAAATAGAAAAGATCAGAACACTACAAACAAGAAGAAACTCTAGAAATTATCCTTTGTAACTAGGGGTTACACTTACTAGACTACAAGAGTTTATCCCACATTCATCTGTTTCTCAACAGCCAACACAGAGAGATTCATAGGGAGAAGGGAAGATCCTTGAGAGATGGGAACTGGTGCCTCATCAGAATCAGTTTCTTCCTCCCATCTCTACAGCCCCTCCAATCCACTTCCCAAAAGTAGCATTTTTGGTTACTCTGTCATTTTTAAAACAAAGATTAGCTCCCTGTAAATAAACATCTCCTGCGTTAATGGGTGTAGGAATCTCTAACCTGGCCCTGGGGTCTGGCCAGATTCTTATTTTCCCAGCCTTCCTTCCATAGCCTCAGGCTCCTTTTTTTCTGCTCACCCTTCCCTCCTCTTTTCTATGCTTTCCGGCACTTAGTCACCATTATAATTTGACTGCATTCCTGGGCATGTGACCCATTTTAAACAAAAACAGAAACCACACACAGAAAAGCTTTTCATCCTCTAGAAAGCTTTGCAACTTTACGTTTATGATCAGTAGAGCCACACCAATTAAAATTGAATTTAGAAAGCTACAGGCTCTTTATTTTTCATAGCCATTTAAAAACAAACAAACAAAACCAAAATAGTTATACTAGGCTGAAAGAAGAGGAATTCCTCTTTTAAAGGGAGCACTTGCAAGAGCTCATGAGGCCAGATAGTGTCTGAGATGAGGAATGCACAGTACCAAAAAGTCAGGTCAGACCCACTCTCATCACTGCTTATTACTCTCCCAGACAGAGTCCAGGCTCTCCGCCTACATGCAATTCCATTCCTTACTCCAAAACACTTCTCCTCCCTACACTCAGCCCTCAGTTAAGCTCTCCCCACATACAGATTTCAAGTCACCAGCATGCACAGTGATGGAAAACACACTCGTGCCACATCCCCCTCCCAACACGTGCTGGCCCAACCAGACATTCTGAGCTCAATGCATAAACCCTACTAAGACTAGATGTAATTTCCAAGGCTCTGAAGAAGGTGACTCCAAGGTCAAAAAAGCAGCTTCCATCTTGGCTGCTCCCTCCTCCAAAGGGACCTGCTGGTCCCTTTTCTAGCAGGCCTTGACCCTCCTACTGCTGAATATGGAAGTTCTGAAGAGTCACGTGTTGGCTCAGCCCAGAGCCCCAGTTCACTATTGCAGTTACTTTTGAAACAGACACCTCGTTCTTTCCCACATATCAACAGTTTCTGTCTGGAGGGGATGAGGGTTGGGTGGGGAGACTATATGGGGGAGGTCTGATGGGATTTGGGAGGGGGTGGTCATGGTGGTGTTTTGGGTTTTTTTGTTTTATTCTTAATAGATATATATTCGTCCAGCCTTCCTCCTCCATATAGCAACTCTGGATCCAGCTAATTTAAACATGTCTTAAAAGTATCCTGCTTTTACATCCCAGACATTTTATTTATTCAAAATAGATGCAAGAAAAGGGACAGATGATATGGAAAAAGATGATGTAGAAATTGGACTGATACATCCCTCCCTTTTGGCAATTATGGCGCAGCAAATGCTGAAGTGCAGTGTTGGTCAGAGACATTTGATCCCTCACACCAGAAGTTAAATCAAGCCCAGCTATGGAATCAACTGCTGAGATACAATTTGATCACTTGATTTGCTTTCTCAATAGCATCCCTCCAGAGCAATTCCCAGAATGCATCAAAAAATGTGATGAGTATCACTGCAATGCCTGAGAACAATTCCCATATCTCACAAAGTTAAAAACATCATCACCATATAAGCTTAACAATTTGATAAAAAATTCCTTTTCTCCCCTACAAGAGCCTACTTTGTTTCAATCACGATCAACACACTTTCTACACTTGCAAACTTTTAACAATTTTTCCATGATGACTAAGGCAATCAACAGACATCACACACTTGCACCAAGTGGTTGACTTAACTAGGTACCTCTTACTTCAGCAGCTGTGTTGAACATCCAAAGATTCAGGAGACTAAACCTCCATATGAAGTCAAATGCTGCATAAAATGCTATGGAGGGAACACTATCTACTGGCCAATGAATACCTTGATCTTTCTTAGTATACAATCCAGAAAAATACTAAGGCACAGGTTTAAAATTCAGCACATGCTTAACTACTCTGTGAAATCAAGATCTTGGCTTTTGTGTTCCCAGAGAAGGCACCCAACAGTGAACTTCAAGACTGCTGAAGGCTGACTCACTGAGGAAGGACTGCTACTTTTAATAGTACCTACACAGACCTTCATCAGAAAGCAGCTGAGGTACAGTCCAGCATCCTAGAAGGATGATAGGAAACACAGGATGAAGGAATGAGTGAAGACTGATTATGAAACACAAATTCAAGCAAAATGTTCTTAAAGCCCTTTACAGTGCATCATCTTAGACCTCTGCTAGGGCATCACAATTATCAATATTTGATAAAGTTACATTACTCAGGACATACAATGCTATCTTTGTTATTATCTAATTACCACCAAAAAGCACTCTATCAGGATCCCAAATCACAGTGCAATACATGACCTGAGCCAATGCATGTTTCCAATTGCATGCACTCCTGATGGAGGCTCCCTTTTCAAAGACTTAGTTATACTAAGAAAGAGAAGGTGAACATTTCTTACAGCCTGAGAGGGAGCTCCAGGACAAAAATCATCCCAAGCAACCCATTATAAAGGATTTTTCATTTCCCCCTTCCTACCTCTCCCCACTCTACAAAAAAAAGCTAAAAGTATTTTGCTCAAATTATAAATTTCCTCTCTTTCTTGGCAGAGTTACCAAAAGAAATGTAATATTCCTTCTGGAGCCCACTTCCCAGCTGCTGAAGTAAGAGACTGGAACTGTCCCCACACAGCACCACTGACCCAGGTGACCTCAGGTACCAAGGCAGTTGCTGGCCTGAGCCCCAAAAGAAAACAGTGAAGGAATCACCTCCTAAAGCTTCACCTCCAACATATCTTGGAGGTGAATGATTGCCTTCAATGATCCCCTCCCCATCCAAAGTCCTTTTCCACCAGAAATGGTATTTCTGCAACAGCAAGAGCTTCTGTGCTGTGCTGCATCCCAGGGAGATTTCTGCTGGCTGTCTACAATTTCAGCATGTGCCAAAACAGTGGTGCCTGCAACAACATAGGCCATGTTACAGAAGATAACAGAAGATAACACCAACATGTCATGCTGTGTATTTTCCCAGCTGCATGGGGCACCCTAACCCACCAAAGTCCTTCATGTTTTGCTACATCTTAAGTACTGAAGAGCTCATCTGGAAATGCAAGTCTGCAGAGACCTGCTGGGACTGAATTTCTTGTGTGGACAAAAACTGCTGTCTGCATAAAAGCTGTCACCAGCCTGCCTGAGGCCTGACTGGAAGGGTCATAGAGAGAACAAACAGGTCACAGTGGCTAAGGCCCCACTATCAACCTTGGCCCTGTGGCAAGGCTGGCTAACACAATGACCAACTGCACTTATTTGTGTAGTCAGGACACACCTGTTGAGCAGCAGGGCCTCGGTGCAGCTACAAGTCACGGGCCACCAACAGCCAGCCGAGAGGGAAAAGCTATTTATGTCAGGAGCCCCTGTTACTGTCCTCAACAAGTCGGCTGGCTTTCTAAATGTCTCTTCCAGGACAAAAATTCCAACTGAATTCTTTTAGCACATGACCCTTACTTAGCTTACTGCCATGTTCAGCCTGTCCCCTGCGCTCCCCTCTCCCTACGGGACCCGGGTTCGAATAACTCCGAGATGGAAAAGAGCTCTGCCGACTGTTCCTCACTGTTCCTTGCTTCCTCTGCTGTGTCTGTGCCATCTCAGATGTTACCAGGCTGCCAACTGCTCCACCAAACAGCTCTTGTGACAAAGTCACCTCATGAAGAAGGCAGAGGCTGTCATAATACCCCAGAGGTGCAAACAAATTTCTGTGCACACAGCAAGGACACACACTTCCACAAAGGCTTCCCAAAAACTCACCACCACCAAGACCGAGCCAGCCACTCTGCCACCAGATGCCCTCTCCCTCACAAGTGACTGCAATGGGATGTTGGCTAGAAACTCCTGTCAGGATTTGGACCCTCTCAGAGAGTTTTATAGGCTTCTTGGAGACAAAATCTGGGCTTCTTCTAAAAATGCACTGCCCTGGAGAGATTATGAGAAAACCTGAAGCTGCTGAAGAAGTGTGAAATGTATTCTGATTTGAAAGAGTAGATTGTCAGGGAAGTACTTGGATAGAATGAAATAACCCATACCTAATTCAACAGGGGTAACAGCAACAAACAAAGCACACATATTTTAATCCCTGTACTACATAAAATTCTTCTTTCTCTTTGTACTAGCAAAGATCTTAAGGGAAGGGTAGGCAGGCCTCAAAGAACTCTTACAAACAACTTCACATTCCCAGAAAAAGCAGTAGTTTCAAGGTTGTGAAGCTGCCCTGGCAGATCTGTCCTGCTCAGCACTAACAGTTTAAGGCAGAGTAAGAATAAATGTAACAACAGGTTTATGAAAACCACGGACTTTTCCAGCACAAAACAAGAGCTGCATTCCTTCATCCAAGACTTTTTTGTTACTGCAATATCCTCCCCAGAGTATTCCCCTCTGCATCATCTGCACCAGTTCATTGCCTTCTTCATTTCTGTCCTAAAAGTAATGAAAACTTTGTTTTTAAAACTAGTTCAAAAGATGAAGGAAACTGAAGCAGCTTTACAAGCATTCACACTCCCTCCCCCTCCAGTGGTGAAGGCTGAGGTCTCCTATGATTGCTGCAGTTTGCATTTGGATTTGACTTGCACAGATTGGCCATTTCCTGCTCCTGTAGGTACATACATTTTTCCAAGATCTGGAGAAAACACAGCTTTTATTAACTCACCAAAATGCTTACACAAGCTCTTAAATACTCATAGATGATAAATCTGTCCATTAATGAATCTGCTTCTCTGAACTGGAGAATACACCATGATCCTAGTGGGCAAGGCAGAACAGGAGACAGGGAAAGAGAAAACATGCAGTGGAACACTTCTATATTTTGATGTCTATTAATACATCACAAAGAACAAATTGTCAAACTATTTAGGTTCCAACTTTTAACCTGCCCTCTAAAATTCCTTTGTAACAAAGAGGAAATAAGTTTAGCCCAGCTGCAACTTTACTCCTTTCTTCCATGCCTTAAATAAAGAATCACCTTACAATGAGCTCTTTGCCTCTCCGATTTCTGCAGTCCAAGGTGGTCCAGCAAGCAGGCCCTGGATAAAGGCTTAAAGCACCCTCTGCTATTCCTGGCTCTGACACTGACCTGCTGCACAGAGGGCAACTTGCTTGACATCTCCCTGCCTCTCCTTCCCCTCCAGCCCCTGTTTACCCTGGCTATTTAGACAGCAAGCTCATCAGGGCAGACTGCTCTTGCTGGGCCTGTACAACAGCTGGCAAAACAGACACAGACTACAACTGTTCTGTACTACAGAACACAACTGTAATATCACTATATCACCAAAACCCCCAAAGGCTTTGTGCTATTACTCAGCTACAGTTTAGCTGCAGAAAGTGTTGTGAAGCCTTAACTTTTCTGTGAAATGCTGCCACGCATTTTTGAAACAAAAAATTCTCCTTTCACCTCACATCATGAAGGCGTGGCTCAACTTTTACTTCAGCTGCTCCTGTGGACTGAGTAAAGCAAAAATCTTAGCATAAGGACTCTCTTTTTACCATCCTCATGACAAGGTCTTGTAACAGGACAAATCTATACATAAAATTAACTTATTTATACAGAAAAAGTGACAACCTGATCTGGAGAGACTCACAGTTCAGATGCCAAGAAGCACATCATGTAAAGCCACTCTGTACTTCCATAATAGTGACACAATATTCTATTGGATATTTGGTTACTGCTGATTCAACGCAGAAATGGCACATTTTGAACACTTGTGCTTCAAGAACTCTTCCAGCTCAGCCCCAACCATCCCTAACACAGAGGGACCCAGGTGGACGTGAACCTTGTGGTTTCCCTCTGCCAAAGGAAGGAAGTGTACAGATACATCCCTCAAAGCAAACTTCTTTCTTCTCCTACAAGTGCACAATTGAATCCACGCCGTAAACACTTAACTTGGCTTACATCTGAGGCTCCCATTTGGCTGAATCTACCAGAAAGTGAAAACATTAGAGATTGTCAATATTGCGAATATGCCTTGCAATGTAACAGCTAGTGTCTGGGCTTAACTCCACACCTTCCTTTGACATCATTACCAACTTAATTCAATATCATTTAAGCACAAGCATGTGTCCAGAGATAACCACAGCTGGCAATTTTTAAAAGTATGTAGCCAGGATGACAATTTAAAAAATTAAGAATTAAGTAATTTTGTTTTTACATATACTACTACTTTTCTTTTCCATGCTGCTAACAACTAGGAGTTTGCAACCAGCTTCTTATCAATCTTACCTCTTCCCTATTTTGGCAGAAAGAAGTTTTTTATAAGCAAGCTGACTGTTCAAACAGTTTTTTCACTTACAAGATAAAGCTTGTTACTTCTGATCCTTGTTGTGACAATTATCTGAAGATACACCCAACAGAAAAAGCATTTTAAAGAAAGAGTGTCATTTTCAAGTTAATCACCTTTTTAAAAATGGGAAAGTGGAGGCAGGAGTTAAGTTTCACAGCTATCTCCTTTAGGCTCAAATTTATTGCTATTTACACAGCATTAACAGATGGCTTATCAAAAGCCACTTAACAGCAGAAATGATCAAACTATTCTGAGATGGATTTTTGTCTTAAACTGTAAATACTCCCTAGACTAGTTTTTAACTTATGCCAGCCTCCCAGGGACCATCAGTTTAAGATCTAATGTGAGAACAATGCATGTTATTTCATTAAGTATATTAACCATAAACGGTTCCAGCCTTTGCTTTCTCAACTGCACACAGTATTGCACAAAAACCACTCAAAAGAAAAAACTAGTGTTCACCTCATGCAACATTAGCCAGAACATGCAATAGAAGCTTCAGCTCCTGAGTGAGTCAAAGCCAAGTTTGACAAACTCAAGAGTTATTCCATATCACTAAGAAAGCACAGTCATCAAGAAGGTCCAGCTATCCAACATCTTCATCACTGTTCTATTTTCACAGTAATATTTTAGCCTGAATACCTACTCAGCTCAAATTTAACCTTCAACGAGCAATATGCCAGGTTCCTACTTCAAATTGCTATTAAGAAGGACAGTGTGCCCAGAAGCTTGCCTAAACTCCCTCCCCAACTCATACTGATTATTCAAATAAAGCACAGTATCTCTCTGCAAATCTCACTCCCTCAGCTGCACGAGCAGCAATCTGGGAGATGGCTCTTAATCTTGGAGACATGCACAAGGAGCAAGTGCTACAGAAGAGACCTGGCTAGTTAAAGTCCTTGAGCTGCCACAGAGACTGTTAAACTCTTCTTCAGCTAAGTACAAATGTTACAGCTGTACAATTCAACACATGCAGCCATACTGGTTCTTCTAGAGATGTTCAGATACCCAGACCTCCTGGTTCTGCAGTATGCCCTTGCTTTGTATCTGTTGCCAAACTCTGTCTCCTACTGGAGTAAAGCCCCTGCAACTGCCCCCAGATGCTGGATCTCCACCCAGGGAAAACAAGCGTTTGTTTTCCAGGTATTCTCCACAGGATTTGGTACACTATTTCAAGGAACTGGAGACACTGAGACTTCTATGAAGTTAAAAGTAATTAAAGGAATCATCCTCCAGATATACCTCAAGGTTTCTTCACAACCACTTGAAATGTAACTTAGTGTGTTACCTATGATTGAACTCCCCAGGACCCCGAAGTGCTGACCAATGCTAAAAGCAGCTCTCAGTACTGGAGTTGTTTGAGGAAAACTTGAAAATAGGACACAGCACAGAAGGACATCCCAGAATTACTAAAAAAAAAAAAAAAAACAAACCTGTTCACAGCAAATCTAACGGCACTGAAATCCCTGAGTTCAAAACTCAAGCAGCCTTCCCTTCTCTGAAACCCTCTGACCTAGCAAATCTCTTCTGTAGCTGTTTATAGACCTGCATTCCTCTGCAGGGGGAAGTGGTGGTCCTTACACACACTGCACCTGCTCTGCTGTACACGTGATCCCTCCTGCAACTGAAGGAGCCGAGTATCACCTTATTCTTAATGAAAAATACAGAACTTCATTTCCTCAGGAGACAAAACCATATATCACAGTAGACAAGAATCCAAAGCACAGCCATTCCACAGTGCTTTTTCCTCCTGACTTCCAAGGGAATTGTGCTTAACTTCCAACCTGTTCACACCCAGCAGGCTGAAGTGCTGGCCTGAAAACCCAACACAAGGATTTTCAGCACCAGCAAAGTTCTGCTCCTGCCAGCAGAAACCATAATTGTTTCTCTAAAGTCTATGCATTGATGAGACAGCAACATCAGACAGCAAAACAAGGGTCAAAACTCGCCATCCCTTCTTTTGAGTCATGTCAGCATAGTGTTTATGGAAACAACACTGAGTCACTGAATGACAAACAATGTCCATGCTGGCAGCTACAGAGAAGCCATAGGAAGAGATTTGTAGAGCCTAAAAACACAAACTTCTCTTAGGATCCTTAAATGAGGAAGAAAGGCCCACTTTGTGAAGTTGCCTCCAAGTGGCATTTGGCACACAGCCAAATTTGAGAGAAGAAAGGCAAACTCTGGATCATCACCAACTATGGCCAAGGCCCAAGCCCCAGAGGCACTTCATTTAAGAAGATGACGGGGTCATACACACTGCAAAGCCTAGAGGGCTTGACCTTATTCCTAATCTGTGTTGCTCTGTTGAACTGGGGAAAAAGAAAGACTCCAGGAAAAAAAAACTCAAATAATTCCTACTCACAAAACTTTAAAACTTAGAAGCCATGAAAAGTCCAGGAGTCACTTTCTCTGTGCCAGCCATCACCATTTATACCAGCAAGCTGCTCTGTGAGAACCTAAGACGTGTTTCACTAAGCCCACTCTCCAGCCTTTCCCCAGGATGCTGTCCCAGGCCTTGCTCCCTTGCAGCTTCTCTGAGGTGTTTTCAAGACCATGGCAGGGATCACTGCTCAGAAGTGGGGAGGGTGTTTGGGCCTACAGGATCCATGCCAGCTGCACACAGCAGCTCCATCCATCTCCTTCTGCTTCAACCTCCCCCAGCCTGAAGCCCCCAAGCCTCAGTGTTTGGAGGGGTCTGGGGACTGAGAAGATCACAAAATCACAGAATTATTAAGGTTGCAAAAGACTTCTGAATATAATCCAGTCCAGCCTCCCTGCCAAGGCAGTGTGACCTAGAGCAGGTTACATGAGTCTAGGTAGGTTTTGAATGTCTCCAGAGGGCCATTCCATGCCCTCCATCAGCAGCCCATTCCAGTGCTTTGTCGCCCTCAGCATAACATTCTTCCCAATGCGGAGGTGAAACTTTGTTTTAGTTTATGGACATTGCTATTCATCCTGCTGCTGGCACCTGCCTTTGAGGTACTTCTATGCATTGATGCATTCTCAGTCATCTCCAGACTCCCACAGTCTCTCCCCACAGGGGAGACGTTCCAGACCCCTTATCATTCTTCATGGCCCCCGCTGGACCCTCAGCCATAGCTCCCTGTCTTGTATGGAGGAGGCCAGAACTGGACAGAGTTCTCCAGACGTGGAGAGGGCCTCACGCTCCAGCGCTCCCGCTGGGCCTGACACTGAGATACGCGGCGAAGTCGCCGCCATCGTCGCGGGGACAAGAGGCGCCTCCCCCAACCCCTCCGGGCAGCGCCGGGGCCGGGCCCCGCCACCCTGGTGCGCGCCATCGGCCGCTCCCTCCCAGGGAGGCCCTTCCCGTGCCCTCGCCGCCCCTCCTGGCGCAGGGAAAGGGCGGCGCAACCGCGCTCCGGGAATGGCCCCGCGTCCCCCGCCCCTCGCGGCCCAGCGGCGGCTACGCCAGGAGCGCAGCGCGGCCCTGGCAACCGGCTGGGCCGCGGCATCCCCGGCCTTTCCGGGCCGCCGCCGCCGCCGCCCCCCGCCTTCCGCCGGGAAGGCCGCGCTTACAGATCGGTGCCGAGCTGGGTGAAGCCGGAGTTGAGGCAGCCGCGGGCTATGCGCCTCCAGAGGACATCGCGGCTGCTGAGGAAGCGCAGGCGGCGGCAGACCTGGGCCAGGCGGCCCAAGGCCTGCGCGTCCAGGTAGGAGCAGATGAGGAGCAGCAGCTCCTCAGGTAAGGCCCAGAGCGGGGAGGGGGGGGAGGCGGCCCGGGATCCCCCCTCTTCCTGGGGGGATCGGGGGCTGCCCTTCCTCCCCATGGAGCAGCAGCTCCCGCCCCTCCTCCCCGGGAGCCGGAGCTGCTGCTGCCCGGGGGAGGCCCAGCCATGGACGGGGCAGCCGCTCCCCAGTCACATGGGGCAGAAGCCGCTGCCTGTCACTGCCCCCTCCGGGGGAGGAGGCGGCTGCGGGACCGGAGGGGCACGGGCCGCCGAGCCCACCCTCGTTAGCGGATTAATTCATTAACGGGAGCCGCTGGGACTCCCCCTGTGCCAATCGCCCTCCCCCACACCCCCTCGCCACGCCACGACCGGCTCACGGGTCTGTATCTTCCTATTTGCGCTTAGCAGCGTCACCTGATCCGAGTATTCATTAATAACGTCAACAATTATGGTGGGGATGGCGATCCCAGGTAACCAGAACATCTGCCTGACCACCTGGAGCAACACTAGCTAGGTACTGCACTCCTGCAAAGGAAGGTGAACAGCAAGGTGATTTAATGCTCATTAATTATCCTTGACCAGGGTCAGGAGCACCTGTCACCCACGAAGTGACGGCAGGGGTCATCTGGTGCTGCACAGCAGTTTTCAACACTCCCAGATTCTTGTGACACATAAAAGAAAGGGTCTTCCCCACATAAATGCAGGCCTTGCTACAATGGATTTAGGGCTGGCTTTTCACCAGCACCCTTCCTTGCAGTCCATTCCCCCCTCCCTCCAGGGCTCCACAGAGTGGGTGGGGTCTGAAAAGTGCTCACAGTTCACACGTGTGTGTACACATACACAAGCACACCACCTCGAAAGAGCAGTTCATAATAACTGAGTCATTGTTGCCATCCACAGGAGCCTGGAGTACTGACAACGCAGGATTCTGGTCCAAAATGGCAAAGTAGCTCTCCACCGACAGTGGAGCAGGAAAATATGAGTCTAGTGTTGTGTTATTCTTTCTTACAGTACTTTCCACTCTACAGAACCTGAAATGCTGGGGAAATTTCTTCCTCAGAAAAAAAAAATAGATAAATTATAAGAAGTTCATCATCTGTCTAGAATGCTTTGAACAGGTATCACTTACCACCACAATCAACATCTCATTTTGCAGGGTGGAGTAGGATAATAAATTTTAGCATATAATGAGGTTACCATAGTATACAGGCTACTTGACAGTACTTGCATCCTATTCCAGAAAGTCATCTTGTCTGTCTAATCTGAAGCTCCCAAATACTCCTATGAGTAAATCAACAGGTCTGGAAGCCTCGTATTTTAGAGGTTCAAAATTGCTGGATAAGGAACTCTCTGGTCCATTTACACCGAGTTTTAATATACCCTGGAAGTCAAGGAAGTTTCAGAAGGCAGCAAATTTTTTTATCAGCATTTTTAAGGAGTGATGTCTGAAGTAATTAAAAATTTCTCAACCTGAGTTTGAGCTCAGGTGAAATAACAGCACATCTAATACAGGACTTAAGTAGCCAGCTGAAAGGGAGGTAATACAACAAATTTTGCTTAAGATTATGGAAACTTTGTGTGAATGCAGTTTTATGTCAATTTCATATCTTTCTGATGATACGAAACTGAGTTCTTTTTGTAACAGACTGCAATATTTTCTGAAACATTAAAATTATTAAAAGCTGAGTGACTTCTCTGTCTGAAATTGTTATTGTAAAGACATACTTATTATCAAGTTGGTCTTTCTCTAGCAGGATCCCACAGAAACTGTTTATGCACCCCACACCATTTAATATATTTACTAAGATAATATTTACTAATCTGAAAAAAATCTGAAATCCTTCTTAGCAAAGCTTTGTAGGAGGCACAAAGCATGGAACAAGAGGCGAAGGATGCTTATGGCTGCACAGCCCTAAGTTTAGGCATAATCACATCATATGTATTTCAATCAAGCCAAATGTAAAGTCTCACATCTAGGAACAAAGAATGTAGGTCACACTGAAAGGATGTAACTCTATCCTGCAAAGCTGCAATTCCGTAAAGACTTCATTAAGATGAATAATCAGCTGAACGTGAGCTCCTTCTGCTGTGCTGTGACCAAAGGGCTAGTGCTGTCCTGGGAAAAAAACAAGAGCTCAGAGTTCTTTTACCTCTGGTTTTGACTCTGTTGTGACTGGTTTGGAAATAATTTGTCCAGACAACACTTCAAGAAGGATGTTTAAAAACTAGAGAGGTTTCAAAGAACAGTAGTAAAAAATGATTACAGGACTGTCAAACATGTTTTGTAGTAAGACCTAAAGAGCTCAATCTATTTTAGCTTTCTAAAGAGAAGGTTAAGGTGTGAGGTGATCATACCTTATGAGCATTGAAACAGGAAGAAAAATCTGGATCTTCCATTTAACAGACAAAGAGATAAGATCTCTTGACAGAAGGTGATGGGAAACAAATTTGTGAATGAGGTGTGCTTTTGTAGTGAATAAAATCAACTGCTGAAACAGCTTACCAAGATTTATGGTAGATTCACCATTACTGGATTTATAAAAAACAATACCAGTTGGGTTTGGTTTCAGGTTTTCTTTGTTAGAGAGAGGGAGAGGCTTGACCACAACTGCTAAAACTTCACCAGGAACTGACCTGGAGAGTCCTAACTCAGGAGATCAGACCAAGACAGGCCAAGGGGACTCTTCTGGCCTGAGGCTCTCTTACTCTTACTCAGAGGCAGCATGTGCAGAGTGCATGTTTCCCTGCACTGTGTGGCACCCAAATCCCAGTGGACAGTCTCCAGCCTCTGGCTGTGCTGCTTTACCAAGGAAAACTGCTTGGTGCAGACCAAAGGAGCCTGGGTGCAAAGTACATGCGCAGCCTGACCCTCTGGGATACCAGGTCCAAGGTATGGACAAGTGAAGAAGAGGGGCCTTAGTGCCTTCCAGTTTGTAACACAAGGTATAAACAACTGTGAAATACTTGATTAGGATGAAAGGTGCTTACACCCAGTAATCTTGGAGAAGGTCAACTATGCTCCAAGCAGGGGATACAGAGCAGTATGAAGAAAAAAATTACATTCCTCTTAAATATGGCATTGTTTTCAAGTATGGGCAATTGTCTTACAACACAGTAACAATAGTTATTTTTTGCCCAAAATACAGATGTCATCCATTACTTTCTCTGGGTTCTCTTTTAAGAGAAATATACCAGCAACTGGTATATTTCTCTTGCACACACTTTCTCAGGCATGGTTTTGGATACTGCAGAGCTGTCACAAAGCTGTGCATTGCAGACCGAGAGCCCCATAGCCTTACTCTTTGCATTAATGCCAAAGTAGGTGCTTATGTAGGTGTCTGCAGGAGCAAGAACTAAGGAAGGTTCTGAACCATTCCTAAAACCGTATGTACAGCGTGATTATTTTGCACTGCATTGTTCGCACTCCAATAAAGGACTTGAAGCAGGTGCTCAGTGCAGTGTAAGCATAATAATGTATCTTTCCCAAATCTTACAAAGATCCCAGTCCTTTTCATGGCTCATGACCAGTCTGAACCTCTGGAAGAGGGGGTAGGTTCTGTGCTGAAGTAGCAGACCATTCCAGTATCACGGCTTGTAAACTAAGAATCAGGGGGCTTAAATCTGCAAAGCCTTAACAGCATAAGTCAATGAAATTCAGCTTGGAGAAACACCATTTGAATACCTGCCTGTCATTTTTTTTTCTGTCTTCAAGGGGTTTTATTATTTGCAGTGCCCTCAAATACACCTTTCCACCTAAAGACACATTCATGTGGACAGCTCTTTGTTTTGTTTTTCCTTCTAACCAATGCTTTTGTGTATTTCTGAAACTTAAGACACCTCCTCTGCTACTACAGTACTTATCTGTAACACCATCGCTTTGAGGGATTAAAGCAGGTTACTTGTTACACACTTAGATCAAGAGTTATCTGAGTAGAAAGTCTATCCCGTTAGGGTTGGCGGAATCTGTTTTTGATCTTGAGTTGTTTTGATTTTCTCTTAAGAGCAAGTAACATGTTATTTTAACTTCTGAATAAGGTGTGCTACCTGACTGTGTCTCTTCTGTTTGGCAGAAAGGATTAGAAACCTCCACAGAACTTGCACTCTATTAAAGCAGAGTGCTCACCATTGAGAACCAAGGAGCTGAATTGTTTTCAGATTATATGTGTGTGTGTGTCTTTCCCACATCAAAGACTTTGATGGAAGCTGTTCACGCTATTGTCAGGAATGCAGGGATTGGCACAAAGGTGATTAGCAAAATTGCTTTTCTGTAGGAGAAGCACAAAAATTATCAAAGGATTAAAGAGGATAAAATTAAAAGGTTATGCTGAATTTGGGGGCAAATTTTCTGCTTTTAAATTTTCTCCCAAATTATACATATTGATTTGGTTTTACCTATAAAATATTTGCCAGAAGAAACCAGGATTTGAAGCTGTTTCTTATGGGTCCTGTTAAAGGGAGGTGAAAAAAATCTTCCCTTAAAAATATTCTCAATTGACCCTATTCCAAAACTCATCCACAAGAAGCTTTTGCTGAGTACTGTGGGCACACAGCTAGCAGCCGTCCCTACAGTGTTCTTAACAGCCACAGGACTGGGACCTTTAGTCATGATCATGCTGAAAATTATGATAACAAACAATTCCATAAATCAGTTTGTCATCAGTGATGCTGTTTGTTTACTTTTCTCACTACAATCTGCTGACAAAGATACTAAACTGAGGGGATCACTTTCATTATCCACTTGCTAGGCACATGCAATGCTTTTGTATTTTGATCAAGCAGCTGAGCTGCTTGAATGGTTTGGGAAAAAAGGCAATCAAAAGGGATTCTCAAATATTTTAGTGAATCAAAAGGAACAGAGCCTTCCAGAATCTTTCTTGCTTGGCAAAACTGCAGTGCAATTTAAAAAAATGTATCACCTCCTATAGCCAGCAGAAGTGTCTTATCTTACTGGTTCAGACTGTTTATTGTGCATTTTATTTTCAACAGTCCTCTATTATTTGCTAAGTACAAGCCATATACCTATTTCTTGTGTTTGCATTTTGAGTTTTGTTTGTTTGTTTTACTAACCTGTTCTTCCCAGGAAGTCACCCGGAATATTTTATCTGTTTTAAACCTCATTTATCAAAGTATTATCTAAAGCATCGGTTCAGAAAATGTTCATTTTAACTGTTTTCCCAACAATGACCTTCTTCCTCCCCCCCAGGCCACATCAAGTTGTCATTCACCAGACAGCTGTGGAATTTGGAATCATTCCTTTTAAACGCTTTACAATTCCAAATGGTAGATTTCTAATGGCACAATATGATTGCCACAAAGATCTTTAAATTTCCCAATCCTCCAGGCTTCAAAGGCTGGACCGTCCTTGATCTCCTGAAGGAATGCTTTTGAATCTTGTTCTTTTATAGGGGCTACCTATGAAGATATTTTAGGGGCTTTTTCCTTTCGTACTTAAAACCTGAGGAACTAAACATTCAAATACCTCTGGCATTTTTGGGAGTGAGATCAAGACATACAAAGTTGTTTCTAGGGATTCTCAGCTCAGTTTTTATTAATTCCACAGGTAGTTCCAAAACTTTTGGAGTATTTATAAAGCCATATAAATATCTTTGGTGTAGCAGTGACTGTGATACTGTTTTATCCTGCATTTTCCTTCCACCTCCATGACTACATTGTGCAGTTCCTCACCGGCCTTGAGCAAGTCTGACAGTGCCCTGACTCATCCCGTGTCCGTGGGTGCAGAGGGGTTCATTGCTCTTGGAGGATTCACTGCTGTCATATCACTTACAAGGTAATAATTTGTTTAAGGAAGGTGAGCAAACCTAATCCTACAAATGGTTTTGGGTCTGCCTTGACCAGGCAACCAAGACAGAGCCTAATTACCTGCAACAACTACAAATAAGCAAAAGTATTAGAGTCCTAGGCTCACGTCTCTCTTTTTCTACAGTCAGAGGAAACATTTCACTATTTGTCCTTTCTTTCACAGTAGGATTTCTCAGTCTGGAAGCTGACATTTTTTATTTCTTGCTGGTTAATTCTATTCCCTACTACTGAAACACAAAATTCATTAATTTGAATTGTGCAGCAACAAGAGTCTGGCTGGTGCTAGAAACAGCCTTTCTTTCTCTTCAGTTCAGCTTATGCCAACCCATAAGGCAGGTTTTACCCTCTCTCCTCTTACAAATGAAGCACACATTTATAAAAAAACCAAGGACAGTATCCCACTGTCCACACACAGTAGGTCCTAGTTCTGCAGCAGAGCACCACACTTGTGCACAGTCCTCCCACACAGATTCATGACAGATTTGGGGTCTTCAGCTGTACCCACCTTGGGGAAAGCACTGTCCTTTCTGTGCCCCTACAGTACCTCACACGACACGACCTCTGCTGTGACTGAGCCTCTCAGGTGTTGTTAGAAGGAGCAATTAATGCTTTGTCACTGCAGTAAGTGTATGTTTAGATACCCCGTGTTGGCAGTGCACGTGATTTTTAAATAGTCTGCAGCCTAACCTCAGGTTTTGTGATGACAATAACAAACTGCAGGAACCACTGATTGCTAACCCAGTTTATGGGTCAGGGAACAGGCCTTAGATCCTCATTTACACAGTTTTTTATGATCATGTAAGGCCTCGCTCTCCAAGACTATTTTTATTTGTTTGTTTAGATCAGTTTAAAAAAAATCCCAGGTCCCAAAATAGAGAATGTTTTCCTTTGGAACTGGAAGCAAACACACTTGATGGCTTTAACATCTGTTGGACAATGCGTGGTTGGGTGGTGGGCACCTCACACAGTTTTGTGACAAACACATGTGCATACAGCGTGTCAGATTATAAATCCAAGAATAAAGAGTCATTAAAACCTCCCTTCTCTAGCCCACCTGCCATGAAAATAGGCTTTTCACTCTATCTATTTAAACTGAAAATTGAGTATTCGGAAGAAAAATGCCGACATTCCAGGGATTCAAGTCAAAATCTCCCCCTCCAGTAAAGGAGGTCTGTCAATTCAACATAGATTGATCCATTGTCTGTCTCCCATCAGGACCCACAAGCCGCCCCATGCACATATGCTTCTATTCTAGCTTGAAACAGACCTCACAGTCCCAGGCCATCCCAGTAACATTTACATCTCTCATGGGTTTGATCTGAAACTGCACAATTCTCAAATACCTTTCTGGTTTGAGCATGGGGTGCAGTTTTTGGGTGCAGATTCCAGTGAGATTAGCTTGCCACCCAGCAGAGCATGAGCCCCCTCAGCTCCACCATGAGTACAAACCTTCCTGCTCTTGGAAGGGAGAAAAGGAGAAAGAGATGCTTGCACACTGGATCAACTCTTACCAGAATTCACTTGACTGCCACGAGTGCTAAATTCTGTCCTATCCTTTTTCTTTTCCTCCAGTTTGTAGTGGATTTACCACTGTTAGTATGCCTGAAGTGTTAGTAACAATCTATTGAAATGCATTTCAAGCACAAAGCATCCAGACTGGGCAAGATGTCCATGCCCCTACAGAGGAGAAAAGGCTTCTGATTAACAGACATAGGTTGTGACTCTTGAAACTGAATTTACTAGTATGGTGAAGCCTGACAAATCACAGTGCTTCTAACAGATTATTCTCTTCACTTGTAATTGTGCTTGTTTATCTGTTTAGCCATCGTGAGCTTTTAACACACTATGAGCCTAATAACTGCATTAGTAATGCCAAGAAGAAAAAATCTTTCTAAGGCAGGTAAAGCCCACAGCACTTTTTCCTTTTTGGTTATGTTTTTTTCCATGCACACACATACAAATGTGCCTTTTCCTAGCATGAGTATCTGTACAAGGAGCCAGTGAAGCCATCTCCTTGCTTATTTTCTGTTGCCCCTCTGAAGTGTGGGGCCCATTTGCTGTGTGGATGCTCTGGCAGGTGTTTGGATGTGCAGGTGTGTGCACAGGCAAAGTCCTGAGAGCAAGCACAAAGATTCAAATATCAGGACCTTTCAGCCTGAACCTGACACTGCCACTTTAAAATCAGAGATGTGGACATCAAAGTTTTCCACTCCCCAGAAGGAAAGGACTATTTTACACGATGTCTCTCATCTCTCTGCCTTTCCTACAGCCTTCTCTCTCTCTCTCTCACATACACACTTTTTCTAATACCATCCCTCCCTCTCCACTTCAAACCATGGGAAAAACCTAGGAAAAGAAGCTTGCCGACTAAGGGACCGTTTCACTGCATTGTGTTTTCCAGCTAGACCTGAACAGACTGAAATCAATTCAGCTCTCTCTTGCTCGCTCTTTCCCTCCCTCTCCCATGTCTTTTTTTGTTTCTCTTAGATCGTGCTCTCTGCCTTAAGAAAGCCCGGTTTAGTTATATCCATCCCCATAGCAATCAAGTGACCAGTGTTTTTTTATTGCTTGTAAAAACACAGTATCTTTTTCATGGGAGTCAGGTTCTCCTTTGGTTTGAAATGCCCAGTGAGCAGTGGCAACAACCTGCAGAATCTTTGATCAATTCTCACATATCCATTTGAAGTATCTTTAGTAGACCCATCAAAAGAAAGGGGCTTGGTAATTAATATTTTAATAGAGTGTACCAGCCTCTCACTGTGTTATTGGCAGGAGGCCTGATTTAACAGGAGCACACAAATACCTCTGTCTGATCTGAATTGCTACGTGCTCTAAAAAAATATATGTTATTAAAGCTGAAGTCCAGCTGTTGCTATATTAATATCCTCTGTTTTTTATTTGCTCCTACCTTTTGGAAGGTTTCAGTTTTCATTCTGAAATTTTCCAGGCTTGCTCCCAATACTGAGGTTATAACTGCAGGGTAAGAACCAGAGGAGAATGCAAGAAGGTTCACTGGAAACTTGAACAGGTGAGATTCAGCACAGCAGAGCCAGCAGCCCAAAGAAGACAGAAGTGTCACTTAAATTTTGATTGTACAACCTGTTGACAAAAGGACAAAATTAAGATGTGTGTGCAAGTTGGCTCTTATGCCTTTCAATCTTTGGAACAGTTAAATCCACAGTGAGTATTCCCTTAACATATTTTTTTCTTTCCCAGAGTTGTCCAGGGTCTCAGGACCAGATGTGAGGGTGCTGTAAACAAGAGTTTTCACTAAGTTTAACAGAATTATGCTGCTTTATATTAAAACAGGGTGTCGCCTAAAGTAAACACAAAACTTACCCACCTATCCATAACTTCCATAATAAAGAAAACCCAGCAACCAAGACTAATCACAAAACAAATATCCAGTGAAAGCCAAACAACACAATTTCAAAACAGTTTAAGTAAGAAAAATGAAGGTGCTGTAAAGTTGCAGGTTATCACCAAGTGGATATCACACCCAGTGGCCCACAGCCCCAGTCCTGTAGGACATGCATAACAGTCTCCCAGGCAAACTGGGCTTGCAAAGTCCAGCCAGCAGGTAATGGCATGCCTAGGGCTTCTTCTCATGTAGCCCCCCTTGATCACAAAATGATGAGGTCCTGGTATGCTTTAATGGCAGCTAGATCAAAACCAGCGTTGCAGAAACGCGATCACCACTTACCAGGTGTTCAGTTCAAGTCAGCAGCCGGTCCCAGGCAGGTACATCCCATTTGAGAACTGAATTGTCACTTTCTTTGCTACCTGTGGTTTCCAGCTGGAGGCTGGAGCAACCACAAAAACAAGCACTAAAACCTGCCTTTCAGACTGACAAACTCAAAAGTCATTTGTCTGTCACTAGCTCTGAAAATCCTGCAGAGCACTGTTGGGTGCTCAAGACCACTGAGAACATTTTATTTAGGTGCCTAAATACTTTTTTCAGTATCTAGCTTCTGACTCCTAACAGTACATGTGCTGTGTCTTGCCTACCTTCTGCACTGTTTTGCTGTGGTGTAAATTTTAATACTACAAATCCAAATTAATTCCCAAACAGTACTGCATACCCTCTATTTCCTCTATCACCTCAAATACACTGGTAGTAACAGTCTTGAAATGGAACCTACCAGAATTTGTAACCTGTATCCTAATTTTGCCTGCACCCAGAATGTGGCCTAGTTGTTTTCAGCTAGCTTTCCAGATCTTTATTCAGGAGAGCAGGTGATTAATTATGACCCTAATTTTATGCTACACAGACTTTTAGGTAAAGGAATTGAAGATCTTAGCTATTCAGGTCAGCATCAATTCTATTTGGTTTACACATGTCAGTGTTATGTGTGTGTTTATAAATATTCTCTGAATTTAATAAACAATGTATTCTATAAATAGAGGTTACCTAGTATTTTTCTTAAAAATGAACATGCATAGGAGTACAACAGATTCTGTGCAAAATTGCAGAAAGGGGCAAGTAACACTGTACAACAAAGAAATCCTAGATGATAATAGATATTTGCCTTGAAGATAAAAAGAGGTGCATAAAGTTGTACTTTCTGCAAGGTATCTCCCGGTTTGAGTGCTTAATCATACAAACTCCTGGAAGCATTAGCAATGTTTTTTGGGTTTTGTTTCTCTTTAGAGAAAACGCTCTGATTAAAAAAAAATAAATAAAGAGAACTTAAACATGGGGCAAAGCTTTGGTGTGTTGTTATTGTATTTTCAGGAGCAGTTTCCCAAGAGCTCAGTCTTTTACATGCTGTGATTTCTTCTGACTGTTCTGACTTCTTATTTTATATAATACTGATTAAAATCTAAATACAATTTTTTCAAATACTTTTAGGTGCTGAAATTGCCTGGCAGCTTTAGTTGCTCACTTCCAGGTCTGCTGAGCTTTTCTGGCTTGCAAATAATTGTAATGATTGTGTGTAAATGCCATCTCTTGGGACCCCTGTGACAGATACTGTAGGAATGCAGCTCCCTTGCAAGTAGCAGACAGGGATCTACTTCCCTGCCCATCTTAAAACATTCTTTGGGAGAAAATTATTTCTCTCCATCCAGAATCTCAATTATGTCCCCGAAAATCCTGAGAAGAGGGTTGAAAAACAGGGTACACACTTCAAGAAAAAAAAAAATATTGAAGTTTACAAGGTAGTAGGGGAGAATAAAGACATTTTCCAGCTCACATGAACAGATGGACAAGAATAGCCTTCTGAGCAATTTGAACTTTGTACAGGAGCATAAAGACAGCAGATGAACATTGTATTAAAAAGGCAGAGGAGTGAACTACAGTGAGAAAGGAGAGAGATGATGTTGAGACATTTTCGGGGGGGCAGGGAGATGATTCGTTGGGCCAAGTGACCTTTTCCCATCCAGCAATTTCTTCTGTCCCAGTGCAGAATGACAATGGGAACCCAATGGCAGCGCAATCTGACATCCACGTCCATACTGAAAGAGATTCAACTCGACCGTGCTGCATCGCTGTGGCTATGGGATGCTGTGAAACAAGCCAGACCAAAGTTTCCAACTTGCCCTCTTTTCTGTTGTTGTTGTTATTGCTGTTTGTTTCCATTCACCCCCTTTTATTCTCCATTTTTTTCTGTCTTGACTCTGATGGGGGCTCTTTTTGTGCAAAACAAGCCCTTCTGATCTCTTTGAAAGGCCAGCTCTTGTCATTCTTCCAGATCATCATTGTATGACATGTTTTTATATCAGACTGACAAAGGAGCTATTTGATCAGGGGGTATGGTGTGTGATTGTAAGAAATTCAGCTAGCCGGTGGCAACCATTGTTCCCCAAAGCGGCTCCCTGACCCCATTCTATTCAAGGAAAAACTCCCTTGGAGTGGCCTCTATTCATTGAGTAACACCAGTCCGCAGTCTCACTCCAGGAGTATGCTCAATTCAGAGGTGTGTCACCGATATTGCCCATCAACCAGCCTTTAACTCTTTCATCAGCATTAGGTTTCCAACACAGCAGCTGTTATCATAGGATGAGGTGGGGAGGGGGGGGTCGCGATGCATTCCAGCGAGCTGGAGCTCTCCTTATCTTGGAGAAATTTAACCTTCCTTTTAAAAGTTGCCTTGGAAAATATCTGCCTGCTGCTTTCTGTAAAGTGCAGCCTGAGTCATTTGCCTTCTCATCCCCATGTCCTAAAATGTCAGTTTGTTACTCAGCTTCTAAAACAGGAATCTCTGTGCTTGCTCAAGCTAATGAGGGGCTTTGCATTGATATTAATGCTTTTTGGATTTGGCCTAAAATTATCTGTGACCCTCCTGCTCCCCAATCACACAACCTTTTCTGTCCCAGATAATCTTGCACCCATGTGTGCATCCATGGTATCAGTGCAACTGCTGGCTGTAAAAAAGAACACAAAGCCAGGAATCTTCTGTCTCCCTGGGAACCATTTCATCTCACATTATCAGCAAAGAAAACTTAGGGCATCCTCATGAGCTCTGAGAAGGCACTTCACTAAAACTGCTCCTGCTTCCTTCAACTAAACTCTGTGCACTAACATAGAGCCTCCAAGACCAAGGGAAAGCAGTGAAAAATCTCATGCTAGGTGGCTCAGGGCCACTGTCCTGTGCTTGGAAGGTTGTACAGCATTACCACACAGCCTGAATGGGATCAGAGTCAGGCACAAGGTGCCGAACAGCTGTGGATTTGGCACTACAGTGATTGATGGATTTGAACACAGTTGGGAGAGCTGTCCAGATGACAGGATTAAGACTGGCCAGCCCAGTACAAGTGCAGGTATGCAGGTTGCTGACTGCCTTGAAGAAGCCTCTGAAGTAAATTAAACTCAGTTCATCCATCGTAGTGTGGATCTGCTGCATCTGTTAATGGAAAATGTTCCATCCCTGTGCAGTGAGCCTGTCCGCTGGCTGCCGCAGGCCATCCATCTCTTGATGCTGCTGCAGAGTCCCAGGAGCAGAGCTCCTTGCAGGCCGTCTTGGCTCACCATTCGCTTGCTTCCCTGGTTGAAAACACAGCCCTGCTTTCAGTATCACTGCTGGACCCCTGCTCCTTCTGCTGCCTTCCCCCAGGAGCCAGAATCCTGCCCGGGGTTTGGTACCACCTTGATAGCAGCCATCTCCGGGATCGGGATCTGTTAATAAACTCGGGCTCCCTCTGCTGGGACAGAGCACAAAATACGGGAGGGGCTGGGGAGACGAGGAGCGGGCTGTCTGTCTGTCTGTCCTGCAGGACAGGGTGATTTCACTGCTGGGCAGTTGGCTTTTTTGCCCCATGATATTTCAGTGGATGTCACAATGAACTCTGCATTTTTCTCCACGGGGTGATAACGGTGGGATAAACAGCAATGCTTTGCACTGCAGCATCCTTCACTGCATGCTCCACAACCTCTGGGAAACTTGCATTAAACTCCCAGTGACCTGTGGAGTGAATTGGCACCAGCTCTGTTTCACACAGGGGCAGGAGGAGCTCAGGTGATCGGCCACTTGTTCCATGTGCTCAGCTGGAATGTGTGAGGCTCTCCCCTGCCCATTGAGACACATGTACTCCCAGTGCACAGCGCTGAATTTTACACCTCTGGGAACAGTCCTTTAAAATGCTTCTGTCACAGACCTGCTGTCTTCCACTGAAGCCTTCCCATCCCCTCAGATAACTGCAAAAGTTGCAGCAGACTGGGGAAACCTGCTCCTGCCCTCTCCCAAGAGCATGCTCTGCAGAGACCCATCTGTGTGCACAGGAAAATGCTTCTTGGAGGCTGTGTGTGCCCAGCCACCTCTGCATCCCCACCAGCAGACACTTCCTGCTCCACCTGCACCATGCCAAGTGGTCACCCCATGAGTGAAAGCATGGGGGAAAGATTCAGGCGCAGTCTTACTAACCAAGCTATTCCCAGTGTGCAGAAGTGTCCAGGCAAGAGTGAAACCTGCTAGGAAGGACAAGCAAACCCAGTTCTTGAGCAGAGCAGATAAAGCTGCAGAGGAGACACTTCAGGGAGACTTTCCCAGTGCGTCTTAGACTCTTCCCATCTGCCACCTGTGAATTCAGCATGCTACAGTATCTCTATGACCTTTAATCCACCCCCAGTTACTGTGCAGAATGTGACTGCATCAACACTTTTTCCAACAAAAACTGCAGTGTAGATCAAATTAAATGCATTTCCTCAGCAAAGCTGCTGCCTCCATCGCTCACATCTGAGCTTCCTGCCCAGAGATCTCTGCTGAGGGTAAGCAGGCTGCTCTGCATACTCTGGTTTCAAGGAAGGTCAGACATTTCCTAGCAGCTCAGTACAGGGAAATAACTCCAGAGACCTGTTGCCTTCCATGGCAGCTCCCCCCAGTAAATGGTGCACCCAGCTTGCAGCTAAGTCTGTGTTATGGCCCTGCAGCATTCCTGATGTTCACCTGCTGCCTCGGGTCTTACCTAGGGCTGAGCCTTCTCTGTGTAGGCTGTTGGCAGAGGCATGGATTCACTGCTTTGGCAGGGAAAGATTTGCTTCCCCACAATGCATGTTCCTGAAATAACATACAAACTTCTTCAGAGTTCCTACCCCTATAGGTTCTCTATAGGTTTAAAGCAGAGCAAGAAGCAACACAGTAATGTTTCTGGGGATGAGGATTCTATGCTATGTTGATGACTCTCCTCCTTCCCATCCTGAGCTCTTCATGTCCCACTGACATCCACTCTACCTTTATCCTTACGACCTTTTGTATAATGACTGCTTCCCACTCAGCCAGCTTCCAGTAACAGCTCCGAACCTGCTCCAGACAACAGCAGTGGCAGCATTATCCATCCTATGCATAAAATCCTGCAAGGTGGCACACTCAGAGCTTTCCTGCACTGGCACCAAGGGGCAAGGCCAGATCCATGAGTACCCACCAGGGCACAGTGCCTGAGATGCTGCCCAGACCCAGAGCAGAGTCTGATCTCAGTGTCCAACATCTCCCCCAGAAGTCAGTGCAGCTCCTCTGGACCATTCATCAGGACAGGTGATGGCCAGGTCACCCCAGCCTGCTGTGCCACAGGGTGGAGCAGGCAGCAGAGGAACAGCGAGCAGTGGGTGCTGCCTGGTAAAGGAGCCATGAAATAGCTGTCTGTGCCACACTGCCATTTCTCCCAGTGACAGTCCCTTGAAGCAGCCTGTTAGGGGCTCTCTTGGCCTCAAGAGCAGAGACTCCACATTTGTCATCTCCTGAGTGACAAGAGGACTGAAAGCCTGTGTACTTCACTAACCAGCTCCAGCTTCCTTCTCCTTCCAACAGGTATTCATTGCCAGAAAACCTGCTTTAGGGAGCAGAGGATGGGACCCAAAGCCCTCCTCACCCTTCCACTGGCCAGCCCAGCTGCTTCTGCTTTTCCATGTAGGACTTGTCCACTCTCCTGCCTGCTTTGTCCCCTTTGCTGTTTGTCCCTCTGCTCACAGCAGCAGTACAGCTTTCCACACCAAATGTAGCAAATACACAAAAGAAATGCCTCATCCACACCACCTGTAATGTGATCCATGCCACAGCAGTGAGGATTTGTCTAAAATCCCAGCTCACAGAGTATCACCATCAAGACAAAAACCTCAGCTGTAATTTTCTCTTACCTGTAGGGAAGTTTCTCATCCTTACTGAAGCTGAAGGCAAACTGGCTCTCCCGGGGAGCCCCAGACTTGGTTTGGGAAGCCCCAGCTGATGACTGGAATGTCTGGGACCATGGTGGCGTGGAGGGTGTCACATCCACCAGCTGGCAAGATGACCTCCACATCCCACACACCACCCTGGAGTTCGGCCTCATCCTGGGAATGCCACCACTCTTGCAAGGAGGTTGGAGGGAGCACTGGTGAAAGACAGGCAGCTGCTGTGGTGGGACAGTCGTCAAGCACAAGTCATCCCCCTGCACCAGTGTCAAGTGTGTGGCAAACCCACGGCTCTGCAGGGCGAGGTGGTGAAACTCTCAGCTCCTTGCAGTGATCTCTCTGAGAGGGAGTGAAGTGCAGACACCTTCAAGCTCCACAATGGAGGCTGCAAGGGCTCAGCACACGTCAGCAGCCACCGCTCTCTGCTCTTGTTCCACCAGTCCTGTAGGGGCTGGGGATGCCCCTGTACCAGCCAGCAGCAATTAGTAAGAAAGAGCTTTTCTTATAATTAACCAGCTTGTGAGAGTGCTGGGATTTGGGTCAGAGCAGCAGGTGCTGCACACACTGCCACAAGCCACAGCCATAGCCTTGGGAATTTGCAGTTTCCACGGCACTTCCTGCCCTATTGTGCCCCTCTACATCTCGGTCACTCCTCAAAAGTGCTGTGGGACAGCATCTGGGGTCAGAGACCAGCTCCAGAAACACAGAGTCTGCCAAAACCCTGGGGTACAGGAAAACTTGTGCTCTCACTGCTGTTGCTGTGCCAGCTCAGTATGAGAGAATTGCAGACATGGGCATGGAGGAAAAGTAGGTCAAACCACCTTCTGCTCACATGTGAACTTATCCACAGTGGTTCTGGTGAAATTGGAGGAAAGACTGTGGCTTTACCCATCACAACTGAGACCAAAAATAGATCAGATGTCAATATAAAGATGACAGGAGATGGAGTCCTCCTGGGAGAGCACAAGATCCAGCATTTCAGATTTCATTATAAAATAAATGCTGCCTTTGCCTTAGAGATGTGCTGTGGCCATAGCAGCTAGATGTAAGAGTCAGGAGACTGTAAGTGCCTTACCTGCACCTCCTGTGAGGACCATCCACGTCTCTCTTCTTCAAAACAGACTGGAGTTATAGTGGTCCCATCCGAATGAGAATTACAGCTCCATGGTTGGTTTCAATTGCTCTGCAGGTCCTGCAAGAACCTCTTGGAAAGCACCAGCTCTGAGCAGAGACATCACCCCTGTGGGTGGTCACTGCATCTTTTCTCCTATCAAGGTCCTGGACACAGCCAAGCCAACTCCAGACTGTATTGCCAGATGCTGAGGCCAAAACACTTGGCTGCACTTCACAAGAGATATTGGCAGATGGGAATCAGCTTAAAAATCCCTACAAGAGCTCAGAGAGACCTGGGAAACCTGCTTGCTCTGCCTGGAGAAACTTGGTCAGGTGGGATGACACTGTAGGCTGGAAGAGGGCAAGATCAAGTGCTGTGAGTTCCGTTAGGCATTTTAGGACAAATATGACAAAGAATACTGAAATATGGGGTCTCTGCAGAATACCCTTTCTTCCTGTTCCTTAATTAAGAGCTGTGGCTTTCACTCAGGAGGCACTGAGCAGGTTTCTCTCATCCAAATATGGCAGAAGACTGGGACGAACATTCGGAATATTCCCCACGACCTTGAAATCTGCTGATGTAACAAATCCAGTCAGCATTCAGGACAGAGTCCAATCTACAGTCAAAGCTGAGGAATTGGACATGAGGTTTAGAAAAAAAATCAGGTTTGTGGTTTTGTACCTCATTTATAACTCAGATTATTGCATATATGCATTGCTTCTCCCACTGGACCACTGCCATACGTTTTCTTGGCCTCTTACAGATTGATTCAGCTGATTTGCAGCTCTGCCAGGATTTCTATCAGATGTTAATCTTTCTGGTTACTGATTTTCCCCACACCTTCTCTAAAGAGGGGCCACGCCACTTGCTTTCATCTCTGGCTGGGAGCTCCTCTGTGCTCACCCTGTGTCTGTGCAGAGCCCAGAGCAGCATCAGCTGATGTGGCACAAAGAATAAGGAGGAATGAGGATGTGATACTTTAGCAGAATAGCTCTGGAAAGTCTGTGCTCTTCTCTTGCTAAATTCTCTGCTGAGGGTTTGGCTCTGTTTGCATTGGCTGCTGAAAGCTAAGCCAGCCTGGTGATGATGGAGCATTTTTGATGTCTAAAAAGAGCCCCCAACAAAACCAATCATTTCTGTTTATAGCTGACCTTCTCTGGTATACAAAAAGTCTGAGCAGGCAGAGCCCATCCAGCTGCAGCAGGCACCCACCAGCAGCACCTGGAAGGATGTGCTCAGCAGCAGCTCAGGGGGAATGGGACACAGGATGCACAGAGTGGGACTGCTGCAACTCAGCCCAGTCAAATGCATAACTTGCAAATAAAACATTTGCCCACAGACACAATGAGTGAGAAAACTGGGCTGTCTGCTTACCCCAAACTCCTCATTTTTACTTTTGTAAGAACCAGTTTCCTCTTGTACACACTGGAGGTGAAACCCTGACTGATCTCCTGCATGCAGAGGCTCAGTGCACATGCACTGCCCGGCACAGGGGAGCTTCAGCTCAACCCAGCCCCCCCAGTATGGGTGGCAGGGTAATCCCAATGTGGGAGAGAACACCTTCTTTTAGCAGGTGTCTGCTGAAAGAAACAGCTTTGTTCTGTGTGCCCAGGATCTAATGCAGCTAATTACAGCAAACGTGCACCATGCAGGGGAATGTGCTGGTGGGAGTCTGGGATGACCATACTTGCAGTGAAAGGACAGGAGAGCATGGCTCCAGGCAGAACCAGACCTAGAGGAACCCTGCAGGGAGATCTCTGAAACATCTGCATGGGTCTCAGGATTACATGTCCTGCTGAAAGGCACCAGGTCCCAGCTCCAGAAACAGCTCAGGGCTCAGAGCTGAGGTCCTGGCAGGAGCACAGGCCCCTGAGTACCCACAAAAGCACAACCACCATGGTGCTGCTCATCAAGGTGCTCACGCCTCACCCTGTGTTGGAGCCTGCTTTTCACAAAGTCAACCTCTGCAGCGCATCCTCTGCATGTTCAAAGTCTTTCCTTAACAGGTGGCTGTCCTCCTCCTCCCCAAACATGCTACAGCTTGAATCAGACACTTTGATCAGGGGGAAAATATCCCCAGGGAAAAAAAGCTCTTGATGTAACACCAGCAATGTGTTTGAACCAGCCTGCCAGGGCACAGTGGAGAACCAGGGCCTGAAACTGTGGAGGGAAAAGGATGAAGACCTGGCCAGCAGCTGCAAACAAACCCTGCCTGAACCCAAAGAGTAAAATACTCAAAAAGTAAAATACAGAAAGAGTGTTTTATAGCCTTCATAGAGGTACTCACACTTGCAGAAGAGTTTCCAATGCCTTTCAGCAAACACAGTGTCCCAGGCTGCTGTGGAGACATCCCAAGCCTGCACATGCTGATAGGTGCTGCTGTCCCTGTGCAAGCTCCTGGCTGGTGGAACAGATGGAAATGCTGGTTTGTGGAAACACCTGAACATCCAAACCAGATACATTAACCTGTGCAGGTTTGCTGGCTGGAACAGTAGCTGTGGAAAAGAGCTGGACAATGAGCAGTTCCCATCCTCGGGATCTAGGATGCTGTGATGTCCCCTGAGTATCAATGGTTGCCCTACAAAGAGTGGAGCCTGCCTTCCTGGAGCACTGTGTGGTGGCAGCCCTGTTCTGGTGGCTGCCAGTTCACCCCAACATATGCCAATGACCCCTACTTTCATCAAAACGGATAAGAGTTCTGGTCACACCCTTGCCCACTCTACTGGTGTGGGACAACTCAAACATTTGCCTGAGCCAGATGCATTCACAAAATTTTGGTTTTAATGGCATTTTGTGACACAGGTTGGCTCCTCCACTGCAACCCCAACTGCTGAGAAATCAATCATTACCAGCAGTTAGCTGTTTGATGGTTAACAGCCTGAACCCAAGCCAAACTGGTTGTTAATTGGGCTAACAACTGATTTCAAGGGGTTGTTTTGCAGGGCCCAACACTCCCAGCAATTGACTTGGAGTTGTAACTAGCAGCCAGGCAGCAATTAACAGAGCCCGGGGAAATTCGCAGGCCATTACCAAAGGGCTGGCTCCCAGCTGGGCTTCTGCTTCTCATGGGGAGATAGGGAGCACAGCCACAGCCCGGGCCGAGCAGGCACAGCCGGCACTCAAGCCCCCATTTCACATCCTGATAGTCAAAATTCTATGGATGCACAGCCTAGGTCTTATCCTGCACGTCAGGAGGTTCTTAGGGTTGTTTTGTTGTTTTTTTTTTTAATTGTTGTAATTGGAGTTTTCCTAAAGTTTGCTATGAGCTTCCACAGGGACATCTTCCAGTTCTTCTTCAAATCTCTTCTCAGGACTCTGCTGTGGTAGCAACTAGACCTGTGCTTATGTCTATCTGGACAGCTTATGGCACCTGCTATAGGAAACATGATGTCTTTGGAACAAGGGCTGCTCCTTACTCTGGGAGCAGCTCATTAAAGAGGAGGTCCCAGCCACCAAGATGTACAACTGCAGCAGAGTTTGCAAAACAATCACAGAAAGAGGCTGAGATTCTTTTCCCATTTCCTCCTGCTATCAATCTTTGAGGAAAACAATTAGAAAGCACTACTGGCCATATTGGCAGGAGAAGGCAGCCAGGAAGCAAGGACCCTTCACAGTGGCATGGTCATGGCTAGAAGGGGTTACTCCATGGCTGAGCAGAGGGTTTGGATGGGAGCAGTGGCACAGATCAGGCATTCACCAAACTGAGGAGGCTCTGGCAGCCCTCAGCATCCCATTTCCAGTCCACAACAACCAACAGCACAGCCTTTGCAAAGTGATAATACCTGGACATGGCTGGAGTGGTCCTTCCATCACAGTCAAGCCTCCCCCAGCCTCTGATGTAGGATTATGATTTTATAATGGACACCACACAGCCTGGAAGGGCATTCCAGTGTTACAGCTACTATGAACAAAGGAGAGATGCTGTAAGTCACATGAAGCCCAAGAACATCCCCTCTGCCCCCAGAACAGCAAATCTGAGGTGCATTTCCTGCACAGCACCTGGCCATTAGGCAACCTGGAGTGACAGCCATAACCTTCAGTGTTGCATCACACTGCAACATATTCCAATACTTCAGCCAATCCACACACGATCCCTCTCTTGTCTGCAGCTGATGTGGGTACACAAGAGGTTTTGCTGGAGCCTGGCACCAGTTTCATGCTGACTTTGGCCCTGCAAATGCTGCAGGCTCCCATTAGCCCAGTCCCAAACATCCTCCAACATCTCCCAGGAGCTCCTCTGCTGTACCAAGCCACAGGGGCCATGTCTCCCTAGGCCCGTGGCTTGTCAATACCAGAGGCCACAGCACATCCTTGTCCAGAAGGAAAGCAAACAGCAAGCTTAGCCATCAAAGGTCCTCTGCAGCAAAGCCACAAGGAACTGGAGGGCAGCCCCATTTCTAAGGGAGAACTGATAGTGCTGTAGGTGTGCCTGGGGAGGGGGCAGAAACGCTGCAAATGGGAAGCCGAGTGGTAATCAGGAGCATATGTGTAGGTGTTGGAGCATCCCAGGTGCTACAGAAGTGCTAAGTGTTATTACTGTGCCCAGGAAACTGGCTGTGAAAAACAACTGTACTCCACATCCCCCTCTCTGCACCTTCTCGTGGATCTGGACCCAACTCCCCATCAGACTCAGGAAAAGAGGAACCAGCCTGGAGGTGCCTTTGGCTGCACCCTGTGGTCAGACAACCTGTGTGGGAAGAGAGGAGAGAAGCAGAGAGGGACCAAGGCTCAAAAGGAGCATCGGGTCTGGGCCCCCTGTGGCCAAGGAGATTTTGTGCCCTGTCAGAGTATGGTGCTGTCCCTCCACACAAGGTGAGTGCTGTAGCAGCACAGAAGGATGTTTCCACATGTGAGACTCATTTTGTGGCCACCCTGCCCAAAGCAATCTGTCTCATGAGCTCTGGCCCTGGAGGGCCATTCCCTTGTGACAACACTGAGCTCATTTCTGCTCCACTTGTGTCTCCCTCCAGGATGCTCTACTGGGTTCCTCACCAGGGCTTGCTGGTGTGGAGCAGGCACAGAGCAGGGCTGAGCCCTCCCTGCTGGCAGGATGCAGCCCACCAACAGCCAGAGTGGTTTGGAGTGGCCAAAATATGAGATCCCCCACCGAGCATCCCTGTTTCTGGCTATAAATCCCTCCCAAGGAGGAGTCTTTAGAGAGGGGGGCTGAGATGATCCACAGGCTGCAGCCACCCCCACCCCCTCCCCAGAGGAATTGCTCTCACACAAATGAAATGTGTGTAATTAATGGGCAGGGGGCTGGACAGGTCTGAGATGAAAGCGTTTCCTGGACTTGTCCTTCATTTGCATGGTATCAGAAGCTGTTCAGAAGGTGTGACTTTTCCCACAGGGAGCCCTCAGTTCGGTGGCACAATAAAGCCAGAACTTCTTACCCAGAATTAATTAAAGGAGGGGGAGGGGGATGGCAGGGAAATGTTTGAAAGCTGAGCCTGATGCAATAAACAAACAGCCCAGTCGTCCTTCCCAAGCTGAAGCCTGCCTAAGGGAGCCTGGGCAAGCCCCAGCCCTGCCACAGCATCCTACAGCCCACCCTGCTCAGTGGGCACCCATAGCCAAGCAAACCTCGTGCAAAAGTTGTAAACAGAGAAGGGGTGGGAGCAGAGGGAGCCTGTGCCAAAAGGTTTGGGTTTTGGTTGAAAAAGTAGGGGTGCAGCCCCTGCTCAGACAGCACATTCCCCTTTTCTTGCCACTTCAATTTATTGCTGCCTGCTACTCTATTTCTCTGCCATAGAATCACAGAGTGGTTTGGATTGGAAGGGACTTTAAAGATCCTCTAGTTCCAAATGCCCTGCCATGGACAGGGACACCTTCCACTGGATCAGATTGCTCAAAGCCCCATCCAACCTGGCCTTGAGCTCTGCCAGGGATGGAGCACCCACAGCTTCTCTGGGCAAGCACAGCAGCATTTAACCTGAAAGCAGCTCTTTCTCCTGCCTGGTGCTGCCCTGGTGTGTTCACCCCTCATTTACTTCTTACCCTGTGTCAGCTGGCTGGACCAGATGGGCTTCCCTGAGCTCTGGCAAGGTGGAGTCTCCCAAACGCTGCTCAGCTCCAGCCTTGTCCCTGTGTCCTCATGGTGAAGCCCTGTCCAGGCAGGGACACCACTGCTGGAGCTCAGGATGGGGATCATCCCTGCTCCAGCAGCCAGAGCAGCAAGGCTCCTCTCCTGCTGCATCTGCCACCTCCCTGCAGCCAGCTGGCGGCACCGAGGGGGCTGCAGGGTGACACTGGGAATGGTGGCATTAGCAACACCACCACAAGGACTCTGCTAGCTCAAAGCAGAGGTTTCTGCCCAAAACACCCATCTAATAGCATGAGTTAACAAAAGCAAGCCCCCCTCCCCAGCCCTGTCCTGCATCCAGCCCCATCTCAGCACTCTGCAGTCCCCAGGGCCCTGGGAGGGCTGTGATTCCCCAGCTTGGGTCACACACCTGCTGACGAAGAAGGAAAAAGGAAAAGTCCCAGATTCCTGGGTTGATGATTGACCCTGTGCATTCAAATAGCAGCCAGAGTTCCTGTAACTGTGGAGGGACAGCAGATGCCACCAAGGACTGTCTCCACGTCCCTGCATGGTGGTGGAAGCCACCATCCCTGGGGACCCTGTACAGAGCACCCTGCAGGCCCAGGAAGAGCCTGAGCTCCTCCAGACTCACCAAGGATGAAGTGGGATCAGTGCAGAGACAGGATATGAGGAACCATTAATTAATTCACTTACTCATTAACTTACTAGAATTAGGGTCTTTAATCTTCCAAGCAATGGTGAAACAACCTTTGTTGACTAGGAGCTAAAATCAGACAAATTCAAACAATAAACAAAGTCTCGAGCTGTAGTGCTCCATGGCCACCCAAAAGCCCTTCAGTGAGAAGTGGCTGACTGACCATGGAGCTGGGATCCCTTCCCAGGGTCAGGCCTGGGTGCCTTCTCTGTGGCAGAGTAAGGAGCAGGATTTGGGGGCTGGTGGGGTGCAGAGCTGTGTGGGGACACAGGAGAGTCCACACCCACCTCAGAGCCCAGGCTGCTGGCTGCTCACTGCTTTAGCTCTCAGCTGCATCCCAGGATGGCAGGGATGGGGGAACAGCCTTGCTGGAGGCTGAGCACCCACACCATGCCCTTCCCTACCATAGCCGGGGCATTTGTAACAAGTCAGGAGACACGGGGCCAGTCCTGTGCCTCTGCTGCCCGTACCTGCAGCAGGCACCTGGCACCAATTCACTCGTGTTCACAAAGCCATTAGGAAAAGCAGTTAGACAAATTAAAGGAAGAAAAGCAACCATTAAGGACTATCAAACACCATCTCTGCCTGGGGAAAGACCAGGAGCAATTCACTTTTAATTCCTGCCGTCTGTAAACCACAACAAAGTCTGCCCCCACTGTCATCCTCAGGCTTCTGCAGCCCTCGGGTCCCTCCTGGAACCGTCAGACAAAAGCCATCCATGCTGTCCTGTGGCTCAAGCAACATCCCTGTCTCCCTGCTGCAGCAGCGATGCTCAGGTGCAGGGCAAGGCCAAGTGCCCAGCCTCTTCTTTTGCCTCCTTGAAATTATTGACAAATGCTGCCAGCTCAGCCCGAGCTGCTGTGCCAGCCAGGGCAAGGCTCAGCCTCACACCCACAGATCAGCTCCAGCCTGAGCACTCAGGGATGCCACAGGCACCCCATGAGCATTGCAACAAACCCAGGGCTGGCACCGGCGGTGCTGAGATGCACCTCGCAGGGCTGCCACACTCGGGCAGTTTAACACATCCCACAGTTTTATTCTGGCATGCTTCCACACCTTAGAACCACTCCATATCTGAATCCCTGATCAGCTCCTGTAGGCAAGACCCAGCACTGCAGCAGAGTTGAGCATTCTCTGCAGGAGGGGATGCAACAGCCCATTTTGCACAGCAAAAGAGAGGAGCAAATAGCAGCTTTCTCTTGGAAAGTTTCGCCCCATCCTTGGAAGCAATGGCCAAGGCTCCGTTACTCTGTCCCCATTCAGCCTGCAGTGGGCCTTGCTCCCACACCTCAAGAAGGTGGCACCTGCACATTAAATCTGGAATTTGCTGCAAGGAAAACCACAATTTCCACAAGACTCATCTGGCTCTACAATCTTGGGGCAGTCTCCCATTTTCCAGAGCTGTTCCCTTGGGAAGGGAATTGCACCAACCAGCAGGCTCAGCCCCATCCTGCACCTCACTGCCATCCTCTGTCATCCCTCTCCAGTGTCTGTCCAGCCCCAGCCCCGCCCTGGAAAGCATCAGGCTCAGTTAGACTAATACAAACTTTTAATGCACATATTAAATAAATATTTCAATCATTTCATATTCAATTTGTACACAACCGAAACAAAACAAAAATCCTCAAGGAAACAGGAAAAACCTCAAACAATCAAAAAAGATTGGATGCAAAGTCACCCCTGGTTCTGGCTCCTATCCAGTGTCTTTGTTTGCCCTCCCCGTGAAGAATAATTGGTTTAACCCTTTGGAGAGAGTCACAGTCCCAGGGCAGCATGTGCAGAGCAGGGCTGGCTGAGGATGTTCACTCAAGAGATTAAATGTTTCCTTTGGTTTGGGTTTTTTTTTTCCTTCTAAATATAAAATTGGGCTTCTGTCAACACAAATTTTGAAAGAAACCCCCTCCTTTCCTGGGGGGTAGTATTTCTGATCAGAGACCTATAGGAGATGGTTGGCAAGGGAAGCACCAACTATTATGACAAGATACTGAATATCACAACAAAACAGCCTGAAATGGCTCCAGAATAATTTGTAAACTTAGTTTAATTTTATGGATGAAAACTTGCATCTCATAAAAAAATATAGACAGAAAAAAATATCAATTTTTGGTGAGTAGTTCACATTTTCCACATGGGGAAAAAAATAATACCAGTTATCAGCCCACTCCACAGCAGCTGTACCTTAGTACTTTAAAACAAACCAAATGCCAAAGATGCTCCTGTGGGTAAGAGGTACCAAGTCAGTTCAGGACTTTCTCTGGGGAATCCATCACCCCTGTCCCCTCCTGAGAAAAAAAGTAAGTTGAGAGTTGTGAAGCCAGCAGCATTCTCAGAAAGATGCAACTTCCAGCAACCCCTTGCTCAGCCAGAGAAGTGGGCACGTCCAAGGAAAGAGAGCATCCAGTGGTCCTCACCCCAGGCGTCACAGTCAGCCCCCACTGGCAGTGTCCCCACATCACCCAGGCTGCCAAAACCACCGAGGAGGCCTCCAACCTCCAAAATACATCCCCTCCTCTTTGCTGCTTTCCAGCTTCTCCATCTTCTCCAGCAAGCACAGCATTAGCTCAGTTCATTTAAGTAGCACATCGCTTCCAGATTTGGATTTCTATGGTTTTTTGCTTGTTTGTTTTAAACATGATTTTTTAACTCCTTTCCCTCTAGAGCTACCAAAAAAAAAAAATTACAAAATAAAGCGCAACCCCAAACAGACTAGAACATTTCTAAGTGAAGGGCTCTCCTCCCTTCACCAGTCTTTGAATGTTTCATTACTTTTAAAGCTGGAGTACAAAAATAGAGCCTCTCTCATTTTTTTCTTCTTTGTTTTTTTTCTTTTTTTTTGTAAAAACCAAACACCCCCCCCCCAAAAGTACCAACAACTAGAGTGGGTAATCTTTTTTATCCTCCCCCCTCCCTTTTTTTTTTTTTGTTTTCTTTAATACCCATATGGGAAAGTCTCTACATATAGTCCACCAAGCTCAGAGGAGCATCCTCCAGGAGAGGTGCAGGCAGAGGAGGCGGCGCAGGCACATCAAGGGCCCGCTCTGGAGTTTCTAGTCCTTTTACTTCTCCGGTTGAAGGGGTAGTTGAGGAACTCAAAGCGTCTGTGGGGCTCGGTGGTCTGGTGGCCCTTGGGAAGCCTCTTCATGAAATGCACCTCGCGCTGGTGCTGCCGGGTCTTGGAGCCCTTGCGGGGGCGGCCCTTGCGGGTGAAGGCCATGTACCAGCCCTCGTACTTGGCGTTCTGCAGCGCCGTGTAGTTGTTCTCCAGCACGATCTCGGTGAAGACGCAGTCCTTGCCTTTGCCGTTGCTCTGACAAGGGGACAGGAGCAGAGATTTAAGCAATGGGCACTTTCTCAGAGGGCTGCTTCTCACTGCCCACCCTGCGCTGAATGCTGGCTGCAGAACTCTGAGGCAACCAAAGGCTCACTTCTCCCACAAGTCAGAATTGCCCAAAATGTGCTTTTCCCTAACAAGCTGCAGGGAGAAGGCATCGTGACACAAACACCGCTCGCTGCTGCTTTTGTACCAGTCCAGCTGGTCCCAGCCTTAACTTCCACCACATCCATGGAGGAACACCCTAGCCTTAACTTCCCCCACATTCCCAAGGGAACTTTAGCCTCCCTATCTGTGCTTATGGATGTAACCATAAGCAAACTCTCCATCCCAATTCACCCACCCATCCTGTCCTCCTGGGTCTTTAACAGAAGAGGGGCATCAAGGAGCACTGAGTGGCAGCAGGAGTGACACGAGGTCAGTGGTGATGGTGCCCACAGATGATGGGGGAAGCAGGGGGTAGCCAGGAACTGAGCTCCCCCCATGATGGGCAGTAGCAGGACTAGAGAAGGACCCACATGGGGCAGCCCCCGGGAAGCAGCTGCCGTGGAAAATCCTTGCAGATAATCACTGGTCTGGAGGGATTTTGCATGTCCAGCTCCCCCACCACAGGAAGGGGCATCAAGGCACAGAAGCTGCATGACAAACCAGCGGGTGGTGGGGTCTGGCCTTGGGGCCAGCCCCATGGAGCATCTTAACATTCCTGGCACTTGTACCATGTAATCGTGGAGAATAGAGCAGCAATCCGCCTATTTGTTCCGAGAGATAGAAGGAATGTGCCCCACACGGCACCCGCCCACCTCTCTTGCTCCCCCTTAGGCTGCAGGATGGCTTTTCCCCTGCTCCAAAAGGCAGAGCTCCTCTCAGGGCAGTCCCCACTCATGTCCCCTGCCCTGCCCATACCTCTGCACCCTACCTTGCCAATCAGCTTCCCCTTCTTGTTCATGCAGATGTAGAAACCTGTGGCTGCCCCCTTGATGCGCACGCGGCTCCCAAAGGTGTCTGTCTCCACGATGAGCTTGGCTGAGGAGAGAGGGAGGGAGGGAGGTCAGAGGGGCTGTGGGATAGGGCTGGCACAGGTAAGGAGACTCCAGCAATGCAGCCTGATGATGGGCACTGCAAGAACCTGATCTCTGGCAGCTGGGCCAGAGAGCCCCAAAATCAGCACATGAGGTAAAGATCCAGCCTGTCCCTCCTCCTCCTTAACTTGCCCCTCTGTCCCTGCACGACCCTGGACGTGTCCCTTTGCCACCTTGAGCTGTGCTGGATGGGGAGTAGCTCCGTTTTACCCAGCTCCACAGGGCTCAGTGGTTCAGGTGTCACAGAGGTGCCCCGGATGGATGCAGGGCAGTGGGCAGGGTTGGCAGAGAACAAGGCAGCTGCCCTGAAACTGAGGCAAGTCTAGGGTGTGCCTGTGGGCAAGAGCCAGACAGCACCTTCTGGAAGCGCACAGTATGCTGCCAGATGTCCCAGCCCAGGGGACACCGCTCCATGTCCCTCTGCCAGGCCAGGGCTGCAGGAGGAGCAGTGACTTTGCAGCTGGCAGGGGAGGCGTGAAGGGTACAGGCACCCTTTTAATGCCTTTCACCTTTGCACGAGTCGAGAGGGCGTATTGATTTGGGCTCAGTTTTTTAATGGAGGCATCGATCCACTTCCGAAGGAGCTATGCAAATTGCTGGGTCGATGGGCTGCCTATAAATAGACCTGTCACCTTCCCTCCCTGCCTTCACCCTGGGAAGCCAAGCCCCAGAGCCCATCCATTCCCAGGGAGGGGGGAGGATGGGGACAGGACATCCTTCTTCCCGCTCCTACAGCTGCTGTCCCCAGAGCAAGCCCCGCTGGGAATGGTGGCTACCTGTTTGCACCTCAAAAGGTCTGTGCTGTGCCAAGCACCCAAGAATCCCCCACGATGCTGAAAAGCCAGCTGTGACTGTCCCATCACATCTTGTCCAGCATCAGCCCAAGTACTGTAAGTGCTATCCAGCAAGGCAATCAGAGGACAGGCCACAAAGGCTCCAAGCCTGCACTCTTATTTTGGGCTTTAAGTCCATTGATGCCTTATTTATCCTCTCTGATTCCTGCACAAGGGCTGCTCAGTTTCTCAGGACTGCAGCTCACTGCAGCTTGCACATCTCTACCCCAGGACACTCAGCCTCCAGCGAGGGCAGTGATGTGGCCCTGGAACGGGAGGCTCTGCAGGAGGGTGCTTTGAACAGCAGAAGGAGGCTGTAGGTGCACACACAAGTTAAACTGAGCCTAAATCACACCCTGGGCTAGGGGCAAATGCCTTTCTGTCTCTGCAGTGCCTCAACTCTGCATCTTATGACAGATGCTACTGAGGTCAATGGCACCAAGGGTGGGGACAGCAAGCAGGCAGTACTGGCAGCTGCTGAGCTGACCAATGGAAAGGTCATCCCCAAATTTGCTGGGGCCAACTGATTTGGTGCTGTTAGACAGGCCAAGCTTGATGGGCATGCAGGCATCCCCTCCCTGCACCCCCTTCTGTCAATATCACCCTGCAGCATCTCTTGTCCCCAGGCTACCATGCACTCACACCCCCCTACTCCTAGACAGGCACAGATTGAACTCAGAGACAAGAAATTTGGGCAGAGTGAACTCCAGGCTGTGCTGATCAATGCCCAGAGCCTGACAAGCACCTAGCATCCCCAAAACCACCCACGGGAGCGATGGCACTCTGCAAACAAAGCACTGAGACAGTGACCCCCTATTTATCTATATTGGGGAAAGGGGTGGAATTGATCTTGGAGGCAGTAAAAGGTTTGAGGAGAATTGATTTTTCTCTCTGAGAGATAGAAAGAGCTGGGAGGGAGGGAGGGAGGAAGGGAGGCATGAAGAGGGATAGAGGGAGGGAGTGGGGAGGCCTTGGCCCCAGTGAGCACAAAACCCTGCTTTAAAGATGCACATTGCTTCTCTTTTGGACTTTTCTTTTTTTTTTTTTTTTTTTTTTCCCCCAAAGGGCAGCTGTGATTTACAGCCACCAGACGGGTTTGCTGGCCTGCACGAGCCCGGCCCATGTGTCGCTCCAGACCCCTTATCCACAGAGGATGAAGACAACCTGGCTCCTGGGACTTGCACCCCTAGACCCTTGCAGGCAACCTGTGAACCCTGCCAACTCCAGCCCCAACCCACAGAAAACCCTGGGCACAGACAAAAATCAGCAAGCGGGCAGAGAGCTGTGCTGGTGTCTCCAGCCACTCATGGGGTCGAGTCCCAGCTGCAGCTGGCAGTGGTTTTCTTGGTGGCAAGCACAGCCTGGGAGGGACGAGCTGGGCTGCACCAGCCTCCTGCCTTCCCTTAGAATTAAAAAAAGTCAATCAAATATTGACAATTAAGACAAATAACTGAAAACACCGGACTCGATGTTAAGTCGGCTGTAAAAATGTCAGCGTGGGGAAAGGGGTCATCTGCAAAAATAAATCAACCCCTTTTACACGCCCACCCCCAAAAATGAGACCAAAAAAAAAAAAAGAATAAAGCAGAAAGAAGGGCTTGGGGAGGGGGGATCTTTGCTACAAAAGTGGATTTCTAAATAACATTTGGGGGGATTCCTTTTTTTTTTCCCCTTCCTCTTTTGGGGAAGGGGGGAGGCTTAACGTTTTCAACTCTATTCTTTCATTTAAGTGACAGATTTATCCCAGTAAAATTATGTTTCATGCTCAAACTTTGAAGGGAAAGTGGCTACGTAAATGCTGAAAAAATGCAGCGAGACACACTTGATCCCCCAACTGGACTGCGAAGAGGAGAAAGTATTCAGGAAATGTTAAAAAAGGTGAAAGTAAGAAGCGTTTTAATAGTTCTTCCAGACATGGGGGCCTCCCTAGAGATTCATACAGAACAATCCTGAACCTCTATTTTAACATTTACAGACTTGCAACTCTTTTAAAACTTTACATCTGAAAAACTGCTTGTTCTCTTTCTGGTTTAGATCAGTCTTCATTTTCCTCTTTAGCTCTTCAAATGCTTAACCTTTTTTTATTACATTTTAATAGAGTTTTTCAAGCCACCACCAGTCCCCTCCTTCTGGCCGTATTTAAACCTGGTTGTTATTTAAATATGCACTAACTGGTTTTTAAAATCCAGGCGTTAGAGGTCTAAAACAAGATGGGATTTTCTTTTTTTTTTGCTTCAGAAATTAGCTACTGCCCTTTCAAGTTAGAGCTGCTCCACGATGGGAATAATTCATTTGCAAGATTAACTCTGGATGTATGGAACATCACATGGAACCTGCACTGCGCTTGCACTGATAATGCCCAGCATGAAATTTTCAGCCAAAGCAAAATGAAGAAATAGCCCCCAAAAACCAGAAAGGCAAAGAAAAGAATATTTCTACTAATCTAGCCAAGGAAGAAAGGGAAAATGCAGCTGATAGCAAAGAGGATCAGTTGTGATACCTGTGTGCAGCGCATAGGATCACAGGCCCTTCCCTGCCCCGGGTGCAGCACCAGGCCTCCCGCAGCCGGCCCCACGGACCCCGGCGCTGCATCCGACCAGCCCAGCACGTCAGGAGCTCACACGATCAAAGTATCTGGGCCTCGAGAGCCCCCAGCAGAGGAACTGCTCCCCTTGCCCCAGAGAGGGTGGAGGTTTTGGGGAGGGGGTGCAGGGTGATGCAGAGGGGCAGCGGCAGAACGCAGGCTCTCACGCTTGCAGAGTCCCTGCTTTGTCTCTGGAGACACCGCAGCATCTCTGCCTGCAGCTGACTGCCTCGCTGACCCTTTCCCTGTGATTTGTTTTGAGAAGGAAGGGATGGGACAGGAAAATGCCACTTTAGACAGGCCTAGATCAGGGAAGGCTTCCAAAGCAGTCATTCCCTTTCTCCACCCTGCCTCTGCTTTTTCAAATTTACTTTACATTTCTGTTTCAAAAGAAAGTCTCAGGGATTCCCATCCCTGCAAAGAGCTGGGATAAAATGCCTTATGATGCTCAGGATGCCACAGCCCCAAGCCCTCTGAGTCAGGTGCAAACTGAGAATTAAAGGGAAAGAAGCAGAGCCTATCCTTCAAGAACTGGTCCCCTCCCCGGGCACAGGGAACCTGCCCTCACCTTGAATCACACAGCTGCTGATCACTGACCCCTATGTTCTCCTCTTACAAGCCCCCACAAGCTGAACGATTTAACGATTTCTGGCTAACCAACAGGACGGAAATCATCAATCGCCACGCTGGGCTGAGAACACCTCCCCAGCTCCCCCCATCGCGTGTCCTTACCGTGCACATCCCCATCCTCTGCCATCGCATTGATTTTCTTGTTGTCCAAGATCTGCACATGTTTCCCGCTGGTCCGGCTGTACAGCTGGTAGGTCCGGACAAGCCGCCGGCTGAGCTGATCTGTCACCAGGCTCTGCTCCCTCACATGCTGTGTAAAATTAGGTGGGGACTGAACAGTTACCTTTAGGAAATTAAAAAATATACAACACACCATTATAATCTCTACTCCTCAGCGGGGCAAGTGGGCTGAGCTGAGATCGCTGGCCTCCAGCTGGGGTTTACGGGAGGCCAGGAGCCAGGACCGCGGCGCTGCCTCCTGTGCCATCAAAGTCTCTCCAGGAGAAGGAGCATTAAGCTCGGGGACACAGTGACCAGAGCCCTGTACAGAGCTGTGCCCTCTCCAGACATGCCCTAAGCAGCGGTGCTGGTAGCTCGGGAGTAGAACAGGGCTTGGTGACCCCAGAGGCCCCTCCAGGACTTGGTGGGTCCTGACTGGGACTGGGTTACCTTGAGATGGGCATCAAGGCTGGGAGCTGGAGGGGATCAAGGTGGGACATAGAGGACAGCACTGTGTTGTCCTCTCAAGGAGCTGATGCTTTCATCCCGCACCTCTCTCACCTCTGCAGGAGCACACTACGGCTCCAGCTGCCCCGGGCACACACCCCAACAGCTTCAACAGCTGCCTGTCCTCTGGGTTTCAGGCTCTCTATTTGCTCCCAAGTACCCCACTTATTAAGCTCTTCAAACACAAAGTTCACAGAGATTATGGAATTATGAGGCATAAGAATTACAAGAAAACCATAGCCCAGCACAGGTATTTAGTGGTATAAGAGCCCAAGGATATCAACATGCTACCCGTGCAAACACAGCTCTCATCCCCTCTCAGCTGTTTGCGGCCAGCACGGGGTCATCCCTGGCCCCAGCACACCAAGCCCTTTAGTCCTGAGCCACAGCTGAGCCCATCCTCTCCAGACCCGGCACTGCTGCTCCTGGGCTTTAAATGATTTTCACGAGCGGCCAAACCTGCTCCCCCCTCAGCCCCGGCTCGCGAGCTGGCACAGAAGTCTTTTTCCCCCCTCGTCTCAAATCCCTCTTTTAAGTCTGGAAAGTTTCGCTGCTCCCTGACATTTATAAAGATGTATTCTGAGCAAATGTTAGGAGATCGCTCCTTTCAACATCAGAAGGCTGGGGCTACCCCCCACCACCCCCACGTCAAATGGGAAGATTTCCTCCTGTCTTAAACAACAACAGAAAACCACAATAAAAGCAAAAGCCGCTGCTCTCCCAAAGCCAGCTTTATAGAGATATCTCCCCTTGACAATGTCATCTCTCTCCCTCTGCTTCTGCCTGTGCATGTGTGTTTCCTATAGAAGGGTTTTGGATAATGCAGCAGGATTCTCTCCCCAGCTCTGATGAGGGTACCATGTGGAGGAGAGGTCATTAGCCATGCTGCTATTTGGTCTCCATCTCATACTCCAAAATATTAAAGCTATGTTTTTATACAACTGCACAATCCCAGTGCCCCGCTCCCTTCACTTTTCAGCTGGAAAGTCCATTTTTTTTTCTCCCCCAAGCTTCCAGGAAAATAACAATAATTTTTTAAAGTAGCTTAGAAGGGCATTTTAAACAAAGCTTCTGCACCTGTAATCTCAGGAGGAAGGGGGGCTTCGCCCCGCTTTGGAGGCGCACCGCTCCCAGCGACGCGTGCCTGCTGGTATGCGGGTGTTGCACAAGCTCTGCCCGGGACGTTTAATCTATTCATGTCACTTCTGTCTCTGCCGATACAAACCAGCGATGCTAAAGTCTGACACTTTTAAGCTGAATCAAAACCTGCGCTTTTTACTAAGGGCTTTTACAGGGTTTCTTTTCCTTTTTTAAATTCTGCTTTATTTTTTTTGGATGAAGCAATATAGGGGGGGCAAAAAATGGAGCAGAGGGACGGGGGTATCCGCAGTGTAATTAGAGGCCGGGGTACAGGAATTAAAGCTACTTTAAGATAACCCTGCGTATCTCGTTGAAATCTCGGTACTCTCTGCCTCGCAGCCGGAGTCCCCCGCACCTTATTTTGCATCCCGGGAAAGGTGGGGACCCCTCGGCTCCGGCTTTTTACAGCCAGGCAACTTTTGTCTCCTGGGTTTTAAACTGCTCCTCTTCCCTGTCTCCCTCCCTGCCCAGCCGCTCGGCGGCGGCGGGGCACCCCCATCCCCGCGGGGCGAACAAAGCCGGGCAGCCCGGCGGGCGCTTACCTGGGCTTGCAGGCAGAGGACGAACAAGTGCATTAACCTGGCAGGGGGAGAAGCGGGAGAGAGGTGTGAGCCGGGGGGGCTGCGGGCGCGGGGCGGGAGGGCTGTGGCTGCCGCTACTCACACGTAGCTGAAGAGCGAAGAGCAGGGGTCCATCGCGGCGCCGATGCGGGGCCCGGGGCCCGGCGGCGGCGGCGGGGAGCGCCCGGGGGGCGCGGCGCTGGCTCAGCTCCTCGGTTCCTCTCGCTCTGCCGGCACGTCCGAGCCCCAAAGAAAGGAGGGCACAAGCGGCTACAGAGGGGAAAGGCCGGCGGCCCCTCCGCCCCGCCAGCCCCCGGGGCGCTCCCTGCCGCGGGCAGCCCCCCGCCCGCTCCGCGGCCCCGCTGCCGCCGCGGGAGCCGAAGCCGACCCGCAGCCCCGACGGCGGGGGCGGGCGCGGCCGGGGGGCGGCAGCCGCCACGGGGGAAGCCCGGCCGGACCCCGCTCCCCTCCCGGTGCCGGCGGTACCTGCCGAAGCGAAGCGAGCGGCGGGCCAGGTGTCGCCGGGGCTTGGGGCTGCCACTAAGGGCCGGGCTCCGCGGCCAGTGGTCGGCGGGACTCCCTCCCCAGCCCGTGCCTCAGTTTCCCCATCCGTAAAACGGGGTTTAAGGGCTCGGAGGGTGGGTCGGGGACGCGGTTCCCCCCGCTGGGGGTTCGCCGCTCCGCGGGCGCGTTGTGGATTGGGAGCGGGCGGGCGAGCCCTCCCGGGACGTGCCAGACATTAAAAGGATTACCGGAGGAGGGGGATGGAGGGGGCCGGAGTTTCGAGAAGGAGTGAGGCTGAGCAAATTCCGCAACCGGGCTGGGGAGCGGGACGCCCCCGATTTCCCCGCGAGCATCCCCGCCGGGCACTTACCTTGTAGAGCGGGCGGGCGCCCTCAGGGCCGGCGCTGCGGGGCCATGGGGCCGGGCGGCGGCGGGACGGGGCTCAGCCCCGCAGCCCGGGCAGGGCCGCCGAGGGCTGCATTGTTCCGGCGAGCCCCGGCCCTCCCGGCCCCGCCACCTGTTGCGCACCGGGGCGGGGGCTGCGGCGGGGCTGCGGCGGGCGGCCCCCGGGGCCGGTACCTGGCCGGGGCCGGGGCCGGCGCCGCCTGCTCGGCGCTGAGTGACAGCTGCTAATTTGCCGGCCGTGCCCCGCTGCCGGTCCCCGCGCTCCCCGCGCCCTCCTTTATCTTATCAGAGCCCATAATTACAATTGCTATTTTGCTTCCTCGAATCAGCAATCAGCGCTATCTGCCGCCGCTGGAGAGGCTGCTCCTGTCAGCCGCCCCTGAGTGACAGCGCGGCGGCTGCCCCGCCGCACAAGCACAGCCACACTCACACACACGCGTGCACGGCCCGCCCGCACTCACACAGAGCCCCGCACACGCACACAGCCCCCCACAAGCCTATGCAGCCCTCCTGCACACGCACAAGCGCACAGGCACACACGCAGCCTGCATACAGTCCCTTTCTCACACACAGTCCCTTTCACACACACAGTCCCTTTCACACACACACAGCTGGCACATGTGTGCAGCCTTCCCCCTGAGGTGCCCTCCTTCTCACTCGCACCCCTCACACTCTGAACCCCCCAGCACAGCCATCATCGCTTTGCTTTGCTTACCCCTACCCACAAAATACAACCCTCTGCCTCACACACGATCACACCAGCTGCAGCCACAGTTCTCTCTCACACATGCACACTGACACTCAGCCTGTGCATGTTCCCCCTTGCTCAGGCTGCTTCCCCAACAGCCCTAGACACAAGTGCACCAACACCTCTCCCTGCCACACAATGTGTCTCCCCAAAACTCTGCCTGCTGTCACTTCTGGGGATGGATCCCCCAGGGCTCTCACCTGATCTTGCTCAGCATCCTCACTGCTTAGGGGAACTGCAGGCAGGCAGGGGAGCCTGGGCACTGCCCCGTCACTAGGCTGACCCCACAGGGCCCAAGGAGAAAACAGTCCCTGCATCAGTATTAAAAAACCCAGTACAGCACAGGATGACCAACTGCCTTGTGCTGGCCAAAATTACCCCAAAATTCGGTTCATTGTTCATTTTCCTTCCCTTTTTTTTGGTGCAAAAAGATGTTTCTAGGAGGTTTCCTATGTGTAGGAAGAAGACTTGGGCCAAACCAGCATTTAACTGGAAGCATTTAGGAGGACCAGGAACAGGCACTGAAGGTGCTCAGCAGAAGCAGGAGCTGGTTTCCAAGGGCACGACACATTCACACACTCAGCTCATCAGTACAGCTCATGGTCAGGAGAAAAACCCTCCAGGCTGAGCTGTGTGAACTGTTGATGTACCACAGCACAGGTGAGGTGGTTCTTCCTATTCAACTCTCTGCATTGCCTAAGGAAAGCCAGGCAAAACCAGAGCAGGAAACACCAGACACTCCTGATGCTCTAAATTCAGGCAATCTGTACTTTTTTATATATTAAAAAATCAAGGAATTCAGTCTACTTCCCAGATGCTGCTCTCCTTCACCAGTGGCCACCTCTACTTTATCCCTGGTGGGCAGGGGATCAGGCAGGCACATGTTACCCTGCACACCACAGTCCTCTCAATAGCACCATTTCCAGAACAGCCCAGACTGCCTTAAATTGGGAGATTTATGGAGTCCTGTACAGGGTCAGAGGCAGCTGCAAGCTGACAGTCCCGTGTGCCCCCTGCCCTCAGCAAACAGGCTCAAGTGCCAGTCATGGCTGTAAAATCCAGCCAGTGTGGGATCACGCAGGGGTGGCCACACTTTGCTGACAGGGGATGACAGACGACGCTCCTGTCAGCCATCCTCAGGCCTACAGCCAGAGCCTCCACAGCCCCCATCCCAGCCCACCTTTGGGAAGGGAAAAGGAACGAGCAGGTCGGTGACAGCAGCCAGGGACAGGCAGCATCACGGCTGCTGGGCTCACCCCACCTCTGCTGCTGCCTTGGATCATGGCCACAGTCTGCTCCTTGCAGGGAAGAGGGGGCCTGCACAGAGGCATTTGTCTTCTTCCCTTGGTGCTTCCCAGCCCACCTGTGTTTGCATCAAGAGTGACACCCCCACCTCCTTTTGTTTTTAACTAAAAAAAACCTTTTTGGATAGGCTCTCCCCTGTGCCAGGCAGAACAAGGGACATCTGCTTCCTGTCAGCTCCTTCACAGGCCATCTGAGATAAGCCCCCTGGTCCACAGGGTGAGGGTCCCCTCCATCCCCTGGCACAAGGCTAAATGGCTTGTCTGGCTCTCCTGGGGAGAAGAGAAACTCCAGCCCTGTGCTTCTGAGACCAGCTGGGCCTCAGCCAAACTGCTGTGGGGATGGTGGAGGAAAGCTCCTTGTGGCAGAAAGGCCTGGGGAGCTGCTGTGCCCCCAGCACACCAAGCAGCCATTGTTCTGTGATCCCTGGAAGAGGCTTACCAGCATGGTCCCACCAGATCTTGTCCTGCTGCCCCTCTGCTCCATTGCCCTGCTCTGCAGAACTGGGACCATGTTTAGGCTGGTCAGGTACAGAAGGGCTTTCCTTCAGAGAAGAGCTCATGTTCATGTTCATCAGGGATGTTAAACGCTGCAGATGAAGCATCAGCAGCAGAGATGTGAGCTGCAGCCCTCCCATCCCCTTCCCCACAAAGCTGAGGGTACCATGGTGCAGCCACAGGGCTACAACACCAAGAAGCAGGAGCTGAGAGAGGAACCAGGACACAGAGGCACCTGATCCAGCCTGGCTGGGGTCCAGGCTTGGCCTCAAACTTTGCCCACCTCCTTCACCCCACACAGAACCTCCTGGCAGCTGGGGAGAGCGGAGGCAGCTCCTGGAGCAGCCTAGACTGAGATAAGACAGGAAGAAGATCAGGAGAGGATTTGAGATGGAGGAGCAGCAGGTGAGGGGCTGTGAGACCCTGGGAGGGGTCTGTGCCCCTGTACAGCAGGGACTGGAGAGAGCACAGCAGGTGCTGAAGAAAGCTCTTCCCATTCCCCTTGTGATGCTCAGCACGGCACCCCCACAGCCCAGGGCCACCCCAGCACCATCCCTTCTCTGTTCCAGGATCTCCTTTAGCACATCTGCAGAACAGAGTCAGATTCCACTTCCAGCTTCCTGCCTGCTTCTTTACCATCCCTGTCTAGCCCAGTTCTAGCCAGAAATGGTCCACATACACCCCTTTCCCTGTGCAGGATGACAAACAGTGGTGTCAGCTCCTGCTCCCCACAAGAGATCAAAGCCAGCAAGGAGCATCAGCCTAAACTTCTCCACCAGCATCCTTCATTCAGAAAGGCAGAGACAAGAAAAACAACACCAACTGCAGCTTTAGGGGCAAGCAGTCCAAACTGGGCTGAATGGAGACAAGGGCTCCTGGCAAACAGGGAGTTCACACCATAAGAGGAGTGTAGGAGAATTTGGAGTGAGGAGATGCCAGCAAAACACCAACAGGAGTTTTGCCTTGAATACCTCTTTCAAGTAGGGGGAACTACCAGGGGAGAGTTTCAGGGGAAACCATCAGGTGGAGAAGCAGCCAGGACGTTGCTGTCACTCACAGAGAAAGGCCGAGAGGCAGAGTTCCCTGCTCCTGGCAGGCGGGACACAGGCAGGAGCACAGCGCTAATCCCGAGCGATGGAGGAGAGCAGTACCTGCAGCAGCACTCAGCAGCGCCGAGCCCCCAGAGGGCGAGGAGAGCTCCTCTCTGCAGGTGCAGAGCGCTCAGACAGGCTCAGAGCAGTTGCCTGGGGGACTCTGAAAGGTGACAGACAGTGTAGGAAGCAGGCTTGAGGGTTAGCCAGAGGCTGGGGCTCACAAAGGTGGGGACACTGAAGTGCAGGAAGCACTGCCCAGTACCTGAGCATCTCTCCCTGCTCCAACACCATATGAAGAAGAGCCAAAATGCACAAAACCCAGAATTCTGTAACGTTTTACAGCCATGCCTGGAGGATGCTTGGCCATAAACTAACTTTTTCCAGCCCAAAATAAAGACATGGAGGTTTCCCAGCAAAGTCAGAGGGATATTAGCCCACTCCACCCTCACCCTTCACAGCCCCGTGGCCCAGTGCCCCCGGCCCTGCCTGCTGATCCTTCACTGCAGCTTTAATGGGCCGTTTCAGAGGCAACAGCAGCTCCTCCATGGCTGAGCAACACGGAGCAGCCTGGGGCAATCCCACTGCTCACCATTAACCTGCTCCCACCCCCAAAGGGAAGGAACTTGGCGAAACCCCATTGGGATGTGTTACATGGGAATGACCTTGTCTTCCCTACCCACAGCACCAAGGCAGCCCCAGGGCAAACGAGGAGCGGGGAGGGGAGACACAGCCCACTCACAATTAATTCTTCTCTCTATTCAATTACTAGCAGCAAGACTGAGGCATGTTTTGTGGGCCAGGAGACCTGTCCCTGTGTTCTGGTCACAGCCCCCTGTGCAGGACCTGCCTGGATGATGGGACCCTCTCTGGTGACTCTTCAGCAGCCTGCTCTCACAGCTTCCTTTCAGGGAATCGGGCTGACTCCTCTGCCCCTCACCACCTCCTGTCCCTCCTATCCAGCAGCTTTCTAGAAACACAGCCTTTGCTTCCACAATTTCAGTCTGTTCTCCTGCAATTGCAGGTGTCAATATTGCCTTCACCATCCCCGAGTGGTTCCGTGCAGGCTCCCAGGCAGCGATGCTCCTGTGGATCAGAGGAGGCAAAGCTGGGCTCTGCTTTCCATCCAGGCTGGGCCCCGTGGAGGAGAGCTCACCACTCACAACAGCAGGGCTGCCAGCACAGCAGGGGCAGCCTGGGTGGCTCAGCCTGGGGCAGCTTCACTCCTGGCTCCCAGGCAGAGCAGAGGATCCTCCTGTCATCCAGGACGGTCCATGGAGTCCCACATGGATTTTCCAATGGTGTTAAGCATCCCCTGCATTCGGGTCTGTTGAGGCTGGTGCTGTTCTCACCTCTGGCATCCCCACCCAGCACGTGGGGTGAGCCAGGCACATGGGTAATGGACTGGCAGAGCTGAGCTAGACCAAGAGCCTGGTGGAGGGCACTGCAGGGGAGGCACATGCTCAGGTCCCATCCATCTGCAAGGAGAGGAATTGGGATGGCTCTGCAGCTGCCCAGCTCAGGAAGGCATCCCCACAGAGTCCTTGAGCCAGGCAAGCCAGAAACAAAGACCAAAGGGTCCCAGCAAGGACACTTCACATGGCATCAGATCAGAGAGAAGGTGACATCTCCAACCCTGCAGGATTTAAACCCCAGGCTGAGTATTTTTGTGCAATTCTGTTCTGCATTGAACAGGGGTCAGCAAACAAGCAGCCAGACCAGGAATGGCCATGACACCCATGGGCATGTGAATGAGGATGTGTGTGCTCATGGGCCTTGGGCAGCTTCACTCCCTTCCTGACCCCCTTGTACAAGCAGCATCTCCAAAACCTGGTCCCAAGGCATTCCTGCTGGCACAACTTCCCCAGCATCACAGCCCCAGCCCAAGCTGGGGTCTCCAGGCACACATCATCAGGCAGGGCTGGGAAAGGGGGGTCAAAGCCAGGCTGGGTAGGCAGGGGATCCACTGGCCACCCAGGAAGGTGGGAGCCATCACTCAATGCCTGGTGTCACTGTCCTGTCTGTGGGATGGGGTCTGTGGCTCCTTCAGCATCACGAGTAGCTGAGACAGAGACACAAAATGCTGTTCCTTTCTTCCTCATTTCCCAGGCAGCCCCATCAGGCAATTTGGCTGGGTTTGGGTCCTCTTAGGAAGAGGGCTTCTACACCCAGCCCGCAGTGGGGTTAAGCCTAAAACCAACAGCATGGCCCGGGGGGGCTCCACGTTGCTGTAACTCTACCTTCGTTTGTTTGCTTACAGCATCCACCCAAAATGCCCGTGTGTGTCTCTGGGCCTCTGTGTCAGTGGCAGCTGAACTGCTGACCCCAGGAGTTTGCAAAACATCAGGGTTATGGCCCCTTTGACATCCCAGCCCAGCAGAGCCTCAGCTCATCCTGACCCTGGCCCCGAGGAGCCAGGCCCCAGGGCACTCCACACGGCCATGGGGACACAGTGGGGCCAGGGGGAGCGAACCCCACAGGAGTGCTGAGGTGGGCACACATGGTACTTGCTGCTGTCCAGGCTTGGCTGCAGCCCCCCACAATTCTGTGGAGCATCACAACACAAACCTGCCCCAAACCCCCTGCTAGTCCTTATCCATGCCCAGCCCTTCATCTTCTGTCAAGCCTACAGCCCCCACTGGCACGGGAACTGTGCCCCTTGCCAGCTTCCATGCCCAGGCCATGCCTGGTCTCTGTGCTGCCCTGCAGACCTCTGTGGTTTAGGAAGGTGGGGAACATATGGTCACAGGCAAAACAACAGCCAGAGCCTGGAGACAGCCTGTAATTGGTTTCTCCCCAGTTCCAGCTATGATAGGGGACTTCATGCCACCCTGGAGTGTGGCCATGGCATGCACAACCCAAGCTGCCATTATGGTGCCAACACCATCTCCAGGATATGCAGGGGTGGGTCAGGGCTGCAGGGAGTCGCCTAGGCACAGGTGCAAATGCCCAGGGAATTGAGATGGAGTTTGAGAGCTCTCCAAACATTCTACTTCCATTTTTTTTGCCAGAACTAAATTCCTACCCCCCTATGGCCAGGCCCCACTGCCAGACCATGCTGCCTTCCCCTGTAAGCTGGGCATTAGGAGGACAGACCTGCCACAGACAGGGTCCCTGTCCCCTCTGCTCTCCTCATCCTCTACTCTGCCCATCAGCAGCAACCCTTCCTATCCAGCCCCCAAACCTCATGCACTGCAGCTCTGTGCCTGCCCAAGAGCCCATCAGGGGAGCAGGGAATGGAGGTGGGGAGTGGTGTGAGGTGTCCCCCAGGCCCTGTGCAGAGACATCACCAACAAGGATACCACAGAAGAGAAATCCTGCCCATCCAGGCCAGGGCTGTGCCACTGATATCCCTGAGAGAAAAACACTGAGAGATCCTAAATCCCTTGGGACACAGCCCAGATGCTCCATGCAGGCCCCGTTCCCTGGATGCCACCAGGCTGGCAGGGACATGTGGGCAGTAGTGGCAGTTGTGCCAGTGCCAGCCCAGAGCAGAGGGATCAGATTGCACCTCGAGGGTGGGAGGGCAGGACACCTGAGGGTGCTGAGCTGCCAGCACTGCCCTGCTGTGAGGTGGCTGGGCAGGGGCTCAGGAGGGGACAGTGGGGACAGCTCAGGGAGCCTCAACCCAGGCTGCCCTGCATGGAGCTCTCTGCCACGGCCCAAACACACTCACTTTCAGCACCTGCTTTAGGTGTCTGAGTGTCTGTGAATTTAAACCCACTCAACCCCTGCTCCAACATTATCCCGTGCTTCTCCAGCTGTGCCCTTAGTGCACAACAAAAAGCCACAGCAGCCACAGCAGCAGCTTCATGGAAACGGCCCCCTCCTGCATTCTGGGCAGCACTGGGGCTGGGGACACGAGTCCACATCACATTATCACAGCCTGTCACCACCCTGGGCATGAGCTAACTCCTGTGCCAGGGTGTGAATCCAGACATCTCCCATGGAACTGGGAGCAGGAGGAGCCTCTTCTCCTCCCACAGAACACTCAGAGGGTGTACAGCCCCACATCCAAGCTCCCAACAAACTTGAGGCAGCCTGGGGAGGACCCAGCTCGTGTCTGAGCACCAGCATGCAGGAGATGACACCAGATCTGAGCTTCAGCTTTTCCAGCAGAGAAGGCCATTCCCACACAGTGCACCAGCACCATTTCCCTTTGCAAGGCATATTGATGGGAAGAGGATGGGAATTACTGGCAGCCTGGCCCTTCCAAACCCCACTGCTGCCTCCCTTGTTGCAATCTGTCCTCAGCTCTGCCCGGGCCTGCCCTGGCTCCCTAAAGCACTAGCAGAGGTACCCGTGCCCACTGCTGCAGGATGGAGCAGGGATGGCACAGTCAGCGAACACTCCAGAGAGCAGGACACCCATCACACGCACCATCAGGGCAGTCCCAGCTAAAGGTGGCCCTGCTGGCCCTTTTTCTGGCTCCTGCTGCCACCAGGGTGCCACAAGGCTCTGTGCCCCCTTCGCAGAGCTGCTGCATCCCAGTTTAATTGGATGCTGCATCTCCTGTCGTGTCCCCCTTGCTTCCCTCGAAGCCCAGGCAGCCAAGACTCAGAGAAAAAGAGCTTTAGCCTGGACCAGCGTGGGAACCAGCAACAGGGAGCTCATGGAGCAGGGGACCAGCCCCACCTACAGCACGGTCACAGCTGTGCTGCTCAGCCGCTCTGGGGCCGTGGTCTAAGCCACAAAGAGTTGAAACCCAGCCAGAACTCTGATGGGGCAGGACCCGCTGGGGCATCAAAAGGAAAACCACTTCCTGGCCACGCTCAGCAGAGCAGCTCCCCATCCTGCTCCTCCATCCCTGAAATAGCAACTCAGACCTGACCTCTGAAATCAGAGCATCCTCTGGGAGCTGCTGGCCTGGCCCAGCCACCCAGAGGGAGGAGGCAGCCAGGCCCCAGCCCAGCGAGGCTGCACCTGAGCCAGGCCCTGCAGCAAGCAGCCTGAGCCTCTCACCAGGAGCAGCAGGCTGGTTTGGGAGGGCTGAGGTGTGTGGCACCACGGGTGCACAGCCGCCCTCATGCAGGATGAGCTCCACATTAAGCTCCATTCCTCTGCTGCATGGCTCAGCCAGGGGCAGGGTTACCCACTGCTGCCAGAGCAGGGAGGGATCCATCACCAGCTGTACCAGCATGCAGAGCCCTGAAGCAGCAGAGAGGGGATGCTCAGATCAAATCAACTCCCAGAGCTATCCTAGAGCCACCTGGACTGGGGCATCATTCGGCTCCCCAGGTACTGGCACCTCCACACCCTTAGGTGTGTCTCCAGCATGGGGAGCTCCCGTCTGTACATAGAAACACAACCACTGGATTACCCCTCACCCCGTGGAAGGCAAGGCAGCCCCACACCAGAGCCCCAGCCTCACTCCCTGTGTACAGAAAGCCTGCTGCCCCCCACCAGCACCGAGTGCCCCCAGCCCAGCCATGCCCGAGCCCACCTGCTCTTAGGCAGCCCTGTTTGTTTGCCCAAGGTATTTGCAGCCGGGGGCACCTGCTTTGATACCATCAGCTCCACCAAGGAAGCTGCTCACCTAGCGTGACCCCTGTAATCCCATCCTTCCCCATTAAGTGCTGTGCGAGCATCCCCCCTCCCAGCCTCCTGACATTTCAGCATTTATCTCCCTCTCCCCAAGCTGAGCACATCAAGGCTCTGACATTGCTGGGGAGCAGGAAGCAAACCTCCCAAAGTCACTCAGAAAGGGGCTTGGTAGTACCAGCACACCCCAGCCCCTCTACTGCTCCCTCTGTGTTGGGTGCATCCAATTCCCATGGCATTCCCTATGGCAGCACTGGGGACCAGCAAGCATCCGTGGCAAGGTCTTGAGCTGAGCTGGTCCTGCAGTGCGGTGCACAAGCTTTGTCAAGCCTCCTGCCACCACCCTTATGTCCCCCATGGTGCCACCTTTGCCCCCTGGCAGAACAGTCCTGCCTGCCTCTGTTCCAGCTACCTAGACACCCTGCAGTACACACACCAGCAGCCTGAAATAATCTCCTTTTACTGTTGAAGAATAATCTCCTTTTACTCTTGAAGAGACCAAATGCTCCTTCTCGTTAGCCCACACAGCCTCTTCCACTGTGTGAAGCAACAGCATCACCCTTCCAGGACTGAGCAGTGCCCACTCCCTCCACTCATCGCTCCCCATCAGGCTGGGAAGCAGCTGCCTCCCCCAACCCTCCCCTCCAAGGGTGCCTTGTTAAAAATGGTCGGCTGGCTCCCGTTCCCCTGGAGTCAGGCTGCATTTCCTCGGGGCACAAGCACAGTCAAGGTCTGGCAGACAGATTATCGCTGACCCCTTCCAGGTGCACATAGCCAGGGAAATCTGCAAGGTGATGGGGTGCCAGCCCTGGCAGGGGCTGGGCACTGTCCCAGCCAAGGCTCCATCCAAAGCCCAGGACTCCTTTCCTGTGCCATCAGCACAGGGCACTGGTGTGTGTGCCCACCGACACCTCTCCAATATCCACTGCCCCACAGGGAGATGCCACCGCCTCCCTTCACCCAGCTCGGCTGCAGGAACGTCCCGCTACTTAGGAACCTCCCAGGGACACAGGGTTTGCCAGGAGATCCTGTGGCGCCCGTGGGCACGGGCACCGAGCGCCAGCCCCGGGCACAGGGGATGGCGGGGGCGACAGGAGCCCTGCCAGCCACAGCCGCCCTGTCACCGGAGAGGAGCAGCAGCAGGGCGGGATGCCCTGCGCACCCTGCCGGCCAGGGCGGCCGTGGGCCGGGCAGTCGGAGCGGGAGCGGCGGTCGCGGTGCCCCGGAGGGGCCCGCAGAGCCCGCCTGCCCCCTGGCGGTGCCGCGCTGGCCCCGCCGCCGCTGCAGCCCCGCATCCTCCCCCGCGCTGCTGCCGAGCTCCAGCTCCGCCGAGCCGGCTGGTGCCCCCCAGGCAGCCGAGATCGCGTTCCCCGGGGCTGGGATGCCAGTGGTCTTGGAGACATGGAATTTTTTGGGACTTTTAAAGGCCATCTAGTCTAACCCCCCTGCCATGGACAGGGACATCTTTAACTAGATCAGGTTGCTCAGAGCCTTGATCAACCTGATCTTGAATGTTTTTGGGGATGGGGCATCTAACGCTTCTCTGGGTGATCTGTGCCATTGTTTTACCACCTCCAAGGGTGGTAAAAAGCCCTTCTTCCTTATAGTTGATTTTAATAAACCCTTTTAGTTTAAAATTATTACCCCTTGTCCCACCACAACAAGCCCTGCTAAAACATCTATCCCCATATTTCTTACAAAGCCCCCTTTAAGCACTGAAATGCCACAGGAAGATCTCCCCAGAGCCAGCTCTTCTTCACTCCTTTTCCCTTTGCTGCTCAGGGCTTTGAAGCCTCATTCTGAGAGCTAAGCAAGGTCTGTTTGAGGCCAGAAAGAAACAGTGAGTAGGTGCAAAGGAGCTGCAGCAGTTCCAGAGGAGAGAAACATAATCTAGAAAATAGCCTGAGCTGAGGATCCACCCTGGATTTCCTACATGAATCCAGGCTACTGAGAAACTCTGTCCCAGGGCACCCACAGAGCCAGCATGACAGAACAGTCCATGGTGCTTCTCAGGGACAACAGCCAGTGTCTCAGGCAAGGAGGACTGGGACAGGCATTGACATGGCCCAAGAATGCAAGACTGATTGCAGAGAAACTGCCAGAGAAACATTTAAGGGCAGAACCAGCCACCATGGGTGAGAAATGGCACCTGGCTGAAGTGCAGAAAGGATCAAACCCTTCCAGGTACCCAGGCCAGGGGGACACAACTCCCCAGCAAAGGTCATAGCTCAAACTTGCCCCACTGAAGCGTGCATGGGAAGAACCTGCAGCCAGCAGGGACCTTCCTTCAGACCCGATGCCTGAGAGATCTTTATTGAGTGTAAAAACAGTTCTTTACAATGCAAACTGACCCAGAACCTCCCCCACATCAGAGAGGCTGTGAGCTCCCACCCCACCATAACTGCAGCTGAGAACAGAGCATGGGCCCCACTTTTATACTTCCAAGTATAAAAACCTCCAAACTGTGAGTAAGCAAAAGCAAACACGTTAGAATCAGTGAAAGTGCCTGTCCCACACTGGCTTTACATCCATCTGCTGCACATGGGGCCAGGACTGAGTGTGTCACAGCCAGGGAAAGGGAGTGCACAGAGCAGAGGTCCAGGACAGCAAAAAGGCACAGTGTAAGATCACCTCCTCCATCCCTAGCTCCCAGAACAGGGATCAGGGACAGGGGATACACCAGCAGCATCCATCCAGTTTTGGGATCACCCTCCCAGGGCTGTGTGAAAGGAGACACTTCAGTGCTGGGAGCAGCCTCTGCTCCCCAGATAGTTAAAACAGCATTAAAAAAAAAAAAAAAAAAAAAAGGCAGCAAATGTTGAGGTCGTGGGAACTGGTATCCAAGGTAAAAACCATCCAGGGAGAGAAGTCCCAGTGAGTACCTAGGGGAAGAACCAGGGTGAGATCAGCAGACTTGAGCAGCACATTCCACCCACACTTGCCACACCAGTATCACAGCCACCCAGATCTTTCCTCCAAGGCAGCCTGGCCCCTCACCTTGCCTGGAGACAAGTTACTCCTTCCTCCTCCTACTTCTTGGCTGGCATAATAGGAGGAAGGTCCTCCTCATCCTCCTCATCCTCCTCAGACAAGTCATCGTCCTCCTCAAAGGAAGCATCTTCCCTGTGCACTGGGACACACACACAAGTAATTGTTACTCACCAATGCACGTCTGTGCAAATACAGCTGGCCCACGAGACACCCCAGGAGCAGAGCAGCCTGAGGGGCTCTGAAGCACTTTCACAGCAGCTAATAGTGGGAAATAAGCAGCATCCCAGCTGGAGGGAGGTCTCAGAGAGGAATGGTGACAGGCAGACATGAAAAAAGGGGACAGTTTGTGATATCCAGACCCCTTCTCCCATGCAAGGCCTTATGGTAGGGAAGGAATCCCTGCTCCAAGATGGGTCCTGGGGAACCAGCACAAAGGAGGGACAGCATGCATGCCAGGCAGCACCCAGCAGCTCCCTGGATGTTGTTGACACTGGAGCCCCTTTATCCCCCTCAGTCCTCCCAAGCTCTCCCCCACCCTCAGTCCTTACTGATCCTGTGCCAGCCAGCCAGGTGCACTGGGCCAGAGCCTGCTGCCAGCCGAAAGGTCACTGGAGGCTGCAGCTTGAAGTTGTCCAGACTCAGCTGCAAAGAGCAGAGATGGAGCTGAGTTAGGGGCAGAGGCAAAAAGCAGAACTTCCTGTAGTTCCCAGTACAGCACCTGGCCCAGTTAAACATGTCCATCTGAGGGCACCTGCAGCCAGGCCAAGGGTACCCAGGGCATTTGCTGTGAGCTGCAGATCCAAGATCCTGTTCCCTGCAGCCATCCACCCCTGAGTCCTCAAATCAGCCTCTTACCAAGGGCTGGCATGACAGTTTCAGGTTTGCCACAGGCACAGCGATCTCTTGGTTCTCGTGGTTTCGCCCAACGACTTCCACCACGTTGCACTCGTCCTTGGCACCATCAGTGAGGCAGACCTGGGTGGGAGTGGAGACTGTGAACAAATGCTCTCCCAAGGGACAATCTGGGACAGCTTGAGCTCTCCATAGGACAAGGAACCCACAGCAATGCTACCAGCTCAGATGTCATGCAAGGTGTGGGGATGCTGCTCCACAAGACAGGGAGAGCACTGAACAACCCCATTGCAAATGTCCCCTGACTGCCCCAGAGACAGCTCTGTCACCTACAGGGATGGCAATGTGGGCTGCATTTTCTGCTGATCTGATCCATGCTGACAGGTTCTGTGCTCCCAGGATAGAAAACATCCCCAGGAAGAGCCAGGAATGAAGCCCTGCACCTATCTGGGCTTGGGGAGCAACAAGCCAGAGACCCAGGTGGGGTGGATCTGGTGTGAAGCTCCAGCAAGGTCAAATAAAAGGGAATTTTTTTTTTCTTCACCATCTGGAGCATTCCCCTACTCAGCAGTCTCCTGCCACCACAGGCTTTGCACAAGCACCTCTGTATGATGGATAGTTGTGACCACTCTGTGTCGTGCCCTGAGAGCAGCCAGTCCTGGGACCTCAGCCAAGGGAGTCCCCTGATCCAGCCCAGCCAAGAAAGGAGGATGAGCCTGGAAAAGGGGCATAAGGATATGGGCAACTACAAGAGAGAACAAGCACAGTAATTAACATTTCTCTTACCGTAGACAATGCTAAAATGTGGTCAAAGTTGTCTTCTTCATCCACCTGAAATGTGTAGGATTTGGTACTGGCAGTCAGCTCACAGCCTAGAAGTAGGAGATTAAAAAAGTAGTAGCAAATATTACACAACAACACTCACTACAGGCAAAGGGGTCCTTAGGGGCAGCCCTGGCCAGGCAAGCACATGGCATCCTAAAACTTTATTTTCTCATGTGAGGAACAGCAGCAGACCAGGCCATCCTGGGCTCCAGGGTCCCAGAAAACCACACACCTGCCTCTGCACCATGCAGGGACAAAATCTGGTGTCCCCAAAGCAGGCTGCCATGAAGCAATGCCCATGGGCACCCAGGGTTCCCAAGCACTGGCAGGGCAAGGTTCTTCCCCTCCAGAGAGCAGAACAGTCAGGGCACACCACTGTGGGAAACAGGAGGGAGCAGACAGAACAGTGACTCTGCTCTTGCCATCGCCAGCACAACTTTTTCTTGAATGGGAGTCTGAGTCTGGAAGCAGAGACAGACACAGAGTGCCAGACCTGAACGATGAGGCACAACCCAAGGGGAGGATCCAGCCAAGCTGCAGGGAGCTGGAGTCCCTCAAGAGAAGTTTTGAGACATATTTTATTACAAACCTCAGACAGTTACAAAAACAAGGGAGATGCATAACTACATCCTCAGCTCTTAGGATCAGGATTCAGCCGACTAAAGGGAGGAACTAAACTGCCCTGGATGCGTTTACTTATTGCAGGATGATTCACCAATGTGAGGCTGACCGGAAAAACACAGAGATGAGCTCTGCATACCAGTGCCGGCACTTCCACGGGTGAGGAATCAGCCTACACAAGCGCAGCACGGGGCAGGACGGCTTTCTGCCATGCTTATATATTGAACGTACCGAGGGTGCCTGAGAGGCCTGTGGGGCTGTAACTGCGCTCCTCCTGCAGGGCGCGGAGCCGCGGCCCGGCCCGGGCTCACACGGGTCAGGGAGCAGCGCAGGGCCCCGCCTGGCCCGGCCAAACCCCTCCCGGAGCAGGGACCCGGCCCCACGCCCCGCGACACGACACGCTGACGGGGGAGCGCGGGGATCAACCGGAGGAGCGGGGGAGGCCGGCGGGAGCTGGGGCTGCCGACCCGCCGCCCCATGAATCCCAGCCCTCTAAAGCCGCCAGAACACCAAAACCCCACGCGGCTCCCTCAACCTGCCCCGGGATCCCCAGCGTGTGCCTGCTGCCTCCCGAGCGCGGCCAAACACGTGTGTGTCCACACCGTCCTTCCCCCACGGCACGATAATGCCTCCCACGTGTATTTCCACGCCGTCCTTCCCCCACGGCGGGTTAATGCCCTCCACGTGTCTCTCCATACCCACGCGTCTCTCCTGTCTTCTTCCCCCACAATGTCTCTGCTGCCCCCGGTCTCTCTCTGACACTGCCCCCGGCTCCAGCCGCCCCCACACACGCCTATCCAGCCTCCACCCAATACTCACCAAAGTCTCCTTCTGCCCCGTCTCTCTCCTGCCCCCAGCTCTCTCTCATTTTCTTACGTCCCTCTCGTCCCCGCACCCCCGCCTCGTGCGTCACCTCCCCAATTCATCTGTGACCCCCCCGTGTCTCTCGCTCCCCCTGGCCCGTGTCCCCGCTCCCCCGGCCCGGGCCGCTCACCGAAGAGGACGCTGCCGGGACAGGCGGGCCCGTGCGGCTCCATGAGGCGGCGGCGCTGGGATCGCTCTGGCAGCGGGGCGGGCCGTGCAGCGCCGAGCCGAGCCGAGCCGAGCCGCTCCGCCCCGTGCCCGCCCCCGGGGACCGAACCAAAGGGTCCTGCGGCAGAGCCCCGCCGGACAGCTCAATTATCAGGGTATTTCCTGGCCACGCTGGGCCTTCAGCTTTTACTGACCCCACCGCAGCTGTGGAAACGCCACACCGGAAAAACGGCCCTTGCTACCGGCCGCTCACCTACCGCCCTTCTGTGCACCATCCCGGCCCGCGGCAGCAGCAGCCCAGCACTGAGGAGGAGACACAGGGCACATGCCCAGCCCCAGAGGGCTGAGGGTACGAAGAGGGGTATCGGGGGAACAGGAGGGTGACACGCATGGAAGCAGGACGGCAGCTCTTCATCTCTATCCCTTTAAGCATGGGCAAGAGCAGCGTGACCCTACGCTGGGGACTGCGGCACAGGAGCGTTTGAGCACAGAAGGCAATATCCTACTTCAAAATCTACGGCAAGGAGGAGAGGGCTGGACTGGTCTTTCAAAGCAGAAAGGGAAGCAGTCTGCTTGGTGCTGCAGAGGAACAGCCAAATTAAACCCCAGTAACAACGAGCTTACATTGCCTTCTGGGGACAAACCTGGGTCTCTCCTACCGCAGAGACCTCTGCTAGCCAGCCACTTGCTTTGCTTGAGCTGGAGTAGGTTCAAGGAAAACCTGACTGAAGGTCTGAAAAGCTGAACCAGGTCCCAGAAAGGAGCAAGTGCTTGTGCAGCAATGGTTACACAAGCACACCCATGTGTTGGCTGCCTTGCGCAGCCACTGACCCTACCTAACCCGTCTGCAGCCGCCACCCCGGGCGATGGAGGCAGGAGCATCCACTGCTGCATTATGCTCCCTTAAAGGAAAAGAGTCTGGGGCAACATCAGAGCCCAATCCCTTTTCCCTGGCCCACATGTGTTGTACAGAGACAAGCCTGTCAAAACCTCATGAAATAGGCTTTAAGAAAACAGTCACCTATGTGCCACACATTACTCATTTTAAACATTTACTGGGCCAGGAGAAAAGTTTTCACCTTGTAACTTCCCTGCTTGGTTTGTGTGTTATCCTGTTCTCCACACTGCACAGCTTCTGAACCATCACCAGTGAGTGCACCCATGCAGCAGGTGGACAAACTCTTGTGAAATGACCTTAGGAAAAAGCTGCTTTTCATACCCCTGGCCCATCCCTTTGATTATTAGCTGTCACTCTAAGCAGGAAGCTACGTGCTTTAGGTATCTCAGTATTTATCTTCCCAAGCTTAATTTTATGGATGTACAGCTGCCAACACCAAAACCAGACACAAGTCTCTGACAGCTGATCCCAAGGGCATTAAACACTTACAGTGTGATGTAATGCACATTGCTGAACCACTTCTGGTTCTGGACCATACACAAAATACACATTTATTTACATTCACTTCTCAATTTTTATTCTATTTCTCGCATGGTCTTCAAATACAGTTTTACAGGTCTTTTTCTGCTACAGATACTGTTGATCTAAAACAGATTAATGAAAGTGGCATTCCAACCTTAATGAAAATTCATAACCATGAAAGATATGTCAACATATCACTTTACAATCCTAGAATGATGGTATTGGCCTGACATTCCATAGGCTTAGACAATTAACTTCTATAATAATAACAAATTCATAGGAAGAGAAAATGTGGCAACTCCTTAAAAGCCAAGAAATAAGGCCACAAGCATCCTATGCTGTAATGTTATGCATCCAGATGAAGTAAGTTGAGTCTGGTATCCATGAAGAAACAAAACTCTCCCACCTGGTAAATCAAGGTTATCAGCTACTCAACATGCACTCAAAGCTGTATAAAAACTAGTGGCATTCAGCTTGGACTTAATGAAATCCCACAGCACAACCCCATACCTCTCTCTAAAAATGAAATGAACTTGTTTCAACTTAAATACTTCGCTACCGCATTAAAAATCATTCACATTCTGCAGAAAAAAAAAAAAAAAAAAAAAAGAAACATCTTGCACTTGACTGCACCAGAAGGCCAAACACAGCATCTCCTTACAAGTTGCAGAGAGCATTACTGCAATCTTAATGCCATTCATTACAGGTTGCAAATCAACTTCTATGCAGCTGGAGGCTTGTAAGAGCAACCAAGCTTCCTTTGTGCACCACTGAAAAAACCCCAGGAAAATTTAAACGTAAGATATAGACAGCTTATGGCAGCAGGTGGAAGAAACAAAGTACTGCAAAGTGCATACCACTGTCCAATCACCTGTCTGGGACACTGGGACTACTGCAAAATACCATTCCCATTAAAAGATCCAACTACCTGAATACCAGGTCCCATACGACACCAGTTCCAGCCCATCACCAAGCATGTCCATCCTGGGTAAAAACATCAAACTCTTGGAACATTTAAAAGTAGATAACCATTTAAATAATGTGTAAAAATGTGCTTATTGTGGCATTTCTTATAGAAAAGTTATTTGATACAAATGTGCAGGACTTGAAGACCCTGATTTAATCAAACTAGTACGAACAGGCTTTGAAACATGGTGACTCTTTCAAGGACAAATCCCAGCTGTGGGCCAGCTCTCTCTCCCTCTCACCATCTTTCATCCATAATCCCATGTGAACGTTACCAAAATTAACGGGTTCAGCAAAGCATCCTGTGAATTGCTGTTTCAGTCCCAGGAGAATGATACCCTCGAGCAGTGACAAACTGCAATCTGAAGGAAGGGTCATTGGGATCTGCTCCCCTCTCCCAAGATGGTCAGTACCTAGCCCTGGATATGAGGCACAGTAAGAAAGGTCAGTGCTGAGGACAGACTTGTTCTCGATTGTGGTTTTCGGTTTTTCAAAAGTGCCGTCTTGGACCTATACCATTTCACTTTTCAAAAGAAAAAGTTACAAAAACCAGTAAACAAAAAGTTAGTCAGCATACATCTAGGTTTATATACACTGAGATTTACAAGTTTGTCATTGAGTGACTTCTGCCACAGACCACTGCACATTTGTCCCTAACAAAACAAAAAGCTTGAACCAATGGTCATTAGAAGAGACAACGGGTCATTGCTTTATCAGCAAGCATAAAGGTAATAAAAAATAGAACTGTAACTACTTATCTTTAAAAATGCTGATTGACACAAGCAACCCCTCCATTTCTGCAACTTGCAGACTGCAACTTGCACATCCTGCTCTATGACAGAGAACAAAACCTGAACCTTTATAGGCATTCTGCCAGAGACCAATTTTCTGTTGACACTTGAACGCAGAGAACTGTCATCAACCACAGCACCGACTGAGAGGGATTCCTCTGAGAAGCTATAGCCCATGCAAGATTCCTTGGCACTTCACACAGGACCAGGAGAGGACAGGGTTTCTCTTTGTTTAACAATGTTTTCAGCAGCATTATCCCCTTCCAACAAATGACAGTCTGAATGTGTGATGGGTGATTTTCGCATAGCCCCTTTTACCAAGCTGGCTTATTGCTGGCTTTGTGCAGTTAGACCATATGAAGATCCCCACCACTACCTGCCCAGCTGTTAAGGGTCTACAGTACTGGAACAGTTCACTGTCAAGCACTTCAAAGGCTTCTTCCAAGGATAACAACATCCTTTGGAAATCCTTCCATTTTAGCAATTTCAAAACAACCCAGCTTGCTGTAAAATTCCAAGATTCTTTTATCATCTGGTCTCACTTCACAAAAAGCCCCACGGGAGCCTGAAGAAGAAAGAAAAAAACCAAAATACTGTAGGGTAAGAGTTATCATAAAAAGCACAGACATCAAATATTACTAGAGTTTCCACCAATTTTATGAGGTAAATCAGTGATCCAATTCCACATGGAGCACAGTGGCCAAGAGTTCAGATTTATGCAGCACAGCTGACCATCCCCTAAGGGAACTACACACTGCATGCATCCATCAGTCTGAACAAACTCTCTGCACACCTTTCACTGCACACAAAAATATCTGATGTTGGCTCCAAAAGCAGCATTGCAGGAAGGCACCAAGTGGCATAAAGGAAGTGTGAGTGTGAGGTGCACAGTCAGGGCAGACAGCCAAGCACTTCCCACACTGAAGGTTTGGTAATTACTCACCAGTGCACACAGCCAAACTTTAAAAAAAAGCATCATTACCAATGCCAGCAGGAAAAATATAGACTTGTGCAGTGTTCAAGATGTAAAGATGTGTGCTCTTAGTGCCAAATTGCTCCCTCAGTCCTGTCTATCTTCTAATTTGCAGGATAATGGCTAAAATGAAAAGCTCCCTTTTTCAAGGCTGGAGCAGAAGTTAGCTGTTCAAAAGCTTTTGCAATTATTTACCCAAATCTTCCCAAGTTTGCCTTGCACCCTAGAAATGACATGTAGTTAGGAAACAAGGAATTCTAAGTGCAAGAAATTTACCATTAGCCTTTAGAGAAGAGAGCAGGCAGGCCATCATACTCTTGGCCACACTTGGATCTGTCACTTTTTTGTGGATATCAATCTTTATCAAAGATGGGAAGTTAGCAAGGAACGATTCTGGCAATACTTCTTGTTCTTCATGGAAGCTTAGCATTATTTTCTGAAAAGAATATTAGAAACAGGTATTTAATAATTATCCAGCTTTTAATTTTCATTCATCTTTATCAGGGGAGACTGCTTTGCTCATGGAGTGTACCCCCAAACCAGCAGGCTTTTCAGCTACACCTCCTGATGGCTACTTAGTTCCTCATCTGTTGAACTGCAGTCTGTACTGCCTACACAAAAACACTGGCTAGAAAAGCTTCTCAGACCATCAAAGGAGGCATGCAAAGCTCCTTCTCAGTGACCCATACTTCAAGTGAAAGAAAACACAAGCCAATACAGAACCAGCAGTTTGCACACAGATACTTATTTCTTTGCCTTTTTAATGGGCAGTTTTAGGCTGCCTTGCACCATTTACAGCTGTCACACTCCACAAACAGCTCAGATTTTCACACCAAAAACAACTGCTCTTGAATTTGTTTTCCCTACTTAAACTGGTAAGATTTTCAGATTTCTACCTGCAGCATGGGGAAACTAACACTACATTCTGCAGTAGAACAGAGCAGGAGCAATACTTTACTTTCAAAATGTAATCTTCTCCAGATGAAGGTGCTTTACATTTACTGCATGGATTACTACTCAAGTACACCTCATGGGTGTATTACAGCACACAGCTGTATCTGACTGGCAATGAATAATTTTACTGTCTTCTTCTGATACATCAGATGCTTTAATACATGCTCAAAGTCTTCAGAAAGGTGAAAAAACTGAATTCCATGTGAGCTCAAAAAAATAAAGACCCACTTTGCAAAGACTTCAGCATATAGTTCTGATCTCACAGGTTATACCAACCTCTGCTTCAGACAGCTCCTTGTCACTATTTGGTTTAGTGTATTTTTCTTGCATGAAAGGGATCCAAGACATTTTGCATTTCTTAATGAAGGGAGTTACATCAACTGTTCCCAAAGCATAGCCACATATGCCATCCTCATCTTCTAAGACAAAGCAGTAATCCAGGCTGAGGGTGAGCAGACCTCCAACTAACCTGCAGAAAGAAGATGCAAATTTAGTCAAAAGAAGGTCTGTTTGACCAAGTATGCCCTTCAGGTTCCACAGAGGAGACTCCAGAGTCAACCAAAGAAGTTGAGTCCTCCAGTCATGGAATTCGTTCCAACAAAGCACTAACTGACTGATCAGCTGTCAAAACTTAGCTATGAGCAACATCTGCACCTCAGGATTCCACTGTTTATTTCTATACACACTACTCTTCAGCTTTTGCTCTTAGTTGCTCTGCTACTAGTATCTCCTTGCTTTCATAATTGCCTTTGGGTATTGTTTGATACCAGTTACACATCTTAAGTGCCTTTCTGCCACCCAGAGCAGACTATCTAAATTAAATCTCCAAGACAAAAAAAAAAATCCACTCAACGTAGCTAATTTTGCAGCTCATTTTTAATGCACCATTTTTTTTAAACTTCATCTATCATCGCTTATCCTTTTAAAAAGTTTGTACATGTACTTCAGAAAAACTTGAAGCACTTGGCTGGGAGACTGCACCTCAAAAACTGTTAATTCTATTTTAAGAACTACAGTAGGTCATAAAAAAAGCAGAGGATAACTACAGACTATGGACACTCTCACGATATACTTTCACAAAATCTGAAATAAGACACTGTGATGCACACCTTTCAGAATACAGAGGCTTCAGCTAAATTTATTTTCTAACCGCTCACCACAGGCAACCAGCACATGAACTGAGACATAAGTGTCAACGGTCTCTTTAAGAAACCAAAGCCCCAATTTCCTGAGAGTAAATTATTTTATCTACTCTAAATGCTCTTTGTATTCTTCCCACACACAATTCTAAAAATTCAAATTAAATACACTATCAGGACTTCATCCTTCAGAACCACCTCTGCAGGACACTTGCTGCTAATACATACTTGTCTCCAATTAAATCTGGTAAACTATGGAAGGGTTGATCAGCTCCATCAGCATACATTTCTCTGCAGATCTTATATACAGATGCCTAAGAGGAGAAAAGAGATTATTTCAACTCAGCAGTCACATTCAAAAGAGAGTATGTCATTAACAGCTGCACTGTAACCTAGTACTGACAGGCACCCAGTCACCAGAGATCAAAAGCATCCATCTATGCAAAAGGCTGGCATTCCCTCCACCTCTTCCCTGAAAGTAACTCAAAGTTGCCTTCAAAAACATGGCAGTTAAATTGGATGGCTGGGAAGGAAAGGCTGGAGGGCAACCTCCTGCTCTTGTAACAGCACCAGATTAATTCTGAGGGTCAGATACCGAAACACTCAGTGAAGACCACCACCATTGCTACAAAGTCCCTTCACAAAACCTCTGCTGCTCCACTAAGGCAACTCAACCTCTGCAAAGGACAGATACATCCTGCATGTTAAAAGGCTTTCACCTGCAACTCTTTAAAAGAGCAAATTTGAAGTAGTCACATCTTAAATAAGAAACTTCACCTTTTTTTTTAAAACAAAAATGCTTTGCATTTGAGACTTTCTTCCTTTAGTTTAAGAGTAACTCCTCAGAAAAAATACTGTTTATGACTGCACGCTTAGCTGCACCTCTAATTGCTAAGATGGTTTAGAAATATCAATTCCATTTTCTACCAAAGAACAAGTCAGCTTAGGTGGAGTCCTGCAGAAAGGTTTGGAAAAGGCTGCTTTACTGCTCGTGAGAACAACACAGGATAGAGCTGGCCCAGAACTGGCAGGAAAAGGAGTCTTCATGTCAGCCACGTATGTCTGACTGGCTTCAAAGTTAAGACTCATTTGAAATCCTGCAAACTCAACGCAGAAACTCCTGTTTAATCTCAGTCTACCTACCAACACAAGATCTCAACCTGCATGAATCCCTACATTGTTTAAACTGCATCCATAATGAGTTGACTAACTATTGGCTGATACTTCACTATTCTCCATACCATCTAACAGGAAAGAAACTACACTACAGATCTATTCAGAAAACAGAAAAGGTAAAAAGCACTAATCAAAAATGACTAATGGAATTTTCCTGATTTTGAAGTATCAAACACTCCAAAGCAGATCTGACAACATTCTTTTGAAATCAGAACAAAAAGCTTCCAACTGTAACTAAAATGGTACGAATGGCTGAACCATGATGCCGTTTTTCAGCTCCATTTTGAGATGCAGTGTCAATGTTCTGTCTCTATAGCTCTGCAAATACCAGCAGGTACCACAATAACCACTGAGTGAAACAGGCATACACACCCACCCTCTAAGCTTAATTCACTGGATGTTTCCCTGCTGCAAGAATTCTTCTACTAGCTGGACAAATTTAACTTGTCTTTCATAAATAAGGAAGGCACAGATTTAAAAGGGTGAGGGGGTGGGAGGCTGGGAATCAAGCTGTGAATGTACACAAAGTGCTGCACAGCATATTGCTGAACCAGAGGCATGTCATTGAACCTCAGTTCTCCTGTGAGCTGGCATTTGTACTTTGTGCAAGACATCAGGACATCTGCTTCATTAGGGAAAAGGGGACTCAGCAATAATCACTGCTGCCATGAAAGAAAGTGCATCACTAACAGCAAAAGTGACAAGTGTCAAAAGCAGTTACCTCATCTTTAGGGAAGTAGGGTCGTATGGTGTACACTTTGGAAGTGGGTGTTAATGGAGGTGGTTGAAAAAAGAGGTCATTTGCCCCATCAATAGGCAGCAAACGCTGTGAAAACAAAATATTTAATATAACTGTATGAACAACAAACCCCATCACTCTTGGGTGTGCACTGCAGACTCCCAAAATAACATTTGCTACTTGCTACCCCAAAAGAAGGTGGGGTTGGTATGCTTTACAAATGCAAAGACCTTATTTGAATAGAAAATATCCAATTGGTGTTCTAAAATATGCAATTGAAACAGCACATTAAGAGTCTGTTAATCTTAACTGCTTTAAAAACTTTTTACCAATCATATCTACACTGTCTAAGAACACAGAATGTCAGGAGGAAAGGTTTGGTCTGAAGAGGGTTAACTGGCCAGAGGAGACGCTTTATCCCAAAAGCAATGCGCTGATTCAATTTGCTGCGCGCAGAGCACCTGTGAGGGGGGAAAAGTACAGCGCCTGAAAAATCCATGAACAAATGTGCACATGGTACAAACAGCGAGCTAGGAATACTGGCCAATCGAATTCCTCGCAGTAAAGCACAGTACGGCATCATTTCCAGAGGAACCAAAATTTGGAGGACGATCCCTTTTGCTCATGGAATTCCCATTGGCAGACAAGCATGCGCGCATTGTGCAATTGCGGGCGCAGGTAAAAATGCTGTGCGACCTGCAAAGAAACAATGTGAAATGTACAACTAAAGCCGCTGCGCTTCGCATGCGCGTGGGACAGGCAGCATCTCCTTGAGAAATTACTGTAGAAAGGGGAGGAAAATTATTTTAAACCAAGCTGTAAGGCTAATGGGCTTTGGACCAGAAAGCCTTCGGCAGACCAATCCTTCCAGACCTCTGATGTGCAACAAAAGGTTTCTCATAAAACAAAGAAAATGTCATTCAGTTGTGAAGTCATATTGATACCTGGAACTCTCCTGCTAGACCACCTCTAAAGGCCCAGGGTTCTTGGTCTCCACTTAAGAACTGTGCTGAAGATTGACTACGACACCCTGTTGAGATCAGATCCAAGCGGAGAATGTTACGAGAAGGGGGATTTCCTGGGTGTCTTACATGTCCAAAAAGCTAACATACACTTGTGGAAAAAGCTCTCTAACTGAGCTAGAATCCAGGGCTTGGGGAAGGGGAGGGGCTGTAATAATGTATCATTTATAAAGCTTTTGTGCTTATGCACTAAGTGGGGTATTTCAAATTTTTGACTGCCTGTAACAGACAGGTGAGACAATTCAGCTACACACTTCATTCTAGACCAGAAGGCACAAGAATGATGCCCTGCAGAACTATGCAGACTTTCCACCCATTTTGAACACTTTTTTTTGGGGGGGGTATTTGTGTTAGAAACATTCATTTAATCTATGAAAATCTGTCATCTTGGAAGCTACGTGGCTCGATAGATACTACCATAAATTTTAGATCAAACAAATGCCATTATCACAGCCCCTGGAAAAAAAAAAGGACCTTTCTGAAGTCACATTTTAGTACTGATTGTTTCTAATCTTGTCAGAAAACTAGGACTAGCAATATATGTAAACAGTCTGGAACAGATCAGGCAGCCAGGACAGCTGTATGAAACAGCATGCTTGCAAGATTTACATAATCCAGGCCACATCTTCACAATACTGTTGGCACATTAAAAAGCTAAGTAGTGTTAACTGGAATCAATTTACAATTTAAGTAATACACCTTGGTGGCCACTACTAGCTTTGCTTTTTGTATATTGATTTTAATTTCCACAAGCATACTGGATGCACCAGGGACCCTGCTGCTCAACCAGCAGCAGCAGGCCCACTGCTGAGCTTAGCTTTAGCTTCCACTTGCTTTAGAAAAGAAGATTCCATTGGCTGTTTGATTTTTAACACTGTTCTGCCAGCAAGGCAGTGCAGCCTTCACCAAGTAAGACAAATGACAGCTCTGGAGAGACAAAAAAGCCAAGTGGTGGCTGGAGTGGAGATCTCAACTACCTGCCTAGTTTTCTGACAAGAGGAGCAGCGCAAATTCTCTTTTCCTTTTGTGGACAGCAATCTACCTCCTGTTCAAGTAACAGTCTCAGATCAGTACAGACAAGTATGTTGTGCTAGTCAGAGAGTCCCAAAGTGTGCCAAGTTTGACATTGATGCGAGTTTAGGAATATAGGTTCAATATAAACTATCCTAAGTATGGTAAATTTCAGAAACAATCCAAACACCAGAACTCAAATTTGGTTCACTCCCACATTTTAGAATTCTCACATAAGAAGAGATCCTTCCCAAAGAGATTTAGTCAAAAACTTGGAAGACAGTATCTGTCTGTCCTTTGAGACTACAACTTAACTAGCACTTCCAATAATTACAGTCAAGAGCTGTGTGAATGAAGAGCTGTATAAATGAAAATCATAGTTAATGCCTGAGTCGCTGCGCAAATGTGACTTCAGTTCATGCCTGCTGTACATCTAATCTATCTGAGCTGCCTCACAGACAAAACCTTTCCATTTTAATTAATTAATGACGACGCGCTGTGAACATCTGGCGCTGTCCATCCCATAGCAGCAGAAACTTGTGCTGAGGATTCTCCCATCTGTACACAATGGGGAAGAAGACAATAGAAGTCATTAGTAATCCATAGTACTGTACAGCCACACTAATTTAAGGGACTGAATGCTAGCTGGACTTGGGAGGAGAGGTGAAAAAAGTGAACATCCAGTGGACCATTGAGCACACCACTGTGAAAACTAACTTGTTTGGATTTGTAATGTACTTGACTTTATATAATGAGGTATTTTATCAAGGACCTTTACTCTGTATTTACACCAGTGATAAAACACAAGCTGAAGACAAAAATGGCCCCTCTCACCGAAGCACTGTTAGGATAAGATTATTAAACTGTACATATTAAAAACCTTTAATTTTTCAATTATCTAATACCAGTGTGAGTACTGGAACAGAACAGGGCCAAAGTTAACAGAGTTGGTGTTCACTGAGTTGGCTTGTGCTGTGAACCACTTCAAATATTTTATGCACTTAGAGACTTGAACCTAACTTTTCAGGGACACTGAAAACAATTTCAGCTGAATTTAGTACAGTCTGATAATTCTGAAATGCAGTCTGCATTGGGCCCTTGATGTTTTCAAAGACTACAAAAACCACTGTTCCCTTTATAGAGCTTTGGCCTAGAGTTGTAAGCAGATTATCAAGAAGAGAGCATTTTGTCTAGCTAAATGTCAACATACAGCAAGGACAGTAAAGTTGGAGGAGATGTGTCACACTTAAAAATGCACAAACTAAGGCTTTAAAAACAGCATGAAGTTGTTCAAGAAATGTTAACATACTACAATGCTGCTGAGTTTTCCTCTCCCACTTGGTTTTCTTCTCTGTGCTTTGCAGAAGGCAATCTTAAAAGCTCTCTTCTTTATCAACTATGAGTTTAGAGATCAGATATTTAATAAGCACAAAACTCTCAGGAATCTGTTGGACATAGACCAAGTTGATGATTTAATAGGTCTCCTCTGTCCCTGTTTAAATCTGTCAGTATTTAAGAATATAATTTAAAGACAATCCAAACACTAGGATTAGACCAAGGTTGTGTAATGGTTAGCCACTGTGAGGTTTGTGACAGCTACAGAAAGTGTGACTTGAAACCATCAGCTTTGCTGTCTGCTGTGTATATCAAGCAACTCCACAGCATATTCCTTACAGTTGGATTGAAACCTGAAAGTGAAATGAGGTGACTAGAATTACCCAGGCCATGCTGGTGCTATTTGCCAACTTAGGATCTCCCCAAAAATCTTTCAGGAAAAAAACCAACAAAACAAAACGAAGAAGAAAGTGCCACACATTAAAAAAAAAAACCAAAACTGTTTCAAGATCATTTTAAGTCTCAGACTAAATCTGTCCAGAGAGCTCCACAATTTCCATCCATTACCAAAAACTAAAATATAGATTCAAAAAAATTTTAAAAATCAGCAATTTGGAAAGTGTTTAAAGGAAATGATTTTGCACCAGAATAGCCTTATGCTAAAGCTCGCATGCGCACAGGGGCTGGGAGGATCACCTTCCTCATGGCCAGGCCCATTGAAAGGTCTGTTGAAGACAGCAATGATGTTATCAAGACAGAGCAAACAGCAGATGGCTGAGGTGATCACATTTCGTAGTGTCATTTCCAATCAAAGATCGGGGCACCCAAGGAGTTACATGGCATAGTCCAGTGTGCATTCAGTCAAGAGTAAGTTAAAGTCAACACTTACGTGTCAGATGAGATTCAAGTTTCATTAGCCCAAGAAGAAAATCAAGGTCTCCAATCTTAAGCATCCAGCAGACTTCACTTTTAATAGCAAAGCAAACTCACTGCAAGCGTTGCTTCAAATAGCAAGACAGGAAAACCTTTAAAACAGGGTCAAAGTAGACCCTCTGTCCAAGAAAACACATTCACCTAATGCTTCAGTTTTCCCCGTGGGCTAATTAAAAACACACATAAAAAATAATCTATCTGGGATTATAATGGCTCCCAATGCACCTACCTAACCACTGCACAAAAGATTTCACCATTGACATAATACTCTTGATATCCCAGACGTAGGAGTACATGTCATAAAGGATTGTCCTGTTGGCACAATTGGAGAGGCGAGTGAACATGCCCATCACCAAGCTGCACATCTCTTCAAACTTGGCTGCTCGGTTACGCCATTCTTCTATCTATGAGAAAGATCCACAAGATCAAACACAGGCTCCTAGGTGAGTGAGTGGTACTCTAAATACGGAGAAAAACTACACAACTCACTGCTTCTTTTTACCAGGAGGGACTATCACACCACAAATGACTCACAGATAGTCTCTATGGCTGTTAGAAGTGAGGCCAGTAGAGAACACTGGTCAAATGCAGATACTAGGCTGCCTTTACAGCTGCTTGGCACTACAGGGCTTAAAACAGTAGATTCCACTGGAGGAGTGAAAATTACTGTGACCTGTGCTTCATTATACACTACCCTTCAGGTCCTACTAAGTAGAACACCAGTCTCTATTACAGACAACAGATAGAATTGCTTGGAATTTTGACATAAAAGGAGAGAAACAAGATTTGCACTCACTTTTTCAGCATCCTTTCCTTTGCAATTTACGCTGACAACACTGCTGTTTGCTCTAAGCCACTGGAATTCCCTCAGCATCTGTGCACCTTTGGGTCCATGTTCATAAGGAAGGTAAAACAAGTCAGCAAGAAGCTGTAAGTCCTCTAAAGTCACTGGTTCTACTGCGTAAAGAGGCTTTTCATTCGGCCCAGGCACAAAATGTTCTTTGTTAATTTGCTCATCAGTCTGCATAGGTGCAATGTCACTACCAGAGTCCTCCTGCATAGACATCTCTGGAGACTTTGACTCAACTATACTCTCCTTATCTGTATCCATTGGCTTCAACTCCTCTGCCATCTTGGCTTCAGCAATATCTGTCAGTATCTGGTTTGCATTCTTGTCTGCATCATCTTGTTTTTCCACCACCATGTCCATTGGCTCCTCATCAGATTGCTTCTTCTCCTCCTCCTTGGCCAAGGCTGGTGAGTCACTGCTCAGCGCCGCACCCTGGCTCATGATGGGCTCCTGGTACACCGTGGTAACCACTGTTGCTGCATTTAGAGAGGATGGTGCCACCAGCGGCCCTACATCCCCTACAGAGGTTTTAGCACCACTGTGGGCCACTTGCCTACCTGAGAATAAAAAGAAACAAGTTTAGTTTTCAGTACCTGCCAACTAACATTCAAATCAGCAACTCCTGCAAGTGATGGATGATTTTGTTACCACAGCATCCCATCAGCACAGCTTCCTTTTGGTACTTTGCCTGTTCACTTCTGTCAATGTAACTCTAACTATTGACTTGAGCTTTGCAAGTTTCCTTTTCACATAATTGGTAAGAAAAGATAGGATGAAGAAAAAGTTAGGAAAATTATTGAACATTTATTTTTAACCATGCCATCAGAATAAAAAGCTCTCCAAGTAACTATTTTTCCCTCCGCATCCAACGACTTGGTAAAGCTGTATTTGAATATAAAGGACAGTTCATAATAAAAGCTTAATATGATAAGCTGATGTTTAAATATTTCAAATTCAAAATCGTCTTTAACCTGGGGAAAATTGAGACATTCAAAAGCTCACCAGATACAATCTTGGACAACATGCTTTAACTCACCCTCCCTGACCAAGGTCATTAGACTCAAGATATATCCCAAGCTCCCACTGTACAAAAAAAGGCGAACAGTGCCAGAAGGAACTCAGCTGATTTATGCAGACAAACTTAGGAAAGTAAAACTATCTTAAAACAACTGGAAGAACACAGAGTCTTCAGGATCAGGACTAGTTTTTACAACAATCTAACAACACTTAAAAAAACATAAAATCCCAACTGTACTTCCTATTCTCTCAGGTTCCACTGAAGCCTAGTAAGAACTGGCACTAGCATGATCTGGACCCTTCTATCAGAAATGCCAAAAGATAATATATCAAGATTGCTTCTGTTGATCAGTCAGAGCATTACAAGCACACTACAGAACATCAAGCATTCTTACTTTTTAATTAAGGTTCTCCAGTTACTAAGGCAGAAAATATTTCCAGCAGAAGTGTATGAATTGCCAGGACCTGTAAAATATCTTTAATCTAAACACAAATACTGAACATCTAACACCATTTTTCTACCAGCCTTAGAATGATACCAAATCATACTCACTGCTGTATTGCTGAGGTACTCCAAATTCCTGTAACCATTCCGTTAAGGCCAATTTCAGGGCCATTTGTGGGCTGTAGAGAACATCTGTTTCAATATCTTCATCACTCCCCTCATTTTCCAATTTAATCTGGATTGAAACTGTGCTGTCTTCAGTATCAGCTACAGAGACAAATTTTAAAAGTTATCATGTTAGTTTAATTTAAAATAACAAGGCATTCAGTAACTCAGGGGCATTCAGGGTTTCTTCTGATGTGAACTGCTTCTATTCCAATGAAATCATCTCCATGGACACATTTCAAACTTGGGCATTAAACCTGCTTTCCAATAGCATTAATTACATAACCAGACTAAGAAATTCTTTGATACCATGTGCTACAGATATGCCCCAGGAAGTCAGTAAAGCAAGATCATTATCTTTCAGGCAATTGCCATTTACTCATGGAACAGAAAAGGCCAGGTGACATAAGAAGAAAAAGTTGGTGAGGAAGAGAGAAAATCATTAAAACTACAGAGAATTGGTATGATTTACATGGTTAAGCAGAGATCCAGCAAACAGTTACACATACTTACTCATCACCACATCTTTTCTCACTCCATTCATGTTAGACTTGTACCAGGTTGCAAGTGTGTGAATGGCAACATAATTGGCTTCAAATTCACAGTTTGGATTGGTCAGAACACCCTTGAGTCGAGGGATGAGCTCAGTTGACCGACCCTTGTAAGGCCCAAGAAAAAGCCTCTTCTGATCATAATCATTAGCATGAATGTTATCCCAGATAACTGGGGCTCTCCTGATGATCTTAGAAACTTCTTCAATGGATTCTACCGGAATGTCTTTGGATACAACTTTCGGACCTAAGCAGTAAAGAGGATGGTCAGAGGGCTTTGTATATACTCCAAGATTCAACCCCCAAGTAGCTGGACAGTTTATTTTACAAAATACTTATGAGAAAATACTTAACACCAGCAAAATAAAAGAAACAAGCTATCAATCTTTACCTGTCCATAACACTTCAATTCCAGGGAGCAGTTTTTCTCCTACAGTCCGTAAATACGGAGACTGGGCAACATTTGGATAACAGAAAGTTCCACAGTACTCTGCACAGGAAAAGAGAATGTCACTGTCATTAGAAGGATGCACATGTGTGACAACATACCCAACTGTCCCACAAACACATTGAGAGAATACCACCCTTGGAAATGAAAAACATTTATAAAATTAAACCAGTAAGGCCCAAAAGTTTAAAGTATAAATAAAAAGGACATTATGAATGATATTCTGCATAAATATCAGAAACAAATGGTAGTGAATTATTTTAAATTGCTCAAATGTCAAAATTAGGAAAAAGTTAATCAAGTCCTTAAGTACAAGGCCTGTTACAGCAGATAGTATCCAAGAGAATGAGAAAACACCAACACTCATTACAAAGTGCAAATATCTAAAAACTGTAACACTGGAACATATATCTCTAAAGCTAAGGTCTGCAACAGAACCACAGTGTAAGAGGATAAACTAAAAATAATTTTTGATAAAAAAAGCAACTCGGTGACTAGTGAAGTGAGCAATCTTATTAAAAATAGGAACCAGTGACAGCCATAAGCACAGACTACTTCTACTTTAAAAAAATCTTAGAAACTAACAACCTGCTAATTCAAGAAGCAAAGATTTCAGTTCAAGTTAGGAAAAAATAAATTTTCCATTAGCCTAATTCTCAGTTCAAGCTTCCTGAATTGTTCTGTCAAGCTGCCTTATTTGCTTGGCATTGAACCTTTCAGAGATTTATAAATTTGGAAAAATCTTTGCATACATCTGAATAATCAAACTTTTCTTTGTAAATCAATTTCTTCAATCAACCCCAAAATACTCCATAAGGCAGTTATTAAATATTAAACCAGGTTTTCAAACAGTAAGGTAACAGTCCCCCTCCTTTAAGGCTCAATTAAAATATTCTGCTTGTTTTACCTGTAGGACAGAAAAGGAATGTGTCTGGTTCTCCTAGATATTGATATATTTCATTTGTGATTGAGACTTGAGCATGAGCAAAAGAACTGAAAACTTCTTTGTCTGCTGCACACATGTTGTGATCAATATCATCAAACAGCAGTGCAAAAGATCTGCAGCCAAACTGAGAAACCTAATATAAGAGACAAGAGTAAAATGTTTAATTTGTTCATTATTATTGTTTCTTTTAATCAAACTGTAGGACTTTTAGATCTAACCTTAGAGACAGCTACAGGAACAGGGATATAGCTCTATTCACAATGAATGCCTGCCTCTGACCCATAGCTCTGCTTCTCTCAAAGATTAGATCTTTAAAGACATGCAATCTGTTCCAGTTTTAACCACCCAAAGCTGATCTCACAGGATGGACAGCTGGGAAAAAAGCTAATTCTGTAACAGCTCTTGGACAAAGGAGAGGAGCCAGGAGAACAAAGAAGATGTGCATGTCAGGTCTGCAAAGGCATTTACTGTGGGGTAGAGTTCTTGCTTTAGCAGTGCATCTTGGCTTCAAGATTCCGAAATACTCTCTAGACAAAAATAGCCTTCAGCATCCAATACAAGATGAGAACTTTTTTTAAAATCAAAGTTATCACTGGCTACTTTTGCAATGCAACTTGAACACATCCACTGGAATCATTCAGAGACACCCAAACTAACACCAGTGCTGAAAAGGTTCAAGGAGCTGGTGAAAAGCTGCAAGAGTGAGCAGGAACTGGAGCTTCCAAATTAAGCAGCACTGGAAGTGTGCTAAGCTTGTGTCGTCCTTACCTGGTCCAGCTTACGCTTCAATGTGGACACCTCTTTGGGATTGGAGAAAGTGATGTCAAGTCCAGGTGAGATTGCATAGATGAATTCTATTTCATGTTCTCGTGCAGCTGATATTAGAGTCATTAGCTGCTCTGGAAATCAAATTAAAATATTTCAGAAGGACTCAATTAAAAAAATTTCTCAAGCATCATCTAAAGTGTATTATAAAGTGCAGATACTCTTCTATCATAATTAGAAAAATAAATTGCTGGAATTTCTTGAAACTAACATAGCAAAGAACACCAAATTATTTGGAAGATTTTTCAGCAATTATGCCAAAAGGAATACAACAACTGTCCTTGTATTCTCATTTTCCATATTAAAATTCTTATAAATATTTTAAAAGTTTTCTTTATCTCAATGCTGTGAGACAAATATGGCTATAGTCTGTTTCCACAGTACATACATCAACAGTTCTAGAATTATTACTCACTTTTCCCACACATACTAACAATTTATTGCAGTAATATCACCCCATGTGACAGAGGTTCACACACCACTCATGACTGAAGCTTGGGCACATGAAAAAGTGGGGTGTAACATCACCACGTTACTACTTCATGTGCAGAAGCAGTTTCCTTAAGAAACAAACTTGCAATTGAATCTTTCATAGAATGAATAAATGTTTTTTATAATATTAATAGAATAAATGTTTTTAGCATATTTAACAATCTCTGCTGTTATTAGATATTACCTTGCAGTATCCTATATTTTTCTGGATTGATCCAAAGAGGCCTCCAAGAAGGATTATTTAATTTCAAGAGAGTCTAATTTTTCCCCTCATCCAAGGAAAACTATAATCCCTTCAGTCTAAGAAACCATCATAAATCCCATAAATGACATAGGTGGATAAAACAACTCACACTAGCATGAACAGATCTTTTATGTTCTGACTAATTGGTCAAGAGCTGTTTTTCTAACAGGTACTCTTTTCATTGAGACAAGGATTTAATGAATCACATCAAAGGACATGCTGTTTGCTCATCAATCTTTTTTTCCTTTCCTAAAGCAAATAATTTCTACTACAAAAAATGTTCAAAAGACATTCAAGAGCCAGAGGAATAAGTCTAAGCAACCTTTCCTGTGACAAAATATAAATCCTGTAAGACAAAGCCTTAAAAGCAGTTTCGGAAATCATCTGCAGTCATAGTTAAAAGAAGTAAAAGCATGCTTGTTCCAAAGCTCCCATAAACACACCTGCAGGGTATTAAAAAGAGGCTTTCAGTCACCTTTGGGAATGGCTACTGTGATTAAACACACACAAGCATACATAGCAATAACCAATTCATTCAGAAATCTGCTTCTAGAAAGCACAGAGGAGAAATAAAGGCAATTACCCGCTTCCTCCACCGAGTACATTTCTCGCCAAAACATCCTGTGCTTGTAGTCATCCTTTGGAGCATACAGGTAGGTATTCAGTCCCCACTTCTGAAGCCTAAAAACACGGAAAAAAGCCTTCCAATAGCCTACAAATTCAGGAATTCTGGATTTTACTTCATGTTATTCTTTTACTCAATCTGCTTTTTTGTTTCTTCACTGAACATTGTGTTATTTTATTAAGTCACAATAACTTGAAGCACAAATTATATTGGACAAATTTGGTATATGCAAGATAAAAAGGTGAATACAAATCCCAAGAATGCAGATACTAGGCAGAAAGTTGCTCTAGGTTAGAACAATTATTCTTTCCAGACTTAAGTGGAAGTTTATGATTACATTCCGATGGAATGTGCTGCAGTAAGAGGAAACATGACTTGCCTTCTAAAAAGTTCTTTCCTCTGCTCCATCACCCAAGGTCTTCCATAAAATCCTATGGGCAACAAGATTAGAATTATCCAGTTAGATTATGCCTGCTTCATGAAACTTTGTATTACAACTCACCATTTTCTTCCTCCTTTGCTACATTTGTCAAAAAGCTTCCCAAAGCAGAAAGGGAAAGAAAAATAGTTAGCATGAGTAAAGTGTTATAACCTAAAGTGATCTAAATTTTAAATGCAATTATAACTTGTTTTATTTCTTATGATCTAAGGTCTTATAATTTTGGCCACTGAAGCAATTAATTTTCAGAATGCAAACTGTGTTCCTGAGCATATGCCCTTGACAAGTCAAGTCAGCATTTTTATAGCAGCAGACTGAACAGTTATAACCTAATTAAACTACCACACCAGACACCTACAAAACAGATATGACTTTAAGGTGAACACGGAAAACACTTGAAAATATTTACCAGCTCAAAAATGCTTAACTGGTGGTACAGACTAGGATTTATATAAGCAGAATATATAAACACATATTGCAGAAGTTGATGTGTAATTAAAAAAAATGTGCAAGTGAGTCAACAAAATGCTTGGGATTTTATTTCTTTTCTGTTTAATAGGATCTTTGTGAAAATTAAGTTGTAAAGTGATATTCTACTTTATCATTTCCACATTTTACAAGCTAATACTATGTCTGTGAATAATCATATATAAAAGCATCTACCCAAGTGATTGAAGAGTGTATTGAAAGTCATACAATTCCATAGATATTGCAACTGCTTCTGGCTTTAAATCTAATCTTTCCATTCTAGAAACAATACTTGTTTAAAGCACTCTCAATGCCCTCTCAGTCAAGCCAACTCACTTAGACCTACGTGCAAACAGTTCAACCACAAGTGGGCACTTCAAAACAAAGCTTCAGCTGGCAGCCCCTGCAAAGACCAGAGACTAAAATAACATGAAATTTAATAAGCTCTTCCTTTCAAACAGCACGGCCTCTCAGTGATGGATGACACTACTAACACACAAAGCTCACAAGTCCCCATACAACACCAGTTCAAAAGGTAAACTGTATCTTCATTTCCAAAGCTATTCACCCTCGTAAATCTGTAAATATTCAGTCTTATTGAGGACACATTCACCATTCTACCTTCAAAAACTCCAAACTGGTGCAACTGAAGACATTTTCTATATACTATATTTCAGTTACATGCTAAGTGTACAATGCTCTTTTAAGAAGCTTAAAACAAGAGGCTCAAGTTTAAGAATTATTCTCTCTAAGAGTGATCTCAAACTGCCTGGCACCACAACGTGGCAAAACTGAGCAGCTACTCCTCCTCACAACTGCCCAGTGCAACAGAAAACAACAAGAGAGAGCTGGGAGGCCTGAAAACCTCCCAGTTTACCTCACCCAGAAGGAATTTCTTATTTTCACTACAGTTTCCAAACTCTGACTGATGCTGCGCTGAGGAAACTCAGGAACTCACAAAAGAAGTGAAATCCTGTGAAACCTAAAGAATTTCCCCTATGCCTCATAACTTCTTCATGACACTTTTGCTTTATTTATAATACTACTGTTTCAGACCTACAAGCCTAAAGCAGAGCACAGCCTACTATTAAAGAAAAAAAAAAGAAAATCAGTTATCAAAAACGAATTAAATAAGGCTGAGCAGAACTGGCTAATCTGCAGCAATACTTTTCCATCTGTCACATTTCTTAGGTTACTACTGTCATCAGCCAAGTACAATTCTTGGATCTTTCTCTCTAACTAAAAAAATCGACCTAGTTTTGTATTACTCCCTCAGGACTGTGTGTCAGGTTAATACAAAGTCAAGAGATTAAGCCAAAATACCTCATCCCATTACCACGCTCTCCATCACTAAAAGTCAGGACATCCTAGAGGCAGTGCACCAAAGCTTTGCATTCAGCAACCTCTTAGACCTTATTACTGTACAAAACAGTGAATTTGGGAAGTGGCACACACATCCAGTGTTTGGCCAATTGCCCTCTGCCATTTCTACCAAGATCCAAATTCTCCATCTCAGCACTCTCACCTCACCACACCTTAGTCTGTGTTAGTCACTACTTAAAGTCTTTATCTACACTTCTGAAGTTAATTCCTGTTTTTCTCTTAACTCTATAATTCCCTTGAGTCACTAGACAGATGTTTTCACTCACTACCATTTACCTCCTTCACCACAAGTTTTTCTGTTGGTGGTGGTTTTTTGTTTGCCTTTTTTCTCAACACTCCCCTATTTCTTTTCTCCCATACACATATTATTGTCAGACTGGTAACTCCTAACCAGTGTTTGACAGCTTCTTCAGGCAGAGGCCATTTTCTTGCTTTGTTTTGTGCACAGTACACTCAGGAACACCTGCAACAAAATATATGCTGAGGCAACCAACGATGTAACTAACACGACAAGAAAATTTATTATGGTATTCTCAGTGGTTCCAACAGAAACCTGGATGAACAAGAAACGTTCCAGGTGTATCAGCAGGAACATGAGAAAATATGTTGCTACAATCTGTGTTTTTCTTCACTGTTATGTGTCTCCCAAGCCCTCAATTTGGTATCTACCTTCACAGAATGAAAGCCATTAGCAGAAGAAAAGCATTTTTCTCCACACTGATCGTATTCAAGCACTACCAATTCACCTCTCATGGTCATATTTACAGAACCTGAACGATTTTTTAAAAAGATACAAACAGAAAACAGTCTGCAAAGCAGTGCAGATACTGACTTTGATAAACTGCCTGTTCCCCTCTCCATTCCATCTGCTAATAATTTTGTTTTCCTATTGGAAAATCATTATTGGTGCAGGAAATAAACAATTTAAAACCAACCATTATACTGGGAATAAACCATTTTTCCTGCTGACTTTTAACCACCTACCTTAACTGACCTGTCAGAAATGCATTACTGAGAACTACAAAAAGTCCCTTCACTCTGCAGTTCAAGAACAATTCAAACATTTTAATGGTGCAACTACGCTACAAGACAGAGGATTATTCTTCAAGTAAAATGATACTATGAAATATGTTAGAGAACAAGGTGCATTTAATATTAATTACTGAGCAGAAGTCCACGGAATCACCTATTTCCTACTCGGGACTGAATGTGAGCCTCTGGAGCGCAGGAAGAGCACGCACAGCCGAGATAGCCGAGAGAGCTCTGCTCTCCCACTTCCCCCTTTGGACACGTAGGAGCAAGCGAGGCGCAGCACGGCCTCAGCCTCCCGGAGGAACCACGGGCGCGCTGGGTCCCGGCCTGCCCTCGCCCCGCCGCACAGCTGCCATCAAAGGGCGCTCCCCGCTCCGCCACCAGCCCCGGGGACAGAAGCCCCGCCCGGGAGCCGCGGCTCCTCCCCACCCTGGCGGAGTCCCGGCCAAGAGCCGCACGCCACCTCCCCGCCGAGCGGGCTCCTCCGGGCGGGGGAGGAGACGGCAAAGCGAAGCCAGCTGGGACCAGCCCACCCCCCGTCTCCCGCGGATACCGAACCCCCCCGTACGCCCCGTCTCCCAGGGGAGACCCCCTCTGAAAGCTCTCACCTTCGACGACTCCGCAGAGGAAGCGGCGGGAGCCCAGCGCGGTCTCCGTCTCGGTGTCGGTCTCCTCGCCCCCCGGGACCGGCCCTGCCGCGGCGCCCGGCGGCTCTAAGGGGGCGCCGGGCACCCCGGCCGGGTTGGGACTGCCTTGGGGCTCCTCCAGCGCCGCCTGCCCCTCCTTCTGCACCATCCTGCCGCCCGCCGCCAGCGCCGCCGCTCGCTGGGCCGGGCCGAGCCGAGCCGGGTCCCTGCCGTCCCCGCTCCGCGGCCCCTTTGTCTCCGCCGCTCCGGGGCCGCCGCCGCCGCTTCCTGTTTACGGGGCGCTGCGCCTGCGCGGGGAACCGGCCCCAACCGGTCCGCGCCGCTCCGCCCGCAGCCGCCCCGCTCCGCGGGACCGCCGCGGGGGCAGGGGAAGCGTGTGCCTCGGCGGGAAGGGAGCGAGGGATGCGGGCGGCCGGGACGGCGCCGGTGGAACGGGAACAACGGGCTCGGGCGCGGGAGGCTCCTCAGGGAATGAGGCGGGCGGGCGGCGCGCGCAGTCTGCGCAGGCGCGGGGCGCGGGAGGGCGCGCACTGCGCGTGCTCGGCGGGGCCGGCAGCGGGAGGGGCAAGGCCGCGGCCCCCTCAGGGCGCTTGCGCGAGGCGGCAGCGCGCACCCACTGCGCACGCGCGAGGGGCCGCAGGGACGGAGGGGGAAGCGGCGGTGGGGTAGCACGCATGCGCACTGGGGTTTGTGTAGGGAAGCGGCGCGGAGGGGGGATGGAGGGCGGGGAGGGAAGTGTTTACCTCCGCTCTGCGCCTGCGCCTCGCGGCGCAGCGCCCCGGCGGGAGTGCGCCTGCGCGGGAGCGGAGGGCGCGCGGGCTCCCGTGAGACGTGCCCTACTTCTCGCGCTGCCGCGCAAGCGCAGCAGGGCCCGCCGGGGACAGCGAGCGGCTGAGGGGGGACAGCTGCGACCCTCACGGCACGGTACGGGCGATGGCACGCCTGGAGGTGTGTCCGTGCCTGGAAGAGGCCACGAGAATGCTGAAGGTGGGACGGTATCAGTAGATCAGAGGAAGGCTCTGAGGTCACAGCGTCTCTTCTGCTGCAGCCGCAGGGGAGCACCCCAGGGCTGAGGCGGCCTCTCTTGTGACTGGGGAAATTCCGGCAAGGCGATCCTGCCGGCCTTCCCAGCATTGAGGAGGCTGCAGCAGGTGCCAGCCGGCAAGGAACAAGTTAATAAAGAGCTGCCGCAAACCCCAGCTGGCGAGGAAGGGCTGGACAAGGCCTGCAGACATCAGGGCAGACACCCCACGTTTCAGCCACATTTCCGCTCATTCCCACTGACAGCAGCTCGGGCATGACAGAAACCGAAGGCGGCTGCGTTTCCGGCACCGGCAATGAGCCTTGGCCAAAGGGCATCTCTAGTTACCACCATCAGCGGGCCACAGCTTTCAAGGAGCGAAAATAGAAATTGTACTCATACCCTAAATAGGAACCAGCTAAATTGTATTGACACACGAGCAGACTTTACAGAAGGGTTAGAGAGGAGAAATGCACAGAATCTGGGTGGAGAACACACAGGGCTTTCACACACCTCCAGAGCTTGGTGGTGACCACAGGGTCACAAAAGACTGTGAAGGGTGCTCATATCTCTGATGACAGCAAAATAATTCTACAGTAATAGTTCTCCCAGTGTTGCAATCTCATTCTTTTACAAAATGCTTGTGTTTCTAGGCAGTGTTCAGGGTGCTGGAGTGAATCACTGCCCCAGGCTACATCAGCTGCCTCATCCAGTTGCTCAGCTGTTTTACCACATAGCTACTATTAGCTTTTCCTCTGAAAGCTGGGAAAAACTTGCCCTTTTCCAAGGATCCATCAACTCTTCTCTCTGTTCTCATCATAAACCAAATGATTTGGCTGTCCACCCTTAAATGCCACCTCCTACTAACAAAGATCATCCAAGCCCTGGCTCACACGGCAGCTTCTCATGGCAAGCTGAAGGCACACCTAAACGATCCAGGCCTCCCTGCCCTCAGGCCCTTCCTGAGGGCCCCTTTTGGGGAGAGCTAAACAGATTATTTTTTACTTCCAGCTCTCCCACCCCCACTCCAAAAGCTACACTCTCTGCACAAACCTTTTCCCATTTGGTGTGAAGAGGCTACAGCAGCATTCGAAGGCTGAGCCCCACAGCGCTGTTTTTCCCGATATCACCTCAGCCTCTTTCCTGCCTTTGCCCCTGGGGACAAGGACCCAAGGGATCCCATCAGTGGCTCACAGCATCCTTGTGCCACAAGAGGGCACATCAAGCCCTTGGATGTCATTGCCCGAAATAGCAACCAGCCGAACAGAGCTCAGGGGATAGGATATACCGGGGAAAGTGGGTTAGAGGGGAAAACGTGCTCAGGCCCATTCATACTGCCATACACAGCCCTGGGTGATGGCCAGCAGCCCAAAAAGGTCCCTGGAGAGTCAGAGGCTTTGGAAAGATCAGACTTGCTGCTTATCCAGTCCCACAATGGTAATTCCCCCCACAGCCAGAGCCCATCCTTTTAAGGCTCTGTTTGGTCTCCAGGCAGCTCTTTGCATTGAGCTTTCAGTTCCTGGACCACAGTCTATAGAATGCTGGACCATTCTGCTGTCCCACATCAGGTCCACTGCTCTCTTGTTCTGCTACTTTTTTACTTACATGACTGTTTACTTAATTTTTCCCAGTTTTCAATGGTGGACTTTTCCAACAGCCAGTAATTGCCATAAGAAAACCTCTTCCCAATCCATACCTACCTCCTCAAGTTGGCAGGCGACCATGTTGCTGTTAGCTCAGCCTTAAATGCCACATGCTAACAAGGGCCACCTGGTCCCAGGCTTGGGTTCACCCAGCAGCATCTGTGGCAAGCTGAAAGCACACCAGGCAGCCTGGCTCCTGAAATGTGACACACTTGATGCAAGAGCTTTTTAACCTTAACACCTCCAGCCTCTGAGCAGGAGAAACATCTGTATTTACAGGACCACTGACAGCATGGCTAAGCTCAGTGTGCACCTTGTCCCCCATGCAACCTCCCAGAGCACCCATGCACAGCACCCCAAAAAGGATACCAGCCCTCTGCAGAGACCCCTGATTTTTCCTGCCCTCACATCCCAGGCAGCTGACAGATGCAAAGACAGAACAGTAGTGTGCATAGCGATTGTGGTTAGATTTTATTGGTTTTTTGTTGGTTTTTCTTTTGTTTTTTGTTTTTTGTTTTTTTTAACTCATATAATTGTTATAATACAAAATATACAGACTGGAGATGCCAAGCAGGTTGTGGGTCACCATGCCCCGGGGCAGGGGGTCACACCATGCGACCTACAGCGTGAGGGGGGAGGCGGCAGGTGCTCCACACGGCAGCGAACAATGGGTACCCCAGAGAGCTGGGAGGAGGGAGAACAGGGCCAAGAGATGGAGGGGTAAGGCCCTCCCACCCGTAGGAGAAGGCAAGTTGGAGCTCAGCCCCACAGCAAACCTGGGAACAGGTCTGTGAGATGAACAGTGTGTTGAATGAACCTAAAAAACACATCATGTCTGCGAGATAAATAACGTCTCAAACGAGCCTAAAAAACGTGATATCTGCAAGGGCTGGGACAGGGATGGTCTCCCTGGGAAGCAGCCCCCTAGCTTTGGCTCAGAGCCCCAGGGGTTAAATTCTAATGTCTCCAGCCCCAGGGCCTCAGCTTGGGTCTGGCCTAGCATGGGTGCTGATCCCAGACATCACAGCTCAGGCCAGCCCAAACCACCCCTGGCCAAAGATACAGAGAATGGAGCCACAGTCGGGGCTGCCAGGGCTGGGTACATTCCCAGTGCCTGTGAGGGGTTTCTGCAGTTGGCATGGGATCATTAGCCCATGGGCATCACTCTCCCAGCTATGACTTGGAGTGGGGTACGTGGGCAGGACAGGCCTGTCTGCACACACCCATCTGCAAGGAGCTGGTGGTGACAAAAACACCCAAGGTCCCCATCCCCAAGGTCCCCAGGCAGGCTCTCACACGGCCATGCTGGGAAATGGAGAAGAGTCCCCCGCCCCAAGGTGACCCTCCAGCCTGCCAGCAGCATGGCAGTGACTCCTGTCTAACCCCAGCCTCGACTTTCTCCTCCAGGAGCTGCCAGCTCAGCCATGTCACCAGCACAGGGCTATCCTGTGGGGACACCTCTCTGCCTCATTGCTTATTCCCCCATTCCCAGGGCAGCAGGTGGCACAGGAGCAGGGCAAGGTCAGCAGCAAGTGATGCCAGGCTGTGAGCCCTATGGGGCCAGAATGGCCACCAGACACCAGCCCATCTCCCTCTTCCACAAGTCCCTGTACCCTGGCTGTCACATCCTCAGGAAGGGTTGAAAGGGTGTCTCTCCACTGGAGCCTCAAAGTGGATCCCTGGGATCCCCCTGTGCCAACACCCCAAACCTGAGGGACAGGGGCTGAGGATGCAGCTCTCCCAGCCTTGCATCGTCCATCCTGGGGAACAAGTGCCACAAGTCACTCAGAGTCCCTTTAGCTTCCATTCTGCCTCTGTCAGGAAGAGCCTCATATTCTAACCAGGATCCCTGGGATCAGGGGATGCTCCCCATAGCTCACGCAGCAGTGACACCCAGGGCTGGGGTGGCTGCCTTCTCCAGGCACGGCCCCTCTGCCCACCCACTGGCCCAGGACAGGGATGGTGCCCAGTGGCTCACAGTGGACACACCAGACATCTTCCCACAGCAGGGCACAGCCAGGGCAGGGGAGGAAGCCGAGGCACTGGCTGTGCCCACTGCAAGACTTTATTGGTTTCTAGACAGCATTGCTGCAGGATTTGGGCTGGAGCTGGGACTGGGGGCTCCTGGGGCTGGGGAGGATCAGGGCAGGCGAGGTGTGGCTGCACAGGGTGGTGTGCACGGGGAAAACCTCTACTGCAGCCTAAGGATGCATCTTTTCCACCAGGATTGGGTGCAGGGAGGTCCATCCAGGTGAAATTCTCATCCTGTGCCAGCCATGCCCATGCTCCAACATCTGGGAGCACCTGCTTGGGATTCCCCAAGGAAAGCAGAGCTGGGCCAGGGGAAAGGGAAGATCTCTGTACCGACTGCATCCCAGGGAAGGAAGGCCTCTTTCCATGGAGGTGTCTGTGCAGCCGGAGCAGGGGAGTCTCAAAGGAAAAGTCAAGAGAGAGAAGAAGGTTCTGGGCCCAGTGTCAGGAGAGCTCATTTGGAGGCAGGTCCGGGAGCTAAATCACGCTGTCGAAGAGCTGCATGGATCGCATGATGTTTTCATCCTGTCAGGAGCAGGTGGGAAGCAGGCAAGTTGGGCACAGAACAGCAATCTGGGCAGCTCCCCCAAACCTGGCTTTACCCTCATGGCAGCTCTGGCACATGGGACAAGAGCCCCAGGGATTACAGAGCCCTAGTGGGATCCATGGGTCTCATCATCTGTACAAGGATACTGGCATGGGTACAGTTCCCAAAGGAGAGCTCCAGCCCTGCCCCTGGGAGCCCTGGCTTCACTCCCTCTCTGCAGGAAGGAAGCAGGAGGGACAAAGGTCCCCAAGGAAGAGGGTGGTAACCTAGCTCAGAGAAGAGTTGCTGGTGACTTTACCTTCTGGCAGGACTCCAGGAACTCCTCGATTGTCACCACACCATCCTTATTCCGGTCCATTTTCTGCAGACAAGCACAGCACAGGGAGCATAGCAGGGACAGCCCCAGCCCTAGGGAGAACCTGGTACCCCCTGCCCAGGTCCCACAGCGGCTGGACACAGTGCACCCCTGGCCCCAGGCATGCCCAAGCACCAACAGGACCAGCACAGCCCTGCCTCATCCCCAGAGTGGGGTGTTTTCTACTGCACCCACTGCAGCTCTGTGCTGGAGCTCTGCTTCCCCAGTGCTCCTGCTTCCTGAGGATGTACCCAGCTCACCTGGAAGAAGTTCTCCACGTGCTCCCGGGGTGCTTCCTCCCTCATGGCCGGGTAGGTGTATTTGCCCATCATGTCGTAGATGGACTTCATGATGTCCAGCATTTCCTGATGGGAAGGGGAGCAGGGTTGCAGTGTCAACACGGGGCTCTGCCGCCACCTGGTCCCCAACCCACACCTTTTCCTTGATGCTCCTGAAGGACCTGTGGGGTGCTCAAATGTGTTTCTGCTGGCTCTGTGCACACTGTGGGGCCATGTGTGCACGTGTATGTGCGATGGAGCCCCAAAGCTGCACACCACTCATCCACCTCCATCCCAGAGTCACACCAGTGCCAGGAGGCCAGGAGGGACATTTGCAAAGCAGAGCTCAGTTAAATATTGATCCCCTAGGCCTTCCTCCAGAGTTCAACCCAGTTCTGCCATTGTCCCTGCCAGGTGCAGACTTGCACTGGCCCTGGGGACCAGTCTGGACCCCATCCCACCTCTTTGGTGATGCAGCCATCTTTGTTCAGGTCATAGAGGTTGAAGGCCCAGTTCAGGCGATCATCAATGGTGCCCCGCAGGATGGTGGACAGCCCAGACACAAAGTCCTGCAAGGATGGACAAGGCAGGCAAATGGGAGTTACAGAGGGCCTCAGAGACACAGGGTACAGCCCTGCTTGATTCTCCTGCAGAGAGGAACTCAGTCCCAAAGCTGATATGCCCTGGGGCTGGGCTGACAAGGCAAAATATTGGGTATCAAAAAGAGCTGGGGGAGAAAAAATTGCTTAACACTGTACATTTCCCACACTACTCCCTTGGGTCACAGCAACCAAGAGGACAATGTGTTCAGTCTTGTGCGAACAAGACCCAGCCATAGCTGTGTCTGCCAGTCTGGATCCCTACACAACCCTACCCAGAAAATACAGAAAGCCCCTTTTTTTAACTTTTCATTAGTTTCTGTTGCCTCTGGGAATTTAATTAACTCCACTAGGCCTCCAACTCTTCATCCATCTGCAATAACACTGCTGACCCCAGTCCATGGTCCCTGGAAGGCTGTGCTCTCCTTGCCCTGCTGCACCCCACCACCCCCTCCCTGGCCACAGCTCACCTCAAAGCTGACAGAGCCATCGTGGTCGGTGTCGAAGGCGTTGAAGAGGAAGGTGGCGTAGGTGCTGGAGTCTGCAGGGAGGCAGGCAGCATGAGGGGGTGCTGGGTGACCCTCTGCCCTGCAGAGGCACCCATGTGTATGGGGGACAGGGACGGGGATGGGCACTCACCTCCTTGAGGGAAGAACTGTGAATAGATCTGCTTGAAGTTTTCTTCGTTGACAATGCCACTTGGGCACTCCTGCCAGGGCAAGATCACAGCATCACTTCCACATTGCAAAAAGGGCTGAGCACCCCCTAAAAACCTGTGTCTGACTTGCCTTGCCCTCCAGCCCTATGGACCTGGTGAGGTGGCTAGAAAAACTGCTTAGAGCATCTCCCTGATTTTTTGGGTTGCACCCCTCGCTGGAGGGGCTCTGTGCACCCAAGGAAACAGCACAGGATCAGGTGTCCCCACTGAGCTCCTTGGAGGTAAGATCAGGCTGTAGCCTTCCATAAACTCTAACCCCAAAAACTTTCACACACAAAGCACTACCCCAAGGTGGACATGGCAGCAGAGGGGGGGGCTATCAAAGCTGGTCAAGGAGTACTCACATTCTTGAAGCCTCGGTACAGGACCTGCAGCTCTTTGCGCGTGAACTTGGTCTGCTCCTGAAGCTGCTCCAGCCCCTCGGGGCGGTGGCAGACGGTGGAGAGCTCAAACTCATCCTCAACACTGTCTGCAAGGAACCCAGGGGAAGAGAGGGTGGCTGAGGCCAGCACTGTCCTGACCTATCTTGTCATGCCAGGGGGCAGAGAGGCACCTTGCACAGCACACACTGTCCTCTCACACCTGCCCAGGTTGACACATTTTTGGGGTGCTCTGCTCAGCCAGAGCTGGGTCTATGCCAGAAGAGGACACTCAGAGACACCCTGGGTTCAGACCAGATTGGGCAACAACCCCCCTCCAGTACAGCCCAGCTTGGGCACAAAAGAGGTGTGAAAACACCCCAGTGCTGAAACCCTCCCTGCCTGCCCTTGTCCTCCCACCAGCACAGGCATCTGCCCAGTGGAGTTCAGACCCTTGATGTCCTGCAGCACCAGGGCTCACATCCAGCAGGAGAGTTGCCCCTCAGAACCCCCAGCCCCAAATGCCACCCCTGCCCCAGCCTTTCCCGATTCTTTTCTACCCCCTGTGCTCCCACCTTCCTTGACAGCTTCTCTCCATCACCTGCCAAGCTGCACAAACCCTGCCTGCAGCACCAGCACCCCGAGACCCCACTCAGCCAAGGGGGGCACACAGCAGTACTCCCTCTTTGTGGGACGGCTCAGACCCTGCCCCTCCATACTCACCTTCTCCCGGGGGGGATTGGCTTGCACCGTGGAGCTGGGAGAGATCCTGACCAGGGGCTTGGACTCTCCAAGGAGCCAAGCACACCCAGTACAGGGGGTTAAGGGACTCTGCACTCACTCCCTGCTCAGCCTCTCTCATCACCCCATCACACCTCCATCTCCAGACCAACCCTCAGCTTAGAGAAACAACTCCCCACCCCTCAGACCAGTGCCGGGAGGGCCCTGCTCCCTGAGCCAGCTCCCAAGCGGTCCTTGCCGCTGTGCATCCCGTGGGAGCTGCTCCAGGGAGACGAGCAGGGAGAAAACCAGCCTGTGAGCAGGTAACGACAGAGGTGGGTGCAGAGCCCATGGGATCGGACCCCTCGGGGGCAGGGCTGATCCTGACAGCCAGGGCAGGGGAGAGGTGGAGGCGTCCCCTTCCCGCAGGCAGGGCCAGGGCGGAGAGCAGGCAGCAGCACCGCCGGGGACACACACACACAAAGGCAAGAAGAAGCACTTGCTTTCACTGAGCGAGGGGATGGATTTGGGCCGGCAGCAGGGCAGCAGTTTGAGGAATCGCTGCTTCAGCGCTTTTTTAGTTTGGACTGGCGGGTTGCCTGGAAGAAAGAAGGAGTCACCAAGCAGAAGAATTAACACAGCATCAGCCCCCGGTCCCGACGGGCAGCAGGGTTGAGCACCCGGCGCGGGGTGATCTGAGCAGAGGCAGCACATGCAGCGTGAGGCTGGAGAAGCAGGAAGGCAAAACCCAGCCCAGGCTCTGGTCGACCTTCCTGCTCAATCCCAGGACAAACCCAGCACTGGAGTATCCACCCTGCAGAAGGATGAGGACAACCCTGCTAGGCTACCCACACCCAGCGCTTTTGTACACCCCCATCATACCAGGGTGCCCTGGAGACTTCCAGGAGCCCAGAGAGACAGGAAATGGCAGGGCCAGACTCTGTCCTTTAGCCTTGAGGACAATTACCGCACCCTGGGGCCCCTCTCGAGAGGCTCTGCAGGGAGGCAAGGTAGAATTAAGCCCAAGAAGCAGCCTGTGGCAGACAAGGGCATTGCATCCTCGCTGAGCTCGGGCTGGGTTTGATCCTGCTGGCACCCAAGGGCTGAAGGCAAAGCATGCACCAGACCCCCCATGCAGCCCAGACTGCAGCATGCACCCCCACCCCAGTGCAACACTGGGATCTGAGCCCAGGAAGCTGCTTTGAGACAGCCAGAAGGGGAATGGGGCTTTGCCTTGGCCAGGCTACAGGGCTGGGAGAGGGACTCCCCACGCCAGCCTGGCCCATGGCCACTGCATCCAAGTCACCCTGCCTTAACAGTAGGTCCCCTCACTGTACTGACCCCACTGCCACCCCCTGCTCCCCCATTTGGACCCCAGTGGGTTCACCCAGCCCCATCTCTCCCAGCTGGTGTTGCCTCATGGCTGCAGACCCCCTTCCCTCCCTTCCCACAGTGCCTCAAGCCAGCAAACTCAGCGCAGAACTAATGCTGCAGATGGGGAAAGGAGGAGGAGGAGGAGGAGGGGATGAAGGTCATGCTGGGCTCCTGCCTCCAAGGGGAGGCAGATACCAGCATGGGGACAAATGGGACAAAAGGTGCAAAGTCCCTTTCAGGCTCTGGTTTGTCACTGCTCCAAGCATCCTGTACATCTACAAGCAGCAGATCACAACACCTACACCTCCTGACCTCTGTTTTTGGGGCTGTTTCTCTAGGGGTCTAGCAAGTGCTGCCAGAGAAGCCCCTTCTCAGCCTTGTGGGACTAAGCTGAGCCCCAGATGCCAGGAAAATGGTGTTGCATGATACCCAGCTCCAAGACAGAGACATGGGTCTGCATCCAGCAGCCACTTCTAGGCAGGCTGGCCCCAAAGTGCCCACAAGCAGCACCTGGCACCCTCTGAGCTCACACCAAGGCAGCTCGATCATTCTAGGGGATGGAGAATAGCTCCAGGAGGTCATGGATCCAGCAGGACATCACAAAAAGCCACTCAAAGAGGGCAAATTCTCCCCAGAGATGTGTCATCCCCACCAGGGTGACAGTGAGCTGCAAACCTACAGGGATGAACCAACACATCCCCTGGCATTTGTCAGGGGGTGACAGGGGCAAGGGTGAGGACCAGGATCTTGGCACTGATAGAACAGCACAACCTGGCTCCTGTCTGCTCCAGGGTTTGCAGGCAGGTGAGGAAAGAGGACTTTTCTTTCCTAGAAGTGGGCATCAGTTGTACATAAACCGTGATTTTGTCCCAGCTACCCTTCCAGGGCCTTAATTTGCAGAGGGAAAGGGAAATTGCACCTTTCAGCCTTCCAAGGATGCTCTGGGGCCAGGTCCCTCCAGCAGAGCTGAGCTGTGGGAACAGACCTGACAGGCAGAAGTATCCCCTTTGCTGAGAGGGAAGAGACAGGGTGGGCAGAGCAACACCCAGTGCCAGGGTGATGCACCCAGGAGGGAGCAGGGCAGGAGGGAAACCACACAGCGAGAGAGATGCAACAGAGAGTAAACTGTGGTTGGACTCACAGGGGCAGCAGGTATAGGCACGTGCAGTAGGTCAGGTCGGGTGCAAGTTACACTTTAGTTTGTTATAAAGAAGGAAAAAGAAAAAAATAAAGAACATGGGCGTTTTCTCAAGGAGGAAACCAAAGGGGGCCCAATTCCAGGGTCCCCAGGGCAGGGGGGGAGCACATTCAGCACATGCAGCTTAACAACAGGAGAGGAGTGACCAGGACTGGGGCTTTGCTGTCCTGGCTTTAGTGAACACAAGGGCTCTGCTGAGTAGGACACACCACCCTCTTTCTGGCCCCAGCATCCAAACCACAAGCAAGTCTGGGAGCTGCTCCTTGCTGGCAAACAGCTCTGCCCAAAGATGAGGAGCAGAGCCTAGCCATGTGCTGCCACTCTGGACACAAGGGACACTGCAGCACGGAGCCCTGTCCCTGTCAGCGACAGCTCCTTCTCCACCCTCCTGCAAGGGCGATCCAGAGGCCGGCACAGAGCAGGAAGGGCTGGCAGTGCTTTGCCTGCGGCGGGGGGGCTGCCGCCTTAAGTGGCTTGTCGCTTCCCAGGCATCGCTCTGCAGCTCGGCGGCTTCAAAACACACAAACACACACAAGCCGACACTCCATCCTTGAGTAGCACCAGAAGGGGAAGGGATTTCCCATCCCCACCTCCACATGCTGTTGAAATGAATCCCAAAGCCTGGCTCTACAGTGATCCCTGCCCCCAGCAATGATTGCCATCAGGATGGCCACGGACCACTTTGTACGGAGCCACCAGCAGCTGATGTGTCCTTGGAGGCTGGATCCAGCCTATGCCACCATGCTGAGGGTTACCCAGTGCTGGGCTGATGCTCCCTTCCCATGGAGGACCCAAGAGGACAAGCAGGAGACAGAGTCAGTCAGGTGCATAACAATGTCCCTGCCTTCCCAGAGAGCCACAGCCACAGTGCCCTTCAGGTGACAGCTGGAGACCAACCCACCCCTTCCATAGCACCCTCCTGCTAGAATACACCCTCAATAACAAACCAACAGGCAGTGCCAAAACTTCCCCATCACTCTCAGTAACCTGTCAATAAATGCATGATCATGATGGGTGGAAAATGTGCATCCCACAACAAGACCTCCCCAGTGTCCCCAGCCCCAGCACCGTTCCAGGAGGGGAGCAGAGCACCAGCAGCCCACCAGCCATGCAGCATCCCAGCCCCTGCTCGGCCCCGTGGGCAACACTGGGGCAGCTGGCACAGCAGGAGGAGCTGCTATCTCACGCTGATCTGAACCCAGCTGCCCCCAAAACCGGTGGCTGACAATCACCCCATGCAGGGCTCAGCCACAGCCTCGGGCAGTGCCATCAGCCACGGCTCTCTGGGGGCTGCAATGAGCTCAGCCCGAGGAAGAGTGAGTCTCCCCTGGGGAGGTCAGGATGTGTCCCACCAACAGCAGCTCTGCAAATGACCCTCATCAGTCAGCAATGCAGAGCCAAGCGTAGCAAAGGTGCCAGACAGTCATCCATCAGAGGAATGAAATCACAGCTGGCATCTCCCAGGGCCAAAGAGTCCTGTCCTGGGGGTGGGACAGAGCTGGGAGCAGCAAAGCTGCCAAGCAAGCTGCAGTTTGTGGGACAGCAAAGGCTCAGGACCAGGATATTCCCTGGTGCCAGAGGGAGAAGCAACTGCACAACCCTTGTGCTGAGCAGTCCCCAGGGGGGTGCTGGCCATGGGCCAGAACGGGCCACAGAGTCAAGTGGGGCTGGCAGCACTGCTGTCCCCATTGCCATCCCCAGCCTGTGGCAGTGCTCCCAGAGAGCCTGGCTGTGCCCAAAGGAGATGCTGCAGAATAATAATTTCTTTAGACCACACCATGCACAAAATGTTGTGAGCAGGGAATGGGACAGGATACACATCCCAAGAGACAGTGGAGCTCAGGGGCTCCCCAAATAGAGCAGACAAAGCTGCAGGACAGGGACAGCCATATGCATCACCCTGCTGCAAACCCACACACAGGGACACATCCTGCCCCCATCAGCACCTCCTCTGGCAGCAGGAACCAGCACATCCAAGCTGCCAGAGGAGTTACCCAAAAATGTCCCAGAGGAGCAGCAGCTCCTCTTGGCTGCAAGCACTGAGTTCCACAAGAGAGCTGGGCTTCTGCATTTCCATTACCCAGATGCCACCCATACCCTCCACAGTAAGGCACAGGGACAAAAAGTGGATGTGCTTCAGCCACACCCCAGGCAGATCCCAGGCAGCTCAGGGACATCCTCCATCAGAGGGAGGTTGAAAGCACCTCCTGAGCACAGCACCCTCCTCTTCTCCCCTCTCTCTGCTCTACTACTAGTTGCTCCTCTGATCACTCCTGGCCACACATCTCCCATTCTGAAATCTGGCTACCCAAGGGGATGTGATCTGCAGTCCCTTCATTTCACAGCATCCCCAGTGCCAGCAAGGAGGCTGAGGGGGTGGAGGCAAAAAACCACATTCATGCAAAGTCTATTGGCAGCCCTTGTCTGAGCTGGGACTGTCTGTGGCACCGTTGAGCCAGAGGAAATAAGGCATCAGCACCGTGCAGCTCCCAGCACTCCCACCCTCTCCAGGCACAACCAACAGGTGGTGTATCCATTGCTCTGACACATTTTAGGTCCTCTTCTTTGGCCACATCCAGCCCTGTCCTCAGTACCCACTTGCCAATCCAGGAAGCCAACACCCAGAGCATCCTCATCTTTCTCCAACCCTGGCACAGCCCCGCAGGGAGGGCAAAGGGGCTCTCAGATCTTTTCCCATGTTTTCCCCATAGCCACCAATTCCTGCAGCAGTGAGAATGCTTTGCCCTGCAGGGTGCTGTACCCCACATTCATGGCTCTTTTCTCCCAGTTCACAATTATCTCTTCAGCCCCAGTTACCTGCAGCGTTTCCCCCCATCATCTGACAAAGCCCAGCCCTCTGCATCCTATTGTCCTGAGACTCCAATAGCCCAGACAGTCTCCATCCCCCAGCACCCCACATGTCACTGCACCCCAGTGCCTCAAGACACAGATATCCCCCACCCTGAAGCTCCCAGACACCTTAAATTTCTAGCATCCTGCACCCAACACCACACATTCCAATGTACACAAATATTCCCACCCAATATCCTAACACTCTGAAACACCCCCAGACACCCTCACTTCCCCAGTTCCCCACACCCTTTGCTGGAGTGCTGCCAGAAACCCCAATGCTCCCCCCCCCCAACAAAAAAAAGCCCTAAACCACACTAAGCCTTCAGAAACTCCCCTAAGCACCCTGCAGCCCATGGAATAGGAGGAGCACCTCCACCACCACATCCCCATCTCCTTGCAACCCCATCCCCATCCCTGTCCCCATCCCACCTCCCCTGGTCAGGTCGATGATGCCCAGAGCATGGAGTATCTTGAGGCTGGAGCAGAGCAGCAGGATGATGCCCACGGTTTGCAGCCCCTGCAGGTCCCAGGGTGCCTCAGCAAGCGCCATCCCCAGACACAGCCCCAGCCGGCAGCTGCTCTGGCAGCAACAGACCCAGCAACGCAGGAGAGGGGAGGGCAGGGGAGGAGAGACCTGCCTTGGCCCTCCCTCTTCTTGCCCTGGCACCCTCTGGGGTCCCCCGGGGCACCCAGACTGCAGAGAAGCCGAGCCCAAGGGACTTAGGGGCCAGCTCTCCTGCAGGGCACCCCTGCACTACACAGCCTGGCACAGGAGGAAACTGCCAAGGGGTGCACAATGGGCACCAGTGGGTGCATGGAGGTGGAGGAGGCTCAGCCACACCGACTTCCACCCCAACAGCAGCTCGTGGTGGCACTGGAGCTGAGCAGCCTGCAGGGACCCTCGAGTTCATCCCACACTACTGGGATACTGCTGTCACCAGCCCGGGGAGCAGCTCTGCCTAGGAAATCCACTCTGCCCCATCACAAACCACCAAACCTTCCCCAATAGTGTCCCTGCCTTGCATGGCACAAGTTCCCTGCCTTGGAGCTCAGCCTTGTCCACTGATCACCTCCACAGACATCTGCAACCCTCATCTCCTCCCTCTTCTTCTGCATCTCTGCACCAGCAAGTCAGCACAGCCACAGCTGGGGCTGCCAGCCCCGGGTAGGGGCAGGTTGCTTGCTCCTGGAGAGAAATGTGCTCCATAGGGTGAAAATGTGCCCCACAGGGTGTAAATGTGCCCCACAGGACACTGCCTGGAGGGAGGGCAGCACGTCAGGGACAGCCAGGGTGGATGCTCCCCACAGCCCACCCAGTATCCTGCTTGGAGGGCAGCAGGAGGGACTCCAGCCTGGCAGCAGTGTTATCAGAAAGTGGCTTTCAGCTGTCTGTGCATCTCTCATCTAACAGCTGCTTCTGATGAGGCCACCTCCTGCCCCAGCAGTAGAACAAGCCCCAGGGCAGGCACCCATGGGGGAATGAGACATTCTCCTGTATCCCTGGCAGGGGATGCTGTAGCCAAGCATGGATGGCACATCTGACATCATATCAGCACTCCAGGCACCATGGACTCCACACTCCCTAGAGCCCAGCCCAGGGCACTTCTACTCCCCCCTGTGCCCTGTCCTGGGGTCTAATCCTGCCCCTCACAGGGGAGAGGTGAAGGACATCCCAATGAGCTTCCACAGCACCCTGCAGCCCAACACAACCTTGTGCTAGAGAGTCACAGCCTCTCCCACTGGACATCAAGGTTTCACCCTCCACCAACAGAGCAGGACTACAAAGAAGGGCAGTCTATTCTAATAGGCTCCTTTGCTCTCTACATTTCTTGATTTTTCTCACCTCCCTGTGGCAAAGTAATCTCTGGCCCCTCTGTCTGTTGGCTCAGAGCCCATCCCAGGACAGAGTGAGGGCCCTTTCCCATGTCCAGCTGGATCTCCTTGCTCCCCTCTCCAGGCACATCAGTAACAGTAAGAGCAAATCAGGCCAGAGGGAATTGGGAAGGAAGCAATGTGAAAAGTGATTAACACAAGGCCGGAGGGGGAAGAGATTCAACAAGCTAATTAGGTCTGGCTGGGCTGAGCAGGACATGTCACCACGCAGCAGCAGAGGCACAGGGTGCACTACAGGTACTGTGGACCCTGGGGAGCTCAGGGCTGCTGGGAGAGCCAACACTGCCCAGCCCTAGAGCCAGTGACAAACCCGCTAGCCCGTGGAAGGGCAAGGGTTAAATCCAGTGCAGATAGGGAACGTCTGGTGCAGCCCAGCCCAGGGAACCCCAAACTTCCATCTGGAGTGCCTGCAGCTATCCTAGGCTGGATTTCAATGCTCCAAGATCTACTGCCCTGCAGCAAGCTCACCTTGACCTCGGGTCTGTCAGACCCACCAGGCTGGATGACACCCTGAGCCCAGGGACCAAAGCATCACACCCGAAAGGGCCTCTCCCTCCTGCAGCCACGACACAGCACTCCTGCCAAAGAGGTTCCTGGAAAGCAGGAGGAACCAGGGCTTGGCACAGGACTTTGCTCTCACCAGCACCTTGGGGATGCTTCCTTTCTCTCCTCTCCAGAGGGACCCTCATCCTGAGCCCGCCATGAGGAGGGGTCCATTCTGCTCACTGCCACCACCCTCTGCCTGGCACCATTCGGGGTGCTGGCAGCACCCAGGCATGCCATGCTCCCTCCTGTTTCTCCCACATTCGGGAAGGGTTTGGCACCCTCCCAGCCCTGCTTCTCTCTCCCTATCCTGAGCTCTACAGCAGCGGCAGCCCCCAAGGAAGGCAGAGGCCAGCACACCCTATGCTGGGGGCTCTCCAAGACACCCCCAGTCCTGCCTGTCCCCCAGCACGTACCCTGAACAGCCAAGGCAGGAACAGCCCTGGGCGGGCACCGATTATCCTGCCGACAGCAATCTGCCACTTCATTCAATATTAATCTGTGGCTGGGCTACGCGGGTGGCGCTCCCGCCTCCTCCCTCCCGTCACCCCTCCTCCCAGCCGGGACTGATTGCTCTGAGCTGAATTATTGATGCTGCACTTCAAGAGGCAAAATTGATAGTGTTTCTCTCCACCTGCCCCATCCTGAGCGCTCGGCCAAAGCGAGATCTCAGCAGAGGTCTGAGAGCCTCCTGCCTGGGTCTGCCAGGAGACCTTCGGGGCTGGGGACAGCCATGATGGCACTGGGCAGAGAGGGATGACACAGTCCATCATTGATTATCCAGCTGTAAACAACGTCAGTTCCAGCATTGATCACCTTGAAGATCCTGGAGCACAGTGCAATCACGGGGATGCTCCACTGCTGCTGCCAGACAGAGGCTGTGCCTGTGCCACCAAGGCTGTGGCAAGGTCCCGGGGGTACAGTGCCAAGCAGACAGGACAAGGGGTTGCAGACAGTCAGCACTTCTGTCCAAGCCCTTTTTCAGGGAAGTGCCAGCTCCAAATGAAGGAGGGGGTCCTTGGGACCTCATCCAGCTGAGTTTGGGAACCCAGCAAGCCTGGAATTCCCCCAGGATCTCATTGAAGATGCTCCCACTGAACCCTTCCCCCAGACTTAGAGGGGTTGGCTTGGTCCCCTCTGGAGCTGCTCCATTCCCAGCCCATCACTGCGGTGGCACAGCACAGCCTGGGCAGAGAGAGAGCCACAGGCAGGGGAGCAGCAGGGATGGGGCAGGCAGGGCCTGGGCCGGCAGCTGGAGCAGGGAAGCACCGCCAGCAGCATCGATGGCTCAGGAGCAGGGGCAGAGCCCCATGTCCATTAGCAGACCCAAGCCATTAGTGTTTGGTTTCAGGCTCTTTGCAGTCTCTGGGCTGTCAGTGTTGACCCAGCCATGGCTTGTAAACAACCCCTGGAGGGGACACAGTATTCACCAGCCCCAGACACTGCCTGGGACCTTCCCTGGAGAGCAAAATCCTACCTGCTGCCTCTCAAGTCAGAAGGGGCAGCAGCCTATGCAAGAGCACCTCACCTCCATCCCAAACCGCTGCTGCTCACACACAGGACTCCTTGTACAGTGCCCAGCTCAACCTCTGCCAACTTTTGCCCCTTAAGCAACATTTCCCTCTTCTCTGGGCACCTTCAGGCAATGGGAGCAACTGCTGGCAATCCAGGGCACCTGGATTCCATTCCCACCCTCGCAGCTGGGGCACATCTCCATCCAAGCCAGAGGGAACTGCAGCTTCTCAGCATGGGAATGTGAGTGGGACAGGCATGGCCCTGTTCCTTCTGGAGGAGTGACAGGTGACCGGGACAAGGCTGGACACAGAACACCCCATCTCCAGCATCCTGCTCTGGCCCATGCTAGGGAAAAGCCACTTGCTCATGGACAAGGAGTGTGCGCCAGGAAACAGAGGAGCCGCACAAGGCAAGGAGTGGCCCCTGCCTTGTGCAGAGCCCCTCTGCAGGGTTGCTGCAGGGGCTGGGGGCTCTCTGTCTCCACTCTTTCCACCACACCTGGGAGCTGCAGAACAGCTACAATCAATGCCACTGATTTTGGGCCAAAGCTTTGAGCAGCTACAGGGGGAAGCAAAAGCAGTGGAAGGGGAAAGCAGGGTCTGAGGGAGGCACCCCCAAATCACCAGGAGGACGAGGGGGAATCCACCCTGGGCACAGACAGCATGCCCTCCCCTGGCACTCACAAGGCAGGGTGTCTCACAGGTCAGCTCCTGCCTCAGTTTCCCTCCTGGTATGATCCACCTAGGAGTGCTGCTGCTGGAATACAGGGACTTAGCAAGCAGTTAAATAGCAATGAGAACTTCCACCCACCTTTCCTGTCCTGCAATCAGCTTCCCAGGATCAGAGAGAGAGATCCCCCCATCTGTCCCCTCCCTCCCTATCCCCAGGCACAGCCATCCTGTAGGTGCAGCCTTGTGTGCTGCCTGCTTCACTGCTTGTGGAGGGGAGCACTCACCACTACACCCAGCCCGTGCTGCACCCAGTGCTGGAGAAGCACAGCACATATCTCAGGGCACCAGTGGACCAGGAAAACTGTGTCTCCTCCTCACCCTGTGCATGCCCCAATGCCAGGGGCCAGGCAGGCTGCAGCATCCTTCAGAGAGGTGTGTGTGGGCATGGGCAGGGGCTGGGCAGGGCTGGGGGACCCTTCACACAACCATCACCCTGGGATTCCAGGGAGCACCCAGCCAAGCAAGCCTCGACCTCGCTCCCACCATGAACAAAGCAAAATCCCCTGGGTGGATCCAGACTCTGCCAAGTGTGTCCCGTGCACAGCACTCAGCACCTCACAGCCCATCCACAGCTGGACAGTTCCCTCTGTGTCCCCCACCCTGCCCAAGGGCCACAGGGAGCCCTGGGGAGAGCCAGGAGCAGGAGCCCAGCATGCACCCATCCTGCCTGAGCCTGGCTGCTGTGCAGACTGGTGCTGAGTCCAACACCTCACGTGCAGGGTGAGGTGACCATGGACTCTGGTAACACCTTGCTCCTGTGGAGGTGCTGGAAAACACCCTGGTGCCCACACACACGGTCACATACAGTCCCAGTCCCAGCCCCAGCATCCCAGCACACATCAAAGTCACCACCATACAGCAGACACCTTGCCAGCCCGATCCCCTCCCTACATCCCCAGCCACTGGGACAGGCAGGATACTCTGCTCCTTGCATCCTACGCCCCTACAAGCAGCCAGCGGACACCAGGACTCTCTGATGGATGCAGCAGCCTTGAAGCATCCTTGGGGGCAGCTCTGGACACCCAGCACCTGCCCCTCGTGTCCCCGGAGGTGACAGCACCGCCCACACCCGTTACCTTCCAAGGACACAGGCTCGAAGAGGCCAAATTGCTCCAGCACCTTGACGAAGAGGACCAAGACCACCAGCACTGCAATCATCTCAAGGCCTTCCAGGTTCATGGTGAGGGTGTCTCATGGCCCCTCACCCCTCCATCCCTCCCTACCACAGTCCTGGAGCCCCCTCACCCCAGCACCTCGCATCCCCAGGGACCAGGGCCTGTGTCCCTGGCGGGGATTTGGCTGTCACCCCCTACTCAGGGACAGCTGCCATCAGCCATGGGCGAGCAAGGGGTCAGCACAGGGCTGAGCAGGAGGCTCAGGGAGCCACGGCCGAGAGCCCAGGCAGAGCAGGGCCGTGGCTGTGAGTGAGAGTGGAGAGAGGCCAAGGGGAGGGAGGCGTGGGGGGTGGCGGGGATGGGGGGGTCGGAGGGGGAAAGAAGGCATGCCCTCCCATTCCAATGACACCACCTCCATCGATTTGCTTAATGCAGTTGCTAAGGAAACGGGCCACAGATATTAAAAGGCACTCGGTTCCCAGGGGGGGACACGGGGAGGGGCAGGACGCTGGGCACTGGCAAAACATCCAGGATGGGGATGACTCAGGTTTGTCCTCTGTGCCCCAGACGTGTGTCTGCCCCAGGGGGACCAGCTTGGCTAAACATCTCAACATCTCCCTCCTGGAGAGTGTCTGGGGCAACAATTCCATCTGCCCCATTGCTGAGCAGGCAGATGGGTCCACCTGTTTTGCTGGGAACACCAAGGGAAGATGGGGAGCAGGTCAGGGAGAACAGCCAGACCCTCAAATGGTGCAGCAGTAGCAGGAGAGGAGGAGAAGCAGGGGCTAGGGACCCAGCCAAGGGCACAGAGAAGCTGGAAACAGAGGGTGAACCTGTGCAACTGTGCCTCGAGCACACATCCACACACAGCCAACGGGGCTAAATGTAGCTCTTTTCTAACAGCATTCCAGCCCCTGCCTGGCTGTTTGATCACAAACACAGGGATCTCTGGGGATCCAGGTACCTGTGGTCACTGCCTGTCACCAGGGCCCAGCACCCCTTGGGGTCTTCCCCATCGCTTCCCCCAGGGATGCCACCAGCACTGCCCATCTCCAGGCAGACGATTCCCATATGGCCCATGATGCAGGACCAGCCCTAACTCCAGCACTGGTGTGGTCAGCAGGGAGCAGGGCTGCCCCCATGCCAGTGCTGCCCCTCAGCTCACCCCAGGAGCAAGGCCAGCTGCCACAGGTGGGGTTGCCATATGGAGCAGACCCCCGGCAAGAGCTCCCAGCAGGGCTGCCGCACCCCAGTCTCCCAGGAACCCCCATCCCCAGCCCAGGAGGCTGCAGGTTTGCCCCTGGCAGGGGATGGGGAGGGCTGGTGTTTCAGTCCCAGGTCACAGCACAGCCTGGCTATCTCATGGCTCCATGCCACAGGGCTTGGCATTGCCTGCCCACCTGGGGCACGCTCCCAAGGCTGCTCTAACACCAACAGAAGATGCCAGAGATGCATCAGAGGCGTCTTGGGGAAAGAGCTGAAAGCCTTCCCTGGGGAAACATTCCCCAGGCTGGAAGTTTTCAGACCTCACATTTCCTTTTCTTGGAAAGAGCTGAGTTTCCAGGCACTGGGCCTGGATTTCATGTGTCTTCCCAGTTTTGCCCTCCAGTCAGTCCCTCAGGGCTGGGGTGGCACAGACCTGTTGCACACCTGCAGGAAGTTTCTCACTGATGCCAACTGTGTTTTTAAAGCCACTTTTCTCGCTGAGCCCCAGTTACAGCCCATCCTCTCCTCAAGCCTCCAGCTGCTTCCAGCACCGATGCCTGTCCTGCAAACCATGAGTCTATTTTTGTAATCTAGTTTTAGCCAGACGTAGAGGGAGAGGAGCTCTTCCAGCCTGATCCAGAGGGTTTAGGGCAGTTTCTCTGCAAAGGGAACCTGCTGAACCCATGTGAATGGACTGTCATCGGCCCCTCATGCCTCTGGCAGCATCGTGGGATGCTGGGGCTGAAACAGTGGCAGGTCAGTCACCAAGTGACAGCTTCCCCATGTGCCTTTGTGCCTCCCCCGTGGCAGCCATCCTCCCCAGCAGAGCAGTGATAATTCTCCCACTGCCTGCCCTGTCAGGATTACACATTTCTGTGCTGGAGCCATTAAAAAAACACTCCATTGTTTGCTGCCAGCATGACACAGAATCACACCAGGACCAGCACAGGCACCCAGTGCCACACACTGTGCCCAGCTCCCAGCACCCCCAGATTCCCCAAGGTTTCTTGCCCAGAGTTTATTCCTTTCAACCAAGGGCAGCTCCAGATGGGCTAGATGAGACAAAGGACCATCCCTTCACCTCATCAAGGTCCCCAGGGATGTTAATCCACCTGGAGCTGCCCCCAGGATGGAGGAGACACCTGGGACCACATGTGGGAGGTCACCACTGGAGCCAGACCCACAGCTACATGCAAGGGATACTCAAGAGCACGCATACCCCACCAGAAGTGTGGGGCAGGGCTTTGCCTCCCATCCCACTGAGGGGCATCACTCCCAGGGGTGCTCCCTGCCCCTGCAGCCAGTCAGCATTTGGCCATGCTATGGGAAGTGCCCCAAGGCTCTGGCTGAGCTGTGCAGAGAGGTCTCACAGATGGATGGAGCAATGCACACCCCAGGCAGGAGAGGCTCCGCACGACCCCAGACACGTGAGGCCAGTTTCACCCCTCCTGCCCTGCTCCTTGCCTCGGGGTCTCACCCTGCAAACCCCTGGCACTCACATCCCACTGCAATGGGGCTTGGAGAGACCCTTCACTGGGGAAAGTGGGACCCCTGCCACATCCCAGAGCTCCCCAACACACCAGATGAGCACCAAAGATGTGGGTCACACCCAATGGGACCCAGAGCCCCAAAACACAGATTGAGGCCTGAGCATGAGCTCTGGGCACCCTACAAGAGTGGGAGGCTCCAGAGAGTCCATCTGCATCCCCATCCCACAGCGAGGGGCACCAGCATCCCAACACCAGCAGCACGGTGGACCCGGAGCAGTGCTGGATACAGCCCTGAGCCACAGCTCAGCCCCGGGCTGCCACCGGCTGCTCTCACACACAGGAGCAGGACCACAGCCAGGAGGAACTAATGAAGCCACTGAGGAGATGGAGCTCTCCCAGAGAGGGAGTCCCCAGTGCACCTCTCCCACACCAAGCATGTGGCCCACCTCACCGCTTGGTCTGTGCAAGTGGCCGGACCAGGCCACCCTGTCCCCCCACATCCCCAGCCCTGTACCTTCGATGCCGCTGATGATTTTGAAGCAGCGGGTGGTGAACCAATAGGAGATGAGGAGGAGGATGGCAATCAGGGAGGCATAGAGCAGGCTGTCGTTGTGCAGGGATGTCCTCTCCATGGCTCCATGCCCCGTGCCCCGCTGTGCTATCTGGGGCAGCCCTGTCCCCCGCCAGAGGAGCGGCCACTACGGGCAGGGAGGCGGGGGGCCGCACGGGCAGGCAGGCAGGCAGGTAATTGGGAGCGTTGTGTGAGAGCCAGGCTCCCAAACCAATTACCTTAATTGTGCTCAGACAGCACATGGCAAACAGTTAAAAATAACCCTCCTGGCCCGGGGGGAGAGTGGCACCATCAGCCAGGAGAAGGAGGCAGGGGGCAGAGAACAGACGGGGCTCGTTACACATGTGGCTGTGTCTCGGTGCCATGGGGCCAGCAAGGCATCACCACAGCCCAAGGGCTGCTCTGAGTTCCCTGATGGTCTTGGGATCCTCAGGGCTCAGCTCCTTGCTGCCACACCACAGGTGAAGCTGGGAGTCCTGGAAAAGGGGCTCCCTAGGGAAAGATGCTGCCAGGATCTCTGCTGATGCCTGTGTCTGTCCTTGCTCCAGACACGAGGACTTGAAGGAAAGTGTCTCTGCAGTTCTGCCGTCCTGGAGAGCTGGGTCTGGCTCCCAGATCTGGCTCTCTGGATCCTGTTCCCTGTGTCCCACAACAGCATGTCCCCAGAGATGCCTGCGATCAGCATCTGTTTCTCTCAGCCTGGAGTCAGATACAACCAGCCTGGTTCCTGCTCCATGATGCCAGGTGCATTTAGTGCCACTGTGGGTTTGGGCACACTCACTCACAGATCCCAAACCAAACTGGATTAACTGCACCCGTGCCTGAGACACTTCTGCCCCTGCACAGCACTTGGCTCCACCTGCTGTCCCATGGGACATAGGGCTGAGGAAGACACCAGACCCAAGTGTTCCATCCCAAACCCTCTTTGCACATGAGATGTCCCATCCCTACCCTGTACCCACAGGCAGGGGTTGTGGCCAGCCCACTGTGAGAGGAGTACAGCACTGCCCCAGCTGTGCCCCTTTCAGGGAGCAGAATCCAAACATGCAGATCCCTCCCTCCTTTCCTCCCTCCCTCCCTCCCCCGAGATCAACGGCTCTGGGGATCCACAGGTGACACAGGACAGGATGGCAAAGTGGCCCTGGCACGTGCCCATGGGTCAGCACTGGGGAGAGCAGCAGGCCCTGTAACACGGCCCAAAGACCAGGCAGGCCAGGCTGGCACTGAGCCCGTGCTGCCTGTCCCACTCTGGGCTGTGACACTGACACTGAAAGCGTCCCCCACCCAGCCAGTCCTGCCCTGGCTCCCCAGTGCTGCCGGCAGCACAGCCCTGCCACACTGCTAAATTTAAACACCCTGCCAGCCACCTGCTGGGTGGTGTATAAATAACCCCTGGAGTGAGGGTTCTTGCCCAAAAAGCAGCTCCATGTCACAAGCACACCCAGAGCCATCAGGTGGCTGGTCCCTGTCTCCATCCTCCCAGCACTACCAGCAGCTGGGGAACTGTCCCCCACTGCGGGATGGAGCAGATGGGGACGGAGCAGAGCAATCACCCATTGTCAAGGGACCTGTCTCTTCAGGAGGGGACCATGCACCTTGACTGTGGCCAGGATCTGCCCTCCTTGAGAGCCACCCCTGTGGCTGCCCCCAAAGTGTTCTTCACTCAGTGCAGCAGGGTGTCAGGACACTGCTTCCACAAAATGTGCCACGGGACCTGCTGGGTCACAGTGAGGTGATGGTCCCTGGGCACAGTTGGGCAGCTGCTGCCCAGGTCTCAGGTGCTCCTGACCTGCCGGGGGGCCAGCCTGATGGATAGGAATTTCTCCTTTTTTTTTGGTTCTCGGGGCCATCATCCATTAGGGAGAGTTAAATTTAGGTTAAAGCTGATCCCTTATTACCTTGCTGCTAATCAGAGCGCGAGCAGATTATTAATAAGCACATTAAAATATTGGTGAAACGCTATTTTTGGGAGGTGAAGTCACAGTTTTAATCTGGTTAATTGATTGAGTCATTTCTCTTTGCCCTCTCTGGCAACCCGTCCTTGGCCAGCTCCCCAGGGCACCCAGCCAGGGGCCCCCTGCCCCAGGCCCACCTGGTCAAGCACCCAGTGCCTTCTGCAGTGAGCTCCAGGAGACCCCCTTCATCTCTGCAGGAAGGACAGGGGGTCACTGTCCCCCAAAAGGTGGTAGGATAACAACCAGAGAGGGGTCAGCATCTTGGTGACCCAAGGATCAGAGCAGCAGCTGAGGAGAAGGGGAGCTGCAGAGGGGAGAAGGCTGTGCAAGCCCCACATCCCACACCCAACTCAGAGCTGCCCAGATTTGGGTTTCACCCCACTTGGGCTTGTCTCAAAGCTTGGGAGGACACCAAGAAGACAGTGAGGCTTCCCCACAGCCAACCATGCTCTCTGTGCCCATCCCAATCCCATGCACACCCAGCAGGGCTGGAGGGAAAGCCCTTGGTCCTGCTCAGCACCACACATGGTCACTCCAGAAACTCAGTCCCAGGGGACACTGCTACAGTCCCAATGCCACAGCACCCAGCTGTAAAGCCCAGCACACTGGGAGAAGGACCTGCAGGATATCCTTGTAGGTGATGGGGTTTGGGAGCATCCCAAGGTCCCATTCCCTCTTTGCTCCATCACCTGCAGCTCTGCTCCTCATGCCCTGGGCTGCACTCAGCTGACTCATCCTCTGCCCCTCCACTCCAGGCAAGTTGGCTGGTGCCCAGTGGAGCCAGCTAGCGGGGATGGAGCTGGCACTGCGTGTGGCACACCCAGCCTCCAGAGCCTGGCATGCTGCTGGGCCTGGGGACTGTGCCCCGCTTTGACCAGGAGCCTCCATCCCAGGGCTTGGGTCCCTGTGGGCAGGAAGGCAGCATGCCAGCTGGGCACAGCTCACAGGTCAAATATTGTTCCCACATCCCATCCTCCTGGGCTGTGCCAAGGGCTCCACGCTATTCCTGCCTTTCTCTGGCCCCAAGGACGGGCACAGGCTGTGGAGACCCATGGTTTCCCCAGGCAAGGAGGGGACAAAACCCGGGAGGAGTTTTCCAGGCAGGCTGAGTCCTGGCAGGAGCAGTGCAAGTCCCAGCCCTGCCCTGAGGCGTGACGCTGCCACACTGGCCTAACAAGGCTTTCCCTGCACTCACAGTATGGTGCATCCCTCCCCAGCTTGCTGGGGCCCAGAGGGGCAGCCCAGTGGTCCTCAGCAGGGCAAGGCCATGGGGATGGCACCTTTGTCCCTGCACAGGGACGCAGGGACAGGGCTGGGAGTAGCACACCGAGATTCCCAGCACACACAGGTGCATGATGACCTCCCCAGGATATGCTCACTGGGTTTAGGAGGTGGTGCTGGGTTCACACCCAGAGGATGAGGTTCTGGGCAGTGCAGGGGCTGGCACAGGGGTGAGGGTCCTGCCATGGCAGTGACATCAAACCAGGAACACACAGCTCTGTCCCCAGGACCAAGCATCCCAAGACAAAAGCACCAGCAGATGCAGGCACCAGGGTGTGTCCCTGCCCTGGCTTGTGGGGCACACCCAGGGCACACCCATCTTTGTCCACCTAGGTGGAGGGCATGGCTCCAGCCCCAGAGGAGTCAGATTCCTTGACATGTCAGGAACCACCAGACCAGCTGCAATTTATTGTACAGCAGTTCTTTCATGCTCCACTTTGCATCAGTCCCCTCCCCAAATAAAACATTCCCCTCACCCCAGGTCCACAAGGGGCCTTCAGGGGCTTTTGCTGCCTCCTGGAGCCATCTTCAGCTTTGCTCCAGACGGAGCTCAGTGCAACCCCTCCACCAGCATTTCTAAGCAGCATTTCTCCCCTCCCCAGATAACCCCACAGAGCTCACCAGACAGACATCCCCAGCCACAGAACAGAGACCCCGCGTCCCCCAGGACGGTACCTACCTTGGGAGAGAGTGCCGGTGACAAACTGGTAGAAGAAGCGGATCACCCGGCCCAGCTGCCTCTTGCAGCGCTGCTGGCAGTGGCTCATGGCTCCAGCTCCCAGCGCTGGGGAGGGACCCAGCCGCACCCCCTCCCGGCCGCCAGGCAGCCCCCGGCTCCTGCGAGCAGCGGGCGATGCCCGGGGCAGCCCCGAGCCGCTGTGCCCGGAGCGAGCCTGCGGGCATCGGCGTCGCTGCGGGGCGGGCAGCGGCAGCGCGGCACCGCCGGCCCCGCTCCCCGCGGCGGGAGGGCAGCGGGAACTTTTGCGCGGGGATGCTCCGGTGCGGGAGGGCAGCGGGACACGGAGCTGGGCGGCGGGGCCCCTCCCGGGGCTGCAGAGAGGGAGCGGGATGTCCCGGCTCGCCCCCCGGGCCGTGCCCTCCCGCCGGCCGCAAAGTTGCGGGGAGCAGAGCCGGGGCGATGCGGGGGGCCGGGGAGCCCGGCGATGCCAGCCAGCCCTCCGGCAGAGGCCGATGGACGCCTCCCCGGCCGGCAGAGCCTCAGGTTGCCCCCGGCTCCTGATCCGCCCCTTGGCACCGGCTCGACCCGGCACTTAACGCCCCGGCTGGCCGGGAACCAGAGGCAGGTTGGTATGGCAACCCGCAGACTCCACAGGTCCCGCTGACCAATGAGGCACCGCTGCATCCCAGGGCCGCCTCTCTCCAAGAGCAGGCGAGGATGCTCCTTCCGGAGGGAAGCCAGCACCGAGAGCATCCTGCATCCTCGAGCAGGAGCCACCCACTCCCACAGTCAAGTGTTGTGAGCATCCTGAATCCCTGGGCATCTGTCCTTCATCCCTGCAAGTGTCCTGCATCTCCAGGCATCCACTCCTGCTGGCTCCACACAGGGGAGGAGACAAGGATGGATGCAAGGGTAGTAGGAAGAGGAGTCAGACTCTGAGACCACCCAGGCTATGAGCTGTTCACTCCAAAGCTCAGCTGGCAGCAAGTTGCTGACTTGCACAGTATGTCAGAGCCAGCAGACAGACTGGAGTGTGGTGGCAGTGGGATTTCCCTGCTCCCAGAGCCAGCCTGAGATGGTCTGTGCAGCCTCAAGACAACATCCCTTCCCCTAGACCATTTTCCCAGCTGTATTCTGTGTCTACAGTGTATTCACACCCCACAGCAGCAGGATTCTATCAGTTCTGAATCCGTCCAGACGCTATAATCTCATACATTTCATCTCTTATTAATAGGGAAGGAAGTGAACAAAAAGGGACCTGATGGAAATTACAGCTTCTGTTCCCTCAGGGATGGAAAAGAGGGTGGAGCCATGATACAGCCAGGAACAGCGAGACTGTCCAGTCCCCACCAATACCTCAAGGAGTCCAAAGGGAAGGGGCAAGAGCACCACCACTTCCCACCAACCCTGTACTGGGGTTGGCAAAGGGGAGCCTCACCTCCTGCTCCCCAAAAGAAAGGCCATCCCCTCCAAACCAAGGCCCTCTGTCTGCCCCCCTCTCTTATACACTGCCAAAGGGCCAGCAATGTCCCCACACCACAGCAGGACAGTGTCCCAGGGGGAGGGGACCTGCGGCAGGGGATGCTGCACTGGCCACTGCACAGCCGAGCCACGTTTGGAGAGATCCTAAACAAGGCACAACACACAGCACAGCAGGGACATGCAACCCTTTAATAATACATCCACAGAACCCCAGGCCAGGGAAGGGCTGCTAGGGACACCAACCTCACAAGAGGAAGGGGCCAGCCCAGGCCAGCTGAGGCAGATTGGGCAGCTCAGCACACAGACACAGATGTAGAGACAATCTGTGAGTGCAACACCCTGTGAACCTCTTGCCCCCAGCTGAAAGTTCAGAGATTGGGGAGCTAGCAGTGCCCAGCTCACTCCTGGCACCTTCCAGGAACAGGTGCGGGGTTTAGGACCCTCATCCATGTCTACAGTACCCAGGAGCTCTGCTCCTGGCTCAACCCCACAACACAAACACTTTGGACAGTTTCTTGCAGTGATCAGGTCCCATGAGCTGTTGATACAAGGCCAGATCCTGTAAACACCCAGAGTCCTCAGTGCTACGGGGACCAGCCAGCACAAACACCAGACCAGGGCAGCTGCAGCATCCCAAAGGCCCGCGGGAGACAGTACAGGCGACACAACAGCCACAGGAGGGTGCCAGAGCCCACAGTACGCGGCAGCACACAAAGTTTGCAGATCCATCCCAAGCCCCACCATCCAGCTCTGTGACAGCCAGTTCCCATCTGCCAGGGAAAGTCACTCCATCCCAGCTTGTCTCGGGTGGGTGAGACATGCAAGTCCTAACCCTAACCCTGTTCCCCCTGGCCGTGATGGCCATGCAGGACAGGGGACCCCCAGTCCCTTCCAGATCAGCAGATGTTGGCCACCCTGGTCACTGATCCTGCTCATCCCTGGAAAGCTGAGTAGGAATTCGGCACAAATCAAACGCAAGCCACAAGGCAGGGCTGTTGAGCCCATCCCTACACAACTTTTCTCGCTAAAGACCCCGCCTGGGTCACATCCACCCACGGGTGCACTGCAGGGTGCATCCTGCCAGCCTCCTGCCCCACAGCCCAGCCTGTGGTTCTCCCAGACCAGGTCCCTGATTAAGAAGGGCAGTGGTTCCCCCGCCCTGCCCCAGCTGCAGCCCCAGGTGAGCTCCATTCTCCAGAGTGCCTCACTGTGGGCAAAGGAAATTATCTCCCAAAAAGATCCTTAGTGTCAACCTGTGTCCCCAGAGGATCTGCTGGGCCCCCAGAGGGGATGCACCGCTGCTGGAGGTGCGGCAATGGGAAGGAGGAAGGCTGTGGCCCAGAGCTCTGCCTCCAGCTCCCGCACGTGGTCCCCCCATGTGTTTTGACCCTGGCAAAGAGAGACACTGCCCGCACCTCCTAATGCCGAGCCTGCACCGGGGCCAGCCTGGCTTAGGGAATAAAGGGCAAATTCAGAGAGACTGAAGAACAACACAGTCCCGCACTTCCCTGCCCCAGTCCTATGGCTGCCTGGGGGCTGCGCTGGGACACCCCGGCTTGGAAGCACAGGAGCCGGGACGGGCAGTACAGGCCATGCGACACTCCCTGTCATGGGTGGGGACACGGACTGCCCACGCTCAGTGCCCCTCGCTCCCTGTCCCTCGCTCCGTGTGGCCGCGGTGCCGCCGCCCGACGCTGAGAGGAGCCCCGGCACAGCGCAGCGCAGCGGCGGGAGGTGAGCCGGGGACACGGCTCGCTCAGACGGCGGTGGCAGCCGATGGCACACGGGGGACAGCAGAGGACACGTGTTGTTGTGTCGGAGCGTGGCCCTGCACGCGTGTGAGAGATGCACGGGAACCGTAAAGGCCATGCGGCCACCACGGACGTGCGGCCACCGCGGTCCCCAGGCAATCCCTCGGAGGCTGAAGGGACAGCGACAACACCGCCGAGGAGGGGGACACGGCACATCTGCCCGCAGCAGAGCCACCGCTTCCTTCCCTAGCCGGGCCCTCTCCTCCCGAGATGCTTCCTGGCAGATCCATCCTTCCTCAGCCACCGACTCTCGGGCTGTACCTGGCGAGGGAGCGCAGGGAGCTGCCGGGGGAATTCACGCTGGTTCCCGGCCATGAAATATTCATTAGCACAGCCGCCAAGAGAAGGGAGGAAATAAAAGATAAACAGAAGGGGATGGGGGAGAAGACATAATGCTTGCAGGCAGCTCAGCATGGCACTGACAAGCCCATGGAGTGGCTGAATCAAGGTCTTTATACTAGTCATCACACCAGTGTGTGGGTCCCCTGGTGTCCATGCAAAGCCTGATTCACTGTAATGGATGTCGTGGGCACATAAACACCCTTAGAAAATGCAGCCAGGAAAGAGCAGAGCTTGCAGGCACACCCAGCATGGGTAGGGATGTGCCTACCATCCAGCATGTCACAGGGATGTGACAGGCACATCACCAAGGGGCACCATGCTGAGCTGGTGGTCAGAGACTGTCTGTGCCTGTGCCAGCCCTGGATGGTGCCTGGGCTTCAAAGTATTTCAACTTGGGCTACAGCCCTCAGGGACAACAGCAGAGAAGGGTCCCAGCCCAGGGTCACCTTGGCCAGGGCATCTGTGAGCTCTGTGGAGTCATCCTGTGGCTGGCAGAAAGCAGATGCCAACATTTCTCTCAGCAAGGAAGGGCTGTCAGGACGGGAGGCACATTTCCAGTAATGAGGAAGGGCAACCAGGGTGGGAAGGAGGAAAATTTCCATTACCAAGGAAGGATAATCAGAGTTGGAAGGATGCAGGACATCCTGCGACCCTGTGCCAAGCCTCAGCCCACCACTGAGGTCCAGAGCAGCTGAGCAAATGCTCTGTTCTCTCTCTAAATAATTCAAACTCACTTTTTTTTTCGGATGGAGGGCATACACATCCCAGCCATGCCAGACCCACATTTGCTTGGCAGGGACAAAGCAGGTCCTGGCTGGAGGGAGAGCTCAGCAGGACTCACCCCAGAGCCAGGACACCATGAGGGAGAAGAAAGCGGGCATCCCATCAGCAGGGATTGCTTCAGGAGCCATGAGTTTCTGTTCCAGATACACCACATCGGGGTGGGTGGCTCCGTGGGATCCCAACACCCCTGCCTCCAGCAGAGGAAGGCTCGGTCCAGCCAGCCCTGCGTGCTGCTGCTCTGCTCCTGCCTCCTCCCAGCCCGGGGAAACCGCAGCCTCCGGGCCTGGGGGAAGTGCTGAAAACGTGATGCCAGAGAAAATAAATAAAGCAGCTAATGAGGTAATTTGCATAGCTATTAGCAGTCAGGATTTGCAGCGGGTCTGACATGGGATGTGCTGTCACAGCGAAGCGCAGCCTAAGGGCTCTGCTGCGCTTGCAGAGGGAAACACACAACACCGCCCTGTTGCAGGCACCCACCGCAGGCACCCACCGCAGCACCGGGGCGGCCGAGAGGCAGCAGCAGATGCAGCGAGAAGGAGGAGGAAGGCTCGGAGCGGGGCACACGGCCTGGGAGGAGCTGCGTGCTCTAACCATTAGCCCCTCCTGCCTTTGGCCCTGGGATGCACAGATCCTGGGCCAGCACTCAGCTCCTGCCTTGCCAAGGCTCTGAGAGCATCCATGAAAGGACGAGCTTGCAAAGGCCAAGGAAAAGCTGCCAGCAGCCCAGGCTTCATCGCAGGGCAGCCCTACATTGTCACAGCCAGCTGGCTCCATGTGCTTTTCCATCCAGAGCTGGCCACAGCTCCCTGCACCCCTTACATCTGCTTGCTCACTTGTAAACCTGGCCTAAAACACGTCCCAAGACAAGCACAAACCCTTTTGTAGCCCAATCTTTGCTGCCAGCAAACCCACCTCATTCTGACTGCCAGCAGAAGGTGCAATTTTTGGGATGTAGGACTGTGCATGAAGCATAACAACAGCTCTGCACCATAACTGCACCCATCCCTAGCTGATCGGGTCAGGAGTCACTGAACCTCAGCAGGCAGGAGGGCACTGACCATCCTGGCACATTCAGGAAGGCAGGGGCACCTACCTGCAACCTGTGACATGGCTGGGTCCCCAACCTGCTGTGCCCAGCAAACTGTGACAGAGAGGAATGGCATGCAGGGCCACTCTCCCCAGGCTGCCAGGGCACGTCTGGCTTTGATCACAAACGTGCAGTGACAGCTCAGCTCGTTCTCAGCTGGTGGATCTTGCTAAAAAATGCATGTGACGTGATCTGTCTGCCAGGGAAGGAGCCCAGCCCAGCGCTGTGCCGGGCTGGTTCCTGGCCATGCAGTGCCCACCTGGCAGCAGGTGAGGGGCAGCAGCCTGGCTCTGTGGCACCAGCTAGGGATGGCACATGCCAAAGCATCCCTGCAATGCAGGGAAGGGATGGGGCACCCCCCTCTCTGATGGCAGAGACAAAGTGAAAGACCCAATGGAGGGGTGGCTGGACAGACAAACAGACACAAACTCCACCACCAACTTGGGTGGTGTGCGTCAGGCCAAGATGAAAGTCAGAGCCCCACAGGGTCCACCCTGGCGTGTCCATCAGCCCCAGAACCCTCGTGGTGGCCCTCAGGCATCCAGATTACACTGAGACACTGAATGCTCCCGAATGCTGCCGAATCTTTTTTCGTCAGTTCTGCTAAATATTTTAGGTATTTACACAGAAAAGCTCTCTGCGCTCGGCGTCATGTCGGCCCCCTTGGCATCACACAGGCGGCCACAGACACGCCCCGCCTGCCAGGGAATGAATAATCCATTGACCCCGTGAACAGGAGGGGGAACGGCTCCATCAACCCTGGCCCGGCTCCCGGGGTGCACCCCGAGCATCTCCATGTCCTGCAACAGGAGGCAGAGAACTGCACCAGAGCTGCAGGGAAACAGAAGCACAGGGAAGGGAGCAGAGCCAGGAGCTGAACCCAGCCCTGGTTATAGGGCTGACACATCGAGGCAGCAGCTGTGAGCAAGAACCATAACCCGCCTGGACCATCGGGGGGCATCTCAGAGCTTTTTGTGTCTGAAAAGCACAGCAGTGTTGGGGGCACGCAGGGTGTATCAGGCAGTGAGGCAGCACAGCACCCAGGGGCTCCAAAGAGCGTGGCCCTCACAAGTGTGCACTTTGCTGTACAGGGGTGCACAGCTCACACTGGGGCACAGCACAGACACAGCACCTCCTTATCCCAAAGCAGCATCTCTCTGCCCCTCAGATGCCCACCTTGCTCCATGCCCATGGCACCCCATGAAAATTAGCAGGGATTTCTAGCTCCAGTCCCGTGCCAGCACCCATTCCAATCACCACCAGGGTCTCCTGAATTGAGAAGCTGAGAAAAATCTCATCCTGGTCACAGGTGATGCCAGCCCTGCTCCCAAGCCTGCTCCAGAGAGGACATGGTCCTCAGCATCTCTGCAGCCTGGCCACCCTCACCGCCCCACACCAAGCCACAGTGATGGTGGCAGATTAATGAGCTCTGTGCAATCACACAGAGGTTGGGCTCCAGCAAACTGGAGGTGGCACCAGGCTCATTTCCTCGCAATCAGCGCTCGCTTGGCCACCGACAGATCAGTCTCGGCAGGGTGACAGGAGGAAGCACAGTGGGAACAGGCTGGGACACGACCTCGCTCCCACGTGCTCAGGCAGCTCAGGCTGCCTTGGGCCGGGAGTGGGACCCCCTGTGTCACCCAGGCGGGCGCTGTCACACTGAGTGACACGGGCTGTTGGCGCCACCGCTCAGCCAGGGGCTCCGCACACGCAGCCTGCACAGCTGGGACGGGGAGATAAGGCGCCCAGAGGGAAAAGATGCTTCAAATGGCAGGAATCTCCCCCAGAATGGACTTGGCTTGAAGGCACCAGGAGTGTTTGCTGCTATTAATAACTGCAGAGCTGTAACGAGGAGCGTGCCCTCGGCTCAGGGAGACACAGCAACGAGGCAGGGTGGGAGGGCAAAGTGGTGTGGAGATGGGGCTGAGGTCCTGAGCCAGGGCTCCTCACCAAGCCCATGGAGCCCCCACGCCAACAACACCCCAGCACTGCCCTGAGGCCCCTGGAGAGGTGGCAGGGTGGACCTGGTGGCTCAGGGCAGGGCAGACACACGAGGTCAGTGCTGCCCTTCCAACAGCCCACAGCCCACCTGTGCCCTTCTGCAGCCCAAGCCAAGGCACAGCACATCCCCATGGCTGGGCTAATGGCCCCCCATGCCAGCACTGACCCTCTCCCCACTTGCACCCTGAGGGATGGCTCAGCCTTCCACCCTGCTGCTCTCTGCCCCACGGGGCAGCAGGGCCGCCCACTCAGTATCTCCAGGGCACCCGCTCAGGTGACTGCCAACCCGGGGGGGGCCAAATACTGCCTTTTTAAACTGACATTTTGGGGACAGGAAAGCTATTTTCAGTTGTTTCAGAGACAGTGTTTCCATTGCAACTTATCTGCCTCCACTGGAGGGAGGGATGCTCTCCCTGGAGGTGCCATGGCCACAGCTCTGTGGGCTATGGTGCCCAGCACCAAACCTGCACCACTGGGCCATCCTCATCCCTCCTCTGCCTGCCCACTGTGCTTGGGAGCACATGTGAAGATATACCTGGGCTCCCAGCTGGGCAGGAGGGTCAGGAGCATCCCATCTGGGAGGCTTGGGGCAGAGCCTGAGAGCCTTGCTCCTGCCTAAGACTTCTCAGCATCAGCAGCTTTTCTTCTACACACCTTAATGAGATAATCCCAAAAATGAGCACACAGACCTGAGCAGCACCCCCTCCCTGGAGCCCCCAGGCACTCTTGATAGGAATAAATGTGCCTGGCAATTATGGAGGGGGAATACAAGCTTCCGGTGCAAGACCTGCTGAGAGATTCAGAAATAAATATGTTAATAATCAAATATCCATCCTGTGTCTGAGCTCACGGGAGGACTTTCAAGTCTAATTAGTGGAAGATTTGTACCATTGCTGCCAGGGCTCGAGGGACAATTTGCCGTGGTTCCCAGGAAGTGAGAGGTTCTCTGTAATTAGCCAGTCTGCAGGGATTACCTCCAACCTCCCCCGCAGGAACTCCGGGCTGGGGCAGGCGGGACCCGAGTAAGCCAAGATGAGAGATGGCCCCAGGCTTTGATCTGTGCACATCGAGCCTGGAGCTGCAAATCCAGGGCAGGCAGGGGGACAGGCTGTGAGCACGGGCAGCACACCAGGAGGAGAGCTCCCCTGAGCATGCAGGTCATCCCATGCTCCCACATCTGCACACAACCCCTACATCAGCACGGAACCACAGCAGCTCCCCACAACATCCTGCCACAAAGACCCAGAGTGCCCCTAAACCTGCTCTAGCTCCAGACTGATGGTTTCCCAGCCAGGAGCCCAAGAGCCAGGGCTGTTCAAGTGGGGGCATTTCCCAGTCAGACATGGTCTGCATCTGCCCCCTGATCCATCACAGCAGCATGAGCAGTGCCCAGGGGAATACTCCTACCACCCCAGCCCATGTGGTTTTAAACAGGCCCACATCCTGCTCCTGAGGGTGTGATAACAGACCCATCTCCACTGATGCAACTGCTTGTGGGGTGGCTGTGATGGGGAATAAGGAGCACCCAGAGCAGAAAGGCACAGGGGCAGTACCTGGAGTGCACCTCTGACAGTGCCCAAGCTGGGACCAGCCTCAGGTGAAAGTGCAAAGGCAGAGAGCAGAGGGATGAGGAAAGGATGGAGACTGAGCAGAGGGAGCCACGTCTGCACTGAGGACCAACAGCACAGCTGAGGATGCTCTGCTGAGCAGGGCCCATGTGTCTGCTCTCATGGGGATAGCCTGGCAGATACTCTGCCAGAGACCACTGACCTGGCAGCAGCTGCCAGGGACCCTCATTAGCACCAGCTCATTGCAGGCAGAGGTGGCTGGCCTGGCAGCAGGCAGCTGATCACACACTCTTCCCAGCCTGGTAATGGGAAAGGCTCCAGACTGAGGGGAGAATTATAGACAGGTGTCAGTGGTCACATCCAGGGCACTTCCTCAGGGCTGGCCTGGAAACATCTGCGCCATGAACAACAAAGCCAGCACCTCATCCCTCCCAAGGGCATGCAGGCACCCCATGTTCAGCCCTGTTGTCCAGGCCAGGGCACAGCCATCCCCACCCAGCTCCTCTGCCAGCCCGAGGAGGCCTCCTCAGAGCCACTGGGCTGTTCATCCCAGCAATCAAGGGGTCACCAGCCCCTCACTTCCCCAGTATTTAATTAAGCAATGATAAAAGAGAAGTTGTATTACCCAGAGAGTGACAGCAGGTTGCAATTACAGCAGGGCAGGCTGAGGAAACAGACAGTGCTGAGCGAGGCACAGGATGATGTGGGGCTGGGGGGACACCACAGTCCCTTAGGACCCACATCCCTGTGCTGGCACTGTGGTCCAGGGCAGAGGTGGGGCTCTGGAGTCTGTGAGGGATGGAGGAGGAGAAAAGGCTCCTTTGCCTCCATGGATGTGGTCCCAAAAGAGCCTCTCTCTCCAGCTTACTCTGCAGTGGGATGACCCTGATCCCAGCCCTTCCTGGGGGATGCTGGGGGATGACCAGTCCCAAGGAACAGCAGGTTTTCAGTGTGTCACTTGGAAATATTAAACACCATCTCCTTCTTCCCCTTTCTGCTTCAGAGCAGCCCCTGCACTGAGAGGCTGGCTGCCCAGCTGAGCCAAGGGCACCAAGTCCCAGCTGGGACATGGCACCCAAAGGGGCTCTGCCTGCTCCTTCCCCCCAGTCTCCCCATCCAGGCACGATGCCCTCCTGTTGGGTCACTCCAGGCTGGGGATTGAACCTTGCCTGGTGTCTCACACAAAGCACAGATGGTGGAACAAGAGGCATGGCCACAGTGCACACAAGCAGCTCACAGCCCTGTCCTTCCCCAGCCACCAGCAGCTCTCCCTGAGGAGGGGAAAAGCTTCACTCCATGTTCCCTGTTGGAGGGTGCCATGGGTGCCATCACAGTGGCAGCTGGGACACATCAGGGTGGCTCAGTCCTGAGGAGAGCACAGCATTCCCTGCCCACCCCAGTCCTGAGGAGAGCACAGCATTCCCTGCCCATCCTGCCCCATCAGAGCCTGTGCAGCCCCCAGCCCCAGCCACATCCCTTCCCTTGGTTAAATCGTCCTGCCCTCAGCCCAATCCTCTTACGCTCTCCCTCTCCCATTACAGCATCCTTAAATTAATGCTTGGCCAAGCGTGGGATAGAAGGAAATTAACCCTGGGGAGGAGGAGCAGTCTCTACAATGCTCTTATCACCTAAAGCACTGTTCCTTCCCTTCTCCCCCTCAGTATGCAGGGGGGACACAGGATCTACCACAATCACAGCGAGCATCCCTCGAGCACAGGCTCTCAGCCCCCACACCCTTGGCTGGTGGGTGCCAAGAGTCTCCTCTGGGCAGCCCTCTGCCTGGGAGGCTGCGAGGTCTGCCAGCTGTGCTTGGGTTTACACCAAAAACAGCCAGCTGGGAACTCACTGGGAGCAGTTCCAGAGCTGCCTGCACCCTTGCTGGGACACTTTGGGGTCCCAGGTCTGGAGCAAGAAGTCAGGAGGGATTTTGGATGCTGTGGGAAGCGCTTGTGACATCCACAGTGTGGGGAGCTCAGAGGAGCTGGAGTGGGTAGCAGGCAGGGATGTGGCCAGAACGAAGAGTGCCACAATACACACCCTGAACAATGCAGGGGACACTTCTTGCCTGTGCCGCTGTGGGGGAGCTGGAACACGTCCCTTTCAGAGGATCTGTGTGAGGCTGAGCAGACACCAAGGCCGTGACAAACAGGTCCATCCCCCTGGCTGGGATTCAGGCAAGACATGATGGCTTTTGGAAAAATGCCTCAGGGATGCGACCCCACTGCTGCCAGGCTGGTGCAGCTGTGGGACCACCAGGATCCCTCCCATGGAGCTGCCCTCTCCCAGGGCAGGGGTGGCCAGGGCCAGGAGCTCCTCGCCACAGCAGCGCTCCCGCTGATCCTCTCCGTTATGCAACAAATTATTCCACTCGCATTAATGACTTTGCGGCAAAGGGGGAAATGACATGAATGATTCCTGGTGCCGGGAGTGACTCACTTTGCACGATGGAGGGGAAGCAAACGGGGAGGGCGGGCTCAGGGGAAATTTGTTTGGGTCAGCATGATCAGCAGAGGGCTGGGGATGGGCTCAGAAGATCAACTGCTGGAAGCAGAGTGAAGGGGAAAGAAAGAGGCACTTAGGGACAGATCCCACCGCTCAGGAGAGGGCTGAGATGCCTCCAAGAGATGCTGGGATCAGTCATAACCACGGCATATTAGAACATCTGTTACTGTGCTGCCCAAGCCCCTTTTCTCACACCCCTTTTCCACCTGTCCTGCGACCCCAGAACCTGGCACCAGCAGCTGTCCCTCCCTGCTCCAGGGTCAGACAAGACCTCAACCAAGTGCAACCAGTGCTGGGGGTGCTGTACCACATCACTGAGCCACCCCAATCCAGCACGCCCCTAGGAGTCTAGCAGGATGGGCAGATGGCCCTTGAGGCAGCAGCAGGTGGGGGGACAGCAAAAGGGACCTGCCACATGGGCTGCAGTACAGAGCCTGGCATCTGACCCAGTCCCTTCTCCCTCACCTCTGGAGACTTCAATAAATCATACCATTAAAAATTAATGCATATTCCCTCCTGGAATAAATCAGAAGCTGTCAAGAGCCAGTGCTGCCAGCCACCTCCTGGGGACACCAGAGACCTGTGGAGACACACCGGGGACTCCAACAACCCACGGCCCAGCAGCACCAGGGGGGCTCTGCAGGGACAGAGGGCTGGGTGGATTATTGCCTTTAAACCCATTCAGGGGCTTTCTGTAAGCAATGCAATTTTAAAAAATTCAATCTCAGAAGAAGCGATTAACCAAAGGCCAGAGCAATGGCTCGCCTGTCTAATCTTGTTAGCGAGCAGGCCGGTTCCCATCCCACCCCACCACTGCATGGGCTGCAGGAACTGGTGAAAGCACACAGATGGCTCTTCCCTGGCTCCTGACCAGGCTCCTGATGGGTGTGAGAGTTTTCTGGTGCCTCTCGGCATCTCACAGGGCTACACCTTCCCCATCTGGGTGAAGGAAACCCCTCTTCCCTGTGACTCTCATCCTGGCCAGACCATCACCAATGATACTCCATCCCTAAAAAGCACTTTTTGGTGTCCAGTCACGTGGTTGGTAATGGGAAGAGGACAGGTAAGGGATTTGGTGCATCTCTGCTCTGCTGCTGGGGTCAGTGCCTAAGCCAGGAGCAGGGTCCCACTTTCTGCCCCACAGGCTCAATGACAGGCCATGCCAGTCTCTCATGGTAGCGTCTTGCCAAGAAGCCTGCCTCTTCTTCAGACTGTAGAGCCCCTTCCCAGCAGGACTGTCACAGCCATGGGAAGTGTCTCACAGGGACAACAGGACAGACCAGGGTGTCCAATCCATCCAGCTCTCAGTAGGGCAGAGCTAAGGCAGCAGATTTGTGCCACCACCCCACCTATGAGTTAGTCACTGCATCATTGTCCCTGACCTGCTCCCTAGAGGGGACCTCAGGTGAAGCTGTCCATCTCCACTGCCACCCCCTGGGGCTCTGAGTGTTCCCTGCCTTCCTACAGGCACTGCTGCTGCTGCTGCACGGTCCCTGACAGACTCTGTGAGCAGCCAGACCCCACACACCTCCCTGTGACCAGGACAAAGCCATCTGCCCGTTCCAGGTCCAGCAGAGCAGGTTTGTCTGCAGGCAGGATGTGCAGTGCCCCTGCTGGCACAGGGCACAACCCCTAAAACACTCACTGTGCATGAAGCTGGAGCAGGAATTGGGTGATCACACATGCTCAGAGTGGGGCTCCTGCTTGCACGTCCTGCAGACCTCTCAAGGCCCCCCATGTCCCCAGGTGGAGTGAGCAGGAGCAGCAGGGATGGGACATTGACCTTCTTGCCCAGAGTCCCCAGCATCAATGACAACACCAACCTCGGGTTGGGAGATGTGCCAGCTCCCAAAACAGAAGGGATCTCCAACCCAATAGGTTCAAAAGCAGAGTGCTTCCTGCCAAAATGGGGCTGGAACCTGATGAGCTGAGCCTTTGGGGCTGGAGAGGCACACAAGGCACAGACACAGAAGTGCACGTCAAGGGCAGCGAGTGCCTTCCCTGCCCAGCAGGGTCCATAGGTGACGAGCCCTGTCTGGACCACAGGGGAAACGTTCAAGGCAGCCCAGGTTCAGAGGCAGTGAAGGCGGCAGCTCTCCACATCCCCATCTCCGCCAACTGCTGTTGAAGGCAGCAGTATCCTGCCCCAGCTCCCTCCTGCAGGGCTCTGTCTCCAAACAAGCTAATTACTCTCGCTGCTCCCCAGGGGCTGCACCACCCCTTTGCATTTGAAGAGGAAGACAAGTTAACTTAAAAGCCAGAAGCAGCCAGAGCCACAGCAGCTCGGGGACAGGAGGACCCCAGTAAGAGCCTCCCGCCCAGCAGAGCCCGGCTGCCACAGAACATTTGCCAAGCCCTCAAAGGGAATATCGCTGGGAGCACTCGTCCCCCATATCCTGCCACTCACCCCCATGGCATGGCCTGCACCCAGCCCCAGCTGCCAGCAGAGCACTCTGGCATGGACAGTAGGTTGAACATGACCCCTGCACCCATCCACAGACCCTGCCCCACGGAAAAGGGGCTCCTCTGCCCCTTTGCTCCCACAGAAGCCGCTCGCAACAACCCCAGCAGCTCACTTGCTCAGCAATAACCCCCCTCAGCGTTCTGCAGTGTTAGTGAAGGGCTGTGATTCCCCAGCTCAAGGCAGAGCCCTCACCATGGCATCAGACCACCCAGCTCAGCCCCCGGCGAGTCACGACAGGAGATTGGTTTCACTGAGGGCTCATTTATCTGCGGCGTGATTAGAGAGCAGGGCTGGGATCCGGCGGCAGGAGAGCGATTTGCAGCAGATGGATTTATCATCTCCCAAGCACAGCAATTTGGCTTAAACAAAACCAAACCACTTCCCCTAATGAAAACATCACTAATGAGGAGTGAGGCAGAGGCAGCTCCATGAATGGGGTCTCTCCTGTCCTTCAGGGCTGGGGTGACCCACTGACATCTGGGCTGTTAATGCAGGAAGCTCAGGTCCAGCTGGGACATAGGGACCCAGAACACCTGGGAGAAACCAGAGTCTGCTCCAGGGACCAAACCTCCTCGTGTACTGGCTCCCAAAGCTCTGAGGGCAACTGGTTCCAGCACAACACACAGTATGAGAACAGCACTACCAAGTCGAGACATTTTCCAGTTGTAAAATGGCCAACGGTGAGGAAAAACTCTCTGCCCAGACACAGACCTGGTGAAAGAGGGTGTGCATGGCCAGCCCTGTGCAGCAGGAGCTGTATCCCTTGGCCAAAGTTGCAACAATCCATGAATTATGCATCAGCATCTGTAGAAATCAGCTGTTTAACCGGCCCAACCAAATCCAGCAACTTCCTGTCAATTAATCCTGTCAATTAATCCTGTGCCACCAATTCCCCATGGACTCCAACCTGCCTTTGCTTGCAGGGATGCAGCAGCGGCTGCCAAAACCTCAGCTCCAGCCCTTCCACCTGCAAAATCCAACCTGCCCATGAGCAGTGGCACCCAGCAGCATCACTCACATGCTCCTTGCCCTGTGTGTGGCTGGGAGCAGCATCCCTTCCATAAGGGACCCTCAGGATCTCAGCAATGCCACAACACCACATGAGAGAGAAGTCAGCAGCATCAGAGGGCTGCAGACAAGCCAGGACAGCAAAGAGGGAAGAGGAAGAGGGTACAGGTGCCAGGAGGAGGGAGACAGCAGACGGAGATGAGGCAGAGTCAGGCAGCAGTCCCATCGCCCCAGGAAGGTGCAGCAGCCACCGAGGGCAGGCGCTCTGGCACAGAGATGACCCATGGGAGCCCCTCACCTGGCACACGAGGGGAGACCCTTCCCTACAGCACCCCACCCTGGCAGAGAACCTCCTGGGAGCTCGGGGACCTGAGGGTCAGTGTGGCTTCCAGCCCAGCCTCACTGCCAGGCTGCAGGAGCAGGAGTGGCAAGAAGAGGAGGTTGCATGGGGCAGCAGCAGGAGGGGAGGCAGGTTAGCAGGGGAGCAGGTGGATGGGCAACACAGTTCCCATGGGTCAGACACCCAGGGGAAGGACACTGGTGGCAGTCACCTCTCCTGAGGGCTGCTGTTAGGAGGAGGGGACAACCCATGCTTGACAGTGACCAGAGGGATGCAGGTAGCTGGCCCTGCCAGACCCATGAGGACTGGGCTGTGCAGGGCTGTTCTCAAGAAAGCAACTGGGCAAGAGAAGGGCCTTTATTCTGGACGTGGGTGAGCTGGTTTTGGGCACAGTTCCCACCCGTCCCTCTCCTTGGGATCCATCCAGCACACAGGCACAGCACACAACCTGCCATGCACACTTGCAGCTGAGCTCCTGGCCAGTCCCTGCCTGTCCATGCCCTTGCTCCCACCCAATGATCCTGTCACTCCATCTTCCAGCTGCAGATCCCAGTGCTTCCCCCTACACACGCTATTATTTGGGACAGGCTACCACTGACACCTCCTCCACACTCTGGGAAATAAATTATGCCCCATGCAGATGAAGTCCTACGCCATGGCAAGCTGGTGGACATGTTCCCCCAGCTGGCTGATCAGGGGCTGTGAGCAGACACAATGAGCTGCGGGGTTTGCCAGCAGCAGAACAAGCCCCTGGCACAGGCCTGGCTCTGCCCATCACCTGGGGCCCTCCTGCAGCACTGCCAGGACACAGCTCCTCAGCTTTACCCCACGGCAGGGACTGGAACCCTGCTCCCACTGTTCTCCCTCTGATGTGTCTGTGGGGGACAGCTTGGCCCCACCTCTCCTTTCTTACTGCCATGAGGAGAAATACCTCTGAAACACCCTCCCTCGAGGTGGGGAGGAGAGCTCAGGCAGATGCTGTGCTGCTGCTGCGCTGCTGCCTAAGGCTTCCATCTCACAGGGTGGGCTGCTAGAAGTGCTAGGAGTTGGGGAGTCCCCATCCATCAGCTGTGCCTCTGGAGACAGGAGCATCCCAAAGCTCTGCAGATGATCTCTACAGCAATTGCTCAACCCTGCAAACGCTGCGGCTGCCTTTGGGGTGGAGCAAAGCGGCTGCTCGAGTCCCCAGATCATGACAACTGGAGGAGAAAAGCAGGGGTGAAAAAGCAAGGGTGAAAAGTGAGCCTCCTAACCCTTTTTCGGGGACCCAACAGCCCTGGAGATAAATCTGTCATTTTCCCAAAAGGCAGTTAGGGGCCTTGCCCCACCCCAGGCAGCCTGGATATGGACCCTGTGCTGGCACATGCTGTCCCACTCATAGGATACAGCATGGCTGGGAGGGGTTTGTCCAACGGGGTAAGACAAGTTCCAGGCCACCCACCCTTGTTCCAGATCTGGAGCCGGGGCAGCTGTGACACCCACACATCTCTGTGGAGCATCAGGCGGGAGGGAAACCCTTCTCCAAGCTCACTCACCTCTCACACTGCCGGCATGCAGGGTCAGGGATGTGGCACCTGCACTTCTCGGGACCAAGTGGCTCTGGATTCCCATTTCTCCTGCATGGAGAGCCATGGCCACAGCAGTCCTGAGACACTGGCTCTGGGCGCTGCTTGCACACTAATTGCTCATGCCATTAGAGGCAGGAGGAATAATGTAATTTATGGATGGCTTTTATTTCTCGCTAGCGTCATCTAAATATCCAGAAATGGACCAGTTTAATTTCCTGGTGTGTAACCTAAACATTTCCCTCCTCAGCACCAGGTGGGTGCCCAGGCTCAGGCTCAGCAGCCAGGCAGGCACTGCTGCTTCCTGCCACACACAGGGTCAGCACAGGCAGGGTCCACCCTGGCTCACCCAGCGCAGCCCCTCTGTGTTCTCCTGCACAAGGAAACACACTGCTGCTCTCCCCACTGCTCACACACAGGCAGTCCTCATTCACTCGGGCCTCTCACACACACATCCACGTGCCCACACAGCCAGGGCAGCTGGGCATCTCTGGAGATGCTGCAGGGGGTGGGGACTCTCACTGCACCCTCATTCTCAACAGCTTTTTAAATTTAAAAATGAGTGGACATCGTGGAGTGTGTCCACAATGGGGACACAGATGGGGGTCCTGCTTCCTGCTTAGCCCCTCTCCTTCTGGAAGTGGGTGTGCTAACCCTTCTGTGGGCATGCACAGGTGGGAATCACATTGCTCCATGATTTTGGGCAGTGATGGGAGGTAGCAGGACTGACTGCTCTCCCTGAACACACTGGAGCTGCTGTGGAGCTGTCCCCGAACACACTGGAGCTGCTGTGGGGCTGCCGCCTGACACATCCTGGTGGATGGGGGTCTCCAAAGCTGCAGGAACACCCCAAACCACTCATGCTTGACCCCAAGCAGAGCTGAGCTACCAAACAGCAGGTGCCACCAGCAACCCTCCTGTCTGCACACAGAGCCCACACAGGCACTGCCAGCTTCACCCCAGGGCATTGCTACAGCCCTGTGGAGCTGCCAGCTCCTCACCACATCTCCAGGGTATCAGGAGAGCCAAGACCAGGTTAGAAGGCACAGCGTCAAGCTAGTAAACCCTTCCTAGAGTGAAGGTTGCATCCCCTTCCTGCCTGCATCCCTTCCACACTTTCTGGGAGAAAGACAGCTTTCCCTGCATGGGGGAGGTCAGCTTCAATGCATTCAGCCAACTCAGGGGAAATCTGGGACTAGCTCCCTCTCCTCCACGGTGCTACTGCAGGCTCTGCCCTGGCTTGACGGAGATGGGACATGAGTGACATGCCCTACAGGGCGTGTTTCCCACTCTGGGAAATGAGGCAGATATTTCCACCCTTGTTCCCCAAAGCCCCATCCCTGTGGGCAGGGACTTGCATGGTGGTACAACTCCACTCCATCCATGTTTGCTGCACAGCTGGCTCAGAGGTAAGCCCCGGCATAAAAGGTCTCAGTCTTGGAGAGACTGGAATTTATTTTTAACTTTGATTTGATTTAAATCCATATGGACATTTTAAAGTTACCGGAGAAACCAAAAGTTGTGTGTGGGTTCCAAGTTCCTACACAGCTCAAAAATATCTTCCCTGCAGCACGTTTGGGCAGACAGTAAGCAGTGCTTCCCATGTGTGGGGCTGTTCAGGAAAGCAGAGCAGAGGTCCTGCTCTGCTACCACCACCTATTTGAAATCCTGGAGCAAATCCTGAAATCCACCCCATCCAGACTTCAGCAGGAAAAACATCACCAGGACTCGGGGAAGCTGCCTGTGCCCACACAACACTCCCTGCGGCACAAGGACACCGAATCCCACTGGCCAAGGAAAGGTTCAGCTCCCTCGGGGTCCCAGGAGGCAGCAGGGAACTGCTGCCCCATTTCACAGCTGCAACAGAGGCCCTGAAAGAGGACAGGATTTGGCCTGATCTGCGGAGAGCACGTGGGGAAGGAGGGGTGTTGTGAGCTCCAGCCCAGCTGCTTCCCTATCGGACAGTGGAAGATGAGGTGTGACGGATGGACAGATGCTGTGGGATGTGGGATGCTCGGCAATTCCCTCACCGGGCAGCGGATGAAGGGGAATACAATAGGGTTACAAATGGGTTGTCTTAATCCTCTCAGTCCCACAGCTATCCCATCCAGGGGCAGGACATCTCAAGGGGTGCTCTAGGGGACACCGGGTGATGGTGAAGGCACCGTGGTGCTGCTGGGGTTTCCTGAGTGAAGTGAGCCTGTCTTCCCTGGGGAACCTGCTCCTGTCCTCCCTGAGGAACCTGCTGCCGGGATGCTGCTGTGCCACCCCAGGGCGCAGAGAGAGCCCAGCGCCAGACCCTGGCGTCCCGAGGGGCTTGGGCGTAACAGTGCGGGAGTGTGAACCTGGGGGCGGCCAAAAGCGATCCCAGCATTCCACCCCCCGCCCGGGGCCTTTTCCTTGCCTCGGGACAGCCCCTGCAGGCTGGGACCAGCCCTATGGCCCCGGAGCACCCTCCCCCGGGCGCCGGGACTGATCCCCTGCTCCAGCGCCGGGGTCGCGGCCGTTCCCCCTCTCCCGAGCAAGGCGTGCGGCGAAGCGGAGCGGGCAGGGAGCGGGGCAGGGAGCGGGGCAGGGAGCGGGGCAGGGAGCGGGGCTGGGAGCGGGCAGGGAGCAGGGCTGGGAGCGGGGCTGGAAGCGGGGCAGGGAGCGGGGCAGGGAGCGGGGCTGGAAGCTGGGCAGGGAGCGGGGCTGGGAGCGGGGCTGGAAGCTGGGCAGGGAGCGGGGCTGGAAGCGGGGCTGGAAGCGGGGCAGGGAGCGGGCTGGAAGCGGGGCTGGAAGCGGCTGCCCGGGACCGCCCCGCGCCGTGTCCGAGTGGCTGCTGCACCTTCCCCGGCGGCGGCACTCACCCGTCAGCTGGTCGTAGGAGCCGTCCAGGTCGCGGGAGTCGGACAGGCTCTCCTTCCTGCCCTTGCTCCGCATCTTCCCGCCCCGCCGAGCGGCGGGGGGAACGGCGACGGGGCGCACGGGCTGCGCCGGCGGGCAGGGGCTGCCCGCGGCCGCCGCCTCCCCCCGCCCCGCCGCTCAGCGCCGCTCAGCGCGGCAGCGCCAAGGGGCCGGCGGTGCCGGGAGCTCGCCTCGGCTCGGCACGGCTCGGCTCGGCAGCAGGAGCGCGCAGCCGCCCCGGTCCCCGCCGCCGCCGGGGCTGGGCACCGCCGCCCCCTCCCTCTCGTCCTTCCCCGCCTCTTCCCGGGAACCGCCAGCCCGGCCCCGCCGCCGCGGGGAAACTGAGGCACGGGCGGGGGGCGGAGAGCGGGGGCGCTCCCGGGAAGAGGCAGGCAGGGAGGGAGCTGCTCTGGACCGCGCCAGGTGCTGTGTCCGGCGGCTCGGGAGAGCCCCGGGCATCAGGCACCGCGCAGGGACGGAGAAGGGGACAGAGATGGAGAAGGCGCGGGGCAGGAGGGGTGCAGACCCGCCTGCGGGCGGGCGATGGTGCCCCGAGCCCTGAGTGTCAGTGCCCATCCCGGGCTGCGCCGTGCGAGCCCCAGGAAGGGAAACCCCGGCCCTGGCCGGTCCCGCGGGGCTGCTGCACCTCCGCCCGGAGGGAGAGGCTGGATGAGAAACCGGCCCGAGACGGAGGGGATGGGCAGGGTCGGAAGATGCAGGAGAGGGGTGGGGAAGGCGGCCAGGTCCCTCTGCCTGCAGCCAAGCACAGAAGTGGATCCCACTGCCGTCCCCATCCCGAGCATGGCTTTCCATGCAGGGCTGGAGTCTTTAGCAGGATTTTACTCCATCTCCTGCAGCCGCAAGGAAAGGGTGAAGCAGCTGCATACTCGGGGAGGCCTCCACAGGCACGGTGCTGCAAGAGAGGAGCTCACAGCCCACCGGTACATCTGGCACTGGGAACTCGATGTCCCGCCGCTGCCCCTGGTTATTTGTTGCCATCTGTGCACGCAGCCATCCCCGGGGGATGCCGACTGTGCTGGAGAGTCCCGTCCATGGACAAAGCCAGGGGCTTTTGTCATGCCACTGCCTGAGTACTGACTGCACCGTGACAGGGGTCCTGGGCACATCTCAGAGCCCGTCCAGCTCCCAGCGCTTCCCAGCGCTCCTCCCTTCATTGTCTCACCCATGCAGAGAGGCAGAGGAGAGCAGGGGCTGCGGGAGGAGGCAAAGCATCCCGCCTGATGCCAGCCGGGCACACGGGAGCCGCAGGGCAGGAGGGAATCCAGAGCAGAGGAGGGAGGGCCGTGCTCACGAGGCAGCATGTTGTCAGCGTGCTTTGGTGTCAAGCCATGAAAGAAGCCGCCTTAGCGAGGCAGTGATGCTTAGCAACTGCCTGGATCTAAAAATAAGAGCCATTTAGCAAGGAAAACGCAGTGGAGAAATGCTCAGAGAACTAAACACATTCCCCCAGCCCTCCCCGTGGCCCAGCCAATGCACAGAGCCTGCCTGCCCTGCCTGCCCGGAGGGAAACTCCCGGGACAGCTCCGGCAGTGCCCCCTCTGCTCGGCCTGACAAGCAAAGCTGGAGCTGGCCAGCCCACAGAGCCCCTGCACTCCTGGCCTTGTCCATCCTGCTGCTCCCTGGCCTCCTCAGCCTCCCCCCTCCAGCCTCTCTACCACGTGCGTGCCCACATTTCCTTGGCTGCCTTGGGGACCAGCAGTGTCCCAGGGAAGTGGGTTGGGAGCTCTGTGTGATCCATGCCCACCCTCACCCACCAACTGCACCGTCCTTGGGGTCCATCCTGCCATGCATGTGGCAAGCCCAGCAGAGCTGCACAGGGAAGTTTTCACCTTCTGCCATCCCTGGTCCACTGGGAGGCAAACATGGCTATTTTTATCCCAGCTAAGTGCTCCTGTTCTAGCAGGCAAGCAGGAGATGCTTTGCCAGGCTGGGCAGAGGGGGAAAGCTGGGAGGTTTGGTGGGTACCACAGGGGAGGCTGGGGCAGCCCCAGGCCCAGGCTAACATATCCCACCACCCCAGAGTGTAGAAAAAGGGGGACACAACTCACTTGATCGCTGGTTACAGCTCCTTTCTGTAGCAGACATGAGGGCTGGGCATTCTGCCAGGATTCACAGCCTCTGAGCCTTTCTCTGCTTGGGAAAAATACAACATCCTCCCCTAAATGTTCCTCTGGGCACTGGGGGTCTGCAGGCTGCCAGGGGAGGAGCAGCAGGAATGGCTCTGGTCTCTGCCCTCCTGCCCACACCTAGACAGGTGCCCTGCTGTGGGTGCATGGCTGCTGAGATACCTCAGTGAGTGTGTCTGAACAGGGACACAAACAGCAGCAAAGTCACCCCAGAATGCTGAGCATCCCTTGCAACACGTCTCAATCTCACCGGGACGTGCTGCAGATGCAAAAAGAGCGGGCCAGGCTGAGGAAAATCACCTGAGCAGTGTCTGAGGCTTTAATCAAAGTGTCCCTTGTGCAGCCTGGCTGCTGCTGGCCACATCCACCACAAAAGCAATCAGCAGGCTCAGGATGGGCAGGAGCCAGCTGCAGGCAGGGCTGGTGGTCTGCACTGTGGAGGTGTCACTGGATTAACTATTTCCAGGGGAGAGAAAGAGCTCTGTCAGCTCCTGAGAGCCCAGACCCCAGTTACACGGGGTAACTGGGAGGAAGGGCCGTGCTCTAGGTGGCCAGCACATGGCACAGGCTCCACAGGCACAGCTAACCACAAAACCCATGCTCCAAAGCCCAGGGCCAGGGGAGTGTGGAGGGCAGGCAGCAGGGAGATGGACTCAGCCTGCTGGGGCAGGCAGGGGTCTGGTGGATGCACTCAGGTCCCCAAACTCACCTCTGCAACAGCAGCAGAGAGCTATGACAAAAACAGGGCCATGTAAACCAGCCCCAGGGCTTGGCACAGCCAGCAGAGGGGTGGGATGAGTAGGAAACAGAGGGAGACAGGCTGGGGGTCCAGTGGTGCTGCCTATGAGGTGTCCCCAGGCTGTGTGAGGCAGGGTGTCCCTGGCACCGCTCAGACACCCTCCTCATGATGGAAATCACCCAGGCATGGTCCCCGAGGGGCCTCTCTGCCAGAGACAGCAGAGCTTTGATAAGGGACATCCACACAGGATTCCTGCTGCCCCCCAGGCAGTGAAGCTGCAGCCAGGAATGACTCTTAGGGTGAGAAGGGCTGGACAGAATGAGCAGGGTCATGCTGTCCAGGAGCCTTGTTCGTTCCCAGCTCATCATGGGGCCACTGCAGCCTTGTCATAACTGGGGAAGAGAACAAGTTTGGAAATTCACCAGATTAAGAGTCTGGCTGGAGACAGAACTGAGCTAGGCTGCCAGCAGCCTCATCCACACCCAGGCTGGACCGAGCTGAGCCCACTCACAACCATCCCTGCTCCTCCTCCAAGATACTTACCCTGCAATACTGGACTGATCCCTTTAACTCATCTTTGCCTCCTGCTCCCTGCTGGGACACCCCAGCTCTGGGGCCACAAGTCCCTACACTCCCCTGCTGAAAACCCTGGGCTCCACACAGAACCCAGAGAGTCCCAAACCACAGAAGACAACCCTGGAGAGGAGCCAGGAGTGCTTGAGTCTGCACCTCAGGGGTGGAGGAATGCAGGGGGATCTCCCCCAGGCCCTCTGCTCTCTGCAAGCAGCCTGGGGTGGGCATGATTAGGGGACAGGGAGAGGGAGAGACATAATTTAACATTTCATTAGGTAACTACAAGGCATTGATCTGCCCTACCATCCTGCACACTCTCTAATTGCAAATCTCCATTCTTATTAGTTCTATCGAAAAAGCAGAGAGCAGCACTCAGGAGTCTGATCCTATCTTTAGGAAATTTCAAACAGAGATGTAATTGTGGAGTGCTCGAAATCACGGTGCTTTACCCACTGTTAACAGTATTTTAAAGCCATGATCATCAATAGCAGTCCTCGGGATGAGCTCCCAGCAGATGCCATTAATCCTATTTTGGCTGTGGTCACCTGGTGTCTCTGGGCTCAGATTTACACTTGGTGACAAGGGACAGTTCTGCTTCCCCAGCAGAGAGGGCTCCCAGGCAGCCCTCAGGGACTGGCTCCAGAGGCAGAGGGCAAGCATGAGAAGCTCCTTAAACCAGCTTCACCCCTTGCAAATGTGCCAGCAGATGGAGAGGAGCAGCTCTGCACCAGGGGCTGGCACAGGGATGGATGTTCATGGCCATGCAGGGGTCTGGGGAGAGCTCCAGGCAGGGCAATGGCCCCACTCAGGAATAAACCACGACATTTACTACATCTGCAGAGGAAATGGATCTGGGTGACACAAGACCAGGATGGGCCCCTCGGTCTCTGCAGAGAGATGGGAATCTTGGAACAGCTACAGCAGACCAGCAGGTCCCTGGGAGGTGATGCCCAGGGGGGACATCAGCCAGGACACACACAGGGGAGGGCTGCTCCCATCTCCACTAACCCACCCTGCAGGGACACATGGGCAGGTGGGATCCATGGTGAGATTCAGACCTGGGGGGAATTTCAGCTGCTGAAAAATCTTGCAAAGCTGGAGGAGGAACAGATGATCCTGCAAGCTGCTGGGAGAGCCTTGCAAGCAGGAATGCTGCAGGAGGAAGGGAAATTCCTCTGTCAAATGCAAACTAGCAGGTGTGAGAAATCTGGGTGTGCAGGAGGGAGAAAGGACTTTGCATCACACCCTGTATCCTCGAAAGCCAGGCACCTGCCTCTGCTTATCCCTCAGCAAGGAGGGATTCCCCAGCATGGCCTCACTGCTGCGTGGGCTGCAAGGGGGCTCTGTGTGCCCCCAGAATGTTTCTTTGCCACTTCTGCACAACAGATACAAAATCTGTGTGAAGAAAAGGCTTAGTCTGGGAAGTGGAGACAGGAGCATTCCTGGGCTCAGGACATACCCTGCGTCCCAAAAGCCCTCCCAGCATTACAAAGCGTCTCGTGTTTGTGTGCTCAGTGCCTGTGGGCTCAGGTTTTAATTAAAGAGGAACTAGATACTATTTCCAACCTTCATTTATGCCACGCTGGATGCCACACCGGGGACTCTTTGAGCAGCTCAGGTCTGCTAGGAGAACAGATGTGCATCTCTGTCACGAGCGAGTCCCCACTGTGGACACGTGTCCTCCTGCACTGCCAGGGCAGGGAAACGACATCTCCACTGTGACTCGGGTCTCAGCACTCTGCTCTCAGCTGCCCATCCCAATCCATCCTATCCCATCCCACTGGCCTGCCACTGGTTGCAGCAGAGGGGCTGAAAGCAGAGCATGGGACTGGAATGCTGCTGGAGCCCCCCTTGTAGGCTGGGAGAACAACAGGATTGGAACTCCTGAGCAGCCACAGGTCATCAGAGCATCCCAGCCCCTGCACACTGTTGGGAGGGCCCTGGTTTAACCCTGGAGCAGGGGAGCTCCAGCTAATTAGTCATTAATTGCTTCAGAAGGGAAAGGAGCCAAGACAACCTCTGTGTGCCTGTAGCAGAGTGACCTGTGGGCCCTGGGACACAGCCAGCTGCACATCACTGAGCAGTGGCCGAGGGTCCGTCTGTCACAGCAGAGCTGGACAAGCAGACCAGCACAGTGGGTGTCCATCCCAGCAGCCTCCCCAGCCCCTTCCTGCCCCCATGGGACTCCTGGGAGCTCCCAGCCTCTGGCAGCAGCTTGGCAAGGCTCTGAGCTTGCTGCAGTGAGAGGCAAGCCCGGCTCATTTAATCTATTCAATTGGATTCAATTTCCAGCCACATGATTCAATTAGCCCTGGAGGGACAGCACAGAGAGCAGAAGCTGCAGAGCATGGTCCAGCCCGTGCTCTGGCAGCTGCCAAGCTGGGAGAGGGCAGCACTGGGCCCTGTGCTTGTTCTGGCCCTCTGGGATGGGCTGAGATGTCAGGGGCTCCAGGGGAGCCCCATTCTGTCCCAGGGCACAAGCTGCTGGTCCTGAGTGATGTGTAGGCAGCTGGAGGGCACCGCTGGGGAAGCCCCATCCTGAACATCTCTCTTTGCAGCCAGTCCCAGCCCTGAGGGCTGACAGCCACACTGGGTCAGAGCTGAGGTCTGCAGCCCTGAGCACCTGCCAGGGTGGCCCAAAGAAGCTTTAGAAAGACAACAGCATCCAGCAATGCTCCCTTGAGGGTGCTGCCTATCGTACACATTTGGGATCAGCCCTCTGTTTAATCAGTGTCCCCCTGGGCACAACCACACTGTGCTGTACATGGGAGAGCCAGGGCTCTGACCAGCAAAGGACCAGGGGTTTGCTACTACCTGCTCCTGGCAGCTCCAAAGAACACACAAAACACCATTTGGAGCTGCTGGCCCATGCAGGGAAGACTCAGCTCCTGAGGAGCTGCCTCTCTCTCAAGTCTGCATGAAAAGTGGGACCTGTAAGAGCTCAGGAAAAAGAGATCAAAAATCAGTGGCACTTACAAAACAACTCTTAGTAACTCCCTCCAAAGTTTAGCTCAAATTCAATTCTCTTCCAGGTCATTATTTTGTAAAGTATTTGTCTCTCTGCAGCTGCTGCATAATTTAAAGGTAGCAATCTGACTTCTCCCCACACTCCCCAAGCCTCAGAAACAGCTCTTCCAATAACAGACAGAGTTATGAATTAGATATAACAAAATACACTCACCTGCTCAGATCAGATACAGGGAAGTTGGAGGCTGTCACACACATCCTGAAGCTGAACATTAAGATTTAAATTACTTTCTGCTCAGTTCAAGCTGGCCTCAAAACACAAATTGTAGTAGGGTGTTTAACAAAGCAGACAAATGTGCAGCAGAATTTGTGAGCAGGAGTCTGCTGACACCAGCAACAGAGAGCATCACACACAGCCAGGTCCCTGCATCCCTCACTCACGGGCTCAGCCTTGCTCGAGGTTTCCTTAGTGCCAGCCCAGGGACACGCAGGAGGAAGAGGGCTGCTGAGTCCTGGGTGGTACCTGCACACTGGACCAAGGACAGAGCATCACTGTGCAGCACCACAGCCGCCCTCTGCTCAGGCTGGAAGAGCCCAAGGGCAGCGATAGCCCTGCTGCAGCCAGTGTGCCACCAAACGGTGACAGGGCCACTCCCCAGCCACCCCACTCTCCCTCCAGTGAAGGACAAACACCGCACACTCTGGACAGACGGGGCTCTGCTATTTATTGAGCTCTAGGTTTGTATGTACATCCATTTACAGTGCTTGGTTCAGTGACAGTGTGACAAGAGGACATGTATCACAGTCTTCCCCAGCTCAGACTTGGGTGAGGGCTGGGCTCAGGAACTGATCCTACACATGCCTGGGCTTCTATGAGCATCCCAGCAAGGGAGCACCCTCAGGGAGACAGGATAGCTGAGCCCAGAGTGAGAAGCTGAAAAGTCCAGAGGCTGCCAAGTCAGAAGCAGACTCATCCCAAACTCTCTCATGTATGTGTCCAGGCTCGGCCTAAATGGGCTCAGAGAACAGGAGGCATGAGGACAGCTGGATGACTCAATGCTCCACCAGTCACAATGCTGGGGCTGCACCTCAAGTCCCCTTCAGAAGGTGAGATCCCACCCCTCAGAGAGTGAGATCCCCCTCTATCCCCCCAGACAAGCACCACGTACTGCAAACAACTGTTCCTCATTTTCCACTGGAAAAGCTGCCTCCTCTACATGCCCTGGCTTGTTCTCAAGCAGTGATTTTATGGAGCCTGCTTGCTCTCCCCTAAGCACTGTCCCTCTGACACATACTCATTCCCATACACTTGCATGGCAGAAAGCAAATAAACGTCTGGCTTAGCTGTTAAAAGCCAGACAATTCCCTGCTGAGGAATAGTATCATCTGCTGAGAGAAGCCAGTGCTCCCAAGGAAAACACAGGGATGTCATCAGTGTTGTGCCCAGTGGGTGGCCAAGGACACAGCTCTCAGTTTCCCATGCTCATAGCAGGTAAGATGAAACATTAACACAATTAACGCACAATAGCATGAAAAAAGCCTTGCCTAAAAATGGTAGTAAATGAGCATGACATCCACATTACTCACACTAACCTACAAGGCTAAGAGCAGGACTAGGCACTTTTTAAAAAAAACATCTGTTTTCTAGGGGGAGGAAAAAAAACTGTGGATCTGGGATGTAAAAAACTTCTCTACTTCAGTCCACCAAGTCAGGCCAGATCCTAATATCATAACATCAGTGCTGGGAGCTGAAAATGCATGAGCAGGGAACAGGTGTGGAACAGGTGTTCATGCTGCGTATTCCTGAGCTGGAAGCCTGACACAGCACTCTAAACAGGCTCTGCCAGATGTGGGCACCTCTGCAGCACTGGCTCTGGGAGCAGAGAGGTGCCTGTGCCCCAGAGCATCATCCCAGAGCTGCTCCTTGGGAAGCCCTCAGCAGACACGGCTGAACGTCGCTTGGTGAAGACAGGAGGGCAGGAAAGTGAAGTCACTACTTCTCCAGATGCATTTTAACTGTGTGCTACACACAAAGGAAAAACTGGAGACTTCTTCATTTATGAAGGTCACCAGGCACCTGCAAACATGTGCAAGGCAGATGTTCCTGTGAGGAAGAGGAGGATTGTCGCAAAGCGGTCTCTGATGGGCAACAAGGTGAGTGGGGAGAAGGAGTCAGCCTCTGCCCCATGAAAACCAAATATCTAAAAATGTCCCTCTACCTTAGAAACAGCAGATGAGCTGGGGCTACCGGAAGCAACAGTGACCCCAAGCAGAGCTGGTCTCCAGTAGCAAAGTGCTCTGTTTGATGACCCATATTCTTGGATCCTGGCTCACAATGGACCCTGCAAGCCAACAGCCTTGGAAGCAAAGTTTCCCCTTTTCCAATGGCTTGGTTGAAGTGACACTTTTTGACTCAGGAGACAGCAGTGAGCAAGGCCTGCTCCTTGGGGAAACTGTTTTATAATCCAAAGCCATTCCCAATGGGATTGCAATGGATTTGACTTACGTGACAGGAGGACACGTTGACCCAGGCTGATGGACAAGAACAGCCCTCACCTGGGACCAAAGAGCTTTCCCCATAGAGCAGGTGAGCAATCTCTACCCAGAACAGTTTCACACAGCTGGGCTGGTTTTATTATTTCAGTTGTGAGCTCTCCCCAGCTCTGCTACAAAGGTTTCCAGTGCATTTTCCCTGAGGCTGTGGAGGGAATGTCCCATTGCTATGTCACAGGAATGGCTGCCCACTCCCGCGGCACCATAAAAAGTTGCTTCCTCCTCAACGTGCCAATCAGCTCTCCTCAGCCCAAGTTCTGTTTAAACACATTCCTTTGGGATCAGACACACAGCAGCAAGGCGTTCCCCTAAAAGAAACTCAGTCCCTTCCGCAGGCACAGGGGCCCGGCCGCAGAGCGGAGTGTCCCTGCCCACCGGGCCGCCCGGCTCCGCCCGCGCTGCCGCAGCGTCCCCGCCTCACGAGATCGTCGAGAATTCCTTCAGCAGCAGCTCCTGGCTCAGCGTGTTGAAAGCAAGGTTCTTCCTCACGTTGATGCTGATGGAGCGAACCTGACAGAAACAAAACGAGATGTTTTAGCCACGGGACTCGTCCTGGCTCCTCATGAGCCCGGCGGTTTTGACACTGCTGACCTCCATGCCCAGCATGAAGCTGTTTTGCACTTCCAGCTGCACAAAAATTGCTGCAGCAAGCTCTCACTGAGACTCCAGCCTAGCAAGGAAATGCTGAGGTTCAGCTGTTCCTTGGAAAAACAGGAATGTCTACAGTGACATCCCAGCAAGGAGAGTAAACTCCCAATGAGACAGGGATGGGAGAAGATGCTCTGTGTGGATGCAGGATGTGATGTCGTTCCTGTTCTGGGGCAAAGAGATGGGGGAAGTGAGCATTCCCAGGCTGCAGCCTAAAGATCATATTTTATCAATGCCCACCAGAGTGCCAGTGAGCATTTCCCAGATCCGTGTAGTGCCATGGCCTCTGTCCTGCTCCAGAACCCCAGAGCCAAAGATACAGACTGAAGGGGAGGACAGAGGCCATGCAACTGTGCTGTAAACACAAATCATCACCCAGGCTGGCAGAAACCCCTGGGTTCAGAGCCAGCTGTGTGTATTCTGAGTGCTGTACACATGCAGCTTGGCTCACTGGCTGTCTCTGAAGAAGAGACACCTTTATCCCTCAATGACACCCAGACTTCTGGTCACCCACAGAGCACAAAGAAGAGCTGGACAGCCCTGTTGACAGCAGCTTCCCTTCCCCCCTCGTGCCAGCAGACTCCCTGGCCAAATACGCAGGCCCCAGACTGGGCTCAGTCTCAGCTGCACTTGGCAACGAGAAAACAAAGTCAAACATCATCTGTGTCAGTGACTGTGCAGCAGTGACAGAAAGCAAAACTGACACAAGCTCATCCAAACAACAGGATTACAGTTCCCAGAGACTTGGAGCCTGTGATAATAAGGTTGTTGCTGACCTGGTTAGTGTTTTGTACTTTCTAAAAGCACTGGAGGAAGAATTCCATAGATGCATAATGAGGAATCCAATACCAGGGGCTGGAAGAGCATATATATACACACTGCTGAGGGTCCCACTTGCTACCCAGTGAGAAAAACACACTGAAAGGGCAGAAAGCTACCCAAAAGGCAGAATGTGTAAGAAAGGGAAGGAAAGCAAAACTTGGAAGGTTATCAGGGAAAGCTGTGAAATGAACCCCAGTGAGCCCCATTGCATAAACCCTAACAACTCGAGCACACCAGCAAAGATGAATACCCTAAGAGACAAAGTACTTAAGTTTTAAGTAATCTGCAAAAACCACAAACTCTCCTTCATCAGGATGCTTGGCAGAGACCCCAAGCATCTTTGTTCCCTTGGAGCACCCCTTCAACTCTCTGCTTTAGGTGTTTTTTGACTTACTCCATCCTCAAATAGTTTGGGACCACATATTGCAAGATAAGCACGGTTGTACCCTGTGTTAAACACCACTGCAAGGGGTCTCCAGAGCACTGGCTGGCACAGGTCTGTCCTGCTGCCAGGAGACAGGAGTCCCACTAACAGGATTTGGTCCCAGTCCTGCCAAGTGCTCCAATGATCCAGTCAGTTCTTACAAGAAGGAAAGAACACGAGCAATGAGCTGTGGGGAGTTCTCTGCTCTGGGGAATATCAGTGCCTGAAGAAAAGGGGCAGATGCTATAAGCAGTATCCTTATTCTGACTAAAAGCATTTCTGTGGGTCCCAGCAACACAAAGTACAAGCAGTAATGAGCTCCTGGACTCAGGAGCTGCTGCCAGGACTCAGGCACCAGCAGCAGAAGATTCCCAGCTTGTATACACATCAAGGTCTCCAAGAAGGAGTCTCTGCAAGCCCAGAAAGTGAGGCTGGAGTGGCACAATGAGAACACAGGGCTTAGCAGAAATTGTAGCTATGGGGTAGAGCACAAGAAATTAATTAGCCTGATTAGTTTGCAAAGAGAAGGAGGAATAGAGCAAACACACTCCATTATGTAAAATGAGGTCAGAAAGAGAACAGTGAGTAATATTTATCTGGCTCCCCAGGGATGGGGCAAGAAATACACAGCCTAATTTAGACAAAGAAGATTTACACAGGAAAAGAGGAAATACTTTTAAAACCTATGGGCTGTGAAGCAGTGGAGGAGCTCACCTGAAGCTACTGTGGAGCCAGTGTCATTTAAAGACAGCTTCAAGTTACAAGAGAAGCTTTAGACACAAACTTTGGTCAAGAGCAGTCTAGATGAACGTAGATCTCCCTTAACACAAACTGGGGAGAAGAGTGGGCATAGTAACACACAGGAGTGACGTTTACACAAATCTCTGCCCAGCACTACTTCTGCTGTGAGGCATCAGGCAGCCTGAGCCAACCCGCTTAAAAGGTAAGAATAGCTCAAATTAAAGTTAAATCAAGTTATCTCCAGCACCAGGGCTCAGCACAGGGAGCCAGAGCTCATCTCCCTTTTGGAGCTGGAAGAGCAGACAGTTACACAGGGAAGTGTCAGTCTGTAACAAGGATGCATTTCAGAAGCTTCCTATAGTGTATCTAAGCTGCTCCATAAGGATACACCCCAGGACTCCTAGCTCTCGGTGCAGTGGGCAGCCCAAGCCTGGAATTTTCCAGATCCCTCCAGACTTACACAAAGTCAGAACTACAGAAATTAAGGTCAGAGCTTTAACATTAATTCTGCTAGGAAGTACCAGCAGAGCACATGTCCTCTCTTGCTTCTGTATGGAGCATCCTGGAGAATTAGGGACAGAAGAACTCTAAAATTGTTTTCTTACTATCAGTCCACAAATGTTGAAAAAATGGAAAATGCACAAAATACTGACACCACCTGTGGAAGAATGAGTAAATGAAAGAATGGATGAAACAAGGGCATTAACCATGGGGGGAAACATGATAAAATTTTAGTTTTGTGTCATCAGAGCTGGAAGTGTGCAAGGTTGTACTGACACTCCTATTTCACAGCAAGTCTCATCAACTAAACCTATTCCTAATCAACAAGTAGTCCTTAAATTATTTGTACAATGGGAAGAACATTTACACTGACTACTACACTTAATTGAAAGTCAAATTAAGATAATTTCCCCAGTCGAACTCAATCCCTAATCAGACTATGTTGAGACTGATGAAACCTATCTAACTGCAGAGACAGTGAATGCTTTGGAAAGACGCTGAAATCTCTTTCCACACATTCCTCCAGCTGCAATGTGAGGGTCCAAAAGCTCACATCCAAACCATTCCTTTCTATCAAAGCAGCACAGACCTCAAATGACATCCCTGAGGCTTCAAAGGAAAAGAAATAAAAAGTGTAAGAAAACTTCTTAACTTCATTCCTTCAGCCCCTCAAAGGCAGCACAACATGCTGAAAAACCCAGCTGATAAAACAATCTGCACATCACCTTCCACCACAATGTGGCCGCAGTATCGCAGCCTTTGAAAACCTCTTTGTAAAGGGAATGGGAGAAGAAAGCAGATTCTTCTTTGGGATTAGCAAGAAAGAGCAGCACTGAGGCAAAGCAGGAGAAGTGAAGCAGTGAATTAGCAAAGCAGGTCAAAGGAGTGAGAACAAGATTTCTAAGCATAAAGGAGCCCCCAGAATGGCTTGGGGAAGCTTCTGCTCACCTACTTAATGGGAGCAAAGAGAGATAAAAAGGCAGCTGAAAAGGAAAATGTCTCCTCTGTGTCATTCCCCACCCAAGAAGGGTTTGCTTTGATGCAAACATTTGCAGACAGTGATAAGAAAACCTGGCAGAATCTGGAAAGAATTACTTGCAAACGGATCCTGTCCAGGAAGACCTGATGGGAACAATGTGAATTCAGAAACTTGTAGTTCACCACCAGCCCTGAACTTTTGGTACAGCTCACAAAGAGATTTGCAGCAACTTCCCTCTGCCCCCTCCATGAAATCCTGCAAACCTCTGAGGTTAAACCCAAAGCACTGGGTAGGGGGGTATTATCCAGCATCAGACCAGCAACAGAAACTGAAGTACAGACTCAAAATCTTCACAAAAACAAAGCAAGTACCTGGTTTGAAGGGACTATGGGAAGGACAGGGCAGATTAGGGCCTTTTTTGATGAGTTGTTTGAACAATTAATAGAGCCATCAGTTACTGTGCACCTAGAGAAAAGCAGAGCGAGGAGGCCGGGAGGCCAAGTGGATTTGCTGGAGACAAATCACAACGTATCAGGTTCATTCCCCGCTGTGCCGAGGCAGCGGCTTAATGGAATGCAGGGGATTTTCTGTAGCTGTGAGTAAAGAACGTTAATAGGGTCCCAATTCTCAGGGCATCTAGAGATGTGGATTAAACTGATTCACAACTGGGTCAAATCAGCACATTTATACAGTAATTATTCAGGCTTTTATATGCTCTTGAGGAGAGGGTCCCAGGGGTACCTGGATGGGCAATTTTCACCAGGGAGTTGACGGGCTGGTTATGATAAACAGATTCTTAAATGATACAAAATTGGGATTTTGAAAAAAAATAGGAAATTGGTCTAGGAAGAAAATAATTTTAGCTGAAATGTTTCATGGCTGTGATGATCATAGGACTGAGAATGTAATTTTAATCAATTGGCATGATTGGCCTGAGCTTCTGCCAGACCAAGTGGAAAGTGGGACATGCAGGAAGCAGGGCAGTCATGTGGCAAAGGAGGAGGAGATGCTGGCTGAGGGTGGGAGCCCTTGGGACAGAAGAGATGACAACAGAAACGGGAATGTGTCTTATTTCTAGAGTTCAGTAATAGAAAAAGCCTGTGTCACAGGAAGGCTATGGCCAAATTTCTTTGCTGTATTCCAGGAAAGCTGTGTCAAACAGCAGGCCAGAGAGACAAAAACAGGCACAAAAGAACACAGAAAAATAGCATAGAAGCAATTGCAAATGCTTTTGCCCATATACTACCCAATGTCAGGGCTGGAATGACCCCAAGAAAGTTAAAAGCATGCTGTAAAAGGAAACAAAAACCATTTCAGGTGCCTGTTCTGGAGCAGAGCTGACAGAAGGATGCACAACAACATGCCCCAACTCATGGAGACTCGTGATAGAGTAGGCAGGCATCAATTACTCATCAATCAGCAGGGACAGAGCTGGGAGAAAGAATCAATTCTCAGACTGGTGGAGAAGGTTGCCAAAGTTAGAGATCCCTCCCTTTTGGTGAAGCTGTAATGATTCAAGAGTGAGGCTTCCCTCACACACCAGTCACTACAAAAACACTGCCTCCATGCTCATGTGGCAGTGGACATGAAAATTGCTCATGTGGTCAAGAAAAGTTCCATCAGTGCTCTCTGGAGAAGGGCAAGCAAGCTGGCTTGCTGAAGAATTATAACTACCAACCTGAATTATTTAGACTCATTTTTGTCTTTGCTGTATAATTTTTGTGGGTCTTCCTACCATCAGTCTTCTTTTCTTGCAGAGGGAGACATTTCTAGGGAATGCCTTCACTTTCTATGCTTGGAAACCCTTTTTTGGTGAGTGATGGAGGAGAGCAGTGAGCAGGAAGGTGTTTCACCAGTCCCAAACTCCATGATCCCCTTAACAACAGCAAAAAAGCCAAGTTGCTCTCCATGATTAACCCCAGGTGGGAGCAGCCAGCTCAGTCAGCTTCTCCCCATACAAATTTACGCCCTGTCTTTGGGGGCAGTCCAATGGAGTAACAGGACTGCTCAGCTACACCCCAAATACCACTGGCCAGGCCATAACAAAGGCTCTGGAGGGGGCTGTTGATTGCTCAGAGGCAGGGCAGCTTACCAGCTCTTTGAAGAAGGCAGCCTCCTTATGCTGCTCTGAGTAGCGCTCGTACTGGTCCAGCCCGTCCTGCAGCTTCAGTGTCAGCGTGTCGTAGTTGGACCTGACCACCTCCAAAACCTGCCAGAAACAGTCAGACACAGCACAGGAATCAGCATCCACACACTCCTCAGCACAGGAGGTGCAGGGCTGAGATAGATCACAGCTCTGGCACCTGTTTTCACAACAGAGATGGCTGTAACAGCCAGTATTTGGCTCATGATTAACAACATGGAGCTGGGCACTAAAGGCTTCCTAATGCCAAGGAACAGTCCTGAAATTTACAGAATTTCTCCATTCATAAGAATGGTAGATAAAACTTATATCCATGACAGCAGCAGCTTTCTGTCATCAGAATTAGACATATTAATAAACCAAGCAGCTAATTACCACATGTACACCCAGATGCAACACAGAAGCACAAAACAAACACAGATTTGCCCACTCCCACAGTCCCAAGGTTAGCTTTGTCACCACGCTTCCCTCCTGGCTCATGAATCACCACTCACAGCCTGCTAAACCACCAGCTTCTAGAGCTGCTCAGGTCAGCTTCATACAGAGCACTGCATGTCCCTCCTGATAGGAACAAGCTTCTGACAAGCAGCACTCAGAGAAGACCAGCCTTAGTATGGACCCTGCTTTTACAAAGACATGAATCCAGGTCTTCCTGCCCAGGAGATACTTTCCTGTCTTCAGTTTTTACAACCAAAGCAGTTCCAGCTTTTATTACTGCCTTACTCTGCTCCCAGCATTGGGCTATACTTGCAAACTCATAGTTACATATCTCTGTTCTATTAAACCATTCATTTTCCTAACTAGGGAACACCAAGAGGGACTCCCACAATGATTTTTAGCCTTAAAGCATTGCATGGACTAACATATTCTTCAAAGCACTTGTGAGATGGTTGGTGACAACAATCTCCCTACAAGGAACCATAGAGGTTAACACTCCTGGGCAAACATATGCCTGAAATCATTCTCCCAAACACAGGAACTTCACTCTTAGGTTGTTGCCATTTGCTCTGAGAGCTAAACAGAATATGAGCATGTGAGCTTTGCACTACAGTAATCCCAGCTCATGACAAGCTTCAGCCAGGAAGACACGTGGTAAAAGGTGCAAAAGAAGAGGACCCTGTTCAAAGGCATCACAACTCAGAACAGATCCTAAGAACAGCATTGCAGAGGATTGAAGACAGCAGTGACCAGAACAACAAGGAGCCCTTGCACTTCTCCTCTTGTACTCCCAACAGTGTAAGCACTACTGTCAACTGCTCCTTTAGGCAGCTGGCAGCTCCTGCCCTTTACAGATATCTTGTCCTTACATTTTTTATTCTAAGAAATCTAAAGTTGCTTAGGGTTCATTCAAAAGCTTGCTTCTCCCAAACTCTGCACGTGGCAGTGGTGCACAGAGATACTCATGCTAGGGCCTGAGATGGCAGAAGCTACAGGGAGTCATCCAAATGAGGACTGGGGGTAAAAAAAGGGGTTCCAGAATGGTTCCCAGGTGAGATGGTCACAGCAGTCTCTGCAGCTCAACTGTCCTGCAGCATTGCAGACACAAGCTAGGGAGAGGAATAAGGATTTGGAGGAAGGTCTCAGAGCCCTTTCCCAACTGCATTGACTCTGATTCTGCAATGTTATTTAAGAACAGCTTGCCAGTGTTGCAAAGGCTCACATCCTCCTCTCCAGCACTCATTTCCTAATGCTGTTTTGTTTGTCAGCTCCACTGGCAGAAAGAACTCCCTGCAATGACATCCATCTCCAAATTCAGCCTGCCCTTCTTGCTCCTGTGTGCAGAAGCTACAAGAAGTATTGCAGAGCCAAGAGCAATGATGAAAGAAAGCCACCTGGGCACAGGAATAACTATCCACTAGGGACACGGTGTAATAGCATAATGCACCTTCTTCTGAGCAATAAAGGATCTGGCAGCTTGCTCCTGTCAATCAGAGGAAGCCAAATTGATCAAGATTAATAAGCTGCAGAGAAAATCCTGGTTTGAAAGGTGAGGAGTTGAACAGGCATCTCCCGCAGTAATTCAAGAGCAAAGGCATTTCATTCAGGGTTACCTGACTCCCCAGGAACCTTCCCTTCAGTCTCCCTGTATTCCCATACACACAGGTGTGCACAGTGCCACACAGCTGTGATTGCTCAATGGATGTGTTCCTTTAGGAATAATCAGGATTCCTCCTTGCTAGCTCTGAGTAGAGATCTCTTCAGATAGTCAAGAGAGGCATTCTCAAACCATGGTGAAGAGAAGTAAACTCAGAGCAGTAGTGAGTCCTGTAACCAGAATCCTTTAAATCTGTCTGCTTGCATCACCTTTGAAAGGCATGGAACTAAGCTAAGAACTCAGTCTGACACTTCAGGACGAGGACAGGGAAGAAAAGAGGCCCCCAAAGTCTCTACTCTGTTACTTATTGTAATCTCTGCAGTGAGCTTGAGATCAGCTTATCCCTTCACTATGTATTTCATTGGCTTCCACTCCTTATCTCCTTTAATTATGAAATAGAACTTAAAAAGAAAGGGTAAGTTAAAAATAAACAGCTTCTCCCCACTGCCTGATAATTTCCCTTTCTTGCTGCTACTGAGAAAAAAATGCTATGTGGGATCTGAGATAAACCCACTCACAGATCATTTCAAACTCACACCTTGTAATGGATAGAAGCTATTACTGAGATTAGGACCTGCCATCCTTGAGATGACTTCATCTGCTCTTTAAGATGCAGCTGCTAGACAGAGGACAGGTCAAAGAGCAGCAGAAGGTATTAAGAATACCTAACAGGAAGGTTTAAAAGTCATCAATTTCCTACACAGATGACAAAAATCCTCACATCCTTGGTGTAATAGAAGACTGTATGTTAGCATCCTTTGCCCTTCTTACACATTGCTTTGACTTTTGCTCAGGAAAACTGCTGCAGGAAGAACAGCCTTTTTCCTTAAACACACAAGATCTTTATCTGCACTTTCTGTCAGATCCAAAGGAACTAGAGCAATTTAATTTTGAGATTAAAGCATTTCTCCTTCAAAGTCTTGTTCAACCCATTCTTCTTGGAAGTCTCATGTCTAGAAAACATGAATTCCAAGATGGTCAAGTATGAGAAGGGAAAGGCTTTTTAGCTGTTCTTCCAAAAGATTTTAAATACTCATTCAGATTTTCACCATCTCATGAGAAACTGGAAAAATACCAGTTTTAGTGTCAGGCAAGGACAGATGAAATCGGACTGTAGATGATCTTCAAGGAGTTTGATGTGACACCCCTAAGACTGCAAGGATAAACATGCAGGGGAAGCTTTTTTCTTTTTTTAAAAATAGTTTACTGGATCTTTACAGTGGAAAAAAAACCCCAAAAAAACCAACAAACAAACCCTAATGGAGTCACAATCTAAAAGTCTTTTTGTAGGTTACCTTAGGGGGATCAGAGTCTTTAAAAAGCAGTATGATGCAAGCAAGCAACTCAGACAGGGTCAATACAAGAGGAGGGAAGGCTGCTGAATTCCCTTCCTGCAGTTACCTGTATCAGCCCCAGAGGCTATATTTGCTCATTTTTTCCACTGCAACAACCAGAACTCAATGGAGCTGTACCGCTGTAATTTAAAGATAATTTGCCATCAAATTAACCCCCTATCACCACTCACTCTCTGACTGCTTTCCAGAAGTTCCAGGGAAATGCTGGAGATTCAGGTCCCTGCATGTGTGTCCCCAAACCAACTTTTCAGGAGCTGCTCTGAACAGCAAGTGCTTTCTCTGGCATTCAGATTGCAGCTTCCTCCTGCAGCTACAACTGCCCATGCCCCATAAAACTCTCCTTCCCCAGTCACACCAACAGCTTGTGAGTAGAGGCAACCCCTCAGGAGCATGGCAGGAGGGCTGGCTTCCAAAGAGGGGCTGATGTGGGGCTCAGCTCTGTGCAGCATCCCACCCATGCCATGCCAGGTCACTGCACCCAGAGGAACGAGATTATTTCCCAGTTCGTGGCTCCTTACTTTGCTCCATCCACCAGCTCCTTCTACCACTGCCTTGCAAACTGGATGGACAATCTTGGTCAGTTGGGTCAGTGGTCTCCTCTCACACAAGCTCTGAAACCATTTCCCCCAGAAGCAGTTGCCCCTGCCCTGAAATTTTCAGCATTCAAAACACAGCATCATTTTGCTGTACTAGTCACTACCACTGACTTTTTCCTTACTGCACCAGAGCTGTTCCCTCTGACTGATCCTCAGCAAGAGCCAACACACTGCACTCCCCCAGGAGAGACCAGTCCTCCTGCAAGATCCTGTCCTGGAGAAACACAGGGATTACAGCACTCTCCTATCCCCACTGTGCCCAGGAGAGCACTGCTGCTGTTAGCAGCAATGCCACAGAGGGAGCTGCACCAGCAGTAAAACCTAATGGGCAACATGCAGCTCTAGGGCCCATCTATCTAGGAGACATCATCTGCTTCACTGCTTAGTAACTTTTTAACCTGCAGAATCCTTCATCATCTGCATCTGCAGTCTCTGCCTTACTGGAACATAAAATTAGAGAGCACCAGCAATTCACAGCACCCAGCAAAGGACCTGGTGGTGGGTAGGTTCCAGGGAGCATGCAGAGGCAATGACAAAAATAAAAGGAAAAACAGAAACAAGAACAAACCAAGGTCTCTACATTGTCTTTTTAATTAGCACAGGAAAGCACAAGAATGCAATCAGTCAGCATCACCAGTACCTCACTAAAACCTCTCCATGCCCATAAGACAGTTATTAACAACCATGACACAGATTGAATGATCTCACACCGAGCAAAAGGTAAAACACCCCCAACAATGCCCAGGTTAAAATGCACTTGCCCCCTCACCAACTCCCAGCTGCTCAGGGATGGGGGAGTGTCTCAGGTCAGGACTAGCAAGGCCCCACAGGACAGAAAAGCCAGAGGCTCTGTCCCATCTGTTCCATGGCAGAGGATGGAGCAGCCAGCCTATGGGGCACGTAATGCCAACCTCTCATCAGCACTGCTGCACAACAGGGCAGGACTGAGGGCAGCCAAACATGCCTTCTGTGCACCCTGCAGAGGTGTGGAGGCACTGCCTGTGTACCTCATCCAGAGGGAATTCAGGCAGTCCCACCCCCCAAACTCAGTCAAAGCACCACAAGCAAACTCAGCAGTCTGTCCCCTCAGATCAGGGGGTGGAGGCTGTAGGAAGAGACTCCAGGGTTTTCCTATTCCAGTAGAAATGTGCATTTTACATGGCAGTCATCAAATGGGCTTGTTTATTCCAGGTTTAGTACAAATCTTCCCCCTTTTTTCCCTCCTTAATCTCTACAACAAGTTAAAGTCCCTGAGTGTTTCTCTTCATGAATTCAACTGAATTGCAACATTTCTCATTGTAATGAAAAGGCTGCTGACACCGGGACTACAAAGAGGCTATTGCCTCTCCATAATAAAGTGCTGGATAATTGACATCAATTTTACAGTACTAACTTCTAATTAATAGAGAAAACAATTTTTTTTCCAAGTGCTATCACACTTCTTACAGAACAACTTTAAAGTTGCTGATGCAGGCTGAAGTCTTTGTTGAAATTAATCCCCAGAAGCACCACAGAGAAAGAACATAACTAAATAATTAGAAGTTAAATAAAAACACACACACAGCTGCCACATTTCCCAACAGACTCTGCCCAAACCCCAGCTGCACTCATCTCCTTCTCCCTTTCCTCTTCCTCTGTCTGCAGGAGCCAAGTTCAGAGAGAGGCTCCACTAAGGCTGGCAATGCTACAGGCACATGATGGAAGCAGCTGCCACTGCCACTGGCTTCCAGAAAGGCATCCATCCAGGACTAGCAGCAGCTCAGAGCTCTTGTCTGACCCAACACTGCCCTACCTTTGCATCTATCCTGGAGCTAAATGCAGTGCTGATGCTTTAGCACCACTCCTCACCCCCATACTGATCAAGCCATGACTGTTATTTCCATGTTCATGAATGCTAAGAGGAAGAGGAGGAGGAGGATGGTGCTATGATGGTTTCACAACTCAGATTCCCAGGACATGCTGCGTGTACAGCACACATCTGTGGATCCAGAAGTGGTGGAGTGGGTCAGATGGGAAAGGCAAAGATGGGGGCTGCAGATTCAAGGGTAACCATGCCACATATGTGTAAGACTCACAGCACACTGCCAATCCTGCTCTGGTGTCCCAGATCTCCTGCATCCAGCAGCTGCAGCTTGTACTACATGCAGTGAAGGACCCATGGCCCTCTCGTGCTGTGGGCTGAGAGCATGAGCCTGCAAGTCAGCCCCCACTAGCTCACACATCTGTCATTCCCAGAGTAGAAGGCATCATCTTTCCTGCCCTGAGTACAGGAAAATTTGCTGGAAGAAGGATATTTTTCCAATAGTAGAAAGTTCAGCCAGACCAAAAGATTAAGTGGAAGCAAAAAAGGGCAAACTTCTCCTCTGAGGTATGAACAGGATGCCACTGAGGTGGGAGGCACTAACATTGCAGGGCAATAACTGTAAGTGGTCACTGGGGAGAAGCACAGCCTGCAGAGGTGGGTGCAGCTCCCCATGAGCTCCAGGGTAACAAAGAGACATGAGGACAAGCTCCAGCCCTGCTGTGGAGAGCCCAAAGCTGATGGAACTCATGGGTGTCTTGTTCAGTGTCTGGAGCTGGACACATGGACAAGGTTGAGCAGCACACAGCAAAGATGAGTGGAAATAGGGAGAGGAGGAGCCTCACCCTGCTCTCCACTGCTGGGTTGGTGCAGGGACCCCTGCACACAGCTCCCACCAGGTTTACTCTGGCAAGCACAGACTAAAAAGTGTCAGTCTCCCTCTGTTCAGCTGACTGAGCATTAGCCAGGACATTGATTCCTGGAGTTTGGAAGTGAACTGTCTCTGCCAGTCACTTCTCACAGTCCTGCTGTTTTCAGTGAACTGCTCTGTGCTCAGCCAAACATAGTCTAACTTGCTGTGTCCCAAATCCTTCCTGAGGCTGCTTTTATACATCTGCACTTGAGTGGTATCAAAATCCAGGCCTCATCACTTCCCTACACAAGGAAAAGGTTTTGATGGTACTTAAAAGATTATTATTATTTTAGTTAGCACATCAAGGAGGGACATTTCACACCCCCTTTTCTCACCTCAGCATAGAGCCAGTCTGTCAGGCTCAGATGATATATAGTAGCTCAGATGTTTGTTCAATGATCTCACAGGGATCTGTGATCTTTAAAGGAACAAGCCTACAAAGGCAACACTTTTTATCCATGGAGCGTGAGGGTTTGGTTACAGTCTTTCTCTTCTGCTCACAGGTGCCTATTCTAAAGATAAATAATTTATAAGCTCACTCAGAAAATTACTGTTGTTCTCTGAACTCTGCTAGCAGAAATGGCATCCTATTTTAGGACAAGAGCTATCTGCTTCAGAAACGTTTTAAACCCACAATCCATTAGAAGCCTTAGGTGTTCAACTTTATTTAATGGTGATAAAAAAACACACTGATCCAACCAATCTGGAAATCACTTGGCTTTCAGAAACGTCTCAAAGCCAAAACTGTTACCCAGCTCCACCAAGAAGCAACTGTAAATAAAACAGTGCCCATTCCAAGCTCCCACAGGACAGGCATTCCCAACACCCAGCAGGTACTTTAGGAAGCAGTAAGGACAAAGGCAAGGAATAAGGAGATACACACATGGTCTCTATGTGCACAGCTGGCAGGGCACTTCATTTGTAAGAGGTACAGCCAAGCAGAACAGATTGATGTGGTGATAACCCTGGACATTCCTGCAGCCATCACCAGGACTAGGCAGTGCTGTGCTACAATAAACACCTTCTGAGCTGCGGCTGCCAGGTAGCTGAAAGCATGCCCACCTTACCAGAAAACCCATGCCAGGAATGCTTCTGCTGCAGAGTAATTTCAAGAAGTCATGTCTATACATGTTAAATGCACCTTGCTCAACCCATTCAGGTTTGGAGCACATGGAGCAAAATTGCATGTGAAAAAGCATCACACTGCCTTTTCTCAAATCCAATCCACCTTTTCCAGTTTCAAAGATGGTCAGTGGGTTTATACTAATCTGCATATCCCACTTGGCACAAAGAACCTGGTATTCTTTGTGGGACACTGGGTGCTCTTTCCCAGACTGTGGGGCAGGCTCTCCAGGGAAAAAAAGGAGGCAACTCTGTGCCATTCAAGGAAGGAAAACAGGTTCAGTGGGCTTCTGCCAAGGGAACAAACCTCCATATACTGAGTAACGCTGACACTTTCAAAACCCAGGCAGAGAAAAAGAAGTCAAAGATCCTGAAACAAATTATCTGAAAAATTATCAGTTAATAAAATAAGCAGTCTCCAGAGCAGACATTTAGATCTGGAAGGGGAGATACACCAGAAACCGAATGAGGCCCACTAAGCTTGCCTGTTTTCAGAAATTTTGTTGAGAAAGGCAGGCAGCGTTAAGAAAGGCCAGGATGATGGCAGGAGCATAAAAACCTGAGATAGATAGATTTGCTATTTTGGAGTTACAGCCCATTTTGGAGTTGTGAACTCTTATCTCCAGCTGGTGGCATTTATGAAAACATTTCTCACTGCTAGGTACGTAAGAGCACTTGCAATTCTGCCAAGGCTCGAAATGCACTGCAGATAGCAATGGACTGGACCGTTAATTTTTTTATTTCCCCTTTGTGCTTACAATTAACTTAAGTGCTGAAAAGTGATGGGCTATTCCAGGAGAAGCTTTTTATCTACCAGCTGCATTCACACAGAGCAGTAAATCAACTGCTGTCACCAAACCATCACACAAGAGGACAAGAGCATCCTTATGCTCACTGTTATCATTCATGTTACCCGTTCAGCCTAAGTGGCTAACCAGCATTCAGCAAATGAATGCTGTGATTTGTGTGCAACCTTTGGTGCAATTCTCTATTTACAGAAGACCTTGTCCTCCTGAACACAGAGGAAAAAAATAGTCAGCAGCAGCTCTTCAGCACCATTTAACTGACCAAAGCAAGACCAGTAACCTTGGTGCCCAAAACAAGACAAAAGAGTTTTAAGTTGGGAACTGCTGCTCCAGCTGAATTGAGAAGCCAAGACGTACAAAGATATTACAGAAATCAAAGACAGATAGAAGAACCTTAAAAACGGTAGTTGAAGATTTTAAGAAAAAGTTTGAAATAAAATCCTTCTAGGACCAGTAGCCAGAAAGCATCCTGGCAAATGCTGGAACTCAAATATACAGCTTTCAGCTGAGATTGCCTTAGTGAAATGACAACAGGATACCTGATGTACACCAGAGGAGACTCATTTCCAGCAAAGAAATTCAAATTTGCCCAGACGACAGCTAGCTCAGGAATAAGGCCGTCTAGAGAATAGATTAAGGCAGGATATGCAACAAAGCCCTTTCTGTTCAATCAAACCCAGACAGAAGTGCACTGCCCCAGCTCAAAGAAACCAAAACCTAATTGTGCCCAAGGAAAAAACAATGGGGAGCCTTATTCTGGGTATGGTCTAATCAAACACCTGCAGTCACATGAGGCTTCTGGAACAACGACACCTGGTCAGGTTCACAGAAATCAGCAGAGGATCCAAGAGAGCTTGTGCCCCTCACACAGCCACCATGGACTTCTTTGGGATATAATGATGCAGACGAACATAGAGATAAAACCAAATCAAAACTCACCAAGACATTGACTTGAAGATCAAGACAAGTGAAAGGAGAACACAGACACTCCAAAAAGCTAGGGAGCTTGGCATGCATTTTGATTTTCTTTTTGATCTTTTACAGCAACTAGCAAGCCAATGGCCTTTATGATTGTACAGTCCTAGGTCTGATGCTTGCTGAGAAAAAGTGGATGCTAGATTAGGTTTTTTTCTTTTTTTAATGATCAGAAATCTTTTTAAACTTGGTTTGCACAGCATGAATAAATTTAATTAAAGGAAGCAGCAAAACTAAATACCAATATGCCAAAAAACTGGCCACAAACCAAGTGGATGCTTGTATTTAAAATAAGTCAAATCAATATAGGACATGCTAGAGAAAACCAGCTAGGACTGGAAAAGGAAGGTGCACATTTGCAGGGGCAGACATTAGGAAGATCAGTTCCCTAGCTCCTACTTACATTTCAGCAATTAGTGGAAGTGATAAAAAGCAGTCATTCAGTGGCCTGAGGAGATACAATGAAGCCAAGAAAGAAGAAACACTAAGCTCACCTGCCTGACTACATGTGGAAAATGAACTGAAGTCTATTCTCAGGGAAAATAAAAATTTTTGAATACAAGCAAGAACTCTGGATAGTTAAGAAACCCATTGAGCAAACAGCTGTTTGATTATTTGCACTATTTTGCAGTTCTTTGGTATGTTTGATGAACTAAGGGCGCTGGAATCAACACACAAGATTAAAACATGGGTTTTCAAAGACTTACACAGTGAAAACAACAATTGTTCTCCTTTATTTTTGTGCTCTCTCTAATAATTTCTAATTCTCTATTTGTCTTTATGACTACTGTTGAGCCTTGAGCCAACATTCCCAGGCCTATCACAATGACTCCAGGAGTCCTTTCCTGCATAACAATATCTAAAAGACTTAAAACTACAGTTTAATGATTCTGAGAGACTTACAAATTCAGTCTGCAAAAATGCCTTCTAAAGATAGAGCCCAAAAGAAATAGAAGATCTGTACTCAACTGGTTAGCTACAAATAGCTAGAAAGACTGTAGTAGCAGTATGCTAAGGTAGCAAGCTAATAAGGAAAGGTGGGCAGTGCTTGGAAATTTGTGTGACTCAACCCACATAAAAGTTCTAGCTCTTAAGGCTTTTACAAATCTGGAGTTGGAACAGACAGCTATAAGCTGCTGGATGATCCTTATCCTACAGAAAATCCTGTAGTGAAGAGAAAACTTCAGTTGCAAAATGTCTGCTCTAAGGCACCAGTCCCAAAAGGGGTTTAAGCCAATCTAAGTGCAGCTCACCCAGCCTGCAGTCCAGAGTCTGGAGTTCTTCCTTCAAGGGCATTCACTGCAGAAATAAGACATTCTACTGTGCAAGTCAGAAATCTTTCTGTTCTAAACCCAAGTACCAAGGATGCTGGGGACCAGGCAGGACTGACATCAGGAGGGACTGAGAAGGTAAAGAAGGAGTAGAAATTACTAAAATACTGAGCATGCAGCTGTGCAAGTCAGGTTTATAAGAATTACAGCAGTTACGGAATTCCTACCACAAGGGGATCAAATCAAATCTATCCCAACTAAGTGACTCCTCACAAACCCCAGGCACACATTGGGATCTCAGACTTAATCTGCATTGCACAGCAGAGGAAAAGGAGTGGACAAAGTCTGTGGCGAAGGCAAAAATTAGGAAAACAAGTAATTTCTGATATGCTGAAGGAGTGAAGCTTGTTAACATTTTAATTTGTTGAATTATTCCCTTTTGTGCTGTTGGAATGTGTCATTCTTCTGAAACTCCATCTGGGCAATGACCAGAACTGAAACAGAACGAGACCCTTAATGCTTGGAAGCATCCACAGCCAACACAGAAAACGTTTTCTGCCTGCAAAACCAGAACTGCTTAAACTTGACTGCTAAGTCAATTTAAAAGGAACATTTAAACAGCTATTGGGACAAATGGAAATGCAGGGGCTACCATCCAAGATAATCACTAGCAAGGGCAGGCCTGATGAGATGATGAACGCTGTAGGCTGAGACACTTTTTGACTGAAATGGATGTGCTGGAAAGCTGGCCAGCAGACAGCCAGCAAGGTGAAGCTGAGTGGGAGCAGAGCCTTGGGCATGGACCACACACAGAAAACAGCTCAGATGTTTCTGAGAAATCAGTCTGTTGCTTATTACTGTCCGTCTCAGAGAAAGACATCCATGTGCAATCTCTGGAATAAACACAGAGGCACCAAAGGTTGCTGACACTCATTTGTTTCTAGTCCTTCATCCTCATATTACCAGAGCCTAAGATAATAGCTATGCCTCTGAAGAAGGAGTGAGTCCTGGCATGGTTAAATGGCATCTTGCAATCAAAACATACTTGGAGAACAACAAAGCCTTGTATGCCTTGGAACATAGTGTTTATCCCATAAACATTTCTTCCACTTGTGTCCTTAAAATATCAGACCTACCACCCCTTCAGCACCAGCACTCTCACCATTCACATGCTCTCAGCAACAAGCCCCAACACTATAGGAGACAAATCTCTTCAGAATGACGAGCTGAGAAAGACTGAGAAGAGGCATCTTACCTCTATGACAGCGAGCTTTTACTGCACAGATATTGAGATGCTGGATGGGGAGGAAGGACATGACACAAAGGTGAGGTTTAGTGCTGTCAGGCCAGATAAGATTGCAGTGTTGGCTGTAGACCCACCACTGACAATCAAGGAAAAGGTGACTTGTGCTGGCACCTGCTCTCTCCAAAGGATGAGGAGAACAAAAGAATACAACCTATGCTTCATTTCCAAAGCACCTTTAGCTGTTGACTCCTCGAATTTAGCTGACCAGCAAGTTGAGCAGCAAGCTGGAGAACCACTTGTTCACAATGCCTGCCCTCTGAATCAAGAGCATGCACCCTTTGCTGTCACAGCTCTAAAGAGAACCTGCTGGCCACAGAGGTGGGATATGCTGAAGACTTAGGCAAAGACAATACCACTGTCCTGGGGATATGAAGCTGACCACCAATGCTGCTGCTTTCTCAATATATTTCTCTTTTGCCATATTCCATGGATCAGTACCTGCAGGATCTAGGATGGAAATATCATCTCCACTGTAATTTCTGCAGAGCTTGGAGGACACCATTGTTCTACAGCCTAAAAATCCCTGTGTGAGGATTTAATGCTCCCAAGTGCCTCTTGGACATCAAACATTTTGAAAACTATTAGCTCTGATGGGTTTTTGAATAAGGCCCAGGGAAGCCACTTCCTCAGTATTTCTTATGAGGAAAAGGTAGCTCTGATCTGGTACAATAAAAATTACTGAGAAGGAAGAAGAGAAGGAGAAACAAAGTCCACACAGCCTGCATCACCTGTAAGCAAGGAAATGAGATTTGATTCACTCTGTGATCCTGAGGTGTATTCAATTTCAGCCTGAATTTCCACTGCATAAATTCAACTTGGCTGAGCAATGTCCCCATTAGAGACTGTCCAAAACAACCTAAAATTACCCACAAATGATCTTTGAAGCTGAAGGTTCAAAGCCTTGGTGAGGTGGGGCTTTTTAGCATATTTTTGCATAAGAAACCCATAAACCCATGTCTTCCCAGAAGTTTGAAGAAGACAATATAAAGAAAGCAATTAGATACAGTGCATACACAACTCCTTATTGTTGCCAATTAATCAATTTATTTATTTAGTTCAGTGGTTTAATTTCCTCTTCCTACAGCACAGAGAACAACTCTGGGTCTGTTTTCTATGAGTCAAAGGGATTAGATGACAAGCTGAAGTCACTCACTAAAAGGACTTGAGGGTTTCAGTTCAGGGATTAATAACTCAGCAGCTTTTTCTCCAGATTTTAAACCCTTTAACTTATATTGCATCAGCTGGTAGTTTTATTTGCAAAACTATTTTTGTTTAAATGGGAATCAAACCCTGCTCTTCCCAAAATGCTGCTGCATTGCCCTCTTGATATTATTCTCACATCCAAATTTTTGACTATATGTAAAGAGGATTTCATGCTTGCTTAGGAAATTTCTTAAGAAACTGCACCTTATACTAATACACAAGTTCAAGTTCTACTTGGCTTTTCCGGAATAACCAGACACAGCAGCTGAGCAGTCCCCTCTGGAATTCAGCACCACTAGAGGGGCTGGGTAAAAGCTTTGGACCAGGTCTCTGTGTGCCTTCCACTCAGTCTCACATTTCAAAGAAGCTCCACAAAATATTTGCCTGCATTTGATCACATAGTAACACACCTTTAAGGATAAAGCAGAGGGATCCATTTCCACCCTCAGCTAACACAGAATAAATTGGTAGCACACTTATCTTGCTAAGAAAGCCAGTGGCAGAAGCTAAAGGGGGTCACATTTTTAATTACCCTGTAGAGACTCTGATCTTTCAGTTCTAAGTATCATTTGCTAAAGGGAGCTTCAGTGAAATAGTGCTATAATTTAACCCTAACACTTCTACAACTTAGACTCTATAAATAAAACACAGAAGCAAGTCTACAGGTTGAAAAATTCAGGTACTTTAAAGGTCTGGGGTTTCTTGGAACCTGAACTGGCCTGACTCAGCAAAGACTGAATTTCTTCCATATGCCTTTTTAAGGCCCAGCTTGCGACTGTGCCTAGAGCTTTTATTTGGTGTATTTTCACAAACTGCAATAAGTAGAGCTGTTCACTTTGTTTACTGCTTCTAGACAACAACTGCCATCTACAATCAACTCAGAGAGGACAGCAGGGCAGGGCTGGCAGCAGCCACCAGATGCAGCATAGCAGCAAGTGATGGCTGTGCATTAGGAAAGGTCCCATCATTTTTCCTTCTCAACTCTCTAAAATATGTGAAACGCACTAATTAACAGGCTACCCAAGTACCCAAGGCACATAAAAGCCACAAAAAAAGATATCCCTAGTGTCCTGTTAAGGCCCAATCCTAAGATGACTACCAAGGCTTTAGGAACCAACTGAACTCTCCCAGTCACACATCTCCAAAACTGATACCAGAAAGAATTCCAATATCACAAGAACTGCAGAACCGAGAAAAGCAAAAAAGAAATAAAGTGACCTACTTTATATTTTGTTATCACATGTTGAAAGAGACCGAATCATAAAATGCCAGAAAGGCACATGCAAAGGAATCCTCAAATTGCCTGCACTGTCAGCAGTGTGACAGCACTCAGCCTCCCACAGAAAAAACAAGGGCAGGGAAAAAACTCCACTCAAATACTGTGCCAGAACAACAGTACCCACAGAGAAGGGAACATACAGTAGGAGCTACAGAGAACATAAGAAGCCTGAGATGCCGCTTGCCCTTATCCCAGCAGGCTCATCAGAGCCTCTGCCAGGAGGGACACCGAGCGTCAGAACGATCCCATCGCCTTTTCCAAGAGAAAGGGACACAGGACAGCTGTCTTAAACATTTCTATTTCTCCAGCATCTGTTCCTGACTCAGTCACAAGTGGCAGGGCAGAAGAATGTGCAGCAGTCTGTAAACACCCAGGTACAGCTGTGTAAGGTGACTGCAGAGGGTTGACAGCCCAGAGTCTGGATTAACCTTTTCAATAACAACGCTGTTAAGCACTGGAAAGTAAGGGGCTCAGGGAGAGTGTAGGCAGAGATTTTCACCCTCCATTCCCCAGGTTTCTACAGATTATTCCATAAAAATAAAAACCACTTATTCCCCAGATTTAACTTCACAGATTTTTGCATCATTCTTTCCTAAAATAAAGATCAGGGTCGAGCCAACTGGTCATTTTTCTTCAAGCATCTTAACCTGACCTTTTCCAAACTCGTCACAGAAAAAGGTCTCCATGACATACCTAAGCTGAAGTCATGCTGAGTTATGATCTCATGTATGAAAAACATGGCAGCTTCAATCCTCATCTCACAACGGAACAGTTACCTGCATCTTCAAATCATGCCTCACTCGCCTGAAGGGTTTCTGGGTGACGATGAGGGACCAGGCTATGCCTAAAGCTAACAAGACCACATGTTAACAACTAACTTCCTGAGCAATTAGGACAGGAGTGGTCAGTGACCAATTTCTCTATACTAAAACATTTGGTATGACATTAACTGCCCAGCCCCAGTACCACTTACTCCTAGTTCTGATGCATCAACACACTAAATAGCAACAGAAGCACTTTAGGACTCAAGCAGTCCAGGAATATTATCCCTCTGGGCACTACTGAGGGTGGAAAGCTCAGCAAAATCTGCATGATGTGGAAATCTGTCACCAACCAGATAAATTAAGGTTTAGATCATGTTAATATTCTGCCCTGCAAAAAGTGTGTCACGCTCAGGTATCTGCAAAGAGGCTGAGATGAAGTATTACAGCAGATTTCTTTTTATTCTTCTGAGAAGGGGAGTTTAGCCCAGCAACAGACCTAAGTTTTTTTTCTATGCCTATAAAGTGACTTGTAGGTGGTACTGTAATTAAATAGGTCCATCCCTTAAAATAGAAAAGCACATCTTTACAGCTGAGGTGAGAACTAATGCTCTGTAGTGAGATGCTTCCATCAAGTCACTAGTCACTAGTTTTCAGGAGCATAAATGACAGGGTAGAAAATTCCCAGCAAAGCAGCTTGGATGTAAAAAATATAAGCAGACAATCAAAGTCTGAGTTCCATCATGCCTACCTCAGCTCCCTCACAAATCCACATTTCTGTTTTCATCAGTGGAAAGATTGTTCTTGTTCTAGTGTTTCAAAATGTTCAACAAAAATAGCAAACAAAACAGCTTTAAGAACTCTACACTGCAGTTCACAGCTACCTTTCTTAAGAAATGAAAGGGACAAAACCACCTGCAAATACAGTCACATAAAGCTCCATCTAGAACCATGTTCTGTGCTGTAAGCTGTTTATAAAATGACAGATAAACTTTGTGGTGACTGCAAGCTGGACAGATGCCTGCCTCCAGCAAACCACCACCATAACAGAGCTGAGCAGAGGCTGGTACCTAGGCTTGGGGAGGGGTGTATCTGTTCCTAGTGCAGAAGAGAACTGGAAAAGGAGACTCAGTCATTGATCAGCCAACTAAGCACGCTCTCCCTTTAAACACTTGGAAAGAGAACTGCTGGCAGAATGAGAGATATCTCAGGGTTCTGTGGGACTTTCAGATTCACATATGGATTGATTAATCCTGGATTTGGAGCATTATTTGCCTCTGAACCAGGAGAAGGCTGCAAAGCACAATGCACTACCTAAGTGAAATGAGTGGTGCCTTACTTGCAGGAAGAGCAGTAGTTTGGTTTACAATATGCTGAGGAAATAGAACCAGAGGGGAGTTAAGAGCAGTGCCCAGATTCCCACAGTATTCCCACAGTACTGTTACTTCCAGCTTTCCATTGTTTTAAACATGCTCATGGGGCGCCAGTGCAGCTCAGTTTGCTCTGAAAAAAGGTATTGCAGACCTTCCTAAAGCCAAAGCACCCCAAGAAGAGTTAGCTAGCCACCTCATGTCAGCTCCCTGACACTAAATCTCATTGCTATAATGATGCCCTGTCTGTCCCTGCGAGCAGCTGCCACTGTCTCAGAGACAGAAGCTCGTTCATGCCATCACAAACAGCAGAAGCACTCATAAGAACTTCTACAGCTTTCACATAGGACCCAAACCCAGCATTTTCAGTGGAATCAGGAAGCCACAGAGTATGATTTCAACAGCATTTTCTGTGTGTTTTTATATCCAACTCAAAAACAAATGCAGTCTGCCAAATTACAGCTGCTGAGGAAAATACACTTGGGAAACCTCGATAGGGTTTGTGCACAAATAAGCCTCCAGCAGGACAGTTCATTAGTGGGATTCTGCACACAGTGACACTTAGTGGCAAAGTTTCCAGCTATGAGACTAAGGCATATGGCAGGAGTCACTGGAAACAATGTTATTAGGTGACAGTCTGCACATTACTGTCTTCTCCAATTGTTGAGATTGTAACAGGAGATTTTCCATACTGATCCATCTTACTGCCAGAGGTCATCCTAACTAAGACCTGGTTTCATGGAAGAGGAAAGCTTGCTAGTTTAAACTAACATTGATACAACTGTGACACACCAGTTAACACTGATACCAGCAATGCTTGCTGGGTCACATCAGCTTATTTTAAAACAGTATGTACTGTCAGACAATGCTCCACAACAATTTACCAGTTTCTTGTCTGGGAGACCAGAATACATTTCTCCTCTTCAAAATTCTTGCTGTGAAGCATTATTTGGCGGAGAACATAAATCTACAGATAGGAAAATGTGAAAGAGGAACTCCTCCAAACAGGAGCTCAGGTGAAAGCAATCACAGGGCTATGAATTAATCCTCCTGCAGGCCTACACCCCTGCCAGCTCATGGCAGATGCTGCTGCTCAAACAGCATGTGCTGCCAGCAATGCTCAGCTCCCCAGGAGCTTCTCTGTGCCTTAACTGAGCCATGGGGGAATCCTGGGGCCTCTGACTAAGGCAGTGGAATTGATTTATAGCCTCTGGCACTTGGCTGATGAACCACCTTCCCCAGCTCCCATCTCTCCAGACATCCATTCTCCCAGCTTGCTGCCTTTTGAGTGGCACATCTTGGCTCCCCGAGCAATCCCAGTGCCTGTCCCAGATCTCCCATGAAGACAGGAAGAGTGACACACATCAGGGGTGCCATCCTCTCCACTCCTAAAAGGTTTGTCTTTGAGGACCCTACTGTGGACAATAAATTTCTATGTACTGTCTTAACATCCAAATGTCAAGTGTCAGAGAGCCAAAAAAACCAATCTTACAGCTGAGTGGAGCTCTGTTCAGATGTGGCACCTTTTGGCTCAGCAGCATTTACTCTCCTGTTCTGGGAGAGGTGGAGACCACAAAGCTCCATTTGTTTCCCACTCTGAAATCACAGCCATGACCCAATTTGTCACTTTTAGAAACAGCTGCAGCTCCAGCTAGGATCCAGAAAAGGCAGGCAGAAAAAAACATCATCTGTAACAGCAGGATCCTACCAGAGAGAAGGAAGAGCAGCAGTGTGTAAAGGCAGGAGTTTTACCCTAAAGAAGCTCCAGAACGAGCAGGGCTGGCAGTCACTGCAGTCAGTCCCCTTCTGTGAGAGGAAAATGTGACTCCAGGCGTGGCTGCTCACAGCCACGCTGCTGTCTGTAGCTGGCACAGCAGGCTGTGCTCTGTCTGCTTTCAGGACTCCCAAACACAGGGACATTGAGTGTAAGGAAGCTTAATGTGGAGCTCAGGACTAGAGTAACAAATCACAGTGCTATAAATCCAGCTTTACAGAGGACAGCCAAAGAAGTTTGCATGGTATCTATAGGTATTCTGGCAAAAGCCAACATCTATTGTTCCTGTTTCACAAGGGATTAAAGAACCTTCTCAATCTGAAGTTTTACAAAATGCAAATTGAATTGTGCATTCACACAAGCCAGACGTTGACAGCTTCTGCTTTAATCACAGATGTGCAGAGTTGTAATTTAATCTTTATAAATGCAGACTGTTTTGATCATTCTGTTGCAATCCTCTGTGGAGCTTTCCCTGCCCTATACAGGCACTTAACAGTGACAGGAATCCCTAACACTGCTCTGCACTTCCTCAGCAGCCTTCCCTGGCAGATCCCACAGCACTGCGAATGCTGCCTGGCTGCCCTCACTCAGGAGGACGCAGTGCTCAAGGTTTGCTCAAAGCAGCACAGTGACAGCACAGAGCTCAGACCCCACCCTGCAGCCCTTCCCTCTAGCAACCCACTCCCCTTTTCTAGGTTTAGAAGCAATAAAAAGCAAGTATGTGCAAAAGAAGCACATATAAGCAAATCTGAGAAGTGTTTTGTGAAACAAACTCACTGGTAAAGAGGACAAGCACTGGGACTAGAGCAACATCTGTAGACTGGGAGCTCATTACAAAGCTGAACCTATGGCTCATGCTCAGCACAGTCCCAGCTGTGAATCAGGCTGGCTCAGAACTCACAGCACTGAGTGCAGCTTCTGTAGCCCCAGCACAGAAACCTATCCAGCTCCACCAAGATAAGCTGCATTCAGGGGCAGCCAGCAGAGCAGCATCTCCCCAAGGCAGCTCTCCCAAGCCAAGTCCCCAGCACTCAGTGGTCACCTGTACCACTGCAGTCTTGGGGCCCTTATCAGTCCCTGCTGTAGTGGCAAAGCCAGGGCAGGATGTGAAAACAGCCCTAAGAATTGAAGGCAAGCCTTGCTTTGAAGTTTAATGGATTTATTTTGTTACTAGTTTGTACCTCAAGGCAGTCCCTTATCTGCCCAAGAGGGCAGCTCACAGAAGTGGTGGAAGCAAGACATGCCTCGGCATCTGCAGTGCACCAAGGGTGGAAAGACTCCTCTGCTCCAGGAGCAGCCCAGGTTTTTGGGGTCACACTGCCTCTGAGGCCAGAGCAGCTAAAGTCTCACCAACAGAAAGAGGCAGGATGGTGGGGCACCTTTGTGTTGAGCCTGAAGGAAGGGAATGGAGGGGTTTCTCCTGTTTCTTACAGGAACAGGGCTGCATCTCTCCAGTAGCAGCTGTTTTTAAAAATCCAAGTCCTTCTTTTGTTTTTCTAATGGCCTAGCACACTTGTCCCCCCTCCTCCAGTGACGCACAGTTTACTGCATTCTGCATGTTAATAAAAGGCACTACACAGCACAAAGTCACTGCTCCAAAGCTCACCTCCAGCTCCAAATCTCCTTGCTGCAAAGTTGATCAGACCTTGGAGCCTGTTCAGACCCATTCAGTCTGGCACACTGCATAAAGCAGTCTGAGGTGTTAGTAAACAGTAGGGACATTTCTCTGATAAAACAAAAAACAACAGAAGCAACAAGAACAAAAAAGAGGACAATAACTAAACCAGAGAAAACTCCCATCAGCTAAGCAAACCAGCAATTTGCCAATTCCAAAAGACTTTTCATATAGATTCTTTCCAATTTCACCTGGTGCAGCTCTGATCTTTCTATTTAAACGATAAAATCTGTTTCAAGCCATTAGTCATGAGTAGGTGTCTGTAATGAGACCATGAAAGCCAACATCCCTGCTTCATTTGCAAAGACATGATGACTTTAAATTAAGGTCTTGCCTTGGTGATCCCTCCTTAGCTGGAGTTTCAGGTTCCCATTACTGTGTGCAACACACCCCCAGCGGGCTTGAGACCTTCTGCCCCAAAGCTCAGTGCATTCCAGAAGTGAAGCACCATTATGCCTAGACATTATAAAGTATTTCTCAAACCCTCATAACACTTTATATTAATGTAAGAGATTAGGGGGATTTACTGTGGTAGCACCTAGCACTGACAGTACTCTGCATTTCAAAAATATCAAATGCAGACATTGACAAGAGGCTTTTAGCACCACTGCCAGCAGTGCTAAAAAAAGACAAAACATTTGGTATCTGCCAGTGGTTTTGCTACTAGTTATGGAAACCAGAACAACTTGAATAAACCCTGACATCAATGGCTCGGAATTAAAACACTTTAGGGCACCTAAAACCAACAACACCCTTTTGTGTCCTTCTATTTTCACAATCCCCTTGTGGAACCTCCTCGAGCAGCACTGCAGGTTAGTCCCTCAGAGCCTCACCAGGTAACAGAGGCCACCTGGATGGCAAGGATGAACATTCAGCAACTGAGGTATGACCTCAGTGGCCTGACCAAACTGGATTGCAGCTACTGGTAGTGCTGGGTTAGTGCTTGGACTACATGATCTTAAAGGTCTTTTCCAACCTGAAACAATTCTAAGATTCTGCCTGAGTTACAAAGGTACTACAGTGTGAAACAAGCCAAGTGTTACACTCATTTGTCACAATTTCAAAAGTGATAGAGTTGTCCTGTTTTTCCATCACAATCTTTGCTGGCTCCCAGCATTTTCCATCTGCAATTACCAGACATAAAACAGGTGTTCACAGCAGTCTCTCACACTGAACTTTACTTCCATTTTTGAGATGACATAACATCCCCACTGTGGCTGGGAAAAAAGAAGGGCTTCTACTAAAACAAAAAAATACATAGAAATGTTCCTGACTAAGAAGCATTATCAGTCCTGTGTGTCTGACATCTCAATTCTAAGACTCTTAAAGAGGAAATCATGGAGAGAAAAAATGCCAAAGAGAAAACAAGACCTCAGTGAGCAATTTTCTAACTGGCACAAGACTTGATTGGCATGCAAGGCACCACAACACATTCCTACTCAGAGAAGATTCAACCCAAACTAATGGATTCCTCTCACTTTGGCCTTTCTTCAAAGCTCTGCTACACTGCTATCAGGCAGAGCTGCCTTCTTACAAACAGCTGCTCTTTCACACCCAGAAAAGGGCAGATGTGAGACCCCACCTAGACCACTCATGCTGTGTGTTCATCCTTTCTGTTTGTCTGCTCTTCCAGAGAAACTCTTGTGTTGCTGTTTTCACATTGCCTTGACCCTGTTTTCTACAACTGCTTATGCTAGAAAATATTTTGGGAGCTTCTCAGATCAGATATGGCACTGAGAAATTCTACTGCCTCCAACATATTAAGTACAAGGCAGCTCAATCATCTGGAAAGTACAGATAAGCCTATGAATTCATTTCATAAAAGGCTATTTTGCCCTTTGACTCAAGAATGTACCAAACCTCTTTGAAGACATGGGAATAATCACTTGCATGGAAGAGCTAAAATTACATTGGCAGTTAATGGCCAACCCCATCTTTTGACTGTGCAGCATATTTCAGTCCCCTAAAGGATGTGCAGGGAGGAACCAAATGTGTTGAGAGAACACCACAAAACAACAAATTAACACTGTAGTCAGGCTTAACAAATTAGCAAGTGAGGAAAGATGCCAATAACTAGCTGAGGCATTCCCTGCTTCATGGTGAGGAACTACAGCAAGGTCAAACCAGCTAATGACTGGGAAGGATTCTGAGTTTGCCTTGGCAAGGAAATGCTTTGCAGAGGGCACTAAGGATCCCATTGTGTTTGTAGACTGAAGTGGATCATTGTTTGTTTGCCCCTGGGAATCTCCCACTCGTTGCTGGAGAATATGGGATGGAAAAGGTCTTTTCCCACTATTTCTGATAAGAACATTGGATAAACCCCACAACAGTCAGCAAAGCAGTTCCATGAAGTCTTACAAATATACTTGCCTAGACCAGAAACCTGCATATTCAGACTATGGTTCCTGGAAATCTCTAGGGCTGAGAACATACAGTGGCATTAACAGCCTACCCTTAAAACAATCCCACATCCATCATTTTCAAGGGCCTACAAATCCTCCCAGCATGCAATATTGTTAAAATTAATGCTTGAAAATAAAAAAGAAGAAAGCCCTCAAATGACAGACTTAGAATAGTAATAAATGGACATTGGTAATTAACAAGGTAATAAAGGCTTCAACAGGATTAGGAAAAGAAAAAGAGCAAAATCTCTTTCAGCTGATTACTTAGCTACATTTAAGGATATTAAAACATAAAAATAAATAAATAAATAATCTAACACATGAACAGGGTGTCAGAACTTAGCTTCAGGTGAATTTGAAACAAAGCAGAGCAGTTGGAAATCCCCCTTCAGACAAAGCTGTGTCAGATATACCTGCCTGATCAGCAGGAGATTACCACAGAGGAGTCTAAGCAGCCATACAAGAATGCAGAGAAAGACTGGTGTCTGAGAAGGAAATCTTAATTAAAAGGAAAGTTTTACCCTTAAAATTCTAAAAACAAATGTTTCCACTAAAGAAATATAAGTCTTCTGAAACTACCGGAATAACTCAAAGGAGAAAATGACCAGTCTCAAATGTACTATCTGTGTGTGGACACACAATCTAAATGTCAGCATTAAATATTTCAATGTGGTACACTTCAAAAGACAGGGCTATAAAGGATGGTGGACTATGTGTAGAAAATATTTAAGGAGAACAGAGAAATGGGTAATTAAGTGAACACACAATTTAAAACAAAGGTACAGCTGGAAGGAAAAACAAAAAAGGAAAGAGACTGCAGCAGCCAGAAGGCAAGCTTGATCCCTCTCCTTCCCACACACATGCTGAACAGCTCCCACAATGAAAATAGCAAATTCTGTTAGCCCACAAAAGCCAGAGCCTGGGCTTGATCTGGGCCAACTACCAGTATGGCTCATGCACTTACAGCCACTGACAGAGGGGAAACCAGAGTCCAAACACACAGACCTGAGCTCACTGGCACGGCTGCAGGTGGAGGCAAGAAGTCTCCATCCCTCTCTTCCTGGTGCAGTAAATTGCAGGTGAATAAACACCCAGGGACCACACTCCCTCACCACAGTGACATCTCCCTTATTTCTCTGCAGTTCATCTGGGGCTATTATTGCTTTATTTTGTTTTATATTCTCCCTATGTTGAGAGAAAGCATGAAGGGAGAAAAAAGAGAAATCTGTCTGCCTTTCAACTTCCTAATCATCTTCCTCAAAATGCTTCATGCATCAGCACTGATTTCATTATCTGCCTGCTGCTACGGATTTTATTTAAAGAATAACACACAAGGAAGAAAGGATTTAACCTGACCTCCCTGAACTGCTGGGGGATGAATACTACACAGAGCTGACAGTGAAAAGCTCATTTCCTTTCTCAGACTAACTCAAAGACTATGCAAAATTCCCTCTATCGAAGCCTCCAGTTTTAAATTGGGCTATCAAAGGCTTTTCTTTTTTAGAGGCCTGGGTTGATGTAATCAGTGTATCATCAATGAATGAGGATTGATAACACAAACCATCACAAAGCATAGCTATGGATACAGTGACTCTCAAAGGCAGAACAGTAAGGAAAACTGAGTGAATTAAAACCAATATTCTTCTATCCAACTATACCAAGAAGATAATAGAAACCAGTAGGGGCCACCTTTTTCCCCCCACACTGCATCAGTACAGCATTCATCCTAACTCTTTGGGGTGTTACATATTACAGATCAAGTAGGTTACTAAATGAAAAGGTTGGTGGGAAACATGGAAAGGTATAATAAAGAAATAGTAAAAATATCATGGACAGAAAGAGAAATGATTGCAGAGCAGGATACAGCCAGGACCTTCTAGCACACACAAGGATGGGATCCCATCCAATGGAAGGGGCAATCCAAGGTGACTTAAATGAAGTCTGTCCTGGACTGCATAAACAATTTCTTCCCCAGAAGGTCCAGAGTTGTTGATGTAGCTGTATCTGGGATGATTCCCCAAGCTCTCATTGGCAGCTCTGCATTTTGTCCACCACATGCTTCTGCAGAGTCATTTATCTCTCTAAGAGTGATTAATGTATAATTCTGATATTTTATTTTGGGAAATAGGCCATCTCTTCCATTCCTGAGACCACTCACAGTAGCCTATTTTCAAAAAGCCACGTTTACAAATTTATGCAATACCAGCAGAACACGAAGATAGTAAACCAGGGCAAATTAAGGAAGGGAAACCTAACACAATCACCCTCTTTATTAAAAACCTCTGCTTTTTAAAATCTAACCCACCTGAATTCAATTACCCTAGAAAATGTTTATCAGTTGCTGTCAGAGCTCTAGGTCCCCAATACCACCAAAAAAACCCCATCAAACTACGTTCAACAGTTCTCTGATAACCAAGTTTGCTGCCAAAAACTTCCCGTCCCATTCTAAATGCCAGCATCCTCACAGTGTCCAAATACACTTGCTGACAATGCTGCATATTTTGCTTGTTTGTACCCATCCTTCTACATCTGCAGGACCAAAATCTCTCTATGTGGTGGTAAAATTGGCCAAAGCAATTCTTGCTTTTCTTTCTCTCACCCTCATCTGAACGAGGAAATGAGAGTCCCACTTGCACTTCCTACTGCTGCCACATCACCAGTGCCAGGGAGCACAAGGTACTCCTGAACACCCACATTCCAGAGGTCAACATGAGAAAAGGCCATGGCATGCCTGGCTTACCTGGTCCTCGGAGAGCTGTGATATGTGATTCACTGCAGCATAAGACTCTATCTTCGGGTTGAAGTGATTGATGATGGCTCTGAAACAAAGGAGGGAAATTTTCAGAGGTCTCAGGAACAGCTTAGAGATGCAGCAGAAATTCCCTGACAGAGTAGGTGCACATGGAGCCAGTCCTGCATGAAATTCTTCCCTCACCGCAACGTAGTGTTTGCTGTGCTGATGGCAATGCAGATCCTGACAAAAGCTAACTGGAAGGTGCAAGCACAGGCACTGTCCCACACATGGGTGCCTTTGTCCCAGCAGATACTGGCCTGAGCTTGCTGCTCTGGCAGGGGGAATTGCTGGGAACAGGCTGCAAACTGCTCTGTGTTCCAGCAGAGCCACAGCAAACCCGGCCATCACTGCCCCATCCTGCTGAGGGAACTGCAGCCCCTCAGCTTGGCCTGGCATTTTGTGAAACTTTGTTGCCTAATATGATGAAGCTGATAGCTTATTGCTTTGGATTTTCACTTCATTTAAAACGTTATAGCTGGCTGACTTGCAGTCATCCATCACTACAACCACTACATTTTGAATTCTTACCATAATGACTTCAGTCCTCACCCCAGTTTAGATCATTAGAGAGAACTTATGTCCCTGTCCCAAACACAGCAACAAATACTGGTTACTCCTGCTCTTCTGCCTCATTTCTTTCACTAGCTGCACCAATCTGCACCACTCCCTCTCCCTTCTAGGTGGATCTAGAAGCAGATGTGAGAAGTCTGAAATTGAAAGTAAAATAACAATTGGGGGAAAAAAACCCCACCAAACTGCAGCTGGACCATTTCCTTGGCCTTCCTTCTGCTTGTCAGGTGCTGCTGCAAAGATAAATGGCAGGACAGAAAAGACTCCCTGGAACAGAGTTTGCAACTGCTCCAGTTGGGATATTACTCCTGAGCCCCATTGCTGAGGTAAATATTCACCATGGGAATAGGCCATGCCAGTGCTCAGCACAGATGAGTTCTGACCGTGCCTGGAGAACACTTGCTCAGCCAGATTACACTGCAGCAGAGTCAGGGCTTCCATTCTCATATTCATCAGCATGAAAATTCACTCCAGTCCTCCCTGTTGTACTCTAATGGGTTCCCTCCTCCCCATTCCTCCACCTGCAGAAGGACTTTCAGCTGCTTTCTCCAGACCTCATCACAGCTAAGAGCTTGTGCCCCAGTCTAGGAATACGTGATATTCAGTGGTGCCAGTCAGAACAGGTGGATAAAAACCTACCTAGAAGCAGCCTTACTTTAAATACACAGTTAAAGGGTGTGGAAGGTGTGGAGAGAGGGAACAGGAAAAAAAAACAACCAAACAAACACAACTCCAAAAACCTCCAACCCAAACAGAATCTGCAATTCATAGACTCAAAGAATTGTTTCAATTTCAGGAGGACCTGTAAAGGTCATCTAGCACAACTTCCCTGAAATGAGCAGACATATCTTCAACAAGATGAGTTTGCTCAGAGCTCCATCCAACCTGACCTTGAATGTCTCCAGGGATGGGTCATCCACCCAGTTCCAATGCCTCACCACTCTCATTGTTTAAAACTTATTTCTCATATATAATCTGTATCAACTCTCCTAGTTAAAACCATTACCCCTCATCCTGTTACAACAAGCTCTGCTAAAAAGTTTTTCATTAGCTCTCTTGTAAGTCCCCTTTAAGTACTGAAAGGCTGCAATAGCCTACCCACAGCCTTCTCTTCTCCAGTCCTCTCAGCAAGTCTTCATGGAAGGGTTCATCCCTCTGAACACCCTCATGGCCTCCCCTGCACTGGCTCCAACATGTCCATGTCCTCCCCGTGCTGAGGACACGAGAGCTGGGCACTGCACCCAGGTGGGGTCTCAGAGCAGCAGGACAGAATGATCTCACTCACCCTCCTGGCTGTGCTACCTCACTGCAACGCTCCCAGCCACAGCTCATCACACACCAGGTGCCAGCCAGCACACAGGGCCTGTCACCCCTGCAGCTGCTCCTACAGCATCCATACACACCTGGCACATCCAGAAAACAAATTCAGCAGCGCCTCTACCAGGTTTTCCACAACCCCCTTCCCTCTGGAGAAGGACAAACACCCAGGTGGAGACATGGCCACTCTTCCCATTTCAGTGTGACCAGAGTCACAATCACACTGTCCATTACCCAGCCTCTCCAGCACTCTGGCTTTCAACTGCCAGCTTCATGCCTGGCTGGAGTCATATTTATACCCCTACAGGACACATTGCAAGTTATCGAAAGAAAATGGAACACAGACTTACAACAACTTAACTTCTGGCTTGACAGAAGGTTTGGCAGCTCAGAGGGGTTCAGTGCACTCACATGGATCCAACATTTACCAGGGAACAGATTTAGCATTCATTTGTACCCACTGCTGTGAAGCACTTCAGCATGGGCTGCCTGCTCACAAGTCTCCCCTTGGATCTGAGCTAGTGGAGCAGCACCTGCAATCACAGCTGGGATTCACCAGTGAAAGCAAAGCCAGCAACCAGCTGCCACTGCAGTGAGAATCAACAGACATCAAGGAAGGAAAAGAATCTGAGTCTCCTTCCTCATTTCCCAAAAGGTGAATGGGCAACTCCTCAGTGATTAGATGGAGTTCAACTATTTAATTTGTTTTAATTATGCAGAATTCCTCCACAGTCTGACCATCTGCAGAGCTATCTTCCTGAACCCACAGGCAGCCTGGGGCAGAGAAGCATGAAGAGCTTGGGTTCAATCCTGACTCTGTGTAGCCAGGTTCTTACTGCCCAACACACCCACCAGGGCCAGGCTTTGCACATGGTGCAGCTCCTTCTCGTCTGCTATGAGAAATTCCATTGCTATCCAGGCCAAAAAACACCTTTCTGCATCAGCTATTGTCATACACCTCTGCTATTCTTCCACCTCTCAAAATACATCTTATCCCTGCGGCATGCTTTTGGCAACTGGCCTCCTGGGATCTTCACTGATTAACAGCTGGAATTCACTTTGCAGAGATGCCTCTTCAATTTGATCCTGGAGAAAATGGAAGACCAGAACTTTGAAACACAGTGTTATTGACAAAAGAACCAGTGATTCTGCCACCATTAGGTCCCACACCAGCACATAGCAGCTGATCCTTGGCAATGAGTTATTTTTACACTGTGAGTGCCTCAATTACTGCCACACCAGCCAGCAGCTTTGAGGAGGGGGAAGGGAGCGGTTAAAGCACTTAGAAAAGATTTGTGATTATGTGTTCTACTGAGATCTTCATATTGATCATGGGGGGAAAAAAAAAGAAAACCCTTGTGTTTGGTATTCATGAAACGTGAACATCTTCAACACATTTGTAAAGCAAGGAAATGGTGAAGTGTCAACTGAAAGACAAAATGCTGCAGTTCCCACACAGCCTTCTACAGGATGGGCACTCACATGTGTGCACACTGCCAAGTCCCTCGGTGGGGCTGGCTGCCATGTGTCACACAAATTTCACAGCACCTGTGGGACACAATTCACCAGGGACTGAAGTGAGAGATGTCACTTCAGCCACACTGCCTCCTGACAGATCCACAGTTCAGCAGTGAACTGACAAGAGGAGACTGTCACTGGACACAGGAAAGATGCTGAATAAGCAGAAGGCTCAGGAATTAAAAAAACTACTCTCAGTGTCTTGTCTTGAGATTAATGGTTAGTGCTCTAAGGCAGATCACAAGCCATCTCCACATTCTATATTCCTCAATCTCCTGGGGAGAGATGTTATCTCCCAGTAAATACACAAGGCATACTAGTTGTCTCCAAAAAACACACATCTCACATCACTTCTTCATGCAGCTCTTCAAGCTACCTACACACCATGATGCCAGAAACATGTAGAGACACATATTGAATGAACCTGCATATTTCTCAGGATAAACAACCTAGGACACTTGAATTTGTGTCTTTGCATTTATTGCATATTTATTTCATTCATTTAATTCTTCATGAAGAAGAGAATGATTGCAGGAAAAATCACCCTGATTTAGAAACCTCAAAGTGCAGATGAATAATTTATTTGTACTAGCTGTATTAGTCATGTTTTTAGACAGTAAAAGCAGGTCCCACTGTAACAGGTATTGTACCAATCCAGAGTGGTGGAAAGCCTCTGTCCCAGGGGCTAAGGGTCTCAAATGCAAGAGAACAGGGAAAACACAGAAAAGCTCATTGGCAGAATATGTAACAGTGCTGCTCCTGACTGAGCCTCACAAAACAATTCAGTTGGAGATAAACCATGGACAGAAAAACACAGAAAGAATACTGAAGGAATTATAGAGAGACAGGAAGAAGGAGATAGAAGGGCAGATAAGACCAAGATACACAGAGGTGAAAAACTGCAGAACAGGGAGGATCAGAGAAACAGCAACTCATCCCAGGGCAGTCTGTCCTCTGCAAACTGGAAAGCTCCAACTGCTGCCAAGTTTCTACTTTGGCTATTCCTGAGGCTGCAGAAATTGGCCAGTCCTGAAGTGAGTGTTATTTGCCCTTTCTCCCTCAAAACCACATATGCTGGAAGGTGAGAAGCAGAAGAATTTCCATGTGGGCCCTACTGATTTTTTGTTCCCCAAATAGGGACATGACACTGTGGCTCTCACCTAGAGCTATGGTGAGAAAAGGAATCCCCCAGGTAAGCTGCATTCCCCCACCCTCACTGTGTTCACTGCAACAGGACTTGCTTCTGCAGTGGCTGCAGTAGCTCTACAGACAATAACATTTATAAACTTAGGTTTATAGTCTTTAAAAACTGCCTAGAGTTACTTTTTGATATAGAGAAACAACCAGTGCTGCCCTACAGAGAGGCCCAGACTAAAAGAACTTCTGAAGACACAAATTCTGCTGACTGGAAAGGGCTCCTATGAGAAGTAATATGGCATGCATGGAAAGAAAAGGTTTAATTAATTCCTGAGTTTAATTCACCACTAGTTGTAACATCAGGTGTGAGAAGTGGAACACACCAGCGACACAAAGGCACTGGGCCCACAATTAACAGGATACTCCAGCCCAGGTGACCCTCCATGGTAAGGAAGGCACCTCACCCTCCTTAACCTCCCAATGAGCTGGGCTGGGTTCAATGTGCAGGGAAAGCAAAATCACTTTGCTCAGGCAGGCAGCATTTCTTCAGCACGTTTTCTCTGACCTCCAGACTCTCCCCATCAAGTTATTGCAGATGAGCTGTCTAATACCCACTCTTGCCTGACAGCAGCTACATTGCCAGTGTCCCATAAGACAACACTGTCCTCTTATCCTGAGCAACAAAGTAAAGCACTGTGGAGGTGCTGAAAGTAGGCTAAGGGAAGAACAGAAAGGCTGCAAAGCTTATTAAAGAGATGGGAATGAATGCTGAGCCATCATTTGCTGCATGAACCTGGCCTTTGCACCTACCTCACAGGTCCAGCATGCAGTGCCTGACAAAGTATCCTTATGGATTCCCAAACGCTTCTTGCACAATAAAAGCAACACCACAAGTTCACTTCTTCCTACATTGTGCTAGAGTGGAACAGAAAAGCAGCAGCTCTTGGCTGGTATTTACCCCTTCCCAGGAAATCAAGGGTGACCTTATACTCACTGCAGACATTCATCTTCTCATGCCAGCACACTGGGCAGCAGGGAATGCATCTCAGTCCTCACTGAGTAAAACTGAATGCAGAGCAAAGGCAGCCAGTTCACTCGCCCTCTGCCATGAGAACTGGCACGATCTGAGATGGACAAATACTCCAGCACACACTAAGCCACATGCATTATGAAGGCTAGGAATAGGCAAGCAGGAAAGGGCATAGTTGTCTGTCATCATACTCCACAAAGCTGCTTTAGTTCAAAAAGGAGGCCTGAGATGAAGTAGTTGTTGTTCAGGAACAGGAATCAATAAGTAAACAGTTTCTCTGTGATTTGCCACAGCAGTTCCCTCTCCCTCTCATACATCTTAGTTTCTCCTTTATGAAATGGAAATAAGAGCAATCACTTCCACAAAGTGTTTTACCCAAGGTGGTAAGACTCAGTGTTCTACTATGTGGTATGTTGGAAACTGCTCAAGCACAAGGCAGCAAGTAAATTACACACAACACAGAGACCAAAATGAACACAAACCCTCTCTCCTTTTCTCCCATACATGCCATCATAACCATGGTTGCTGGAGATTTATGCAAAGCTTCCAAGCCAATCTTCCTGCAGCAAGCTGTGTCTTCCTCCCGCAGCAAGTGCTGTTTGGGGCAAGGATCTTGCTGACATTGCTCTCATAGGCACTCCCAGAACTCCAGACAATAAAACCCCATCTGTTCCATGCCTGCAATGATTAGATTGAGTTGCTCCATATGTACAACCCCACCTGGCAGGAGGTGAGAGGGTTTAGATTACTTTAACACACATCCATGAAGCATTGCTATGAAGTACACATACCTACCATACCTAAGCTGTCTGCAGCAATTAAAAGCAAGCAAACTCCCTGGAACTGTGCACCAAATTCTTCCTTCTACTGTGGTTTAACTCCAGTCTGTTAAATTTCTTTTGCTCCTACAATTTAATGAGTACTGACATTAAGCTGAAAGTCCACAACTCACAGTGGGAGGCACCTTCCAGACACAATAATAAACTGCAGGAAAGAATCCAAGACAAAAGGATATTTTAGTCAAAAGCATTTGCTTTAGAGCACACTGAAAATATCCGAGTCAGCACTGCAGCATTTCAGAGGAGAAGCAACTGCTACACCTGTTCAATTCTGCCATCCTGAAAACTATTGATCCCAGTGACAGCTTCCATGGCAGAGGGAGATACACGCTCTATTTATGTAATAAGGAGGGGACAAAAGAGTGCACACACAGCAACTGAGCTTCTCCATTTCTCAGCATGGTTTCACCAAGCTCCCTTCTGCAGGGGCAGAAGCAGAAGTTGTGCTTTCTGAACCACCAGGCAGGTACACAGTGCATCTTGGCACTTCAGTGTTTGCTGGATACTAACCCTGTATCACCACAGCTGCAGGATATGCTGATTTTCTCTTTTTACAGTTCATGGCCATAAATTTAAGTCAAGCAAATCAAATACCTCACTTAACTTCTATTTGTCTTCTTAACTAAGGAGATCCTCATGGGTGAGCAGCTAACTCATCTTTTGGAACAGCTGCACAACCTCACTTGAGACTACAATTTAGGAAATTTATCCACTCACCTATTTTCACACAGCCAGTACATCACTGGAAACTAATCTAAGAATCATTTCTGTTCCCTTTTCTCAATAAATAAGCATCAGAATTCTTAGGTATATGTAACCAGTGGCACTGATATTTTAAGTGGTATGAATGACAAAATGAAAAAATATTACCTAGGCACAGAGAGTGAAAATATCTATTGAAGCACAGGGCACCAGACTGATCTGTATTCCTGCTCATCTCCCAGTCTGTAATTGACTGCTCTACAACAAAGCTATCACTTGATAACAAATACATTTCTCATCTCAAACATGTAATTTATGAGAGATCAAATGACATTTTATGGCACATTACACTGCTACAAAACAGCTGGCTAGTAGTGGTGAGAGTGTGGCAAGAGCTTACATTTACCAAAGTAAAGACATTAAAAAGCCAACCCTTCACTACACCTCAATTCCAGAGAGCAGCAGGTAACTACACTGCTCACCTCTGACTACAAACAGAGCTGGAGCTGTGTGATGGAAAAGAGGAACTCTGTGTTCAGGCCACCAGCACTAAAACCTGCAGCTCACTCTAGCATGTCCCGGGTATGAGAGCCAGCCATGATTTATGTCAGCATACTGGATTTTAGGCACAATATCTGTGCTTCTTCCACATCTGTGTTACCAATTTTGAAGATTCGGCTGACTTTGAAAATGACAAGTCCTTCTTTGAAACTTCCTTAATATATGCTTTTAAAAAGTACCTTTTAATTCCAATTTACAAGGCAACCTGCTCTCTAAAACAAACAGCAAAGTATGAAGAAATAATTCATCCAGAAGGCAAGGGAAAAATAAAAACTAAACAAAGAAAAAAAAGAGGGTAAAAAAGCACTTTTGACAGTAGTTCACCATACATGTTTGCATGGCCACTTTCTCTGGTTAGGACCTGAAGTAAAGCATTATGGCAAATATTTATTCTCTGCAAGTGCTATAAGTGGGTCAGCATCTACCACTGCTTCATAATTCAGGTTACAGGATGCCATCCAAGCCTCCTGAGACACAAGACACATGGCAAAACCTCAAACAGAATCTTAACCTGAAGTTTTTTAATTACGTTTAGTATCTTCCTCAGTATTTAATCACAGGATGTTTAACTTTGAGGAAAGCCTGGATTATTGGATACTGCATCTAGCACAAAATACTGTACAGATGCACACACTAGCTTCCAAACATATCAAGCTAAGAGTGAGACTTAGAAAGTTTATAAGTCATCCCACTGGGACCTTTTACAGCTCTCTGAGAAAGGCTCTGAGTAGGCTGCTAGTTTAATTAACTTAGTGAAAACTTGCCATCAACCCTGCATTATCTAGAGCACACTGGAAACGACTCTTATTACCTCATTTTGTCAGGTGTGAGCCAGCAGGTATTGCATGAGGTCCTGAACACCCTGATTGCAGGCTGCGGCAGCAAGACAAACCTCTCTTTAGGTCATGGAGGAAACCTTATTTTACTGACTCAGAGTAAAACCTGTGCCTGCAACAGAAGTCCCAGAGGGAAAGGAATGGCCTGGAGGATCAGCACTTGTCTGTATTGAGTGAGTGAAGGGTTAGAACAATGCAATTGAGTCGTGAAGTAGATGGATATTAAATTACAGAGAGAGGAGGGGAAGAAACACTGTCTAAGCAAGAATCAGCTACAGTCAAACCTACTTTGCAAAGGAAATTAAAATGAGTCCCACAACGGTGTTTAATTAACTTAATTACACCAAGTGTCAGCTATGGCTGTACCTGCACAGCCACGTAAATCAGGGTTCACAATATCAGCCTCTGAGACACCACCAACTGCCATGCCAACCAAAACCCATTATTTACAGTCCAATCCTCTGAAAATACAAGATGTTGCAAACCTCCCAATGTTTTTCTTGTCAGACAGGTGCAAATGAGAATCACATTTGTTGAAAAATGCGTAGTGGAATTCAGATCCTTCCAAAATCCAGGACCAAGACTGAAGCATGGATTCTGTTGACACTCCCAGACACACCCCAAGTGAACAGCACATCCTCAACACAGATGTCACCACACATCACCTGGGACAAGGTGAAGTTGGTTTTCAATGGCAAGGAAAGCTAGAGTCCAACAGCATTACAGCTGAATGAATGGTATCCTTTTCAGGATATTTATTTAATGTCTGAAGGACTAGAGGACCTGTAGTTGATTAAGATTCTGTTTTCCTGAGACAGGCTACCTGGTTCATGGACCAGTGGAGAGCTCCATCTTATCTCCTTTGTTGTATTTCATGTGTGCCCATCTTCTTCCCCATTCAACTACCTTAACCTGACCCATCTCCCTGAAAGCCGAGCCCCCTCCATCCCAATATCCACACATCTCACAAGTATCTACACTACTGAGATCTCTACTCTCACTAACAGCTGATGATCAGAAGCAAGTGATTTATTGACATTGATCAAGTTACCAACTGAGTTACTGGCAACAAGCATGTTGTAAATCCACTGTTCCTGCAGAGCAAAATGCCACAGATAAACTCGACAGTGCCCACACACTCCCTATTCCTGACCACAGGAGGACTGGGATCAACTCATCACAGCCCAGAGGACAAGGGGCAACTTTTTTTTATTAATCTGCCTCACCAAGGGCTTCCAGAATCACTTCAACAGAGCTGGGGTTTTCTGGGTTTTGCTTTTACTACACCCATCCTTATCCTGCAGTGGATTTCAGGCAGATGTTGACAAAACCCGTTCAGCTGAATCGGCCGTTGAAGTCCAAATCTTTGGGAACATTTTCCCATGTCACAGAAGTAGAGAAATTCAGTTTCTTTTTAAACCACCCACTATCATCCCTGACATGTCTATACATGCTCACCTCTCTCTCAAAGCTTTGGGTTTGTAATTCAGACATAAGCTTTTTTTCTGCTCTGTTCTTTGTATGGGTGTTAGCAAAAGCAAGGCCAGTGAAGTGCATTTTCTATTTCAAAAGTGCAGTACGGTACTCCAGTCTTAGAAACAGCAGCACACCAAACATTTCCAAGTTAACTGCTGATGTTTTCCCATCCATCAAGTCAAACAAAAAGCCCAACTCCTACAGTGTTCTGCTACTGATATATCTCTCCTGCTTTAGAATTTAAGTGTTTTTCAAGGCTCTTTCAAAAACATAATGCAAAAAAAGGCCACATGATTTTTAACCAGTTACATGTGACATAATACAGGTGGCAGAGGATCTGAAAGATCTAAGGAAGGAGCCCTGGACTTTTCTCTATGAAAGGAGAGCTAAAGGCTTGCCTCTGCCTTTTCCTTAAAATTGCTAATACACAACTACACACGAGGGAGGAATATTAATTCTAACCAGGGCAGTAACTTTGCATAGCTCAAGCCAGTTTCTTTTTGAAGCTTAAGCTGCACAATTCTTATACCAACATTTCTAATGCAATATTCCAGGCTTTGAGTCAACCTCTGAGTTGTGCAACAGAGTCTGTGTTTTATCCCCTTTCTTTTTTATATTTGAAACACAAAGCATCCGTGTATTCAGTTGGTGCTGAAAAGGTTTGTAGACACTCAGCATTTGGAGAAGACCACACAACTTCCCAATTCAGCAATCACACAAATAAATGTTATCCATAATCAAGTAAAAATGCAAGAAAAAAAAACCCCACCAAACTTAATGAAAAAAGCAACACGTGTTACAGTTTTTTGAAAAATAATTAATACCAAAAAGGAAGTCACCACACTTTGTTGTATTCATTTCTCTGAGCTCTATTTGATTCAGAATTGCTCTAGCGAACAACTCAATCTAAGCATTCAAAGGCTGTTGAAATCTTGACCTGTCATTTCACATTGTCAAAAACGCAGTGTTAATTACCTGTCAGCTATTTGATTTTCCTCAGTTCCTTTTAGCTCTTCCATTCAAAGACTGAAGGCAGCACTTCTCTGGTGGTCCACCCACTGCAGCAGGCTGATTCCTATTTCTGTCCCACCTAACCACTCTTCTGTCTGCAGGCCAGGTGCCAGATTCTTTTCCCTGGTGTTGCTTGTGAACCACCATTAGCAAAATCAGCCCACCACTAGAAGCGTTGGGGATAGGAGTGCTGTCATATGCCATGAAGGAAAAGCTGCCCAATTTAAGCATTTTAGAAAACATGGAGGAACAGGCATATCTTTAAAACAAGGCATTCAGCACATATACAGGTCACTATTACAAAGTTTTAAACTGTCAATGATTACTGCATGCTTTTGTGACACTGCAGATTCCACCACATTTAGAGAGAAAAAATTTGCACGCCTTCTTTCCCTTGGCTAGCATTCCTTCTGAGCATATGCATAATTACTTACTATTGATAGGCACACACTTAGAAATTTCTGACAACTTAACCCAGATCCAGCACTGCTCTAGCCTGACTGATACAGCATTTACTGCCAGGTAAAATCCTGTAAAAATCTTGCTCCAAAACCTCTAGTCCAATTTGCAGCAAAAAATGTGTTAGAGCAACAGAAAGCAATCAGACTTGCTCACTGTTCACCTACCAAACCCTGTTTTCCCTTCACCCACACTGCTCTTGCTTAAGACATCTTTTTCCTGACTGGATTTAAAAAGCATTCTTTGCCAGCAGCTCTCCAGCTACTCTAAGTTAGCTTGCATGGCAAAATTTTCTCATCTGTTGCAAGACTCCTGAAGGAATTAAATCATGAGAGTCATTAGAGAACTTTGATTATTCTTTTAAATAACAGATCAGATGATTACAGAACCCATTCAGTATCAAAGCAATTAATTGCTGCTTGAACAGCCAGGGTGGGCTAGCCCTGGCTAGATGTCAGATGCCCACCAAAGGCACTGTCTTTTCCCTTCTCAGCTGAAAGGTGAGAGAATATATAATGACAAGGTTATGGATTGATATAAGGAGAGGGAGAGATTACTTACCAATTACCAACATTGGCAAAACAGACTCAACTTGGGGAAGTTAGTTTAATTCATTGCCAATGAAATCAGAGATGGGTAATGAGACTCCTCACCCTCTTCCCCTGCTCCAGTGTGGGCCTGTCCATCCAATGGGAGACAGTTCTCCAGGAACTTCTGCAGTGTGAGTCCTTCTCACAGGCTGCAGTTCTTCACAAACTGCACCCACGTGGGTCCCCTCACAGAGTGCAGTCCTTCAGGAACAGGCAGCTCCAGCACGGGCCCCTTCTGCAGGGACAAGCCTGCTCCAGTGTGGGCTCCTCTCTCCATGGCACCAGAGTCCATTCCTCAGTCTGCTCCAGAGAGGGCTTCCCATGGGGCCACTTCTGGCCTTCATAATTAAATTATCTCAGGAGCATCACCACCACCACTGATGGGCTCAGCCTTGGCCAGGAGTGGATCCACCCTGGAGCTGGCTGCCACTGGCTCCATGGGACACAGGGGAAGCTTCTGGCAGCCTCAGAGAAGCCACTCCTGCAGCCCCACCACCAAACCCTTGCCACAAACCCAATACAACAGCCAGCACGCACTCACTGAGCAATGGAGCAAAGTGAGATGGGCTGTGGCATTTGATGCTAATGAGCCACAGCACTTAGCAGTTTGCAAGAGCCAAGGCTTGGCAGCATGCTCATTATTCAAGAAAGCTAAAACTGTATAAACCTCTTCCTGGAAAAAAATTTAGATATGGAAAGCAAAAAAGGATATAAACCCAAACAAATAAAACCATGAATGCTATCTAAAGGGCAAAACTGTATTTGGATTCAGATAAGCTGCATAATAACTAAATAAGAAAGGCGAACAAAATTTAAAAGGTTTTTATTTTCCTTCCATATTTGTCTGTAAATTGAGATGATTCAAAACTTTGGACAAAATTCAAGATTTCAGTTCAATTTTGAAACACAAGGTTTGGGGTAAAAATGACAAACCTGCATGTTGAAAGCATCCAGCTATGTAAAAAAGTGAGGTGATATTACAAAATAAGAATTGGCAAATATTGAAAAGTGTTTTTATTTCAGCTGTACACGAGAAAAAGGTTACATCCAGGTTCTTTCCAAGCAATCTCTAAAATAAACCCCCTGGCTCCAGCACAGAGTATTTCCTTGCACACTGCACATAGACACAAAACAGAACTACCAAGGACTAATGTTTTGCCTCCCTTTCTAGCAGGACTCGTCTTGCCAGAGAGCAGGACTCTGTGGATCTCTAAGCCTTCAGACACAACATCCCTGCACCCAGAGATGTGCAACTGCTCTGTACAAGTTGCTGCCAGGCTCCTGGCAGGAGCCCAGAGGCGCTGGTAGCAGGCCCAAGTTTGGGGTGTATTACAGGCTGGCATGCCTGTTCCCTGCTCAGGGTGTTCATCACTCTGCCTTAATAGAAGCCAATATATTTCCCCAGACCTTTACTTTCCACTGTTCTCAGAAAGCCTGAAAAATTAATATTCAGGCAACTTCTAAGTTTCATTCTGCATAGTGATGATCAGGGAGTGCCAGCAGAGAAACAAAGAACCTCTTGCCTCAGTGCCAGTGGCACAGGAGAGAAGGAGTAAACAGAGTGCTTAACCTTTTGAATAGCAATGCAAACCTGAGAGCTTGATTTGGTGCCCCAAAACACCTCTGCCATTATACAGCAGACAGAATTAGGGGCTGGCACGAAAAGAGTGAAGACAGACTTGCAGCCTTTGCAGATTCTCTGCAGTTACATGCTGGGGCAGCTACAAAAAGCTCCAAAACAGATTGTCCTGGGCTTTTTTACACCCTCCCTCAGAGCAGCTCTTCATGACCCAGCAATAGATCTGCACCAAGTATTGACTGCTTTTCCTGCTTCCTTTAATGGTTTTTAACATATCATCAATCACACCATCACTTTTAAGTATTTTTAACCATTCCAGGAAAACTGCAGTCAGACAGCTGCTGAAGGTCGAGCTCTCTTCCAGTCACAATTCGCTGTGGCCAGCTCAGCAGTTTGCTTTCTCCTGGTGGTGGGCATCATTAACATTCAGTTTCCACCCTACTTTTACACACAAAGAGATGCTGTGGGACTGCCAGCTGTGTTCCAATTGCAGAGCACCTGGATACATGGATACAGGGGGCCTCTTCCAGGTGCCAGTTTTCAGACCTGAAGCTGATCAACAAGGTCCTCTTGTGCCAAAAGCTGTCTTGGCATCCTCAAGATCACAGTGCTCAACAACACTGACACTTAAGCCTACTTTAGACGTATGCACTTTGAAAAAAAGAGAGACTTTGCTGAAATAATCAGCTTATTTAACCCTTCCTTGGGTTTGAGGACAATTCCTAGCATGATTTACTGCTCCTGTCCATTATTCCAAGACTTAACTTGGAAAACTGAGCAAAATTCATCCAGTAAAACCTTATTTTTTAAGGCCTCTCTGAAACACTCTAGCCTTCTTTTGCTATTACAACTGAGTACATAGCTCTTTCCATTCTGAAACACAATGGGAAAAATCCCTTTTCCCCTAAAAAACCTGAAACATGTACTCCTGAAAATTCAAATTACAGATGTAATAATTTCACTTGGAGGTTAAGCTAGTTTAATAATTTCTCCAGACTCCCTTGCAGCACAAGTACTTTATCCTGGGCTCTACTCTCTCAGAACAGCCATCATGGTGACTGCAAACTGCAGAAAAATTAAAAGCTTGTGGCCTACTGACATCTCCTTGAATCTTACCTCTGTCTTGTGGTCTCAAGAGAAAAAATGCCTCAAAATAGTTCTCAGGGTTGCCCCTATGTTTAATTGCTCCATGGATAAATTTCAGTATGCCTATGACTGATGTACTGGAGGAGAAATCTCTCATTGCAAAGATAAAAAGCCAAAAGCACAAGAATCCAGAGGGAATTTGTTAAGTTTTAAATGCAAAATGACACCTTTGATCCAATCTACCTGATTCATGACACTACAAGTCAGTAGATCAGTTTATCTGAACTTCTGTACACCACATTTTTCAACATTACCCTTACAGCATTACTCTCATGTCAGAAGTTAGCTAGAGCACCTTTCACCAAGGTATTCTATTCAGACAAGAACAGGAGGAGAAAACCTTCCAGTCATTTACTGCAGTGATTAATTACCTATTAAGAAATGGTTATGTAACCTGCAGCTGCAATTTGGTTTCAGTGTCTAGCCTTGCATTCCTTTTCTGTTTTGGTATTTTATCTCGTCAAAGACGCTTGGACACTTTAAAGAGCATACCACAGGCTTTGCTTTAAAGATATTATGATACTGAAATCTTGAAAGCATTTTCACTAGTTTCTCATAACTGGGGCTTCTCTGTCCTTTCTCCAATTACTCAATACCCTTTTTTGAAACAGACAGCAGAAAAAAACTGCAAAATACATACAATCATAAAATCACTTTCTGCCTCCTGTTAATATTTCTAGGGTCAAACAAACCTCTTTAGCTGAATGCCTCATAAAAGACCTACAGTAAAGCTGTCAGTCAATGCTTCTTGAAACACTTTTTCAAGATACAGTCCCTTTTTGCAAGCTGGCACTTATTTTTTCAAGAACTGCATTTCAAGAACTGCCTGATAGGTTAAAAAGCAATTCAGATCACACGCTTCATCTACTTCATGATTTAACTTTCTGTCAGTTTTCCAGTAACTTGCAACATTCATAAGAAATTCTTGTGTCCCTTACGATCACTGAAAAATTTATGTAGCACTCTTTTCATGCTTATCACCTAAGAAAGGCACCCTCCTTGTCTTCTAGAGATGCTCCACAAGTGCTTTGTCACATCAGTCACTCTTGGCATCTCCAGCATCGTCACTGATGCCCACTACTAGCTCCAAAGGAAATACTAGGAGCTCCACATGTCCCTAGAACCTCAGGAATCCCTGCTATAAAATTGACACACAAAGTTTTATATATTATAAAACTTATATATTATATATACATCTTAAATACTACCTCTCTCTGCTGTCATGAGCTTTCCAATTGACCAGATGAGCTACAATTGTCAGCAAATAAATACCTGGGGCACCAACATCAAGCCAAGTCGCACCAGCAACAGTCTCAAGGAGTTTTTTAGTCTTGTCCCGCACTGACATTCAAGAGCTCTCCAAGTCCCTCTATGCACCTGGAGTCCCTTCAGTAATGAATGCTGACATATGACTCCAATTCCTAAAAATTCTTTGCCAATGGACAATTGTTTGTATGGTTTGTCTGCTTTAGCCAACACAAAGTGCTTGCTGATAAACAATCTGAGGCAGAATTAGTGAGTTCTGGACTTGGCCCATCACGGTTGTCTGCAATGTCCTATTTGATCACATCAGCAGTTGTGGGGCCTTCAAGTGCAGAAAAGTGACAGGAAGACAAGTCTCAGCTCTGACAAGGGGCTGTACCCATGTTTCCTCTCAATTAACAATGCTAATAGCACCTAGACACATTCTTCATCTTGCAATTGTAGTAACTGCCAGGGAAACATTTATTAGAAGCAATTTATGAGCACACATTCTCTTTCCTCTAGAGGAAGCACTGCACATCAGCTGATCTCTCCAATGCAGAGAACTCAAGATGCCATGCCTACAGATCACTCTGAAGAAAAATCAGCCTTGATATGATGGATATTCCTAACTGAACAATCTAAGAAATATCACATCCCTTTACCTTTTTGCTTTCTTTACACATAATTGAATAGAAGAAAAATCCAATTGAATTTCTAAAAAGAGGTCACCTTTAAAACTCCCATATGCTTTCTACAAGACTGCCAAGGAGTTCTCATACACATCTGGACCTAGTCCAACCTGAAATATATTTTGGTGCCCTAAAGCCCATGGAATTTCAGAAGGACAAAATATTCATCAATGTCCCCCTATGTACTAAAATGCATTCTGCAATGTTGCTGGCACAAAGTGGCTGTTTGCTATGAGTGGGCAAAATGATTTATTTAGTATATATACATATAGCCTCTGAAGCACTGCAGTCCTGGTGACAAAGAGGCATACAAATGTTAGGATTATGCAAATAAATCACAGGCACAGGACTGGACTTGACTATACTCCCACTGTGCGTGTACATATATAATCTACAAATAGTTTCAGCTGAAGTTTTGTAATATTTTAACATTAAAAACTCTTGTTTCCATTAAAGTTGATTACCACTTTCAAATATCTATATTCCTGCCCCTGTGTATTGACTAATACATTAAGCTAGAATAAGACAATACACTTCTTGCTTCACAGCTATTGAGAAACTCCTAACCATGATTAGATTAGCTCTATTCAACCCAGACCAAAATGATTTCTGGGATGTTCCCAAAGCACATTTCATCTAGTACATCTGCATTATTTATGGCATTTACACAAGGTGAATTGAAGGCTTTTATAAACTAAGACACAAATCAATACAAGCTCTTAGCAGATGGGGCCTTAGTAGGGTTCCACAGCAGCAATGTTCCACATCAAGCAAACTCTTTCAACTGAATAACTGGTAACACAGAAGGAAAGGTTTGTTTAGAAAGGCAGGAATTAGAGACACCCTCAGCACCCAGCCTTTCCAGGAGAACTGTACCTGCATCATTTAGAGCCTAAACAGCAGGACTAGGTTTGCCTGCAGTAGACAACTTGAACTGCTGCACAACATCAGTCCACAAGCACCACAATAGCTCTGTTTCATTTGCTTCCCCAAGCAGAGATAGAAACGCTGTAAACACAGATGGCTTTCCCTGTAAGAGGTACCATGGACTGGGGAGAAATGGATGGGAAGCAAATTCAGCCTGGCACTCAGTCAGGTCAGCACTGTGCTCCAAAGGAGCCCCTTCTCAGCCTCCACTGCTGCTCTGCCTGTAGGGAGCACAGGCAGGGCTGTGCCCACTGGCCTGTGAGGCCAGCTCTGGGCAGGAGAACCAGCTGCAGCCACAAGGGCTCAGCTCCTCAGCAAGGGAAAAACCCTCCCCAGCTCCATACACAGCCACTCTGGGGACAACATGAGGATATGTGGCTTCACCTGCTCTCAGGTAATGCTCCTTTAATTCACCTTGGCTAGTTTTCACAGATAAACGCTCATCACAAAGAACACATCATTATTTGAGGCACTTACAGCAGAGATCAGATTACCCTGATCCCTTTTTTTCCTAACTCCTCTAACTCGTGCACTGAGAATTCACTCTAGTTTTTTTTTTCCTTTGGATTAAGTGAAATCGAAAGTTGTCTTCAGAGATGTCAGCAAAAGAACCTTTTATACATCTATTTATAGAGCAGTGCATTGGGATCTACAGTAGCCAGAAGGAAAAAGGAATGAATGATAAATTATCCAACACAAACTTCCTTTAGAACAGTAACCTGCAACAGAAAAAACCTGATTATACTCCTGCTCAATTCCTTGCTCTACAGATGCAGTAAAAGGATCTGTCCCCTTCAGCAAGTTAAAGAAACACAGGACCTTTAACTTTTAATTTTTTAAATCAAAGAAGTCTCAAAAGGCTCCATCAACTCAGTTTTTTTTAGCTGACAAACAAGAGGCCACTGAAATTAAAAGACTTTTATATTTGGGTTGGGGCTAGCAAGGAAGAAAAAAAGACAAAAAATCCTGTTAGTCTTAATTAAAATCATGTCTTGCTCAGCTGGCACGGGTTTTACTTTCATGAGGTTTATAAGCACATGATCCTGACAGCTCTCCATGAGCTCTTTCTGAAGAAAAAAGGAACAGTGAGGATGACTGAAATCCTGAAGTAAAACTATGAGGGAAGAAAAATCTTCCATGGTTATTCATTCTACTCTTGCCTTCATCAGTGCTCCAGAAAATCATTCTCTTGTCTGCCACTCCCACAAAAGACCAAAAGGCTGCCAAACAGGAGATCAGCTCATGTTCTTCCTTAGACATCCCCATTTTAAATTACCACAAAATTTCCTGTGCACACAAAAGTAAGAGCAACAAACCACAGAAGCTTGGAAGTCTCCTCTTCTACACACAATGAGCGTGTGGGTCAAAGTGCAGCTAACAATGAACCCTTGCAGACCCCTAACATGGGAATTCAGCCTGCTCAACCTGCCATCAGAGACAGACTGAACACACCATGTACATAACCAGATGTGTGACTGAAAATAAACTGCAATGCCTCCATCCTGAGAGCAGTGGGAGGGAGATGCTGACATGTGGATTTACCCTTGGCTAAAGACTTCGGAGCAACTTATTCCTGAGAAAATGCTGACAGATAAAATTTACGTAAACATTTAAAATTGCCATACTGAGATAGCAAAGGCCTCTGTGTCCCTACTTCAAAACTGTCTACAATTTGGAGCTCAGATAAAAGTATAAAAGCAGACAAAACCAAAATGATACTGCCCCAGAGAGAACCCTTACTTCCAGCCAAATACACTTCAAGATAATATGTGAAGCAGAGGTGACATCTGTATGATCTAGCAACCCATGATTAAATTCTGTTCCATTAATTTGTATAATCATTGCTTTAAATTCATATAACTTTTTAGACATTTCACAGCTTAACTAAGCATAGCATGAAACAGTATCTCTTTGGTTCATGCTTATCTGATCTTCTGATACACTCTCTTTTTACAACTCCCCTTCACCTTTCTCTCTGACATTTGGTAATTTTTACTAACTCTTGTATAATATTCTCTGCCATCTCTTCCAGTCTGAAAACTTGTCAGGTATATAAATGTTCTTCATAACACATCTGGTTCCATGCCTTCAGTCATTCTTGATGTCCTTTTCTGAAATTTTCCTAGTCCTCCTATACCCTTTTGAATTTTCTAAGCTCTGTATAGATGGGAAATGAAAGACTAGGCTAATAAATACAAAAATTGGCCTTGCCCTTGGGAATAAATTCTCATAGAAAATAACACACTATTTTCTGAGGGAGAGGGGTTAAACTGAGAAGAAAATTTTTTTTAAAAGCTGGGTAAGAGAGAAGCTGCATTATAGACCAAGAGATCTGAATGATTTTAAACACCACAACAGTATAATTGATGCATTTTACATATTTTATCTAGAGTGGTATAGTAGAATAAACATTTAAAAAATTAAAAATAAAGAAAATCAAGAATTTTCCAACAGAGCCTCTGTAATGCTACTGTGGGAACATTCAGTTATGTGCAAATCCCAGTCTTGGCATTAACTGTTTCTGGAAAATAAACTGTTTTCTGCAAAAGAACAGGGGATTATTTTGTGTGTGCATGTGGGGGGTAGCTGCACATGCAGTCAGGTCCCTGACTGAGGAAGGAACTAATACCCTAAGCTAATGAACCAATATCCTAAAGGCTGGGACAAGTCTGGTAATGAAAACTTGAATTCATTTTTTCTTAAATTTAAGGAAAATTTTTTTTTCCTGCTGGCCTCCTTCAGTAACTGCAGGCTGTCACCACAATTCTAGTGCTGTTCAACTTCCATTTTCCAGGTTTTCAGGAAAAAAAATCTGTCTTGGTTATGGTCACTGAGCACAGAGAAGTCCTCCAAGAACAAGGAAATCACATATGGTCCTTCCCTCCAAATTTGCTCTGAAACATCAACAGCACAGAATACTGAACTTATTGATTTTCCAGCTGAGACAAAAAGCAAACATCCCAGCCACTCAGTGAGCTTTACACTTCTCAACAAAAGCAGAAAGCACAAAATTCCTGTTTGTGTAGCAACCCTGGAAATTTGTCTCCACGTCTTCAGTTCAGACTTTCCTCATTCCTTGTCCTAGACTGTCACACAATGAACCTGTGCAAGATTGGAACCATTTCTGGCTTTCAGCAGAACACCAAAGAAAACAGAAAAATCTCAGGATGTATCCTCTACAGAGTGTGATACTTCTGTAAAGGAACCCAGAATATTTCTGGAAAGAGGGCAGTGTGCTTACAGAATGGTGGACAAATGAAAAATACAGACAACTTTCCTAAGGCATGCTGTGCTAAACAATTTAATAATTAAATTGAAGAAGAAAATACCACTGTAATTAACATACAAAGAACCAGCATAGCCCAGCTAATCTCATCATGAAGAGATGGAATAAAGTAGCAAGCATTTTATGGAGCAATTTAATCTGGCAAGCAATTAATCGTAAGAGCACTAAGTCAAACGAACAGATTTCCCTTTAAGGAGATCACATTCATCATCTGTAATGTATTCTAAACTGCAATTTGTTAGCCAGCCCCTGAATTTTACTGAAGACATTTACTGTCTTCCTTCAGAGGGAAAGTGATCCCTGGCTGACAGGAGGGAGTGGCACCAGACTTTTGGAAGGGCTCCCCTGTTAACAGTAACAGGTTCTCAATCGCTGATGCAGGAAGCAAGTAACCTACATACAGTGTAAGAGCAGGCAGGAGTTTTTAGAGGCTTATACTGTAGAAATCCCTGCAATGGTATCTATCACACTCTGTGAATCACATCTTAAGCCATGGACCAACATCATCTGATCCATCTCCAACGCCCTGGAGCTGGTAACATTAGTAATGGGAGAGCGGGAATTAAAAAAAAGTCAAACCCACAAAAAACCCCCACCTCTCTTGCTCACTGAGAACCTCTGCAGACATCTTTCACCTGGGTTAGTCCTGGTGCAAATACAGGGCTCTGGCTCTCTCCAGTCTCTCATATTCTCAGCTTCAAAATAATCCTTCCTTGTTTAGATTGCATCATTATAACCGATTACAGGAGTGCCCCAGCCTTTCAGTGCTTTTAATTTTAGAAAACCTTTCATTTCCAACTTTTATTTATTCATGATACTCCCCCCCATCCATTTGCTCCCAATTACAAACAACCTTTCAGCTTCAGAAGCTGTTCTACATCACTTTTGTTTTCCACTACATTAGTAGGATCCACTAGTTTTCTCTTTGCTGGATTGGGCAAAGCATAAGCCAAGAGTTCTTCAGAAAGAAATCATGATTCCTGTCCCCATACAAGTTTATCTTTCTATAAGATGAATTTGAAGGCCTCCTCCCTTCCTAGGAAAGGAAAATACTTAACAGAAAGTCTATCTTCCTGTGTAGATGGCATTATTTTTCTTCTGCCTGAGTGATCATGAAGATTAGCAGGCTGAAAGCAATCAAAGCTCACATCCTCTAAGTGCCCTTGGCCCAAACTGATTCATCTCCAAACACAGCAAATACATTAAAAATAAAGTATTAGGAGGGAAAAGGGCCCTAAGAATCCCTCAGTTAAGTCTTTTCAGGGACCACTAAACTTTACTGAAACATATGTGATAACATTTCATCTAGAAAACACACAAAAAAAATTCACTCAAATGAGGTTACTGGCCATGTATGAACAAAAGCTTGCAAGAGACATACAACTTCTGCCAATGCCTTCCTGGCCCACTGTCACTCCAAATCAATTCAAAGGACAAATTTCTTCACAGTAATGACAGGATGAGACCTATGGCTGGCTGCTTTCAGTTCTCTTCCAGCTTAATTTCCCTTATGCTCCACTCAGACTGAAGGCATGAATATAAAGCAGCCCCATGACAAATCAAAGTTAAATATGTAGTCCTGGAGATAGAGTACAATTTAAAAAAATACGAAAAAATCCCTAAGCTATGCTCTAGACTAAGTTCAGTTAGTATCATATCATTCCAGAAACAGTTAATGCAAAGATTTTATTCAACTGATCATGAGAAAACACTGCTTTTACTCCACTGTCAAAAAAAGCACAGGGAAAAAACTTATTAAACCAAAATTAATCAAAACAAAGATTTTTGTACTCCCAGAGGGGAAGAAGAAAACTCCACACTGCAAAAAGATGTCTAAAGTAGAGGAAAAACTCCTGATGGCTAAGCCTTTAAACTCCTCTGACCTGAACCCAAGTGCATGGAATTGCTCCCTGATGCCTTCCTCCTATATAACATCATCCTTAGACCAACATCACATTAAAACGACAGGAAGGGCAGGCACAATTCATTTAACAATTAATCCACCCTAGCTATCATTTTCACTTGTCATTAGCTGCCTCTTAAATGCCCTCAATCCCATATAAGCACAGCCTCTTCCTTTAAAGACACACACACTGGGGATGAGCCATTATGGGCATTAGTCAAAGCTCTGCTTTCCATGCCTGTCATCAAGCACAGCATTAATCACACAGAACAGTTTCTCCTCACAAATGACTGAGTTGTGTAGTTGGATCTCATTGGCAGGATCCAATTTAATGGGAAGATCACAGACAGCAGGCAATACTGGGCACCAACACATACAGCAAGTTCTCTAGTTTTTACCCTTTCAAGACCTTCCAGGGAAAGAAAATAGATGCCAAGCACCTACTGATTTAAGTAAGTGCCCTACTCTGTGTCATGGTTTGAGCCTGGCACAGAGCCAGTGCCCCCATGAAAATGCCTCACCCTGGTGTCTGCTGTGAGATGTGACCAGGAATAAGCAAAACAGGCTCCAACTTAAACATAAAGAACACTTTATTACCTAAAACTACAGGAAAAATAGGGAAAGACTATAAGGAAAAAGAAAGAAAATTGAAAACCTTACAAAAAAACCACTTTTCCTCCTCCCCACTCCCTGACTTTCCCAATCCAATACATTCTCTCAAAAACACCAACTGCCCAGCCCGGCACGACACTTTAGTATACTCAAACTGCAGTTCATGAAGAGGAAAGGAGTCCTTCTTGTTCCATAGGCTTCTGGAAACACACTGAAACCTCGGATGCTTCCTTGTCACTTCGGCACCGCCCGGGGGAAAAAAAAAGTCCTTTTGCCGCTTGTGACATGTTCCTTCCATGCCCAGTGCTCTCACCACCGAGACATGGCCAGAGCTGCTTTTAGGGTGGTCTTTCAAGGATGCCTTGTCTCACTCCAAAAAGGCACAGTCTCTGCTTTTGGGACAACTGTCCCCCCCATATTTTTCCAACCCCCTGGGGCCGGGGGGTCCTCACGAATGAACCCTCCTGGTTTTGAGGCACTGCCTCCCCCTAAATGCAGTCTGTGTCACAGGAACAACTGAGTCCATGGTTGCAAGAAAAAGTCCAGCCAAAAGGCCACTCCAAATCATCTCTCCCCATCCAATCATCTCCACAATCTCCGGGCCAAAGTCCTTATCTCATCTCATCTCTCATCTCCCTTCTTATTCAGCTTCGAGGAGGATTAGCATTTTCTGCAAGGCCCCAATCATGCAAGAAAGGGTTAAAAGTTTTCAGTCTCTGTCTGTCCTGGGACGAGATGATACTCCCACACGTGCTGCTGCTGCGGCCGGCCGCTCTCTCCGGGGGGGGGGGGGGCTGGCTGCCCGATATCTCGATGTCTCTTGGGGCTCCGCCACCCTTCCATCCTTGAAAGCCCCCTCAACCCCCACCTCTGTCCAGGCCCCAGGCCTACCGCATGGCGGTCCCTCCCCCGCCCAGCAGCAGCGGGCCGGGCGGGGGAAGAGATCTGACCTCTTCGCCCGACGATGTCCAAAAGAGGAAGTGCCAGGGCAGTGCCTTGCTTTTAACCCCTGTGTATTCTCGGAGGTGTGTCCAAACCCCACTGGCTACACCAGGTGTCAGTATGAAACCCAAAACCTTCATTGGTTTGACCACAGCTTCCCAGAATTCCCACTCCTTCCTGGTCAAACCATGACACTCTGCACATCTAGCAGACAGGTCCAGAGTTAACACACAGCACAAGACACTCCATGAAAACAAGCTTTCTTGCTGCTTTTACCATTTGACCATGCAGTGAAGAGACTGCTCTCTAAAATGCAATGGGTTAGGTTAAAAGGGACTTGGCAGGTTCCATGGCCCAACTTTGTATCCAGCACTGGGACAGTTCGCTCACAGCTATGTTCAGGTAAGGTGTGAACAAGTCCCAAGGATGGAGATTGCACTGAGCCATCTGGTCCACTATGGGATCACTCATTCTGAGAAGAGCCTCCTTTATTGCAATCTGACTTTATTTCCCAGGCAAACCTCAGATCCTGGACACTCTTGTTATGGGACTCTTCATTTCTGACACTAGCTCATGCTAAGAGTAAAAGTCACCAAACAAGGAAGAAAAATAGGTGCTACCCAGCAAGAATTGCACAGCAAGGCTCAATAGATCACATGTGGGCTTAACCTCAAAGCAACCACCACTTTCAAACCAAGAAATCAAGAACAATGTGTGACAGATCTACTGCTTTCTAAGTTTACAAGGAAATGTCTGCCCCAGACAAGCTCATCTCAAACATCATAAAAAATTAATGTAAAGCCCAGACTTCAAAGCAAACAGTGTTGCAAAATTACAAGGAGGACAATAAATAATTAGAAAAAAAAGGTAAAAAAAACCAATTGGCCTTCGTTCATGTACACTGCTTTGTTTAATGACCTCTCTGTAAAGTCTTTTCAGACACACCATGAAGGACATTATAGGAAGTATATCATGCTCACACTTCTCTGCCAGCAGCAAGAGCTTTACGTTAATTAACACAATACACAACTACACAATCTTCCAGAAGAAGGATCCAGTTTAAAATTCCTCATGCAAAGTGTGTGCAACATCACATTTGTTTAGAATAAAAGGCATTTATCCTGCCCTCAAAGCACTTACCAGCCACATTTTGTATAGCAGATTGCAGCATTTTTTATAGTACCCAAAGCCATCACTGAAATTCAATGTTCTAAAGTTTGAAATTATCCTTCCCTTGGCCACAAAGGTTGCATTACTTCCCATCCCACACAGACTCAAAAACTTTTCATAATCCAACTAATGAGAAGAAAAATGCCACTGTAATTAACACACAAAGTGATGACCTAATTAATCACTAAAGCAGCAACATGAAAAAGCTTTAGGCTGTCAAAGTTTTCTAGCAAAGTCAGGCAAAAGGATTGCCAGGGAGCTTTTAAGGTCATTCCACTTCTGGTCACCCTGAAACTGAGATGCTTTTGAGACCATGCTTTTCTATCCTATCAAACAGGACTCCACTGCAGTGAGATGCCTCCAATGAGTCAGTGATCTCCTACTTCACACTCTGGACCCAGTAACACCCAAGTTCCCACTTTTTGGGCTCACAGTACTATTGTTTCAAGCCCAGTGCTTAAGGCAAAGCTTGAGGCAATGATTATGTTGATTTTAACAGCAAGAACAGTTTGCAAAAGCCACCCTGCACTACACCAGCACAAGCAAGAGAACATGTAAGTTTAGACCCTGCAAAGCATCACATCTGTGACCACTGATGATTCTGGGCATAACCATAAAGAACACTTGGTAACATTTCAGCTTAAAACTAGTTTAACAGGTCAATGCTACTAAGAGAGACTGTCCTGCTGTCCCTAACACTGAGCAGTTTGTGCCTCCACCCTCTGCAGGCTGACACAACCACTCACACGTGTATCCAATGAAGGCTTGAGAGCAGAGCCACATTAAAACACTTTATTTTGTCCTTTTTTGTCCTGCCTACAGAGTCTTATCCTGAGTCAGCTCTCCGGTCTCCTCCTCGACATGCAGCTGAACAATGCAGGCTGCTCCCACAGAAGAGAAGGCAGGAACTCTGTCAGTTTTTACCTTCTCCAAGTGAGCAGAGCACAGGCTGAGGAAGCACACTTGGGGCACTTCTGCCAGAGGAACATCCTTGAACTAAACCCTTAACAGGTTGAGATATCAGAATCAGGTACCCAACACAGATGAATTCTTCATGAGATCACTGCTACCTTAACCTGGTTGGCTTTGATTGCTGAGAAGCAGCCAAGCACATGGGCATTTCTCACTGCTGAACCTTCAGTCAGCATCCCTTGAAACAGGCAACAGAAGTCTGACCTCAGAGCTAAGGGAGAAATTGCTACTGCTCAAGCATTATGCCATCATTTCCTTGCAGCCAGAATTTTCTTCTAGCTGCAAGGGTTAGAAAAAAAAAAATTAAAGACTACATAGAGTAGGAATAAAAGGTTGCATTGTAAGATTCTTAAGAGTCAATTTCATTCAGGCCACCAGAAACTCTGATGTATCTTAGAGTTTCTATGTGGACTCAGAGATATTAGAGCACATAGATTTCACATTTGGGAAGGTGGGATGGGGGTGGTGTGTGGAAATCACACTCACTCAAGCTCTATTTTTCCCCTCCCCTCCAAGCAGCATCTTACTTTCCTGGGAGTTGCAAAGTCAGCCCCTTTGCAGCCTTGATTTATGTGAGTGATTGTGCACTGCCTCATCTGAAGAAATGTGGCACCAGGCAAGAAATTGGTTTTTGTTTTGCTTGACAAATAGGGCAAGACAACCTATTGGTAGGGTAAGACAACCTTTTCTACCTTCATGGCTAGAGCTCCTAAAAAAACCCCAACACTTTAAAAGCTGGAATGAGTATTTATTTAAAAGAACAAAATCTTAGAAACAAGATGTCTTCCTCTCACAGTCCCCTGGGAACTGAGCTCCAGATTCTAGTGCAATCTGGAGTGCACCAGGAAAAAAAACCAACAAAAAGTACAGACTGCAGTTCTGCAGTCATGCTAACAATGTATTATCCTGGGTATCAGTTCAAGATAAGGTAAGTACTTCATTACCTTAATGAGCAGATGTACTTAATGAGTGGGTACTTTGTCAGATTAGTACTAAAGGAAGATTAGGAGAACAGGGCATTTACATTCCTAGAGCAAATCCAAATTTTAGGCTCCCCACTAGTATAAGATAATAAGAAATACATGTTACTGGCTTTTGAAAAGCTTTTCTTTAAGTACACATCCCACAGCCCAGACTTTCAGAGGGAATAATAATTCTGGCTGCTGCTGTGAGCAACAGATTTCTTTTAAACAGAAAGAGCAAAACAGCATTATACTACATCACTTTTCAAGGGAAAAAGGTGTTATTTAAGCTCACAATGATTTTTACATTGTTTGGGTTATGAAGAAAGTTGCTTAATGTTCTTTCTCCACTGAAGCAAATCTTGAAAGCCAGATTTGAGACCAGCAGAGATCAGAGTCCCTTATATTTACCCAAAGAATAAAACCAGCATGGATGGAGTTTCGACAAGCTATAAACAGCTGTTTCAAACTGTGCTTCAATCATGTTCCAGTAGAGCCAGTTCTTGGGGCCAAAAGAATCTGGTTGCTTCCTGGCTGCAACAGAGCAACCAACAAAGACATTGACTGTAAGGTTGAATTCTATCAATTAGGAACTGAACTCATGCCAGCCACAGTACCAGAGAAGTAATGAAGATTGTTCTCATAAGCAGGAGGAAACAATACAACAATTCAGAGAGAGAAGCAGCAGAGCTCTCAGGATTTTGAGCTTCAACAAAAAACACAAGATGTTTACAAGTCTGCATCCTAGATTTGCAGCACCTGCTTTAATGCACTACTGAGCTCAGACATAATTTGCCTGTAGTCCAGCACTGGGATTCAAGACCAAAAGATCTGCAAATGGCATAGAAAAAAACCTTCTGACCAATAAATACTATATCCACTTCTGAAATAAACTGGAAGTACTCCCCATGCTGACATATACTCTCCACTACTTTGATGTTTCTACAGAGAAAGGTATTTAGCAAGCAAAACAAAAAACAATTTCTTGCCTGGTGCCCCACTTCTTCAGACCAGGCTGTGCACAGTCACTCCCATAAATCAAACAAGAGACCTCAATCCTCAATTGCAGTGAGAGAAGCCTCTGACTTCTCTATTGTTTTCCCAAAGCTTCACACCCCAAATTCATCAGCACAACAACTGAAATGATGTGCCAACATCACACTTCCAAGGCTGCATACACAGCTTTCAAAAAAAAAAAAAAAATTGCTAGCAGCTTAACTAACTCCACCTTTTAAGCCTACAATCTGCACCCATGAGTCCAGCAGAGATCTGCAGACAGCAATTCTGTATTCCCAGAGCATTTGACAAAGAACAAATGAAATCTGGGTCCTAATACATTGGCAATGGAGGCAACACTTCTCACCAAACTGGTAAGTAGCCTACAGATCCTGCCTAACTTCGCAAATCTTTCACATTTCAAGGAAGAAATGTTTCCAATAAAATGTCCAGGAGGACGAAAGCTCACAAGTGGGCAAACTGCATTGAGATGTTCATCTTACAAGGACCACATGGACTAGGAGACCAGCTGAAATTCAGAAGAGGCTGCCAAGCAGTGCCTGCTCTGCAGAGGAGTTTCCTCTCCACCCAGCAAACAATCCTCCCTTGTACACAGGGCTCACCTCCCCAGCAAACCCTACAGAGCAGCTGAAGTACAGAAGTGGATCCTGCTCACAGGCCCCTCCTGAAGGCCAGCCTGTCACCTTTGAGACATGAGGAAAGGAGATGAAAGCTGCTGATACAATTGCAGACCTTGGGGAAAAGCTACAAAAGCCAGTTAAGCGAGGCTACTGTCCTAGAAATAAATCACTTCAAGACTCCAACCACTCCAATCCAAAGAGCCTTGTTTACTTTGAGGATGCAATTTTAGTGATCTCTGCAGAATGGCATCCAAATGCACTGAAGAAAGCAAGCCATGGCCATAGTATCTCAGACAGAGGCATTCTTGGCCACACAAACATCTTTGCTTAAAATCAGCATCAGCTCCAGAAAGAAAGTCACCACAGAAAGAAGCAAACAACAAAGAAATCAATCCTTTTGAAAACCTACTGAAAACAGAAGTTCATTAAAGAGAAAACAGGCTGGACATTGTCAGAGTCCCTTCATGACTGAAATGGAAGTAACTGGCAGAAAGCAGGAAGGTGAGCTGGGATGCACCATGCTGCTGTGTCTGTGGAAATGGCACATACAACACCACTCAACCAACAGATTTGCTCTCTGGATTTGGGCCAGTGGCAGAGACAACATTTAATTAAGCCACTGCTTAATGAGAAAGAATGAAAGAAAATTATAGCAGAATGAAATTGGCTATGGCTCTATAAAAGAAACACACCAAGATGAATCAGTTAGTAAATAAAGAGCAACAACTGAAAACTAACACTCCTGTCTTGAGAAGAAATCAGATCGTGTACAAGAAACAAAGCACTGAAGTTACACAACTAGATGAAAGCCTTAAATACTTACAAAAATAACTGAAACGTGTTAGACTGCTGTGAAAAGATGAAACATGGCAACCCAAGATAGGAATTTCCTTCTTTTTTGATTCTTCTGCTATTATGTTGTTGATCATAAGGTCTTTCCCTTTCAATCTGCCTGCTTCCTCTGCTCAGGTGCCAGAACCTGTTCACACCAAGATCTGCTGCTCCTAGCAAAGGAACTTTCCCTACCACAATACTGCAAGGTGGAGTGAAAAACAAGCAGTGGTAGCAGGTGAATTCTGAGTAACCACTATAACTCTGTTATAACTGGTGTGGCATTTCAGGAACTGTTCTGCTGTGCCAAAGTCCCTCAGCCAGAAAAGCATGCAACAAGAAACACATGAAATGACAAGAAGGGACTGCTACCTTTGCTACTTCTGTTAGGAGTGACCACAGATCACTAAAAAAGAACCAGAACAAAGCCAGAATCCTCATCTAAAATCTGCTTTCAGATTTTCAGATCAGAATTTTTTCCAGCTACCACACTACCACCTGAAAACTGCAATGAACTAATTCTTCCAATAGCTTGGATACATACACTTCAAAAGTTTTCTTACATCATTTTAGTAAGAATTTGATCCATAATCTTGTCAAGCTTGTGTTATAATTTAAAAGTACTGAGAAAATACATTGCTGAGTTTCTCTTTAGGCCTTGTTGCTTTTTTCTTATTAAAAAAATAATTGTTGACTGCCTTGTACTATTCTGTGATCTGAACTCAGTCAGGCTGATTAGCAGTGACAGCATGTCAGAGGTCATTACCATTAAACACACCTCAGTGAACAATTCAATGGAGTTGTTATTCCATCGGTGTAGTCCTCACAGGTGGTTTTAAGAATTGCAGGGAATGAACTCCAGATCACTGTGGGCTGTAACCTGCATGCCTGAGCACCCTCTGCTGCTCTGAGCAGCTCCACATGGTCCCACAGTCCCAGGGGATACATCCAGTGCAACCACACTGCTGGAAGAAACAACACCTGAGCATCTATAGCCAACCCTTGTGGTTCATCTGGGAGAGGCCAGAAACAAGGTTCTAGCTTGGCAGAACCCTGGTATTTTCAACTCAGGCTTCAATGGCTTCAATAAGTCCATTGCCAAAGGAAACACTTCTATGTGTATGTTCTTATGTCAATAAATATATATAATTTAGGTGTGTATATGTCTGTATAAGTATTATATATGTATTTATATATACACAGACATCCATATATGGATAGTCACATTTACATAGGTGCATATACCTGCAATGTTCATACAGATATCTGTATTTTAATACACATGCACATAGATTTTCTTGACCATTTCTTTTCATGAACAGGCTTTAAGCTTGTTCTCCCATTTTCACGCTGATTCATATTGGCAAGAAATGTGTTTGTATGTCTATTAGTCTGTACAGAGAGGCAAGGAAGAAAGTGTGTGTGTACAGATATAAACACATATTTTGCACACAGTCTCAGCTGACTGTAATCTGTAGGTCACCACCTACACCACAAATACAGGTGCATTTCTCTATCAGCAGGTCCACTTTCACATATCCTGCATAAAAGCCATTGCAACATGACTAGGTCAGCAGCATTTTGGCCTTCTCTCTCCTTAAACAAATGCTAAATTCCTTGCAGTCTGGTGGAACAATCCTGAAGGTACTAGCTGGACTGCTTGCAGTGGCCCACTTTCTAACAAATATCTGAATGGAGCCTTCTCCTCTGTCAAGGTTTTCAATAAATGCAGTTCTGTGAGTGCTGGTAATTTATCAGGAGCTATAGCTTCAGGGCCAGGATGACAAGTGTCCTACAACAAACAAGCACAGTCCAATTTGGCCTAGCTGAAATTGCCAATGCTCCTTCAGAGTGCTCCTACGTAGACTGGCACCAAGCATAATCAGTTTATACACATCCATGCAACGCTCTGAGTGCTCCTCCCAAATCCCCAGTCTCTCCTTTACAAAGGAGCCTTGGGAGAAGCAGCACCTTCCATTCAAGGAAAAAGCATCACACAGGGTGGCTCAAGTGGAACAAAAGTAGCTGCAGGATGGAAGAGTGAATGAGAGCACCCAAGCAAGGATTGCAGCCTATGCTACAACAGCACAGAAAACACCTAAAAAAAAAAATTCCTATCATCCAGTTCCATGCTTCAAAGTTACTCTCTGCTTATTAAAAGTGGTTCAGTGAGAAAAATAAAATTACGATAGGGCTGAATTTCAGATAAGGGAGAAATTCAGCCTATTAATCATTGAGTAAATCTATTTATTCACCTTGGAAAAATCCTGATCAGGAGAAAGTCTATTAAAAGAATACAGGGATTCAGCTGCCACCTTGCTCACTGAATAGTCAATCAGAAAATGCCCCTTTGAACCCCGCGTTAATAAAATTCTCATTAAATGCAAATCTGCACAATGTTATCTTGAAGAGGCACATTAGTTTTTAAAAAAAAAAACTTGTCTCAAAATGTGTTTATTTCCTCATAGGTGAGAAGGTGAGTTTTTAAACCACCAACTGCTGCACCTTCCTATTTCAACCTCATCAGTGCTGCAGCTATATCTTGCAGTCTATCATATCTCAATTATTTATGAAAACCACAGAGACAAATCCACAGACAGAAATTATAATGACTATTATGAGATAGGATGGCAATCAGAATCACTCATTCTGGTTTGGTATGTAAGATTTTCAGACAGATAAGGACATTATTATTCTTTCTTCTTCAATTTTTCATTTTCTTTGGGTTGGACAGAAATTATGAATTATCTGTAGAAAGGAAAGAAGGCAGAAATAGTCTCCCTATCTCTTAACACTCAAAAAGAATATTTATGACTGCTTTTTTGACTGGAGTAAGGACAACAAAATTCAAATAATCAGCAACAACAAAACTCAGATCCTACTGGAGAATTTTTAGTCCAACTAAAAGGTGCTGTTCATACCAAAATAGGACACACAAAGCGGGATCTCTCTGCCACTGAGTTTAAAGAAGAACGTGTCTAAGATTCTCTAGGCATTACTCATCCTGTCTATTTAAGCAATTAATCAGCAGAGCTCATCAGTCCAGCACTGTGGGGTACAAGGAGGGCTGTTTCAGTGCCTCCTCAATAGTTCCTCCTGTAACACAAATGCATTGCAGCCTTGAAACACTGTAAATAACTCACCACTCCTCTCCCAGCAGAAATGCACATAAAATTGTACACTAGGATTTAAGACACTTGTTAAAGCCCACTGTATGCATGCACAGGCAGATGCTTTTATATTTCTAAAATCCACTAAAAGCCCTAGGATAAGGAAATTGCCATGTGTATTTATTTTTTAATAGCTTAATGAGACCAAGATATAAACCAAAGCATGACTTTGCACTTCACAGTTAGAGCAAAAAGCAGGTGATCACTGCTCATAAAAACTTTACAGAATGATGAAGCAAGGGGAGGAAAAAATCCAGTGTGGATTTCTCTAAATTCATTTCCTTCATGGCAAAAGCATCCAAATAAGACAGCACACTAAGACAACTCTAAGGGAAAACCAAAGGGGCACAAACAAACAGGAAACCCAGATAATGGGGAGCTAAGCCAGGTTCACATCACACTGTCAAACACCTTCACAAAGCACGCTATCTTTGGACTTGCTCTGAAATCTATTCAGCTAAAGAACCCTTCAGATGTAGTATTTTTACCACCAGAAGAAGACAAAACAGAAGACAAAACTCTCCTCCTTCTCTTTTTTGAGAGTGAGGAAATGGGATAAATCAAACAGACTAAGTTCTCAGAATTCTAATCCCTCTCAAGGTCTTGAATCATCTGTGCTTTAGACCTTTACTGATTTTACTGAATGAAAAGCAGTCATTCATGAAATTTCAACATAGATGAGCAGTTGGGAGGAGCAGAGGAAAGCTACCATAAGTGCAGAAGAGAAACAGAGTAGAGGCTCCACGGATTGCAGACATGAAGACGTCTGATACAGGTTGTCCTTGAAGGTGTATCATGTTCATACCATAACAGGACACACAAAGTGAGGGTTTTGCTGGTTTTTTGGTTGCATCTTGTCTCAACTGCATGCTCATCTTCACAAAAGCAGTTGCAAAGCCAACAGGAAATAAGCCCATGCAAACCTTGGTTCCACAAACCAGAGGTGAGCACAAACTCTCTGTGATCACTTGGTTTTTCTCCCTTCCAAGTGTAGACTTCTCTCGCTGGTTATACTGAGCATTCCCAGAGCAGGCACTTTGTCACATTTAGTGACATTAGTCAACAGCCACCTGTTCTGCTGCTTCACTCCAAGTGCACTATCTACCCACACATGTTCACTTACATCTGTTTAAAAAACTGCAAAAATAAGGATAGCAGCAAAATAAGTCTAGAATCATATAGGATGCTTACAGACTTTTTGAGGGAACCTTTAAGGTGATTTACAGACATGTAGATGTATATTGACTTGAAAAATGCCCTCAGGGAGTTTGTCCTACACCATGTCTTTTGTAATGAGGAAAACAATGAGTACTAGCAATGCAACATTACTGAGCTACCTGGTGTTGCACAGACACCAAGTGTCTGGAGTGACTAGGGAAGTGATATAGAGATTTTTTTTCAGTAGAAGTACTTTTATCTTACATGGTTTCTTTATAAGCCTGAGCTAAGAAGTAAATTTTCCCTCTCAACATTCCTCCATTTTCCAATCAATCATATCCATGATCTTCTCGCCCAGTACCCACCTTGGTCACTAGTAGCTGCCATTAAAATTAATTATTGCCATTATGAAAGAATACATACCTAGATTTACACACCTTAGCCTTACAAGTAAAGCATAATTTCTCCCCTTCTGCCCTTGAACAGGAAGTAGAGGTTTAAGAGAACATTGAAATGTCCTTAAATAATCAGTTTTAAACACACAAAAATCTTGCAATGTTAAGAGGCCTCAAATCTGCTTATTACAGCAGGCTTACAGTCCCCTTCATAGCTTTGTGGAATTGCTATGGAATCACTCAACAGAAATCCATTAGGTTCACAACTGCTCTGCCAGCACAGCATTATTCTCTACTGTATAACTTCTCCCAAGAATGATATGAGGATTAATTCATTACAGTTCGTGCTATGCTTTGAAAGCACTCAGTCTACAGAAGAGCTGAGAGAATTATTAGGGAACAATCATATCCTGGTGATCATTCCTTTATGCCTGCAAGCCCTGTCCGAGCAACAACTTAGCCCAACAAGTATAGAACAGATTCAAAACAACATTCATTAAAACAAATATGTAACTGTCACAATAAAAATGTAGTCACACACAGGAAATGAGAAACCTTAAAAGAGTAATTAACTTCTGCTCCTTACCTAATATTGACTAATGCATGGGTCACCTTGCTTGCAGGCTCTTTCCATTGACCAGCATTGGTAGACAGCCTTAGAACTGAAAGGAGAAGACAGTTAACAGTGCTGGCACAGAACTGGCAATTTCATAATTCAAAACAGGAAAAAAAATCTGTTTTGGCAAGATGGCAGTCCAGGAACCACATCAAAACAAAGGTCATCTATGAGAATCTGTGATCCAGGGTAGAAATTCCCTTCAAAGCCCATCTAAGAAACATAAGGAACATGGGAGGGGTGAGCAGAACAGAATAATGACTTAAGCCACAGGGGATGGGAGATCCTGGGTGCTCCAAACTGCTTTCACTGTCACACACACAGTTTATTTTCTCCAGAATCAGAGCAGCATCCCAAACCTAGAACAGCTCTTATTCCACACACAGCTATTCTCCTTCAGCTCCTACTAATGCAAGGTTCCATCTGAACTGGACTACATAGTGCAGTTAAAACCCTCTCCAGCAATGAAGAATTCTTCACATGCCCATTTATCTAGAGCTGCAGAGAGGAATTACACACCAGGGTAAAGAAAAAACACTCCCTGTAGGAAGAAGGGTGGTGTTCTCCTGCACAGATGGTCTCTGACAGACTTAAGAGCAGATCTGAAAACATTCTGCAACAGGAAGAACTTCTAGGGAATCCAATTCTTTTCTGCCAGAGTACCAAAAATACTCATTTAGGTCAAAATATGTAGTGTTTTTATGGTGGCAGTTACTTGCACAAATCTTGGTAAGCATCAAAACAATAACAGATCCTGTAGCAGATGTTTTGATTAATTTCCATCTTGCCTGAACAAAGGGAATTTTCTATGAATTTGTAGATACAGGGTTTTCTGGAGGTTAGACTCCACAAGAAAGGTTCACCCTCAATTTAGAAGTGAAGGAACAGCTCACCACCCAAATTTAGGATCACCCAGAAACATGGATTCTACAAGTGAATGGTTAAACACAGTGGCTGCATACTTATGCTTATAATTGAAGGACAGAAGCTTTCAGTCCTGCAGATCTGAACAAAGTTCAGTTTCAGAACAAGAGAAAAAAACCAAATCAATTAGATTCCACCTCCACTCCCAACATGGAAAGTTTCAACCACATTAACAGAAGAACTAAAGGACTGAGTAGCTTTCTCATTTGTGCTAATACCCTAGGGCTAGGGGACAGAAGGGTCACTGTAGTCTCAGAGATGGGCTGACAAGCAAAGGGAAGCTATCAGAACACCTGGTAGCTTTCATTAGCTTGAGACAGTGCTACCTTCTCTTCTTCTATTCTACCATTACATGCCATCTGCAGAAAAAAGCTGTCATCTCTGAGTAACATTGTTTTGTCCCACAGTAGGTACTGTGCTAGAATATCTGAAGCAATATATTCAATTCAGGCGTCCGCAAGAGTAATTCAACAGGGTTTACTCTACATAGGAGGATGGCAAACATTCATGTGATAAATTGTTTCAACAGCTCAGTTGTGCCTTTTGCAACCCAGCTGAGGAAGTATTTGAGAGCTTTATTCTTCTATTCCCCTTACCTTCAGCTTCTACAGGGGATGGGTTTGAAAAAAACATAACCTAGTAAGAGCACCACACCTCACTTCACTAGTTGCAACTCTGCTCAGGGAGTAGAAAATGGGTAAGCAAAAAATTTTATGCACTCAGAGGGTACAAAAATGGCCAAGTAATCCCTTATGTAACAGTTGAAAACTGCGGGAAATTTATACAAAAGGGCAGTTTGTTTCTGCTTGCAGTTACAGGGTGTACTCAGCTACTTTCATTTAGGTGAGGATGTCTCTCCCCCATGTCAGAAGAGGGCTGTGGCCCAGCTGTCTGCCCTTTAGCTCTCCTTAAACATTTACATCAATTCCTGTTGTTCCTTGGGTGATCAGGCTCAGAAGGGAGCAGAGGGTGAAGGAATAAAAGGTTCTTTTGGAATGAAGCAAACAAAGAACACAGCTATATTCCTTTTTTCACAGCTTCAAGCATGCAGCACACCAGTGCTGCTGCAGCTACTCTGGGCTGCAGGTGCCAGTGTCTAACACTGACTGATTATGCCTCCATGCATTCCTTGCTTTTCTTTGTTCCTCTTCCCTGCTGGGTGACACTTGGCTCCCTTCCCTCTCTCTTGAAGGTTGGCAGCTTCTCCCTGTTTTGCCAGGGGGCACATTCTTCAGTCCAGCAATTCACTTGTCACTGCAAGCAGGTTTGTGAGGGCTGTTTTCTTGGTTGCTTTGGCAATGAGTGAAGTGGATGTGATTTGTCTAGCACAGCAAGCCTCCTGCTGTAAGTTTCTCAAATTCTTTTCCAAATTCTTACTTGCATTCAGTGTTTCTCTATGCTGGGTAGTTCTGCAGCATGTACCTGCTTTTTGACTTGAAATTGTCAAATGTAGCAGAAGAAAACTACACAAAATGCATGAAATACCACATACTCCATTGTGACAATAAATTTATATTTCCAACATTAGGTGACAGAGGTAGGGACAAGGAGCCTGTTCATATTTTTTTGTGACATTAAAAAAACCTTATCCTTTTAATAAGCTTATCCTTCTCTCAATTCTTAATTTACTAACATGCCCTAGTGCACAAAAGATGTTCACTCAGCACAGAAGACATCAGTAGCAGGTAGACAGCAAACACTTGACACAAACATCCCTCTTCCACCACCCTCACTTCCAGGCAGCAGCATTCCTGACGAGTCAGGAGGTACTCACCCATAGAATAAAGGTTGTCAAAATTCTGGTGCATGCGAATGATTTCATAATAGAGCTCATCATAGCTGCTGGGAGTGGGCAGAAATGTGTCTCCATAAGTGATGAACATGTTGAACAGGTTCACAACCTATACAAGTGAAAAGAAGTTGCAAGAGGAACACTTACCCCAAATCTATTCTGCAACAGAAGCAATACACATTATGTCAAAACCTTCAAAGGAATAGCTTGCAGTAGCAGCAGATCTTCTTTACAGTACCAAAGAGACAGACAAGAAGCTTAAATACTGTTTTATCTAGGGCCAGAAAGGCATGTTTCTATTTTGAATACAAAAGACTACAGAACAAAAAAAAAAAATTAACAAATGTGGAAAATTAAACTAGGCCTTTCCTCTCACAGACTTCTTTATTTCACCCTATAGTGAGTCCAAGCAGTGCCCTTTCCAAACACCTAGTGAAACCAACCACAATATTCCTCTGCTTCATGGCCTTATTCTCATAATTCCTTAAGAGGCCAGAAATCCTTTCTGGAATCCTTTCAGCATTACAATTCCTTCCTAATATTAGTTCACAATTAAGTTGTTAAAATTAAGAGGATTTGTGCACGGGTGAAGATGCTTACCATAAGAGCAAGGGTGAAGATGTTGTGCTTGGCCAGCAACACAGTCTCATTAGACATGAGGAACTTCAACAAGTTGATCAAAGCTAGGAGAAAATAAGTATTTTTAAAATACTATAAAAAGCAAAGCCATTCTCAACAACTTATATACAGATGCTTTTACATTATCTAGTGTAAATTAAACTATTCACCTCAGAAATACATCAATTTATATGTAGGATTTGGCGGTCCTTTTTGTTGCTAAAATACCCTGCCAAACAGGTAAGTGCCAGTTATTTTACCTTCCCACATTTATTCTCCTTCACTGACTTCACAATCAAATCTACTCAGGCTCAAGGTACATCCCTTGCTAACTCAGTTCAAGATTTTTCTATCAGCTAGATCCTGGAGCAAGCTTTGGGGTTGGAAAACCCAACTGTCTCGTTTCTGCTTCACATATCACCAACATGATGTATGCACAGGCAGCCCCAAACTGTCAGTCTTGTTGATACCCGCAGTTATAAAAAATAAAAAAAGGTAAGAAAACCCCCACAGCACAGCTTTTCTGTAGCTCTGTGTCAGTGCTGCTGTACTGGCAAAAAGGAGGATGTAGTACTTTATTGTGTCAGTTATCTGGGGCTGTGCCGTAAAGATTACAGATCTGGTTCACACTTGTCTTAAATAATAAAACAACAAAAGCTCCTGCTGTAACCACCCAGTATCAGTTAGTAACAGTGGCAATTAACAAAAAGGTTGGCTAAAAATGCTTTAATCAAACAGACTTTACAATAAACAACTGCATTCCGTGCACTTGAATAAAATGTAAAGTTTCTTATCTTTTTTTTTCCTAGTTGTTGAAATTTTCAGAAAACTAGTTTCTTCTGCATTATAGCTGTTCAGGAGGGAAAGCTGATGCCTGACTAGAAGATAGTCTAGAAGAGGTTCTTAATGTACTCTCTTCTCTGAAGTCAACACATTTCAAGATTTAAAACATCTGAATTAAGATGTCCTGAAAAGTCAATGCTGGAACACTGTACACATCTTTTTTAAAAGGTTTCTAATTATCTACTAATTAGTAACTTCATCCAACAGAACAATACCAGGCATTACTCCTATTTCTTACAGGCACAAGTAGAGCCTGTTAATCCATTTTTCCCCACCATTACACAGGTGTCACACACCATCCAGTAACTGGTGAGAAAATAAACTGTGGTTTGGGGGAACTCCACAGTGAATGCAGAAAAGACCATTCAGCCCAAGGTACAGGCTATGAAAGAGGAAGAAATAAAGCACAAGGAACAGGTATGGGCAGAATTTCCATACTCATCCCCTTCAAGATTGCAAAGTATTCACAAAAGGGTAAAATCAAAAAACCTACAGCAAAACCAAGCACGCACACCAGTCTGATCTTGAATTAAACAAAACTGTCAGATTCCAAATGCAGTCCTGCAAACTCTACTTTACAGTACTACAAGTTCATCATGAGTATCACAAGTTTTCACATGCACATTGAAAGGAAAGTCTGCAGCCCAAGGTGGGTATTTACTCATCACAGGCAGAAGCTACTTCCATCTAATCTTCCAGCAGGTGCCTGATGCTGAACTGAAAACCAGGAATGAACAAAATTCTCTGCAAACTCCAGACATGCAAGTGATGCATTTTTCAGAGCTATTCCAGGATTAACCATCAGCAATAGCATTTCTCCCTTCCATGTCAGCAGCTCACCTCATGAAGCAAATACATTAACACCTTTTCAATCCAGCCACATAACTCTCTGTACCATCATCACCCCATCATCACACAAACTCCTGGGACTAAAAGCAGAGCCTGGATGCCACAGTAACACAGCTCTGAAAATACCCCTGTCAGTTCTTTTCCTGCAAAACAAACGTTTCAAAACAAAGTAGCAGGTACAGATGGGCTCTCCACCGGAGCAAAGATCCAGCTAAAAACAGGTTGCCAAGGTAACCAAAACTCCACAGCAAAAAAGTCTCCTGCACTCAGTCAGTGCCTTGGACTGCAGACAGCTGCCCTGCATCTCTGTCACAGCAGCTCATTGGCCATTTCTCCATCTCATGGTTACAAGCTTGGTTTTACCTCCTTCCCACCCACAAAGTCCACAGGGCCACAGCCTGTGACCAGGTGCTGCTGTTCAATTACCAGCAGCTTGGCTTTGTGGAAGCAAAGTAGCAGAGCTCTGGATTTCCTATGACAAGTTGTGAGAAACCCCATGTTCATTTCTTTGCCTCTTACTCTCCCACAAGAGCCCTGCTGAATGGCCTTTGTCAGCAGGTCATGGCATAGTGTGACAAGGAGCCACCAACAACCATCCAAAACCAGTGAACATGAAAGCTGTCTGTGATGAGGAGAAAGTATTTCTAAAAGAACAAGTGTATTTGTCCGGAGCACAAGCACCCACCAAACGACAAGGACAAGCACCCTACAACTGCCCACTGCAGTACTTCTCATAAACCACCCTGAAGCACTTGTTCTGCTCTATATTGGTGACAACACTTGAAGGAGAACTTTCTCTGTTCTATCTCTACATTTGTTTCAGCCATTGTGATGAATCTATGTTTAATTTTCCCGTTTCAGTTACAAAGAAGACAAGAGATTAGCTCTGCTTGAAATCAGTATTTATACCTGAATTGCACTGAATCATAGCCCACTGAAAACTTTCTGTGCTGTTCCTTCCTTAAGAACTAGGAAGGAGAGGGACATGCTTCACATGAAGAAGAAACTGAATGTGGGCTCAGAGCCCAGTCACAAGAACTACCCTATCAGAGGTTTACAGCCACTGTGTGCCCTGCACTGAAAAATTTAATCAACTGCTAGGAAACCACACATTCCCAAAAAAGTTGCAGTGTTCCTAACTGGGATATACACTACATCAACACTAAGAGAGCAGCCAGTCTTTTTCCACACCAACACATTCTGCAGCAGCCTCTGCTCAAGTGTCTCTAAGGACCACAAACACTGTGGAACCTTTAAATCCCTTTGCCATGTCTCTTTAGTTTGTTTGTAAGGCAGACCCTGTGCTGAAAATTAGGACAGCTATGCCCTGAAGTTTTCAAAGCTAGCAACTTTTAGATCTGGCTTCACATGCCTAGTGCCCTTCAGCAACAATTACACACACAAAATAAACCTTTAGAGGAAAGTCCAACTGACTGAACACCCCTCTGCCCTTGAGCTCCAACAGAGCACTGATGCTACTATTCCTAAACAATCTGAAGCCAAACCAGATGTGTCACATTTTCCCTGCTGCAATCAACTGCTTGCCTCTCACACCCCACCTGCAGACTGCCCTTTCTAGCCAGGAAATTCTCTTTCTTTTTTTTTTCCCCAGCAGAGGAGCAATTCAGTCTCCCAGCTGCACAGGCAGACACAAATGTGTTCCTTGCTTGGGCTCAGCCACCTTATCCCAAATTATGCTCCAGGGTTTAACAGCAATGGATGGTTTGGGTATGAGATCTATTTCAACATTAACTGGAAAACAATTTTTGCAGTACCCTCTAGAGCCCTTTTTTCCTCCCTAAAGACATCTGTTCTTGGCATTCATTAGCAGGACCTGAAACACCCACTGCGGTGAGTCTTGGAACATCCATAATTTCACAATACAACAGTGCCATTAAGATTTCTTTAGTAATAAAGGGAGAAGACTGTAACTAAACAAGCAGCCACCAGTATGTTCCTGTAAGTGACCTGAGTTGGGTACACTGGCTATGCTTCTTAACTCAACAAGAAGAGAACACAGCTTTGGACACCTGTGTTCAGAGCCTCAAACCCAAGTGGACAAGCGTGCTGAATGGACACAGAGCCATGTGACAGGCTGCATGTGAAAACGGGTATATAGCAGGTTGGCTCTTGGACAATTTTCTCTCCAAAGGATAATTATAGTCAAAGGATGAAAAGTGACATCATAGATATCCTCTCTACTTTTTAAACTGAAATGACTGCATTTCAGTGAAAGAACCTCTTAGCTCTTTTGCTGCACAGCTGCTTTTAAAGACACTTCCCCTTATCAGCTTCTGTAGCCACTCTGTCTGCTAAGGAGCAGCAGTATACGTCTGCTCAGTTATTTGCTGCCCTCCCTCACGCCAGTCCTCTGTGAGAAGACTGTGGGCAGCCACCATCTCCCATTTTCTTCTACCAGGAAGGAGGTAATTCCTGTTACAGTTGCCCTTCACTCCCTCCTTCCCCTATTCCTATTCACACAGCAGACTTACCTTCTCTCCCTGTAAGCCTTGTTTCAAACAGAAGTATATTCAGCCCCAGGTGAATTTGGATTCACACAAAGTTGGGGGTTTATTTATTTACTGTCTTAGTGTTCTTTGTTTGGATCATGTGTAATGCAATGGGACCATGGAGGTAGGCCAAGAGAAAAGGGGGGAAAAAGAGTAGTATTATCCCCTGGGCAAGTCAGAATGTAGCACAGACTCTGCCAGGAGCATCGGAAGGCTGTGATGTGTTATTGCACAATGGAGCAGAAGAGAAAAGCCCTGAAACACTCATCAATGAGAGCTTGGATGGGTTGAGCACAGTACAGAGGCCTCTGTCACTGCATCTGCTGCACTTACAGGTCAAGAATCTTCTAATGGTGCATATAATGGCCCTCAAGAAAGGAGCAAGGCAGAGAGGGATGTGAGGGCTCCTCAGCTGCAGTACAACACCCATTAACAGGATCCAGTGCTCTACTAAAATTCTCCAATTTTCTACCCTTCAACTTTCAGGGCACACAGGGAAGAACAGTGACTTTCCCATTCCCTCTAGAAGTTACCATTGAACCAACAGTGTATTCAGTGTCCTCCTTTCAGTGTCTCAAACCAGAACCCCCTTAGAAGGATCCCCACCCATCCACCACTGGAAGGCAGCTGATCGTGGCATCCAGACAACACTTTCATGCTGCAGAGAAGTCATCTGCCCACAAGTGCTTCAGCAGCACAGTAACCACCCTGCACCTCCTACAGCCATCCTGCTCATATGCAGATGGCAAGGCAAGGTCCACACCACTCACTGTAGCCAGATCCGGTTAAGGCCAAGTGCAACTAAGAATAGAGTGGATTAGATTCCCCATGAAGCAGCACTGGTTGTTCTGTGCTTCAGTTCTTCCAATATACAAGAGAAAACAGGAGCATTCTGCCTGCAACAGCACTGGAAGTATAAACAGCAACACCACGAGCCCTGGCTGTACTTGGCCAGGTCAAAGGCCCACCTAAGCTTAGTGTGCTGTCTCTACATGGTCAACATCAAACGCTTGTTGAAAAACAATAGGCCAAACAATGCTTTCTAAAATTCAGCATGATTCCCTTACACAAGGGAAATTACAGCACAGAATGTGAAAAAAGCAGATTCTCACAACATGCCAACACTATAACCACAGACCAGTCCACTCTCTTGTTACAGACTAGAAGTCACAAGTGCTAAGCTAGTATAACCATACAGTCCACTGTGCAGCTATGAGGAGAAGAGACCCCAAAACAGAGTAATCACTTCTAGAAAATGCTATACCTGAAACACAATTCGGATTTAGGGAAGCAAAAGGCTCAAATATGACATTCTGAGATGACCTAAGTGTTAAGAGGGTGCAGATCTGGCCACATTCAGCTTTGGCAGGCACTCAGAAGAACAGTGATCCAAACAATCTCAGCAGGAGATGAGAATCTACAGATTGGGTTTGACAGGAAAGAACCTACAGAGGTATTTTCCAGATAGAGTTGTAGGAATAGGAATCCTGTCAGAGAAATAGTTACATTGCTATGACAAACTAACACACCAGAACTCCCTGAGGCACAAACTACCCCAGCACCCTTGGACAAGTGAAGCAATTACTCAGGGACAGCACTTGCAGCTTCCTGTCAATCACCCTCAGCATTAGAACACAAGACTCTTGCACCAACACTGCAGTCCCCTCTCAGGAGCAAGGGAAGCAATAAAAGCTCTGTCAACATCATGAGTCAACATGCTCCAGCTCCTTCCCTGTGCTCTGATCAGGAGGGAGCATCCTGCTCCCTGCTGTAACCATCACCTGCCTGGGCACTCCTCTACCCTGCCACAGGCACTGCTGAGTTGCTCCTCAGCCACCACAGCTCCAAAAGGCAAAAAGCAGCTGCCAACTGGCAGGCTCCCCATCACCAGCACTCTACAGCTGCCCTCTTTTCCCCATGACTGGCTCTCAAGGGCCCATCCATGAAAGCAGGCTGTTTCCTTAATGAGAATCAACAGCTTGCCAGAGGGCTGGAGCACACGCTGGCACGAGCCATCGCTCCCAGGATTAGTCGAGCAGCTCCTTCACTTCCAAGCCTTTACTCTCTTCATACAGCCCCCATCCCTGGTACTCACTGTTCCCACCTAAATGGAGCCAACAGTGTGAAATTGCAAGCTTAATGGAAATGCTGATTGCTGATGCCAGAGCAACGCTGCTAGATGGCAATCCAGCAAGCAATAAGAAATAACACAAATTTTCCGACTTCAGCTAAAGCTCAGATGAACAATATGCTTTTTTCTTACAAATAAATAATTAATTTGTTTAAAAAAAAAAAACACACACCCATAAGCTTCATCCCTCTTTAGAAGAAAGGGTAGTATTGAGCTCAGTTCTGTTTTGTCTGACAGTGTAGGTTCACACTGTTAAACAGTAGTCTTGGGAGTTAACATTGCACATTTTTGCCTCAGGTTTTAAAACAGAAAAGGTGGAGAATCTGGAGAAAGAGAAGAAATATTGTGTGAGAACATGGAAAGACTGCAAGGTAAGGAAGCCAGGAGTGATGCTGCTTGAACACAAAAAGGGGCATGGGATAAATTCTGAGTGCTGCATTCTGAGTGCTGCAATCCCTCCTTGCAGATAAAGAAACAGCTTTGAGCAGCTGCCTGTAACACTTCTATCATCAATGGGACCATTTCCCAGGAGAAATTATCACACTATCTCCACTAGGTCACTATGATCTGCAAACTGTTAATGATGCACAATCAAGTTTTCCAGCATTTGCTAGCTTTATTAAAAACACAACAGAGCAACATATCTGGATGAGATCTGCCAAGCTGAGGCAGGATGACCAAAACGTTGCCAGACTTTTACCCATGCAAATGACTAAATTCCATTTGTGCTTATCTGAGCAAGATATGTTGCTCAGATAAGCAACATGTTATGTTGAGAAATTCCCACCCTCATCTCACCAGGTGATCAATAACAGGCCCAAATCTGATATTCTACCTTTTCTGTTCACTAGCTATCAGGGTCAAACCCTTTACTATCAATATTAAAATATGTCAACATAAAGTAAAAGTAAACTAGAATTAAGTAAAAGCAGATGCTTCCGTAAAATGATCCATGCAGGGAATTTAGATTATCCTCCTTTACAAGAAGCCACTGAGTTTCTGCATTTCTTACACTATCTTCTTTAAGAGTTTAACACCAGGGCATTTCACTAAATGGCTGGAGTGTTCCCATGAAAATATTCTAGCTTTGGTTGAGGAGGTAATGTGGAAAGGTGAGCAGGAGAGTCCCACCAGCTGAGAATGACAGCAGAATACTACAAGCAGACATTTGCAGTCCTCCTTCTGACCTTCCCATCTTGCTGCCTGTAAGTGAGCTGTGTAAGATGGGACAGGGGCTTTCTTTGGGGTAACGTGGAGTTCTGCCAGGAGTACAAATTAAATAAATCAATAACTATCAACCCACAACTCACCACAACTATAAACAAAAATTATTTTATAAAACCATCTTTCAATTTCAATCCTTTCCTGAATTCCTTCAGTATGATAGATATATCATACTGTGAAATAGATAACAGGATTAACAATTGCATTCCTGAACCCAGCTTGGGCCGACACAGTACCACATATCACAAACACCAACACTCCTATAATAAAGAAAATAGAACCCCCTAAGGGCTGCAAACTCCCAGAATGTATTCCATGGCACACAAAGTTACAGCTTTTCGTTTGTGTGAGAAACTGAGCCATTTGCTAACTGGCCAAGCAGCTCTATGTTCTTCCAAACTCTCATGGCATCCAGTGACCAGGAGCTTTGCCAGTGAACTCGACTGTGTGGTACACCAGTGTGTGAATCCTGCCTCCACAAGAGCTGCAAGATGATAAGCTTCCCTTGCCAGATAGCTGCTGCAGAAAGTGACAGTGACAGCTGGATTAGAGATGAAGGGAAGACACAACATCACCTGACTTCCAGTCTGTTCAGCAACATAAATCAAAGGGTTGAAGCAGACCTGATCCACAGTTGTAGAACCAGAAATTACATAGCTAACACACACTCAGTAATCAACATTTCAGTCACAAAAATATTAAAACAAAGTGATTACACAATATCATCTTAAATATGCACTGCATAAGGGCAGTATTATATACACTGAAATTCAGGGGGCGGGGGGGGAACATTCTCCTCCACAAAAAATTGTTTCTTTAAAATCTTCCACACAGGAACCTTTCATGTTTTTATTATACACCCAAGAATTTTTGAATGCAGTACTATTCTTGTTATAAATACAGAACCTGACAAAAAGATCTGAAGAGTTTACAAAAAGGAAAAAAAAAATGTATTTTGTCTAGCAGCATTGTAGAAGTCTGCTTTGATAACCCTAAAATGAAAAGGAGAAAAATTAACTTCTTAATGGTGCTACATATTTGAAGCACCCTTATTTTAACAGTGCATTCTGCATCTACCAAATTAACTAAGCTACAAGATAAGGAACTACAGCCTTATGTTAAAACAATTTGAAAACTGATCTTCAACTGATCTTACTAATGGTAATACCCACTGTTAATCCTACTTTGCATTCAACTACCCCAATAAATAGCTATTTCATCATTATTATAATTCAGATTTTTTAGGCTCTACTCTTGCTATTAGAAGTCTTTATTAGTACTGCCTTTCTGTTTCTTTAAACATAGCTTTTGCTTAAAGCAAACCATAGCAACTGCAAAGAAGTTACCTGCACCCCCTAAGCTCAGCGTGAATTGCTCAAGCATTGCTAATTTTGAAGTGGGAGGAGTTGAAGAAATGAGTTCTTTTTATATAAAAAGCCTAAATGACTCATTAAAACTCTTCTGGCATAGCTCATACATGCTTGACAACAACAACAACACATATAGCACGGTCCATCACTCAAGTGCTGTACAAACCAGCCCAAGAACATTGGGCATAACAGGCTGTTTCTGAGACGAGTGAACTGGCTGTTCCCAAGTTTCCTATTGGCTCGAGGAAGTACCTTACACTTGACATTCAATTAATCAGTGTTTAAAAAGAATAAGGTACCTGGCATAACAGTCCAGGAGATTTCCAGTTGGCCAAAACGTCTGCAAGCAAACAGGTCAACAGAGTCATATCCACTTAGAGCTTCTGACCCTGGCCAAATTTCCAGGCTAGTACCAGCAATGGTATGTGGTCAGTGGTGAAAAACCTGAAAATTTTCTTTAGCACTCAAAGGGAAGAGCTGCACACTAATCAGTGGTGGAACAGAAGTGAACAGACTGCTGAAAAGGGCTACTAAAAAAGAACCAAGACCAACAGACATTTCTCAATCTGAATGGCTGGTGTACCTAGTAACTGCCTTTGCCAATCATTCATAGGTTAATCAGATCTCACTCTCCAGCCCTCTTTTTAAGATGTTCCAGAATTTAGCTCCACTAGTGATCTGATATTTATTTTCACACTGCTTTTAGCTAGAACAAGCTTCTACACACTACTCTTGACACCCACAGAGTTTTCTTTCTGTCAATCCTGTTTCCAGCTCTCAAATCCCTGCATCTTTCTCTGTCACCTAAACATTCTTGGTCATCTGGTCAGCACAGCCAGAGATTTATACTGCTTTGAGTACCATTCCTCTGGTCCCTTAACTTAATGTGAAAAAATTATTCTAATAGAGAAGCTCAGGCTGGATCACATCCAAAGACTGTAACAATATTGTTCTTCTTTAAGCTCAGATGTTGCAGAAGAAAGTTCAACAGAAATAAGATCATATGGAAACAATGTGCCAAATAATGGCATATCCAAAAAAGCATAAAATATAACAGACTGCATAAACAGCATGATACGTGTCCTGAGAGATGCCAAAGCACCTGGCTCCACTGCTTTTCCCTGCCATCACTGCAAATTAAAATCAAACACTAAATGCAGCAACTCTACAAGTGCTGCTGGGCCTTCCATACTGAAGACAAAGCATCCACAAAGGAAGAGCATCAATCCATCAGATGACACCCAAGTGGCTTTCCTTAATTAGAGATTAGCTAACATTAGATTTGGCAAGTGAACAGAAGGCTCCATACACTGCTACTGCTTCCACCTCCAGCCTTTATCTCAGTTCCTCCGCACCTGATACCGACTCCCTGCCCCCAGTATTCTCTTTGTCTTCTTCTCCCACTCAATTTTCTGCCTGAAAAAACTCTCCTCCTTTTATGTGCCAGGTATAACTCTCTCCCTTTCTTCCAATACTTCCTTACACAAATTCCCTCCAGCTTCTTTGTTCCACTCAGCTCTGCTGGGGGGCCTCCACTGCTATTATCCACACTACACCACAGGGGCATTGCTAAAGTCATCACACACTTTGTCATTCCAGAAGACAAGTGTGGGCTTGAAGACCTTCTGTGAAGCACACCTGATGGGGCAACCAGGTATCTCAGACCTTACAGCGAATAGCTGCTCCCTTCTGGCTGTTCATCCAGCAGTGGTACCTAACTCCTCGAGCCAAAACAAAAGCCTGATGGTCATATGAAGGACAGAAATTATTTCAGAAGTCTTGTGCTCTGGTTTCGAATTGTCTGTCACACAGATCAACACCACAGAAAGAGATATTCTTTCACATCAAAGGCAGCAGCATTCTGGGTAATCAAAGAGCAACCTTGACAGGGTCAGAGTTAAGTATGAAACAGATCCCAAGACAGGGCTGGCAATTAGCATTTATTCTGCAACTTATGTAGCATTCTAGAAGCACACCTGGAACAGCCCTGCCCTTTTACAGGTGTATGCACCATTTCACACAGGGTCTTCCAGCCTGTATAAACCACTTATGCAGCTACAGAAGAATCTCTCTGTTCACCTCAACATCCTATTAAAAAATAATAATTTTGAAACATTCTACAGTAGTTTACACTCAGAAGAGGATCACCCAAAATACACAAAAATCTATCATAAGCATAGAGCTCTTCAGCTACATCGGGTGTGCCAATGTTTCAGCTCCTTCACAGAAACCTGACCAACCCAAGTGTTTTTAGATTACTGCTTTGCTTTCAAAGCATGTGCAGTACTTAATACTTCTGAGGCACTTTATGTTTCCAAAGGTCTATATAAACACCAGCTAATTAGAGACAGCTAACAAGAATATCCCAAGATGCTGAATCTCAATGCGTAGTGAGTATGTTAATTTTTTCTCCTTCCCTAAAATAGGGAAAGTTAAGGATTTAAAGATGCCAACGAGTGCTCCCTGAACTGTGGAAGAATACTTTCAAGCTAAAGGTGCTATATTTCAAACTTCCACTCTGCCAGTATGTAGAAAAGCAAAAAATTCCATCCTGGCCAAATGGAAATGGCTCTGGTTCACTGTAACTGCTGAGAAGATATCACACACATTGCCAGATGCAATTTCCATTCACAACAGACATCCACATTCTACACACTCATCTCCTGAACTGGCACTACACTACAGCCATGCCTCTAGGGGCTCTGTTCTGAGGAAAACAACTGAAAAGGAACTGCTAATCCCTTAATTAGTGGCACCCACTTCACCTTCTGCAGGAATAATTTAGAAAGTCTGAATGGGCCACATGTCACATAAGGTGAAAATTCAGTAACTGAAAATGACTCAGGTTGTTGGTTCATTTCTCAGTACCTACATCTCAGCTGGGCAAAGCTACTGAAGGGAAGTACTCAGTGTCAATTGAGAAGAGCCTCACAAACCACTGATCACTGCCTCTTTCAAAAGCCATCCTCTCAAATTTCCGATGAGAGTTGCATTACACCAGGCAAGTCGCTGATCCTAGGTCTCAAGCACAGCTCCAGGAATACACAATTAGGGCCATGTTCCCTTGAATTTTCATAAAGCTCTTGTTTAAGCCACAACAGCAAGGGGATTAACTGTACTTTCCTGGCTGAGCTACTTCACTGGCTACATAAGAACTGAAGCACAAACCATATCCACCAAAGATGCCTGTTAGGTCTCATCACCCATTCTGCTACTCCCCTCCCCAGACCTCCCACACAATGACTGCTTCACATAAGAGTCCTACAAAGCTGTCCACTAGATTATCTCAGATTCCACAATACTTATTTATCCATCTTGGGATGCAAGTGGCACGAACCAGACTATCTACCATCAACTCAAAGGTCAGAGTTAAAAGCCTCTCTTCCCTCACATTGACATTTCAAGGCTGCTCTCTTTAGGAGCTGCATACACTATTCTATGCGTGAGCAGCTCTTGCAGTAAAAGGAAAAGCAAGGTCCATCTCCCTTTACCCAAGAGCCTACCTCCTTTCTACTCACAAATATCTGAGAGAGAAATACTACTGCATAAAACATTACTCCATTTTCTCCAATCAGGTAAAGAGAGACTCAGGTAATGGAACAGAAAAACAAAGACATTTGGATACCGTAGTGAGCATGGAAGACAAGGAAGTAAATTAGCTACCATTATGATAATGAACTAGCTTTCCAAAGGAGGCAATTTGCATGCAGCAACTAAGAAGCAACATAAAGATGCTTTAACAGAACTGCTGCTTGCTTTTCAACCCAGCAGCAAGGGAACAAGCAGTTATGGCCACAGAACCACCATCACTGTGGGTTTTTTCCTATTTGACTGTCTCTGCAGAGGCCAAGTACCTGACCAGAGCTCCCTCCAAGTGTAATGAAGCCTCACTCTGCATTTCTTCTGGTAGCACAGCAGCTTGTGCACAATCTGAATGCACCGTCTGGAAAAGAGAGGGCAAAGGATTAATGACATTGTATCTCCCCACAATTCTACAGCAAGCCTGGAAATACCACTGAAATCAGCAGCAGGGAAATAGACAAATTCAAAGACTACCAGAGGAGGATGGGAGTTGTGACTTTTGCCTCCTAAGGGGAATCAACACTCACAAAAGAAAGAATCTGACCAAATGAAAAAAGGGGCCTGTACGCCAGTTTACACTCAACAGAATAGGACTGACCACAAATGCATGTTTGCTGTTCAATAAATACTTTTCACTCCTTGCTACCCTAACCTAGGGGCCTCATAAACTACAGAACAAGTTACTTAACTTGCAGTGAGATACTGCAAGCTGCTGTAAAATTTGGACACAATGAAGCTTCTGTGTTTCTCTGGCCCCAGTGATGAGGCTAAAGGAAATGAGGGTGTCAGAAAAACTACAGAACTTTTAGTTTGACTGAAGTGTATGGTTTAATTACATTAAAAAACAAAAGAAATATATTTCTATCAAATTTTCCAGTCTCCTTAATTTAAGTATGAGCTTTGGAATGTTCATGCAATACACATGCAAGCTCTGGAATCCCCCAACATACAAGAAGTGCACTTGTCAAGTCTCCAAATGCTGTAGGTCTCTATAGCATCTAATGTTCATACAGATTCCTAAGTGCAAAAACATTCTTCACAAATAACATCCAAACTAAAAATACAGTACAGTGAGTAAATTCTCTAACACTATCATTATGGGCAAGACAAAAATATATACATATTTGAATTGGTCAGGCCAAGCTATTTTTAGCTATTGACATGGAGAAAAAAATAGAAGGAAGACTACAAAACAGAAAGAAACATCTCTTTCCCCCAAATCCCTACTTCTCAAAAACACATTATCTCATTATTATCCCACATCTTTCTGAAAAGACACTGATGAAAGACACTGCACATCAGATAAACATGGAGAAATTAAATTCTAAAAATCTGCATGGAATTTATTCAAAATGAGATGAAAAGTTCAAGACAAGGCTTTAAAACAAGGTTGCAGCAAAAACATATGATGCAGAAGGTATGCATTATTCTTTTCAGACCCATAGATAATCCCAAAAATACAATAAAGCAAGAACTGAAACTAACTTTGAATAAAGGTAAAACTATTTATAATCACTGAGCATGACATTAAGTGCTGCATTTCAAATTGGATTCTCATGAATTCAGCCAAGAAAAGAAAGCAAACCAGCTAGGATAGACAGCTGTCTTCAGATCAGGAACAGCAACCCCTATGGGAGAAATCTCCTGTTTCTGATGTTACTGGTACCGGACAATGCCCAGCACATTTTCACCTCTGTATCTGCTTGGCTGTAAGTCAAGTTATGAAGTTATCTGTCTTGGTGGGATGTCTCTGGGTTTTAAAAGTTTCGTGCTGAGGATTCATAATACAAATAATGGACAAAAAGTACTCTTAGTCTAAGGAACCTGGATTTCTCTTTTAAATATTAATATGCCCAGCCTTGTGCAGCTTCATATCGTCACCTCTTAAATGCACTGCAGAGAAGTATGACACTACTTGTGCATTCAGAACACCTGCTTTGTCTGCAATAACTGTGTCTGCTATGGGATGGTTTCAGACAGGAGCAGAGTGAAAGGACTGCACAAACATGCCAAAACAAATGGATACAAATGTCCACTGATGGTCGCTACTGCTCATTATTTCTAATGTTATGGGGTTTCTAGATGTGATGCTGCTTTTGAGTCCAAGCATTTCACACCTTTCTTGTGAAACTTCAGAGCATTACATCCATCTACAATTAGTTCTGCAATTGTCATTAAAAAAAAGAAATTCTCACAAACTCAGTTGAACTGCACAACCCTTGAAAAGGCACTGTAATTGCAAGGTTATTTGGGCAAAACCAGAATATGCTGAAAAGTTACCTTAAGGGAAAACATCCTATCTTTATCTTTGCTCCAGAATACAGTGCTGTTCACATCTTGGGGAAATTCAGCACTGTACAAACAGTCAGAGCAAAGCCAACAAACTGTCTAAATCCTACTTCTGCCCTCCAGGCTAAAGCAGTGCAAAGCATTGGAGAGGCCCCTGTGGGACACAGGGAGTGCTCAGGAGCAGCTCTGTCCTCTGGTCTCCTTTTGTCCATTGCTGAGTTTTACCCCTTGCTGCCTAGCAGGCCATCTCAGGCTTAAACCTCCCTCCCTCCCTCTCCACACTGCCTTCCAGGCCTCGTGCCAGTCATCCTTGCTTTTTCAAAACTGTCTTTTCTGTTTCTAGACCAAGATTCATCTTCTGGGAAGTGGGGATTGCCGCAATGACTCCATGTTACGAAACTTCTTTTAGACTGAAAAGCTCTTTGTGTTAGATCAAGTAGATTAGGGAAACAGTCTGAAATTGAATTGCTTTCAATTTTCTGGCACACAGAGGATTTTTGAAGTAGAAAAAGTTACTGGAAGAGTTCATGAAAAGCCATCCCACTCCCCACCAGCCACAAAGTGTTATTTCAGCCAGAAGATTGCTCTATGGGCAGGATTCTACCTAAATTCAAACTTCAAATGAAATCACAGTGAGTTACCCCACAGACACTTACACATAGAGATCCATAGGAAATTCTTTCATCATGTGTGTTACAATGAATTCCACCATCAAATCTGACAGAAAAGAAAATTATAAAGTAAGTATTGAGCTGGCTACTGTTAGCTTTTAGTAGACTACAAGGAAGTCAAACTGCCCCACCTACCTATCTCTACCAGACAATAGTCCTTCTTAGATGAAAGGGATTTCACTTTTTTGTTTGTTTGTTCTAAAGAACAGTAGACATTTGCTAGAACTAGAAAAGAACCTACTGGAAACTGAGGGTACATACTGTAATTGGCTTTGAGGCACTGCTTCCCCATATGGTTTCCCCCACTATTAGTCAAATAAAGACTATACCATGACTTCTGATGTTTAGAATTGCTCTCATATTTCAAGCCCTGTCACTAATGGAAAATTCCATTAAGAAGCACATTTTAGAAATTTATTCAGAAACAATGCACAACCTAGATGCTACTTAAAGAGACATTGTAAATAACACCTATTTTTCCTAAAATAAATTCTGAAGCAAGTAAAGCTAGTTTGACCTCAACACAGGCTAAGCTTGTGCTTAAGACTAATTCAGGGAAAGAAGAAAAAAGCAGAATGTGTCTAACATTTAAGGGCCTCCAGTATGAAGATAAGAGGCAAAGAGTATAGAAATACAATTGAGAGAAGCTAATCAATGACAACTGAATATGTGTGGGGGTGTGTTCAACCCAACTTCAGCACGAAATATTCATATCAAGCCACAATCGTGAGCTGTAACCTCCTAGGGCAGTAAGAGCCCAGCAGCGTGACTCAAAAGTGACTAGGAACAGTGCAGGTGAGGAGTCTGTGGGATCCGAGAGCTCTAGAAAGATTCTTCATTCAGCTGTTGTGTCTTGGCTTCAACAATCACGTTTCAAAATGCTGAAGTCTAAGACTGCTCCTGTACCATGAGGCTGAACAGCCTTTCAGGGATGCAGGCTCCATCCATTTCTGAACTCACATGTGCTTTTGGCCTCCACAGTAACGAGAGTCACAACTTAATCATGTGCTGCATGAAAGGCTTTCAACTACGCCTCCATATCCACAGGGAAAACCAATCCTAGCTACTAACATTCCTGTTGTTTTTTGGCTCAGAAAAGGCTCAATGCCCAGCAAACATGTTCACAAATATGTTTTTGTGAACTATAGGTCTGCCATTACCATATCATCTATAAAGTACTTGTCGTTGCTACCACACTCACCTAAACACTGAACTTATTAATCAACTGCCCTCCCTCTTACTAAAATCTCAGCTCAAATGGACCAAGCAGTGTCTGTAAAATTTTCTGTAAATGTATGGTAGGATTTATTGCTACAGAGCTGCAATCTTGGATTTGTCTGCAAGGTAGCCATGTACAAAGATGGGCATGGATTGCTGAAAACATCTTTAGTATGTAACTGTCCTTCTTTTAAGTCCATCCACTGCTCCATTTAATCCTCAAATCTCATATTTCGGTTGCCCAACAAGAGATGCTTCAGGAGGCACGAGCACCCAGGAGCTCTGCCAACACTCACCGAGCACCGCACACACCAGCGGGCGGCACGGCAGGTTCTTGTCTGCTGCTTTCTTCCGATGCCTCATCGGCTGCAAACACACCAAGGTCAAAAGAAGTCAGCACAAGCCTCAAGTGACAGTCTGTGTATTACTGTATTTTTCAAGCAAATAGTACAATCAGCACAGGCTTCCTTTTGTCTTTTTATCCAACTACCATCTTATACATACTAATCCTGAAGACCATGGCTGGAACAAAATTGTGCCTGCTTTCCAGCATGCTGATAACTGGGATTTCTTTCTGTAGCAGTGTATCTGGGAGGCACTGTTCTACTGAGGAGAGGGACCCCAAGACAAAAACAAATCACACAGAAATTCCTCCCCCTTGGTTAAAATACTGATTTGTTTCTGACCCAGAAGTCTGATTGGCATTCTTAACAGTGTGTACAGTAGTCAATGGCTTTGGTGTTTACTGAAACAGACCAGAAAGGCAAACTGGATAGCAAATCTGTTGCTAAGGGCTAATGACTAGCAATTCTTGCAGTACGGTCTCCATAAAGTAAAATGTTTGTTTCTTTCTTGAACAGTGAGTGACTTTCAGTTGCTGCTTCACTGTCAGATGAGGTGGAACTTTGTGCCAGTACCACAAAGACAGAATGGATCAAGTTAGGATAACTGTTCAAGTTACTTGTAAGTGCAGAGCTTCATGAGCCAGGTAAGGACACTTCCATCACAGAAAAAAGCTCTGGAAAAAACACTTTCCTCCCTGAAGGTGAATTACTCCACCCAGAATAAGCCAAATAAGAGCACTCAGTGTAACTCCAGCTGGCTATTATGTATCACATGAGGGCTAATGCTTGCTGGAGATTAAGGCAGAACGTTCTCTCTAGCACTGATTTCCTCAGAGACCTCGTAATACAAAGCTCCTCGCCAGCTAGACAGGCCTCTGAATTCACTGACAGGGCAAAGAGCTCTTTGTTCTTTGAAGAATGGAGACATTCTGAGAGCAACTTTCAAATCATTCTGCAGCTACTGCATTTCTGACAGTATTTCCACATGCCTTAGTAATGTAGGTTAGATGACTGTGACACAATTCTCAACATATATTTTTCATACATACTCAAATCCTCTGTGTTTGCATTCTAAAGAGAAAACAATCTGGAGGAAGAGACTCACCATTCTGTGTAGGTTTACACGAAAATTCATGTTGTCATCATGAAGAAAAGCATTAGCATATTGATCCTATTGAAAAGGGCGAAAAATGCGAGGAGATATGAAAAGCCCAACACCCTACAGCTGGCTTTCAAATCACATGTGTTTCAGTGTCAAACTCACAAGATACAACCAACCACCAAGCTATAAAGCTATCTGTCCATTTCTTCTTGTCCCACCCATGTTTCCAGTCACACAAAAGTAAACCGCTCCTGATCCCAATTCCACATTAGAAAAATAAATTGCTAACAAAACAAGCAGTAGTTCAGTCTAACTTTCTCCCTCTTTGCTCATTTAAACTCTGGACTGTACACACCATGGTGTGACAAGTTTAACAAGTGCTCCAGGTATATAATATAAGAGGTGGGTCTCCAGCACCAGTTCTGTGCCTGTGTGGATAAAGGCTTCTTCTGGCATTTTGATTCCAGAAGCTACTACAGTACTAGCAGATAGGTTTATGAGCTGGTCCATCCCTCCAGCAAATTTCATTCCAAGACCACCTCCAAATTAAAGAGACTTCTCCAGATAATGCACAGCCAGAATAGCTAATAAATATACCCTCTCTTTAATATCAGAACCAAAGAATGCCCTTGTTATGCAGGAACAGAATTTCTTATCTTACATTATCTATGCAGCCACCTGAAGAACAAGTGCCAAAACCATTTTTTTAGAAAAATTTTAAATGTAGATGATTTGTTTTCAGGCTGCACCCTGAAGAAACATTATTACAGAATCCTTACAAGGGCTATCAACCTCACTGCTTTTTATCCTTTAAGGATGAAAGGTCTTTACTTGCAAGCAAGCAAAATGTAAATGCCACACAAACACAACCACCATTCAGGACATCAGTCAGCCATTAGAACATAGTCCCCATGAGACAGTGCCACATTCAGCCAGGACTGCTGACAGAACTCTGTGATGCTGCTTTCTCACCCTACTACCACATTTGCTACTTGTCTTGCTTGTAGGGACCTACAAACACGTGACTTACTTTCAGCTTGTATCCTTCTTTGGCAGAAGGGACATGGCACAGCCTGTGTTTACCATGAACAGCTCTCAGCTGAAAGCCATTAGCACATTACTCATCTAAAAGCCACACCACAGGGTCACTCAAAAGCTAAGAGAGAAAAGGCTTTGGGTTTGCTCTTTTCTCTACTCATCCCCAGAATTTGGTCAATTCCAATAAGATAATCCCATTTTCAAGTTTCAAGTCAACTTTAACAGTCCTGCATCAAGTAAGTGTCTGAGGACCTCACCACTCAGTACCACTGTGGATATTCAGCTCCTGCCCCCCAGGAGGCAGGGGCATAGAGCCCTGTAACACACCATCAGCTGAGCAGCTTCACGGGAGCAACCTACCTCTGCTATGCACGTGAGGATGATGAGGCACAGCTTGCCACTGTGCAGCCGGTGCTCATCTGAAAAGGAGAGAAAACAAATCCTCCATGAGCCACACAAGCTTAGCAAGGCTGAAGAGCAAGACAGCTGTTGCAGCAAAAGAAAAGCCCAGCTTGGAGATTCTTCATAGTCCTACTTCCTCCATAACAGCTGACAGTACTCACCCTCCAGTCTGGCCACTAAATCCCACCCACTTGTCACCAGCCAGCACCAACAGCAAAGATTCAGATTTGAACTTCCAACAGCATTGTAACAGTCCACAATTCTGTCACATTCAGTTTTACTTCCACAGATATTCTAAATACTGTCCTCCTGTCACAGCAGAGACACACTGTTCCCTCTCTTATACAAGGTGGAAAGCAGAACATCACCTTTGCTGTAGGTTATGAAACAAGCAGCAGAGCTTTCACAGAGGCACAGCACTGTGTAGCAAAACAACTGTTGACATTATGCTCTAAGTTCCAAGCTCTAACCCCAACATTGAGACACACGACCTACTTTGCTCTTTGCAAAACCATGAAAGAAGGGAGTCTGCAAAGACTTAGCATTTTAAGGCAAGAGTTTCACCCTGACCATGTTCCACAACTTCTTACTCATCTCACAACTTCAAACAGCTTTTGCCTTGAATGACAGCTGGAGCAAAACAGAGGGACTAAGGCAGAAGAATGCAATTTTTATTTGGATGATCTAAAACCCCTCTCAACTTTAACCCTGAATATAAGAAAACCCAAGATACATATAGTCATGGAGTAACACAGGATAGAAGAAATCTCTGGTTCAATCCTTGCTCAAAGTAGGGTCAGGTAAGATCATGTTGTAGAAGGTACTGTCCAATCAAGCACATTTAAAAATCTTCATTCTAAATAATAATGTGCTTGGACCACACACCCCAAAACCCACAAAAATAAACCAACCATAAACAACACACTCATAACTAAATTCTGAGAAGGCTTCACATTGTACATTCCCAAAATTTCCAAAAGCTGCTCTAAAGCACAGGAGTACTAAACATGCCATCCCAGACTTCTGCCTTAGAGTCAAACTCAAAGGAGAGGGATATCTGAAAGAGTCAGACACACTTTCACGTAAAGCACAAGACACCATCAGTCAAATTCCTTCTTTGCAGGTGACTTTGACAAACTCTTTGCTAGCTTGTGTGTATCTGGTAATTATAAAAACAGATAGAATGGGCTTAGCTAGCTGTTCTGTCTAGTTTGACACCTGTTTTGTTTTCTATGCGGCTCAGGGACAGATATTTACTAACAAGATGTGCCCTGAAGTGTGCTGATTTCATCTTGCAGCACTAAGTAAGATGAAGAGGAATTTTGGAATGGAAGAGTTAAAAGCCTCTCCCGTCTCCTTACCTCAGCTAAAACGTTTAAGTGTGAAGTTTTGTACTTCAGCAAGAAGGAGAAATGACCTAGAATAAAACTGATACACAGGAGTCTTGTTATTTTTATATTGTAAGGCCTCCCTGTATATTTCTGTAGGTGCTGCCACCACTTCTCTCTCTGGGGATGATGCTGTAAAGGCTCCTGTTCCACACCATGGACTCTGCCCTCTGCCAGTGTATTGTGAACATCAGACCATTTTCAGGAGCTGTGGGGCAGCTCTGCAAGCAGTTACTTGCACACACTTTACACTTTCACAGAACCCTTCATTAAGGCAACAAAGCAAACCACTTTCTACTGGGAGGCATAGCAGCACAAAACCTGTTTTGCAGATGGGAGAAAATGACACAGAGGGTTTGTTTCTCCCAAGGCAGCTGCCTCTGATTGACACAAGGGAGGATAACAAGAGGAGGCTCTAGCAAACACCATCTATTAAATTATGCTCTCTGGGATAGCACCAAAACAACTGCCTAGTCCTGGATGTGGAACAAACCAGTTTCCCCTATTAGTGTTCCCACCTGTCTCAAGACACAAGGAGCAAATGAGAATTATTCATTCTGCTTGCTACACTGGTGTCACATAGAAGCACAGAATCGTTTAGGTTAGAACAGACCTTGAAGATCATGGAGTCCAAATGTTAATCCAGCACTGCCAATCTCCCAGTAAACCATGTCCCTGACTGCCACATCTACATGTCTCCTAAATACCTTCAGGGATTGTGACTTGAGTACTTCCCTGGGCAGTCTGCTCCATGCTTGATCTTATACAAGAAAAAAAATAAGGCAGTGCTGCATCTATAATCAAAATAGAAGGACAGGAACATATCCACTAGAATTAATAAGTACTGGTTTAGAAGGCACACTTTTTAAATTATCAATCAGTGGAGTTCAGTGCCACGAATTACTGGTAGGAAGGAGGTCTATCAGCTACACAAATTTCAGACCTTATACAAGCTAGAACCAAAGTAAAGAAAGAAACATCAACTCCTGTCTCATAACACAATAAACTTATCTCTCACTAGCTTGTTTAGTAAGGAATCCCTTCTATCAGATTTTATTCTATCTGAAACTAATCCTGTGTAGCAGCTTCCAAGGCCCTGTACAGACTTTCCATATTACAGTGACTAATAAGGGCAGAAGTTAAATTGAAAAATATAAAATTCTTCCATCAGAGTCTTGGATCAGCAAGACAGACCCTGAGAAAAGCAAATGAGAATGAGCAAATTAGAGAGCTGGTAAGCCCTCCTCATGTGTGTAATCTATTAAAATGACTGAGCCAAGACTGATGGGGTTTAGTTCAAAAGACAAAAGCAAGAGGAAACATGAAAGCAGACTTCAAATATGCACGGGATGACACATAGAAAAAATAAATAATCCATTCTCAATATCTATCTTGGAGAAGATAACTAGTAATTAATTTAAATCACAGCAAAGAATTTAGGAAGCACACAAGGCTTTCTCACAGCAAGGACAGTTACACACTGGAATGGATAGGCTGAAAGTGGTGCTCCATTATCACAGTATCTTAACCCAACCTGTCAGCAAAACCTCTGAGAAAAGATAGAGGTAAACCTGATTCTGCCTGGGTTCCAAGCAGTTATGGTTTAACCCCAGACAGTAACTAAGTACCAGGCAGCTGCTCAATCACTCACAATGCTTCCTCTCTCCCCACAGTGGGGAGAAGGATTGGAAATAAAAAGTAAATCATGTGGGTTGAGATAAGAACAATTTAATAACTGAAACCTCATCATCATAATCGTGATAATCATAATAATAATCAGCAGAGCAAGAGAGGGTAACAGAACCAAAGAGAAACAAGTGCTACACAATACAGTTCATTATACAATTGCTCATTGCCTGCTGCCCATCCCATCCCCAAACAACAATCATCTCTTTCTGGGTAACTCCTGCAGTTTACATACTGGGCATGACATTCTGTGGTGTGGAATATCCCTCTGGCCAGTTCAGGTCACCTACCCTGGCCCTGCTCCCTCCCTGCTTTTTGTGCACCTCCCCACTGACAGAGCATTGTAAAGTCCTTGACATGGGGTTAGCACTACTTAGCCAGAGCCAACATATCAGTGTGTTACCAATATCATTCTCATCCTGAATCCAAAACCACAGCACTGTACCAGATACTAAGAAGAAAATTAACTCTGTCCCAGCCAAAACCAGATAGGGGTGCATGAAGTTCCTTCTGGTCCTAATTTCAATTATTACTTTTTCTTCAACTAGCTTGCTTACTGAACAAGTGCCAGACAGCGAAATACAACTTCACTGCAAGCTAGTAGATAAAAGGAAACTGCCTGCTCTCTTATTCAATGCTATGCATTCATGAAACTCAGTAACTGATATATCATAGCTCTGCAGATATCTTCATATTTCTATTGTTATATCTAACTTAACAGCAAAAGCCAGTAACAGCCTGAAATACGGTGCAAAGATCACTTGTTATGTTCACAGTGTGGTCCTGCCCTTATAACCACTGGGCAAAACAGCACCCTTGGGTACCCTGAGCAGGAGATTAAGCAATACTTCAGCTCCAGCAAGCTGAAATTAACCCCCACAGAACAAAAAGCACAACACAGATACTTTCTCAAGCAAATTACTGCCAGCGCAGTCTAAGCTGCTGCTGCCCTATTTATAATAACAGAGCTACTTGTTTAACCAAAGGACAAAGGAAGTATTTCCTTCTAATGCTGAGCTTTGCCCTCTGTGTCAGTTTCTAAGTGTTCTTAAAAATACAGCTCTGGTGTCAGACTTGCCCTCTCTGACAGATAGTTGTGAATCAGATATACTCACACCTTTGGCACATACACAGGCTTGGTTATTAGGTATTATCTTTTATTATTAAATTCTTTCCATACCTGACATCTCTCCTACTTTCATAAGTCTTATCTCACAATAAGAAATCACTTAATTTTTTTCAAAAGGTGAAATCGTCAATTTTTTTATAAAGAGACTGCACTTCTATTTCTGGAGTCACTAGGCATGTTCTCGTGCCCTCCTGACTTCAGAAGCACTGTTGGCTGCAAGCACAGACTTCACTTACCTTTTGTGTCCTGCATCACAATCGAGCTGTACTTCAAGAAGGTTATCAGCAGGTTGCTCGTTTGCACATCAGCATCCAAAGGCAGCTCTGCAGAGCTTATAACTGGAACAAAGCAGATAAGACACATTTATCCTATACAAATACAAGACATAACTATACAGAGAACTAAGACACAGACTCACAGGTCTGGGGTAGGTTCAGCCTACCTGCAGGGCCACCTGACCTCCTCCTCCATGACCACCCAGGAAAGATTTTGCTATGCAGACTGGTACCACTCCCTCAGAGAACATTTCTCCTGCTCTAAGCATAGACTTTGGTACCCTGCAGAGTGATATCCTTCCCTATCCTGCCCCTGCTCCTCCTCCCAGGGAGATGAGCCCATGGTTGTAGCACTCATCAACATATTTGCACTGATATCCAATTAATTCTTACAAGCAACACAGATAACAGTCACACAATTCTCATTTTGTAAAAAGACGTGCCCAGGAAAGGCCCTTTCCTGTTTCAGCAATTTTGAAATGTTAGTTCCAAAAGGTCTGTGTCAATTCCATTCTTCGCTCTCAACAACAGTTTCTCTTGCAGAAGCAACACACAAGACAATGTAACAATTATTGCAGTACCAAAGAGAAAGAAAAGGAAGGCAGAAACGTAAGATCTATAAAAACCAAGAAGCAAAAGCAGTCACAGCTTGTGCTAGGTACATCCCAACCCAGCAGGAAGCAGAACTGTACCTTCCATACCCTCAGCAGCTCACTGGCATTTCTCTAGCACACCAGCTGTACTTCTGACACCCTAACCGTGGACATCATCAGCCTTAGACTTTACAAGAAGCTATTTCATCTCCTCAGCTAATTGCACAATGTGCCTCCCCACTCATTCCCCCATTCCCCATGCACCATCTGAAGCACTGAGTTTATGAGCTGTCAAGCCTCTACCATGTGACTGAGCCACATTTTTACTGATGACTGAGCCTGAGCTGTCCTAAAGGGCCATTCTCTGCCTTTCCATTTGGAAAGCTTTACAAGAAATATTGAAAGGGAGGAGAAAGATCAGTGGGAAACATGCATCATGCATTTACCCGCAGATCCTGCCAGATAAGTCTGATGCCATTTAAGATAAAGTAGCTCAGACAAAAAGATCCCCAAGCTGATGGAGCTAGCTTAGGAACATTTCAGTAGAGTACTTAATACAGCTTTGTATAAAAAAAATTAAAAGTGAAGGAAATAGGTGGGAACCCATAAAGAAATTTAAATTAAATTAAATTTATATTTCATATCAAAGATCTGGCAAACAAGATACAATTGGAGAAATTACTGGTCTGAGAAAAAATTACTGCTTGAATTCTGTAGACATCAGTTTAGAGAATAATTCTTTGTTTTTCTGTGTGACCTGGACATAAGAAGCAAACCTGGATATAATTGCTTGATAATGAACCTGCTAATGGCAGAAAGTTGGGATGTGTAAGCACAGAGGAGTATCAGACTGCACACAAAAATGGGATAAAGACAAGAACAGATAACAAACACAAGATGAAATTAAACAATGCAAGCCATAGGGTCAGGAATTTGGGGGTTTATTTCCATGGCAGGCTAAGAGCTCGTCAGCTGCAAACCAAATACCATGAGCAGATCACAAGGTGACAAGCTACCAAGGGCTGAGGAGTGCAGTTCTACAACATACATCCAGAAATGCACTTCCAACAGAGACACAAACACTGTAGTGCCCTGCACAAGGCTATGGTGAGGCCTTGTCTCAAACACTGGGCATAATTATGCACAAGCTGTGTTCAAGGAGGATAAACTTAAACCTGAACAAGTTTAAAGACAGGCTAGTGTGTTGGCCAGAAGAAGAGAGTACCTTTCTTGAGAGACAGCAAAACACACAGGTGAGTAAACCAACACGTGAAGAAGAGCAACCTTTGTTTCAGGGGAGGCTTAACACCATGACAAATGGGTAGCAATTGACAAGAAATCCAGGTTGCAAAGCTGAATATTTCTAACCAAGGAATATTCAAAACTCCCCCCAACAGAAATTATTGGGAAACAAATTTAATAGATTCAGTCAGAGCTTGATAAATTCAAGGGATTGTATGCTGATATGCCTGCAAGCACAGGGCACTAGGCTCAAGAGCTAAGGAGACCTTTTCCAGCTCTATGCAACTGTCCTGACATGACAATAACATGACTGTTCTGGCTGCCTAGAGGGTGAAACTCACAGGTTCTCACATTCAGAAGGTCATAGATGGCTTGAATTACAATTTACCAAAGACTCTCTCTTCTCATGCTACAAAAGCAGCCTAAGACAAGACACTCTTTGCACTGGAAACAGATTTACAGACCACTGAGTACACACATCTTAAGTATTACATCATCTCTTTTCTGCCGATCCTCAGGAATGCTCAAGGCTTTTCTCACCTTTTAGGAAAGAAAAAGGTATTTATCATGAGATTGGACCTTGTAAGAAGTGAGGAATCTGATTGTTAGATGACTAGGTTGGGGGCTCGGAGGGGAATTTCATCCTGTACACAGCTGTATTTTGGTTCCGAGAAAAGTCTGCTTTAATATAAAACATCTTTCAAAACTCAAGGCTTGTATCTCATAACCCTGTAATGAGGCAAGTAAGGCTTCAACTAGGGCAAGGGCAGGCACAGAAGGATGAAGGAGACAAGCCAAGAGTAAAATGCAGGATTCTTTAAACTGTGCAGTGAGAGGCCCAGAGTACAGCAGAGGTTCTCATGGAACTCAGGATTACACAATCACCTTCAACACCAAACTGTAGCCCTTGGAAACAAGAGACCAAATAGATCAGTGTAACTTCACTGTTTGAATCACATTAAAAAACATAATGGGGCTTTTAGGTTATAAAGGTTGCACATTCCCAGGCATGAACTGTTTAGTTTAGTCCATTCAGTCTTGAAGACCTGGGGTTCCTGACACATCAGTAATGTGCCATGTCTGTTGGCAAAGTCTGTGCAATGAGTCTGGAAGCTTTCTCACTCCCAATATTATGAATAGCTCAAAGATTTAGCGAAAAGTCTGAAAAATGTATTTATATCCCCAGTGGATCCTTCTTGAGCTGTTACAATGAACGTAGTGAATGAATATTTAACAACAGTAAGCAAACTGACATTTAGATAACTATGGTGACAGGCACACTTGATTTACATATTATGGATAAACAGTTTCTAGCAAAAGCCTCATTTCTCAAAAAAAAAAAAGGAAGAAACCACTCTGAAGAACACATCTCTGCTTATCCTGGTTCATGATACAGACCTTTTTAACACACATTTTGATACTTTACAAGGTCTTAATTTACACTATAGGTTAACAGCCAGAGAAATTTCAAACTAAAATATGAACCCTTTTTTTATCCCAGACAAAGAAAAGCACCTGAAGTTGATAGATGGATTTCTACATGTTAATGTAAGTTGTAAACAGTTCAACTACACATTATTTTCATGCAGTTAAGAGAAAGCAATCTTATCATTCCAAAGCCAAAAAGCCTCTTGTTAACTGGCAGCCATAGGCAAATTTTACAGCTGAGTTGCAAGACCTTAGTAAATGAGGAAAACTCTGACATCTCTTTAAAACAGCAGTACTCAAGCACCACCAAACTAAACCAAGCCAAGGGCCACACACAAAAAAAAAAAAACACATTGTAGGGACCAACAAGGTGACAGCAGATAAAAATAAAGCAACTTTCCCAATGCAATTGCTGCACATAAAGATCAGATCCTTTTCTTAAATTTAATAACTATACAAGCCACAAGAAGCCTCAAACTTCAAGATCACTGCCTTGCTGAAAGCAGGATGGAGGTTTTGTTTTGTCTTGTGGTAAATGCAAAAATAAAGAAAAAAAGGGCAAGCAAGCTGTAGATGTAGGTAAGCACAAATTCTGTCAGTTGTGTAATATGGTGTGGGGGTGGATACATTTGCAATGAACACGTTGAACAGAAGCCCACAAAATGCCCATCCCTCCACATTTTATGTTACATGCACACAGAGACACAGGGCACTCTTTATCTGAAGCTTTTGTTATCCATGGCAACCAGACAGAATTCATCCATGAGGAGGATCATCCTTAACTAGGGTATCAAATGACCTGAATAGCTGATATAACTGAGTAACCCAGGCTGCTTTTCCCCAGAAATATTTCCAAACTGTGCTCTACTCAAATTGACTCTGTTCCTTCATTAAACTCTCTTCAGCTCAGATGCCATTAAAGTACATGAAAACAGCCATTTCATTTCTTCTCTTCAACTAGGCTATATCTATCCATACCCTAAAATGAAAGGGGTTTATTTTAGATGATTTCAAAGCATATTTATGTGGACACATAACATCTCATTTAGAAGACAGATCTCAGGTTAAGCAGTCCTTTACAAAGCCTATCAAAGAAAAGGCAATAAGAGGGAGGAATACTTCCACACCCAGGCTGAATTCAAATCCCAATTAATTCAAAGCTGAGGACAAGTGCATTAGCAACAAGCAGGAATCCACAGCAATTCTCTGTAAATCTGTTCCAATGAGAAATAATCCCAGGCAAAGGACCTGACACTAGAAATATTCATAAGTAAAAGCCTACACAGAATAACTAATGGGCTGGGTATACTTTCATGCAAATATTGGGGCAGTACTATTTTCAGAAGGAATATCAGCGTAATTGCATTGAGCAATACACAAGGCAAAATAAAAATAAATTTGAGTCAAAGAATCTTGCTCATTTTTAGCAAGGCATATTACTCCAGGAAAAGACCACCAAGTTACATCTGCTCCAGACAGACCTCATTAGCTGCAGTCTCCAGAAAATAGCTTGCTAGTTATTTAACAGTTTTAACTTCTTTTTCCTCAGGATATCATTGCATTTTTACCATCTGAAGAAGGTGGGGTGGTTCCAAGTGGAGTGACAGGTGTGGTTGGAACTGGACTCGTTGGTGATGTCATCAGGCCCATCTCAGGATGGCTCTAAGAGAAAACACAAATGCACAGGTCAACTGCTTCCCCAGGCACTAGAAACACAGATCACTACTTGTACTATTCCATGCTCTTGCACAATAGATATGACTGAAGAAGTCTCAAGAAACTTCAACCTCTTCTCCAAAGAGCCAGGCCATGGTTCCTGACCTTGGATGTCTAACAATTAAACTGTACATCAATTTCTCTACTCCACAAAACACAAAAATACATCAAAAATGGAACATCAGAAAGTGGTGGCTCTCCCCAGCAGACAGAAAAAAATCCCCCTCCCTAATGTAGAATGGGAGAAGATTTGCAAAAGCCTACAATGTTAATAGCTTCTAATTCTCCCTAAAACAACCCAAGGATGTGCATTTGAAGTCTTCCCCCACGATCCTTTTACTTCTATTTCTAAGAGCAAATTCTCCTTGCTCCTGCCCTCCACCTGTTCATGCTCCTGCCCTCCACCTGTTCATATTCAAAGATAATAGCAATTTATTACTTTCCTGTCTCACTGTAAAGCCCTGCAGAAAAACAGTGCATAACATAAATAATACTATCATTATTGATCCTCCCAGCTCCCATCAGCCAGTCCCTCTCCCCATTTCATCTTTGCTAATAGCTGCCTGCCTAATTACTGCTTTGACTCCACTCTTTGCAGGCTTCTGGACCCATCCACACTGGTGGGAGTGCAGGCAATCTGCCACGCTATTTTTGAGCCTGGCTGCCAAGCAAAGTGTCCATTTCATAGGGCAAGTTTTACATAAATGTATCATCTGCCTTAATATATCATCACAATTTCAAAATAAAAGGAAGATACAGAACTGCTGATTTGATGTTAGTTAGTTCCATAGGATTTTTCACAAGTGGATATCCTCCACACTGCCTTTGAGTATCTCATTTTATGAGCAACTGTAAAGGCATATATTTTATGGGAAGCACAGACACACATATTAGAACTCAAAAATAATTTACATCCCTACAGCTACCAACTTACACTTAAAATACAATTTTTCACTGAAAGTCTTACATAAGCCAGATTTCCTTAGACAGGTTTTAGGGGCTTACCTTCTTTCTCCAGAACAATGAATGGCAGTTGAGAGACAAGAGTGCCACCCAGCAGCAAACCCAAGCACCCACAGCTGGTGAGCACAAATTCAATGCTCCAGATACCCACACAACTGAATGCCTGCTCTTCCCATGTGCCACACAGCAGCAGGAAGACATTCATGCAGTCCCAAGCAGTGGACACCAGCTTAGGAAAGAGCATTCATCAGCTTTTATGAGTTTTTTTCAACATGACATGACCTACCTTGCCCTCTCTTAAATGAAGAATTACAGACAATCCACCCAAGAGTATCAGTTCTCCAATTCAACCCACTGATCAGTGGCTGCTTCAATGTCTTTCACAAGTAACTAGTCTACCCTTTTACTTTTAAGAGCTGATCTCTAGCTGATCTTTTTCTGCTTTGCTCTTCTCCTGCCAAATGCCTCTCTTCCCTCAGGAGTATCTTGCCCACAGAAAGGCCTGAGCTGGTATTACATAGAACTGAAAGAGCAGAAATCTCTGAGAAGTGGTAGGAATGAATAACCTGGGAAAAGACAAGCAGGGAACTTCAGCAAATTAACCACCCATGAAACAGAAGCTTTCTTCAGAGGCTGTAGATCTGCTTATCAGCCCTCTTCCATCACCACTACTGTCAGGAGTCCCCAAATGTCTCCTCTATCATGCCAAGTGTCAAGCCTGAGATCTATGGCTGCACTCTGAGGACCTGAGCAAACTGGGGAAAGGTGTTCACTGCTTTGTTGATGTTCTTCTCCCAGATTACAAGCAGTACCTACACACCAAAATTAAAAGCCTGAACCTGAAGGTCCATCAGGCTGCCCTTTCAGCACAATCACTGCATCAGACAGTCTCATTATCTGCCTCCCTGCAGCAACCACCTCTCCAACCTCTCACAGCGTTAGAAAAGCATCCAGAGACCTGTGATCAGAGCAGCCTCTCAGAAGGCTGCTTCTCCATCATAAAAAGCCCAAGGACAAATGCTATGCTCCAACAACTGGTTCCCATGCCAAAGGGGCTGGGCTCTTCAAGGAAGTCTGAACACAAAAGAGTATTTGAAACAACAACTGTCACATGTCAATTGGTCCCTAAGTGAAGAATATCCAAACAGACAACAACACACAGTCCATGCACACACATACAGGACAATTCATCCAATCTGGGAGCTGAATCAGCCCCTTTCTCTCAACCCTAACTTAACAAAACTGATTTGCTCTGAGGGTTACAGCAACTGCTTTGCTCACTCCTTCCTCCCAATAAGTGGACTATCAATAGGGCACAGAAGGCACTCCATGCAGCCCTTCCCATTTAGTGGCAAAAATTAATCATTTCAACATGAACTGTGACCTCGAAACACTACTCATTTACTGTCAAGGCAGAAAGTATATAATAAAAATTCTTCCCCTGGTCCTGGCCTGCTTCTGCTCTTTCATGCTGATCCTATGACAAGTATAAAAAGGGAAAAAAAAAAACAAAACAAACTCTTTTCACCAATTCCATTTCTGGCTCTCTGATTTCAAAGACATTCACTACAAAGAAATGGGGAAACATTCCACTGAAACTCACTTGTGCCAGAACTGTGATGAAATTCCTGTTTAAGTGAACAGCTTCATAGAGGGCCAGAAGGATTGCTTCATTTGTTCTGTGAGAAGGATGCAAAGACACAGTTAGTGATCAGAATACAAGGAGCCAAGTTCTTCAGAAGCATGGCCTGTCTGAAAAAACAAGAATTTTTTTTCAACTATGGAAAAGTCTGCCTCTGCAGTCCAGTTGTTCTTCCAATTATTACTAGCACTAATAATAGTACTAGTAGTAGCAACCCATAAAAGTAGCTATTTTTAGAGCACAATTACAATCTTTGTTGCCTTCCCACTGAAGATGTCCCTAGTTGCTCAATGTTTTCCATTTGAAGTCCTCTCCTTTAAGAGTACAGGGTTCTAAAGACATTAAAATCCCTCATATTTATCACTTGCCCCCTTAATTTAGAAAACTTTGGTGAGGGTCAGAGTGCACGAACTTTTGTTTCTCATGTGCCACCTCTGAGACACCTATTATATGTCATAAATACCTCATAAAAACTACTGGAGTTTTTTTTATAGACTTCATTACAAGCAATTCAGCTGTGTCTCCTCCTGCTGCACCCCTCTCACAGAAGGGAAAATCCACAGCTTGCAGGGTGTGGTACCATTTTAGTGACAGGAGAACCTGCTCCTCTAGTTTGCTTTGTGACATTAAATAGCTCCATGAGAGGACGGAGAGCAGCAACCACTCCACTGTGTAAATAAAATAACATCTGTGCACTTACTGGACGGAGATCTTCTCATCAGCATCTGCTATGAACATGCTGCCCACCTATGGAAAGAGAGAGCATTGCACAGCAGGAATTTGGGAAAGCTATTAGACAACAACAGACAACACATGGATGAAAATACCTTTTATTTTGCTGTACTGTTACTGACTAATGCCTCACCTATCAAATCACAAAAAGGACAAAAAAATAAGACTGGATCTTGAATCTCAGTCTGGATTAGTTTGCCATTTTTAAGAGGACAACAAAGATTATTTCCTCCCTGCTTGCCCCACAGTGGATGCAGTTTTACCCAAGTCACTCCTGACAGAGAGCTGTCTACACTGAACTACCCTCAGCTGCAGGAAATTTTTCTGTCAGTTAAATCTCAGAATATTATGAAATCTCTGACTAAAGCAAAGCTAAACTGAACAAGGGGAACAGTGGATACTCTTTACAAGGAAGAAATTCACAACTCTTTTTGAAGGGTACCCCTTCAAAAATGCAGACAGTGCCCACTGCAGAATCCAAGCTCTATTCCATGGCTAAAGTGCATCCATGCTTGAAAACAAAACAGTAAAGAAACAGAACCTCAAAGACTAGTGACATTCCAGACTATGTGCCACTATGTTTTAGGCCACATCACCAGAGTAGCAAGTAGTTTTTAAAAATGCACAGCTGTTTAAAAGGATTAAGAAGTTAAAAACATGATTAAAAGTTTAAAATAAGGTGATTTTTAAAATAAAGTCACCTAGAGTGAAAAACATGCAAGAAAAGAAATTTCAGCTGTCAACACAAGAGTAGAGATCGGAGAGTCCTTTGAAAGAGCTTTCCCAGCCAAACAACACATTCCTCAGAATACAACCACTTCAGCTGTATTTAGTTTTGATTTGTTCAATCCATCTCTATCTCCATAACTCACATTCCAAACTCAAACTTTTTAGAAACACTCTCCTGCTGAACTTGCATGAATGCACCTTTGTAAGAATGGAAAAACATCGTTTCCTTGTTTACCATGTTAGTTAGGGCTGAGAAGAAACCAGTCTGATGCTCCTCTTCTTTATCTTTGTATTGCCTGAACAAAAAGGAATAAGGATGACATTTCAGGGTTAGAAATTGAACCAGGGTAACTTCCCCTAAATCTCCACATGTTAGTTTTATCAGACAAGAATACAGGATGGAGGAAAGTTCAACATTCAACAGCCTTTTTCAAGAACTCACAAAATAAGAGGCAAAGTGTATTAAAATTTTTGTAAATTGTGTAGAGTTGAAGTGAGGCTGCAGAAAGATGTGAAACTTGAAGAATACTTGTGCTGTTACAGAGCACAAAAGCAGTTTGGGCTAACTCTGAAAGAAAGGGATCAAGTGACTTCAGAAATTTTGTCCTGCACTGAACAAACAGTAATAAGCCACATGGGCACACAGTGTCAGTAACCACAGAACAGTTTCACTTCATCCACTACAGAAAAAATCAGAGTTGGTCACCCTGCTGGGTGCAGAAATGGCCAGCAGAAACCACACGGACCTTTATGGTTCATGGCCTGATCCCATTTTCCTGGAGCAAGTGCAGAGGCTGGAACTAGAACAAGTGAAGTCAACAAACAGGTTGGGTACCCCAGATTTACACTGCACTGCTTCATCTGGCACTCAAAGGGACTAGCAAAGCTCACACAGCCATTTATTTTGTCTGTCACACAGGAATCTGATCACACACATGTAACATGCCAAGAAACCAACTCTAAATTCCTGGGAAAGAGGGAAGGAATGAGCTAAGGAAAACAGGCCATGGTCCAAGACAGCTGTTGTCAGAATGAAGGAAATTGGGTGGGTGAAGTTTTTTTCTGCTTTACTCTAATCATTTACTCTGTTAAATACATCTACATGATTTGCTGATTTTGCAAGTCAGCTGCATAACTATCACAGCAGGCTTTCAAAGGAATTAAAACATTTTTCTGGATATTTTGAGAATCCTACTGCACAAAAAAATTCTTGAGTTTCCTAGGTGAAATTGATGTAAGTTTCCAAATTTTTCTAAAGCACTTTCCTCTTAGAAAAGCTTGCATGTTTTATGCTGCTACTTATGAAGTAGAGGGTAAGAATATGCCACCCTTTCTGCTGACTTTCTGGCTCTTTCTTCAGCAGAAGTTACTGCTTTCCACCATTTGGAAGAGTTTACATCTCCTAATCATCTCTGATCTGGCATGTGGACAGCCCTGGATACATCATCATTTGTTTGTTTGTTGTAGTGTTTCAGCTAAATCAATTTTTCAACAGAGAAGTTGTCAGCAAATTATTATCTTTTCACTTGTGATTAGGATTTTACACAAAGTTCATACAGAGGTAAAACCTGTGACAGTAAAAACAGACAATGGATATCTTCCCCTACAGCAAGATCTCTCCTGAAGCACATTAGCCCAGCTGGTACAGATGCACTGAGAATTGCAACGACTGCATCAACTGAAGCAAAGTACCTCAAAAAATAAAATTATTCCCTGCCTCTCCAGGTGCATCAAGGCTGTCAGGTGATAAGCAAGTGCTTTAAGACAAAAAGAAATTAAAGTTTGTGAAAATGTACAGTAACTATCATGCATTGGAAAACATGACACAATTTGGTTTTACCTGTTATATTCTGATAAAGCCTGGGCAATTACAAGTCCCATTCCCTGAAAAAAAAGAATTTAAAAAAACTACACATTAAAATCTCAAGGGAGAAAATCACACTCTGAATATACATTGCAATGCTGCCCTCCCCAAGATAACCTAGCATGCTATTCAGAATTTCCCTTGAAGCTGTTTGAACTATTAAGATGTGCTATGATACAACAACATTATAACACAAAAACCCAGACAACCAAATTGAAAGTTATTTACTAAGTTGGAGAGAAAGCATCTCTTCTTCTTGGACCTCCAGACAGAGCTCTCACTCAAGAAGTCTCAGTAAAGCATCAAGAAATTTAGAAAGAAGTTGGTATCAGAGGAAGGACATCCAAAAATGCAAAACAAAGAGTCATATACATGAATAACCTTTGACTTCTTGCAACAGCCTCCACTATTACAGAACTACTAACAGTTCTCACCCTTTATTTAGCATGGAGTTTGCTTTCTACTTCATGCCTAAAGAGCAGCTTCCAAGTCCAGAACTCACATAACTCAGTCTGCTGTCAATTTTAATCCTGGCCTGGATATAAAACTCAGACTGTAGCTGCAACCCAAAATATACTGCAGGACTCTTGACTCAGTTACAAGCTTCCACTGAGTTACAAGAATTCACTTGTAGAATGATAAAATCAAGTGACACAGCACTGGAAATGAGATTCCCTTTGGCATAAATCATCCTGTGCCTCTCTGGCACATGACAGCAAACAGTGCACAGATAGTTCATGAATGCATAATAGATCAACTTTAGCATGTTCCTTGCTATCTAGCTTTTAATCACCATTGAACTGGTGATCAAACTGTCCAAACCATGAGCTGCCTAACCTATTGCAAGAGCACAGGGCTGAACAACCTCGGCACTGGTGCTCCTTAGAGCAGCACTGTTCTGAGACCTGATTTCTGCCATACACCATGCTGGCATCCATTACCCCACACCTCATGGGAAAGAGCATCTCCAGCAGCACAGAGGAATCAAGCCAAGTACTCACATTGAGTGTGGCCTCATCATCCACAATGGACAGCTTCACAATGTAGGGATTCACTGACTGCTCAAGGTGGGGCGAAAAAGAAAGAAAAATGGTTTTAAGTACAGCTTTCAGGGAAAAAAAAAACACTATTATGTTTCCAAGTTTACACAACCACCTGGGAAGAATCTCTGTCCTGTCCCATAAAACAGAATACACATAAATAAGCAGAGTCACAGCACATGCTAAGACCACTAGGCCAGGGACATGTTCCCCTTATTGGCTCAGCCAGGCAGTCTCCTGATTTTATTGGGAAGAGGAGGGAGTTTCTGTCCCTGCACCAGCTCCTCTGTCAGTCTGGAAAGTGGAGCAGCCATCCTGCAAGCCTGTTATCTGTGACACACACATCTTTGCAGCAGGAACAGGCAGTGAGGCTGGATGCAGCACTAGTGCTCTGCTGTCTCCCCTCTGCAGCACCCTGCAAAGATTGCTTAAAGAGCACCCAGGAAGGCAGGACAACATTCTGGACTCATCTGCTGCTGGGTTAGAGAGCAACACTTTGTTTGCAACCCCAAGGAGCTGGAAGTCTCTAAAGAATATAAATGCCTTGAATTTAGCTGAAGAAAACACACAGGTTTCATCTATAAAGACAAATGCTAATAATTTGGGAAGCATTTCAGATTAGCAAGGCACATTTTTCCTGGGTTTTGTGTGTCAGTGTAAAACTAAAAAAAGTTGATTTTGAATCAAGACACAAAAGAAAAGTCTCATCTGCAGGCAGGTCATTTTGCAGGGAATTGGAGCTTGAATAATTACTTTTTTGTTGAAGAATTTTTTTTAAAAAATCGTTTGAGTTATGCAAGATCTTTGGGAAAAAAAGAAAAACACATGAACTTTCTGATTTTCCAAAGCTGTGTCTTTCAGACCTGTAGCTGTCTATACCAAGGAGAGGCAAGTGCACAAAACGACATGAAGAGTTGTTGGATACACTATATGCTGCCAGACAAGCACACAAAGGGAAAACCCCACATTTTAACTATTTTCTTTCAGCTCTAACAAAAGCTACAATGCAATTCTAGCAGGTTGAACATGATGCAAACAAACATCTGCCTAGATGTTATCAATGAATATGTATTCAAAAGTCACCACTTGATTTTATGTTTTAACTTGCTATCCTATCAGCCATCCCTTAAAACACTGGGAAAGTGATCAAATAAATACTTTTTCTCACAGCATTTTCTTTCTTACAGTATCAATGCAAAATATTTTCTCTGAAAGTATTAAAAAAAAAAGTATTTTCTCTGAAAGTATTAAAAACAAAAGAAAAAAAAATATAGCTGATGGTTTGTATAAGTATATAGTTGGAACAACTTCTGAAAACTATTAGGATTTCAATCAGATGCATCCCTTTAAAGGTTCCAGGTAAAGAGATGTAAATCCCTAGAACCGAAGTCAATAAGCAAGCCAAGATCTCATCAACATGGGTAATGACAACATGGAGAGATACTCTCCAAGGAATTTGAGAGATTACAAAACTCACATCCCAAAACTACAAAAGAACATCCTAATGTAAAACACACTGATATTTATGCTAAAAACAGACACAAAATCATAATCAGCTAATGAATTTTGAGCCTTATTAGATTTTCTTAAACAACTGGAAACACAGCTTAACCAATGGAGTTCAGACCAAAAGAGAAGCTCTCAGCTGCACCACAGTTAACTCAAAAGAGAACTCCAAAGCACCTGAGGCATGAAGGTGTGCTACAATTCACTGACAACCAGACAACCACCATACTGACCCTAAGGGCCAAAGAACAGCAAGGGAAAGCAGCTACTCAAGGACAAAGATGATGGCTGCATTACTGGAGGCTTGGCCTGTAGCACTGCTACCAAGGGCAGTGCTGGGCAGCTGTCACATAAAACCCTCCTGGGAGTCACTTTCAGCCTTGCCAGAGGAGCTGCTTGAGCTGAAGTTCCCCTTCACATGTGCTACACATCTGCTTCAGCTGGATTGTATGGATTGCACTTTTCAAACATCAGCACAACTTCCTTCAGAATGCACAGTTCCAAGATGTCTCAGAGTGTGCTCCAAAGCACTTGACCCCAGCTCAATACTCCCCAGAAATCCAAGGACAAGCCTCCTGCACTCACAGCATTCTACCTGACTAAGGACATCAACTGCAGTCCCAGGGATCCCTGCCCCAGGGATGGCACTGCACAGCTCCCCACCATTTGTCTGAATGCTGCAATGACACCTCTGGTCTTCCCAGTCCACCCTCATAAGTAACCCCACTTACAGATAATTCCCAACAGATTTCCCTCATAGCCATACACTGAAATCAGGCTCCATGCTCCTGTTCCATGCTACCACAGCACAGAATGCTGAAGAGAATCTGCAATTCATGATTCTGACATCATTGACAGGAATGAGAAACTGACAGGCATTACTTTGACACCAAGTGTAGTTCCTGTCCTTGCATATTCTCTAGGTCTATTCATAATTCAGAACAAGATCTATTATAAAACCAGGTAGGTTTTGAAGCCTGCTCCCTCCTAGTAATTTTGTTGAAGGGCAAGTTATTCCAGAACTTTCCTATTTGCTTCCTAATGAAGTATATTAAAATATTCCTATTTATGAAGAAAAAAACCCTGATCATGAAAGCATCATGCCTCATACAAAGAAAAGCCAAAATTAGGCGTTGTTCTGACATCTGAGATGGTTTTTTTTTCAAGCTGATGAATAACAGAAAAAAATGGGAATATACCATAAACATAAAAAGGATGATGAATAAAGTTCCTCAAAGAGGAATCCACCAAAGAGAGAGAGAGAGACTTCTCTTGGAACTGCTACCTGTGATGTTTCAGTTCATTCTTTGGTCACAGCTTCACCATCTCTTCTGAGGATCTGTGCTCTTTCAGTCAGCTAGTCAGGTCCTGAATCACAAATTCAGTCTGAAGCCCAGGATGACTGACAGCTCATTTTACTTTGGAGATTATGTATAACCACACACACACACGTACACAGAGGCAGACATGTGGTTTGGCACAACAGCAACTCTTCCAAAAGGACCTTCCTCACACTATTTCCACAAAGGAAATGCAAATTCCCTAGGTAGTTTCTTTCATGCTGGCACAGAGGAGCTGTAGGAGTATCACACACATTTGATTGTACACATACATCAGAGACAGACACAGGGACATAACAGGGCTGCCTTGCAAAGCTTCTCCTGCTCCACTCTGATGCTCTGGTGCTACAGTGTGCTCTGCTAAAAACTGCACTGTGCTGCCTTCATAATCCAGAGGCCACTATAAATCAGTAAAGCAGAGAGAAGTGATGTTTCTACACCTACCTCATACTTTCTGTAGTTGACCAGCAAGGCCAGAAGGACAACAGCATCATACCCATGCTCCCTGCGACTGAGAGGGCTGGACAGGATCTGGAACAAACAACCACACTGTTCTGTCAGGCCTCCTGCAGGAAGCTTGCAGTGACTCAGAGCACAGCCATGAAATGTGTGTGCAAGAGCAAATTATGTCCTATCTGAAAGAGGATATTTGGGTGAAGGGAGTGTCAGTGCCTCAAGGAAGTTCTGCACACAGAGAAGCTCATTTATCACAGACAGGATGCACACAGGCTTTCAGGGCATAAAGAGCAAATATATTTCACAACAGCATTGTATAGTATCTCATCATAAACTGTGCAAGTGTTCTGGGTTTCTCCAAGGCTCAGTTCCACTGAAAAAAGTATAATTTATCCAAGAGCAGAAAAAAATATATCCACACTACCTTTTGAAAAAACAGTTTCTCCAGTAAAGAAATTCTGTGTGAAATTAACCCAGAAATCTGTTCAGAATCTAACTGTGCAGAAATGTCTCAAGTGAAAATACTTTAAATAGTCAGTAGTGACTAAAAACAGCAGACTAGAGTAAAGGGGAGAGAACATTACAAAATATATGTATGACTGAGCTATGAATGGATGCAGCAACAGTACCAGTGAACTTACATTGCACTGAAAATGCTGAAAGGCAAACACATTACTGAAAGTTCTCACTATGGAAGAGCCTCCACAGTAGAAGGAAGAACCCTTACCTGTAAAATGGCTTCAAATATGCTGTTAATCATCACATACTCCAGGATGGTGTTCTGGCTAATGTTATCTGTCACCTGAGTACAAACACAAGTTTTAAAAGCTCATCCACAACTTCCACCAGTGCTGTAGCTGCCTCTGGCACACACTGGGAACAGGAGAGTTCTGCTTCCAGATGGACACATTTATCCAGAATCTCACACTTAGCAAGTCAAGGTGTGACTAGCAATAGAGCTAGACATGAAGTAAAAGAAATCTGTCCTGCCTGCCAGCCCTCTCTCTGCCAAGAAGCACCACCCACAGACTAAGAGCTCCCCCACTCCTCCACACGTTGGTATTTTACACAGCTGCAAGAATGACAACAGCCATCAGCTGCTGCAGGCTCCACACAGGAGGCAGAGAATGAAAAACAGGGCACGAATGCTTCACTGAGAACCTTCCCATCATGAAGAGGGCAATGAAGAGCTCCACCACTCTCAATTATCTCTTATCACAGTCAAAATAGTTCGCAGCTGACCATCTCCAAAAGCTGATGAGTGGCAATTTATTACAGCTTCCTCATTCTTCACGTCCTCACCACTCTGGTTTTCCACACCTTCTGTCTTGCCTCCACCCTTCTCCCTTCCTTTCCATACATCTGAAACTTCTTAAGTATTTTTTCCTTTAAAAAACCTACACCTGTGAATCCAACTGATACTTCCTCCTGCCTCTCCCCTTCAGCCCCAGCTGGCACCTATCTAACAAGATGAAAAGTGTCTGCTAGTCTGTACTGGCATCATGGTTGGAGCCATCAGGCACATTCTGGACTGACACTGGCTCTCATTCATCATTTCTTTCTCCTTCTTAAGCATCACACTGCAGCATTCTGCTCAAGTTTTGAAACAGCTCCATCCCTCAGATGTGGCCCATATAAGCCCTTAAGTTATTATACAGCTGTTAATTACTTACTGTCACCAAGCAGAGAAGTAGCTTCAGACACAAGCTTTTGAGGCTTTCAGAACCTTCTGCACAGAGGAGGGAGTCCAAGCTCTCCATCAGATTCTAAAGAACAACAGTCACATTACTTAAAAGTAGTATTTTAAATTACTTGAAATGTTTTTTAAATAAAGGCTTCTGGAAGATTCAAGTAGCAGAGCACCAATATAAAGCCATGTTATTCCAGAATCAATAGCTGAGCTATTACTACTGCTACCCAGGCCATATTCATACTATTGCTTCTCAACACTATTTGTGTTAACTACAGCTTAATGACTACTGGTAGAACATCATTATCCTTTTCCATGAGTTTTCTCTACATGCAGCAGCACAGCTCCAATTTACAATACATACATAAGTTATGATTAAAAATCTGATAGGCAAACTACTACTTAATGTTTTCCTCAAATATACTACAGTTTGTACAGAGAAGAAAAATTGCTACTCTTGAAGAGAGATGAAAGATACAACAAGAATTCAGCTTTATCACTGATTACTTTGTCATTTCCCAAACTCAACATCTTTACAGCGAAGAGGATCAAGTAGGTTTAAAACAGTACATGTGCTGATGGATTATGAGAACACAGGGTATGACACTCAGATAAAGATGTGATGTTCAATACTAGGTGATTGTGACAGCCTTTTCTGGCTTTAAGGTTTCTCAACAACAGTGACTACACAGTGTGGAGCTAAAGAAAAAGAACATGCTCTGTTGTATTACTAACCAATCCAGGGACCCCAAATGTCTGTGCTACTGGCAGGTACAGAGCTTCAGGACAGCTTACTTTCAGTAAGTGGCTCCAATATTTCCCCCAAAAGCTGCTGCCTGGCAGACACACCCATGTACACTCACTGCCCTTGCAACAACACAGCTGGTGTGCAAACTGCTTCTCTGCACTGCCAGGGCCTCACCTTCATACACAGCTCTGCCTTGTCAAAACCCACAAGCATGTTGATGATGTCAAACCCAGAAGTGGATTTGTTCTTCTGATGGACACCCCGGATCAATGCACACAAAGTCTGCAAAGGGGAAAAACAGAAGGTGACATGTAGGGCAACACCTCCAACTCAACAGCAAAACCCACTGCATGATCCCCTCCTAGCACTCACTGGCAGATACTGAAATTAATACCACCAGCCTGGAGGCCATACATTTTGTCTGACCTCTTCTCCAGCTCTGGCATTTCTAAAAACATATCTTGGATGCTGAAAATTCATAAAAACTGGAAAAGAATTGATTTGTCCATATTTTTTTTGTTTGAGCACAAATTTCTGTTTGGTTACCACATTGCTATACCAAGTTGGACCAATAAACTGTGTCTTTGTCAACAAGAGGAACCAATCTTCCCACAAAAAAAAAAAAAAAAAGGTTCCAAGTCTATTAGGCAGCTTAATTACTGCTTCATTCCAAGTTCTTGAAGATTCACAGGTATCAGCACACTATCAGCAGACTCTCTGGAAAATTTATAGGCAGCAAATTACTCATTTGTCCTAAGAGACAGAAATGTCTGGGGTGACTTTTGTCATCAGGCACATCTCAGGCCTGTGAAGAGGAGAATGAGCAGGAATACAACCACTGCAGGTTTAGATTCCAGCTTAAATTCATCAGTGAGAGGTAATTAGTTTCACATGCAAAGCTGGAGACAAAACAGACCTGATGGAGTTAGCAGACCTCTACAACCACACAAAAGCAAAAAGGTAAGGTAGACATTCTTTTTTTGGTTACTGTCAGAAACACATACTGGGCTAAACAAACCTTTGGTAACCATGTTGATTCTCAAAAAAAAGGATTGCTTAAGTAAGTTTTGGCTTCAGGATCACTTTCCACATTAACACAGTCTGATTAAGGGAACACTCTCCCAGTTTGAGCTCAGGATGTGTTACCTGGTTCCTATTTACAAGCACACAGCAGGATTCTTGTGACCTGCCCTAAGTTCTTCCAAGAGTATGGATAGAAGTTTAAGAATTTGGGGTTGGTCTAAGCTGGCTATGTAGCTATAACTGCAATTTTAGTAGCACCCTTTCAAACTAATTCTAAAAATGACAATAAAACAATGCAAGATTGTACAGAGATGTAATGTTCTGTTTTAAACCAATTTTTCCCAGATCACTGCTGGTCCAAAGTCTTCTACAGATGACTTCTTCAGACCTGAATTTCCTATCCTGTACTCCTAAAGCTGAAATGCATTCTGCATACTCCCAAAACAAATGCATCCACCAAATTGTGAGAATCAGCTTGTGAACTATTAACATCAAATATCAAAACTGAGGAGAGGAGTCTCCCACAAGATATGGAGCAGCAGAGCTTTGGTAAGGAACAACCTGCACAAAAATGGCTATGAGTTCTGAGTGATAATTCTTCACAGCTTCCAATTAGGAAGTGTCCAGCTGAGGCAATTTCCTGCGTAAATTTCACACTAACTTCTCCAGAGCTTTATTTCTTTTTTGACCCAAATGGAAATTGAAAAAGGCAGCTGAAATAAGGAAGAAGAGGTGAAAGTAAAACACTACTACACAGCCTAAGTACTTTTGAGACCCCAAACCAACAGCCTGCAATGTGAACAAGCTCCTTTGATTCTTCACTGCCATCCACTTCATCCTCCATCACCAGATCCTCATGAATTCTGAAACCATCTATTGCTGTGCCAAGAGTAGAGACTATGAATGTTTGGAACCTCCACAGACAACAAGTAGCAACTGCCCTGTAGACATCACTTCTCAGTAACAAAGAAACAAGCACAAGGTGTTTGATACCAGCATCTGAAGTACAAAGACAGCGTTCCCTGTCCCCCAGCGTGGTACCTGTAATGCATTCACCACTCTGATTGGGTGCTCCTCGCCCAGGGCCTGGATGCAGTGCTGAAACAAGCAGTTGATGTTGTCTTTTATCTTCATTAATTCTTCCCCATCCAGAGCCTCCAGCTTGCCTTCTAGATACTCCAGGTTGACCTGTCAGGTTAAGAAGCAGTTCAGGCACATTATACCATCACCAACACCTCAGAAACAGAAGTCCTTGCACTGACTGTCTGCCACTTTGTAGGCAGAACAGCAACAGGATGTTCACGGTCTGTTACCTTCATGAGAAATAGCTCCTCCCAAAACCTAGGGTTGCATTTACTGGGGTCTTCTGTCTGTAAGGAAAAGGAACAGGCATGAGGGCAAAGAAATCATTCAGGCAGAACTTAAAGAAAGTCTTTATCACAGGTAGCTCAGAGTCAGCACCATCTGCCAGATGACCAAGAGGTCTCAAAGTGCAGAATTCTGGTTAGAGAGATTCCCAGAAAAAAAGAAGGACCAAGAGAAGCAGCTCTCAATTGGGATGCCCCTGTTTATTTTCTGAATTGTTATTTGAGAAATGCTGGGAAATCCATGACTTCCCATAGATGGTAGGTTCTGGTAAGCAACAGGACACGGAGACATTTTGGAAGAGAGCAGAATACAGAGTTCTGCATGACAGCAGGAGAGCCTGGAGCATGTGCCTACACTGTGCAGGCCTTACCTTAAGGAAAGAAATCCACAGGAAAAAAACCCTCAGGATAAACTAAACCAAGAAAATGTAACACAACCCTTTAGAAAAAACAGATGCTCAGCTGCTTACCGTGAAAATTTCATCATACATCAACACCACTTTCTCTTTCAAAGGCTTCTTGGAGGCTGAAGATTTCCGGAGCAGCCCACCTTTCTTCTCTGTTTGGGCCATGCTGTACACCCTGAAGGGAAGAACAGACAAAAAAGCTCAGAAAACTTGAACTTTTCTTCAAGGCATATCTGGCCTGCCTCAACCATCAAAGATTTTTTTCACTGCACTGAAATACTAACAGTGTCTCACAAGCTCTAAGTAGGAGCATTTATAACTATACCAGATAAGAAATCAGATCAAAGGACCCATCTAGCTCTACATCCCATTTCAAAGACATGCAGAAGTCCACACACATAGGCAGAATCAGAATAAGCTCCTTATGGATAAATTTTAATTCTTCTCCATTAGAAACTGATTCATTATCCAGACCGATGCAGTTTACATTTAGAAAAGTATGTATGTTTTAATTTCACTGGAGGAATTGTGATACTTGATAACAAATAGGTACCCAGTCTTTTTTTATGCTGGTCAAGCCTCAAAGGCACCTGGTGATATGAAGCTCCTGAAACTATTTGCAAGTCTTCTCTTTTCTGTTTAATTTGCTGCCTACCAAAGCACTTCAAATTCTGCTTTTTGTACTCTGAAGTGGCATCCAACACAAGGAAAGCCTCCCTCTGCACCTCATCTGGGCCAGCTGCTCTGCAAATTAAGCCAGACAGGAAGCCCAACCCCAAAAGCATCCCATGTTCAGGGTTCAGTTTTGGGAGGAGGATGCAAGACAGAGGACAAGCTTTACAGGGATTTTTTTTTGACCAAATTAATTTAATTATCCATTTGACAGCAAAAGATTTCTTAAAACCACAAAGTTTTACTATCATTAATTGGTGTCTTATTGATTATACCATTAAAAAAAGGAGTATCCTTATTACAGAATTAGACATTACACAAAGTAATGTGGTCCTGAGCCTTCTGAGAGAAACAACCCACTCCAGGGGCTGAGTCAGAACACACAGCTTGCCACATATTCTCAACCTCATGTGTGATGCTACCAAGTGCAGCACTACTCTGACCTTGCAAATACGCATTTATCTGCAGTCACAGATTTTCCTGGCAAGCATCACAGCTTTAGCACCGTTCTAACCTCCTCCATCACTGCAGCATGTCACAAGTACTCAGCAGAAAGGGAATGCCATCCCTCCTCATGGCCCTGAGCTCCCAGACTTTCTCCCATACTTCCAAGGTAATTACACACACGGCAACAGCATCCCACACACAGAGGCTTGACTGAAGTCATGCTCCAGGAAAGCATGGGCAGGCTCCTGTGGTAGCTGCACTCAGCCATGATAAACCATGGCCAGAGAGGTAAGTTCAGTGCTCCAGTCAGGGCCCCAGAGCTCTCTGAGCTGGCAGCCATGGAAGCAGCTTTGGATGTAGCCTCAATCCCAGACTGCCTGAACCCCCTGCCACAGGATTAATCTGTCTTTCCCTCAAAGACCAAGTTCTACCAACTACTGAATACCAGTTCCATATCTCCCTTACATTCTTTCCACTGCAGACAATTTTTAGCTGACTTACAACTCTGTTCTCAACTAGGACTCTCAGGCTTCCAGAGACAGTTATTCAAACATCCATCCCTTTAGCCACAAATCTTGGTTCTAAGGGGCAGAAAAACATTCTCAGGCCTGGAAAAACAATTCTGCTGTAAAAGACCCTGCCCCAGGTGCAAAGGTAAGGAGATTTGCCAGGATGGGAAAGGACAGAGAGCAGCAGATCTCACACCTGAAAAGCTAACATTTACATAAGGAGAGAGGTGTTGTCTTCCCATTAGAAAGGGAACCAGCTGGCTGGTTATGGGCTGGGGTGAGAATGGAAAGAGCCCTAAGACACCCTGACAGAAGAAAGCTTAGCAACAATTGCACCATAACCTTCTGTAAAAACCAAAATTATTCCCATAGCCTAGTAGGTCTATGTATCAAACTAAGATAGAAGAAGGTTTCCAATTAACAATTAAAAAATAAAACATTATTCAATCATCTTGATAGCTTCTCTTTTAAAGACTTTGCATTATTTTTAAACTGTCGAGGGAAATAAGACATTATTCTAATTAGAAACATAACTGGAAACACTGAGAAATCTATTAAGAAACAAATCAAGAGCGATGTCACTTTTGGCCTTGGAATACAAATCTTGGATTAGATTGCACAAAACAGTTTTCCTACTAGAACTGTAAGTTTCTGAACCTAAAACAGCTGCCAGGGCCAGCATACAAACACATCCATCAGTGTGCTTCTAATTGAATTAGAGCTAACGAATCCCAATGTCAAAACTAATAAACTAACTCTCAGTGCTTCTGGGTCAGCGTTCTCACATCAAATGTGTACGTGAATGGGAGGGGATCAATAAGCTCTGCTTAGTCCCTGGATTTTCAGAGCTGCATTTTAACCCTTCTCCTACATTTCCAGAAAGACAGAAAAATCGAAATACATCAAGATACAAAGGGTGAGCACCAGAGGGATCACATGATCATGTGAAAATTCTAATCTCTGTCAAAATAGGTCTTAGGATTCACATTCTCTCAATCAAAGCTGCACAGAGCACACACAAAGACAACTGCTAGAGGCAAGGATTAAATAATGTTCTTGTTTATAATTTGCTATTCTACAAATGAGCATATGGAGGAGCAAGGAGAGAAACATAAACCATGCCTCTCATGCCAATGCTTTATTAGGCTGTGTTTGTTTCATGACCTATGATGATCAGGTCATACAAATGGCTTTTTCTTTCCACTTTATGCAATTACATTTTCTAGATGTCATAAAGACAAACAGAAAACTGCATTTTGCTAATGGAGACCTTCTCAGCTGCAGAAAACAACAATTAAATGCACAAAACATTTATAAATAAGTTGCAGAGGTGTCAAATTATTGTGATGCCCTAACAGCTTATGAAAACAACAATGCTGATGATAATTAACAATTTTCCTTTAAACACCACATTTAAAAGACATCAGTGCATTTTCCACATTTTAGGTTCAAATGGATAATTTATTCTGTCAATAGGTCATTCCCATTAACACATGCTGCTAAGTGAATCCTGCTGTATTCACTGACTGCACAGGAGAACTGCCCCTCAGGGCCACGAGAAGCACACGCATGGGGATTTTTAGAAAAACAAACACTTTGCTGTGCAGCAGAAAATCCAAGATGCTTCATCTGGAACTAAAAGAAAACTTGACAGAGCATGAGTCTTGGCAGCTCAAAGGCAGCAAGATAAAAGACACAAGTTCAGGCAGACTCTTGCTTTATCTCTCATCAACCCCAGGATCAGCTGATCCAGTCAGGAAGAGATGAGCACATCCAACCATGCAGCTCCTTTCTGTTTCACTCCAGGACTCGTAACAGAGATTCCAACCAAACATATGACATTCCGATGAACACAGCTCTGTTAGCTTTTTGTTAGAGTAGCCACAGGGAAAATGAACCTGGTATTTAGAGTCTGAGATTTACTCAGACTTGTGCACTCTGAGAACTGCTACACAGCGCTTCACATTGTCACTCTGTTCCTGCACAGACTTATTAGTATTCCATAGACTGCCTTTTAACAGCAAAAATACTGTCAAGAGGATAACACTAAGGCACATCTACACCATAATGACATCAGGATCCAAAACTTGTAACTTGTGTAATCTTGCATGCAGCCCATCAAGCACAGCACTTTGCATTCAATTGCTTTGGCTAACAAACCTGAAAGTTCCCAAGATTAGAAATGCACATACACAACCCCCACATACAACCAAACATGAATAAGTGTATTTTTTCCAGTGTGGACCCCTTATAAAATATACTGCAACACTTCTTGGCTAGACAAAAAGAACACAGATGATGCAAAATTGTATTTTCACATAAGACTTACTTGGCAAACCATTTATTCACTACCTGGAAAAGGCTGTGCAAATGATGTGATTCGTTTGTTAATGTCAAAGCCCTGAACCGCAATCAATTTCATACGGACTCTGAATAAGAACTTAGATACTTCTGCTTTTAGAACCCAAGGTCCCTTGACTTGCCAGAGCTACTGAGATTGGACTCACCTGTTCAAACATTTCAAAGGCAGCAATTGCCTCCTCCCTCCCTGAGTGTATGCACCTGGGACTCTGTGATTGTGCTTTGCTTTCAAGGTGCTCTGCAGGGTACATCACTCAGAATTAAAGGAAAGTTGTTCAAAAACTGCCTCCATCATGCAAGAGGTGGGGAAAAATCCCTGTCTAAAAGTTAACTCACAGCTTCTAAAGCAATGTGCTACAAGCTAAGCACTCATACCTCAGTGAAGTACCAGGAAAAACTTGCACTTCATCCATGTGATGAATATGCAGAGTGAATACCAGACCTGAACAACAGGCAGTTACAACACAGGTCCCAGAGCCCACCCATCGCTGGAAGCAACAGACAACCTGCACCCAGCACAAGAATTTATGAATCCCAGGGCACAGGGAGTGCATGGATCCAGTTCCAGCTCCTCTGTTAAAACCCCCAGGACCACCCATCAGCAGCCCACTATTGAAAACAAACAGAGCAAGAACACATAGGGCTTTTTTCAAAGGTTTAGAAACCATCATGGCCAAATTTCTGCCATCAGCCTTTGTGCAGCTTATTCTCCACAAACTCTTGCATTGGCAGTTACAGACTGTGCAAGTACATCCACACTGCTTTTATATTTGATCCCTTGTTTTATAACTTCACTTGTATATTGGCCATTGGAATAAAAACTGCTCAAACTGCGCTTTCCTCTACAACTGTAAGGTGCTCAACCCACCAACAAGGGAAACAGTAACACAGCATACCAGCTTTGGAGCCATGCTGCAGAATTTCCAGGTGCCTTCAGGCAGTACACAATGAGAAACATATTCTGAAGGCGTGCTGATGACAAAAAACCCATAGAGATCCTATTTTTTCTGCAGTACAAAGCAACAACCCCCAGGACAGCCACAGTGTATATATATACATATTTTACTAGAAATTCCTTCCATCCCACTCAGAGCAGTGTATGTGCTTCTACATAGTACAATCTAGTTATACCATTTCTGACCCATTTTTTACCTCTCAAAAAATTAGAAAATTAGCTTCCTAATGTGAATACAGCCACATGCTACCTCTCCCATTGCACCTGCTTAAGCAATGATATAAGAGTCACATTTGAGCTATGATTTTAACACTTCATGCATAACTGCATTTAATTTCTATATGTCCAGTTAAAATAACACCCAGTCCATCAACTTCACACCACCAACTAGCTATGTTTTCTCCTGTCAAGTCCATCCAGACAAGCACTGCATGTTTCCACCAGCATCTGTTCACACCATTTTCATACAAGGTAATTTTTTTCATTTCACCACACTTTTTCTCTGTATTCCTGGCTACCATGACCAGCTCTCTCAGGTCAGAAAATTACTTTGGGTTTTCACTTTTCAAGCACTTTAGAATCCATCCCACATAGTTTATCATTAAATACTCTGCACTGCCTTTACACTCCCACCTAAAAGCTCATGTCACCTGCAGACTTTTTCAAATGCCTTCCTTCTGAAGAAAAACACTCTTCCTGTAACCTTCCCTGCCCTTTTCCCATGGCTTCAGCTGGTGGTGTGGATCCAAGGCCCATGCTGAACACAGTGCAGCTGCATGACCTCGGCTCTGACTTCTGAGGTAGCTGCTATGTTCTAAGAAGCTGCACAGTAAAGTCATGCCAAGATAAGAAAGGTGGAGCTGCAAAGAACGTAGCATTTTTGAGATACAGACCATCAGCAGCACAAGTACTCAGGAGTTAAAATGCAAACATGAAAAGGTGTAAGTTCAAAAAAAAAAAATAGGGAGCCAGAATATAGCAACTCAGCAACTCTGAGCAGCAGAGGCTGACCCTTCCCCTCCTAAGGGATGTCTGCATGGCTGCCTGGTGTGTTAGCTGGGGGAGGGAGCAGATGAATGCTTAGCCCAGCAGCCCATTAAGGCCTCACTGTTCCTTTTGTGCATGCTAGCCAATAACTGTTTAACTTTTTTACACTGTATGTACCCTGCCCACAGTATCTCTTTGCACAGAGCCAAAGTGCTATAAATGACACTGTGGATCAACCTATTATCACTGGAAAGCCAAACTGTTGTCCTTTCCTCCCCTTGAAATTCCTCTTGTACATTTTTGTCACATTTCCTACTAGAGCTCAAACAGCTGGTGAACTGCAGCCACCACGTATGGCAATGACTCAAATTATCTTGTTGCTTTGCATATTCCACCCACCCACTCCCCCTAACCGGCTCTCACCATACATTCGGGTTACAGGCTCTGCTGCTGAACAAACTTTGCTACAGTGACATACGCAACAGGGTTAGACCGAGGCCGCAGCTTGTTCCTGCAGCAAGTGCCTCTGCCTCCAGCACAATAAACACTGCAAGCTCCCACTGCTTTGCCCCTGCTGCTGTTCCCCTTTGCTTTGCCCGCACAAGTGTTGGGAGAAGATCGAGGTAAACCACACAACTGGAATGATCAGCGAACGCTCGTTCTTTCCCTAAGAGTTATCTCGAGCCCCAAGCACCAGCAGGCAGCCGGGGTCGGCGCGGCCCACGAGCACCGAAGGGCTGGGCTGCGGCAGGCCCCGAGGCCTCCTCGGGGCGGCACCCGGGGCACGCACCGGGGCACCGCGCCGTTACCGGCGGGCCATGAGAAGCGCCTCCCGCTGCACGGGCTGCGTGCGGCCGCTCCCGCAGCTAACCGGGGTGGACAGCGAGCGGCCCTGGAGCGAAGTGCCGGTACCCGGCGAGGCCCCTCGCGGCGGGGAGCGCACCCGCCCCGCGGAGCCCCCGGAGCGGCGGAGCCCCCGGAGCGGCGGAGCCCCCGGTGCCGGAGGGGCAGCGGGCGGCGCCCGGCCCCGCGGGCGGGGTCCCGCGTCCCCCCCGCCGCTCCCGCACTCACCTGCGGGCAGCCGCTCCCCGCACACCGCGCAGGCGCCGCGCGTGCGCCCGCCGGTTCCCCGCGCGGTCGCGGCTCCCGCAGGCGGGGCGGGCGGGGAGGCTCCTCCCCGGGCCGGCCGGAGCTCGGCTCGCCCCGCGGACACTGACACACGCACGTACACACGCACGCCGGTAAGAAATGGCCCAGCCGTCTGCGGGGACCCGCGGGTCGCCCTCGGGACGCGCCCCCGCAGCCCGCTCCGCACCGGCGGCGGAAGTAGGAGCGGGCCGGCCCGCGGCGGCGCGGAGCGGCTCCGCCCGGAAACCCGCGGCCCCGTGACTGCGCAGCGCTGAGCGGAGCTGCCGCTGGCCCGGCCCGGGCCCGGCCGTCAGTCGCCGCCGCGGCAGGTGGGTCCCGGCGGGAGGGGGATCCGGCGTGTCGGGACAGCGCGGAGTTCTCCCGGGCGGCGCTGGCTGTGCGGCGAGCTCCGGGCGCGGCCGGTCCCTGGGAGTCGCTGCCGCGGAACCGGCTCACCGCGGGGGGAAGGTGGCCGTGGGGGCCTCCTAGAGAGCCGAGGGAGCCGGGTATCGGGAGCAGGGTGTGGCGGGGCGCCGGGAGGGGCTGAGTGCTGGCTGTGGCTCCGTGCCCCAGCTCGCCCTGCTGCACGCTGTCGCTGACAGGATGAAGCTGCGGCGGGTCTCCGACTTGAGTGACTTCAGCCGAGGCCACTGGCTGCGGGAGTTGCTGTGCCGCGGAGAAGAGCCCAGCCGCGTCCAGTCCAGCCCCGACGGGCAACATGTCCTGCTCCTGCAGAAGAGCCGGCCGCCCGCCCTGCCGCGGCTGGTGGCCTTCCAGCGCCACAGCATCGCTGGAGCCGACCTGGAGAGGAGCTGGCAGCCGCCCCAGCCAGCCCCTGTGGGACTGCTCTTCCTGCAGAGCCCTGTGGTACCGGACTCGTGGGTGCTGGCCGTGGTGTGGGAACACGGCCGGACCGAGGTGTGGCACTTCGTGGTGGCCGTGGGCTGGCAGCTGCTGCAGACCCTGGAACTGTGCCAGGGCGCCCGGGCACGAGTGGTGTCCGTGTGCAGCCAGGGAGCCAGCCTGGTGTGGTGTGAGGAGAGGCCGCCGCTGGGCGCTCACTCGGACGTGAGCAAGTGTGCCTTCAGGTTCTGTGTCTGTGCCCGTGCTCTGGAGCTGGGGGAGCAGGGCGTGCGGCTGGGCACTGCGAGGATAGTCCTGCACAACAGCCCCGAGTACCAGGTCCTGGCCTCTCCCCAGCATGTCTTCCTAGTGCCTGCTGCTGCCGGCTTCGCCACCACTTCCAAATTCCTCCTCATCTGGCATCCAGAGAAGGCAGAGTTCACCATCACAGCCCCCTCTGCGGGCTTCATCCACAGCAAGGTGCTGCGCTCCAGCAGCGAGTCAGACTTCAAGAAGCTCCTGCTGGGTTCTGTGGGCCTTCTCTCAGGTTTTGCGCCTCTGGACATTCACACCTCCACTGTGTCCAACAACGGGGGTCTGCTGCTGGTGAGCACAAAGGGTTCTGTGAATATCGTGGAGCCAGATGGGACACAGAGGCATATCTTTGACCTGGAGGGCGGCCCCCTGGCCCACGGGAGTCCTGTCCAGCTGAAGAGTTTTGGCAGCATCCTGGCCTGTGTGCTGGCTGGAGTGCTGTACCTTGTCGACCAGAACAGTGGAAGGCTTGTAGAAAAGGAAGTCCTGAGCATGAAAGAGGTGCATTTCCTGGAGTCTCAGGGAGAGGAGGACAGTATCCAGGTCCTCAGTCAGAGTGGCATCTACAGCCTTAGCTTTTCCAAACCTGAGGACAACAGCAGGCCTGAGCCATGCCTGGTGGAGATGGTGTTTGAGGAGGCCTGCAGATATTATCAGAGGAGAAGCCTCAGCAGCTCCAAGCTGACAGTGGAGAAGTTGAAGAAGGGTGGTACGTTCCAGGCTCCTGTAGTCCTCGCTGCCATCCTGCAGCACAGCCTCCACCAGAAGCAGAAGCCAGCCCAAAGCCTACAAGATTCTTACACCAAGCTGTTGAGCACAGTGAGCCTGGAGCTGCAGAGCTACATGAGCCTGGAGCTCCTCAAGACTTGTGTGGTGTGCGCCACAGAGAGTGAGGTGGAAAGCTACTGCAAGGAGCTGGTGGAGCAGGAGGTCAGCCGCATTCTGCAGTCTGACATGGACAAAGACAACTTGGCCTATCTGAACTCTGTCTTTGCCTCCTTCCCCAAGGCTGCCTGGAAGGCCACAAGGAGCTGCCTGCAGCTGCAGCAGAATGGAGATGGCCTCTTGGTAGCCAGGGCCACCCCAGAGGTATGGAAGAAGGTCCTGTGTCAGCCGCAGCTGGAGGAGGTGGGTCAGAATGGAATGGTCCCGCTCTTTGAGCTCATTTGTGCCTCCTTCCTGAGGTTCAAACCCAAGTGGCTGCCCAGCTTTGTGGAGCTGACCCAGCAGTACGTTAGCAGCTCTTGGTCATACGGCAGCAAGGAGGGCCCAGAGGGCCGGGTGCCACTGTACAAGAGAGCACTGGGAGTGCTGGCCCGAAAGAACAAACACGGCGAGGCAGATGAGGAGATGGAGCTGGAACTGCTGCTCTGCAGCAAGAGGCCTAAGGCTGTGCTGCAAGCTCTGCACCTTCTCATCCATCTGAAGCGGTGGCAGCGGGTGGTGGAGGTGGCAGAGAAGTTCTCCAAACTCAGCCCCTTGCTCAACAAGGAGATATTCATCACACTGCTGGCTGAGTTTGCCCAGCACCGGGAGCTGGACCCTTACCTGGACAGGCTGTGGCCGCTGTGCCCTGCTGAGCTCACCGCCTCAGACATCCTCACCACGGTCCTGCAGCACCTCCCTCATTCCCAGGAGAAGCCAGTGCCCTTCTCCAGTGAGGGGAACCAGCTGACTGTGGGCTTGCTTAAGCCACTGCTGCAAAGGGTTGTGCAGCGTCCCAGTGTCCAGGATGAGATGTACTCTGATGCCCTGCAGAGCAGCACCTTCCCCCCTCCCACCCCACCACGAGAGCACAAAATCCCCTCAAAAGCAGTGGCTGATGATGTTCCTCAGCCATCTATGGCAAGGACTTCCTCACCCTCAGCACTGCTACAGGATGACAGTGTGTGAAGGGGGGAAGGACAGTGTCATCCCAAGCCCTGGGTGCACAAGGAAGGGAAATCCTACCTGTGTTGGCAGTACAGAAGCCTGCTGCTTTCTGAAGCATCCTTGCAGCATCTTGAAGAGCCTGTTGGTGGCTGAGGTTGGGGGATCTCTGAGCCAGGGCAGGCTTTCTGGTTATTCCTAGCAAGTGCAATTGTGTGTGTGCCAGTGGAGGAGCAAATGCCAGGTGCATTTGCAGATGAAAGCGCTGGCTGCACTACAAAACTACAGAACTGCTCCCTGCCCAAAGCACTTTGTTTTCAGTTTGTTTTGCTCCTTTCTAGCTCCACTTCTACTTCCCTGATGCTCTGGTACTGGTGGTGGAGTGGTAGGCAGTACACAGTCCTTCCCCCCCATTGAACCCCTCAGTGAACTGGGTGGTACCTCCAAGCTCTGCCTGTGAAACAGAAACAGAGCATGTTTCCTGCAGCAGGGTCACTGAGTGCTGCTGCTTTGGGCTCAGTCAGATGCTAAAGGCCAGTGTGGCACAGCTCCATGGCACTGGGGATCCCAGCACACACGCTGGCAGTTGCAGCAGTCCACACATTGTCTGGCCACAGCTCCTCTGGGATCAGTCCTGTAGCTGTGACTGATTGCAGCTACTTAGCTGAAAAGAGCAGCCTAATTCCCTTATCTCTCCGTCCCAGACAGTACCCAAACTCTCTGCTGAGCTGAGAAGCTTGCAGCAGGCTATGAGAGCTTGGGGCTGGCCCTGCCTTCCCCTTTCCTTTGTGGAAGCTTAGATTATGCTGCAGGACACCCGAGCCCTCTGTTCCCATCTCCTCTACCTTTGCCCTTTGCATACAAAGGGGCTTTGTCAGGATTGTCTGGCTCATATTGTGCCTCTGTTTGCAAAAATCGATGTAACTTGAGAGCAGTTTGTGCAGGAAGATCCAGGTTCCAGCCTCTCTCAGGTGCTGGTCCCCTCCACCCAGAGGGAGACCCTCGCTGTGGCTTTGCCCCTGCATTCTGGGCTCTGGTGTAAAGGAGCTGTCTGGTGCCTTGTTGGGCTGCGGGAGATTCACCTGCATTAATCCTCTTGAGAGTGGTCTTAAGTGTGGAAGACAGACTCCTTTTAAAAATAAAGGTTCTAAAGAACTGCTGAGGTGGTGGTGGATGTTATGAGGGTACACACCCTCAGGAGGAGGGCAGTCTTGTTTTGCCTCTGGTGAAAAGTGGCCAGGCTCATCTCCCTGGTGCTGCCCAGCATGGCTCACAACTGGTAGAGCTGGGCTCAGAGAGCTTGCCCAGGCAGCTCATTCCCTCTGTGGTACTCAGCTGCTCACCACTGTGAAGCCACAGAGGCAGAGTCTGCACAGGCAGGCTGCAGCTCTGTGCCACAGGGAAGGGCCATCAGGCCATGCACAGCTGTGGCTGGGCCCAACAGAGAGTTGAGGAAGGGAGGATTTTTTTCTCAAGAGCTGCAAATTCTCTATTTTTTAGGAAAACTAGCAACAGAGAGCACCTGGCTGGCCCAACAAAATCCTGCAGTGCCAGAGCTGCCGTTGGAGAGATTATTGTTTGTGAAACCATTGTAAAGGTGTGGCAGGGTCTCCCCCAGAGAAAGCCTTGGCTGTGGAAAGTCCCCGTGGTGGAAAAAGGCCTGGCAAAGAGGAAGAGAAACTGCTGCAATGGTTCCCTAGAGACTGGCTGGTTATTGATGAGACCTTCCTTGGGGGGGTCCTTGTGCTGTGGCCATGGGGCACTGTGAGTTTCCCTCTCACTCTGGCAGCTGCCACACGTGAGTGGAGGGAGTGGGGCCTGAAAGGAGAGCTGGTGGCATCCACTGTGGGCATTCTGTAATGAGCTGTCCTTGCCTTCTCTCCAGGCAGCTGGTGGCCTTGCCTGACTCTGGTCTCAGCCCCCTCCCAGGGCTGTTTGGGAGGAGGATAATGGATGGAACCCAGCACCTCTTAGAGCCATGGCTCCAGAGATTGGAACACTGCCCTGGAGCTGCACTGAGTGGGGAGCTGCTGAGAGCAAGCCCCACACCTTGGCAAAGGCTGTGCAGTCATTTGGGGGGATATCTTCATTGCCAGGGCTGGGTTTGGGTGCAGGTAGCCACAGTGACACAGTGAATGAGACTGAAGCTCCCTGCCTTCCAGCACTGGCTCTGCAGAAAACAGAGAGCAGGGAAGAAGCAATGCCCACAAAGCCAGCAGCAGTGCTGTGTGAGACACAGCATCCCCGAGGCACAGCAAGGGAGGAGGAAGTGGGAACATGACGCAGTAGGGACAGCCTGAGGCCTGGGGGCAGAAGTCTCCATGTATGGGCCCCAGACAAACAGAAATAGAATTCTGGAGGCTGAGGGTCCAGGGCAGAAAACTGAGCTGAATGCTTCCGATATCTCACACCAAGAACCAGGAAGCATGAGCATCCTTGGGGGAAACAGGGGCCAAAGCAACCTGAAGGACAGATTGAGCTGATTTACAGGCAAGCCCAGGGCTCTCTCTGCAGTCAGATTCTGCTGGGAGGAGACAGCAGGAGGTAAGGCTGGTGCAGCCTCAGATAAAGGCCAAAGGAAAAACCAGCAGTTGGATCTGAAGGCAAGTGGAAAAAGCGGTAAGAGATGCACATAGTGGAGGGGGAGCTGGCCTGGCCCTCACTCTGCTCCAGAGAAACTTGGACTTTGCCACAAAGGAAATGAGTCAAGCTGCTCACGTATATCCCCTGTGCCTGACACAGCTTTCAGGATGGGCCCTGCACTTTCACCAAGGAGCAGCACAAAGCAATACCTGAACTCAGCCCAAGGGTCCAGACCAAGTCACCCTTGATTTATCTGTGCAGAGCACAGTGTGTGCAGAGGTGAGCACAGAAAGTACCCATGGCACCGTATCTTACAGAGAGAAGGAAGTGTAGGCTGCAAGCACCCCATAAACTCACTGGAAATCGACAGATGATACATGCTAGGGTTGCCAGAGGGAAGGGCTTATGTGCTGGGGACAGCTTGGGGTGGCACTTTATAGACAGGAGGCTCTTTGTGCGCCTTGTCCCAGGGAGGGACCTGGCACTCATCCAGTCAGAGGTGCAAAGGGCAGCCCAGTGAGGGGACATCACCCAGTCATGGTCACACTGAGCAGTGATCCTGTATCTACCCATAGGCTGGATGTGGGCAGAGCACACTTGGGAACAGCAGAAAGAGCCCCGTGGTCCCAGGCACAGCCTCAGCTTGTGGGGTACCTTCCAGCCCTGCTTACTTCCATCACTGCTAGACCTGAGGAGCACAGTCACATCCCACAGTGCACACAAACACACCATTTATTATTTGACACCAAAAATTACAGCCCTGGAAACAGGCAGGTTCCCTGCAAAAATAAATAATCACATTTTTCAAGTGGGGGGTCTGTCCATTTCTTCCATCTGTGGGTGATGGGAGCTAATGCCTTGTGGAAGGCCTGGGGATTTTGTAGGAGTTGAATGTTGGTGGCCTGCAAAACCAAGGTCACATATGTCAGCCACAGAGGGGGGTAAGGGACAGCTCAGGATGCACTGGGATGGTCAAATATCATCACACTCCTATCACCTAGCCCCACAGGAAATAGGGTATGGAGACACCTTCCCCAAACCCACCAGCTTGGGAGAGTAGGACCAGCAGCACCTCCAGTCTTGGGAGTGTGGGAAGATGATAGGGGACACCACAACTGCATGCACTACACAAGTCCCACCTTCACAGCCATCCTCTGATACCAGCACATTCCTTGGTCCCCACCCCCTCCCTCTGTCCCCTGACCCCCCTGTACCTACAGGGGCTGCCTCCCACCCCACAAAGGGACCTGGCAGTGTAAGTAGCTTACATCTCAAAGTCTTCATTCCTAGAGGGGAGAAAAAAGAGGGGACAGTGTTAGTGGGGCAAGAAGATGCCTTGTAGGACAGGACAACATCTCATGGTAGGACAGGGTCTCCCATGGGTCATAAAAGGAGAGCAAATGAGCCTCAGGGTGCTGTGGTCCCCTCCATCCTGGCTGTCTGGTCTGATCAGAGAGCACTGGCTCTTACAGCCCCCCAAAGCATCAGTGCCCCTTCCCCAGGCAGGCAGAGCAGGGCCCCACGCTCAGCAGCACCAGCTCCCTGTGCCTCAGCTTGAGCTCCCTGAGGTTCCTGGGCAGCTGAGCCTGTGTCTCCAGCCAGCTCAGAGGGGTGGCAGGAGCTGGGGAACCCCCAGCACAGCAGCTGCACCACAGGGCCATGAGGTAGCCCTCAGGAGTCAGAAATCCAGCTAGAAACTGCTCACTGTCCCCAGGGGTCAGTGCCTGTGCTGGTGGTGGAGCTGCCAGGCAGAGTGTCCCAGAGGGCTGGGGGACAGCCCCAGGACACTGGTGGCCACAGGCATGTGAGCAAGCACTGCACCCTCGTGGCAATGCCACCAACCACACAGCACACTGCATTCTGCACAGCATCCCTGGGCTCCCATGCCAGAGCTCCAGCACAAAAATGGTGCAAAACACAGTGAGTCAGGTGGTGGACTTGAGCCAGGCTGTGGCTGCAGCCCTGCCAGGCTCCTTCCTCCAAAGGGAATTCACCTTAGTCTGCCCTCCCTACCAGGAGGTTCAGAGCAGGCAGAGAAAAGCTCCAGAACATGCCCATCCTCAGAGGCTGAGGGCCCCAAGTCACCTCTCAGGTTCTCCCCAGCCCACATTGCTTTAGCATGAGCCCCACAGGCTACCACAGGACATGAAGGAGCAGGTGGCAGGGGGGACCTCACACCCAGTGTGGTCCCAGGGGCGGGGCTGCTCCTCACCTGTACACATCAGCAATATCCATGCGGCGGTAAAACTTGGCAAGTCTGACAGACAGGACGATGCTGGGCAGCAGGAACAAGGTGCACCAGCCCAGGCTGAACCAGAAGGCATTCTGCATAGGGTGCAGGAAGAGCCATGAGGTCCAGAGAGTGACTGGGAGCATCTGTTCTGCTCCCAGTGCTCCCCAATAACCACCCACTCCTTCTCAGAGCCTGGCCCTTCCTCTTAGCCACAGCACTTTGCTGGGCAGGAGCTGAGCACTGCTTCCTGTGCATCCCTGATCCTTCCCTGCATCCCTTATCCTGTGCATGAGGAGGACAAGAGGACCTCGGTGCCACTCCACAGGTGTGTGTCACTCTACACACTGCTGCCCCACTCACCACAGAGTCCATGATATAGTCACAGCCAATGACCTCCACATCATCCAAGGACTGAGCTATGGGCTTGCAACGTGCCACATCTTTTGTCACCTGGGGACATGGTGGGGACAGCATATGTCAGCATCCACCAAGCCTTGCAGCTCATTCTCCCTTTCTCTCCACTTCACTGAGGAAGGCTCAGCTTACCCTGCTCTTGGCCCATGAAATGTAGGTCTCAAAGAAATCCAACAGCTGCTCCAGGAAGGCCAATGTCTCCTGGAGGGGCAAGCACAGAGTGGAGATGTTGCACCACCAGCCCCCTCCATGTCAGGATCGGGGGGCTCTCAGACCACCTCAGCCCAGCAGCAACAGGGCTGAATGCTTCACCCCACCCTGGGATGCCATAAGGGAAGGGGGCATTCAGAGGTGCAAGAGACACTCAGGGAAGGCAGGATGAGCAGCCAGCCAAGGTTTGGCTTCCCTGTATAGAGGGAGGTCTTGGTGAGGGGGTCTGGTGTGTAACCTGACAGCAGGGCAAGGCAAGCTCACGTTCTTGATGATGCTTGGCATCTCCCTCTCCAGGAATTCCTGGGTTTTGTTGGCTTTGTCCAGTGCAGCTGTTGTCTGTCCCTGAGGTGAAAGGTGTTCTCAGCACTGTGATCTAAGAGGGGTCTCTGCCCTTCACCAGCCCTGCAAGCAGGACTCCCTGGGGCAGAGCCTCTCAGAGCTGTGGTGCTCCCAGCAGTGACACACTGCTAGTGCCAGGTACACATTGGTAGTGCCAGGTACCTCAGGTGGAGGGAGCCCGTGCCTGGCAGGGTCCATGGCCTCCCTCCACCTTCATGGCCCCCATGAACAGCCCCTGCAGCACATGAAGAGTGCCACCGCAGCCCCCAGACTGCAGGTCAGCCCCACCACCTCCACTGCAGGACCTCGAGGGTGCTTTGCAGGGTGCCCAGGACTGGCATGCACTCCCCTTGTGCAGCTTACCTCCAGCTGGGCAGCCCCACTCTGCACTGAGTGGATGTTCTCCTTCAGATTTTGCTGGGGACAGAGAAGGGGAGTCAGAGGTGCAGCCCCAGACCCTGCCAGCAGGGTCTGAGCTCTAGGGAAGCCCAGCCCAGCATCCCCAGGACACCCCAGCGTCGCTCACCAGTGGCCCAGAGAAGTTCCCCTGCATCTCCTTTTCCAGATCCCTCAGTTCACGAGCATTATCTTCCAGGTCCTTCTTCACATCTGTGCTCTGCAAGCGCTGCAGTCAGCAGTGCCCAGCTCTGGGCCTCCCCTCAACACCCAGGTAGGCACAGAGGAGCCCAGTAACCAGTGGCTTTGGGGACAGGCTGGCTATGGCCCTGGGGTCTCATGGTCTCTCACCACATTTTCTGCCAGCTGCTCCAACTCTACAGCCAGATCCAGGAGGCTTCCTTGGATAATATTCTGATCCAGCTGGAAAAGGCAGAGACAGAGCCATGAGAATGAGGACTGAGGTTCACAAGGGGAGCTAAACCCCTTCTTTGTGGGACAGAGTGGAGCCAGGGCCTTCTAGGCAGAGGATGTGCCTTGTTACCCTAACAGGGTGCACAGATGGCAGAGGACTCTCCCAGCAGCAAAAAGGAGAGTGCAATAGAAGCTCCTCAACCCACATCCAATCCCCCCACCCCGATCCCAAGACCAGGCTACACCCAGCACACCTGCTCCAGGGTGAGGGTGAAGTTGGGAGGCTGTGCAGCCTGACTGGCCCTCAGCAGCAGGTCCTTCTGGCTCTGGTTGAGCAGGGAGATGGGGCTTAGGGTGATGTCCATCTTCTCAAAAGCTGTGGAGATGTCTCCTGCGTACTGCCAGAGCAAAGGGGGCCATGATGGGACATGTGCTGGCCCCTCACTGTCCCCTCAGCCCTTGTGCAAGAGTGTGAGTGAGTGTGAGCAGTGTGAGTAGTGTGCAAGAGTGTGAGTAGTGTGCAAGAGTGTGAGTAGTGAGAGTAGTGTGCAAGTGTGCGTGTGAGTAGTGTGCAAGAGTGTGAGTAGTGTGAGCAGTGTGCAAGAGTGTGAGTGTGAGTAGCGTGCCCTCAAGACCCCGGTCCCCCCATGCTCACCTGGCTGATATTCAGGAGCTCGTCCAGGGACACGCTCTGGTCCAAGTGCAGAGTTTGCCACAGGGACGCGTCGTGCTGGCACTGCCTGCAGGATGGGCCATGGGGTTTAGAACAGGGCAGGTGAGGCCGCCTTCTCACAGGAGCATGTCCTCACCTGTGCAGGTAGGTTGCACCTTGCTCCTTCCCTGTGATCAGTGCCTACCGACAGCCTGGGTAGGCAGGGCAAGCTGCCCTGCTCCTGGAGATTATCTGAGGGCATTGAGCAGCTCTACCCCACCAAGGACACCGTGTCAGGGCTGGGACCCACCTGTATATCTCTGAGAAGTTTGTTGTGTCACCCTTCAGGCCCAGCAGCTCTGAGAGATTGAAGTTAGGGATCTTGCCAGGGGTGTCCAGGAGCTAAGAGCAAGGAAAGACATGGAGAAACTAGACATAGTGCAGGGCAGGACACCTTGGAAGAGCATATGAAATGGCTGGTGCTGCCTCTGCCCCAGCAGCAGCCCTCATTAGGAAGCAGTATCTCCAGGCAGTTTCCCCACAGCAAGCTTACCTGGAAGAGCTGCTGGTTGTGCCAGGACTCACAGAGGAGCATGTAAATGTTCCCCCCCACCACGAAGGTGATCATCACCAGCAGCATGAGCAGCCAGTAGAAGATGAAACTGAAGCCAACCCCTCTGCCGGGACAGAAATGCCATCACCACCAGCAGCCCAGCACTGATGCTGACATTGCCCCCAGCTCACGGAATCCGGGGGCTGCACACCCCTCACTCCCACAGTTGTGGGAACACCACCCTTCCCACAAGCTTGTCTCTGTTCTGCCTTCAGACCCCAGAGCACAACCAGGCTCTGCCCTGGAGCTTGGACTCCACAATAGCTCCCCACAGCTCTGGAAGCCGGCACTCCCCCGCAGAGCTGCAGGGCCCACGCTCACACTGCCAGGCCTCGCTGCCATCATGGGCCAAACGGGCTCCCCCCAAACACCTCTCACCAGCACCATGATTGACCCTCAATTTACCACCTGCACGGGGAGTCACCACGGGGCAGCCATTAAGCTGCAGCAAAATGATTTAGGAGCTCGAGTGTTCCCAGAGCAGCCCTGCCCACCCATCCCACCGCTCCCACACGTGGCCTTGGCAGCCAGCTGAGCCTCACGCCATGAAGAAGTTCCCGCCAGCATCAGAGAGGCTGCTGCGCTGTGTGGGCAGCACACCTTCCTTCAGCCCCAGGGGCCCCAGCAGCAGCCCAAAAACGTTGCAGAGGACCACCAGCAGCACCGTGCAGCACAGGAGGGCACACAGGATCAACCTGGGGCAAGACAAAGGGTGGGAGTCAGGCAGCAGAACCTGGGACCCTCAGCAGCACCCTGCAGCCCACTGGCTGTCTTCATGGGGAGGAAAAAGGTCCCAGACAGCACAGCAGGGAAGGGGCATGTGTCTGCAAGGCACAGCTCTGAGTACCCTGCACCCACAACCCCACCACCCAGCAAAGCCCCAACTCCAGAAATGGGAGAAGCAGGAGCCCTAAAACCCCCCAGACAATGGGGTCCAGCCCCTCTCCCACCTGAGCCCATCCCAGGCCACGATTGGCTCCCTGTACTTCTCCAGCATGGATGTGGCATTGTTCACAAAGGCCCCAACTTCCTGCTCCACATCCAGGAGTGGCAACCTTCCCTGCAAGTTCCTGATCTCCTGCCTGATGAGGAGCAGCTGATCCTGGCTCTCTGCAAGGAATGGGGATACGCTGACATTCTGAGCTGCTGCCCAGGTCCTGCAGGGCAGAGGGGACTCAGAAAGGATAGGAAAGGGGCAGTCATGGCCAAGGATGACAATTGGCATGATGGAGCTGGGGACAGCCAGGGCTGCAGAGAAGGCCTCCAGGAAAGAATGGCTTGAGAAGAGAGGAGGGAATCCCAGAAGAGGGATAAGTCAGCACACGAAGCCCTGCTTACTTGCCACCACCTCTTGGGACTGCTCTTGCACCTTGTCGGGGGTCATGCCCAGCGTTGTGTTAACCTGCACCCAGGGAAGCACAGCATGAAACTCACATCCCTGCCTGCAATCCAGGGCTGAGCAGCACATCCCCTTGAACCCAGATCCTAGTAACACACAACAGCCAGGCTCCCCACAGCACCCAGTCTACCCTATCAGTGTGCAGGGATGGCTGGGACAGCGAGCAGACCTCTGGCCAGCCCTTCCCTCTGTGTGACACACTGAACTCCTGACAGAGCTCTTCCCCACCCACAGCCTGTCAGCACAGCCTCAGCAGCTGCAGGAGCACCCAGCTTTGTGCCTGGGTGAAGGAGACACCCCTTACCTCCTCCAAATCAGACTTTATGTTTGACTCAGAGACCTCACGCAGTGCCTGCAGCTGCTGCTCCACACCTGGGATCTGTGGGGAAGAGCCTGGGGTGAGGGAGCTGTGGGGGCTTGGGCAGGGGACCCCTCACCCACCCCCTGCCCTCCTCACCGTGCTGAAGTTGGCACTGAAGGCGAGCCCCTCCAGGGACACTTGGCTGCAGGGGAGGCCACATTTCTGCAGGGTGCCATTGAGCCTGTCCCTCAGGCTGACCAGCCCCTGGCTGTAGCTGCTCTGCAGCTCCTCGAGGTCTGAGCGGCGGTTGGCAATGTTGGCAAAGGTGTTATTCAGTGTCTCCATCCCTGGGGAGAGAGCAGGGAGCTCACATCCTGCCACTGTGGCAGGGACTCCTTCTCATCCAACTGAACCTTGGGAACCCATGAAAAAAGGCAACATAGGGGCACCTCCAAAGTCATGGCACTTGTCCCAGGGTGTGGTTGGGAGGCCAAAGGGACCCACCTCCATGGGATTCTTACCCAAAAATGCACCCACCCCATCTCTTGATCCCCCTGAGTCCCTTACCAGTCTCCCAGGGATAGGGCCGGTACCTTGCAAGAGGCTCTGGAGAGACCCCAGAGCCCCATCCGTGCTGTTCCTGATGCGGGAGGTGATCATGCTGCCCAGTTTGGGCCCAATGTCTGCAGAGATGGGAGAGGTGGTGTCAATAACAAGTTCCCTGCAAGGTCCTGGGGCTTGCAGGAAAGCTGGTGAAAACACTGACACCACCAGCACTCCTCCCTCACCCACCCCCCAGGTGGGAGGCAATGGGAATATCCCCAGTCTCCCACCACCCACATCACCCTTCCCAGAGAGGAGCCTGAATAGGGAAAAGCAGAAACTGGAGCAGAGCTGGAGCTTGGAAGAGCCTGCAGACTCAGATCCTTTAGACATCCCCATAAGAACAAGCCCAGTGGCCTGCAGGGTCAGCAGCCACCCACAGGGCAGAAAGGCAAACCCACACAACACTCCCACTGCCCAAGAACCCCCAGCCCTGGAGCAGCTCCCACAGGGCCCTGGGGATGCTCCAGCCCCTCCCGTCGCACACCCTCACCCTGCAGGCTGCGGTTGGCATAGCTCAGTGGGACATCGCTCTTGTTGATGACAAAATCAACTTGCTGCAGGGACAGAGATGTGGTGTCAGTGAGGGTGGGGAGCTTTCTCTGCTGCCAGCCCCTCTGCTGCCCTTCCCCCGGGGCTATTTGGGCTGCTCCTCCCGCCTGGCCCCTTGCCCCCAAGCCATGGCAGGGGGCCCATGCGTGCCTGGGGGATGGAGGCCAGGTAGGTGTGGACGTTGTCCAGAGTGTTGTTCACATTGGGGAAGGTGCTCTTCACAGCCTGGGAGAAGCGGCTGTTGCTGATGAGGGCACAGACACCACCAGCCCTACAAGGCAAGGGTGCAAGGTCAGTCCCAACGCTTCCCCCAGCACCTTCCAAATCCACCCACACAGACCCCAGCCCGCAGGGTCTGGAGCACACCAGTGACCCCTGATCCCAGTGCATCCCCGCCCGTGCCCTGCCCCGAGGGACCAGAGAGGAGGGGCGCAGGGAACTGGGGCAGGGCAGAGCCCGGCAGCAGTGGGGAAGCTGCGGGGAATGGGCTGCACGGTCCGCAGCGCGCAGCCCCCCGGGGCCAGCCCCCCACCGCCGCCGCTTCCTCCCCTTTGTCCCGCCGTGCCGCGATCGACTCGTGAACAATGGCAGCTTCCTGGCACGGCCGCCGAGCGCCGGCATTTCCAGCCACGCTGGGCTCCATCCGGAGCCTCCCGGGCCGCGCACTCACAGCAGCAAGGCGGAGAGCAGCAGCACGGAGGCCCAGAGCGCCCGGCGCCGGCAGCGCATCCGCCGGTGCTGCTTCTGGTACATGCGGCCCCCGCAGTGCCCGCAGCAGCGGCAGCAGCAGAAGCAGAATCCCACCAGCGGCACCAGGATGATGAGGAGGACTCCAATGGCCGCGCAGACCAGGAAACCCAGTTCGTAGAGCAGCAGCTGGGATAGGAAGAATGAGAAGCAGCGTAACATTGGTGTCCCCAAAGGTCCCTCAGCTCTGCGCACCCTGTCCAGACCCAAACAGACAAAATGGGTCTCCCAGGGAGCAGAACATGTCCCCTTGCTGCTGCTCGGCATCCAGGGCTCAGCCTCAGAGCAGCACCCACCAGTATCCCCCAGTCCACGGTGCTCTGGGGCTGCCAGCTCCCCACCCCAGCTGCCTGCTCACCTCATTGATGTCATCTCGGCTGAACCCATTCTGGGACTGCTCAAAATTAATCAGCTCTGGGAGACAAGAAGCACAGAGGGCTGTGAGCAGGTGCTGGGCCCTGTGGAGCTCTCCAAGAGGGTCCCAGACCCTGCTCGCCCCTCCCAGCCCAAGGCATCACCTGCAGCTCAGACCAGCTCTGAGTATGGCATTTTTCTCCCTTGCAGCTGCCCTCCCCAACCATCACATCATGCAGCATTTTTGCACGCAGGAAAAGTGCTGCCAGCTCCCAGGCTCTCAGGGGTTCACAGAACAAGGGAGTTCCTCACCACTGTGGGCATAAGGGACACTGCCCTGGGGCTGCCCTCCTGCAGAGAAGTCCAAGGGCACTGCCGGTCAGGACTGAGTACAGGGGCAAAGGCCCACTGCCACGCTGCCTCTTTCATTCCCAGGCCTCTCCCTGCCTGTGCCACATGCCCTCATTACAAGCCTTGATGGCACCTGGAGACTTTGGTTGTACCCTGGTGTCTATGTGACACAGGTCCTGTACTGCCAGCCGTGGGGAACACCTTTTCCAGCATGTTGATGGTGAGCAGGGGTTGAAGCCAGTGAAGGAGGATGCACAATGGCAGTACCCAGAGTGGCATTTCCCTCCAGGTGGGCAGCACTTGCCCCATGAATATGGAGCAGCTGCAGGGTCCTGGTATCACCTGTGCAAACCTGCAGCTGCTTTGGGACAGAGCTGTGACAGCGACAGGAGCAAGAGCTGGCAGGCAGGGCAGTGCACAGGGAGAGCACGCTGACACCAGGACACACTGCTTTTGGTGGCCAGCAAACACAGAGGGCTGCAAGACGGGCAAAGAGCCTGCAGGCAGAGTGGAGTTTGCTCTGCACATTTTTGGGATCTTAGGATTAAGAGACCTGGAGGGAGAATGGGGCAGGACTCTGCAAGGTGGCACTACTTCTAACACCTGTCCTGGGGCCCAGCTAAGATAGTCCCACAGTTGTTATGGGGCATGAGCAGGACACAGCTGGCAATCCTTGGATCCCATTCCCGATGACCCCAGCCGTACCAGCCCCCTCTGCCAGCACCCACCTGTGGGCAGGGCGTTGGGCTGCACCAGCCGCAGGAAGCCGTGCGCCATTGCCACCAGCCCCGGCGTGCTGCTCCCCGGCGCCTCGGGGCCAGGGCCGTACGTGGGCTTCCAGACATCCCCCAGCTCCATCGCAGCAGCTCCTGTGGACACCCGGGCGCCGAGAGGAGCTGTCGGTGTCGTCGGGGCTCGGGACCACCCAGCCTGCCCTGCCTCCTGCCTCCGACCAGGAAATGCACAGAGAAAAAATATCAGGCACCTGCCCGCTCCTGCCCGGAAGGACCGAGCTGCGGGAGAGCACCGAGGAAGGATGGGTGCACCCATCCCCACCCCTGTCAGCAGCGGGGTGGGAAGCCAGGCAGGAGGTGCCCACGAGGGACCGGGGGCTGTGGGGGGTGAAGCGGATCCAGAGCACTCACCCAGTCCTCTGACACCTCTGTGCACCCACCGCTGCGGCAGGGTCCGGCCGCACTGTGCCAGCGCCCAGGTCTGCGGTTTGTTTAAGTTTCAGCGGTGATTGCTGACAAGCCGTTTGCAGGGGGAGGCGGTGATACCGGGATCGCCCCACCCTGCCCCTTACGGCTCTTGGCACCCGGCCGCCTCCCTGTACCGGGGTCAGGGTCACCACCGACCTGTCCCGACGCAGGCATGTCCCTCTCCTCCCTCTCCGCTAAGCTCCCCTGCCCGCGCTGGTTTCCTCCTGCCCCAGCCCAGGAGCTGGGTGGCCCGGGGTGATCCCGAGGGCAGCCGTCCCGCCCGCTCCGCCCCACACCATCTGCATCCTTTCGGGATGGGGTGCGTGGAGCCGTTCAGAGTTTCAACACAAACCAGCTGTAGCCACAAAAGCGGGTTTTGCATCAAAAACCTTCCGAAATGGGGCACTGCGGCAAATCCGTCATTTTTCACTCACGTCCCGGTCCCCTCAAGCGGGGAACAGCCCCAGGGGTCCCCAGACAGGATTTTCCCCAAAGGCCGGGCCCCCGCTGGGCTCCATCCCCGCTCCCCGCGGAGCTTTCCCACGCCGCGCCGCTCCATTCCCCGCCCCGCCCGGAGCTCCGGGAACCGCAGCCGGAGGCAGGGGCGGGAGGGGCCGGAGGTCGCTCCCGGTTGTGCCGCGGACGCACCCGGCGGATCCCGGTGGCCCGGGGGGTCCCGTCCCGGCAGGCGGAGCTCCGCAGCTGGGCACGGCTCCGCACCGAGCTCGCGGCGCGGGTGGCTCCGGGAGGTGCGGGAGGGCAGGACAGAGCCGCCCCTTCCGCCCCGGCCCGCCGGGGTCTGTCCGGCCGCGCCGGCCCCCGCTTCTGCCGAGGGGGAGCCCTCTGCCCACCCCTGCCCGCTGCACCCTGGCACCCCTCCTTCACCCGAGGGGCAGCCCTGCTCCTGTCCCAGCCCATACTGGCATCCTGCATCTCCCCCAGAGACCCCGGCCCCTGCCCTGTCCCGCATGAGAGAGCCGGCCGCCCTCTGCCTGGGGATGCTCTCTCCTTGTCCAAGAGAATCAGCACTCACCCCGCACTGCCAGAGCCAATGCTGGCCCCTCCGGCAGCCCCCCCCGCCATAGCACCCTGGCCGAGAGCCCGCCCCGCTGCCCCCCTTGCCCCTATGGCAGCCCTCTGCTGTGCCCTGTACCTCCCACCTGCCCCAAAGTAGTGGAGCCCCCAGCACGGTGTTTGGCCCCTGCCCTGTGTCCCTGCATGTGTCCCCGGGCTTTTGGACAGGACCAGCAGGGACTCTGAGTGAGCTGTACCTGCATGACCTTTGCATGGGGGTCTCCCTGCCTCTCTCTGGCTTGCTCATGGCTACCTCCAGTTACTGCTTAACTTTCCTTGGCACAAGCAGCCATCACTGCACTCCGTGACCTTAGGTGAAGGTGGCCCAGGGAGGAGGGCAGCCCTGCTTCAGGTTTTCTTCCTGGGCTGGCCCATGCTGGGTTGCCAGTGTCATGTGGGACCCTCTGGCACAGCACTGGCACTGGGCAGAGTAGCAGAGGGCACAGAAACATCCCAACAAAAAAAGGGGGGAAAAAACCCTACAACTAGTGAGTTTCCGGCAGCACTGGAGCTGATGTGGGGGAAGGAGGTTTGGGAGCTTCACAGGTACCCTTGGGCTTTCCAGCTAAGACCTCAGGCCCGAAGTGTTGCCTTGGGGCCCTCCAGCAGCTCTTGGGTTCATGTGCAGGATCCAGCCAGGCATATGGAGGATCCATCACAGATGGCAGGGCATCGCTCCCTTCCCATCCAGGGCATCCCACTGAGCCTGCCAGAGCTTGGGCATGTCAGAAACGAGGGTATTTATTGATGCCTCAGCTCTGGGTGCCACACCACGGGCTCACCGGGGCCACCCTGCCCTCCCCTGCCCAGCCATGAGCTCCTACCACTGCACCTGTGTCCTGCAGCAGCCCAGCCTCAGCCCTGCCACAGCCTGGTGACGTCCCTCACTGCAGATGTCAACCCAACCCCTGCTCCTGCTTTGAAGATAGAGGCCCTTCCTGCTCTCACCCTCTGCTACATCAGCCCTGTTCTACAAGCATGGTTTCCCCCATTTCCATAATAAAGCTGGCACAGGGTACCCCAGCTTCTGGAAGGAGGTTGTTACAACTCCCTGTCCCTCCTTTGCTCCTCCCAGGACACCTCCATGGTGCTGAGCTGCTCCTGCCCTGCTCCCAGGCAGGATTACAGGGCCCCCACTGCTCCCCAGGGAACGTGCCCATCACCCTGGTATCCTGGCAGGCCTCGAGCTGCTTGTTTGCTCTGCCTGGGGGACAGGGGCCATTTTCCAGCAACCCAGCACCTTACCCTTGCTGGGATTTCTGCTCTCCATGGCATGGCAGGGAGCCAGCCATGGCTGTGGCCTGCCTGGGAACCAGCAGGCAGAGGCAGGCCAGCATCATCCAGGGAACACAGTGAGCCCTGTGCCCACACTCCCTGCCAGGGTACCAGGGACATGAGGGGACAACTCCCCTCTGCCTTGCCCACGTTAGCCTGGTCCCATGCTCAGATGTAAGTGATTAGGACAGCTTCAAACCGAAAAGTCATTTTATTGGTACCATACATGACTCATAAATGGCACAAACTATGGAGGGGAGGAAGGAAAAAAAAAAAAAAAAAAGGAAACAAAAAGGCATTACAGTGTGCCCATGGCAGTGAGGGCTCTGCACCCTCCACAGCAGCCGTGCAGCATGGCATGGAGAATCGTACCTTAACTGTGATGCAGAGCCCCCCTCCCTGCCACACTGGGCTCCCACCCCTGCCTGCAAAGGGGCTGTGGGGACCCCCGTGCCTGGGGGTCTGAGCCCTCCAGCTCCGGCCTGCCCATGGAGGGGCCCAGGAGCCAACACAGGCATTTCTCCAGGGATCTTCAGCTTGAGATCATGCCAGGGCTGATTCAAGGCTCTGTCTCCCTGCCCAACCACATGGACAGCAGAAGGAGAGGACACACAGGGTGACCCCCACCCCACCTCAGCAACCTCCTGCAGTCTCACCCAGGAGTGGGCAAAGCATGGAGTGAGTGCTAGTAGCACCCCTGCAGCAGCCAGAGCCCCGGCACAGGCAGGCCCTCAGTGACACCTGCCAGCCCCAAGCCCCATGGAGCAGTGGGACAGAGACTGTGGGATCCCCAGCAGGGAACTGGGGGTGTCTGACAGAGATAATGGAGTGCACCCCTCACTCCCCCAAACTTCAGGGCTGCTCTGCCTGCCCCAGGCTCCCTTACGCACGCAGACAGACACACAGACCTCTCGCACACACACTCTTACACACACTTATACCCCCACTAGGGCAGTCCCCTCCCACAGCAGCACTTGCTGCAACCCCACCATGGGGCATGCCAGGGTGTTCCCACAGGCAGCCCAGACTCCCACCTTCCCCCAAAACCCCACTCCAAGGCTGTTGGGGTGAACTGGTTAGTTAGCACAAACACCCTCCCCCGGCACCTCCCATCCTCTCCTTGGAAAAAGCCTTGGAAGGGATTTTTTTTTTCTCTTTTTTTTTTTTTTAAACCAAAAAAAACCCCCAAAAATTATTATTTTTCTCATCGTTTCCCCTAACATCAATGGAGGCACCTGCTCTAGTGATAACACATTGAAAGAACAGTATCGTACACACTGTCTACAGCGCGGAAATGTACAAGCACGAGGTACACGAACCCGAGGGGGGAGCAGGGACAACAGCACACAAGATTTACATTGAGAAGAGAGGTGGGGGGCTGCACCCCCGGGCCTCTGGAGGGATTAGAAAGGAAGTCTGCAAAGTCTCTCCTTGGTTTGAAGCTCTCCGAACTGGATATAAAATGAGACTTCCAAGAGAAGAAGCCTGTACAAAAGTCAGGACAGGGTGAAAGGGTTCAGGACAGGAGGGGGGAATGGGCAAGGGGGCTGAGGGGGTATTTTTCCATTTTTTTTTTTCTTTCTCTTTTTTAAACTTACAATTTAATAATATTATTTTTTTTTTCTTAAAAAAAGACAAAAGTAGGAGGTACCAGGAGCCAGGGGTTGCAAAGGGGCCCCAGGCAGACTCACGCAGGGTGGAGGGAAACGCAGGGGCTGCAGGCAGGGAACAAGGGCACCGGCTGCTCCAGCAGAGCCGCGGGTCCTCCGTGCTCCCCAGCCCCCCACCACGCACTTCCTATATACAAGAGTCCCCCCATGGCTGTGCTGCGCCCTCGCTCTGGGGAGCGAGGGGAAGGGGAAGGTGCAGGAGAGTGGGAAAATGCGACGGGGCCCTATCCTCAACACCATCCCAGCACTGCAGGATCTGACCCTGGCACGAGGAAGCTCCGTGGCAGAGCCCGAGGCACAGGGAAGGCTTTCCATCACTGCCCCTCCCAACCAGCCCCACCTTGGACAGGGGATGTGCAACCCCACTGCAAGTGGCTGCTCAGCAAACATCAACCACAGGGCCAGGGAGGAGGAGGGTCTCTGCGCTGTGCCAGACCCCAACAGATGGCATCTGGTAACGCCAGCCGCTGCCAACACCTCCCCACTAATTCCCCCTTGCTCGGCAGGGAGGGGTTGGGCATGTTGGGACAGGGATGAGAAGCTCTCTGGGCAAAAAGCAGAAAAGAAGAGCGGAGGGGGAGTAATGAAGCTACGGCCCTGGAAACCCACCCTGCCCTGGGGTCCGTCGGGGAGGCAGGCGTGGGGTGCGGGGAGGCGGCGGGGGTGACGCTGGGGGCTGCCTGCCCGGTATGCGCCCCATCGTTCACGTGGCGCTGATCCGCCCCCGGTACCTCGCCGCTTCCCAGTCACTCTCCGTTGCAAATGTACAGGTAGATTGGTTGGGACTGAGTCCACGGGGCGGCGGGGGGGCCGTTACTGCGACGCCTGTGACGTGGGGTTCTCTGACTTGCTCTCCTGGCTGGAGGGCGGTTTGCTGTTCCAGGGGCTGTTGGCCCCCAGCGCCGGCGAGTTGTTGAAGCTGTCCTCATCGTCGATGCCGTTGGCGGCGTCAAACTGCGTGTTCTCCAGCCGGGTGATGAGGCGCTCGTCCTCGTCCCCAAACTCCCCCCCCATCAGCGTGGGCTCGCCTACCACCATCACATCCTGAAAGGGGAGACGGTCCCGAAACATAATCGAGGTGGGGGGAGCCTGGGCCGCTAGACCCCCCCTCTCATCAGCGCAGCCCCCTCTCCCCAGCTGTAGTGTCACTTCCTCATCTCCACTGCAGAACCTGAGCCTGGGCACTGAGTGGGGCAAACACATCCTCACTCCCTTGCAGGAGGGCAAAGGGACTCGGGGAAGGCAGCTGGGACACCCCCTCCTTCTTTTCCCCACCACATGGGAAGAACTGGGGTGGCTCAGATAGGCAGTCCCTGGGGGCCTCCCGCTAGCAGCTCCCAGGGGCAGGGGCAGGGAACCCTCCCCTCCACCCCAGAGCAGGAAGAGAGAATGGAAACGGGATGCTTACAGGTACCTGACTGGACAGGGCAAAGGTGCTGGCTGGGCTCTTCTTCTTGCTGTTGCTGTTGTTGGTGTTTCCCCCACCAGAGCTCATGGTGCTGCCCCCTGACATCTTCCTTTTCCGGCGCTTGCTGGGCTGCTGCCGTGCTGGCTCGGCTGGTGAAGGATGGAGACATACATGGTCAGTGCCAGCAAGAGGAAGCTGGTGCCCCCCAGGCCCTTTTATGCAAACCCTACTTCTTCAAGGAACACATTGCCCCTCCTCACCTCCACAGCTCTGCTGTCCTCCTACACCAGAGGACAGGTGAGGGGGCAGGAACATTTCCACCCCTGCTTTGCTTTCCACAAGCAGCTGGCAACCTCAAGGCAGGGAGCACTGGTTGCCTGCAGCCCTGCTCTGCCCCACTGGGAAGGCAGACCAGCATAAAAAGAACCCAAATGCCTGGTTCACCACCCCCAGCCTTATGAAACAAAGTCAAGAACAGCTCTAGGGCTGGGAGAAGCCTGCACTGACAGGCAGTCCCAGCAGGCACTGGGAGACTCACCGGGAGGAGCGACCATCCGCTGCCACTTCTGGAAGAGGCAAGTCTTGAGGCAGTCCCGGGGACTGAGGCTGTAGGTCTTGTGCCGTGACATGAGCTCCTGCATTGGTTCTAGGATTACACAGAGCTGCAGAGAGCAGACAGACTCTGGGTTAGATTGCAATGCTCTGAGCCTCAGCCAAATGGAGACCCCATAACCCTAACCCTACACCTCTACAGGCAGACATGTGTGCTGCAATCACCCAAGCCACGCCATGGGTTTTTGGGATTTGGCAGACCCACTGCCCCATAGCTCTCTACAGCGCCTCTGCAAGATCCCTTTTGCAAAACCAGCCTTGCAGCCTACCCACACACCCCAGGGCAGCCAGGCATCAGGCAGCTGTGAGCACAAGATGTGGCAGAGCTGTAGAGCTGCAATCCCCCTCTTCTCGCACACTTACTCGGAGGTAGTTGAGTGTGGAGTTTGAGAGCCCACAGCGTGTGATGTTCTTGGATAACTGGTCCAGCATCTGGGGATCCTGTGCCTAGGAATGCGAGGGACAGAAGGCTCAGCCGCATCCAGGCTGGGAACAACCCTCCCGTGCCCCAGCCTGTGATGCAGGACTGGGTTGAAGTCCCCCACCTGCAGGGCAGCCTGAGGAGCTCAGCAGCCCTGTGTTGCCCATGCCCAGGGGAGCTCCTGGAGCTGTACTCACATGCATGGCAAGGATGCTGCGGGGAATAAGTTCTCGATGCTGGCGGATGCTGAAATGCCACGTCTTTATCCTCATCATGTCATCAAACATGAACTCCAGGTAGAGCCGCCCCTCCACACACACCTGGGCGGGCAGGGCACAGGGTCAGGCACAGGCTGCCCCAGCTTCCCCCAGCCCAGAGCCCCTAGGAACCCCCTGCTGCACACTGGAGCACACTCACAGTGGCTCGCCTCTGCCTCTCACAGAATCCATTCCCACGAGCCCAAAATGCACAGCCCCGTGGGACTGCAGCCACCAAGAGGGCACAAAAAACCAAGGCAGGAGGGCAGCAGAAGCTGCGGGTGCTGGCAGTACCTGGGTGAACATGGGCTTGCCATGCTGGGTGACCATGGTGCACTGGTCACAGTCCAGCGAGACAAAGTTATTGTGGAAGGATTCCTTGGGGTGCTTGAGCACGTAGTACAGCTCTGTGGCTCCCCCTTCAAAGATGCTGCGGAAGTAACGGGGAATCAGAGTCCGGCCAATCGCTGCAGCAGGAGAAAGAGGAAAATAAGGTCAGTAAGGAATGTACATGAAGAGGGTCCCCCCATGCCTTCTGGCTGGAAATAGCTAAGCTCTGACATGCTACCCACATCCCCCATAGCACATACTGTCTTCTGCTGAAGGGCAATGCCCCTAGGAAGGAGGGCTCAAGCTGGTACTCACTGTATCTCTTTGGTCCATCCTCCAAGCAGAAAGTGATTGTTAACATGGCATCATCCTCAAAGAACTCTGTGGTAAAGGCATCCCACCACAGATTGTCACATTCCTGGGGATAGCAGAGAGATGCTAAGTTATAGGGAGGAGAGAGACAGACAAGCAAACACTGGCTGCCTGGCACAGCAGCCAGGTGCTCAACCCAGGGAAGACTGCGCTCCAAGCTGAGTGCTTGGAGACGGGGGTGACAAGCCATGTCCCATGGCCACATGTGGGAGAAGGTGGTGGGGGTCCCCAGTGCTGAAATAGTGCCCTGGCCAATCCTCACCGTCCCAGCTGCCTACCTCTGTCCAGTTCTGCAGCCGCTTGTTGAGCTCAAATATCCTGTAGTCGGTCTGGTTCCCGTACGGCGTGTGCCTCCTGCCCAGAGAGCACAGCAAGCCATCAGAGGGGAAGGCAGCCACAGGCTGTGGAGGGGCCCTGGGCCCACAGGGGGAACACATACAGCCCCTCCAGAGCTGTCAGAGTCTGAGCAATCCTCCCAAAAGCCCCAGCCAGACAGCATGCTGGCCCTGCTGAGGCACCCCCACCACAGGCATGAGCTCCCCCCAAGCAGGGTCCACACCATCCCCCGTGCTTACCCGATTCCAGGCTCCAGGTATGTCGGTGGGTACATAGGAGTAGGTCTAGCAGTGGAAAGAGATGAAGGCATGTCAGTGCTAGCAGGGATCTCCCTGCTCACCACAGCTCCTACTTCCCTGGCTACAGCAGGCAGTCAGACTCACTGGAGCTGAGTGACTCCCCACAGTGCAGACTGTACTCTGGCTGCCAATATTTGATAGCCCCATGGGGCGAGCTGTAGCCCAAAACTGGGCTCTGATCCCACAGCATTGGCTCCTCCACCCCTGAGACCTAGCCAACTGCTCCTTGGGGACATACCCAGCTCCTCTGCAGTACTGACTAGTGCCAGACAGGACAGACATTGAAGAAGGGGCTGTTTTGGGAGGAGCTGGGAGGGCTCCCTGTCACTCCAGGGGCTTGGTCAGGCAATGGGCTTGGCCTGACAGAGCTCAAGACCTGGAGGCTTACTTCATTCCAAATAGCACTCATTCTCAACCACTAACACCTAGGCCTGCTCCAATTCTCTCTGCTCTTGTGCTAACTGAATTCCATGCACTGCAGTCTCTGTCTGCTACTGGGAAGCACAACACAGAGACCCTGGGGTGCAAACTGCAGAGTGTCCTCAACGTTGCAGACCCCTCCCTGGGCCCCAGCTCACCCCACATCTCGATCCAGCATGGTGCCTGGGTGGAAGGGGGGGAAGGCGTTGCCGTTCGGGGGCTCCTTTGGCGAGTACAGCTTGAACGACTTAGAGGAACAGCCTGGAGAGAGAGAGAGAGAGAGAGGGGACACGGGTCAGACCCTGCGAGGAGAGACACACTGCTGCTGCTGCTGCTGCGAGGAGGAGGAGGAGGAGGCGGAAGGATGCACTCCATCAGCACAGCCCCATCTCTCCTCTGCTCCCCCCCAGATGTCAGCCTACTCCCTTCATCCCACACACAGCTCCAGGCCTCCCCTGTGCAGGATGGAACTTACAGGGTCAAGGCTGAGCTCTCAGGATCAGCAGCCAGAGGGGCACAAGCACATCTCAAGGGTTTCTCACCGGTACCCAAAGTTTGTCAGTTCTCAGCTGGCTGGGCTCTGGGGATGTGCCCGAGGGGGACACTCCAGCTGGTGAGCCTGAAGAGGGGCTGGGCCATAGCCCTCCCTCCCACACTGCTCCTAATCCCACTGACCGACCCACCCGGGAATCACACAGGATCTTTTTGCTGACCTTTCTATCGTCATGGTGACGGGTGAATAATTGCCCAGAGGGATGGATGGCGGGTCCCCAGGCAGCCACCATCTGCCGCTCAGGCAGGCCAGTGGCCACCCGGATCCAGGCGGACAGACAGATCCCACACACCAGCCCCCAGCTGTGATAAAACCAGCCCAAAGTCTCACTGCCCACCAGGGCAAAGAGCCCAGAGAGGGGCATGGGGTGTGATGGGGTCTGCAACAGAGCACACGATGTGTGAAACCAGCACACATCCCGAAAGCAACCTGGGGGCGCCCAGACCTGCCAATAGGAGACATTAGGCATGGTGGGCAGAGCCAGCCCCATCCAGGCTCCTTAGGGGCAGCCAGGGGCTCCCACACTCCCCAGCCCACTGGCACACAAGGGCAGGTTCGGCTGCCAGCAGCACTCCCGAGCCCCGCGGGGCCGGCAGGACCCGGCACGCTGCGCCAGGACGCTGCTGAGGCACGCGGCTCCCTCCCTGCCGGCAGGCAGGCGGGCAGACGGGCTGACCTGGATGGGGCGCAGCAGTGGGCGAGCTGCCAGGCAGCTCCGGCTCCACCGGCTCAGCCGGCCCTGCCGAGCACAGACACGTCTGCCCCGTCCCGCCGCAGGCGCGGCCCCGGAGCCGGCCGTGCCGCACCGTGCCGGGCTACCGCGGCAGCCGGGGCCAAGGCGGGATCCCCATCGGCTCCCGCCCGCACACAGCCCTGCGACAGGCACTTCCCAACGCCCACCAGCCGCCAGGACTGCCACCCGGTACTGCAGAAAGCCAACCCGGCGTCCCAGAGGCGCCAGACACCACTGCCCCCCTGGGCTCCACGGCCACGCTGTGCAGAAGGGTGCTGGGACAGCATCGGAACAGCAGCTCGACTGTGATGGATACAGAAGGGGAGTAAAAAGCACCAGAGTCAAGGAAAGCAGTGCCACCAGCACAAGGACCCAAGATGTCCAGCTTGTTGCAACAAAGAGCTCATTAGCCAACAGAGGTGAATAACCAAGGCATCACCTTCGCCCCTGCCGAGGCATCTGGGACCCCAAGTCAGCAGTCACAGGGATTGCACACACTGCTGAGCAAGGGCTGGTCAAAAATAGAAGGGGTCACCTCCCGAGCATTAAATCCAACTTGCAACGGGGGAAATATGTGTTTCACTTCTTGATTTTCTTGGGGCCTTTTCACCACGTTTCCCCACAGCAGCTGAAGCCAGCCTCTCTCCAGCACTCACCAGGATCTAGAGCTGTGGGGCTGGAGCCAGCCTAGCCACTCAGCCGTGGTTCACTGTTCCCACTCCTGCCCGCCTGCAGTGAGGATAAGTGGGACATGGCACAATTTCTCATACGGCTGCTAACAATGTCGGCCCCTTGCTCTTACTGAATGTTTTTATAGATAAAACAATTTTTAATAGGGAGTTCAGTGCTAGTCAGTTGCTGCTGCAGAGGAATTTTTGCTTTCTGCTTTATCTACATCAATTTGTGCCTAACAGACAATAATTCACCCCAAACTGTACTAGAAACACAGCATTTCTATTTCCTCCATTCTGTTGTTATACAACATGATGCTGAAGCATGTTCAGCACATAGAAAACTTCCCAAAAGTCCCAAACTTCTGTTGAAAACAAACCAATTCATTAGGCAGAGACAGCAGCAGCTGATGCACTGCTTGTTTCTGGTCATCATGTCCTGAGGGGCAGAAAAAAATCAGACCCAGCAGGTCTCATCCTTCAAGTCTTTGTTTTTATTCACTGATGAGACATGGGAAAACTAAATTCCCAAGGCTTTTTGCTATCCTCAGTCCCCATCTTGTTTTTCAGGGTGCAGAAAGGTCTCCTGGGGTGGTGAGACCAGGGAGGCACATCACTCTCCATCCATTGTGCTTCTCATGCTCTTCCCTAGCTCCCTGCTGCTGGAGATGGGACAGAAGACAAGCCAAGCCATCACTTCTACCCAAGCCTCCATTTCCATCTTGGGCCTTTCCCAGCAGGTTAATATGGAGACACCCTGTTTTTGGAGCTCTGAGTGACCTGTGCCAGGATCTAGAGGAGCAGAGAGAAGCCTGTTATGTGATCTCAGCAAGACTGGCACCCTAAGTATTATTTTTAATGCAGCGTAAAATATGTCACTGGATTCAGTGGTTTGAAATAACACTAACAGCCTTAGGATTTGATACAAGCTGTCGAAATTCTACATTCACTGTAGACACACTACACACATTACATGAAGTAACACAATTACTTTACAGCAGCTGGAACACCAACTTTTACCCACACATAGGCCATGCTGCCTGGTCCAGGACATCCTTCCATCACCACCTATTTTGTTTACACTGCCCCAGCTGCCTGCAAGCCTTGTCCAGCCAGGTGCAGTGACACAGAAACACAGATGTGGCCCGTCCCAAGCACCTGGTTCAAGCTGCTGCTTCTGCCTGCCCCTGCTCTGCCTCCTGCTCTGACCACAGGACCTGGGCAGGCCTGGTGATGCAGGCAGGCTTGGTGCAAACAGGGATGCTGCCTGGTGGCTGAGCACGCAATGCCCCTGTGGAACATGAGGCAACAGGAGATGCTTCCTGTGGCTGCTTACAGGTGCTGGCCCAGCGACACAAAAACATTCAGCAAGGGAAAAAATCAGGCTGATGCTGCAGCTGGCGAGCTACCGGTCCAGGCAGGTCTGGGCAAACAGCACAGTGCTTGTGGCCAGGTGGAAGGGAGGCTCCATGGCTCCTCCTCAGCGTGGAGGTACAGAAGGGAGCCCCAGGAAGGGATCTCACAGCTCAGCATCCTTGGCCGAGTCCAGGTCCACGGACCTGCCACAAAAGCGTGGGCAAGTCAACAGCTCCAGGTGGGCACCCACCCAGGGAACAGAAGGCAGGTGCTCTGGCCAGCACGTACAGCCCAGCACTGCCCTACCCTCCACATGCCTTCTCCTCTGCTGCTCCTGCTTGTGAACTAGCAGCCCTTCTCGCGCACTGTCCGGTGGGTTTGCTGGAGCAGGAATGATTCACATCCTAGCCAAGCTCACAGAGCTGGGGAACATCAGATTTCCCAAGGCACCAAAAGCACAGTGGACACCTCACAGAGCCAACACAGCCAGGAGACAGCAGGGTACTGTGAGCCAAGACCAGCACCTTGGAGCTGCCTGCCTGGGCAGGGGACATGGAAAGCTGGGAGAAAGGCCCTGCCTGAACTCCCATAACTTCAGTTCACCATCAAAGAGCAAAGAACTGCTGAGGACAAAGGCAAAGCAGCAGCATCTTGCTCCTCCTATACCTGTGACTGCTGGCGGGAATCAGTGCCCCCTACTAGACAGGAGCTACCCCTGCCTGGGCAGCCAGTGTGCTCTCTGTGTAAGCAGCAAAGCTCACCAAGAAGGCAGAGGCTAAAAACATAAATGATGAAAAAAAAAGAAGAAGTGGGGCTTGAAAGGGGCTGCAGGGTTACAGCTCAGCCGGGGAGTGTCCTGCTCCTCCCAGCAGCCCGGGAAGAAGAGGCCAGCCGGGCTGGTGCTTCCCGGAATGCTCCGTGCCTGCTTCCGTGCTGCCTAACGAGGCTTTAAAGTGTAAATAGCGGCATTGTTTCGCACGGCTGCCTCGATGGGGTGTGGGCGCCCTGATAGGGGAAGAAATACATCTTCCCAGGCCAGTACCGCTGGCATGAGGGTGGTATCTGGGACTGGGTGCAGGGCAGCATCTCAAAGAATTCACATGTTTTGCCCAGTGACAGTGCCTGCTGTCCGGGAGGTTGGCAGGGCTGGGAGGCAAGCACGAAGTATTCAGAGTGACTGAGACAGGCAGAGGCACATGGAGCAGACCATGGTCTGCCCCCACAAGCTTGCCTTCACCTCTTCTTTCTCCTTTTCTTTGGAATAGAGGGGACTGGGAGAGGCCAGTTGCAAACTCCAACGCTGTTGTTAAGCCCACAGAAGCCGAGGTGGAACCCAGCAAGACATGGCCTGAGACATTATCAGTGACAATACCAATTTGCAGAAACCCCAATTGCTTTAAAAACGCACAACCGGTGAAGCTGAAGCTCCCACGAGGCTGGGCTTTCCAGGGAAGAGGAGATACCACTTTTGGAGGAGACCATGTGCCATGGACTCAGTGGCATCCAGAGGCAGGACACTGCCTGGCCCTGACCCGTCCCAAGGCAAAACCTGCATCACCACATGCATGCAGGGATTGCTCTCTCTCTTTTCCCAAGCTGCACATCTGAGCCATCCACAGAGCTTATCTGGACCACAAGCTGCCTCCCTGCGCACACCACACCACGTGCATGGTGTCCCAGCCCCAGGTCAAATCCTGCAATATTAGTGCAAAAGTCCCCCACAGCAGCACACAAAGCATCTGAACCCAAGTGTGCTCTTCTCTGCACAAAGGGTCACAAATTTAGGGGGACAGTCAGAGAAGGGACAATTACCTGCAGCTAACTATTACAAAGTGACAATCCTGATGTAGGCAGCAAAGCAGTGCTATCTGAAAGCATCAGGTGAGGAGAACCTGTCCGGCATGTGGATTTACAGGTCAGGGCTCAGCACAGTCCCACAGCCCCAGCTCTGCCAGGGTTCAGGGTCTCCTGCAGTGTCTAGGGACAGGAGGAGTCTCCCCTTTCCAATTTTCTTCCTCAGATGATTCAGACACGTAGACGGGGAATTCTCCAGGAGGGAAAAAGGGAGAAAAGCACACCCTGCCAATTGCAAAACAGCCAGAAAATTGAATCACGTTCACGGCTGCAAGCCCCAGATGCAATCCCACAGATAACCCAGTTTCAGCTCCACTACTATCAACTTACCACGAGGCAGTCATTTCCTGCAACTCTCAGGGAAATATCCCACTGTCCCTAATTACTCCTTTCAGTTCACTGTCTCAAAGATGATCCATAATCAAACGCTGTCGGTTTCAGCCTCAGAAATGCACCTTTCAAATTTTCAGATACTTTCCCTGTCTCCCAGACCCCTTCACCCAGGGGCCCTGCCACTCTCACATCTCTCCTGCAGCACGCATCGGTGCAACACTGGCAAACAACGTCGCGTGGGAACCATGGGGCTGGAAAAAAAACCCTGTCAGCATACCTAGAATAAAAGCCTCCTGACAAACTAGGATTTTCATCATCAAAGGTTTTCTAGGCTCTGCGGCAACACAGAATAATTCAGTTATAGCTAACCATGCCAATGGCCCTGCAGAACATGAAGCCAACATCCCCGCTCACAGCTGCCTGCCTGCCACGCACATGGTGGAGCGGAACTACACAGCTCTGCACGGTATTGTGAGCTTGCTGCTCAGGGCAGCCCTCCACAGAGACAAGATTTGCCCAGGAGAGATGGAGCCGAGAGCCACGCTGCAGGAAAGTGACAGCAAGAGGCCGAGGTCTGTACGTACACTGAGAGCGGGGGACACACAGCGATGCCCCGGCCGGCAGGACCCCCGGCGCCGCCGCCTCGGAGCGCAGGAGGCTGTCAGCCCCACGTGGCGCATGGAGACCCGCGATCCCGGGATGCACCGCTCCCCTCGCTCCCTGCGCTGCCAGGCGCCGAGAGCTGCACGCTGGGACGCGTAGTCTCCGGAGACGCGGCCCTGCCGCCGCCGGCCGCCTTGCTCCATGTTGCCTCCTAGGTGGAGCCCCGCAGCCCTGGCAGCCGGCCAGACGCCCGCTCCGGAGGGGGGAAAAAAGCTGGATAACTCCCGCGGCGAGGATCCAGCTGGCCTCGCTGGGGCAGCGTGGGCCCGGGGGCAAACCATGGCGCTGCTGTGCAGTGCCTGCCACAAGGTCTGGAGCGCTCACAGATGCCCATGGAGAGGAGGGACAGTGTGAGCATGGCAGGAACCTTTTCAGTGCAGCTCACAAAGCACCTCCATTGCTTCTTCGAGCTGCCGGGCAAGCCTCTGCCCTCCTGATCAGGCAGAACTTCTCTCTTCTCAGTGCTTGGTTCAAAGGCAACATGGGAGTTGCTGAACAAGGGACAGGCAGGCTGCCGGCAGCACTGGGGACAGGGCAAATGCAGTGGTTGCAGGACTCCCACCTCTGAACAGTCCGCAAGTGCTGCCACTGGAGTCAGGCCTTTGGACAACCAGTGCAGGACGAGGCCAAAACCCCAGGAAGCAAAAGGACACAATATGGTCAAGCACACCTGCCCAGTGCTCCTGAAGGCGAGGAACCCAGCCCCAGGGAAACCCTCTTACCCCGGCATCCCTGGTTACAACTCCACCCAACACAACAGCAACCCACAGGGCAGCAAAACCTCACTGCGGCAAGCGTGACAACCCACAAACACACACACAGAGCAAACAACAGCAGCAGCACTCTGTCCCCAGATCAACCAGAGGATGGGAGGTTTCCAAGGGAGAGGACCACGAGAAGCACTATCCTGCTCTGCCACCACACAGCACTTTAGGTTTGTATTGTTAATGGACATGTCAAGCTCACGCCAGTGCAGAGCTGCAAGCACATGAAAGAGGGCACACTGATAGAGACCACTCTGGGCCAAGCACTGCTGCCACTCCACCAGCCATGGAACAGGAATGGAGTCCTGGGGCTGGACTGGTCCATATCATCCTCTGCTCCTGCATCCTGAGGAGCTGGGCAAGCTCAGGGCCTCCAGCTATCACTGCTCTCTGAAAAGAAGCTGAAACAGGCTCCAGGTCCCCAGCCTGGGGAACCTTTGCCTCAACTGAACTTCTGTGGCTTTTCACTGCCCTTTTCCTATATTACATGGATTGCGACCTGCTCCTGGTGAGGAGAAAAGTCACCAAATGGCAGCAAACCTTTGTGTCACCAAACCTTCCAGCACCAGCCTGTCCCCCTTGGATCACAAGTTTTCCAGTTAGAGGCAACACAACGTTATGTCATTCTGCTCAGCAGTACTCACTCTTTAAGGGGTTCTGAGATCACAAACCTGGGATTTCTACAGCATCAGGGAGTGGAAAGACCATATTCAGTTCAAACCATAACTCCCCCACAATGAGAACACTCCAATACCTAAAGGAACAAGGACACTGATATTTACTTATACTTGCAACAGAAGCAGTAAGAGTTGACACCTGACCAGCACTGGAGGAGTCGCTGCAAAACTGCTCAGACAAGGTGCTACTGAAAGCACGTGGAGAACAACTGGGAAGCCCCTGGGAAGGGGTGTTTGCTCTCACACCTGCCCACTCCAGCCTTGAGCAGGCTCAGACCCTCCTGGTGAGAAGAAAGCAGGCGACAGTTTGCAGTGTGGGCTAAGTGCACACTGTGAGCCCCCAGAAGGTGACGCCCTGTTAGACCCCACAGCCTTGCACCCCTTTGCTCACACCTCACGCTGAGAGCGGCTGACACCTCTGGTTTTTGCTCCTGCTGCGGCACTGGTTTTGGCTAGGGACAGCAGTTGCTCAGCAGGTTCCTGCCTTGGTGCCTGCCAGCTGAGGCTGCAGGGATGGGACTGGGGCTGCCCAAGCCAAGGGAGCCCCAGGAGTGCTTATCCCCCATCCCTAGCGGGCGGGCTGGCAGGGACTACTAGGCCAGACACCCGAGATCAGGGCAGCCTACCACAGCAGGCTCTACCAAAGGGGCTCCAGGAAAACACCTGCCAAGCTAAGACACCCCTCCACAGCTCTGGCACGCATGCTGACTCCTAAACTGGAGCTGATGAGGCTTCCCCACTCCCGAGGATGCTGTGCTCACCCTCAGCTTGGTTCCCACTTTTGGCTGGCCCAGGTAAAGCCACTGCTTTGTCTGCCAGGGAGAATGAGCCCCCTATGCCCACAGCCCCCCTGAGCCTGGACACCCAGCAAGGCAGCTTCTGAAAAATGTGCGGCCCTCGTGTGTTTGCACCTCTTGGACCTTTTATTCCCTTTGCACCCGTGGGAGGCTGGCGGGACCCTTTGAGCTGCGAGCAAGGATGAAGTTGCAGCAAGCAGTGAGGTGCGGCAGGTGAGCAGCCCCAAGAGCCGGGCACTGGCCCCGTGAACCCCGTGACAGCACACGCAGGGGGACCAGGAGGGCGTGGGGCAGCTGTCAGGGGGCTTCAGAAGGGGAAGGAACCCGGAGAAGAACAAAGGGAGCTGCGGGCTGGGATGGAGCAGGGCACGGCAGGGCATGGGGGCCGCTGGCAGCACCCCACCAGGCTGGGGGTGTCGCTCCAAAAGCCAATACGTGGTGGAAAGAAAGGGGAACCAGGGGAGGAGAGGAACACCACAGGCAGCGAAGGGGAGGCCACACATGGGAGCTAGAGGAGAGAGAACGAGCTGAGGGGCCAAGGATGCACTGAGCAGCTGGGGAGGGATGAGGAACGGGAGAACTGGGTAAGGATGGAGAGGGAAGCCGAGGAAGGAGAGAGGAGCTGAGGACAGGGAGATCCGGGCCGGAGAAACAGAGAGCGGGCAGGGGGCTGCCGCGGGGACCCCGGGCCGTACGGGGCCCCGGTGGGGAGCGGCGGCGCGGTGCGGCCGCGCACAACTTCGCAGACGCGGGGGCGGCGCAGGCGGGACCCCGGCCCTCACCTCCGCCGCCCGAGCGGGACCGCCACCGGGGTGGGGGGGACCGGGAAACTTCCGCGGGGGGCAGGGGGGCGCGGGGGGGCGGGGTGACTCACGGCGCGGCGGCGGGCGGGGGTCCGGCGGCGGCGCGGCGGCGGCGGGCGGGCGGCGCGGGGCCGCCGCGGGGCGGGGCGGGCGGGGCGCGGGGCGGGGCGGGGGCGCTTCCTTTGTCTGCGCCGCGGCCGGGACCACAATGGCTGCGGCGGCAGCGGCAGCGGGGCCCGCTCCCCCCGCGCCGGCTCCCCCGCCCCGCGCCGCCCGGGGGCTCACGGGCCAGCGGTGACGCCCGAAAGGGGGTCCCCGGAGAGCTGTCCCCCCCGCCCGGTGCCGGTACAGGCACTCCCCGGGATGGGGAGGAGGGAGCCGCGTCCCGCTGAGGAGCTCGGCACCAGCCGGGGCAAGGATTCTTTCCCTACTGCGAAAGTTTGAATAAAAATAGACCTTCTCCCTAGCTTGGTTTCGGGGTGTCTGAAGTTTTTTCAGGATTTTTTTTTCTTTTTCAAACTTGTTTCCCTTTCTCTCAGTTTCAGACGAGAAAGGAAAAATACAACCGGTTTGTTTGGGAGGGGGGGATGAAAAATAAAATGCTCCAGTTTGCAATTGCCATCATACCCCCAGGGTCTCCCTTCCTTGATAAAACTGCGATCTCTTCCAGTTAGGAGATTTTAGAAAAAAATCCATTATGAAAATTTCCGTTATAAAAAAATATCCATTTTTCCCATTCCCCTTCTGCCCCACATCTGCCCCTTGCAGCTTCTCCTGCCCTGGCAAGTCACACTGGCACAGACCTCTGCTGCCAGCCCAGCCGGCAAGCCCAGGGGCTCGGCACACACACACACACACACACACACACACACACACACACACACACACACGTGTGTGTGCTGGTACAGCTCACCCTGCACACATGCACTGCTGTTCAGGCCGATGGGCTGGCATGCACTCGCATGCCTTCCCAAAGGCCTCCCGGCACAGCCCGGCTGGGTGTGCACCCGTGCCTGGGGCATGCACACCCTCCCACATCCCCCTGCTTGCAGGGCCGGGCCCGCTCCTCATCCCCTCCCCGAGCCCTGGGGTAATGCAGGTACAACCAGTTGGATCCTGCCAAGCACACTCGCTTCCCCCCTCCACCCAAGAGAGCAGACATGGCTGGTGCAAAACCTCTTCCATAAGGTTTTGGGGGCTTGCTCCCCTCCGTGCTTGTGCACACCCAAAGCCCTGCACCTGAAGAGTGGGGGCAGCTCCCTGCTCCCCAAGGATGTGGCTGTCTGGGACCAGCACTGCAGAGGGACAGGCAGCATCCCTCACTCCTGTGCCCCACACTCATCGGCTGAGTGGGCTCCAACCCTGTCCTGCTCCACATTGCACCACCATGATTTCCCCTTCCTTTTGCAGGCTACCCTGGAAGCATCATTTTCCACAGCCACATGACTAAATAGACTAAAACTCTTTGTAAACCCCAGATTTACAGAGAAAACAATTCACTGTAAACCTAAAAACCTCTGTGATACCCTACTCTGTGAAAGGCACATGCAGCTGGAGGTACCCATGCTCTCAGTGCCTTGATAACCGAACACAGGGATGCTGTGAGTGCCCCAGCATGCCGGCCCTTCACTGCCTTGTCCTCCTGCCAGCCCAAATATTGTGGCACTGGGTAAGACTGGACTGCAGCATGCTGACCCCCACCATCATTAGGCCAAAAAAAGTTCTGACTGTAATGCTGATGACAGCTACGGGATGGCACAGCCCTCCTGGCCAAGACTGCCATTAAACGCAGTCCACCCGCACCCCATTCCCACTCCAGGCACAAAGACACACAAGGCACAACCACCCACCAGCACTGAACACCACGCAGCTACTGCAAAATACTGCAAAACAGTGAAAAAAAGGGTAATTTTGTCCCCATATTAGAGACTCCTGGCACCAGTGCCGTGGCCAGGGGATCAGAGAGCAGCCCCCATTCATCCCCAGGCCCCGTGCATCCACAGCAAACATGCCTGGAGCAATTTATCCCGGGGCTCAGCAGCCCTCCGGGACTGCTCACGTGTCCCTGCTCAGCTCTGACGACAGCGCTGGACTGGTCCACGTGGCTGCAGCAGCCCCAGCTGTTTATGGTTATAGCCGAGTTAATAATTAAATAGATGCTGGATGGAGAGCAGAAGGGCTGGGATGCAGCTGGGAAGCGTGTGTGGCAGCAACGGTGTGGGGGAGCCCCCTCCTCACCAAGCACTCATGTGAGGGGAGCACAGGGCTACCCAGTTTTTGTGCTAGGGCACTACATCCCCCAGATCACAGCCTCCACTCTCCCCCTAGCAAGGGCCCCATGCCTACCTGGTCTCCCCAAAGTGCAGCCCTGACCCAACACCTGGTACAGGTCTCAGCCCAGGGAGCTGGCAGCAGCGCAAGAGCAGCAGTGAGCACAGGGATTCCTCCCAGGGAAACCGATGGGAAGAGCTCGGTGGGGACCAGGGTAGGCAGGGGATGCCCAGGTGTCTCTGATCCCTGTGGCCATGGCTCAGTGTGCCTGCAGTGTGCCTGAGGGATCCCAGGTGAGCAGGGCAGGAGGCAGGGCATGCTCACACTGACTCCCGGCTGGGGCCCTGGCAAGAGCTGGCCTAGAGCAGGGATGTGGACACGCACTTACATAAAAAATAATAATAAAAATCTGCTAGCTCTGCAAACAGCACAGCCTGCACCGGGACATGGACTGGCTAGGCACTTCCAAAGCTCACAGACTTGTCCAAAGAGCAGCCAGACCTGGGCACCATCGCAGGCATGCAGATGCAGCCTGCAGCACAGCATGCATCCTGGAGCCCCCCCTTTCCAGAACACAAGAGCCAACCCTGCAAATCCTACCATCCTTCAAACAGAAATATGCTTTGTTTCCCTGTTTCTCAAGGAGGGGTTTCTTTCCTCCCTAAAGCTATGCATGACCAGATAAAAAGGGAGTTCTGGAGCAGGAGGGGCCCCTGTTTTTGGCTGGAGAAGCCACAGATCCATCTCTCCAGAGGAGGTTTGGGGGAGGCTGGAAACTACATGGTGAGTCATGCCAGGCAGGCAGCAGATCCTGGGGGCTCCTGGGATTAACCCTTCGAAGCCAGAACCACTTCCAGACACACAGAGACAGAAATAAAGCCAAGGGGCTGGGAAAAAGCTGCCAGAGCAGGATGAGAAGTTACAGGGCCACATCTTGAGCATCCTGCATGGGACAGAGAAATCAATCTGAGTATGTTAGCAGTGGACAAGCAGCAACCAAGTGCATGCACTGGTGCCTATACTCTCCAAAACAAGAGGATGTGGAGAAAGGTTATAGTGGGGTGCAGAACCCCAGAGTGCATGAGGTTCACATGGGGTGTCCACCCTCACATCACACCTGGTTCTGGTGTCATGGGTCACCCTCAGCACCACTGGGCTGCCCACAGGCTCCAAGGGGAAGGTGCAGTCCACAAGCAAGCTTTGGCACATCCTGCTAGAATGGGGTTTCCCCGTGGCACCAGCACCGAGAAATGCCCCACTGTGTTCCTGCACCGTCCCTGACACATTGCAATGCACGTCCTGCAAGACCTCAGCCCCAGCATAGCCACCCACAGCAGTGAGCCCCAGTTCCTTTGCAGAAGCCCGGGGCCAGCCTGCCAGAGCTGCAGGGTTTTAAGGCTCCTCCAGAGCCTCCAGGTGGATTCTCTCATGTTACAAGAATGGCTCATTTTACAGCCCCTTTCCTGGCCTGGGAACCCACAGCAGGGAGGGGGTGACTTGCAGCATGGCTGCACAGCTTCAGTATCCTGTGCCTGCCCTCTGTCCCTCAAGAAGACCAACAAGGGACAGGCACTGCTGCTTCAAAGACAACCAAAGCAGAATCCTTAACACCCAGCCCTGCAACTACAGGAACTCAGCCCTGGTCAGAGAGCATCCTGGTCTCTGTCCCACTGTTCCCCCTGCATTTCCTCCACTCTTGTCTCCCAAGCCACAGAGGACCCTTGGCATCCATAAGAGATTTACATAGCCAGGAGCTGCCACCCACCAAACCCCCCCAACTAAGCCTGCCATCCCTCCTGGTACACACATGTCACTGTGCCCTCCCACACTAGAAGCTCCCCTGGGAGAAGGTAAGGGACATCTTAGAGGGCCATGGCTCTACATGGCTGAATCGAAGCAGGTAACTCCAGTAGCTGAGCCCACTCCCTGCCACCCCCCTACACGGTGCTGCTGAACACTCCGGAGCAGCTCTCCGAATATAGCAGCATCAAATAGCTCCATCAATAATGCATTGCTTCTGCTTCCTCTCACTGCCGTGTTTTTGTTGCTAACATGCGTGTCCTTCCTGTTAGCAGCTGCCTCCTCCCCACCAGCTAGGCCAAGCAGGGACACGGCCATGGTGGGACGGTGATGGCAGCTCCCACAGCTCCAGGTCCAGTTCCTGTAGGGATTGACATAGAGCTCCATCTAAGCCACCCGGGGGCAGCCTGGGGTTCTGGGGGGGGACCCTGCCACCATCCAAGCCTCCTGCTGCGCACGCGCTGGCAGCGACGACGGCATGCCGTGGCTGCCCAAAGGATTTGGCAGGGGCACCAAGCTGGGAGGAGCATAAGGACATCTCCCCAGCCTCAGCAGGGAAATGCCCCTCTGCAAGGACTTTTGGCAGCCTGGCACTCCCCGTACCCATGCAGCACCCCCATTCCCAACTCCATGCAATGCCGCACGACATCAGCTCCTCCAGCAGCTCTGTGTTGCCATCCCCGGCAGGGAGAGAGCTCCCACTGCCGTGCTCCGGCCTGCCCCTGCCCGCAGCTGCCCCGGGCTCACCCCGGGCCCGCCCTGGGCCAGTTGAAGCAGGCAGGTCGGGGTGCCTGGACCTGCCCCATGCCCAGCAGAGTCGCATGCCTGCAACGCCATGAGCTGCCATGGGCTCCTAGTAGAGAGGCAAGAGCTGGTGTAGGCACAAGCTGGCACCCACCACCCTACAGCTACTCAGAGCAAGCAGGGGCAACCTCTGTCCGGGAGGGCAGACCCCCAGGCTGCACAAGACCTTGGTTGGAGGAGAATGCACATAGCAGAGCAGAGTTTGGTACAACTGGCTGGTGTAGAATGGTCCAGCCAACACCACCAATGTCCCAGCTTGGCTTGAGCTGCAATCATTATGTAGCCACCTGAGCTGTACTGCAGAAACCTGGCTGCATACACAACACCTGTCCCTTGGTGTGTAGTAGAGGGCCTGAGGCTGCTGCTCCTGCAGAAAGCAGGGGCCCTCCCACCCCCTGCGTGCCACCCTCTCAGCCACAGGTCCATCCTGGGGCACAGGCACCGTCACCTTGGTGCAGGGTAAGCTCTGCTACCTGACTGTGGGTTCTACAAAGCCGGGGCAGAGAGACACCCTGCAAAAGCGGGGCTGAAGCTACATGCCACAGGGCCCCCCAAAGGAAGTGGCAGCAGAGGGGTGCGGGCAGGGTGTTATCAGCCGCCCTGCGGGCAGGGCGGGTCAGGGCTGGACAGGGGCCAGCGCCTGCCACAGCGGAGATTACGCCTCGGGTTTAACGTTCATCCCCATCCATGACCTGCACAGGAGAGAAGGGGGTGGGCTGCACTGGGAGGCTGGTCTAACAGCTTTAGAGACTCCTGAGCCCCACCAGCACTCCTGCTCAAAAGAGACATCCAACAATGGTGCACAGCCCACTTTCCCACACTCCCATGAGCACGCAGCAGTGAACGTCCCAAAAACCTGCAAAGCATCACCCCTGCTGCATCCACCCCAACCGTGCCCAGCAGAAATCCTGGGAGAAGGGGAGACTACTGCCAGTATTCCCGCTCCAGGTGGGGCACAGGAGCCCCCTGGCAGCCCTGCCTGCTCCCCAGCACCCTCCCCCCGGCACCGGCAGGAAACCACAGCCGCAGCCTGCGGGCAGCTGATAACGGTCACCCAGCCCCATCCTGCCTGCACCCACCACCCGGGGAGCTGTCCCCACACCCACTGCTCCCAGGCCCAGGGGTGCACCCACACTGTGCACAACAGCAGCCCCAGGGCCCGGTGTCACCGTGCACAGACCTGGGAGCTCTCGCTGATAGTGCAGCTGGGGCACCAGGACACACCAACAGTTGTTGTGCATGGGCACCACGCTCTCAAGTGTCCCAGCATGCTCCTGGCACACCATGCAGAGCAGACTCATGCCTCGCGTGTTCTAGCAACATGGATATGGCGGCAGAATCTCAGAGCAGAGTAGGGGAGGGGTGGGTGGCATGAAATCCAGTGATCTGACCTGAAAGGGATGAACAGGGGACTCTTGAGCTGCTTCGGCTCCTGCCCTGCCCAGGGGCACACAGCCACCTGGCCAGTGCATTCCTGGCCACAAGGTACCTCCCTGCCCTGGAGGCCCCATCCCCCAGGGGCATCCCCTCACTCCCAGGGGAGCAGCTTTCACAGCAGTTTGTGCCGAGCAGGTAACAACATTCCTGGAATAAACCTGGGGCCCAGTGCAAACACACAGTGCTGAACCCGTTGGCATTGGTGCGGCACTAACCCATGCAGGATTCTCCAGGCAAATCCTGGGTGAGCTCACAGTGGCCCCAAGGAGTGCTGTGATGGTGCCTCACACCAACAACAGGACCCCTGAGGAATCCCCTCACTGAGCACCAGACAGCCACAAACCCATCACGACTTTGCCACAGCATGCCAGAAGTGTGTAGGCAATGCAGCACACACGGTATCAGTGCCAGGCACTGTGCTGCTGAAGGGGACAGGGCAAGTAACACGTTTCATCCAAACATCACTGGTAACGTGAAGAAAGCCTGGACTAGAGTGCACCAATATGCACAACGAGGCCTCGGGACCCCTACTGCTCCCCTCCTCCCCAGCAGGCCCAGGTCACCCCAAGGTGCCAGGCACCCCGGGGCTGTTTGGGAGCCAGAGTGCACGGAGGTCAGGGCTGCCTGCCCCCCCGCCGCGGCACTCAGCCCGCTCGCTGCCATCCCTTTCCCAGCGCATCTGTCGCAGAAGGCATGTGGCACAGCTCGGCCTCGTGACAGTGGGGGATGCACGGCGCCAGCTCGGCAGAAGGGAGGGATACGGCAATGGGCCGTGCCCTGGCTGGACGTGTCCATGCCGGGACCCAAAGCATGTGCCCTGGGAAGCTCTCCCTCCAGCCAGAGGGGTGCACAGGCTAGTTCTCTGCAAGGTGTCCCAGGGAAGGCGCTGACCTTGGGAAAGTTGCTTCCCTGCCATGAAGCTGGAGCCAGCCCCGCAGGGAGGGAGAACAGCTCCACTCTGCTTTGCTTCCCTCCTCCCCCCTGCACTGACACCATCACTACAGGGGGAAAAACAATGATAATAATAAAAATAATTAAGGAGCAAAGTGCAGAGCATGCTGGGAGAGTGAGAGGTGCCCCCAGGGGTCAGAGCCCCGCTGGGGTCTGGATGCCAAGACCTGTCTGCCGGCCCTGCTCCAAGCAGCCCTGGGCACAGCACCACCGGCACCAGCACCAGCACCAGACAGCTGCTGCCCCAGCCGCTGCCACCTCCTCTCTGAGCCCATTACGCTCTTGCTGCTCACCTCTCCATATGTGAGGTGGGGGGCAAAGCCCCCCTCAGGCCTCCACTGGCCCCAGCAGCTCCCCGCTATCCTCGGGGACAAGAGTGCACCAGCCTCCCAGCTGAGCTGCCTTCCTGCTCCAAAGCGCTTGCAGAGGGGAAGAAAGGAGCAGGGAAACATCTCCAGAGGGGCGCAAGAGGAGCTGCAGTGGGGCAGGAGGCACCCCCAGGGATAGCAAGGAGTACATTATCCCTCTGGGAGGGCACAACTTGGAAGGGGGGCAGCCAAACCCCCCCCCCCCCCCCCCCCCGGCAGCAGCTCCCAAGCAGGAAACTCCTCCAAGTTAATGCAGCCCTGAAGAGCAGCCTGGGCAGAGCGGCTCATTAAATGTTTCTGGCTGGCGGGAGGCCAGCGGCAGAGCTTGTTTTTTCTATATTCCGATAAACAGTCCGGGGAGGGGAAGGGGGAGGGGGGCGCAGGCTCTCGGCGTGCCACCCAGCCCCAGCGGGGGAAGACGCCGGGGGCACATGTACATTGACGGGAACACCGCACAGCAGCCTCGTGTCCTCCCTGCCCTGGGGCAGCGGGCAGGGGCGACATGGGGGGGACACAACACATGAAGCCATCCACAGGGATATTCCCAGGTGAGGGGTGACCCCACGGCTCCCCATCACCGCACCGAGGGAGGACCCCCTCTTTGCATCCACCAACATGCCGATGACATTCCCAGTGGCGTGGGGCCAGCTCCCGGGGAATACGAAGGGCCCCCCGTTGGCCGTCGCACGGCCTTTGCCCCGCCGCGGCGGGAGCCCCGCCAAGGCTGCGGGTGTCGGAGGGTGCCGTGCCCCGGTGCGGGGTGCCTGCGGGGCGGGTGCTGTGGCTGCTCGGCCTGGCTCGCAGGGAGGTTCACGTGACTTTCTGCTTGAGGAAGCAGCGCTCTGGCAGCTTCCAGTGGGAGATGGAGGAGGAGGAGGATGGGGGAAGGGGCCGCCTGGCTTCACAGAAACACGGCGGCGAGGCGCAGGCAGCGCAGGGGCGGGGGGCCGCCGCGCAGGGGCACCCCTTCCCCACCCCGCTCATCCAGCTGCAGACCCCTGGGCAGAGGCGGCGCCGGGGGAGGCACGGGGACCGTGTGCTGCCACAGCGCCCCACTGCCTCCAGCAGCCCCCCAGCATGGGCTCCTGGCCTAGCAGGAGGCTCTCTCGGGACCACAGGGATGCTGCCACGGGAACTGGGCTGAGGAGCATCCCTGCTGTTCCCATACAGGGACCCCATGTGCCAGATGCCCAGGGAAATGGCAGAACCTTCTCCCCAGGGCCCCCCAAACTTGGCTCCCTGTCTGCTGGCCAGCGCCACAGGGACCTGGTGCTGGACAAGGTTCCAGCAGCCCTCCGGGACCCCTGCCCTGCCTTGTTCCTGGCACAGCAACGTTCTGCACGCAGCAGCAGGCAATGCAGCCAGGCCAGCTGCCCCAAACCTGCCCCCAAGCCCAGGCGGGCAGATGAGTATCCCTGCGGCAGCACCCTCCCAGGTGCTGAGACCTCACCAACTCATCACACCTCCTATGTAGTCCTGCAGCCTTGTCAGCCCGCAGGCTCCAGAATTAGGAACAAGCTCTCCAGCAGACGCCCCACAATGGCCATGGTGGGGGGCCGTACAGCATCCATGTTCACCAGCAGCACTGGCAAGCCACTGCAGGGACACTGTGCCTCACACCTACACGGGGAGCTGTGGCACCCCACACACCTATTGCTCTGGCCACAGGGGTACTTTGGGGTCACTCTTTACAGTGCCACCTGCACGCCTGCCCAGTGCCCCTGCAGCACTCTGCCAGTGGGGTCCCAGGTCCAGGCTGGTACCAGCATCCATGGGCTCTTGGGTCCCAGATCTCTTAGTCCAACAGATCTCAGGATCCATGCCATAGGAACCCCAGCACCTATGCCATGGAGTCCTAGCCTCACAACCACATCATAGCACCCATGACCATGGGGCTCCAATCGCACAGTCAGACCCATGCTGTAGGGACTCCAGACCTTCAGCGGGATTCCAACAGCCCGTACCATGGGGACCTCACCCCCATGGCTGGACCCAACAGCCACACCATAGTGACTAGGACTCCAGTCTCCACACCTTACTGACACCCATAGCTTATCCCCAGCACCATGACCAAACCTCAGCATCTACACTGAAAAGCCCCCTGTGTTGTAGTCAGCTCCCAGCAGCCATGCCCCAGGAACCCAGCCCCATAACCAAACCCCAGCACCAATGACACAGAGACCCCAGCACCAGTGGCAGATGCCAGCACCAATGCCATGGAGACCCCAGCACCAACACTGTGAAGACCTCAGCCCCACAGCGAGACCCCAGCACCAATGCCATGCAGTCCCAGGGACCAATACCATAGAGAGACCATCCCCATAGCTGACTCTACTACCAATGTCTTAAGAGATCCCAGCGTTAATGTCACGGAGACCTCAACACCAACGCCATAGAGACCCCAGTCCCGTAGCTGGAGATCTCAGCCCCAAAGCAGGACAGCGACATCAATGCAGTGGGGACCCCAGCCCCACAGCCGGACACCAGCGCCCATTCTTAGGGGACCCCAGCCCCACAGCCAGACCCCGACACCACTGGGGCCCCCACCCCGTAGGTGGCCCCCAGCTCCCGACCCAGCCCGATGCCGCGGGGACCCCAGCCCGAGGGGCAGCCCCCGCCCCGCCGCCGCGCACTCACCAGGGCATGCACAGCCCACTGACATCTTCACATGCCTGGCCCGGCCGGGGGTCGCTGCGCGCTGCCCGGGCCGCGGGGGTCTCGCATGGGCGGCGCGCCGCGGGCTCCGGCGCGGCGGGCGGCGGGTAGCGCCGCGGCCAGAGGCTGGCGGGCGGGCGCGCCGCGAATCGGCGGAGCAGCGGCGGCAGCGGCAGCAGGAGCAGCGGCGGCGGGGGCGGTCGGGGCGGGGGCCGCGGCGGTGGAGCGGGAGCGGGGGCGGGGGCGGCTGCGCCGGCGGCGGGCGGGTGGGGGCGCCTCTGCGCGTGCGCGGGGCGTCCCGTTTCCCCCCCGCCGCGAGCGCGTGCGTGTTGCGTGCGTGCGCGCCCCCCCCGGCTCGTCGCTGCCGCCGCTGCCCCGCTCGCACGCACGCGCCCCCCCTCCATTCCCCCCTCGCTGTGAGGGGCGGGGGGATCCCGGTGTGTGACCGGGGGGTCCGTGAGGGAGGACACGAAGGGAAGGACGAAGGCTCCCCCCTCCGTTTTGAGGAGGCTCTCGGCCTCCTGGGGTTTGCGGCCGTCGGAGCGGGGGTAGCGCTCTCCCCAGAGCCCCGTTTGTGGGTGAGGGTTCTCAGGGCTGCGGGGCTCCCGGGGGCAGCGCAGGGCTGAGGCTTCCGTCCCCCCCCCGGCCGGGGCTGCTCTTCCCAGGGCCTGAGGGGGACTCAAGCGGAGGGACGAGTGCTCAGGGACCCACGCCCGGGGTGGCCGATGAGCGCCCCGGGTGTCTCAGGGCAGCTTGTTGGGGTTTCCACCTGGGAGGCCGTGGGGACGAGCAGAGGACGCCGCGGCTGTTCCGCATGGAGGAGCCTGCTGAAGGCTTGTGCTTTTTGGGACCTTGCCAGTCCCCAGCCCCGGGGCACGGGAAAGACACGGCGCTGTGGAGGTTGTGGGTGGGAGGGAAGGGGGCAGAGAGGGCCGGAGGGCAGGAAGGAAGGGGGTTCGCAGCAGCGCTTTGCATAGTTAGAGAGAGTGTGAGCTGCGATTGCTGTGCTTTGTGCAGCAGGGGATGGCAGAGGCTGCTGGACAGGAGGCTGGGAGCTGCTCTGGTCTGTGCTGCACCCTATGTTGGAGAGATGTGACAGCATCCCGGGTGAGGCTGGGGGCCAGAGAGATGCCAGGGCAGAAGGAGCAGAGTGCCATACGGACAGGGTCTCTCAGGGGGACACCTACCAAGAGGACCTCAGCAGGGATCCTGGCCCAGCCCCACGCAGCTCTGCTCCTGCACACCAGCTGTAGGGACAGAGCCCAGTCTGCAGAGGCAAGCACTGTCCCTCTACTGCCCTGCCAAGATGCAGTCCCAGCCCCACGATGGGAGCGGCACCCTGGGCTGAGCAAACTGCCCCAGGGAGCCAAAGCCTTCTCTTCTCTCCGAAGGGCCAACTTCAGCCATCTGCTCCTGCCTGGTTGGGACACACATTCCTCTTTACTGAGTGGAGTGTCCTTTAAGCATCACATGGTTTTAAGGCTCTCCTTTTCACGCTGTGCCTATTAGCCCTGAGCAAACTGCCTACCCTGGGTGCTGCACAGGCTGAAACTGGATGGCCCTGAGCAGCATCTGGCTGTGCCTGGCCAGGGAGTGGTCACAACACAGAAGGAAGGGAGGGGAGCCAGGGATGTAGAATGCGCATATTCCTTTCTGGCTTGTTGTTTGTTTTTCTTGTAAACCAGCAGGAATGCCTGGTGTTGCCCTGTGCCAGGAGTGCATCCCTGCTGGGGATTGTACTGGGGGAGGGAGATAACTGCAGGTGGGACTCCCTATGGTGACACTCCAGGGACCCTATCTGCAAGGAATATGGTTCCACTTTACAGGATGCACACCAGGCCAGGCTTGCTCTGTCAGAGATCAGCCTTGTTGTGCCGCAGGGTCCTGGCACACGCAGGGACAGAGGGATTAGACAGGTCAGTGCATGCCCTGGATGTGCCCAGGGGAGAGAACATGACAGCAAAGGAGGGTGTGGCGCAGGATAAGGAAAGCTGCAGGGCTCCAAGGGGAACGTTGCTCCACATCCCTGTCAGCAGCTCTCTGGGTGCCAGGTTATAGACAGCTTCTCCTCAGGCCAGTGGACAGAAACGTTGACATTTGAAAAGTGACTTGTTCCTTGACCACACCTGAGCTGCAGAGAACCTGGAACACTTGCCCAGCTTCCCCTGCAGTGCCAGAAGCAGGTGCTGGCCTGAGGAGCCTGTTACACCCAGCAAAATCCCCCACACCCCAGCAGTGTGCTCACATTCAGCCATTGCAACAGGTGGGCTCTGCAGCTCTCAGACATGGATCTGTAGCCCTGGGGAAGGACACAGCCACATGCCTGCTGCTCAGACAGCATTTTGGCCAGATGCAAGTGTTGGTGAGAAGTGCTATGGGCTCCTTGGACGAGGAGGTGGAGGGGAGCAGCTACCTGGACAGAGAGCCTGTTTGTGGCTAGGGAGGAGCAGCCCCTGCGAGGCAGGAAGTGACGAGTGATCACTTTTAAAGTCCCTTGTGGCAGGGGTGGAAAGAAGGAGAGCAGGATGAGGCTCCATGTGTCTGACATAGTTCAGTCCAATGACCAGGCACACAGGGCCGAGAAAAGCAGCTCTATCCCGTGGATCCCCAAGGGAATCTGGCTGGGCCAGGCCTCTGCTCCAGGGACTGATGTAGAGAAAGGGGAAATTGCTCCCCGCCAGGTAAATCGTGCACTTCAGGGCTCCAGTGACATGTCCACACTGCACCTGTGCTGCTGTAAGCACATCCCTGAACTCCATGAGATGATCCTACTGTCAGTCTGGAAGACAGAAGAGCCATAGGAAGTGACAAAGAGTCCCCAAAGGGACTCTGGGCTTCCTGAACAGAGGGCACCAAGCAGGGCCAGGCCAAGCACCTGTGCACACCAGCATCCCTTGCCTTCCTGGGGAGCCAGGCTGGATAGCAACTGTGTCCAGTGAGCCCAGTTTGGCTCCCTCACATTTTCCAGGTGATCTTCTTTGTGCCAGCTTTGGAGAACAGCACAAGCCTAAGCACAAGCAGTGACTTGGGTATCCTGCCCTGTTGCCATGCCAGGAGGGCGCACGGAATCTCACGGTGCCCATCCCTCCTCTCATACCCGATAGCTTCTTTCATCCGCCCTGTGCCCACCACACTGCGTCTTGCCTCCACCAGCGCCACACGAGGTGGGGCTCAATGGAGCACCATGGCACAGGCACCTCAGGCAGAGGGAACGCTGCTCACAGCCAGGAGACAGCGAGCCCACAGCAGCTCTGCCGCTGACTTTCCGGGAAACGCGGGGACACGCGGGTCGACCACGCACACATGTGCGCCAGAGCCGGCGGGGCGGGCCCGCGGCGCCGCGGGAAAATGCGCGCCTGCCCCGCCCCCAGGGGGCGCTTCCCGCCAGTCCCGCCCGCGCCGCCCCTCCCACCGCGCGTCGCGGGGCCGGGCCGACCCTCCTCGCCGCCGCCCGCCGCAACGATGGCGGCGAAGCCTGAGGGTCTGCCCGGTCCCAAGATGGCCGCCCGCGCTGCCGGGGCCGGGCGCCCCCTCAGGCTGCTACCCGCCTCTCGGCGCGCGGCCAGCGGCGAAAGGGTGCGCTCCCGGCGTGCCGCGCGCGGCGGGGCAGCGCGGGGTTGCCGGGAGCTGTAGTGCGGGGCGGGCGGCGGTCACGTGGCGCTCTCGGCAGTGGCCGCGCTGGGAGCAGAGGCGCCAAGATGGCGGCGCGGCGGGGCGGAGCGGTGCCCGCCGCCAACGGGGCCGGGACCGGTGGCGCTGCCGCCGCGGCCGCTCCGCGGGGCCTGGCGAGCGGTGGAGCCCTGCGCGAGCCGCCTTTCCGCGCCGGCAGCCCTCTGCAGGTAAGGGGCGGCGGGGCGCGGCGGGCCGCGCTGTGACACGTGGAGGCCGGGCGCGGCTCCCGCGGCCGCTGCACCACGTGTGCCGGAGCGGGCCCGTCGCACCGGCGGCGGGCGGGGGTCGCAGCACGGGCCGGCGGCGCCTCCGCTGGTCCCGGAGTGGGGCGCCCTTTCTTTGGGTGGGGGAATGGGGTGCCCGCAGCTCTCCTGCCGGCGTGGGGCGTCGGCGCGGGGAGATTACGGGGTTAGAGGGACCGCAGCACGGCCACGGGACCCGACGAGACGGGTGGTTTGGTGTCCCCTGCGGGAGATGACACCCCGGCCTTGGGTAGTGGGGGACAGGGGGATGCCGCTCGTGTCATTCCCCCGCGGTCCCTCCATCCCGGCGCCGCTCTCTTCCACCTGCGGCCGCGGGGAGCTGGGGCTGGCGCGGTTTGGGACACCCGCCGGTTTCGGTGGCAGGAGCTCTGTTTGCACAACGTGGCCCTGGCCGGGAGAGGTTCCCCCAGCCGTACCGAGAGCTGATCCACGGGAAGCGGGGCTTTATCCCCAGCAAGAGGTTCCCGCGCCGGGGCAGGTGTGGGGCGCGGCGCTGCCGCTGTCACCAGCCCCGGTGGGCGCCTGCCGGGGCCGGGCTGGGTGCGGGTGCCCTGCTGTCTGACGGGGGGCGCGGGGATGCAGCACCCCGGGAGGGGACGCGAGGGCACCTGCGTTGTGTTTTTGCCGGGATTTTTTTGGAAAGCCCTAGGCTTCTGCCTCCGTCGGGGTTCTCCTGCGTGGCTGAAAGGCTGCGGGGGAGACACCCTATCCCGACCCCGGGCTGGAGGACGCCAAGCCCGCCTCGCCCCTCCCCGACGCGAGCAGAGTGGGCTGCGTGTGGGGGAAGAGAGGTGTGTTCCCTCCTGATGCTTTCCGAAAGCAGCGGAGGAATGCAGGGAGCATCCTCTGGCTGTGCTGCGCTGGCCGGGCGGATCCCCCCGGCTCCCGGGCTTACCCCGCGCCCTTGCCGGCAGCTCCGGCGCTGTAGGAGTAGCCTTGGCAGCCAGCCGGGGACCATGGCCGCCCTGTGCTCGGGGCGTAGCCGCAGCACGCCGGGCACACGTGTCAGCAGCGGCCTGCGGGGGCCTCCGTTGTCCCTTCCGGGGAGCAGAGCAGCGAGCGCAGTGTACCCTGCGCCGGGTGGGTGCTGGAGGAGCTGGTGGCCTTGCTTAGACTGTATCCATTGCAAGCAGTCAGCTCCAGTCCCGGTACCCGCTCTGGGGTGTGGGCATCCTCCCTTCTCCCCGGCAGTGCTGGTTGCTTGGGCACAGCGTGGCCAGAGCCGAAGCCTGTCCTTGAACATTCCCGTGACCCTCTTTCCCTGCAGCGCTGCTTAAAGCAAGCACAGGGAGCTGTGAAGGAAGGCACGGCGGGTTCCCCCCTTCCCTCCGGGCTAGGAGTGACAGGGGTCTCTGGCAGGGAGGAGCGCGGGCAGGGACGCTGGAGCAGGCTGGGCTGGTTCGTACCCCCGCCCCGACGCTCAAGCGATGCTCGAGTGATGAGGGCTGCAGGAGGTGCCCGTCCCCAGGTGGATCAAAGGGAATCCTGGGGGAACGCAGCCCAGGCCGGTGACTCACGGCTGTGAGACTCCTTGTTGCAAGGCGCTGAGTCAAGGGACTCGAGGAAGGCATGGGAGTTTGCCCGCCCTCCCTCCCGGGCTGCGGGCAGGAGCCACAGGAAGAGGCCATTTGAGTAGGAGGGTTTTACTTCCCTCCCTCCTAATGTCCAGCGCTGATCACAGCTGGAAACCTTTTATTACATGTTTTCTTTGGGGAGAGCCGCCCTGTGGCCAGAGGAGCAGGGCTGTGCAGCCCGGGTGTCCTTCGGATCCCTTTGCCGTCTCCAGGCAGGGTTCAGATGGTCCCTGCGTCCCTGATGCTCCCTCCTGCTGGCTCCTTCGGTGGCCCGGGTACCTCTGCCTGCCGGTCACCGCTGACTCAGGGTTGCACTCGGGGCTGGACGTGTGAGCCTGGATGTCCTCCCAGTATGTGCGTGAGGATTGGTCGGGAATCGCAGCCAGGCTGCGCCTAGAGGGCCGCCAGCAGGCTCTGCGCTGTGCTCTGACCCACAGCCAGCGCCGGCGAGGGAGGGGACTGGGGATGCTGAGCAGGAAAACTGCTCTAGAACTGCTCCATAGCCTGATCTGCATGGTGGGGTGGAGGGGTGCCCTGGTGTCACTGGTGGGCTCCACTTCCAGGCAGAGGGCCCTGGAACAGGCTGGTCTGGGCTGGCAGCCTGTCTGCTGAGCCCCAAACTGCTGTAGGCTCCTGGTCCTTAGGGCTTTCATGTCACAGACTGGGGGAATTTGGGATGGGTAGCTTCGGGGCATTGCTGTGGGTGTCCTGGCTTTGATTCCCAGCCTGGTATTGGGGTGCCTGTGTTCTGGGGTTGCACGGGGCTCCTGGCTGTGCTGTGGCCAGTGGTACCTGTTTAGTCTTATCAGAGGAAGTCTCTGAAGAGCCCCAGGAACCAGGGGTTTGGGCACGTGGCTTTGGTGCTGTTGTATTTTAGAAACATCTATTTTGTGAAATGCCTGCTGTCTCTCTGGTGCAGTTTACTGCTTGCTAGAAGAGGATTTCAAAGTATTAGCAGCTTCTCTCGAGGGACAAGGTACGATTTGTTCTGCATGGGCACAGGCTCATGCAGGCTCCGGTACCTACATGAAACAGAGGTTAACTGCATCATATGTGCATCCCCCAAGGTTTGGCTGTATTATCACGGTGCTGTTGCTGCTCCAAGGGCAGGAAGATGGGTCACAGCCTGCTCCTGGCTAGCTTTGAGAGGGAGGTGTACTCTCCCAGGGCTCTGTCCTTGGTGCCCTTATCTTCCCAGCCTCCATTATCTCTCTGCCTAAGCCCATCTACAAACAGGAATTCGCATCCTGTCTTGTGCCGGTGGCACGCCTGTGCTGCTGCTCTGCTCTGTGTGTCCTGTGGCTCTGCTCAAGTGGGGGCTGCAGCCCTTTCCCTTGCCCAGCATCTGGCTTTTCCTGGCTGTCCTGCAGCATGGCTGTGTGACACCCTGGAGTGCAGTGCAAATACTTTTTTGAAATTACCCGAGCATCCCTGGAGGTGGCTGGGGGACGGAAAGGATATGGGGCTGGGAATTTGGAGGAGGAAGAGTGACAAAGCTGGTTTGGTCCTGGATTGCAAGCACAGACCATGTCCTCTTGTAGCCTGCACAGAGGTACTGGGGTATGGCTCCAGCAGTGGCAGCTGGCTGCACCCCTCTTGCTGACTCCTGCACTTTTGTTATGAGTTTCGTAATGGTTTTGGGCTTATCTGAAGCACCAACAGCCGGAATTGGAGGAGCGCGTGACAGTCCATGAGGTGGCTGGAGTTGGCCTGTCCCCTCCCTGTCCTGCAGGACCATGTGTGGTGTTGGGTGGAGCCTGGTGTTTTATCCATTCATCTTTCCCAGTCATGCAGCTGCAGAGTGAATCAGGCAGAAATTTTCGGTGTGGAGGCATCCTGGGTAATTGGAAGGGTCTCGGGCTGAGCGCAGCACAGGCCTTTGTGCAGTGGACCCTCCTGAAAGCAAGGGGGAAGGTCCCCTATGCCACCTTCTGACATGCAGCTGTGTCCCACCTGCTTCCCCTGCGTGGTCAGGGTGCTGGGGGTGCCCTGCCACAGTTTGCAGCACAGGCTGTTCAGAGCCCATGTGTACTGTGAGGAAATCAGTGCTGGTAGTGGGGCTGTGCAAAGTGTTTACCTGGCTCCCCGTGCTCCTCAACAGTGCTTTTCCCTTGAGGACGATGACCTGAACTTAACATCGTTGGATGCAGAAACCATCTTAGAGGCTGAAGAGATCCTGGGCACAATGCAGAACTATCTTGACTCCTCTGTGATCTCCATCATTGAGGATCTTTCTCTGAGCGAGGTGGGAGCTCACACACAGATGTGGGGTGTGGCATGGGTGGGGGTGATGGCATTGTCCTCAGTGTCCAGGTTTTAGGGCTGTGTCCCATCGCCCTCTGAGACCATCCCTACCCTTGCAGCAGAGCAAGGCCTGCCTGGATGCTCAGAACGAGCTGTCCCTGCTGACTGCCATCACAGAGATCCTGGACAGCACAGATGATGAGACCTTGTCCCCCTTTGACACCATCATGGATGCAGAGCTGCTGACCTCACCTCGTGAGCGGGAGAATACCTCGGTAAGTTGGGGGGCAGATGCAGCCTGACCCCATGTTCTGGTTTGACATTGGCACAAGGCCAAATGCCCACATGAAAATACACCTTCTCTGGTGTCTGCTGTGAGATTTTGACCAGGAATAAACAAAGCAGGCTCTCACTTGAAAAAGAAGAAAAGTTTATTAACTAAACTTACAAAGACAATTACTAAACTACACACAAAAGGAAAAAAAAAAAAAACAAGGAAAATGAAAACCTCACAAAAACACTCTCCTCCTCCTCCTCCCCCCCAAATTCCCAATACAATACAATCCAAAATCAATTCTGGGTCCAGCACCACCCTTTAGAATGCTCAGCTTCAGTTCCTCAAGAGGAGAGGGAGTCCTTCCATGTGTCGTGGTGGCCTTTTCCATCCTTGTTCCGGTGCTCTCACCACCGGACCAGAATCAGGGCTGCTTCCAGGGTTGTCCTTTTAAGGAGGCTGTGTCCAGTTCCAGAGAAGCTCAATCTCTCACTTCTGGGACATCTGTCCCCCCCATATTTTATATACCCCCTGGGGCCGAGGGGTACCCACACTGAATCTTCTTTGGCTCTTGGACATTTCTCCCCCTGGTCTCAGTCTCTGTATTCCAGGGAAACATAGCTCTGTCCATGGCTACACAAAAGAGTCCAGCATAAAATGCCACTCCCTCTTCTCCGTCTTTCCGACATCTCTCACTCTCTCTCTCTGGTCCAGACCTTCATCACTCACTCATCTCCTTCGTCCTCCTCCACTCTTATCTCTCGTGAAGGGTTAGTGTTCTGTGAAATTTTCATTGTCCAAAAAAAGGGTTAAAAACTCCTCCAAGCGGCTGGACTCCTGGCTGCACCCCCCCCCACCATCTCCTCAGCCGGGCTGCCTGCTACCAGCACATGTTTACTGCTTTCAAGGTAACGGCACACAAACACCGGCTGCACTTTCTCTGTCTGTCTCCAAGGTGGGGGGGGGGGGGAGAACAGGCTGCCCATTGCTTCCCAGCATTTCTTTATTTTCTTCCTTCCACCCTTGGGGCCAGGCCTACCTCTCCCAGGCTGGGCCGCGTGGCTTTTCCCCTCTCCCAGCCCAGCCAGCAACTGGGCCAGGGGAGAGACTCAACTCCTTCACCGCCAGAAATCCAAAAAGGAACTGCCAGGGGGAGAGCCCTGCTTTTACCCTGTGTTCTCGGAGGTGGATCCCATTTGCCCAGTGGTTAGGCCAGATGGCAATATTCAAAACTGACCACTCATTGGCCCCATCCACACAGCATCCCAGAAATCCTGTTTCCGGGTCAAACCATGACACCCCAGAGCCCATGGGGAGATGCTCTGGCAGGGCTCTGCTAGGTCCTAGCATGAGGGTGCCCTGAAGTAGTAGTAGTAGGACCAGTACCCTGAGATGAACTCTCATGACAGTTCCAATGTGAGAGAAGTGCTTTGGAGGGCCATGCCTCCCCCTTGAGTCTTTATAAAGAGCCAGAGATGTGCCAGAGGCTTTGGGGAGCAGCATGTCCCCAGTGGGAGCTGTGTGCAGTGTGGGTGAAACATGGCTGTTTGCTCTTGGGCTTTGTGGGGTGAAGTGTGTGGGCATTGTGGGGCTGGGGGTGGCCTGTCCCCTCCAGCAGCGTAGACCTGCCACTGTCTCATCTTCTGTCCATCTTTCCAGTTTCAGAAGTTTCTCACCTTATCCCGCCCGTTGCTGGAGTGTGAGAGCCCTACCCTGGAGCAACCTAAGGCTCTCAGGCCTCTCAGCAGCAGCAGCAGCAGTGTCTCCGTGGCTGGGAAGGTGAGCAGCTGAGCAGGGCAAGCTGAAGCAGCAGTGTTGGGGTGGTGCTGGGATAACTGCCTCTACTGCAGCCCCCAGCCTTCCCTCCTGGCATGGGCATCCTTTCCCTGAGACAATGCTTTTGCAAGGTACCAGTGGCAGTGGGAGTAGGGTCTGCCTCATGTGGTGGGTGCTAGGAACTGGGGATGCTCCCATAGGAGCATCAGATTTCCAGCTCTGTTGTGTTTTACTGGGCAGGTCAGATGTGTCCCAGCTTTTTGTCAGCCGTGGGGCTTTGCTGTAGAGTTGCAGCAAACCCAGTTGGCTGTCCTGGGGGAGTGCTGCTAAAAGCCCAGGTGCTGATGTTTGCTGTGGTCCCCTTTCCCAGACTGACACAGATGTGGCCTGGGACCGTGCTACTCATGGCCTCGAGGACCCAGTGCTGCCAAAGAAGCAAGTCTGCAGTACCCCGAGAGTGGAGAGGAAGGTGGGCTGGCACCGAGCCCGAGAGCAGCCCCTGCCACAGCGCAGTGATGGGGAGGAAGAAGAGGAAGAGGCTGCCTTGAACCTGGAGATAGACAGAAGCGTGGAAGCTGTGAATTTCTGTGTGAGCGAGGCAGGGGTGGCGCTGGAGGAGCATGAAGACCCCTGCATCATCAACACAGGTGACGTATCCCTGAGCGAGCTGGTGAAGTCCATGCACCCCTACTGCCTGCCCACCTTCACTGTGTGCCTGGACCCTGACACGGAGCCTGTGGCCAAGGAGCTTCTGAGCAGCTCTGTCTTGCTGGAAATTGTGCCTGGAGAGGGAGAGAGTGTGGAGATCCCTGTGGTTCTGCAGCCCTTGACTCCCAACTCCCCTGACCTGGAGCCCCAACTCCTGGGAGTAGAGGAGACTACTGGGGAGTCAATCCCAGAAAATCGTGGGGAGCTGCCAGGAGCTCCAACCCAGGAAAATAGGTTGGAAGAGGAGAAGGAGGAAAAACTGCCTGGGAAGGAGCCTTCATGCAGTACTGCAGAGGCCACCTCCCCCCTGGAGACAGCAGCACCTGGAGCCTCAGGTCCCAGCAAGAGCTCCTGGCACAGCACAGAAGCCCCAGCAGGTGGAAAACGTGAATGCTCTGAGAAGGGACGGGGCCGTGAGAGATCAAGGAAGAGTCGGAAAAAGAAAGCAGCAGAGGACCAAAGCAAGCAGGCCCGGCCTGGCAGGGACTGTGTAGCCCACCGGCTCCGTTCCGCTGGCTCTGGACAGCCCCATGCCCAGCCAGCCATCAGCAGGCAGCGGGCAGAGTGTCCCTCTGTTCAGGTCTCAGACTTCCTGGCACAGCAGCTGGAGAGAGCACGGAAGGAGGGGCAGATGGAGCTGCATGCTGAACGGGCACCTCGGCCCCGGGGCAGGCCTCAGAGCACAGCAGCGGCTTTGCTGCCCAAGAAGGTGAAGCAGGAGCTGCAGAAGGAGCCGGCACCAGAAACCGTGAATGCGGCCCTGGAGAAGAACAAGACTCTGGTGTCTCTGGAGAAGACTGCACCAAGCGTGGAGGGGCAGTCAGCAGCTGAATGTCCCAGCCCAACAGACCAGGCTGAGGGCCAGGGAGATGCACAGCCATCTGCTGGACAGAGCAGTGGGGTCTCGGAGGCTGCCTCTCAGCTCCCAGAGCAAGGTGCTGGGCTGGAGCCTGCCCAGAGGGTGCCAGCAGCAGAGCCAAGTGAGGGCCTGCCTAAGGAAGCCAAACCCAAGGCCTTGAGCCTGCGTGAGTACCGCATCCGCATGCTGCACCGTCAGCCCAGCGCGGGGGGCAGCCAGGAGGGCAAGAAGCAAGTGGCCAGCAAGTGGCCCAGTGTCCCCGAGCCTCCGACAGAGCTGGCAGAGATCCCCTGCCTGGTGTCACCCGTGCGCTCCGCCACCGAGGCGGACAGTGCTCAGAAGGGACCGGACAAACCCACCAGCCCTGCTGCTGTCCCTTCTCCTGCCAGCAAAGCTCCCGCTGCTCTGCCTTCAGCCCCAGCACCTGCCGCAGCTCCACCACCGCCATCAGCACCAATGCCTTTTGTCGCACCAAACGTGCCCCCAGCTGCTGGGGTGGCCCCCACTGGGATGCCGCCAGCCTCTGCCGGTGCTTATGCCCTTTACCCACCAGTGCCTTCCTGGCCCTGCTTCAGCCCGCAGCCCATGGGCTGCCATGGTTTGCCCCCACCACCCAGTGCCAGCTCCTCCAGTGCTTTTCACATGGTGCCTGGCCTCCCACCTCCGGCCATGGCCTGGCCCCCTCCACCTTTGCCACCCCCGCCTCCATTTGGCCCAGGTGGCCCCTATGCCCCAGTTGGGTGGGCACCACCATCCTACTGGCCTGGAATCCCCGTGCCGCCTCCGGTGCCTTCCCTTGCGTACAGGGACCCTGGAGCGGCAGTGCAGGCCACCACTGCCTTCCCAGCTGGCAGCCACCCTGGCACAGCCCCTCTGCATGGGCAGTCTCCTGCTGCCCCTATGCTCAGCTGCCCGGAGCCACCAGCCTTCCCTGCCCAGTCACCTGCTGCCCCAAGCAGCGAGATGGGGCCTGCAGGTGGCCCGGCCAGGCCGGCAGCTGGCAGGGTGTCAGATCCCAGGAGGCAGGCAAGGCTGGCAGGAGAGAGCTCCCTCCCCAAGGCCCCTCTGGCCCCAGCCCAGCCCCTGCCAGCCCCCTCAGCTGCCACTGCCCAGCCCAGCAGGGTCCCTCCTGCAGTGCCAGTCCCCCAGGCTGTCCCCACCCAGCCTCCGGAGGAGTCCCAAGCTGCTACTCCCCACCAGCTCCCAAAGGTCCCCCCAGCTGCCATCTGCTGCCCAGCAGAGGTGTCTCCTGCCCCTGTTGGGGAGTCCCCTGGCACCCAAGACATGGAGAAGGCTGTAGAGCCAGGGAAGGAGGCAGCGGAGAAAGTCCCCTTGGAGCCCAAGGCAGCTGCCGGGCAGGAGGTGCCTGGCCAAAAATCCACCTCCCAGGCTGTGGCACCACCACGGAAAGCAGGTCGAGAGAGCAGCCTTCCCACCAAGGCACCCACTGTGCGGCCATGGAGGCACCAGCCACTCCTCAGCCCAGCCCAGCCCAGAGACAGCAGCAAGGACATTGTGCAAGCCTTCATCAGTGAGATTGGTGAGTGGGAGGGCTGCAGGATGCTGGGCTGAGTGTCAGCAGCCAGCAAGGCTGCAGTGCTGCCAGCAGCCTGGGTAGCAGGACCGGTTCCTGGCATTTCTGGGGGTGAGGGTGGCAAAGCCATGCCCACAGGCTTGCTAGTCTCTTCCCAGTGCTCTGCTGGGATGTTGCCTGCAATGGATAGTCTGGGCTGGCTGTCCTGAAACTACTTCCTTCTAGGACTGCAGAGCTGGCTGCTCCTGTCCTTCTGGGAGACACAGAGCTGCTGCAGGCTCTGTCACTGCTTTTCCTCCCCAGTGCTTGTCCCACCATCCAGGGAGGCTGATATGGGGGAAGAATGGGGTTGGGGTGCATCACTGTGGTGCTGGGGGAATTCTAGCTGATCTGACTTGCTGTGCTTTCTCCCTGGCTCAGGGATTGAAGCCACCGACCTGTCCAGCCTGCTGGAGCAGTTTGAGAAGTCTGAAGGTGCGGATCTGGCATACCATCCCCTGCAGGGCTCCCTCTGTGCCATGCTGGCCTCCCTGGGCTGTCCATGCTCCCTGTGTCAGGGTGGTAGTGGGAGGGCTGTGATGCTGCTGCCTGTGGGCTCATGTTACCCTGCCCAGGTGTTTTGTCCTGCAGCTGTCTCTGCCTCCATCTCCTTGGCCTGTGGAAATATCTGGGGGTCCCCATGGCAACCAAAGGGGTGGTGAAGAGTCTGTGAAGGAAAAAGGATGTGCAGCTCCTATCTTGAGGAAGCTGGGTTTCAGGAGCTGTGCTCTTCCGAGCTGTTTCTGGGGTGCTTTGTTGACCCTGCCCTTCAGCCCTACTTGTTGCCCCTCTCACCTACCTGTTCTCTTTTCAGCCAAGAAGGAGGAAACTCCTGTACAGCCCCCTGAGGAAAGACAGCTGACAGGGAGCTCTGGGTGAGTATCAAAACCTTGGCAGCTGGTGCCCAGCAGAGCAAGGGCACAGGGCAGCTTTCACTCCTGGCAGGATTTGAAGTGTGGTGGTTCTGTGTCCATTGGCCCAGGAGGGGCTGAGCTTGTTGCTGGACTGGGACAGAGCTGGCACTTAGGGGGAAAAACTGGGACAAGCAGTGATGGGCATGACAAGGCTGTGCAAGTTTTATTCTAGCAACTCTCTTGGATCCTCTGTCCTCGTGGACTGGCCAGTGGGGCAGATTGAGTGGGTGTCCCAGGCGTGGGGAGTGGGGCTGGGCTTTGCTTGCTGTGTTTGACAAAGCTCTTTTCCCATTCTCAGACCTGAAACCCAGCAGGAAGCACCAACCCAGCAGGACAGGAAGCCCACAGATGGGCTGCAGGCCTCTGAGCTGGCCAATGTGGCAGGTAAAGAATATTTGGGACAAGGGAGGGTAGTGTGCTATGGCGTAGCAGGGCTGTTATGTGTCTGGGGGGACACCTTGGGGAGTGAGGGGGCCTGGGATGTGAGGGAGCCCCAGCTGGGTGGGTTGCCGCAAAGGCCTGCTCTTGTAAGCGTTCTGGTGCTCTCCCAGGCCTCACGCCCCCAGCGACACCTCCTCACCAGCTCTGGAAGCCTTTGCCTGCTGTCTCACTGCTGGCCAAGACCAAGTCACCTGGATCCATGCCCCAGGAAGGGCCCCAGAAGTCAACCAAGCTGATGAAAGCCAAACCACTGCTCCCAAACAAGATCCAGGTGAAGAGCATGGTGCCAGCCCCTGCCAGCACAGCCCCCAGCCACGTCTGCTCGGGAGACCACGACTACTGCATCCTGGGTGCACCGCAGCCCGAGAGCAGCAACAGCCCTGGCACGCAGCCCCCTGCCGAGGGAGGCTCCCGCTGGAATGTCAAACACCACCGGGACATCACTATCAAACCCATCTCCTCCTTAACCAAACGGACGCTGGACCAACCTGAGCCCACCCCTCCAGCCCCCGACACCACCATGGGGCACAGCCCGGAGCCCCTGGGGATGGCCTGCCCAGCTCCCCTGGATTATCGGACTACCATCCCCAGCAAGGGCAGCACTGGGTGCAGCAGTCCCCCCACCTCAGTGCTCCTGTCTCCAGCTGCATCCCCCTGCCGGGAGCAGGAGGTGCGGACTGCCGGTGCCCAGCCCAGCCATGCTGCTGCCAAGAGGTCCCTGCGCTGCTACCGGAGACCCCAGGACTCACCCAGCCCCTCTGCCGACAGCTGGAGGGCTGGCCGGAGCCGTGCCAGCCGTTCTTTCAGCTCCAGTTCGGATGGAGCTAGCGAGTCCTCATCTTCATCTTCATCCTCGTCCTCCCGGTCCCGCTCACGGTCGCTCTCCCCACCTCCCAAGCGGTGGCGAAGGTAAGCAGTGCATTGTTGCTTGCTCTTGGGGAGTGTCTTGGTTTGAAAAGACAGGTGTCTGGTAAGGAGGGCAGGAGTCTCTCTTGAAATGGAAAATGTAAACCCCCTCCCTCCAAATTATTATAATTTTGAAATTAAGGGGCTCTCAGGCAAAGATATGGGAATAGGAATAACGGTTCTTTACTAGGAAAATTAAAATAAAAATGCAGTAATATGAAAAAACACTGACAGAGTCAGAATACAACCTGATTAGATAGTGGCTGCTGTCCTGGAATGACAGATGTGGTTCTGTTGAAGCAGTGATCCTGTAGAAGGATGTAGTTTTCCTCTGAAGGTCCAGTGGTGGTGTAGATAGGCCTGGTCTTCCTCTGGGAATCCTGTGGAAAAAGGGTCCCCTGGGTTTCCAAATATCAGATTTTTCTTTGGGTAGGAATGCTTGGCTCCTCCCTCTGGGTGGAGCATCTCACAATGGGATGATGTAATTTTATGCAGCGAGTCAATGGCCCATTAACTGGAGATATTTCCCTGGATGGAGGATGGGTCATGGAGGAGATAAAGAACACTACTCCACCTGGTTTCAACAGGTGGTGATAGAATACCTGTAGTATTTCTGGTTACATCTTTCATTGCAACCTAAAACAGGCAGTTGTCCAGTGGCTGGTCTTTTGCAAGAGCCCAGACACATCTTTATGGTCCTGCTTAGATGGCTGGATTTGATGCTTTTGTCCTTGTGGCCCTTCTGAAGAGATGTTTGGCTCACAGAGGGTGGGGGAGCTGCAGCAACACCCTGCCCATCCCGTTCTGGCTGAAGCCCTCATCCGGGCCCATATGCCTGCAAAGCCACCAGTGAGCCAGACTTCCTTACTCCTTCAGGAACACCCAAACCATGTTACAAGTCCTTGGCTGCATCTTTGCTTTTGGATGCTTTTTCTGGAGTATTACAGCAGGTGCTCATATTTGTGCTGTGGGGCTGTTGCAGCTCTTGGTATAGAAGTGAGAGGAGCCACAGTGGAGCTCTCCAGGGAGCTGCTGGAGGCAAGCAGAGAATAACCTGTCTGGCTTGGCTGCCTCAGGGGCTCCCTGTTCTCTTTATGCAGGTGGCTGTGTAGGGAAGTGGGACAACTTGCACTCTGTGGGATTCCTTTTGGAGTCCTTGTGCATCTGAGTGATGTGCAGCCTGTCCCAGCTGGGCTGGGAGGCACTGGAGGTAGTGAAGGGTTTCTCCTTCTGTCGTTCTCTTGGCGTTCAGCCAGTTCTGGAAACATCCCTGGGCATGAGGGGCCTGTCCAACCAAGACCCCTTCATTGATAGCCAGTAAATGCAGAGGCTGGAGCTGGAAAGGCCAGGTATAAAAGTGCTATGTTTTGTGGTTGTGCAGCTTGGGGATTGTGAAGCAACACATCTGGCTTGGCTTTCCAGCAAATCAGCTGGCCTTGTGCTGGAAAATGTCCCCATGTACTGTGCCACCCTGACTTGCTGTCTTCCAGGAGAATGTGGCATAGGAATATGCGGCAGAGCCAGGCAGCATGCCCTGCTGGGGTTTGCCCATGGCAGGGACCACCTATGGCCAGCATGTCTGGAGAGGGACTGTGCTCCTGGCTGGAGGCAGCACAGCTTAATCCCAGCTGTGTTTTGGTCCTGCTGTCCTTAAGGTTTCCCTAGCCCTGCTGGAGAAGCTCTTGCAGTCTCTGTTCACATGGCTGTTGAGCACGAGGTGGATATAGTGTTGTCCTGTGCATGGTGTGGGGCTCAGCACAGAAGTCCCAGCCCTTTCTGAGCCCTCCCAGGCACAGCCCTGTGCTTCACAGTTCCCCCATGACTATTTCTTGTTCTTTGAAAGCTGTGCTTCCTGTGAGCCTGCTCCCTTTTCTCTGTGGCATTGGGAGCCAAATGGAGCAACACTTCTGTAGTCTTGCTGCCCTGGCAATCATGCTGGGGATGGGCCCTGTCTGAGTGGGATGCTGAATAGCATGGGGACAATGGATATCTTTTCCTGCTTTGGAGCCTTATGAGCCCTTTGGACAAAGGGAGGGCTCAGCTGTATCTCTCCTTCCCCCAGGTACCGCTCAAGATGTTCCCACAGCTCCTCCTCTCGCTCCAGCTGTGGGTCATGTGGCAGGTCCCGGGACAGGTCCTCATCCTCATCATCAACATCCTCCTACTCATCCAGGTCCACATCCCGCAGCCAGTCCCGCTCCCCCTCGCCCCGCGGGAGGAGTAGCAGGTGGAGAAGGTGAGCGTGGCCATCCTGCAGGGGTGTGAACTCTCCCCAACCCATCTCCCAGCCTTCTGTGGAGGAGGGATGGACCCACTCCTTCAAGATCTCCCTTGTGTTTGGAATCACTCTTCTGACACCTCCATAGCTCATATGTCTGGTTTCTGCCCTGACAGATACAGCTATGATGCACAGGACCACTACCAAAGGCAGAGGATCCTCCAGAAGGAACGTGCAATAGTGAGTGATGGAGGGCTGGGAATCTGGGACTGGAAGAAATTTGGGGGTTCACAGCCCCCATGTCACTTCAGAAACAGAGGGGGTTTCTGCAGGGGAGGGAGCCTTGCCAGCAGCATTGCTGGGAGGCCCTGGCCAAGGCACAGTGTGGTGGGAGGCCATGCAGGGAGGGTGTTCTGTGGGAGAGGTCCTGCTCACGGATGGGCCATCCCTGTCCACAGGAGGAGCGGCGAGTTGTGTTTATCGGCAAGATCCCCAGCAGGATGACACGGTCAGAGCTGCGGCACCGCTTCTCTGTGTTTGGGGACATTGAGGAGTGTACCCTGCATTTCCGCTCCGAGGGGTAAGAGCTGTGGGAAGATGGGTCAGTCCCTTCTCAGGGATGACTCCTCTTGGCCCTTTTGCCATTACTCAAGGGGATGTTGCAGACCAAGGGGGGACAAACATAACTGTTGCTGCTGATCTCCTCCAATGTCAGGGATAACTATGGCTTTGTCACCTACCGGTATGCTGAGGAAGCCTTTGCTGCCATCGAGAGTGGGCACAAGCTGCGGCGCCCAGACGAGCAGCCCTTCGACCTGTGCTTTGGTGGCCGCAGGCAGTTCTGCAGGAGGAACTATGCTGACTTGGGTGAGTTGCACAACCTCCAAGTTGAAGGTTGCCCTCCCTGCGTCCTTCTCTTCTTTCCAGAGTCCCCATCCTTGGGATCAGTCAGGGTTGGCAGCAGAGCTGCATCCAGGAACTGTCCTGCCCTGAAGGATTGAATGGGGGCTCCCTGTCTCTCCAGCACTGTGTTGGAGGCCAGCCCAACTCTGGGTCTAGAGGCTGGCAGGTGAAAAAAGATAAGAAATTTGCCGTGGGAATGGCCAGAACTGTGCCATTGTTTCCATGAGCTCAAGACAGCCTCTCCCCATCTCTTCCAGATTCAAACCGTGAGGATTTTGACCCAGCTCCCGTCAAGAGCAAGTTTGACTCCCTGGACTTTGACACTCTGCTGCGGCAGGCACAGCGCAGCCTGCGGAGGTAGCGGCAGGCAAGGCGGAGCACCCGCCCCCACTTTTATACTCAAATACAAAAGGCAAAAAAAGAATGGAGAGAGATGAGATTTTTAATAAAATGAAAAAGGAAAAAAATTTGTTTTATAACCAATATTTAAGGAGGTTGGGTCATTGGCCTTCAACTGGAGCAGTCCAGGCACGTGGCAGCCCTGGGCTTGCCCCAGACATATAATAAATATGGATGCCCAAACAGCAGCACTGCCTTGTTTCCTCTTTTGCATGGGCTATTCCCAGGTGTGGGCTCAGGCTGTGCCCCCCCCTCAAGACCCCAGGGACTCTGCCTGTGTATGGCCCCATCAACTGTTGCACAGGTCATGGACTGGGCACAGGAGTGGGATGTCTGGGGAGAGGGGGGCAGGATTGAGGTCACCGAGTGTGTGACTGTCACCATGGCAGCCTGCAATGGCCTGGCACGGGGTGAATGCCTCTCTGAGGACCCCTCTGAGAGTCTCTTGGGCTCTGCTGGCTGCAGGACTTGGCACCCCGAGGCTCCCAGCAGTTTTGGGGCCACCTGCACCGCCCGTAATGGCCACGGGGGGGCAGTGCAAGATGCTCCACCGCCGCTCCCAGCAGCGGGCCGGGAACCGGCTCAGCCCTCGGCCGGAGCTCGGGCAGGGCTCTGCTCGCTCCGAGCCCACTGCCCTTCGAGCCTGCTTCTTGGTATCGCTCCGGCTCGCCAGAAAGAGAGGGGAGACATCTCATCTCTGGGTTTCCCCTGAGGGAGAGGTGTTTGTGTGACTGCAAAATTTACAGCTGTCTGCAGGGGCATGGTGCTTGGCAGGAGAGGATGGGCAGTGGCAGGGAGGGATGGATGGTGCCTGTCTGGGCCCTCTCAGTGCACTGCAGCTCATGGAGGAGAGGAGTGATCGCAGGCAGCCCCCAAGGGAGCAGGCTTGGGCCTGCTGCCAACATCTTTTCTGCTCCCTGCTCTTGTGCTGGCAGTCAGAGAAAAGCTGTGCCTTGGACTTCTAGGCTGGGACAAGCTTGGGGGTCCCTTGCAGGTGGCAGTGCTGACTGGGAATGCTGAGATGGCATCGAGTACCCTGGCTTCAGGACTGGGACAGGCTTGGGGTGGGGTGCAGTGTTTGAGCCCTCTCTTGGCACACCCTGGGTTAGGAAAGTCTGCAGCTGCCCAGCTGGGCAGTGCCGAGCTGGGAGGTATGGAGGGAAGTGATGGGCAGGGGATGGACCTCCATGCCAGGGTTTGTCATGGTATTTAGGGTAGGTAGGGGCTGGTTAAAGTCCCTTTAGATTCCTTACTTGGTGGAGGCAGCACCCACTCCAATAGTGTGAGATCAGGGAGGGGAATAAGGAATAAACCCAGGGTGGGGGGGTTCAGCCAAGTTGGTGCTGATATTGCCACTTGGATCATGTTCAAGGCTTTGAGCCCTTTGTGGCTGTGCCTGGGGGTACTGCAGCACTCTTATGGACTGGCACTGTGGCTGGAACCCTCCTCTTCCCTGGTGCTCTCCTAGGTGGAGTGACGTGCTGCTGCTCCTGCCTGCACACTGGGGACTTGTGCTGCTGCACAAGAGCCCAGGGAGGCCTCTGCAGTACTCAGGGATGTGGGGTACAGTCAGGCTGCCTGCAGGTGGGCCCTGAGTGAGCTCCCACCTTGTTCTCTCCTCCTGGCCCTGGACTTTGCATAAGGGAGGGTCCAAGGAGGCAGCTGCAGGCAAGGGTGTGAGTGGGATAGAGGGAGGCAGGCAGGGGCTGTTAATCAGCAATGCAGTTCTTCCAGGGACATTGAAGGAGGGGGTGACAGCCAAGGCCCAGTGGGGTCTTCTGGGGAGGATGTGTGTCCCTTTCTGTGAGTTCATGCAAAGCCCTGTGACTGCAGCACACCTGCAGCCCCTTTCCTGCCCAGAGCTGCTGGGCTGATGGTGGTGCTGACCAGCATCTCCCTGGTCTCAGAGCTGCCACAGGAGTGGCAGATGTGGATCCAAGCGTTACAGGGAGACCATCTCTTAAATCAGCTTTGGAAACACTCTCCAGCTGTTGGGTGATTCAGACCTGAGGAAGCTCTTGTATGCCTTAGAGCTGGGCTTGTTTCTACAAATAGTTTAGGTGATCTGAAAGTTTCTTTACAGCCTTTCCTTGAAACTGTGGTGAATCTGAAGAGGCAGGCAGGAGCGGGTAGTGTTATAGGCAAAGTGGAGTTGGACACGGGGGATGTCTGCTGTCAGCATCCCTGGGAACCCCTGGGCATATGCTATTCCATGCATTTGGGCAGCCCTGTGAGCATGGCATCACCCCAAATATGTGTGCTGCTGACTCTTGCATTAGCAAGGCTGTGTCCTTGTGTTCCTACAGCTGGGCTGCACATGGTCCCCTCTCCTCCCACAGCTCCTGTGGGTGACGAAAGGCAGGGGGTACGAAAGCATTTGTGTTGCCAAAAGAATTAACACCCTGCTGTTGTGCCCTATAAATCTTCTGAGTGTTAGAGGCTGGCTTTATTCCCCTGTGTTACAGTTTAATGGTTTCCGTTAGCAATAACCTGTCCCTGTGTTCTTGGTTATTGATTTAAGGTTTGTTGTGGAGGGTGTGAGAGTTGCAGAAAGGTGTTTCCCTGCTGTCCAGCCAGTGGCAAAGGCACTGTTGCAAAGAGGAGGCAGAAGCATGGAAAGCAGTGCACAGCAGCTCTCTGGAAGCAGGGGTGCTGGTGGAAGCTGTCTGGAGAAAACTGGGGACAGTTTCTGGGACAGCCAGAAAACTGGGCAAGGAGCAGCACTTGGAGCATATGCTTCACCCTGGCAAACAAGCCAGAGGTGAGGAGCAAAGATGAGGTTTTGTAGGAACCCCAGCTCTGTTGGAAACAAATCTGCTTCACCATAGGATAGCCAACCTTCCTCCTGCAAGCAGCAGCACCCTTTGCTGCCTATGAGAGTGGCTCTGCCCCGAGGTGCTGCAGCCCATGGCTGGGAGCCACGCAGAGGGTGCTTTATGAGAGGTCACTAAGCAGAGCTGGGGTTTTCACTCTGTTTCTCTTCAAAGCACTCTCAGCTTTTCCCTTTCTGTTCCTGCTACAGACTCCAATCTCCAGCAGCTGTCCCTTTCTGCCCCAGGCCCTGTTATCTACAGTCTTCTTCTGGACCAAATCTCTAAGGGATTGATGCTGATATCATATCTTCCTTCTCCCTTTCCATTTTAATTCTCTCTTGCATTAGTATGTTCTGAACATGATTTCCAAGCTAGAAGGCAGCTAGAAGGGCATCCAAATTGGTCTTTCATAGTGGGTAAAACCCACAAGATGAGGGACTTGTGTTCTGTGCATAAGCTGTTTTGGAGCCCACGTGCAGAAGGCAGTGGGGCAGCAGAAGAGTCTGACAGCAGCACTCCTTGCACATCTCTGCCCAGGGCTGAAGACTGCACAGCCCTTGTCTTCATTTCTTTGCAGAGCTCAACATTTTCTCAGCAACAGCACAGTCCCATATCCTCAGCTGCCAGGTGTGGAGTACTCACATTTCTGTGAGGTGGGTGTGCTTTCTCACACTTAGGATATTCACACTTAGAAGTTCAGCATACTCATCCTGAAAGTTGACAGGGACCCCTGTGGGCAGAGGTGCCAGGCAGGAACCTGGCTATGGTTCTTGCTGTTGACACCCATTCCTGGACCCTGAGACCACCAGTCCTTGAGATTCAGACTTACTCAATGCACCCAAGGGCTCAGAGCTCCTGACCCAAAGCAGAGGTTGCTGCTGTGGCACATCTGTGCCTCCCCAGCCTGGGTTCCCTTCACCAGGAGCCTCACAGGGGTACCCAGCTCCAGGGTGCCTGCTGAGAGTGGCCATGGCAGTCTGGTGCTGGGATCGATGCAGGTGGGCTCAGAGGAGCCCCAGAGAGCTGGGAGAGGTGCTCACCCCACTTTGGCCTGTAGCACCCTCAGCTTTGGGGCTCCCACACTCACCACACTTTCTCTGCTCTCTTACACATTCCTCATCCTAAATCCCTGCCTGCCTGCTTGTAAATAAATCCTAGAGGTCAGCCAGTGGTTGTGTGTCCTTTAAATCTGTGCTTGTAGAGCTGAGAGCCTGGGTTAATGCCCCTGTTCCCTCTCACAGCCGCTGCTGCAGTTACTGTGTGTGCTTGTGTTCGCATTGGAAAGTCCTCCAGGGTCACCCTGTAGTCCAGTGTCTGCAGCTGGGAGTAAACATGCAGTGAACATCCTGTTGGTGCCTCTAGTCTGGACATCTGCTCCTCTCACCTCACCAACCAGGTGCTACAAGTGCTTTCTGACTCCTCTCAGAAAAAGACCTGCAGCTGTAACATGCTACAGGAAGCAGGCAGGAAGATTAAGGGACCATTGGTCTGCAGCTTGGCAAGAGCAGAGAATTAATGAAAAAAAATTACATAAGGTCTAGAAAATAGATGTGAACTTGGGGAAGTAAAAATCCAAACCAAAACAAAACAAAAAGGCCCCAATCAAAACCACACACACACAAAAAATGCAACCGCAGTTTTTCTGTCAATCTAGGAAAATTCCCTCCTGACCCTAATCTGGCAATAGCATTAAGCCTGATGTGTGAGCAGACCTCTGGGACAGTAATGCTAGGAGCACCAATGCATGAGACCTAGAGCTTGCCTTTAGTTTCCCAAAGGAAGGAAAACCTCAGTACCTTTAGTAGCAAATTAAGAGGGAAATTATATTCTTCATCATCACAATGCCCAGCAGAAACCCAGAAGCCTGGGGTAAAGCAACATCTCCTCCAAACACCCCTTGTACTGCTGACTCCTTGGCCAACCTGGATCTGTATCCCAGGCTGAGCCGCCCATTTCCAGGGTTCCTTCACTTACAAATTAATGGAGGGAATTCTAACAAAGTGTGTGTTAAAATGATGCAGGTTTTTCTGCCTCATTACCCTTCTCAGAAGGCTGGTCCAGAACATTAATCCTGGCAGGGGTATAAGCTCTCTAATTCACCATCTAAACTTATTAAATTTTTTTTGCCATTATTGTACATCTTGCATATTTTCATAACAATTTTATTTATAATTTTCTTTTGGTGGTTCTTCAGAAATACATTTGTTCCCTCTCAGCCTGTCTGGTCAGAAGAAACCAAACTCTTTTAGTAGATTCTTAATCAGCTGATGTCTGATGTCTGATCAGCATCCAAATTGTTTTTCTCTGTGCAGTGGAAATTTATCCTTCCTGGATGTAGAGCTGCAAGGATATTCTGGAGGAAGTCTCACAATGCCTTGCGCAATGGCAATAATGTTTCTGTCTCTGCTAAAAATAACTTGTCTGATGCATCCTAGCATAGTGCCATTCCTTTTCCACAGAAGCATCATGCTGCTGCTTCATATTCATCCTTCAGTGCAGTAAGGTCTTTTTATTCCTTCGGAGCTTTCATTTCATCAGTTTGTAGCAAATGCCCTTGCTGCCGGTCCCCAAGTGTTTAATCTGCCCTTTCTGCCATTAAATTTCACCCTGCTTCCCTCATCCCTTGACAAGGTCAAGGTCCCCTTCTTCCCCTATGAGGAACTATTACTCTCAGCACTTGCAATACCTCCCAACCGTCTGCTCCCTCTGCATTTTGGGAGCTGGCACATGGCTCTTCTGAAATTACCAATGGATTTACTAGCCTGAATTTATTCTCAGAATCTGTGGTTCTGTCCTGCAGCCTGGTCATGCTTGTGTCTGATGCAGCCTGGCCAGTTTCTCCTGCATATCCTCTCCAACCTTGGGACAGATTTTCACCTAAGAAACCTTAGCAGCAGTTTCTTCTGATTTGTAGTGCACCATCCTTTACTTTGAATTGAGTGCCTCAGTCTAAGAAACTGGCAGCTCCATCTAAGGGATTATTTCCATTGCGCTGTTCCTGTTTCACTAGGTATCTCCTCACTCCCCATGCTCCCTTCATCACTTTTACTGAAACAGAGTTAAACCCACTTTTGGGGTTTGATTGCAGTTGGTTCATGTCTCCTCTCCCCTCACCTCTCTCCCTGCAGGGGTATATTTGGTGTCTGCTCCTCCCTACAGGTCTGTTCCCTGACTGATGGCGCAGGCTTATCGCTCAGTGAAGCTGTGTCTGAAAAGATGTTGTGGTTTATGTTATACTGAATCGATATGGAAATTTGCTTTCTGTCTTGTCAGAGGATATCTGAGTACTGCTATTCTGGCACAGTTTACTGCCTGGCATTCACTGTGAAATTAAAGACTCCTATAACTGCACAGTTTCTACTCTTTATCCATCTTGTAGCCTTGAGGACAGCACAGTTTATTCTCAAGGCTGTGTCTGGTGTATAAGTAGCCAGCCCCTGAGAATAAGGACCCTGTGCCACCCTTTCACACACCTCCTCAGGACTTATCTTATCCATAATTCCCTTTTATGTCCTTACAATGACCTGATTTACTAGCAGTGCTTCACGACTTCCTGCTCTCCTCCTACCAACCAGGTGCTGCCAGCCAGCTTCTCCTCCCGCTTATCTCAGCGGCTTTGTTCCAGGTGGCACACTCTGCCTGTGCCAAGCATTCCAACGCATGCTGGGATGCACCATCCTCTGGCTCAACACCTTTCCAGTATGCCAGCACTCTGGCTTGCCTGATGTGGCCACAGCAAATGACAAAACTTGGGCAGAAGCCTACAAAATCAGTAGCACAGGCTGTGACAAAATCTGAGGAGAAAAAGTTTGTATGAGGAATGGATGACTGAGATAAAGGACATGGTGTTTCCAGTTTAACCTCAAAAGATTCTGGTTATGGGATGACAGAGCCTTAGGTGATAAGGCTGGTTGGACAAATGGCTTAACACCTCTCAGCTTAATCGAAGGGAGACCCACAGGTCCGTGTGAAAATGCTAAACAAGGTAAATTGAGTGTGACTGGAAGGCTTAGTCGATGGGTGAGTTACAAGGTTGTGAAATTGTGTACGATATCAATATAGCACACAAGCACTGTTCCCAGGTGAACTGGTATTAGAAACTCCACCTTCAAATAGCATATTTTTAGAGGCAGGAAGTATGTAGAGAAGTAGCAGAAAATACACTTCTTCAGTTACCAAGAGACAGTTGGAGCTTGTCCCTAAGTAAAGCAGCTCTCCTTCAAGTACCTGGGGGTAAAGTAATTCCTGCATCCCACTCATTCACTAGAGCAATGCTGCATAAGCTCAGGAAGCAGGACTTTACAAGCTCTAGCCATGTGACCCAGAGCAGACATGACTGAGGGTGTAATTCAGGTGGCCTGGAGCACGATTTCTATCACCTATCAAAGGACTCGTGAAGGACGGTGTGGTGCAATGAAGATGTGGAGACTAGGCAATATCTGTGTATCAGAACTTCCAAGACCTGGGATTTCACTTAGCCTGTAGGCAAAGCACTTAATTTGTTATAAAAATTAAGTGAATAAGAGATGATCATAATGTTTGGGGAAACACCTGGTACAATGAATGAGAAACTACTTCAGGCTAAATTTATGGTTTTATAGGCTTTGAAGTCTGGCTAAGGGTCAGTTAGACCTCACTGTGGTCCATTTTCACCAGTGGACGAGAATGAGTTCTACTTACAATTTCATGTGAGTAAAAAGTCCTGCAGGATGTATCTGCTCATGAATTGGAGGAAAATTAATAAATCAGACTCCTCCGGATGCTGGTGGAGGCAGACTTCAGAGAAGGCAATGCTATTAATGGCCCAGATAAAAGGAATAGGTCAGAGCAGGACAGGATCTCTGGAGTGCCAATAGCAACCAGGGAAAGAGGGGACAGCAGCCAACACCACTTACTGCTATGGACAGGTGTTCTCTTAATCCCCATCTTTATCAACATCTCTAAACATTTCCATGCGACAGCAAGGCTGGTGAATCCATAACCCCTCCCAGATCCACAAGCTGGGCTCAGTTTTGTCTTTGTATTCTCTCTCTCCTGGTGCTTTGACTAGTAGCTAATTCCTCAGACCTCGGTGCTTCCCATTTGATGATTCACTTCAGAGCTATCTATTAATGAAGTGTAAGTTAACAGGGACTAAAACCTGATCTGGGACCCTCAGCCACCACCTTATTACTTCAACAATATCTCCCTCAGCATGCTGGAAGCCACATGTTGGAGTGAGGCAATTACAAGGCTGGACCCAAACTTGATAGAAATTTTACATATACCCATTGCTTTTAAACCACAGCTAAAAAACGTTTGGATGTCCACAATTGTACTTGTAGCCTGTAGTCAAGGTAATTTTTCTGCACTGTTCTTCCCTTAAAGCTCTCTGTTGGGCCTCTGAATCCCTATAGGCTTCCCCCTACTGTGTAAACATGTCTTTATTAGTAATCTTCATGTTTTTAAAAAGCTGCTCTTTGAAAATTAATTTGGCTGGCTTAAATGTGTTGGGTTGTGGGGTCTCATTATTTATTTATTCAACTTGGCAGACTTTGGGGTTTTCTGTATTTCTTCTTTGGTCATACTTATTCTTTTTTGTGGGTTTTTTGGTTTTTGGGTTTTTTTGTTTTTTTTCTTCTAAATGTCATCTTTGTTCTACTGTTCTAGTTTGAGTGATGCCATATTTAAAGCTTTAAATGAAAGGTCTCAATATCATTGCAAGCATTTGTCCATTCATTAGCTACCTAAAAATTCTTCTTAATTACTCTGCTGACTTCTACACTTATTCCCTTTGGAAGGAGAATATACTCACCTCCTTTTTAAATTACATTGCACTGCAGTGTACTTTTCTGTTGCTTTTTCCTCCCTGGCTATAATACTGGATTTGAGCACAGTGTGTTCATAAAGACAAGGTGACTCTTCATTATTACATTTCAAACTCCCTCCCATGTTCTACTCGTGACTAAATCAAGAGTTCATCCTCTGCTTGGTTCCTCTGAGTGGTCATTCTGAGAAATATCCACTTATGAGGGCTAAAAATGCAGTCTTTGCATCATTCTTTGACATGGTGTCTACCCACTCTGCACGGGGGAAATTAATGTCTCCCATTATCATTATGTTTTCTCCCCTGACAACCTCTCAAGTCCTTCAGATGCTTTTTATTCCACTATTCTAATCAGGTGGTCAATAGTTTATGCTCAGGATTGCTTAGGCACATGTCAATGCAAAATTGTTCTCTAGTAGTTTAAACAACATCCCAGGTGTGCTTTTTTCTCCCTGTTTTCCCCATCCTTTTCCTTTTCCTTTTCCTTTTCCTTTTCCTTTTCCTTTTCCTTTTCCTTTTCCTTTTCCGTTTCCTTTTCCTTCCTTTTCCTTTTTGAAAAACTTTTTCCTGATATCCAATCTATATTTCCCATGGTGCAGCTTGAGACTGTGTCCTCTGGTTCTGTCAGCTGCTGCCTGGTGAAAGAGACCAACCCCCACCTGACTACAACCACCTCTCAGGAAGTTGTAGAGAGTGATAAGGTCATCCTGAGTCTCCTTTTCTCCAGGCATTCAGAGCATGAGAACTTTTGTGCAGAACTTTTGCTGCAGTCTCAAGGCAAACATGTTGTGGACAACTTGACTGCTCCAGTTCCAGCTCTACCCTGGTTTCAGGTGAATGTTTCCTCATCCCCTAGAAACAGTTACAAGCTGACCTAGTGCTCACCTTGATTCAGGGCGCATCACCCTTCCTTTTATTACAAAGATGATCTTTTATAGTCCATTTATTCAACTGTCCAGCTTTCCTGTTCCTTTAATGGGGATAAACTCCCTGCTGTAAACCCCAGATTATTCCCATCGACCTTACAGATCTATTGCTTTCTATTTATATTAATATTATAATTTCTGACAACACATTGTCTTGTGCCCCAAAATCCATCCTAAACTTAATGATAATCTCTCTGCTTTCACACTGGTAGTCTGTCCATCTCCAGTGAAGCTGCTATTGCATGTGACAATAAATTCCTTTGAAAAAGGGATCAAATTGCTTCCCTCTTCATCCATCCTGCACACATTCCATAGTGTTTCTCAGGTTCCTGCCCAGCAGTGTAAGTCAGTGTTTCCCAGTGTTATTTGTGGATCATTGTATATGTTGCTCTGTGCTGTTAATGCCTTCTTGTCTTCCAGACTCATCTCTTGCAGGATGTATGATTGTACTCATTGTGTCAAAACCTGGCACACGAACTTTGCTTGGATGGAGTGACTTTGGGCACTGAAAAAATGCTAAATATGTTGTCAAAAGTTAATTTTGTATCTCTTCTCACTGACTTGGGTAGACTTTCCAAAGTGCAGTGTTCCTTTTGCTGGACACTCAGTCTCCTTAGCCTGTGATCAGTCATGACCTCCTCCATGATGTCACTTTCTACCTCGCTAGGATTTATTTCAGTGTAGGCTCACACACTTTTGTATGAGCTCCTCCCTGCAGTGGGCATGGCACAAGCACTTGGACTTGGCTTGCATTATTTTAACTGTGTAATCCAGTTTGCTGCAGGGAATAATCCTGTTCTGGCAAGAAAATGAAAAGTTAGTATCTCTCTCTCATTGCTATAAATCATTTAACAAAGGTGATATATTGGAAGCATGCCACATTCCTCAGAAGAAGGCATGTTTCCCCCTAACTTTCAGTGAGGTCTCATTTGTTGCTCCACTTGAAGGGATGTAGTTTGTGTTTGCTTCTGCTTGTCTGGGGCTTCTCAGAGGACTAGGTCACTCCCATCCAAAAGCTTTCAGTCTGGATAGAAGCAGAGTTTGTGTGATATGATAAATATACTTTGCTGATCATGGGGAGAGGGTTACAAAATTGAATTTGTGCCTTTTTCTCACTTGTCTTTGTTCATACTTATGGTTCAGTGCTTCCTTCCTGAGACTGTGGTACTTCACACTTGCACAAGACAGATATCTTTCTCACAGTTCTTTTCTTCCCACACTATCTCTCCACAGCAGGAGCTCTGCCTAATCTGGGCCCTCTCCAGTATGTGAGGTATTACCCTAGGGAGAAATCCCAGCCTCCTGCTCTGGGACCCACCACAAGGGCTGACTGAAGCCAAGGAAGCTACCACATGTCCACAGAATCTTTTGTACCCTGTCTCTAAGGGGTCAATCACTGACCTGTAGGTTTGCATGCACTTGGCCACGTGCTGCTGCCTGGAGCAGATGGACAGAAAAGGTTTTGCTGAAATACTCACTTAAGAATGAGGATAGTCCAAGGCTGCTTGTGCAAGTCTCAATTTCCTGCAGCTGGTCCCTTTCATGCAGATATCTGCTGTGCTGATGGAGAAGGTGCCATGTTCTGAATGGCGTTGCCTTGAACACTGGCTATACAAGAATCAGGCAAAACAGCAATTTAGAGTCTATCCCCTTCTCCCATTCTGGTGTATTCCTTCTGCAGGACCACAGAAGGGGGCAATTAATGGGACAAGAGGGTAAATCATGTTTGTACTGAGTCCCATAAAGGTCATGTGATTCTATAGGACCACTTTTAACTCTCACTGTTTCCCCACCTCTGGCATCTCTGGGGCTGTAATGATATTGGGTGTGGAGCAAGACTGTGAGAAGAAAGGTTTCTGCTCAAATGTCTTCCTGAGTGTTTTCTGTTCTTATGGCAAAACGGATGTTAGAGAGACCTGCTGTAGGATCTGCCCTGAAAGTCTTACCTCTGAGATGCCAGGCCCCGCTCAGTGTTAAGGGAAATTGTCTGCAGCTCATTAACATCAAAGCATTTTCTCCACTGGGCTGGGCAGCTCGGTAGTAACCAGCGGACAGACCAGAGCACAGCTACGCTCTCCACTAAGCTTTGCCTGCAAACAATTAACATCAAAGGGGAGCCACCGTGAAACAGGGGGAAAACAACATTTCAAATGTAGCAAATCCCACGGCTCATGGGAAATGGGGGGAGGCCAAAGCTGTGTCCCAGCTAGAGAGCTTCTGCTGAGACGTTTACAGGAGCAAGGACAGGAGTGGCTGCTGGGACCTGCTGATGGTCCTGGTCAGGAAAATGGTGGATCTGCTTTGCTTTAACAAACCTGCCTGACCATGTTGGTGGCAGCACAGTGCAAGCTGTGGTTTATCAAACTTGCTCCAGCCTAACTCTAGGATCAAGTCAGATCTGCCTGTTGCCTTGGTAGTTTCATGATTACCTAGCTGTCACTCTTGATGAGACTCTTGAGGCCAGTCCCACTGCTCTTGATACCCCTTTTCTCCATCTCCCTGAACACAAAAGTTTTAGCTTGTGATTCTAGATGATGCTGCTCTTTTATAAAGTGGACCTTGGCCCTTTGTTTGCCTCTCCTCACAGGAGGCCTGGAGTATGAAACTATTTTTTAGATTACAGGACTGTTGCCTTTCTCTAGCCCTCAAACACCTTCTCCTGCTTTATGTACTGGATCTTCTGGTTCATGCTTTCCTCATCCTCTTCCTCCCTGCTTTGGTGGTGGGTAAGAAATCCAAATTATTGGTAGTTATCACGCTACCAGTCTGTGGTTAGCCCTGGGGAGGGCAACACATTATAGAAAATTAATTAATTTTTATATGGGTCCCAGTCAGGTATTAGAAGCTTTATGGTAGGTTCAATACCAGCACAGGGTAGAACCGTGGGGCTGTCTCACAGTTTGCTGTCTAAACATCAGTCTAAGAACAGAGGATTGCAAAAAAATCCAAAACTAGAACTCTCTAATAATTAGTGCTGGGAGTTTACCCACTGTTCCAGCTGCCATGCAGACTTCAGATAGAAGTTACCTGCTGGAGTTTAGACCATTCATGTTGTAATCCCTTTATTTAAGTTATCTACCTCTCAGGAAATGCACACTTCTGTGATTAGTACAGTGCCTAACAGACTTAGGAACTCAGGCTCTAGTGAAAGACATGCCCGGACTTTGAGTTGAATAGAGATTCCCCACTTCTGGATGTGAAGACATGCAGGCCACAATGGCTGATCACACTGAAAAGAGGGTGGGATGGAACAAAGACCAGGATACCATCAACAATGGGAATGAGATGCAGCTAAGGGGATCATTCCTGAGCAGGGGTGCCCAAAGAGCTTTCCTGCTCTTTGTGGTATAGAAATTCTCCATAGGTCATGCTTTCCTTGTTTTCACTGTTAATGGTTTTCAAACCAGGACTGGGATTCCCTAAACCTGTCTGGTCTGCTCATGAAAACAAGCTTCACCTTGCCCTCCTCACATGGAAGCTGCATCTTGAAATGGGCTTTTGCCTCTTGCTACTCTGGTTGCTGTCTGCTCTACCAAGTTCCACCTCCTGCACTTAGAAATCATCCTCTGACTTCCTCCAGGAGAGTCTGAGAGCCAACCAATAATCCTTGCTTATACTGCCATTGGCCTTCAGATAGCTCTGTCCATCTTTTCCCACTGCAGCTTCCCTGGTAGATTGGCAGGGTAAGTACACCTTGGGTTTGCATTCCCTTTGCTGGATTAGCCAAACAGAGCTGTCCTGATCTCGTTTTGTAGGACAGGTTCATTGCTCTCCCACCTGCCCACACCAAGTGCCTCTTGGTGTTTCCTTTGAACAGGACAGAAGGCTTACTGCAGCTACAACAGCACCTGAACAGTAGCTCTTTCTGTACTGTTTCTTTTAGTACTTTCTGTCCAGGCAATACTTTATCTAGGACATCCTAATACTGCAGCTGCATTTGACCAGCCAACTTTGAACTCCATGCCTTTTTAACTCCCTAATCATGTGTGGCTAGGCAAGATGAGGGTAATGGCTCCAGTGGTTAGGATAGGGAAATAAAGGCTCATAAACCTTCATCTCTAGCCTTATGGCAAAGTTTGTTGTAAGAGATTTCACTTTTCAGTCTTATCCCCTGACCTTGAAAGAAGTAGGTACTGGTGTTCTTGTCCTCCTGCACAGGCACAAGGCAGTGCCATGCTTTCCCTAGACTGTCAGTGTATTCCCTGCTTGCTGTCATCATTGTTACTACATCACCAGTGCCCGTTCAACATCTGAGCTCACCTGGAGGGAGGGCCTTGTGCTTGTGGTGCAAGGCTGCAGCACAGGAAGTGGCCAAGTCGTGGAGCTGTCTCTGCAGGACCTCCCGGACACTGCAGGCACACGTGCCTTCCCTCTGCATCATGGCCACCAACAGAACTGGTGGTTTTATAACTACACGGTGGAGCAGATGAGATTTCATCTCTTCCTGATGGAAAACCATGTGATCTGAAATGGCCCCTCAAGGAAGGATTGCAGCTCTGGGCACAGTGAACCCTCAGGAGTGGGCTGTCCCCTCAGGAAACAGCGTCCCCTCAGGACACGGTGACCCCTCACGGGTGGCACGTCCCCTCAGGACACAGTGTCCTCTCACGGGTGGCACGTCCTCTCAGGACACAGTGTCCCCTCAGGACATAGTGTCCCCTCACGGGTGGCACATCCCCTCAGGACACGGCGACCTCTCAGAGCACGCTGACCCCTCAGGGCGTTCCCGCGCCCTCACGAGAGGCTCCGGGTTTGCACAGCGCCCCCTCGCGCACGGGTGCCGCGCGGCCGCACGTGCGAGCCGCTGGGGGACGGGCGGCGCATGCGCGGGGCGGGAAGAGCGCCGAGCGCGAGTGGGCGTGCCAGAGCGCGGCGCGCGCGGCCCTCCCTCCCTCCCCCCCGCCCCGCCGGCCGCCACCGCCCCCGCCCCGCCCCCGCCCAGAAGATGGCGAGCCCGTGCGGGCGGCAGCAGTGCTCCATCCAGAGGCGCGGCGTCCGCCACCAGCTCGATTCGTGGCGTCACAAGCTCATTCACTGTGTAGGTGAGGGACGGCGGCGCGGCGGGGAGGCCGGGCCGGGCCCCGCGGCGGCGGGAGGCTCCGCCGGAGCGGGGGCCGTGAGGCGAGCGGCGCCGCGGCCTGCGGGCCCGCCCCGCTCCCCCTCCCCGTCTGCCGCCGTGAGGCGCCGCGCCGGGCCGGGCCCCGCCCTGCGCCGAAGGGGGGGAGCCGGGAGGGGGTCCTGCCCTGCCCTTTTGTGCGGCCCCTGTCAGCGCCGCGCCCGCTCCTCCCCGCTCGGCACGGCCCGGCCCGGCCGCGGCCCCTTCAAACTTGTTTACGGCGGGGCCGCGCCCGGCGGCGGCGAGCGGCCCGCCTGTCACTGCCCGGGGGCGAGCGGGGGCCGGCCCGCCTGCCCCCGGCCCGGCGAGGCGGGAGGGAGCGAGGCCGCGGAACCGGCGGGAGGAGCGGCGGGGGAGGCGGAAAGTTGTGGATGGCGGTGCTGGATTGACGCCGTGAATCCGGAGCGGGGCCGCGGGGTTAAAAGGATGTGTGATTGCTTTTCTGTTCTCCCTCCACCTCCTTTTTTTTCCCTCCCTCCTCCTCTTTGCGCGTTTCTTGTTGAGTAGGCTCCCTGCAATCGAATGTCTGGGGTTTTGAAAAGGAAGTCCCTTTCATCTCGAGTAACTTTTTCCATTCAAAATACAGATTTTGTCCTCTTATCTTTCCCTGCTTAGAAATTGAAACCTTTTCAGTGGGACCCAACATTCACATAAATGTCAGCTCTAGGCCAGTAATTCAGTGTCTCCGAAGAAAAAAGGTTTGAGAACAGTAGACTGTGAACTTGCAGAGTAATCGTAAAAATCCCTGTCTAGAGCATTGGTATGTTTCATCTTGTTTGGCCTTCTGTTTCTAATTGAGCGCAAATCCTCGTTTTATTTTTAAATATGCAAATATGGCCATAATCTGCCAGTGACTGCTCAGCATAGGTAATCTGTAATAACAGTCACAGATTCACTTTAGTTCCTTGTGTGCACAGTTAAACCTCTTATTGTCAGTTAGCTCAGCATCCCAGTTCATTATCAGGGATTTGAAACACCATTTTTGGTTACACCAGGATGTGTAACTGCTGTGTATATTTTTGGCTTCATCTAGATGTTTAAATTTCTGTAATACAAAAGTGTGCTCTAGATGCTTGTTAATTTCAGATTAATTCAAGCAATTAATTTGTTTTATATATGAAGCAACTGAAGGGCAATATGTTACTGAGAAACTCCTACTACATAAAAGTGTTGAGTTTTCTTTCCAGCGAATAATTGATATTTCTAAACTCAGTTTGCGGGATTTTATTTTGATTCTATCTTTTCTACATTTTATTCCATGTCTGCTTGAACCAGATTTATTTTACTTCTGTCTCTTTTTCTCAATTCCTCTTACCTCAGGCTGCTGGGGTTCAGCTGTTCTGGTCCTTTCTAAACTCTCTATTTGCAGCATGGCATCTCATCTTCCTCTCAGTCCCTGCTGCTCTAGCACTGGCTCCAGTGGAGCTGTCCTACTGCTCAGAGTTTAACATAGCTGTGAGGAGTAAATTTGGAGGGAAGGAAAGAACCAAAAAGGAAGTTTCAAAGCTGCTGTTGAAGATACTGTGTTGGGATGAAATGCAGGAATTGTCTCTATTCATAGTGCTGCTCTTTGGGAAAATCCTGGGTAGAAAGAGAAGTTTCTGTCTGCAGACTCAAGGGAAACACTACATGATTGAAGTTCTTAGCAACCCTAAGTGCTAAAACTTAAAACAAACACCCCACCTCCACCCCCATTAATACACACCCTGTTCCATTTCCCTAAAGCCATTTAAATTGCCAGCTTCTGGTGAAGTTGCTTCCTCCCCTCGTCTCTTGCATATCTCTTCCTCATACCTAAATTTGATACGTTTTCTTCTTCCAAAAGATTTCTCTCTCTGAAAGTCCCTCTGTGTGTTTAACAAAGGGTACTGAGAAAGCTTTTAAGCACAGAATTGAAGGGGTTTTTTTGGAGGTAAAGTACAAAACCATTTTAAAAAAATAAAGTCCAAAGTGTAACAGTGCTCTGTGACTTTTATCTTGATGGCAGTGTGTCGTAAATAGTTTCAGCTTCAAATTGATCACTTTTATGAGGTTTCAGGACCTGCCTCGTTCCTACTATGAATCTTGCATAAATTGTTGGGTCATGTAAATGTGTTGTTACCTTTTTTGTTTTCATATTTTTATAAAATTATAAAGGATTTATTGCACTTGCCCACAATCTCCGGCTGAAATTATGTTGTGATCATAACCCCTTGCTCTAAATATATACCTCTGTCATCTTTTTAAGTGAATTTTGACAATATTCCGTGAGATTTGGAAGTAGACTGTTAAATGATATAGTCTTCTGTTTCACCTTGGTTGTTTGTAGAAGTCTTTGAGAATTTTTTCCTGTAATAAACACTCTACTTTCCAGTATTTATGCACCAGGATGTGAAAATCTGTCTTGTAGTAATCAGACATACTCATTCATATTTAGTTCTGAAAATAAATGAGGTGTGTGGGATTTTCCGTGTTAACATCATTCCCTGAAAAGTCATTCTAATACCACACCATGTGGCATTCAGAAAAATATACCTGTGGTTTGAACTAGTGCATTTGGCAATAAATATGGCTTAAGTAATTCACTTTCCCCTCTGGTTTCTTGCTTCTGCAGTTTTCTGCTCCTTTGGACTGTGGGTTCATGACAATTTGTCAAACTAAGCTTGTGCTCTTAAGGGAGCAAAACCACAGAGGGACTGACAGACCACCTGCCCACAAGGAGCCAATTCAGGGGAGCTGCCCTGGCAGAAAACATCTTTTGGAGGGAGTAGAATAATTTTATTCTGGTCTAGAAGGTCAAGCAAATACCAGCACTAGCACGAGGAAGAGTGTGAGAATGCAGAGCTGGTGGAAAATAAAAGAGTGACAACAAGGCAGCAGAGATACAGATAAACTTGAACTGCCATAGAGTTGCATCTTTGCAACCTCCCAGTGTGGCCTTTTGTGGGAGGTAGCTCAGGAACTGATCTGGCTGAAACCTTCCTTCACTGTCATGCATTTCATCCCCTTCCTGTGAGGAGGAAGATGGTGAGGCTGGTGCAGCTCACACAGGTCGGTGGGCAGTTCCCTTGATCAGTGCTGAAATTGAGGGAGCAGCCTGCCATGGCCTGGAGGTGAAGGGAGTGTGGAGAAGGGGTGTCTAAGCTCTCTCAGCAGTGAGGTGCAATGGGACTGTGACACAGGGCAGGGTAGCTGGGACTGCTGCATGGATCAGGGTGCCCTGGTGGCACTTTGTGGGGACACAGTCTGCCAGAGCACAGCTATGTGATGCTGCCATTTATGTTCTCTGTACCAGTCTTGAGTGCTGGCATCTTTTTCAGTGGTCAAAAGCAGACACCTAGACATAAAGGCATGTGGTGATTTTAATTTATTTTTCCTTCTCCCAGCCTCTAATCATCTTGTGTTCAACGGTTGATGAGATTGGATCTGCTAAGGAATGGGGAGTTTGAGGAATGGAATAACCCAGAGATCTGTGGAACCCTCCTGCCACCTTTGCTACAGGCAGCTAACAGCATGGCAGTGCTGCGATCACTGGAGTAGTGGGAGGGGATCGCATGCATTTCTTCTAGCTGGTGATGCTTGGCCCTTTGTTAAATATTACCTGTACTCTTGGAGAGTCTCTGACTGAATTATGCTCTGTGCTGGGGGTGTGGGGGCAGGGAGAGAATGGTTCAGTACCCTTCAGAAGTGATCCTAGTTTTGGGAGCAAAATGAGGATTTCAATGGAAGACCTGTAACATTCTCATCAGATTTCCAATCATCTTGAGCTCTGCCAGTGTTTCATTTAGGTGCTGCTTAGCTGTTAAAGTTATTGCTGCTGATTAAATACTGCAACTTAAGTACCTGATCTCTTTCTGTTTAGTTCATTGTATGCTGGTGGTCTTCTGTGACCTTGGATGCTTAGGATTAAAGTGTGGATTCTGAGGAAGAAATATGATATATCAGGAAGTGTTAGAATACAATAATAATCAAGAGAAGGTGTATAGCAGTTGAATAATTCTGAAATCTTTATTACTTTCCTTATCTTGATTATGGCTGCTGTATAGCTCCAGCCTGTGTGTGATAGGAATTAGCTGCTGCTTCCACAGTTAGCTGTGTTACCTTGTTTTGGAAGTAGGCTCGAGTCTTCGAGTGTTTAACGTGGTTCTAGTTCAAAGGTCAGATTGTATTTCTTTGTTCCAAAATGAGAAAGCTTATTATAGCTGTGGTGTTGATGAAAAATAATAATAAAAAGCAAGTTAAAGTTTAAATGTAGGGCTGTTCTATCCTGATGTTTGTTTTAGATACACCCCCAGCCTTGTCCCCAGCAAATATGAGTGGTACTGTTTGCCTTATCTCAACCTGCTTGCAACGTAGCTGCAGATTGTGGCTTCTTTTATTAATATAAATCCATTGTACAGCAATTTTACAATTTAGTAGCTGAAGGCTTGTTCAAGATCTGTTCTGTGCTCCCAATATTTCTGCTTGTTGGCAGTATGAGTAGAGGGAAGGAGAATTACCCTTTTATTACAAAGGTATGCCAGGAAGAGATTGAGGCAACTATCATTTAAAAATTAAAATCTTTCGTTGGAAAGAGTAAAATTTACAGTGTGGCTTTTAGTTTTACTTTAAATGTGCATGGAAGGACAGTATGTATCTGAGGAGCAGGAGAAGTTGAAGTGCGGGGGTTGAATCTTGATCAGTTTCAAATTCAAATTCTTTGAATTCACTACAAGTCACCCTGGATTTGCCCTTGTTTCCCTGCTTGCACATGAAGAATAACTCCTGTTCTTTCAGGGATGATGTCAACCAATCAAAAGCATACTCAAAAAATTATTGATAATCACTTTGAGTGATACCGTCTTGTTCTTCTGATGCCTGCGACATGAAATTTCACACTAGGACTAATAATTTGGGTTTCTTTCACATTTCAACAAAAACATATTTTAATTTGTGTGAGGTAATAGCAATGATTGCAAGGTGGGATATTTCCTTCTTGGGATATGTTTGTCCTGCAGCAAGTATAGGCATTTGGACTTTTTAACTAAGAAATAATGACATTCAGAATTCATCCACTCTAATAGAACTTACAGAACTTACAGTAATCCATTCCATGCATGTAGAAAATAGTAAAAATCCACCTAGATAAACTCTATTTAGCATTTATGTTGGGATGTCTATATTACAGATTTACAGCTTTGTGGTACAGTACCATTTTAAAAGAGTACCTGAAGGACTGTTCCAAAATTTTAAGCCATTTCTTGACAGTTTGTGCCATATGTTGATGATAGTCCAGATGCTGTTATGTATAGAAGTCCAGTAACTGCACTTTAATGAATAATGGGTGATAAAAGAATCCCAATTTCTGTGCTCAGTTGTCTAAATCCTCATTGCATGGTACTTTAGTGACTCAACAGTCTGCCATCTTAGGCTATTGTACATCCAGGCAAGTACTGGCATGTGTCCTTACAGGGTTTTGGGGGTTTGCTTTGTTTTTGTCTGAGAACTTATGTTCTTTCACTGCTATTGTAAAATCACAACGAGAATGCTTCCTAGAAATCAGTTTAGGCAAAGTTTGAGGAAAAACAAGCATTTAATAGGGTTAAAGAGAATTAGCCCTGTCTTACAGGTTGGGGCAGAGCAAACACTGCTGCAGTATTTTACAGGAGACTTTCCAATCCTCTTCCTCACCCTTCTATGTATACGTGTTTTCACTCTGAGGAGGATGAGGCTTTGGTTCTCAAAGTTTGCTGGGATGGATATTTATAAATCTCCGAGAAATACAAAGCTTTTGGGATTTTCTGAGAGCAGGATTGGATGGGATGGGATGGGCTGAGCCAATTTAGGGTCTTCCTCTGGCTAAGAGGGGCATTAGTGCTTATTTTTACTAAACTGACAGAAGTCTGCAAAAGCAGCTCCTCTTCTGGTGATGTGCAGTACCCTGAGTCATCTTAGGTGGGAATGAGATGATCAGGAGAGCTCATCTGAAACGCTGATGGGGTCACATCTGTGGGGGGAAGGGAAGTGGGCAGAATAGTCTGTTCCAAAGACACAGAGTCTTCTAGTTTGTGTCTTGTTTCTTATAACCACGCTACAGACTGTGGTTATGTTTGACAGTAGTGCTGTCTAAACTGGCTTAAATAGTCCCCTCTGTTCAAGCACAGCTATGTGTAGCAGCTGGGTGCTACACATAGGTTTTTTTTTTGGCTACAACATCTGCAGAGGAAGAAGAGGTGCAGAGAGTGAGGAGTTGAGACTATTCAACTGGTATTGTCACACATGCAGAAATACATCTTTAACTGAGTAGGTGTTAGTTTTTGTGTGCTTCATGTTCATTGCAGAAGTGGGAAGATGGAAGCAATCTCCCTCTTCATGCTCTCTCCCTGATAATGTACTGTGGGCTTTGCTTTCCTAACCAATTTCTCTTTAATAAAGTTGCAGCTTTATACCTCCTCTCCTTGTATCTCTGCAGGCCTCTGGGGTTTCTCATTTCTCTCTGATAAATCTGCATGGCCATTTTGGGAAATGAGAGCTTCAGCTTCTTTCTGTTTCTCTTGATGAATGCCTTACTGTTATTTCTCTGGATATCTTTAACTCATTTACCTTCTTCCTCAGATTTAGTTCATCTTGTATGTTGTGTGTAGTATCACATGCTCTTTATGGTGAGTTGACAAAAAATTGAACTCTCAAAGCTACGTAGGACATTTGAGTTACGCATCAGTGCTGCTGACACATGAAAGATGAAGTAGAGGTTACGGTTTTGTGACGTTTCTGCAGGATGCCAGTTCCTCTGTGGTAAAATTGCTGCTAGATGATGTCTCCATCTGGTTTTTTCCACTGTTCTTACAGAGAAGAGAAAGGATGGTACTCCTCTTGCATTTTCTAGGAGGGGTGGCAAAGTGGCTGCACAGGGAAGACTTGCAAGAAGACAAAGGATGTTCCTTATGCCCTGAGGACCATGATATTTTATGGGAGGGAGGAGAGGGGGAGAAAAGAGGACTGGACAAGAGCCTAGTATTCATTAACAAAGGAAGCTTTCAGAAGCTGAATCCAGCAGCGTGGAAAGACATCAGAGGCCACCAGACAATCTTAACTCTTGAGCTGAGTTTACTAATGAAAACTTTCCTGGTTGTCTTTGATTGCTTTTTGCATACACCTATAGTACAGATGTTTCAGTGTGTAACTGGAGAGGTGAGTCCATCTGATGTCCTTTGCCCTCTGCTGCTGCAGGGGTGCTGGTCGTTCTGAAAATGTATTAACTGCCAGAGTAGGAAGAGGAACAGGTACTCAAGACTCACAGTTCTTCATTTCTTTATTTCTTTTTTTGTTGGTTGCCCTAACAAAAGGATGTGAAAGCTTCAGCCCACAGCCTGTAGTTCCCTGCTCTGATAATACTTGGAGGCTGGTTCTCAGCACTGAGACTCCCGTGCTTGTTGTAGTGTGTGCAGTGAGTCTGTAGCAATGCGCTCTTTGGCTCCCTTTGCTGCTGTGTTTGTGTGACAGGAGGCAGCTTGCTGTGTTACCTGTGTAATAAACTCCTGAGTTCAGCCTGCAGCCTTGCAAGGACAGGATAGTCCTGCAGCTGTTAAACTTCCCACAGAGGTTCATTCTCCAGGGAGATTCATGTACACAAAGCCCTTTGGTGGTGTGCCTGTGCTCTGTGTGCTGGCTGACTCGCAGGTCAGTTTTGAAACGTTGTCGCAGGTTAGTCAGAGTGATGGAGTTCTGTGCTTGTGCACTTCACATGGAGAGTCTTGTGGTCAGATGAGTCCTCTCAGCCTGTGCCTTGTGTCCTGTAGTCTTAGGTTTCTGGAGAAATATTTTTATATATTTGAATTGATAAAATGGATTGACTTTGGTTTAAACAGCAGCCTGGCTTGCTTCTTGTCTTCTTTGGGAGTTATTTGGTCCTCAGTGTGAACAAGTTGAAGATAAGCTAGTGTTACTGAAGTTTGGTCATCTCCTGGGTTAAGGTGTGTCATTGTGACAAAAATGATGAGAGCTGCTGTGTAGGTGATGCTTTATCATAACTTTAAGATGTGTTTCTGAGAACATGCATAAAGAAAATTTTTGCACAAGTGGATGCTTAACTTCCATTTCATTCTGCAGAAGCAAGAGAATAGGAAAGCATGGAGGTAATTTCTTTTTCTGATCTAAACCAACTTAAAAGCGATCTTCTAAAAGCAGTGATTCCATTTACATCCTTCAGAATAGGAGGAGCACTGCTATTTATCCCTAGCTTTCTCTTCTATTTTAAAGTCATTAGTGAAACTTAAGTTTATATGATACCAGAATCTCTCTTCTGGGGTTTCTCTCAAGGGTCTTACTTTTATCTTATGAGGAAAAAAAACATCTAACAGTGGTCACTTCCAAATGAGCAGTGAAAAAACTTTTCTTAAAAAAAAACTACTGCTCTTTCTTGTCAGTGATCATTTCTTGATCTAATTGTCCTCTTTGGTAAGGAAGAGGAGTGTTCCTTGCTGGTTTTAAATGTCCTTTGGAAAAGTTGTGCTCTTATTCAACTAGAAATTGAAAGTTTCAGTTACCTTAGTGGTTATTCTTTATCTGCATGCTGTACCTTACTATCTTTCAAAATATTACAAGATTAGGAAAAGGATGAAGACATGTGAGGGAACATATTGCAGAATGTGTTGTGTAAGACAAGTGCACTGAGTCTTTGTCAAAACGAAGTGTCAAAGTCTCTTGGAGGGGGAAAAAGTAGTTTTTTCCCTGAAATATTTCCCATGAATGTTTAGTTTATTCTAACTTATACTTCATGGCAAAATTGTATCAAGTATAACACTAAATTTGGTATTTCTGGTTAAATGCCTAACTACTGCCCACACATTTCTCTTGGGTTTTTTATACTTTTCTGTCATCCTTGTCAGTCCCGTGCATTCATACAAAATAAGAAAAACGTAATCATCTGTAACTGTATGGTAAAATGCTGTGAGAACCTAGTTTGTGTATCTTACAGGAGTATTTTTGTAAACTCCTCACAAAATCTAGTGCCTTGGTCTTGCCTCTGCAGTTTTCCTTGAGTGATGTACAGTCATTTGGGAATGAATGGCTTTAATGCTCAGTTGGCATAGGCCATGCAGAGATCCATTTTGCATATGATCTTTTGAATTCAGCAGGGATGCTGCATTTATTTCTTGAACAAGCCTAAACCATTGAGAGAACTGTGTTTTGCCAGAGCTCTCTTAAAACAGTGTTTTTCAATCTGAAGTTGGCAAGAAGCAACTGTGGAAAAACAAGGCTACTGCCAATAGTTTAAATTGTGTGGCATTTTATGCTTTTCAGGGTTCCACAACTTGAAAATTACTGCTCTAAATGATTTGTAAATGAGGGCTATTTTTCCTTTCCAAAGTGGCTGTAGGTGTTAAGGAGTATGAGCTGATACTTAGTGATCCATTAGATTAGGACTGATTTTTATCTTTCCTTCCCCTTCTCATACTTTGCTATTTAAAAGTATATTTTATCCAAAAATGGATATCATGGTGGATACTAAGTCTGGAAAACTTCAGTTTGAAAGCTGACTTCTGAAAAAAGGTTAGAGTGGTGTTAAGTAGGTCTGTTTACAGAAGTGCACTCTGTGAATGTAGAGCTTCTGTATTTTCCCTTCCAAGAATCTTGCTATGAAGGCCAAACTCCTGCTAGTTGGTGTTAGATCTGAAGATTTCATTGCATTCCTCCCTTACATGATTGTGAAAGAACTTTAAATGTGCAGACTTGAGAGCAAACTGAGGTAGTCTCCATGCAGTGCATTGGCAGATGCCCTGAACCAGCAGGTAAACCACCTTTCAGGTCTCAGGAGGACATGGATTTATTTATTTTAATGACTAGAAGGCATTTGAAGTATGGGATGGACGCTAAGCTCTTTGCTAATCCTTTGGTGCACTGCTGTTCTGGGTTTCAGAACCCAAATAGTTTCCATCCTGGCCACTGTCCACCTGACTTTTTTTGCTAGAACCATAGCTGAGGTCACAGTTTGAGCATGCTAGAAGTACAAGATTGAATAGAGTTCAGAGGTTACTCTGCTCAACAAGTTACTCAGTTTTAAAATAGATTAAAATTTGACTTGGTAAGTTAAAGATGCTGCAAAACTGTAGTTGACTTTGCCATGGAGGCTGTGCTCCTTTCCTATGACAGATTGGTTCTTGTTCTTAAATCATCTGTTTGCCTGTGACTAATCTTGAATTTGTATCTTTCTGCTGCTTTGAAGTGAATTCTGTGCTCCGAATAAGAACAGCAGAGAGGGCTTTATATTTTTTCAGCTCCTTGTAGCCCAAGGACTGCTCCTGGCCCTAGGGTAGGAAATGCCTTACACAGCTTGGTGTATGAGGGGAGGTGCTTGAGAGGAAGGCAAGAAGTCGATCACAGCTGCTTTGGTCTATACTTACTGGCATGGTGATGAACTTTAGCACCTAAATGCGCTTGTGATGACACCTCACAAACTTCAGAAAGTAAGCAGTTATTTTTGGAAACTTTTTTCCCCTCAGGACTAAAACTACTAAACCTACTTAAAAAAAAGTCTATGCAAAAGCACTTTTTCTCAAGAAATTGACACCTTCTGCTTATTGTGTTTGTGGGCATTTCAGCATCCCAACCCTATATCCCTCTTGATGTTCCTTCTTGTCTTTCTAGTGTCTGAAAGTTGGAGGGCTTTCCCTTGTTGTAGGGAAGAAGAATAGTTATTTCCTATTCAGCTAGAGGAAAGGGATAAGCAATCCTGTGATCTTATATTGCCATGGTGCTGCCTAGGGGGGTCTTCATGATTGTGCTGGTAAGCAGCAAACAGAGCTAATTTCTGAGTTGGTTTGTACTAGGAGACTTGAAGGGTTAAGGGTGCTGAATTTATTTTGCAGTTTTGAGATTCTGTCGGAGGTGTCAAAATTTTTTTTAATAAATAAATAAGTCATGCTCTGAACACTGGTTTGCTGGCCCGTAGTTTTGCTGGTGTAGCTCTATTTGGCCTGTTAAACGAGCCTTGCTTGGTCTTATCCTATGCAAGCTGTTCCAGCTCCAGAGCTCAGTCCCCAAGGGGACTGGGTGCCAGAAGCCAGCTCGCTCTCAGACCAAGGCCGCGGGTCAGCCCCTAGCAAGCAGGGAATATTCAGCTCTTAGTGATCAGGCAGCTCTTGTGATTTCAGCTTTGCTTGCTAGGTATCTTTTCCCTTGGCCTAAGGCTCCAGCAGACGGTAGAGAGAGGAGAAGCAGAAGGCGCTGGCTGTTCCACGAGTGTGGCTTTATTGGAGGGTCCGTGAAGGGCCTCAGCTCTTCTTCTTCCGAGTTAGTAGGGGTACAGTATGCTACTTTTATACCCTTGGCCCGGATCCAATCCTGACCAATGGCAAAGGTGTTAGAGTGACCATAAGTGACCAATAGTAGGGTTACCAACATATTTCCTTACATGGCTATAGGGATAAGGTACAAGGCAGATGTCCCTGGAGACAGGAAACTTTTCCGCTGTGTCAGCATTCTATTCTCCAAGGGGCCCTGGCTAAACCTGAGAGGTTTACTACAGTCTGTGTTTAAGCTGGGTTGTGAAGTCAAGGTTTAATCAGCCTTGACTGTAATGAGAAGTTGCAGGTTGGTGTGAGCAGAGGGTGTGGGACCTTGGCTGTGAGTGGCCAGAAGGAGAGCCATGGATGTGGGTGTGTGGAGGTATCCCTATCGGGGATGTCCTTGCCTCTGAGCTGGGAACCGTCTGTTCTCAGAGGCAGTGAAAGGACACCAGTGCCTGCAGGAGCACCTTGTGCTTGTGTGTGACAAGTGAGCTCTCCTGAGGACAAATTCCTGCTTTCTGTCAGCGTGGCAGCCCGTGTGGAAATGTGCTGTGGCTGGAGTGCAGGAGCTGCCTCACCCCTGCTGTCAGTCCACACACGTGTGGGGCTGCCGTCTAAAGCAGCTCGGGTCTGCTGCTCTTGGGAAATTGATCTCTTGCCTCACATGACCTCACAGAAGGTCATAAGCTTACTCTTGTTTTCAAGATGACCTGTAAAATCCTTGTCTGTGGGCTTTCAAACTCCTTGGTAAGGCATTGTTTAACTCGGGTGGCTTCTTGCTAGTTCCTTTTGAGGAGAGGTAGAGATGGAAATTAACTACCAGGACATCATAGCTTTGGAATATCCCAAGAGTTTTTCTTCTTAGAACCAGTGAAGGAAAATGAATATTTCTTCAAAACTAGGTCTCTTGAAAATCCAGATTTAGCAAAAATGAGGATGCTTCACAAAGAATGCTTTTAGAAAAGGAGATAATGAGCTTTAATAGCGGTGGAAAGACTAAATTCTTCCAAATACATCTTGAAGCATTTTTGGGGAATGGTCAAAATATTTCCCACTTCAGAGGAAAAAAAGAGTTTCAGGTAACTTACTACCTGATTTTCCCATCAAAGAGAAAAGTGTATTCATCTGAAGCCTTTGCTTATTAAAGTTCTAATGTGAAACTTGAGGGGGCAGTGTTTGGGGAGGCACTGGTGGGAGAAGGCAGCCAGGTTCTGGTGGGTTTGTTTTGGTTTTTTGTTTGTTTGGTTGGTTTTTTATTTTGTTTGGGTTTGGTTTTGGTTTTGTTGTTTTAAGCTTAAAAAGTCAAGGGGAAGTCACCATGAAAAAGATATTCTAAAAACATACAACTTTCAGTCAAAGGTTAGGAGGGATGGCATAGGGATGTGCTTACATAGGTTCTCTGAAGGAAATTAACAGAAAATGGTCCTCAGGAATATCTAATAAAATTACTGTTGGCTTTTGAGCCATGAGTTATTCTTTGTCCACAATTAAGTTAAACATTATGCTGTTTTTTAAACTGTGTTGCATGACATTAGGCAAGTTTCTAGATGGTCAGATTTCTGAAAAGGCATGAAATTACTTTCTTTGCAATATTACTGTTTTGGTGAAAAATATTGAAATGTGTTGATTATAATTTATATACCCTAAAAATGATGTTCAGTGTTTGTAGAAGGTGCTCTAGGAAACATTAAGCAGACTTTATTCCTTTTTAAAATAAAGGAGAGGTTATGCTAGAGCAACTGTAATAAAGCATTTCATCCTGTTTTTGAAGAAACTGCAAGTCCAAATTTCGGATCTTGCCAAACTGCAACTTACGTGTTACATTTAGAGTAGGTACAGGTTTGGGCAGGAACTCCTACCATAATTTCTGAGAAATCACAATTGTATGTCTCTTAACCTAAATGAGCAGTATGGGAGATACAATTGTTTAATGCTCACCAGTTTATAAGATTATTCAGGAAAGATTTTGGTTCCACCACAGGTAAACAGAATACGTGTCCAAGGGATGCCCAGCAGTAGAAGTGAATTTCTGTATAAAACCAGAGTTCATGGTTGCACAGCAGTTTTTACTCTCATGTGGATTTAAAATGCTGCAGGAGAAGGGTGATCACACCACCCCCTTTGTGCCGCTGCCCTCACTTTGTGTAAATGCATGCTGGGTTGGATCAGGAAACTGATCCCTGAACCATCTTGTCGTGTTACTGTGCAAATGCGAGATGAGTGAGCATCTGGGGGGTGGGGAGGATGAGTGGGATCAGCTCTTTCAGTGGAGAGGTGGATTTATCACGGATTAAAGTGCCAGGTGATCAGTAATCATAGCTTCAAAACATTGAAACATGCTGCAGAATGAACTTCCCTGGTACAGTAACCTTCAGTTTGCAGTAATGTGTCTTCTAGTGACTTGGGATAAGTGAATTGTGGAATTTTGTGTTTTCTTACTCTGCTTCTCATAGCTAACAATTTTTGCACAGTATATTTTGCAGTCATACATTTTGCATACACAGGCATTTTAATAATTTTTATCACCCTCCTTTAATGCACTTGAGTCAGGCAAGCCTCATTTTACTCCTGATGCTGCCTTATTAGTCAATGTGCCTTAAGTTGCAGTAAGTCTTGTGTAGATAAAGATCTTTATCCAATATGTTTGTTTTTCATAAAATTAACAGAGGGTTACAGAGAAACTGATGCTGCAGTGGGGACATCAGGGTCATCACTAGTTAGCAAAAAATGATTTTCAGGGATGAAACCAGCTGAATCTATCTTTATAGTAATTCTCATAGGTATTTCCTTGCTCTGGTTCCTTTGACATAATGGTAGTCTAAATTCTCCTTTTGAACTCGAGTCAACACATTTTTGAGTGTTGGCCTAAAGGAAGGGATTCTCTTTACCTGGTTGGGTAATCTGTGTTTTTGGGCTTTAGCAAAATGACAGCAATCTCTGCTGGGGTCCCTTACACCTTAGGTTTGTGTTGCCAACTGGGGAGATGGGCCAGTGCTGAAACAGCTTGTTTGGGGTCAGTGTTCTCCCAAAGAGCAGGGGCAGTGGGTTTCTAGCCTCTAGAACCTCCTGGACCTCAACCCCTCATTACACCAGACTTCAGAGCATTCTTGGTCTAGTGCAGTATCTTCCATTTCCAGTGAAAACAGTCCCTACTACAGAGGGATACATAGGTTTGGACTGGACTTTTTATGTGGTCAGCCAGTCAGAATGCATATTCAGCACAACTGCTGGTTTTTAGGGATTTTGTGTTAAGACAAAGTTTACAACTGCCATGGGGCTTGCTTCCAAAGCAGAGTCATTAGGGAGAAAAAGCAGGTAGAGCTAAGGGCAGTTAGCACTTGTGCTGAGTTCATCTGAGATTCATCAGCCAGCATCTCCTGCTGGCTGACCAAGGAGCGTGCCAGGGCTGTGTCAGACCGGCTCTGCGTTCATGGGAGAGAGCTGGAGTGAGCACCACTCCCTGCTAACCCCTCTGCTCCTTCTGCAGGGTCCCACTGCCTTCCATAAGGACTCTGTGAGCTCTGGGCTGGCCTCTCCTACAGGAGCGGGGCTCTGTCCTGCTTCTCTGTGTCTCGCCTGGTCTCTGCAGCACGCTGTGCCAAAACCTATGCACCATGGAATGTTGTTGACTCTATCTCCTTTCTGTTTTAATAGGCCTTGATTTTCCAGCATCTTGACTGTAAGATGCATCTCTCATGGATTTCATTTGCAAGGAGTCCAGTGCAGTTACACACCTGACAAACTGGAGTAATTGCATGCTGCTCTTTAACAGACTTCTAAGCAGCAGCTATGCTCTTCTTCTGAAAAGAGGTTTTCTGTGATGTGCTGGCTGTGCTTTTCATGATGGCACTGGTTAAGTCATCTCCTTGTATTGCCACTTACACTTTTGCCCTTATTGGAATTGGGATTCTGGGCTAGGTAAACCTTTGTCTTAACCCTGAACACCCATTCTCATACAAGGTGAACTTAGAGAAGTTACTGCTTAAAAAAGAGAGAAGTGAGGGGGGTGTGTGCAAAATCACTTATCCTTTCTGCAGTCTCATGAACTTCTAGCAGTGTAACTGATGCAGTGTAGGAGTAGGAATGAGTGATGGAGTAGAGAAGGAAAGGGCTGCAAAACCTGCTGTTGCTACTGCTCCAGAGACTACTTTGAATCTGTGAGGTGATTGCACTTTGCCTCTATGAATCTTGCCTCATGCCAGCACCGATCTTTTAAAAGGGGCAAAAGATTGCAGAGATACTTTGCTAGTGTCCTCTGGTGCAAAATCAGAGATTAATTTTTGTTACGTCTGAAGCCATGCATCTTCCTGAAATACACCGAGTTCTTCAATGAGATTATGTGATTCTTAGTTCTGTACTGTCTTTATGGTTTATAAAAATTAACTAATTTAATGCCCATGCTGTGTTTCATGTGCCTTTGGCTTGAGGGATACCTGGCAGCATGTTGTTTAAATCTCCATTGAAATGTGCAGGGCTAACCAGTTTCTGTCAAAGATGAAGCAGACTGGTAGGAGCTGTTTTGTTCTTGCCATCACACCACGAGCAGCAGCTGAAGATGTGCACAGGATGACTTATTTCAGAAATCACATAGCTTTGCAGTCGTCAAGGGGAAGGAAAACCTTCAGTCTCCTATTTGCTTGTGATGATGGGATGCATAAACTGGAGCATGAGTCTCCATGCTGGAGCTTCTCCTAATGTTCAGCAACATGATAGGCAGAAAGATGGCTTCTGGTAAAATGTTGAACCTGTTGGTTTGGTATTTTGATTTTTTATTTTGTTTTGGTTTTTTCTTTTTTTGTCTGTGGACTGCCATGAGTACAAACCATCTACACGATTGCCTCATGGAACCCTTGGTACCGAGGAAAACAAATTCTGTAAAATTAGCCTATTTTGTTAATTTGGGAATGAATCAGAAAAAATGGTTCTTAGTTTGTGTCTAGAAATATTTCTTAGAAACAAAGACTTGACAATCCTTGCAGATGTACGCTGGTAACTGTAACTTTTGCATTTGCCTTTGTCTGCCCTGGGTGAGGAGCCTCTTGTCTTTCTGAAGGCAGAGCCTGTGCTTTCCTCCTGTTATCTTTGCTATTAAAGCTGGATAGTGCTGACACCTGCCTTGATGGATGAGTGGATGTCATTCTTGGGAAAAGTAAATTTAAGGCAAAAAATAAATGACGAAGGATTTTTTTAAATTCTTCTTTCTTTTTAGTAGTTGAACTAGCAGTTTTGGTTTATTTTCTCAAGGACCACAGGAATAAATCTGAACAATGCAAGGTTGAGTTGCACCTGTAAAAGTGGATTCGTTTTCTTAGCTTCCTCCTGTTCTGCACAAAGCCACAAGCAGCAGAAGTACTGGAAGAGCCTGCTGCGTAGGCTTATGCTAACCGTATGTTAACTTTGCTTAAAAAAAATTAAACCCTACCTCCTGCAGAACTTGATTTGCCATTGAGAAGAGTTTTCCACTTGCTGGGCATGAAGGGGAATTTTTCAGTCCTGGCAATTGTGCAGAGAGATGGCTATTGTTATTGCCTCAAAGACTGTAGAAAGAACTTTAATTTCCCTGCTCTGTTTGGTGCCTCTGCAACTCCAGACTGTCTTTCAATGCACGTATTTAGCTGACTGTCCACTGTTGCTGCTTCTAGGTTCCTTTCATTTTATGTTTTATTCCACTATCCTTGTGGTTCTTCTACATTGAGTGTTTGGAGTTATTTTTCATGAGGTGTTTTTTGTTTCCAAAGTAATTTTATTTTTTCTCTGGGTCATTTATGTATTTGTCTTCACTAATGTTTGCAACATCTCCGAACATAGTATCCTCTGTGAATTTAACTAACGTGCTGTTTACCCTTTCTTCCAGATCCAGTTTCTGATCCTACTTCCACATTTGGGAGTATGCAAGGGACAAACACAACTCTTTGCGTAGCTTGACTGGATATCCCAAGACTAGGATGTTAGTATATTTAAACATTTTTTTTGCATTAAAATGTTGCCAGTATCTTAATTGCACATAGACTATTATTTCTTAAATGTAATTAACTTTATTGGCATTATGCATATTCAGAAGCTTGCTGGTAAAAACATTCTGCAGTCTGACTAGTGCTTATTGGTGACTTTAAAAAGGGTGCAGGAGTAAAAAGAATTTCAGGGTTGCTTTTTTAATGAGCTTATTTAGTGTTACAGCTTTAACACTCATTCTTGAAAGTGTTGGCTCTTTGTGTAATAAGATTAACTACAGGTTAATCCATGAACATATAAAATCTTTAGACTATGTTCAAGATAGTTATGAAAGACCATTTCAGACTTATGAATGCATGAAGAGAGATTTTTAAATACCTGAAATAGTCAAATATCTATAGAAATACTTGCATCAAATAAACATTAGCAAAACCCAAAATTGCACACTGAAGTCTTCTTTGATTCCCTGCATTGCAGGTCATATTGTTATTCTGGGTCTCATAAGGAGCCAGTTGTCTGAAAGAGTAAACCCTATGCTAAACTGTTTTTGCAGATGTGATAATGCAGTTTCCTTAAAAATGTGTTTTGTGATTATATCACTACTGCAAAATGAGGTATTGCATGTTTTCTGTAATGCAAATAATTGTATGGAAGTAATTAGCAATTCAAAGATAAAGTCAGCATTAAAATATGTGCTGTTTTGAAAAATGTTGGTTTTTTGACTTGGCTACTCTGTTCCATGTGTTCAACTACTACTGTATTTAATTGAATTACTTATTGAACACCAGGCAAGCAAGTATTTAAAATACTGAAGTCACTAGGATACCGAATACAGGGTTCATTGTGGAGCTGTGGATTTTGCAGGTTCCTTTCCAGCCTTAGTTTTCCAGTGTGCTTCTGTTCTTTTCCCCCTGTAAATGAAAGGAACCTTCTCTTCATGAGATTTGAATTTCTTTTGTTAAAACTGCTGCTGACCTTCTTGCCTGTGATTTTACAGTGATTAGGTATAGTTTCTCTGCTTGGATTTTAATTGATACTGTTCAGCTTTGTACATGGGTAATAAATCCAGTAAAATTGCAGTTCTTCTTTAACTTGGCTACTTTGGCAAAAGAAGAACTGGTGCAAGTTGTTCTGCAACACTTGTTCTGGTATCCCACTGCATTTTGTTTTAGTGTCTGATTTCCTTCACTCATGCCTCTGGTACTATTGCTGTGGTTTTATAGAAAAGTGTGTTATGGTCACCACAATGTGTTCTAGAAGTCTAATATTCCTTGAACTTGGAAATATTTCTGGTGTCAAAGATAACTTTTTTTTTTTTAAATTGGCTATATTTGAAATAATTTCCAAAGTACTTAAGATATAAAATTGATGGTAGTGGGGAGCAGGGCACTCACGTGAGGTAGTTATTAATGCTTCTTGCACACACAGTCATCAGTAATTTACTGTTCCCTCTTTATGCCATATTTTTTTCATTACATGTGCATGATAGTCTTTTTCTTTTAGAAAAGGGAGAAACTTATGAGGAATTCTGTAGGGGAAAAAAATTACCTTAGGGGAAGATATTTACAAAGTGTCTTAGACATCAACCAACTGAATAGTTGTTAGTGCTCCTGTAGACTTTTAATCCCTTAGGATCAGATTATTAGGGTGTAGCCTGCAGAAACTCAGTTTGCATCAAATTTCTTTGCTGTTTATATGACTGTACTGCTGGCAGTTCCTAGCTGTGGATTAGGAAATCCATTTTTGAGATTTTGCTCTGAAAGAACAATCAAGAAGTTACAAGAAGAGCTGCTTTGATTATAAGGGCACAGTGATACTGATCTTAAAAGCTGAATCTTCTAGCAAAGCAGCACTCAAAATTGGAAAGGGTTTCTGTTGTTTCTTCTTGTATAGGTTGTACCAGATACTTCAGTTTCTGGTGAATTTAGCAGTGCAGCGCAGTGGGCAAGCTTGAGAAGATTTGTGTATATGTTACCTGGAAAATTGAATTCTGATTTGGAACAAAGAACTAACTTATGATTTGGAACTAAGAACTAACTTATGATTTGGAAGGCTGAGTGCTCTCCCAGTGTTTCTTCACTTAGCATGAAAGAATTGGTTTCAGATCTTCTGATCTTCCTAGTGATGATAGTGACTTCATTCTTTGAAAAGAACTGAGGGAGATTTAGCAGGTTTACTAAGACCTTTTTATTGAGATACTAACTAAAATTAGAGCAAGACTGGCTGTTGTAGAAGTCTTATCTTCAGATGTTTTGTCTTTGTAACAGTTTGATGTTCTTGACTAGAAACCTGTAATTTGTTTAATTGTAAGCATATCCTGAGATTGTGCTGCAACACAGTGACATTGAGAAACTGAGTGTGCAGAAAGTATGGGACTGCTGTCTTCTCTCAAGTTCAGATCACTAATGATGCTTTGAAGCAAGAACTTCTACTAGAATGAAAGCAAATGTATGAGGGTATAGGGTGGCCTCAACCAAAGTACAGTGGATTAAACATTTGACTAAAGAAGGCCAATAATATATGCTATATTTCAGGACTTCCAGAAGGTCTGGAATAAATAAGATGGAGAAGACAGCAGTGTCAGAAAGCTGCACATAACTGCTTGGTTTGAGGAACACTTAAAGATGATGATAGGAACTGAAATTACTATGTATATAACTCAGTTAAGTGCACTATAAGCTGTTAAATATACCATTAAACACCAAATTCACTGTAGCTATCCAGAAAAGGTACTTGGGAATAATTTTGAAATCCTGGATGGTCATCATGAAATCTGTGTTCTCTATCATGTTACTTTTGCATCACCCAAATTCCAAGGGATCTTTTCTGGCTATGATCTTTATTTCTGATGCAGTATTTATATCAGATATCTGTCTTTAATCTGAATAAGGGAAAGGCAGTCTGAGAGAGCAAAACACTAAATTGGGCAGATCTTGATTTCTGCAGTCTTGTCTAAGGTGTTCCTCCCTGGTCCATCCACTTGTTCCTGCTGATGTAACTGGACTAAGCCGGGAAATTGTTAGCATCTAGAAAAAAGGCAAGCAAAAATGATTATTTTTTAAAGTCTTCTGTATATTCTTATGTAGTAATTTATATTGCCAGTCAAAAGTGTGATTAGAAATGCTGATGGTCAAGCAGTCTGAGCTCAGCTTACAGAATTGGTGATGTGTGTCTGAGGCTAAAGGGTTAGTAAGACTCCAAGAGTTGAGACATGAAATGATGGTAGACATTATGTGACATCAAAAGTGAGAGAGAGATTTATCAGTCACTTGCTCTTTGGGAAAATTTCACTAAACTCCAAAGGTCAGGCTTTTTTACAGCTATTTATGTGAGTTTCTGGCATCTGATTGTAGTTATTTTTTTAGAAAAGGTTTACTGGTCCTCATCTACACTGAGTAATGTTCCATCACATCTGGCAATTTCAGTTCCCGCAGTTAATTTCAGCACCAAATTGTTTTTCTGCTGTAATATTTTGTTGCAAAGTTGTCAGCAGCTGTGCTGGTGCTTTTCTGTTTCCAGAGGAACATCAGGGCCTGCAGCTTCTTCAGTGCATTGGCATAACCCGAGGTGTGACTGAAGGATAGCTTAAGAATATTTCTGTTAGTATTTGGTTCTGTTGACACAAGAATAACAACAGTAATACAGCTGTGTCTTCCTTGCTGTATGCAAGGGTAGTCATGTGCTTACTTTGTACCTTTGTGTTCTTAATACTGCTGCTGTGCAAACAGCCATAAAGCTGGAGAGGATTGTTAGGCTTAGTTTTGCTTCCTTTGGGTTTGCACCTTGTGTTGTAGACTCATGGAATAATGCCTCACTTGATGTATACTTGCAAGTGTGACTTCAGTGATGACAATTAGTCACTATAACCTGCCCTGTAGCTGGTGTGAATTCTGTGTCTTTCGGTGTTAAGATACTCCTCTGTGTGTGTTGATTTGTTTTCAGGGTTTTTGTTTAAGGTATATAACTTGTGACTCCCTGCCTTGCTTTTGTTTACCCTTTCATTTTTGTGTAGCTGCCTGTATCACCTTCTGATTTCACCTAGATCATTCTTCCTATTGAGGCAGAAATCAGCTGTCCATCTGAAAAGGCTAAGGATGCTTTTCTAGCATTTCTGGAAAGCCTTCTCAGAACATCACATGTGCTTCATATTCACTGTAGTCATGATTCAGCTTTCTTACCATGATCTAGAGCTTTCTTTGCTTTTGTTAAGCTTCTTAATCAGAATTTAGATACTCACTGATGTGGTGAAATAATCACTTGACTTAATAGTGCTGTATCTTTGTATACCACAAGATTTTTCAGGATGCTGTGAGCTAGCTGGAGTCAAGGTGTACTGTTCATTGAGGCAATTATGTAATGGCTTATTGAAGAGGTTTATTTTACACCAGACAGACTTACACTCACAAAAAACAGAGTAAAAATGCTCTTGGCAATTTTTACCTTACAGGTAAACTCAGTATATTCACCTCTCAACTCAGAAATGTTCAATTGTTTTCATGGGTCTGTTCATTGAAGGTCATCAGATGTTCAATGATTGGTGATGTGATTATGTTTAGTTTCCTAAAGAGAATCATGTTTTCATTCCCATTTACTGATTACTTGAACAGATCTGAAAAATCTCTGTAGAGATGGTGAAAGGGATGTCTACAACTTGAGAGCTGAAGAAAAAGAATAATGTATTGAGTTAATTCAGTAATGAATCATGGTATAAATGACCTCTTGTGGTGAAGAAGTTGAAACTGAGTCACACTGCAGGAGTTTTCTAGATCACAGCTGTGGTTTGGTAGATGCTTTTTCTGCTGGCAGTTCTTGTTTAAGTGGATTCAGCAGCTTGTACCTACCATTTCTGGGCTGGTTTTTAGCTTTGAATTATTTCAATGAATGAGGTTTCAGTAGGTGACTGTGTTGCAGACAGGGAACAGTGTCAGGCAAGACTGGATTGCTGAGGGAGGCAGCCCTGTTCAAACAGGACAGTTGTGGAGTATGAAATGGAGTTAACTCATCCTCTGATGCTTCTGCACTGTGCCAGTATCTCTTGAGGCTGGGCTGCAGGTCCCTGCTGTGCTGTGTGTGCATTGTCATTCTTGAGCTATTTGACTTTTCTAATCTGTGAACTTCCTAGCTAGTTCTTACAGTTTCTCATCAGTAAAAGTTGTACCTGGTTGCCTGTTGGAACTCCATACCTGGAGGTTGAGCAAATAAGAGCACTGTCTTTGAACTGAGATACTGAAAAGCAAATCCCACTTCAATTTTTATTTTAAAAATTCATGTGCTTGGATTTTATTTTAGTTAAGTTACTTTTTTAAAAAATTTAGATCCTCTTCTACCATTAAGGAAAACCTTTATTTTTTTAAGGATGCATAGAAAGTTGGTAGTTGCTGAAACTGTTGTAATTCTTTGTCATTTTGTGCTGTGTGTATTTTCTGGTTTATTTTCTAAGGTAATAAAATGCAAGTATTTACATGAGAAGATTCCAGTTAGGTCCTGCATTAGTGGTGCCTGACTGTGAAGGAAACCAGATAGTCATACAATAAATCTCCTGATTTTGAGTTAAATGTAAACCAGAAACCCACAACCCCTGACTTGAACAACTAGCCAGATTAGTGGTGCAGTATCTATAAATTTGAGGATCCTTTCACCCCTGTAAATCCATATGAAAATTGCAACTCAGCCTGCCAGAACAATTGATGTATCTTGAGGGGATCTTGAGACAGCCACTGCAATGTCCTTAGCTTTTCTTGAATTCTGCTTCTGAGACTTTTGTTTGGAAATAAGAAGTTTGCATGCCTTTGTGTAATTCTCTTCTTGATATCAGATTGCTCACACAAAAATACTCCTCGTGGGAGGGAAGCAGGAGATGATCCATATTTTGCTATACTCTGCACTCAGGCAACAAGCTTTATAACTTGTCACTTCTGGTTTTTTGGGGTTGAATTTTCAGTTGTAATCAGTGAGATAACCTGCCAGTTAGAGTGCTAACATTGGATGGAAAGTCTCCTGTTTCCATTTCTTGTACTGTGACACAAGCTGGTAACTTGCTTTGCTTCTCTGCTCTTCCTTGTAGAGCAGAGAGATCTCCCTTGTTCCAGGGTGTTTGTTTGGCAAGGCACTTTTCTGCTGTGAAGGCAAGTGGATTGCAGCTCTGTAGTTCTGATATGTAGCTGTTATGCTGTCATATTTAGCTCATTAAATTTTAAATGCCTTGCTGTGAGTTTGGGATTGCATCAGAGAAAATGTTCTTAGACTTGGTTCTCAGAGGAAAAGGAATAGCTTGGTTGAGAGGGATGTTTGGAGAGCAGAGTGAGGATGGTCTGCTGCAGCTTTTTTATAAAAATTACAAACTAGTAGTGGAATTTTAATTAAATCCTGCAGGATTGATGGTCAGTCAGAAGCACTTCTATCAACAGCTCTTGTAGTTTTTTGCTGCTTTTTTGAGTCTCAGCTTACTGCTGCAGTAAGTTACTGTAACAGGGACGTAGTGGCTGTTTGGCAGAACATGCGCCTTGTTTGCTTCTTGATTGCTTCAAATGAAGCTTCTCTACTGGAGATGCTCTTCTACAGTGAATAAAGCATTACTCTAAAGCCAAAATTCTTTTTCTCTTGAGCTCCAAGTTCCTGTTTAGGGACCTCAGCACGTTATTGTGTATTCTGTCCTGAGAACAGGAGGTGTTTTGGTGCAGAAAGCTACAGAAGAGCTGTGTATTGCCATACAGAGCTTGGATATATCTGTCCTTTTAAACAGTACCTGTCTTAACATCCTTAGTTCTTTTCTTTTGTATGCATGTGGCTATATTGCTCTTAAAGAACCAGGTTGATATTTAAGGTCCTCATAATCCTCTGGAGCAGGAATGTGTGCAGTAAGTCCCTGAACAGTGCAGTTTCATTAACAAGAATGGAGAAGCATGAAATTTGAAAAATTGGTTGAGATGTTCAGCTTTTACTTTGTTCCCCAAGAAGCTAAAGCAAAGTTGATTTACCTTGTAGTTGGAGTCCTTAACTGGTCTCCATGCAGATAACGAGATCTCTCATCATAGGTAGATGGGAGTTTCTTATATTTTGTTGCATGAATAAAAGAATATTCACAACTTATAATTATATGCATGTCATGAGACTTAGTGTGTATTAATAACTGTCCTGTGACTTTTTTCCACCTCCCTTGTTGCTTGGTCTTGCTTTTCTATTAAGATGCCTGTGACTGAAACATTCAAGTTTAATAGATTTTTGTCCTGAAAGAGACAGAATTCCCGTGTTACACATAGAGTGTAGGATTTTTCTGAATTAATTCCTGCTTCAAATCCCATAGCTGTGGATAAATATAACCAATCTTGACCAGAAAATGTAGGCACTAGAAATCCAGTAAAAACCTGATGTGATGGTGGCTCTTGGTTCAAACTAGTTAATGAGACTCCTAGCATGATGAATCCAAGTGCTGGGAGAGAATGAAAGGGAAATAGATCTCAGCAAGCAGCCTATGCTTTCCTAAATAACTCCTTCAGAGTCCTGGAGTAGGGAAAACGATGATCCAGCCTTAGGGTGCGTGTCTTGTGTCTTCAGCTGGACCCTTGTAAAATTAAAGAGTGTCTAATGTCTGGCTGAGTTTGATCAGCTTCCAGTTCCAGCTGCTGGATCTGGGTATGTCTTTGAGAAGCTGTTTTTCCTGTTCCTAGATGTGTGATTTGTGGCTTTCTCCATTCCCCCTACCCCCCTTTCCAAGTAGTGTTTAATTGCATTTGCTTTCGTAAGCAGCTTCTGTGACCTGGGCCTTTTGTTAATTGCTGCTCTTCCTGCCTTTGTAGCTCCAGCAAATTCAGTGGCTGCTTTCTTCCAAGTCACTGGCTAGGCCTGAAATGGCAAATGGCACAGGGCCAAGAGCCAGTACCTGATGGACCTCACTGCCAGTAGTTTCTCAATGCCACCAATATTTTAAGACCTGTCACTTAATTAATTTTTAGTGTTTTGTATTTATCTGACTGATTTTTCTTTTCCCTTTGGTTTGCCTTAGGGTTTTGTTGGTTTTTTTTTTTTTTTTTTTTTTTTTTTTAATTTTGGGGTTTTTTAAAAATATGTGGTTTTAGTCAAGATGTGTCATGCAAGCCCAAAAGTCTAAAAATATTATATCAAACCCATTGTTAATTAAAATTTTAATTTTGTAAGACTCTAATAAGAATTTCTGTAAGCCCATGTTGATTTGACACCATTTTTGCTATCGATTCCTGAGAACTATTCATTGGTTTTGAAAACCTTTAGCAGTTTGAGACCCTGGTACTAACTTGTTTAATGTTGTGACATTTCAAAGTGATTTTTTTCTTTTTTTTGAGCCCATTGGGACTTCCACAATATTTCAGGACTTTTTGGAATTAAACACTGCTGCAAATACTCTGAGTAACTCACAGAAAAAAACCCAGCACACGTCCATTGAATATTAAAACAATTAACTTACAAATGTTAGTAACACCACCTTGATAGATTTTGTTGAATTATTGCCATCCTATTGAACATTTTGTAATATACTCCCATACTCCTACATATTTTATCTAAAAATTCCAGTATATATGTGCCTTGATTTTGATTTTATCTTTGCTTACATTAAAGCTGTTTGCATCTCCTCTCTGACTTTTGCAACATTTCTGAGTTTTGATTTAACATCTCTGCTCTGAGTCTTCCTGTCCATCATCCAACTGTTTGTCTCCTCTTTGTGCTTTTACTTCTAAGTCACTTGGGTTTGGGTTTTGTTGTTTTTTAAATTTTTTTCCCCCATTTAGCAGGTCAGATTTTCTCCCCCATGGGTTTGATGGTTTCTGATATGTTCTTAGATAGTTAATAAATTTAAACAAAATATGCAGCCAACTAATGTCTTAAGTGACTTGACTAAATTTCCAGCTTTTTGAAGTTGTCCTTTTAATGTGCAAATTGCTATATATTTGGCTGTTTATTATAAATAAATGCTGATGAATTACTTGTCTTAATTTCTATTGCAACTGGTCCATTGCAGTTTGATTTGATCCTTGTGGATCACTTCCAGCTCTGGATATTCTGAGTCTGGTTCTGTGACCTACTGTACTTAACTGCTGGCCTGGGTAGTACTCATTAAGTCTATTGAGGTTTAGTTTATAAATTGATATTCACTGATTAAATTTATATGCACAGATAAGGGCTGAGGAGTTGACAGCTCTGTATGTTGCTTTTAATTTTCTGCCCTTGCTATGCTGATTTTTTTTTTTTTTTGAGTTATTAACAATTTATGTAATAATACATTCAGAGCAATAGTAGTCTGTGGTTTTTTACTTCCCCCAAAATGATTTGTACCTGGAAGTTAAAGTCAGGCTTTACTGCTTTGACTAGATGCATATCTAGGGCTGAATTATGCAGTAACCATTCAGAGGTACATTTGAGCTGTGCTGTCTGGAGGGGTAAAAAAGCATTGTTTGACATGCTAGGCTCTGTGTCAATGGCACTCCAGAAGTGCCTCCCTATCTTTTTCTGAAGATCTTGCATTCCTGTTTTTACAGTAGAGAATGTGTCTCTGGCTGATTTGCATTACTAGATTCTGTTATCCCAAGGAGTCTGGAAGCTGCTTAATGTTCACAAGGGCTCTCAGTTTTAAGGGAGAAGAGGACATGAGGGCTTAACTGGGTTTTTTTTCCTTTGTTTTAAATTGTTGTCTTACACCATTAGCCATCAAACTACAATTACAGTTTAAATTTCTGACAAAATATTTGCTCATAGACGGGTAAAAATGCCAAGAAAAGATGAAAATAAAACTGTTTAGGTGCAGAGAGAAAACTAGTGAAAATTGATCTTGCTGAAGGCTGCATAGTCAACCTTCCCCCCCGCCTTCTCTTTAGTTTTAATTTCTTTCCTTGCTACTCTTAGCAGAAAAAATGGCACGTAAATATTCTGATTTTTACCAGAGGATGTTTTAGGGGAGGCTTTACTTGTTTACAGTTTAACTGTTGTGAAATGGGAATAAGTGTGTAACAACCTGTGCATTTAAAAAGTTATTCCACCGTTGCTTCAGTACTAAGGGTTTTCTTTCTTTGTACTGGGATTTTTTTTTCTAATTCTTCACTTCCTAGAGAGCCTTCTGGAAAAGAGAGATGTTTTAAAGTTTATAAATTCAGGGGGATTTTTTAAAATCAAAATATTTTTTTCTAAATTCTTACACTAACATCCAGAAAGTGTTTTTCATTGGAAAGGTCACCAGTAACATTTGTGAGAGTTAAATATGTGGCTGCTTTGATTGTGAAGAGCATATCAGAGATCTAAATACAACTGATATTGAAAATCTAATACTGATTTCTAAAATACTGGAATTTTCTTTCTTTTTCTTTCTTCTAATTCTGTTATTCCTGCAACTTTTCCACTGGCTCTGCTCTTCAGCTGCTATAAACTATCAGACACTGAAACACAGATGATGAAAATATAGAAAATGGAATTTAGCAGAGAGAGCCATGTTAATTTCTGTTCCATTTGAAATGCAGGAAAATATCATCTGCCAAATGGAAAAGGACAATCGGTGGGAAAAGAAATGTTCTTTTCAAGCTTCTAAGAGCAGTGACAATGGAGAGAAAAAATACTATAAAAAGTAGGCAGCTCCTTTTTCAAGATTTTGTTTTCAATGTATTCTGCATGATTAACTGTACACAGTTGCTCTTTTGGAGCCCTGAATGACTGAACACAACATCACAGGGCTTAAACTGCCTTTGCTGCATTGCACTTTGCATTTGGGGGGAACAGGGCTCAGCTTTATGGCAGTTTTTCCAGTCTCTAGTATAATTTTTGAATACATTCATACTTCCCTTATTTGCCTTTTTTAATGTCAAACATTGCACATAAGATGTTCTGCTGTTGCTATGCAACTGCTAAATCCAATATTTAATATTAATAAAACCCAAGTGGCATTAGCATCACTCAGAACAGTGGGCTAGCAAACTACGATCGTACAATATCCAAGCTGTAAAACTTGGCAGGGACTTCAGTGTGCAATTGCATGCATGGCAAACTGTGGGGCATGAGTCACTGCCAGTTACTATTAAAAGATTGATGAGTTTGAGTAAAATTTCTGAGGACTTTTGATTTTTATACATATATATATATAAAATAGAAGTTCGAAACAAAAAGATCAAGAACAAGGTTGGTTAGCTATTTTCCTTGAGGTTTCATTTCAGAATCAAATTCTGAGGGTCTCTACCCATATGTTAAAAACGTTATAAACTATTCAACGTTATAAACCTATGGGTCAATACCCTGATTCTCCTATTTTTCTTCTAGGTCAGGTTGGTCGGCCCTTTCCCACTGTTCCTGCCACTTCCTGAAGCCTGAATTGGCTTTTTTTGGAGGCAGTGCTACTTCTCTGCCTGACAAGGTGCTGTTCAATGGGATGTGTTTCCAGTTTCTCCTCTTCCACCTTGTTTTCTGATTTCTCCCTATTTCTCTTCACTCTTGACTGTTATTTCACCTTTTTTTTTTTTTTTTTTTTTGATTCTTGGTTCTTTCTGAGATTATATTTTTAGTGTTGTACCTCAGCAATGCTTTTGCCATGTAAGTCATGTTGCACCCTGCAAATTCTGTAGCATCCTGCATCGGATTGCTGAAGATGTTGGTGCACTGACACTCTTGCTGACACCCAGAGGAATGAAACACTGTTTGTCATTTCCTTTTAAAGACTGCTCTCCAAAACATAACTTAGATATTAGATCTGGATGAAGTCAGAATTATTTTAGAATTACTGCTCTTTTGAAGTGTAATAAACTATTTCCTTCATAGTACACGATCATTTAGATTTTGACTGATATCTTAAACATTGCTATTTTGGGTAGTTTATCTGTCCCTGATTCACCCATGCAAGTTTCTCTAAATTTAAGACCATACTTTTGTTTCTTAATTTGTTTTTTATTTCTTCTTCTGCCACTCAAAGACTCAAAGAAGTAGGAGAAGCTAGAAGCCCCTAGCTACTTGCAAACCATTCCTAAAGCTACAAAGCAAAAAGTATTGGAAGGGGTAGGGAAGGGCAGGCAATAGTAAAGTTATAGTCCTGAATTTTTCTGGTTATTCCATTTTTGTACATTTTTATAAGGTGGAATTTGTCTATCACCCTAAAGTAATCTTTGTACTTTTCACACTCTGCTAACCCGTCTTCTCACAGTACTGGGTGGTGAATAGCTCTGTAGATTTTTTACTGCCACCAGGGGGGTTAGTATAATATTGATTTAACTTTTCCAAATAATGGCAATAATTTTGGTGCACGTTTTTCCTCTTCTGGAATAAACTTAAATTGATTAGATTTATTTTAGGTGAGGTATAAATTGTGGCATTGAAGTAGATTGGACTGTGTGTGTCTTGGGTGCAAATCTGTGATTGAAATTTCATTCCGTACTAATATGGCAGTGCTGAATCCTTCTCCTTTTAATTTTCTCTCCTCAAAACTGCAGTTCTTGAGGAAACACTGGTTCTAATGTTTACTGAAATTCAGAAAAGTAACTGAATGCCACTGAGATGTAAGACTGTATTTTTGAAATTGGGAAAATTTACCTTCTTTCAGTTCAGAGGCTTAAATGAGAGTGTTTTTATTTGCATAGAAATTACTCGGTTGTGTTGTAGAACCTGCAGCATCCTATGTTCTTTTGCAAATGGTTTATTTCCATGTTGTAATGTTCTTTGTTTTAAACCTAGCTACTTAGAAAACTGCAGGAGTCAGTGGACTCTAGGTTGTGCTCTGATTTATCAGTAGTTCAGTCATCACAATTGACCCGTGTATCTTGTAATACTTGGAGAAAACGTGTTGAGCTCTGTTCTTGGAACAGATAAATATAGAACTGCTATTGTGAATATTGTGGTGACGTACTAATCTAGAAAGCTAACAATTCTTTTATTTGCTTTTAGGGTTTGAAAGTATTCTAGAAGGCCTGTTTGGACCTGGATTATTAAAAGATCTCAGTTTGTTTAAAGGTATTCAATCTCTATGTTTGTATCTTGTTCTGCATTTCTAATGACAGAAGCAGCCTCAGCTCTGCCTCTAGAAAATGTGTGTTACCGTGGTGATTTGTGCTTTTTTTTCCCCCTCCCCCAGGCAGTGCTCACAGTTAGTTTCATATTGGCTAAAATTACTAATGAGTGTGCGTTCATCTTTATGTAGCTGGGAGTGTATTTTGCAGTGCTCAGAAAAACAGATTTGTTGTGCATAGATAAAATGTATATAGTTTGGTAATCTGGGGATTTAGAAAAATGGCCGAAATGAAGCCTGAATCCTCAGAAAGCAGGCAAGAATGTTGTGAAACAGGTATTTAATTCAGCATTTCTCTTTTGGCTCCAGTTGTGTCGTGGTTTATGAATATGAAGTAATTTGCTATTCTTCTGATTTACAGACTGTGAGCCTGAAGGTGTTTCTGATTGGTCTTTTGATGAAAATTGTCTTTTCTGCTGCCTGAGAAGAGAAAAAGTGAAGGTAACAATGCAGATGTGTGAAGCTAGTAGTTGTAGGGGAGGGACAAAGGGAGGGAGTTTGCTGCTCCTAGTTAACTGAATATGGAAAATCTGCAACCTCCTACCCCTTTCTCCTTTGGAAAAAGGTTTTCTGAATTAAATGATGCAGGTTAATGAACAGACTTGCCTCTTTCTCTGTAACTTTTTCTTTGTAGTATGTAATGCAGGTGGTGGGTTTCTCTTTTTCTTCCCTGTGCATTAGCTCTTTCTGTTTGGTGTTTTTATTTGTTTTGGGTTTTCCTGGGTTCTTTGTAAGGGATCTTGTTGGGAATCATGAAACCTTTCCCAAGGGAGCCAGACTGTGGCTTGTGCATGTTTACTACAGTCAGATGATAGGCTTATCTTCAATATGGAAATGTGGTCCATTTTAACAGTCTGGAATCTTGTTCTGTATCTTGGAATCTTCTTCCCTGTGGGCCATATCCTTTTATTAAAGTGCTCTTGTGCATGGTAGATTTTTGTACTGTGCTTGTTCACAATGAAGTCACAACCTAAACATGGACAAGTCAGGTTTGCCAACACAATAAACTTGCAGTTTATTTTCTTATGGAGATTATAGTTGTGTATAAAACAAAAGCTATGGTGCTATACTGATTGTTGTTGAGCCCACGTATTGAAATCGTGATTGTTCTATAACATAGGAAGGAAGGATCATCTGTCTTGGCAAAACTTCCTTTACTGGAATTTGTAACTACTGCTTCTTCCTGCACAATGTAAAACAACACCAGAATGGATCTCTATCAGCTTAGGAATTAAACAAAAGCACTCTGTCCTCTGCAGCAGCTAGCATGTAGCTGCATGGCTTGTCCATAAAGGAAGTACCTTGTTGAACTGATATTTGCCATGCTGCCAGTTCATGCATGTTTCTGTATTACAGCTTTTATTAAGGCACAAGAGGAGGTTTAGGAATGCTTGCATTTAGAACAGATGTAAGTCATAGTTATTTCATTGAGACTGACAGCAGGTAACGTGTATGTATACTTGTGAAAGGAGCACTGTCCTTTTTCTTACCTCATTTCATAAAAGGACAAAATCCAGTGTTAAACACAGCTCTAGTTAAGCCATTGAATTGATTCAGAAATTAATTTTGTGGTGAATGAGAGACTGGTTATAGTGTGGGCCAGTTGGACAGTGTATGGTAGGTATTCAAAAAGGCAATCTTACTGCCCTCCAGCCTCTCTGTCAGTTCTGTTGGGTTTGGGTATTTTGGCTTTTTGGCTTGTCTTTGTTTTGTTTTGAAGGAATAATGTGTGTCCTTTTAGGTCTAGGGTTTTTGTGTGTCATCTGAGAGATGGTAGGATGGGAGTGCTTCCTTTCCCCTGTGGGTGCAGCAGATTGCTGCCCTGCTGGCACTGATGTCATTAGCTTGCAATACAGAGTTAAATATGATTCTTTCACAAGAGCCTTCAAATAGTGTGAATTTGACAACATCTTAATTAGAATTCTAATATGTGAGACTAAATTGTTGGAAAAAAGGTTGTAACTTAATTGGTATTTAGCTAAATAATGGACAGTCTTCAGTTAATTCGGTTCAACTAAATTTGGAATGGTGCTAGTTTTTTTAAAATCTCTTCCATTGAACATCTGGACTGATCTCTGATTCTTTAGGGAGTTGCAGGCTGTTCATGTGCATCCTGTCACCTTGTCTGGAGAAGAACTGGGCAGGGTGGCATGGTTTGGGTTGGTGCTTGCATGAGTGCTGAGTTACAGAGTGAAAAGGTGTGTAATGGATTGTGTGGCTGGGAGCTGGATAGCCACAAGCCATGTATTAGGATAGTGTGTGGCTGTGGCCTGCCTGTTTTTTGGGGTTTTTTTGAGTACATAAATACCAATACCTCCTTTTGGATTAGGTGAATAATCAATCTCTCTACTTGATTTTCACCTGTAAGTGACATGTAGATAGCTAGTGTAACAAGTTCAAAACCAATAAATATCTTCAGGGTTTTTTTCTGGATTTCATTTGCCCATGGGAATTACCTGTAAATTAGGAGACCAGTGGCTGTGCATAAGTAAAAATGAGTTCTGGACTTGCAGGATGAGAATTGGAGGCCAGTATTAGTTTATTGGCAGAGCTGCTTACAGGGTGAGAATCTACATTAGCTGTCCCACTCAGTGATAGCTGTTACTGCTTCTGCAGGCAGTCAGGTTCATTGCATGACTTCTTCAAAGGATGGAAAACCATGTTTTGAAGTGTTCTGAAAAGATTATTGTATTTGTACCAGCAGTTCTAATTGCAGCTACTGAGCAAATACCTGCATTTTTGGCAGTCAAAATACAAGACAAGTTTTGATAGAGAAATGGACTTGAGTGTTTTCGTTTGAATGAGATAACAAAATACAGACAAAATAGGAAGCCAGCATCTTCCCAGATATTTTTTCCCAAATCCAAAGGGTTATGTGCAGTAATGTAGAACTTTTAGAAACTGGATTTTTTCTTTTCATCACAGAATGCAGAATACACAATTGTTTCTGCATGGTGTGATAGGAGAATAAGTGGTTACCTAAGCTGCTGCTACCAGGTTATTAATGTGGGTGTCTGTGTGCAGAAATGGACAGGTACCTTGAAAGACAAAAAAAAACCATTTAGCAGCTCTGGCTGCCTCCATGAGATGAGAGAAAGATTGGGATGGGACCAAATCTGACACCAAATCTGACAAATTCACATTTGGATAATGTGCAATTGTGGTAATTCTCTATTGCTTGTGGTCTTTATCACTTTTCCTTCTAAAAGGTTGAGGTACAGCCAAGACCCATCAATTGAAATGGATTGAAGTGTACTTGCCTTATCTCTTTTTAATGATGATTCCTTATTTTTCTGTGTGGTTTGTTAAATAATCTGACTGAGCTATCATTACAGAAGAAATCTTTGGCTTCATGTAGAATGTTTGTATCAAATGAGGTGGTCCCTAGTGTCATTTGCTCATAGTTAGAGCTCAAGCCTAGTTTAAGAAAGGCCAGAAGAAAGGAGAAACTGGAAAATGAATCCTTTAAGAATATTCAGTTGAATATATTAATGTAGAAAAGAAAACACTGTTGTCTACAGTGACATAAAGCAATTAATGTCGATTAAGAGAAAAAAGGAACACACATACATAGATACACAACTAATCTCATTGGTTGATGAGAGCAGAACAAGAAGGATAATACTCCTAAGCACATTAACTATTTTATAGATATATTTAAGCTACAAAAATAGCAAGAGAGAAAATTACTTCTAGGAGCATATTCTGGATTCATAGGCTGCTTGATGCCAGAATATTGATTCTGGTCTGCAAAGTTCTCTAAAATACCTGGGCTTCAGTGAAAGGACCTCTCAAAATTCTTTCATTTGTGAAGAAGTGTGTTAAGGTACAGCATTTGAAGAAGTCATTTTAAAATTCAAAATTACTCTGTTATGATTTGGGTATTTTTAAAAGCTTGTAATTATTTTACACAAATCTGATGACCTTTGACTATGGAGGAGCATAACCAATAAGATATGAACTGTGGTAAATGTCTGAATAATTCTGAAGAGAAGTTATCACTCATCTAAAGCATTAACTTGTAGAATAATTGAAGGTGGCAAAGGAAATATCTAAAAATGAGTTGAAGTTGTAGAACTCCTACAATTTTTGATGGCTTTAGAATGTGTTTAAGCTGTGTACATAGTTCCCCAAGTGTGCTGGAACATGCTCTAAAACATTTGAAATGGATTTCATCACTTAAACTCAAGCATTTAGACTGTCACTTTTGTATTGTGTCATTTTAAAATTATTTGATATGGAGGCTAAAACTTGAAAAGATTGTTTGTGATAATCTCCAGATGTGTTTAGCAGTAATGCAGGGTTGCAGCTTCACTTGTGCATCAGTGTTAATGTGAGCATGTTGTGGTTCCACACCGCAGCATGCTTACATTTAGATTTCACTGATATATTTCTTTTTCCCCTACTATAGATAATAAATGATACTCAATAGCTATGGATCAGTCAGGTTGCATGTTTTGAGTTTGATAAATGTGATGTCAGTCATCTTACTGTAAAAAATATATATATTCAGTAAGTGAGGGAGGTCTTAAAACTGATAAACCATCTGAATTTTTTTAAATACTAAGCTGGGAGCAGTCGTAGTTGCTTTAGAGGACATGCTCAGAATTGAAAATTATCATGATAAATTTGAAAAACAGGACAAGATAGACCTGTTTTGTCAAGTCACAAGTTTCAGAGGTCTTAAAAGTGATAGGAATGTAAAATTGGTAAATAACTTCATGGACTGTTTCAAGAGAAGAATTTGTGTTAATACCTGGGGAGGAAAACCTGAATGCTGGTGAAGCCTCAAATGACTGTAGCATTTGAGAGATGTAAACAAACTGAGTATCATTGAAATGAAAGCAACAAGAATGATATTTTCTTGCAGATAGAAGGGAGGAAGAGGTCTGCTACCCTTAAAGCTTGTCTACAGAAAATTGCTCTCCTTTGTGTTGGCTATGAATTAAAAAGACTGTACAGTCTTAAGGAAAAAACCACATTGGAGAAGACAAACTAGGGGTGTTTTAGCATTCCTTTTTTACTCAGTGTTCCTGCTTTTACGTTGAGGTAGGGTGGGAGGCTGGAGGGGGTCCATGGGATTGACCAGTCAGCCATGGGTGGTCTCTGGGCAGCCTCCTCCTTTTTTTTCCTGAAGATGGATAGGAATTATCTCATCCTGTTCTAGTTTGTGGGCTCTTCCCATTCCATCTGTGTGTGTGCTGTGGCTTAAATATGAAACTGCTGTTTGCACATCTACACCACAACAGCCTGCATCATAGAGTTCTCTTCATGTCAGCAGTTCGGCATTGGAATTGCTGTATCAACATTTCCTGCCAGGAGGCTCTCGGTGAGCATCCAGCAGTAGTGCTGACAAGGCTGGGCTGCCCAGGATAGGTGGTCTCACAAGGTCACACACTGACCTTGCCTTTTGAAAACCTCAGCTCTGTATTTCTAAGGCTCTTTGACTTAATTACATTGTTATGCTGTTTATCTTAATGTACAAAAAGAGCTTTAGCCCACAAAGAGCATGTGCAAACCACTCCAAGTATCTTTCTCTGAAGGTTTATTGTTTAATAGAGTGATGCTGGTGTTCACGGGTGGATTCCAGGAATGCTCTGGGGCATTCTCTTCCCACCTGAAAAGCAGCACAAAGAGAATAGAAAGAATCCTGTGTTATAAAAAATACCTAAAAGTAACTGAATGGCTATAAATACCCTGAAAAAATGCCCAATGAAAATACTATCTAGATATTACTGGGTTTTTCTTCTTCCTACTACCTGCATCTTGCTGCTGAAAACTTAGATGTGATTTAGGACTGTAGAGTGAGTGGGTAAACCTGAAAGTAGTGGTTCTAAATAATGGTTATTGGGAAGAAATACTAGAAAATGTGAAAAAATGACACCTAAAAAATCAACAAACCCCCACCCTAACCAAACAAACTAAAAAAACCAAACAACAGAAATCAACCAACCAGACACTCCAAAACCAAACAAAAACATCTCACTTTTGGAAGTAGAATAGCAATCACAATCAAATACTTAGTGTGAAAGTTTGAATTTTCCTTCTGGGGCGAAAAATCCTGCTGATTCCTGGAATAATTATGGTACAGTAGATAAGAAAAAAATTAAAAACTGCAATAAGCAGAATTACTCCCAGTATATTTTGTCTCATGTAGTCAGTGCTGTACTGAACATGCCCAAAGACTTTTTTTTATCCGAAGTGCGAGTTTAAATCTGACTTTTTACATAACTGTATTTCTTTGTTTTGATGTCTTAGCATGGACACTGATAAAAAACATATATGGAAGGAGATGCTCCTTAATTTGGGGGGTAAAAACTAAGCACTGCCATTTTCTTCCTAGTATTCCTCTTCTCTCGTAAATGCAGATCAAGAGATCCTTCACTGAGCTGTTCACCAGCATAAGCCACTTAAATTTTTTTTCTTCTGGCTGATCCCTTTTTCTTCATTCCTTCTCTATGTAGCAAGTGTACAGCTTTAGTTAGTTTCAGTAGATTAAATGGTACTCTTCTTATGTTGCCTTTGTATGAGTACTATAAAGTACATTTGTTTGTGGTGAGGCAAGGTGCTACTGGACTATTTTTCCACTGAGTTACCAGGCCAGTACTTACAGTGTCTTGCTATAGATGCAAAAAGTGCTAGGAAGATTTGAAATGCATTGGCCAAGGGTTATTTTTATTTTTATTTTTTTGTGTTGGCCAAGAGTTATTTTTATTTTAGTCTTCTTCCAGAGTTATAATCTGTTAAAGAAGAAGCTTCTCCTATGGGAGCAATCAGGTTTGAATGTCTGGTATGGAAGAAAGCCTCAGTCATTTTGTGACGCTTTCACTTCTGCAGGCTCTTACCTTCACAGAATCAAAGATGTTTTTACTCACTTGTTACCTCTGTCGTTGCATGTTGTGTTTGTCATAAAATACTGCTTTGTGTCTGTACCCTGAGATAGTATCTCCCTTTGGTTTTGATAGAGAGCTTTTGGAAGTTGTTGAATCACAAATGTCATGTGAAAGCCCATCCATGTGGTTCAGGCCAGAGTCCACAGCATTTGGTGTTATTACCCTTAGCACACAGTTTGTGTGACTGCTGTGTTCATTAATTTACTGTGGGCTTCTCATATAATCTTGCTTCTTAAACCTTTTGAAGTTGAGACAGTGCAAACTTAAGAATTGCTTATTTTTCATTTATTGTGATTTATAAATGAATTTCCAGTTCTTCCCTTCTAGTTCCAGGTGGATATGTGTCTGAAATCAACTTATACACTAGAGACCAAAAAAACAGATGCAGCCTAAATATTATGGTAACTGATACTTTATAAAGGTTAACAAAACAAAACACTCCCTGAAGCCAAAGAGTAGCTGTGTATACATTCCTGCAGTAGGTAAATACAGGTATCTTTAATATAGCTTAAAATGAAAGTGGAAGGAGAGGGCCAGTAAAGAGATTTTTCTCCTGAGCAGGAGCAAGGCATTAAACTGATAGAAATGAAAAAGGGTGTGTGCATCTGGGGGTGGAACCTAAGCAGTTCGATTTTGTATTTTTGTAACCTTGCCTTCTAGTTTCTTGACTGTACTTAAAATAAATGATGTATCCTGACATCTCACGTGCTTAATTATCCTAGTTTGAATTTATTCTTGAGATTACTCAGCTGCTTCCAGTTGTGAGAATGGATTTTATTTCGAAGTAGGTGTTGTAACAGCTAACTTAAATTTATTTCACTTAAAAGTAGCTACTATTGAGCTTCTTCACAAAAGGTCCTGTTTGTTGATTATACTTGGTCATTTTTTGCTTAGTTTGCATGGATATATGGAGTAAGGAGAACTGTGGATATTTTGCCTTCAACAGTTATTTCTTGGATCTAAAAATAATAGCCAAAGAGCAAGTGCTAGATATGAGATTTGCAGCCAGATGCTTTTCTTCTTTATAATGGACTCTTATTTTCTGTATTGTTATCAAATCTTATATTTGTGTAAGATCATCATCATTTATGTCTTGAGTTGTAGTGTAAGGTGTCACCAAAGTATGTGTTCTACCACCACCTCCATCACCTTCTGATGAACTGTTAGTGATGGGTCCTTTGTATCAGCTGCATACCCCACCTGTGAGCTGGGTGTAGTGTTCTCTTTGTTACACCCAGCCCATCTCTGCTAATGTGCCGTCAAGGACTCCCCAGAACATCCTGTGTTTCATAGGATTACATCATTCCATTGTAAAATTCCCTGTCCTGGGGGAGGTACTGAAGGTTCCTGCCTGGATTTGAGGGTGGTGAATGATCTCAAGGTCTGGGGGCTTGGGGGAACCACCACTGGACCCCGGGGGAAGGAGCAGACCTTTCCACAGGACCACTGCTTTGACAAGTCCACATCCATCATTTCAATGGGACTGCAGCCACCATTTAATCAGACTGCCACCACCACCCTGACCAAGAGGGTGCCAAAACTCTTTGTCAGTTTAAGCCAGTGTTTCTGTACTATTGCCTTTATTGTAACTTTCCTATTAAATTGTAGCTCCCTGTGGAAATCACTTGCAAGATATTTGTGTGAGGTTAATTCCTCCCTCTGGTTGACTTTCAAACCAGCACATATTTTGGCAACCAATGTGCAGCACCCTGAGAGACGTCAGAATTGCAGTTTTGCACTGTATTACAGAAACAGCCTATTCACCATTATGCTTGACATGTTTGCATGGATGTTGTACCTTGCTCTCCATGTTTTTCTGCACATGGGGAAGTATTTGCCAGTTGTGATACTCCTTTTGACACCAAGGAATGCTATGAAAATTGCTTTGTTAGTTCTTCATGTCTACTGCATGATAATATCAGAGGCAGTGAACCTTATTTAGATGATATATTCAGTTTTGTTCTCCTGTCCTGGTCTGGACTGCTGGTTATGGGGCCTTGTTAATAATCTCACCCAGCCAATGGTGGGAAGAGTAGAGAATGATGTCTTCCAGCTTTTCAGGCCCAACACAGCAGTTTTTGAAAATACTGAGTTTTGTCTGGATGTCAAGGATGGCATAATCTTGTTAATTTTACTCTGTCTTCTCTGTATGGCCTGTGCTGTGTACGCCATGCTTGGAGTCGGGACCAAGCTTGGTGTGGTCCAAGCATATTCAGGAGGAGGAGGAGGAAAAAAGAAGCCAGTCAGCAGGCCCTGTGTCTAAACAAACTGTCACTGAGCCGGGACAGCCTAAGTCAGTAGCAGTTGCCTCTGTTCAAGAAAAGGAAATTGAAGAGTAAATCGGTCAGCAAAGGGACTCATGAGGAGGTAGCAGGACCTTCGTACCCAGGTGGAAGAGACAGAGCTGGAGATCATCACTCGGTCTCTGTCCCTGGGTGAGTTGTGTGAGCTGCAGAGTGAGTTCACACGGCACCTAAACGAGTCCATTCTGAGCTGGCTGCTGCACATGTGGGACGCTGCAGCCAATGACACCATCCTGAAAGGATGTGGGCATGTCGGAGCTTGGAAGACAAAATTGAAGAAGGCCACCAGAAACTGAGGAAGGAGCTTAAGGAAGGAATTTACCACATCTTGCCAGAACCAAGAAGAGTCTCTGTCATTTGGACCAGATGCCCTCCAGCCAAGGAGAGAGGATACAATCCATGAGGTAACCTCTGGTTTTTCCTTCAGGAGAGTGGAGAAGACATGAAGAAGTGGGGTGTACCTTTTCCTTAGCCACCCAGGTACATGAAGTGAAAGGAGGAGCAACAACCGCAGGAAGGTCATCTAGAGTCAACGCTGCTTCGGTCTCTCTTAGACAAGGCTCCAGGTGGTAAAAGAATGATGATATTACCGACCCTTTTGAGGGGACCTCAAGGTCATATTTACAGGAGGAGAGCAATGTGTACAATGACCGGGATTTAGAGGGGCCCTGCCTTTAGCCAGGTAGGGGACAGGGACAATCGAGTCTATTGGACTGTGTGGATCCAGTGGCTTGGCATGTCTGACCCACAAAGGTTTATGGCTTTGATTGATACCAGTGCTCAATGTACCCTGATGTCATCCAGGTATGTGGGAGTGGAATCCATTTCCATTTTTGAGGTGACAGGGGGATCCCAGCAGCTGGCTGTGTTGGATGCTGAAGTGAGCTTGACTGGGAAGGAGTGGCAGAAACACCACATTGTGACTGGTTCAGAGGCCCCATGCCTTGGCATAGACTATCTCAAGACTCAAAATGACATTGCTGGGCTTTTAAGATAGCTGCTCTAGAGACAGAGCAAATCAGACAGCTGAATACCTTGCCTCGTCTCTCAGACAACCCCTCTGCTGTAACAACAGGTACCAATCGCCACAGCAACAGTGCACCATCGGCAATATCGCAGCGCCGAGACTCTCCCATCCATAAGATGATTCCTGAACTGGAGAGCCAAGGGGTGGTCAGCAAGGCTCATTCACCCTGTAACAGCCCTCTATGGCTTAAATCCAGTAGAGAATGGAGCCTGACAGTGGATTAACTTGGCCTGAATTAAATCCTGCCACCACTGAGTGCTGCTGTGCCAGCCATGCTGCAGCTTCAGTACGAGCTGGAGTCCAAGGCAGTAAAGTGGCATGCGACCATTGACATTGCCAATGATTTTTCTCTGTTTCTTTGGCAGTTTGCTTTCACCTGTAAGGGTGTGCAATATACTTGGAATTGACTGTCCTGGGGGTGGAAGTAGAGTTCCACTGTCTGCCATGGACTGATCCACACTGCACTGGAAAGGGTAAGGCTCTGGAACATCTGCAGTGCATCAATGACACACCATCATAGGGGGGAACGCAGCTGGGAAGTCTTAGAAAAAGGAAGGAAGATTATCCAGTTTGTCCTGAAAGCTTGCCGTTAAATGAAGTAAGGTTAAGGGACCTGCTCAAGAAATTCAGTTTCCAGGAGTAAAGTGGCAAGATAGACTTTGCCAGATTTCAGTGGAAGTGATTAACAAGAGAACATATATGTCTCCACCAACCAACAAGAAAGAAATGTAGGCCTACCTAGGTGCTGTGGGCTTTTGGAGGATGCATATCCCAGAGTATACAGTACAATTGCAAGCCTCCTCAATCTCATGACACAAAAGAAAAATTATTTCTGGTGGGGCCCTGAACAAGCTTTTGAATTAAACAGGAGATTCCCATGCAGTGGCCCTTTGGTCAGTCAGGACAGGGAAGGATGTAAAAAATGTGCTCTACACTCTGGCGGGGGAAATGATCCTTCCTGGAGCCTCTGACCTGAGGAGACCCGAGGATGACTGTTGGAATTCTGGAGTTGGGGATACAAAGGGTCTGAGGCCAGCTGTACCCCAGCTGAGGAAGAGATTCTTGCAGCCTACAAAGGGGTTCAAATCACCTCAGAAGTGATTGGCACTGAAGCACAGCTGCTTCTGTCAACCCCACTACCAGTGCTGGGCTGGGTCTTCAAAGGGAAGGTTCCTTCTACACATCATGCCACTGATGCCATGTGGAGCAACTGGATCGTGCTGATCACACAGGGAACCTAGATGGGAAATCCTAATCTCACTGAGATTCTGGAAATCATAACAAGATGGCCTGAGGGTGAGAGTTTTGGACTATCTTCTGAAGAAGAAGAGGAGCAGGTGACATGTGCTGAGGAGACCCCACCAAATAAACAACTACCAGAGAATGAAAAGCGATAATGCCCTCTTCACCAAGGGTTCCTGCCCAGTTGTAGAAACAAACCAGAAATGGAAAGCTGCTCTGAGGACGTTCACACAGAAAGCTGCAGCAGCTACCATGGGACAAGGCAGATCAAGTCAACTTGCAGAGGTTAAAGCCATGCAGCTGGCTTTGAATATTGCTGAATGAGAGAAGTGGCCAAGACTCTACACTGACTTGTGGATGGTAGCTAATGCTCTGTGGGAATGGCTGGATCAGTGGAGAAAGGCCAAATGACACCGCAGAGGGAAACCCATCTGGGCTGCTGAGATCTGGCAAGACATTGCTGCCTGGATAGAGAAGCTGACTGTGAAGGTCTGTCACATCAATGTATGTGTACACAAAAGTCAGGCTAATGAAGTAACGACGTGCAGGTGAACTTTGCTGCCAAGATTCAAGTATCTCAGGTAGATCTGGACTGGTAGCACAAAGGAGAATTACTTCTAGCTTGTTAGGCCCTCAATGCCTCCAGTCGTCAGGCAGGAGATGGGACATACCGATGGGCCTGTGACCAGTCCTGTGGACTTAAACATGGACAATATCTCTCATGGAAGACTGTGAGATGTGTGCTGCTATCAAGCAAGCCAAGTGGATGAAGCCTCATATGGTATGGTGGACAGTAGTCAAAATACAGGTACAGGGGAGCATGGCAAATTGACTACATCACCCTTCCCCAAACCTGCCAAGGCAAGTGCTATGTGCCGACCATGGTTGGAGCAACCACTGGATGGCTGGAGACCTACCCTGTGTCTCACACCACTGCCCAGAACACCATCTTGGGCCTGGAAAAGCAAGTCCTGTGGAGACATGGCACCCCAGAAGGAACTGAGTCTGGCACTGGGACTTGTTTCAAGAACAAGCTTATAAAACCCTGGGCTAGGGAACATGGCGTTGAGGGGGTGTACCATATTCCTTATAATGAACCAGCTGCTGGGAAAGCTGAATGGTGCAATGGACTATTAAAAACCACCCTGAAGGCATTGGGCAGGGGGACCTTCAAAAACTGGGAGTTGCATTTAGCAAAGGCCACCTGGTCACCAACAGCCGAAGCTCTGTCAATCAAGCTGGTCCTGCCCAGTCAGAACCCTTGCACATTGGAGAAGGAAATAAAGTCCCTGTGGTACACATAAGAGGTATGTTAGGACAGATAGTTTGGATTAATCCTACCTCAGGCAGTGGGATTGTTATTGCCTGTTTGTACTTGGTGAGTAATGCAGAAAGATGGGGAAACCTGTTGTGTACCTCAACACACCTAATTTTAAACAAGAATTGTGTGTAATGCTTCATTGTGTACGTGTATATAAAGAAGGGTATTAATTTTGATATAAATGGTGTAGAATAAGGGTTGAATAATATCTTAGGTTACAATGCAAGATGCCACCAAAGTATGTATTCTACCACCACTTCCATCACCTTCTGATGAACTGTTAGTGATGGGTCCTTTGTAACAGCTGCATACCCCACCTGTGAATTGCTTGTAGTGTTTTCTTTGTTACACCCAGCCTGAGGGTGGTCATCTCTGCTAATGTGCCGTCAAGGACTCCCCAGAACATCCTGTGTCTTATAGGATTACATCATTCCATTGTAAAATTCCCTGTCCTGGGGGAGGTACTGAAGGTTCCTGCCTGGATTTGAGGGTGGTGAATGATCTCAAGGTCTGGGGGCTTGGGGGAACCACCACTGGACCCCGGGGGAAGGAGCAGACCTTTCCACAGGACCACTGCTTTGACAAGTCCGCATCCATCATTTCAATGGGACTGCAGCCACCATTTAATCAGACTGCCACCACCACCCTGACCAAGAGGGTGCCAAAACTCTTTGTCAGTTTAAGCCAGTGTTTCTGTACTATTGCCTTTATTGTAACTTTCCTATTAAATTGTAGCTCCCTGTGGAAATCACTTGCAAGGTATTTGTGTGGGGTTAATTCTTCCCTCTGGTTGACCTTCAAACCAGTCCAATTTACAACAAGAAAACAGGACAAAGTACAATGTTCTGATGCAGCCGAAAAAACAAGTTTTGATTTAAATAAATTCAACTGTGCTGAGTACCTGAAAATGTTTTGAATTTAGTAAAATATTGAGTGCCTAGGGAACTTCATTAATTTTGGAGTCTGGAAGATCTTACAAATATTAAATATCTTTGCAGGAACACTTAGTCAGTCTGGATGAGCCAGCCTCGGAAGCTGGACAAGAAGCTCTGCTTAGACAAGAGCAAGCAAAAATCATTCGTTTTGAAAGGCAAGCGGAAGAGTTCCTCAATGCAGTCTTTTACAGAAAAGGTTGGTTTTAATGGGGGAGGAGGATGTGGGAAATGGTCTCTCTTGTGATCTTTTTGCATGCAATGTAGGTATCAAAGATCTGATGTTCAGTATTTTTCAGTTATCTTCTTTATATATATATTTATCAAGGATAAAAATTGATTCTGAAGTAATGTGGCAACATAACAGTGTGGGCTTGGGACAGTGGAAGGGAGTATTGATGCCTAGGGAGCATAAAACTGTTTAACCCTGAACCAAATCTCTCCATGAGATCACTGGTGTTTTCACTTTTGGAGAGATGACTCAGTTCTTACCCCGCAGAACTGTTCCCCATAGCCAGTGTTTAGGTGGGTGGGCTGTTTGGAAGAAAGGTCAAGTGGCAGTGGTGGTTGTAGGTGGGTAATGTGTTTTCTTATTTAAAAAAAAATATATTTTATTTTGATGGGATATGTAATAATGCAGTTTTTTTTAAAGGCCATCAGTCTTTTCACTATTGGTAATGATTACCCACCCTATCCCCAACAATCTAGAGTATAAAATATTATTGGAATAGTGCTAAGGGGAATATATGAAGAATTCAAAATGTGGTCAGCAAAAGAATTGCTGTAGAATATGCCGAGAACATGCTGAGTGCTAGAAAACCACCTAAATATTTTCTGGAGAGTTGTTGCTTAAACTGCTCTTAAGGAAGGCACAGAGCTCATTTCACTGTTTTCTACAAATCTGAGAAACATTAATCCAGAGGTTGCTTCCAAATGCATCCTGAATGAAAGCACATCGTACTTATCAGTCTAACCCATGTGTGAGAAAATCTGCCAAATCAGTAATTCCAACCTATCTGCTGGGGGACAATGCAAGGCTTCAGTTTAACAAATTAGAAATTGCTGTAGCCAGTCCTCAGCCCCTCCTTCCAGTGACCAAAATATTTAAAGGTGTTTTAAGTAGATAACAGTATCTTAGCCTTTCTTTTATGACTCAAATGAATAAATACAAGCCATACATTATGATGCTTCTATATTTTTTGCAATACATGCAGGATGGTAGGAAGGATAGTCATTGCATTACTACTGATAGTTCAGATAATGCCTTTATTCCAAGGCTTCCTTTTTAAGTTTTCTTTTTTTCTTGTAAGCTTAATGTTTCCTTTTGCTTTTGAGTTTATCCCATTTATCTTCAAATCCAGAAGGAATTTAAGAAAAGTAAAGTCTAGAGAAAACAGGTTTTTTTCATGTTGCTTTTTCTGGTGACGAAAAAAAAAGCCTTTCCATCATTTCCAAATTGTTTATTAAAGACCTCATTCATTTACCACTAAACTTAAAACATGTATGACATGTCTTTTAGGAAAGTATGCTTTTTTTAAATTCACTGAGGAGCCAGCAGCAGATAGTGCAGTGTGTTAATGAAGGGTATAATACTCTGTCCGTGGCTTTATACTAGAATAAAGATAATGAAACATGTCAGATTTTTAAGAATCTTTGAGATTTTTTAAAAATATACCCTTGTTTTTCTTCCTTGGACAAAGCTGTGCTTGGTGCAAGAGTAACAGGCGAGGGATAGAAGCCTGGCAGGAAATCAGTTCTGAATCCTTAATGCATGATTTTCAAGCTTGCTTGTATTTAGATTGCTTGAAATCTAACTCATGCTACTGCCAGAAGATCCCAAGGCACTGTCATACCAAAGAGGACACAAAGAATGGCAGAACTCTAAGGTTCCTACATTGCTCAGAGATGCTGAGCTCTCCTGGCTTCCTGCCAGCAATTCGTTTTTTTCTTTTTTCCATCCTCACTGCCAGTAACATTTGAGATGGGTGTTTTGTAGCCTGGGTAGATCAGAGAAAATGCAGCTGCTCTCTGAACACTGACCACACATTAATGTACTGAGCATGAATAGGGAATTAACAAGATCAGCAAACTTTTTCAACACGTTTATTGTCCATTAATCTAGTCCTTTCTCTGAAGTTTGTGTCCCTGGCACTCTGACCCAGTAATGCTTCCTTCAAATACTCGTATTTTTCCAGTCAAAGCAGAGTGGTAGTACTTAGTTGTCTGTTACCTTTACTTTGTGGCAGGACAGGACCTTCTTCTGGTTTAATGAAATAATGCATTTATTTGTATGATACTGCCCTTTTAAGATTTTGATATAAAAATACACAAAAGCTATTAAGGCTTTAAAGCTCAGAGTTACTGCTTCAGACTAGGTATAGCTGATAATTTTTTGCTGTATTTTCTCTTCTCAGAGAATTTCTATGTTTTAGTTAATTTTAGTTTTATTTTCCTAAAAAAACCTGGACAGGTGGAGTCAAGATAGATATGTGGTTGATTTCAAGTGATGCTGGATGGGCACCAGCACATATTTTCCACTCTTGAACAGCTTTAATCCTCAGCATGCGGGCTTTATATTAAGCAAGAAGCCTTTAATGTGCTAGGTACCTACCCTTCTGCTTGGAAACAGAGTTTTATGACCCAAATTAGTGCATTTAACTTGAACAGCACTAGAAAGTTGTCATTCTGGTCTGATTCTATGAAGTTGCAAATTACAAGGATGCATGGCTGTAGGCATATGTAATATTTTATTTCTGAATGTGTAAATATGTTCAGATGCAAGCATTTCTGAAATGAACATATGAACATGGTGCACAGTAAAGGCCTTCAGAAAACACAAGTGCCATCAAGCTCTGCATTCCTGCCAGCCCCACTTGTATATGCTGCAAGCACATCTCAAGCAGTTGGTATCTGTCTGGTCATGCCATCAAATTGTGTCCCTCTGGGCCTCCTTAGAGCCTTTCTGTGTCCTTCAAGAGGTTATAGTGAAGAAGGAATTAGAAAAGCAGAAGAAATGCCACCATAGCAGAACAAAACCTTCTCGCTTTTCCAGGCTGGTGTCCTTGTGGACCGTTTGGGAGACAAGTGAGATTATAAATGTACCAAAATTTAGGTTTGGTTCATTTTTTGGTGTCTTCTTAAAACTGTAGTATTTGATACTTAAGAACAAGTAAAATCTACAGGATGTTTTAAAGATAATGGTTATATATTTACATAAACATCCTGGAAATTTATGGGATTTACAGAAATTTACTGTAAGAATGTACATGGTGACTGTATAAGATCTTAGGTGTAGAAAGCTGTGCTTAACAGAATGGAATTCAGGCCTGATAAGTATTTAAAGGTCAATATGATGTTTCATCAAGAAACAGGCTGCTGCTGCTGCTCTTTGATTTGTAGGCAGCTCTGCTCAAACCTTCATGTCAGTCATCCTTTACACATACCCATAAAGCTGGTTTGTTGGATTGATATACTTTTGACAAAAATGGTAGCAAAAGGCAAATCTAACACTGAAAGGTCCCACAGAAGATTTTCCTAATGCTTCTAATAGCTCAATCTCAATAGATTACCTTTCAACCTGGGCAATTTTTTTAAAAGAGGTAGTAAACACTTCTCTATTGTTCCCTCTTGAGAGCTGCTTTTAAAGATTTATTTGGTCTTCTACTGCACAGTTGTTTTCTGAATGTTTCTCAGGTAATAGAAAATCAAACCTTTTGAGCCATTTCTGGAATAGTGATGTGATTTTCAGTGCTTTGGGGGTTTTTGGGAGTATTGTGGGTGGTTAGTTTTTGTTGTTGTTGTTTTGGTTTTTTGGGATTTTTTGTTTGTTTAAAAACCACAAAACTGATTTGGCCAGAGAACACAGTGTTTCAAGTGAAGTGGCAGGACTTAGCTTTTGTGATTTAGGAGTTAGAGATTTACCTTTACATCACACATTACTACTGGTTTAACATAGTGATTTTTGTCAATAAATTTTTGTGCTGTCCACATGCCCAGATACCCTTTTATTTATACACTATTTCATAGAAATAAATTGCAATGCCTACTTGTTCTTTTTCACATCCATTACTAATAGATTTAGCAGCTCCTCTAGAAATAGAATTACTTGTCATGTGACACATCTTGGGGTTTTGTGTATATGCAAGTTCTTTGGGTGATCCTGCATTGATTGTGATGTTAGAAATATCAAAAGGAATACATAGTATGAGATGGAAGACACTTGTACATTTGATCTTCATGCGAATTATTTTAATTTATCAGAACAACAGGGCTTTATTTATCAGCAAACTTATAGGGGACTGCTGCAAATTTATTTTCCATTTTACCTTTCTGTAGCTGCAGGTAAGTTATGCAACTCTTCCACTGTGTAACCTGTTCAATATTTTTGGATGAGCTCCATTACTTGGCACTTCAGCTCTCCTTTCCATTTCCACACCTCTTAAAGGTCTGGTAGAATATATCTATATTTTAAAACAAAATGTGAGATTGTATATTTCTTTTAGCAAAGTGTTATTTTGGGAAGGCTGTACCACAATTAGCAATTGTTCTTATTCAGGTCTTCTAAAGCTCAAATACATTTTCTACAGAAACTATTTTATCTTTGGGGTTTTTTTCCCCCTGGATTTGTTTTGGTAAATAAACGATGATTTAATATAAAAGCTGTTTTACTTAAAGTGCTTCCTTAAAAGAAATCTCTAATATTTGCAGACAGTCCTAGGGTCTCTGACCCAAATATTCCCCTAGTGGCCCGTGAGATCATGCAGCGAATGATCCGACAGTTTGCTGCTGAATATACCTCAAAAAATAGCTCTACTCAGGACTCCAGCCAGCCCAATAGCACAAAGAACCAAAGCCTGCTGAAAGCATCTCTGGTCGCCTCCTCTCCCACGGCTGCAACTGCTCAGAACCCTGTGCTCAGCAAACTGCTCATGGCTGACCAAGACTCACCTCTGGACCTTACTGTCAGAAAGTCTCAGTCAGAACCTAGTGAACAAGGTAGGACTCTTACCAGTGTCTTGCATCCTGGGGCAGTCCATTAATGGCATTCTTGCAGAACCAATTAGAAGGTTGCACTTTTGCGTAAAATGTAAAGTGGAAAAGCAGTAGATGTTTTTACAATTAAATAATGACTAGTTCAGTGTGGCTGGGAGAGAAAAGACTTTTTGAAAGAATGTAGACCCATGAGAGATTCTTCTGAAGAAGGGCAAGGGGGATGGACATAGTCTAGTCTCCAAGGATGAATGTGCTGTTCCTGCTGGGAGCTGCAAGAAACAGTCTGCCAAAATAGACTGTACACTTGCTGATAAGAGAAGTTCACATGGTCATGGAAATCATAATGTTGTCTCTTCTCTGAAGATTTAGTGCACAATTTGACTGAAAGGCTGATTTATTTTCTTTCTGGTTGCGTGTGAGAAGAGTGTCTTTAAAAAGTCTGTGAGAAATTGCTTTGTGAGGGCTATGAAAATTATACCCATGAACTGTACTAAACTTCCAGGTTTGTGTGTTTGGAAGAAATGTCTCTTTTCTACCTTAAAAATAGACTTGTTCTACAGAGCACAGATTGAATAAATCCTAACAGTGTTTCAGAGCTTATTTTAATTCAAAAACCTTCCTTTCCATCAAAAATCCTTTTTTTTTTTTAAAGAAGCAAATTCTGTGAGTGATATAGTATATGAACTTTTCTTTTCTGAAACTGTTGAATCTTAAGTGTATCGTACTGATTAAAATTAGACCCTTTATCCTTCTTCAGAAAAATGTTAGTGCTTAAAGTCATTCTGTCACAGTAGGCTGTCCATCTGCAAATGGAAAAGTTGCCTGAAAAAAAGCCTTTTTCTAGCTATGACAGAAAAGTAGGTATCCCTTTATTCTTCTAAATTTGATTTATGAAGCTTTTTGTCAACAAGTTAATTTTATGTGTCCAGTAATACGCAGCTTGGACATCTGGACACATTCCGCACTTATAGCACTTACTGAAAGCTGTTGTTGCACTTCAATGAGAGGTTGAATAGTGTCTCTCTTGAAATGTGGATCTCTACAGTTATCTGATAGGCATTTGTTTCTAGCTGTCTTTATTATAAATGTATTTTGTGAGTGTGTTTTGCATATATGTTTATAAATATTAAACTGTTCTCGTTGTTAAACTTTCTTCTGAAAGAAAGAGGGAAAAATCAGTTTTGCTTTTGGTTTGTTCCTTTTTAATTAGAGGATGGTGTGATGAAGAAAAAAGCATGAACATGAACTGTTCTTTAGTTACCATGTGATGGAAAAAGCTGTAAGATAATGTATGGTGTTCATAACGCTCATTATGCGAGTAGAACATGTGCATATTGAATTATACAGTAATCTGTTTGCTGATGTAAATTTTTTCCCCAATTTACATTTAATGTAATTGGAAAGAGATTTTGCCAAACTTGTTAATGAGAGATTTCAGAGGCTGTCACGAAAGATATCTAGTGCTGCTTTGTGGTATAGTTTGTTCTAGGGGGTTGAAGGGAACCCAGCTAGTTGTACCCTTCTCCCTGGGGTGTGAGGTTGGCCCTGCTTCTCCTCAGGGACTTCTAGGTCATACCGACTCTTCTGAGGGAGGAAGCATGGATGCAAGTGTCTCCAGCAGCTGCCTGTGCTGTCCAGCCTCTTGAAAAGAATGAAAGGCTTGATCCAGTCTGTGTCTCTTGTGCCTGAATAAGTGTTGTTCGAAAAGAAAATTTAATTTTCTGCTTGCTTAAGTTTGGGTTATGGTGTTCCCAAATGCAGTGGGTGGAACAGCTTTTTGTAAGTTAATTCTAGTTCACTGTTTATCGTGTTTTTTTCTCCATATGTCAAATGAGAACTTTAAGCAATCTGAAAGCTGCCTTACATTGTTCTTGTGTTGGGTGGTATTCACTTGATTAGATGGAACGAGTGAGGAGCTCTCATATGTCTCAAGTTCACCTTGCCAACAGGTTTCATTTATCTCTGCCTCATAAATTCCTCATTTCAAAGTTTCCAGGAACTTCAGATGTCTGGGCTGCTTCAACGACAATGCTGCCCTTATTAAAATGACCAGAATTTCAAGCTGCTTCAGTGCAGCAAGAGCAAGACTTTCCTGGTGAAACATGCTCCCTTTTCTGGTGCCTGTAAATGCAGAGTTTACATGAGGGTTTGCAGGGGAGCAAGGGGGAGCTTGAGGATGTGCCATTAGTGAGAGTGGAGGAAGCAGTCTAACAGGAAAACCAATTTGGCATATGGAAGAGAGGGAATAAAACAACACAATAGGAGGAGGAAGGCAGCATCTTTTCCAGTAGAGACCCATTGGAGATATGAAAAAAGAAGATGAAGCTGGCTGCCATGTGAGAAGAAATCTCACATCTATGTGTGTAATTATTTAATTTCCAATATGAAATTCTCAGTGAATTTTCCTACAAGAGATTTGGATAAAAAAAAGAAAAAAATCCTAGTACTGGCTTGCAGCCTCCCTTTAAGGAGGGGAATATCTCAGATTGAAAAATCTTGAAGATTGTCTCAGTTCTGGACCACTGAAAGGTAGTTATGTGATAGGCTCTGTTGTATCCAGAACTGTCACTTGTAGGTAATTTGTTATGCTATGTCTCCTGTAACAGTTGCACTTTTAATTTTGTTAATTTTTATTGTGATTTCTGAAGACTATATTGAAGTCACATGTAAACCATATTGCAAAAAAATCCCAAGCCTTATTTTGTTTAAAAATACAATAAACCAAAAAATGTGTGCTAAAAATGGCTTCAGCTCAGAAGACTTGCTTTGTCTTTTCAGCTGAAGACAAGATCAGCATGGCTGATCCTGCTTCTTCAAACACTGAAGTCATTCTTTTGTCTCTACAGACGGTGTGCTTGATTTATCCACTAAGAAGAGTCCTTGTGCTGGCAGCACCTCTCTGAGTCACTCTCCAGGGTGCTCTAGTACCTCGGGAAATGGGTAAGAGAAAGCAACTTACTATGACCTTTTAAAACAGTTTTTTACTCAAAATGTGTGCTTAGCTCCTGGTAATTTTAAGTTTCTTTGGGTGTTAACCCTTTGGAGTAATGTGTTTTCAACTTGTACCTTTGGCAAATACCTTCACCCCACCTGCCAAATAAGAGTTGTTGCCAACTGATACAGGTTTAAATTGCAGTTAAAGACTCTAATATCTGTCTTTTTTCGCCAAATTGGTGCTTATCCAGAGATCCTTCCATTACCTGTTTCTTGGGGTTAGTGATAGGTTATTGCTGTGAACATGCAAGTTCAAATAAGTGTGTGAAGAGTCTTAGAGGCTTTGCAGTATATTTAGACTTCATTTCACTTAGGGCAAATTTAGCTAACAGGAAAGTTTATTTTAGAGGTAACAATGGTTTGGGTGATAAACCATGCTGAATTAGATTGAAATCACTGCGTGATTTTTGTTAATATTTCCTCGCATAAACCACAACTTAGAATTCTGAGGACATGGGGCAGGAAGTCTGGTAGTTCAGAAAACTTTAAATGTAACTTTGGATTTGCGATTGTTCTGTAGTGCTGAACAAGTTTTTTTAAAAAATAATCACAAAGTATGTGGTATACTACTCTTGCCTAATCAGTTTAAGGTGTGAAATACTGTTAAATAGAAAAACGATCTTTAGGTTTCATATTTCTAATGGTCACCATTTGCATACATTTAGAAACCCTTTACTCTTGGTCAGGGTGGTACTGGAGAGGCTGACTGGGACAAAGAGGGGGTTTGGGTCTTGATTATCTTGAAGCTGCTGAGAACAAATATTTTTTACTGAAGTACAGAAATAGTATATGGTTTAAAGTGCTATTTAATTGCTGGATTTAGCTTTATGATAGCCTTTGAAAACTTGAAAATCTCAACTAGCAACCCTCTTCCACCACCATTCCCATGTACTGCTAACAGCTGATTGAATTTTTGCACTTCTCGTTGGAAAAAGATACGTCTCAGATTTCTCCTTTCAAGATTACTTTTCCATTTAATATTTCTATTAATAAAATACTTCAATCCCTCTTTAAAACTTCATCTTAATACTTTTTACAATTCTTTAGCATAAACCTTCCCCAGCAGTACTTCTCTAATTCTGAACAGGTTATTTCCATCTTTATTTTCTTAGGAAGGCAGCGGGAGCCACTGAGGCTCTGTACTGTTTGTTCCCTTGTTTGTGAATCAAGTGAGGGCCAAAGTCCAACACACAGGGATGGCAGGGCCAGCATCTGGCACTGTCCTGCTCAGTGCTGTGGGTCCAGAGAGGATGTGGCATACTGGCACCTGTGGTTACTTGTCCAGGTGTGTGGCATACAAGGCTGGCTGCAGTTTGTTCAGCATCACTAAGTCGGGTGTAACCCTCCATTAACTGCCTGTATGACCTTTATTCAGGTGTAGAATCACTGGTGCACCCTGTGATGCTGATACATGCTGTGGAAGGGGTGGAGAATGCACATTGTCTGAGAGGGTTCTCTGGAACTGCAAACTTTGATCCATTTCTCTGGATTTTGTTCTGAATCCTGGTTGACTTTTGTTGTGCACATCCTATGACTTGTTGCATCCTGGAGAGAAGTGAACAGCATGTGTATCAAGCATTGTGTATGTTACATGCCAGGTTCTTGCAATGGACGTCTTTTCTCTAAAGACTCTTTTTAATCCCAGTGTGATGTTAAAAATAATAATGTAGCTTTTCAGCACTATGTATCCTATCCTTAAGTAATGCTGACTTAGCCAGAGGGCTTGACGCCAGTATAGCGTCCCAGAGCATTAAAATAGATTCTCTTTGTTAATTTGTATGCTGAACATGGAGAAATTTGGAGGTGGATTTTGAAACCAATGTGACTTAATAACTATAGGGGGCTAAGCAATCAAAGCATTAAAATAGATGTGACTCTCTGCAGCAGCAGTACTTAATTTCATAGAAAGAACACTTGTGATGAAAAGGAAATGGTAAAAATACATACTGCCTTTTTTTTTTTGTTAACCCTTGATCTGAATGACAGTTGGTGCTTAGATCTTCCTTTTCCTAGGCATGCTTTTTATCAAATGAGATTCAGGGCTCTGTCTATATGCAATTAGTTGTTAAGAGAGCAGTTTGGTAAGTCTAGTGTAAGTGTTTTTCTTTGTGATCCGCAGTATCCCAGCTTTCATATTTGGTGCTTAATGAAAGTCAGGCAAATGCCTCTGAGGCCTGCTAAGCTTTTTCTTTTATCCTGAGCAGCAGTTCTTCAATATGATGTAAGCAAACATTATCCAGGGTTTCCACCTGTGTGTAGATACTGCAGGTGGCAGTCATATTTACATGTTGAATATGTTGCACTTTGGCTTACTCTTTTATTACTGTGCTTGTTTAGTGGTAACGTCACACCAGTAACACAGTTGTGTGTAGATCTATGGCGATTGATTACTACTTTGTAATTAAGGTGCTATTTTCAGACGCTTGCGCGAAGTCTTTTCTACTCCGAGAATTTGTGAACCCAACCAGAGACCAGCCAACAGGTTTCATTTTTCTTTGCCCAAAAAGCTTCTCTTTTTTTGCGAACAAGTTTTAAAACTGACTGATGCTGAGACTTAAAAAAAAAAATTAAAGTAATAAAAAAAAATTTAGAGAAAAATAAATAACACAAAAAGTGATGTTACCCAAGCAAGGCCTTCTAATAAAGGAGTGGCCCCCTCACCCATCCCTCCCTACCTGTGCAAGTCCTGCTCACATCAGTTTCCTTCCATCCAATTAGGCGACCTGGGAGACCCAGCCAGCACCATCCGGAGGGACTACAGAGTGGTGATGGGGTACCTCCAAGAAGCTTGCAGGATGGAACCAGGGAAGGTTATGGCCACTCCACATCTCTTAAAGTACCGCTGGCTCGATCACTCCAGATTAGTGAAGAACTGCTGAGCAGAAACCAGTTCTCTACAGCTGCCAGCCATGGGCCATCTGGACTACAGAATCATGGACAGCACTTAATATTATCCAGGGAGGCTTCTTGGGCAAAACCACACTACGAATTCAATTTCAGCCGCATGAAATTCAGGGGAAATGGTGCACTCAGCAACATCAGTGACCTTCCTTTTCTTACAGAAAACTCTGCCTTTCAAAAAATGGCACTTCAAACTAAGCAGGATGGGAAAAAGGACGTGAGCCATTCATCTCCTGTGGATTTAAAGATACCACAAGTTCGAGGCATGGACCTTTCATGGGAGTCCCGCACTGGTGACCAGTTCAGCTATAGCTCTTTGGTAATGGGTTCACAAACGGAGAGCGCGCTTAGCAAAAAGTTAAGGGCTATCCTTCCAAAACAAAATAGGAGAAGTTTGCTGGATGCTGGACCAGATTCCTGGGGCTCAGATGCTGAGCAGTCTACCTCTGGACAGCCATATCCCACCTCAGATCAAGAGGGAGATCCTGGCTCCAAGCAACCTAGGAAGAAAAGAGGGAGATACAGACAGTACAACAGCGAGATACTGGAGGAAGCAATCTCTGTGGTTATGAGCGGGAAAATGAGTGTTTCCAAAGCTCAGAGTATTTATGGGATCCCCCACAGTACACTGGAGTACAAAGTTAAAGAGAGGCTGGGCACTTTGAAAAACCCTCCAAAGAAAAAAATGAAATTAATGAGGTCGGAGGGGCAGGATGTTTCAGTAAAGATTGAATTAGATCCCCAGGGAGAAGCAGCACAAAGTGCGAATGAATTGAAGGATGAATAGGGATGTTGTAGAGTGCCAATTACTTTGCAAACTGGGTGAGCACTACTGCATAGTTCAACCATCACTGAGCACACCTGAGTCTCCTGTTTACTGCAATGCTCTTTCCTTTGCAGTTTAGCATAGACTTATGTGAACACAGGTGAAAGATGTGCTCTGAATGTCACATTTGTAAATTTTTCTGGCCTAGTATGGCACAATTTCCCTCCTTCACCTGCCCACTGCCCTCTTTCTTTCTTTCTTTGTTCCTTTTTTTTTTTCTTTTGCCTTTTGCATGTTTCTCTGTAATAGAGAATTGAGTTACCTCACAAAGAATGCAGATCTGTAGAAGTGGACATCTTGCCTGTAGAGCCTGCCTGAACTTCTGATGTTGGATTTTTCATATCTGCCTTTATAGAAATAAGTCCACTTTGTTAAACTGACACTCTCCTGAAACCAGGCAATTTTCAAATGAAAATCAGACTGTCATTCTTCAAAAATGTTTCAGAAATCTTTTTTTCCCCCTTCTTATTTTTTGTTGATCCAGTTGATTGAAAGGTTTGAGCTAAAACAAATTATTTAGGAATGGTACTTCTCTTGAACTCAGATTTGTCAACTAGATAGATAATCAATTGGGTCTAATTAGGCTCTCCACTGTTTTCTTTCTAAATTAACCGTACTTACCATTTGCTGTCTGCTTAGTGCTCACCCGGAGGGGAGGGGAGGGAAAACTTACATACACTACCTTCAGAAAATGTCAGTTTATTATTTATAACACTACCTTCGCTGTAATTTTATTTGGTGTTTTTGAAGGGTGATATTTACACTCACCTGCTTGAGGATGTAGCCTTATCTCACGGAAGACAAGCTTCTCACAGTCAGGAGCAGTCAGGGTACACTAAATGATGTATTAGGGTATGCCTCATTATACCAGAACTATGGTTCTTTGTGACCTTTACACTTTTTACAGACTTGGTTCTGAGTTTACTAAACTATGTGGTCCCAACAGCTAGTTTATATGACTCTAATCCAGGGATGGGGGATTTGTGTAACAAACTACTGTGATACTGGGAAAAAAAAAAAAAAAGGAAAAAAAAATAGCCCACAAAATGGTGATCTCAAACGTTACAACCTCAGTAGTCTGCCCAAATATCCACATTAGTGAAGGAGCTTGTTAATGTTCAGGGAAGAAGTAAAACACTGGTAGCCTGATCTAATTCAGGCTCTGCATCATATCTATCTGTAATACTGTCAGGGTCGAACACTCAATGAATGGGTGTTTCCTTTTTAAATATTACAGTTGCCAGTAGCAGGAATTAAGTCCTGCTTTTTTGTTGTTGTTTTTATTTAATCTATTTTGATAGTGGTTTAGCACATGCTAGAATAAGCATTTAAACACCATAAAAAAAAAGCACTCCGTAAACCACAAATCTGGGTTTTTTTCAGTATGGTGGTATCTTTATGCTTTTATGGAGATCCAGGATAAGTTTTGTACTGAACTTTTATCTTTGATACTTTCTGCGGGAGTGGTCAGTAACTAAGTGGAACTTACTGGACTTAACCACAACATGACCAAATCATAATTGCTGGTTCTTCAGGTAGAAGCAATTTGGTCTTAATCTGTGCAAAAGGTAGATAGACTTAGCATTTTTTCCCCATTTGCACAACCAAAAGAAGCATTGGAGTTTTTGTGTGAGAGCATTAAGTGATGTCAGTGAAAGTGGTCTCTCAAAGTTCATGGGAGGGTGACCTAGGTAGCCCTAGGGATGCTGAATGACTTCTGGAACAATTGATTCTATTAGCCTCTCCCCCTCCCCAGCAACTTCATATTTTCAAAGGTTAGGCACACCATTGCTGTTGTTTTAAATATGCACTGCTCATTCTTGAAACGGACTGGGCATTTGGCCCCAAGTATACTTTATTTTTGTTTACTTAATATATTTTAGTCCTCAAAATCCTGGTTCCTTGTAGCTTTCTAGTTGTCATCTTGGCATTTAAAGCAGTTTAAGCTCAGTAGCAGTATATAAACTCTGCAATACGTTCCAGTTTAGCTGGTGATTGCAATAAAGGCGCAGTTTAAGGCGTGGTTTCATCTGCTGTTGGAGGTTATGGTAGAAAGTTTGTTGCAAGTTAAAAAAAAAAGTAACACAGTTTTACTCTTGAGAGGTTTAACCTTTTGCAGTTGTCCTTATTTAAGAAACATGAGTTGAGTTTTATAAAACTTGTCACTGTAGTGTACGTGGAGTGCTCATTTTACTAACCTAAATATTTTGTATGTGTATGTTTAAGTGGGTGACAATCGTGCAGCAGAAGAATGGTGTGCCTACCCTTTAATGCTGCAGTTTTAAAAGAGAATTTGTCTTGTCATTTCAGACTGTAGGCTAAGAATTGTAAATAGATAGTGAGAAGTTGAGTACTCTTTATTTGCTTTGGTTAGGAAGTGGATTTAAAAAAGAAAAAACAACAACAAACCAAACACGTAACTTTCTCAGTTTAAATGTCCTGAGACCTGAAGATTGTAATACTCATAACTGCAAAGCTTTTAAACACAACACTTGATCTGTGATAACTTAATATTCAGGTAATCTTTCTTTTTCGAGAAGCTTTTGAACAACCATATTTCCTCCAAAGGTCTCTGTTTAAAAAGGAAAAAAAAGAAAAAGTGTAGATTATTTTTTAAGCACTAATTGCATTACATTGGTAACTGCAATATGAAATAGCCATTATTGTTTTGTGAAGCATGGTTGAGATTAGTTAGTGGTCCCTTTTTAAAATTTCATGAGCCTCTCAAAAAATAAAAACAAATTTAAAAAAAAGCTGCTGAATATTCAAAAGATATATATTTTACCTTATTGTAGGTTTTGTAAATTTAGTCTGTAATATTCAGGTGCACCTTTTAATGTTACTTTTTTGTTTCAAAGTCCCATCTAACATATTTTCTCTGAGGTGATTCATCACTTAAGACTAGTATCACTCTAAGTGCTGCAGTGATCACTAATATTTTGTTTCATTTTTCACTACGTATATTTTGCAGGCGCTTTCAGTGTAGCTAACTAGTAGTATTTGGGATCATTTTAAATATATGATTGGAATTAATGTTTGTCCATTAGCATGCTTAATTTTCTGCTGACCAGCAGTTTGCATGGCCAAAATCCCTGGTTGACCATATTTTGGTGTGGGAAGGTGTGGTTCACTGCGGTCTTTGTAACAAAAGCCTTGTTTCTCATCTTATTTCTGGTAAGTGGATGCTTATGTTACTTGGATCACTTGGACAGGAGAAAGATTTTAAAGCCTTCTCCTGCTGCTCTTGTGAGATGGCATTAACGTGTAACATAGACAAACTGCAACCCTGTAAAAATCGAGACGTTGTTAGGAGGAGACCTTTCGGGTATTTTTTGTCACTAGTTTTCTCTTATTCCCGAGAATGTCCATCCAATGTAGTTATTGGACTTAACAGTATTGTTGTGTACTACGTTGATGTAGCTGAAAAAGCCTGACAGCAAGAAACTGTGAATTATATTTGTGGCAGTCTCTGAAAACTAGTTTTTCAGTCCAAGTACCATGAAGGAGAATCCCCCTCCCCTACCCCATCCTAGAAAAGTAATTTTATATTTTGTGTGTATAAAGTTTTAAGAATCGAAGTTTCATATTGTACTGAAGTTTAGGTGTCGCTTGGTAAATCTTTGCTGCAGCATATAATTGAAGATGAGTAAGGCTTAGTGTGGTAGGGGTCCTGGTGTGGAGTTAATTATCGTACAGTTCTGGTGGGAAAGCCCAACATGTATGAAATGTGTCCTTTTTTTTTTTTTTCATTTGAATTTGTAAGATGTAAAAGTGCTTTTTTAGAACTCTGACCTATTACAAACTATTACCTCACTTTCAGCCAGCTGGATCCTCATTCCACAGTGTTGTAGGCATTATTGTGGCTGTAATGCTTGAGTACAGCTATAGAGTTGAACGTTTCCAGTTAGATATTGTAGGGACACGTTTCTGGACTCATTTTTATTTCTGTCTAAAGATTATTTATTTTCCAGTCATTCCCTGATTTTTTTCTAAAGGTTCCAGACAGTTTCCTTTAGAATTTCTCATTTTTTCCCTGTTGCACAGGAGAAGTTGCTGCATAAGCAATACAGGTATGCCTTTACTTTCTTTTTTGTTGCAGAACTCATAACTTGATGCTTGCATTACCAACCCTACTGCTAGACCTGAATTCAAACTCTGAACTTTTTTGGCAGTTGGAGAAAAAAATATTTTTAACAATGCAGGGATACAGATAGGATAATGCCTCTAGTAAGGGAACACTTTCAGCTCTGCGTTCTCTCGCAACTCCTGCATGACAATTTTTGCAGAACTTTCCACTGCTGGAGGATATTCCTAAGCACTGGAGGTAACTGCATTTGTGTTTAGACTGGGTAAGAGCAGACAAGGAATAGTCTGTGCTTTGTCTTGTGGCAGGCCAACATTTGCATCTAAATATTTCTTTCGTGAGTACTCAAGAGTATGTTGCCTTTCCCTGGAAATTCATGGGAGCTGGCAAAGTGATTTAGGGGCTTTAGGGTTGAGTAAGCTTTGTGAAACAACTTTTTAGTTCTGATTGAATCGCTTTATGTTTCATCTGCAACGATTGTTATACAGGCAAAACTGGAATTGCCATGTGTTTCTTTCCAGTTTACTTTCAAGTAATGCTCTTAAGATGTCCTTGAGTCTTAGGAGAAGAACACAGTGTCCAAGGAGTGAAGGGAGCACTCTGCTGTTCCCTTTTTTTCTCAAAAACAGTGTGGCTGCATCTGTAATGTAAAAACCTCTTTCTTCAGTGAAGACAAAATTTGAACTCTTCAGTATAAGAATGCATACTCTTATTGCAGTCCAAAATCTTAGGAAGGCAAAATTATTAACCTTACTGAAAGATTTGTCACAATATTCTAAATAGCTTAAATTCTCTGCCAAATGTTAGAAGTAGGATGGGAAGGGTTGTTTCCCTCATTTTCGTGAGGATCAGAAACCTCTAGGTATTCCCCACAAATGTTTCAGAAATTAAATGTAATTTCAGTCTAGGTCAATGTTGCTTTTTCTTGGCATCAGTACATAATGTTGGCTAATATTGTTTTAGAAAGCTGTAAGAAAATAATTTTGAGACTTGTTTTGGTACTATAAAGGTTTCTACTTGATCTTGAATTATATTGAAAATTCAGTAATTGGAACCTTCAGAAACCTGAAAATCTGCACTGCTAGTTGTATGCAGTTCTGATGAATGTAGCAGATAAAGTAGCCACTATAGTAACTCATTTTGGATTATCCAGTGTATAAACACAATGCACTGTGATGACCACTAGGCAGAGAGATATTTCAAACCCAAAATGATCTGTAGATCCACTTCATGTGTACCAGGAAAAGCTGTTAAGTACTTAGAGCATTCCAGTGTCCATCTCTCTCTCTTTCCTGTTCTTTCTTTGATTGGGGCCAATTCTCTAAACCAGTATTACAGCTGCAATTTTGGACCTCATGTCCTACTGAATTATGCCTATATTCAGGTATTGTCATAAAAACCTTCATATTAAGAGAGCTTTATTTAATCCTTACAAAAATCTCTCAGCCCAGTTGCAAAATCAGTTTTCCTGGGTGATGTACTAGAAAGGAGGATTTTTTTTTTAGCTTGTCCAGGGCATTTAATCTACCTGCTTAAAAACAAACATCCCCACCAGTGCCCCTGTGCTTGTCTCTACTGAATTGGTAAGTATAATTCAGGAGGACTCAAGATGATAACTACCTTACAGAGCAGGGATTAGGACACAGGCCTCATTTTGACTGGAGCAGGAAAAGTTAAGATCCAAAACAATTTCTCTCATCATCACCTAGCACAGTTTATCTTAATACCTTTTCCTACTCAGAAATAATGAGGATACTACTAGAGCTACTTAAACAATTTATCAATTACTTGGTGCTACATTTCTCAAATAGTTTTGCAGATAGTACTTTTTATGCCTGCGTGAAAACATGTAAACAATAAAAAGCACTTGTCTGACCTATTCTGAAGTACCAGAAAAGGGATAAATAACTGCAGCACTTTCTCTGTTACAATGCCAGAGTCTTAATTAAATCTGGTCTTCAGGTTATGAAATACTTCAAATATACAATCTAGGATCATGAACAGCTTGTCAGGTCAGATCACAAGGTTTCTTGGGATATTAATCTGTCTTTTAAAGACTAGTACAACAAAATATTCTGGAGTTCAGGCAGGGGATGTATATATACATGCCTGGTATTTTTTACTGATCATTTCAGTAGACCATTTCAGGGCTTAACATTGGGAATCTGGGATGATGGGTAGGGAAGGGAAGTTTCCCAAACTGAAAAAAACCATTTTGGACCATTGTTTAATGTTCAGTTTGAAAACTATATCACAAGAAAATGGGTAGGGATTCTTTCTCCCTTATGCCTTCAGGGAATGAGTAGTATTTAGAATCTCTGGCTGAAATTCAAGCCTTTTTACCGTGTAAATTTTTAATATAAACTCATTGACATGCTTTTTACATCTGAGGACTGAAAATGGATCTTAATGTTTAAGTTGTGGAATGGTATATTTCTTAAATGAAGGGGGAACATTTAAAAAAAATAGATTAGAATACCAGCATTAGTGAGCTTAAGGAATTTTAGTATGTAATAGCAAAGTATAGCAAAGTATTTGATTAAAAAAATTAATCTTGAATTGCTAGTCTGTAACTAGGTGCATTCTAATTTAGCAGGTGAATATTCTTTACTTATCGATATATGATGGGCTTTTTGCAAATAGAAACCTTTATCTGAGTCCCACGTGTTGCTTGTACTGATGGGATGTATGCTTACAGCAGCTTACTGCTGCTTTAAAATGTATAAAATGTTTTGAGTGTTTGCTCATAACTCTTTTTAACCTCCACTTGTTAAATTGTCAGACATTGGTATTTTATCAGTCCGCAGTGTAAGTTTAAACTAATGTTCTTAGGAATCCAACTTGTACACACACTGTTTAAAAACCCTCAGGGACAGTTTACACACTATCCTCACTCAATTCAGGTACTTGTACTCTCTTCTTAAACCTAGCAGTGACTTGTATTTTGTTTTGCTTTTCTTTTGACGTGCTGATAGCACATCCTTGATGAATGTCAACTTAAAACTCAGTTCAGGTATCCAGGTATAACTCAGCCAAACGGATTTTAAAGCTGCATATTTACTCTCCAGCACACAGTGCCTCAGACACTTATAGTGGCATTCTGTATATTCAGTTATTACTACTGAGCAGATCGCGTGGGGGTTCCTGGTATGTATTGTAAGAAATTCCTATGTATATTATATAATATGTATTATATTATATACATATATAGTATATATGTTATCTTAAACTTATATATTTTAAAATGCCACTACTAGCCAGCGCAGCTAAAAATGAAATACATTCCCAGCTGCTTCTGTGAACAGCAGAGGCAGCTTCTTAACGTGGCTCTTGCTTCTCTCTCACCATAACTACTTCTAACCTCAAGCACGGGTCCTTGGCTGTCTGACCTCTACACTCTAGTTATGCAATGTCCTTAGAGAATTCTGTGCACTGGCCACTGTGATGGAAACCAATGGGCCGGGAGTGCTTTGAGTTTATTAGTAATTGTTCTGCCAAAGTTGGTGTTTGTATGACAAGCGTGTAAACCTGTCAGATAATCAGCAGAGGTCCAGGTTGTCCGTAATTGATTCCACCTCCTGGGCAGGAGCAGAGCTCACGAGGCGCCTCCTTTCTAAGGCTGAGCACTGCTCACTGGACACCTGCAGTGCCAGCCCTCTGTGGTGTGCTCACCTGGAGGCCAAGCCTGAAACTAAAATCTGCTGTTCTGCCTTCATGGTGATCTGTTGGCAGTCGCAAGTCAGCAACACCTCTGCTTTATTATTTGACACTTTACATCTAAAAAGTCTTCTCTTTCTATTTATGTAACCCATAGTCTTTGAAGAGTATGGAAAATGGCATTTCTCTCTGACCTCTAGAAGTTCAAGTGTCATGGGAAAAAAAAAAACAGGAACCCCCCCCTTTACTCTTATGGACCTCATTTCAATATACTGTTTACAGTTTGACGGAATTGTATAATTTAATATTTCTCTTGTACTGTAGTTTATATTTATTTACAGATTTTTTTTGTACTGTGTGATTTGAATTTTTTGTTCCTTGCTATGATCAATGTTTTATGTAGTAGAGCACTTATGATCACAAATTAAGGTTTTTGGTTTGATTGCACTACATTAATTTTTTTAATGCAGTTCTGATTTTTTGACTGGACTAAATAAGCTGTGTCTTAATGTATGTGATAAGTACTTTTAAATTTTTATTTCATGTGGTCCATTTATTTTTTGCATTGTATGTCAAAGCGCTAATTCTCTTGTTGTGCATGTGTAAGATTTAATGGCTCCATTGTATTATTTGACCATGTCATTTTGGAAACACATTCCCAGCTGTAACGTTGTGTATGGTAGTTTTCACTGGATGCTAGACTTTTCAAAACCACTATTCTTCTAATAAATTTTGTTGTGAAAAACTTCAAGGGGTTCCAATTCTCTTGTTCCTAACGTGCTTTCTAAATGCTTGTTACTAGTAGCCCAAGGATATGAGATGGAAACTATCACAAGGGGGGAGAAGCAGGGGAGGAAGTGAAAATAGAAGGTAAAGCAATTTCTGGCTGAAGGACTGAGCTTTGGAATCTCCATACTCCGTTGGGTTCCTGCCCTAAATAGGATTGACGGTAAAGCCGCTGTAGCAGCTGGGTAGGGAATACATGAGAAAGCTGAAACGCTGTCTCATAGCAGCCCAGTCTCATGAACTCCCCTACTCTTAATTTGTGCTTCCCTACTGGCCACCTTAATTTCCTTAATGGTAAATAATTTATCCAGTGAAGAACAAACAGCCTCTCAGGAGGGAAAATAAAAGGTGGTGTAGTGATGTTCACTGAGCACTCAGTAATGAGCCAGGCCAGGCACGGAGGTAGTGAGGGCATGGCCAGAGCCCCGTGTGGGTCGGTTGTGGGCTGTGGGGTGGCAGCAGGCAGAGCTCCGGCCGGGGCAGTGGAGCTTTGTACTGGAGCACACGTCACCAGGCACAGGCACCTTGCTTAGCTGCCCACCAAGGCACTGGTGTTGCTTTTATTTTCTCTGCAGCTTTATTTTCTCTGCTCTTCTTGCGCAGAGGGGGCAGGTCCCCAGCTCCCCGTTAGCGCAGGGAAGGCTCCAGCAACTCCATCTTGCTGTCCCTCTGCATGGGGGCACAAGGCAAATCCAGCAGTGACACCACGCTGCAAGCCCTTCTCCAAGATCCATGTTTACTTTCTCGTGCCTGTACTTGGGCTTGAACGACTTTTGACGTTATGCATTATTGATACTGAAATGCTGAATACTAAAAAGTAGGTTACACTAAGTGGTGTATAATGGAACCCACGTGAGTTTAGGCATTTCTGCTAACCTTTGTGTTCAGTTCTACGATGATTTTGAGAGTGATGCATAGGGATTTCCTAGCTTTAGGAAAATTCATAATGCTGCATGGTATCTAGCCCAGGTTTCTTTTCTCCTGAGAAATTGCCTTTCTTAGCATGTGCTATTGAAAAGTAGGTAGTTTAGGGTTTGCATTTTTCAGTGCCTTTTTTGTTTCTTAAAATCCTTAAATAACTGTTGCATTACAAACTAATTATTGTATTTCTTGTATACTAATGCCGTTATTAAAAACTAAAAGTAAAATGGTAATTGGGTGCTGTCACTGGTTTAGCTTTACCAGGCAAATTTCTCTTAAGTAAAAAACTTGGTTTAACTAGAGACTACATCCTGCACTTACTCAGGAATAGTGAGTTTTTATGTGTAAATAGCTTGAAAGCCTTGTGCAGTAAACTATCATTTATAATATTTTTTTTCTCTTTGTCTGAATACATCTGTCAAATCTATGAAAATAGCCTTTGAAAGTGATGAACCATATTCCCATCTGCCATTCTTTAGGATGCATTACACTGTGCAGGCTTGTCCCTGAACATTCTTAATTGACACTTTTAGTCCTGCGATTATCAGAAATACCATGTTTTTCTGCTTTTCCTGAAGGACTTGCTGATGGTCTCGCACTGCTAAGATGAAATTGTTCAAACTTAAATGAACACAGTCTTGATTTCTTCTTTTAAAAGCTGTTTCCTGTATCATGACAAGATTTCACAAGATGTTGCACCCAGACCCAGAAAGAAGCTTCCATTCTGTTGTCTCTTATAAAAGTAGAAAAGAAACACAATTAGCCCTGTTAGGCAGCTTTAAAAGTCACCTGCTGATTTCCTTCAGCTTGTTTGGACTCGGGGTGGGTTTTGAGCTGCTCGGTCTGTTACTGGAAGAGGCAGCTGCCTCTTTTGTACCTGCAGGAGCATATCTGGTCACCTTCTGAAGGAGCAGATCCTTTGTGGAATAGCTGTGGACTGTACCCCCACATACAGCTGGGTCACTTGCTACAATGCAGATACTCCCTCAGATGTGGAATGAGAGGCTCTGCTCATTGCTCCTCTGTGGAAGTAAAAGCTGCTGGGAGGGGAAGAGCAACTCCCTGAGCTCAGCATGAAGGATCTGAAAGCTGGAAATAACCTTAATTTTTGTGAGTGAAGCTGGTTTAATTAAGGGAATTCCTGAGCATGAGTTTCACTTTCCCGTGTAACCAAAGCCGAGCCCTTGTGATGTGGCTTCTCAACCAGCACCAGTGCAGAGCTTGCTCTGGTGTCTGCAGTGAGACAGATCACCAGCAGCTTTCCTGCCTGAGCATGCTGAGCTCTCTAATTTCCTACAGGCATGACAAAAGTGGGTCTGGGGGAGGGGGAGGATTTAAATCCTGATTCAGGAAGATACTTCAGCAAATCACTGTTTTCTTAATCTGCCAACTCTGCTCTGGCAGATGCCCAAACAAGGGTACTGGCTGAATGGAGGTTTTAACTGGAAGTGAATAGCAGGTTCTTGGACCTGTTTAGGAATATGATTCATACACAGAGGAACAGAGCTACAGATGAAAAGCAATTTCAAAAAACTGAGCTTGAAGTGTTAGGGTAAATCTAGGATTATGGATTTTGATACAATGAAGATGGAAAAGAGATTAAAGAGAAAGCTGATCTTTTTAATGTAATTATTCTTGAGACACTTTTGTAGATGTTACAATGCTGGAAGGATCCCAGTTTGTGAGAGTGTTGTTTCCTCTGATCTGGTACATTTGATGCAGACTCTGTAACTTGAAATCCAAGGTGTTCTCAGCTGTCTAGTAGGAAAATCAAAAGAAATGTGAATGACTTCACACCTATGAATTATGAATTAATTAAGTTCCTTCTCATCCACCTACTTAAAAACCACAGACAACACAATCTTTAAAAGCTCCCTTTTGGTATCATGAAGAGGGAACACAAAACAATTGCATCTTGTTTTTACAGGTCACTTTGAATGTCTTAGAATTACAGATCACATTTGAAATAGAACTTCTAAAAATCTTCTCTTGCTGCCTCCTCCTCTGCAGGTGTCTAACAGCTCTGCAGGAGTCTGTTCCCAACACACTTAACTAAAAGGCAGATTTTTGTATGAGATGGCTACAGCTCAGATTTCCAGGAATTGTTTAAAAGCTCAACTAAAATTAGAAGTGCTTAAGGTATCCTTCAGAGCACAGAAGTACAAGCACTGCTGCCTGAACATACAAAAGTTGCCTGTATGAAAATACAGCTGCATCTCCTGAAGGAGCTGACCGGACTCCTGGACCACAACCCACCCAGGCCTCACATTAACACCATGGGGATGGGGCAGAGGCTTCAGCTCTTGCCTGTGTCCGAGCCTGCAGTGGATCTGTTGCTGTGTGGCTCCTGCCGTGTCTCCCTGGCTGTGCTTTCCAGGGCTGGCTTGGTCACAGCTTGCTTGCCTGCCTTTGCTGGGCTCCTGCTCCAGGTGCAGATCAGCCAGCCGTGTGCTGACAGGAGGAGTGGCTTGTCTGTACAGGATTATCAGCAAACTGCCTGTAAAAATTACAGTGCTAAATAGGTTACACCTGCTCAGGTTTGGAATTTTTTTTTTTTTGCTGATATGCAAGATCCCATTGTCTCATGTCCCAGATGCCTCCTGCCCAGCTATTAAAGTGTGTGGCTTGCTTAACTCATTTGGAATGACATTCCTAACTTTGAAAAGGGCTTTTATGGTTTCCTTTCTTAAAGGTGAGCCTTTCTTCTCCCTGAGCTTTGGAGGAAGGCCCTGACACTAATTGTTGAGTTACTCTGGGACTGCAGAGAACACCTGACACTAGGAGAAACCCAACAGCTTCCCTGCACATGTAAAGTGGTTTTTCATACACACAGCCAATATTTGTGCTGGGTCCCTTGCTGTAATCTAAGCCTGAGGTGGTTGCTTGGAGGACCCACTAGTTCCACTACGTTCCCCTTTCAGGTGAAGGTGATATTATAGTTTTTTAATACTTTCAGGTGCACTGTGGTCACACATGGTGTCTTCCTCAGATTCCTTTCAGGTCTTTAAAGCAACTAGCTGCATGTGAGGTGTTACCAAGGGTTTAAAACAAACTACTTGATTTTGAAAGGAGACCATAAAAAAAGAGCCAGTATGATTCTGGTTTTGCATAAGAAGCTACCATAGCAAATACACTCTGTTTGTACAGAAGTACAATTTTTTTTCTTGTTTCTATCCATCAAACATGAGCTCAAGGTGCAAAAGCTAAACAAGCTTACTTGGTACCTGAATTGTGGTTGTTAATAACTAAATTCTGGTTGGGCCGTGGCGGCAGCTGCCTGACCTTACTGCTCACTAAAGGTCTATCAAGCTGGAATTCAGTGAGCTTTGCTGCTCATGCTCAAAAGCAAGTAGAGTTTTGCTCCTGTTTCAGGCCCTCTATTGTTTTTTCCCTGACAGACACAAGTGTGTATGGTAAAGTTGACCACTCATCTGCTCTTTAGTTCTAGCCACCTTGCACATACCTGTCCTTAGGTTGGTGTATTTACTTTTGTTTGAGTGTAGCCTGGATTTCTAATTGATAAAAGGAAAAATAACATAACTCAGGATTTAAAAGAAATATGCTCTGCATTCAATTATACTATTGAATTTGCAATAATAGTTATATAATGTAATATTGTAATAGAATAACAATTATAAAGCTTAAAATCAAAGTGACAGAGGTAGTGCCTTAGTGCTGGCAAAGAGCAGATTGATTTGGTTTTTTCATCTCTTCTTTTGTGTCTCATGAGCAAAAAAAGGACTTCCATTGCAAGATTTATCAGAGTGGCAAGGCCTCAGCAGGACAACAGGGAATTTGGCAGTCAGCCTTTTGTGGGTCAGAATTCTCACAACGTGCATTGTTTGGGCTCTGGTGTCACTATCTGACCATCTGAGTTGCTGTGAGCAGGATTTTTCAGAGGTGGTTTAGCTGCGATTTCTGGGTATGGTCCCGTTCTGTATTTCTCTGGTCATAAAAAGCACAGTGCAAATGGCAGTGTCCCATGAGCATTGTTGTCTCATTACAGCTGCGTGGTTGAGAGTGAGTTCATTTCTGTGAGCTCTCAGGGTTTCCTTAGTGCACTTACTGTTAATATGATAAAAAATGTCTGCAGTAGAGGAGAGCTGTGATTGGTTGATGTGCAGGATGTGCTAATGGGTCATCATTGCTTTGGCTTTCTCTGCAAAAGTTAGGGACTCATTTTCCTGCTGGAGGGACCAGGAAAGCACAGAAGTCAGAGGGAGGCAATCTGTGGAGGCATCTCGGGGGGATCTGCAGGGCTCTGATGCTTCTTCCTTGCTGCACACGAGGAGTGATGAGTCACCTCTGCTTTTTCCACAGGATCTGTTCCTTTGCTGGCATAAGCTGTTGTTGATGATTTTATTTTATTTTATTTCTCTTTTTATGACGAACCACCAATTGATGGGTTTTGTCACCAGTATAAAGAAACAAACAATACCAATCATTATGCTGTGTTAAGGAAAATCACACAGAGATAAAGTACATTTCAACTGCAGCATCCATTTACAAAGGGTAAAATGCCAATTGAGGAGGCTTTAAATATGGAAAATACCCCTAAAGTAAACTGGGTGTATTAGTAGTGATGGAATGTTGCATACTAAGCAAGGTGCAGTTCCCTACCTCAATTTACCATGTCGCTGCACAAATACTGCCTGTGTGGGGGAAGATGGAACCTTTCTTAGTGGACATCTGCCAGGGTCAGATGTGGTTTGGATTTGTCAGTCTTCCTCTAGCACTGCAATGTGTGACAATATAAACAAGGGAGAAAAATAATTGTGGGCCAGGATATCAAGGTGATTTTTTGAGAAGAAGAATAGACTCTCTTAAAAGAGGGAGGAAGGACAAGAGTGTGTAATGACAAGGGTTAAAAAAAAAAGACGATGTGAGGGATGTGCAGAAATGGAAGGATGAGAGGTTTGAGCTGAAGGGGAGGGGTATGCATTAGCGCAGAGGAAATCTCTCCTCACTGGTATGCACAGAGACATTTCCTGCCTTATGTTTTGGTTTCTTAATAGTTATCTGACTATAAAATTAACCTACATCATTTAATGGTAGTTGAATGGCAGCTAAATTAACCCACTTTCAAAATAGAGCTTACCTAGCCCGTCAGCTCTGAGACAGCCTTGTCCCCAGGCATCCAGGGCTGCAATCCACATCTCTGCCTTAACCTATTTCCCAAGCAGCCAGCCAAAGTGGTGCATCAGAAACAGGCTTTGCTGCTCAGCCCAGCAGCTGACAGAGAGCAGGGACATGTATCAAATTCATATTTCACCAGGCATTCCCCTGCAAGCAGGGCTGGCGTTGGCACGTGGGGAGTGCCACCCTCAGGAGTCGTGATACTGTTTCTATTAACAATGTGGCCTTGATTATCTGAGGCCCAATTATCTGAATCTCCAGGTTATCTGAAATGGGGTCATATCCCCCAACATCTGTTAATTACACCCAGGATACCCTCTCCTCTTCAGATGTCTCCTCTGGCCCCTCCCAAGGTTTGGCGACTGGGCTGTGCTGAGTGTGGTTAGCTCTAGTGAGCTACCTAGCTCTACCAAGCTCCTGCATTTGGTTTCTCATGTCCATGTTGAAAAAAAAAACCCAACCTGGATAATTACAGAATTTGAAGTCCTTGAAGACTTCTAGAAGTAGGCAGTAGCTGTGCATGGCAATGTGTCTGTTGGAACTGGGACCAGGAAAGTCTTAGGGGAGGGTGTCCAATGCATTTGAGTTTTCTTCCACCTTTCAGTGTACGTTCAGCTTAGGAGGGGAAGGTGGAATTTCTCTCAGCACAGCCTATCCTTGTCACAAGCCCTCATTACTGCAGATAAGTGCACTTTCAGTGGGAGTTTGCCAGTTGTTGAACTCCTGCAGTTGCAGTGACTCCAGCAGACCTGTGTGTGCATGTCTGAAGTTTGGGGAGAGAGAGCTTTGTCCCCAGGACAGACAGGACTGACTGTGATGGACACAGAGCAGGGGAGAGGCCATACACCTGTGTCACCTCAGGTGCAGAGCCAGTATATCTTGGTGGGATGGTTAAAGATACTCAGGGCATCCCTCTCTACTCCACAGTCCCTGTGTTCCTTCCCCCTTCTCTTAACTGCGTGCTGCTTTTTATAAAATGTGCAAAGCTGTGAAAATCATTGTTAAGAACTTTTTTTTTTTTGCCCTGCATGCTTTTGTTATCTTTCTTCTGGTGCTGTCTGTTTTTCTATCTATTCTGGTCTTCTGGTGCTATCTATCCTTTTGGAGCACCTGGCTCAGCAAAGATTCTGGGTACTGCCTCAGAAGGAAACAGTCATGGTAATTTTTTTTTCCTTAAAGGGAAGATCCCAAATGATCTTGATAATTAGAAAAATTAGCAAGGACAATTCTGGAAAGGGTTTGAAAGTTAGTATGTAGAATAGTATTTCCAGCATGATAAATTTCCCTTGGTTTTAAAGCAATAGCTCAGTGGTAAAATTTTTAATTAGTCATTAAATATTATATTAGAAGTATTACAATGATGATAAAGTACTATAGAATCCACTTGGGTTTTGGGGAAGGTGGGAGTCAAGGAAGTTATGTCAGGAATATAAAAATGCAAAACTTATTTCATGCTGCTATTGGTTTTTTTAATGTAAAACCAGCTTTGGTTTGTTTGACTTCTATTTGGTTACAGGTGGGGAGAAGTGATTTATAATGTTAAACTAGTTTAAAAATAAATAAACAAATAAAAGACACTACTCTGAAGGGTTAAAAGTGTGAATCTGTAATGGATGACTGTTACTTGTCCAGTCACTTGGCTGATTGTACAACCTGGATATGTCGATGAATACATGCAGCTGACAAAAAAACCCAGCCAAACAAAACCCACCTATAACTTGTTTCTTCCTGCTTTTCAGTTGAAATACAAGCTCAGTCCATCCCCAAGTGTGTCACCAAGGACGGAGTAAATTCTGGGGCCTTGAGAACCTGGCAGCAATATTTCCATAGTTATTTTGGCTGTGCTTTGCTTTCAGCTTTTAATTTAGATAAGGAGAGTGCTTTTTCTCCTTCCTAGCTGTTATGTGGAGCCACGGCTCTTTGCATGCTGCTTTTCTATTTTTTTTCAGTGCAGTGAGGGAGAATTACTGTAGCACCCACAGAGGTGTGAAGGGACTCATTCATCTGTGTGGGGAGTGTGAGGTGCCAGGCATATTTCTGAGGATTGAAATACAGGCATTTAAACTGGTGCATCCAGTGTCAGCCTTTTAATTGGGGCTTTGAAAGATGAGCTCCAGAAAATCTTGCTTCAGTGGCTTACACTGTTCGTGCCCATGGCTGGTTTGCCCATCCCCTTCAAGGGGACATCCAGTCTGCCAGCAGAAGGAAGCACATCCTGCACCTCTCAAGGCACGAGGTCTGTGCTGCAGCTATGAGTGGAGATGGGTTTGAGCACAGTCAGATGGTCCCATGCCTTTCCCAGCATGTTTGCTTTTGCATGGCCATTCCAACAAGCTGAACTGGGACTGGCAGAGAGCCCATTTCCCCCTTCTGCTGGGTAAGATCTCTGCATGCAGCCCTCCAGCACAGGCAAAGCAAGCCTGTCCTTGGGAAGCCACAGCACAGCCCCTTCCAAGTGCACGCTTGGCACGTGCCCCTGGGGCTGGGCTCAGCTCACCTGACTGCCAGCAGTGAGCAGGTCCCCTTTAAGAGGCTGTTCTTCCTTTGCAACCCTTCAAAAAGGCATTTCCACTCACCCTGAAAAATAAATTAAGTGGCTGAAAACAGCAGGGCTGGAGGTGCCACCCAAGGGCAGTGAGATGCTGCCTCAGAGCTTGGGCTCACAGTGGGCATGGCCAGTGCTTTGAGTTCAGCTGATGGAGGGCACTGCTCACCAGTCAGGCTTTCTTCTTAGTCATCCACATTTCTCAAATCTCTGCTTTTAGTCACGTTTCCAAGATACCTTTCAGCCTGGTGGGGTACTCAAGGGGTACCTCTGGTTTTGGGGGGTGCAAGGCACCTCTCTGCCAACTGGCATGAGTCAGCTGCCTGGCAGCAAGAGAGGGAGGGGAAAGGTCATCCCTGTAAAAATACTGAATTGGATTTTATAAGTTTATAGCTATGTTTTGTTTCTTTTACAGAACTATAATCCTGGTGCTTAGAGTGGTCTGAAAGGAACAGAAACACTTAGCCTTGAACTTTTGTTCTGCTGCTGCTTCTTGTGCCTCTGAGGTACAAAACATACCTGTAAACTTATAATCAATCAAACTGTTGTTCAAGGGCCAAAAAAGGAAACATAAAAAGGGTACAGGCTTCAAGTTTAATAGTGAAAAACTTGGGTTAGACAAGCCAGAAGATTGCAGTTGGCAATTGACAGGTTTTCGGAGACTGGCTTCCCAGGTAGGTTGGTATGAACCAGCTGATTTCTTTCTCCCTTTCTTTCCTCCCCTCTTGCTCCCTGCCCAAATACACTGTAGAACCAGAGGCAGGCTGGGCTGCCCCTAAAACTTTTTTTATGGCATTCACAAGCAGAGCAAACACAGCATCACCCTCGTACAACAGGAAGAAATATGACAACTCCACCAGTGGGCTGGGGGCACTGCAGGAGCTGGGAAAAGCTCCTCAGGCTGTGTAGGGAGAAACAGATAACTTGGCCTTTCCTCTCCATGCTGTAAATGCTCTATCTGTGCAGCCTATAGGTGTTAGGGACTGACAAACCTCTGCCTTCCCCCAGCCCCTTCATCCCCAACCGCGTGGCCTTTGTTGGAAGCCCCAGGTCCCCTCCAGCAAGAGCTGGGGGAGGGTTGACTTTAAACTCCACTAAACAGTGGAGGCACAATGCAAACAAATGTATTGCAGCACGCAGCTATGCAAATAGCTCCAGAGCGCAGCACGTTTCCCCAGCATTAATTGCTGCACCACCGGGGTTGCGTAGCAACAGCTCCGCTTGTGCCTCTGACAGCTCCTGCCCCTTGATGCCTCTGACACCTTCTGTGGCAGGCAGGCAAGGCGAAGAGAGCAGGGCTGCCCTGGGAAATCAAGAAGGGCTGGGAGGCAGTGAGGGGCTCTGGTGATAAAATTCACTTGGGGCACTGGGGCTGTGTGCTGCTGTCCCAGGGTAGTGTGTGTGGTGGGGCTGGAAGGAGGGTGTGGAGCACAGGAACAGAGGACATCCTGCAGCTGCAGCCTTGAGAAGGCAGCATTCGAGGCTGGTGGGCAGAAAGGGCAGATCTGCCATGTCCCAGGCTCTGCAGGCAGCCTCACTGACTGGTGGGCTGTCTCTCCCACTGCAGTCAATCCTTCTGGAGACCCCACACAGGTTTCTGACTGCACCTACCGCTTGGCTAGAGGCATAGAGGGTCCCCAGATTGTCTCTCACTGGTTGTGAATCTCCTTTTGACTTGTGGCTTTTCCAGCCCTTGAGAGACATGGCTCATTGCTCATGCACACCCAATCCTAGGAGAGCCCTGTGGGAAAGGGTGAGGACAGGCACCAAGGAGAAGGCTGTGGGTGGGATGGGCAGCCCTGGGCACCTTCGCTGGTCTTTCCAGTCCAGCAGCTTCTGTGGGGCTGGCCTGTATCTCCTGGAAGGCAGGACTATGCCTGCCTGTCTCTTCAGAGGCAGGACTGGTTGCCTCCTGAGAGTAATTTTTCCTCCTGTTCGAAACTATGTTCCCAATTCCCATCCTCTGTGCTTACCAGTGAGTCTTCAGCTCCTGTTGTGCTTTTGCCGGGCTGAGGAACATGTTTGCACCCGGCACCTTTCCCTGGAAAGACGCTTCAGTTCTGCAGTCAGCTCACCTCTCCTCTATTCTGATAAGCCACATTAAAAAAATCGTTTCTCTGCAACAGTTTGTACTGTCCATAAGCAACTCTGCTTGAAAATGTGGGGCACTTGGTGTAACTCTGCTCTTACATGTGAGCCAGAAACAAGCTCTTCTCCAAAACTGGTTTAAGTAGGGAGCATGTGGGCAATCTACATCCATCAGCTGCCTCAAAAGAGAATGCCCATGGGCATGTTTTACTTATTAGTGGTAGCCAGAACACTTATTAGTGATAGCCAGAACACCAGCCAGGACAGGTACCAAGAACACCAGCTGGATAGGTACCAAGGCACACAGATTAGCAGGCCCCAGGGAGCACAGAACTCTGTGTGTCTGGGAGATCTGGGGATGGTGAGGCACAGGCTGCAGCTCAGCACCTTTGGGGGCACAGGGAGAGAGGAAGGACAGAGCTGGGACCTAGGCACCCTCAGAGCCTTTTCACCACAGGTGGCAGTGAAAGCTCTGCCCCAGGGTTATCCTTAGACACCCAGAATAAGGTGATGCTGCCTGCAGTACCCAAGCAGGGATGGACTGGAGAAGGAGCAGATGAGCTCAAGGTGAGGAGTTGCAGCCTTTCTTTGAGCTGAAGTGGCGTGACACCAGAGGACCCTGAACACAATGTGCCAGGTGAACAGTGTCACTGAGTTCAAGATGGGTCTTCTAAGTAGAAAGGGCATCAAAACTGAATGGATTTATTTCCTTTATCAAGCAGGAAAAATGTTTATCTCTGTTTTTTTAAAATTTATATCTTGACAAGCTCTGTGTATCTCTGATTGTCTCCCTGGAGTACAGTAGGGCAAATAAGGTGACAGTGAGCACGAAGGGCTCAGTCACACTTCAGAGGAAGAAACTGGGTGAAAGACAAGGCAGAAATGCTGCTGGAACCTTCAGGATCAGGAAGCCAAGGTCCCCTCTGCCATACAAGCTGTGCAAAGCAGGAATGACCTGCAGCTGGCTGTGCTCAGCATCACAGCTGCAAGGCAGGAAAGGACAGTGCCCAGCCATTTTGGTCCCTTCTCCCACACCAGGGGCTCTGCACACAGGTTTGCAGCCTCCTCCTCACCAGGGTGCACCCAGCCTTTCCTTTCCTTTCTTGCCACCCACCTGGGCAGTCACTTTGCCTGTGCCATGGATTCTTCCTTCACAGCCATGGAGAGCAGCACCCGAGGGTGCCCCAGCAAGGAGTGAGATGGCTGTTTTGCCACCATAACCCCTTCCTGCAGCTGCCCAGGCAGCATGGCACTGGGGGGGCCAGGGCAGGGCCCCACCTCTGCTGCTGTTGTTAGAAATTCAGTCTGCCCTGGGGAAGATGGCTGCTTCTCTTGAGAGCTGGGCTTGTGAGTAGGTAAGAGGAGTCACCGCCCTCTTTGCAAAGGTGGAAAAAAGATTACGCTGAGCTCTGCCTCTTCAAAAAGCCCCCTGCTCCAAGCCCAGGGGGGTTGAAAGGTTTTTTTATCCCCTTTTGTTATTCAGCAGAGCGAGGGGAGGAGCTGGGCCGTGTAAGAGATCCTGGCTGACATAACCCTTCCCATGCAGGGCTCTGGAGAGGGGCCAGGTTGTACCTGGGTATTTTTATTTAAACTAATCCCAGGCGTTCCAAATTGAAAGCCATCGCAGCGCCAGGTAGGACCAGGTCAAACGGTTGCTGGAGGGCGTTTTTCTCACCTGGGTGTAGTAAAGCAGTCGCCAGGTACGTGTTTATTGCTAACCCCGCGAGTGTGTTCTGGAGGTGTTGGGACACATTTGGCAAGCTGAGCTGGCTCAGCCTTTCCGGGTGGTTTCAGGAAAACCCTGCCTAAGAAGCCTTTAAGGAAATTGAAAGGCTGGGCTTGGGAGGCAAAGCCTCATTCCGTGTAAAACACGTTGTGCCTGGGCAGACTGGAGAGCAAAGGGCTGGGCAGAGCTGCTCAGGGCAGGCTTGGCTGCAGCCTGGCAATTCTGGGCAGAGAGGAGACCTGGTCAGCCCTGAGCCTGAAGTGGCCCCAGGTGTCTCCCCCTGCCCATCAGCCCAGGGAGTCAGGGCACTGGAGGTGCCTCCCTGGTGCGTGTCAGTTCAAAGAAAGCAGCCAGCCAGCAGCAGGTAAGGAGTAGGTGAGGGCTGCCCAGGGCAGGCTCCGGTGTGCTGATGCCACTGAGAGCGGCTGGCCCCAGCCACTGGCTTTTGCTTGTCCATTTCTCTGCTGATGGCTCCTTCAAACTGGAGCTCTTCCTCCTCATCCACCTGTTAAGCCCTGTGCCTGGCAGCATGGAGAGGGAAAACCCACTCTAGATGAAGCTGCTTTTCTCCACCCTGGCCCTGAACTCTTTGATAAGCGTTGCCCCCCTTGACCCAGCTGAGTGAGTGAGGTCAGTGTCTGATGCTGGTGGAGGGGGCAGGCAGAGAAAGGCTGCAGGGGGAGAAAGGACTTTCACTCCTCCAGTACAAGGCCAGGAGGTGCAAAGTGCAAGTGTTGCTGCAAAGCAACCCTACATTACTGGTAAAGATCCCGTGTCAGACAGTGTGGGTGCCAAGTGTGGGTGCCAAGACGTGGTCCCCTTTCAGCGTGGCCAGGACTGGGTGGGAGTTCCCTGTGCTGCCGTTGGGAACAGATATGGTCTCAATAACAGCACCTGGCATGGCACTCGTCATGGGTTCATGAAAACACTGGGTAATTATCCCCTAACCTCTCCACCAGTAAGTCCTAATTAATTGCCTCTGCCAAGCAGGTAACTGATAATGGCCTGGGTTTGAGCGCTAGCTAGCTAGCGGCAGTGACCCTGTGCTGTAGAAGCCCACCTTTCTGCACAACCAGTGTGTGCTGACAGCCCATCAGCTGCAGCAACACTTGATTAAATGGCAGCTAATCAAAGGTCAGTGCCAGTGGCACAACGCCACACAGGGTGCATTGCTGCCTGCATGTCCTGCAGGCTGGGAGCTCACCAGAATTTTTGTGCTGACTACAGAAGAGGTTCAGATCTGCTCAGTTTGGCCCCAGACCCAGCTTCTGCTACTGAGGTGTAAGCAGGATTTTAAGACTTAAAGTAGCTGAAGATTCCTGGCATCTGGATGCCCAGCTGGGATGCTGCTCTGCTCCCACCCAGCTTGGCAGTGCAGAGTGAGGAAGCGGAGGTATGCAGCCATCCTAGAAATGCTGGGCCTTCCTCACCAGGTGCCATGCAGATACTAAGCCTGATTCTTTTTAGGTTTGCTTTGAGCATGTGACATGGTGCCTACACACTGGGATGTCCTAGGCAGAAGTGTAATTATGAGTGCTCTGGCAGTGGCAGACAAACAAAAATGCAGTCTGTGTCCTGCCAGCAGTGTACACATGTAAGTGTGCATGCTGGGACTGAAGGAACACCTGCCAGGATGCTTGATCTTACCTGGAGGTCAGGCAAGGGATGTGCCTGACTGGGAGGAGAAGGGTTATTCTGGTTTTGCAGCATAAACTAATATTCCCTAGGACATATTACTGACTGGTTCTCTCTTTATCTCTCTAGTGAGGATCCAGCAGAGACAATAGCAATAGACTCTAACAATCAGCCGAAGTCTCCACTGGAAAAATTTATGGTCAGACTGTGTACACATCACCAGAAGCAGTTCATTCGTGTGCTAAACGACATATACACTGAAGTACAGCCAGACTCTGACGGCCAGCAGTTATCTGAATCTGAGAGCATGGAGGCCTCTACTTGTGGCTCTGGTTGTAGCCAGCGAAGCACTGAAAATCAGGATAAGGGTGCTACTTGTACTGAATCAAAGCTCCCTTCTCCATTGGACCCAGGACAGTCAGGGGCCGACAGCCCCCTGCATGTTACGGGACAAGCCCCGAAGCAGCCAGTGGAACTGAAGTCTCTGGACAGAGCAGAGAACTCCAGTCCTGCTTTGAGGAGGGACTTCTGCGAGCTCCCCATCACCAGGCTTCGCTCTGCTAGTCCAAAGGATAGCCCCACCCAAGGATACCTCAGCACGTTGAACTCTTCCTCTTTGAATTTCCATCACGCCGCAAAGAGCCTGGAAGGGCAGCAAGCTGCTGGACACGAACAAGAAGCCGCTGTCAGGAAGTGTGAGGATAATAAAGAGCAGCTAGCAGGTAAGACTCTCATGGAAGGTTATATCTCAGTCAAAGTGGCAAATGTGAATGGCAGTGAGGACAGCTTAGACAGCTGTCTGGGGTCCCAAAAGAGCTCTTGTAGGGCTCTCCCAGAGGAGTCCTGGGATCCTGGCTTTGCAGTGACGCCCCCTCGCAGAGCCGACAAAGAGAACACTTTGCAATGCGGCTCGAAAGCATCTTTGCACCAGGACTTAGATGCAAAAGAACAAGACGTGAGACCAAAGCAAGAAAACCACCTGCATGCCATGGCCAAGGGCAAGGCAGGCTGCCAGCTGCACCCAGCCGACAAGGGCATGCTCGACAAGTCCAAAGAGGGCTGGCTGCCCACTGGTGCCATGCCAGCCGCCCACCGCCCCCCTGGTGGGCACCCCCGTGCCAAGGCAGCCTCCCTCAGGCCCTCTCGGAAGAGCAAGAAGGCGTCAGGGCTGAGGATCAATGACTATGACAACCAGTGCGACGTGGTGTACATCAGCCAGCCCATCACCGAGTGCCATTTCGAGGCGCAGCGCCTGGTGTCGTCCCGCAGGACGGCCAGGAAGAGCACGCGGGGCTATTTCTTCAACGGGGAGTGCTGCGAGCTCCCCACCGTGCGCACGCTGGTGAAGAGCTCCCGCGCCGAGGAGAGGGCGAGCAGCCCGGCACTGCGGACAGAGACCCTCGTAAGTGCAAAACCACCCCTGGTGTTCTCGGTGGAGGGGTCTGCAGGGGCAGGAAGGGAGGGTGAGAAAAGGGTTTCCCTGAGGCTCCTGGCTAAAGTGGCACCAGCCGGCCGAGAAACGAAGGAGAGAGCTGAGCTGGGCTCCATGCAGCTCCGGGAAACCCGAGCACTACGATCAAGGGAGGCTGCTGTGGCCATGCCATTCTTCTCCCTCTCTGCTCCACCCAGCCCCCAGAAAGAGGACAGCTTGGCCAGCTCGCCACCACCTGGCTCCCCTCCTGCTGAAGGAGGGGAGTCACCTCCCCTCAGTGCCACAGTGGGAGGCACTGTCACCTGGGAGGCTGGCAGTAGCCTGGGCTGCTCTGGGGATGGCAGCAGCAGCAGCCAGGCTGCTGATGTTGCTGCCTTTTCAGTCTCAAAAGCACACGGTGAGGAGGAAAGTTGTCCAGGCTCTGACATACAAACTATTCCAGACCCCCCTGCCAGTCCAGAGCCAAAGTCCTCCTCACAGCCCTCTGCTGCTACAGACACAACGCCTCTGCCCTGTGATGGTGCCAGGGATCCTGCCCAGCTTCCAGGCTCAGGGGATGCTGAGCTCTGTGGGCAGTGTCTGGCAGAGCCCTCCGCATGCTCTCCAGGCTCACAGGCTCCTGATGAGCCCCCTGCCACCATGGATGAGAAGAGCCCCCTGGAGCCCCCTGCCACCATGGATGAGAAGAACCCCCTGGAGCCCCCTGCCACTTTAGAGTGTGGGGATGTGAACAAAAGCATCGATGCTAAACCAGAAGCTGAATCATTGGTCATGGTGGGTGACAGCCCTCTTGAGCAAGAGGATGCTGTGCTCATCAGCACACCCCTCCCCGAAATCTTGGAAGTAGAAACAATGCAGAATAATAGCACAGCAGGTGAAAAAGAGCCCACTGAAGGGGAAATGCCACCCGACCCAAACAGCTCAGACTCTGTCTCTTCCAAAGACTGTCTAGACAAGAAGCGGAAGAAAGGCAGGAGGGCGCTAGTGGCATCGGACCGGTGTCTCCGAAGCCAACGATCCCCATCACCTGCTGAGGGCAGTGCTGAGGACTCTGGTTCTTCCAGCTCTGGGCAGCTTACTTGCCTTCAGATCAAACTCTCCAAGAGCCCTGGTGCTAAGCGCTTCAAGAGAGAAGTGCAGCTGGATGAGGCAGCATCCAGGCACTTCCCCAATGACTGCTTCCCCAATGTGCTGCTCAAAACCAGCGAAGAGCCAGGCACTGGCCAGGCTCCAGAGAGCATCACTGAGCAGCAGCCAGGCAAGGAGAATGGTGTCACTACCAGACAAACCTATAAAAGCATCTTAGCAAAAGAGACTGCTGCAGAGGGAGAAAATTCCTCTAAAGATGACTCCTCTGCTAGCAGCAGCCAAAGTCAACAGGGTGAGATGCTGGAAATCAGCATCCAGGCTGATTCTGAGAAGAAAAACATTACCCTCCCTCCAGAGAATACTGTTCCTGCAAATGATGCTGAGCAAGTGGATGTGAAACCAGTCAATGCCAGTGCAAAGGACAAGGAGAGCTCTGAGAGTGTCAGGGATCTGGGCAAGCCAGTGAACTATGAACTGGTGACCAATTTGCCTCTGTGTCCCAGCAGCAGAGGTGGAAGCAAGCATCTTCCAGCAAAAACTGCAAAGCACAAAAATGTTGCTCTGCAGTTTTATAACTTACGACATGCACCCGCACCTGTAGACAGTGCAAAAAAGAACACACCAGGGAAGGAGTCTATGCAAGCAATCCCCAAACTGAGGGATGAACACAGTTCAGGGAATGATGACTGCCCAGCACTGGAGGACATAGACATGGCTGACAGCAAACCAAAGTTCATGGAGTGGTGTGCTGAAGAGGAAAACCAGGAGCTCATTGCTGACTTCAACACTCAGTACATGAAAATCCAGAAGGGCTGGATTCAGCTGGAGAAGGAGGTCCAGCCAACCCCCAAGGTAAAGAACAAAGCCGACAAACTGAAAGAGATTTGGAAAAGCAAGAAAAGAACACGGAAAAGCAGAGGCTCACTGGAAGTGCAGAAGCTTTCTCCTGTGCAGATGCTGTTTATGAAGGCCTTTAAGCTGTCTGACATATGCCAGTGGTTTTTGGAGACAACTGAGACCAGGTCTCTAGTGATTGTGAAAAAACTCAACACCCGTCTCCCGGGGGAGATTCCCCCCATGAAAGTCCCCATGCAGAAATATTCTTCCTCTAGTCTCTACCCCAGCTCACTACAAGCTGAACGTTTGAAAAAACATCTCAAGAAATTCGCCGCCACTACCCCGGCTCGGAATAACCTGAAGAACCAAAAGCTTTGGGCCAAAATTCGTGAGAATGCGGATAAAGCAGAGGTTGAAGAAGCCACCGCTCCCAGCCAGACGTCTCCCACTGATGCCAGCACCAAGGAGCTGAGTGAGGACAAAACCATCCCGCCAGCCCTCAGCTTGCCCACGCAGGCCAGCACCAGGATCCTGCGCAAGTACTCCAATCTTCGGGGCAAGCTGCGAGCCCAGCAGCGCGTGGTGAAGGCAGAGAAGCGGAGCGAGTGCCCAGGGGACCAGCTGTCCCTGGAGAGCAAGCAGAGCCGGAAAAGTGTGTGCATCAACCCCCTGATGTCTCCAAAGCTGGCCTTGCAGATCAAAGCAGCTGCCTTTCCTGCTAAATCTCCCTCAGTGGATGGAACGGGGAAGGGGCGAAAGGGGAAGAGCAGGTCCCAAGAGGATCCCTCGCCCAAAGTCGACCTCCAGCTCAGCAAGAAGAAGAAGATGCTGAAGGAGAGCGGGAGCACCCAGGAGCGATCCAGCTCTTCCACCAAGGACAAGCTGCCTGCCAAGAAGGCCAGTAAAATAAAGCATTCAGAGGGCAGTGTGAAATCTCCCACCACCCGAAAGCAGACTGCCATGGAGAGGAGCAATAAGCTGACCAGAAAAATTTCTTTGAAAGAGAAGAGAGTCCCGAAAAAGCAGCTGGAGAAGCGGCTCCCCATGCGGAAGGGCAAGGAGAACACGAGCAGACGGGCCGTGCTCCCTCCCAGTCACGAGGAGCTGTCCAAGGCCCCAAAACAGAAGCCCCTGGGGGAGTCCTCCACACGGTCACAGAAGATGGCCAACAAGAAGCACAGCAGTGGGAAGACCTTGACAAGGTCCATGAAGAAGATGCAGGAGAGCAGTGTGTCTCAGGGCAAGAGGAAGCTAAGGGCAAAAGTGGACTGTTCACACAGCAAACGCTCGCGACTCGACCCGAAATAGCAAAGAAACGGTAGCCATGTACAAAACTGATGTATAGTAGTAACCCTTTACCATGCATTAACTAAAGCTGCTTTTATAAGCTGTAGCAAGCCTTTAAAAATCCGCAGTTAAAGGATAAATACCCATGATTTTAGGCATCAGCAGATGTGTCTTGGACAGAGAAGAGGTTGGTCTGTCTGGCTCTGCTGTTCAGAAGGAAGTTTGTGTAGTTTGAACGTTCCTTGGGTTCTTTTAAACTTAGAACCAGGCAGTTTTTGTTAAAAGTACAGTGCCTTATTTATCACTTTAAAAATAAAAATAAGAAGCTCGTCTGTGTGATTTGGAGGCTTGCGTTTTATACTTGAGGCACAAGCACTTGTACTGTAGCAGAAAGAAACCACCTTCGTGCACATGAAGTAGCTTTTGTCAGCCTTTGGGTGCACACAAACATTTCCCTTTCTTTCAGAGTCCTCCTTCTGTCTGTCTTCTTAGTGGCATTTAAAGCAAAACCAAAACCATTTCGCATCACTAAGGGAGAGAAAGGCGAGTCTGTCCATTGTCGGTTCGCTGGTAGCAGTTGCTGGTGTCCCAGACTGTCACCTGCATGAGAATGTGAAGTAGCTGCTGGAGTTGTACTGCTGATGGCTGCCTGCTCCTCACTGCGCACCCGTGGGTGGGGAGGGCCCACTCAGGCTGGGGAGATGCCCTGGGGGTGCAGGTACCAGGCTGCCACACCTGCTGCTGCCGGCTGGGCAGGCTGGGCTGTATCTGTCTATTTTCTTGCTGGCTTCAGGGATGAACCGGTCTTGCCATGCTCTGCTTTTGGACAGACTTCCTTCTCCTAATTCCCTGTCCTTGTGGTGATTTCTGTGGTCTCTGTTGGCAAAGCTTTTTTGTAGTGCTTCACTGAAGGTTGAATCTCTCCCTTTTTAAGGGCTTGAGTTCCTGATGTTGGTGCTCTGCAGGAAGGGAACTCTGGCCCTCACCTTATGCTTTTGTGCACGCCTTGCCTAGTGCTCTCTGAAGCCAGGATTTGCAGTTGAAATAAGGCTGGGATAAGGGACTGGCTTGTGTTAATTTTTTACCATAATTTGCATTTCACCCTTTTACCAGCAAGGTGCAGGAGGTTTGTCCTTGCTTGTGTCACAGAACAGGGTCATAGTGCCTGTCTTTTCTTAGAAAAAATTGTTAGAAGTGCATAGAGTGTGTGGCTGTGCTGGTTCTGCTGGACAGAGATGATCAGCAGCTAGGGAGGGCTGTGGTCTGTGCTAGGGAAAGGTCCCTGCTCAACCATTGCATCCCCAAGGCTTCACTTTCACATTGCTGCAGAGTCCATTTGCAGGAATCCCAATGCCAGTCTCCTTCCAGACACAAAGCAGCAGTGCCTGTCAGGGCACTGTGTGGACCCTGAGGCTGCCAGACCTTTAACAGCTGCCTTGCTGGTCCTTGCTCAGCTGCTTGTCCCTGATGAGAGCAAGGCTCTGGTGCAGCCCATGAATTCAAGAGATGCTGGCCCCTGGAGCAGAGGCTGAAAAGGGATTGCCTGCAAAGGGAATTGCTTTTCGTGGTTGGCATTGAACCCCAGATCTCAAAGCCTGGGGGCGGGAGGTGAAAGGTAGATAACTGTATTAAAATCTTTCATTGTACCCCTTTAGTACAGAGGATGAAACCAGGTGTTTGATTTGCACTCACTTCACAGAGCACCTCTGGCTCTCTTGGAGGTACTCCCTTTCCCAAGCATTGACACTCACAATGCTGCGGCACATTTTTCTCTTTACTGTGAAATGGCTGATTTAAAAAAAAAAAATCCTCTGCCTTTCCTTTGAATTGTGCTAGAGTAAGTTAACTCTCTGAACAGGTAGGAAGTGATTAAATCTAGCCTGTCAGTCCCTGTACAGATTAATATGAAGCTATCTATTACTTTAATTTTTACTGCATGCATTAAATATGTCAAACATTCCATCAGAAAATATTTAAAAGCGTTTCAAGAGAGGTGTAAGGCAGGAGGGCACTGATGGCAGTTAAGTGACTGATCTGTACCTCTTTTGCAGGGTGTCTTTCCCTCTTGCTTCTCCATCCTTCCTTATGGTCCTTCTCCAGCCTCTGGCTGGGGCCCAGCCACATGGGCCCAGATTTCCTCTCCTTGCCCTGGGCCAGGCGTACATGTGAGCACACCTCTTACCTTTGCTGCTCACGCCATTCCCCTGTAGCAAATCCCCTCTTCCCGTCCTTCACCATCACTCCTGAAGTGCCTGCACAGGTCACCATGCACCTCCTTGAGGCTTTCCCTCTCTCTTCTCTCATTTTTTAGCTGCTGGTAAATGGTAAATACAGGCTGTCCTGCTCCCTGTCTTCTGTGCTTCTGGGAGCAGGAGTCACGTTAGGATAGAACCCTATACATAGCAAGTGGAAAGACTCTTTCTAGATGGGATGCTGCTGCTCCAGTGTCCTGGATGTCTTCCTGCACCCTGGGGCTTCACCAGCACCGACTGGCTGAAGCATGGCAAGGCTGGGGGACAGCAGGTGCCATTGGTGCTGGAGTGGAGCAGCTTCTGGGCATCTGTCCCAGCTCAGTGTGCACGGCTTGGCTCAGGCAGGGTGGGATCAGAGCACTGAGCTTCCTGGCAGTGTCCCTGACAGGCAGGGGTGACGTGTGCTCTGAGGCACAGCCCCTGCTTCAGAGCAGTCTGTTACCAATAAATGTGGCTCTTACATCAAGCAAGGGATGCACAGGGAGCTGCAGATGAGCTTAATGAATGGAAGAAAATAAGCTACATGATTGAGTACCGTATTCCACATGGACATGGAGTGTGTTTCCATGTGCTACAGGCGCAGAGCTGCCCACTGGCACTACCACAGTGCCATCCTCAGATCCACAGCCTCATTGCGCTCCTCTTCCCCTGGGCTACCCCACAGCTCCCTGCTCTGCTTCTTCAGCTCTGGATTTCAAGAGATACAACCCACAAAGCAGATCTCTTTCTGTTACTTTGGCTTTTCTTGCTGGCTACTTTCTCATCCTATTGAAATTAGTCTCCATCATGCACCCTGGTCCATGAACGAGGAGCAGCATCCTCTTAGCTCTGCACCTCCACAGATGTCCTCACTGTCCCTCTGCTGCCACCCCCCTCCCTCTCAGTTGCATGATTACCTTATTCTCTCTCTTGTCATCAGCAGCTCTGGGTCTTCACACTTCACATGTTCAGAATCCGTCCATTTTAATAAAAAACCACTGAGAGGAGCTCTGTTTGCCAAGCTCAGAGTAGAAACTTATGTTGGTGCTGTAGCAAGAGCAGTTTGAGCCCGGGATGGCTCCTCCTACCTGTAGCTGTTAGGATCTTGTTAAGCAAGGCCAGCCCTGGAATGGGTTTCCCTGCTGACAGGGTGTGTGATATGTACCCAAGGTGTGCACATATTTATATTCATCACTTACTCATCCCTGGCAAGGTCCTGTTTGCTGGTGTTCTCTCTGTGCAGTGGGGTTTCTGTAGTCACCTGCCAGCAAGTCAGGGAGACAGATCTGCAGCAAAACTCTGAAGAGCTGACCAGTTGGTGCTGATGCTTCTGACAGACTTTCTGCTGCATTGCTGATCAAGGTCCATGAGCTGTGAGAGCAGGATGAAACTGTTCCTGCTGCTCTCTGCACCCTGTCCCGTCAGTGCTGGGGGTGCCACGCAGGGCTGGACTGAGCGGGCTGGCTGGCTGCCCACACCACTTTCTGCTGGTGTGCAGATGAGCAAAGCTGCAGCCCAGCCCGTGTCCCAGCTGGTCTTGTGGCACCTCTGGAAATGCTGATGTTTCCAAAAGCTCTGCCAGCTCCCAGGAAATGGACATGCAATCAGATATACTGGTGCCCTGTTTTTAAGATTTGCTGATGGACACTTTTTCTCTCCAGCTCATAAACTTTCAGCCTGACAACTGCATTCCCAGTTGAAGGTGACTGAGAAAGCTGTGATTCCCAGCCTTCCATGGGTACAGGTATTGCTTTGGGCATCATGGAGGTGTGGGTGGCCATGCAGGTTGGGCTCTCACCTTTCCACCATCAGCAGTCATGCCGGGGGAAGAGGGCTGAGCCCCAGCCAAGGTGTACTTGGGTCTGCATCCTTGGGCTGTTTGCCTGGACAGCCCAGGAGCAAGACGGGGATAGGCTCCTCCTTGACAGGGAATGCCACTGGAGGTTTTCTTGTAGCAGTAGGTTTTTTGAGCAAACCACGAGGCTATGATGTCCCCATGTCACGTGTGTTCCCCCCCGTGTGTCGTAGCATCCATTTGGCCCATCCTTCAGCTTGGTGGTTGTGAAATGAATCCATCTGTTCTAAGATGTTCTCAGGAGTTCTTGTTTGTATTAAGCTCACCCCTAGGCTTAGCAGAAATGACAGTCCCCATCCTCCCTGCTCCCCTCCCCGCAGACAGGCCCTCTCTCTCATGAGCACTTCCACCTTCTCCCCGAAGGGCAGCAGAGGGCAGCTGGCGGTTTTGATTCAGGGCACGTTGGCAGCTTTGGGGCAGCCGAAGGAGCTGGGATGCAGCCGGCCAGCATTTGTGACATGGGTCTGGAGGCCAGGCGGTCCCACGGGCTGTATTGCTAGCCAATGTTTTCTAAGTCTGTTTGTAAGAGTACCTAATTTTAAAATGAAATGTGAATATATATTATGTGTAGGTGCCATGTAAGATAGTGTTGTGCTAGGCAGCAGGATGCTAACCTACTTTTTAAGCTTTTTGGAGGCAGGAAAAAGCATTTTTCTCTCACTTCATGCTCACAGATCTAATATTGTAAATAGGTTTTTTAAATATTTATTTCATGGGCTTTCCACAGGTTCTCGTTCTGACTGGTGTGTGGCGGGTGGGGCTACATTGCCCAGCGTGCCCAACCAAAGGGCTGGCGATGGCGTGGGATCTGGGATGGGGCGGGGTGGGGTGGTGGTGGTGCTGTTCAGTTTGGGTTTTTGTCAGAGCTGAAGCATTAATTCTCTTCATCTCGTTTTGATGATGTCAGACCTGGTCGATGGCCACGGTCCCCAGGGAGGCTGTGAGCTCCCATGGCCGGCCAGGATGGCTGTTCCCCAGGACAGGGGGCACTGCAAGCAATAAGATTTGTAGTAATAATGTCTGCTGTGATGGCAGGGGCTCTCGGGGCTCAGGGCCAGGTGGGAATAACCCTGCTCCCGGCAGGGGCTCAGTCCAGCATGGCTTGGGGGGTCTCTGGACCTGGAGGTACTCCAGGAAGTGTCCCCAGGGATGCAGAAAGTGGGGGATGCTGTCACCCCCGAGGAACCCCCCCAAAACCAGCGGGGTAGGGTAGGTGGTTGCTGGTAGCAAATTCCCACTAGAGAATCACTGCCTTTGTGGGTACGGGTGACCCAAGGGAGCTCACCGCTGTCGCTGCTAGTCCTAGGGCCGGCTCCAGAAGGTCATTTGCTCATTTGCTGATCATTCTGTAATTTTAATTCTCCTTCTAGGAGATTCGAGGTCATTTGGTAATTTTTGCTTAAGTGGGTTTAGGTTTTTTTTTCTTTGTTAACCCCTTTTTGCCTGGAAGTGTGGCTGGCTCTGACCTTCCAGTCTAGCTGCCTGTGTGGGGCAGTGTCAGCAGCATCTGCTTTAATGATGATGGGTCTCTGACTTTGGAGGATGAAGTGAGGGGTGCTGCTGGGTTCCAGCCCTGCAGGACCCTTCACCAGTCCCACACTTCCTTCACCCTTGGAACAGGTGTGTAAAAAAAGAAAAAAAAAAAAAAAGAAAAAAGGAAACAACACAGTAATTTTTTTCTTAGGATGTAAAACATTTGAATATTATCTCCACCCTGATGGCAAATGTTTTTCCTTCATCTGTGTCTGCTTCCCTGGGAGAGTTTTGTTTCTCTGTTTGTTTCTATATGAATTTTAGACACTGAGCTGAAATTCCTCCTGTCCGGTACTGTATGTTTGAGCCCAAGCAATGTGAACTGTACAGACCAGCAGTGGGAAGGGGGAGCTGGTGACTGCACCTGGGAGAGCCGTGGCTTGGGACGGCATTCCCAGTTGGTGTAGGAGTGGGAAGTACTGCGCCACAAGTTGGGAAAATGAACTGTCTGCTGTGAATTCTCGGTTGGAAATGTGGAGAGGAGTTTCCATTAGATAATGTTTACATACCTCACCTGACAAACCTTTGAAAGTGTATATATAAAAAAAGAAAGAAAATAAAATTATATTAAGTTGCTTTAAATCAATATGTATAGCTATAAGAGCTGGGTCATTTGAACTTTGAATATGTATCGATTCTCTAAATGTTGACATTTTGTGAACTCTGTGCTCCTGTCTTTTATTTCATCCTAGCCTATGGAAAAAGTTGTGTTCTTGTTCCAGGTAAAAGGTCCCTGACCCAGATCTGAACTCCTCAAGGATTCCCACCACCTTGTTTTCTTTTCTTCCTCACTGTCAGTATTCACCCTATGAGCTTTCTAAAGGTCCGTATTTTATTGCCGCTTATTAAACGTTTCTTTGATATCAATGTTTGTTTGGTGTGATAAGTGGGGAAGACTGAAGGTGAGTGAGTGCACGAGGTAGGGCACAGCGGGCTGGCACCCTCCAACTGCCACCCACTCCCTATGGAGGGGGCATATAAATGCCTCTGTGGGGTTTCAGTGCTCCCATACCAGTGCCTGAGCTGTGGCAGAGTTGTGTTTGTGGCACCAACAGTGCAACCTCAGGTGGTCCTGAGGACTGCTGCCCAGGCCCCTCTACCCTTCCCCAGAGAGCTACAAGTGCCTGTTTTCCCCTGGAGCCATTCCATCCCCACGGCGGGCACTGACCCTTCAGCTTCCCACGTGCAAGACCCTGGCAGTGAGGGCAGCTGTTGCAAGGCATTGCATGGATAACCCTGTCTGCTCGTCCCTGCACCATGGGGGCAATGCATTGGCCAGAGCTGCTCCAGGAGTAGGAAATCATCCCCCAAGGCACAACCAACCCTTTCCATCCTGGGCTACCTCCTCACACTCTCAGCAGCTCCCAAGAACCAGCTTCTCCCTTCTCCCCAGCAGGAAAGAAGAGGCCAAGCCTCTGAATGAATAAATGTCATGTTCACATGGAAGACAACATAGACAATACCAAACACCTCCTAAAACAATACAGCCTCTGCCAGCGGAAGGATGCCCAGCGCCTCCCTCGCCAGCCTAGTACAAACCAGCGTCTTCAATAGTGACACACACAAACCCCACGGGCCAAACAAAGCCACTGTCATTTTCCTGCCCAGTAGCATCTGTAAACAAAAAGAAAACATCATTTGTTGACCCCAAACATATAAAAATACTATAACAAAATGAAATACAAATATATATTAGAATCTGTAAGTATTCTGTATAAAGAGATACTTTAGCGGTTAGCATACAGCAAGAACAGAAACACAACACAACCAAGCCCTGGGTGGGCCACAGGCAAAATGAGACGCATCCCAGCTCCTCTGTGTGGCAGAGGAGCTCCCATGGAGAGAGCATTTGTGGCAGAAACACATCCCCGTTGTGGTGGAGATGCCCTGGATGCCAGTGGTGAGCAGGGACGGGGACAGCACCTGCAGAGCTGGGTGTATCCAGTGGAGGTGCCTGGAGCCCGGGCACAGCTGGCAGTGCAGACCTGAAACCAAAGTGCTGGAGCGGTGAGATGGAGAGACCCAGGACTGCAGCTCTGGGGTGAGTCTGTCCACAGGGGGATGTGGTGTTTCACTGTCCAGCCATGTGCAGTGTCCCAGGTCGGGCCCACACTATCCTTGGCCCCCACAGTTGTAGAGGTGATGCTGCTGTGGATGTTGGGTGCCTGCAGTACCCCGGCAGGAGGTCCCAGTGTGCCCCTGCTCCCACACCAGTCCAGCACATGCCCTGGCACTGTGGGCTTTGGAGAGATGCTGGGTATGGGCACTTGAGTCCAAGAGCTGATCAGTCATGCCCTGGCAGTGGTGTTGGCTCCAGGCTTGCAGGTTTGGACATCTCCAGCCTCTTCACCTTGGCACACACAAGACTGAGGCCCCGGTGATGGGCAAGCCAAACCTGCATCCCAGCAGCCTCTTGCTCCTGCTGGCTGGGGCAGCGGCACACGGGGGCACCTTCGCCCAGCTGCAGGCCTGCTCCCCTGGGACAGAGCCTGGAGAAAGGGGATTCCTGTGCTGCCCTCACACAGCTCCCACCTCTGGGCAGAGCCACCTGGCTGAGCCAGGAGTATGTGGGGCCCTCTCCACAGGAATGGCACAGTGCTGGCCACATGGCACAGGGCAGGTTGGCATGGGAACCCTCAGGGACATCTGTGCACTGCTGCCTGTCCTCCATTCATTGTGCCTGGCACTGCCCTGGTCCTGGTCCACCAGTGTGGCCCTGATGTGACCACAGTGATGTGACCACAATGACCAAGTGTGCCCATGCATTGCAGAGCCCATCCAGCATGCACAGACTGGGGGTGTCACCAGAGGGTCAGGCTGGGGCCACAGAGCTGGGGACATTATCTGGGGTACTTAGGGCTACAGCACTCTGCAGGGAGAGAGGCCAGGGCTGCTGGAGGAGAGGACAGGAAACCAGGTCTGGGCTCACCAGGACTGCAGGACGGTGGCTACACCACGCAGCCCACTGTAAGCCATGGCTTGCCATAGATCACAAGGCTCTGCCATGGCAGGCCTCCCTCCTCCTGTCACACATGTTGGAAAAGCCCTCAGATCGCTGGGCTGATGCAAGGGACAGGGCTGCCAGGGAGGAGACTCACCCAGGATGCAGGCACTGCCCTCCATGGCTGTGGGGCTTCACTGGCAGGGAGGCAGAGTGCCACAGGGAGAGGTCAGGGCAGCTAGGCAGGGTGCCCACTCCATATCCACATATCTGTGTAGCTGCAGTTCTTAAAAAAATTCTCTATCTACACATTTGCTTTGTTTGTGGGGTTTTTTTTTCTTTTGTTTTTCTTTCTATTTTTTTTCTGTTTTCTTCCCAATCTTCTAGATGCACCAGCTCTACCCTCTGCTGGGCTCCTCAGATGCAGCTGCAGTTCGGAACACCCAGAGAGCAGCACCATGCCCGCAGTGTAAAGTGAGGTCCTTGGCTCGGGGGGTCTCCCCGCCAGCCCCCCGGCTCTGCAGGGCCGGTGGCTGCTCACAGGCACTGGCTGCAGCCACACTTGCTGGGCTTCTCCACCTCCTCCACAAAGGTGGCACCGTTGCTGCACTCAAAGGCGTATTTCCTGCGCCGCAGCCGCAGCCCGGTGCAGCAGCCGGCGTCAGGGCTGCCGCAGGTGCCCCGGCATTCCACCCAGGCCACCGGCCGCGTCGTCTGGCAGATGGCGTAGCCGCGCTGCACCTGGTGGTAGTCCCGCACCGGCTCCCCGCGGCACTCCGGCTCTGTGGGACGGTGGGACAGCAATGGTCAGCCTGGTGCAGTGGTGTGGGGCTGCCTTCCCGGGACACCCCCTCCTCAGCACCTACCTTGGTCACAGAGGGCTCCGGTGTAGCCGTCGTGGCACTCGCAGGTGGGCTGGCCGGCTGGCGTGAGGTGGCAGTGGCCATGGACACAGGGCTGGTGGCGGCAGGGGTCGGGCGGCTCGGCAGGCTGGTTGCAGAGCGCGCCCTGGTAGCCCTCGTGGCACTGGCAGCTGTAGGAGAGGGCATCAAGGGGCAGGCACGCTCCGTGCACACACCTGTGGGCATACACTGCTGTCAGGACCTGCTGGTGTGCCACCAGCATGCACAGCCCACCAGCACTGAGCACGGCCTGGCTCTGCACCAGCGCTGTACTGCGACTGGTACGGCACCACCTGGTACAGGACAGCCACCATGGCACAGTACAGGTGTGGCTCTGGCATGGCACCAGCACAGAACAGCCTGGCACAACTCAGTGCTAGTGGCACGGCAGGGCAAAGTCACGACAGGGCACCACTATGATGGCACAGGACTGGCACCAGGAAGCAGCCACAGGGCAGGGTGGGCAGGCAGTGGGGTAAGGGCACTTACTTGTGCCCCTGGCAGGGCCCGCCGCGGGGCTGGTCGCAGTGGGGCCCGTCCCAGCCCGGCTCGCAGTGGCACACGGGGCCCTGGGCGCCCGAGGGCTGGCAGATGCCGTGCAGGCAGTAGAGCTTGCGGCAGGGCTCGCAGCCCGGCACCACCCCCGGCGTCATCCGTGTCTTGGTGAAGTCCTGCAGCTCGTTGTTGATGTAGAGGTTGCGGATGCATCCGTGGAAGCTGGTGCCATTGAGGAGCTGCCAGAGGCGGAAGGCAGCCGAGTTGACATCCACAGGCATTCCTGGGGAGAGCAGGACCATCAGCGCACCCCGATGCCCCCCCATGCCCTCCATCACCCGGTCCCTGTCCTACCTCCTACGTAGAGAGGAGCCTCACTGTTCAGCGTGTAGTGCTTGCCCGAGTTGTCCATGGTCATGGGGCTGCCACCATCGATGGACAGGTTCACCATCTGGTCAAAGGTCACCAGCTCCACGGTGTGGAACTGCCCGTCGTTGATGGTCTCAGCACTGGCAGGGATGGCTGGGTCACCGAGGATGCCCCCAGGCCAAAGCAATGGGGGTGAACATCCCCAGTGAGTGGAGAAGGGGTGCCAGGTACCTGTAGATGGCCGAGCTGGGGTGGGTGCCAGGGTCATAGCTGACCCTCACATGGCCCTGGTACAGCTCCACAGCCATGTGGTCGCTGTCACCATTGTACAGCAGGATGCCATTGCCTTCAGCCGTGGAGACCTGCCAGAGAGAGAGGTGGGAGCCCACATCCCTGGGGCAGACCCCCACTGCCACCCCTCAATGCCCCCACGCCCCCCTAGCCCTCACCTGAAGGGTGATATTGGCCCGCGGCCAGTCTTGCAGGTCGGTGAACTGCAGGTACGTGTCACGGTCCACAAAGTTGACGCTCAGCAGCTTCTCACATTTGGGGCCACCAAAGCCAGGCAGGCACTGGCACAGGGCGCGGGCACCCCGCTCCACACACGGGGCCCCGTTCTGGCATTCAGCTCGCTCACAGAGGCCAGGCTGGCCAGCGGTGTGGGGCGGCATCTCGCAGAGCTGGCCACTGTGGGGCCGAGGTGCTGCTGGGCTGGGGGCTGGGAAACAGCCCTACACCCTGCCCAATGCCCCACAGGGCTCTGACAGCACGCCCCTGATCTGGGGTCCCTGGGGAGACTCTCCCAGACACTGGCATCAGAGGGATGCCTGGATGCTGAACTGTGCCTGGGGTCCCTCCTCAATGATGCTGGCTCCCCCCAGCCTCCACCCACAGAGACACACACTCCCAGCCTCACTCCTTCCTCTCACACTGAGGATGGATGGATGGATGGATGGATGGATGGATGGATGGATGGATGGATGGATGGATGGACGGACTTGGTATCCAGGACTTGTCCCTTCTGCACAGTGGCAATAACCATCCCCAGTACCCCAGGTGTCCCAGGTGTTCCTGGTGGTACCTGTAGCCCTCGGTGCAGAGGCAGGAGTAGCCATTCACCTCATCCAGGCAGCGGGCGTTGTTCTGGCACCGGTGGTCCTGGCAGTCGTCGAAGTCCTCGCTGCAGTTGCTCCCCACATAGCCGGGTGCACACTCACACCTGGGGCAGGCAAGGGGCTCGAGGCTGCCCCTTCCTTCCCCCTTGCACCAGTGGGTGCCTGCTCCTCCCCTTGTAACCCCCCTTCTCCATGCCTTCTCACTGCAGTCCCCAAAAAGCAAAGCTGCCCACCCCCAGCCAGCCAGAAAAAGTGGTTTGGAGAGGAGGGGGCTCACCTGGGCCCCTGGCTGGTGGAGATGCAGGTGGAGTCATGCTGGCAGGGGTTGAGCTCGTCTGAGCAGAAATTGGGTGGCTGCTCACAGAATTCCCCTGCAAGGCAGAAGAGGGGCTGCCCAGCAGCTCCAGGACCAGAGGAGCAGCCCCAGTGCCCACAGGGCAAAGGGGACCCCTGGGGGACTCAGCTCAAGACAGGGAGCTGCCAAGCCCACAGCTTTTACCCATGGGCACAGGGTCCTCCTCCCCTGGAGGCAGCTCCTGCCTGAGCCAGGCACTGAGGGCATCCCAGGGTGTGGGGGTTCAGCTGGGTGTACCCAAACTCAGGACAGCTGAGCCCAGCCAGAGCCCATGGTGATGGGCATTGAGGCAGCAGGCAGAGGAGCTATTCAGCCCTCATGGGTGGGTAGAATCACTGGGCACATTCCCATGCTAGGTCTGTGCCATGTGGGGATGGCTAGCCCCCATTCCAGGTACCTGTGTAGTGGGCAGGACAAAGGCAGGTGTAGTTGGTGGCACTGGGCACACAAGAGCCCCCATTCTCGCAGCTGTGCTCCTTGCAGGGGTCGCTGGTGGTGTGGCAGCTCGGGCCCTCGAAGCCCACTGAGCACAGGCACCTGCCACGGGGACAGGGCAGTGTCAAGGAGGAAAATGAAACAGAACATTTTGGGTGGCTGCCCCAAAACGACCAGCACAGGACCTGGCAAAGAGCTGGGTTTGGTGTCCTCCTGTCAAACACTGGGCACAGGGGTGGGTGGCAGCACAGCCTGCCCGAGGATGCTGTGTTGCCACGACAACAGGCTGAGAGGCCTCTCAGCATAGGGAGGGGCTGCACAGCCCAGCTCCTCACCCCCAGCCTGCCAACTATTTTCAGCTCCTAATTGCAGCCTGATTCCCAGAATGGCCTAAAGCATTCAGAGCAGTGAGGGTTGTGTGAGGGTAAGGCAGCCCCACAGGCAGCAGCAGTGACTCCAGGACCACAGCAACCAGTCCCAAACCCCTCTACCTCCCCCTGCCTTCTGTGGTGATGGTACCCTCCTCTCCCCCACTGACCTCCACCTTGCAGCCTTCTGGGCTAGGAGGCATGGGAAAGAGCTGGAGCTCCCATGCAAATGCAATATCCCAGCTACATGCCCAAGGGAGCACGCAGGAGGCAAAGGAATTATCAGAACTTCTCTGCATGGGAGGCCAGGGTCCCATGCTACTGCCCAAACACCCAGCTTTCATGGGTTCCTGTCCAGCACTCACCTGAACCCAGCTCCTTCCCCCTCCTGAGGCTGGCAGGTCCCCCCGTTGGCGCAGGGGTTGGAGGAGCAGCCACCGAGTGGCACCTCACAGTCATGGCCCTGGGGAAGGAGGGAAAGGTGGGAGCGAGGAGGTGCCACAGCAGCTGCCCAGCTCTGCCCATCCTGCTCAGCAGGGTGCTGTGGCACACAGGGAGGGTAGGTGGGCCCACAGGGGCATGGCAGAGGCCCTGCTCCCCTGCTCTCTGCAGGGACACATCCCCCTGCACTAGGGACCCCTGGGAGCAGGGTACCTTGTAGCCAGTGGGACAGGTGCAGCGGTAGGAGCCAAGGGGGTCATTGTGGCAGGTGCCCTGGTTCTGACAGGGGCTGGAGAGGCAGGGGTTGCACTTGGCCTGGACGCTCAGGGCAGGTGGGCCTGCAGGAGGAGAGGCATGGAGATGACCATCAGTGTGAGGAGTGATCAGTGTGTCCTTTTGTGGGCACCAGTGGCGGGGCAGAGCCTCTGGTGTTGCTGGGAGCAGAGCCTGTCCAAGGGTCTTTGCACCCGGCAATGGGACAGCCACAGGTTTGCTCAGTGACCAGGGAAGTGCCACCAGTCAGGTAAGAGGATGGAAACAACCTGGTCCCCCTCCTCCACAAGGCAACTCAACAGACGAAATCCTGGAGCCACCCAGACTCACAAAGCATTGCTCTGCCTGTGAGAGGGTATGGAGAGACAGCGTGGGCACCTCTCACCTTGGCACTCAAATTTCTTGGCAGGGGTGGTGAGCAGCAGCTTCCCTTCCATGTCGGGGGGCCCAGCGCAGCGGGCGATGCCTGGCTCCTTGTAGCCCGTCTTGACCCAGCTGGAGAGCCAGCGCAGGTGGCAGCTGCAGTACAGGGGGTTGGCCCCGATGGCTCTGCACGAGGAGAGGGGCAAAATTGCACCTGCTGCCACACAGAGGGAACTGGGCACAACTCTGTCACTTGGCCAGGATGCCACATGACTGGCAAACCAGCACTCCTCCATTTCTGGACCCACCAGCAGTGCTGCCCACAATGCTGGACTGGGACACACACACAGCCCCACAATGCTGTCCAGTTAGAGCACCCTGCTGCCAGACCCGCTGCCCATGCAGTGCTCCATGCTCGGCCCTCGGGCTCTCCTCCATTGGCCACGCTTGTACATTTATTCACACTCTTGCACACTCTTCACACTCACACTCCTGCACACTACTCACACTCACGCACACTCACACTCTTGCACACTCATATGCCTGCACACTTATCCACGCTCTTGCACACTCATATGCTTGCACACTTATTCACACTCTTGCACACTCACGCCCACTCACACTCTTGCACACTACTCACACTCACTCCCACGCACTCTTGCACACTACTCACACACACTCTTGCACACTACGCACACTCTTGCACACTCTCACACTCCCACTCTTGCACACTCACGCACACTCCTGCACACTACTCACACTAACTCTCACTCTTGCACACTACTCACACGCTTGTCATTCTTGGCAGACATTCTTGGCAGCCCCTCTCCAGTACACAGGCAAAGCTGCCTGAGGCCAGCAAACTGCAAAGGACCCTGAGGCCATGCAGAAACTACAGAGCCTGCACCGGAGCTGCAGGGCTCTGCTGCACAAGCCTGCAGGACAGAGACACAGGAGTGGGCTGGTGGGAATGAGCCACAGCTTGTGCAGACAGCACTGGGGGGAAGCAAGGAATTGCTCTGGGAGAGGAAAATAAGGATGGAGGGTTGCTCTGCTCCACAGCAGAAAAGGGTACAGAAGCAGTGGATGATGTGGCAGGCGGAGGGCCTGGATGCCTCTTTGAACCCTCCTTGACTGCAAAGGCCAGCAGTGATGGAGAGCCAGTGTGATAAACCCATGTGAAAAAGAAGGAGATGGCACCCAGAGGTGAGGCATTAGGGACAGCACATCTGCTGGGGCTGATAAACCTGCTCCTACAGCACCCACAGAACTGGCTGTGACACAGCTCAGCCAGTGGGAACTGGCAGTGCCAGCTGTCTGCAGTGAAGGCAGCACAGCCAAGGGAAATTGGAGCAGAGCAAGCAGTGTTGGTCCCCAAAAAACAAGGAGGCTACGACTGGGTATCAAAATGCTCTTTGCAGACTGAAGGAATAGCCTGAAATGCCCAGGATGCCAGGAGCAGGCAGCTGGGAAGAGCTTAGTTAGGAGACAGGCAGGGAACTAAAAAGACACTGTGAGCAAAATTAAACCCTGGCCCTGGGTGGTGGGTACAGGGCAGTGCAGGCCCACTCAAAGAGAGGCTGAAACACCACCACTGGCAGGAGGATACTCGGTGACATATTGGGGGGGCTGTTGTGGAGAAGTGCACTGCCAGAAGGCTAACACCTCACTGCTGTGTGTCAGAGCAGCCCCTGCCAACCCACAGCTGTGACACCACTTTGCATAGTTTACCTACATCCTGGGGGACCCCAGAGATCTAGTGGGTTGGGGAAGGACCCCATAACACATCCACCTAAGACCACAGGGACATCCCAGCAGCACTGGGAGACTCAGCTGCACACCTGGATCTGAGCATGGGCAGCAGGTGACAGCGCTATCCAATAAATCATGTTGCAGGTACCAGCCCAGAGAAGAGGGGAGAAGGCAGCTCATCCCTCAGGGAAGCCAAGCTCAGCCCTGTACTTTTTAAAGGTCTGTAGAGCCTGCATCCAGCCCTGAACCCTGAGGAGTGGGAGGAGATACTCACAGGTGGGACAGGGAGGTGACATCTGCAAAGATGCCCTCGGGGAGGCTGGAAATATCGTTGCCATGGAGAGACCTGCAGAGAACAGAAGGTCCTGCAATGCCCAGGGCTCCAAGATGGGCAGCAAGGACTGCGGCCCCATCCCACAGGTCCAGCTGTGGGTGGCAGAACTGAACCCCACCACACTGCCACTGTTGCAAATGCACCATCTGCTCTGAGAGCAGATGAACCTTCCTGTGCTCCCCCTGCCCACCTGCATGCACCCAGCTCCAGGTGGGCACAGGGGACACAGGGACATGGGCAGCAGCAGGGAAGGGCCCTGCAGGGCTGTACTTAGGGCAGGTACTTACAGCAGCCGCAGGGAGCGGAGGCCCTCGAAGGCCAGCGGAGGGATGCACTGCAGGGAGTTGTAGCTGAGGATCCTGGGGGGAAACAGGGAGCACAGCAGTGTGTGGTGTAAGAAACCCTCCCTGGGCTACACACTGTCCCTGCTGAGCTCCATCTCAAAGCACAGCATCACCCAGGCAGAGGGTGAAGGAGACCCTGGTGTCCCCCACACCCCCAGTCTTCAGGGTCCCCTAGAACAGCCCACACAGCTCAGCTGGGCAGCAGCCCCGTGTGGCACTGCAGGGACCTCACTTACAGGGTGGTGAGCTGGCTCATGTTGGTGAAGGAGGAGTTGCTCAGGGAGCTGATCTTGTTGTTGCTCAGATCACTGCAAAACAGAAACCCCAGGGCTTGGAGCCAGCAGGGCTCTGCCCCCTCTTACTGCTCCCCAGCCTGCTCAGCTGCAATGGGGTGCAAACAGCAGCAGGGTTGTCACACAGGGGGATGGCAGAAATGCCACTTGTCCCCTCTCTGGTCCATGCCTGGCACCAGGGGGTGAACAGCCAGAGGCTGAGCATTGCTGCCAGTCAGTTGTGTTCCAGAGCAGAGGGGGCACACACTGCCAGACCCCTCCTCAGGATCACACACCATGGAGACAGCCCTGCCCTCACCCACAAGTTCCAGCAGCGCCTCTAGCTGCCTGGGCTCCTGCTCCTGGCTACTTACACAAGCTGCAGATACTTGAAGGTGGAGAGCTGCCCCGGGACCTGAGTGAACTGGTTTCCATCCAGGTAGCTGCAAGGGACAACAAAAGCACCTCGGGGTGACTGAGAGGCAGGAGATCTCTCCCTCTTCCCCCTCTTTCTCCTGAGCACCACCATGGACTTCAGGCTGCAAGGAGCATCTCCAGCATCACCTCCCTCCTGCACCCAGGGCCCAAGAGGCTCTCAGGGGACTCCTGGGCTGGCAGGGGAGCTGTGTGTGAGTGCAGGAGCACACCTGGGTTTGCAGGCATGTCCCTGGGGACACTCTCCCAGCAGCCCACGTGTGCCAGCACAGCCAGTGCTGCGTTTACACATGCGATGGGAGCGTGGGAGGCTGTAACGCTCCCAAGGCATGCGTGAGAACGTGAGAGATGGAGCGGGATGCAGACAGAGGAGTGTGCGAGACAGTGGAGGGGGCTGCGGGGGTGCTGTGCATATACATGTGTGCCCAACCAGTGCCTGCACGCCCTGCACACAGGACTTGCTGCCATCCCTCATCTCACATGGGGACAGAGCCCCTTTCACAGCAGTGGGCATCACGGAGCCTGCACATCCAGCTCTGGCATGCACATCTGGGCTTTGCATGGGGACCACAGCTGCAGCGGGGGGTTGTCCTTCACTGTCCCCTCCCAAGGGCCAAAGACAAGGGTCTCAGCTGCTGGGTGACAACACCTCTTGCACAATACCCTTGATTGCTCCAAATCATCAGAGAAACTCTTGCTGAGCCATTTGCTGGTGTTGGGGCTGGACAGGATACCTTGGATCGGTGGGGTCCTACCCCCACTACCAGGCCAGGATGAGGGTGTGAGGAGGAGCCCAGGAGTCTCTGCCCTGCAACCCCACAGCAGAAGCCCCCCACCCAGAGCTGTAAAGTTGATGGAGGGCTAGAGGGAGAGCTTGGGTATTTGCCCACTACTCACAGCTCTGTGACATTCTTGGGGATCCCCTTGGGCAGGGCCTTGAGATGCTTGTTGCTGCAGCGGACAACCGTGTCGAGGCAGGTGCATTCCTGTGGGCACTGTGGCCGGGGGATGCAGGTGGTCTCTTCCTTACCTGCACCAAGCATGGAAAGCCACCAAGTCACCAGGGTCCAGCCCTTGGGTATTGTGTGAGGCCAGATTCAAAGCCTTGTGCCAGCCTAGGATGGCTCCTCTCCCATGCCAACCCTGCCCCCAAAGCAGGGTGTTGCAGGCAATATCAGTCAGGAATTAGCAGTGCAGGAATTGCTTCTGCACCCAGAAATCACCTGCCCTACTGCGCGGGGGCGTCCACGGCCCTGGAATCCGGCTATCTGGTGTGGATACAACCAGCCAGCGCAAGGCTGCTCTGATTTTCACCATTTTCATGCAAAATGCAGTCACAGGAACAACACAGATAACGGCACAGAAGAAGGGGCCTAGCCCTTCAAATCCTCCTGAAACAAGCTCCTTCACCCATCTCCAGACACAGGTTAGACGGAGCCTATGCTGACCAGCCAGAGCAGCTGGCATTGCTCCCCTTCCCTGCCACGATGCTGGAATCCTTCGGGAAAGGCATTGCTGGGACAACCGTATGCTATCTTGCACTGCTAGGAAAGGCGCAGGATGCAACCCTTCAGTCTTTGACGGGGTGGAGGAGGGAAAGCAGAAGAAAGGATGGTTTGTTTGTAAATATTTTCCAGAGGGCTCAAAAGCTGCTCTAAATTTAAAAAAAAAAATCTAAAAAGAGGTTTTTCTCCCCACGCACACTCCCTGTCTGCTCCATCTGCCCACTGCCAGCTCCGGTGCATGTGCAAGGCTGAGAAGGGAAGGAGCAGGATGAATCCCACTGGGCTTTGCCTACACCTCTGCTCCTGTCAGCACCCAGGGCACAGTGTTTGCCAGCATATATATGACCCACCTACATATAAAAGCCCCAAGGTGCAGTGAGTGCAAACTCCTCTTCTGGCTTCAGAGTGGATATTTGAGTGCCCAAGGGCTGAGTACCAGGAAGGGAAACTTTTGTATCATTAGGGGAGGGCATTCATGAGGCCCCCTGAGTGACTGCCTTGCCACAGGCACATCCTGGCAGCAAGGAAGGTGCTGGGAACAAGGAGCACAGTGTCATCCTGGGAGGAGCAACCTCACCTCCCTTCATCCTTGCCACTGCAGGGCCCACGAGTTACCTTCCTCACACCTGAAGTCAGGGAAAGCCACATCCTGGAGCGGGATCTGCCGGAGGAAGTCAGGGTTTTGGCACCGAGGGTTCCCTGTCACGATCTTCCTCTTGCGCAGCCAGTCCCCCAGCCAGGCCAGCTGGCAGTTGCAGTTGAAAGGGTTGGCGAGCAGGTTCCTGCACACCGGAGAGAGCACAAGGGCAGCACCTGAACAAGCACCAGGCAAGGGCACCTGCAGCAAGGTGCACAGGCTGGGGGCATCCCCCGGGGCCCAGGACATACAGTGTGGAGAGGGACTGCAGCGTGTCAAAGGCGCCCGGCGCAATTGTGCTGATCTGGTTGTCATACAGGGAGAGCAGGCGGACGTTGCGCAGCCCTGTGAAGCTGTCATTGTGGATGCAGCTGATGCGGTTGTTCCTCAGCATCCTGCAGAGGGAAGAGAACAAGGGCACCTACAACACGGGCAGGCACCACGGGGGAAACCCACCTTAGCAGTGCTCAGGCTGTGCCCACCTCAGTGCTGGGCAGCAGAATGAGCCTGAGCAAGTCCCTGAGCAGCAAAAACCTGCCCCACCCAGCATTGGATGCAACCAGCTGGTGGGCAAGGCATCCTGGGTTGGCCCTGCAAGGAAGCAAGGAGTAAGGACGTCCCCATTTGGGTGCTCATGGAGGAGAAGGAACTCACAGTGTCCTCAGCCCGTCCAGGCCCCTGAACATGCCGCTGCGCACAGACTCCAGCTGGTTGACAGTGAGGTGCAGCTCATTGACAGAGGATGCCCCCTCAAATGCCCCATCCTCGATCTCTGACACCTTGTTGTTGCTGAGGTTTCTGTGAAGAGGGAAAAGCAGGCTGGAATGAGGGCTCTGTCTTGACCTCATCCTGAACTCTGCCTCCCCCAGATCCCACTAAGCACCCCATGATTCCTTCAGAGGACCCTCAGGCTGGGACATGCCCTCCATCTCACACCCCAGTCTGCCCTGGCATCAGGACCCCCACGTGCCTTCCCAGCCCTCGGCACTCCTGACATGGCTGTACCTGCCCAATACTCACATTTTCTTCAGATGTGGGAGTTTCTTGAAAATGCCAGTGGCCTCCAGGATGGAGATCTCATTGTTGTTCAGGCGCCTGGAGTGGGCAGCAGGGACAAGAGCTCAGGAGAAGCCTGCAAAGTACTTGGTACAGCCCAAACCCTGAGCCAAACCCCAGTGCCAGCAAGGTGCCTACTGCAGGAAGGAAAGCAGAGTGAGAGAGGAGACTCTTACAGCTCAGCTGTGGACTGTGGGATGCGATCTGGGATCTTGGTCAGTTTCAGGTTGGAGCACTCGACCACACCAGATTCACAGCGGCATTTTGGGGGGCAGATCACGTCACTGTTGCATTCACTGTTCAGGTGGTAATCCTCTGTCCCTGTGTGATGGTGAAGGCAGTGTGGGCTCCCACAGGCAGAGGCACAGGGGACTGCACTTCTCTCCTCTCCCTCTGATCCTCCCACATCCCCACTGGTCTCATTTTCCTCCCTAGCTCCCCTCATTCCAGCCCTTGTGCACATATTAGTTTTCTCCATGCCCAAAGCAGCTTATCTACAAGGATATTTTTCCTGGGTATACAGGGCACAGCTCTGCCCACCACCCTCCTCCAAATAAAACTGGACCCTGGGGACACCTCTGTGCCCATCCAGGTAATAGCAGGATGGGAGATGCCACAACACATCCCGGTACCCAGCATGTGGGAAGTGAAGAGTGGTTCTGCTGGGCCAGACCACGGGGCTCTGGTACAACATCCCCACAGGCAACCTGGCTGACAGGGCACCATGCACACACAATGCACATGTGTGCGGCTCCTCTGCTCACCTGGGATGAAATACTGCTCCTTGGCTGCGGGAAAAAAAAGCACATCAGCCCTCTGAGCACACAGACACCAGGCTGGGACAGGGCTGGGGACAGCTGTGCCACAGGACCCCTGTGACAGGGCTGGGGACAGCTCTCACCTGAGCAGCGGAACTTCTTGCTCTTGATCTGGCCAATGCGCTTGTTGGCCAAGCGCCGGGGGCTGGCACAGCGGGCTCCACTGGTCTCCACAGGGTTGGCACGCAGGAAATCTGCCAGCCACTTCAGGTTGCAGTCACAGATGAAAGGGTTCTGGGCCAGGTGCCTGTGCCAGGGACAGTGGGTGACACACCGCCAGGGACAGCGGGTGACACACCGCCAGGGCAGCAGGTGACACACCGCCAGGGACAGCGGGTGATCAGCAGCTCCAGCCCTGGAGATGCTTTTCCCCCAGAGGCTCTCCTGCCCAGGCATGGGAGCTGAAGTGGACACTCACAGAGTCTGGATGGCCCGCAAGGAGGTGAACGTGCCTTTGGCCAGGCTCTGGATCTTGTTGTCATACAGTGAGAGCAGTGAGAGGTTCTGCAGATCCTGGAAGGCATCTGCCCGTACACAGTTGATCTTGTTGGCATTTAGAAGCCTGGCAGGGAGGGAGGGATGTGAGTCTGGGGATACCTCTTCACTGCACCACGGGTGCTAGGGACCTCAGTCCTGCTTCCCTCTGTCCCTGAAAAGCATCCCCCACAGCCACTGGTGCCTTACAGAAGCTGCAGGGCAAAAAGTCCTCCAAAGACACCCTTAGGGAGGTCCGTGATCTTGTTGCCATACAGCACCCTGGGAAAGAAAGGCTGGTGTGAGAGAGATGAGGGAGTGGTGTGGGCCATGGTTAAGGGGTAGAGCATCCACCCCATCCCACCCACACCAGTATAGGCACTTACAGGGAGTTCAGTGAGCGCAGCCCCTGGAAGGCGTCAGGGGCGATCTCCGAGATCTGGTTGTTGCTCAGGTCTCTGAAACCCAAAGGGAGAAGGTGGCCTGGTCCCCTCTTCTCTTGTCCCATGTCCTCATCCTTCTGCTAGTTCCAGGGGACCACCCCCAAGACCCAATATACAGAGCTGGGGTTATCCAAGACCCCCTCCCAGTGCTGCCATATGAGGCACCCGTGTCACAGCAGGTGCCCCACGTCTGTCAGCTCTCAGAAGTGGCCAGCAGGGTGAAGGGTGCTGGGGTTCAGGGTGAGCTGGCAGAGGCTGCACACTTACATCCTCCTCAGCTTCTTGTAGGGTGAGAAGGCTCCTGGGGGGATGGACTTGATGCCATTGAGTTCCAGGCGTCTGCAAAGAGAATAGGGGGAGGTGAGGACTCTAGGGCTTGCCAAACTCCGGAACCCCACCAACAGAGCTGGGCCTGCAGGACCTCTAAGGCTGCAATAAGTTACCCCACAGGAGCAGAAATATTCTGCCCAGAGACAACTTGCATCCTGTGGCTGGGGCTTTCTCCAACAGGGAAAGGTGCCATGGGTGGGGGAACCATGGTGGCTGGGGTGGAGGAAGCACCGCTCTTCCCAAGCACCTCGTGTTTGGGGGTGCCTGCTGCCTCCCACACGCTTTGTGCACTGTCCCAGCAGGGGCTCTGCACCATAATTGGATTCCTCTAAGGAGATTATTTCTCTATTTACATTTTTAATGCAGATAAATCCAGGGCTAAATCTGGGCAGAGTGAGAGAAGGGCAAGGAAGGCCTGCTGCCTACAGAGTGACTGAGCAGCTCCTGTGTTCCCAGTGCCTTGAGCCACCCATAGCCCGGTGGTGATGGTGTGGCCATACTCACATCTCTGTCATGGTCTCGGGCAGGTTGGCGGGGATGGCCGTCAGCCCCTTGCCCCGGCAGTCCACAATGCCATTGCTGCAAGTGCACATGGCTGGGCAGGAGCCGGAGGACAAGCTGCAGAGCTGGGCATGTGCTGAGTCCGTTTGTCCTGCCAAGGAAGCAGCCAGCATTGGAATTGCAAAGGGCTGAGCCAGGGCAGTATGTGGCAGCAGCCTGAAGAAGGGACCCTGGTGACAGCTCAGCATGCAGGGACAGTTCATGGCACCCTTGAGTGGGTGGATAAGATCTTGGTGCACCCCAATCCCTTGCAAAAGCTCCAAAGGCACAGACTGATCTACTGTCACACGGATAGGGTGGCACTGTCCCCATATTGTCCCCACACCAAGGACTGTGCTGACCTGAGATGAACCCGCAGCATGCGTTCTGAGGCTCTGAGCTGGGCACATGCACATGGCAGGGAGTGAAGATGGGCTGCATTGGTGGCACAAGCTTTGTCCCCCTGGCCCATGTCCCTGCCCTGGCACCCACCACCTCCTCTGCCCCCTCACCGGAGCAGCTGAACTCGTTCTTTTGGATCTCAGCCACGTTGAGGCCGCGAAGCTGGGCGGGAGCAGCACACTGGGTGAAGAGCCCGATGGTGGGGCGCTGGCGCAGCCACTGGGAGAGCCAGGCCAGGTGGCAGTCACAGAAGAGATGGTTAGAGTGCAGGCGGCTGCAGGAGGATGGATGGAGCCGTCAGCAGACACAGGACAGCTCCTGCCCACCCCTCTGCCCTCTGAGTGCCCCAGCCTGGCTCATCCCAAAGGCTGGGTGATATCTCAGAGGGAGATACAGAGGGGCTGAAGAGCATCTGTGACAGCTGCCGAGGCCACCTTGCTTGGCAGTACTTGGGAATGCTCTGCAGGGGCGTCGCCTCAGTTCCCTCACCATGGTGCTGTCCCAGCACTATTGGGCCAGCACGTGGGCCACCAGCACCAGCAGCAGAGCTGGGGACATCCCACTCTAGCCTAGGAGGCCACTCCCACCACCACCACGGCCCTGGCACTCACAAAGTCCGCAGCTTGGGCATGTGGTTGAAGCTGGACACAGGAATTGAAGTGATATTGTTGTTATTCAGGGTCCTGCAGGAAGACAAAGAAGGGCAAACAGGCAAAGAAGGTCAGAGCAGACAAGCTGTAAATAGGCACGTGAGATGGTCTAGGTGGCACTAATCCCTTGGAGCAACCTAGCACAGGGTGAATGGATGGGGACAGCCCAAACCCCCAGCAGGACTTGCTGTCCTTTCCAGGCTTCTCCTCTCCACAGCCAGTGGCACCCAGGTGCCCCTCAGGGGCAGGATCAAGCCCTGGAGCACAGCTCTGCAGCAGCTGTACCACAACCCTGGTCAGCCCCTGCTCATGCCCAGGGAGAGATGGCATGCTGGGGATGTCCCTGCAGCACCTCAGTGAGGGGGGACACTCAAGAACACCCTCATCCTGCATGGGGCTGCAGTCTGGAGGCTCCAGCCTTGTCCCCAGTCACTTACAGGACCTCCAGCCCCCGCAAGGCACGGAAAGCCCCATCTTCGATGCAGCTGATCTGGTTCTTGTCCAGTTGCCTGCAGGAGAAAGGGTAAAAAGGGAGAATTGTTGGGACAGCCCAGGCAGAGTGCAATCAGTGCTCCTGATCACTCCTGCTGCCTGCTGCCACTGGACCTGACCCCAGACTCCCTCTTGCCCAACACTGCCAGGACTCACAGGTTCTTGAGGTCGGTGGCCCCACGGAATGCTTTTCTGGGGATGGCCTGGATGAAGTTCTCACTCAGGTCCCTGCAGAAGAAAGAGGCAGAAAGGCAAATGGGCAGTGCCTGCAAAGTGTGATGTCCTGTGGGAGCAGTGCATGCACAGGCAGGGACGTGCCCCAGCACTCAAGTGATCCCTCGGGGACTCTGACAAACTAATTTGGCTTCAGGTCCTTGGCTGACCACTGTTCTGCTGGCTGTCCTGAGGCAAGTCTCACTCCATCTATGGTGGCTCAAAGTGACTGGGGCTCCCTGGGCACTGCAGTCTCTGGCTCTGACAAGCAGAGCTGACTGGCACAGCTCTGGGAAAACCCTCCATACTTAAATGCTCTCTGACTGCTATAATTACAGGTCCCTGCTGATTAACTGGTAATTACACTTAGTGGCTCCAGGAGGCATTCCCGTGGAGCCTGACCTGCACTTCAGAGGGCACAAATAATCGGGTCATTATTTACTTCATCACTGCAGGGTACTGTCTGTGTAATCACCTGCTCTGTAATGCCAGGGCATGCCAAGCCAGCAAGGGCTCTGTGTTGCAGGGCTGGCAGCAGGTCAGATCCCCTATCATGCCTGGGCTGGCTTTTAAAGACTATGAAGACCACAAATCTCACTGCAAGCAGGGTCTGGGTGGACTGACTCAGCTGTGGCAAGACCTGATTGTTTTATTTATTCTCCATGGCTCCCAAACAGACACTATTCCCTCTCCCACCCTAATAGTCAGCAGCTCCTCTGAAATTGGCTGGCAACTGCATTGCCTGCTCCCATCCTGGGGTGCCAGCACAGTCCTGCTCCAGCCACCCCTGGGGCAGGAGGTCAAATTCTCATCTCCTTCCTGGCAGAAGTAAACTGAGGCACAACACAACATTTTCCCTATGCAAGTCCATGGATGAATGAGGAGGAGGACCAGGGTATCCCACACAGATTAAATGTGCCCAGAATTACACAGGCCACACAGACACCCCCACCCCAGCCCCAAGAGGTGGTTTAGGGTGTCCATAGATGTCAGCACTTCACACATAGTGCTCACCAGCTCTGCTTCAACATAACAAAGCCTGTTTGCTCTTGATACCCCACACCTGGACTGGGTCAGGATGGAGGCACAGCATCCACGTTCCTCCACATGCCCTCATTTCCTCCAAAAAGTGGGCTCCACAAATGGGCACATGCTGCTTGCAAAACACCAGGAGGTCGCCAAACTAGGACTTCACCCCAGCTGAAAGCTTCACTAACACAATGAGAAAATGTCCCCAGAGGGAAGCACCAGCATTACTTGCACAGCTGCATCAGGAAAAGGAAAACAAAAGGACAGTGGGCTTGCCTAGCCCTCCAGTGGGATGCCTGACCACCAAGGAGATGCTGTACAGTCCAGTGTGATGCACCAGCCCCTGTCCTCTGCGCAGTTTGTGCATCATTCTGGGTGAATCCTGGGAAACCAAACCCGGCTGGCAAAGCATCATTGCCGGGGCAGTGGAAGGGAGATGTCTGCCAGGAACTGCCCAGGCTTCTGGAGGACGAGCCCAGCTCCTGTGCGAGCAGCAGGCGCAGTTTCGCAGCACCCCACGAGGCGGCACTGCCAGGCTGCCCTGCTGTTCGCGCCGCCTGCCCTGACGGCGCCGGCTATTCCACAACTCCGCCCACGGGGGATCAGGGTCCCTCACCCTCTCCAAAGGGAAAGGACCAGACACCTGCAGCAGCCTCCAATTGCCCAGCACTCTTTCAAATACAAATATCTTCTCCTCATACTATGTTGGAGATGTGATGAGCCTGGGGACCCCCAGGAATTGCACTGATCTTTCAGAAAAAGACAGCGTTGCACCAATTCCTCTTTTCTCTTTTAGCTCCCACAAGGAATCCCTTAGAAAACACTTAGGAAAAGATAACAACTTTTTTACATGGCCAGACAGTGATAGGGGGAACAGTTTTAAACTAAAAGAGCAGAGTTTTAAATTAGATGTAAGGAAGAAATTTTTTACTGTGAGGATAGTGAGCCACTGGAACAGGTTGTCCAAAGAACTTGTGGATACCCCATCCCTGGAAGTGTTCAAGGCTAGGCTGGATGGGGCACTGAGCAACCTTATCCAGTGAGTGCCATCCCTGCCCATGGCCAAGGGTTTGAACTAGATGATCTGAAGTTCTCTTCCAACCCAAACCATACTATGATTCTATGAACCCTCCAGGCATGGTTCATCACTCTTTCTAGCAAAGCACTCAGTGCACCGCATTCCTTCTTGGCAGCTGCCTGTCCTCCGGCATTCAACCCTCACAGAGGTGAGCACCACACCTCAGTGCTCTGCACCCCTCTCCCAGCTCTGGCACTGCCCACCCAGGCAGGTCCTGTGTGCGATTTGTTTGGTTCCCCCATGGAAAGCTCGCTCTCATTTCTCTGCTTGGAGCACATGGGAGTCCCAGTGCACCCAGGGAGCAAACCCAAGCGTCTGTCTCCAAGCTGCTCACTTGCAGCTTGTGAGGGAAATGCTGCTAGAAGGTTGCAACTGACTTTGCGAGGCTTCTCCCCTTCACAGCTTTTTGTGACAGTCCCCGATGAAGTGCTGCCGTGGGGGGTACGGAAGCCAAGAGGGACAGACGCTGGATGGGAGGGTTTCAGCAAGGCCCCGGCATGGGCGTAGATTACATTGCACAATGACACAGCTGACGACACCAGGACAAACACATGCTTTGCCTGTGGAATCCTCGGGCCCCGGCGTTGGAACAAGGCACGGCCCCTTCCCTCCTGGTGTTTCATAGCTCCCAGCTATGTTTGCTTTACACTTTGGCGCAGAAGAAACAGCAGATGGCACGGCTTCTCCTCGCCCTGCCGTGCCGCTCGCAGCACCCGTGGCGGCTGCATCAGTGCCACCTCATGCCCTGCCGATTACAAGAGTGTCACTGCCATGGCACGTGGAGTGCCAGCTTGCAGCACTGACCACGGGCACTGGCAGGTCTGACAGCCCCACTGGGGACCAGCTGATGGACGGGCACAGGCAGAGGAGGAGTTGTGACAGTCACCCTCACTGCCTCTTCTGGTTTCACTTCCAGGTATTGTCCTCAAGCTCCAAGTTTAAAAGGCATTTACCAAACAGCCAGCCCATTCACAGTGCTTGTCCTTGCACAGCACAAGGTACAGAGAGCTCTGGTAGTCCCAGGGGTGCAAAGGGAAAGTATAACAGGGAGTGAGGAGGTGATGGAGGACACCTCTGTCACTACACTCACCTCCCAAATGGATTTCTGACCCAGCAGATGCCTGTACAACAGCAGCAGCCAGCTCCAACCCACAGCTGTGTGATGGCAAGAAGGCAGGCACCCACTTTTCTTCCAAGTCCCCCTGGTCTCATGGTCAGACCATATCCGCACAAGTGCTCCCTGGCCAGGCAGTGAGAGGGAGGGCGGTGGTCAGGGATCGCGATTTCAGGAGCTTCCCTGCTCAGATCTTACACCCGGCTGCTCTGTCCCATTGTGTGTGTGACGGCTGTCGGATACTCGCGGTCTCCCTAGCGAGGCAGGAGGTGTCCCGGCGCTGCCTCCCCTGGCAGCCAGAGCCCCATGGCACCGCCGCGGTTCCCGGGGAGCCTCGGCGAGCAGCCAGGCGCGGACGCGGCCCCGCGGGGCTGGCAGGGCCTCGGCGGCGGGAGCCAACCCCCCAGCGCGACGCCCTGCCCGGCGCTTAGCGGGGCGCCCGAGCAAAACTGTTCGACATGGCTTCCCAGTGGGGAGCCCACTCAGGCAAACAAACCCCGGCAGCCTTAATCTCCCCGGCAAGAGCCCGGCGGGCCGCAGGGCGGGCGAGAGGGAGGGGGCCGCAGCGGGGCTGCGCCGGCCGGGCAAGGAGGCCGGAGCTATTACCACGCTCTCATTCTTTTGGCTAATCCTGACTTCACACTTTAACCTGATTGAGCCTTGTTTGGCGAGCCGGCTTCTTGCGCGCCGTGTGAGGGGATTAGGGCCGGACGCAGCGGGGCGGTAATTGCTTCCCAGCGGCGCTGGCCCCGCGTCCGCCGGGCCCCCCGCTGCCAAGAGCGCCGGGGCGGCCTGGCAGCCTCCGGCGAGGCGCGGCCCTCGCCAGGCGGCCCGGCTTGGCAGCGCCGCGGGGCTGGCTCCGCCGCTGGCGCTCAGGTCCAGCCTGCCCGGTGTCAGCCTTGTCCGGGCCAAGGCTGCAGCCCGTGTCATGTCCCAGGCACAAAGGCGAGAGCTGCGGGCCACGCTGTGCCAGGTGAGTGACATTCCACCCTGGCAGTGCCCGCATGCCGACTCCAGGGGGCTGCTCCTCTCTTTACCTTGTTTCCTCCCCAGCATCCATGCTGGAAACTCATTATGAGGGCTTCAGCCTCTGCCAGCCCACAGCTCCCACAATGTAAATGCACGACACTGCGTGCCCCTGGCTCACACGCCAGACACTGCTGCAGCAGCTCCGCTCCACCAGTGCTGACACCAATCACTGCGGGCACCAGCTCAGCCACAGCAACCATCCACCAAGCCTCGAGCAGACAAGGCAACCAAAGCCACCGGCCCTGCAGAGCATCGTGTTTTATGCTGGGACAAGTGCTCCCGGGATCCCAGCCTGACCTCAGTGGTGCCGTGCCAAAAGCAGCTGTTCCAGAGCACAAACAGCATTTCCCCAGCAAGGACTGTGGCACCAGCAGCTATTAAGTAACCCCGTGTTGTCTCAGCTCACTCTGCACATGCTGTCTGTACCAGCACAGCCTGTCCAGGGCAGAAGGATGAGCAGAGACAGGGCAGACAGCTGTTCACACCACCACCTTCTCTGCCTGACAGGTGACAAGGGGTGAGCTGAAGGGACAGTAAGACTCCTGCGTTACAAAAAATCAATGGACTAATCAGCACTTGCATTAGTAGGAATGGCCCAGTCTCCCAGGGGTTCTGAACTCCTGTTGCCACTCCAGGGCAGGAGCTGCTGCACCCACTGCTTGTGTCAGCATCAGCACCTGCAGCCCTGTGCTGGGGAAAGTGTCACCCACATGTGGCTACACAGTTCACTTGAGGTGATGCATACAAGTCCCCAGCACTTTAAAGACCCAGTGCCCAAGGAGGGGTGTCCCTCAGGGAGTTGCTTGCTAGAGATGGGAGCTGCCACCCCTCCTCTGCATTAGCAGAGTGCCAGGGCAACAAGGCAGAATTTTGTCCGCTGTGTCACCTGCCCCCAGCATTATGTCACACTTTGATTTTTAATGGGCTCCACTGGCCCAGCTGCTGGCACCACTCCATCCTGGCCAAGGGAGATGGACAGACCTCCCAGTGCCCGCAGCCCACTGTGACCCCAGTGTCCCCAAGGTCACAGCCTGTGTGCTACTTGCCACTGCTGTTGCTGCCTGCCACCCACTGCAACGCCAGCCCTGGGGCTGAGGGCATTTGCACAGGACAAGGTGGGATGGCAGATGCTGATGCATGGCTACAAAGAAGCCAAGGTGTAGTGTGGTGGGCTCAGCGTGAGCCCGTGCCACTCCGGAGAAACATGGTGGGGTTTCTGGAAAAGGCTCTTTGGCAGGGGGCAGAAGGCGAAATGGGAGGAACAGGACAGGGCACAAAGCAGCATGGTGTGGGGGAAAGGAACATTATTTACTGCTTTTCACAATGCTAGAACAAGGGACGATCAACACAATCACAAAGGCCAGATTAAAATCACAGCTAAGAGTGAATCCTCCAAATTAGAAGTCCATGCATCTCTCAGCCACAGCCAGCTCAAAAGGGAAATTAATAGAAGCCAAGTGCAGAGATGCACCTGCCAAGCCTTGCTGTGGCAAGAACACCTGCAGGTGGATGCTCAGGAGCTGACTCCTGCTACCAGGAGACCAGCTGGGCACATCTCTGGTAGCATACCCTGCCCAATGCAGGCTGCATGGACAATGGCCCCACCACTGCTCTGCTGGTGGGGACTGTCACCCACCAGGAGTCACTTCTATCACCCTGTTTTAGCAGCAGGCAGAGATGCCCAGCCCCTCTGCTCCCCAGGGCAGTATGGGGATATCAGCCTGGGGTCAGGGCAATGCTGGAATGCCCAGCCAGGGCACGGTACCAGGATCCCGGCTCCAATCTCTGCCTGTCACTCCTGTCACTGCCCCTCCCGGGAGAGGGGGACAGTGAGCTGAAGTGGGGGAGGGAGGCGCTGCTCCTACAGGGGTTCAAGGGGGAACAGCTGTTTGCTTGAGCAGCATCCCAGGCTGGGCGGGGTGGCACAGCCCTCCCCGCTGGCAGCCGGAGTAGAGCGGCTCATCAGGCAGCCCCAGCCGCCAACAATTACGTGCTGAGTAAATCGATGGGATATAATTGGACTATTAAGATCTCATTATCCTCCAAGCTCTGGTTGCCACAGCCCGCAGCGAGCTGGGGGAGACTGCAACCTGCAGCCACAGAAACTGCCTCTTGACACACACAGCTTTGATGGGCACTGGGAAAGGGTGCATGGAGGAGGGACAGCAGGGACAAGGATGCTGGCAGCAACCAAATCCAGCACAGGAGATATCTCTGTGGCACAGCAAAGCACTGTGCAGAGGCAAGGTGGTGTCCCTACAGGGGTTCGTTCTAGAGATTAAGACAACCAGCAATTCTTCTAATTACCACACCAGCCTTAAAGCCGCCACTGACCTCTCCTGCCCTGTGTTCTCATTGCTCCTCAGTGAGATGGGCAGTTTGGCCTCTGCATGCCCTTATGTGCATATCTCTACCCCATTCCTGCTGGAAAGCAGGGCTCATGTCCCCACCTGCAAGACACAGGATGCCTATGCTCTGAATCACACAGGCTGCCCGGCCCTGAGTGTCCCTTTCCCTGTGCAAGGGCTGTGTACCCACATCATCACCTGCTTACACTCCACCTGTGTTGGCAGATATGATTCCAGGCCATGGGACAGTCCTCCCAAAGGGACCAGCATCCTCAGCATCTCCTGGCACCAGGTCATATCCACTGTGGTTCAAGTGAAAATAAATAATCACTTCTCTTAGGAGAGCTGACCCAATCCCACCTGAGGCTTCTTGTAATATTTCTTTTCTTCTCATTTTCTCAGCACCAGTGAAAGTAATGCATCAGAGCTCCTCCTTGCCAAGCCTTATATATAAGGACAAAATCCTTTGCTGCAGCAAGGCAAAACACAACTTGACACCACTATGTGCTGAGTGTCTCAGACCTCAGTGACACAAGCCCTATCAACAAATTCTGCCTGTCCGCTGTGTCCCCACAGTAGAGTGTAAAAGTGAACAGAGCAGGGAGCAATGCTTCATGCATACTACCCTGCCTTCCCCAGGCTTCCCAAAGTGCCGTGCTGACCCCAGGCGCTGGCCCTGTTTTTCTCCCTCCCAGGAGATGCAGATGCTTCCAAAAACATTAAAGCTGGAGAGGTTTGTTGCTTGGACAGACGAGCAGAGCATGTGTAAAAGCCAACATATGCTCATGGCAACAGTTAGTGAGAGGAGTCCCAGCCCCAGTGTGGTGGTGTTGATTTAACAAAACATTTCAGGGTGTGCATAAATCTCAGTGGCTTCAAAGGGACACTGCTGACCATGCCACGACCCACTGATACCAGCAATTGACTCTGGCTAATATCACCCAAGGGTGCCACCATGGTGTCAGTGTGTGCTGAGGGGACACCCCGGGGATGCTGAGGCGTGTGGGTCCATGCACTATGGGTAACACCAGCATTGGGGAATTTGGGGACAGTGCAATGTCCCCAGCTAGTGGGAGGGCACTTGTAGGAGCCAGGTTTTGCTGAGCAGCTCTGCCAGGGCAGCGCCTGGGCAGTGGCTCCGGTCCAGCCCCAGCAAGGATCGGCTCCTGCGTGGGCTGAGCTGCAGTGCCAGAGCTGCGGCCTCGGCCTCTGTGGGAAGGGGGATGCTATGGGAACAAGGGGAGCTGGCCAAGGAAAAGAGGGAGGGTGGGAGGGAGGGGGAATAAAGCATCTGCTGCGCACCCTGGAGCCTCTTCAGAGATTGAAACAAGTTAAAAGCAGCAGCTTTAATGGCAACACAAGTGAAATAACAAGCTGCAAACCCTGCGTGCCTGTCACCGCCCCCTCCCCACAGTGTCCCTTTGTTCCTGCAACCTTGTTATCGGCAGGAAGGGGAGCTAACACGAGGCTAAGGCATCGCCATCAGCTCCCCCGCATCCCAAAGTGCCTTGAGAGAGGCACAGCTTCTTCTGTGTCCAGCACCCTGTGGTCTGGCAGAGCCCTGGGTAAGCAGGGGAGTCTCCTGCAACTCACCTGTGGGAGCAGCCAGCCTGTCATTTCCTGCAAAAGGACCTGCTCTGTGGCTGACACATGACCCCTGTTCTCACTGTCTTCTGGGTGAGGGCTCATTCTCTCCACAAGTATCTGGCTGGACACTGAGTGTTAAAACTGCACCTCTCATGCTCACAGCCCCTGTGTCCCACTGCCACTGGGACCCAAGGCACCCAGCCTCTGGCTCCATTGCTGCACAGCCTCCTGCTTCTCTGCATCCCTGCTTCTCATCACTTCCAAGTCCTCTTAGCCCTGATGTTCAGCAAATCTTTTCTCCTCCCTCTTTTCATGTTTTTGCTTCTGTCTTACCCTCTAGTAGTGGGAAATCCCTGCATGAACCTTCCACCAAAGCATGTTTTTCCAGCTACCACACTACCCTCCAGTCTGTGCACCTGCCTGCTTCACATCTGCATACCTCAGCTCATTTCAAGCACGTTCCCCACAAGCTACAAATAAAAGGCACAGAGATGCCCCTTTCCCCAGGGCTGCACACCAGGCCCCCAACACTGCAGAGGGAAACTGCTGCCCAGAGCACAGGATCTCAGCACTCACAGACCCACATGTTCCAGGATGACCAGCAAATCAGAGTAGCTCAGCAGCTCCAGAGCCTGGGACAGAGTGAGCTGGGGGTGGTGCAGGGGTTTGCTAGATCATGTGTGGTTCTACCTCCAGCAGACAGCAGTGTGCCACAGCAAGACCTTCCCGTGTAGCTCTGTGACAGTTAGGACAAGGTCAGTCCCCCCTCACCCCATCACGACCCCATGCATGGCTGTGCCATGCCCTGGAAAGTGCCAGGCTCCAGCCCTGCCTGCCATGCACCTTACATCCTGCAGCATGCAGCGTGTGCTCCCTGCCTGGCAGCTCACACCCGAGAAGATACCCCAAACTCCATGCTGCAACACTCATCCAAGGTGTAAATGAAAAAGCAAATAGCTCTTCTGGCGAGCCAGCCCTGAGCCCTGTGGGGAGTTGGCTGCAGCTCTGGTTAGCAGGCTCATCCCCTGCGTTTGCAGCACTGCAAAGCCCAGAGCTAATTGACTCCCAGGCTCTGAGGCTTTTAATTGCTAATAAGTGTGAAGCCAGCTCTGCCAGTCCTCCTGGATTCCTACGAGGTGTGAATGAGGCTGAGCCAAGCTGAGAATTGCATCCCGGCTGTCCCAGATCTGTCCCAGATCTTGGTGAGCCAAGAAGTGATGCTGTGGATCTGTGATGCTGCTCCTCAGCTTTACAGGTCCTGGGACATCAACTGGCCCCAGCTTTAAGAAGAGCTAAAGCAAACTCCCTATGGCCTAGAGGATGTTCTGAAACTGAGGCTGAACCTTGCAAGACAGCTGGAGAACTTGGCGAGATGCCCTGACATGACTAAGTGTCCTTCACACTCCTCATGTTTGGCCCTAGCACTCAGACAGGTAAAACTCTTATGTCTCATAGCCTGGGGCTTCCTGAAAGCTCTTGGGGGAGGCTGGCAGTGGGAGGAGAAGTGGGAGATGCATTGCAGGATGAAAGGCAGCCAGGAAGGAGCCAGTGGGATATCTCAAATCGTGCCCAACAGCTGGTAAAAGAGATGTGATTTTACACAGGGCTAGGAGGAAACAGCCAGGATAGGAGAAGGAAAGGCAGATGGAAAACAGCAGAGGGAATGTGGGGCTGCAAGAGCACCCGAGCATGGGAATCAAGCACAGGGACACACAGGGAAAACCCAACAGGAAGATAAAGAGACTCCACCTCGTGTGACACACATCAAAGCCAAGATAAGAACTGCTGAAGGCAGGCAGCAAAGCCCTGCCAGGCCCAAGCTGGGACTGCCCTTGCCCCAGTAACAACTGCTCTTGGGAGGGGTTTGGGAGAACAGCACCCAGTCATGGCCATGCCACAGGGGAGTGAGAGCTGCATCCCAGCCCACAAGGCTTCCCTCCCCAGAGCTGCTCTTTGAAGAGCCCCTGGCACAAAACCACACCGCAGGTCTGGGGAAGCCTCTGCCTGCAAGTAGTGAGTGCAGCTGCAGCTCCCACCATGGACCTGCCTGTGCTGTGGATCAACAGCCCCTCCTTGTTTTGGAGAGGCAGAAATTAGTTGCTGGAGCCACTGGGTGCTCCTCCCTTTCCCCGACCCATGCATGTGTGGAGCTTGGAGAAGTATCAGGCCCAACAGCAGCACCCAACCAAAAGGCACAAACTGAAAAGTGCTGGTCCTGAGTCTGTGGGCACTTAGGGGACTCACACAGATCTTCAATTTCTGTATTGAAGTTCAAGTGATGGAGCAGCCCCACAGTCCTTTCCAAAACTGCCCTGAGGTTAATTATCTTTGGGGTTAACAATGCACCTCCTTTGTTCCAAGTGCATCTGACTCACAGTGGGGAAACAGCTCTGTAACCACAAGAGCCCATGGCTGACTCTGCCCTGTGGATGTGCCTTAATAGCTGGGGACTGTGTTACCTGCATGACCACACCTCCTGCCACAGCCTGACTGAGCTCAAGAGCAGCCAGGATTGCAGAGGGGAACTCCACAGAGGGGAGAGTGAGGACATTGCCGGGGAAGAGGGGATGGGACCCTTCACCCTGGCTGGCTTGGGGGGCTGCTCCTCACAGCTCCAGCAGAGGTGCTGGCCAGGGCTGGAGCTGCCAGGGTTACAGCCAGCCTCCAGCATGGCTGCTCAGGTGGCCTGGCACTGCTGGCACAGCTGCAGCTCATGCTCTAGGACCTGGGGAGAGGAGCTGCTGAGGCTGATTACCCCTGCCAGAGCAGGCCTGGCAGGTTTATTTTTAACACTTCTGATTGAAGCTGGTTTCCTGCTGACATTTACACTCCTTCATCATTATCGGCTCCCTGGCTCCCAACCGCCAGGATAAAAAGGAGAATGAAATCTCCAGAACAGTGGTGTCCTGACTGCAAACCCACAGAGGGGGAAAGACCCAGACTAGTGCAGCTGGGCAGATACCAGCCCCCTTGGAGGGAGGTGGGTGCCTGTCTCTCAGTGGGGGCATTGCAGACTGGGATCCCTCCACCAGATGCAGCAGGAGCCATCTCAGGGCAGCAATATGAGTCATCATCACTGGCATGAGTGTGGCATGGCAGCATGGCTGTGCTGCAGATGCACCTTTGGGTGCTGGTGTCCCCAGAGACAGGCACGCTCCTGGAAGTGCCCCAGTGGCTGGCTCCAGGTGCAGCAGGAGCCATGGCTGCTGGCTGGGCCTGCAGAAGGCTGAGGTGCCAATCCTGTTTGCATGCCCGTGCCATGAGCTCCCAGCAGTGGATAAAGGGACTCATGAAGACACACAGGGCTTGGACCCCCAGTGGTCCTCTGTGATGGGACAGCCAAGCAGAGGGTGTGCAGCACAACCTGACCTTATCCTCCTTCCTATGCTGCTGTGGGAAGGCCAGCAATGCAATGCAGAGCCAGTAGTGGGGCTCCCAGCATGGCCAGAGCACTCAGATCTGAAAAGCTCCTTTTTTCCCTATGCAACAGTCAAATTCCAACACGTGCTGTCTAAAAATACACTCTAGTCTGCCCAGGACTCTGCCTGCTCTTACATCTCTTGGATGATTCATATTTTGTCAGATTCCAGATCAGTTTTGAGACCAGAAATACCAGGTTTGAGAGACAAGCATGTCACAGGCCCTGCAAGAGGAGGCTGGAGATGTGACCCAGGTGGGAGATGTCCTTCTGCAGCAGGGACTGTGGGCTGGGTGTTCCTGACACGTAAAACAGCTCTCATGGAATGGGGAAAGCCCTGCAGCAGCTCCGGATGGGTACAAGCTCCTCCAAGGCCAGACAACCAGCACAGCCCTGCTGCATCCCAGAACAGCCCCAAAATGGGGTGCACTCATACATGGGAGCTTGCCTCCAGCTTTATTTAATTGACTTAATGGGTATTAAATCATCAATAACTAATTACACAGCCCCATTCCTGCCTAATATGCTGAAATCTGCCTCCTAATTAAATATTATAGGCATTTAAAAGAATTTCTGACAACATATTACATATGTAAAATACTGCAAATTAGCCGGCTCCCACACTGAAATCCTGCTCAGGAACAATGCAGGGACCTGGTTGGACAGAAATCCGGGACATCATTCCAAGTGAATTGAGAAAAGGGCCCACTCTTCTGGCAAAGGATTTTTTTTTTTTTTTCTGAGGGGTGGAGATTGCTGAAGGACAAAGGAGCCTAGAATCACCTCTGCCAGTCTTGCTGCCCCATGAGCCACGGGAGCCCCCCAGCAAAGGCGATTAGGATGTAAGAGGGCTCCTGATTAGTTAGGCAAACATTAATGCAAATTGTCAGTGAGCCTGGAGATGAGATCCCAGGCACAGTGGCTTGAAGGGGAGCAGGCGCTTCCTTATATTATCAGCCCATCCACTCTCTGAGGGGGGAGCGGGAGCCAGGAGCTGCTCTGTGTCATAAGAAAGGAGCTCCAGGAGCCAATTTCCATCCGACCACAGCACATTTGATGTCTTGTGAAGTCGGGTTTACATGCGCTGTCTCGCCTCTGCCTCGCACAAGGATGGGCTGGATCCTCCCCCTGCACACACAGCCACAGCTCTGGCTGAGCACGTGAGCATCCCACAGCACCCTGGGATCCAGCATGGATGAGCCATCCTCACTGCGCCCTTCTAGCCAAAATGCAGCTGGAGAAAAAAGGGCTGGGTTTGGTCTTCTCTGCACAAGCAAGGGCCAAAGTGCTGCTGTCTTGCTTTGCCCCCTGCACGGAAAACTTCTGTTCCTGTCTTCAGCTCTGGCTTGGTGTGAGCCCAATTCAGTGCTGAGCTGGGGCCATGAGGACCATAGGAGGGGGCACAGGAGGGCTGCAGCATCCCCACCTTAACCTGCAGGCAAGAGCCCAGCCCAGCACAGCGTCTGTGTGCTCTGGTGTTTGTGTGTGCTCTGTGCCAGGCTCTTCCCCTAAAAGCAGAGCAGAGAGCAGGCGGTTTGCAGGGGAAAAGGCCGGGAGCTAAGGCAGGGAATGGTAATTGCCTGCAAACTTAACTTGCAAGTGGAAGCGGCAGTGCCAGGTTTTGAACACAGCTGTTTCATGTGCCTGGTGTTCCTGCTGCTCCCTGTGCATCCCATCAGACATGGGAGAGGGGATGAGGACAGAGAGTGTGTTTGAAATTCACACTTCAAAGTTGCTATCCGAGTGCACTGGCTTGTATTTGCTGCACAGCTGGAGACAAGTCAGGGAAGGGAAGGGTGAGCAGGGAGACAAGGGCTCACATTCCCAGACCCTTTAATGCTGGGATCAATCACCTGCTCAGGGATGCTCTGCTGCAGTGAGATGAGAGCTGTACTCATCCCCTTCCTTTCTACAGCTCCCATGCTGCAGCTTGTACCAGGGTAACGCTGCCTGACGCTAGGGCACCGTCGGGCTGCGGGTTCTCCACACGCGCTGCTGCACTGCCTGCTGTGTCCATACCCTGCAGCATGCACTGCAGTCCATGGCCCACTGCACCACGTCCACACTCCCTCCAGCATGCAGACACACTGCACACACACTTGCTCTCTTAATGACTCCTTGATTCTCACTTTAGAGCCTTTGCTGTTTTCTGCCCGCCCCTGTGTCAGCACACCTGGAAAAGCAGCACCGTGGGGACACAGTCTCTCCAGGAGTCCAGCCCATCTTCTGAGGCTGGTGGAAAGACCATTCCAGTCTCCAGTGCTCCTCTCCCAGCAATGCTTCCTTATGCACACAACCTAAAGAGGACTCTGGGGAGGTGAGGCAGAGAGGAAGACCCTGATTCACCACTACCAGGACCAGGGACAGATGTGCAGCCCCACATTGGCCCAGATCTGCACACTAATGCCTGGACTCTCCTGCTTGTGCTCTCCCTGCAAAACACAGCAGCAGCATTGAGGGTCTAAGTATATCAAAGCTGGGCTTTGAACCATTTTAGACTGCCCACGCTGCCATGACAAGATCCCCCTGAGGCATCTGCACCTTCCCACATGGCATCCCAGAGGCTTGCAAGGCAGAGCTGGAGCACAGAGTTGCCCCAGCTGGCAGACACAGGGCCTCTCTGGGACACAGCTAAGGGGATGGACGCTCTGCATTCACCTTCCAACAAACGACAGCCCTAAATCTGACCCCTTTTCAGGACTGCCACCTGCTTTCCAGGGACTCAGCAGCATCATCCCTGATTTTCCAGGGACAGATTAGGGCACAGGGACAGCATATCGGTGGCCATAGAGCCACAGGCCAGGGACCACTCTCTGTCCTTCAGCCCCTGGAGACGTCCGGAACCCCTCAGCCTGGCCAGCTGAAAGGCTCTCCCAGCTGCTCCTTGGAGCCACAGCGTCTGCAGGGCCGGGCAGCGCCTGCCCCTTCCCGCGGCGGGGCGAGCAGCGGGGCCGGCCCGCTCAGCCCCAGGAGCCGCGGGCAGCTGCCGGAGCGGCCGGCCCTGCCTCACGGGGGGCGCAGGCAGCCAGGGCCGGGCAGGGCGGGCAGCTGCCCACCTTCCCCGGGGAAGGTGGCGGGCGGCCGGGAGGGGACAGGCGCCAGCCAGACCACGCCGAGGGCAGTCACCAGGCAGGACGGCAGCCGGGCGCGGGCCACACGCTGCTGAGGGCCGGCCCGGTCAGCTGGCGGATGGGCCCAGCAGGAACAGGGTCCCACCTCCCGCTCTGCCCCTCGAGGAGAGGGTTTGAAGCAGCGCCTGCCCTGCCAGGCTGCAGCCTCTCCCTCTCATTATTTTTTCACCGCAAGAACTATCTTACACCTTATCAATAATTCACAGGTACAAACGATAACGTTCGCTGTCATGGTCCGGGAGCCACATGTTCCCGGCGAGGGGGAAGGGGCCGGTTGCAATCGCTATTGTTAATGCCTGCGGAGCTGGGGGGAGGCGGGGAGGATAAATATTTAACACTGTGTCTCCGAGCAAATGTCCATGACCGAGGGCTGAACATGGGTTTTACACAGAGCTGCTCCTGCCCTTGAGAGGGTCATTAGCATGTTAAAAGCCGTCAGAGCGGGGCTGATGGAAGGGCTCTGCCGGAGGGACCCCCAGCGCTCGGCCTGGGGGCTAGCGGGGATGCAAGGTGCTTTTTGCTGCCACAGGAACGTGGCCGTCTCCATCCTGCCCAAATCTCCCCTTTTCTGAGCACAAAGGCTGTGCTCTCGGCCACTCGTCGAGGAGCATCCCCACCTCTGCCCGATAGGGAGGCATGAGGGATGAGGCACCTGGGGTAGCCCGGGGCTGGTGGGTGGCCAGGGCAGTTCATTGTGCAGAGGAATTACAAAGGGGACACAAAGAGCCACACACCACATTTTGTGTGAGCTTCCTCTCCCGGGCCGCCCGGGCCTTTCTTTAGCCATGTTGAGGGTGAGCTTTCTGTGTAAATCCCCAGGGCACGGTGAGGGGAGAATAGGTGTCTTTGTGAAAGAGGCTGGAAAATAAAGGGAAGAAAAAGAAGCAAAAGTACAAAACCCAGGCCCTGCTGTGGCAGGCGGCAAGGACAGGAGCACAAAGATTCCCAGAGGATGTAAAGACAGTCCTACAACCAGGGAATCAGGGTTTGGCAGGCTGCAAGTGCCCTGCTCATGGGGGCACCAACAGCTCCCCACAGCATTCTCCCACTCTGTAAGTGTCCCCAAATATACAGTGTAACTTCCCCAGAGCCATGTCCTCATCTACAGCCCAGTTTCACATTCTTATTGTTCCAGGCACAATTTTGGGCACTGACAGACAGGAAAGCCCCACACTGGGATAATCCAGGAGCACTCTGTTCTGGCCTTGCTGTCACAGTCACTGCTAGCATCTATCTGCAGATGGATGGGAATGGGAGAGGAACAGGTCCTGTCTGGCTCTGTGGAGGTGGGGGCACCGGAGGAACAGTTGTGATGGACAAGGGAGGAGCGTAGGAAACAGAAAACAACTTCAGCCACTACTGCCATTTGCCCTGTGAACTCCAAGCCAAAACCCCTGGAAGGTTCAGCCAGCCCCTCACCAGCCAAGGTATTCTAGAGCTCATAAAATTAAAGCAAGGCTGTCTTTCCCTTTTACAGTGCAAATAAAATATATTTCTGCCTGAGATGCTCAGACAGGACTGCAGCATGGAGGTCAGAAAGGCCATGGCTGAGCATTCCCTGGGGAGAGTGTGGGAAGAGCGGTGCCAGTGGATCTCCCCAGCCTGGCTGAGAGCAGCAGGGCCAGCCTGGAACCCCCTCCAGCAGCCCCCAGCTGTGGCAGCCCCATCCCTGCCCACAGACATGCCTGTTCAGACATCTACTCACATCATCCCAGATAGAGAAGAGCCTCTGCAGCCAGCTTTGCTCTGCCAGCCTCACAGAGCAGGGATGCTTGGGGGCTTTGAGAGCAATTAAGGACCTGGCCTGTGTTGGAGGCACTGGACTTATGTCCCCAGTACCCAGAGAGGGAGAGCGGATGGGGTGTCATCCATCACCCAGAAGGAGACACTTTATCACTGGGACACCTCTGAGCACTCAGCCCAGACCCAGAGTCCTCCCAGGGGTTTCTGCTCCAACTGACACTTCCAGTTTTCACCATTGGGAAAAGAAGTACAGTTTCCTTTGCAACTTCAAAGGACATTTGATTCACCTCTTCCCAGCTGAGTGTTCAATGGTTAATTGCTCTCTGTCGTGAAAAGGACAAATTTAATTCTAGTCTGAATTTGTCTAGTGTCAGCCTGCAGCTATTGAATGATTTTATGCTTTTTCCTTTTTCTTTCTTTCTTTTTTTTTTTTTTTTAATTAATGGCATCCCTATAATCAGGCTTTTCTCCATGCAGGTATGCAGAGATGGAGATAAATTTCTCTCCTAGCTTCCTGTTGCATACACTAAATAGTCTGAGCTTTTTAATTCTTTTCACTGGAAGGCAGATTTTCCAGACCTCCAATTATCCTGCACTTCCTCTCTGAGCACTTTCTAATTTCCCAACATCTCTCTAAACTGTGGGCCCTGAAGCATAAACTGTGCTCAGCAGAGGCCTCCCTCCTGCCCCCCAAACTGGCAACTTCCCCGTGCCCAGAGCTACTCCGTGCATCCATCACTGCCCAAGCTGGAGCCCACATCCCAGAGCAGGCTTACACGATGGCTGCTAAGTCCTTTTCAGTGTAACCACATCCCCAGACACTGCTCCCCGTCTCGTAGCTGTGACCTACATTTTTTTTTCCCCAGCTGCATGACCTTGCATGAGGCTGTTTCCCAGTGCAGGTGTTTCAGGCAGAGCATCCCCGCTACACCGGCATCCTGCCCAGAGCACCAGCCCTGCTCCTTCCACCGCTGCCCCACATGTCCTCCAGACTGAGTCCTGTCACTGTGCAGGTGGTTTCTTCCCAAGCTGCATCACCCACGCCACTCAGCTCACCCTCAGCTGGTGCAAGGCAGGAACAGGAGGCAACAAGAGATATTGGGGGCTGGTTGGCAAAAGTCAGTAGCACCACCAAAGATTCCAAGACCACCGCAGTTTTGCAGAGATAGTGAGAATTAGTTTGCCACATTAGTTCACCACCATCAGACCCACCACTGCACCCTGCCAGAGAGGTGACCACTGCAATTCCCCCAGCGATTTCTACCAGTGAAGAACGTTGTCAGAAATGCTCCACAGACTTTTGCAGAATATTAATGTTTTCATGGCAATATCCTCCAGGCAAGAGCAAAATGACTTGCAGAAGTCTCGGTATATCATGTCAGCACAGTCGCTACTTATCAACCCAATTTGTCAGCTCATCAAAAAAAATGATATCAGGTTTGTTTGACGAGAGCAATTTTCCATGTGGATTGGCATTAATTATCCTTTAATTCCTCCCTGATTGCCACCCGTACGGTTACTGTAGCGGGGATCGGTGTCAAGCTGGAGGCAGAGCAGCGGCTGCCACCGGGGGGAGGCATGGCAGGGATGCTCCATCCTCACTCACTGTGCTCCGGGGTTAACGACCTCACACTCACTCTGGAGGTGACAAAGTGACTGATGCATAGAAAGTGTCACATCCCTCCCCACAGAGCCCAGGTCCTCGGCAGGGGAGTTGCTAAGAGACGAGACCAGGATGAAGAGAGTCAAGGAGGATGCAGGATAGGAAGATCCTGTCCTAAGGAGCAGGCTCAAGGCCACAGTGGGGAGTTTGAGCTACCTGGGTGAAGAGCCATGTTTGTGCAACCAGCCCTGCAGGGATGGGGACCTGCCTGCACCATGAGTCCCTTTCCTCAGGCAAGAGGCAGCCCTAGCCACAGGCACAGGCTGGAGCAGGCATGGGCTAGAGCAGCCCCAGGAGAAGCCAATATTTGCTTTCTCTCAGTTAACCCTCAGACTGAGGAATGCAGGGTCACCACCTGTGTGGCTCCCTGGGGAGGCAGCTGTGTGTGGAGGGATGCAGGGATGTCCCCTTTTAGCTGTGCTGTTTATTTTCTCAATATTTGTGGAAGGAAACAAGAGCTGGCTGGGGGAATGTGGGGCCAAGGATGCGCTGGGAGGCTGGGCAGCAGAGCGTTGGTTGAGGGTCAGCAGGTGATGGAGGTCAGCCAGCACTTCCCAGCTACTCTGTGTGTTCCTGTGACACCCAGCCAGGGCCCTCCTCTGCCACCTCCCTCCTGGATGGGGAGTGGGGCTGTGGGTCTCCCTCCTGAGCCTTGCCTCATTCCCTGGTTTAGCCATCTGCTTGGATGCAGCTGGACACACCACAGCAAACCACTGCCTTCACAAAAATCTATTTTAGGGTGAGTGGGCTCATTCCCACCAGGACCAGGGCTTTGCCAGCTTTCAATAGCAGAAGGTTCTGTGTGATGCTCACTTCATTAAACCTGCCCACTTCTGTAGCCCTGCTCTCCCACTAAAAAGTTAAAATCTCCCACCAAATGATGTGCTGACCTACAGCACAGGTGATATTCCCAGCAGATGACTGTCTCACAGCTTATATCCTCCTCCTGCACTCAGCCATTAATAAAACTCAAAAGCAATGACCTTGAGGTCCCTGCCAGTGACACCAAACCCCAGCAGCCCTTCACTTCCACACTCTTCATCTCATTTGGGACTGACATGCTTCCAATCAAGGCTCTGCCACCAGACAGGCTGCAAACACACAGCCCTGGCACCACGTAGCAGCTCTGGAGGAGAAATCTGGCCATTGGTGGGAGGCATAGCCCTCGAAAGACAGGCAGGGCTGTCACCATGTCTCTAACCCCTACAGATCTGGGAAATGCAGCTGGCAGGGCCACACAGGCAATTTAGTTCCTGTCTCTGTGACTCAGTTTTCCATCTGTAAATACGAAAAAACATGCTGACATCTGCAGTGGCAGGGATGTCGAACTGAGTGAGCGCTCGCCCCAAGCTCCTCTAGAGCCCAGGGGGAGGGCAACAAAGACTAAATATTATCATTTCTCACTGCAACCAAGACTGCTGAGCAGAAACTGATGCACCAGTGGTGCTGCCCCAGTGGGCTGTATTTGCAGTGTCAGCTAATGATTGAGCTGAGGCACCTCTGAAAAGCTGGAATCACACACAGAGTGGTTGTCCCCAGCCCCACACCACCAGAGCCTTGCAGGGAACAGAGCTGCTGCACCACATGCTCCAGGCTAGCCAGGGAAGGAGCTTCCTGTGGTGCATCTGCCTGCTCACCCCAGCAGGGCTGGGCAGCCTGAGGGCACCCCAGTGCCATTGGCCCATGCTCGGAGCAGCCTCCCTGCTGCAGGAGAACCAGGCAGCTGCTCTGCTGTAGCATCTCAGCTCCCACCCCGTGCTCCTTACCAGCGGCCCCTGGCTGGGGTTGGGGTTGCGCGGGTGTTTCCCAGTCCAGGATGCCCATCTGGAACCCATTAGGCACCTTTAATCCCCCTCATCCATTCTGGTGCTGTCTAAGCTCCCCCCCACCAACACACACAAACGCTGCCATTCAAGCAGTTAATTTAAACAAATTCTGCCCAGCCGCCACATCGAGAAGCGATGAAAAAGCCAAACGAAGCTGCTCAAAGCCAAGGAGAGAATGGGGAAAAAAAAAAAAAAAGAGAAAGAAAGAAAACCAAAAGAAAACCACTCAGCACGGCGGGGCTGATACCCAGAGAGACCAGCTGCATCCTCCCATCCAGCCAGCCCCAGTCCTCCCCTCTCACAGGCAATCAGATACCATGCGGGCTGTGTAATTGGATGGCAAAGGATAGAGAGAGACATCTTAAAGCTTGGGTCTAATCTCATTAGCACCCGGCTGCGGGGATGCTGTGAAATCGTAGGATGCAGGAATGAGCAACATGCTGAGCCCGTGGGGAGGAGAACAAGCGAGCTGGAGCAGGACGACAACACCGGGAGGTGGAAATGCCTCCGGTCAGACAGCGAGAGCTGGAAACACCACCGAGTCCTGGGAATGCCGCCAGCCCCCTTGCTTGCTCCTCACTTCCTTGCTCCTGTTTACCCCACAAGCACAGATCCCCACTCCTGTTACATGGCCCCAACCTTATCCTTATGATTGGTAATTATTGGAGTATCCCTGGGGTGGAATACCTACCCCGATCCCACACCCATTTTGCATTTCCACTCTTCTTGCCTCGGACCAGCACACTGCTGCATTTTTTGCTGGGTATGTGCTGGCAAGAATCACCAGACCACAGGCAAATATCCCAAAAGGTGCCATGGTGAGGTCAATTGCAACCCTCATTTCCAGGCCCCTGTTGTCACTGCAAGTCTCTGTCATATGGGAAAAAGCATCCTAGATGGGGTGAAATGGAGGAGATGAAGCACCCACCCATGTATGGGCCTTCCAGGTGGACAGAAGTCCCTTTGCGTGTCATACCAGGGATGGGAAGGTATGGGGAGACACAGGGTCAGAATTTCTAGGTCCCTTTCCCAGTTCTGCCATAGGAAGGGTCTGGGGGCGGAGAACTTCCCAGCTCCGGGATGGGAGACACTTTTTGAGAGCTATTCCTGTGCTTTCCACAATTAGTACTCTGTCCATGCAACCTAGCTAACACTTCTCCCTCCTTTCTCCTTAGAATCCCGAAATTACCATTTCTCAAACACTCAAGTGGATGGTCAGACTCTTTCTGGCTGCACCTCCCAGGGAACCACCTCTCCTCCAGCCTCAGGGCCTGCAGAAAGTCTGTACCACTTTTTTCTCTTCAAGCAGCTCTGCCTCAAATGCCATCCCTCGCTAGAGGGGCAGCAAGGACCAGACAGGGAGAAGGAGGTCACAGTGAGGAAACCATTCCAAACCATCCCTGCCATTTCCTGCCTCCCAGTTTAGAGAAAAAAAGACAGCGGGATGTCTTCAGTTACCAACAGCTCCCTTGGGAGCAGTAAAAATTAATCCAGCTTTTCCTATCCTGAAGGGAAATACAGATACAAATGAGGACAAAAGCCTCTGTGGACAAAGGGGGGTGCAACAACCATGGAAGGGCCATGGAAAACAGCTGGTAAGACCCCCTAATCCATACTCTGCTTAGCTCTGGCAGGGCAGTGGGAGTCCCAGCCACAGAAGTCTGCGTCTTGCTGGTCAAGTGAGGATAAGCCTGAGATGATAATTGATTTAACACAGATGAGAATCTGGAAAGTGAATTCCCACCTCCCCAAACCCATCCCCATCACACTGCCAGCAGGGTTCCCTTGCACATGGACGTCACTTGGCACACACAGGGAAATGGGCTCACCAAACCAGGACACCCTCAGCTCATCCCTGCAGGCAGGGCACAGCTTCCCCTTGGCAATGCCTAGGAGTCCTGCTTCACCAGGAAAGCTCCCAGGTGTGCAAAGGGGCATCTTTCCCACTTACTCTCATCTGGCCCTTAGAGCACTCCAGCACGGGGAACTTTACCCACCTGCAGCACTGGATAAAGCATCCCAGTGCTCTAGGCAGCCCACTTGAATTTGGAGCCCACCAAGCCCAGCTGCTGGTGTTGGGGTTGCAGGCTGTGTGGTCCAGCACCAATGCCAAAAGCACCACAGGTCCCTTGGGAGCAGAAGAGAAAGAGCACAGCACAGGCACCCTGTTGGGAGCAGTGCTGGAAACTGCTGACAGCTTGTTTTCATTGCAGCCCCAGCATGAGAGAGGAGGGGTTGCAGCACCCAGCCGCGGGAAGATCAGCCAGCAAAGGCAGGTTAATTACCTGGCTCTGCACATTCACACGTCTGTGGGATGCACATGCAGTGGTACCAAGTTATAACTTAGCCTCAAATCACTGCATAAGACTTTTTTCTTCCACATTCTGGAACTCAAATTACCAGAGGCTAATTCTGCTCACGATTCTTTAATATCACTTTGAACTCTTCTACTATTTGAGCTGTGAAAACAGGAGGAAGGAAATGCCTTTATGCTGTGCTCAAAATGGATGGACAAAGGCATCAGCTCCTCCAAGTGCTCTTTTAACTCTTTCAGGGGACCAAAGGTGGCTAAAGGCTGAATGTGGGACAATGCAGGCAATGAGCTGTGAGGCAGGCAGGGAATAAATAATTCCTGTGTTTTAATAGCTGTGTAATTAGCACTGCTGCTCAGCTTTAGGAAGACTTGATTTTTCATTGCTTTTTCCCATGGGTTGCAAATTCCCATTTGCCAGTGCACCACTGGGAAGCTGGACAGGGATGCTCTGTATGATGCCATGTGGAGGAGAGGACTTTGCTGAAAGGGGCAGGGGGCTGAAAGCTGCACCTCACCACAGACTTTCACTTTAATAACATTACAAACCCCAAATCCAAGCCTGCACCCTAATCAAGACGGAGGGTGAGCCCAGCAGAACCAGTGGCTCAAGGAGAGAGCCCCAGGAGTGGGGCTTGACCCTGTGCATTGCCAGGGAAACCCTGGAAGCGTCTCAAGAGCCAGAAAAGTGGAGCCGGCCGTGAGTCAGGAGCACAACGGGGTGCATGGAGGGAACGGGGCAGATTATCTCCAGGCAGCCGTCTGGCAATGCCCGCTCCTGGCAGCCCTGGCTCGCTGGCAGATAATGGCACAGAACAGAGCCAGGGCGTCCCTGAGCAGGGCTTGCACCACCACCCTGGCAGGATGGGGCCCAGGCTGGTGGGAGGCAAGGAGGGAGGCTGCTGGTCTGCAGGCTTTGCCATGGCTGCTACCCTCACCCCAGCACTCCTGTGCCTCTGGAGACTGCGGGTCAAGTCCCAAAATGCTTATGGAAATGCTCAAATATGAAGAGATCTTAAGAATGTGTTTAATTTGTGAGGCTTTGAGGTTGTCTGCACTCAGGATCCCCCAGGCAGTCTTACTGCCCTCCCCCACAAAAAAGCTGAGATCTATGGCACATTAATGATGGAGGAAGAAGAGCAGCAGGCAGTGAGCAGCTCCCAACACAAGGGTGCTCCTTTCCAGCAGGGTTACCCAGCACAAAGTCCCAGACGTATCTGTAAGGATGCTGTCCCCCATGGAGCAGAAGCACAAGCACATATCAGCCTGCCTCGGCTTGGCCCTCCTGCAGCCCCCTGAGCCCTGCCAAGGCTGGGGTGCCAGGAGCAGCCCCTCAGCGCCTGGCAGCCCGCCGGGGAGGGGGCTGGCCGCCCGCCCGCCTGGCAGCATCCTTCCCTAGGTAACCTCCCCACCTATTAGTGGCACATTTGTTTCCCTGCGTTTCCTTAGAGCTGTCACGAGCCACACTGACTCTTTGTTCCCGGGGGCTGCAGAGAGGCCTCCCTTCCCCCCAGCTGGTGTGGGGGGGTGTCTTGCAGCACACAGACCCCACAGCTCCCCCCTCCCCCCAGCTCCAGGGGTAAACACGCTGCCCCTCCTCATTGGTATTCGGGGGGACACATCCCAGCCTGGCCCCCCCAGCCCTGCTCTGTCCCCAACAGAAGGAGCTTTGTTGGGGAGCACGATGGGGTGCGGCACCCGGAGTCCAAAACGTGGGCATGGTGACAGCGGGGACACTTGGCCCTCACCGGCAAGGGAAGGGGGATGCTGCTAGAGGGGGAGCTGGGACAAAATGAGGGATTCTGGGGAAGGGGAAGCAGGGAGGTTTGCTCCAGGAAAGCTGCTCTCTGCTCTGAGCTTGGCACTTCGCTCTTGGACCGCAGACCTCTGCACAGAACATCAGCACATGCACATCTGTGCAAAGAGCAAAGGGGCACGTGCCTGGGGAGCCAAAGCAACCCTGCTCCAGCAGGGAAAGATGAAAACACAAGGCTGTGCCCACAGGCCCCTTCCCACACAGCAGCTGCAGGCTCCTGGGCACTTGCTGAGCTCCAGAACCAGCACAAACCTTGCTGGAGGGAGTGAACCTTAACCAAAGCCAGAACAGGAGTGATTCTGGGACATGGGGGTGGGTGTCTGGCACAGGAGAGCCAGGGCACAGCCAGAGCCAGCCCACCACAGTGACAGCATTTCCAGGGAGCCAACCAGCAGGCAGGCACCAAATATCCCCCACTAAATTGAAAACGGGGCTCAGGCAAGTCTCCCCCACTGGGAGGGAGCAAAGCTGTGGCACATGCACTCCCCAGAGAGCGTCCCCACCTGGCACCACAGGCACCACACCTCCCACCTGGCACCACCATGACTACCCACTGTGGGGGCACGGCACCGCTCCTTTATCCAGCCATCACCAAGAACACATTTTTCCCCCAATCCCTGCCTTCCCTCTCTGGGGGCTTTCCTGGTGCAGCCCCAAGAGGAACGGTCACTGGTACAGTCTCACAAGCAACACCTCCCACGCGCAGCCAGCCCCATCTGAGCGGGGCCTGTTTTGTTATTCCTTTCTCTGACAGCTCCTTTTTCACTTGTCACCCTGTTTTGCTACTACTCAGCTCACAGCTTCCTCTGGCGTGGTTGTGATCCTCTCCTTCTTGAAGGATGTCATTTGCATTTTCTCAAGTTATTTAGCAGCCCTCCATTTTTCTCTGCCTGCTTTTCTAAAGGCAATTAGGGCTGGGTTTAGCCAAATGTAGGGGTGGTGAGAGGAACCTGCCCCAGGGCTTGCCATAATATCATCTCTCCTTACCAGGCAGCACACACCCAGCTGTGGTGCTCTCTGCCACTCAGCTCAAAACTCCCTTTAAATAGCCCTGGGTCCACGGTGGGTCTGGACCAGCCCCTGGTCCTTCTGTCAGCTCCCAGACAGAGGCAGCCATAGAGCTTCACTATTCCTCTGCAGGCTCTGGCCACAGAAGAGTCTCACGGGAGCGTGACAATTCCCCCAGCTCCTACAACATTTCACATGTCCCCGGCTCAGAAAGTCACCAGCCCTGATTGAGATGTTAATGCTGTTTCTAGGGAGCTCCTGCCCTTACAGACTGAGAGCAGCACGGCAACCCTTCCCCCTGGGCTTGGCTGCCAGCTAAGATGTGGCACCATCTCCTTCACCATTTTAGCTGGCATGGGTCCGACACAAACTGACAGTCTGTGGCCCCTGTCCTAAATCTCCCTCCTTCTGGAGACAAGACTTTTTCCCCCCTACTCTCTGCTCACTGTCTCTCAGCTCCCATTCTGCCTGAGCAAGGAGCAGCCACTGCAGCTTTTGTTGAGGGAAACCACTGGGCAGCCGCTCCCATGGGGATGCATCCATCTGGGATTGTGACTCCCCTGCAGGAGCTACTCCCCAGAGCTCCTCACAGCCAAGCACCCACTGCTCCTCTCCTCCCTTGCATCAGCTCGGCTTCCCTTGGAGAAAACTATTTATTTATAGCCATCCTGGCTGCCTTTAGCACATTTCAACAGCCCACGTCTTTGCCTCCCTGATGATACGCCTGCAGCATTTCTGTCCTCACCCTGCTGCTACAGCCATTCCAGACTCCTCTCTCCTCCTTGCATCCCCAATCCAGAACCCCCAAGGGACTGAGAAACAGCTTCAAGAGGAAGTTTTAAGGGGAGCTGAGCAGAGAAGAGAGAGAGTGTTACAAAACTCCTATCTCGTCCTTCACCCCCACAAGGAAGCAGAGAGAAACTCTGCTTGCTTTTTCTGTTGGGGGCTGTTGGGAAAAAAACCCCAACTCCTGCCAGCTTGGGAGAGATGGTAAAAGAAGATCTACCAGCATCCCCTTGGCTCCTAGTGTGCATCAGGGCTGTACTGGAGCACCACTGCTGATGTGTATGGCTGTGGCACACTGGGGACCAACAGCGGGCACTGCAATAGAAGAGGTCACCTTCTTGTCTGGGTAATCCTCACTGGAAGGAAAGATCCATCTTTTTATGACCCCTCCTCTTCGCAGGAGATGTGCTTTTCCCCAGTGAGCTGCTGGGGGACCCTGGCTCTCCCCCCTGAGCCCACAAAGCTTTGTTCTTCCGTCCAGTGCTGACAGTTTAATTAAACCCAGTTTGAGAATGGGTCACTGAGGTCAGGCGTTCTCCAGCGAAACCTCAGCTCAGCACCACTTCCAGCCACCATCACTGCTTAATGAGTTATCCACACATAAATAAAGGAGCCATGCAGGGAGTCCCCCTGCCTCCTGGCCCCACTGCCAAGGACCACCCCCACTATCTCAGACTGAAATGGGCTCTGGGCAGGCGTCAGCTCAATATTTCCAAATTCCAAGGGGAAAACATTCCTCTCCAGGCGTCTCACCTCCCCCATGCCCTCATTTGAGGTTTGCTTCCCGTTGGCCCTTTGCTGCCATTCCCCAGTTTATTTAAGCCCCGACGGATCAGGTTTAACTCCAACCCTTTCCATTATCCCGATGCACAAATGCTCTTTACAGCCAACTTCCATGTAAGTAATTGTAGCTCGAGCCGGGCTGGGAGACCACAAAGTACCACAACGTGGATGAGGCTCTGACACTCAGGAGGTGCACAAAGAGGTCTCCATCCCAACCTGAACCTCAGGGACTCTTCTTGTGCTCCTGAAAAATTTTCATCAGGTTCAGCAGGAAAGGTACAGTGGGAAACTGCTCTGTGGGTATCACATACCCTAATTCAACAGACTTGTCTTCATCTTCTGTGTAACTGATGTGCTGAGAAAGATCCATCAAGACTATGCCTAGAAAAAGGCTGGAGCACCCAGGCCAGCACCCAAGGGCTCATCTGAGTAACCCCCAGCAGCTCCTACAATCCACCCCTGGCTTTCTGCTTCAGCTGCCACCAGACAGCCTCATTTCCCAACCAAACAGATCTCAGCCTGACTCATTCAGTCAGTTTTTGCTAATTCAAGACCTGCCAGTACAATGGTGTGAGGACATGAGGAGCTACCAAGGACTCCCGAACTCGAGAAGCATGCCATGGGTGGCTGCAGTCAGCAGGTCAAGGGGAAGCCTGTTTGTTGGAAGTGATCTGGAGATCAGGGTTTGCAAGAAAATGGTGCTGGTTAGAGCCTTGTTTTCCCAGACCAGCACAGGTCCTGGCCTGTTTCTGGGCAGGGAAAGGGTCTTGAGCAGCAGTGGGGCCACCCCAGATCCATTTCAGCAGTTAAACAAGAGTGCAAAGCCCAATGGGGAGGCTCCAATTTCGCTCAAGGAGAGCTGATTTCAATTTAGCTTAAACCTGTTCCCCACTGACTCATATCCCTGTAGCCTGACCCGAGCTTGCAGCAATTTAAGAGTGTCCTTATGACCTCCCGCACTGGCTGGCCTAGCACTGGTCCAGATCCCACCTCCTGCTAAGCCAGCATGTGTGTCTAGACAAGCCACCCAGGGCACCCCCTGCCCTGCCATCCCCCTGAGCACCTCAGCAACCAGCAGTCCCAAGGAGAGGGAACAGCAGGTCCCCTGGCACATGGGCTCTGTTGAACAAATGCAGAACTCGAGGATCTGCCAGGACACTGGCTCTTGGTCTCCCTCTGGGCAGACCCCAATGCTGCACCCCTACTCTCATTAATGTGTGTGGGGGAACCTACTGCAGAGGAGGCTGGAGGGTGGCTCAGAGTGTCCCCTGTCCCCAGTCCCACTGTCATCACAGGGACCCTCTGCTCCAAGCACACATCAAAGCTCAAAGACATGGCACCAGCTATAGTCGAGGAGCTGCAAAATCTGAGCCTGTGCACACAGCCCTAGATTGAACAAGAAAAGTTCCATCCTGTATCCAGTATCCAGGCAGTTTGCCATGACAGAAATGACCAGAAAACAACTTCAAAACAGGGTGGGAGGGAAAAGGTTTGAAATAACCCCCATATTGCAGTAAGCAGTAAAACAACAGGAGGAGGCTGAAATGCACCTGAACATGAGGTGGCTGCAAGGAACACCTTGCACAGCCCTCTTAAACTCTCAGGTTGTGTACAGCCCCCTGCACACCATGGCACAGTCCTGGCTCCACACAAGCCTGGCACTCTGTATGTATAGGAGACACACATGCTGCTCTTTTGCAACTCCACAATGAATTGTTAGGGTTTGCTTGTTGAAAGAGTCTGGTATTAAAATCTAGAGAAGATTAAAAAGGAAACAGCAATATTTGTAAAATTACTCTCTGGCCTGTGTTTCTGTTATGCAATGGGTGGCTGGAGGAGTTTGGGCCCTTGCTGGCGCCATGACATGGCACAGCTGAGCTCAACAAATGCCACTTGATAATTAATGGAACGCCTGTGCTATCAGCTGCCATTACCTAGGCCCATCTTTGGCACCTGTCCACCACTTCACACATCCCATACTGGCAACCCACACAGCGTTTTAACCCTTCATTACCCACCCCAGGCTGGACTCTGGGACTGTCTCCCTGGCACTGTTGGAAGAAAGTGGTTCAGCCACAGCCTGACTGCACAGGCAGGGCTGCCTGGCCCCAACATGGCCATGCCTGTCCTGGGAATGTCTCAGCACAGACAGTTATTTCATCCATTCCTGCCTTGCCCCAGCAGGGACCTGGCATCCTCATGTCACAGCTGATCTATGGAGATACAAGATGCTGCAAGCAGAAAGCTTGTGTCCTGGCAACCATCACCCCAATCCACAGGGTATAAGCTGCTTCTCTGAGTGATGGAGAGCACCCAGCCCCAGTCTGGCACGCACCCTCTGCTCCTCACAGCACCCTTCCCAATGTATGTAGTGCCTGACATAGCTGAGAGCCTGTAAACACTTTGTTTGAACAATGCTGGCACTGCTGAAAGCACCATTGCCTGAGCAAAACAGCCCCAGGCAAGGGAAACCCAATATGGAACAGAGAATATTTATCAAAACCCCAGCAGCCCTCCCCAAGCAGCCTGCTGCTGCACAGAGGGAGGAGGAGCAGAGAGATCTGTGGAGCTGGGGCTTGCACAGCAAGAAACAGGCCCTGGAGTTGTTTCTGCAGGTGCAGAGGGACAGGCAGGGATGGGGACACGTAGAGCAATGCGAATAGAGGGCAGCAGGCATGAAGGGCTGGATCTGCCCTGGGCAGGGCTCCCTCCTCCTTCTCCAGACACCTACAGAGAAGCAGCTCTTGAGCAGGGTTGTGGGGCTCTCTGTGCCCCATGGAGGTCTCTGGAAAGTTACCTCTTTCACCCTCCTTTCAGGAGAACCTGGGCAGGTGTGTAAGGGAGCCCTGCTCCAAAGCCCGTGATCCACACCCAGGGAGGAGGCTGAGGAGCTCTCAGCACCTCTCCACCTGACACTGCACAGGCACAGTTCAACTCTGCGATGCCAGACCTGGCCCAGACTGCCAGCACCTCATCCCATATCCCCATGTGGGGATATCCTTAACACTGCCAGTCTCAGTCCCCTGCAAGTCACAGCCCATTTCCCACCTCACTGCATGCTCGGCTCACACAGAAACAGAGAGCATTCACCTGCCACAGCCCTCACTGGCACAACACACCCTAACCACCAGCACACCCCCCAGGAGCAGCACTCTCCCGAGGCATCAGGGTCCCTCCAAACCCCATGGCAGTCGCCAGGTGAGCCCACAGCAGTCCCCAGGGGAGCCCTGCGGGCACAGAGGGCACTTACAGCCGCGACAGCGCCTGGTTGTTCTGGAAGAGAAGCTCGGGCAGGGTGTGCAGCTGGTTGCGGTTCAGCCGTCTGCAGGGACAGAAGAAAAGGGTCAGGGTTGGGAGTACAAAGCAATGACCCCATCTGCAGCCCAGCTGGATGCACCACGCAGAGCTGGGCACTTTGGCTCGCTCAGAGAGGCCAATAGAGCAGAGCATCCCACCTGGCAAGGACAGCCCCATCCTGCTCACCACAATCCCAGGCAGGGACAACCACGGGGCACTAATAGGCCCACTCACAATGTTGTAATTACATGCAGAGAGGACTCCAAGCTGTTAACTGCTGACTGCTGCTTAACTGCGCTCTTAACCTGCTGCTCTGCTCAGCTCCTCATATTTGCTCGAGCAGCTTGGGATTTTTAAACTGCTGAGCTATTTTACTGAGTGCTGGACCAGAACTTACAGCTCCCTTGCTAACACACAGGACACAGCTGATACAGCAAAAGTCATTTGTGTTTAACCTGCTCCTCACTTCAAAAGCATCAGAAAGGACTCTAAGATCTATAGAAACAGAAATAGGTGTGCTTCCCAAACTGTAAAATACCACTGCCACGCAGAAGAGAAGCTGTTTGAAGTCAGGCAGCACTGATACATTAGGGTTTAAGGAAAAAAGGAAAGGATGCTCTCTGCCATAAATCCAGCAGCCCCTCACCAACCTCCCTCCATGACCAGACACTCACAGCCGCTCAAGCTCCTTCATGTCATCAAACGCCCCACGCTCCACCACGCTGATCTGGTTTTCCATCAGCTGCCTGCAGAGAGAAGGGGTCAGCTTTCTGCAAAAGTGGTCCCCAGTGCCCCCATTGCTTCTTTTGACCCAGGGCACCTCACTCCCATTATCCCCTCAGCACAACCCAGACCCTTCCCACTGTCTCCCAGCTGGAAATCCAGGAGACTCAGCCCAGCACAACACCCTCCAGCCCTGCTGGCTGAGACCCACAGAAAGAGACTAACTCCAGCAGCCCTAGGAGGGGCCACAAAGCAAGCACAGTATCCACCAAGGTGGGGGTATCTGGCCCCTCATCAGAACTCACAGGACACGGAGCTGCTTCAGCCCGGCAAAGTCATTCTTGTTGATTCGTGTTATGTTGTTGCCATTGAGCTCCCTGCGGAGAGAAGGGGAAGAAATTAGCGAGGAAGCGCTCAAGAGGTAGCCAAGCACTGGGCCTCCCCAGTACCTCCCCAAAAACGGCAAGCAGGGCCCAAAGGACAGTAGGGGCTGGTGCAATTCTGTGGCCCCTCACCAGGCCCCAGGAACGGCCTGACTCCAGAGAGGACCCTCATCCTCAATGACCAGCAGTGCTGGGCACACAGAACCTGGCTGTGCCTGGGTAAGCTGGCATCTTTCATGGACCGTAAGGCAACAAGAGGAAGGGGCTCTCTGGCTCCTCCCTGTTCCCGTTCCAGATGTCCCCCTGGGATACATGTCACCCCTTTCTGCAAATGTAGCTAACACCTGCTAGGGTCATCCCAAACGCATCTAGAGTTGTTTAGAGAAGGCGAGGGTAACAAGAAACAAACAAAAGTCGCCAGAACAGCAGGATCCCTGCAAATACCCAGCTGCAAGACACTTACAAGTATAAGTGACACTTACATGATAATGGCTCCTGCCATTATCCTTGCATCACAACCGGTTCAGTGCACAGCCATTTCACACCTTCTACCTGGAGAATAAGCCACACTCAGGTTTCACCTGCCAAGAGAAGCTTGCACAGGACAAGCTGCTTTGTGGCTACACTCTCTCCTTCAAAAGCCCTGGGTGAGCACAGGGACAGGCAATGCAGCCAGGAAGAAGATGCCGCCCCTCCTTGCTCATTCTGCTGGTGGAAATAAGGGGTACCTACACCCACCCATGGCCTGGGTCCTGCCCAGGCTCTGCTGAGCACCAGGACAACATGTCCCACTCCTGGACACACAGGACCTCTGCTCCCAGCCTGCTGGTTGCACCTTCCCCAGCTCTCCTCAGCCATGCTCTCCAGCACGCTCCTGCTAGGATTATCCTGCTTTAAAATACATCAAGCCAGAAGCTGCAGAGATTTGCACCTCGCAGTCAGCTTTGCAGCGCCTTTCTGCATTACAGGGTATGATCACTGTGGGAAAAGCAGGACCATCAGCTCTGGGACCCACAGTCTGCAGAGCTGGGGATCTCTGTGCAGCCCTCTATTGCAGGAGACATCACAAAGCGCAGCAGCCTTTGCTCCTTGCCATCAGCCAGCCTGCCCAAGGCATGTGCTGGGCATGGAGGGTGCCTACGCCAAGGCAGAGCCCAGGGAGGGCTCCCATGCCGGAGACCCACTGCCTGCACTGAACACGGACACAAAAAACAAAGGGAAAACGAATAAACTACGGGAGAAGTCAGTCAAGTGAAGGATGAGCGGCTGGAGCCAGGGAAGGAAAGCGACAGGAAAGTGCCACTATGGAGCAGCTTGGGGTGCTCGGGCAGCCCCACGGGGGGGTCTGTAACTTCCTGAGCCCTGACAGCGGGAGCAGGGAGCAGGAATGCCTCACGTCACATGGCTGGCTGAACACACAGCCCATCATTCCCATCCAGAGCCAAAGCTCCCCTCCGCCCGGTTCTGCAGCCGTGCGGGGGCCAAGGTCAGCGGCGGGCCGGCCCCGGGGCCGCCGAGCAGCGTGTAGGGCCAGCGGGGGCAGCAGCGCAGCCGCGCACCCCGGGGTGCTGCCATTGTCCCGCTGGAACGGCTGATAATGGCTAATGAGTTCCAGCTCGCCATTACAGCCCCGTAATTACAGCGCTATTCAGCCCCGCGATTGCCGGGCTCCTGCCATTATCCAGCCGTGTGCGCCGCGCTGGGAAGGAGGTTGGGAGAGCAGCGTTACTAGGACACAGATGAATGCGAGCCGGAATGAATAGAGGTTCCTCAGCCCCAGTGATTAAACTGAAACCCACAATTGGGCTCTGCAGCCCCACGGCTCCCAGTCCGACCGGCTCGCAGAGAGCACAGCGGGCTGCCGGGGACGGGTCTCCAAATCAGAAGGAGCTGACCCCCTGAGTGGGAGCAAAAACCGTGGTCAGTCAGGCTGTAAATCCCAGGCACCAAGCTCTGGGGTGTGTGACATGTTTCAGGGACATTTGTCACCACAAACGGGGTCGTTTGGTATGTACAGCTGTGTGCCCACCTCCTGATGGACCACAGCCCCAGAGTCAGCTAAGGGCAGGGAGAAATCACAGCTTCAGGAGTGGTTTTCTCCAAATGTCCTAAAGGTTCCTTGGCAAAGATTGCCTGGAAGATCCCCAGGGCCAGGCTGGGGACCAAGCTGGAGGCAATGGCACCCATTCGAGCTCCTGTGAGGGAGGGTTCCCATGTCACCTTCCTTTAAACATACCTACCGTTAACCTTACCTACCTACAATTCCAGTACAATGCGTAACTGGAAGTTGAGACATCTCCAGCATTGCAGAGGGACAGAGCAGAGGGGCTTGATTTAGAACTGCCCAACCTGAAAGGCAGGACTTAGACCCCAGCCTGCAAAGCCCAGGGTGGTGCTGTCCTCAGAGCACTGGCATCCCAGAGCCTTAGCCAGAGGCAGAGCACAGGCAGAGCATGGGAACACCAAAGAAGCCACAGAAGCCACAGACTAAACACGGCCAGTCCCTGCACATGCCAAAACCAGGCTCTGCCCTCTCTCCAAGGCATCTGCTGGGTCAGTGCAGCCCAAAGACTGGAGTACCAGAAGGCACTGCCAGGACCAGCTACCCTGGGCTCTGCTGCCCACACAGCCCAGCCTCTGCTTCTTCCATGCTTGCAGAGCATCCTCGGGGAACTTCAGCAGTGGGGCTGGTGGCAATCCCCAAGTGGGGCTGTGTCTAGGGCCCCCTGACAGTCCTCCTCCCTCAGGAACTAGCTCCTTGTGCTCCCTGACAACTGCTCCCAGCATCCTTCCATGCCTTTGTTCAGGTAAATGATGGCCTTTGCAACCCAGATGGGAACGAACAGCAGGTAAAGCTTATTTGTAAGGATGCCGAGGCAACACTGCCATTTAACTTCATGACATTTTTCCCCTCTGAACCCCCTTCAGTTCCTCATGGAGATAAATTACAGTCTGCAGTGCCCAGAAAGCCGGATCCCTGCTGCTCAGCTGGTCACCCACTGCCTCCATGCCCTTTCCTAGTGAAGCAAAACACTCTGCCCTGCTCCACACAGCAGAGCTTCAATAAGGAGTGATGTGTCTGGGGAGCTGCCCAGCAGATTGGTTGTATTTCTGGACTATGACTTGAAAGCAGAAACACAAGGCGTGCTCTTTCCTCGCTAATTCAAAGGATTTAACACCAGAAAGCATCCTCAAGTTCATTCAGGCTGCTTTCCTCTGCCCCCCCAGCATCCCACATCTCACACTGCTGATGGAGAGGCAGCAGATTTTCATTTGCAACCCTCAAGTTTCAGAAACCCCCCTCCCATTCTGCCTGGGAAGAGGAAAGTCATTAAAACAATCAGTCCCTTTGCTACATTGCTTGTGGATCATCCCGCTCCCAGATGGGATGTCTGCGCTGCAGCAGGGTTCGTTAGACTGGATTTGCATAGTCTGGGTTTATATTTGGTTTCTAGCTTTGGATGGCTTATCCATTCCCAGGGGGTCTGATGTGTCTTTTCCCTTTGCAGGGTTTGGAGCTACACTAACTCAGTAACAACCTCAGAGAGCACAAATGCTGAGAGTTAATTTATTAAATACAGCCAACATGAATGATATTTCCCTGGGCACTGATTTATCAGGAGCAAGAAGGAGCAGACAGTGCAATCCCAGGATCCCTACTCTTGCAAAGCATCAGCTATTCAGCACACATGTGACTCCTGTCCTTGTGGCTCAGCTCAGCTCTGCTCTCCTGATGAGGCAGAAATCCGGCTCTGCTCCCTGGAATCCCGCTTTAAAGAATGCAGAGGGAAAGCCTGTGAGATGGATTCCTGCATTGGCACCCACCAGCACCAAAATGTGCCCTGGCCCATCAGGGCCAGCACAGAGCAGGTGCCCACAGCTCTGGGCAGTGACTGCAGGGGCTGCTGGAGAAGGATCTGTGCTCCTGTGGTGCCTGCTGCAAGGGCTGTCCCTCCCCCAGTGGGGCTGGTCTGTGTATTGTCCGTGAGATCCGTCCCTCCTTGACGATCTTCACTGCTCTGCCTTCCCTGCCCTTGCCTCAGAGCTCCGGCCCCCAAGGGCATGGCTCCCCTCCCAGCAGCTCCACAGCCCTCATCCCAGAGCCCTGACCCCAGCTGGAGCCAGCAGTGCCAGATAATAATCAGGGAAGCAGAGAAATGAAGGCTGGAAGGTCACACACCCCACAGCAGTGCCTCTGCCACCCTCCATCAATCCAGGCAGATGCACACACTGCTCCTTCAAGGACAGGCACTGACACTACCCTGTGCCTTATTCCAGCACCATTATCAAAACTCTGACCTGAACCCCTCCCGCAGCATGTGAACCCCATCTCTGCCTGCCCAGGCCACCATGGTGCAGAGATCTGGCTGCTCCCTTGCCCCTGCAGGCCTCTTTCCCACAGCAATCCCCCAGCCCAAGGGCACAAGAGGCCTCAGGGCCTCTCTGACCGGCAGGGCTCTGTTTGTGCTCCTTTCCACATCTGTGCTTCTGGTGATTGCCTCCCACCAACACTTTCCTCGAGTCCCCAGGCATCAACCTCCTTTCTGTCAGCTCATTCCTCCCATTCACCAAGGCCACTCTGAAACCTCAGCCCATTCTCCAGCCCTCCTGCATCCCCCCCAGCCTAGTGGCATCTGCCACTGTCAGAAGCAGCTTGTGTCCCATCACACAGACTGCTAATGGAAACAGGGATGAGGCTTAGACTCCAGACTGACCCCTGTGCTCAGCACTGGGGACAGAGCAGCTGCAACCTTTCATCCTACACTTTTATTGCATTTTTCAAGTCTTCTCAAGATTTTAGCCGGCTGCTTGAATGTAACTTAGCCCACTGAGCTGCTCAAACAAAGAAATGTGGGGCAGAGGCCCTTCCCAGTCCTGCAAGAGCTGGTCCCCTCCAGCACAGCACCACATTCACCAGCTCTCTGGAGCCCATATGGCCATGGCTGGTTGCTAACTCCATCCCCTCCAATACCAGGGAATTACAGGGTGCTGCTGCCACTGCTTAGGGAGGAGACACTGGTCACACACACATCCTGGGCTGACACAGCTGCACAAGGGGCTCAGCACCCTCTTCTCCTTTTCCATCCCATCCCTGTTCTGACCACATCCCTCAAGAAGAGCAAAGGTGCCCAAGGGATACATGGCAGTCCCTTCAGGGTGTCACTCACCCAGCACCAGCCCCACCAGCTGCCTGCAGGTGCCCAACCAGCAGAGCCAAGAGCAGCTGTGTGCTGTTGGGGTTCATCTGGGAATCACTGCCCTTAGCCAAAGGGGACCCAAGCCCCAAGCACAGCCATGGCCCCACAGCACAGGAGGCTCTACAGCAGGTTAGCATCACGACAGATCTTTAAGCATTACAAACAGCATCGATCATGCAAGTAACAGTGAGGATGCAAGGGCTTTCTGTTCTCCTAACTTCTCTCTGGGGTTTTCATGCCACAGCCATTAGCTGCTCGCAGTCAGGGAATGCTTTACACTCACACAGCATTGTGGTGTACCACCTTCAAGTTAAAAATTAATAAATAACCTCCCTGAACCCCAGCGGGAGAGCGAAAAGGCAGCAGGGCATTTGTGTATCACAAATGTGGAAACTGAGACTCAGCCAAGAGAACAGATTTTCTGGGATAGCCAAGAAATTTGGCTTTTTATGCTGTGCTGCGTAGCCTGGTGAGGGGCTGCTCTCTAGCTCCTCTGCTTCCCAGGGCAGGGGAGGCTGCCCAGCCCTCAGGCTGCATCCTGCCACTCACTGGATTGAGTTCCACTTTGCATCTCCTACAGCAAAACCTCTTTGGCTTATCCCTCCTGGAGCTGCTCATACCAGGGATGAGAGGACAAGTGCACCTGAACGGCTCAGTTATAGATGCCTACTCAGTCCCAGATGGGTATCCTGGAGCATCCCATTTGGGATGCAGGGCTTCCTCCAACCAAGAAATATCCAGGGCTAGGAGCTTGCATCTCTCTCACTGTTGGTGCCCAGGGCTGCTCCTTGGCTGCATCGCTTTAAAAATTAATTTTCCCTTTTTCTGATCTTCCTCCTCTAGCAGCCTCTCTCCCCCATAGGACACTTGCCTCTGCTATTTTGAGCAGCAAGTGCATCCAAAATGCATGCTGGGGAAGCAGGCAGTCAGCACAGCCTCAGAGCCTGAATGTAGCAGGGAGGTCTGAGATGATTCTTGTGGGGACAACCTTGGGCCAACCCCACAGAAACACCATGGAGAGGTCCCCTCATTCCACCCCATTTCCTTCTCACTCCCAGCAGTGCCAGGGCCCCAAGGACCTGGCTATCCTTACTGCTCCCATCGCTAACTGGCATCCTGGTGCTGTATAGCAGGAAATCCTCTGCTCCTCTCCCCACTCCTACCACTGCCATCCCTGGCTGTTCCTCGAGCAGGGACAGGGGCCAGCTGCTGGAGCTGGCCTTGGAACTCCTCGCACTGGAAGCCTGCATCCTCAGCCTTCTATAGCTGCTCACTCTTCTGCCAGCCAGAGTTTTGATAGGAAGCAATGAAGTAGGGGAGAGAATGAAGCTCAAAGCAAATGCACATCCTGTTGGAGTCCCTTTCTGTAACTGGGCTGGTTCTGTGTGTGCTGCCGTGCACTGGCACCGTGGCCACCATGCCAGTCCACCCTGGGACCTGGGCACAGCAGCAACAGCATTGAAAGGTGCCCGTGGGAGACCCACAATTAAAGCTGGAAACAGCTCCCCTTCCTTGCTCCCACCTCAGCAGCAAGGAACTGCTGTTAGCACAATGCATCACTCTGGAGGACCAAAGTGGCAGCACATTTAAGGCAAAAATATCTGTTTTAAAAGATGCAATAAAACAGAGCCAGGGAAGGGTTTATAGGGAAGCAATTGCTGTGTGGGGTGAGAAGTGGTCACCAGAGGCCAATCTGCCTGGCTTTATTGCCTGTTACTGGTGACTTTTCCCAACCTGGGGACAATAGATCCTCCACTATCAGCCTCCACTTCAGTCAATACAAACACGACATAGTTTTTTAAACTAATATTTTTCCAGCATGCAATTCCATAGAGAGTGAGAACGCAGCGTTACCATGGCAATATATAGACAGCATCTGCCTTGGACGTAGCTGAAGGGAGAAATTGGAATAGAATTGCAAATTTCCTCTGTCCAGGAAGGCTCCCAAAGAAGCCACTGCGGTGGGCTGGGCAGGCTACCTTCCCAAGCCAGCCTGCATCCTCCCAGTGCCCAGCACTACCTCTCCTGAGAGCTGAGGGCTGCAGGGCCAGCCACGCACTGCCCTGGCTGGACCAAGGTCCTGCATGCTGCTCCAGAGCTCTGCAGAGCCTGCACAGACCCTCTGCAACCAGACTGCTCACTGGGAACTTGCCTGGCCACTTCAGGGATGGGACAGGTTGACTTCCTCAAGGTGCTTCCTAAGAAGGAGCATTGCCTGAAGCCCCTGAAAGGAGAGGCAGCCCAATAACTGGAGTGGAATGCAGGAGTGCTGCTGTGATACACCAGCCTGGCTGCTGCAAGACATTTTGATTAACTGGCGAGAGGTAGATGCAGGTGAATGCATTAAACATGCTCTGGACTAGAGCTTGCTGCTGGAATTTTGGCAGGGGATGGTTGGGCAGTATGCAGGAGTGCTCCAGGTGCAGCCACCCTGGCATGGGGCTCCCACACCCAAAGGCTGTGGCTCAGCACCCCTTCCCTCCACCAATGCAGACACAGGGATGGCAGCCTGGCTACAGACTGCATGGGGCCCATTTCAGCACAGGCAAACCCCCAAAGTTTGGGAACCAGGCAAACAGAAGCCCCATTAAATGATGAGGCCAGGAACTCTGGAAAGGAACAGCCAGAGCCAAGAGGGGTGCAGTGATGGGGACCCCCAAACCCAACTCTGCTGCCTTCCACATGGGGGGAGGGACACAGCAGAGCCCGCACTGAGATGGGGGATGATGTTCAGCTCATCAGAGAGGAGGCAAAAGGGGCAAGTGGGGCAATTCTCAATTGTCAGCCAAAAAATTAAATAGCAGGAAAAAGTCACATGCCATCACAGCCAATTCATCCCCTACAAGCAAAGAGCTGGGCTGGAAGCTGCCATTTGACAGTGGCCAATTTGCACTGATCCTGCTGGCGTGGGGAGAGCTATCCACCTCCTCAACAAGGCAGTCTGCTCTTCAGAGACACTTTCAAAGGAAAAAAGAAAGAAAAGCAAGCAAATGGGGAAGGAAATTGTGACCTTCTCCCACAACTCTTCTCTGGTGGCTGAGGCCTGAGGGACTCCTGGAAGCAGATAACACTGTAGTGCTGGAGGATTATCACCCCGTCCTGCCTACAAAGCCTTCAGGCCTCTGTTGTGCTTGCCAGAAGTGTAGGCAGGAGCACAGGCATCTGTGAAAAGTGCCCAGAGACTTTGGTGCTTCCCACCTTGCTCATCCCCGATCCAGCCAGAGGGCAGGTGCACAACCCCCATTTATGTTGGGCTGCAGACTAAAAGGCACTTAGGGATCAGTGTGCTGTGCCCTGGTACAAGGCAAGAGGGGTCCTGTGTCCCCCCTTGCAACCATCACTCATGGTCCATCCTGGACACATCTGCAGCCCTTACTCTCTCCCAGCAGCACAGCACCCACCAGGATGATATCACAGGGCAAGCTGAAACAGAAGACAATTTTTCCCCAGCCCGTGATTCTCCAAAGTTGCAGTGACTCTGCAAGGCAAGTAATTCCCTGTTCTTCAAAGGAAAGGCTGTATTGCAAAAGCAACAGAGCACAAACCTCATCACAGCACGCTGCTGCCTGAGTCCCCACAATGGCACTGCCAGCAGGCCTGGCTGCCCTGCCCAGGGGCTTGACCCATGGGGCTCAGCCAGGTGGGAGGCTGGAGAAAGCCTGGAGGCTCTAGACACTGCACTGGCAAACAACAGGCAAGAAATTCAACAGCAGAGACATCCCTGCTCACTGCCACTGTGGAATGCGTGGTGAGGCTGGCATTGCTCGTGCTGTGCATCTCAGGGCTTGGGAAAAGAGGAATGGCAGTGAGGGGCACTGGTGAGAGGCTGATGACTGCCCACAGAGAGCTGACCCTGGAGAGAGCAAGTCCTGGCACAGCCCCTGCTGCAGGCTCCCCTGTGGCTGCCTGCTGACCTTGCTCCATCGAACACGGAGGAGCTGGAGACTGCAAGGCTGCAGCCTGCTTACAGGGAATTGAAACTCACTTACGAGCTGTTACAGCAGGATTTCACTGCTAGGAGATAGACCTGCTCTGCACAGACACCCTCCAGCACCTGCATGGGTGTGCAAAACAGCAGGAAGTAGTTATCCAGCAGACAACACCCACGAGAGAGCAAGCATGTCTAGCTCACTCCAGACAGAAGATCCGGCAGCACCAGCTGCATTAAAATCCAGAAAACCCAATGCTGCTGAATGGCAGCAGGCATGGAGGACCAGGTCAGGGGAGGCAGAATGGGACACAGCAAGCAGGACCCACCTCCAGAGCAGGAGAGATGTCCTGCCAGAGCAGGAGTGAGACACCCAACAGGGCATCCTCCATTAGCTCACTGCAGCATTGCTTCACTTGAGCAGTGCTGAGCAAGGGGCTGGATGTGGGCAGAGCTGAGGACTCAGTGCCAACTCTCCAAGAGACAGAAAGGGCTGGTGCAGGCTGTGCATAAACCTTCCCTCTGCCCTGGGCACAGCAGAAAGGGGGATCCTGTCTCAGACCTCATACACTTGGTCTATGGGATGGCAACTCACAGCAGCCTGGTTGCTGTGCTGGGTAATAATCACTTGTATGAGGATAATTATGGTGGGAGAAAAGAAAACTCCTCTAAAGTGGTATCCTGCAGAGCTCTTGATGCAGCATGCTGGGTGCAGCCCTGGCAGCTGCCAGGCTCTCTGCAGTCCATGCATGCAGTCCTTCCATCTGCAGGCAAAGGGCACAGTCAAACCCCAGGAGCTGCAAACAGCAGGGCACAGGGACAGGAGCACTGTGTGGCTGTCCTGGAACATGTCCTGCAGCTCTGCTGCCCAAGGAAATAGCAGCTCAACACTTCCCTGCACTGCAAGGGGGATGTGGGGGCAGCCTGCCCCAGGGCCAGACAGCTCCTGTGCCACCATGGTCCATTGCAGCTACTGGGATGGGGCACCTGCTGCTGCTGAGCAGAGGGGACCGGCTGGGGACAGCCCGGCTCTCCTGCTGTTCCTGCGTGCCAGCAGCAGGTTGGACACGTCCAGCTCATGCTGCTCTCCCTGCTTGGCCACAGAACCCCAGGCAGGCAGACCTGCCCAGCCAGGCACAGCAGCAGAGGCCCCCTCCTGCTCGGGGGAGCTCAGCAGGTAACACGGGACCCACACAGCCGGCTGGATCTTGACTGTGAGAGAAAAACCTTCCTCATGGGAGCCCGGCTAAGAGAGCCAGGGACACCTCCCAGCACCCCTGAGGACGTGGCAAGGGATTTGATGAGCAGTGAGGTGCAGCCACAGGGGACTGGAGAGGATGGGTGAGCTCTGGCTCGCGATGGGTGATCTGCACGGCTGAAGGCTGGTCACAGCAAGGGGAATCTCAAGAGGGGCTGGGGCAATGGGACCTGATCCTGACACGATGTGCAGCACTCCCAGGAGAGCTTCTTGGGGACAAAGGGGTGCCCAGCACAGGTAGGGGCTTGGGGTGACAGGAGCCCTCAGAGAACCCCTGTGACTGTGTAGCTACCCTATGACAAGTCACTGGAGGGGTGGTCACACACCTGTGTGTGGGACCCACACACGCAGCCTGTTCTGGGCTGCCCCAGTGCAAATGCCCCCTCCGGAGCAGCCCACTCCCTCGGGCACTGCTCCAACCCCAACCCCGCTGCACATACTTGCACAAAGACTGGCACACGCGGGCTCTCGCATATGCCGGAGCCCTTGCACGACCCTCACGCAGAGAGAGGGCTACACACAAACCCTGCTCTCCACCTCGACGGGCTACTGCACCTCCCTCAGGAAGGGGACGGTGCACATAAACTCACCCAACAGGCCTTTGCACACGTATCCTCTGGACGGAATTTACAGACACACAACCCCCGGGCGCAGCGGGACACCGCACATCACCCACCCCACCAGGCTCTTGCACTCGCACCTTTAGGGCGGCCGACCGTGGTCCCACGGGCATCTGCACGCGTTGTGCCCGTAGCGGGCACGGCGGGCACTTGCACACACCGCAGACAGGCTGCTGCCCACCCCCGCCACGGACAGCCGCCTGCACACGCACCCCGGACGGGCTCCCGCACGCACTCCCGAGCTCGGGCTCCGGAGCGGTTCCGCACCCCGCGGGGCATTCGCTCCCCTCGGGCTTTTGGCCACCCCCGCCCTCGGACAAGCCCCCGCGCCCCGCCGGGCTCCCGCACCCCGTCGGCGCAGCCCGGCGGCGGCGGACAAAGCCCGGCGGTACTCACAGGCGCTCGGTGCTGCGGGGGATGCTGCGGGGCACGGCGCGCAGGGCCGAGCCGTGGCAGTCCACCGTGGTGCCGCTGCAGGCGCACAGCGGCGGGCAGGCGGCGGCGCGGCCCCGGCACAGCGCGGCGCACGCCAGCAGCCAGGCGGCGGCCCGCAGCCCCGCCGGGACCCCCGCCGGCCGCCCGGGGGTCGGGGCCGCCATGGCAGCGGGCAGCAGGGTCAGGCGGTGCGGCCGCCGCGCATCACCGGCGAGAGGAGCGGAGCGCGGCTCGGCTCGACGCGGCGCGGCTCGGCTGCGGGGCGAGAGCCCCGTCGGCGCACACCCGCCCACCCTCACTGCCGCCCCATCCCGCAGCCAGCCCAGGCTCAGCCCCCGCGCTGGCTCCTCCCTCCCGCCCTGCCCGCCCCGACGGGCCCCCCCGCCGCCGCCGCGCCCCTCCCCGCGCCCCCGGTACCCGCGGCGGCCGAGCGAGCGGCGGTCCCGGCCGGGCAGGGCACGGGCACCCCGGCCGCCGGAGCCGTCGGGGCTCTGCACCGCTCCGGCCGTGCGGGAAGGTGGCTTCGGATCGCTGCCCCCACCTGGGACAGGGGCTGCGTTCGCGGAGCACCCGGGTTCTCCGGGAGAGCGGCGGGCAGCGACACCCCGGGGAGAAAGAGCCTGGGAGCCAGGCGGCCGCAGAGAGAGCATTCCCACCTCTCCTGGGGGTGCCGAGAGCTGTCGCATGCCCTGATGTACCTGAGGAGCCTTGGCCTGTCTCCCACCCGGCAGCCCGAAACCCCAACCCATCATCCAGAGTCCGGGTGAGGCACGGGGACCTGGCAGCCCACGGGGCGCACGGGACAGGCTGGCGCTTGTCACCCGGGATGGCGCCTGGCCCCTGAGTCCCGCGGCTCAGCGCTCCAGCCTGCAGCTGGAGTGGCAGCTCTACTTTGATATGTGCCCCACACACAAATGGCAAATCTTGAAGTCCTGGTTGTGGCATTAGCTATGTTGTTTAACATTCCAGGGGAACACCTTTAAGAATAAAATAACCAAAATGTCTTTTTGGCTAACCTACAGGGAAGAACAAGACAAAGTACACCTATTTCAGTGCAAAAGGAAGTGAAGCCAAGAAATCTTACAAGTTTGATTCTAAACAGTTGACATCTCAAAAACACAAACATTGCTTTCATTTTATTGCCTTCCATTTTTTTTTCCCCCTGAGATCTGCAAATGCAAGGCAGGAGGGTGTAACCAGGAGGGCTGATCCCTGTTTTATTAATGACACCTGAAACACTTGTAACCCCGTGGCTCCAAGTGCTGAGACCTTAAAAAAAGAACAGGTATTTTGATGTGCCCAACACAGCCCTGGCTTCTGGCAGCAACTGCTACAAATGTCCTCCTCAGAGAGGTAATCCATAAAAAGAGGGGAGACGGGAGCCTGTTGCACTGCAGGAGCACTGTGGGAGGGTGGTGTGAGTATGGACACCTCAGTGCAGCAGGGCATGCTGGATATTTGCAGGGATGGTGGCAGGTCCCAGGAGCCAGAGTGTCTCTTAAATCCATGCCCTCTGCACATAGAACTCCACAGGCTTCTTAATCAGGGCAAGAGGGAGGTGTCTGCCTGGGGTCCTGCTCCAGCGAGGGCCACCTCACACACACACACACACACACACACACACAGGGCTGCACCAGCTTGGCCCAGATCAGCAGCTCTTTTCCATCCCAAATGCCGGCTCCCATCATCTGTCTGCATTTTCGTGACATCTCCTTCCTCTGGCCCCAGTCCCGGGAGGAAGCTGTGCCTGAGATGGATGAAAGGGGTTTGTTCCTCGTTGCTACCCAGCAGCCCTGACAGCAAGGAAGATGAGCTGCTTCCCAGGACTCTGGGAGCCGACCCCTTGCTGGCAGAGCTTCTGCAGAGGTGTCCCTGCAGCCTGTCCTGGGGCTCACAGGGAGGGCCTGGAGGCAATGGCACCTGAAGGGGTCTGAACTGCAAACCTTGGCTGAATTTTGTGGGGTGAAGGTTTTTTCAGAATGGCTTGGTACCTCCCAAAAGGCTGCTATCAGTGTGATGCTTGTGACAGCCCTCCCTCACAAGCTCCCCTTCACCCCTTGGCTGACAGAGCAGAACCAGGTCTCCCTAACCTGCCCTTTACCTCTGATGCTGGCAGGAAGGTGGGAGGGAGTGAGGGATCTTGTTTCCTCCATTTTTTTTTCAGCACTCACCCCAAGCAAACCCCTGTGATCTGCAGAAAAAGCAAGTTCTGTCCATCTCTGCTTCCAGCTGCAGCAACACCCAGTCACTGACCCGGGGCTGTGGTCTTGGCAAAGAGAGGAGCTGGCAGGGCATGCCTGGAGCCCACCACACCTGTCCTGGTTCCAGTGGGAGTACAGGACTGGGAAGCTGAAAACTCCATTTCAGGATGACATCCACATTTTCTCCTGTAGTAGCTCAGCTCCTGCTGTTCTCTGTGAGGTTTGGCCTCTGCCTGGCAAGCAGCCAGTGCCCTATGGCCCAGCAGCACGGTGCATCCCACTGAGCTGGGCTGCCAGCCCTGGCTGACCCCTCAGTGGCTGCTCCAGCTGCAGGAGCAACACCCTTCCAGGGCTGCCAACACAGCAGGGCTGAGCCAGGACAGCAGTGGGGGGACAGGCTGTGTACCCACACCTCAGCCCCTGGTGCATTTGGGTGATCCCAAGTCACCCAGGCACCCTGATGGGGTGGGCGTCAGAAAGCAACAGCTGCCTGGGAAAATCCCAGGGTTCCTCTGAATATGGATGAGGAGCAGGGAGAAAAATAAACCCCAAACTTCTTTATCAGGGGAGGCCTGGTCCTGCCGTCTGCCACCGGGATTTGGGCCAAACTGCTTGATAGAGAGAGAGACCATCTGGATCGTCTGATGGGCTCTGGGTTTGGTTAAAATGAAGCAGAAGCTTTTTTTTGTAGGAGTTTCCATGGGAAGATCTGGGGAAGGGTTCCAGGGTACGCGCCAGACCTGTCGTGCAAAGAGAAGCGAAGCAGCTACAAAGCTTCAAACAAAACATTGCTGCCAATGGGAAGCCAAGCCCCCCAGGGGAGCACCCCGGCATTTCCTCCCACCCAGGACAGGTCACAGCTCGCCCCTGTTGGCTCTCCCGTGGGCTGGGCTGGCACTGGGTCCCATGATAGCACCTTCCAGCATGCCTGGGCTTCAAGGCAGTGTGCTGCACCCTGGATTTGGGCATGCAGAGGGGAGGCAGCACACCCTGGTTCATTTGTACCACGCTTTGAGGCAGTGCTGTGGCTGTCATCTGTCCACAGCAGTGCCCAGCCTTTCTCAGGGTGGGATCAGGCTGCTGCAGAGCAGAAGTGTTTAAAACACTGGCAGTAGGGTTCTGGTGGGTTGGCTGTGGCTGGACACCCGGTGCCCCCCAAAGCCACTCTGTCCCTCCCCTCCTCAGTTGGCCGGGGGAGAGAAAATATAATCAGAATATAGGTAAGGCCAGGGAGAGATAACCAGTTAACAACAGGGGCAAAACAGGCTTGAATTGGGGAAAATGGTTAAATTTATCACTCATCAGATCAGAGCAGGATAATAAGAAATAAAATCTAATCTTAAAAATATTTTTCCCCATCCCTCTCATCTTCCGGGGCTCAGCTGCACTCCCAGTTTTCTCTACCTCCTCCCTACCAGTGACATGAGAGGATGAGGAATGAGAGCTGTGGTCAGTTCATCACATTTCATCTCTGCTGTTTCTTCTTCCTCAGGACAGGGACTTCTCACATTCCTCCCTTGGGCATCCGCTGGCTCTGCTGTGGGGTCCTTCACAGGCTGCAGGTGAATCTCTGCTTCACTCTGGACCTCCGTGGGCTGCAGGGCTACATCCTGCCTCACCCTGGGCTTCACCAGGGCAGCAGGGGAATCTCTGTTCTGGTGCCTGGGACACCCCCTCCCCCTCTTCTTTCACTGACCTTTGTGTCTGCAGAGTTGTTCCTCTCACATATTCTTTCTTCTCTACAGCTGCTGCTGGTGTTCTGCAGAAACTTTTCCCGTTCTTACATACATTATCCCAGAGCTGCTACCACCATCTCTGATGGGCTCAGCCTTGGCCAGTGGTCAATCCATCTTGAAGCTGACTGGCTCCATAGGACATGGAGGAAGCTTCTGGCAGCTTCTCACAGAAGTCTCCCTGCTACCAAAGCCTTGCCACACAAACACAGCACAAGCACAGGTGCAACCTCCCTGCTGAGGAGCATTGCCAGCTGCAGGATCTGTCATCCCTTGCACTGGGGCTGTGCTTTGAGCCCTTCCCTCCACCAGCAGTACCTCTCTGGGGAGCAGGGGCCATAAGACCCAGCCGGAGATGTGTTGGGAGCAGAGTGGCCACAACATTCAGCTTCTAAGTGTTCCCCAGAGATTTTGTGCTGGATGGGCTGCCGGGCTGTCCTGGGCCACATCTGTCATGCCTGGCCAGCTTGGCTCGTGCTGGGAGGCCAGGCTGCCTTTGTCCTGGCTGACACACTGGGCTTGGGAGAGCAAGGCATTGTGTGGGAGCAGACCTGTGTGTCAGCCCCATTAGGGTGCCTCTTGGGCTCCTGTAGCACGACAATGCCCTTGATGGGTCTATTATAGAGTGGTGCAGGCAGCTGGGGGCACTGGGATCACAGTAAATCTCTCCTGGTTAGCAGCAGCAGCAGCAGGCAGGGCTGGGATGTACTCTTTCCTGTGTCTTTCCAGGGACAGGCCCTCCCTCACAAACAGCATCACCCTGACTGTGGCCAGCATTGCCTTGCAAACTGCCACACTGCCCTGAGAGCATAGCCAGCATTGCCAGAGTTGCCCTGTGAACACCACATCACCCCCAAAAGGTGGCCAGCACTGCTCTGTGAAGGTGGCCCCACTGACTGCAGGAGCCAGGCAGCTCTACTGCCTGGGGACCTCCACCCTGGGACCAAGTGAAAGGAACAGCATCCACCGACTGCTCTGAGATGATGCAGGAGGTGCCAGGACTTCCAAGCAGGTGGATTTGGCCCCAGCCTAACACAACAGGGACCATCCAGGTAGGGGGAACCCAGTCTGTCTCACTGCCTTGAACCATTGTGGAACAGCAGGAGAGGGACAGTCTGCAAGGCACTGCATCCCTGCTTTGTGGTGCGGCTGAGCCCTGCAGCCTGGCTTCCCCAAACCAGCCCTAGCCCACAGGAGAACATTTGCAGCCAGCAGCCCAGATGCAATGAGGAGATGCTGCTCCCAGCACGGCCGGACACATGGAGCGCCGGGGAGCTTGGCGGAGCAGTGCAAGCTGGTTTGAATAAACCACACGCCAGGAGGTGTCTGTGAAGCGCCTTGCACATGGAAATGCTATTGTTGGATCAGGGGCTCCAGGGTCCCCAGATGTAGCAATTGTTCCACATCCGTGCTGTGCATACACACACACACTCTTTCCCACTCACTCTGCCTGCAGCCACTCATTAACCCTCCTCAATGAAGATGCATTGGAGGGATAATTTACTGTTTAATAGACTAACTTTCCATTTGCTGTTGCCAAGCACATCCAACATATTTCTCCACGGTGCCATAAACTGCAGCTCCTCTGCCATAAAACCCTGCCTCCCAGAAAGAGCAGGTGGGTTTTCAGGACTCAGCTGATGACCTTGGCCACGGGGTAAGCAGAGACAGTGTTCTGTTGTTAGAGGAACAGGGCTTGTTCCCACCAAGCCCTTTCACCCCCATTGCACTGACATCCCTGGGCTGGGGAAACATCTAACCTGAGAAATAAGGAGTGCCTTGGTGCCTCAGCCTGATGGATGAGGGAGGCAGAGGCTCTGCCCTGGTTTGTTGATGAAGATGCCCTGGGTGCAGATGAGCATGCCTCTTGCTCCATATTTATGGCTAGCTGGCAGCTGGTGCCATGCTGGGCTGTGATCAATGAGCTCCATGCCCGCTTGGGCTCATTGCGCTTCCACAGTTGCAGATGGCCTTTCTGTGCCTTGTCAGTCCCAAAGTTGTGAGCATGTGTCTTTGCATCCTTGCTCCTCCTTCCCCAGCCCTCACAGACTCACAAGTTGCTAGAGCATGAAAGAAAATCAGATTCTGCTCAACCTGGGACAAGGGAACTCCTTCCATCTCCCATCGCCCAAATTTCCACATGGTAGAAGACAAACTTTCAGGCTGCAGGTTCTGCAGGAAGGAGCACCAGCCCCAGAGACATGGGCCTGAAGGACTGGCTACCAGGGTCTGGCTCTGAAAAATGGCAAGAGGATGCCAGCAGCCAAAAATAACTTGAAAAGGGGAGGGAAAGGGTTCAGCTTGCCATGTGACAACTCTGCTTGGCACTGGATGCAGGCAGGGACTCTCCCCAGAGCTGGAGGACCATGCTAGGGGCTAGCTGCAAAGCTGATTTTTGACGACATCCTTCCCCAGCCTTCTCAGTGCTCTTTATGTTTTTGTTCACTTTATTCATAGTCCCGGCCTCCCTCTTCCTCCACGTGCCAGCTGTAGCCATGAGGAAGGAGCAGGCGTCTCCAGGCCTGCCCCAGCACATCTGGGGGTCCCGTCCTGCAGTGTGTGCTGCCAGCCCCCTCTTGTGCTGCCGCTGCAGAACGGCCTGGCACAGGCACCACGCAGCCAGAGCCTCCTGTGCGAGAGGCTGCCGAGATCCTGCTCCACAGGCAAGCAAGGCTCAAGCTTTGTAAGCAGAAAGGTTGGAAGAAACAAACCCTAAAAGAGCCACAGGTCAGATACCCCCACATCACAGACCTGTGCACACATCAAGTCACATGCAGCTGTGATGGCCAAGGCAGGCTGGCACCTCTGTTCATCACAATTCCCAGTGGCACAGGAGCTTCAGCCAAAAGCAGAGCATCAAGAGGGACACAGTTCTCTCCAGTGGAAAAGGAGATGATCTTAATGTCATGTAAGGCACTGCATGGGAGGGCTGGGTGGTGGATTTGTAAATCTTCCCCAGCAGCAAGGAGGGGAGCTGGGAGCTTGGGAGAGGAGGAACTGGGGAGGGGGCCACAGAAATGACCACTTCAGCTGTGACTCAGCAGAGAAAGGAAAGCTTGTCTCCCTCTGACCCAGACTAAAATTGAAGGCTGGAGCTGGGAAGTATCTGAACATCACCCTGTGATGCATGGGTGGGGGCAGCAGCTCCTTGCACAGGAGCCCCAAAACATCCCCATCACATTCCTCATGTGTGGGCACTCCCCAGGAACAAAGCTGGGCTGGGACAGGATGGGGCCAGAGAGGCAGTGCCAGCTGAGATCCCACTCTGAGCCACAAGTGTAAGGTCAGTGTGGGACCCAGCACGGAGATCTTGGCACCTACGTGCCTGAACAGTTTATGAGCTTCAACACAAACCCTCACTGGGAGATGAGCAAACACAACTAAACATGGTAATTTATTCACTCCATGAAAAAATATTAGTTAATCCAAGCCAATGAGATTGTAAAGCCTGATAACTGGTCTGGCTGATGCCAATATCTGTCGCTAGCAACAGTCATGTTTTTTGTCTACACTGTTGCCCTAGGCAGTGAGATGCAGCAGCAACATGACAGCTCCCAGCTACACATGATAATTTAAGAAAGAGAAAATATCTTATTTCAACTCCAAACCAGGGCAGAGCAGTTTAAAAAAAAATCAAGACAACTTGCAAAAATTGATTTAGATAGCAGTGACACCCTGAAGAACTTATTTGCAAGTCTGTGCTGTGCAATTTGAGATAAAAACTGTTTAATGACATGAAGGTGAGCACTGCTTGTTTGCTTTGTAACATCACTGCTATGCACACATACCAACAGGCCAAAGCAAACACACTGAGAGATGAGTGATGCCCCTTTAAATATACACCTTCACCCAGTGTTTGGTCCCAATGGCTACTGCCCTTCCATTTGCAGTCAAGCATAAGTGCTTGGATTGTGGCTTCAGAAGCCAAAACCTACTCATTTTTTTGAATTATGTAAGCCAGATAAAGCTGTCACTTTGAATCACAGCTTATGAGAGGGGCGATATTTGGATTTTCAGTATTGAAGATAGCTGTTGTGAGTTTTTGCATTCCTTTGTTCAACACGCTCAAGAAGAGAAACGTCTCTCCGGACTCTCGTGCCCACTTTGAAGTGCACAGAGGCCCATCGGCCCCGCTGCCTGAGCTCCAGGGAGATGGGGCTCACCATCCCCATGACACCCAAGTGCAGCACGGAGGAGCAGGGGGCTGCCTTGGGGCTCAGCCCGCAGGAAGGCAGCGCTGCTTTCAAACGTGCTCCTTCTCCTGCTTGTTTTTCAATTGCATGGCGAGGATGTTAATGAGTGTCTGAGCTATGGCAGGCGAGCCCAGGGCATTTCAAACGTGGAAGAACTTCACAGAGAAATAATCTGCATAAAATCTGAGACGCCATTATTAAGAAGGAGGAAAAGAAAATGCAAGCAGAAAGCATCCTCTCTCAGCAGCCAAGAGTGGCAAGAGAAGAATGGCCCTACAGAGAAAAATTTATTCATTTGATCCATTATTTATATAAAGTGTTCTTTGTAAACCTGATTTCCCATCACCCTGGATGACAGCAGGGGGAAGACAGGAAAAGAAGAGGTCCAACTTCATACTTCCAAGGGAAAGACAGCCTGTCTGGGCACCCTGTATCATGCAAGTATCCCAGAGGCTTTCGAGCCCTAGTGCCAGCACCTGACCAAGCACCCCCACACTTAAGAGTAGTAGCTCTGGCCTTTGAAGCAGACATTTCCTTCTTCTTGAAGGTGGATGGGAGTCCTTGTTGTCCCAATGAAATTGCTTAAGCCACCAAGCAAACCCACTAAAAATAAAAGCATTTAATGTGGTGTTTTCACATAACACACAGAAAGGCAACAGTCTGCAACAGTACTGACATAGCATATATAAATAAGGACAAAGATTAAAAATACTCTGGAAATGATAGACTCTGGGAACAGTTAGCGGCTGCTCTGGGAAGAAGCATCCTCATGAGTCATTGCACAGGGCAGACAAACGAGACACATCCAAGCATAACTAAACTCTCCCGTGCCTGGGAGACAGCGGGAATGCATCGGGACAGCAACAGCCAAGGTCCTGGGGTGGAATCTGCCACACATGGCAAGCCCAGCAGCATAGACTAAAGCCCAGGGCACTGAACCCCTCCCAGGACTGGAGACAGCACCCACCCCCTTGGCAGGTAAGGCATGTGACACATGCAGAGGGCCTGGCCAGTGCCCCTTAGGTAACTTTTCTTAGAGCTGAACAAATCTCAGCTGTGCCAGAAGCCAGAGAGAGCCCCTGAGCTAGAGCCATCAGTAAGGGGGGACAGTGGAGAGCAACATTTGTCCCATCTGTATGGGAGCAGTGTATCTAATTTCAGGTACAAGACTGCCTTGCCAAGCAGTCACCCTTACAGAGGGATATGAGATATGCCAAGTAGGGACAATGGGGAGAGGAGCAGTGAACAAGTGCTTCACCCAGCAATTGCCCCAATGCAAGAAAGAGCAGAGATAGCAGGAGCAGACCCAGCTCTCCCTGTGCTGCCATTTGACCTTTGTCTGTGCCTCATCTCTGCTCAGAGGCAAAGCTGAGATTCTCAGGTCTTGCTAACAGCAGGCTGCAGGGACAGGGCAGAAGTGAAGTCAGAAAAACATGGTGCCCTTTGGAGAAAAGCACACAGACAGCTTCAGCCTCTGGAGGGAATGATTGCTGACACATCCAAAAAGCACATACTACTACCACAGCAAACAGCCTCTGCCCTTCCTCACAGCATCACCATCAGTCTGGTCCCTGAAGAACCACAGCTCTTTCTTTGCTGTGACAGAGGCTCCTAACACCAGCAACTCCCAACTCACACATCTACAATCCCCCAACCCCCTATATTTTCAAGGCTCCAACTTGGGGTCAGACTGGGGACAAGCATCCCTGATAAAGTACCAAAAACCACCCTTTGTACTGAGCAGCACGAGGATTTGTATCTTAAAAAAAATTCACCATTAAAAAAGTGACAAATTCCAGCTATGTTGCACAGGGCTCCAATGCCCTGTTCTGACAGCTCCAGCCAATCAGACTGAACTCCCTGCTCATATCCCAATATTCACACCTCCTGCCACCAGTTGTTTCAGAAAGCTGTCAAGAGCAGAGCTCTAACTCCTGCTGGCTGCTGGTTCTTAAGGATTAGAAGACAAATATAATTGGATTCCAGAGATTATTTACTTTGCTGAGAAGGGCTGAGAAGTGTTTAGATGGTCCCCCAGCTGATTAAATCTTCATTTCACAGTAGCTACCCTGTGTGTCTCCTACCTCAGAGTGCTTGCAGACAGGTTCTTGGCAAGACTGGCTTACTGGAGCACTTTGGCTTAACGAGACCGCTGACACTGGCCAGCTGTGACTGGGGCTTATCCTGTATCTAGCAGGTTTCATCTCATTTCTGCAGCTCAGACCAAAGAGCTGAACCCAGCTTCAGCCCTTTCCCCCAGTTTAATGACTAATCAGCCACTTGCCCTACCAGCCATCCACATCTCCTCAGTCAAAGCCTTTGGCAATATTTGCAGCAGATCACAAAAGGATGCAGCCCTCTCTCACCTCTCACACTGTTTTTCACACACAGCCACAAGACTCTGCCTGCCCCAGGCACCTTAACTTCCAAAGATTAGGCTGTTCTGCCCCAGACAGCCTTTGCCAGCCTCCTGCTCTCCTCAGCTTAAGCCTCTCTGAGTGAGCACAAAGCTAAGACTCCTGGTTCAGAACTGTGCCACTGAAACATGAGGGCAGTGAGCAAGGGCTGCCTCCGGCTCAAGCTAAAATAGAGGCATGAGTTTATTGGGGAAGCTGCTTTCCCCTGGCCTTACTTGAAAAGATGGCATCTGGAGCCTCTCCTTCCAGGCCCATCCCATGCTCTGTACCATTCGTGCACTTCAGCCCCTGGGAAACAGCAGAGCAAAATGGAACCAAGAAGAAGCAGCAGAGAAGGGAATGCTTCCAGAGGAGGACTGGAGGCAAGCTTGGATGTCAGGATGTGGGTAAGGGTTACAGCCCATCATTCTCACTGCTAACAGGGGGAAGGAAGCAAAAACAAGCCAACATGTTAAAAACTCGGAGCAGAAAAGCAAAAAAATACAGCCTAGCAACATTACAAGAAAGCTGGGAATGCACACAGGGCCCTGCAATGAACAGGGCTCTCCTTGTAAGCAAGCACTCCAGCTCTTCCCAGAGCCAGCAGGTCAGACATGCTGCACAGGTTTTGGTTAGATAGTGGTTTGCCCCTTAGTAGAATGAAATGTAATTTATATACAGAAACAAATCCCTGCAATCCTTGCAAAGGTCCAGTCTCAGGAGCACTGCTGTGTGGTGAGGGATGCTGTGAGCCTGCAGCACTCCCCTCTCAGTGCAGCACATTCACAGCTTGTGAGACGGGGCCATCCCCATCCATGCGCTGGCGCCAGGCGGTTCAGAGGGAGGAGGAATCCTTGGAAAGCAGGCGGGCTCGCATGCGTCTGCAGGATCCCTGGAGCACAGAATGGCACCAGTTGAATGCTTGGGACACAGAATACCATGCAAGAAAAGGCTGACATTCTCCCCCTGCAAGGACCCTTCCCTGGTGTCGGCCTCCCACACCTTTGCTAAAGCTCGAGATGAGGCAGAGAGCAGAGAGCAGCCAACACAGCAGTCGGTCTTGGGCTGCACCTCTTGTCCCACTGCCACCCTGACAGGCTGTTAGCACCATGCTGTGCTGCCAGCTCCCCTCTGCTTCCTTCAACATCCAGCCTGCCAAGTCACAGGCAGGAGGGCTGTAAGCCCCCTCAGGGTCTGGCTTCCAGCATGTCACCTGCCTGCAGCTGAGCACACTGCTATGAGCTGGGGCACCACAGCTGTCCCTGAGCCCTGAGTGTGTGCTGTCACCTCAGCAGGCTTCAACACACCAGGCTCCCTGCAGGAAGAGGAATGGGGGTAAGGGGAAGTGTCTCACCTCTTTCTGGCCTTCCAAAGACTTCAGCTTGGCCTGGGACATATGAGCTGGAGAGCCACATTTCTGTAACTGGACAAGAGAAGGCAATAGGAGGAGAAAGCTGGTGAATGAACTGGCATCCACAGCCTTCCCTGGGAGCAGCCTGTACCACCAAAGAGCATCTATCACCCAAATCCACTCTTGGTTTGTCTGGGACAACCCTACTGCATACAGGCAGCAGGCTTTGTACAGCCTGTGGAGGAGGATGAGAGAGGGAAGGGGGCACAAGACAATGCCCCAGGGCAGGACACAGCCAGAGAAACAAAACTGGAGTAGAGGTCCAGTGCTGTCATCCCTGCTCGGACACTGCCCTTGCCATCTGCTCTGTTCTCCTCAGAGCAGCTTCTCAGGACCTTATTTTATCATACAGAAGAAACTTGGAACCCTTCTCTTAGCAGAGAACAGCTCCCCAGGGATTGCTGAAGTTGCACTCTAACTCCCCTCACACACACTTCCCCACCAGCAGCTTCAGTGGTGCTGGAAGCAGCTCTTACCAGCTGGACGTTCTCTTTGCTGACGCGCACAGGCTCTGGAGTGGAATCCCTGCTCTTCCTCTCCAGGATAACTGGAGTTCCCAAAACTTTCCGCTGTTGTAAGAAGAAAGGACTGTTGGCTAGTGCTTAAAGTGCAAAGTAAAAAAGAAAGGGAAGGAGCAGGATGCCTTGCTGGGAAGCAGTTGAATGCTGGGAAAGAAAAAAAGGAAGCCAAGCTGGGACAAAGATTGCAAAGCAGAACCACCTGAAATACCACACCACTAGGCTGAGCCCACCTGATTGTAAAGAGTTTGGGAGCTGACCTGGGGCCTGGCCAGGAGCCCAGCCTGTCAGGGACATGCTGCTGTAGGGCAGCCTATAATGTGCTAAAACCCGTGCTAACATGCTAGACTTCATGACCAGCTCCCTGTCAATCCTCATCTCATCTCAGGAAGCAATCAATTCTCCAGAAGGATGCATAGATCCTACAGCCATGTGTTTCAAGATAATTACACTTTACACTAACAAGGCTTTTTGTCACTCTGCTGCCTTTTCTGCCCCAGTGGATCTGTGTTGTTTGGCAGGCAATACTTTGAGGAGTCCCTACCCTTTGAGGGTCTCATTCGAGGCAGGGCAAGGCAGAAGCAAAAAGCAACATCAGAGATTCACAGCAGAGAGCAAGGGTCAGAGGCTGCTTTCACCTTAATGAGGCCGCTGAAGGAGCGCGAGCGGGCGCGTCGTGGTGCTGGGGATGTGGGCACATCAGATCCAGGAGTCAGAGCAGCTGGGTGCTTATTAAACTGGGAGGAAACATGAGGGCAGTATGTTAGCACAGTTATACCTGTCCCTTGCTGCTAAATGCTGCTCTCCCTGCTGTCCCAGAACTCCGTTTCTCTCCTTCACCCCCTAAAATGGAGGAGCAGCTCAGAACTGCAGGAGGAAGAAAGCAGAGCAAGGCCACACCTTCCACCCAGGATTACAGGGAGTTTGGGTGCAAAGGTGCTGGCTACCAGATTAACCAAAAGTGGCAGATGTTGGGAGCAGAAAGAAGCTGGGCAGCAGCTGGAGGCTGGCAACCACGACTGGTGCTATTGACCAGTCTGTCTGGTGCAGCAAGTTGTCTGAGACCACAAGACCAGTTTGTCCACTCTCTGCAGGCCACAGGGAAAGAAACTTTTCCCTTCCTGAGGGAAGAAGCTCAACAAGGCCATGATCAGGATTGGGAAACTGCTGGCTAGAAAGTCCTTAGCTTGAAAAACCAAACTTAAAAGTGCTACTTGGGACAGCAACATACAGGACACCTCCTCCTCCTGTCTTCTTACAGCTCTGCCCCTTACACAGCCCAGAACCCACTTTCCCCAGCCTGCCCAGAATTAGGAGCAGCTCTCAAGAGGGCCCTGTCTTTAGCCCTGTGCCCAGGACTGTGCTGACAAGCACACCCCAAGATACCTCTCCTCCCCACACTACCTGCCGGATAAGCTTCTTCTTCTTTGCAGAGTCAGGCATGTTGTGGACATGCAGGAAGAGCTCCTTCAGTGCCTCCTCAGTGCGCTGCTGGGTCTCCTCCTGATGGCAGGAGTCCAGCCGGCTTCGCTTCTGAGACTTGAGAGGCTGCAGCTCCTTGGAGCCAGAAGACGTCAGCAAATCCAGGTCGTCCTGGGAGAGCGGAGACAGGAGCCGCTTGCCATGCTTTAATCCCAACGAGCCACCCATCTGAGCCAGCCCAGAGAGTCTCGTGAGCTGCCTCACCCCCAGTGAAAGCACAGGACTCTGCTTTCCCTACCCCTCTGCAGCAGCACTGCATCAGCAGGCCCCGTGCCAGAAGAGGTGACAGCAATACAAAGGTGACCCCATTGCTTCTTCCCTCCCCTCCCAGATGCGAGCTGCAGAAGCCCTTCCAGGCTTGAGAAGGGTCAGTGCAGCTCCCTGCCATGCATCTTCCCTCTTCTGCAGCTACATGAGGCAGGGAAGCATTTGCTGGCAAGACACAATTGTCCCAGTGGCAGCAAGTAGCCTTTATCTCAGCACTTCTGCCAAGCATCCTGGCCATGGCAGCAAGCGTGTCCGTCTGTTTGGAAGGCACCAGCCCTGTGAAGGAGCAGGTGCTGCATGTACTGGGCACAGGGAGCAGGTTTGCTGCTAAACAGGGGCTCGTAGCTTTCTTTCCCTGTGCTTTTGATTAACAGATGCTTCAACTCTGTCCAATTTCCCTAATGCAGCCGCCTGCACTACCACACCATATGCTTCTCTTGCTCCTGTCCTCTGACAGATCCTCTTTCATGACTTGGTTTGTTTTCAGCTTCTATCACTCACAAAGATCCATTCATAGCATCACAGCCTCTGCCCTTTCACGCAGGGCAGGCTGCACTGGCTGGCCTTACCTTTGATGTGTGGGCTCTGGATCCCAGATAGTGCAGCCTGGCACACTCCCGGATGTACACTGGAGCCTGTGAGCAGAGAACAGGCCAAATGTGTGTTTAACATCTCTGCTCTTGGGGCAACTCCAGCAAGAGCTGCTTTTCAACCACACAACACAAGCCACTTGTATCAAGACTCAGCCACCTGAGCAAACAAAGCCATGGAATTTCATGTCCTCTCCCTGTATCCCCTTCACAGTATCCTCCCCTTCACAGTATCCTTTACAGGCAGACATTCAGCACAAGTGGAACTCAGAGTAGGGAAAAGTTCCTGTGGAACCCTGCTCTAAGTAATTGCCCCAGCTCTGAGCTGGCCAAACTGGGGCCAGACAAAGAAGGCAGAAGGGGAACTCTCCACGGGAGGACTCTGCAGTGAGCCGATGTCTCCAGTGACGAGGAAGGCCCTGAGAAGTCGAGACTGTCTGTTGTAGAAACGTTTCCTTGGAGGAACAGCTGAAAGTCCCACACTCCTGACTGTCCCACCCAGCACCCTCCTCAGAGCTGGACAGTGCCTGTAACAGCAGTGGGCTGATGACCATTAGCAGAGAAATTCCCAACAAAACAACCCAGTGCATGCATCAGGTATTCTGCTCCTGGCAGCACTGAGGCAGGACAAATCCCTTCCACTCCCTCACCCTGCCAGAGCCTGGGTGCAGCCCGGTGTGTACCTGCCCTCGGGGCCAGATTTGCTGCCGGGCAGCAGGTGCTGCTGTCCAGCAGAGGGGAGTGTTACACTGCACCGTGCTGCTGACCTGCCCTGGCAAAGCCACCTCCAGCACTGCTGCCCAGCAAAGGCCTCCTCCCCAGTCACTATTGGAATGGTTTCTGGTACAAAGTCTCCTTCTCCTACTGCAAAAGTGAGCCCACAGAATACACACTCAGCATGTGGGATCTGTCTGGACAAGGGGCATTCAGTCTGCTGGTGATGGAGGTAGGAGAGCAGGATGCCAAAGCACACTCACCTTGAAGAGTTTCTGAGAATGTTTGATCATGAAGGTCACTCCATTGTTTAGCTTTGTGATATTTTCCTGAAGGTCATTTGCTGTCACCTGGCAAGGGGACACGGCCACCCATTAGAGGGGGGGGGAGGAGGAGGAAGGGTCTCTTCTGGGACACAGACACACACAGTGCCCCAGCAGGAGATCTGCTCTGAGATGACAGGCAGGCAGAGCTTACAGCTGCTCTCAGAGAAAAATCAGATAACTCTGAGGCAAAACAGTTCACCAGCAGCATAAGAAAACTTGAAGAGATATGTAAAGTTTTTCTGGAGCTGACATTCTAAGAAGCATGACTGTGCATGTGCTGTGCTTTCAATTTGACTGAAAAAGAAGATGCATAAGTTGCAAATGAGACTCATGGCAGGTCTAGGCTGAACGCTGGGATTGAGTCCTGCCAGGAAGCTCCCACCTCTCCATCACAGCCTCCAACCCTCACATCATTGTGTCAATACTCAACCTTCTCAAACTTTTGTTTTTCCCCTGCCAAGCCTTTGCTTTTTACCTTGCAATATCCCACCCACAGACACTGAGGCATTGCTCACATTTCTGGGCCATAGGATGTGGGGTGCAAACATGAGGGCAAGGTTGTGGGCAGACATCTTGTTCTTGTCCTGCTTCTTGGCAGTCTGGTAGAGCAAGTCCAGCAGCAGTTTGAGCAGGCTGCGGTTGGGAGCGGGGAGGATCAGAAACAGCAGCTGGAGGGCCTCGATCTGGCGCTCTTTGTCTGGAGTGCTGGTCTTGTTCCCCTTCTCATCAAACAGCGTCAAGTCTGCCAAATCACAAGGCAGAACATGAAGGACACTCATTACCTTCCTTCAGACCAGTCTCTTGCAACTGCTTATCCCTTCCTCTTCATATGCAGATCTCCTATAAACCCCTGCACAGCTCTTGGCCCTCCATCTCTCTTCCCCTGAGCTCCAAGGCTCCCCACTTGATGTGTTAATCTATGCTACAACTCCCACAGAACAACAGAGCTGCTAAGAGCTGTGATGGCTTGAAGGCAAGATGCAGCAAGTTCATATAAGGTAGTTCAATAACAGTTATTAAATGCATAGAAACCACAACTTGCTCAGAACCCTGGACATACAACAGATGGAGACCCAGGTTATCACTGTGGGCTTTACCACTGTGGCATCTGAGAAGAATGGTCTAGACAGACTTGGTCTGATTCTTTAATCAGCTCCTGTCTTTCCACCACCAGGCTGAGGTGGCAGGAAGATTCCTTCTAAGGCTGCCTTTGAGGAATACACTTCACAGCCTAGCATGCTTTCTAGGCCAATTCCAGTCCTTCTGCCCACCGCTGCCTCTTGCTGCCCACTCACCTGCAATTTTGAGGTGGGCATGGAAGTGCTTGTGTGTCAGCAGCGGCTCTGGTAATTCACCCAGGAACATCTTAAGTAGGGTGGCCACATCATTGGAATGAAACTCCCCAGAGTCCAGGTCAATATCAGTACCACTGTTCAGAGCATCCTTTAGGATCTGTTGCCTGATGCTGTTGCCTGGCACTCGAAACAAGCCTTCTGCTCTTAAATCTGCTCAGCAGAGGGGAAAAAAAAGGGCACTGAATAATCAGAGGCTGATTTCCCACCTTCTTATTAAAGCAGCTCCTCTTTCCAGAGCTGGACAGCAAACCACAGTGAACTGCATTCAGAGGCATGACTTCGAGCTGTCTCCCACCAGTACAGAAAGTCCTTGTGCAGAGGGAAATAGACCAACATATCTGCTAGGCAATTCTGGGGAACAGCTGCCCAGCACAGTCCCAAACTCCTGCTGCTGGAGAGCTCAGACCTTGTCACTCTGTATGCACCAGGGACCTGAGGTGGGCCAGACAGATGCCCACGGGGATAGGAAGACAGCAAACAGAGGCACTTACTCTTGTGCAGATACTCGATTAGCTGGGAAACTTGTGCAATGCCTTCTTCTGTCAGCGGTGAGCCAAACACCACCCCCTTCTCTGCAGAACAGAAAACAACCTGTTCAGGCAGCTCAGAACCCACAGCCACAGAAATTAATGCTCCCCAAAGAACAGGGTTTCAACATGCAAACAGCAGCGCCCCAAAATGTTAAGGGTGAAGGTCACAAGGACCCTCACAGATGTGAGATATCACAAACACTCCAAAATAAGTGACTTCATCTCACCATGCTGTACTCACATGGGCTTCATCATCCTTGCTTCTTACCTCACTTTAATTACAGCTTTTATCAGCTAAAGCAAATATACTCTAGCCCTTGAAGAAAAAACAACACCAGAAGAGATGCTTCAGTTTAAAATGGCACAGAATCTGCAAGCCCAGACCTCACAAAAAGAGCAAAGTGGGAAAGGCAGATGTAAGAGCCTGGACAGCCTGGTGCCTGCCACACTGGCCACTCCACACCATGAAAGAAATGTCTAGATTAATCCTCACTGTGGCTTGACAAGAAGTGGAGCAGAAAGAAGAGTTGCAGCTATGAGTTTGAGGGAGAGGAAAATAAGCACTTACTGGGGAGAGCAGACATACTCTGACTGGCTCACACTAGCTTCCTTTTCAGGCATGGGTAAAGCATGGAATTTCCCCATCCCAGTGAATCTCTCTTCCATGTCAGCTGCCCTGGTCTGAGTAAAGCTGAACAAGGCAGAAGGAGAGTAGCAAAGCAATAAGCTGGGCTCCTCTCTTGAAGTCTGTTCCCATCTCATGGGAATGAGATTGGGCATGAGCTGCAGCTCCAGAACTCCAGTAAATAACACAGGTTATAGTCCCAGAAGATGGAAACAACTGAGCTGAAAGGAAGGGGATCCCTGCAGGGAAGGAAACATTAGATGAGAAATCCATTCAACTGAAGGACATTTGTTGAACCAATGTAGAATACTCTTCTTGTTCACAAAGGAACTTCCCAGGTGAGACAGTGATTATCCAAAGGACAGTGTTTTCTAATAAATGCAACCTTGCTACTGAATGGATTTTTCTGTCCAACACACGCAGCCAGTATGATCTGTCCCTCAGAAGGTGGAGACAATTCCCAGACACTTCAGTGGCAGCAATCAGAACTCTGGGCACCACACTTCTTCCCTCAGATGAGTATAGGTTTGGACTGGAGACAAGATACTGGACAGACTGTACCACAACATGCTGACTGGGACTGAGAACTGGAACCAGGTACAGAGCTGCTTTGTCCTACCCTGGTACTTAGGCTTCAAAGAGATACAAGAAAAGAATATTCCTCCTTTCTCCATGGCGAGAGTGCCAGGAACATGGGTCACTTCTGAGGGCAGGCTGGACATCTGCACCATTTGCACTGAAGGTTTCCCTCCTTACTGCTACAACTGATAGCCCAGTAATCCAAGCAATGCATGGGCTGGTCTGATAAAAGTTATCTTCCCCACAAACTTTCTCTTGCCTTTTTTCCCCTCTCATATGTCATTTTGATTTTACTTGCTTTTGGTTTCTTGTACTACAGATCTTCCTGCTCTGTGGTGTTGATGCTCACAGCATGTGAGGGAGACCTGTTAACCCTATGCACTTCTCTAGCAGCCATCCTGTGTAACTAAATTTATTCCGCCTGAAGAATGTTCTGCTTTCTTCCAGGACTTCTGAAATACATGATAAGCCACCAGGAACTCCAGCCTTCTGTTAAATCAAGAACTTTCTGACCTCACTCTGATAAAGCACATGCTTCAGTCCTGCAAGAGAAAGGAGGGCAATGCAAGCTCTTGATCCACACCAAAGATCTGAAAGGTTTGAGTGCAAAGGGAGAGAATGATCGGCAAAAGATTCTTGTCCTTGAAGAAAACTAAACTCATTAGACATTCAACAGATAGAATCAACAGTGGCCAGGAATAGATGAGGAAAATACATCTTCTTGAGACATGCAGGGCCTGACAAATTCGATTTAGTTTTGAAGTCAGAAGCTGGTATCTGAATGAGAATTTGATTCTCAAAGAAACTTGAAAGACATGTCTGGAGAATGGATGCTGCATTACAAAGGCTTAGATGTTATTGTACAATTGCTTCTGAAACTAAGCAGCAGCATGAGACTGAGTTTCCTGATGCTCAAAGAAGCTGTAAGCATTTGCAGTTTGATCAGCTCTGAGCTCCATGGTCCTTGGCCTCTGGCTTTGAAGAAATAAAACTTGTTTGTTGTAGCTGGTCTATAACATGAAGAAAAACAAATGATGGCTCCAAGATGAAACACACAGTACACGAAACTGATTTTCTCTGTAGGCACAAACCTCTTTTCTCAGACTTTGGCCAAGGAGTTCACAGACAGTGCCTGTCAATGCTGGGAGACACTGCTGTTGCAGCCTGGGAGTGCAGCCAGCAGACTTGGAAACATCTGCTAGCTGTAGTGACACACGGCCACGGAGACATGTGAATGGGGGAAAGCAGAGCTCTTGGGGAACAGAGTTAGCAGGAGATGTCAGCTCTGATAAGAGCAGTGCTCCCAACAGAGTACAGATAATTTAATAAAAAAATTGAGCTGGAGAAGGCTCACCAGCCCCTGCTGGAAGGTTTTGACAAGAACATGGGGGGTTCCATACACACTAAGAAGACATTTTCAATTTGGTTACTCACTCACTTTTATTTGTGAGCAAGTGGCAAGTGCTTGAATTTAAGGTGTCTGCTACTCTCTGGGAAGAGGGAGAAGCAATAACAGGTATGAGCACAGTCTAACTGCAGTTTAGGGGCAGCACAGAGACCTGTTATTGTGGAGCAGCAAAGTAAGTCATGGCAATATATGGTAATTCTCATCTAAGGATGCCAAAGGACTTGAAGCCTTTTCTTTTCCTAAGGTGAGTAAATGTACCAGGATTCTTGATGGGTCAGACAGAAGTGGAGGGCTGAAACTGCCACCAGAAAATTCTGCCTGACCAGTGGGGCTGCAAAGCTTGTCTTTATGAAACACAATGGAGGAATAGGCTTGGTATAATCAGAATCACTAATTGAAATTATATAATGGTTGAAGACAGAAAAAAGCTGTAGCTATGCCATAGCAATAGCTCCCTTCTCTGAGACACTCACAATAGCAGAACTGCTCAAAGGAAGGGGAAGACTAATCAGAAGTGTTCAACCTCAGGCTGCCAACATTTGAAGGCAGCTCACAGCTTCTCTGCCAGCAGCCAGCCAGTCTAAGCTGGGAAACCAGAGCTGAGGAGGAATGTGAGGGGCCCAGATGGAGCCTGCTTCTGCTTAGATGAGTGAGAAGGTTTAACTGAACTTATCAGGAGAACCAGGCTTCCCTTGAGTGTGGGCAAAAGTGGGAGAAGACACACATACACCTAGAACACCTCTTTATTTTCAACAAACCAGAGTGATAAATGCCAGCCATTGAAGAGAAAAGGATCTGAACACAACCACGGCTCAAAAGAAGAGTTCTGTGAAGGGCCTGGGGCTAATGTTTCACAAGCAAGACAGCTGAACTTGAGAGAAGATAAGAATAGTCAGTTTAGCAGAAGCAAACTCCAGTGGAATGCTTGTCTAAGAGAGAAAGGGAGATATGTCATCTCCCTGAGTTGAAACTTGGCTTCATCAGTCAGTCTGCAGAGCTTTGTCACTGCCTCACTGGATTGGGATGTGGACCAGAGCAGCACTAGCATTTGGATGGAAGATACTTACAGATTTCTGAGCTGCACAGTGGGCAGCTGACCCACTGAGGCAAGCCTGACAGACACCACAGCAATAATCCCAGAACAAGGGGAACTATTCTCAAAGGGCAGGGCATTGCCAGGATCAATTTCCTGGCCTGTTTTGCTCCTTTCTAGAAATGGCATCCCTAGAGATTATGAAACCATAGTATTAAGCCTTCCACAAGTTCAAAACTACGGGCTGAAAGTTTTGCAAACTCAGTGTAACAAATGGTGACAGCGTCACTCAAAGGTGGGCACCAGCCTTTGTGCCATCCACACTCACCCTTGCGCTTCAGAGACATCAGAGAACGAAAAAATCCAGAGGCTGTGCTGTTTGCCCCGGGCAGCTTTGGGTCCTCCTCTCCCATGAGCTGGGCCAGCTCTGCCCCAGGCAAATCAATGAGCCTGGTGATGTTGCTGACAACCAGCTCTGTGAACACCTCTGGCTTCTCATGGCGCAGCTTCTCCACAAAGAAGTCGGGATTGAAGATGATCGGCTGGCTGCGGAGGGAGGAGTCATTGCAGATGACAAAATTGCAGATGGCATCTCTGAAAAAAGGGAAAGAGAAAAAAAAATACAGTAACTCCTCATCACTTTGGTTTTTACAGCCAGCTGGTCTGCCCTGAAGGAGACATCTGCTGACACAGGAGCTACCAGTCTACACCAACAGCACTGTCTGACTTGGGTGAGTGTTCAGCACAGCACAGTTACATTTCCCTATGGAGCAAAATAATTTCTGGACTCTTGGTACAACACAGCCTAAGACTAGCACTCCACAGTGATGATGACATAGGCAACACCCAGTGAAAACTACATCGACATCTTTACTACTTGTTTCACTGTATCTACATCATACTAGTTCTGGCAGAGATGACACCTAATATTTTACATTAACGTAATACTTTAAGTCAAAAATAAGTTAGGCTTTACCTCTCTTCCTCCCAGAAATTCACTCCCAGTGGCCTAAAAGTCTGAAAAACAATCTAAATTTTTCATGGCCAGCTTACACTCATCAGTTCCTATTGCCATTCTATCATACCTACCTTTCTATCAACAAATAGATAGTTCCCATGTCCTAGGACTTTGTTTTTAAGGTCATAAACGTGCAATAACACTGAACCGTCAGTTTTGCTGTGGGTGTGGTCAAATGCTCCCAGTGCTGCCAACCCTTTGGTTACTGTTCTCTGCCAGCTCCTCACTCTCAGCCTGGAGCAAGTGAGAACTCACATGAACTATGCAAGATCTGTCCTTGAGGAACCCCTACTAACTTTACACCTAGATCACCCCTTTTCAGCTCATCCAGTTCTTATCTCTTTGTCATCCCTTAATGCCCTTAATCTGCCCTCCCTATTCTCTACTGACACCTTCTTTCTTCATTTCATAGCTTCTCATGTGGCATGGGAAAAGGGATGCACCTGAGACACTGCTCCAAGAGTTATCTCGAACAGGTACATAACCCTACCAGAGGGTTGGTACATTTACCATGTAGAAAATCAAATCAAAGAGTTATCAAAGAGATATCTCATGTTAATCAGCACTCTTAATGCTCACACTTAACTTTTATCCCAATTTCCATCTACCTCTAGGTCTTCCATTACTGTCTTCCCACCACTGTTCCAAACATTTTCATGTTTCTTAAGTCAAGCCCACAGGCTAGAGTTGCCCAGCTTGCTTCTCCCTCCACTCTTTTACTTAAAGGTGAGGATTAGTGTCATTATTCTCCAGTCATGAGCTACTGTCCTGATTTCTTACTCTGCTATAAAGTGACAGCCTGGCTCTGGGAATGGATGTGCAGTTCTTCCAGGGCTCTGGGAGGAGGATGCCTACCCACTCAGCTTGCACATATTGTGTGTGTTCAGCCTGTGACATTCCCCAATCTTTTAATCATTCTTTAGCTCTTATATAATACTTTCCATTCTTTTTCCATCCATCCTCAGCTGTGAGCTCTCACTGGACATCATTTTCCAAGGGCAGCTGCCAAGTGCGCACTTAATAGGGATGCTGTGCTTATGTACCAGGGATCACATCAGCCCCTTAGATGCAGATGCAGGACAGTGAGTGCTCTGCTGAACACCCCTAAGCCCATAAAGGCTTTCTCTTCAAAACAGGCTTTTCTAGAGAAGACTGGAGCACCTTCATCTTCCTCTCCTCCCTGCTGATGGGTGGAGGCCGTGCCATTGTGTTCAGTCCATGCTGGGCATCCCTACTCACTGCTCAACAAGCTGCCACCAAAAACATCTGCAGCCCCCTGAACCTCACATCCCCTGGCTCAAGAAACAGAACACTTCACTGCTAGTTCAGAGACCTCAGCAGCTTCCTGTTCTGATGTAAGCTGACAGTAGCTCATGACAGGAGCACATCAAAGCACATACTGGCAAGTCACCTGAACTCCAGCCCACCTCCACACGTTGTCTGTGAACCCAACAGTTATCTGAGCTACTCTATGTTTTTGACTGAAAGACTATCTCCAGGATTTCCAGGATGCCTGATCAGCATAACCGAACAGAAGCTGGGACTCAGGCTCCACAAGAAGAAAGATACTTGCTGAAACAAGAGGAAATGAAGCTCTCAGCAACTCTTGCATCGTGAGAATCCACAGCAAACCCCCTCCCCTTTACACTGCTCTCCATGGGTGCCAAAGACGCCCTTCAAGAGGATGGAGAGGAAGAAGGTCTGCAAGGCAGACTGCAAGGCAATCTGCCAGGTCATCTAAAATTTTAGAAAGCTCTTAAGGGCTCCCAGCTGCCTGGCTCAGTGGCCCAGCAAGCACACTGCTGACTCCAAATGGGGGCCATATTTTGCTCAGCACCTCCCAGCCAGTTTTTCAGCAGTTTGTTATCTGCAATAAATCAAGACCAAAATGCAACAATTTGGTATCAGCTGCCAAAAAGCAACTGCCAATTGATCTGATCATATTCACATTTCATTGCATAGGGCTACAATGCACAAACAAGTGCCAGTTCTGCCCATAATGTGGAGCAAGCCCTTTGCTTGAAACCCATGACAACTCATTCTGTGGCAATACAGATCCTGAGAAGGGTTAATAGCAAGTGTATAGGCCCAGTGACCCTGCCTGCAATGATCCGTGCACTGTTATTCACTCACTAGCAGTTTTGTTTCCCCACAGAGAAGATATGCAAATACTTTGAAGCAGTTACATCAAGCATCACAGATTATCTCTTCCCTCTGACAATTAGATATCTGGATTCACAGAAAGAAAATTAAACAATTTTGTCAACTAGCACTGACTGATACGGCTTCTCTGCACAGCCTGTGTTAGAAGTCGCACAAAGTCCAACAACATATAATGCAAAAATAAATAGAAAAAAGTAAATTTCTTACATGAGTGCTGAGAGCTTTTGAAGAGGCATTAGGAAGCAGAGACAGGGAAAAGAACTTGCTCCTTGTTTCCAGCAACAAAAGAAACCTGCCTGTCCCAGCACAGCCTATGCAAATTCCACGCATGCTACGAGACACAAGGGCGCATTATTGGGTCTGAAAGGCCCCCTTGGCACACACTGGGCATCAGCCTTCACACAGGGACAAAACAGAAAAGAAAAGCTGGACAAATTGATTCATGTCTCTTGCCAAAGGCTGCGTCGCTGGAGTTTAACTGCAAATAATTCCTACATAGAAACCAGGGTTTTGAATCAGGACCAGCGTGGTATTAAGTGCTTTCCACCTGTATCCAAGAGGAATCCACGAAATAGTTCCAAGTCTACCCTGTGTTTACCATGAGTAAAGCCAGGCAAACACATTCCCAACAGCATCCAAGCACAACTGATGTTACAGCACTGGCAGGACAATGGCCAAGTCCCTTAACTGCACCACCCTGTGCCCAGAAACCTTGCTGGAAGCACTTGCCTTTCACACTTTCAGATCCTTTCAAAGACAAAGCAAGTAGATCAGCCCCTCAGAGCTGGAAACAGCACCTGGCCATTGCTCCTTGCTACCATTACTGTGCCACCATGTGCTGTTCATCCACTTCAGGATTCCTGTTCCACGTTTCTCTGGATTCCCGTGCAGTTTCCCTGACTGCTGCAGCTGGGACCAGCCTTGTGTACGCTTATTGTGATATGGCACTTCAATGAGCTACTTCATTTTGAAAGGTCACTTTATTAGCAGCTCTTCCTTACACAGAAAATTTGCTTTTGTATCATTATTGCTAATCAAAATGGAAATGTGAAGCAAGCCCCTATTTCTGAGCAAAGATAAAGCCCCCACTGGCTTTACACACAATAACCCTGCCAATCCTCACTGCTGCACACACCATAACCTTCAGAAAGAGCCATGTGCCCCATCTGCTGTTTTCATGTTAAAAAAGAGAGATGGATGTACTCTACCTACACTCACAGTTTATATAACAGCAGTAAAGGGGAGACAAACATGTATTCATGGAGTTTATTGCTTTTTTTTTTGCCTTGCTTCCAATTACAGAGTTATATTTTCTATATGCTGTGATCTCAGATTGCTTTACGACATGTCAAAAGACAATAAAGTAAAGGAATAAATAGCTTCCTCTCCAGTCTCATGAATATAATCAAATCCCAATGAATAATAAAACCTTGTTCTAATAGGGTTGTGATTAAGACAGTAGATTAAAAAAAAATTGGTCCTATATTGTGCTGAGATTCTTGCCATTCTAGTATCCTTCAGAGGCAAAGCCTGTGATCCCAGCCAAGTCACAAAGAAAGCTGTCTGTCACACACAACGTTTTTGCTTCAGGCATGACAGCCCCATCATTTCATGGGGAGTGGATGGTGCAAGAGGTCAAAATCATGATGGATCAATTAATCCCTAAGGTAACTAGATCCAGGCCAGGGAAATGCCTTGGAAACGAGGACAAAAATGAGACTTTAACTGCTGAAACCTGGTGAGCAAACCTGCGGTGCAAGAGCTCTGCAAGCAGGCAGATAACTTCACATGGCAGCAAGCTTGCATTCAGATAGGTGAGATGGAGCTGCTCTAGTGGCTCTCACAGCTCTGATATTGGTCTAAATCCACACATGTGACAGAAGAAAGGTCCAAGAAGAAGGAAATAGAGCATAAGGAGAACAGAAGGCAAGAAAGAAAGAGAAGGAGGAGGTATCTTTGGGGCAAGGCATCAGCTGTGTTTGTCTGGCTGGGAAAGGGGATACACTGAAGGCTAAAGATTTCAGAGGAGCCTTACGTGTCTCTAATTCAGCGGACAAAATCCATCTCCAGTGCCATTTTGCACACTTTGTATGTCATCACCAAGGCCCTATGCTTCAGACACACCACAGCAGACAATTTTTACTGTATAGGAGTGAAAGGATTAAAGAGCTTTTGAAAATAAGGCAGATAATAGGAGAAAATCACCCTCTATAATAACAAAATCTTTAGATTATAGGAAAGAGCCAGGCTGGTACCAAATACTAAGAACATGGTGATAAGCAGGCAGTGCTGAAGAACACAAAACATGAACAATTCTCTGCCTGGCTAAGCACAAAGGGACATGGGACAGATGCTCACAGGCTTGGATTTCCCCAGGGAGGAAGAAGTAGCATTGCCTCCTGTGCTGTGCCAGAGTAAGGAATCAATTAATGAGGATGTCTGAAGACAGTATTTCCAGAGCCAGATAGGAGCCATCCCAGATTTTGCAAAGAGATGAAAGAACCATAGTGGAATTATATGGAATCATTTTAAGAACAAAAGGACTAGAAGACAAATTATTTTCTAGATTAAAAAAGAATTAAAAAATAAATGTAGTCTAATGGGAATGGACTGCAGAGACATTAGAAGAGACTTCACAGTTAAAGTTGCTTTGAGGGCTGTACTTCAGACTGACATTCTTGTAAGATGGTGTAACAAAGATCACATTCAGACCTCACACTTGGCACCCTAACTTTTCCTAGCATGACTGATAAGCCTCTGAAAAATGTCAAGAAAAACACAGAGTATTTTTTGCCCAGGGTTATACTCATAAGGTCTTCAGGGGCAGAGTTCTTTTGTGATGAGTACACAGTGCACAGCACAGTGGGTGCCAGTTCCTGCCTACTGTCTCTAGCCTTGACACAAGTAAGCCTTATGAGATATCACTGTCTTTTCAATTTTTGCTTCGCTTTCTTCACATTTAAATAGCTTACACAGAGTGATTCAGCGTTCTGACTATGAGAACCAGATAATAATATACAATTTAAATGGCAAGGTGCTGGCTAAGAAAGCTGCTGTTATTTATGGTGGCCTCTGCTCAACAACCTGGAACTAATGCAACTCCTGGCGACTTTTTAGAAACCAGGTATATTGGTTATCCCTGTCACTGCTATCATCAATGAATTCAAATTCTGTGTCAATAAACAACTCAGAGTAGATCTTGCCAACACTGGCTACACATCTGTGACATGAACCTGGAGGAGATGGACCTATCTGAAAAGATAAAAGGGTTGGGAGGGGTGGGGATCTGTGCTTTGGAAGAAAATGAAAATGCAATATATTACCAGCGTCAAAGAAAACAGCAGTAGCAAGACAGCTTGATACATGTGAAACATCAAGAAATTTGCATTTCAGCATGAAATTTCTCAAGTTTGACCTGAGTGATTCTTTGTGATATTTTTAATAATAGCCACTGGAATATTTTAAAGTCAATCAAGCAGTACTTCAATCAGCCATCACAACATCAGAGCATCCAGATGCCTTCTAGTGCTGGGAGGGAAAGAACCAAGGGGTGCCTTGGAGAGAACTGCATGTTCACTGCTGCTCCTCATCAAGTCTCCTTCCCAGCGCCACCACCCCAGGTCTGGGTGCTCCCACACTCTGTGATGGCTCATCTGGCTACCCAAGACCCTGTAAAAATTGCAGAAAGGCAGCTACCACCAGAAATGCAGTAATTCTACACTAAAAATCTGCAAGCTCACATGTCTGCCTTAAGATCAGATTAACAGAGTCGAACAGTGTTAAATAGGAATGCTGCTCTGATTCTCATGACTGTCAATGCTTTTGTGTCTCTATTTTAATATAAACTCCTACTGGGAGCAGCGATAGAAGAAGAGCCTTAGATCCAATCCTGATTTCACTGAAACCAGCACCAAAACTGAATCTTTTTAGATGGCAGCAGCTGCCTCCTCTTGTTACTGATGTGCTCACTTTTATCACTGTGGCACTGGGAACCTCGGTCACAGCTGGGGACTCCGCTGTGCTCTGTGCTGAACAAACAGAACAAAGGCAATACCCTGTCTTCAGAGGGCTGATAGCTAAATCTGAAATGAATGCTGCAGGGACAGAAAAGAGAAGGAATCCCAAGAGAAGAGGCAGCACTATCAGTCAGCATGACTGATATAACTGAACTCTGCCAGCTTTTCTGTAGACACTATTAAAAAGGAGGGCGAGGAAGGACAGGAAAAATAATCAGGTCACACTGCAGACATTTAGAAGAAATCCAGCTTTTGCACATGGGGTGACATGGGACTGAGCATAAAGGAGCTGGTTTGAAAGCCGTCAGGCAGGGATGGCTGGGACGTGGGGCTGAGGAGGCGAGAGCTGAGCCCCACGCCCTGGCTGGGAGCTGCCGGTGAGGCAGACACAGGCCAGCAGTGCCAGGGAGATGGAGAAGCTTGGCAGTGCCACAGGGCACTGTGTGGCACATCCAGACCCTCACTGCGGGGTGGGACACAGCCTGAGGAAGCCCCACAGCCATTTCCCACCAAACATGTCTGCTGTATCCCCAGTGTGCTGGTGGGTACTTTCCAGTTGCCAATAATGATAGCATTCCCTTGCTCTTCTCATTTTAAACTGTCTTTATCCTCTTTATTTCCCCATGTTGAGTATACTGGATGGAAGCCAAGCATGGCTCAGTCCTGCCTATACCTCCTTCGCCTCTGGCAATCCAAATTTGCCACATGCACCTCTGATTGTCACCCTTGTTCTTGAAGGTGACAGTCTTAGGGCATTCTCCAGAGGCAGGATGAAATGGAGTTCAGAGACCAGCAAAGACACACCTTCTAGAAGCTTCTCAGTCCAGTAGCTCCAAGCTAGTGTCCAGGTCAGAGCACAACTACCATCTATAAACAGCAACTCATAACAATCAGGTCTACTTCTGACACAAAAATCAAGCAATTTCACAAAAACAACACAGCAAAGTTAACAAGCTATTGTAGCAACCAGTCTGGGAACTCAGAGCAACCCAGCAAGGCAGGACAGATGTTTTCCTAAAGCCTCCCACAGGATGATACCCAAAATTGGCAGCACCAGCTGGTGCTCAGAACACATTTGGGAATCCCGTGCCACCATCAATTGGTAGACTGGTGCTTGAGCACAGCACCACAATTTGAGTACAGTGTGCTGCAGCACTCACAGGTTTGCTTGACTGCAGTTGCTTTTTGTGCACTGAGAGGACACTGAGCCAGGACTCACAGCCAGCTCCTCACAGCACTGTTGGTGAGGTTTGGTAGTCACAGCCCGGCAAATACAGAGGATGAAGATATCCAGGAATTACAGCTCTTGCTTTTGTTCACTACACTTCTGTAATTCCACAGCGCTCCAGAGGTGCAGTGAACAAGCTGCATCCTCGCATCTGTGTTTTGTATCACAGTGGGGTTTGCAAAGGATGATAGCACATCAAATCCCTCCTCATCAGCAACCCTCTGCAGACACCACTGAGTATGTCAGAGGCCACATCCCTTGCTCCAGATGTGTAAACTCCTACGAGCTGGAGTTGTGATGAGGAACACCTGGATACGTGCCAGCATTTAAATAAGCTGGTGACATCTGGTCAGGGCTGCCGAGCACTCAGATAAACAGGCTGGGCCCGCCACAGAGCAGCACAGCATGCAGCACCAGGGAGACACAGATACACAAAGCAGCCCAATTAACTCACCAAACTGAGCAGGATGAGGGCCTAGGGCTTTTCAAGGGGATCTGGGCAGGCTAGGATGTCAAAAACTGGAATACTGTACACAGATACCAGAATTCAGATGACAATAACCTACAGTGTCACTTTATGCAACTCTGGTGAGATACAGCTTCTCTTCACATCCTGCCTGACAGTTCATCTCTGTCTGGCTCAACTCTGCCCCACTGCAGAGCCCAGGGAACTGTGATATATTTATACAAGCTCCAGGGGCCACTCAGGAGAATGCAGAGTGGCATGTGCGTGAGGAGAGCTCCAGGAACCCCCAAGAGCTTGTGAGGATGTTCCCTAAAAGGCTTCCTGCTCTCCAAGGCACAGCATGCTTGTCTCCTGCTATAACAAAGCCTGCAAGAAGGGCTGTAGGAATGCCCATATGGAAGTCCCAAACCATAAAGCTATGTTTCAACCTTGAATTTGAGCTCCAGAAAAACAAAAAGGAAAACTAATGCCATTTCCCCTGAGAAATTCCTGCCTCTGAAAATCAGAGCTGCCACATTACTGCTCAAGAAGAAAGGATGTTTTGGCTGGAGTCCAAATTATTAGAGCTTTATAGGCCAAAAGCAAACACATTAAAAGTTCCTGTAAGCCAGCTGGCAGGCAATTATTAAGCAGCTTATCACATTCCCCGCTATCTATAGTTTCTGAAAATAAAATTTATGAGGAAACTCTAGATGGCTTAATTGCAATTACCTAGTGTAGAGGTGAGAAAGGCCAGGAGTCGAGGAATGAGGGTTTTGCACTTTGGAGAAAAGGGCCCGGACACCACGGTAAGTGTAATGCATCACCAGGATGAGAGGTCAGGGACACACCAGACCTGTGAAGCTTGGAAAAACTTCATCCTATTTATCCCAGCAAGCAGCCACATTTCCCCTCCCTTCTCTGCCCATGCTGACTCCAAGCCCCCATGACCTGGGGACACAGGAACCCGTGGTGGCAGTCCCTGGGATCACAGTGCAGCTTTGGCAACAGCGGGGCTGTGCCTCAACCCAGCCGAGCACAGGACAAGGAAAGGGCCTCGGCTCCCCGCTCCTGCCTCCAGCTGGGGGGCAAGTGGAAATGAGATCCGACAGAACCAGACAGGCCCAAAACAACTGGCACATATAAGGGCTCAGCTGTGACAAGGAGCCCGACCTAACATTCAGAGGGACAGTATTTCCAAGATGGACTTGACTTCAGTGTAACCATTTGACATTAGCCAACATTTCCACGCTGTCCCCATCTCCTTCCCATCTGTTCATGTCACTTATTAAATCAACACACACTGAGGACTTTTGACCTTTAGGACAAGGCATTTGATTCCCAGCAGCGTCTAGCACTCAGTGCTTCAGTTTCAGACTGAGCTAAATGCCCAGGCACCTTTAAAGGAGTGATAACGAAGCTCTGTGACATTTTCACAGGCATGTAAATGTGCACACAGCAACAAGGCAATGGCCAGGCTGGCAGGGAGACCCAGACGCTGCTCTGGGCTATGTGGGAAGCAATGCTCCCCCTTCACACACACACACAATAAACTGAAGGGTAGCAGAACAAGGATCCTGTTGTCAAAGCCCATCCCACCCTGGATGGGAACAGGACAGGGTGTTACATGCAAACATATAAAAATACTGCAAATACAACATGGCCTTGAGTTCCGTTCAGATGCAAACCTCACAGGACTTGGACTGAGTATGGGGTCAAACACGAGTTTAGGTCTCAAAGATTCTCATGAGAGCTGTGGAAAAGGGAATGTGTGAATGAGATTGCCCCCAGCTCCCGGGCTTTCTTCAGAGAAAAGCAGCCATGTGTTCAGACTTGGCTTTTACTCTGAAATCAACCATTTTTTCTGCCTGACCCTCAGCAAGTCACTTTGATTTTTTGCCATTAAGTCATGTTTACAGCGAACATTTTGCTATTTCCAGTAAAACACAGATGGCAACTGTGTCTCCTTTCATAACCTGTTTACGATGTAAGCTCTTGATGTCCAGTTGTGCAGTGCCACTCTATCAAGCTGTTTTAGCAAGATGCTTTATGGCTTTTTCCAGCTTCTTCCAGCCCCACTGTTTTTTCCCTTCCACTCACTCCATCCCTGCCATATCAAATGGCCGACACGAGTGCCTGGCAAAGCATTTGGGCACTGCTTGGGTCGGACATTAAATGCATTCATTAAACAGACAGATGTTTCTCTTTTGAAATTGAGCACTCTGGCAGGGTGCAATCTTCATTCTCAGTTATGAAGACCCAGGCAGAGGTTAGAGAGACCACAAAGAGAGAGACCCACACAAATCATCTTTTGTCATGTTCAGTAACATTTGGTAAGGAGTTTAGGACAACCAGCTTTTTAATTCCAGTCCTAAAGTCAGCGTGCTGTAATACCACACACAGCACACAGGCTTTACTAGCTAACTTGCACTTCTCTCCAGATGAGGAAATGGGAGCAAAAGCACAAAAAAAAAAAAAAGCAAGCTTTGTGGCCTGGGTGGTGATAGACCAGCAAAGCAAGAGCTCGATTTTCTAGCGCTACCTGTGGGTGACAGGCAGTGCTGGAGGAAAACTTCAGGCTTTGCATTAACAGAATTGCTTTTGGAGGGTGGGGGATAAAGAGGAGAATACATCCTAAGGACAACTGCCAACATAGAAAAAAAATAAATCTAGTCATTTAGGCTGATCCAGGCCATGTTACAAATTCTTTATCCAAAAAGGCATTTTAAGTATCAGCTGTACTAAGCATACACATCCCTTTACCACGTCCAGCATTTTAGGCACCCCCTGCCCAAAGAGGCTGCAATGAGCACCATCTCTTCATCCCTCCTTCCAGGGCAATGCTGTGCCCCAGCCCAGGCACCACAGCAGTGTCTCCAGATCAGCAGAGCAAGTGCCATGGGGATGGGTCCCACTCAGCAGCGAGCAGGATGGCACCACTGTGAATCAGGCTGGGTAAGAGGCATCAGCCCTCTTATAAATAAATAAATAAATAAACTGCATTTATTTATCGACAAGAATTACCATTCAAAGGATACTCAGTTTGCAGCTACACACCACACATACAGGGGGAGAAAAAAAACAGAAGGGGAAAAGAAAGATACTGCAGCTTTTTAATAATCATCCAACACGGCACTGCTGTAGCGAGGAGCTCATGCAGTCCTTGCTGCTTTATTGCAGCAGTAACAGAATGGTGATGCGTACAGAATTGGGAGCTAAAGGTGGATTACGTGCAGCTGACATCGCCTTTGGAGCGCCAGAATAACGCGGGCAGAGGGGACAAAGCGAAGGAAAGGAGGGCTGAAGGCGAAGCCAGTCTGTATAGTGCCATCACCCTACCAAAGCCCGCAACTGCCGAGCGCTCGGCGCGGGCTCTGCGGCTGCGGGAGCGGCGAGCCGACGCGGCGGGCCCCGCAGAGCCGCACGGCGGGCACGGTGCCTTGTCCCCCCCGGGAACACGCCGTGCCGGGGCGGGATCTGTCCCCGCAGAGGAGCGGGCGGCGCTTCCCGCAATGCAGCACCGGGACGCTGCGGGGAGCGCTCCCCGCCGCACAGCCCCGGGCACACGGGCACCGCGGGGACACGGGGTCCTACCGCCAACCCCGCGGCGGCTCGGCCGAGCTCCGGAGCCGCCGGAACACTGAGCCCGACAGCTCCGTTAAGGTGCCGGGGCACCGGCGGGCGGCGCGGCAGCTGGGACGGCGCGGCTCGCACGGGCAGCGCTGCAATGGGCGGGCTGGTGCGCACAGACCGGCGCCCGCCCGCCGGCTGGTGCGGGATGCCCGACCCGTACAACGGCGGTGGGAGGCCAAGGAGAGGGCGCCGCCGAGACGGGGCGAGGGGTGCCTGGGTCCCGCTCCTACCTGCGGCCGCCGGACGCCGGTGCTCCCGCCGCCATCTCATACCTGCCGCTCCGCCTGCCCATTGGCCCGCCGCACCACCCCCTCGGCCCCGCCCCGCCGCGCTTCGCCACACCATTGGCTGTGGCCGGCACCGCCCCGCCGCTATTGGCCAGTTTGAACGGACAACGGCCGATCCGCGCGCACGAGGGGGCGGTGCGGGGGAACGGCCGCCCGTGCGGCGCGCTGCCTGCTGGGAGTTGTAGGCGGCGGCACAGGCCTTCGGCACGGCCGCCCCGGCACCGGGAGCTGCGGCAGCACAGCGGTGCCGCAACCCCTCCACTGCAGGGAAACCCACACCGGCCTGACGGACCCCGAGCCTGCTCCAAGAAGCACGAGTTACACCATAAAGTGCAATTCCCATCTCGGCTTGAGTGTTTTTATCACTGCTCTGCATCAAGGACGAATAGAGAACACAGATAATGGAAGAGCAGTTTTGTTCCCTGTTTTTCCTCTGTGGGTGAAAGCATCTGAGTGCTCATAGCCAGGGTCCCTGTGGCCCTCTACGCTTGCTGCACCTGCAGTGCTCAGGTAGCAACTACAGAAAGAACTTAGAAACAATTGAAACTGTAGATTGGAGTGCTGAGGGACTAGGAATTAATGTAATATTTTTTTAATTGACTAGATTTCAGCTGGAGTGGTCCCTTGGCATTTTAAAACTCCACACTTAATTATCTTGCTGCCAATCATTTCAGCTTAAACACCAAAGCTCCTCTTATATGCTGTCCCCAGGTGGGTTTTCCTGTCCCTGCAGCATGTGTGTGAGGAATCCCAACTCTGAATGGGGAACCCCAAAAGGCCCTGCAGTGTGCTTCCAGGATGGGGTGGTCACCTGGATGGTGGGTGGGCACAAGCCATAGGGCACATCTGCTTTAAGAATCAGGGTGGGCATTTAGCCAGCACTGGGGGACATGTTAGTCCTGCCAGCCTCTCCTCAAGCTGCTATCTGCAAGGGTTAGGAACCCTTTGTGACAATGTCAGGTGCAAGTGTGGCTCCATACTGGTACTTCATGGTTTAAGAGCTTGCTGGATGAAGAAACAGCCTTCAAGCCACCTCCCAGCTTGAGCAGCAAACGCCAAGCACTTCTCCAGGTCCCCAACTGGTGCCTCCCCACAGGTACCTGCAAAGCAGTTGTGGCAGGCAGGGGCAGGAGGCATGACCCCCCTCACCTGCCCCGTGTCAGAGACGTGCTCAGGCTCCTGAGGGTCCCAGGGGCAGCTGCTGGTGGGGAGCAGGCTTGACTTACAGCCAGCCTTCCCAGGGAAGATGACCTCCTCACCCAGGGTTTCCATTGCATTACATGATTAATTAGCTGATTAACAAGATGTTGTTGCAGTAGAATCCGTTCTCTGGACTCCAGCTCAGGTGAACACCATTCTCTGTGCTAATAAATCTCTTCTGTTCCATGCAGGCATAGACTAATTTAAGCAACAACATGCAAATGAAGAACAATAGTGAGTAAGCTGGAGCTCCCAAATAAATTAGCTACAGCCTTCTCCAGGCCCTGTCTCCAAGGAGAGAAGGGAAAGCAGGAAGACAGATAGCTCTGCTGGGTCTAGAGCCTCAGGTTACAGGTGCTGGTGTCTCAGAAGGTGACTGCTGCCTGCCTCCCCCCCTGTCCTGCTCTCAGGGGAGGGGAGGCATCAGGCCCACGCTGCAGGCAGCAGAAGATGGTGCAGCTCCTGGTCACAAGGTGCTGCTGGACAAGCCTGTCCTGTAAACCAGGCTGTGAGCTGCCTTCTGGCAGGACAAGCAGCAGCACCTCAACTTGGACTGGGGCTCAAGGGTCCCACTGAGAGCCCTGGGTGGGAAAGCACACAGGGAACAGCATTCCTGACGAGGCAGGACCAGTATCAGTACAAGAGCTCCTCCTCCATCCCAGGCTTTTAAAAGGATCTTGGAAAAAAAAAAACAAGCATAAGAAAGCCACAAAACTGGATTTGCAGCCTCCAGAAAAAAGCCTGCAGTAAGAGGCTGAACAAGCACAATCCCTTTAGCTTATTACAGACTGAGAAGCGTTGCAATTCCAGCATGTAAGCTGCCACAAAAGGAAATTACAAAGGGCTGAAGGCTTTTTAATATGAAAGACGAAGGGAAAGCCAGCTACATTCACCAACACATGTTCTTAGCAGTGTGAGCAATGGGACCTGAACCCACTACCCTCAGCGCTGCTCTCTGCAGCACACTTGGGCCAAACACCTTCTTTTGCACTCAGCATAGAAGTAGCTGGGCAAAACCTGATGCTCAGGCCAATGTGACAGGGCTGAGCAGCTAAAAAGCTTCAGGATTACTCATGCTGCTCAGGTCTGGCAGGAAGTGGCCAGAGCAAAGGGCTTCTCTCAGCTCTCAAAGGTAAGAGAAATGGCAAGGCACAGAGCTTTGCTGTAGCAGTTTTCCAGCCAGTTTGAAGAAATTTGCAGCAAACTGTTCCTGCCCTGCCATCAAGCATGGCTGATATGGGAAAAGTGTCCAGTGGTCAAATGGCAGTCACTTTCACATGGCACAGATCCTCTGGCCACGGTTTTGGGCAGAAGAGCCTGCCAGGAATTTGGTAAAGAAAGCTGGCTGTAGGGACTTCAGCCTCTCTGGCTTTGTTCTATGGCCAGCTCCACATCTCAGCCCTGCTGCACATGTGCCCCACTGCTCTGTGCCCCAGTGCTGCTCCTGGCAGCCTCCAGGCAAGCCCAGTGTGGGAGAGAGAGCCCCAGGCCCAGGCTGATGCTGCTGTCAGCCCTGCAGGATGCAGCCCTGCAGTGGCAGAAGGACCCGCTGCACGTGGACAAAGGCACAGCACAGTTATGCAAGATCTGAAGGGACAGAGAGAGAGGAGGAATCTGGGCTGGATAAGAACAGAGGATATTTATCAATATAGAGAATTCTTTACACATCACTTGCTCTCACACACACACACATCCATGCCTGTACCAGGCACAGAAGGGCCATTAGTCCATAATACATCCAAGCAGCTTCCCAGGGAGTCTCAGACAAACGCAGGTCACCTTCAAGAGGACCCTCAGCTGTTCCACTAACAGGATGCTGTGTCCTTGGGCAGGGGGAGCACTGGAGTGTGCTCAGGAGCGTTGGGCCTTCAGACGGTTCCTGCGGCCGGCCTTGGCCCCGCGCTGCGCGCCCTTCATCAGGCCCTTGAACTGGCCCTGCATTTTCGCCCGCTTCCTGCAGGGAGCAAAGAGCAGGGAGCTGGTTTGGTGCAGGCACTGGGCACACCTAACCCAAGGGACTGGTGTGGTGCAGGCACTGGGCACACCTAACCCAAGGGACTGGTTTGGTGCAGGCACTGGGCACACCTCACCCACGGGGCTGGTGTGGTGCAGGCACTGGGCACACCTAACCCAAGGGACTGGTGTGGTGCAGGCACTGGGCACACCTAACCCAAGGGACTGGTTTGGTGCAGGCACTGGGCACACCTCACCCACGGGGCTGGTGTGGTGCAGGCACTGGGCACACCTAACCCAAGGGACTGGTGTGGTGCAGGCACTGGGCACACCTAACCCAAGGGACTGGTTTGGTGCAGGCACTGGGCACACCTCACCCACGGGGCTGGTGTGGTGCAGGCACTGGGCACACCTAACCCAAGGGACTGGTGTGGTGCAGGCACTGGGCACACCTAACCCAAGGGACTGGTTTGGTGCAGGCACTGGGCACATCTCACCCACAGGGCTGGTGTGGTGCAGGCACTGGGCACACCTAACCCATGGGGATGCTGCTCCAGACTCCACAATGAATGGCACAGTAGATGACAGGGAGCTCCCAAACCCACCAAAAAACCCCCTAACAAATTCAGGATCGCCGTTCCCACCGCTGTGCCCTCCCTGGTTAGCCTCACCTTCTGTTGAGTTTAGCTCTGTTCAGGGGGATGTAGGCATAGGGGTCGAGTTGGCCCTTCTTCTTCACGTCACCTTTACCTTTCTGTGGGAGACAGTGACATGAGAGAAGATGCAGCACCAGGGAAGACACATGCATACCATTCCAGTGCAACCCTGCCACCTGGCTATCCCAAAGACTGTGTTGCAGTGGGGTGCCAGCTCAGCACACTGCCCTGGGGGCTGATTTCCCACCAACATGATGTTAGACACCTGCTTTGAGCAGTGAGCAGGAACTGTCCATGGCAAGGATAGGACAGGAACTTTGAAATGGGCTGGCAGCGTTCAGACATACTGAGCGTTTGGCAACTCCTCTTGGAGCAGAGATCCCCTCCAACCTTGGTGCTACAGGACCACACTACCAACAAAAATGGTGCTTCCCTGCCCCAGCAAATTCCAAGCATCCCCACAGACAAACCCTGCCACCCCATGGGTCCCTCACCTTGGATCTATACTCTGCACCGAAGGCTGGCACCTTGTTCAGCGGCCGATGGATCCCAGAGCCTCCAGCTGGAAAAGAGAATGAGTGTTGGAAGGGGGTCCTGGGCCTCCCCCTGCCCAGATCTAGGCTGTGGAAGCTGTTCCCGTTTTTGCCTCCAGCTCTTGGGGTCAGGACAGCAGAGGGGTGGCAATTTCCCACAAGTAAAATCTCAGGAGAAATGTGCAGAAAACTGTCTGAAATTAATGAAGGCAAATGCACCTGGGGAGAAATAACCCCAAGCACCAGTTCAGACTGGGGGCCAACCTGCTGGAAATCAGCTCTGCAGAGAAAGCCTGGGGATCCTGGTAGAAAAGTTGTTCATGAGCCAGCAGTGCCCTGGTGGCCAAGAGGGCCAACAGTGTCCTAGGGTGCATTAAGAAGAGCATTTCCAGCAGGTCAAGGAAAGGGATCCCGCCCCTTTAACTCAGCCCTAGTGGGGATGCACTTGGAATGCTGTGTCCAGTTCTGGGCTCAACAGTACAAGAGACACATTGAGTTCATGGAGCTGGTCCAGTGAAGGATTAAGGGACTGGAGCACCTCTCTTATGAGGAAAGGCTGAGAGCTGGGCCTGTTCAGACCAGAAAAGAGGCACCTAAAAGGGGACCTCATCAATGTCTGTAAGTATCTGAAGGGAGGATGTCAAGAGGATAGCACCAGGCTCTGCTCACTGCTGTTGAGCAATAGGACAAGAGGCAATGGCAGAAACTGATGCCAGGAAGTTCTTTGCTGTGTGGGTGACTGTGCACTGGAACAGACTGCCTAGAGAGGCATTCTGGAGTCTCCCACAATGAAGATATTCAGGAACCATCTGCATGCAATCATGTGCCATGTGCTCTGGGATGACACACGGTTCTGGCCCTCTGGGGAGCCCCAGACTGGGCACAGGCAGAGGACTTACCTCTATACTGAGAAGAGGTTCCACCCTCAGCTTCCTCATCGTCTGGCTCCTCTCTGAACCGACGCTTCTGACTTTTCTTCTGCAGAGAAAGAGCAGGAACCCTGCAGCTGGCTTGTCTTTACAGTTCTGCCCTCCCATCAACCCCCAACCTCCTGCTTCCTCCCATGGGCACCAAGAGGCTTCCCAGACAGCACATCCCCATCCCAGACAACTTCCTGCACCCCCCAAGCAGCTGGCAATTGCCTGGTGTCCCCACTGGCCTCTTGGGCAGAGCAGCAGCTGCCATGGCACAGGCAGTGGCTTGGCAAGGGTGAGTTCCCGCAGCATCTCCTCAGGACCACGAGCCCCATACTCACACTGCGGAGCCCCACATCTTGCAGCACATCTGCCATCTCCTCATCTGCTCCTATGGGACAGGATGAGAAGGTCAGTGTGTGATGAGGGCATGGCAGAGCCCTGGTACTGTGCTAGCCCCTGGAGGGGGTGGCAGTAGCAGGGTGCCTCTGCTGAACCAGCCCCCTCCTGATGATGTAGGTGACTGCTTCCCTTGGGCACCAGCCCAGAAGAGCGCCGCTCCGTGTGACACAAGGCCATACCAGCTCCTGCCACTTCCACCCACATGCCCCCAAGATCCCACGTGCAGGTGGCAGGATGAAAACCATTCAGAGACCCAGAGCAAGTCTAGAGTGGCCCCTGTCAGCCCAGGTAGTACCTTTGCCTTCATCATCATCCAGCTCCTCTTCCTCTTCATGGATGATTAGGCGTCCATCCTCAGACATCTGGAAATCATGGCTCACTCCTCTGGACCGCTTGGGGCCTGGCTTGGTGGCTGCTCACAGAGAAATGGGTCAGGGCCTGCAGAAGGATCCAATTCTGGGGGCAGCAACCCCCAGGGCCCCTGTGCATTGCAGCAGCCCCTGCCCCATCCATCCCTCCCTAGCCCCATCTGAAGCTCCACTCCTTACCCAGCACCCGCTGGGACACATTAGGGTCCAGGAAGTTGAGGGGCTCATCATCTTCCCCTTCCTTGAGCCATGCCTGGCCCTTCTGCCGTGCTTGCTTCCTCCACTCCTTGCCCCGATGCCGTTCCTCCTCTTCCTCCTCCTCATCCTCTGAGTCAGCCAGGATCTCCTCCATACTGCTCAAAAGGTGGAAAGGATGATGGAAAATGGATTAAGCCCAGGGGTGCACGCTGCCCCACAATGAAGAGCAGCCCTGCAGATGTCTCCAGCATCTCTAGGAGCACCAGCTGAGCAGATGCAGTGCCAAGTCCCCTGTGGGGGCTGCTCTTTCTTGACCCTGAGCCCATCTTCACCTGTCTCCTCTGGGCTGTGGTGCTGGTGCCTCCTCCTCATCCGCATCTGCAGCTGCCTTCTTCAGGGCACGCTGCTTGCGGCTCCGGGACTCTGCCTTGCGGATGTTCACCAGCACCTTATGGTACTCGGCTGGCAGCAGCCCCTTGACCAGCTCAAAGCTGAGGAAACACACAGAGAGCAGTCAGCACCCACCTCCTCCTGCACTGCTCCCCAGAGAGCTCCCTCACCACCCCAGGACACCCTGGCTTACCCAAACTTGCGGATGAACTTGATGAAAAGGTTTCGCAGCTTCATACGGAAGTGGCGCCTCATGTCATCTGAAAGGTTCCCCACAGCCTCCAGCTGTCAGGACAGAGACCCTCAAGACCAAAGCACGCCTGCCTTGGGGACCCAGCCTCCCAACCTTTATCTGCATGGTTGCCTTGTTCACCCTGGTGCCATCTCTCCATGCCTGCCCCAGGTAAGGCCATGGGGAGGTGCCCATGCTTGGCAGTGCTAGTTCATGGGGATTTTCTGGCACATCTATGCCAGGATGCAGGAGAGGAGCCTCCTCACTGCCATCTCAGCCACTGAGATCAAGGTTGTTTCCCTGGCTCCCAGGCAGAGTGCAGCTGGAGATGCTCCTGAGATGCTCCTGCCTGCCCAAGGCAGACACAGCTTTTCCCACCACCCTCCTCGAGCCACCCCGTGTATGATCTCACCATTGTCTGGACATGCTTGGCCAGGAGCTTGGTGTCCACCAGGAGCAGTGTGACCTTCAGGAATCCCAGGGCTGCCTTGACCACATCCCGTGTGCGGGAGGCCAGCAACAGGCAGATGTTCTGCAGGAGCTGCTCCACCACACTGAACTCCAGGTGATCTGCAACCACGGTGGACTCAGCCACAGATGGCTTCCTCCCAGCACCCACCTTCCCCAAAGGGCTCTGCCTCGTCCCCCCAGCCCTCCTGCTCACCTTTGAACTCGAAGAACAGGCGGGTCAGCGCCAGCACGGTGCAGCTGATCATGGTGACTGAGCCAGTGAGCCCCACGTAGATGAGGAGCAGGAAGCGCTGCATGGCCTCTGCAAGAGGGGGATGACTCAGGGCCCGACTCACTCTGCGTCCAGCAGCATCCCTGGACCATTGCAGCAGAATGCTCGGCCTGGGTCTGACCTCCCCGGGGCCAGAGTGGCCATGGGGCTGAGGAAGTAAAACAGAAGCTCACCTTCAGGGGTGGGCCCAAAGCGGATGAAAGCATGGCCCATCTCCACGAGCAGCATGAAGGCGTTCTTGCGGGCCCCCACAGACACCTCCTTGGTGCACAGGATGACCTGGAGAAACACAGCATGTCACTACTGCTGCCACCACCACAGCCAGGACCAGCCAGCTCCTCACAGGGACCATGCTCACCTCTGGGACCAGGGCAGTGACAAAAGGCTCGTGCTCTGCAGACAGCTGCTTCACAATGTGGAACAGGCATTTCAGCCGTGGCTGGGGAGAGAAACAGACCAGCAGTGGTACACCCAGGGACACACACCTGGTTACCCTACCACCCACCCCATGCCTTCCCTTCCCTTCCAGCAGTGACTGATCACCACCAGCACAGCCCTTGCTCTCACCCTCTTGGCCGGGGATGCTGCGCTCTTGAGCGAGTCCAGCAGCGCTGCCTGCAGCTCCTGGAGGTGGGAGTGGACGAAGGCCTGGCAGGGAGCGTGGGGAGCAGCACACACCTCCTCCAGCACACGGTACGCCTTCTTCTGCATGCTGCGCTCTTTGCTCTGCAGGGACAGCCAGCATGCTCCCACTGTCAAGCCAGCCCCTCACCACGGTGTCTGAAGGGACACCAGCACCCCACACCACCCAGCAGAGACCTATCCCTTATGGCAGCTGCTCAGTCCCTGGAGTGTGGGTCCAAGCTGGCAGCAAGCAGAAGGTGCCCCACTGCTGCCCCAGCATCTGTCAGGGCTGAGGACCAACTCACCTGGAGGGAAGGCTGGATGGTACGGTACAAGGAGTCCAGGGACTGCTCATCAGCATAGGGTGCCATTGCCACTACCAGGTCCAGGATGGAGAGTCTGCAGCAGAGAAGGACACACATCTGCAGCTGTTAACTGTGGCATCACATCCTGACCAAGCTGGAACACCAGCTGCAGGTCACATCAAGTGCACAATGGTGGCAGAGCCCACACAGGACAATGCCCTAGTGCTGCTCACCAGGAGCATGCCAGGAGTCCTACCCATTAGCATCAGCTCCCAGGTGTTACCTGGCAAACTCAGAGCTCTCAGGACTGGTCAGCTTTGCACTGGCTTTCTCCAGGAATCCACACACCATCTGCAGGACAGGCACAGAGAGCAGGATCAGAACTGATTGAAGTGAGTGCTTTTACAAGAGTTTACAATCCACCCGGCAAACAACTTGCTAAAGGACTTTGTGGAGACCAGAAGCACCAGTGAGTCCAAAAAGACCTGGACAAATTCACAAAGAGCTTGTCCATGATGGGTGAGATGTGATTGGGAAATCCCAGAGTGTGGGCTAGAGAGGTCTCCCTGCCCATGAGGGCAAGAAGGGCTGCTCTCTGGTCAAAGCCTTTCTTCCTGTCCTCATCAGCCAGGCCTGCACCAAAGCCCCATCAGACTGAGTCCAGCTGGGAGATACCGGCCCAAGCCAGGACAGCTTGCCCCAGTGCCCCTCACCTGAGGATCTGTGATGGTCAGGTAAGCACGGACAGTGTCCAGCACAGAGCGGTGCTGAGCACTTGTGCCCCCATCCTCCTCGGGTTGGCTGTACACGTTGAACAGGATGGGCAGGAAATTTTTGGCAAAGCGACCCACTTCTGCCCGCTCCGCATCTAGGGAAAGGATGACAGGGGCTACAGATCAGCATTTGCCCTCCCAGAAGTGGCAGGAGCCCCCCACAAGGGCCTGTTTTGCCCCAACCTGTCTCGCAGCCTTTGTGGATGAGGGTGCGCAAGGCCTGGCACACGGTGGGGCGGAGATCGGGGCGCTCACTGATGGCCATGCCCAGGGTGCGGGCCAGCCCCTTGAAGGCCCCCAGCACATCTGTGGGATGCGTGCAGAAGCCAGGAAGCAGAGTCCAGACCTGGAAGGCAGAGAAAAAGGTGGGAGGCCACAGTCTTTGCCCAAGTCACTGCTCCCCAGCATGGTACAGGGGTACACTATGGCAAGGCTGCCAGGCGCTGGTTGTTACCTGCCACTGCAGCGTGTCGTAGATCTTGGCCTCCACACTCTTCCCAGCTTGGGTAAACTCCAGGGCTGCAGAAGAGAAAGAGATGAGTGGAGCAGAAGACATTACAAAGCCTTGCTCCACCTCAGGGCAGAAAAGGGAGGTCCCACAGAATACCCTGGACTGCTAAGGCCCCTAACATGCTGCTCTCCTCACCTCTGCTTTTCAGGGTGGCCGCCAAAGGCAAGAAGTAGCTGGTGAAGAAGCCAAGGCGTGCACCCTGCACGTTGTCCCGCAGCACCGGCAGGAGCCAGCTGCGGGGGAAATCCAGCGTCTCCCTGGGGAGGAAAGACATGGCTCAGGAGGGTGTGGGGCACTGCCAGCATCAGCCCCAGGGCACAGGGCACCTTCACCCAGCCCCAAAGCCGGGCACAGGTAGGCTTAGCAGCCGTACCTGCAGTATTATACGGGGACTGAACGGGAACATAACAGCTACAGCAAAGCTGCTACCCCGTGACTGTACTCACTCCTTGCCATTGATCTCCAGGGGCACAGCCTCCAGGAGCACCTCGGGACCCATGGTGCTCACAGCAGCCCCCACTGCCTGGTCCACTTCAGCAGTGTAGGGAAAGTGTGGGGAGAGACGCAGGTCACACAGGGACTGGAGACACTGCGGGAACAGGGCAGGACAGTCACAGAAGAGCCACGTGCACAGGGCTGGCACATATCACTCTGCCTGCCCTGGGATGCCAGCTGCCCTGCATGTCCCTGTGCCGAGTGTCCCAAAGCTGTGCACGCTCTGGCCACACACAGACAACAGAGCAGGGCAAACAGCATGGCCCTGCTCCAGCTGGAGGGGGCAACACAGCCCAGACAGCACTGCACTCACCCCACCAGCCTCTATGGATGAATCTGTGCCCTTTTAGCCTGGCTCACCTTCCTCATGATGGGATGGCACTGCTTCCCACATGTCTCAAAGAAGACCTCCAACACTCGCAGAACTTCATCCCACGCTGCGTGGAAACGGTATGTCAGCCCTTCCTCCACTGATCTGGAGAGAAGAAGGAAGATGGTCACACTGGCAGTGTTCAGGGTGCCCACCAGGCCTGCTAGACCCCATTGAGGCCTGGGCAGAGGCTGGTCAGAGCTCAGCCAGACCCATGGGCAGCCACTCCCACATCGCTGCTCCTCACCTGAACATCTTGCACAGGTAGGCAGCAGGGGCTGGGGCAGATGCAGACACAGTTCCCACATCCTCCATGTGGGGAGCAATACACTCACTCAGGATAGTCTGCAAGGGCAAATAGGGAAAATGGGACAGCTGCTGGACCACAGAACCCCCAGCCTCACAGGCACAGAGGGGCATATCCCTTGCTGGCCCCATGCCCCATGGCAGAGCCCCCCACAAGGCCCAGGGTATCCAAGCAAGGAGAGGTGTCTGAGTGTGGTACCTCCAGGGTCTGTGCTGCTGCTGACACCACCTGGGAGTGTGGGGAGAGGAAGCAGTTCATGGCAGCAGAGAAGAGCCGGGGCAAGTGAGCCCAGCACAGGTCCTTTTGCAGCCTGGAGAGGAAAGAAAAGCCAGATTAGAGACCAAGCAGGCACCTCTCCCCTCACCCAGCCACAGCCCCTGTCTGCACCTGCCCAGGTTGATGTGAGCCCGCTCCATGGTGGACAGCCAGGTCAGCAGTGGCTGCAGGTCACTCGTGCTGGGCACGTAGTCGTAGAGAGCCTGCAGAAGCAGAAGGTTGGGTGGGTGGGTGGGTGCTGTGCAACTGCCAGCTCTGTCCCTCCCCACACTGGTAGCCCACACTCACGGTGATGATCTGGGCATTGAGCTCAGCTGGCAAGCAGGCCACACTGGCCTGGGCGCTGAAGAGGCTGTGGAAAGCTTGCATGGCACACGCTGTCACCAGCTGCAAAGGACACGGTGTCAGGAGAGCAGGCTCTGCTTTGAACCCAGTCCCCCTATTCCAAAGCAAGCTCTGCCCTGGAAAACCCAGCACTACTGCAACTATGCTGGGTCTGCATAGCCTCCCTCTTCCACAGCAGTCCTAGGCCCTTTTCCATTTGCATCCTGCATTTCCAGGCTCCCAGTTGTCAGATGAGAGAATCTGATCCCTTTCAGAGTGTAGCCCATGCCCTTGTCACCCCTGGAGCAGGAACACTCACCACATGGCTGAGGGTCATGACTCTGAGCAAGGTCTCACAGCAGGTCTTCACCACAGCTGCAGGGAAGCAGGGCAGCACGTCCCGCAGCAGGGCAAGGACATGCAGGGTGGTGGTGGCCTCCTTGGCACCTACAGGAGCAGAGCAACCTGAGCCTGTGGGACACCACAGCAAAGCCCTGCCCAAGGCAAAGCCCCCTAACAAGCAGTGGGGCTGACCCACAGAACCAGAGTGAACACTCCCCTAACTCATGGGAGCAGGAAACCACCGGAATGGCTGAGGAGGCTTCAAAACACCATAGGTGCCCTAAAGATATCGCATATCCTCCCCAGGAATCCAGCATGCTCCAATCTCCCCTCTTCCCTCCAAATCCCACAGTGGCAGAGTCCCCCACATGCAGCTACAGACCCCATGCTCCAGTGCCCCACACCTCCAGCTTTTTCAATCTCCTGCACACAGAACTTGGCGGTGGAGGGTGCTGCAGGGTGATGCTCAGGGGCTGCATCGCCAAACATGAACTCACTGCCCCTCAGGACAGAGCACACACCGTGCTGCGCTGCCTTCCGCACCTGCAGGAAGAAGACCACAGGTGAGCAGAAACTACAGACCCAGGGGTACAGCAGTCCCCAGAAACAAACCCCCAGAGCAGCATCATCTCCTGCCAGAAGCACTGGGCTCTCACCTTGGGCTTGGTATGAACACAAAAGCTCAACAAGCCGTGATAGACCTGCAGGGTGACAGGGTAGCTCCAGGCTGCCAAGTCTTGCTTCCGTAGCAGTGTGGCCAGGCAAGAGAGTACCTATGACAAGGGAGCAGCAGGGGCATTAGCATCACCCCACAGTGACATCCCCCTTTCACTGCAAGGGCCTCAGGCCGAGCACCCAGCACCACCCTACAGCAGCAGCCTTGACCCCAGCACTCAGCAGAGCTGACATGGCTGGCTGCCTCTTGGCTACTCACCCATCGCAGGGCAGAGGTGGAGCTGCTGCAGGCCTGTGAGGACACGATACTCATGAAGGCTTTTGAGGCATCTGAGAACTTCTTGATGAGAACAGGGCTCGGGACCCTGCCAGGAAAAGGGGACATATCAGTAGGGTGAGGAGAAGACAGCTGCTAGCAGTCACAAAGGGGACAGCATCACCAGCTCATTCCAGGTGGATTCCTTCCCCAGCCTGGGGAGGGAGGACAGCGCCAATCCCTTTTCCATGATGGAGTCTGTTAGCTCTCTCTGCTTCTCTGCCAGCCACTCACCGCTTTAGGACAAGGTTAAGCAGATAGGCGACAGCAGACAGCGACTCGGGGGACTCCACTGCCTCCAGCGTGGTCATCTGGGAACAGAAGGGATGGCTAAGGGATGGGGTGCAGGGGTCACACCAGGCCAGCTCTTCCCCAACCCCTGGGGAGGGGGAAAAGAAACCAGGAGCAGCCCAACAGCATCTCTGCTGAACAAAGCCACTCAGGCTACAAGCACAGACCTTTCTCTATCCCTCCTCAGAGCCCACCCATGCTGCCAGCAGCAGCTCCCCTCGTGCCCCTTCCACACAACCAGAACTCACCAGTGCAGCAAAGTATTCTGTCTCGCTCTCCCTGCCGCCCCGGGAGCGGATCACCTCTGTCACAGCCGCCAGCACGGCACAGATCTGTGAGCAGCCAGCACAGCAGGTCAGCACCTCTCAGCCTCACAGCCAGGGGCCCAGACACCCCCCTTCCCCAGCCCTGCTCTGCCCGTACCTCTTTGTGAGCAGCAGAGTTGGATTCCCAGAAGCGCTGCACCTTGCTGAAGGTGACGTTGCTGCAGTCGCTCAGGCCGCTCAGGAAGGTGCCGGAGGATCTCTCTGTGGCCGCCTCCTCAGCACTGCCCTCCTCCATCCGCTGGGCGCTGTCACCCGCCCGCTGCAGACGCAGGGACCCCGACTGCAGCTCATTGTGCAGCTTCACTGCATCCACCGTCAGGTTACTTTTCTCTGCAGGTGAGAGATGTGTCAGAACTGAGGAGTCACAGCGCTCCACCATTCACCCTGAAATCCTCCACGCTCCCCTCCCCTCCCAGCCAGACTGGCTTGGCTGGAGCTCATATCCAGCATGTGGAATACAGGTGCTGCTTTGCCCCAGGGGGCAAAAGCACATGAATAACTGTAAAAAGCTCCTCGTTCCTGTGCAAAGAAACCAGAGCACAGTCCAGTCATTTCTGATGAAAGAGAGCATCACGTCCATGCATGCCAAGACTTTAACATCAAGGTGCTTCTTGTACTCTGCCCTATTTATCCTCTTCTACCTGAAGCCCTAGCAACCAGACAGCCAGGACAGATGCTGTATGTCCCTGTGAGTCCCAGCCATCAGCCTGCAGCCAGCATCTACAGGAGAAAGATTTCCTTGGCCAGGAGCAGCCAGTGCTCTCACACTTGGGTTTACCTTCCCCATCATGTGGCCGGCTGAATGTTAGTTTGTCACGTTCATCATCATACCAGACACCACAGCAACACTTAAAGATATGGCCATGGCTCTGGGGAGCCTCGCAGGACGAGAGGCACTGCAGCATGCGGTGCCCCATTCCGCTTCCGAGGCCCGGTGTCACTACGAGGTAAACTCCTTACGCCTCGGTTGTCCTCCCCGGTTTGCCGCCTCCGCCTACCCTGGAACTGTCAGCGGCTCCGCTCTCACTCCTGCCCCAGCCCCAGCTCTCGGAGGACCCCAAGGTTGGCTCCGCAGCCCCTCCGCGCCCCTGCACCCCTCCGGGAAGAGCCGGGCACACGTCAGGAGCCGCCTGCCCCTGCCCTTACCCGCCGGCCGGCTGCAGAAGCGGCTGCGGGCAGCCAGACGATGCTGGCGGGTCTCGGGGTTGGAGTCGCTGCTGTGTCCCTTCCGCCAGCGCTTCAGCTTGGCCGCGGCTCCCGAGCGGAGCCTCCCGCTCCGCGCCATGCTGGACCCGGCGCCACGTGCGGCCGTGCCCACAGCCTCGTTTCCGCTTCCGGCGCCAGCCGCCATCTTGAGTGAGGGCAGCCGTCGGGGAAGGCCGCGTGCCGGCCCAGTGGGGAACAAGCGGTGTCGGGGGAGTGCTCAGTCGGAGCTGAGTTGGGAAACCCCAGGGGCCGCCACCGACAAGAGCCCACCAGGCATCCCCGTGCCCGAGCCGCGGCCCTGTGAAACCGCTCAGACCCAGCCCGTAGCCCCGGCCGAGGAGTCACGTTACGTATTACTGAGTGTCGTGACGTCACGGTGACGCCACGCCCTGAAGGTCGCACCGCCCTTCGCGGCCGCGCCATGTGGTACGTGCGCCTCCGCCTGGCGCGCGGTCAGCGCATGCGCCTCCCCCTTCCCACGGGCGGTGCGCGGGGCGGGGCGGGGCCGAGCGGGGGCGTTAATCGCGCGCGGCAGCGGCGTGAGGAGCAGCGCGCCCCGGTCCCTCTGCCCGCCATGGCCGCCGCATACCGCCTCGTCCTCGTCCGCCACGGCGAGAGCGCCTGGAACCTCGAGAACCGCTTTAGCGGGTGGTACGACGCCGACCTCAGCCCCGCCGGGCAGCAGGAGGCGCGGCGCGGTGGCGAGGCCCTCCGAGGTACCGGTGGACCAAGGAGGGGGTGCCGGCCAAGAGGGGGGTCGCGGGGGACGGGGGAATGGGATGCGGCCTAATGCGGCAACATCGAGTCTAACGGTGTTGGTTTGGGGCTCGCTGATGCTGGGCGAGGGCCTCCAGTGCCGGGTCGGGGGTTCAGTGCTGCTGGGAGAGTCGTAGGTACTTCAGTGTGTTGGTTCTCCGGTACCGCTCGCGTCCTGGCCGCCGCCGCTTTCTGTAAAGACGAGGACGCGATCGGTACCGGTGCGGTGAGGCCGCCGCCCTTGCCCTTTTCACCGATTGCATAAGGCCGGCCACTCACCTTCCTGGTCTTCCCCCGCCTCCCCCTTTCCCCGTATTTTCTAGATGCCGGCTATGAGTTCGACATCTGCTTCACGTCGGTACAAAAACGGGCGATCCGTACTCTCTGGACCGTACTGGATGCCATTGATCAGATGTGGTTGCCCGTTATCCGGACCTGGCGCCTAAATGAGAGGCACTATGGGGCTCTCACGGGTTTGAACAAGGCTGAGACAGCAGCAAAGCACGGTGAGGCGCAGGTCAAGATCTGGAGGCGCTCCTATGACATCCCTCCGCCTCCCATGCAGTCTGACCACCCCTTCTACAGCACTATTGCAAAGGTGAGATCTATTGCTTTTTTTAACTGCCTTGCTAAGAGTCTCTTGAAAGTTACCTACAGCATGGCCTGGCTTCCTGTATAAGGTCTCCTGTGTCTCTCTTGTGTTATCTGGGGCTGTTTTGCATGGAGATGGTAGACTTCAGGCTGAATTTATCCTGCTTCCTTCCTGTGGAGTTGAACCCCTGGGCATTGTACAGACAGATCCAAAGAAGAGGGCATAATATCTCTGTTAATCATTAGTACCATGACCCATTCATGAATGTTTGATCTGATTTCTTTGCCTAGATAGGCAATGTATGACTTTTCCCAGGAGGGCTCATGGCCCTGTGGCTTGTTGTAGCCACAAACCTCAACGGCACTTTCTTGCTTCCATGCCTGACTTTGCTTACACATAGTGAGTCCTCAGATAGAGAATCTGGGGGAGAGACAGAATCTTGCCACCTTCTTCCCACACTGGCTGGGGGGTACTGGGCTGCTGTGTGAGCGTGGCTGTTCTCCCAGGATCGCCGCTATGCCGACCTGACAGAGGACCAGCTGCCAACGTGTGAGAGCTTGAAGGACACCATTGCCCGGGCTCTGCCTTTCTGGAATGAGGAGATCGTCCCACAGATCAAAGAGGGCAAACGAGTCCTCATTGCTGCTCACGGCAATAGCCTGCGTGGGATTGTCAAGCACCTGGAAGGTAGGTCACCCCTGAGGGGCATCCCAGGGACCCCTCCTTCCCCAGCTGCCGCTGTGGGAAGGCGCAAGAGTGACGGCACTGCTGTGTTTGCAGGCATGTCAGAAGAGGCCATCATGGAGCTGAACCTGCCCACTGGCATCCCCATTGTCTACGAGCTGGACAAGAACCTGAAACCTGTCAAGCCCATGCAGTTCCTGGGGGATGAGGAGACTGTGCGCAAGGCCATGGAGGCCGTTGCTGCTCAGGGCAAGGCCAAGAAGTGAGGGCAGGCAGCAGAGCACCACGTAGTAGAGCCCCCTGCCATCCCCCACCCCTCTGTTCACACCCCCACAGTTGTAGGAACTCGGAGCTGTGGAGCTGGAGGTGCTCCCCACGGTTAGGCCCATTCCCTCAGAGCAGGCTCTCCTCTGCAGATAGCCTGGGGGCCCTGGGGCGAGGGCTGGACATGGAGGTCTGGTGTGAAAGGGAGCCCTGTCTCTGCCAGGCAGTGACCCCACACCTGTCCATGCTGTGATCCCAATCCTCAGACCCTGTCTGCAGAGGGAGAGGCCAAGCAATCCCTTGCCATGCCAGGCTCCTTCTTTGCTTTGCATCCCTGGCAGCTCTCATCACCTGTTTACTGTAGTTTTGTCACTTTAGTTCTCCTGGGAGCAGTGAGGCGAGTGCAGTGCTGGCAGTGACCAAGGTGGGTACCCCATCCCCTCGTGGGTGCAGGCACAGTGACTGGGATGCCACTGGAAGGTTGTTGTGTTTTGGTGCACGTGGTACAGCACCCCAGGGTGGTGCTCACGACTCTGGGCCCAGCTCTGCCAGCCTCTGCTTTAACTATACTGCCTTCAGACAAGGGTGAGGGAGGGAGCCTGTTGCCTAGAGGTCTGTGTCTGCACCATGCTCATCCTGCTGGTGAAGCAGGTGCTGTTGTGTCCCACCCCTCATGTGTGTACGTGGCCTGTCACTGTGGCCTCCCCCCTGCCGGTGTCGTGAGCCTGGGCTTGCACAGGATCAGTGTAACTGTCCAACCATAGCAGCTGTCTTGTTCCAGTTCAATAAAGGAGTAATGCGCAATAAGGAAGTGTCCACGTGTCTCTGGGCCATGTGGGTTCCATGCTGCCAGCACGTGCACATGCAGCAGTCACTGCTGGCCACACACATGAGTGTGCAGAAGCTGTGCCAGGCTCAAGGAGCAAAGCTCAGCTCTGCAATCTCTGCCCGACAGGGTGATACCCTGCCATGCTCTGGTTTTTGGGCTCTGTGTGTGCCACACCCTCGTTCCAAAGGGCAGGGCATGCATTTGTGGCCTGAGGAGATAATGTACCCAGGTTGTTCTCAGCCACAGCCCACACTGGTTAGTGGTGTGCTGAGACAGGCTTTGCTCCAAGCTTGATTCCAGTGTGGGGAAACCAATGGTGAGGTGAGTGCCCTGGACGGCCAACCTAGTGCTCTGTGCTGTTCATGTCTATCACTCCCCTTCACCAGCACCGAAAATGTGCTTCCTTCTGCCCCTGGTGCTGTGGAAGCTGTTCCCTCAGCTGCTGTGCTGCTGCAGACCAGAGTGCTGTAGATAGCCCTGGCTTCCACACTGACTATAAGGAACAAAGCAGGAAGCTCTCAAAAAAAATTTATTATCCACAAGTGGCAAACCTGTCCTTGCCAGTGGAGGCCTGGCTGAAGCTGGGAAGAAGGTGGGAGCCCAGGGGCTGCTCTGGCTCCACAGGCCCCAGTGCTGCAGCCCCCTGCCCCCTCTGGTGTTATGTCTGCAGGAACTGGGGCTGTACCCGGGCCACCTTCCGGAACTCCTTGGTGTGTGTCCGTGGGCACTGCATCTCGCACCAGCTGATGGGCACCATCTGCACCCCTGGGGACACAACATGTCAGGGCTGTTCCTTCCCAAACTTGCACTCCTCCATGGGGAGAGGGAGGCAACTGCATCAGCTGCCCTAAGGCAGGGATGAGGCAGCACTAGTTCATCCCAAACCCTGTCTCTGTCCCTACCTGCCTCACTGCGTGCCACCACCACGCCCAGCTCGTTCTCTGCTGTGCTCAGCAGGTAGTTGGACTGGGCATCCCCCAGGGAGATCTGGTTGGACAGGGGTTAAGGGAAAGACTTCCACAGGGGAGCTTGAGCCAACCCACTGTCCCTGAGGGGGAAGGATACAACTTTGGCCAGGACGATGTCACTGGGGCGGAAGCTCTTGTACACTTCTACCTGCACAGGAGAGAGCAGGCAATGCCACACAGCGCCAGGCTGCTGTCAGTGGGGGCCCCACAGGCAGAACCTGGGGGCAACGGGTATGGAATAGTTCCTGGCAGTGCCTCACTGACCTTATCCTTCTCTGTGGCTCGGATATCTTCTTTCCTGAAAAAGGAGATGGGGGGATCTGAGTGCCAATGAGCACAGACGACTCAACAGCCTGTGGCAGAAGCTGTCCCAGCCTCCCTGGGCACTCAGCGGGACCTGCTGGACACCAGCCCAGTGCTCAGGGCAGAGCTCCAGCTCAGGGCAGCCAGCTGCACTGCCCACCACAGCCTTCCTCCCCCTAAAGGGAGGGGATCTAACCTTTTCCCTACCGTATGGTGCCTCGGAAGGTGGATTTCAGCGGCGTGGAGCCAACATACAGGATGTGGACCTTGGCAAAGCGAGAGTTAATACTGCAGACCTGCATGTAGGAAAAGGGGACTCAGTGGTCCAGGCAGGGAAAGGGCAAGGAGCAGGCAGGGCTGCACGGGGAGCTCAGGTCTCACTTGGCCTCCACCCTGTCACCAAGCAATGGTGGGACACCTGGCAGCAAGCCAGGCGAGGAAGATTATACTTGTGCAATTTGAGGCACCAGAATAAGGCTGAGACCTGCAGTGATCCCAGTCCCTCTCCTGCCACCAGGAACATAAGAAAACTAATCCCTGGTCTGTGTCATCCTTTCTACAAGCTGCTTGAGGCACTGACCAGCATGTTCCCTGCCCCAGAAAAAGTCATGGAAGGAGAGCAAAGAAAATCGTCCCCTCAAGCCCACTTCAGCCTCAGGGCAGGTATCCCTCATGCCAATATTCACTTTCTTTCTGAGGGACTCAAGGGAGCCCCTGGGCTGCCCCTGCCCTGGTGGGAGTTGTACAGAGGGGACTAAGAAGCCCAGGGATTCCTCACCCCACCCTATCCGTGTGCAGGAACGAAGTTCAGTAGGAGCCAGAGTCGAGGCCCATGCAGTTTGTCAATGCAGCGCTCCAGTGCCCCACCTTGCATGTCACCACAGCCCCCACGTTGGGCAGGAGCTGGGACTCGCTGTCTCTCACCACCGACACCACGGGCAGCTGCAGGGCAAGACACGAGGGTCAGCACAGGATCACCAGCCGAACGCCATCGGAGTCCGACAGTCCATCGCAGCCCACCAGGGAAGCTGTGCAGCCTGGGGACACAGCACTCAGCCCTGGGGAGGAGCAGCCGTGCCGAGGCCGCGCTCACCTCGTTTTCCTCATTCTTTCTCTCCAGACAGCCCGCCAGCGAGGAGAAGATGAAGCCATGACGAGTGTAGGTGCCGCTGCCAGCCGTGGCCTCCTCCGTGCTGCACAGCCGCTCACCTGCGACACAGGGGCTCAGGGGCTGCCGGGGATCCGGGCCCGGACCGCTCCGGGCACAGCGCTCGCTCCCAGCCGGCCTAGTGCAGGGCATCCCCGGGACAAACTCCCCCGCACTGCCTCGTCCCCTGCTCCTCTCCTAGGCTACCGCGTCCCCTTCCCGGGCAGTAGCAGCCCCAGCCCCAGGAGCCCCGCACCGCCCCGGGCCGCACTCACCAGGGACGCAGTAGCGTGCGGGAGGCGCCATGCCCGCTGCCGACAGGGCATCACCAGAAAGCCCTCACCCTATTGGTTCCAGACTTCAAGGCTGCCCTGTAAGCTTCGCGGCTATTGGTTCTCGCCTACCCGGAGTGAGGCTTGCTGGGAACTGTAGTCCGGTGACGGCAGCCGGTGCTCCCGGCATGCCGCGCGCGGGCGCTGCCCGTGGGCCGGCGGGGCCCGGGCATGGAGGCGGCGGGCGGCGGGCCCAGGTCGGCGGCGCCGGGCGGGGGTGTCAGGGCCTTGCCAGAGGCTGTGGGCTTGTGGGGGCTGTGGCTGCCGTGGGGCTGGGCTGGCTGGGCGGTGATACAGAGGCGCTGTGGGGCGGGGAGCGCGGGGGCTAGCAGGCGATGGGGGATGCTCCGTGTGCTGTGGGGCAGGAGGGGCCTGTGCGGAGCTGGGAGACCGTGGAGTCTGTGGGGTCTGTGGCCATAGGGTGCGCTTAGGATGGGAGGCAGCGGGGGAATGCTGCTGATCTGGAGGGGCCGGGATGCTGCGGGGCAGAGGAGCTGGGGTTTCGGGGCTGGACGCGGTGGGGCTGCAGGCGTGGGCAGCCTCTGAGCATGGGGCTGAATGGCGGAGAGTGTCCTGGCGCTGTGGGGCTGGGCGCTGTGGAGCCACCGGAGGGTGCCACAGCGCTGCGCCTGGGTGTCCAGGCCTGGCAGGGGAAGGCCTCCTCTTTGCCTGGGCTGGGGCCAAATGCAAGGATCCCCATCCCCGGCTGTGAGGTTGGCAGTGCTCTGGTCTGTGCTGGGGGCTGCTGTCCCATTCCCCTGGGCTCGGTGCCCCGCGGGGATGTGGGGACGGCCATGGACAGGGCGAGGGCTGGATCCCAGTGCCCAGCTGGGCAGGGGAAAGTTTCGTGACTCTACTGGAGCCTCATGTCTGTGGTTGTGCTGCTGTCTTCAGGCAGCTGCCTGGGACAGTGGGTCTTGCTCTGGAGCAGGCTGGCTGCCTCCCCTGTGGGTTCTCTGCCCAGCAGCTGCTGCTGTTGTAGGTGAGGAAGCTTCTTGGGGAGCAGGAAGGTGCTGTGTCTTCGGAGGAAAGGGCTGACCTCAACATCTGCTTCTGGCAGTATTTTGTTTTTTACCACATTGACAGCAGAGGGATGTGCGCCACCAAAAAGCTGCATGTCAGGAAGTTGTTGCTCCACTTTGCACCTGCTGAGTGTCAAAGAAAAGCTCTTGGCAAACCAAAAGGGAAATGTGGAGAAAAGAGTGATGCAGTCATTTGCATATCCCACCTGTCCCATACCAGGGCAGGAGCCATGCCTGTGACCTGGAATGGGCTGCTGGGTCTGGGGTCCTCATATCCAGCACATCCCAACCTTGGGGTCAACCCCACATTCCTCAGGCAGGGTGGGGGAGAGCCCTGTCTCCTTTAGGCTCTGGATGCTGCAGCTTCTGCCCTCACCCTCCCTGTGCTCCCCAGGGGCTGTGTTGGTGGGCAGAGCAGTGCAGAGAGATGATCCTGCTGGATCATCTGAGCTCTGGCACCAGAGCCTGGCACCAGGCCAGGGCGAGTGCTTGGCCCAGGCTCAAAACGTGCCTTGGCAGGACCCTGGGGCAGCCTTGCTGCTTAATATTGATGGGTATTGCCTGCACGGGTGCCTGGGGGCCCCAGCCCTGCAGATCGTTTTCCCATGTGCTGGGCCAGATCGGGTTCCTCGTCACTCCCAGCAAAGCTCTCAGGCAGGACAAGGGGCTCAGCAGGCAGGGGACCACTGGCCAGGGGCTGTTCCTGGGCCTCTCATTTGCTGGTGTCTGGCACTGTTCAAGGATCCAGGCGAGGAGAAAGAGGAAGTGTTGGGACTCTTGGAGTGAGGTTGGGAGGGCAGCCTCTGCAACTTGGTCCAGAAGTTGAGGTGAAGGGAAGTAGCATCCTTCACTTTAAGGAGGTACTAGGGGAGGAGGGGTAATCCTTTACTGGCTCCTCCACATTTTCCTTGTGTGGATTCCCCTGTTCATGAACATGTTGGGAAGGGCTGAAATCATCCTGGAAATGGCCCAGCATGCTGGATGTTCATGCCTTCTCTGGTTTCCTTTGAGTCAGACTCTCCGTGTCACTCCCCCGGCCCCCTCCCCGCTGGGAAAGACGAGATGGGACCAGAGAGCACCTGAGCCCAGATGCTGAGGGGCCTGTGCCCCCTGCTCCGTGCAGAGAGACATCCCGGCGACAGCGGCCCCGCAGCCTGCGGGAGCTCAGCTTCTCCAGCTCGGCATCCGCATCCTCGGCAGCTCAGGGGGCTGCACTGCCAGCACCAGCGCGTCAGGGACGGCCAGGCAGCAGGGTGGCCTGCCCACGCCCAGCTCCTGTCCCCCCAGGCGTGGTGTGGCAGGGATGAGGAGCCGGCAGCGGATGTTTGCCGCCGTGATGCGCCTGCTGCTCAAGTGCCTGCGCCTGGGGCGGCGGCGGCGCTTCAGGCTGCTGCGGCAGCTGGAGCAGCTGTGGCACTACGGGCACCTCTGCCTCCGCTCCCTGCTCTACAACTCCTTCACCAACGGCGATGTGGTGCTTGACTCTCTCTTCGAGCCGGTGTACTGGCTGGTGGACCATGTCACCCGATGGTTTGGTGTGGTGAGTCCCCCTCTGGGGCACGGTGCACGTGGTGCTGGGGCAATGGGCTCAGGGCTGCCTGTGCTTCAGGCCGGAAGTGAGCTGGGACCTCAGTGTGTGGTTCAGATTGGTTTCCTCTGGCTCTGTCCTGCCTGTGCCTCTTCCCAGGCAGCAAGGGGCAGGTGCTGCCCACTCCAGTGACCAGGTTCCTTTCCTGTAGGTGTTTGTGGCACTGGTGATCGGGCTGACGAGCTCTATTGTGGCCATCGTGTACATCTGCCTGCTGCCCCTCATCCTGCAGACCTACACACCTGCCTGGATATGCTGGCACCTCGCCTATGGACACTGGAACCTCATCATGATTGTCTTCCACTACTACATGGCTATCACCACTTCACCTGGGCACCCACCACAGGTGGGGCACCAAGGGAGCTGCAGATGGTCACTGGGAACAGCCTGGTGATGTTGTTACAGGACGCCTCTAAACTGGGAAAGCTCGCCTGGGCAGTGCAGAGTGGGGAGGCAGTGGGGCAGCACAGAGGAGAGCAGGAGTGTGAGATGCAGCGTTTAAGATGCACAAATCTCTTCTGATCTGTGTACAGGCCAAGAACGACCTCACTGGTGTGTCCATCTGCAGGAAATGCATTGCCCCTAAGCCAGCTCGCACCCATCACTGCAGCATCTGCAACAGGTAGGACACCCTCCCTCTGCCTGGGGCAGCCTTTGGAACCCTGTTCCTCACCCCCTGCCTGCCCCAGTGTGAGACAGAGGCCCTTCTCCTCTGCTCTGCCCCCTCCTTGCCCTGTCGCTTGTAGCCTGTGGGTCTGGGGGGTGCCTGTCCCCTCCCAAGCACACCCCTTGTACTGGCTCTGACACTGGCACTGGTCTCCTCTCTCCCAGGTGTGTGCTGAAGATGGACCACCACTGCCGTATCCTTCTGCAGTACTAACCAGTGGCACACTCCTGGGGGGAACCAGCGCTGTTTCCCCCTTCTCTCCCAGTCCCTTCTCTCGAGGAGACAGCCAGCATAGGAATGGGTGATGGGAGCAGGGCCCAGAACTGCCCTCGTCCATGGGCTGGGTTTGGACCCATGGTCTGTTAGAGTTATGTACCTTTAACCCCAGAGGCAGCCTGGCTAAACAACTGTGTGGGCCACTACAACCACCGCTACTTCTTCTCTTTCTGCCTGTTCATGACCATGGGCTGCATTTACTGCAGCATCAGCGGCTGGGACATGTTCCGGGATGCCTACGCAGCCATTGAGGTGAGCAGCTTCTTCTGCCACGCACCAAGACTGCCTGGCTGCCCCAGGCTGAGCTTGCAGAGCAAGGCTGGGCCAGCCCCAGCCATATACTGACTGTGCTTCCCCTCTTCCTCCTCCTGCAAGGCCCCCAGCTGCTCTGGTCCTGTGGGGTGTGAGGGGAAGGGTCCCTGTCCCGCTCCTCTGAGACACATAACTGGTGCCCTGTTTTCCATCCCCCTAGAGAATGAAACTGCTTGAGAAGGAGAGACTGCAGGTGGCTGCCAACCAGGTGGGACATCCCTGCCCCCCAGCTGCTCCAGGCAGTGTGGAGCAGAGCTGCTGTGCAGGCTGGGTCCTGCTTGGGACTCCGTTCTCAAGGAGCACCCCACATCAGAACCAGCCCCCATGTTCATCTCACATGTCAGAGAGCTGGGGCTGGTCAGGCAGCTCTGCTGTGGACAATGCCTCCAGCAGCTTGGGGTCTGCCTCTGCCCCCAGCTTCCAGGAGCTTGGGTTGGTGACAGCTTCTTGGCATGCTCAGGCCATGGTCTCCTGGTGAAGCTGCAGCACTACATACACATCTCTCCATGACCACCAGCTGCAGTGTCCTGACCAGGCCCTTGGCTGCTCCCTGCCCCCTTACCTCCAGCCCACTGTTCCTTACACCTGTGCCAGCTCTGGGTGTTTGTCTGTCTGTCTCGTGGCTATCCCAGCTGCCTCCCCCTCACCTTGGCTGTTGCATTAGTTCCAGCTGCAGTCCTTTCTTGCTGTCCAAGAAGGGGAAGGATGCAGAGATCCCTGTCTGGCTTCAAGCTCTAAAGCAGTTTGGGTAATCCTCCCCATCTGGTCCTTTTTCAGACATACTACCAGACCCCACCACCCACCTTCACCTTCCGCCAGAGAGCTTTCCACAAGAGCGTGGTCTACCTCTGGGTCCTGTGCAGGTGAGGGGGCCCAGGGGCTGGGGAAAACAGAATGAAGCCTGTGACACTGCTTGCCATCTGCCTGCCTGTAGCTGGGCTTGCTCACTCTAGCACAGAGGTTGCTGCCCTGCCACCCTTTGGGCCACAGAGAAGGAGAGATTTTGTCTCGGTCACAGGAGATTAGAAAAGCTGACCCACTTGTGCAGCTGTGGGGAGGCAGCCTCAGCCCCCGCCAGCTGCAGTGCCAGGGAAGGAAGGACTGTGTTCCACCTGCTGTCCCTTGTCATACCTAGCTCGGTGGCACTGGCCCTGGGGGCCCTGACGCTGTGGCACGCTGCCCTCATTACTCGTGGGGAAACAAGCATCGAGCGGCACATCAACAGAAAGGAGAGGCAGAGACTGCAGAAGAAGGGCAAGGTGAGCAGAGCCCACAGCACGGGGACTGGCTGGGGCAGAGCCAGACGTGATGTGCCTCTCCCTGTCCTGCAGGTCTTCAGGAACCCCTACAGTTATGGCAGCTGGGATAACTGGAAGGTGTTCCTCGGTGTGGATGTGCCAAGGTAAAATCCTGGGGAAGCCCCTGCCTGAGAAGGTGGTGGCTCAGCAGCCCTTGGGGTTGTAGGGACAACAGGGGCTCTCCTCGGGCTGCTGGGGGAGAGGACAACAGTGAACATTGATCCACACTGCACTGGGCTTTGTAAGGTGTGGAAGATGTGGACGTCATTGGCCTTGTGCCTCAGGAGCCCTGTCTGGTGACAAGGTGGCCTGCCCAGCACACCTTTGCCAAGAGAATCTGAGCTGAGGAGCTCAGCAATTGTGGCAGCTCAGGATATGGCTCCTCAGAGCTGAGAAGCACCAAGACTTCACCTTTTGGCTGTGGCCTCACTTTCCCCACAGGCACTGGCTCACCCGTGTCCTGCTGCCCTCTCCTCACCTGCCCCACGGGACAGGCCTGAGCTGGGACCTGCCTCCGTGCATGACGGAGCAACGCGCGCCACTCCTGGCAATCTGAGGCCCTGTGCTCTGGAAATCCCTTCCTGCAGGCAGGGGAACCCACTCCACCACTGCAGCTTCCTTTGGCCAAAGTGCCTGGCAGAAGGCTGGCACATATCACTGACTGGAGCCAGGGCCATGGGGAACTCTTATGGACAGCGTTGGTGCCTGGACACCTGCCCTCTTGGCTCTTGGTGGCTGCAGGCAGCCCACGGGCAAGGTGGCAGAGCTGCTGCTCCCTGCTCCAGCTGGATGGTGCTGCCCTCATGAGCACAGGTACGGGCCAGCATTGGCCCAGCTCAGCTCTCTGAAGGGCTGGGCACAGAGGATGGCACCCCCAAGTGATCCCCGGGGAGTCTTTTTAGGACCATCTATTAAATACTGTTTTTTTTTAAGGGAGTCTGTTTTTGTTATCTTGTGGGGGACATGGACTTCTGGGGATGGGAGAAGAGGGAAAACAATTTTAAAAGAAGAGGAAGGGTCTATAACCAGCAGGATCTTAAGCAGCTGAACACAGAGAAGAGCACTGAGGACCCAGCCTGAGCTGCATGGAGACCCTCAGAGCATTATCAAAACAGATATATTTATTCTTCTGGTACATGGGTTGTCACACACCACACGTGTGCACACACCACACGTGTCCTCTCCACTCACATGTGGCAGGGGCTGTCCATCACTGTCCCTGGCTGCAGCAGAGGGTGGGCAAGCCACAAGCAGCATAGCTCCTTCCCCGCTGTGGGTGCTGGGAAGGGACTGCAGTGAGGGGTGCTGTCTGCTGGCCTGCACGCTCCAGCCCTAGCACTCAGGGCACTCCTGGGCTCTGAGGATCCAGAGGGTCCGTGGCATTTGGTCGGATGACTTGGTGGCTTAGCGAGGCGCCGGTCAGACTGTTGGTCAGCACAGGGAGGGGACACAGGGTGCTCACCTGCCTGGGCTCCCGAGCAGGAACCTGCAGGGACAGAGACGGTGCCATCAGCCACATCCCCTACACACTGGCACCCCCCCAGCAGCTACTTCCACATGCTCACCATTCTCCGCGTGCTGCCACTGCTTCCTTCCGCACCAGCCTCTTCTTGTCATCCAAAGGCTTGGCCAGTGCCCGGATAACTCGGCCCTTGTATGGGAGCAGCTGTAGGACAGAAGGGGCTCTTTGTGAGAGAAATGGATGCTGGCTGCCCCCAGGAGGTCTGGGAGCCCTGGCCCCTCTACATGCAGGAGCAGGCAGCAGGGTGCTGCAGAAGCACTTACCACTGTTGTGGGCAGACTGGTAAGGGCATGGGCACAGCGCAGGGCGGCGATGCGGACAGCCTGGAACAGACAGGGATGAGGGCAGCACAGGGGGCAGGAGAGAGGGGCACAGCAGGGAGGAAGGAGGGGGTGCACACACCATGGTGGGACTGGAGGTGAGGTTGAGGAACTTGGTGACCAGTGTGTCGACATGCAGGCTCATGATCTGGGGAGCTTCGAGCAGCAGTGGGTGGAGGCAGCTCAGTGTGGAGAGCTGTACTACACGATCTGAGCAGGACAGGGCCTCAAGCAGGAGGGAAAGCAGCTGCAGAGAGAGGGAGAACACAGTTACATGAGTAACCCCAAACCATGCACTCCACAATATCACAGCTCACCCTGCTTGCCACCCAGGCTGGCTCTTACCGTGGGCAGCTCTGTCACCAGCACAGGTTTGGGGAGGTGATTGAGCACATGGGACAGGCCCTTCAGGTAATTGGCCTTCACATCTGTGGAGAGCAGAGATGGTTACAAGCAGCCTGCAGAAGGAGGAGATGGTGGCTCAGGTCCCCTGGTTAAAGGGTCAGGAGTGGTGAGGCTGGGCTGGGGGTGGCACTCACCGGGGCCAGCCCCATGGAAGCCTCGCACCAGCTTGGGGACATTGTCAGTGAAGAAGCGCTGGCGGAACATGATGCGCACGTCAGCATGGCAGCCCTTGTGCAGCACGTCTGGGGACTCGGCCATGAGCAAGGAGAAGCCATCGGCTGTGGCAGGGCCCAGCTCTGTGTCACCCAGCAGGCCCAGCAGCTGCGAGGGAGACAGCCCTGAGACACAGTGCCCTGCTCCTGGGGGTGCCCAGCCAAACATGGAGGAGCAAGGCAGGTTTCTTAGACCACCCAGCCCCATTAGCACCTACCTTGTCTGTCAGGCAAGAGCTCAGGGGGTGGTAGCGCAGCACCAGGGCTTTGGTCACCTGTGCAGGTAGAACAGTCAGTGCCAGGCTGGGTCCCCCAGCCCCCCTGCCCCACTCATCCAGGACTGGCCTTACCCAGAGCAGCAGGGTGAGTGCCTGCGTTCGGCGGGGCCCCTCCGCCAGGCTGGGCTCCATCCTGTTCACTGCAAGCTGCAGGATTTCATCCAGCTGCTGCCCTGGGGATGGAAGGGACAAGCTGAGCCATTCCTCCTGTCAGCAGTGGGCAGGGACACCTGGCATCTGCCCCAGCCCCCTTACCTGCTGGGTGCTTGTTCACCAGCCCTGCAAAGCACTTGGCAGCTGTGGTGGCCGTGAAGGGACAGTTGGAGGAACAGCTCAATGCCAGCAGCTCCCGGAGCAGCCATTCCTGCTGAGGGATTGCCACCTGGAAGAGACACAACGTGTTATGGCCCAGGGCTGCAGCTGCTCCCTCAGTCTGTCCATGGAGCTTGGTGTGGACAGAGGCTGGAGGGTGCTTGGGCAGGGCTCCTCTCCACTGAACGCACATCGCGGGGCAAGGAGCAGACGAAGGCCATGAGGAGGGCGACCAGGCGTCTCTGTGCCTCCAAGTGCTCCCCATCCTGCAAGGGAACAACAGCGTCCATCTCATCACAGTCCTTGCTGCCAGCCTGTGCAAACATCCTCATTCTGGTGCCCCAGCCCCAACCAAACATACCCCAAAAGGCTGGAAGGAGCAGGGAAAACTGTTTTGGGGTAAGAAGGAGACATCTCCATCCAGAAAGAGGGGCACCACATGAGACACACTCTGGGCAGCCAGCCTAGGAAAAGACATTGTAGTGTGCTGCTCTGGAAGGGTCACCAGAGACCTCCCAGGAGGCACAGGGCCACCCTGTACAGACAGCAGCAGGGGGCATGCAGCCTGCTCCCTCCCCACAATGGAGCACCCAGCTGCCTGCCCCAGCTTCACTCACTCAGGGCTCAGGTGAGCGGTGGCAGCACTGATGACTGGAATCATGGCAGCCAGCACCTCTTCCTCCAGCAGTGCCTTGCCTGGCAGTGTATGGGTGCTCTCTGCAGGTAGTGAGAGGAATGGAACTTGCTGGAGCCTGCTGTTCAGAAGGAGGAGGCAGGCACAGCCCCCTGAATGCACACCAGAGTGGGGTAGGGCTCTGGGACAAGGGTGGGGAGCAGTGAAGCCCACTCCTGACAGCCATGGGTACCAAAAGGCATCAGCAGTGGCACTGACTGCAGGATCAGGGACCCCTGAGAGCCCAGGAGTTGCCTGTTCTCCCCTCTCCCAACTCCAGCCCTGCACTTACCTGGCATGGCTGCCTGCACAGCCATGGCCAGCAGGCACGGCACCACTGTCTGGTGGAAGTACCAGCAGCCCTCAGCATCCTGCTGGCACTGCAGGGCCACACGGTGCAGGCTCTGGCACACAGAGATCACGTCTTGGGTGTTCTTGGCCTCAGTCCCTGCAAGGCACAGTCACCACCAAGTCAATCAGCCTCAACAGCCAGCCCCCTGATCTGCACCAGGATCCTGGGACAATGCAGCTCTTCTGACTCCCACTCCACCCGTGGGATTCACAGGCCAGGTGTGGATTCCTTGTGACACTGCCATTCCAGCTCTCTCCCAGCCATCACCAGTAACAGGAAGCACCTACCCAGACGCTCTGTGGAGCTGCCTGCAGGAGCTCCATTACCTTTCTGCACCTTCTGGAGATGCTGTAGCAGGATGGGGACAGTGTCCTTCACGATGCTGGTGTGGGTGGACACAGCTGCCAGGGCCTGCAGGCAGCGCTGCTGCAAGGAGTGACGCTTGTGGTGGCTTTCCTCCCGCTCTGCAGAGGAAACACAGCTCAGAGGGGGACCTGGGGACACCCCAGCCAGGCACAGCAGGGCCCACAGCCTGCCAGGGTCGATGGGGTGAAGCAGCACAGCAGACCCAGCCCATGCCAGGCCCAAGGCACTCTGCCTGCTCTGCAGCTGGGCAGCTCCTTCCCACAAGGGTGGCCCTGGCCCCACACAGGCTGGCTGCCAGACCAGCCACAGCCTCCCCTGTGCCAGCACACAGTGCCTGTGCTGGGAAACCCCAAGGACAGCCACCAACCTACACCACACAACACAGCCCCACTGCCTGGCAGGAGCCCAATGGGGGTGGAAAAGGCTTTACCCCAAAACCAGTCACCACTCCTTTCCCAGCCCTACCTAACTGCAGCTCCTCTTCAAGCCTGGGTACCATGTGTCCAGAGAAAACCTTTGGGTAGGTGGGGGCCAGGGACCCAGCTGCCTCCATCGCTGCTTCACTGCCAGGGGGAAAGAGAATGGGAAAGGTGATGCAAGGACTGCAAATCCAGGGCTGCTTGTACACCAGCTGCACAGACCTGGCCAGAAGGTGTCTCCAGAACCCCACTTCTCAGCTGCCTTTTTCACCCCTCAGGTAGGCAGAGCAGAACCCCTGCTTTGACAGGCTCAACTTTGTTATTTCCAGCCCATGAATTGTCTGGTTTATTCCATGCAGTCTTCTTGTTCAGAGAGTTCCTGTGCCTTCCCTCAGACTACAGCAAAGCCACCCAGAGTGTGGGCATGATGCCAGCCCTCCCCTCACCTGCTCTGGGAATCCTCCTCATGCAAAGCAAGACGGATGAGGTGATCCACAACCAGCTCCAGATTAGAGGAAGACAGGAAGCCTGTAACAAGAGCCATAGAGGAATCCTACCCTTGGCCAAAGGCAAAGATGCTGGTGTGCTGGACACAATCCTTCCCCCTCATCCAGGCCAGCAGCAATGCAACAGCACACAAAATGCCAGAGATGAAAGGTGCCCAGCACAAACAGGCAAGAGAGAGACCAAATGTCCCTGGAGCTCATGACTTGGGTAGAACACACTGCTGCTACTCCTGTGCACTTACAGGCAGCAGGCAAGGATGTCCCAGCAGCCACCATGTCTCTCAGAACATGGTGACACCTCCCCCTGTCTCAAGGGAAAAAAGGCACCAACCTTGCAGGGAGCCCAGGACAGTCAGTGCCTTGATCCCAACCAGCTGCAGCTGCACACTGGGATCCAGCAGCGCCGAGAACACCACAGAACAAACTGGGGCTTGGTGCGACAGCAGAGGGCTCTCATCTGGAGAGAGGGGCAAGGAATCACTGCCAGTGTCTGGCTGTCACCACATAGCCACCATCACAGCACTTGACAGACACTTTCTGGGGTGCTGCTTTTGATACCCAATCATGCAGGGTCCCAGGGACATGGCAGGGGCTCACACATGCAGCCACACTGGCCAGTGAGTTCTCCTTGTGTGTCAGCATACAGGAAAGTGAGGTCAGAGCCAGGAGCTCCTGGGATGCAGATGCCTCCAGAGGGACCAGCCACCCTCACCTTCTTCCACATGTCCCCATTTCTGCTGCAACTCCAGGAAGCCTAGCAGCATTTCCAGGATTGTCCTCCTCTGGCTGCTCTGCAGGGACACAAAGGTGTAACCCAGATCACCGTCACTGCTGGGACAGAGCTGCACCTCAGCCCAGCACTGCAAGGCCACAGGGTGCCCATGGGGTCTCTGCCCACAGCCAGGGAAGGACATCCTCTCAGACACCCTGCTGTCCCAGGCCCCGTGGGTGCCCCTCACCTGCGTGTGCTTGGTGTACTGCTCCAGCAGCAGGGGCAGGACGCTGTGGCTGATGCGGTGGTAGGTGCGGAGGGAGGCGCCCGCTGCTGCCTGCAGGAGTTTGGCACTGGGCCACACCAGCTTCATGTCGGGCTCGCACAGATGGTGCCTGCAATCTGAGATAGGCTGGGCGTCAGCTGCTCCTCTGCCTCGCGTGCAGGGACACAGCTGATAGTGGGCTGGGACGTGCTGCCAGGGTGCAGCTCTGAGCTGCAGCACAGCCTCTCCAGCTGAGCAGCTTCCCACAGCTCCAAGCACGCAGAGTGCAGTTCCTGCAGAGATGGAAGCAGCTCAATCCCCTTATCCTCCCTTTCTGCAGCCAATTACCTTGGAGAAGCCAAATATTGCTGTGAGGACTAGAAAGAAAAGAGGCTTGAAAGAGAAGAGGAAGGCACATGTCTACCTAGGATGCTTTCAGGCCTGGCTGCATGGGGCAGGTCTGTTAGCTACCTTGCAGGATGCTGCTGAGGAAGGAGTCCAGCAGATCCTCAGAATCAGAGCTGAGCACGGAGCGGGAGAGGCAGGCAGAGAGAGCACGCAGTGCAGTCAAGCATTCCGTCTCAATCTTCTCACTCGCTGTCTGGAACACCTGCAGGAAAGGCCAAAGGATGAGCTGAGCTCCATTGCTGACAACAACCACGGGCTTCAGGCTCCCAATGCAGGCTGAAGGGCTCAGGCTCCTGCCTCACTTCCCATGTGATTTGCACATGCAGCATGGCACATTCAAGCCACATGGACATGCTGATAGGGCTGGCCTGTCCCCTCCACTTTTCACCTGGGGCAGTCCAAGGTCACAGGTGCGACTGCTGGGAGACACGGGGCCCACCTGGTCTGGCAGAGAACTCCTGCTCAGCAGAAGCCCAGCCCAGGTGGAGCCCTGCAGGACTCACCTCTCTGCGCAGGGATGACCAGAGGCTGGGAAGGAATTCCTGCAGCTCCTTCTGCCCATAGATGGCACAGCAGGCAGTCTGCAAGAGGAAGACAGGAGAAAGCATCACAGAGAAGCCAGTACCAGAAGGACACAGTGCGTGGACACTGCCCATCGTGGCAGGTTCATGCTGAGCTGCAGAAATCACTCAAGAAAAACAGGAAAGAGTGATGCAGGGCCAAACCAGGACTCTGGTAATTGTGGCTCTGCAAGAGTCTCTGGCTGGCAGGGAGACGGGCTCAGAAGTGGCTGGCAGCTGCTACTGCCACCAATCAGCTGTAGGCTGAAGGGAGTAGGGGATCTCTCCTTACCAGAGTCTGCAGCGAGTCAAGCTTGGCACTTTGCAGCTCTGAGTCCAACTTCTCAATAAGCAGAGGGAGAAGGAACTGCAGAGAGAAACACTTTCATCCAGCCCATCCCTTGTACCACCTTGTTCATGGCCCTGCAAGGCTGCAAGTTCAGCCTCTGCCAGGAGAGCAGAGGTGAAGGGGTACCTGCAATAGGCAGCCCCTTCCCAGGGTGTCAGTCAGCACCCTCCCCATGACCAGCCCCAGCAGGAGACAGGGCTGCCCAAGTGCAAGCTCCTGCTCCCAGTTTTCCCCATCACACAGAGCCACAGCAGGAGCTGCAGCACTATGAAAGGCAGCCTGTGCTAATGGAACAGTGAGGCGCACAAGAAACCCCAGGGAGCTTTGTACCTCAGCAAACTGAGTTGTAGAGGCCAGTACAGCCCGGAGGCTCAGGATCAGGTCTTCCCTCTGGATGCCATGAGGATCATTGGGGGGCTGGAAAGGAAGCAGAGAGCAGGTCACCCACCATTGAGGAAACATCTCAACCCAGCCATCAGCCAAAGCTGCATCACTTCATCTCCAGCAAGGCAGCAGCAGCACCAGTTGTGGCAGCTACTTTGGCACCTGCCTGTCAGCCTGGATACCACAGCTCACAGCTGAACACTGCCCAGCCAAGACCCTTGGCCACCCTCTCATCCCATTCCCTGGAGGGGACACAACCCCCTAAGAAAACACCAGAAAGTACAGGCTGTGGCACATGGCAGACTCACTCACAGGAGTAAAATCAACAGGGAAGTAGCAGGATGTAACTTCAAACAGCTCCTCCACAAAGGGACCTGCAGACAGAGGAGAGACGGGGTGAGCAAAGATACTGGGCAAAAAAGGCACAGCAGCTGTGTTCAGCACCCACAATAAGCCAGCTCTGCAGCTTTTAAAGCATGTTAAGGACCACCCCATGCCTAGTCAGACCCAAGAGCCATCCCTCCAACAGCTCAAAGAAAAGGGATATGTTTCCCAGTCAGCTCTGCATGGCAGGTTTAGGCTCACCCAGGTCATAGTCCTTGGCAATGAGATCATGCACAATCTGGAAGGCCACCAGCAGATTGCGGGGATCCTTCTCCCCATCCATGACCTGGATGAAGCCGAAGGTGAAGTTGGCACCCAGGCCTTTCAGCTCTGCAGAAAGAAGGAGCGTGAGGAGGTGCAGGACATCAGACCTTAAAACATGGCATTAAATCAGCCAAACTGCCCCAGCCTCACAGTCCTTTTCCAGGTCTCCCAAGCAGAGCCACAGAGCCCTTGGAGAAGGTGAAAGTGAGTAGTTTTCCCAGCCTCAACAATCCCAGAGTGGTTCTGGCATCTGGCCCCTCACCTTCCTCCCTGGTGCTCATGAAGTTGGTGATGATGCTGTAGACTGTGTGGCGGTCCAGCTGTAGCAAGGACTGAAGGGAGGAACAGACCAATCAAAACCATCCTCTACACATGGCAGCACAGCTACCCACTACCCCACATGCCCTTGAGAGAGAGCAGGACCCCCAGCAGCTCAGCTGCTGCTCCCTAGCACAGAGATGCCATTTATCACATGCAAGTGCACATGCCTATGCAATGGCACATGAACATGACTCTGTCCCATCACTGCATGAATGCACTATCAGTCACACCAGGGCCACACATGCTGCCCAAGGCACTGCCAGCAGAAACAATCTTATAGTGAGGAGAACTGGACTGGGGGCACTTAAACACAGAGAATGGGGCAAAAGGAAATAATTCCCCTAGGGCTGAGAAAAGAGAGGACAAGGGCCAAACAGGATTCTTGGCTGCTGTCTGTCTCTCACAGTCTCTCTTGCAGTGATCCAAGCTGTCTCTGAGCTCTGCAGAAGCACTACACTGTGCTAAATGGCCAGTCCTCAGGGCAGGAGGCCACTCCCAGACACACACAGAGCAGAGATCAATGACAGGAGGATAGAAAATCACATTGCTCACCTGCACATGTACCTCCTGGAAGATGGCTTTGAGCACAGACACTGCTAGCCCTGGGGACAGCACCTCACACATGCTCTGGGGACAGGAAGAGGAAAGCAAGAATAGAATACCATGATGGCAGCCACATAACACAGCTCTTGCCTCCATGCAGCAGCTGCCTGCAGAATCCTCTTCCACAAGAGGGAGAGCTCAACACTCCTTCCCCAGACAGAACAGGATAAGATGCCCAACATCTGTGCTGCTCCCCAGGGTGGCCAGGGAATCCTTACCACAGGGCAAGAAACCAAGGCAGTCTCCTGTCCCTGGCTCCTCCACAAGAAGCACAGCAGAAGAGAGGAGACAGGGCAATGTTGCCAGATGGGCTGACAGCCCAGCCAGACCCTGCTTGACAAAGTGCTCCAGCCCATACCCAGGTGTTGCACCTCCCTGGCACTGCTGGGGGATATAGCCCAGCACTGTGGGCTGGGGGTGTGAGCTCACCAGTGCCCGGAGTCCCTGCAGCACCGAGGGAATCACCAGGTGATTGTCTTGCAGCCGGCTCTCATAGAACAGGACCAGGTGCAGCACTGTCAGAAACAGACCCCAATGTGTTTTAGCCCTAGGAAACACAGCTGCTGGCTGCTGGCCCCAGCTCAACCACAAACTGATGGACTAAGAGTGAGCACATCTTGCACTGGTGAACAGGACAAACTGCTGCTGTTGGGTGCACCCACCTGGCTCCAACACCTTTGCCCTCCTCTTGTAAGCAGCCCACGCGTAATGGCAGCAGGGCAACAGCACCTCTGGCTGCTGCAGAGGTGCAGGAGCTACCCAAGAGGCGTTTGCCCTGGCCTGTCCTGACATGTGGATGCAGACACCAGCAGCAGAGTGGCAGTCTGCTCAGCAGAGGCTGGAGGATGTCATGGGGTGGGGTACAGAGCTGGGGCAGGAGTTCTGGCTTCCTCCAGCTCAGCTCCACAACACATTCCTGGCCCCTGAGTCACGGCCACGGGCGCCTGCACACCCCAGCCCTGGGGAGTGGCAGCAGGAAGCAGACTGGAAGAGCCGGCTAGCAGCATCCTGTGCCCACAGCTGCTGCAGAAACTCAGCCCCCCAGGAGGCAGCCTGACGCAGCACTTGAGAAATTACCTGCGTGAGCAGGGACACGAGGCTCTAACACAGCTCACTCCCCTTGCTCAATTGCCCTGAGTCTCTTTTCTCCTTCAAGTATCCCCACTGAACCTCCCCACCTCTGGCTGCCCCTCCAGAGCACCCCAGTTCCCTTCAGTCATCACACCTGTCTCCAGCTACTGCAGCAGACAAGGTTCTATGCACAGCTGCTCTCAGCCCTGCCTGGCTGCAGCCAGAGAGCCAAATTCCAAGGACTAAGCATCTTTTACTTCCATCCTCCCCTTCCTCCACCTTACTTACTAGCTAGGCCCTCTGTCTAGCCAGCTTGCTGGCATAAGTTAAGCTTCTCATTTGCAAGGCCTTCAAGCCCAAGCCAAAGCTTGTTAGCACTTACTGGTTTTCCCTGCTGCCAGCCAGCTGCTAATGGGGCATTTAACAGGGGCAGACCTTCTCCTTGCCTCCATGAACAGGGCATCTTCCCCTCCCCACCCCAGTGCCCCAGTCCATTCCCATCCTTACACTGATCTCCCCTCCTCCCCAGGGTTCCTCCTGCGTTAAGCTGGTCAGGCTGCAGGGCTGCAGTGTGATTTGGTGTGTGAAGGACAGTGTTCCTGCTCTGAGTCACCACCCAAGGATTCTGACATACAGATATATCCCCAATGTGTCCCACGTGGCGCTGAGCACACCTTGGTGTGCAACACCCACACACTGTCAGGGGCCCCGGCTGTCCAGCAATTTGGTGTAGTGACCTGAATTGTGTGGTGAGTTTGGCAAAAAGGCTGCAGCACAAAGCTTTGTGGACTTTGGACTTTGACTCTTAGAGACATGTACAAGGTTGTCACAGTGTTAAATCAATCCCTTTGCCAACTGCAAGACAGACATTTTAATAGCACAGGCTTTGTCCCCAGCCAGACACTCAAGGGCCAGGAAAGCCCTTACCTTCCTTCTCCTGGAGCAGGGAGTAACACTGGAGCAGGACTTGCGACAACAGCTGGATGCCTCGCCCTCGCATCCGAGGATCTGTGTTCTCCAGGGAAAACCTAGGCCAGGAGGGGAGAAAGCCCAAGAAGCCTCTTGTGAGCAGGTACATCAAGCAGGAAGCACATCCTGAGCAGGCACAAAACCAAAGAGGTGTCCCTCTGTGGGCCTGACCACGCCTGACTTGCTGGCAGAGTGGAAACAGACTCCTCTCCCCCTGTCTGTGCTGCATGTGTGCACTCAGCTCCAGGACCATGCAGAAAGAAATCCAAGTTCTCAAGTCAGAGCACAGAAAATGCTATTGCACCATGCTCCCAAAATCACAAGGGTCAAAAAGGATAAAGCCTCTTACAGTGAGGCACACCCAGCCCCCAGCTTGGGAGAAATGAGCCTAGGCCATGACAGTTTGGACACAAAAGCAGAAGCTGAGAGCCAGCCAACTTGTGACATGGTGTTGTGCAGCTGTGTCCTCAGGCAGCTCCTGCTGGGGACAGCCCCAGCTGAAAAGTGCCCTGCAGCATGCTGCCTGTCACAACACCTCTCCTCTGTCCTGGGAGAGCATCAGGAGCTGCTCTGGCCTTGCTCTGTCCCAAAGAGCTCCCACATCCAGGGAGGGCAAAGCACTGCTCAAGCCCCACGCTGTGAGCAGACAACATCCTGTCCACTGCCATGTGTCATCCAGTGCTGAAGCTCATCCTGGATGAGCACACTTGTCCTTCTCACTCTGCCTCCTTCTGGGAATGTCCCCTGCAAGGCCCTTACCCAACGTATAACTTGCATAAGGCTTTTCTTACCCCAGGGCTTCCACAAGCTGCAGCACCGTCCACCTTCCATCCTTCACCCCTGGAGAAAGGAGGTAAAGAGAGTGAACCAGAGAGATCATGCAGGCATGTTGCTGGAGATGGGTGCTGGGACACATCCCAGCACTGCCCTGGGAATAGCCAGTCAGTGCTGCCTCCTCACCAAGCACCAAAGGAGCCATGTGCACTCAGCTGGTGGGGCTGCCTCCAGCCCTGCCTGCAAACACCTCTGAGACTGAGAGCTGAGAGGAGACAGCCAGGGGAGAGCTTGCCTGCACTTTGCCTCACCCTCTCCCTGCAGCATGGCTGTATGTGTGGCTCCTAAGAGAAGTCTTGCTGTGTTCCAGTTCTCTGAGATACTAAAACCCCCTTTTCCAATGTGAGCATGCTGTGAGGAGACAGAGGGCAGCTCTCCAGGTGCTTCCTGAGGGAGAACTGGCTGAACAAGCAGTGCAGACACTAGTGACCACTCAGCTTCCCACCTTGGCTCCATCACCTCCATGCTGTGCAAGAACTGCACTCTTTCCAAGATGGAGGGCACAGAGAAAGGCAGTTTTGTGGACAGAGGAAGATAAAATGCTGGGATTCCTGGAGTCTATTTCCAACTCTGACTCAAGATTCCCTGCCAGGTTGCCTCATTCACCTATGGCCTCTGTACTCTTGCAATTCAACTGGGGGAAGAGTCACTCCTCAGGATGCTTTGGTAAGGACCTGCTTGCTGCACCTTACAAGAACCTTGGCAGAAGGGCAGGTTCTCCATTCCTGCCACCCATTGCCAATGTGGCACCTCCCCAGAAGGAAAGCTCTGTGTACACTCTCTGCTCAGACATATGCTGGCAGGCATGGGACTGCCTTCCTTCAGACCCCTAACCTGCAGACAGGTGTCCAGTGACATTGCTGGAAAACAAGCAGCACCCCTCACTTTCTGCCTGGACAAAACAGCATTCCCATTAAAAAAAACCCAAATCATCTGGCAGTCACTGAGACTGAGTGTCTTTGCCCAGGGGCACTTCTGGGCACTCTGGAGGGATCTGCTCACCTCTCTGCCCTGCTGAACCTACATGACTGACAGGGCACTCACCCTCTGAGAAGCCCAAAGGTTTCATTATGGGCTTTCCCAGGCCTTGTTCCAGCTAGTGTCTCCTGCTGCTGCAAGCCTTTACTGTCCCTTCCTAAGCAGTTAATTCCAGTATTAAGACACACAGTTCATCACAGAGCTGTCTCTAGGGATGGGATGACAGTGTTTTCTGACAGTGTGTTCTGACAGCAGGCAGTCCTGACTCCAGAGACAGAGCTTTCAGTCCTGCCTGGCGCAGCAGGGAGAGGGAGCCTGAGCTGAGAAACAGAACAGATAAGGGGAGCTGTGTGGAAAAAGAGCCCAGCAAGTCTTGGAATTGACGGGCACAGACTGAAAAGGGGGCACCCTCAGGGACAGCCATGACGTGCTGGCAAAATTTCCTGCAGAAAAACAACAGTGAAACAGCAAGCAGATGCTTTGCATCAGGCAAAACAGAGTGGGCTGCAGAGGGAGCTTGGAGGGCCTCTCCACATCCAGCATCCCAGTGTCTCACTCTGCAAGCTCACGAAGAGCCCTTGTGCTTCTGCACCATCATAGAAAAAGTCTGAGACAAATGCCATCTCTGTGGCCAGGTGCTCTGCCTCTCTGTCTGCAGAGACTGAAAGCAGCTCTACACAAAGCTTCTGGCTCCCTACTCAACAGGAAAGAGCTGCAGTGTGATGGCCAAAGCACAGTCAGGTACTGATACACCCTGAGGTCAGCAGCTCCTTTGCTCAGCTCAGCAAGGGAGCTCCCTGTGCTCTCAGGGACCCCGGTGTGACCAGCTTTGCTTTGCCTCATACAGTGTGGCCACCCCTCCCTGGCACAGCCTGTGAGTGTGGGGTGCCCGTGGCCAGCACAGCTCATTGGAGCTGCCTCATCAGCACAGCAGGCACAGTGGTGAGCCCTGAAACTGCTGCCTCCACATCTGGCAGCAGCACATATGCCCCAAGGTTAATCAGGCACCTTGAATCCCTCTACCAGGAGGGGCTGCCTTGGTATTCTGGCATTCCTGTAGCTCCCAGAGACTTAGCAGAAGGAAGCCATTCACCCTGTGCTGGACTGCTACTCTGAACCAAGCTGCTCTCTTTCCTGACAGGTCTCTCCCTCTTTCAGTGTCCTTCTAGGTATTAGTCCCTTCTGAAGGACTTCATTCTTGTTTCCCCCACACCTTCAAAATGTGAGCACAACATTCACAGGGAATGTGTAATGGATTCTGTAACAGCAGTAGCCTTCTCTCCCCATGTTTTAAGATGAATTCATGTTTTAGGATGAATTTAAGATGAACTCCTCCTGCCACCCACTGACCCATGCAGCCCAACCTGCCTGTGACAGCACCAAGGCCTTCAGGCCACTTGCCAAGTTACGCTCATTTTAGTCCTTAGCAACAAACTGGCGAAGCTCAGTGTGGCTGTAACAGCAATTGCACAATGGCCGTGAGCTTAGAAAAGACCTCCCTATCTTTTTGCTCAAGGATACACAATGCAATTTAATCCTTTCTGATGTGTGGTGGTTCTGTACGAGGTCAGGGGGGCTCAAGGACGCTTGCCAGCACCACTGTTTGTGAAGGGGGTCTTGTCACAAGAGCCACACGGCTGAAAAGGGCTGGGAGGAGCAATTTTCTTCGTACGTCTTACAACAGACAAAGCTTTCTCCAGACACTTCTCTAACATGACATCAGGTGACAACAGCAGTTGTCAGGTTATCCTTCCCCACGTACATCCCAAATATGTCAGAGACTGTGTAACCCCTCTGCACCATCTTGAATGTCACATAGCTTAGAGAATTCTTCCCAATTTCCCTGGCATTTTCTTCACTCTGTGTTACATAGGCCACTGGGTTTCCTTTCTGTTTTGCCAGCTCATCTCATTACCAAGACACTACATAGCAGTTCACAAACCATCAGGCCTCAGGAAAGGTTCTAAAAGGTACCTGTCTGTGTAATGTAACATACACAGAACAGCCCCTCTCGGCTCTCCGAGCTCCTTCCCAAAACATGCTGAAGCCACTGCCTACACACACAAAAATATCACCTTATCCTTAGAAAGCCACATTCCTGAAGCTGTAACTTCCCTAATGCAACAAAGTCACCCAATTGCTGTTCGAAGGAGAAGGATAAATTATCTGACAAAATCAAATACCAAAGTGTAGCCAGAAACCACAGAGGGTAGTCTGCAACTGTCACCTGCCACAGTCCCTCAGCAAGGCCATGAGCTCGCGTCCCACGGCCGATTTCTCTGCCACGTACACGTGCCTCGCTCCTGGAGCCCCCGACCCTCGCGGCTGTCCCGCTCCTACCGCGCACCTCCTGCAGCTCCGACCTGCAGGCCCTACCCTCCCCTTTCCCACGTGCCCTGCCCGCACGGCAGCCCCACAACCCAAAGACACGCTCTGTCCACACCCTACCCTACCCTACCCTGCCCTGCCCGCAGCCCCACGCTTCCTCCCAAACCCCTCCCCACGCAGCCACGACCCGCCCGTGCCCACGCCCGCTCCAGGCCCCGCCGCCGTGCCCACGCCCAGTCCCGCCCCGCCCCGCCCCCGCGCGGTACCTGCCGCCACCTCCGCAGCACGGCCGTCCTGCTGCCCGGACACAAAGTCCCGCACGGAGGCGGCGAGAGCCTCCGCCCCGGCGGCCGCCATGACACCCGCGCGCAGGGCCGCGGCCCGGCCCCCGCACCCCGCCTGCGCCTGCGCGGGGGCGGTGCCGGCGGTCACGTGTGCCTGGGGGGCGGGGCGGCCCCGCGCGCACACCGGGCCCCGCGCGCACGGGCGGGCGCAGCCCCGATGCCGAGCGCCGCCGGTCGGCCCCGCCATGGGCGGCTGCGTAGGGCGGCAGCGCCGGGAGCGGCCCGCCGCCGGCGGCAACACTCGCAAGCGAGCAGGTGAGCGGGGGTCGTCCGGGCTGGGCACCCCCGCGATCGCGGGCACTGGGGCGGGGGGTCCCGCGTCCTCCTGGGGGCGGCGCGGGAGGAACGTGGGCACCGGAGGGGCACAGTTCGCTATGGGACAGCTCCCCCCTTGCACAATCCCGGAACCGCTCTGTGCCCTCGGGGTTCCCGGACCGGTGCGCGGCCTCGGGAGCGGACAGGAACCGCGGCTCCTGTCCCAGTGCCCCGGAGGCTGTGCGGGGTGAGGCTGCTCGTCTAGCCGAGCCCTGCCGGTTCCCGGCTCCTCCCGGGAAGTGCTGTCCTGGCAGGACTGCAGGGTGGCGGATGCCCCGCTCCGGGCTCGGCAGCGTGCGCGGCGCGGCGCGTCCTGCGAACGGCCGGGTCCTGCCGCTCGCGGTCCGGGCTGTCCCGTACACCGGCGGGCGCCGCCGCCTCCGCGCTGCCCCGGGGCTCCGGGAGGTGCGGCCGGGGCAGGGAGCGGCTGCGCCGGTCCTGAGAGCGGCGGTGGGGCTGGTGCGACCCACCGGAGTTACCGGTAGCCGAACCCCCGGGTGCCGTGAGGCGCTTCCCCGTGATGCCATGCCGGAGGGTGCCGGAGGCCGCGGGGATGGGTACGGCGGAGTTTTGGCGGAGAAGCCGTGGGCTGGTAGGATGAATCACGCCTTTCCCTTGCCGCCTCCCCGGCCGGTGCCGTCGCAGCCGGTAATTACCGTGTTTATGGCAGAGCGGTAGTGGGCGGCGGAGAGGAGGGGCAGGAAGCGTGTGCTCGGGACGGGACGCCCCGGCCCCCGCCCGCAGCTGGGATCAGGGAGCGAGGGAAGGGCGCTTTCCGTGGGACGGGGCTCGCCGCTCCGGCAGAACGTGCGGGGGGCCGTGGCTGCCGGGCCAGGCTGTGCCCGTGCCGTGGGCAGCCGTCCCTGCCGTGCGCGGCTCCCGGTGTGCCAGCCAGCCCCGGGGGTGCCCTACTGGTATGGACTGGGGTGATGGCTGCCCCACCCCGACTCACCTTGCCCCCCAGGATTGCCCTCTTGAGGGTATCGGTGAGGCCTGGGGTTCCTGGCTGACTGTTCCCTCAGCTTGGTGGGATGCAGGACCATTGTCATTGCCTTGTGGCTCAGGCTGCTGTGATGGGGGTGATGTCAGATCCCAACATCTGGATTTGTGTGATCCCCTCCCGTGCCAGGTAACAGCTGGCTGCAGAGCCTGTGTCTCCATCCCCACTTGCTCTGCTGGGATGGCTCATGGTCCCTTCCTGGTATACTGCTGGAGTCGCTGCTGCTGCTTTCTTCCAGTGTGTGCCTTCCTGGGGGAGCAGGGCTGTCCCTTGTGCCAGGTGCCCTGCCTGGTTCCTGCCTTTTGGTTCCACCAGCCCATGGGAGCTGCTCAGCAGCTGGTGGGGGATGAAGCAAGGCTACAGCTGCTAAGGGACATGCCCTGTGCCAGCAGGTCCCAGTACACGAGGACCTACCATCAGTGGGGAGGGGGGCTCTGCCTGCTCACCCCTGCTGCCACAGGGGCCCTGCTAAGCTGCCCACCTGCCTGGCCAGCTCCTGCCCTGGCTGGGGCTTGTTGTGACCCCCTGTGGAAGGGTCCTTTGAGGACTCCCAGCAGCAGGTGACAGCATTGTCCCTGGGGTGAGCAGCTTACCACAGCAGGAGCTGGGGATGCCTGTGGCATGCGGCATCCCAGCCCTGCCTGGCTCGGGAGTGGACCAGCCAGCACTGCTGGCAGCAGTGGTGTGTGCCTTCTGGCTGACATCTTCTCTGGGGCCCCCAGGACCTGTCAGCTGGGGCTGCCTAAGGCTCCTGCAGGCAGGGAAGCCTTTGGGTCACATCCTCCTGCCTGGGGGTCCCTCAGCAGGGCACCGTGGGGGCTGAGCCACGGGCAGGGTGCTGCAGGCACAGGGCAGGAGGAGCAGGCTGCCAGCCAGATCCTGTTGGCTTGAGGCCGGGCACAGCGAGCGGATGGACCTGTCTGGTGGTGCTGCCGTGGAGAGTTGCACAAGGGGCTAGGAATAGAGCAGCAGGAGGTGATTAGAAGGTGCAGGCCCAGCTGGGTGGTAGCAATAAATAGACTAGGCTTAAGCCCCTGCCTACCTGGGCAAGGCTGCTGGGCATGTCTGTACACACGAGGCAGCCACAGCCTGTCCCTGCTCCCTGCCACAGCCAACCCCCCCCCACCAGCTCCAGTCCTGCTGCTCTCCTGGGCCAGCCTCTTCCCTTTGTTGCAAGCAGAGCTGGGGGAATGGTGCTGACTGGGAGTGCTGGCCAGGAGTCCTGGCTGTGAGAATATGAGCCCCAGCCTGGCGGCCACAGCAGTATGGGGACATGATCCCAGACATGTCCTTCAGGCTGGCTGTGGACACTTCTCCGCTGCCCTCCTGGGGCAGGTGTTGCCTCTGACCTTGCCGTGTCCTGTGGTGCTGTAAATCCCTGTGGCCCAGCACGGTGACTGCTGAATCGGCAGTGCTGGCTGCAGCCGGCTGCCCTTGCTGCTCCGGGGATGTGAGCAGGATGCTGCCTGCCAGGGATGCTCAGTGCCCAGCCCCGGGGTAGCTGAGCCCCTGGGGACCCCTGAGGTGGGTGCTGCTGCGAGGCAGATGCCATGCTGGTTCCAGTGGTCTTGGGCAAGGTGAGGCAGGGCTGGTACAGTTGAAAAGGTCCTGTAGTGCTGTGTGTCAGCACACACTTGCTCAGGAGCAGCTGCCTGGGGAACTTGGCTCAGCCACAGCTGGCGGTGGTGGCTGTCTCCAGTGGCTGGGGTGTGTGGCATCACCTTGCCTGGCAGGTCGCTGTGTGGGCACAGGCATCTTCCTGCCCAGCTGGAGCCTCACTTTCCCCTCATCCTGTCCCCATAGGAGGGGCGCTGCCTGGCCAGCTCAGGGAGGGGGGTGGCAGGAAGGAGCTGTTATCATTCATTGTCCCCAGCTCAGCTGGGAGTGACAACAACTCCTTCCTGCCCCACATGTCCGGCCTGGCTGTGGGACCGGCGGGACAGGGCTGTTCCCACAGGGCCACAGCCCAGTGTAGGGAGGGCTTGGTGATCTGGGACTGGCATTGGGGTGGCTCAGATCCCTTGGCAGTGCTGGCTGCTGAAGGTCTGTGGGGATGTGGCTAGGGGCTGTTTGGGGAAAGCCAGCTCAGTTCAGCCCGTTGCTGGGGCACCTGCAGTCTGGCAGCGATGCCCTCTGTGCCCCTGGTGCCCAGGATGCTGTGTGCCTGCTGCCCTGCCTGCAGCTGGTCCCTGTCATCCCAGGGTGGGCAGAGGGGACAGTGAAGTCCTGACCCCCCTTTGCTGCAGCTCAGCCTTTATAATCCCCTTCTCGTTCCGACTCACCAGCTTATTTCCTGGCTAATTCCCCAAGCTATAAATACTGCGCTGCCTCAGAGGGCCCCGAGGCCCTGTGGCTACCCTAAGGGACAGTGGCTGGTCCCCCAAGCAAGGAAGCAAGAGCCCTTGTCCCCCCTGGGGGCAAAGGGTGTCACTTGGGGGAGCAACTGCCATAGGGCCAGTGGGATCTTCGGCCAGGCTTGCTTAGGCCAGTTACCCCTGGCTACATTGGGGGCTGTTGTTCACTGGACAGGGTGATTCCTCAGACCCTTGCTGAAGTGCAGGAGGTCTCCAGGAAGAACCTGTGGTTGTGGGGAGGTGGGGGGCTCAGGACCTGAGGGGAAACCCTGTCCTTTGGCTGAGTATCCCCCTGTCTGCAGGCCGCAATGAGCCCCTGAAGAAGGAGTGTCCCAAGTGGAAGAGTGACTACCCCATGACAGACGGGCAGCTGCGCAGCAAGCGGGACGAGTTTTGGGACACAGCACCAGCCTTTGAAGGCCGCAAGGAGATCTGGGATGCCCTGAAGGCAGCTGCCTATGCTGTAGAAGCCAATGACCACAGCCTGGCCCAGGCCATCCTCGATGGAGCCAGCATCACCCTGCCCCATGGTGAGGGTCAGCACTGGGGGTTTGGGTGGGGTGTGTGCTGAATGTTCCATATCTGGGCACTTGGGGTCCCAGGCTGGAGTAGAAAGGGGCTCCCACCTGTCATCCAGAGCCAAGGGGAGAAACGCAGGCTGTGCCATGCTGCTTGAGGTGGCCCTGTCCCCATCTGAGTGGTCCATGGGGATGCCCACCCTTAGCATCTTATCCTGCTGTCCCCAGGGTCCCTGACGGAGTGCTATGATGAGCTGGGCAACCGGTACCAGCTGCCCGTCTACTGCCTGGCACCCCCGGTCAACCTGATCCTGGAGCGGAGCGAGGAGGAGGCAGTGGAGCCGGCCGAGCCGCCGCCCCACGCCCGGCGGGAGTTCACGCTCAAGGTGCGCCTCTCCACTGGCAAGGACCTGCGCCTCAGTGCCAGCATGAGCGACACCATCGGGCAGCTGAAGAAGCAGCTGCAGGCGCAGGAGGGCATTGACCTGGCCTGGCAGCGCTGGTTCTTCTCAGGCAAGCTGCTCACCGACCGCACGCGACTGCAGGAGACCAAGATCCAGAAGGATTTTGTTGTGCAAGTGATTGTCAACCAGCCCCTTGCACCCAGGAACTGAGCCACCCCCTGCTGGTTGAGGGGAGAGGGCAGGGGGCTGGGGGATGTGGTACCTCTGGGAGTTCCCTGTGCTGTGTTCTGGCCCATCTGGAGCTGCTCCTGCTCCCCCCTGAGGCTGCCACACAGGTGACCCCCCAGGAAGGTGTGCATGGGGCTGTGCCACCACAGTGGCTCCCCTTGGCCGGGGACACGGGCAGGCGCCGTGTTTGCTGAAGGAGGTTCAAGACCAAACGTCTCTGGGGCTGGGGCTCCTCTGCCAGGCTGTGCCGGCAGGGAGAGGCTGTGACCCACTGGGCTCTGGCTTCCCCCTGGCCTGGAGACCCGTGGGGTGCTGGGCTGGGTGGAGATGTCTCCCCTCTGTACATAGTCTGTATTTATCAATAAAGCCTTTTCATCCTTTCTCTGGCCTTGGGGACAGGCTGGAGGGGGCTGTGACCCATAGCCATTGGTGCTCCCTGTGCCTGTCCTGTATCTGCTCCCATGTCAGAATGGGCACAAGGTGGTCAAGGGTAGCCTGGACACCCTGGCTCTGCTCCCTAGTGCCACCCTGAGCCTGTCCTGCCAGCCCTAGCTGTTTGCTTGCCAGGACCCTTCCCCTGCATTGTCCCATTGTCATCCCAGCTGCTTCTTAGTGTGGGGTCACCACCTCCCTTTCCTGGTGCTTCCCCTCTGGAGGTTTAAGCTTGTGTCTGCCCTTGCGCTAGGTGGGACAGTCCATGGAGGGGAACAGTGCAAGACTACCTTTACAGCCACCATGGCCTGTCACACCCATGGGACAGGGCACCCCAGGATGGCCCTGGGAGCTGCCCAGGAGGGTGACAATGACGTGTAGCTGTCCGTCCCTCCCCCAGGTCCTGTGCTGGTGGATGGTGCCCAGCGCATTAACTGTCCCTGCACAAGGCAGTGTTTGCCTCACCTTACAAGGGGGGAGTTCTCAGGAGGGTTGAACAATGTTCCTGCTGCCGGGAATAGCTGCCAGCTCTGCCTGTTGGCCCCACGTGAGGCCACTCCTGCTGCCAGCCTGCCATGTACTGTGGGGGAGCCAGGCAGCCTCGGGGACCCTGGCAGAGCTGCTCAGAATGTTCCACACCTGAGGTCATCCTCTAAAGCAGCACACAGGGGCCATGACTCCTGGCATCCCCTGCTGCCTGCTGCTGCTGAGAGACTTGAGAGGACCCATTGCCTCCCTTTGGGGTGGGCAGGCCCCCATACTGCCCAAGGGGCCAGGGAACCTCAGGCAATGTTGGTGGCTGCTGCAGCATCTGACTGGACAGAGATGGGAGCATCTTGCTTGCCCAAGGTGGGTGCCACAGGCATAGGTGCCACATGCCTATGGGATGACCCTGGATCATGTCCCTGTAGTGCTGAGCCTCTCTTGACTGGCTGTCACAGGTTCTGCACACCGCAGCTCCCCGTAACAAGCACAGATGTCCTGGTCAACCCAGGGTGTGTGTGGGGGGGCCTCTTTAGGAGAGTGTGTGGCTGGAGAGGTGAGTCAGGGCCAGAAAGCAGGAGGGTGAGCTCATGGCAAAGCTGCCCCAGTCATGTGGAGCAGCCACAGCTGTCAGTGCCCTTGGGCTGTGGGACAGAGGGACCAGCAGCATAAAGCCCCACAGCCAGCAAAGCCGCCGGCAGCACCGGGACACAGGATTGGGAACTCCCTGCCCCTGGTAGCAAGAAGAAGAGGATACATCCAGAGCACAGGACTGTGCACTGCAGGCAGACATGGAGCTGGATGTGGAACGGGCCAAGGAGCTCATCGAGCAGAAGCTGGCAGAAGAGGAGAAGGAGGAGGTGGGTCCACAGGGCAGGGGAGCCTTCCTGGGCTGTAGGAACCCCCATTGTACTCTGTCCATCCTTAGGCACTCAGATGTGAGGAGGCTGGCACCGACCTTGCCATCCTGGGGGATATATGAAGGTGTCCAAGGGCTCTCAGGGGGATTAAGTTCCCAACCCAGCAGCTCTAGCCCATGGGGCAGGACTGAGCAGCCAGCAGGTGTCCAGCTTACCAAGCAGGGTGGGCGGGCAAGCCCAAGGGCTGCCAAGCACCCTGCAGACCTCAGCGGCGAGTGAAGCCATGCCCAGAGCCACCTTCCCCAGCAGGCTGAGGATGGAGGCAGTGGGGCTGCTCTGTGCCCAGACAAGACCATGCAGCACCCGCTGTGCCTGTGCAGAAACTCAGAGGGGATGGAGCACAGGAGCCGCCGGCCGTGGAGCGGATGAACACACCTGAGCTGGAGGAGGAGAAACGCCGCGGGCCCAGGAACTGGGGCCTTGAGGCCATCAAGGTGAGTGGGCTGGGCTGCAGGCTGGCCAGGGGTGGCTGGTCACAGACAAGTCAAACGGGGCACTGTGTGTGCTCGGCAGGGCCAGGAGAAGGTGCGGAGGAGCTCCGTGGATCTGAGGCGGGAGATCATCGACGTGGGGAGCATCCAACGGCTCATCGAGCTCCGCAAGCAGCGCCGGCAGCGCCGGGCAGAGCGGGCAGCCACCCCCGAGCCCGCTCCACCACCTGAGCCCCTGGAGATTGTACGTCAGGGGTCCCAAGCTGTGGGAGGGGGCTGCTGGGATAGGGGCTGCACCACCCACAGGCCAGCCCCCGGGTCACCCTGCCACTCAGAGACCTTCATGGGGAAGCAGGGCAGGGGGCCCTCATGTTGTCCCCTCTCCTGCACCCCTGTGCTGCCCCAGCCCTGAGCCTGTGCCATTGTCAGGATGGTCCTGTGGAGCCAGAGACCTTCCTGCGAGCTGCTGTCCAGGGCAAGATGCACTTCATCGAGAAGTTTCTGGCAGACGGTGGCTCCCCTGACACTTGTGATGAGGTAGCATCCTTGGCAGCCACTGGTTGCCTCCTGGCCTGTTGCATGCCACCAAGGCCTGCAGCCATGCCCCACCACGCCTGTGGGTGAGCGCTGGGACCCTTGGGACAGGGCTGGAGGTACAACCAGACTGGACAGGGGAGGATGCATCCCTCTGCCAACGTGCCACCCTGTCCCGCAGTTCCACCGCACAGCCCTGCACCGCTCCTCACTGGAGGGACACATGGAAATCCTGCAGAAGCTGCTGGACAGTGGGGCCACTGTTGACTTCAGGGACCGGGTGAGGCTGGATTCTGCTTCCAGCTGTGTGCTGGTCTGAGCATCTGGGTGTGTTGCAGCCAGAACTACGGCAGGACTGGGGACCCTGCAGTGGGGCAGTGCTGTCCCCATCACGGAGGTGGCTGCAGGCAGGGCTCTGCCAGTTCAGCTCCAGCACGGGGACCTGCTGAGGCAGGGGACAGGCACAGGGTAGGGGTGTCCCCCACCATGACACAGCACTGTATGTCCAGCTGGACTGCACGGCCGTGCACTGGGCCTGCCGGGGTGGGCACCTGGATGCTGTCAAACTGCTGCAGGACCGTGGGGCAGACCTCAATGTGAAGGACAAGGTGAGCAGGGCAGAGCAGGTCACAGGGTTGTGCCAGGGGCAGGGGCATACCCTGGAGTACCAGAGCTGACCCTCTGTTGGGTTAGCAGCTGTGGGTGCTGATCCCCCCCTGATGTCCATCTCACCCCCCTCAAGCTGCTCAGCACACCCCTTCACGTGGCCACCCGAACCGGACACCTTGACATTGTGGAGCATCTCATCCACTGCGGGGTGGATATCAATGCCCCAGACAGGGTGAGTGCTGCAGCCATCCAGGCATCACTGCAGGCAACACTGATCCCTCTCCCTTTGCTGACCCCTCCAAGGGCTTCCAGCACCCACAGTGGGGCGCATCTGGACATACACACTGCTGCCCCAGGATGGTTGCAGCTGCAGCCAGGTCTGGGACAGGAGCGTCCCCCTTGTGTGGAGATTGGTGTGCTGGGGACAAGCAGAGGGTCCTTGTCCCTGGACCACACTGTCCAGTGAAGCTGTGTCTCTCACAGGAGGGTGACACAGCGCTGCATGATGCCACACGGCTCAGTCGCTACAAGATCATCAAAACGCTGATCCTGCATGGGGCTGACATGATGGCCAAGAATGAGGTGAGTGTGTGAGGCCAGCACTGAAGCCATTTCCTGCCCCCATGTTGCACCACCCTATGCCCAGCCTCTCTGCCCACTCTTGCAGGCTGGCAAGACCCCGACAGACCTGGTGCAGCAGTGGCAGGTAGACACACGCCAGGCGCTGGAGACCAAGGAGCAGCCACAAGGGGAGATGGAGGTCCCTGCATGATGGCGCCAGGCAGGGACCAGGGGCTGGGCCCAGCTCCAAGGAGCAGGATCCAGACAAGACTTGTCTGTGTCAATAAAAGTCAGCAAAGAGCAGTGTCTGGCTTCAGGGGACTTTGAGGTTGGGTGTTGAAAGCGAAGGGAGACGACCCATCCTTGTTGATCAGCATCGACTTCGATTTATTGATTCAAACATTCACTTTTTATAACAGTGTTAATCAAGCTCATACACATTGCAAAATCTGAGCTCATCATAGGCTACAGAGCAAACTCTAACCCCTCCTTTTGTTTTCAATACTTGTGGTTTGTGTTCTCACCGTGATATGAGTGGTTCTCAAAACTCACATTTACTTTCCCAAAACAGACAAAGATAGAATGTTCACCTGTTATGAGAAAACTATCTGAGAACCCTGAGAACCTAGTTGTTTACAGAAACAGGCTGTGAGAATTGCTGCTTTCAGCTGTATATTCTCATGGCCTCTTTCTTTAAGCCATGTTTGAACCAAGCTCTCCACAGTTGGGCATCCCAGCGTTGATGGGCCTGGGGAAGCTGGGTTATCTGGGAGCAGGGTTATCTGGCAGCATGATGAGCCCTGCTTCCTACCACTAGGACTCAAGTATTGGTGACACCAAGTGGTTTAAGGGCAGGACTCCTTGCTGCAGGAGTTCCTGATTGCTCACAGTCCTATGAAGTCCCACCTGGGCAAGGTCAGGGAGGAAAAATACATGGAGGACAGCTCAGCCTGAGTCCATGTTGTGCTGGAGGCTGGGGCTGTGCCAGAGAGCAGCAGCTGTACCCGTGCTGGGCAGCCACTCTGTGGGGTTGGATGGCTCCTTGTCCTTCTGCCTTTCCTGCTGCAGCCATCCCCAGGGGACACGTGGTCCCTTTGCACACATGCTGAGTGCAGTGCTCACTGCTCCCTACATGGAACTGCTCACACTCACCCGTTTACAGGAGAGCCTACACTGGCAGCTGGATCAGGTGATCCCTGACCAAAGCCCTGGGACTGCTTGCAATGCCTGGTCCCTCCCTGGCCTTGCAGCCCAGCCCTGTACGTGGCAGAGGGGTGGCTGCCAGGGCTGGCAAGCAGAAGGGAAAGCCACGGCCGCGGTGGCCAAAGCTCACCTGGAGGGGCGCTGAGCTCCTTGCAGCCATCTCCTGGAGGGGCAAGAACACCCTGAGCTCATCTGGTGCCACCCCCCATGTCGCCTGCCCAGCGGGGTCGCGGCTCCCTCACGTGCCCCGTCAAACATTAACAGGCGCGGCAGCGGCAGAGGCAGCGGCAGCCACCATGGCCCTCAGCACCCGCCTCACCGCCTGCCTCCGGCCCGCCCTGGCCGCTCTGCGCCGGGCAGCCCCCAGGCACTGCCGGGGGCTCAGCACCCCGCAGGCATCAGAGCCCTCATTCAATCTCGGCGGCATCTTCCCGCCGCTCGCCACCCCTTTCTCGCCCACACAGGAGGTGGACTATGCCCAGCTGGAGGGGAACCTGCGACGCTACGCCCGCATCCCCTTCCGAGGTAAGCGCTGCCCCCGTCCTCCTCCGTGCCGGCTCCCGCCCGATCCCCGCCTGCCACAGAGGCTGTGCGGGCAGCCTGCCAGCTTCCCAAGGGTGCTTAGCCTCCGGCTGGACTTTGCTCCGTGGCTGGCACCGCCTCGGGTCACCCACCTGGGGCCCTCTGCGCGGCACGTGCCCAGGCACACGAGTGTGTCTTTGCACACCCCCAGCACACGCCAGCACGGGCTTGCACACACGCTCCATACACGTGCAGGCCTGCACACATGCTCCACTCATAGCTGCAGGCTTGAACCTGTGCAGTGCACTCCCATGCACACTCTGAAAAATTCATGGGATAAGTATCTGTTGATTGCCAGGGATGGATAGATGATAGGAGAGGAGCTGCAGCCTCACAAGGATAATCCCCAGTGTCCTTTCTTCTGACCAGGAGGCTGGGACTGCAAGGACATAGGCAGGAGAGGGCACACTGTGGGCTGTGGAGCTCTGCCTGGGTGCCAGCAGCAAAGAACGAAGTGAGAGTAATGTGGATCCCTGACAGTCCTGGCAGTCTTCTCCTGTCCTCCCCACATTTGTGTTCCAGGGCTGGTGGTGCTGGGCTCCAACGGGGAGTATCCCTACCTGGCGTCCCGTGAGAAGGTGGAGGTGGTGAGCTGCGTGCGCCGGGCTCTGCCCAGGGACCGCTTGCTGCTGGCTGGCTCAGGCTGTGAATGTGAGTGCCTGTGTGGGCAGCGTGGGGGGCAGTGCAGGGCCATGTGTCACCCCTGGAGCACCCCTCACCACTTTGCCTCCTCCCCAGCCACCCAGGCCACCATCGAGCTGACAGTCAGCATGGCAGAGGCAGGGGCTGATGTGGCGCTGGTTGTGACACCCTGCTATTATCGGGGGGCCATGACCACTGCTGCCCTCATCCATCACTACACAGAGGTGAGCCTGTCCAGTGCCTGCCAGCCCAGCAGGTTTCACACGTCCAATGTGTCCCTAGCCCACCCTAGCTACTGAAATGTGCCTGGCTGCCTGCAGGTTGGCGACGCATCCCCCATCCCTGTGGTGCTGTACAGTGTCCCTGCCAACACTGGCCTGGACCTGCCCATGGAGGCTGTCACCACCCTGGCTCAGCACCCCAACATCATTGGGATCAAGGACAGCGGTGGGGACGTGAGTGGGGCAGGACTTTCCCAGGGCTGCTTACCACCAAACGTGGACCTAAGCTGGGAATGGGGAACTGGGACCTGCAGCCCTTCCCTGGACCCCAGGGCTGCCCGCAGGCACCCTGCAGCAAGGGGCACTGGGTGATGCCAGCCCCAGGGCATGGCATGTCTCTCCCTAGATCACCCGCATGGGGCTGATGATCCACAAGACAAGGCAGGAGGATTTCCAGGTGCTGGCAGGATCAGCTGGCTTCCTGCTGGCGAGCTACGCTGTGGGTAAGTGCAGCTGCCCAGACTTGGCTGGGGACACTGGCAGGGGGAGGCAGGCGAGAGACCAGGAGGTGCTGGCTAGGCACAGCACTCTGAGCTGGCTGCCACGGTGTCCTGGTGTCTCTAGGTGCCTCTGGGGGTGTGTGTGCCCTCGCCAATGTTCTGGGTGACCCACTGTGTCAGCTGGACCACCTGTGCCGCACGGGGCAGTGGCAGGAGGCCCAGGACCTGCAGCACCGCCTCATTGAGCCCAACACAGCGGTGAGCAGGCAGAACCCCATGGCTGCTGAGGGGAGGGGTGCCAGGCCAGGACACAGGCAAAGAATGGAAGTCCCTTGGGCTGCAGGGGGTGGAGGGGTGGTTCAGGGGGACAGAACGGCACAGCACCTTGGCCAGCGAGCCAAGACAGGCTGGAGGTGAGAAGGTGGAAAGTGCCAGCCCTGTCATGTTGAGGAACAGCTTGTCCACTGGCACCAGGCAGTGGTGCGTGACCCTCTGTGAGAGCCTTGCTGGCTATTTATAGGCAGCAGTGTGTGTGGGGGAAAAGCTGTTCTTTCCGGGGCCCCTCATCCCACTATAGAGTGGCCTGTCCCTGCTGCAGAGCCCAACGTGCCACAGAGCTCCTGTGTGGAGTCCTGTGTGCGTGTGCTCTGCCCCCCACCCCACAGTGGGCACTTCATGGGGTGCTGCAGCCACCTCACACCCTGCCAGCCTTGCAGCCCCACATGGGGAAGACAGGAGTGATGGCAAGCAAAGCCATGGGAGCAGGGGCTGCACAGCAGAGCCCAGAGAGCATGCTGCCCCATGGGGGCCAGGAAGCCTCCATGCCCTCCCTCCGTCCCACAGGTCACCCGCCGGTTTGGCATCCCAGGGCTGAAGAAGGCCATGGAGTGGTTTGGCTACTATGGAGGCCCCTGCCGTGCACCCCTGGCCCCTCTGAGCCCTGCCCAGGTTGAAGAGCTGAGGGGCACCTTCAGTGCCAATGGCTGGCTGTGAGCTGTTCTCCATCTGCTCCTTCCCACACTGGGCAGCTACAGGAGTCAGGGACCCTGGGAACTGGGGACATTCTGGGGACACTGGGGGGTGGCCAGGAGAGGGCTGCCATATTACTCTTCCCTGTTGGACAGGGCTGGACTGGGCAGACTGGGTGGAGGAGGGCAACCCCAAGCCAGCCCCCAGGGACCTGTTGTCTTTGCCTGGGAAGGGGTGGATCTTTGTGCCATGAATAAACCTGCAGTCTCCTCTTTGTGTCTGCAGTCCCTTCTGTGCAAGGCGCCCATCCCATCCCTGCTCCCAGCAAAAAAGACATGGCACAGGTGTTTGGCAACATGGTTTACTCAGCTGAGGCCTGTGCAGGCAGCAGCACAAGGCAGGGTCACAGCAAGGCACGGGGCCCGGTGTGGGCAGAGGCTGGCAGGGAGGCACAGCCCCTGCACTGGGCAGTGAGGGCTGCTGGGAGCCCTGTGCCACAGCCAGCCAGACTGCACCGGGGGTGAAGGTGAGCATGCAGTGGGGAGGTGAAGGATGCTTGTGGGTGGCAAAATGGGGAACTGTGTGCCCCCTGCCTGCCCCGTCACCATACCTCAATCCCCGCTCTGCCCAGGCCTCCTGCTCCAGCCCCGGCACTCCATGCAGCCCTGCTCAGTCCTCACTCCAGGCTCCGGCTGACCCTTCTCCTTGCTCACCATTGCTGCCATCCTCACCAGTGTGCAGCAGATGCACCAGGCTGGGCATTCCCCAGTCGCTCTTGGTGGGGATGCGCTGCTGGTGTCCCCAAGGCAGTGGGTGGATGGATGGATTGGCACAGGGATGAGGGGAACACAGCCCATTGGCTGGCCTGAGAGCAGGCTGGGTTCTTTGGGGACACAGTGTCACTGTACCCTGGGCATGCAGGGGGATGGCCAGTCACCCTGAGTTGAGGGTGCAGGCCACAGCATGCCCGGGGTGCCCACCCTGCCTCCAGGACCAGGGCAACAAAGTGAGCCAGGAGCTGCCCCTCTGGGGGCAGGTGGTTCAGTCAGCAGCTTCCAGCCAAGGCACCCTGGCAGTGGGGTCAGGGACCAGCCTCTACCCCCTGCTCCATCCTCTGCAGCTGGCTAGCAGCTGTAGTGGTCCACAGTCTTCCTGGGGGGAAGAGGGGCCAAGCCCCTGCCACCCTGTCCTTCTGCTGCTCCAGCAGGTGCCAGGGCTACAGCCAGAAAGAGAAGGCACCACGGCTGCCCCAGGGCACTTGGGTGGAGAGCGGAGGGTCCCATCCCCTCCAGCGGCAGGAGTTTGGCAGGAGGATGCTTGGAGGGGACGAAGGGCAGGGAGGCACCCAGCAGTGCCACATCCCTTCTCCAGGGCCAGCCAGTGCCCAAGCAGGGCGTCCCTGCTCTGGTGGGAGGGGATGCAGGCACCCTCACGCTGTCAGACTGTGGGCAGACTTGGAGGCGCCCTGGGCCCTCTGGATGATGGCCGTGCACTTCTCCCGCCGCAGCAACTTGTTGTTCTCAAAGAACCCCTCATTGCGGGGCACGCCGTGCGAGCCATCAGGGAAGGTCAGGAGACCTGGGGAGGGGAGGGAAGGGCTGGGAGTGAAGAGGCAGGGAGCTGCACCCACTGGGATGGGGCCAGGGAGGTGCTGGAAGGGGCAGAGCTGAGCAGGGGCCGGGCAGCACTCACCAAAGCCATACACGCGCCCGCCTTTGAACTCGCCCTCGAAGGTCATGTTGTCACAGCGGGTGAAGACCCCGACGCCATTGAACTTGCCCTGCACAAACTCCCCCTCGTACCTGTGTGGGAGGGTCTCCTGAGGCAGCAGCTCCCCACGGCAAGGGGGAATGCCCGGGGAGGTGCACGCGGGAGCGCTGTGCCCACCTGGAGCCGTCGGAGAAGGTGAGCACACCACAGCCATGGAAGAGCCCGTTCTCAAAGTGCCCCACATAGGCAGTGCCATCAGCAAACGTCAGCTGCCCGATGCCGTGCCTGCGACCTGGGTGAGAGCAGAAATGGGCAGCACTGGCCAGAGTGAGACCTGCCCCAGTGTGGAGCTGGGCAGAGATGTGGGCTTTGTTGTCCCCCAGCACAGGTGGCACTGTTCCCTCCTGCCACATCTCACCTTCTTTCCACTCGCCGCGGTACTCCTCCCCGTTGGAGTAGGTGAAGGAGCCTTTGGTGAGGGTCATGGCAACAGCCTCCGGCACAGCAGGACAAGAGCTGGCAGGGAGAGGCACAGAGAGCTGCTGGGCAGGGGGAGCAGCTCACCTTGCCCAGAGCCCTTGCATCCCTTGCCTGCCTGCCCTGGGGACAGCTCTCTCTGCTAGGGCACAGCACAGATGAGGAGGTGAGCACAGCTGCCCTGCCCAGGCTCTGAAACCCCAGCCGCCAGGTTCGGGTTGCTGCCCGCCCCCCTGCAGGGCTCAGGGAGATGTGAGCCCACGGGGGTCACAGCCCTGTGAAATGTGAGTGAGTGGCAGGAAGAGGAGTGTGTCATGAACTGGCTGCCTCTGTCATGGCACTCCAGCAGAACCCCAGAGGTCCTGCACTGTGCAGGCTCAGGCCAGGAGCCATTATGAGCTTTGCTGAGGCAGTTCCAGACAGAAACAAGCATTTTGGAGAGGAGATGGATTTGCTGGATTGTGTTCAGGGGAGTATCTCAGGAGAGGGAACAGAAAGCTTGTGGAGTTTCCAGATTCAGCATCACGAATGGGCAGACCCGGTTTATCCCCAGGGATGAGAGGACACTCCTTCCAAGGGGGACAGCACAGATAGGATCCTGGGGCTTCAGGGCTTTGCTCAACTACCCAGGCTTTGCAAACCTGCCTGCTAACAGCAAGCATTCCCTGAAGCCCTGCACACCTCACAGAGCCCTGCCACGCACACAGCTCTCCCCAGCACACAGGGAAGGCACCAGAGCAGAGACAGCCCCGCAGGTGGGCTGGGCGCTGCCTCTCCAGCAGCTGCCGGTGCAGCTCAGGCAGAGGCAGAGATGGGAGGGGGCTCCCAGCATCCAGGCGGGGTCTATCCGCTCACAGCCGGCTGCACATCGCCCAAAAGGTGGGTACTGAACCACATGAACCAGCAGGACGTGGCAAAACAGTAGCAAAACAGGAACTTGCCAGGCTTTGTGTCAGAGAAATGGCCCCAGCCAGGCGCGCAGCGACTGAACAGTGCTCTCTGCTGATGGGAGGCACGGGGAGCGCACCGCCGGCTCCCGCCCTGCAGCCTACCCAGCCGCGCCGGGCGCAGGAGAGGGTGCTGCCGCGGGCTGTGACACGGCCAGCACGGCCTGTGACACTTCAGCCGGAGGACAGCGCCCTAGAAGCACTCCAGCCTGCCCAGGAGCCCGCACTGGGCTCCCGGTACCCGGAGCCTGCCCCCCGTACCGCGCCCGCCGCAGGGAGGGGCGGCGCGCCCCGCACAGCCCGGATCGCACAGTGGCCGAGGGGGCACGACCCCGTTGCACCACACCACACATCCCCGGGCCGAGGCACGGACATCCCGCCCGCGCCACGCACCCACGGGGGATGCGCGCACACCCCGCCTGGGCAGCGTGTCCGGGGGCGTAACCGCGCCCACGGGCGATGCACCCACATCCCGGTGTACCGATACCCCGTCGTGTCTCTGTTCCTGTGAGCGATCACCCACACCCCGGTGTGTCCGTGCACCCACACCCCGCCGTGTCCGTGCACCACGGCTGATGCACCCGCACCCCGGTGTGTTCATGCACCCACGGCTGATACACGCACGCCCCATCAGCGGGACGCGCGTGGTGGTGCTCACGGGCCCGGTGCATGCCCAGGAGCGGGACGAGCGGGGCGGGCGGCGCAGGGACCCGCAGCCCGCGCTCACCTGGCTCCGCGCCGTCCGCCTACACCGCTCCCCAGCAGGTCCCGCCGAGGGGCGGCGGCCGCCACCGCCCCTGCCAGCACCCGCCCCGCTGGGCGGTGTCGCGCCGCCAGCGTCCATCCCCACTCGCCGTTGGCTGTTTCCATGGCAACCGCTAGCAACGCGGCTGTTCATTGGCCAGCTGTGCAGCACGCCCTCGCCGGCCGCCATCTTTGTGTGGGGAAAGAAGCTCGCCGCCGCGGGCGTGGCTGCAGAGGGGCAGCGCCCCCGCCCTGCTGCCATCTTTGTGAAGGGCAGCAATGGGCACGGCCACTCCAGAGCGTCCATCTTTGTGTAGGGCACTGGCGCCACCACCCACTAGGCGGGGGTGTACAGGGGGCGAAGACACCATGACCTCCCCGAACGAACGGTTCGAGGCGCGAGAGGTTCCGACCTAGCCCCAGCGGTATCATGTGTGCAGCGGCGCCCGCGGCTCCGGCCGCAGAAGCCGGGCTGGGCGTGACGTGACATGGGGCGGAGCAGCCAATGGGGTGCGGCGGGGGGCGGGGCAGCCCCTGGGGTGCCCTGACGTAGTCGGAACCGGAAGCGGCGGCAGCGGTACGGCGGGGCCGGGCGGGCGGCGCGATGGACGAGACGAGCCCGCTGGTGTCGCCGGAGAGGGCGCAGGGCCCTGACTACGGGCTGCCGGGGGGTGCCGTGCGCGCCCTCCCGCCCGCTGCGCCCCCGCCGCCTTCCCCTCCCGGCTCCCCCGGTGGCCGCGACCGCGAGCGGCAGCCGCTGCTGGAGCGCGGGGCGCGGGGCCCGGCGGCGGCGCAGGCCCAGGCGCAGGCCCAGGCGGCGGCGGCGGCAGCGGCGGCGGCAGCGGCGGCCGCGCAGCGGGAGCGCAACGACTTCCCCGAGGATCCCGAGTTTGCCGACGTGGTGCGGCGGGCTGAACTGGCCAGCGAGCGGGGCATCTTCCCCGAGCGCATCTCGCAGGGCTCCAGCGGCAGCTACTTCGTGAAGGACCCGCAGGGGGTGAGCTGGGCCCGGCCCCGCGCGGCCGACCCCGGGGTGGTGATGCCGCCCCCGTAGCTCCGGAGGCCCGTGGGCTGAGCGGCACCGGCCGGGAGCGGGACGCTGGGAGGGCTGCTAGGAGCGACCGGAGTGGGTGTGAGCCTCCCCGGGGAGAGGTACAGCGGGGGCAGCAGTGTCCAAGTGCTGATTCAATCTCTTCTGCGGCTTTGTGCCCAAAGAGGAAGGGTCACTCCCTCCCACAGGCCCATGCATCGGCATCTGAACACAGTGACTCCAGTCCCAGGGCTGTGACTCTGTGGGCTGAGCTGGTTTTGGCCTGTTGTTTGAACTGAGTGAGATGTCTTCTCTGTGGCTGCGTGGTTGGTATAGTGGAGACAAAGTCCTTGGCATGTGGCTGGTCCCCTATAGACCTGGTCGGCTGTGTGGCAGCCGTCTTTGGGCCACTGACCAGATGAGTGTGCAGCACAGGCTGGCTTGTCTTGTGACCTGCTGCTCCCTGCCCAATTACTTGAGCTCTTGCTGTTTCCTATGGCTCCCTTGCCACGTGTGTGCTGGGCTGCTTCCAGGGAATCAGGAGTGAGCTCTGTGGTTTCTGATGTGTCCTAGTTTTCCCTCTCTGGGTGAAAGCCGGCTCCTAGAAGCTGTTGCAGGCAATTCCCAGCTCAGCTGATGGTGTGTGTGGAAATACTCGTTTGTGCCACAGGCCAGCTCCCTCCTATTGCCCAATATGAGACCTGGAGTGGGCAGCCAGATTAACTACTTGGGGATTGCAGGCTGGAGGCTGCCTGGCTGTAGGAGACCCAAACTCAAGGATGGCTGCTGAAGCATGAGTGTGAGAAGTCAGAGTCTGTGTACTGCTGGTGCTGTCAGCTGGCAGGTCCCCCAGATTATCCTGCTGCCAGCAAATGTGGTGTGTGACTGGTTGCTGTGATTGCTGCCCAGGGTTACAAAAACCATCCCACTGCTGGCACGGGAGAGAGTGCAGCATGTAGATATTGTGAGCAGCAGGAGGAAGATATTGGGGGTTGAGGGGAAACTTTCTTCTTTGATTATTTCCCTTGAGGCTACTGAGGCCTGAGCCGTTCCTGGGCTGTGCTGCCCAGCCCCAGTGGTTATGATCACCCCACTGCCAGCTGCTCCCCTGAGCTGGCTGGGCTCTCTCTGCCTTGCTGCTGGCACCAGGCAGACCTGTTTTCCCTGTCAGTGCTGCTCTCGGCACGGCTCTGTCTGGAAAGGGATGCTGTGCTGCCAGGCCTCTGCTGTCTGCTTCCATGCTGTCCCTGCCTGCCTGGGCCTTGTTCTGCTGGACTGGTTCCATGGAGCACAGGGCTTCATGCTGCCAGAGCTCCTGACAGGCCTCTTTGTGGGCTTACATTCAAGCATGGATATATTGACAGTCGTGTGACAGCCGTGTGGGGCTGGTGTGGGGATTGCCTTCCTGCCTGCCTAGGGCAAGTGGGGCTCCACCATGTGATCTGGACATGGCTCAAGTGATCCTCTTCCCTCAAACCCTCCCTTTCTGTCTTCCTGGTGGACAGAGCCTTGGCTCTGCTTGCTCTGGCCTGGCTTTTGGCCCCTGAGATTGCATTAAGGTTCCCTGCTGGAGCACTGGGATTCATGTTCTACTTCCACATTCTGGCAGGAGCTCAGCTTGGGGAAGTGATGCCCACTCAGGCCAGGGCTAGCAGTGGCCATGGGGAGAAGGCCTGGTTGCATGTGATGCTGAGTCACTCCAGAGCAGGGACTGCCATCCCCCAGGGATGCCTGACTTGTGGGGACAGGTGGCCTTGCTCCTGTCCCAGCCCTTCTCTCGTCTGTGTGCCATGGCAGTGCTGGCTCAGTGGGGGTGCAGTGCCCTGCACAAGGCTTCTGTGCCCTCTGCACAGGGGGATACCTACACTGCTGTCCCCACTGCTGGATTGGCATGTGTGTGAAGCTGGGTTGAGGGGCTGGGAGTGCTGCTGGTACCAGCTGGTGGCCGGTTTGGGGCTGCCTGTGCCCTCTTGTCCACAGTGTATCCAGAAAGTCAGCCCTTCTGCTGGACTCCCCAGTACAGAGCCCTGGCTCCTCAGGGGTCCTGCAGGTGCTCGGCTGTTATGGTTCTTTTCCTCTGGTCAGTTTGGGATCAGTTCTGTTCAATGGATTTTTGAGCCAGGGCAGGGATTGCTATCCTGCCCCTTTCCTGTGTGAACATAATGACCAACGATGAGCTCTCCCCCGCCATCCAAAGGTCACTGGGATGAGACTGATGTGTTTACCAGGAGACTGCATCATCATTGGTGTTTTTTGGGACTCCTGTTGGGTATAAAGGTCTCTGGGCAGCACTCTGCTCTTGTGGGATGGGATACTGGCTGGAGAGGGCTTCTTCCCAGCTCTGGGTACCTCCCTCCTGGGAGCTGTGGAGTTTTGCCTGATCCCAGGAGGCTGGTTATTATCATAATGAGGGGCAGTTCTGGACCTGTTCCTTAGTATCCCTGCTGTGGGCTGAGAAAAGTGTCCCAGCTCTGCCAGTTCCTGGACTCAGCCTCTTCTCTCCCACTCACAGAAAATCATCGGCGTCTTCAAGCCCAAGAATGAGGAGCCCTATGGGCAGCTGAACCCCAAGTGGACCAAGTGGCTGCAGAAGTTGTGCTGCCCATGCTGCTTTGGGAGAGACTGCCTTGTCCTGAACCAGGGCTACCTGTCAGAGGCAGGTGCCAGCCTGGTAGACCAGAAACTGGAACTCAACATTGTTCCCCGCACAAAGGTGAGGGGACAGCTGCTGGGAGCTTCTTCTGGGGAGGCTTTTGTGTGTGTCCACACAGCTCTCCTTGCACCTTATCTTGTGTCACTGCTGGTCTAGGAGATTGAGTGCTCTAGAGTAGGACTGTCCCTGCTCAAACCATGGGGATCCTTGTGCTGGGCAGAGCTCTGGGAAATGCTGTGTCTTTTTGGGCAGTCCTGTGATTTGCGAGAGGCCCCTCTGACTGTGCTCATGTCCCTGCAGGTGGTGTATCTGGCCAGTGAGACCTTTAACTACAGTGCCATTGACAGGGTGAAGTCCCGAGGAAAGAGGCTGGCCTTGGAGAAGGTGCCGAAGGTTGGCCAGCGCTTCAACCGCATTGGTCTGCCACCCAAGGTAGGGCTGCCAGCCTCCATGCCTGCCTGTTAGCACCTCCCTGGCCTCTGTGGCCTTGTGTAATGCAGCCTGTCCTTGCCTCAGGTGGGCTCCTTCCAACTCTTTGTGGAAGGCTACAAGGATGCAGACTACTGGCTGCGGCGCTTTGAAGCCGAGCCGCTCCCGGAGAACACAAATCGGCAGCTGCTGCTGCAGTTCGAGCGGCTGGTGGTGCTGGACTACATCATCAGGAACACAGGTAGGGCCAGCTGCCTGCCATGGATGCTGCTGCTCCTTCATGTCCTACCATGCTGGAGAAGGGGGAGGGAGATAGGGTCTCCATGGCTTTTCTCTGCTCCTGAAACTCCTCTCCCCTCAGCTGCTGCCAGGTGACATCTGCCTCTAGGCAGAGTGCAGCTGCTGGGCTGCTCACCACCTGAGGCTCTGGCTGCTGGCCAGTTTGCTGGCAGATCTGTATCTACCATGGTGCTCAGGTGAAAGTTTGCCAACTGTGAGGATCCAGGGACATCCAGAAATCCAGCACCTAACTGTGCCCCTGTATATCCCATTTCACACCGTGTTTCTGAGTTTCTGCTAGGCTGGAAGGGATTGAGGTTGCACTCTGGGGCTTGCAGGCTGACCTTTCTCTTGGGAGCTGGCACTTCTAGGGCTGTCTGTGAGGGGCTTGATGTGGCTTCCCAAACTTGCCTGCAGCAAGTTTAAGGGCTCTGGGAGTTTGGGCCTAAAATGTGTCTGTCTCACTTTTGGGTCAGAGGAGGAATAGTCTTCTTCCCAGCCTGGTGCAGGGAGGCCCTGATGGTGACACAGCTGGTTTTATCTCCCTGCAGATCGGGGCAATGACAACTGGCTCATCAAGTATGACTGTCCCCTGGACAGTGCTGGCGTGCGGGTAAGTGGCTGCTCCTGGGCAGGGGCAACACAGGGACTCTGCTTCTGGAAGCTGCCAGCTTGGCAGGCAGGATGGGAATTTCTCATCTGCTTTGGGTTTCCAAGTGTGTTGAGGCCTTATCTTGTCTCCTGGGCCTTTTGTTACCATTTGTGTTCGTGACTTGTGGCCTAGTGGGACTTTGTGAGGATGCAGCTGAACTCTGTGGGGGAAACTGGTGTTGCTGGACCTTGGAGTGAGGCCTGGGGGGGAAACAGCCTTGTCCCCCTACCCACCCAAAGCAGCCTTTGTCTTCCTGTGGTTAAGGTGCCATGCTACAGGCAAGAGGCTGCTGTGCCTCTGTGGTAGCCAGGGAGGGGCTGCAGGGAGTAGGAGAAGGACTGTTCCTGCTGGGAGGACCTCCTTGTGACATGCTTCACTTCCTTCCAGGACAGCGACTGGGTGGTGGTGAAGGAGCCCATCATCAAGCTGGCTGCTATAGACAATGGTTTGGCCTTTCCCTTGAAACACCCGGACTCCTGGAGAGCATGTGAGTCCCCCAGGCTATGCCAAGGCACCATGGCAAGCTGCACAATTCCATGCTGGGCATCCTTTCCAAGGATTGTAGAGGAGAGGGCTAGGGCTGTGCCTCTGCAACTTGTGGGTTCATGGGCAGCTCCTCAGCAGAGACTGTAGAAGGCAGATGCTGGACCCTGTGTCCCAGATGCAGGGAAGCTGGCACCCAGGGGCATGTGGCACCATGCATTGCATTCCCCAGTTCTAATGTCTCCTGCTTTCTTCCACAGATCCGTTCTACTGGGCATGGCTGCCCCAGGCCAAAATCCCCTTTTCACAGGAGATCAAGGACCTGATTCTTCCCAAGATTTCAGACCCCAACTTTGTCAAGGACCTGGAGGAAGATCTGTATGAGCTCTTCAAGGTGAGCTGGAGGAGTGGGTGAAGATGATGTGGGAGGAGGAAAAGCGGGAGTCGTATTGGGGAACTCCCTGTCAAGGTTGCAGGGACAGAGGTGGTCAAGCTCCTACAGTGTTTCTGGGCTGAGACACAGCAGGGTTATCCTTCTGCCAGAAGCTGAAGATTCAATGTGGGAGAAGCAGAAAACCCATGGGACAGGACAGGGGGTGTGGCTTACTTGGGGAATAGGCATCTTGTTGACTGCATGAAGCAGTGGGTGGATCTCATTGTGTTCTTTGCTGTCTCTCTTGCAGAAAGACCCTGGCTTTGACAGGGGACAGTTTCACAAGCAGATTGCTGTCATGAGAGGTCAGGTAAGCATAGGGAAGACAGACGGATGAGGTGGGAAGCCTTGTCCTGCCTTTGCCTGGAGTGGGTGCTCTCTGTTGCTCAGGCAGGGCAGCTCAGGCAGTGCTCTGTTGTGCCACACAGATCCTGAACCTGACTCAGGCGTTGAAGGATGGGAAGAGCCCACTGCACCTGGTTCAGATGCCGCCCGTGATTGTGGAAACAGCGCGCTCCCACCAGCGCTCTGCCAGTGAGTCCTACACGCAGAGCTTCCAGAGCCGGAAGCCTTTCTTCTCATGGTGGTAGCTGCAGGAGCTGTGGGCAGGGCTTGGCCGCCTCGGACTAGCACTGCAAGAGGAGCTGGGCCACTGCTGCCTCCTGTGGCTGGGACTCGACCTTCAGGGTAGAGCGAGCAGATGCGACTGGAGGAACCTGCAGCTGAACTGGAGGAGCCAGGCAGATTGGGCATGGTCCCTCCCCAGCTCCATTGGAGCTTGGTGCCCTGCCTGGGGCAGGGGCCAGGAGGAGGTGTGGGAATCTACCAGGAACTGTGGCATGGCTGGGACCCTGCTCCTGCCTCTGTTCCTTGGCCTGCATGCGGTTCTGAGCACCCCTGCTTGGGGCTGGGATGAACGGGCTACCTGAGCCAGCATCCGTCCAGCCCTTTACACCAGCCGCTGGCCCTTCTTTTCCCCACCATGCCAGCTGCCAGGCTGGGAAGGCCTTTAGCAGGTGATACCCCTTCCATTTCCCTGAGGGTGTGCTGTACTCCTCCACTGTCCCTCCAGTGCCCCAACCCCGTGCACGCTGCTTTCCTCAGGGGGAGTTCCTGCTGCCCACTGGGGTAGCGGGGACCACAATGAGTGGCTGTTCTCTGGCTAGAGGCTCGAGGAGGGGACATAAGAGGGACAACACAGGGGACTGGCTTGGATGCAGTTAGACACTAAGGTAAAAAAGGTGCTGGCTTGTCCATGTGAAGAGCAGGTGGCTTCGCAGAGCTCTCCCATGGGAGCTCTCCCCTTTTGCCCCAGTCCATTTCTCCTGCCTGGGCTCCATAGCTGCTCTCGCTTGACTTTCTTTCCGCTCCTAGCAAGCTCCCTGGCTGCTGTGCAGCCAGCATGGTGCCAGCCTTGTCTGTGCCTAGGGACCCTCTGAGGAGCAGGGGTTGCCAGGGAAGGGCTGGAGGGGCTCTTCTGCCACATGGGTGGGAGCACTGGGGAACCAGCATGGACTCCTGGCTGCCCTGGAGCTGACAATCTCGCAGGCCTGCTGTGGGTGGAGAGGCAGGGAGCCCCTCTTACCAGCAGCTGCTGAGCTTGTGTTGTATAAAACAGCACCAGGGCTGCTGCCTGCACCTGCTTGCCTTCAGCTGTGACTTCTCAGGCTGCTGGGGAAGGTCAGTGTTGGGTCTTGCTGTTCTGTTAGCCCACCTTTGGGGAGTGAGAAGGATGAAGGCAGGTGAACCTGGAAGGCAGAGCAGCTGCCTTGTCTCCTGCAATGGGGAGGGGACTCAGCACTGGCTGTGTAAGCACAGAGGGGGCAGCAGTGGAGATCCCAACTCCCCGGCCGGGCCCAGCTGCATTTGACTGACCCAAAATGTATTGTTCTAATGCACTGTAGAAATGTATGTAATGTATTTAAACCATGCAACGGTCTGAATAACAGAGCTGCCATTCAGCTGGCTACATCTGTGCCTCTGCAGCACCCTAGAGCACGTTGGGGCTCCTCGGCCCATGGCTGGTATCCATGTGTACCTGCACAGGGATGCACTGGCTGCCTGCAGGTGCTGGAGCTGCTGCAGGACAGAGTTCCTTTCCTGTCTGCTCATGCTGGACATTGAAGGCAAGCGGCTGCCCAGGCTGTCTCTTGGCATCCTGTGTCTGCAGATGCTGCTCCAGTCTCTCCTGGGCCCTTGGAGAGGGAGCTCTGGAGGCTGGAGATGAGGCTGCCCAGCTGCTGCTTCTCCTCCTCGAAGTGGCCACAGTCAGACTGCCAGGCTGCTTCCTGTAGCTGCTTCTCCTCCAGCCACAGGACCATGGCCTGGAGTTTTGTTCTTTTGGCAGTGAGGCTGAATACCTCCTGCTTCAGCTCCTCAAGCTTCAGAATATCCCCCATGACTTCTCCGTTCTCCTGAGCACCACTCTTCCAGCTTGGCCAGCTGGTCTTCCAGCAGAGAAATCTCTCCCTCGAGAATCTCTGTTCTCTCTTCCTCGTGTTCCTTTTCATGAAGGGCAGCATGTAGCTTGTTCTTCAGTTGTCCCTGTGACTGTGCCAGGGCAGTTACTGTGTGACTGTGCACTGGAACAGATTGCCCAGAGAGGCTGTGGAGTCTCCCTCACAAAAGATATTCAGGAACCATCTGAATGTGATGCTGTGACAGCTGCTCTAGGATGAACCTGCTTAAACAGGGAGGCTGGAACAGATGACCCACAGGTCTGTTCCCACCTCACCTGTGGTGTGGGGCTGTTCCCTTTGCACTAAGTGCTGTACAACAGCCTGGACCATGGTTCTGCCACTCGGGGATGGGCAGGACACAACCAGAGCCTCAATCAGGCACCATTGTCCACCCTTTATTAACCATTCATTGCACCCTGCCCAGTACACTTAGGGTCCTTGGAAGGCTGCTCGCCGCGGCCCAGCCGCTCAGCGCTGCTGCATGGAGCCCGAGCCCCTCTTGGCCCCGCAGTTACCCTCCTGCTTCTTCTCCGCGATCCTACGGGCAAGAGCTGTGTGTTAGCGGCGTGGCCCGGCCGCACTTCCCGCGGTTGCCCCGCCTCCGCGACCCGTACCTACCGAAGGTGTTCGAAGCGCCGCAGCGCGGCCATCCCACCGCCGGGCTGGGCTGTCCGTCGCCGCCGCAGCCGCCGCAGGGCCCGCGCCATGCGCCGCTGGCCTGCGTACCGCCAGACGAGGCGGGCGCGCTCCTCGGGCCGCTCGGCCCCGCCGCTCCGGAACAGGCTCCGCAGCTCTCGCAGCCCCACGCCCTGGAAGATGTTGGCCGAGGCCCGCTTGCGGGCGCGGGCTGCGGGCGCCGGCCGTCCCGGAGAGTCGCTCACCATCGAGGCCGGAGTGCCCATGGCCCTGGCCGCTGCGGGCACCGAACAGTCGGCGTCAGGCTCCGGTCTCGCCGCCCGGTCCGGTCCGCCTTCCCCGGGATCCGGCGCGGATGCCCAGTGAGGAAGGGGGGCCCTCGGGTTAAGGGCGGTCCGGGATGCCGGGCAGGGGGCCAGCCGCACAGGCGTGGCCGCCCGGGAACGCGGGAGACGCCCCGGCTCGGGCCGGGGCACGCAAGTCCGGTCCCGCCCTGCCCGGGGCGCTGGGCCCCGCCGTGACCCACTTTCGCTCCAACGCTGCCCCGCACCCACCGGCCCCTCGCACAGACCTGGCGATGGCGGCTCCGCCGGGTGCCCGCTGCATTCCCGGACCCGCTTCGCGCCAACGCGCCGGGGTCCCGCCACAGCCGCGCGCCCCATTCATTCACCACTGCGTGCCGGCCCCGCCCCCCGCGATCCCCGCCCGCCTCCCGCTGCCACGGCCAATCGGCGCCGAGGGGCGCGGCTGCCCCGCTTCGCTGGAGGCCACGTGGCAGATGACGCCACGGGCGGGGTGCGAGGCCTCGCCCCTGGGCGGGGCCCCGCCGCTCGGCACTCCGGAGGGAATCCCGGCTGACGTAGGGGGAACCCTGGCGCGCGCCCCCCGCCGGCCACCGCACGGGGTCCCGGTGCGCTGTCCCTGCGCCCCGCCGCCGGCATCGGTCGCCCTCTCCCACGTCCTCCCGCCACCGCTCGCGCCTCGCGTTGTGGCCCGCCCCGGCGGCAGCGGGACGGGAGAGGCGCGGCGGTCCCTGCCCGACGGCGCATCCGCGGCTGCCCTCGGGTGTCCGATGGGCTGGCGGGAGGTGCGGCGGGGCGCGGAGGCGGGGCAGGGAGGAGAGGAGAGAGGCCCCGCGCGGGGAGGACCGCTAAGTGCCAGATGTTTGGCAGCAGCCAGGGAGGAAGTCGCCGCCGGGGCCCTGAGTCCCGCCCGAGCCGCGCCGGAGTAGGCAGGGCCGCGCCATGGCCCGCACGGCTCCTCCGACGGTGCCGCCGCCCCCGGGGCCGCCGGCCCGCGGCTCTCTCAGCCTCCATCGCGCCTTCCTGCGGAGCCCGCTGGGCCTGCTACGCCTGGGGCAGCTGGCTCTGGGCGCTGCCTTCTGGGTAACGGTAGCGGCTCATAAGTACGAAGGGGCGGCCCACTTCGCTCTGTTTGCCGCTGTCCTCGTCTGGCTCCTCACCCTGGCCCTCTTCGGGCTGAGCCTGCTGGGGCGCTGGGAGCTGGTGCCCTGGTTGGGCTCCCGCTGGCTCCTCACCAACCTGGTGCACGACCTGGCACTGGGTGTGGGGCTCTACGCAGCTGCCACTGGCATCATGGGTCACAAGGCCAAGCAGAGAAGCTTTTGCAACCTGCCGGGCTACAGCCAGCACTGCCTGTACAGTGCCTACCTGAGCGCCTCCATCTGCGGGGGCGTCACTGCCTGCCTGTACCTCTTCTCCGGGCTCTACTGCCTGTTGCGGCGTTGCCAGGACCAGCGAGACATCATCTGACGTCCCGTGCCACTTGGCTCCCCTTCTCAGCTGCAGACAGAACACAGCCTGCCTTTGGGATGAAACGACCCTGACGCCCCATCCCCTCCTGGCTGACTGCACTGCAATTCCTCCAGAGACTCCTGCACAGACGGATGGACAGACAGAGGCCTTCGCCGAGCACGGCTTCCCCTGCAGAGCACCGAGACAGCATGGACACCGAGCCACTGCACAGGCCCTTCTCCCAGCCCTGGACAGACTTAGGATACTGCAAGTGGAAGGACCCAAATGGAGAGCCCGTAAGAGGGATACCAATCTTTGGGAGCCCCCCTAGAACTCAAGCCAAAATCCCCTGGTCTTGCCAGTGCTGCATGCTCAGGTGGGTGCTGACTTTTCCCTGGGGTAGAGGCGGGACTGGCCTGGGGGAGCTGAGCTGGGGGCAGCAGTGCCTAGGGGAGTTGGATGGGCATAACCCCCCCTGACCTGCTGGCAGCCCCATCTTGCCATTCCAGCTGCAAGGCGCCTCCACAATTCCCTAAGGGAGGCTCTGAACTTGGCCTCCCCAGCCTGGGCCCCTCCTTCTGTCTGGCCTGAAAACATCCTTTATCTTACTGGAGCCCTAAGGGCTCAGTGCCTCCCTGCCCTGCACTCGAGGGGTGTAGAGACACACAGTACTGCACAGCCAGATCCAGCATCACCCCAGTCCAGTTTGGAAACTGAGCAGGGCAGCAAGGCCTCCATTGCTGTGCAGGGAGGGGAAGGACAAGGGGAGCCGTAACCTGTTCTGTGACCCTGGGTAGGGGGAAAATTCCTCCAGCCCTGGAGTTTGTGTAGTCCTGGGATGGGGCCAGGTGCCCCAGAGGCTGAGGGGAGCCAGTCATGGGGTTGTTCTCTCCTCCTGCTGTCCCTGCAGAGAGGTTTGTGGCTCCAAGCCACCAGAGCCACTGAACCAGCCCTGGGGCCAGACTACTCCAAAAGGGACAGAAACAGCCTTGCTGATGGTTCTGGAGACCAGCCTGCAGCCCTGCCTGTCTCTGCCACACTTGGTTTATCATCCTGGAAAATCTTCATCTCTGGACTCTGTGGGACTGGGCCTAGAGACTGTGGTGGGGTGGAGGGGAAGGGTGAGCACTGCAGCAGTCTGTGCTGGCACTCTGGCCATGGGGGAGCTGGGGCTAGGCATTGTGGGAGCACAACCTGTCTTGGAGAACAGAAGAGGACACTGGCACTGGAGCCAGCCCAGTCCTGGATCAGCCTCCAGAACCCACCAGGTGCCAAGCCCTGACGACGCCATGTAGGGCTGACTAGAGAAATGGGCACCTAGAGACAGAATTTTTGGAGCAGTGCCACACTAGGGCTGCCCTGCCACAAGCCCTCCTCACCCTCCCTGGAGGCAGGTCTCTATTGCTCCCCGTTCAAGGGAGGGTCTGCTCCCATCTCTCTGTAGACTTAGATCAGTGAGACAGGTGTCCCCAGCAGCTGGCCACAGCTGCCTACTGCCTGGGGTTCCCTGACACCTTTTTTGAGGTGTAGAGCAGCAGCCATGGTTCACCTGGGGCCTTGAAGGGGTCTGGGATTGGTACTGGGTCGCCACTTCCATCATGATGTGCTGTCCCAGTGCATACCCCGTCATGCCCCAGGCCATGTACCCCTTCCTTGGGCAGGACATGCTGTCTGTACCCTGTGTCAAGGCTGGTCCCTGACACCGCCTGCCCCTGCCTTACTCTGGTGCAGCCCCTGGCCCAGGCTGTCCAAAATGCCCTCGGTGCTTCTGCCACCACAAGTGCCTTCTCCTGGCTTTCTGCAGCCCTGTCTGTCACACAGCTCTATCCCCCTACAGCCTCCTTTCAGGTGCCAGTGGATTCACCTTCCAAATAAAGCAATATTGGCGCTCACTGGGTGTGTGGGGCTTTGTGCTGGAGCTGGGATCTGCTGGGTATGAGGTCTGAGCTGAGGTCACATCCAGCTCTGTAGCCCTGCACCCTGGGGCCTCTCTGCGTGAAGTCTCTGGCCGTAATCATGAAGTCCTGGGGTGCTCTGGGGTCACAGGGAGACTCCCTCATGCTGAGCCACTGCTCCTACTAGAGAGGCTTAAGACTCTGCCCTTGGGTACAGAGGCTATCCCTGGCCCTGCTGCATGTCAGAGACTGGGCACAGCCTGATGCTCACATGGGGCTCTGGACAGAGCAGAGGGAGGCCAAGTCCCAGGGCTTTGGTATGGGATGTACTGAGGACAGGATGTAGCTGCATTCCCATGGGCTTCGTCACTCGGTGCTGAAAGGGCCCTCTGTCTGCCCAGGGCACCATGGGCAGCCATGTACACACAGAATGCCCCTTGGTGGGTCAGGGGCCAGTGGAGGGCTGCCTGCATCTCCCCGGCCTGGCTGCAGCTCTGGGACACACTCTTGCGACAGAGTCCAGTCTGGGACCTGGACCTGCAGCTGAGGTGTCACTGGGTCCCAACATTGTGCCCATGGGACACATTCCCTGTTCATCAGAGGCTGCAGGCAGTGGGCAGCAGCACTGTACCCTCATTGTCCAAGAGCCAGCACAGAATTATAACAAGGTTACCACTTTTGGCATCAGACAGAATCCAGGATCCCCAGAGCATGCCTGGGAGCCAGCATCTCTGCTCTACTGCAAGCACCTTGTAGGATGGCCCATGGTGCCCTGAGCAGTGCGAGCAGGGCTGCAGGCCGCTGGGCAGGACAGTGCCAGTGCACGCAGGGCTGGGCTGCTTTGCGGGTATGGAGGGGCAGTGAATGAGCTGCCAGCCATGCTCAGGGCCTATGGGGAACGTGCTGCTCCCCTTCAGGGATTCGCTGTGAGGCTGCTCCCTGGTCTCTCCTCGGGGAGAGGTGGCCCAGCAACCTCACGGGGACAAACCCACCGTGACCGACACAGCTGGATGCAGGCCACGCCAAGACCCAGACTGGGACTGAGCCCTGAACCTGGATTAGACCCGGATCAGTGCCCAGCCCTGGACTGGGACCGGATCCAAGCTGTGAGTGAGCCCTACACCACAGCAGACCCGAATCGGGACCGGGCCGGGACCGACCCCCGTGTCTAGACCGAGCCCACCGAGACTCCGCCCCGCGCCTCGCGCCCAGGGCGTGCCGGCCCACAGGCCCCAGCCGGGCGGCGGGCACGCAGCGCGGGCGGATCCGGGCGGGCCCGGAGCGCTGGGCGCGGCCCGTTCCCGTTCCCGTTCCCCACGGGCGGGGCTCCCGGAGCCCCGCTCCCATTGGCCGCGCGGAGCTCACGGCGCGCCCGTCGCGTCACGGGAGCGCGCGGCGGTGTCGAGCCGAGCGCGGCGGGGCCGCTCGGCTCCCGGTCCCAGTCCTGGTCCCGTCATGCAGGCGGTGGAGCGGGACGGGGCGGCAGGCGGCCCCGAAGGGGCGGCGGGAGCTGCTGAGGCCCCGCCGGAGCCGTCGCCGCCCAAGGCCGCCGCTGCTTTCGACCTGCTGGAGCTGGTGCGGAGCTACCGGCGGCTGGAGCTCTACCTGGAGCCGCTGCGGGACGCTGCCGACGGTGTCCGCTCCCTCCTCCGGTAGGTGCGGGCTGCGGCGGGATCGGGACCGGGACCGTGCCCGGGTCTCATGTCCCTGGCCTTCCCCCTGTCGGCAGGTGGCAGCGGCCTGTGTGCTCTCTCCTGGTCTGCCTCGGCCTCAACTTCCTGCTGCTCACCCTCGGCCAAGGTGCGTCCCGGGGCTCAGGGCTGCTCCCGTTCCCGGACCCTCGCGGCTGACGCTGTCCCGCCTCTTGCAGCTGCCTGGTACTCGGTGCTCGCCCTGCTGGTGGCGGTGCCGGCCCTGCTGGGCTACCTGCAGGAGACGTGCCGGGCCCGGCCCTCGGAGCCGGAGCTGGTGCGCAGGAGGTACCACAGTGTCCGCAGGGAGGATCTGCGCAAGGTGCAGCTCTCGCGGCAGGAGGCCATCGCCCAGGTCAAGAGCTTGTGAGTGCCGGGGCCTCCCAGCGCTGGGGCTGTGGGGGCCTCTGTAGCCACAAAGGCTTCTTGAAGGCTGTAGGGGCTCCTGCTGTAACCCACGTGAATGTGGGGAACGAGGGTGTGCGTTTGTGGGGTTTTTTGTGACTGTCTCGTTTGCAGCCTGATCCAGCTGGAGGGGTTTCTGAACGGGATGTGCTGCAGCTGTGAGGCAGTGTACCGTGTGCTGTACTGGGAGAACCCCACTGTCTCTTCCCAGTGAGTAGTACTGGCTCAGGCACCCTGGGGTGGGCTTGGTGGGGACAGGGGCTCAGCCAGGCCTGTGGTGCTGTATTTGATTTGTTTGGTACTTGGAGAGAACAGATGGAACACCAGATGAAGGAAGGAGTTTTATGCTGTTGTGTGAGTTGCTCTGACTTGACCACAGTATCCTGCTGTTTTCCACAGGTTTTATGGGGTGCTGCTGGGCACTATCTGTGTCCTCTACCTGCTTCCCCTCTGCTGGGTCCTGGCCATCCTCAATAGCACCCTATTTCTGGGCAACACCCAGTTCTATCAAGGTATGAGACCTGGCTGGAAGTGCCCTGTGTGAGATGGGTTGGGGAGGGGCCCTCTGAAGCCAGGGATCCTTCCCTGGACCTCTCCCTCACATGAGCCCACTGTCCCGTGTCAGGCTCTCCTGTAGACCCTGAAACCCTGTGAAGGCAATGATGCCCTAGGGGTGGTGCTCAGCAGCCCAGGGTGGGTGGTATGCTCCTGGGGCTCAGCTGTTGGAGGTGAGAGTCTCTCCTGATGTGTGTTCCAGCCCAGGTGCTGTTTCATTTTCTTCTCTGTGGTGTGGCAAACCAGGGTCTGTCAATGCAGGTTGTGTGTGAGCCTCTCCATCTCTCTTGATCCCTGACCCTGCTCTTCAGGACTTCATACACATTCAGTGCCTGTGGCAGTGTATGACACAGGCTTGAAAACATGCCATTGGAAGGGAGAGGAGCCCTCTTCTGTGGCTCGTGCTGGAGGAGTGTTGGATGTGTCTGAGCTGTGATGTTAGCTCCTGCCATTCCCTGTACTGAGCTGGGGCAGGTGGTGGTGGGGGGATCTTCCTTTCTGTCCTAGCTTTGATATGTGAACAGAGGAGTGTGTCAATGCCCCACCTTGAACTTGGAGATCAGGCTTTTGTGTGATGTGGCTGGGAGCAGGGAAATGCCACCCTACTCCAGCTGTACTCCCCTTTTTACCAGTGATAAGGGAGCTCAAGGCCTCCATTGAGCAGTGTGTGGGCTCCAAACCCCTCGAGAGCACTCCAGAACCTGCTGAACCCCTGCCACCAGCTGCTGCCCCAGATCGGACCCCCACCCCCACCAGTGCTGAGGTGAGAGAGGGGCAGGGCTGGCAGTTGTGGGGTGGGAGCTGCAGAGTCAGCCCTTGGGTCTGACCATGCCTGTGCCCCTCCACACACAAACTTCTCCCAGCTGCCAGCTTTGCTGGAAGCCTGTGAGCCACTCCTGAGTTACTGGGATGCTGCTCTCTGCCTTGAGGGCTTGTCTCAGTCCTTTTGCCACATGTAAGGATGTGGTCTGAGGAGGCAGGGGCTAACCTCACCTTCTGACACTTGTGTCATCTGTGAGGCTGCCTGGGGCCAGATCCATTGTCCTGGAACCTGCCCAGAAATGTGGGGCCACCTTTGAACAGGGGCAGGGGAACAGCAGGACTAACTTTATGAATCTCTTGTAGGACCTTACCCCTGGCAGTGTGGAGGAAGCAGAGGAAGCAGAACCTGATGAAGAGTTCAAAGATGCAATTGAGGTTTGAGGCTGGTTGGGGTGGGGCAGCTGAGGTGGGAAAGGGACAAAGACCTTGCTGAGCAAATTGGGTGCTCAGAGAGAGTGACTGTGGGGCTGGGTGCCTCTGACTCTGTGTGTGCTCACTCTCCTCTCTGTCCCATGCTGCGGGGAAAGGAGAACCAGCTGCTGGTCATGGTGAGTACTGCCATGCCAGGGTGTGGGATCTCCTCCCAGCTGGAGCTTTGCCTGGTCTGCTGGTGGCTTGTAGAAATGCCAGGTGCAACACCCAGTTTGTTGGGTGCCTGCCTCTGGCATGGGCTGCTCTGCAGCCCTCAGAGTGCCCCCAGCCACCCTGCTGTGCTCAGCTGGCTCTGCTCTCTGCAGGAGGATGATGAGAGCTCTCAGTGCTCAGCAGAGTTTGACCTCAGCCTCCCAGACAATGGTTTTATGAGCAAGAATGAGGTGATCCGCAGCAAGGTGTCCCGCCTGACCGAGCGCCTGCGCAAGCGCTACCCCAGCAACAACTTCGGTGAGTGTGGGAGCAGGTGCTGCTGGGGAGCTCAGCAGCCTGGTCTCTGTGCTGCTTCCAGTGGTGACCCGAGGACTGGGAGAGGGTGTGTGGTGTGTGCTAGGGTGTGCTGACACCTCCAGTGACCTTTTCCACTCCTTGGGGAGAATGGTCCCAGCACTCCTGGGAAGGGCAAACATGGAAGGTGCAGCAATGTCACCTCTGAGCTGAGCCTTTACAACAGCTACAGATGCTCTTGTGCCACTTGCAGCCCCAGGCAGCAGAGCCCTGCCTGACCTCTGCTCTCTTTCCTTCAGGGAACTGCACGGGCTGTGCTGCCACCTTCTCTGTGCTCAAGAAGAGGGTGAGTCTTCAGCTTCTGCCCCAGCTTGCTGGCTGCACCTGGGGCAGAGGTGTTGCTCATGTCTGGCTTGCCCCAGCTTTCCCCAGCAGTTCAGGTGTCTGGCCTCGGTCACAGCCCAAATGACCTCAGCTAAATGCTGGGTGTTGTCACAAGCCTAATGGCACCAGGGATCCCTTGTGTTGTACAGCATTTGTCCATTTACTCCTTTGGAAGCTGCCTCAGGCCAAACTCATGTGTTATTGTAGAAGATACCTGCTCTGTACCCTGGTTTAGTCCATTTCCTGTGGCCTTTGTGGTGAAGTAGAGCATGGGTCTGCTAGTGAGAATGACCTGTTGCCTTATCTGAGCCCTGTGTGCAATGCTTGGCACACAGTCTGTGGGCAGTTCTCAGAAGGAGGTATAGACTTTTGACCCCTTTCACTTATTCCTGGGTTAGTCTGGTACCACATCTGGGTCTCACCTCCATCTTTCTCCACAGCGGAGCTGCAGTAACTGTGGGAACAGCTTCTGCTCCAGGTGTTGTTCCTTCAAAGTCCCCAAGGCTGTGATGGGAGCCACGGGTGAGTTGAAAGGTGGAGGGAAGAGCTGCTGCTTCCCCCTGTTCTGTGTGCCCAGGCATTTGCCCCAGCCCTGGTGGGGAGGGTGGACAGGACATGCCCAGCACAGCCTGGCTCAGGATAGAGCAGTGATGAAAAAACTGCAGCTCTTGAAGCAGTTCTGTGGCTGGGGTCCCTAGCCTGTGGTGGGAAAGGGGGATCATCTGTAACATTTGCTTTCCTTTCCAGCCCCGGAGGCTCAGAAGGAGACAGTGTTTGTGTGCGCGCTCTGCAACCAGGTGCTCATCAAGTGATGAACCAGGCCCAGCCAGCTCCTGTGTCCTGCACTGCCTGACACCTGGGACAGCGGGCAGGCACCCCTGCCACTGGGAGCCTGGAGTGTTGGGACCCCAGCATGGCATTCCCTGCCAGAGGACGCTTGCCCTTGTGCTCCTCCTGCCAGCGCCGGGCTGGACGGACCAGCCTTCCTTGCCGTGCACCAGCTGGGTCGCTGTGGAGGAGCACTGCCCACGGCTGTGCCCCATCCCTGCAGCTGCTCCAAGCCCTGGGTGCTCTCTGGCACTTGCTGTGCCCTGCCACGTGCTTGCCCAGGCCCTTTGGCCTGGGTCAGTGATGGAAGAGCCATCCTTCCTACTCGTGGTCCTGCCTTCGCCTCCCGGGTGGGGCAGAACAACCTCAGGGCTCTGTCCCTTCCTTTCCCAGCACTGTGCTATAAGTGACTGTATTTTTGGGATCAATTCAGAGCTCCTCCTGCATCCCTTGGGGTCTGGACTAGCTAGGTCTTTCATCCTGGCTCAGCTGAGACTCTGCTAGTCACTCCTGTGCTCCTCAGCCTCACTGCCTGCAGGTTTAGTCTTTTACCCCCGAATTTGGCTGTAACGCGGAGGAGGAAAGAGAATGAGTTTGGACTGGGCTGTGTGGCTGGGTCTCCAGTGTGACAAAAGGCAGGAGTTAGTGCTGCTCTGTGCACTTAGTGACTGCTGCTTTCTACTACAGATTAATATATAAATGCATATAGAGAATGATCAATAAATCTCTTGTCCTCAGCTGCCTCTTGTGTCATACCAGTAAAAGCTGTCCCAGGTCACTCTGACACCTCTGTGGCTTTGGCCCTGCTGTCCTGCAGGTGCTCCTGGAGCAGTGGTGTTCTGTGCCACCGGCTCTCCACACTTTACTGGAATTCCCATCTTGTGCCCTGCTGTAGCCTTGTTTGCCCCCTGCTCAGAGCTGTGTGCAGCTGCCTGTCAGCTGTGCCAGGGCTGGATCCTGCTGGGCTGGAGCCAGGGAGCACCTCAGCTCTGACAGGAGCTACTGAGCTTCCTCTGCCTCCCGTGGCTGCTCCTTCCCCTGCCCTCCCCGGGTGGTGCTCCCACCAGCTGCCTGTGTGCACAAGGATGACCTTTCCTTGTGTGAACAGCAAAGCTCCCAGCTATCCCAGGAATGTGACCCTGGCTGCTGTGCAGCTGGGAGCAGCCATGGCCTGGGTCCCTGCCAGCCAGCTGCAGCTTCTCCCGAGCCAGGGAATCTGGGGGGCCAGTGCCCACCAGGCTGTGACACCCACTCGTCTGAGAAGTTGCTGGAACCCAGACCCTGCTGCAAGCTCCACATCCCACCAGTGTGGGAGCTCCTGTGTGGCAGAGCCTCAACACTTAGCTTGGCTGGGGGCTCATAGGCTTCACATGGACATTTGGAGAAAAGCTGGACTTGGCATTTGATGATCAGGGTGTCTGGCTTGTGCTGGGTGTGCAGGGGAGTGCTGTGCAGAGGGCTGAGCAGTGGGGGCAGTGACTGGAGCAACTGTAGCATTGGGGAGGGGGCTGTGTGGCACCACAAGAGCTGTGGGTGTGTTTGTGAGGGTGTCTGCAATGGGATATTACAGGCCTGGGAGGGACTGTGAGGGGTCAGCTTGCTCAGACAGCTGACAGTGGGAGGTGGAGGAGCCGCTCATATTTCTAGAGAAAACACTTGCAACAGTGAGCACTATGTCCATGTATGTCTGAACACTCTCTGGGAAGATGCTAATGACACAGAATACAGAGGGCTACAGATAAACTTAGGCTGTGGGAGATGGGGTTTTATTTATGCTTTTAAAGTTTTGCAATAAAATGTAATTGACAGTGTTTATTCCTATGGAAGTGTGCTCTGCAGTCAAGCTCTGAACAAACCTAATAATATTTGAATTTTTTCCCCATTTTTTCCCCAGTGGCCAGGGAGAAATGCCCATTTCTGGTGCAAGGCTGGGGCAGGGGCTGGCTGGCCCATATTTCTGGCTGGCTGTGGGGCCAGAGTGGGAGATCTGGGGCTCTGGAGGCTGACCAGTGGGGCCAAGGCCATGCCCAAGAGGGCAGAGGGAGAAGAGGTCAGCCCAGAGCAGGGCAGGTGCACAGTGCTCTTATCAGCCAGAAGAGGGTGGGTGCAGGGATCCTGCAGCCTCAATTTCCCTGTCCCAGGAGCTCCCTGAGGCTGGTCAGCTCTGAAGAGAAGGCAGTGTCAGGCAGGCAGGCACTGGGGAAATGTCCTGGCAGCACCTTGGGCCCCTCACCCTTTGGGAAAGGTGGATACCAGTTGGAACAGCAGGAATGACGGGGTGCCTCAAGCTGTCCCTTGCCAGCAGGGACTGGGGGGCAGCTTGGCAGTCCAGCTGAGCTAAGGGACAGCCCTGCTGCCATCAGGGCTGGGCTGAGGGCTGCCCTGCTCATGGGGCTTTTGGGAGGGTCCTGGCCAGCGCAGGTGGGTGGCCCTAGGAATCATTTTGGAGGAGGATGGAGGCTGTGGCATGGGAGGTCTGGCAGCCAAGCAGGGCTGGCAGGGAGCTGCAGAGAGGACTTTCAGATGGTATGGTATGGGGAGGGCAGGGCTGGAGACTGCCTGGTCCAGTATCTGCCCCCTTTGATGCTCAGTGCCAGGCTTCTCACAGGTGCTGTGAGCTCCCAGACCATGGATTTATCCCCTGGGGTGACAAAGGAAGAAAAAGAAGAAACTTCCCTGCCAAACCACTGCCAAACACAGCTGTGAGGCTCCAGCAGCAGCGATGGCCCTGTCCCCCCCATGCTGCTCATCTCGATGCCCTCCCAGGCTCCCTGGAGTGGCAGGGGTGCCTGAGGCTCCAGGGATGCCTGTGACCACCAGGAACCACATCCCCTGGCTTGGCTGGACTGCCCAGGCTCAGGCTCTGGGCACAGCACCTGAGAGGGGCCAGAGCCAGATCCTGAGGTGACCTCGCTCCCTCAGGCTGCCTCACTCAGTGGGCAGGACTGGGACCCCCTCCCAATCCTCTGGGGTCCCTGAGGGAGCCCCAAGGGTTCTTACCCATGAGCTGCAGTGAGTGGCACAGAGACTGCTCCGAGCCGGAATAATTTACTGTGGTGTTGGTGGGCAAGGGGCGCGTGGCTGAGTCACAGCAGGGTGTGTGCAAGGGGTGCAGCAGAGCTGCCCTGGAGCATTGGAGGTGTGAACTGTGTGCTATGGGGAGTGGGCGACCCCAGGAGGGATTTGTGCAGCTCTGGGCCCTCAGTCTGCAGGGAGTCAATCTGTGGGAATAGAGGGACCTGCCTGGGCTGGGCTGGATCTCTGGAAGGTGATATAATCCAGGGGTGGATGTGAGCTCCAGGTGAGGGCATGGGATGTGTTGGTGGGCTGGAACAGGGACTGGGGGACTGAGGGTCTGTGGCATATCATGAGGGAGCTGGGCAAAGGACATGGCTGCAGGGGAGGGGTCCTAGGTGTAGCCAAGAAGGCCAAGCAGGGATCCTAAATGAAAGCAAGGGTCTCTGGGTTTCTGGGTGGGGAACCTGGGAGTAGACAAGGGTGTCCAGTACAGACCAGGGCTCACAAGCATGCAGAACAAGGGTCCCAGGTCCAGACCAAGCTCCTGGACAGGGGTGAGGGTCCCGGGAGCAGAACAGGGATCCCAGGGGAGCAGAGTAGCGCTCTTGGGGGGAGGCAGGTGTCCTGGCTGTGGATCAGGGCTCCCACAAATGCAGCAGGGAATCCTGCAGGTGCACAGCTGGGTTCTGGGGCACAGTCAAGGGGCTGAGGTGAGCAGAGCTGAGCTCCTAGGGTGCAGCCAGAGAAGCCAGGGGTGGGATGTTGGGCCAGTGCAGGAATTCTGGGAAAGGGCAGGGTGGGCAAAAACCCTAATGCTGCCCAGCCCCATAGAGCAGGGGGTGGTAGAGTGGGCAGGGGTAAGAGAACATGAACTTGACTGCAAACTTCATCTCCTTGTTGTGCTTCTGCCAGGGGTAGATGGCCAGCAGGAGCAGGCGGCCCCCCACCTTGCGGCCCATGACCAGGAAGCTGCCGCTGAGACTGTCGAGCTGGGGGCAGGGGCAGGCACCCGCGTTCCTCATGTGCAGCACCATCTTCTTGGTGTCCTTGCGCTTCAGCGGGCCCAGTTTCAGCACCTTCTTCTTCTGGGCAGCCACCAGCCGGCGCTCCCCGTTCTCCTCCGTCACCTCCTTGATGCGCATTTTCACCACTGTGTGGGGCAGCGGGCGCGGTTGGGGAGGGAGGGAGGGAGCACTGCTGGGTGCTGGGGAGGGGAGGGCCTGGGCCAGCACCCGGGCAGGACAGGGTGCAGCCCACCCCTGGGTCGGGTGCCTGGGGAAGTTACTGGGTGGGGAGGGGAAAGGGGTTGTTGGGGAGGGTCCAGCGGAGGCCCCCAGTGACCCTCCCAAATGTCTTCTCCCCTATTCCCCACCAATGTCTTCTCCTGTGGTGCACCCATCCCAGGCATGAAGGGTCCAAGGGAACGGCTCAGGAATCTCCCAGGGGCTATCCCCATACAACCCCACCTCTGGCCAACTCCCACCCCAGCTGCCAGACCTAGGGGAGGCTGAGAAGGAGACCCCAGCACTCACCAAAGTCACTGGAGCACATCTGCTCCATCATGCCATCCGCCTTGTGCTCCATCTCACACTGGGTGCAGATCTTGGACACTGTGGTGAGAGACCAGTTAGTGTCACAGCTTCATGCTGCTGGTACTTGTCACCAGGGCCAGCTCCTCGGGGACACGCTTGGGAGAGCCCCAGCAGCTCCTCTGCTCCCTAGGTAGCTGTGCTGGGGTGATGCAGAGAGGCACAGAGCACCTTGCAGACCAGGGTCACCCCCCAGGAGGGGAGGAGAGATGGGGACAGCCTCCCATCAGATGCTGGCACTTTGGAGCACAGCAGCAGTGAGGGTGGTCCCAGCCTAAAGGCTGTCCCAGCCCTGACCCTGAGCCTAGGCTGCCTTTGGGGGATGTCCCCTCTCCTGGCTGAGGGGACAGCCACCTTGCAGTGCCAGTGTGGGGCTGACACCGCAGGTGCAGCACGCTCTCTCCTGCTGGCATGGGACCCAGCGGCAGCAGAGGGACCCAGCACTGCGGTGGATCGGCCAGCGGCTCCCACCTCATACCGTGTTCTTCCTCATCCCGGGACAGCTGGGAGCACAGTGCCCCTGGGCAATAGTGCCCAGACAAAGCTGATCCTGTGCCCCCTCCTGCCCTGTTACGCACAGAGTCCTTGGCCAGCACCGGTGTTCTGGGCTGTGCTCTGAGGGGTGAAGGGACTCCTGTGCAGGGGCTCCACAAGCATTCCCATCCCATCACAGTACCCTTCCCGCTTACCTGGGGGCGGCGTGGCTTTGCTGTTCCCAAACTGGACGGCGATGCAGAGCTCGTGGTCAGAGGGGAACTTGCCACAGTGCAGCATCTCAGGCCAGGGGAAGCCGTAGGACTCCATGACGGGGGCACAGGAGTCCCGCACCACCTCGCAGAGAGAGCGGCACGGGTACACGGGCCGGTCGAGGCACACGGGGGCGAAGAGGGAGCAGAGGAAGAGCTGGGTGTCGGTGTGGCACTGCTTGGCGAGCAGGGGCACCCAGCTGCCGGCCTGCTGCTTGGCCTCGGCCATGGTTTCGTGCTCCAGCAGGTTGGGCAGCCGCATGCGCTTGTAGCCCACGTCGCGGCAGAGCTGCATGTCGGCCGGGATGTCGAGGCACTGCGGCTCCCGCCCGTAGAAGCGCCCGTGGGGCAGGCTCTCGGGCTGCCAGCCGTAGTAGTCGTAGTGCTGCCCGCCGCCCAGGGACCCTGCCAGCAGCAGCGACAGGGCCAGCAGCGCCGTGCCCCGGGAGCCCGGGGGGGTGCCCGCCTGCGGCATCGCCGCTGCCGAGCGGGACGGGAGCGTGGCTCGGCACCCTGCCTGCTCCCTTAGCGCCTCCCACGCTCGCTGCCCTTTCTAAGGAGCTTGGAGACCTCGTCGGCAGCCAATCTGCTCTGCCTGCCGGGCCCCCCGGGGCTGGCCCCCGGCTCCCCCTCGTCTGCCGGCACCGCTGCCACCTCCCTCCCTCCCTCCCCGGCACATGGTGCTCCAATGCCCCTCGCCCCACAGGGAGCCCCCCTGCATGCACTCCCGCAGCCCACCCTGGCTCGGTGTGCCCCCAGGGTGATGCTTTCTAGAAGGGCTGGCTCTCCTGTGCATGGCGAGGTGTTGTGGCCACAGGCTGTCCCCGTTATTCACCAGTCCCGCTGCCCCCATCCCACCTGGCACTCCAGTGGCATGTTCTGCCATGGGGCAGGGGACCCTGCTTCCTACCCTGTGCCACCCCACTCCCCATTCTTTTCTCCCTAAACAACATGCTTAGGGTGCTGGGGTTTAAGGAAAGGGACACCCTGAAAGCCTCACGCTGCAGCCCTGGCAGGGCTCCTGTACCCAGGTGCCAGGTGTGCCATCAACGAGGCAATGCCATGGGCATGGGGTTCTCATTCCTCATGGGTGGTTCTGCCAGCATGCACCCTGGGCATGCATGGTCTGCTGGCACAGGGTAGCTGGGATTACACCTTCCAGCAAAGGGCTTGCACCCAGGCTCTGCCAGTGCTCAGGGTGTGGGCAAAGCTGGGGCCCCAGTGACATGAGGGTCCTGCCTGGATGACATTCCCCCATTCCCTTGGAGATGGGGGGTGCAAGGCTTAAGACCCCATTAGAAACCCATTTGTCTGCAGGGGTTATCTGGGGCACCCCTCCCTTTCCCATGATCGATGCCCCTGCCTGGCCAGCGGGCTTTGGGCTGCCGCTGGCCCCTGCCCACCGGATAAGGCAGCTCTGTTAATGGGCTGAGAGAGCAAACAGTCCAGTGCAGGCAGTGATAGCAGCTGCTCTTTGCCCTGGGCTGGGGGCAGGGACCGTCCCCCCTGCGTACATCTGCTTTGAGGCAATGCTGGGAACCTCAGCTGCACAGCCTGCCCTTCCCTGCAGCCTGCCCACCCTGTCCATGCCCTGTGTGCTCAGCAGCCATCACTGCATCACCCAGTGCTGCTTGCTTCCAGCCCGACGGTGGGCTGGGTTCATCCCACCCAGCCCGGAGATGGCACCATTAATGTGTAACTGCCGGGGAGCCCGATAAGATACAGCAGCCTCTTATCAGAGCAGCCTGGTAGCAGGAGGGAGGGTGATTGAGGCATCAGGCTGTCACGGCAGGAGTAAGATTGTCTGCAGATAAATGCTGATAGAAAATAGCTAATCCGTGATGGATGGGCTTGGGCAGGGTGTAATTGCCATGGGAGCTGGGCTGGGAAGGGCTGGTGAGGCCTGGGAGCACAGGCAGAGGGAGGCCGGGTGTGCAGGGCATGCAGGGTGTGCAGGGTGGAGCTGCCAGAGTGCCAATACTGCCAATACAACAACAGTGGTTGGTGTGCCATGTCCCTGGGCTGTTCCCGTGGCACTGCCAGCATTGTCCTGCTCTTGACCATGGACCAGCTCCTGGCTGTCAGCCTGCCCCATCCCACGGCCCAGACTGGCCTCTACACCCCCAGTTCCTCCCAGCAAGGTGTTGGGGGTGCTGAGCGCTCCGTGCCAGCTGGCATCACACCAGATGAAGGTGAGGGGGCTGGCGAGGCTGGGGCTGAGCAAGGGTCTCCCTGCCAGCTGCCCCAGGCCCTCCATCTGTCATGACGCCTTCATTAGAGCTCTGAGTGACCTCCTGGTCAGGGCTGCCCCACAAGAGCGGTGTCTGCCCCCCGTGGGGTGTCCTGGCAGCCTTACACGGAGCTGAGTCTGTGCCTCTGCTCTGGGGAGCTCCCTGCGTTGCTTCATTAACCCTTTCCCACCCAGGATGTCCCAGGCTGATCGGGGCTGTACCCCGGAGAAGGGGATGGACCCAAGACAGCTGTAGCTGGCACCCTTCCCTGTGTGTCTCATCTGCACAGGCTGCTCCAGTGCCCACATCTCCGTTCTGCAGCCATGCAGCTGTCCGGGAGATAGACACTTGCTCCTGTCACTCCAGAAAGCTGGCTGTGCCACCGCTTGTGTCACTGCCTGTGCCACCGTCACAGCAGCGAGTCCGGAAGCGGGGCCATGGGGGCTGCCCCCTCTGCGGTGGGGACCTCGGGGACGGCCAGCCAGGGTGACACAGTAAGAGCACATCACCTGGGGGCTCTCTCGATACTCCGGACCCTCCCTGGGGGGGACCCGTGCCTGGCTGTAGCACAGGCAGGTCCTGTAGCAGGCAAGCAGGAGGCTCCCCGGAAAGGAGCAGCTGAGCAGGGTCCCAGCCGCCTCCTTCCATCCTTGTGTCCCACCCACCTTTCTGCCGCAGCTTTGGGTGCTACCGACCTTGTTTCTGTCAGCAGAGATGCATCCCCGGGGGCTGGGTGGTGGGCTGAGTGGGCCCCTCCCGTCCTCCTCTTTCCCCATCCCCTCACCCTTCCTGTCCCAGTCTCGCACTGGTTCCTGGGCTGCACCCAGAGTGGAGCAGGGGCCTTTGGGAGAGGCCATGCCGAGTCCCAGGAGGGGCGGCACGCTGGCGCTGTCCCTGCGCAGCAGCTCCCAGGAGAGCAGCCCGGCCGGGGGCAATGCCGGGCTGGCAGCACGGCTCCGGGGGTGGTCCCGCCTGGCAGCGGCCGCGGGAGGCTGGGGCATGACCGGGGGCACGGCGGGGCCGAGGCTGCCCGGGGGATGCGGCACCGCCGGGCGGGTCAGCGCTCCATCGCCGTGCCCTTGCCCCGCGCCCACACACGCTCCCGCTGCCCGGCAGCCCCAGGAATGTGCTGGCAGCGCTCCCGGCCCAGCTGCGGAGCCCAGACTGCCCCGGCGCCCTCCCAGCCCCAGCCAGCCCCTCCCGGCCCTGCCCAGTTCCTGCCAGGCTGCACACAGACCCTCCCTGTTCGCGGCCGGACACCCCGATCCCGGCCCCCGGCGTTCGGTCCCACTCAGCAGGGCAGGGAGGGAGCATGTCGCATGTGCAGACCCTCTGAGGAGGGGTCCCTTTGCCTCACAGCGTGGCACCATGCATGGGGACCTGCTCTTCAGTGCTGTTTGTCCCTCCCCACCCCACCACAGCCCCATGCCCGGTGTGGGAGCAATCCTCGCACAGCCCCTGCTCCCAGCTGCCTCCTTTGCTAATGGCAGACCTTGGCACCTTGCTCTGAAACCACATCCTCCTCTGCTTGCCCGTGTGCAGGAGGATGCCGTGTCTCCCAGCCTGTGGACCCGGTGAGATGTGCTGGGGGGCTGCCCAAACCCTCTGTGGGGGCTCCCAGTGCAATGAGGGTCCTGGAACCACCCCTCACTTGGACAGAGCTGGGCTGCAGGTGCCACAGAGGGGTGTCCACGCTCAGGGTGCCCAGTCTGTAGGGTCAGCTGGTCCCAGTTTGGGGCACTCTCCATGTCCTGTGTGAAGGGGCAGGCTGGGGCATTTGGAGCTGTTTTCCAGAGGCTCACAGTGTGGGGGCCTTGTCCCCCTCCCTTTTCCCTCCCAGGTGCACACACCTGGGATCTCTCAGGAAAGGTTATCAGCTAATCACGCTGTGTTTGTGCCTCCCAAATGTCACCGTTGTCCTCGCTGGGACTGTGAGCTCATGCTCCTCACCATTACTGAAAGCACTTCCAGTGCTAGGAGAAGCAGCTGCCATGCCCTTCTGTGGCCCCTTTGAAGCAGAGCTGGAGCTGTTGACAGCTCTGACAGGCTGGAGAGGGGTTCAGCAGGCAGGGGGTGCAGGATGGAGCCACAGGGGTTGATCCCAGACTGGTTGCAGGGCTCCAGCTGTCCTCCACAGGCCTTGGTCATCCTGGCACTGCAGGGAGGGTGGAGATGCTGGGATGAGGTGCAGCACCATGCACCCAGAGACACCCAGGACACCCCTGGTCATGGGCTGGGAGTCAAGTGCAGGGCTTGGAGCAGGGGCACTGCTGGGCCATGCCTGCTGTGGTGTGGTGGGCACATTGCCTGCTGAGGGCTGGCCATAGAGTACCAAGTGTGCCCTGTGTCTGTCCCATGGGGCCAGGGCCTCTGGGAGGTGAGCCAGGGCCAGGGGCAAGAAGAGATCTGTGGGGTCTGTGCAAGACAAGTCAGAGCTGCCCAACCCCAGGTGCAAGGAAGGAGCCAGGCAGGGGAGTAAAGGCAGCTCTGGCATCAGCCATGCCTATCCCTGCTGCTGGGCAGCCTGAAAAATCCCCCCTTTGGGCCAAGCAGAAGTGTGAGAGCCCTGCCAGGACCCCTCACAGTGCAGTGGTCTAGGGAGGGCATCAGGGCCATGCTGGCCATTGAGGCTACCCTGCTGTCCCTGCTGCTCCCTCCTGGGCAGTGTGGCTGGCAGAAGGCAGCTCCCTGTGCTGGGGGATGTCCCACCAAAGGATGGGACATGCACATGCAGACAGCAGGTCCATGGCCTGTGAGGCACATGAACCAAAAGTTCTTTGCTTGGGCTGGGTTGGTGTAGCCAGAGGAGACAACCCTGGGGCAACACTACCGGATGTGGGGTGATGGGCAGAGCCTGGATGGCAGGGAGAGCATCCTCCCGCTGCTCCTGGCCCCTCACTGCAGCACAGGAGAGCAAACTCCATCTCCTGGCAGGCACAGCATTGCCATGGCAACCCGCAGGACTGCCAGGCGGGCAGGCCAGCACTGACGTGGCAGTGGCACGCAGCACAGGAAGGACATGGCAGGCAGGGGCTGGGGACATCTGGGGACAGGCTTAGGTGTGTGAGCACACTGCATGTGCACCTGGGTGGGCACCTGAGTGCATGCACGAGTGCCTGTGCTAATGTGCATGCACGTGTTTGGTGCATGGGAGGCTTCACACAGCACCCTCTCAAGGGTGCCCTTGGTTTTGTGGCACCATCGAGGCAGGGTGTGCCTCACTGCTCTGGAGAGTGGGCTGGCAGGGTTCCTCTGACCCTTGGGAGCAGCAGGTTTCCCCAAAAGCTGTGGAATCCATGGCTTTGTGCCTGTGGGGAAGATGAGCCCTCCAGCTGGGGTCCGTGACTGCATGGATCCTTTGGTGCCTTGGTCACAAACCCTGCCATGCTCCAACCACCCCCAGGCCTCCATTTGCCCTGCCCAAAGCCTGGGCTGGTGCTCAGAGCAGGGAGCAGGAGTCAGACAGAGCTACCTCTGTGCTGCAGACAGCTGGCTATGGCATGTTTGCTGTGTTAGCTGTATGTAAATTTTGTGTTATCTGTGTTAGCTGTGTGTACTGTGTGTTAGCTGTGTGTGTTAGCTGTGAGTTAGCTGTGTTAGCTGTGTGTAAGCTCTGTGTCAGCTGTGTTAGCTGTGTGTTAGCTGTGTGTGTTAGCTATGTTAGCTGTGTGTTAGCTGTGAGTTAGCTGTGAGTTAGCTGTGTTTTGGCAGTGTAAGCTCTGTGTCAGCTGTGTTAGCTGTGAGTTAGCTGTGTGTTAGCTGTGTTATCCGTGTTACCCATGTTCTGTGCCAGAGCAGATGTTCGGGCACGGCCCGGCGCTGCCCCCAGCACAGCCCAGGTGCCAGGGAAGGCTGGCAGCTCTCCTTCCCGCTGAGGGCCCTGTGCCCAGCTACTGCATCCCTCGCCCCACTGCAGCCCAGCTGGGAGCCCCCCTGCTTCGCCTCCCGGGAAAGCCTCTGTTCCCCCCGTTTGGCATTTCTCCGGCTCTAATTGAGCTGTCAATGGGCAGAGATAGCGGGGAATTCGTTAGCTCTGCTCTTTGATGTCTGCCCGCGCTCTCATCGCAGCACCAGCTGCAACTCCTTTGCAAACAAACAGCTTCAGATGAGGTCCCTTGGCACGGCGCTCTGCCAGTCCCACGGTGGGCTCCCCAAATCCCTGCCGGGCCATTCTCAAGGCCCCTCACACCCGCTGTTACCTCCGGCAGCCCCCTCGGCAGCCAGGCTTCCCCGCAGGGACCCCCAGCCGCATCCCGCAGATACCGGGCTGCGGCACTCGCCCTGCCGGACCCCCGGGACGCACAGCAGCCGCCCTCCCTCGCAGCCCCTCTGCGGAGCCAGCCCCAGGGCACCCGGTGTCGCCGTCCGCAGGGGCTCCGTGCCGGCGGCGGCAAGCGCCCATCCCCGGTGCCTCGGGGCGGGCCGCGGCGGACCGGGCGGCTGCGCACACGGGGCGGCCGGGCCCGCCTCCGCCCCTCGGCTCGGCAGCACCGCGGACAGCGCCCGGCCCCGCGCGGCTTCGCACGGCCCCGGAGACGGCGCCGCTGCGCTGCGGTCCCCCCGGCGCGGCACAGCCCGGCCCGGCGCCCGCCGCGCCATGGCCACGGAGGTGGGTGCGGGCGGAGCGGCGGGGGCGCCCCGGCGGCGGCACCCCCGGGCCGGGCTGCGGCGGAGCTCCCCGGGCCGCGCTGCTCCCCGGCTCCCCGCCGCCCTGCGCTGCCGGGGAGCGGCACAGACAGGGCTCGGTCCGCGTGGGGTGCGCTGCTGCGGGGGGACAGCGTGGGGCGGGAGTCCGTGGGGACAGCGGTGTGGGGCTGCGAGGGCTCTGTGGGAGCGGAAAGGCCGGTGAGGGGCCTGAAGGGCTGTGGGGTGCAGGGCGGCTGCAGGGCGCCTTTGGTGAAGGCTGGAGCGGGTCTGGGTTGGGCTGTGGGACGGGGGGCTCTCCTCCCACATGCCGTGGGTCAGACGCAGGACAGCCTCAGACGGTCTGTGGGGCACAGAGCAGGCAGTAGCCTCATGTCATCCAGAGGAAGCACGGGGATGGGCCTTGGTGCAACCTGGCGCCTCCATCCCCTTCTTCAGCCGCAAAAGCTGCCCCGCAGGCTGGAGCTCAGGGACTGGCACGGGCTCTCACACACTGTGGGGAGTCAGGGCTTAGCACCTGCTGCCGGGGCTGCCAATCCTTTTCACGTAGATGATGCCCCACTACAGCTTGCCCACCCACTGGGCCGCTGCTGCAGCCCCGCTGCCCAGTCCCTGCCCCTGCTCGGGAGCCTGGGAGCTGTTGGGTTGGCTGTGTCCTGGAGCACTGCTGAGGACACGGGGCTGTCCCCTTCCTGCTTGCTTGTGCGTGCAGGAACCACTGGGGTTGAGGCCAGACACCAGCCTGGGGCAACAGCACAAGCACTCACCGTCCTTCCTGTGGAGCAGGGGCTGCCACAGCATCCTCCCCTTGCCTCCATCCTCCCCTCGCTCCCTGCCTTGCACCTCCAGCGCCAGGCTGTGCTCATGGTGTGACACAGCCTGTGCCAGGGGCTCCCTGCAGCCCCTGACACCGGGTAATGGCTCTGCTCCCAGGCCTCCAGCCCTCCAGCAGGGATGCCCAGCTCCCCTGGCTGCAGGCCCCGTCTCACCCTCTGCCCTCAGGTGCACAGCCTGCAGGAGCTGCGGCGCAGCGCGTCCCTGGCCACCAAGGTCTTTGTGCAGCGGGATTACAGTGATGGGACCACGTGCCAGTTCCAGACAAAATTTCCCCCTGAGCTGGAGAGCCGGGTAGGGAGTCTGAGAGGTTGTCGGGGGGGGGAGGGGTGTGTTGCCCTATGGGGACTCAGTGGGAAGAAGGGTCTAAAGGTGTGCAGACTTAAGGGGTGTTGTATGGCCCTGGGCCAGACAGTGCTGCTGGGTGCATGCAGTCACAGCTGGCGGGGCTGGTGTGCAAGGGCTTTTGTGCTCATGGGGACTGGGAGGCTCTGCTGAAGGCTGCAGGTGCAGCAGGTCTTGGTATGGGTGGGAGATGGGCAGGGGCCTGCAAACTGAGGCATCAGCTGGGCAGGGAGGAGAGAGTTAAGCACTCTCCAAGACCCCCAGGAAAGGGGATAAGGTGGTGCAGAGAGTCAGTCCCTGGCCAGACTCCTCTTCACCCTGGTTTCTGTCCTAGATTGAGCGGCAACTTTTTGAGGAAACTGTGAAAACCCTAAATGGCTTCTACGCTGAGGCGGAGAAGATTGGGGGCAGCTCATACCTCGAGGGGTGTCTGGCCTGTGCCACTGCCTATTTCATCTTTCTCTGCATGGAGACGCATTATGAGAAGGTGCTGAGGTGCAGGGGAGGGTTCAGGGATGGGCACAGCTGGTAGTGGGCACAGGGATGGCTCAGGGGTGTCACAGGGAACATGGGACTGAGGCCAGAGTAGACAGCAATGCTGGCAGGCCCTGAGTGTCCCTCCCTGTGCTGACAGGTCCTGAAGAAGATCTCCAAGTACATCCAGGACCAGAATGAGAAGATCTATGCGCCACGGGGGCTGCTGCTCACTGACCCCCTGGAGCGTGGCATGAGGGTCGTATCCTTTGGGCAGCGGGATGCTTGGGGGATGGCAAGGGTGAGGGGAGACTGGGCGTGGGTTCTGGGCAATTGGGCTGGCATATCTCACTGGTGTTCCTTAGCAGGGTCCAGATCGAGATCTCCATCTACGAGGATCGGTGCAGCAGCGGCAGCTCCAGCAGCGGCAGCTCCAGCAGCAGCAGCGGTGGAGGCGGGGCGGGGGGCCGGTGACTGGCCGGGAGTCCCTGCAGGGACTCGTACTGCCGGGACAGCGGCCTCTCCGAGCTGCGCAGGCTGCACTACCAGAGCACCCGCTTCTGAGCCCAGCGAGAGCAGCAGGGGGAGGCCGGGGCTACCGGGTGCGGCTGCCCACCCCCATCTGCTCCTTGTCCCCCGCAGTGGGTCTGCCCCTGCTCGGACCCACTGTGGGCAGGGCCTGCTGCTGGGGCATGCCCGGTGCTTCCCACTGAGCCAAACTGTTGCCAAGGGGCTCCTACAGCCCTCCACGTGCTTGGTGCTGCCGCCCCTGCCGCAAGCGAAAGGAGCTTGCCCTGCTAGGGGCAGTCCCAGCTGGCAGCGTCCCTGTTGCCAGGCGCTGGGAGCGGCAAAGCCTCAGGCAGCCCTAAGCAGGGGACGCACAACCCCGCACTCACAGGCACTGACAGCTCTTGCTGCGTCCCCTCCTGGGGGCAGCCTGCCCTTGGTGCTGTGGTGTGGCTCGGCTGCTGCTCGTGCACCCTTCAGGGGGCCTAGCAGAGCACTGGTGCCGCTTCTGCATGATGGGCCATGCATTCACCCCAGCTCTGTGCCACCCACTGCCCCATTGCTACTCTCCTGGCCCTTCCCCCATCTGGCACTACATCCTCTCCAGCAGCATCCTTCACTGCCAGGACACTGGGCACTTGCTTCTGCTCCCTGCACGACCTGCTGCCATCCCCAGCTGGACCCATGCATCTCTCCAGCCCAGGACCAGTGTCCAGGCCAGGGAGCTGCAGTGCTGGGCATGGTGCTGCCCCTGTGCCATGTGCCCTGGGCTCATTCATGGCCTGGCACAGCCGAGGCTGAGCTGTGGCATAGGTGAGGCAGGCTCCCTGCCCAGTCCTGGCAGAGTTTGCCTGTACCCAGCAGCCCCCTGCCTACTCTGCCCCATGACCTGCCCTAATGCAGGGAGGGTGCCCAGTGGGGCAGCTCCATAAGGACCCTTCCTCTCACACTGCTGAGTCCTCCCCTGCCCACGTGTCCTGCATGCATCTGCCACCAGTGCCCCAGTTCTCAGCCTGGCCTGTAAGAGGGGACCTCGAGGAGCGCCTGAGCCTGGCGGCAAGGTGTGGAGGTTTGTGGTCCAGGGTCAGATAGCAGGAAATAGGAGGGTCCATGTGACATCCAGCACTCCAAGGAGAAGAATTCCTATCTGGGAGCAGAGCTGAACTGAGCTTGCATTTCTCTCCTGGGAGCATGGAGGGAGGACCCTGCCCTGTGGGACTTCTTTTGGCTCAGTCATGATGTGTGTGTGGGGTGGCCCTGGCCTCAATGTTCCTGCTGGAGTCCCCCCACCCCTGCATGGAGACCTTCCTCAATAAACCCCACGCTTCTTCCCCCACTGCCTACCCTGCATCTTCTTGTGGTGGGGAGGTGAGCAGGACAATGCTGTGGGGGCACAGAATCAGGCTGGGTGTCTCTTTTCACACTGGGTTGGACAGAGCCCCACAAGGCTGAGCATGGGGGAAGGGAGGAGATGGAGAGGAGGGGGCAGTCGAGGGGAGCAGGGGGACAGGTAGCAGGCATGTGGGCCTGGCACACACAAGGAATACATGAAAAACAGGAAAGGGTTTATTCTATTGGCACTGGGTGCAACCAGCACAGTGCTGGGGGATAGTAGGGAACACCTAGCTGTGCCAGAGCAGGCTAATTGCGCCAGCAGCGTCCACCAGCACCCAGGGAGAAGCCATGGTGACAGTGGCAGTGGAAGGAGCCATAGCTGTTGTGGCAGATATGGTCACAGGGACCAGGCTGTGCCTGGCACTCATCTATGTCTGGGAAAGAAGGAGAAAAGGTCAGAGCTGTGCCAAGGGTTCAGGGACTGTGTGGCATGGGCAGGGCAAGGGATGGAGGAGGCATGAGGGGAGCAGCTCCAGGGCTGGGTGAATGTGGGACACAAGGGCAGGTGATCCTGTCACTGCTTGGTGCCAAGGCTGCTGGGTGGCAGATGTCCTTCCTCCACCAGCTCCTGCACAGCCACAGTCTGTCCATTCTGCCCCCCAGCAGTAGGGCTGTGAGCACACCTGGACACCCCATCATCTCTGCTGCCAGGGCAGCACCAGGTGGGCACTGCAGGTACTCACCTAGGCACTGGCTGGCAGCCGGATCGAGGGGACGGAAGCCTGGGTGGCAGAGGCAGCTGTGTGCCCCAGGGCTGTTGATGCACAGCTGGCTGCAGTTGTGCAAGCCCTGAGCACACTCGTCGATGTCTGGTGGGGTAAAGAGAGCAGTGTAGGGTTATAGCACGTAGGGGGGAAAAGCAGCCCTGTTGTTGAGGTGCAGGCAGGGCTGCTTGCTGCACCCCAGCCCCCTCAGAGCTGCACATTTTGCTGTAGTCCCAGTGCAGAGCTGGGCCAGGGGCACCACCACTCTCCAGCCAGGTCCCAGGGTGGGCAGCAGCACAAGCACAGCCCAGCCCTGCAGAGCTCAGCAGACCAGGTTAATAGATGGGATATAGTTTATTGGGGGATCTCTGGGAGACGGGCTGGAAGACTGTTGGGACTAAGCAGGGTCAGACTCCAAACAGTAGGGTCAATACGTTAAAAAACAGACCAGGAGGGTCCTGCCCCTGCAGGGCTGGGAAGAGCCTCCTCTGCCAGGGCTGGGAGGCGTTCCCATCACCGAGGAGCGGGCAGGCGAAGCACACACGTCGCAGGCCAAACCAGCAGGCACATGGTACGGTATCGGGGCGACAGAGCAAGGTACCAGCATGGCAGGAACAGCACTGGGGCAGGGGGTGGGCAGGGAAAGGGGCACTGCCAGGCTGCCCCAGGGCTGCTTTCCCAGAGATGGCACAGGACAGCCAGGTCTGTGCCCGTCCCACTGCAGGTCACCCACTATGTCCCAGCCGGCACTTCCAGGGTTCGACAAGGACAGAAAAAGAGAGACAGGCAGAGGCCGGCCCATCCTTCCACCAAGGCTGCTCTGGCGTGTTATGGGCAGGGCTTAAAGTGCATAGAGACAAAGGCAGAGTCCGAGGACTTGAGGGAGGAGGGCACTGCAGGGGAGCCCAGGCCAGCTCCCAGCAGAGGGATAGCCCCCAAAAAAGGCCACTTGAGCTGCACAGAGAAGAAGAGAAGGAACAAGAGAGAAAAAGAGAAAGAGAAGGGGAGTCAGTGGCAGTTCAGTGGGAGGCACAGACAAACAGACACAGAACCAGTGTGGAGGTGGCTGGGCTGCCGTCCGACAGGTTACAGGCTGTGACCTGGCCTTTGTCAGGGGTGCAACAGCATCCCAAGGTGGTGCTTTGGGACTGATGCCAGCTGGCATGGGGTTGGGGTGTCCCAGCTATCACTCACCCACGCAAGCTGTGCCATCCTCGTTTGGCTCAAAGCCCCGGCTGCAGCGCTTGTTGCTGCGACAGCGGTACCCGCCATAGGTGTTGATGCAGAGAGGCTTCTCCCGGGGACAGATGAAGGGGAACTCCTTGCACTCATTTGTGTCTGCAAGAGGGCCCTCAGTGTGAGATGTCTGGGCAGAGAGCTCGGGGCTGCCAGCCCCTCCAGTTCCCCCAGTACTGTGGCTGGTCACCCCAGTGGCAGCCATGCATAAGCCATATCTCTGCCCAGGAGGCTCCCAGCATGGCCACAGCCACCCTGCTGCACCTCTGCTGCCCCTCCCATTGCTCATGGCTGCAGCACACAGCCTGCCACATGCCAGCCATGCCTCCTGCCCTAGCACATTGCTCTCGCTGTTCCCTAGGACACCATTGTGCCCCTCTAGAGCTGTACAGGTGTCCCATTCCCAGGCCATGTGCCAGGCAGGCAGCTGTACCTGGCACAGAGCCATGTGGCAGGCAGCCACCTCCCAGTCTCAGTGTCCCCCATGGGGCTATGCTACAGCATCCTGGGTAAAGGCACACCTGTGCTTCAGCAGCCACTCACCTACACAGCGTCCATTCTCGTGCTGGGAGAATCCCTGCCCGCACTGCATTTGGGAAGAAGCAGAGACCACTGGGATGGGGAGGAATCACCCCTGGGCAGCCACTGAGCCAGCAGAGCCCAGCCTCTTTTTTCTTTCCCCAAAGTGTCACACCCTACACCCACACCTGGCCCTCACCTCCAGTGGGGCAGGCATGAGTGGCTCCTCCACATCCAGAGGGTAGGGGATCTCCAGGACAGAGTTTGTCTCACTGCTTGCCACAGCTCGTGACACCACGCGGCCATCTGGCCAAGTCACCTCCAGGCTGCTGGCTTCGTCACGCCCTGCAGGCGGGCAGCCCATCAAAGGGAGGGTCTCCAGGGTGGGCAGGGGCTGAAAGGAGGCCAGCGGGGTGGTAGGGATGGAGGGACAAAGTTCTCCCTTGCTCCCTGAGCCCAGCTCCAGGTGCTCATGCTGACAGCCCCTGCACATGGATGTTCTCTGAGGGGTGTACATGGGATGACCTTGCAGTAGGCAGAGACACCCCTGCAGGCTTGGCTGCACCAGGGGAGAGCTAAAGGGAAGGGAAAGCCCTGCTGCCTGGGCAAAGCAGCAGGCAGGGCATGGGGAAGGGGGCAGCTGCCCCTTGCAGCACAGCTGCAGTGGCTGGGCAGCCTGCCCCCAGCCTTACACAGAGCCCAGCATACCTAGGGTGACAGGCAGGGACGATTACTGCGCAGCAGGACACCGGGGCAGCAGACAAGGCCCCTGCCCTGGGGAGTGCCAGGGGAGGCTGGGGGGGAGGCAGCCCCTAGCTCACCCAGTCCGAAGTGTGCCACGGGCTCCATCTCGCAGAGGTAGCCGGAGCCACCGTCGATGATGCGCAGGTGGGCCCCGCTGCGCCGCGTGAACAGCACCACCTTGGCCCCCCGCGCAAACGCCCCGAAGCGCGTGCGGGGAATGACCCGCAGCCAGTTGTTATTGGTGCCCTGCAAAGGGTGACAGAGCAGAGAGATTGAGTTGGGAGGGATGGAAGGGATGGGTACAACACGAGGAGTCCCTGCTTGACTCACCTGGGTGCCCTTGAAGATGGAAATTGGCTGTGCCATGGACTCGCCATGGGATAGGATGAGGTCCAGCATCCCATCGCCATCAAAATCTGTTACTGCACCTCCTGCAAGGATGGAATCATGCTGTGTCTGAGGCCGGGCCTCATGTTCCCCAGCACTAGACCTTGCTGCTGCTGTGGCCTTCCACTGGCAATGGGAGTACTCCCAGCCACGTAGGGACAGAAAGGAAGATGGGGTGACATCAGTGCAGGAGTGTGGCTGGCAACCTCTAACGAGGTGCATTGGCACCCTGGGCAGTGGAGGGCACAGGCAGTGCCTGGGTGGCTGTGTGTCAAAGCGAGCTGCCTGACCTCTTCTCAAATGCAGAGGCTGGCTTTGAGCAGTGGACACCCAGGAAGGGGCACATCAAGAGTGCCTCTGGGGTACTGGAGGTGGCACTGTTGGCTGGGTGTGGTGGAGGGAGAAACCATGGGGCCATTCCTGGGTGATAGGAGCTCCAGCCTGCTGGTGGGGAGCAGGCACATAACTCAGCCAGGCATGTGGCATCCTGAGGCAAACAAGGTGCCAAGCAGTGCTGTGCCAGAGCGGGGTGTACCCACCAGTGCCCCGTCCCTCTGGCTCCAGTGCATCCCCTGGATTCAGCTCTTCCACAATGGGGTCTGAGTGTTCTCTGCGGATGAGCCTGCCAAGGACACACACAGGGTATGAATGCCAGCTCCTGCAGTCCTCAGAACCTTCCTGGACATGTCTGTCCCCTCCTGAAGAATCATGGTAGGGGTGACAGCCCTGATGGTTATAGGGTGTGGATGATGTGACTGTCCCCTGCCTGTTGGCATGTCCCCCCTCGAGGCAGAGGCAACAGGAGTTTCATGAGAGCTTCTGGATCTGAACTGCAGAGTAGCAACAGCATCTGTTGCATCCCTCTGGAACCTGGAGATGTCTCCAAAGGACTCCTTGCAAAACCCTTGCCCTCTACCCACCCATGGGTGCAAACATTGGGTAGACAACCAGTTCCCATCACCCTACACACGAGGCAAGGAGGTGCTACACAGAAGTAATAAGACTTGACCCCCGCAATTAACAGGAGCCATGAACAAGTTTCCACACAGCTGCTAATCAGCCGTGCTGGGGACCCCAGGGGCTGCTGCAGGCACGATCACAGTGGCTGGTAATGATGCCAGGAAGGGCTCAGTCACGACGCCTTTTATGAGCCGAGCTCGAGCCGTGGCACTGCTGGAGAGGAGCCCTGTGAGCCTGGCTGTGCTGCTCGGCTCCTAGCGCAGGGTGCGGGGTGCCCGGCCCCGCCGGCTCCTACCGGAACAGGCGGTTGGCGGAGGAGCCGCGGTAAGCGATGTTGTTGAAGAAAACCTCCAGCTCCTGATCGTTGTCGAAGTCGGCTGCGATGACGGTGCGGACCGGGGACGGCATGGAGAACTTGGGGGTGGCGATGTCCTGCATGGACACAGCCTGACAATAGGCACAGGAAGCACGACACCCGGGTCCTGCTTTGATGCTCCAGGTGCCCTCCTCTCTGTCAGGTGGGGTTCAGAGGGAACTCGGAGCGAAGGCAGCCCCGCTGGCCGAGTGGCTCCGTGGCAGAGCCGTCGGTGCGGGGCTCCGGCCCTCACCCGGAATCGGACGCGGCCGGGAGCCCCGCTCTGCAGGTAGAGGCGGTGCGGCCCGTTCCAGTTGCCATAGACGATGTCCACTCGGCCGTCCCGGTTGAAGTCAGCCAGCGCCACACCGCGTCCATGCTGGTAGGGGTCATCCAGCCCTGGGGAACCGCAAGGGGACAGGGGGAGACGGGAACCCCTCCCTGCCTCCTTGTCCCAGCACACCTCCCAGGATGTGCTCTATTGTCCCCAGACAGGTGCTCCACGCACAGGGTTACATCCCTGCTGCACTGATGGATGCCCCGATCATCTCAGCCACTGCAGTCAGCGGGGCTCTGGGTCCCCAGGCTGTCCCACCCCTGCCCTCATCCAGTGCAGGCAGAGCTACCCCTACCCTGAAGTCCCCAGGGTCTCCGTGTTCCCCCCAGCTTCCCCTACTCACCCACAGCAGCTGCCACGTCCCTGTACGTCCCGTCCCCCCGGTTGTGGAAGAGGAAATTTGGGCTGTTCTCGTTACCGCAGAATATGTCAGAGGCACTGTCACTCAGGATGGGGCCCACGGCCACCCCACGGCCGCCTGGGGACAGCAGCCCGGGGTGAGGGGACAGCTGCCCCACGGGAGTTTGCGCTCCCCATGTTACCTCAGTGTTGCCCACACGTTGGACCCAACCCCCCCACGACGCGTCCCCTCCACTCCCCCGCCGTGTCCCATTCTTGCCCACCTCCAATCCCTCTCATCAGGAGCTAATTGGGCCTGGCAGCCGCTCGTGTCACTCCCAACCCTAATCACTGCCATCGCCATGGTGACAACACTCCTAATTAGTGACAATTTACCGCTGGGGCACGCAGCAGTCCCCACGGTGGTGGGGCAGCATGGGGCGCAGGCGGGCTCGTTCCTCCCGACGCCTACGTTCCCAAACCCCGCTGGCTGCCCTGTGGATGCTGTGAGCTCGGGAGGGACTAGCCCCGGTGATGCTGGGCACAGGGGTCCTGCCAGGCGTGTATCCATGGTCCTGGTGCCTTTCACGGGCCGTGGGGCTGCCACTAGATGGGGCAGTCAGGCAGCCCAACGCGTGGCACGGACCTGGGGCTGCACTGCCCTGCCTCAGCCAGCTCTCCCGTTCGCCGTGCCCTGCAGCGCCCCGTGCCCTCCGCAGGGCCACAGCAGCCGGGTGTACCTGTGTACTTGCTGACGCCAGCCTGGGCAGCCACATCCACCAGCACCACGACACCGCGGGCAGGGTCACTGGCAGCCACATCCATCTCAATCAGGGCATGGGGGCCCACGTTGCCGCTGGCATAGTTGGCGATGTAGATGGAATACCTGCCGGAGCCCTGCAGCCGGCAGCACGGCCTCAGCACCCACCACCCACGGCTCATCGCCAGGTGACCACAGGGTGCCTGCTGTGAATGCTCTTATTGCTCCGTGGGGGCAGGCACTGCTGCTGTGTGCTGAGCGAGAGCTCTGCAAAGCCCACGGCAAAAAGCATCCCAGGAGCAGGGATGTGCCCCATTGCCTCCAGGAGCTGCCTGGTCACAGTGCTGGCATGGGGCACATTATCCTCCCTCCCAGCATCCCCGGAGTGCCAGGTCCTCCCGGTTTCCACCGCCCCCTTTGTCCCGTGCAGTAGCTGCACCCTGATTTAGCGATAATCATTTGGAAACAAACCGCTGGAGGAGGAGGACCAAGAAAGAGCAGGTGACAGGAACATAAATCACCTCGACAGGCACGTTTATCAGCTGGTGGCAACGGTGTGGACAGGCATCCACAGTCTCTAGAGCTGGGGCCGCTGGAGCCCTGACAGCCCAGGGGCAGCTGGGGGGGCACCCTTGGCCAGCAGGGGATGGGATGGGCAAGGGGAGCAGGGCCCAGGACTCCACTGAAGGGGCACTGGGAGTGGGAAGGGGGCAGAGATGCCTGCCCACAGAACCCTGCTTGCTCACCGTGCGGTCCACGCAGGCAACAGAGCGGCCGGCAAAGCGGCTGGCCACATCCCGGTTCACCTCGTCACTCAGGATGTCCTCCCAGCGCCCGTTGCGGAGCTTGAACAGCTTGTCTGTGTAGGTGGCCATGCCTGGGGAAGGGGTACAGGTCAGTGGGCTCCAGCACACCGCCTCCTCCTGAGGAGGGTGCTTTGTAGCAAGGGAGGTTGTGGAAAAGGTGCTCTTTTTCCAGAGCACCCCAAATATCTGCTGTCCCTGCAGCCCCCTACAGTGCAATGGGGCTGGGCTGCTGCTGCAAGAGCCCCATGACCCTTAAGGGCCACGGGGAGACACACAGAAGAATCAACTCATTAGGCTAAAATATGTCCCAATGAGGCACAGCTCTGTAGATCATCCCCAGGAAGGCAAAAAAAAAAAAAATTGAAAAAGAAATCGATTCAGTGGCAGGCACAGTCAGCGAGCTACACCATTTGTGACAGCAGCAATGGCAGATCCTGATTTAGGGACAGGTGTGCCAGCAGCCACTGCCAGCCCGGGTAATTAGGAGCACTGGGAAGACAGATCTGCTGCCTGGAGGTCAGGGACACAGGGCAGAGCTGGGCTGGAACACCAAGCCAGGGAGCCCTGGGGATTCCCAGTGCCAGTTTGGAGCATGTAAGTCTCGTTCCCATGACAGGCATGCCAGGAGCAGGGACAGCACTGGACTTGGTACAGCAGGCACAGGAGAGCCATGAGATCAAAGAGGACAACTGCTGCAGGGCACAGCTGGGATTTACAGTGTGGGGTCCCTGTGGCAGGACAGTCAAGGGGGCAGAAGGGAATTTTCTGTCCCACTTGGGGTGCCACAAAAAGGGCGATGGGCAGCTGGAAGTGCTGACTCGGTGGCTGGCTGGGCTCAGTGTCCCATCCGTGCCGCCATCAATCAATGGAGCCACTCAAGTGAGAAATTAACTCCAGCCCGCACACATCCCTCACACGCCGAAGGTCGCGGGCGGCCACGCCGGGGCTCCCCCTGTGCCTGGGGCCCGGCCGCCGGCAGGGCTCACCAGAAAAGGCATTGTTGGTGTTGAGGAAGTAGATCTCCTCGCGGCCGTCGCCGTCGATGTCACAGGCTGTCACGCCGATGGCGTTGCCCTGCCGGTCCCGCAGGGCATAGTACGGGGAGCCCCGCTCGTCCTCCGCCACGTTCACCAGCCGCCCCTGCGCCTTGTCGTACTTGAGCACCAGGTTGGGGCCGTTGTACCTGTGAGTGTAGGCAGGGTAGTGGCTTCCCAAGGACTGAGGATGGGATTAAAGCCCCTGTCTCACCCCTGGGGGGACACTGGGTGTGATACTGCATTTTCCCCATGATGGGAACGTCAGAGACTTGCATGGTCCATGGAGGCCAAGGACCCTGCCACGCACCCCATGTCTGGCAGCACAGTGGGGGTCAGGCAGACAGCAGTACAGGATGGGATGCAGGTCCCTGCTTGCAGAGCTTTCCCAGGGCAAGGAAACTGCCACACAAGGCAAATCCTCTCAGCACGGAGCATCCCACTGGCTCCTTGCCCGCTCCCGCCCAACACACCAGTAAACAAGTTATACAACGGACACCACGACTGCTTACAAAACTCCAGCTGCCCTCTTGACTCAGCACAGCTGGCAGTGGTTGCCCAGACCCCTCCAGGGTTCCAGTCCTGCCCAAGTTTTCCTGCCTCAGTGATGTTCAGAGCAGCATAAGGGCCAGACTCTGACTGCCTGCCACCATAGTGCCTCCATCTAGCTGGATGGGATCTGTGAGGTTAAAGGTGGGCACACTTGTGCATGCAAGCTTCTTTAGAGAGTGAGGATGGTGATGTGTACATGGATACCCTGCAGTAGCAGCTCACAGCAGTGCCAGCACACACACAGAGCCTACACCATGGCCCCTGCTCTTCCTGACCAGGGTTGGACCTGCTAGCAGCAGCTGCTCTGTGTCCAGCCCCGCTTGGGCACTGGCAGCACAGCACACGGCTCCCTGCTTGCCTGGCTCCTGCCGGCCCTTCCCAGCCATCACTCCAATAAAGGACTATAAAAAACCTCCAGCCAATTAACTGAATCTCCAGAGAGAGCTGAGTCCTGTCAGCAGAGCAGAGACGGCCTGGGGACACGCTGGCTGTGCACTGCAGGGTGGACCCTGGCTGCTGGGCAGCTGCCACCGCCCCACAGGGAAGGGACGATGGGGGCACTCACGTGGTTCTACACAGGCACTTGCTGGCATCAACACCCTCTGTGGGTGCACACACACACACAAGTTCACTGGTGGGTGCATGCAGACCTCAACCCACCCACCTGTGTGCATAAACCCCCCCAGCCAGCCACAAGACCACAGAGGAGAGCGGAATTCCTGTCCCCGCTGTCACTGAGGCCTTAGGGGTGCCCCACTCACCCTGCCACCACGATCTCGAAGTCACCGTCGGCATCCAGGTCAGTGACAGCCACACCGTAGTTGAGCTGGGTGGGGTTGCTGTCGTAGTCAGGCGGCAGGAGGCGGTGGGTGACAGCTGCAAACATGGGCTCGCTGCGCTGGGAGCCCTCGCTGAGCCAGGCCAGGGACAGCAGGCACAGCGCCAGCATCCTGGACACCTGGGAGAGACCTACAGCCCATCAGCTCAGGAAGGACTCTGCTCCACCATGCCCAAGCAGCCCACTGCCCTTGCAAGGGAGATGCTCTCTTTTCACCCCTTGCCATAGCACCCCAGCCTGCACCACACCACCTGTCCCTTGACCCTTGGGCACTGTCACTCTGGTGTCCCCATGCACAGACTGTCCTGGCACTGTTCACCCTTGGGACAAGATCACACTCTAGTGAGCTGGGGCTGAGGAGCAGCCCAGCCTTGGCAGCCCATCCTACCGGAGGGACTGGAGAGGGAGCAGGAGGGCTCTGGGGTGCTGACAAAGCTGGGCTCAGGCCCAGATCACTCTGCCCTAAGGCGCCACCGGCTTCCAAGGTCCTGGTAAGTCAAAATGTCAATCACTGCTCCCTTGGCAGGGTCAGAGGAAGAAGACATTCACTGGCCCAAGGAGTTTGTCTTCTGTCCCATTGGTGTTCCAGAGCTGGGGAAGTTCGCAGGGAAAACACAGGGATACTTTATCAGCTTATTCCCACCTGCCTCAGCTTCCCCATCCTGCAGGAAATGTTCCTCCCAGGGTCTCTGCAGGGTGAGCTCCTTCCAGCCTGGCCAGGGAAAGCTTCTGCACAGGGATGCAGCCATGAGGAGATGCTGGGAGGAACAGGAGACTGGGACGAGAGGCTCATTTAACCTCGACTGCGGAGGACAGCTTCTGCCAGCACTGCTGGCAAGGCTGCAGAGACTTTGGAGCTGGCTCTGACCTGGCTGTAGCACAGGTGATGAGCAAGGTGGTACTTAAGAGGGAAACCCCTCATCCCAGGCCTGGCAGTCACCTCCAGAGGGGAAGAGCCCAGAGATGAGCTGTGTGTCCCCAGGCTGTGAGCATGATCCCACATGCCTGCACTCCAGCTGGGAGAAAAAGCAGCCTGCTTTGCTCTTGCAAACCAGAAGGGTGGTTGGGGCACCTGGCCTGCAAGGGGACAATGCTGCATGTGACTGTGCCTGGGCAGGACCTCCCCAGGCAGGAACAGTCCCCGTGTCCAGGAGTGAATGATCCCCTGCCAGCTGACCCCTGTGCTGTTGGAGTCAGACAGCAAGCCCAGGAGTGGTGGCAGCTGGGTGGTACCCCATGTGCTCAGCTTGGAGAGGGTAAGGTGCCCAAGATTTAGACCCCAGCAGACCCAGCAGATTGTGGAAAACAGCCTGCTGCTGCTGCCTCCTCTGGTGATGGGAATGCCAGGCTCTCTTGGGGGCCAGGATTCCCATGCCATAACTAGCTTCCAGGCCCATACGGCTGGGCAGGAAGGAGCTGTTCTCCAGCTGCAGAGGAAACCTTAACCCTACTGCCCACAACACCCACAGTTCTGTATTCCATTGCTTCAGCAGCCTGCTCTCCTTTCCTCTCCAACCCCATCTGTAGCCTGCGCACAGCGTCCAAGGTAGATGTGTGTCCCCAGCTCTATCCTCGGGAGAGGAATGCTCCAATTCTCTTCCTGTGATGGCCCATTACCCTGCCATGCTGAATGGAGCTGCTCTTGAGGGGCAGGAGCCTGGATCCTTCCCCGGTGCAGGGGTCCCATTCAAGATACGTGATGGGGACAGGGTTCATTGGGTTGCTGAGGGATGGGAAAGTCCCTGAGTGTCACCCTGCAGACAGTGAAGGAGGGGCAGCCTTTGCCACAGCCCCACTCCAGGCTTACCAAAACGAGCACAGGGGAGAGCCACTGACATTGTGGACAGATGGGTGCAGGGGTGCCACATAAGCTCCTGGCCCTGCAGAGCAGTGCTGCGTCACTCCCAGGCACAGCCAGACGATGGGTGCTGTCCCCAGCTCATTGGCAGGGCCCCCTGTCTTTGCTCACTCCAGCTCCCACTCCTCAGAGCCTGGACTGCTACCAGGTGCCCCCCCTGCCTCATCCAGCTGCAGCTGAAATCCCTCCAAGCTGGATGGAGCTTTTCCAGTAGGAAACAATGCTCCTGATTAGAGACAAAAGGCTTTTCCCAGTGGATCCGGTGCTTGGTGCCATGGGGAAGGGATGTCCAGCCCAGAGCCAGGCCATTTTGGGAAGGGGAAGGGAGGCAGACTTAAGCTCTGCATGTCAGATGCAGAAGGGCCTCATCATTCCCAGCATGCTTTTGATAGAACCACAGTCTCAGCATGAAGCTTCACCTGGGGTTTGAGGCCATGGGACCCTGCCTGTATGCAGGGCAGACCTCAGTCTCTCTTGTTCCAGCAGAGTCACGTCCTGGCTTGTGTTGTGGCATCTGGCGGCAAGGTCACCCCAGGGGGTTTCTGCAGTATGGCTAGTGACACGAAGCCAAGGTGCCAAGCAGGGCAGAGCCACTGGGAGGGTGCCAAGGCACCCATGCAGGGTGAAGCCAGGCAGCCCAGGGAGAGGGTGCTGGCCCCAGGCAGAGATGAAGGTTCATCTGAGCCCATGCATTGCTATGGCTGACAGTGCCCAGGTGGGATGGGACTGGAAAGGGCCATGGGACAGGCAGGCGATTGGGCCCCAGACCGCTCACCACAAGTGGGGAGATGCTGTCCCCAGATGTCCTCACTGTGCACACATGGACATGCCCGAGCCTACATTATGGGGAAGGTGGGTGTGAGGTCCCTGTGCGGCCACCCCACCCCGCATGTCACCATGACATTGCTGCCCTGCTCACCACACACCCCAGTGATGTCACGCGCCACCACTGCAGCAATGTCCCGCTGTGGGCCGCAGTCACCTCCATGACATTTCTGGACATCATGCAGCAAGGGCATCACTGCACCCCAAATGCACCCCAAAGCAGTGACAACATGGTGACATCCCAGCACCTCATGCCACCATGCTGCATGTGCCCCACTAGCATCATATTCTCATTGCTAGCATTGCTAGGCTGCCACAGCTGTACCTGCCAGGGCAGGGGATAGGCAGGAGACGTCCCACAGACCCATCAGACCCCTCTTCCACAGCAGCTGGGCTGCCCAGAGTACCAGCAGTGCCCCTCCACAGCTCCTCAATGCCCAGCAGCCCAGACCCTGCAGTGCCTCTGCTCCAGGCAAAGCCCATGAGCCTGGGTCCTGCTGCGACGTCTGCTCGCTGCTGCGAGCCTGTCCCTCCTATGCAGGACTCCTCAGCGCTGGACCTGGCAGCCTGGGGCTCAGCCAGCAGCAGCCAATGCAGTGTGGAGATGAGCAGTCACCTTAGCCTCTAAGCTCGCCCCAGAGGGACACCAGGTCCTTGGGGGGCTCAGGCCCAGCAGCACACAGCCAGCCCCTTCCCACGCAGGCAGGTACACGGCTGGACCTCTCTGCCCACTGCCCCCCGCTCCTCCACGGGCTCGGCCACGACCAAGCACAAGTGCCGCTATAAAGAGGGGCTGTCCCTCGCTGCTCGCAGTGCTGCTGCTCCTGCCAGCGCTCTCCAGTCCCAGCACACACCGCCCATCCCTGTACAGCCTCTTGAGCACGGTTCTCCCCAGCCCAGCATCCTTCCATCCCCATCCCATCCTTCTTCCCGCTCCCTCCCGCCTCACTACCCCGCATCCCCGCCACGCCACGGGGACAGGCTACGCGCCCGCGGTCCCGCTCCGCCCTCCACCAACTTCTCCCCGGGCCGGTGACCGTGCCGGAGTTGACAGACGCCCCTCCCCGCCCCGGAGTCCCCGGGAAACTTCGCGGAGCAGCAAAACCACACGGCTACTCACGGGCCAGGGGGGCCGCCCGGCGCCCCCACGGCGGCGGGAGCGCATCCCGCACCGCCGCCTCGCCGCCCGGCGCGCCTCCGCCTCCGGTGCTCCGCTCCCGGCTCCCGACGGGCCCGGCCCGCCCGCGCGGCGCCTTAAGAACGGGCGGCGGCGGCGGCGGCGAGCGGGGCGGGGGCGCCACTGCCAATGGGGAGCGCGGGGTGGGGCCGCCCGCAGCCAGGTCCGGCCCCGCGGTGCTGCGGGGGGGCACGGCGAGCATCGCCCCGGGCACCGGTACTGGGAGGAGGGGGCGTCCCGGAATGTCGGAGCCACGGCCGAGAGAGCTGCACGGCCACGGCGGGCAGCGTGTCCCGGCTCGCTGCGGGCACTCCGGGGTGCTGCGTGGGAAGCACTCGGGCCATGGCTGGGCACGGCTCCCCAGCTCCTGCAAGGGCCGCTGGCGTGATGAACCGAGCAGAACCAGGGGCCTGACCCGCACTGGGGGCGGCGGAGGTCGGGCACAGGAGGAGGAAAGAGAGCGGAGCTGGGCACGCCCCTGGTGCAACACTATCTTGGAAGGGCAAGAGAGAACAGTTTTAAACTAAAAGAGGGGAGATCTAGATAAGATGTTAGGTGGAAATTATTCACAATGACAATGGTGAGACACAGGAATGGGTTGCTCAGAGAAGTTTTAGGTGACCCATCCCTTGAAATGTTCAAGGCCAAGTTGGATGGAGTCCTGGGTACCTGATCTAGTAGGCAGCATCCCTGTCCATGGCAGGGGGATTGGAACTAGATGGTCTTTAAGGTCCCTTCCATCCCAAACCATTCTATTGTTCTATGAATCCAACACTCAGCCACACCCCGAGGGGTCAGCACCTGCCTGTGTCATCACCCTGCACATCACCATCTCTCTCTGCAGGGGCCCCAGGGGTGGCTGTGCCATGGCAGCCAGCCTGAACTCCAAGAAAGGCCTCATCTTAGGTCATGCAAGGCACTGACTTGCCCAAAAACTTGTAGCCAGTGGATGCCCCAGGCACGATGGCATTTGTGCAAGCCTGCCTTTCCCAGCCTGTTTTTCTGAGGGGCTGGGCACAGAGCTCTCTGTGTGTCTCTGGAAGCACAAAGTGGCTGTGGTGGGGACTGGGACAGCACTACCAGGTCACCCTAGTGTGGCACATTCACAGTGCTCACAGCACAGAGTCTGGGTCTGTGAGCACTGTGAGAGACAGCAGCAGAGACATGTTGGAAGACAGCAGGAACTCATGCCACTCTGGCTGCTTCAAGTGGCTAATCACCTCCTCTGCTAAAGCCCTTATTTCTCATTGAACATGTCTGGCTACAGCTTCTGCCTGTTGCTCCTCGTTCTTCTTTCACTGCTAGATTCAAGAGCTCTCCAGTCCCAGTGATTGTTTCCCACAAAGGTGCTTCCATACAGCCATCAAATACCCCTTTATTTCATTGCTGACGACTCCCTCTTGCAGGGTGCCTGGCTGAGCACCAGGCTTGCTGCGTGGCTGCCTGCTGCAGGGTCCTCACAGCCAGAATGTTGGCATCCAGGCACAGGGAGCCTGCTACAGGGCACTGCCATGAGGAAGGAACCACACCAGCTCTCTGCATTTGCCATGCTGAGCCACGATGCCCAGCAAACCCAAGTGTGACCACCACACATGTGCAATGCCATGCTTGTGTGCTCCTGTGAGTGCTGTGGGTGTGCTGTGCCTGCCAGTGTCCACAGCCCATGCCCAGCTGCACCCCTGCATGAGTGTGTGTGCACTCAGGGTGAGCACCCCTCCTGCCGAGCTGCTCCCTCATCCCAGCTTTGGTAACACCCGGATAATTATTTGTACAAACTGCAGGCTGGCTCCCACTGCCCTCCCCCTGACTGGCAGGTACAGCAAACACACATGCCAGCAGGCAGCCAGCTCGAGCATGCCAGGACTGTGGATGGCACCGGGCACACCGGCTCCCTGGGGCTCTAAACCCAGCATGCCAGCACAGCGGGGCTTGGCACTGGCCACGAGCACACACAGGTGGGGCTGCCGGTGTGCCAGTGCAGCACACGTGCAGCCGTGCAGCCATGCAGCTGTGCAGCCATGCAGCCTTGCAGCTGTGCAGCCTCGCAGCCGTACAGCTGTGCATGTGCATTGGTGTGTGCATGGCACAGGGCACGGCTGGGCACACGGTGCTATACACACATACGTGCAGCCCCGCAGGTGCACACACCGTGTCCCTGGGGTGTGCTTACCCCCCAGCTCCCTGTGAGCACACACGTGCTGAGTGCCAGCAGGACACACGGGCCGAGAGCACCTTGCCCACTGCAGCCCCCAGGCACTGCTGCTGGCACCCAGCAGGGTGGTTTTCCACTCCTGGGGCTGCAGGGTGTTCCCCAATAGCTGCTTTTGGAGCTCATCAGTGCCCTTGCCATGGATGCTGCCACCTTGCCAGGATATTTCTTTGCAGCCAGCAGACGCCTTGGTACAACAACAGCCACAGCCATAAGAAACATCCTTGCACCCATTCCTGGGCCCTGTGCTGCCCTAGATGTCTCCATCCCACCCCTCTGGATGCATCCACACTGGGGCCATAATGGGGCAGGCACCTTGGGGTGTGACAGAGCTCTCTGCAAAGGGCTGCAGAGGGAAGCACGGAGCGTCAGTGGAACGAGCTAGGATGCATGAGAACAGTGGCAGGGATGTTTGCAGAGCAGTGAGGTAGGGCGCAGGCGTTGGGGCACAGGGAGCCTGGCAGTGTGGTGCACGGAGGGGGTGGGACGTGCAGGGAATGGTGGCACGGTGATGGGGACAATGCACAGGAAATTAGAGCGAGCAGCAGCCAGACACGCTGCGGGGGGAAGGGAGATGCTGCGCTCCACTGAGGGCTGTGTGAAGGAGGGGGAAGGCTCATCTGCTGAGCTGGGGCCAGCATGAGTACCAGCCACCTCTTTGCACATCTGGGACCTCCCTTTCCCATCCCCAGGACTAATATGTCCCAGTTTCCCCTGGCCCTTGCTCCTGGGGCCCCATCCATGCTGACCCAGCTCCCAGGGAATGGGAACTCTCCTAAAGCCAGCAGTCCTGATTCTTGGTGACCCTCTGCCTGGTGGCTCATCTGCCACCCCAGGCTCTCCCTGGGGACAAGGCAGCAGGAAGGTGGGGACCAGTCTGCCCCGTACTTGCATTGCAGTGGGCAGAAGGGTGGCACAGGGTACTGCCAAGCAGAGTAAGCCTCTGTGGTGGCAGTGCCAGGGACAGTACTGCTCTGGGAGCAGGAGGGAATCCACCTAGGATCAGGGACAAGAATCCACCCAGGATCAGCTGGATTCATAGAGCACTCATCCAGCAAATGTCCTCCAGCAAATTTCAGATGGTGCAATACAAATAGGGTGCAGGTGAGCACAGGAATGCTGACTGAAGGCACTAACATCCAGGATACTTCACTGGAGCCATCATTCCCCTTTCTAGAGCATTATGAGGGCCAGACACCTGCACACAGGGTGCTGGGTGCACAGCACACACACACACACTGCCAGCACACTCACGAGCACCTACATGCACACACACAACAGTCTGTGAGCAGCCACCCCCTCTGCCTGTGTGAGCACTTAGTGTGCCACCCAAATGTGTGTGCAGACCATGCACACACACACACCTGCACTCACACGTGCATGCAGTGATGTGCAAACATCCCATCATATACCCCTGCTGCTTTTTGACACAAGGAGAGGGCTCACACTGCCACCACAGCACGCTGCGCGTCCCTCGGCTGCCAAGTCGGTCCTGGCTCTTGCCTGGCACTGCTTTTTTCTCTGGAGGGGCTGTGCTGGGACATCCCTGCTCCAAGGGTGTAATTTCCACTGTAAATGTATTCATGGATAATTTATCCACAGTTGTTCCTGTGCTAATGTTGTCTTTTAGCTGAAATAGCTCTCCTCCTCCCTGGCGTTTACCCTGCTGATATATTTATAGTGAGCGCTCCATTTCCCCACAGCTTGCACTGTGCTGGGCACGAGTCGCTGTCCTCCCTTCACAAGTCTCCTGGGCTCTGCCTCCCTGGCAGCCCCATGGTACCTCTGCTCCTCTTCCAGGCTGATTCCAGCACAGGCAGGTCCCTTGGGGCCCAGGCAGGCATGAAAGCAAGTGCCCAGTCCTGCCAGAAATGCCTTCCTGGCTCCTCCTAGGATTGCTTTGCCTCTCCCATGTCTGAGTGCCCGTTGTGTGGTGGCTCACAGTGATGGACTCCCATGCTCAGATGGCTGCTTGCTTGATCCCTCTTGTCCCTGCTGTCCCCTCCCTGCCATTGTCCAGCAGTGTCTGATCTCCTGTCTTGCCCACAGACCTCCTCTGTCTCTGGTCCTGCACCCCAGACCATCACACTGCTCCCGTGTGCCCTGGACACCTTTCAGCGTGGGGTCTCTGTGCCATGGCTGGCAGTGACCTGGTGACTGTCACCCATCTCAGCGGCTCCCTGTGAGCTTCTTCCCCCAGCCCCCTTCCCCAGTCCCCTCCTGCTGCCAGCAGGAATCCCTCTCAGGTGCTCCCTGGGCACCCAGCAAACCCTGGGAAGGCATTACCATCACCAAAGTCACGTTAACCCCCAAGTTTGTTTAATCTAGTCTCCTTCCAGATTAATCCAATCCTCTTCCTCACAGGTTTCCTGTGTCCTTGGCAGCAGCAGGGTGTGAATGCTGGATCCCAGGCACTGCTCACCCAGGGGTCTCCAGGGGTCTCCAGGGGTGCCCAGCCCCTGCCCTGGGACCCCCAGCCCTGCAGCTCTCTCACAGCCCAGCCCCTGTCTCTGCACAGCCTCCCTGCACCCCGCACGGTCCCCAGCCTCTCCTGTCACCGTGCACAGTGCCCCCGGGTCCCCGCTTGGACTCTTCCTGTCGCCGGGACATCATTAGAAATGTTAATTATTTATTATCACTAAAAGCCCTTTTTGCTGCATTGCTGTTCTCTGCCTATCTCTGCCCCGTGCTGCCTGTAACCGGATCCGCCTGTGCTTGCCTCCTGCTCGCAGTCGCTGTCCCTGCTTCCCTCCTACCTGCTGGGACACAGCGTGGGGGAGTCAGAGCCTTCCACCACCCCCTGCAGGACGAGGCCCTATGGGACGAGCTGGACTTGTCCCCGTGGGATCCCAGAGCTATGTCTGGTGTGGACATGCACCTGTAGCAGTGCCCAGCCTGGGGACTGCCCTGTCCCATGCCAGGAGAAGGGACAGGAAGACAGAGGAAGGACCTGGCTGGTGCTGTGATGGAGCGAGGAACCATTAGCTCTTCTCAGCCAAGGACAATTTTGTCCCTCCCCAGAAGCACTGGGATGGGGCTCCCTGGCCAAGGGATATCAGCAGGGTGGAGGCATCAGACTGTGCTCAGCCCTCCCAGACAGCATCCCTGGCTGGGAAAGAGCAAACAGGCTGAGAGGGAACCTGGGGTGCTGCTTGCAGCCAGCTGGGACTGGCAGGAAACACTTGGGGCAGCCAGCTGCTTCAGAGAAGCCGTGCAGCTGCAAGGAGGCAGGGGAATGCCCAGCCTGCACGGCTCAGCCTACTCTGCCAGGACTCCTGAAAGATTTATCAGCTCCAAGTGGATCCCATTGATGAATCAATTAAAGCTTATCAAAAGCAGTGGAGTTCCTTCCCATGGGGCAGGGCTGGCACTGGATGCAGCAGCTCTGCCACAGCCAGTGCTGGGTGAGATTGGGAGCTGCTTCAGGTTGTAACATCCCTGAACACTGCTGGGCAGAAATCACCTGCTGGCAGCATCTGTGCCTGCTAGAGCCAGCCAGGGCGCCCTGGTACCTTCTAGGGACTGGCAGAGTGGGCGCTGATGGGAGCCAACTGGAGTCAACATAAAACCTGGATCTGTCACAAGAGGCCTCTCCTTTGTATTCCCCCCCTCTCCAAAAGGAGCCAGGCTATCCAGGCTATCCAGGTTAGCAAGCTCCCCAGCCCCGGTGCTGTCACCCCTGTGCTGCAGGTCCTGCTCAGTGCTGGAGAGCCAGGCAGCAGCGAAGGAGGCTGCAGCGGTAGCTGTGGGAGAGACGCTGGGGATGGCTCCCACGGGAGCGCAGGGAGGAGCACCCAGGCCGCTCCTGGAGCAGTATTGATTCCTGCAGCACAAGCGCTGCCTCCTGTGCCTATTCATTGTCGATGTGCGGGAGAACAGGAGCAGGAGAGCGCGGCTCCCCCTGCACAGCAGCCCACAGCGCTCGGGCCGCGCCGCTTCCCTGCCCGCAGCGCCCTGCCCTGCCCTGCCCAGCGCCGTCACAGCCGCCGAGCCGCAGGGGCTGCGTGCGATAATGCAAAGCAGATCCAACCCACCCCAGCCCCGAGCTCTCTGCAGTCCCCTCCCCACAGGCTGAGCGTGTTCCCTGGCCAGGCACGGGAGAGGGACCCAGGGCTGCGGGTGCTCTGCCTGCCCCTGGAGCTGACAGCCGATTCCCCTGTTGTTCCTGCACACCCCTTGCGGTTCCCCAGAGCTTTTCTCTGCCAGAAGCACTCTGTAAGCATTTGCTCTGCAGCAATAAATCAGAGGGATGCTCACACGAGCACGGGCCAACCCTGTGCTCCCTGGGACCAGGGTGCTGCAAGATGCTTGAGGCAATGCTCAGCCCCAGAAGGTGGTTCATTCATTCCGTCTGCCCACAGCTTGGTGGGGCTCCAGGTGGTAGTTCTCTGAACTGCTTGGGTTGTCTGGGTCCTTTAGGACTAGAGCAGAGCAACCAGGGACCTCTCTGCACCCATGTGTGGTCCCAGAGGGTCCCCAGGACTGGCTGGGGTCTGATATGGATGCAACAGCCTTGGCTGTGGACAAGGTGGTTCCCTGTCCCCGGACCACGCCTGGTTGTCCATGTTCCTCCTGCTCAAACCCTGGCAAGGAGCCAGGGAGGAGCAGCCCTGCCCTGCCCCCCTGACACCCCCAGAGCATGTTGAGCCCGCAAGTTCTCAGCTCCCTGAGAGCCCCGGGAGTCACAGGAACTGGCAGGCTCTCTGGGGGCTGGGAAGAGGCTCCAGGGCTCACAGAGAAAGGAGGTCAGGGAGAGCTGAGGTTGCCCCATGCTGTCCTTTCCATTCCAAGGGCCAGGGCTCAAGCCAGTCGATGCTGTGCAAGCAGGAGCTGTATGCAGAGCTCACTTGAAATCAGCCCCAGATCTGGGGCTGCCAACAGCTCCGTTCTTTCCTGCACTGCTCCTTTCAGCATGTGCCTCCCCATGGCCCCAGCTGATGCAGCTGCAGATAAACAGACAAGGAGAGCCAGGCAGCAGCTCCCGGCTTGCTGTGCTGTCCCCTGGGAGGCACAGACATGGCAGCTTTAGATCAAGACTCTTCAGAAGCAAGAACAATCCCAGTTATCAGCAGAGAGCGGCTGCTGGTTCCCGGCATTCACTCCGCTGGGTACACAGCATGGGCAGCGGGTTTTGGACCGAGGCACTGGGACCACTGATGGGATACTGGAGCTCCCACCAGCATGGCCGGGCTGGGGGCAGAGCAGGCAGCAACAGGTGACCCCTGCCCAAAACTGGGAGCAGTGGGAGCCCAGTGCCACCCTGCTCTACGCGGAACTAGAGTCAGCCTTTAGGGAGTGGGATTTCCATGCCTGGCAAGACTCCCAGGACCCCTCAGACCACTCTAGCCCAGGAGAAGCTGAGCCATAGTCAAGCCAAACCCTACAGTAGTATTCTGGGGTAGCTCAGGGACCAGTTCAGGTGGGATGCCCTGACCCATTTGCCCTTTCCTGGGGAGCATAGGGGTGTTAGTGATGCAGTGGGTTTCTGTCCCCATGGGTGGCAATCTGGAGGGTACCAACGTGTCCTTTGAGGGAAGCAGAAGCACAGACACAGTGGCTGAGGCTGGAGAGGACATGAGATTCTGTTTCTAGTGGACAAAAAGAAGGGGGTCCTTCTGCAGCCCACACCTTGCAGTGCTTGGACTGTTTTACTGCTGCCATGGAAACTGCTGTGGAGCATCATTCTGTTGCACTGGCCAGGGTGACCGGGCCATGGCAGTCCCCAACCTTCTTTGTGCTCTCACACCTGGATTTACAGAGTGGGAGAGGCTGGATGCTGCCTGCCAGTCACCATCCTTGGGTCACCCTGTGACAGGATGGGGGCATCCCTGGGTAGGGCACCCAAGGAACAGAAGGGATGGAGAAAGCAGGTAAGTGCTGGCAGGGGCTGTCTGGTGCCATTCCCAGACAAACCCAGCTCCCACGTGGCCAGGGGCTCCACGCTGCTTGGCCTCCCACAAACATAAATCATTTTCTAATTTATAACATGAATAATTGATTTTGCCTCCATAGCTGGCGATAAATCTCCTGTGCGCACATGCATAAGAAAATAATAATAATGAAAGCGATCAGGATCTGCTGCCATCGATTACCTGTGAGAGGGAACATGGTCCCCTGTGTGCCACATGAGGCTTGGAGAGGGGCCGATTCCAGGGGATGCTGCGTGGCCCTGCCTGACGTGAGCTTTCCTTGCCCTGAGCAGGGGCACCTGTCTGACGTGGGATGACTGGACATACCCTAGTCTGAGCCCCTGGGGCTGTGCTGGGACCCACCCTGGGCACTCAGGAAGGTCCGAGTACTTCAGGGTATCCCAGACTTCAGGCATCAGCAGTCCCAGCCTTGTAAGTGCACCTAAGGAGGGATAAGGTGCTCGGCATAGCTCCATTCAGGGACGCTGTGTGTGATGCCTCAGTGGCACCTTGCCAGGGTGGCCAGTGACTGTTCCCCTGTCCCTCGGCAGCTTCAGTCCAGAGGGAGCTGCAGAAGCCACTCCGGCCCCCGGCTGCCCGGCCCCGCACAGGCAGCAGCGTGCACGCCGTGGGACATTGCTCTGCCCGGATCACCTCCGGTACCCCCCATGAAGCTGGCTGGGATACAGCCGGACGGAAACTGCATCGGAGAGCTTCGGCTCTGTAGCAAGGAGGTCCTGGAGCGGGGAGCGGGCCCGCTGCCCATCGGCCAAACTTCGGGCCGCCGCACCGGCTGGCCCGAAGCCTTCCTAGAGCGGTGTCCCCACGTGTGCCCGCCCGGTCACAGCGAGCACCACGGCTCCCGCCCGCTGTGTGACCCACCACCCCAGCCACGGAGCCTCCTTCCTGCGGCTGCAGGCTGCTGCCGGGGCAGGACGGCCCGCCGCGGCACCGTGGCCGCCCGTGGTGCCGAGCAGAGCACGGTGCGCCCCGGCGGCGGCGGTACCGGCCCGTGTGCCCGGGGCCGCGGGGAGGAGCGGCGGTATCGGCCCGAGTGCCCGGGGTCTCGGGGAGGAGCGGCGGTACGGGCCCGTGTGCCCAGGGCCGCGGAGAGGAGCGCCGGCGGCACCGGCCCGAGTGGCCGGGGCCGCGGGGAGGAGTGGCGACGGGGCGGGGCGGGCGCGGGGCCGCGCTGCCGGTGCCGCACTACAGGTCCCGGCGCTCCCCTCGGCGGGGCGGGCTCGGCGCGGCGGAAGCGGCGGCGCGGCGCGGAGCGACGGGGGACCCGGCGCGGCCACGGGTAACGGCGGCGGCCTGGCGGGCGGCCCGGCGCGGCCCAGCACGGCCCGGCGCGGCGGGGCGCTCGGTACCGGGGCACAGCGGCCAGAGGTGCGCACCCTGGCCGCTCCCGGCGCTGCCCCGCTCTCCCTCACCCTGGTGTCCCAGCCCTGATCCTTATCCCCTGTCCCTTCCCTGTCCCCAGCCCTGCTCCCCTCGCCCTGTCCAAGCGCTGATCCCCGGCTGAAGCCCGTCCTCCCCAGTCCGCCGGCAGGCAGCCCCCGGGATGCCGGATAAGGGCCCGCTGCAGACCCCATAGCTCTCCCAGCACAGTCACAGGGCCGTGTGTCAGCCCTTGGGTGCAGGAGAGCTGCACGCGTTCCTGGGTGCTCGGTGCGCCACTCAGCCGTGCCGTGTAAAACAGGTGTCTGCTGCTCACACGTGCTGGGCACTGCCTTTCATGGCTGCCTGCAGGCCCCTGGCGTCCTCGTGTATCCTTCACACCACCTGTGGTTCTGTGTGCTGCCTGCTGTGGCCCATGGCACGATGCTGGTGACCAGATACGCCTCTTGCACATTTTAGGGTGGTCATCCCAGTCACTTGCTTCCTGGTGTAAGTGCACTGGAGGGCTCTGGGCCTTGCTTTTCAAGCTGCTCTTGCTCCCTGGGTAGCTACTTTGGGTTATTTTAACTTCATTTTCCCAGGCTAGGTCTTGCTTTGTTTCCTGCTTACATTTCTTGGATCCTTTCAACGGCGTCTTCTCTGGATGGTGTTTACAACAGCTCACTGCTCAGTATCATCTAATGACAATTCATTATTCAAGTAGAGGTTTGAGAGATGCTGTAAAACGAGACCCTGAAGTTCAGCTAAGTTGGCTCTTGCTTGCCTCACCAAAAAGCTTTGCCCAGTGATTCTTCTGAAATAGCTCTGGGCAAGCCAATGTCCCTCATTCATTGTGCAGGTATGCTGGCTCCTTTAACTGCCAGTTTTGTTCTGCACTGAGGATAGGAACAGGGTTTGTCCTGTTCTCAGCTCTGGTTGTGTTTTCTTTCTTGCAGAGAAAACCAGAGCCTTGTTGGCTGTACCCATCGCTCGGGCCCTGGTTTCTCCTTGGCACTGTGTGTCAGCAGGTTAATAGGTTCATCTCTGCACTGGCCAGGCTGGCCAGGTGACTGTGTCTGTGTGGACATACTGTTTTTGCTTTTGCTGCAGCTGTTTTTGCAAGGCCTCTGCCTCATTTGCATTTTTCTGTTTAAAAACAGTGATTTTTCCCTTTTGAGTCATCTTTATTTTTGAGACATCATTAATTTTCTCTCCCTCCTTGTTTATTAATAGACCTTTTCACTTTTGTGCTGATTCTGCCTGGTTATATTTGTAAAGTCCTTTGTATTCCCCTTAGCATTCTGGCTGTTAACTCCTTCTGCTGGTTTGTTGTCCCTTCCCTCTCCCATGCCCCCCTGCAGCTGTGAGGGGACACTATTGACTTTCAAATCATCTTCCTGTCTGGAATGTTCCCCTTCTCTTCTTCCAGGTATCTCCTAAGAGCATCTATTCCAGGTGTCTCCTAAGAGTATTGCAAGTGAAAGGCACGATTGAAATCTCAGTGCCTTTGATGCTATTGACACCTCCTCACACAGACAGTGTTGTGTGGCTGCTGGAGAGCTCTTTCTCCTGGCAGCAGGGGACAGGACGCCTTAAAAAGCTGTGGATGCAGCCTTTTGCTCTTTGAATGCTTTGCTTTGCCCTGTGCCAGTGGCTGTGTTCATGCCTTTGCTCTGTCTCCACCACGTATCCAGGTCCTTTCCTGGCCCTGTTGCTGCTGTTGAGCCAGGTGGCCTGGGCTGGAGCTCTGCTGGGAGCAGGAGAGGTGCAGGGCAGCCAAAACCTCTGACAGTCCTTGTCCGGGCTGCCAGGGGCTGGTTGTGCAGTTGGTAAGTGTGCCATGGCACGTGCCTGGCATGGGATGAGTCCTGCAAGTGTGAGGTTCCCCAGTGGAGCTGTTTAGAATCTCCTTGTACCTGCCTTTTTATTAATCTTGTTATTGTAGTTATTTTTTTCCCCTTCAAAGGGCCCAATCTGCTGCAGGCTGTAAAGAGTGACATTGTGGTGTGCGAGCTGCATGCCAAGGCTGCGTGAGGTCCCCCAAGGCTCCTGGTCCCCCACTGTTGCCATCCCTGTTCACTGCCAAGGCTTTAAGGTTATCTGCTCTATCGATGGGAATATGGATTGGGTGGAATTAGAAACCTCGAAGGCTAAAAATACAGCTCCCTGCCAGGAAATGCAGCAGCCTGCTGAGAGGGTGCTGTGTGGCACTGGGACTTCTCCAGGAGCTGCCATGTTCCACATGAGCACCACAGCCCAGCAGCATCCCTGCCTGTTCCCACGCTCTTGGCTGGCTTGCTCTTGCTTGTGGGGTCCTTCCCTCGACGGGACAGGAGAAGAAGTCAGGGAGAAGATGCTGCCCATGTGTGCTGCAGATGTTCGATAGAGGAGAAGCACAGGCTGGCACTTGAGCAGGCAGCTCGCTGAGACCTCACCAATGCATACCATGAGCACAGGCTCCCTGTGAGCAGATTGTTGTGTTCCTGGGAACAGTGTGAGAGGAGCCTGTGCCTTCAGGGAGCTCTGGCTGCCTCCTGACTGATGATCCAGCACTCTCCTGGCCATGCTAGGCTGTGTTGTGCTGGGCTGGTGGGCTTTACGTGGGAGACAGCTGGGCAGCACTCCCATCACCGCTTTTGCCATGGTGTCATGGCCTTTCCCTGCTTGGTGCCGGAGTGCTGAGTTGTTTTGCTAGGCAGGTCCATGAAACAAGACAGCATCTGGGGCAGCACAGGCCTTTTTGGGGATGCACTGCTCATTGCTGCCTGTCTTTGTGGGGCAGGCTTGGTCCCAGACTCTGGAAGTGGTAGGGTTGCCCTGCCTAGTGTAGTGTGAATGAGACCCAAAGCCAGGGCCATTGCTCTGCCTCCCAGAGCATGAAATTAGTTGGTGCTGACCCGTGGCTGTGGCATTGATGAAGTGTTTGATAGGCTGGGGGCAGGGGCTGTGCTGCCCTGTGGGGAAAAAACAAAGCGCTGCAGCGTCCCTGCCAGTGTGGGTCATCTACCACCCTGCTGTGCCTCTTCCCAGGCTGCAGGAAGCAGCTCCTCCCCAGCAGTGTGTGGCAGGCAGAGGCAAAGCTGTGCAGGGAGAGGATGCTCCCAGCACCAGCCGTCTGGCTAATGCTGCACCATCTGCTTTGGAGGGTGAGGCAAGGTGAATGGCAGGTTTTTGAGGAGCCCATAAATCCTATGTGCAAAGGCTCTTGGAGGTGACATGGGATCTGCATGGAGCAATGCTGCTTCTGGTTGCTCCCCGTGCTGGGAATTGTCGGGAAGGAGAGCCTGGGGAGATCACTGACCCCCACAACTCCTTCAGCAATGAGCCATGGCCTGGGACTCTTGGGCTTGGCTGGGAAGAGTCCTTCAGCAGATCATGCTTCAGTGCAGTTGGAAGCTATCTGTGGTTGGAAATGGTGGTGCCAGGGGGGCTTCCAGTGCCCCCTCCCCTTTGGCACTTGGGCTGCCACTTGGTGAGAAAATGTATAATGCCTCAGTGTTGAAAAATGACTAATCCAGTCCTTGGAAGGTTTGTAGGATACATTCCTTTCTTGCGGTCGATAAAGATAAAGGGGATCGTTCTGCCAGCAAAATTAGTGTATCAAAGAGGGGGGGAAAAATGACAAGAGCTACGGAGACAGAAAAATGGTTGGGGCAGCCCTGGGATGGTGCTCAGCATCATCACAGCATCCATGCCTGCACCTCCTGTTCCTGCACCTCCTGTTCCTGCCCACTTGCAGCATGAGGTGCAGGCACAGGCACTGCGGTCGTACTGGGGGTAGTGCCCTGCTGGGCTTTTCCAGTGGTTTCCAGAGAGCCATGGGAGACTCATCCATCATGCCAAGGCAAAGGTCTGTCCATCCATCACAGAGGGGATGATGCTGTGTGGCGTGGGCAGCCCAGCCACTTTGCAGCCGTGGTTGGCCTCCCCTCGCCTTGCTGGCACCACTGCTGCTGTTGGTGCGGGGCCACGGGGAGCGTTCGCGCCTCGGTCAGGGGCTCTGTGCAGGGGAGCCTAATGCACCGGAGGTGCCTCGGAAATGAGAGCCTTGGATGGGTTCCTGGCCCTATTGATCTGCCGGCAGTTTATGCATCCTGACATTCATAATCTCGGTCGGCGCTGATGGTCCAGATTAATGGGCCCAGGGGCTGTCCATCCGTCACTTCACATTAATTACTGAAGAGGTGTTTTTCCAGTGATTTACCTGACAGCGGCCTGTGATGAATCCCCCTAAACAGAGTGGGCAGTGATTAATCATGGGGCCCCAGCCCAGCCCCACTCTGCCTTCCCCTCAACCACAGTGCAGCCCCCCGCACCATCCGTCTCCATAAACCCTGTCTGATGCATATTTATGGGGCAGGGGGCCTGGCCGCTTGTGGTGTGCCTGCTTCTGCCAAAGATGATGAAAAATAAATCTCTGTTGGGATGGGGCAGCAGGTGAGCAGGGCTGCATCATGCCATGGTCCTGTGCCAGGGTATCCCTGCGCTGGGATTTGCTTTCTGTTGTTCTGTGGCTGCCTCAGGCTTCTCTGTGGTTTTTGATGGCTGAGTAGTGCGTGGTCTTGGTGTTCTGCTTCAGCTGCAGACACTGGTCCCTTGGGCTTGAGGGTCCCAGGTAGCAGCTGCTGGAGCTGGGCCAGTGGTTCTGTCAGGATTTCCCTGCTTCCCCTAAGCTGGTGCACCCCACCAAAGGCTGTAGGGCTGTGGGGTGCTCCAGGCCCCAAACTCTGTCTGCAGATACGCTGCTGTGGGGCTGTGTTGGGACTGCACAATCGATCACTGTGTGCCAGTTGCTGAGGGAGCAGGGTGGGCGCTGGGACCCCAACCCAGTGAGCTGGGCAGGGCTCCCCCCGTGCTCTCAGCCTGGGGCTGCTGGGCCGCGGGCAGGACAGTGACGCTGTTCTCTCTTGCAGGCACGGTGGCACCATGCAGCAGGAGGCCGAAGGCGGCCGGGCGCGCCGCAGGAAGCCCGACATGGCCCTCTACGTGCCCAAAGCGCGGCGGGAGCGAGAGGCGCGAGCGGCAGGGGACGTGCGGGGGGCCGAGCACCGCCACGAGCCCCAGAACCACCGGCTGCTGCAGGACCCGGCCAGGGGCGAGGGGCAGAGGCCAAGCCCCCGAGCCAGGACACAGGCAGGCAGGGCGGCGAGGAAGGAGAGCAAGGTGGATGCCGGCCCAAAGGAGCTGCGGGCAGCCTCTGCCAGGCACAGCCATAGGACGAGAGGCAGCTGCCCTGTTGCACTGGAAAGCCTGGAGGCATCGCCCGGTGTGTGTGAGCCATGCCCAGATCCAGCTGTTGCTCAGCACAGGGACAGACAGGACAAAGCATCTCATGAAGAACCTGCAGAGCTCAGCCACAACCACAGGGTGATAAGGACTGAGCCTGACCCTCCATCCACACTGAATGCCCAGGCTGAGGCTGTGAAGGCTCCCCCTGAGCCCGGGGATGACCCCGTTAGCCCAACACCCGCTGCTAGCCCAACACTGGTTTGTCAGACAGGCCTGAGTGGCATGTCGGAGCACTTGGGGGACAGCACCCCAGATCCAGCTGAGGACCTCTCCCAAAGCCTGGGAGAGGCTGTCCTGCAGTCAGCAGGGGTGGGCAACCATAGCAGGGTGCCCCAGTTAGTGGAGGAGACAGTGGGTCCAAAAACCTGGGAGGAGGAGAGGCAGGAGGAGAGGGATGAGCAGAGGTCTCTCCTGGCAGAGCAGAGCAAGGGTTGTGCCACTGGGGTGCCAGAGGCAGAGGAGACGTGGGGAGGCAGAGCTGAGGTTCCTGGGGAGAGCACCCTGTATGCACCAGGAGCCAGCTGTGAGCCTGTGTTCCTGGGGGACAGCATGGGCGATGCTCCAGTGCTCCCAGGGGGGAGCACCCCACAGCAGGGCATGGGCAGCCCATCCCAGCCTGCCATGGAGGAGAGCACTGCTGGTGCTGGGGGTCCCAGAGGGAAGGGTGACCGGGTGCCTGCTGTAGTGGAAGCAGGCAGCACTTATGCCTGCACAGATAGCAGTGCTGGATCTGAGAGCAGCCCGTGGGAGGGAGCACCTCTGGAAAGCTGTGAGCCCCCAGTGCCCCTAGAGCAGCTGTGCCATGGCATGGAGGGGATCTCACCTGCATCCTGGGCCAAGGAACTGGCAAAGCCAGATGAGGATGTGGGCTCACTGCAGAAGCACCAGGAGGCTGAGAAAGAAGAGAGAGGTCTCCACAGCAGCTCCCCTACGGAAGGACAGAGCAGTGCCAGTGCTGAAACCCTGAGCCAGACCAGCCCAGGTGCTGAGGAGAGCTGGGATGTGCTGTTCAACGATGATGGGGACTGCCTGGACCCCCGCCTGCTGGAGGAGGTACTCCCTGCTAGCCAGGGTTTGTGGGGATTGGCAGGGTCGGTGGGTGGCTGGTGCCCGCTGGGATGAGGGGGATGTGTTCCTGTGTTCTCTGGGGTGAGTGCATGGGGTGGGTGGGCTGCACCCAGGGCATGGCCAGCCTGGCTGGCTGTGCTGCCTGCTCTTAGAGCCAGCCTTCCCCTGTGCTCCCAAAACACCTGGGATCTCCATGTTCCCATCTGTCCCATCCCATCCGGCATTGCTGGGGAAGGTTGGGGTGATTTCTCCTCTGTAGTACTTAAGGTGTGCCCAGTAAAACCTGCTGAAATGTAAACTGCAACTGCACCCTTATGAGACCAGGGCTGATGATAAAAAAATGGGCTGAGATGTATGGGTTCCCATTGAAACAGCAACAGGATGTTTCCTCGAAACTATGGCTTCTTAATCAGCTGTGGCTCATTGCCATTCCCTCCTGCACACATGTTGCTGAATTTACTACACTTGGCTGCTTGGTGCCAGGACCCACACCATTCACAAGGAAAGCTCAGTTCCTGCAGCAAGGCTGGATATCCCTTATTGCATTTTAAATCAGTAGCGTCAAACTGGTAATTTTCCTGAAGAAACAAACAACATTAATATTGTTACATCCAGTGTCTGCCTATCCTTGGCTGGGAGCAGGGTGTGAGGTGATGGGTGGTGCCTTGATAACAGCGTGTATGAAGGGAACAGGTTAACTCTAGAGCACCTTACGGAGGGGCCTTGTCTGCAAGGCCTGGCTGATGTGCCCTCTTGGAGCCTGGCACAGTGCTGAGACAGTGGGACACAGAGGGCTTGCATTTGGGGGATGTGGAAGGACATGGGGTATTCCCATCCTTGCATGGCTGTGCTCCCCCGAGCCACTGTCCCTCACCCTCCAGACTGGAGATTGTGGTGAGTGCTAGTGTGAGGAGGACAGCACTGATGTTCTGAGACAGCTGGTGCAGGTGACACTGGCTTTCTGTCAGCTGGTGCCATGGACATGGCTTTGTCCTCAGGGGAGGAAGGTCAGGGAAGGTGCAGCCATAGGATGCTGTAGGCAAGGCTGTGCTGTGCAGTACAGGCTCTCACTCCAAGGACTATCTCTATTGGCTCCCCTGTGCACAAGCTCTGAGACAAGTTTGAGCTTTCCAGGAAGCTTCCCAAAATGGGTGAAAAAGAACCTGAAATAGGGATTTATCAAAAGTTGCCATCTTTGTCCCCTGCAGATTCATGGCGCCTCATGCTTCCTGAGCCCTCCTGAGCCCTCCGAGCTCCCAGCAGGTGGATGTAGCTGCTTGGGGAGGGCACAGGCTCTTGGGAGGATGGAGCTGTTGTTAATTAAAATAAAGAACAAGAAAATTAGTAACGTCTTCTTCGAAACCGAATCCTTATGCAATGCAGAGAGCTGGCAGAGAGCAAGATTTATGACGTTCTGTGCGGAGGAGAGATTTCTGATAGCGAATGGCTCTTTAATCTAGCAGGAAAAAACCACTGTAGTGAGCAGCATTGGCTGGCAGCTGAAACCAGACAAATTCAGAGCAGAAATCAGTTTGAACACAGAGTAATTAAGCACTGTGCCCGTTTCCTTGCGGGCTCTGTGGACTCTCCATCAGGCGGTGCGGCATGGCAGGGGCCATGATGCGTGCGTGCCCAGGGCTGTGGTGTCAGCCAGCAGCCACAGACCCCCAACCTGCTCTGGCAGGACTGTGTCTTCAGAGGGCAGCGAGATGTGATGGACAGGCATCATTTTCCCTGTCGTCTGTCTGTCCATCCATCAGCACTCATCCATCTGTACCCTCCCTAGGATGCCTGCCAGGGCTGGGGACCGCACTGTGGCTCCCACTGGCTGCTGTGCCCCATGGCTGGGAGCTGCTGGCATGCTGTGTGCTGGGCTGGGCTGGGCTGTGCTGGGCTGGGCTGGGCTGGGCTGTGCTGGGCTGGGCTGTGCTGTGCTGTGCTGGGCTGTGCTGTGCTGGGGACCTGTTGAGCTGTGCCTGCTGCGTGGCTGAGCCCTGCTGCCAGACGGCTCCTGTCCTTCCTGCCCCGCCACACTTGGTGATTTGTGAAGGTCAAGGGCTGCTCCGGCACTCTGTGCTCCTGCTCTCTAATCATCTCCCCGCTGTCTGGCACTCCCTGAGTGCTCTGCTCCCTCAAGCAGCACTGCAGGGCGTTATCCTGCCTGGAATGGCTCCCTTGCTTCCCTGAGCAGGCGCAGGGTGCCTGATGGGTGTGCTGCCCTGCACGGGGGTGATGGCAGGGCAGGAGGCTCTGCTGGCAGTGCTGGCTCCTCCCGTGAGCTCCATAACTCAGCTCTACCCTCCGCCGTCATCCAGCTGCTATGGCAGCACCCCCTTACCTGCCATGAATCCATCTTCCCCATAAAATTGTCGGAATGAGCACTTTTTATCGACTGAGCTGGCTGGGATTTATGGACTCTAACCTTGCAGTCGTGGTGTGCTCTGCTATGATCGTTTAGGGGATCGGGGTGGGAACCCATCTGAGTTATGTGCCCATTCCTTGGCATCACGCCAGCCCCACGCTCCAGGGGAACAGGAGCTGTCACTGCCTTTGGGCTGCACCTGGCCTGGGGTCTCAGCTGAGGCAGGACAGTGAATCCCCTTGGCCACTGGCACGGCGTGGTTTGGAAAGCAAGGGTTCAGCATGGGATGCGGGGTGGCCCACTGGGCGGAACAGGGTGCTGGGTGACCAGCTGGCACTGGCAGTGCTGCGGGACCCAGGGAAACAGGGGCTGGATGCACCCTTGTGCTGTGGCAGCAGGAGGCTGCTGCCTGTGTTTTTAAATAAAGGCTGTAAAATGTGCATGGTAGAAAAGCTCTACAGCCATCATCTTTTAGGGCTGGAGAAAGTGCCCCGCTGTGAGGTACTAAAGGTGCACAACCCATTTTATCAATAAGAAGATTGAGAAGGGACTTGATTAACATTAGTAAGTGCTGTGATGGGGAGGAGACCAGAGACTGAGGGTTCTTTAATCCGGTGGAGAGGCAGAACAAGAACTGCCAGCTGGAAAGTGAAGTCAGACAAATTCAAATGAGAAATAAAACATCAATTTCTAGGTGCACAGGTGATTAACCAGCAGAACTTGCTCCTCAGTGGAGCACTGTCTTTTTCATCTTGGCATCTGGGCTGCTGATAGGCTGCTCCAGTGCATGTGCTGCAGCCAGGGCGTGCTGAGCCTGGTGCTTCCATGTAGCAGAGAGACATCAATCTTTCCTCCTGGCGTTACTATCCTGCTCCTTGTTTTTCCCCTAAGGTATTTCAGGTCATCACATCCTTGTGGAAGGGAGGTGTGTTTGGAGATGCATGTGCTGTTTCATCCCTGCCATTCCTACCATGTCCCTGACCTGGCCGCTGAGCGTGGCAAGTGAAGGGATGCTGGTAATGGGAAAAGCAGGTGCCTGGTGTGAGAGCCCTGGTTGATAACTGCTAATTCTCAAAGCCATGAATCCATCTGCAGTGCTGGGCTGGGGTGCAGGGGTCTGGACAACTTTCTGGGGAGAACTTGCCACGGGTTAGGAACTGCTGTGAAGCAGGTGGGCATGGGTTGCTCAGTGCTGTGCCTCTCCTGCTGCTGCAGCTCTCAGGGGGTGAGAAGCACCAGGAGAGCCAGCAGTCACCCCGCTTCAACTACTATCGGGCGGAACCTGCTGCTCCAGACATCAGCGACGATGAGCTGCCCCACGTCATCGAGATCTACGACTTCCCCGCGGATTTCCGCACCGAGGATCTCATGCGTGTCTTCTGCAGCTATCAGTGAGTCTGCCAGCTCCATGTCCCTGGTGCTGGGCTTCCCTGCCTGGGCTCTGCTCCACATGGCTGCCCATCAGGTGCCTGTGCCTCGCTGACCTTCCCTCTCTTTGGCAGGAAAAAGGGCTTTGATATTAAATGGGTGGATGATACGCACGCCCTGGGCATCTTCTCCAGCCCCATAACAGGTACTGCTCCTGGTTCAGCTGGGGATGGGCAGAGAGGAGGCATCCCTCTCCCACAGCCAGATGCTGGACGTGGGGCTGCCCCTGCACGTGGACATGCTGCTCTCTTCCTGCAGCACGCGATGCCCTCAGCACCAAGCACCTGATGGTGAAGACGCGCCCACTGTCCCAGGGCACCCGCGCCTCTAAAGCCAAAGCCAGGGCATTTGCTGGTGAGTGGTGCTGCCCTGTGCCAGCTTGTGCCATCCTGCTTGTGCTGCAACATCATCCTGATAACTGGGGAGGGTTGGGGCAGCCAGCACGGCTCCACAGCTGCCCTGTCCCTCGCAGAAGGCCCCACTAATGTCCCCCATCTTCACAGAGTACCTGCAGCCAGCCAAGGAGCGCCCTGAAACATCAGCTGTCCTGGCCCGGCGGCTGGTGATTGGTGCCCTGGGGGTACGGAGCAAGCAGACACCAGCCCAGCGAGATGCAGAGCGGAGGAAGCTGCAAGAGGCTCAAGGTGAGTTTGGAGGGGCTGCAGTATAGGGGAGCCTTCCTCTTGCATGCTCTGTCTCACAGGGTGCTGGGTGAGAGGGGGCTGCAGCAGGGTGGGCTCCAGCCACATCCACAGGGAGGTGGGGTGGTGGGGGTGTGGCATTGACCCCCTTGTCTCTGCAGAGAGGAAGCGCCTGGAGAACAAGCAGCGGGAGGATGCCTGGGAGGGCCGGGACTGAGCCAGGAGGCTGCACTTTGAGCCCATGTCCCTCTCTGCAGGCGGGCAGAGCACTCTGCGTCTCAGAGCTGGGACACGTTCTGCACCGTGTCCAAAAGCACCGGGCTGCTTCACCAAGAGGGCTGAGCAGCGTGAGGGCTGGTTGGTGCTGTGGGGATGCTGTTGCTGTCAGGCAGCACTGCCCACCCTGCCCAGGGCAGAACCCCCGAGGCTGCCAGCCGCAGCAGGAGCAGCAGCAGGATGCAGGGAGCTCAGCAGAGAGCATGGGGGGCTGTGTGGGGTGGCCCTGGCCACCTGGAAGGGCCTTGTGAGTGAGAGTTTCTGTCCTTTATTTTGCTAATAAATGCCATTTATTTTATTTGCTTGCCTGGGTGGTGGCTCCCCGTTCCCTTCATACCGGGGCAGGGTGTGCGTGCCGGGGGCAGCTGCGCATGGTCCGCGGGCTGTGGGGATGTCCACCCCTCCCAGGTGCTGCTGGGTGTCCCCTGTGGCTGTGGGGGATGTGCAGGCAGGAGGGGTCGGGCAGGACGGCAGGCAGGAATGTGCTGGCAGCAGCCCTGTTTACTTCCGCGGAGCAGCTGCAGCCCTGAACAGCGGGGCCCTTGTCAGAGCATGGGCAGGGCCGTGTTCCCGGCCCCACATGGGGCTCTGATGTGGCCGTGCTGCCAGCCATGGCAGGCTGGGGGCTTCCTGCCCTGCCCCTGGGTGGAGGCTGGCACCTGGGACCTGCCTTTGGCTCTGCTCTGCATCATGTCTCAGCACCTGAAAAACTGCTCTGTGTGCCCCAGCACTCCCACCCTGTAGCTCTGCAGACTCTGAGGTTTTGGGGCCTTTCACGGGACGTGAGGATGGGGATGATGCTCCTCTACCACCACTACCAGCAGTTTGCATGCTTTCGGTCGCTGAAGTGCTCATGTGGCTGCCCTGTGTCCCCTGGCTGTCCCCCAGCTTGGCAGCAGCGGGGCTGGTCATGACCCCGTGGTGGTGGCTGCCTGCCCCTGCGCCATCCGGCAGCGCTGCCAGCTGGGAGCCATCTCGGCTGCCGTTCCCGGATGCTCGTGGCTTGGCCGGTGGAAATTCCAGGGAGCAGAGCTGCTCTCATGTGGAAAACATCTTCCCGGCCATGCGGCATCCCTCAAAGCCCCAGCCTGGCCGGGTGAGCCTCCACCAGCACGTGCCTTGCCACGGTCTCTGGCCTCGGGCCCCTCCAGTGCATCCCCGTGCTCCCAGCAGCAGCTCCACGTGCAGGAACCATCACGTGGGGGTGCAGCCTGACTTGTCCTGGGCCGAGGTGGGTGCTGGCAGCCCCCCACCCTGGGCTGGTGCCTGCCAGCGAGGCAGGAATGGACACAGGTGTGTAAGGAGAGGGGCGGCACTGCCCCGTGGCTGGCGAGCTGGAGAACAGACAGTACAGAGTGTGTTGGTGACATTCCCTTTTATTTCCTGTTGTAAGAAAAAAGATAGAAACCACGGGAGGTAAGAAACAGAGAGCAAGGGCACAGTGTTCCCTGTGTCCCCACACTGTGTCTTTGAGGGACAGAGTGGCCCTACCACAGCTCCCATGTGTGGGAAGCTGCCAGGACAGCCTGGGAAAGCCCAGCATGTCAGCTGCATACACTGTGGCTGCTGGGCAGGCTGCCAGCCCATGCTGCCACAGAGCTGGCTGGGTCTTTGCATGCACAGGGTTAGCCAGTTCAGGGCCATGGGGACCACTGATGGCAAGCCAGAGCTGCTTGATGCCAGCCACGTGCAGACAGCCGGGGAGTTGGTGGCTCTGGGTGGCACAGAGGGAGCACTGCCTAGCTGGGGACACTTTGCCTAGACCAAGTTATTCCCAGCTGGGGACTGGCTTCATGATCCTAATAGGAAAGAGTGCAGGGGAAGGAGGAGGTGATGGTGGGATTGATAAAGCAGTAGCCCCTCTTCCACAGCACAGTACCCTGCTCCCAACTCACAGAACCTTTATTGAAGACAGGACTGGTGCATGGGTGGCTGGGGACTGTCCTGAGTCTTCTGGAGCATGGGGGGCTGGGCAGGCTGAGGTAGTTGTCCTGGGGGCCCTGGGGCTGTGGAGCTGAGGTCTGCTGCAGTACTGGGGCCACTCTTTCCAATCCTGCTGGCAGCATGGGCACCCCCAGGCACTCCCTGCCAGCCCTGGCGCTCATCTCCCTCCTCTGCAGCAGCATCAATAAATACACAAGTCTGCAAGTCCCTGAGCTCAGTCGGGTGCTGCCAGGGCACAGGGGCCGGGGTGCAGGAGTCGGACTCTCCCGTGGGACCACGCCAGTGGCAGGGGTTCACACGAGGTTGTTGGCCAGGCGCTCCCGTCTCTCCATGTCGCTCACCACGTCGGCACCGTAGGCATCACCTGGGGAGAGTCATGTTGTGGGGTAGGTGTGCGTGTGGGGGCACAAGGAACCTGTGGCACCCCCAGCCTCATCACTTCCCTCACCCTGCCTGCCATAGCCCCCATGCTCCCGTCCCTCCTTACTTGTGTGGCAGCCATGCATCCAGACACGCTGCCCATCATACTTGCACTGGCACCTCATCACGTTGTTGGAGAAGTCTGACTCAGCCACCTCATGCTTGGGGTTCACAACCACCTGGGGAGGGCAAGGGGCAGGGCTGGGAGCACCTCTGCTGTGCCCTGGCCAGGCAGGGCTGTGGCATGCACAGCAGGGTACAGAGCAGCAGCACCCTGATGTGCAGGGTGAGGGATGCTGTTATGGTCATGGAGGGGACTCCCCAGCCCTGAGATCTGGTAGCTTGGTGTCCCCCACCCCTCCATCCCATACCTGGAAGGTGTAGCTGCCTGGTGGCACATCGGTGATGTCGATCCACTGGCAGTCGATGTCATGGCGGTAGGTGTCCCAGCACCCCACACTCACCCCCTGCTCACCAAAGTTGGCACAGGCGAAGCGTCGCTGAAGACCTGCAGCGAGGAGGGAGGTGAGGGAGGCACAGACAGAGCCCCTTTGGGGAGCAGAACTGGGCCTCTGTCAGCTCTGCAGCTGGCACCTACCTTCGGGGCAGTTGGTGTCTTCCAGGCAAAAGCTGGCCTTGTGTCCCTCGGCCACCTTGGAGCCATTGAGCGTCAGCAGGTCATAGTGGGTGAAGACCTCGATGCTGTGGAAGTGTCTGTGGGGACAGGGGCTCAGCACAGGACCAGTGCCCAGCCAGGGAGCACAGGGTTGTCCCAGGCAACCCTGGCAGAACTTCCGGCAGGGCAGCACCCAGGGACTCAGCAAATTACAGCCCTGAAGCCAAATAAAGCTGTAATGACAATGCTGGCTCAGACGCTGTCAATTACCCTGGGTGGGACGGGTGCCACCATGCCCTGCCTGGCCCAAGGACAGGGCAGCTCCCTGCCAGCCCCTGCCTATGGGACACTCACCGGTGGCACTGGTGCCAAGTCCAGGCATGACGCCCCATCCTCGGTCGGAAATCGGCTCTTCCCAGGTTGTGGATCTGGGAGGAGAAGCGCAGAAGGCGGCGGTGGCCGTAGGGCCACTGCATGTTGTCAGCAGAGCGGGAGAGGCAGCGTTCCTCATGGGCACAGTACAGCAGCCCCAGGGGTCTGTCCTCCAGGTAGGCTGTCTCCTGCACCAGCTGGGCGTTCATCACCAGGTCTGGGGCGTCTGGCACGGAGGGGATCAGCAGGGATGGAGAAGGTGGTCCCCACCCTGCACAGCACCCCCTACTCTCCTACAGGAGAAGGGGGGTGCCCCCTCCCAGCAGTACCCCCTGGGCTGCTGCTACTCACGGGCAGTGCAGGTGACCCCGGCTGAGAAGCGTCCCCCGCCACTGGGGCAGTGGACAGGACCGTGGCGCTGGCACTGCTGGAGGGCCAGCTCGGTGCCCGCACAGCGCACGCCGCTCATCACAACCTGGCTGGCACCGGGGCTGCCTGTCCAGTACCACGTCTCCTGCACAGAGGAGGAGCACAGTGCTTGGACCAGTCCTTGCAGCCCTTGCCAACTCCCACCTGCCACCCCTGTCTCCCCTCCTGCCCTAACACTGCCACCACCGTTCCCACTGTCCCATCCCAGAGCCCCTGGCCACACCATGCCCCGCTATCCATCCTGCAGGACCCCTGCAGTTCTGGCCCCAGGCTGGTACCCCACTCACCTGGAGGGCATGGCTGGCAAAGCCCAGCCCCAGCTGCCTGCAGACCACCATGGCCTCGTTCAGGCCCCACTGTGCCCCACACACTGCACCCCACTGCAGCTGCCCCTGCACCGGCACCAGCACCTCCACCACGCCTTCCTCGGGGTTGCGGCCCCCGGCCAGCCGCACCTGTTGGCAGAGAGGGGCAGAACTGGAATGTGGCACAGATCCCAGCTCTCCCACTCCACACTGCAATGGGACCAGCAGCCCTGCACATCCAGCTGAACATCTCCCCCATCTTCTTCCTCCTTTCATCCCTAAAGACCAATTTGCCACTAGATCACCCTGCAGAGCCCCATCAGGACACTGCTCTGTGTCCCCCCACCCCCTGGATCACCCCAGGGCTGCTCTGAGCAGCCACACTGGGCATAGAGCTTGGGGAGCAGGGACTGTGCAATCGGGCTGGGGTGAAACAGGCCCTGGGAAGGAGGCAGGGACTCACCTGGCTCTTGAAGTCCATGAAGGGCATGTGGCAGCGGACGGCAGCGTCGGCCTCGTGCCGGCACCCATTCTGCTCAGCGTCCTGGAAGCGACACTCGCCCAGGGAGCGCTCTTGGCCAGTGCACTGCACATTGCTCATATGGATGGGCCCCAGACCTAAAGCACAGGAAGGGTCAGTGCTCCCTGCTCCATGAGCATCCTGGAGCAGCACCCTCATCCTCCTTCCCCTGGTCTGGGCATTCTTTACAGGAATGGGGCTGCCCATGGCAGGAGCAGACAGGGTAGCCTCATCCTAGGACAGGCTGGAGCTGCGTGAGCATCCCAGGATTCTCCAGCAGGACACCTCAAACCAGTTGATTTCCCCATCATACCCCTCAAAGCCCAGAGGTTTCCCAAGCCCATGCTGTAACACCTGCCTCACCTTGTCCCATCCGGGCTCCCACCAGGGCCTGCTTTGCCGTCCCATAGCCCAGCTGCCGGCACACCACACTGGCTGCAGCCAGGTCCCACTGCTTGTCACACACGGTGCCCCACTGCCCGTGGCGCAGCACCTCCACCCGGCCCTCGCCAGCGTGGGTGCCCGCTCGCAGCCGCACCGGGAGCACCTGGGCACGGAGAGCAGCCAGTCAGCAACCCCAGGGCACAGCCAGCCTCCCCTCAAGTGCAAACGAGGTGGCTGAATGCTGCTCAGCCCTGGGACTCTGAGGGTGTGGAACTCTGCAAGGGCTCACCTTTCCTGGGGCGGTCTTGTTCTTGCCCTTGCCCTTGCCCGTGCCCTTCTGGAAGGCAGGGCCAGGGAGGCAGCTGACGATGGCGTGCATGCCGTGGGGGCAGGCGTGCTGGCGGGGGGCTGGTGGGGCCATCTGCACAGGGCAGCGGGCCAGGTGGGGCTCTGAGCCCTGACACCGCACCCTGTGCACCCAGAAGCTGTTCTTCTGGCTGAGGGTCTTCAGGCTGCCAAGGGAAAGGAGCAGGGCCAGGGTCAGCTCAGGTGCCAGAGACACTCTCCCGCCCAGTGTCATGCTGGGCGCCCATTCAAGGTGCCCTGCCCACCATGCACAGTGCTGAGCCCTACCTGGAGTTGGGGTCCTTCAGCTTCTTGTTCCAGAGCTTTCTGTGGGTATACAGAGCCAGGAGATGAGGGAGCATGCTGACACTGCCCAACTCTGAACCCCCTGCCCCAATATTTCTGCCCTCCCTGGCAGGAGATGGAGACCCCAGGGTACGTCATATTCTCTCCCCACTGGCAATTACTGTGCCAAGCCCGTCTGTACCATGAGTCCCAGCAGGACTGTGCGACTCCTGGCACCCGTAGGGGCTCATTATAGGCTGTATTTATAGTTCCAGGCTGAGACGGGGTGGGAGGGACCAAGGGACACTTGTCTTTCCTCTCCTTTGTCCCACACTTTTCTAACCATGATGGTGACCATTCCCAAAGACTTCTGGATGCTGCTGAGCCCAGCTCTGACCCTTGTGAAAGGCCCAAGAAGGGGATCCAGGCTGCCATAACAGCACCTCGCACACCTACCCATGAGTGCAGCCCTTCTCTGACCACTCCTCTATCTCTTGTCCCCAGTGTGCCCAGCCTGCCCCCCCGTGCCCAGGAGCAGCGTGTGTCTCCCTCATCCCTACCGGTAGAAGCTGGTGTTGACGTGCTTCTCGCGGGGGAAGCCCAGCATCCCGCACACCACACGGCTGTTGTTCCTGGTCCAGTTGGCATCACACACCTGCCTCCAGCGCCCGTTGTGCTTCACCTCCACAGCACCCTCCATCACTGGCATGCTCAGCTTGGCCCGTGCCAGGATGGGCTTGAGCCGCACCTCCTCTAGGGTTACTCCCAGCACCTGCCACAGTGGGCATGGCATGGGCCCGGGGCTCCAGCATCGAGGGCAGAGTGTTCAGGAAAGGGCAGGGCAAGGGTTGGTGGGACCTGCTCCAGTTGCCTGGGTGTACCCTGCTGGCCAAAGGCACATGCCACGGGCCCCCACTCACCTCTCCCAGGTGACCAGCAGCAGTAGCCTGTGGGGAGTTGCCAGGCAGGCGCTGTCCTGAGCACACCACGCCAGCATCCTCGCCATGGTGGCAGTCACTGATGCCCCAGCCATTGTGGGCACACTCTGCCAGGGAGCCTTCGCTGCCCCCACATCGCACGTTGTCCAGCCAGATGGGGCCTGGGGACACAGCATCACAGCCCCATGCAGTGTGTCCCGCCAGCTCTCTGCACCCACGGCCCTGTGGGGAGGTTCCCACAGCCAGCAGGAAGCACACTGCCCTCGTCGGGACCCCCTGCCCCCATTCCCCACCTGCCCCGTACCTTCCCCTTGGCCGTAGGTGGCACTGTGGGTCCAGGTGATGGCTGCGGTGTAACCCAGCTGCCGGCAGGCCACCGTGGCCGCATGGAAGTCGAAGCCATCGTCGCACACGGTGCCCCAGCGGCCCTGGTACAGCACCTCCAGCCGGCCCTCTCCAGCTGGGCCCCGGGGTCCCCCCAGCCGCAGCTGCACCGGGGCCGGCTCCTGCCTGCTGGGGGCCACCCAGCACAGCACCAGCACCAGCAGGACGTGACTTAAGCCACTTGGCATCACCATCATCGCTCTGTGAGTGGGATGCCTGGGGACAGACCAGCAGTGAGTCCTTGGGGACCATGGCAGAGAGGGGATGCAGCTGCAGCCCCCCTGTACCCCAGGAGCTGGGCAATGTGAAGGGATATCATGCCTTCTTGCACGGTGGTGACATCACTGTCCCTGTGCTCTGGAGGATGCATGGGCTGGTCCCTGCCACACTCACAGCATACCCCAGCCCTACCCCCTTCACCAGGTCAGCCAGCTCTGACACAGCCCTCTCGGGCAATGACAGCCACGGGCAGCCCCACAAACACTGCCCTGTGCTCTTGCTTCCTGTCTGCCCCATGTTTTGGGACATGGGTAAGGGCCCCACAGTGCTCCCTTTCATCCTCCACCTGGATTCTCTACTGAACATCAGGATTCCTCCCTGTCTTGCACACAGCCCGGTCCCCGTTGCCTCACCTCTTCCCCTGCATCCTCATTCAGAGCACTGGTGGGATTGCTGACCCCCCTCCAGGTACCCAGACCTCCCCTCCCGGGGCCACCTCTGGCACTCACCCTGGCAAGGGATGGTGGTGCCGGAGCGGCAGCGGTGCGGGGCAGGCGGTGGCGAGGGACACGGTGGTGGCGAGGGACACGGCGGTGGCGCTGGCAGCAGTGGATCCCGCAGCTCCTGCCTCCCGCTGGGCACCGCCTGCAGCCGCTTTTATGGTGCGGCGGGGTGGGCCGACCCGAGGGGGCCCCCCGCCCCCCCGCCCTGCTCTGGAGCCCAGCCCTGCTCCCTGCCCACCCCCGGCCCTACTCTGCCTCACCGCGCACGGGGGCAAACCCGTTCCTGTCCCAAAGCCCGTCCTGTCCCCAGCCGGGAGGATCTGAGCTGTCCCGGGCAGTCCCTGCCCGCCGTGAGGCTGCACCTCCCCCGAGTCCGCATTCGCTCGGTCAGGGATGCTCCCCTCGCGGGGCTGAACCGCAGCCACGCACAGCACGGACTTTCCTGGGATGACGAGCGGCTGTGCCGGGGACATTCCCTGCAGCTTCCCACCAACGCACTGGTTCGAGTGGGTGCACGGGCACAGGAGGTGCTGCAGTGGGGCCGGGACTTGGGGACACAGGGACCACGGCAGGGTACGGGATGGTACCGAGAGCCGGAGCACAGCTCTCCCAGGGCCTGGGGCATCACCTGTGCCATCCATAAAGCAGGCTGGCTGTGAGGGTCCTGAGGCTCAGCCCCGCTCCGTGGTCCGTGGGGACCGGTGATGCCCCCCCCCCCCCCGCCCGACTTGCCCCGGGAGCAACCTCCGGCTTGGGGTGCCGCCAGTCCCCGGGGCACCCCGCTGCCCACACGCCCGCCGTGGGATGGGGATAAACAGGAAACCCAGTGCCCCGGCCGTGCCCAGGGACCGGCCAGGAATGTGCCGGTGGCCACCGGACTGTTTGTTTGGAGTCAAAGCAGCCGGATCCTGCCGGGAGGAGCCAGGATCAACACGGCCGGGAATAGCCCGTGAGGTCATCGCCACGTCTCGCAAGGAGCCCCAGCACCTCTGGGTGTGCAGGGATGCACGACTCTGGGTCCCCCTCGCAGAGCACTCTCATCCCAGCCCTGTGCCTCGGCCGGGATCGGGGCAATGTCCTGAAGCCTCTGCTGCGATGTGAATCGCTGGCCAGCCCCAGAATGGAGGCCACGGAAAGCCCTGGGGAAGGGCAGGGTTGGGGCCAGCAGTGGAGCCCGTGACTCATTCGTCTCGACGTTTTGGAGATCAATTGCTTAAGTGTGAAGCCAGGAGCCTCCCCCGAGCTCCTCCCCCGGCAGATGCTGGCAGGGGTGCGGGCAGGCGGGCGCTGGGTCCCGCTCCCAGCTCTGCCTCTGCTCCGGGGACAGCAAGAACAGAGAGCTGCGGGGGCTGGCGGGCTCTGCCCCTCCGGCTCCTGCCAGCTCTTCCCGCAGCGCTACCTGCACTGTGTCCTGCCGCTCGTGTGACCGCACCGGGCTGGAGGTGTCCCCTTGGCCCTGAGGTGTCAGCCAATGCCCCTCGTCTCCCTGGGGGCTCACAGGGTGTCAGCACCTGCAATCCCGGGCAGCCAGCAGCGGCAGCAGCTAAAAATACACGGCCGGCAGCAGGGCAGCCCCTGCGCGGGAAGCTGTGGGTGGCGGGCGGGCGTGCGGGGCTATTCTCAGCGGGCTGCGGGACTATTCCTGGCCGGTCAATATTGATTCAGCCAGCTCAGGTGCAGCAGCTCACCCTGGCAGCACCGTATTTAGGGCCCGGCAGGAGGCGAGGCGGGCGGCTGAATCGGGAGCATTGTCTGGCGGAGGAAGAGGGCAGGGAGAGGATGTGAGCTCTGTAATCTGCAGCCAGCGGCTCCCGGCTGCAGCCCGGGCGAAGGGCACACCCGGGCCTGCTGCGGCTGAGGAGCGGCCAGCACGGAACATCTGCCCTGGGGACGCGGGGACGGGGCCAGGACACGTGCAGCGGCTTCCGTCGGGAATAGGAGCATGTGAGGCACGAGGGGCAGCTGCAGCCGGGGCTCCTGCGGTTTCTGAGCCGCTGGGCACGTGTCTGCTGTGCATACAGCTACCAGCAGCCGCGGACTGGGGACAGCTGGGGACTCCAGGCACCAAAGCAGCATCCAGGCAGCTCCCTGCTTGTTCTAAGGACTTAGGATGGTCTGGACCTGCCCGGAGCTGGGGAACTCAATACAAACAGTCCTGCAAGCACCTGAGTCTGCATCAATGAGCAGAGGAGAGGGTGAGGGGCTGTTTGTCCCTGTTCACTACTCTGAAATGTGCCTGTGCTCTCTGGCAGCTCCCCAAGGCTGCATTACCAGCAAGTGTGGATAGTGCAGTAGGAGCTGCATGAGTTGCTCAAAAAACACAGTGAAAGTGCTCATGACAGAGCCCGGGCCAGGGTTTATTTCCATGGGCACAGGCAGGGGCTGAGTGAGGCTTGCCATGTTCATGCAGGGTCCAGGAGCCACTGGGGCAAGGCTGGGAGCAGCCATCTGCTCAAGGTGACAGTAGCAGCTGGGAGCACAGGGGACCCTGCCAGCCTACACCCGGCTCTCAGGAGATGCTGCTGCCCTGAGGTGCTGGGGAAGCAAGTCGGGGATGGGCAGGGCTCTGCATGGCACCAGCAGGGCATGCTGCTGTCACAACCCTGTGTTGGTGAAGTCAGTTTCACCAATCTCATCAGAGGTGCCTGAAATCCTTGATAGCCACCTGGGCAGCATTGCGTCCTGCTGCTCCCATCACTCCTCCTCCTTGCAAGAAAGAAGAAATGGGGAATGCTGCTGCACCTCTTCCACATGGCACTTTCTTCCTTCTGCAGGCCTCCATGAGGGTCCTGCTCCCAGCTCTGCTCACCAGGGTGGGCTCCACTTCCACACAGGTACAGGCCAGGAATTGGGGACCGGTAGCCAGAGTAGGATGGTACTGGCCGGGCGAAGTACAGCTGGTCCAGAGACATCCCTCCATGGAAGATGTTCTGCCAACAGAGCTCTGTGTGAGCTAGCTGTGCCTGGCCCAGGCCCGTGTGCCCACTAGCACTGGCACCAGAGCGATGCTCAGAGCTGACACACATGGTACCCACTCCACCAGGCAGCCCAAAGATCCTCTCCAGGTCTGGTGGCGTCAGGATGTCCCTGCCAATGACAGATGCCTTGAACCCCGGGGCATAGTCTTCGATGCAGTCAAACACTAGAGAAAGATGAAGGGACTCGTGCTGGGCAGCCCGGGGGATGTGGTGTGGTAGCAAACTCCTGTGCAGCCCAGGGCAGCTCTGCCCATGGGTGTTACTGGCTCTGTGTGCGCATCACGTACCTGTGTCTGCGTACGCGTTTCTGGCCTGCTCGTCCCAGCACCGCCCGCCCGCCAGCACGGACGGGGTGTACTGTGTGAACAGGGACACGACGTGGCAGCCTGGAGGGGCCAGCCCCGGGTCCAGCACTGAGGGAATGCAGAGCTCGATCATGGGCCTGGGGGAGCAGTACACCAGCTGGGCAGGCAGAAGGGCACCCAGCCACTCCACACCTCCTCCCCCAGCGTCCACAGCCATGGCTGTCCTGGCCCTTCCCCAGCACACCAAGGTGTGCCAGTACAGGCTCCTACCTGCTGGAGGGGTGCCCCTGGGCAGCCTCAGTGAATGCCTGGTGCAGGAGCTGGGTGCCCTCGCAGTTGAGGTGTATGGAGCACTGGTGGTGGGGCAGGGGCTGGCCATTGTGGGCATTGGGGGCAGCCAGGAAGCTGGGCAGCCGATCCACTGCCACTGGGCATGGGATGGGGAGATGAAGTGGGGTGCAGCCTCTTGCTGAGCCTGGCACCAGTGTTCCTCCAGCAGGGATGGCAGCTGAAGTGTCCCTGCTGGTACCTACCATTGATCTTGGTGACAGGGGAGCGTGTGTCAAGCTGCCGGATCCGCTGGACAAAATCCTTGGGCAGCTGCTCCTAGGGTGGGATACACCATGCAGAGGCTGGCTGTGAGAGGCAGTGAGAATGGGCTATTCCAACAGGCCAAGCCCCTGCCAGCCCCATGCACTCCATACCTGAGGAATGAGTTCCAGAAAGGTGATTTGGGGGGAGGCATTGGACAGCACCAGTTTGCTCCTCACCTCTGTCCCATCCTGCAGCACGACACCCCGTGCCTCCCCGGCCCTGCCCAGCAGCACGTGGCACACTGCCTGGGCATGGGTAGGGGACAGGACTTTACCAAGAGCATCCCTGCTGCCTGAGGGGATGGCCAAGCAGCTCCCCTCTCCCAGACACCCCGTACCTTGTCAGCAAAGATGTGGGCTCCCCGGGCAGTGGCTGCCTGGGCGATGGCGTGGGACAGGGCTCCCATCCCGCCTGCCACGTAGCCCCAGGCCCCACGCCGTCCCTCCAGCTCACCCATGACATGGTGCAACAGCACATACCTGAGGTAGTAAGACCTTGGATTAGCTGGGTAGTGAGGATGGTACCACAGCCCCCACAGTCCCCCCATGGGGCCATGCCACCTCATGGGATGTAAACTCAGTTACGGGGAGCATGCACCAGCCAGGACTCAGCCCAGCCTGGGGACAGAGGGGCCCAAACAGTGAAGGGATAGGTGGGGGCCACTCAGGAGAGCCACTGGCAGGGCTGGGGGCAGCCCCTTGCCCAGCACCAAGCCCTGAGGCACCATGGCAAAGTGGAGCAGGCAGTGGGAGGGAGAGGCAGGGGACAGGGCACGGGGTACTGGTGCAGCAGAGCCAAGCACAGAGCACAGCAAGGGGGGACAGTGCAGGCACGAGCCCCGGGGGGAAGGATCCCTCACCCACTGCCAGGGGTGTGTGGGCTGGCCATGGCTCCAATCACAGCATCAGTAGCCAGAGTTGCCTTCAGGGGTTCTGACTCAAACCAGTGATCCAGGATCTGGCCCAGGAGAAAGAGAGCATGCCAGGCTTGGGGTGGGGAGCTGCTGCAGCATCCTGGCAGGCAGGAGAGGCAGAGGGTGTTTCCACACCAGCACTGCCAGCACGCACCTTGGAGATGGGAGCTGTGAGCACCTCGTAATAGTGGGGCAGCTGCCGCCCCAGTGCCAGCCCTGGGGGTGGAGAGGTGGTGTGAGACCTGCACGGCTGTGCCAGGGCTGGATACTGGTGCCCAGCTGGCTTTGGAGGTCACTCAGCGGGACCAAGGTGAGCAAGCCTACCAGAGCCTGCCAGCCCAGACTGGGCTCCTGAGGAGGCTCTGCACTGCCCATCCCAGGCGCTGGCAAACACCCCTTGCTGCCGGGGTTCCCTGGCATCCCAGATGTACCTGCCTGCAGCAAAGGCTTCAGGGTTTGCAGGTTCCTGAGCTGCTGGAGCAGGGAACCCTTTCCCAGGGCAGCTGTATCCACTGGAGGGGCATCCAGCAGTGGGTCAAGGGCCAACACCATGCGCCCCATGAACGCCTCATACTCAGGATAGGCCTGGAAGGGGACAGTGGGTGGACAGCAAGGGCTGCACCATGGTGGGTGCAATGGACACGCCACCCAGGAGCATCCCTGCCACTCCAGGGGCAGGGCAGCCCCTCGTGGGTTTTGCTGTGCCAGGTGCACGCCCCTGCTGGTACCTGGGCATCCTTCTGGGAGAACTGAGCAATCTGCTGCTGAGTCTGGGCCATGTCATGTCCCAGCAGAAGGGAGCGAGGAGGGCTCCTGTCCTCCAGCAGTGGGGTGAAGGAGTAGGGGTCCCGTGGGAGCACCCGCAGACCGTGCCGCTGCAAGACAGGGATGTCCCCACTGCAGGAGCCACCCTGCAGGGACAGCCTGGCAGCAGGGTCCCCTTGCTGGCACGCTGGGAGTTGCCAGCAGCCCAGCAAAGGGCGGGTGCCAGTACCTGCAGCTCCAGATCAGCATAGATTTGTGGTCGCAGCAGGCTGAGCAGATACGATGCCCGGGAGAACTTGAACCCTGGAACATGTGGGGTGGTGGGGAATGTCCACCAGCAGGGCTGGCCAGGGGGACAAGGGGCACGCAGGGGTACCTGGCACGATCTCCTCGGTGACAGCGGCGCCGCCCAGCACGTGGCGCCTCTCCAGCACAGCCGTGCGCAGCCCTGCCCGCTGCAGGTAGGCAGCCTGTGGGGAGCACGGGGCACACTGCCATCCCTCCAGCCGGCATTGCACTGCCAACGGGAGCCCCCTCCTGCACATGGCGCCCCCTCACTAGGGAGGGCCTGTGGGCGCCCCAGCCCCATGGACACCAAAGCCCTCCGTTGCTCTCAGCGCGGACCCTTCCCAGTCCCTGCTGTCCCCTGGGGATGGAGGAGAGGCAGCACGCCACTCTAGGTACTCACTGCCACCAGCCCGTTGTGTCCTGCAAGAAGAGAGGGAGATGAGCAGAGCCCAGTGCTGGTGATGGGCCCGCAGCACAGGGCACCCTGCCGTGCCTGGGGCATGGGGCTGTCACAGCCACCCCAATAACAGGCTCTAGACACAGGGATACAGGTGACAAGGAGAATCCTCCCCCAGCCCTACAGCCCTGGCCCTAATGGTGCAGCAGAGGGGGACAGAAGCACTCAAGGTAGATGTTCCTGCAGTGCTCTGAAGCTAGGGGGCTGCAACTTGTGCCAGACCTCTGTGTGGTCCCAGGCATGAGGAGCAGTCTGGGGGTTTGTAATGCATCCAGCACGTCTGCGGTCCCCACCGAGCTGCTCCTCTGCTACCTGCCCTGAGGGGAGGGCAGATGTGGATCCCCGCCCGCAGCCCGGCTCTCGCTCCCTGGCTCTGTTACCTGCCCCGATCACCACCGCGTCGTACTCCTGCTGCAGCTGGGCCGCAGCCCCGGCATGGGCCAGACGCGCTGCTGGCGGCCGCAGGGACAGACGCGAGCCCTGCGGCCAGCGGGACGGGCAGCGCGGACCGAGCGCTCTCCGGAGCCCGTAGCGCCCGGCCATGGCCGCTCTGTCCGGCCGCCTGGACTTTGCTTCCACGGCGGAACTTTTCCCAGGGCTTCCGGGCACGGGGAGGGACGGGGGGCCAGGGCGGGGAACGCCTTGAGGAGGCGGGGAGGCTGCTCAGGACAGGGGCTCCCGCCGCTGCTGCTGCCCCAGCGAGGCGCGGACCCGGCACAGTTCAGCTGCGGGCTTGCAGCGGGGCCGGACACGAGCCCAGGGCTGAGAAGGGGCCACATCCTGCCTGGGGCTCCGCAGGTGCCAGGGGCTCCCCAGGCTGGGCTCCAGGACGGTGCTGAGCAGGCAGGCGGGGGCCTGAGAGCCCCCTGCCCCAGCTCCTGTGGTGCTCCAGGGATGAGCCAGAGGCACATGGCTGGGATGATGGGCCAAGCACGGCAGGACAGACGGAGTTTGGCCCCCCCACAGCCCTGAAAGCAGCAGAAGGGGCATTTTGGGAATGAGCATGGCTTTGAATGCTGAACTGTTGCTCAGCAGGACAAATTCCAGCTCAGCAGGATGGGGCAAAGGCCCTGTCATGGTCCAGTGCTGCCTGAATTGCTGTCCCCAGCTCCAGCGAGTGGCATGGGAGCAACAAGGGACAGTGGCTACGTGAGTCCCTTGGGGCTGGCCCCATTCCCAGCTGTACTTGAGGTTTGGAGTGCACTGAGCCCAGACGTGCCTGGGAAACACATAAGCTGCCTCGGGATTTACTCGCTGTTCCCAGCTAAGCTCAGAGCTGCAGCTAACTGGTGCCTGGGTGTGGGGAAAGTGGTGCAGGATGGGCTGCACCTCCCCAGAGCCTGCCAAACCTCTGAGGGCCCTGCACCCCACACACATTTGGGGATGAGGGGGAAGGGGGATGCACCCTAGACCATTGCTTCACTCAAGTTTGGCTACACTATCTTGATCTCTGGCCAAAGCCTGGCAGTAATGCCAAGCTAACATTATAAATCCTGCTCTGGAAATGCACTTTTCAGCAAGACAGTGATTTGCCAGCAACCTCTCGGCTCCACTCTCTGTCCCCAGAGGCTGCTGGGTGGCAGTGAAAAGCATGGGGAGCAGGAAAAGGGACAGTGCCAGCTCTGGCCAGGCTGAAGGATGGGAAGCTTGCCTGTCCCTGCCTACAGGCACAATCCACAGCATGGCACACAGACGCTGAGAAAGCAACCCAGGCTCTGGGAGCACCCACACACCCACTTTAATCCCGGCCCCAAGGCAGCTGGAGGCAGCTCAGAGCAGAGGGATGCGGGACGGCTCCCAGAGACGCCGGGCCAAGTCGTAGGCCTGCTGCACCACCAGCTCGGAGGGGATGATGCCCAGGTGCAAGGTCAGCAGCTCATAGCACTTCACTACCTCTGCCTGGTGGTTCTTGCTGTAATAACGCAGCAACTTCCTGCAGAGGAGAAGACAGGGCTTGGCAGGTACAGTGCACACAGGCAACCCCTCTCCAATGACCTTCCCTCTGTGAAGCACTTTGCAAGGACAAAGTCCCATGGACTCTGCCACCAAAGCCCACCAAAACCATGGCACCAGGCTGGGAGATGGGCTGGTGCAACTCCAGTGACACCACTGGCATCCTGGCATCACCCCCAGGGACCCGTGTGCCATCATGGCTTTGAGCCCTGGTGCCAAACCACAGGGCTCACCTGTAGTAGTCCCCTGCAAGCATCCCAATGGGAGCAGAATCATCAGACAGGACTGGTACCTCCATCACCTCCAGCTTGTAGCCCTGGGGAGAAATGATAGCAGAGGGCAGGAGCTGGGATGGCACATCGATCAGTCAGAGCTGGCTAGGCCTGCAGCCCTGCTCCCTGTCCCAGAGAAAGAGAGCTCAGCCCCTTCCTGGCCCCACATACCATCTCATTCTCAAACCAGAGGAAGTAGGAGCAGCAGTAGTCACCATCCTGCAGCATCAGTGTTGTATAGCCTTTCTGCAGGTATCGCCGGGCCAGCGTGATCAGGGACCACACCTGGGGACAAGGGACACCTGAAGCCTGAGCAGAAACCCCTCCAATTTCCACCCTCTTCTGCGGTTCCCATCCCACACCTACCCCATGAGCAGTACCTTTTTCTTGATGAAGGTGGCCAGGGGACCCTTGCCCAGCTCTGAGCTGGACTTCTCTGTCACACTGAGTGAAGGCGCCATCATTTGTCCAGCTGTGCGGTCCACATAGATGAAGTGCACCAGGCCAGGGAAGTCCTCCAGGTACGTGGGATAGGTTAAGGGTGTCCAACAACTTTGGTGCCCTTCTAAGACAGCCCCTGAGCCTTGGGAAACCACCTTTGCCCACTACATTCCTCCCCTTAATCCTGGTGCTGGGAGACAGGGTCCCACTCCCATGTCTGCTACCCCCTCAGGGACACCCCGTTGGCAGGCTGGCTCCCCAGCTGCAGGGATGGGTATGACACCATGGTGATATTGCGCCTGCTTTTCACCAGCAGGAAGTCCCGCCAGTCCAGCAGCTTCTCCCTGCCGAGAAGAGGCACGGTGAGAGGCCAGGACCCACAAGCCCCAACAGAGCTGGGTGTGGGGCAGCCCCCTGGCGATGCTGACCATCCCCCTGCACTCACCTCATCAGTTTCTGAGCACGGTCCCGCAGCCCTTGGGACAGGCTGTGGCCAGCAGAGGTCAGGAAGAGCTGGCGGTACACGGAGCAGAGCTGCCGCTTCACGTTGGCCACTGACTGCAGCAACCTGAGCCAGGGGACACAGACAGAGCTGAGCTTGGACACTGGGTCCCCAGCACTGCAGGGACAGCTGTGCTCGTCCCCAGGATGGGACAGGTCCCTGCCTGTCCCAGAGACTTTCCCTGGCTTCCTGCTACTCACTCTAGGGAGCTCCCAGGCTCATTCCGTGAAAATATCTTGTTCTTAAAGTCCAACCAGGTGTTCTGCAACTAGAAAGAGACAGGATGGTGTCAGGCTGTGGAGAAAAAAGGACAGGGTCCTCATGTCCCCACGCCCACCTGGATGTCCTGTCCACTCAGCTTCTTCACAAATTTGTCCATGCGCTGCCGCAGCTCAGCGAGGAATGGGTAGGAGCGTGCGACTCCCACCTCTGGTCCCTCTTCCAGCTTCTTCTCCAGCACCAAGAAACCATCCAGCAGTTGGTACAAGGTGATGGCCACCTGGGTCATGGGACCCTGCCAGGGAAAGGAGAGGTGGGTCAGGCAGGACCCAGTCCCACACAGCTTCCCCACCTCAGAGGCAGCTCACCTTCGTCAGCAGCACAAGGGAGATGCCTGGCCAGAGCGGGAGGCAGTGCATGGTGTGTGGCAGCAAGGGGCAGTAACCTTCCCGCAGGATGGCATCCAGAAAGATCCTTCTGGGGTTTGAAGCTTCAGGGACCAGAGGCCCCAAGGTCTGCAGCAAGTCCTCTGCCATCTGGGAAGACAGGGGAGATACTGAGTCCCCTGTGGGGATGAGGCAGCTTGCACAGAGAATGCTCTGTAGGGATGCAGCATTGCCTTGAAAGCTGCAACCAGGCAAGACAGAATCAAAAGAGTTGGAGGGGTCATGTAGCAAAAGATCAGCAGTGAGGAAAGTGCCCAGGGACCCCAAAGGAGGGGCAGAGAAGAAGAAGACTGTTGCAAAGACAAAGGTTGCAAATGCCTTAAACCAGGGCCAGTGTTGTTTGCAGTGTGTGAGGTGTTGCAGCATCCATCAGGGAAGCAGCCCAGAAAGCCCAGCGGCAGCAGAGGGAGACACTGGACTGCTCTGAGGCAGCCCCGCTCCCTCTCTGCTGTGACAGCTCGTTGTAACAATGCCCAGAGGAGATCAGAGCTGTCACAAATATGCACAACATGGGCGACATGGGGTACCCACAGCAGCAGCACAGCAAGAGAGAGTGATGAGGACCAGAATCTGCAAAAGGCACTGGGACAGGCTGGTGAGGTGTGGAGCTGGGAGGTGTTGCAGGACTCTGCGCTCACCTGGACGTCTGCAGCATCCACCTCCCCAATGCTCAGCATCTCAGCCCCCTCTGACCAGCTCTCGCTGCCTGCAGAGAAAATGGCAGGGCACCCTTCCAGCCCCCACACCAGAGCCTTGGGCCTCTGCAGGGCTGGGGGTGTGGGGCACGGCTGCTGCCCAGCTGGGCACTCACCTGTACTGTGCCCGCCTGGCGAGGGCTCAGGTGTGTAGTACACCTCAGGCACAGAGGGATCATCTGTGTCCTGCCAGCAATAACAACTGGGTCAGCATACAGCGATACAGGCAGCCCTCCCAGCAATCCCACCCTGCAACTCCTGATCTGAAGGACTCACTTGGTCATCTGAGTCCTTCTCTGCAGCTCCATGGGAGCCAGAGCCACTCACAGGGATGCTCTCACTTCTCTTGGGTCCCTGAGGGAGAACATTCCCTGCTGTGGGCTTTCAAAAAGACAGAAAACCTCCCTAAGCCCCAGCTGTCAAGGCATCACCCCATGATGGGAGCACCCTGACTTGCTGCACCCCCAGCCCTGCTCTGAAGCACCTGTGGGCCAAGCTCCTCCTCAGCACTCTGGCTGGGGTACAGGTCCTGAACCAGGAGGATGAGGACGAGCAGGTCGGCAGGGCGGATGGAGCTGGCGTTGCGGCTGCAGGACAGAGAAGGGCAGGGTCAGCTGGGAGGACACATGGCTGCCCTGGGGAGGGAGCGTGGTGGGACCGGGCACACCTGGAGTAGAAGGCCAGCAGCTTGGTGTGTACCAGGAGGAAGGCATGGCCCACTTCATCCCCACCACGCTCGGGGCTGGTGTTGATGTGCTGCACCACTTGTCGCTCCAGGAACTCAATGCACTGCTCACACAGCTGAGGATGGATCAGCCGCTCCACGGCCTGGGGTGCAGGAGGAGGGGAGGCTGCTGAGCTTCCTCAGGCCCAGCCTTGCAGTCCTAGGGGCAGGTCTGAGCTTCCATTGCTCCAGGGAGCTGCCCTAAAGTCCCCAGCCTACTGCCTTTTCCCACATCCTGGGGCTCCATGCAGCCTCCCACCCCTGGAACACCCCAAAAGTGAGAGACAGCGCAGATCACTGGTACCTCCACTGCAAAGCTCTGGTCCTCCTCCCGCAGGTGGCTGTAGGTCTCCAGCAGGCCCCGCAGCAGGCTCCACACGCGCTCCCGCTGCTCTGAATCAGCCGGCCGCAACCTGCAGCGTGACAGAGGGTAAACAGACAGCTGGCTGTCACCTCCCTGCGTGGGACTGACACACCAGAACCCAGCTCCCGGCGTGGGACTGACACACCAAAACCCAGCTGCAGCCCAGCAGGCAGGGGATGTCCCAGCTGGAGACCCCACTCCCAGCCACCGGTGCTGCATGAGGGCAGCCCAGGGCAGCCCCCCCAGCAGCCCCACATGCCAGCCTGTGCCGGGGGCTGTGCCTGCTCACTCCTTGCGGATGAGGTGCGAGTCGAGCGTGACGAGGCCACAGTGAGCCTCTACCAAGCGCCGCAGCACGAAGAGCGTCCGGCGCAGGTCGTCCTCGCTCTGCGTCCCGTCGCCGTTCACTGCGATGTACAGGCAGTCCCCGAACTGCAAACGGCAGCGGGGTCAAGCGGGGTCAAGCGGTCCCTGGTCCCCGGTGTCGCTCAGGGGTCCCGGTGCCGGTCCTACCATGTGCAGGACGTGGAGGTGCCGCCCGCCCTCGGTGGCGAAGCAGGTATAGGTGTCGGAGAGCTTCTCCAGCAGCGCGGCGCAGGAAATGATCAGGGGGGCGAAGAGGGTGTTGAGGCTGTCCTCCAGCGCCGGGCCCTGCTCCACACTCTCCCGGTCAGCGCCCACGCGCGACCGCGCACCCCGCTCCCCCTTCCCGCACCCGCGCCGCCCCGTCCCGCCCCACCTGCCCGGCGTGGGACGATCGCAGCCGGCGGAGGAAGGCGGCATCGGCCCAGTAGAAGAGCAGCTCAGCCGCGGTGCTGGCGATCAGGACGCAGCGCATGGCCCGCGGCCGGGGGGAACACCGGGACCGGGACACCGGGACAGGGCGGCTCCACCGGGACACCGGCACCGGGCGGCTCCACCCGCCCCGCGCCGCTTCCTGCTCCGCCGCGCGTGACCGCCGCGCCCACGCGCGCAGCGCCCCCGGCGGCCCGGAGCGGCACCGCACCGTGTGACCCCGGCACCGTGCGACCCTGGCACCACACCGTGTGATCCCGGCACCGCACCGTGTGACAGCGGCACCCTGTGACCCTGGCACCGTGCGACCCTAGCACCGTGTGATAGCTGCACCGTGTGACCCCAGCACCGCACCGTGCGACCCCGGCACCGCACCTGTGACAGCGGCGCCGTGCGACCGCGGCGCTGCACCGTGTGACAGCAGCACCGGTCCCGCCCGCCCGGCCCGGCCCGGTCCGCGACGGACAGAAGACGCCGGCGCGGTTGAGAGCCCAACTTTATTACACCTCCGGTAGCGCCTGGGCGCGTCGCAGCTGCTCCTGCCCGCGACACCGCCACTCTCCCGGGCAGGACACGATCTCGGCCCGCCGCTCCGGGATGTATAATTTAATTATCAACATTTCCCGCCGCGGAGCCCGAGCTCGCCCGCCCGGGGCGGCCCCCGGCGCTCCCTCCCCTGCCCCGCCCCGCCCGGTGCATCCCCCGGCGGGCCAGGCCGGCTGGCGGCATCCCGGCGGCAGCAGAGGGAGCTGCTTCCATGCGCTTGCTGCTCCGGAGCACTGCCCGCCGCCGGGGAGGGGGTCCGGCTGCTGCAGGGGTCGTCCCGAGGGGTAGCGGGACCAGGGGGTCGGGGAGGGTGTTTGTCCCGGGATATACCGGGGCTCAGCACCCCGACCTTCCCTGCAGCCAGTGGGCATCATGGCCCGGGTGCTTCTCGCAGCTCACAGGACGGAGGATGGCAGGCCCTGCAAATTGGCTGTCGCACTGCTCTGGCGGGATGGTGGCCAGGGCACGTGGAGCTCTGCGGTCACAGGGCAGGATGGTCCCACGGGAGAGGACATCCTGGAGGTGAGGATGAGGGCACGGCGTGGAGCTGCCCAGCACGGCCCCACGGCGAGGCTGCGTGGGCTGCCGAGGAGGCAGCGTGACCTGGGCAGTGCTCAGGGGCAGGAGCGGGGCTGGCGAGTCCCTGGTGCGCCGCAGGCTATCGGTACCGACAGGCCAGCGCGTTCACATTCTTCACCACGTAGAAGCTCATAGTCAGAGGGGGGATGACCAGGGTGCGGCCGGCCCGCAGAGGGCGAGGCTTCAGCTCGGGGAGAGTCCCGTCATCCACCATGGCCAGCGGCTGCCCGTTGAGCTGGACCGACCTGTGGGACCAGGAGAGGGTCAGCGCAGTGGCACTGAGGGTGCGACAGTGGTGGCAGTCCCAGCCACCAGCATCAAACTTACTTGGAGTGCAGCCCGTCCTTGCCATAGGGCTGCAGCAGGTACTGGTGGACAATCTTATCCCGCAGCGTCCCTGCCAGCTTGATTTTCTTCCGGGAGCGGTGTAGGTTGATGATGTAAAGAGTGATGGATCCCCGGACATAGTTGTGACTGCAAAGGGGAGAGTGGGAGGTGAGGGCTGCACTGCCTCAGGGAGCATCGCCTCCAGGAAGGGGCTTGGGGGTCTCTGTAAGAACTGGCCTCACGCAGGCATCCAGATTCACATCATGTCCTGCTGCCCCTTCACGGGGAGATGCCACCTTCCCATCATGAAGCCTGGTTCTGAGGCGACACCTTTCGACCCCCCTCTTCAGCCAGCAGTGACATGGCACGAGAGGACGCTGCCACTCCAGAGGGGAGGTGGCCAAGGACAGAGTGTCAGTCCCAGGACGGCCCCAGCCCCCCAAACCTTGCAAGGAGGAGGCTGAGAACGGAGGGGAGCTCTGTGCATCTGCCCCCGCCACCCCAGGCACCTGACAGACAGGTCCAGACACTGATCCTCTGTCCCTGCCTAATCGGGCAGCTCCAAACAAAGGCTATAAAGCACTTTGCACCTGTCAGTTACTAGACAAGGTTTCCTACCGAGCTGGAGGCATGTTGAAAGCATCTGGACTGTGTAAAGAAACAGTCTCTCCTCCTCCACAATAGCAACTTGTGTCCGCGGAGGAGGTGGCCGCCCCCCCGGCTCGCTGAGGTGCTTTCAAAGACCTTATCAGAGAAACAATAACCAGGCCAGGCTCCCCAGCAGCCCGGCCCGGGTAACCCGAGCGAGCGAGCGGGGCCCCTCGTGTGAAATCCACTCCCTTGATCTCCGCTGCCCGGCGGCACCGGCACCACCGGCCCCGTTCCCAGGCGCGGGCTCGCCACCACTTTCATCGGAGGCATCGCCATTCCCGCACTGCACTGTGACAGCGGCCAGAGTGAGGAGCAGGACCCGAGCGAGCATCCTGGGAAGCCGACATGCACCAGTGTGTCCTTATTGCCCCCACCTCCTGTGGGTGCCACTGATCCCACCCTGTGACCCTGAGCCCTCCTCGCTCCGCTCACTTGTGGTAGCTGGTGCAGTGCGCGTAGATGCGGAGCTTGTCGCGGATGACTCTGCCGGGCCGGGGCTTCCTCTGCAGGCCGGCCACGTGGATCGCCAGCACCTTGGGACCAATGAGGCGCTTGTAAAGCAGGGACAGCCAGTAGTCCTGGGGGGCAGAGGGGACAGTCAGCAGCACAACAGCCCCCCCTACTCACTGAGGGCGTGGGCAGGAAAGGCTGGCTCCCCTGCTTGCAGCCTGGCGAAATTTTGGCTGTTGGGGTGAAAATGTTATGTGCCAGATTGTCTGCATTGGGTGAGCTCTTTTTGTGCACTCCAAGCCATAATGGCATGGATGTTTCCAGGAAAGAAATTCAGGGAGGAATTCATTGCCCATACTGAGAGACACGGGTACCCTCTAAAGGAGCTCAGATCTTGGTTGGGTTGCAGAGCATGGGGAGCAGCATGAGCGCCCTTGCACATACCCATGGACCAACACACAGCCGTGCTGTGGACCTGCACACCAGCTCCAGCTGATGCTCACAGGCTGGTGATGTCTCTGGAACAGGCTCTTCCCCCACTCTCTACACAGAGCTGGAGCACATCAGAACTCTCCCCTGCTCTTTGTCTCTATTTGTGGCACACTGCCTTTTGGGACTGCTGAGGGTGCTCAGCTTCCCAGAGGTATTTCCCCCATTTTAAAGCCTCCTGTAGAGCATGGGGAAGCCAAGCTCAAGAAAGAGGAAATGCTTAGGTCCTATACACATGCATAAGTGATGCAGCCTTAATTACGTCACCACACACTGCTTTTTCCCGCAGGGCACGGCCTCGCACTGCACACAGGATGGGCCCCAGGCCCCGGGGAGGGAGCTGAGGCTGTGTGGGCCCCCTCTCATCCGCTGCAGGAGCTGGGAGGTGTGTGGTAAATGAAGCAGGGTTGTGGGAAGGGAAAGGGCAAGCTCAGGCCCTCGCCTGCGGTTCTGCAGGATGGGGCTCTGGCCCCGCTGCTGCTCCAGGCACGGCAGGTGGTGCTGGGAAGATGGAGCCTCTGGCCCAGCTAAGGGTACACAGCTTTTCTGAGAAAAACCATGCAGGTGCCATGGGATGGGTAAGATAGTCAGCAGTGATTTAGGGTGAATGTGCAGTATTTCAGCACAGTCAGTGCCTCCAGGGCAGTGCAGGAACCACTGTGTCCCTCCAACATCTGCAGGAGATGAGGGGGGAGCAGTGCTTTTACCTTGCCTTGCTGGCAAAGCTAGCTCCAAAGTCTCAGTTTCAAGAAGGATGTGAAAATACCAGAGAGAGTTCAAAGGAGGGCCAGAAAAATGACCCAGGGTTTGAACAGGAGACATCAGCACTGGCCTCAAGGCACTTGAGCTCTTCAGCTCACTGCAGGGAAGCACTGAGGACAGCTGCAGCTTTTCGCATCATCGCAAATTCACTTGTGTGAGGGGCCCAAATCATGTTATTTGCAATAAATTACCAGGGCCTGGTGACACCAAGCACTTGGATGATAAATTACACACACACACCTAGCATGACTGAAACAAACCTACTGAGGGCAGACACTTTCCCTAGCTGGGCTGGTGCTCCAGGGCTGCTCTTTCCTCTGGCATGAGTGAAGCCCAGCCAAAACCATGTCAGGGCTGCTGGGCTTCCCAGAGCTACCAGCTCCTGTTCAATGGTACCAGCTTGGGAAATAGTTGTTCTTGAAACCCAGCTGCAACCAGGGTGGCTTTTCCACTGAGCAGTGACCTCTTCCTCAGCCCTGACAGCATCTGGCACCCGCTGCCATGTGGCACACCCTGGGCAAGCAAGTTCCCCCGGCTGGCAGTGCCCACATACCCCTTGCAAAGATGTGCAGTGTGGTGCTGGACATCCTGTCAGGGGCAGCCTCAACCAGGCCCAGGGAGACAGGTTTGTCCAACCAGTGAAACTGTAGAAAGGATTTGTCTTTTGGAGTCACAGAAGACTCTTGTTGTGAGGGCTGAGCAATACAGCTGTAGCAGTAGAGGAGGGATAGCAGGGAGGAATCTGGTTTGTTATTAGTCCCATGAGAATCGAGGGATCTTTCTTGTTTAAATGCTTTGCAGAGCCATCAAGCAGTACTGCAGGTGAGGAGCACCTGAAGGCAGAGCCTTCCTGTGCCTCAGGAGCTCTCCTGTCTGGGATCCCTGATTTGTGGGCAGGAGGGGAGCTTGTGTTGAGTGAGCTGATGTGCAGAACGGAGCCTCACCTTCTGAGCTCCATGGGGACAGTGAAGACATACAAGTTTTCCACTAGAGAGGGAAAGACCAGAGGGTCCTACGTGATCTCTTGGCACAAGTTTACTTCTTTGCAGAAGTTTTAAAGACTTTAGCTTTTGGAAACAAGGTTGATTAGGCAGGCTCTGAGGCAGAGCTGTTAGCCAGACCCTCCTGTCTGCAGAGCCATCATGAGAAGGGCAGGAGTTATACTTGCACTCTCTCCTAGAGACAGCAAAGCAGCTCTGCTGCCCACTTGAATTTGTTCAGCTCTGTGCTCTCCACGTGTGAGATGTTTCCATAACCAGAAAACCAGAGTAAAAGAGCCCTTCAGTCTCCTGGGAACTGTAACCAACAAAGGCAGCTGAATTTCAAACGTGTACGCTGTGAGCCTGTGGTGCACAACCTCCTCTGGCTGAGCTGCCAGGGCATGGCTTTATGTTCCCAAGTCACCAGCAGCATCAGCTGGCTGCTGCTCACCCTATTCCACTTTTTATTGCTTCTTCCTGCTTCTGAAGCTGCCCAAGTTCTTCCCCTGTGCCTTATGCACACTCGAGTTTCAGCAGCCTGTTACAGAGAGCTGCAGTCCTGCACCTCCATCTGCATTTTTCCACAGTCCAAGCAACCTGTGTGGAGATAAGGGCTGGCTGGTCTGAACACCACAGGACAGAGGGCTTTGCTCTTTTATCCCTTTGTTGAGCCTGATGGCTTGTTTTTGACAAAAGCATCCTACAGAAAAGTAGTGATTGTGGTTGTGAAGATCTGGAAGGATGGAGAAGCTGCTGCTTCCCAGGGAGCCTGTTCCAGCACTTACATATCCACACTGTTAACAGTCCCACTCCTTATTTTTGTCTTGAATTTGTCTGGCTTCAGCTTCCAACCAGTGGTTCTTGTTCTTGCTTTTTCCACTAGATTAAAGAGATTCTCAGCATCCAAAGCTTTCTCCCCACGGAGGTCCTTACATCCTGTTCAAGCCATAGCTGCTTGTTCCTCCAGCAAGGCTGGATAATACTGCTTTTAACATTATCCCTGAGTTTTATGTGCTTCTTAAGTGAGAGTTCAAGGTTTTCTCAGCCAAACCCTTTGCAAGGTCCTGTGACAAGCAGAGTGGGGCAGGGCCTCATCCCAAAGGGAACAACATTTTCTGAAGTCAAAATTATCAGCTCCAGACACTAGTGCTGCCTTCATGAGCTCTCATGCCCCCACCCTCAGGGACATGATCTGTTTGCTGTTTTGTGTGTGGAGGTTGTGGAGAACTGAGCAGTCCCTATAACATTTGCTGCTGTACTGGGGAGTCTGTGGGTGAGCACCACAGGGGACACTCCAGAGATGGTCTGTGAATGGGGACAAGGCTTCTTCTAGCCCCAAACAAGGGGGCTTCAAGTGGACTGACCTGCCAGAGGCACCAGCAGGGGAGGAGGAGGCAGCACACAGACATGCTGCCCAAGGGGCCCCTTGCCTCTTCCCTCTGCTCTGCCCCTGCTGGGCAGGACAGACCTTTGCTTTGATCCAGACACCACTGCCCATGAAAGGTCAGCTGATGCTGACCAATCCCTTTTTTGCTGAGGCCACATCCCAGCAGTGCCCCACCACCAGTCCTCTGAAGCTGCTGACATCTCTGCCTGGGTATCTGCTGCTTTCCCTGTGCTGATCCTCTTCCTTCCTGCTCTAACGGCTGCAAACACTTCATCTCACACAACTCTTTCCTGAGTTGCCTTATGCCTTTACATCTTCCTGCAGCTTCCTCCTCAAGCAAGTGGTATGCAGCAGAATTCCTACAGTGGGAGTGGCAGCCACAGGAATTGCTGCCAGGCATCGGTGGTACTGAGGGGACAGCCTGCCCAGCAAACAGGAGAGTGCTGGGTAGGATGTGACCCCTGCCTACTGCCCAGCACAGCCTGCCTCCAGCCTGTGGCTTCCCCACCTTCTTGGGATCTGAGCAGATGGAGGAACAGCCAAATCTCTCTTTTGTCATCACCTCTCCCTAACAGGGTCCAGGCCATGCAGGCTACAGGAAGGGAGCGGAATTGCCAGATCAGAGGGCTTGGAAACCAAATGCAATTCTTCTGTTTCCTGTTCTTCCAGAGCACCAATCCACTCTGGGAATGGTCTTTCTGTCCCACCTCGTCCACAGCCCTGGGCTGGCTCTGTGACCAAGCTGGGCAGGTTTAGCACCACCATGGTGCCTCTGGAGATGTGAGGCGTGGCTGTGTCCATCCTTGCAAGACCAAGCTGCTGCTGCCAGTCCCAGATGGATTTTGTTTCTGCCCCAGACTTCCGTGCAGGAGGAACAGGCCAGCTCCAGCTCTGCACATGTCTTGTAGCTCCAGTGGGTGGGTGCCAGAGCTGCTAGGCATGGCTTTGATCCATTTGAGAGTCCATGAATATGCACTTCAGAGTGCACCAAGAGGGAAAGGCCCCTTAACCCACTGTGACAGCAAGCAGAGTTTAGCTGCTCTAAATCTGCCTCATTAATGGATACAACAATCCTCAGAGCTAACCTGGACCTCCTAGAAAGAGAAGGGGTGCAGAAAGCAGACAGTGCCTCATTCCCTGAGACATGACAGAAAGGACAGGGTGGTGGAGTGGATGCTCTGCTCAAACCTGCTCCAGGCAGTTGTGCCAAGGCTCACTGGAAGACTTCCACAGGGCACTATTTCTACTCTGCCCTTCAGCAGACCATGCTTTAGCTTGACAATGCATGGGAGAGCTTTTCCCCAGTGCACACCAGAACTGCCCGGGACTTCATCCCTCCCATCTGTGGCCAGAACAAACATCCTCTAACAACAGTTCCTGCCAATCCCTGCCTCTCCCATCCCTTCCCTGTCTGCAGGCATCGCTCCCACCAGAGTCAGTGCTCTAGCGTGCAGGGCAGATGGGGGTGCCAGACGCCCGCGCACAGATTTACAGTCCTCAGGAACAGCTTCCGTGTGTGTGCAAGCTCCATTGAACCTGCTCCCTCTCCCCACCCTTTGTCACTCCCAGACTTGGGCCCGTGCCTCTGCCTGCATGGCACACGGTCCCAGACAGTGACCCGGAGCCGAGGGTCCCTGTGGGGAGCAGCAGCCACGCTCCTGCCCAGGTGCTCGGCTCAGCGCGGTGGCACTGAGGGATGTGCAGAGGGGCGGGTGCAGCAGCAGGGCTGAACCCCGCTTGTCCCCGGGGTGGGGACGGGCACAGCTGGGCGAGGACCCTGCCCCCGCAGGCCTGGCCAGGGGAGCGCAGGGGCGGGAGAGGGACAGACCGGGGGACGGCCGGGACCCTCCGCTGCAATTAGCGGCGCCTCCTGCTAAGGCAGCTCCGCTAATGAGCGCACCGGGGAGCGAGTACGTGCAGCAGGCGGAGCACGCACGGGGACCCGCTCCCGCTCCTGGCACTTCACCGAGGGTCCCTTGCCTCCTTGGGCCCCGAAACTGAGGGAGCCCAACCGTGTCCGTGTGCTCGGGACAGGTCAGACAGACCTGATATGAGCCCAGGGTCCTCCCTTCTGCAGGACAGACCGTGATGTTCTTTCCCATTGAGTTCTCCTCAGTGCCTTTGGGCAAAGCCAGGGAGGTGAAAAATCACCCGCAGCATCCAAGCATCTGATCACAGCACCATTGGGCACAGACCTTCGCACTGCTGTGATGCTTTCTCAAGGACACCATCAATTCACAGGCAATATCATATTGTCTTCTACCACCACAGCTGAGCAGGCAGCCCCTGCTGTCCATCCACCCTTGATCCCTCCGGGACTTTCTCATCCTGCATATGAATCTTGTATGCAGAAAAGAACTTTGTCTACTGAACTCAGTATCTCCCTGCCCAGAGTCATTAGACAAAGGTCCATGAGGAGCCACAGGAAATGGAAGTCTGGTTTCCAGCTTTGGCTTTTCCATGGGGTTTGTGTTCCTCAAGCCCTGCCTAGAAATATGCCCAAGTTTTTTCTCTGCATAGATATATAACCTTACAGCATTTTACATTAAAGGAGCAGAAATCAATACTAAGGATGGATAAAAAAGAGGTGAGTACCACGTGGAAGAGCACTGAAAAATGTCTTTAACATTCTGTAAGAATCTGAAGAGAAATCTCATGTCTGCCTGGGGTGAAATAAATGTATTGCTTCCCTCTGGACTGTTTCAGAGAGATATTAAGGAAAGAGAGATAGAGTATGCACGTTGCATGCCTGAAATGATCCTAGAGGTACTGTATGCTGGATCAGCATTTCAAAGGCACTGCCCTGTGACAAGCAAATATTAGTGCTGCTCCTGCCCTCCTTTCCTGCACTCCTTACTCCCACACATGTACAGGTTTAAGTACAGGCAGGCAGACTGATGTACCTGCATAAGGCTTTATTTGAAGGGCTTCTCTGACTATTATACAGCTGACTGCTCCAATCACTCAGCAAGAAAAAGCACTCCAACCATACATGAAAATGTTATCTCAAAAATAACAAGGCAGTAAAACACTTGAGCTCAGAGAGACAGTGGACAGGCAATTCTGGCAACCAGAATGGGCACTCAAGCTGCCCTTCCATGGGTGAAGGACCCGGAGGGGCACACAAGGACCACATCTCTTGCAAGACGTCCCAAAAAGGCACAAGATGCCGCTTAGCTTGTGAGTCAGCTGAGTACGGGAAGCCCAGCAGAGATGTGAGCATCTTCCTAATTTCACTGCAAAACTTCGGTGCCTGCTGCCACCTGAGACCATCCTCTTATCGGACAAGCAGGCATCAGCAGGGGCAGGGAGGAGAAGGAGGTGCAAGGGCGGCTCTGGGGAGCCGGGGCCTGGCTCCCAGCTCCCCGAGGAGCTGTGATTGATGCCCTGGCGGTGCAGCCCTTCTCTCAGCAGGCAGCTGAGAGCTGCCTCACGCCCAGCCGGCGTGCGGAAACCTCTTTGTCATGGCAGCTAATGAGCAGATTGTATTTCACAGCGCCGGCCCCGCACAGGTACAGCCAGCGGCTTTTATCTCCTGACAGCTCCCACGGGAAAAGAGCAGCCACCGTCCCGCCGAGCGGGTCACCGCCCGGTCTTGCCGGGCTTTACGGTGCTTGCAGCTTTTTTAAACCCTTTGTGGGTTTGCACCTGTCCGTGGCTCTTTTGTAGCGCAGGAGTGGAGGGAAAGGGGTTGTGGAAGCACCTGCCTGAGTTTGTGCAGGAGCACAGTGGTGGGATGTGGGATCGGCGCTGACGAACATGGGAGAGTGAGTAAACAATCACGACAGCAACTGGCACCTCACTTATTGGGAGACTTATCTTTAAAACAACAGCAAAATCCAAGTTAAAGTCTTCCATTTTGTTTAACAGCCTGGGGTTTATTCCTCTAACTCCTTCCCTGGCTCTAATCCCGTTCTGAACTGCATTCCTTTTCCAGCTGATATCTGGGGCTGCTGCCCTGCTGTGCCAGGAGAGCTAGCCATGGGCACCCTGTGCCCTGCTGTGCCAGTAGAGCTGGCCATAGACACCCTGTGCCCCTCTGTGCCAGCAGAGCTGGCCACACCCTTGTACACCCAGCAGGCAGGAGCTGGCCTGCACCCATCGAGCCAGGATCAATCCAGGGGCCCTGAAGCCCTGGGAAAGGGGGTGATGTGGCTTGGTCAGGGAAATCCAGGCTCTTCAGGAGAAATCCATCGAGCTTTGAGCTCAGGTTCATTTCAGACAAAGCTCAAAAGCCCCCCGGGCTGGGCCCCAGAGCTGGCAGGTGTGTTTGCTGGAAGGCTGCATGTGGGAACACACCAAGGTGCCCCAGGGAGATACCCAAAGCAGCAGAGGCATGACCACACTCTCCTGCTCACTGGTTTGCTCTCTGGAGCCAGTCTGATGCTCAGGGTGCTGTTTTCATTGCCTGAGCAGGCAGAGCTGGCTGACATGCAGCTCCCTCAGACTTTGCTCCCCTGCATCCACCCCTGAGATCCCAGCACAGCACCAAGGGCAGGCTCACAGTGTCAGGGTTGTGCACATCTCCAGCAGGGATCCCCAGCCTGCTGGCAGTGTCTGCTGGGTCATGGACCAATAAATCCCTTCTAGGAGAAATGCAGAGCACCCAGCTGCTCTGCCAGGCTCTCTGCTTGCAAGGCAGTATATTTACTAACCCCCAGAGGAAAAGGAAACCTGCTGCTTTTAACAGGATTTTTCATATGGTTTCCTTATGAGCACCATGTGTTCTGGGAGTTCCCCTCTGCCCAGGTGTTGCTGAGGAGTGAGGGATGTTGTGGGGCACTGATGGGATCACTGCTCACTGTGGAGCTTTCACCTTGGTTTCTTAGAAGTCTGAAATCATGTGCTGAAGCTCCAGCCTGGCTTCCCTCGGCCAGCACCTCATCCACCCCTCCAAATCTCCAGCCTGCCCTGGTGCCCCTCAGTGGTACCAGCCTCCCTCCTGTGCCGCAGCCCTGGGGCATCAGACAAAATTTCAGCTACAGAGGTATCGCTCTCCCATCTGGCTCCAGCATGTTGCACTTGACATGAAGCAACATCTCCAATTAGCACTGTCAGGAACAGACCTGGAAAATTCATTTCCCAGCAGAGTTCAGAGAGGCCACAAGGAGAGAATCCCCCCAAACGTGCAGGGAGAAGCCAGCAGCAGCACGACAGCCCTGGGCAGACCTACCGGCAAGGGGTTGAAGTTCTGGTCCACCAGGTGGTTGTGGCCGTGGTCGAGGAAGGAGTGGCGCACCACCACGTCGATGCCCTGGCTGGCCAGCAGCCCCAGCGTGTTCAGCCACCTGGGGACAGAGGGAACAGAGCCAGGGCACCATGGAGGGACAGGGGGCACCATGTCACATATGAACACATGGGGAGGACTGCCTGGTCCCGGTGGCACACCTGCTCTCATGCATACAACCTGATCCCTGCTCCAGCACCTGAGCTGAAGCCTCCTGGTGGTGTTATGAACTGGCTCCCACTATCCCTGTCCCAGAAAGTCTGCATGTCTCTTCCCCTGCCCCAGCTGTGCCCAGCTTGCACATCCCAAACCTGTGCCTTAGCCCCTGTGTGCACCCCAATATCTCAGCCCTCTGCCCAGAGATGCTCCTCCAGCCTGCCAGCACTCTGCCCCCTCTGTCTGAGCAGAGCAGAGCAGACCTTTGCACTGGCCTGTCTTCTCACACTCCCTGGGCAAGGTCTTCAATTCTTACAGCCCGCCACAGCCCTGATAGCCCAGGCATATCCCTGTGCTTCCCTGCAAAGCTTAGATAATCTTCCTCCATCTTTCATGATCACAGCCAGCTCTGAAGATCTGGACTGGCGCTTTGCAGCAGGATGTCCAGGCCATGGGGCTGTGCCAGTGGACAAGCCCCAGGAGCCAGGAATGGTCTCTTCAAAGGACAGAAAATGGAAAGCAGAGCTGAGGAGGGCTAATAGGTATGAAATGGAGAATTTAACAATACTCAGGCTGCCAGGAAGTACTGAAGGGGTCTCTGGGCCTGGAGCTTGCCCTCTTCCAGCTGCAGTGCCTTTGCAGCACCTCAGCCTGCAGAGCCCACGGGGTGGCAGTGCCCTGGGGTGCCAAGCCAGTGTCACTCACAGGAACCCAGCTGCGTATGAGTCAGAGAGGTTGTTCATGCCTCCAGCTGAGGTCATGCCAACACCTTCCAGCCAGATCTTCTTCCCTGGTGTGTACGTGTTCACTACCTGCGTGAGAGACAAAAGCAACCAAAATTACTCTGCTGCACCTGTGACTTAAAGCCAAGCCAGACATCTCCTGTCTCATGGGAAGACTTGTGCAGACCTTTGGTGGTGCTGCTGCTGGACAGACAGTGCCTGCCTGGCCATGGCATGTCCCTCTGTGTCCTTACCTTGGCTGGGTGGGGGGACACCATTCCTCACCTTTCCTTCCACTGCCAACACGTCCACTCGCATCTTCTGGAGCTGCTCCCAAACGTACTCTCATGTTCCCAGTCCCAGATCCTGCTCTTCCTCTGTGGTGTCCCCATGCACTCTGTCCCACACACTGCCCTCTCATGTCACCTTAGCTCACCGTACCCCTGTCAAGGTGGCTGCCAGCCGTGGGTAGTTCCTGAGCCCCAATGGGACAGTCAGTGCCACAGCTGAGCAGGGGCTGCTTTGGCACCTGAGGGGTCCATGGCACAGGTGGGACATGCAGGTCTGAGCATGCTGGCCCACCCCTCTGCAGTGCAGGCACCTGTGGGATGCTCAGCTGGCCAGAGCTGCCTTCTCCCAGCCCGAGAACCTTCGGCACCACACCCTGTCCCCTCTCCTGCCATCGCACTTCTCCAGGCTGGGTGACAAGCTCCCAAGACCAGATGTCTGCAAACCCAGGAATGCTCTGAGCAGCCTGATGGATCCTGCCCCGTTAGCGAGGAGCGCTGGAATGTGCTGGATGGACTGGGATCCCTCAAAGATGTTAAATAGGCCAGCTCTGGGCTGCCTCCCACTCACAGCCTGTGAGAGCCGGCAGCCCTGCCTGAAGCCCCAGAGGTGTTGGCATCCTGCCTGTAATTATCTAAGCCCGCCACCTTCCCGGCCGGAGAGGAAGCAATAAAACAGGCAAGTGGACAAGTCCAGCTGCTCTAATCAGCCCCGGCAGGATGCAGGGACTCAGAGCCAAGCTGGAGGCCATTAGCACCCAGTGTTGTGCTTTTGCTCAGCCTCACTGGCATTCCCAGGAGAGCCTTCCCCAGCCCTACCCTGTGCACAACAAATTCTGGCCCTTGGGTGTGAGGGTTCCCCTAAACTGCACCAAGGGCAGCTGCTGGCTGCTTCTGCTCTGGGAGTGGATGGATTCCCACTCCGTTCCCAGCAGGTTCCAACCTGCAGCAGGGGTGGGATACATGTCACTACTTTTGGCAGGGCATTGTACCTGTGGGGGCTGGGTCAGCTGGTGCCTCTTGCTTGTCCCACTGTGATTCCACTGTGCCATGCCTCCCCCACAGCAGGAGTATCATCCACACACATGAATGACTCCCAGCTTGTGCCAGAGGGCTCAGCAAGGAGCTTCTCTCCTCCAGCTTTGCGGCACTGACCCTCTCATCCCCTTTCCCAGGGCCTCTTTGAGTTGTTTACTCATTCTATGGTTTCTCCCTGCAGGAATTACAAGTGAGACATTGTGGTGAGTGGTAAGATTTGAAAATCTAGAAAAGACAGATGGATGGACATCTCCTCTAGTCCCTAAGGCCTTTTTCACTCACTAGGTGTTCCTTATTTCTTCCAGGACTGACAGCTGAGCATGTCAGTCTCAGCCCTGGCCCCTCTATCAGCCAAAGCAGGGGGACCCTGCAGAGCCCCTGCCATGTATCCATTGTTAGAAATGTGAGCTGGATCCCCTGTACAGGGAGGAAAGGAGCACTCACGAGCCAGCCATGGACTCTGACACCACAGGCCAGCAACAGCTGGGTTTTCTGACACAGTCAAAGCATGATTATCAGGGAAAAAGGATGCTAGTTCATAATGGTCACAGTTCTCCACCAGTGAGAATCACTCTGGGAATGCAACTGTCACTGCTTTGCAAGCAACATTCCCAGCCACATTGTGAGTAAGATGTGGTGGTAGGAGCCCCTCCTGAGCACACATGGCACTGGCTGTGCTCAGGGAGGTTTGGTACCACCTGGCTGCTCCCTCCTCTCCTTGTTCTGGGGAGCAGACTCAGTTTCACCCTCATTACAGACAGATGGGAGCCTCAAGCCAGTAGCTGCCTTGGCAGGGCCTTGCACTGCATGGTGTTTTCTGCTGCCCTGTGTCCCAGCACACCTACACAGCCCATGCTGTGCTGCAGCCTGTGGGCACTTCCCTCACAGCCCAGCACACACCCCACCCTGGGGCTAGGCTTGGTGCTGCCTGGTGTTTCACCCCTGCCCTGAACAGGGCTGGCTGCACTTTTCCTGGGAGCAGAGCAGCCACTCTCCCTCCCTGCCCCAGCCCAGCTGCCCTGGGAGCTGTGGATGCTGAGCCCTGGCCACGAGCTGTGCCCCAGCCAGGCACTGCAGCCACGCTGTCCCCTCAGCCCTGCAGACCCTTTGCCTTGCTCACCTTCTGGATTTTCCTGATCTGGTCTGACAGAGTGTCTAACAGCCGTGTTTTCAGGAAGTCTGTTACCTTGGCCACTCGACCATCTATGTAGTAACTGGAAGGGAAATAAGAAGACAAGGTCAGAAGCTGGAAGTGTCTCTGTCCCTAAACCATGTCCTCCTGTTCTGCTGCTGCCCCATACCAAGATGCTTCCTTTGCTCTGGAAGTCCCTGCTTGTACCCTGTCCTGTCCTGGCCCTCTGGCCATGCCTGTCTGGCAGATGCTCAGTCTGGCAGATTTCAGTCTCCAAAACAGGATGTAAGGTGGACACACCCTAAACACTGAGCATCCTGCACTTCAGGAGCCATGGGAAGTTTTGTGATTTCTTAACTTTTGCTGGTGAAACTCTGGGGGTAGTATTCTAAAGGCTGGGAGCAAAATGCCACCTGCAAAGGCTTTGCAGCCCTCTTGCACAACCTACACCTTCCTTGCTTGCTCTTCCAGAAAAAACCTCAGCTGAATCCCTCTGTCAAGAGAGTTGTGGCTGTTAGCAGCAGAGGAAGTCCTGCTCTCACAGAAATACCTTCTGGCCTAGGAATGCCAGGGAGTGTTTCCCATGCAGGGGGCTGATTTCTGCTCTCCATGTGCTTGATTTTATGAAGTACAGCTACAGTGCTGCCCATAACAATGTGAATCATCTGTCTCTAAGTGTGAGAGGAAGGCTCTGAAATGTCTCACTGCTGTCTCCTGGCTCTGGGACATAAGGTGAAATATTCTGTCCTGGCTGCACACATCCTGTGTCAGGAGGGAATCCCAACCTGCTCCTCCTGAGGGAGAGTCTTGGGCTGTCACCTCTCCTCCATGCAAAGGGAAATGGCAGCCCTTGTACATCTCCCACAGGCTCCTGCCAGTCTTGCAGGGAGCAGGATGCCTGCTGCAGCATGCACTGGCATACCCCTGGGCCAGCCCTTTTTCTGATAAACAGGCTTTGCAACAGAAACTTTATGAACCTTCTCCTCCCAAATCTGCATTGTGTATCAGCCACTCAGGCCAGCAAGCCCCAGAGAATGTCAGAGCCACGTTGGGGGGATGGAGGTTCCCAGGAACAGCAGCAGCTCTGGCTGGGGCTGGTGGGGCTGACTCTGCCTCTGATCCCTCATTGGAACTTCATGCACTCGGATTTCACCAGAGTTGCACAGAGCCCTCTCCCTCCCTGCAGACCTCGATGCAGCTGTGGGTGCTGGGATGCATGACGAGCTAAAGTCCTGGGCTCTGAGGAGAGGTGGATTCACCTTTCCAGGGCTGCTTTCTCCCTGACATGCATCTCATCTGCAGCAGTGAGCATCTGCAGCAGTTGTAGTGGCTGATTCACTTGGGTACTGGAATGCAGGAGCATCCCCAAAGGATGTCGTGGGCTAACTCAGCCTCTGACAGAGCACCTGGCACATGTGCAGCATGCATGAGTGCTTGGAGAGGATTTTGTGTCTCACTGTTCCAAGTCCCTAACTGTCCCAGAGCAGAATTCTGTTACAGGCTCAACTTGCAAATGCATTCAACGAGAAGAACCTCTTGTGTCAGCCCTCCCCCAGGCCTGCAGTCCCAGCTGTGTCCCCAGCCAAGCACAGGAACATGCCAGGCACCCCAGCATTGTGTGACTGGGTAAGGAGGCATGAGGCATTTCTGCACACCCACGGTGACTGGAAGGTGCTAGGGGCAGAGATAATCTCCAGGGAGAGTTTAGGAAATGTTCAAAATCACTCAGATCACTTACACACTATCCAACCACTGGCTGCTGGGAGGAGAGCAGATCTGTGAACAGCAGGCAGTGGTGGGGTTTACACAGATTACTTTTTAAGACAAAATTACAAAGCAGCGTTCTCTGGGGATGGCAGATGTTTGGAGTTTAGCACCGCACTTAAAAACTGAGCAGAAATGACTTTTTCAGACTGCTGTGCACTAAAAACCCCATCACCTGGGCTGAAAACTGGCTGAAAGACATAAAAAAGGGCTCTATTCACAGGAAAAAGATGGAGTTAGATAGACCTCAGTCTGTGTATGACCCTCCAGTGCACCAGGCTTTCTGCAGGGTTTAGCTCCTTGGCCATTATGGTCCCAGAGCCCAGGATAAACCCCTCAGAGAGCAAAGACAAGCTTGCACCTCCTCCTCACCTCACCCAAGCACGAGGTGTGCTCTGACATGCAGCTCCACTGCCAAGGGGAGAGATTTCTGAACCCCAGAAATCACCTGGGGAGGTGCTGCTGCACCCAGCACAGCCCAGACCCTACAGGGAAGAGAAATACTCTGGAATACATGCCATGGTGACACTTACTTTTTGACACCTTCATTACCAACCCAAAGAGATAGAGACTGGTAGAGCACAAAGGGCAAAAATAAAGTATCAGTATTCCTGCCTCAGTATCAGGAAATCTTGGAGGCATATTTCCTGGTGGCATTAAGAGGGGAACACTTCAGCTTTGGGTGTGTAAGCAGAGCATGAAGACAATTATAGGCTTCAGGAAAACGGACAAGGATCTCTTGCAAATCTACCTAGGAGGTCCTCAGTTGCCAACAGGTAGTTTCATCCTCCTCAGACTAGGAAAAAGGGAAAATGGCACCAGTTGTACAAGGCTTGTGAAGAAGAGAGAGGAACTGAGGTCTGTGCTGATACCTGGCTACTCAGGAATGGGTTGCCAGCTGTAGGCTTCATCTCATTGAGTTAAGGCACTTCCTTTTGGTAACTTTAACTGTCAGTATAGAAATCCACAAAATGCAAACAACTGTCAGGCCTTTAAAGCAAGAGAAGAGCTCATTAGGCGTGGATTATTCCTTGGAGTAAAGGCTGCAGCTTTGCTGATATTGACAATGACTCAGTGCACTTGACTTCAAAAAAAAAAAAACAAACAAAACCAACAACCTAAAACAGTCACAAGTCTTCAACCTCTAAAAAAGCCAGCAGCAGCTGCAGAGAAATCCAGCACTGACAAATACCTCCCCAGGCCAGCCCTGGGGTGCATGGCACTCTCATCCTGCTCTCCTAAGTCCAGCAAGGAGATGAATGGACAGACCCTCCCCAGCATGGACAGGGGTCTCTGTCAGCCACGACTGCAGAGGCAGAGCACACCCAGCTCCTGGACAAGCTGTTTGTGTCCAGCACAGGCTGACAGTTCCTTCAGTGGGCTCTGGGTACAGCACAGCAACAGCAGTGGCCCTGAAGCCTGGGAGACATCAGCATGCACACCATGAGCACTGACCATGCTGCTCCTCATAATTCAGGAGAGAAGAGATATGGCCAATTACATACAGAGCTGGGCCATTGTGTCCCCCTGTTTGATGCCACTATCTCTATGAACAGGCAGTCTGCAAGAAGATGAGAAGAGTCAGCCAAGAAAAAGATGGATCTAGCTACTAAATCCCAGATGAGACATACATCTTGAGGGAAAGGCCATGGACCTGTCCTTTTGGGTGTCCTATTATACTCTGGATGCCTATTATACAAAACTGAGACAAATTCTCCCCCCTCTGCTACATTGCCCCATTTCTAAAACCATCATTTGACTGTGCCATAGAAAGCCAGGATGAGATCACACACTTTGCAAAGGGAGGTGTGACTGGGACATCCTGGGATGGCCAAACCAGAGCGTGGTGCAGGGGAAGGACTCAGCCAAGGGCTGGGCAAGAATTTATGCCAGCGCTAGGAAATGAACCACCCCAATTCCTGGCCTCCATCCTTTGATGGATCTGTAGCATGGAACAAAGATGAGCTGAGAACAGTAGTGAGGCAGGGCTGGACACAGTTGCCAGTCAGAAATGCCCTTATTCTTGAGCAGGCTGCCAGGCCAGGCTGCACACAGCTCCCCACTGCCTCCCAGACAGGGACAGTGCCAGGCACCAGAGCCCTTGGGCAATTCAGGGGCTGGCTACATGTCTCTGTCTTCTCACTTCCAGCTCTGGTGTTGCATTTAAAACTGTTTTCTGGCAAGATCCATGATTTGCTGCACAGGACCCTAAGCACTGTACCATGTTTAATGAAGGCAGTGCACCGACTCCTGGGCAGCTGGTTTCATTTACATCCTCCTTCATTTTAAAGAGAAACCTTTGCCCCTATTATCTGACCTCTTCTTCTGTTGCAGTTAATTACGTTAAAGCCCACTTCCCAAAGCTCAGGAATTTCCGGATCTCCTTTGTTGCCTGCGCTGCAGGGAGAGTCTGCTTGGAATTAGGGACCCTCCTGCCAGGGACACCGAGCAGGGCAGATCCTCACAGCCAGCAGGACACCCTGCTGCCACTGCAGCTGTGAGACTGGCACACCTCTGCTGACAGGTGCCCCTGAGCCCTGAGCACCTTCCCGAGGTGAGGGTGTCTGCAGTGCAGGATGTGTGGCAGCCACCCTGCCCTGCTTCTCATGGAGGAGAGGCAGGATGCAACTGCTCCTTCCAAGCCCTGCAGGCACACATGAGAGGCGCTGCCCACCTCCAGTCAGCTAATAAAGGCTTGGATGAAGAGTGCCTGGGGGCTGTTCTGTGGCCCCAAAGGCACAGCTCACACCCACACCTTTCTCTACCCCACACAAGATGGATTTGGCAATCTCACCACCGGGAGCCATCCCTGGCCTGTGCCATCTCCCCAGCCTTGCCCTGGCACTGCCTGGAAATGTGAAGGTGGCCAGGCCATGGTGCTGCCAGGAACTGTTCCCTCCATCAGACAGTGAAGAGGATTGCAAGCCCGTGGGCAAAGCTGTGCCCTGACCAGGTTTATTTACAGGTTGTGGTGGGTTTGATTTAAAGCCATCACACAGGTGCAAATGGGTCAGAGACTCCTTTCTGCAGCCCCTTCCTCCAGGCACAGCCTGTGAAGACACAGCACTCTGGGCACCCTGAGGCTGATGCGAGCCCAAACACACACCCTGGGTACATACACTGGTGGGTGTGCCCATCCTGGGCAACTCTCTCCTGGCACCTTTAGCAAATCTGCCCTGTGCTACTGCCTGTGAGCATTTCCCCCTGCACACTCACCATGACTAGGCCAGAAGAGATGTCACCCAAACCAAGCCAGGCAAAAGCATTTTAAGCAGCATCTCATACATGCCTGTATGTCTGGCAGCTCTGTCTGGCACCCTGATTTGCCACATAGGACAAGAGTTTTTGTATCTTGGAAGAGAAGCTGGCATTCTCCAAGAAGCCACAGGGACTGTTTTTGAAGATGTAAACGTTTACTTTCCCCATAAGTAATAGGGATTTGTGTTTCAGAGGCAGCATTGAATGAGGATTTGCACATTAAACATGACAAACTTGGAGCTGTGTGAAAGACTTTGAATGGAAAGGCAGTTGTGCAGACTGGGCTGGGGGATGGACTGGGCACAGCTGCAGGCTTAAGCAGACAATGAATCTTCCCTGTTTGTGAGGACACCAGCACAGAGCAAAGAGATGGCTGTGGGAAGGATTCTGAGCAGCGGGAACCCACATCCAAAGGCTGATGGGGTCTGTGTTCACTCATAACCAATCTAAATCACCACGGAAATGCCAAATCTCTTGGAGCCACTGTCACACCCTGCTTTAGAGGAAATTCCCTGAGCACTTTGAAGCCATTCACACATCCCTCTCCAGCAACACTTTACTTCTGAAGAGGGAGGCACAGTGATTTGTGCTGAGTGATGTTATGTATGTAACTGAAGCCATACTCAGTTGAGTGAGTGAAGCTCACTGGTGAGCTGCTCATTTCTACCCAGTGTCACTTTTCTATCAATTATATTTCAGATATATTCTGTTTTCACACAAAGAATAGGGCTCCTTGCACTATATTCCCTTCTCAATTCCCCTTCTGGATTGAGCACAGACTTTTCAAAGGAATAACAGATTTGACAAATTTATAACCAATATCCCAGGAGAACTTTAGGGTTTGGAACCAAAATACTCATACTTGAAATTAGACAGCAGTTTAGTTTCCTGCTAATAATTTTCTTCTTGGATACAAAGGAACTTGTTTTGTTTTGTTTTGCTGTTTGGAGCAGAAGGATGAGACACTGTTTTGACATTTATTCATAAACAGTACAGAAGCCCAGCTCAGAGCTGCGGCCATTGCCAGTCCTCACAATCACACACAAGTGCTATCTCCAGAGCTGCAATCCCTGGCTGGGGGAGAAGCAGGAACACTGCAGTGGAAATGGGTCAGCAGGCAGCAGCTCAACTCTGCTGACCCTTGTGGGGAGCTGCACCAGCCCTCCCAGCCACAAGCTGCTGCTTCAGCACTAGAGCTGACAAAGCACTTCAGACTGACCCTATGAGAAACGGTTTCAAAGCAGCCATGCAGGCAGATTCCCTGCACACCAGATGAAACTCCACATCTGAAGCCTGGAAGATTGTTCCTTCAACTCATCCAAGGGCTTGGCCCAGCCATCAAGCCCTGTTGCAGAAAGCAAATTCCTGGACTAAGTAAATGCGATCAGCACATCGTGTAATCATGAAAAGCAAATTCCCAGATGAGACATAGATCATCATTGCACAGCATGAGCCTGTAAGTAACACAAATCCTGCTCCAATTGCTCTGCTACCCCACTGTCCCCCTTGCAGCAAGCTGCTGCTGCCTGGCAGGGAAACCCAAGGAGCTGAACACCCAGGCAAGCACACTGAGCCCAGCCAAGCCCCAGGAATGGGACCTACAGGTTGCTGCTCATGTCTGGTGCTATAAACCTCTCTAGGATGCAACAGTTGCTTCTGTAGAAGCCTCCAAGGTTAGTACTGACACAGAGACCATGGGTGTGCTTACAGGAAAACATGGTGTGTGAAACCCCAGTGAGCTCTGCCTCTGAGCAGGGGGCCAAAGGGCCTTTACAGGTGATGGATTTACACACCCCACAACTGCACTGCAGCAAAGCAGCCCCAGCACCACATCAAGGGTCATGGTGAAGAATCAGCTTGGGAACAAGACCTGTGGGCACCACACTCAAGCACACCTTGGAGCTGAGACCCTGGCTCCATGCTCAGGCCAGTGTCCTGCGTGGGAAGGATAACCCAGCATGACAGCAAATCCACTTTTTATGAGAACAGAATGGCCTCACCATAGTTTATTTTTCCCTCCAGTGAATACTTGTCTCTGAAATGTGTCCTTTCTGTGGCAGGAGAGAGTCCTGCCTGCCCCACAAACCCTCTTGCTATCCATGTTGGTGGTCACTGCTGTGCTTGTAGGGTGCCTCACCTTGGCACTGGTGTTTGCACTCTCACTGCAGAGCCACAGCCTGCTGGGGAGCCTGCCTCTGGCCACAGCATGCAAACTGGGGCAGGTGGAAATAAGAGGAAGGAAAAGATGTTTTTGGATTTTCCCTCAAATAAGAAAACCTTTCCCTCCATAGGGCATTTGTAACACTCAGTGCTACAGCTCAGAGCTTCGTGGGCTCTTCTGAAATGCAGCATTTGTAGGACCGGGGGAAAACCAGGTAACAGCATCTCCCTCAACCTCAGCTGGGTCAGGCTCTTGGATGTTCACCCCCCTTTAAGTGATATCTGTCCTGGGGCTCCACCTGCATGTAGACAGAGCGGTGTGTCTGTGGACACCCTTACAAAGCAGAGTTGGGGGCTGGGGCATTCTGTGTTTACCATTAGACTAAGATGCCTCTCTCTTGTCTGGATGAACCAGTTTAGATTCAGGCCAGTGGGCATGAGGAGACAGTGATTGGGGTGAAAGGAAAAGGGCTTTCAGACACTCCCATACATCTGTCACACCTGGCTTTTGCCTCCTTGTTGTCCCTCCCCAGGCCACCCCTGGAGCTGCCTGTCCTCCCAGCTGCCTCTGGAGACTCAGTAGTCCAGTTCAGGGCTCTGTTTCCAGCAATCTGTCAGGCTAGGCACACAGGCAGTGGTATTTTCGTCATGTGTCTCAGCTGCAGAGGTAAAGGTTATTACATCCACTCCTGTAATTGTTTGAGAGGTTTGAGAAAGAAGGGCAGAATCTCCTTCACCGGTTTAAATTCAGCAGGGCAGAGAAGGTGGCTGTAGCACATCTGCCCCTTGACACCCAGAGAGCACACCAGCTCTGTTCCCAGCATCTGTGATCACTGCACTGAGTGTTGGAAAGTAGCAGGAATGGTGAATACCTACTGTTGCCAGGTAACAGCATCCACCGTGCCACCAGCCACCTTCATGAACCTGTGGGAAACAGAGGAAGAAAGCAGATAAGGCCAGTGTGGTCACAGAGGAAATCCTAAACAACCAATGCTCATCCTACATCACGAGATAACAAAGGTGGCCACTGTACCCACAAATACTTTCTAATGAAGCCTCTGTGTCCTTAAATAGAAGGAATAAATTCTGCTTAATCTAAATGCTTGTAGCAAGCACAGCTCAGAACACGAAGTGAAACCTAACTGGCAGCAGAGCTCTGGGCATCATTTCAGAGCAGGTAGGGAGAGCTTTCAAAACACAACAGCGTTTCAAGAACAAGATCTTGAGTTATGTATTAAGTTCCATAACTTTAACAACTCTCAATAGCAATTAAAGAACATGTTTTAAATGTCCATCTCAAAAGGAGATCCTTCTTAGCCCCAATATGTATTTAATCTGAGGAGCTCTTCGCCTGGATTCAAGCAAGGACTGGGAAATGGAAGAAAAAGGAAATAAAACGCAGCAAAGCTATTGGGTGCAAAAATGCCACCTCCTGCTCAGGAAGCTCCTGAGGAAGGGAGGAAAAGCTGGACTAACACTGCTAAGTGCTTTCCTTTTTTTTGTCTTTTTCTTTGGCATTGACTATTAGCAAACGGTAGGATTCTGACCTGGGTGCACTTCTGGTTTATTCCATTCCCACACCCAACCACAGCACTTCCATGGACAGGTTAAAGTCAGTGATATATGGGCATTATTCTCCTGATGGCTTCTGCCCTGGCTAAGAATATACCTGTTCCAGACAGCTCCTGTTTGAGTCAGACTTGAGGCTACACAGGTTCACCTGCTCACATTGCCAGCCCCCAAACCAAGCAATTCCTAATCCTGGGCACCATATGCAACCACCACAGGAGGAGCTGGCAACTGCAGGGGTCTCTCCCTGCTTCCCCAGACCAGAAATCCAAACAGCACCTTGGAAAACTGCAGCTCCCACGAGGAAGTTCTTATATTGTTATGTTTAGGGGCATGGATATGGAAGCACATAAAGGCACACTCCAAGTGCGCAGGCACGTTGTCTGTGCAGGAGTGCAACATGCACTGCGTGGCTGATGCATTTGGGAAGTGATAATGCACACCCATGACAGGAGACATGTGCTTGAGCTCATGAATATGCTGAGAAAGGAAACGATGCTGTATTTTCTTGGGCTGCTTTGGATGCACAAGGATTCCAGGAACACAGCAGCAATGTCCCAGCTGTGCCAGCTCCGCACAGGGGCGAGTGGTGCTGGGTCCAGTGACCCAAGGAGAGCCCCATGATCCAGGGCAGGGAAGGGGAAGGTTTGAGAGGAGAGACCATCAGACTGTTTGTCATGGCAGGGACGAGCAGCAGCTTTCTGGCACACGAGCCTCTAATCAGGTCTGAAATGAGAGCAGCAAGCTTCAGGCTAAATATAGCTCGGAAATGATCATTCTGACTTTAAATTAATGACCATGGTCAATTATAGACTGGGACAAAAGGGCAGCTGGACCCTGTGGAGCATAAGAGGAAGCTGGCAAAGGCAGCAATAATAAATCCCTGCAGACAGAGAGGGAAGAGATACAATTAGAAATGGAAAAACAATAACATGCTGTAAACTCCTTTAGCACTGATGCATCCCCAATTCTGCTGCCCAGCAGTGCTGAGAGCTCAGCTCCCAAGCTCTGTAAAAGAAGGAAAAGCCTTTCTGAAATGCTTTAACATCTTTCTTGAGGGTCAGGCCTGGAAGATCAGTGACAATGGAATGGTTGGGGACAGTTTCTCCCCAGCTGAGCAGGGGGAGAATATCAGCTGGGTCAGCCCTAGTGCATAGGGAGAGGTGTGAGCTCCCCACAACTCACAGTGGTCATCTGGAAAAAAGAAAATTGTGCAAATATTGCTGGGGAGGCATTGCTGTTGTACAAAATTAAATGTGCAGAAATGTGCCAAAAGAGTCAAAATCCCCAGCTGCCAGGTTTTAAATTCTCTGTACAGGGGCTGCTGCATAAAATGTAATGCACAAAGTCTATAAGAGTAAACTAATGAACTCTAAACTGAAATTATGAACACAATCTGTATTGGATTTGAAGATCAATATGTTGCAATTGGATTTGAAGATTAGTCCAACTTGTTTTCTAACATCAAATGCTTTACATTCTGGCTGAAAGTAAACCAGCATGGACTTTATTGAATCACCTCTTCAGGCTCAGCTTGTCACTCTCCCCTCACAGAGCAAAACCATGAGCAGACCAAACTTAAAGGAAGAAACACTCTGGTTTTTCTTGCCATTTTTATAGGACCTATAGCCCTGTTGAAGACATACCTTCTACAGTGGTCTTTGAGCAGGGACTGAAAAGCAAAGCAAATCCTCATTATAACCTCCTGGAGCAGCAGAAACAGGACATCCATATGCCCCATATCCCACCTCTCTAGGAAGCTACTTGGCCTCCTGATAAAAACGTTCCCAAGAAACTGTTACAGGGCACAGGCATCACTCAGGCAGCACAGTGCAGACCAAAAACAGGACAGAAAGGCCCTGGCTTGCTTAGGGCTCCTCTTCTGCCTCTATAATACCAAGATAAATAAGTTACTTCTATTTATATCAAAATCTTATGATAAAACATATATATCTAGCTCAAATTTTCTTTTGCATGTTTGTTTTCCTTTCTTTCTGTTTTCTTCCTTTTTTCTTTTGTTGAGATTTTTTGCAAGATGAAATTCCTGGTAATTGTTCAAGTCTCCTGCCTTTAGAGCTGGAGTTGTTCTTGGAACATCTCAGATGTCATGGGCAGTGGTCTCTACTCTCCAGAGGGAACCTAGAACAGCCCAGCAGCCAGCAAGGGGTACTGCAGGAACAGGAGATGAAAGCCTAGGGGAGGTGGAGATGCAGTAATGCACAGGTATCCAAATCTCCTCATTTTAGGAATAGGGATTTAACAAAACCCTTTATTCCTATAGCACCTGTGCTGCTCCATCCACAGGTTTTGAGACCAGGGAAGTTCCATACAATGACAATGCCCAGTGGTGACACAATTCCTGTTGGGATCTCCTGGCTGTGTGATTTCCACGGCACAGGCACGGTGAGCCAGACACTTCCGCAGAGCTCAGACCCTGCACATGTGCTGCACACATGGGCTGGGCTGGCACAGTAAATCTGCCATTCTCCTGCACACCAGGCTCGCTCTGAGAGCACCAACTGACCCTGCAGCACACGTGCACTAAATTCCTCCCTAAGAGGAGCAGTGGGACAAGCTCAACCCATGGCAATAGGGGCAAATGCTGCAGCACTGCCCCGTAGTTCAGAAGGGTGGCAGCCCCAGTGCCTGCCCACGTAATACCCGTGGCTGGATTTCCACATGTCAGAAACCTGGGGCCATGTTAAAATCATCAAGAAAAGTCTTTGAAATCTTCTGGGACAGCATTTCTATGTGGGAAAGCAGAGCACATCAGAGACATGTAGAGGAATTGGAATCTTGGGTAGGGAGTTCCTGATTGTGAGGATGAAACAATGTCACTGAGCTTGATAAGGACATCTATGTGACAGGGGGTAGGTTTAGATCAGGTATTAGCAGGAAATTCTTCACTGTGAGGGTGATAAGGCACAGGAGCAGGCTGACCAGAGAGAAGAAGCTGTGGATGTCCCATCCCTGGAAGTGTTCAAGGCCAAGTTGGATGGAGTCCTGGGTAACCTGGTCTGCTGAAAGGTGTCCCTGTCCATGGCAAGGGAGTTGGAACTAGATGATCTCCAAGTTCCTTTTCAGTGCAACCCACCCCATTACTCTGTGATATATCCATTTTCTTACCCTTGCAGCTGGCTCTGTGCCAGCATCCCATACTACCATTGCTACCTGTGGGGCCCTGCGTTGAGCTAGAACTGAGAAAAATATAATTCAGCATTGCTCAGTGGCTCAAATAGTTCACAGCTCTGTCCCACAAATGGCAGTACTAGCACAAGGTGGGGCTCACCTCACAGGCCATGTGTGAAGTGTGGAGGCAAGGAGCAGGAGGGCTGCAACACCTCAAGATGGTACTGACACCCAAACTCTGTACTGGCACACCATGGGTCAAACCTGACCTCTTCCAGAGCATCTCCCATAACCACATCTCCCAGGACCACAACTTTCACTGTAGTGTTGGCAGATTACTGCAACACATCTCCTGTTTTGATTCAATACTTGTCAGTCATGGAGCACCTACTGCAACCTCAAGTAAATTGCTCCCATGGTTAATTAGCCTCCAAGTATGTTATTTCTCATATGAATGTGTCTGGGTTCAGCTGCCAGCCTCTGGAGCTTCCTAGGCTTATTCCTGATACATTAAAGAGACATCCACATTTGGACATCTCTTCCCATGCAGGTAATTGCAGATTTTCATCCTTTAAATTATTAAAAGAAGAAGAAGAAAACAAAAAAAAACCAATGCTGTAACAAAGAATGCAGCTGCACAAGGAGAAAAGTTGTTATTGCTAAAGTGGTTTAGCATCTGAATGACCCCTGAGTGTTGGACTTTACAAACATGGGTTCTTTCATCTGCTACTCCCTGAAGAACTACAAAACAGAGTCCCCTACCCTGCACAAGCCCCAAATGTAGGAGCAAGACTGGCCTGCCTGTGGTTGTGGTGGTGCCCTGGTGGGTCCCTAGAGCAGGGTGGCAGATCTCTGCCCTTTGAGCCAGCAGTGATGGGTAAAAACACCTTCATCTTATGTCTCAGCTGGCTGTGAGGGTCACTAAGGCCCAGGCTTCACTTACTGACCTCTTGAGGTTCCAGCAGAACAGCTGAACACCTGCAGCAGGAGGAAGAGGTACTAGACCCCACTAATGCTACGTCCTGCAAAGTCTTTATCCTGCAGTGCATATTCATGAATTTCATTCTGGGGAGCAGAGGCTGGTGTGAACTAGGTATAAATCTGCTGATATGTTGTATTCTCTCATGTCTGCTCAGCATCACCTTCCTTCAGCCAGCCTGATCTGCAGTAGGGCTGCACAAGCCTCCCAGCAAAGAGGGCTCTTTGTCCTTGGGGGGAGCTCAAGGAGTTGGGAGACAGGGACTCACCTCCCTCTAGTCTCCACAGCACCCTGTGACAATTACTTACACAATGCCACTGTGAACCATGTGAATAACCTTCCTCCTTCTTTACAAAGCTTCCTTCCAAGCTAATTTCTGCACCTTGAACAAACCACCCCATTCACAGGCTCCTGGGCCTCAGTAACACTCCCTCTGAGCTGTCTACCTTCTGAGCTGGAGGCATGGCTGATTTAATCTCTTCTCATGTGAAGAAATAACACACTGTGCACATCCTCAGCTTCTCTCTGTAACCTCCTGGTTCTATTACATCTTTTCTGAGATGAAATGACAACGATTGTAGATAGTAATCAGACTGAAGGTACAATGTGTACTTGCACAGTGCTGTAATCTCATCTGTGTCTTCTTATCCATTTTGTTCTTCCTATACAGGTGACAGTGATTCTGGCATTCCAGAAATCAAATTAAGTTTCAGAAGCAACAACTATATTAACTCTTTCCTCCTACAAGAGCAGTAGCTAAATCTTTTGCTTATATCTCAGCTTCTTGACCCTGCTATATAACCAACTGCAAAATGAGTCATCACATCCTTCACACCTCATTTCAACGTATTTATGAATTGAGTCACTCATAAGTTCAGTGCTACCAGAGCTTGAGTTCACACTGCAGTGACCTCCCCCTCCCTTTGTACCATTAATTTAAAGTTCCTTGTCTTGTGGCTTTAATTTTTGCACAAAAATCTTGCTCTGGATCCATTGAGTGTCCTGGTACAGTCTGTGCCACCAGCCTTGTGGTAGCTTTTGTAACACAGTACAGCAAGGATATACTTTTTTAAAAAAGAAAGTCAAACAGCCAAAGCAACTTCTAAAAATCCAGTGTTTACAAGTCCCTTGTGTCAAATATGGCAGAAGTCCTTCTCAGCAGGAGGACAGGAAAAATGCCTACATTCATTCCTAAAATTCATCCAGAGTCCTTCCCTTTGCCAGATACCACCTACTCCAGTTCCTTATTTCTTGTTCTTACTTGAATTTAAACAAACATGCTCTGTCCATATACTGTCTTTGGCTGCTGTTGGGATAAATACCAATGCCTGAACTGACTGAGGAGTGCTGTCCTGCACACACAGGCACAGCCCTCTCCGTCCTCATGATGGCAGAGACATAAGGCAAGGGCAGTTATCATCAAAACACTACCAAGTCTCTCCCATTTTTTGCACCTTGATTTTGCTTTGGTGGAACCCCATTGTGCCATTTAATGAACTTTAAACTAACAATTCTCTTTACCAGATAAGCATTAGAAATCTTGGCTTGGGGTTGATTTGTGAGTGAAAGGAGCAGGGCTGAAAACGGATCAGGTATTAACCTGACCCCTACTTGGCTGCCCACAAATAACTGAGACATGCCCCATCCCAGTCCTGGCATATCCACAGCTTAACCACCACCGACAAAAGTGCTTCCTCAGCTTTGTGGGCTCCTGTCAGACCACTGTGGAATGACATTACCAAAAGGAGACACAGGGAACCAGATGGGTGGTTAAGTCTCCACAGGCATTACAAACCAGGAGCAGGAGGCAGTAAAAGGATGAAGGATGAGGAATTTTTGTGTCTTACAAGGGGAAGACTGAAAACTGGGAGCCTTGTCACCTACTTCTGTCACCTGGCTGGAGGGGCTGTGTCCCTGTGACCAGAGGGTGGATGCACAATGGTGACTGCAGCAGGAAAAGGAGCTAAGGAGGCTGGAAAGAGGGCAGAGAAAAGCCAAGGAGCCGCAAGATCTGGTGACTTTGAGATCTGTGAGATGAGGAAGAGGGAAAGAGTGTAGCTCCAGACAAGAAAGATTTTCACTTCTCTGGTGACTCAGCAGACTCAGGACCTAAACTGGCCACAGAGCACCAACAGCCAGTCTAGCATGGGCAAAAGTGCCTGCCAGCTCTTACCCTGCTGGCATTGCTGCAGATCCTGCCGTGGTGGAGGTAACACACTGAAACTTGTCAGTTACCAGTGGCAAAAAATGGACTACACCCGCTGAGGAGCAACGGATCATGAGAGCTCAGAGTCAAATCCACCCAGACATGCCAGCCTAAGTTTTGTACCACGTTCTGAGCTTTAACGTGTTTTAAAATTTCTCCTGATTCTTCCTGATCGCTTTTCCTCGTGTTTCTTCTCTTCCAGCGCCAAATGGGCTATCCAGCCATGCATTAACCTTTGTGTCTGATTCCTGATCTGCTGTTAAAATCTATGTTAATTCCTTAGAATCCCATAATTTTTTCCCCAAGCCAATTCTGAGCAGTTCTGGGATTCCTGTACCCGCAGACACAGTAGGTAGCTAACATGCTGTGCTCTGCAACAGCTCAGGCTGCATGAATGGTCTAATTAACACCTCATCAAACTCAACTGTTGGTTGTGTCTGGAGAAATTCCCTCCTGCACCTGTGCATCCACCAGACACCATTTCTAGCCTCCTGCATAGCAGGCCCAGCCACTGCAGAGCCTGTCCTTACAGCATCAGCTCCAGGCTCCAGGACCTGCCGGCCCAGGGTGACACGGATGGCTGTGGCTGCTCTGAGCCATTGCTCCCTGCTCAGGGACAAAACCTCAGCACTGAAGGGTGTGCAAAGCCCAAGCTTCTGTGCTTCAAGCCCTCCTCCCCTCACTAAGTCCCACCTCCACTATGGGGATGTGCACAGCTGTCACCCAGCACAGCTCGGTGTCACCTGCCTAAGGACAGCCTCTGCAGTGGGCATCATGCACACCCTCCTATATGCTGCAAATTTTTGGGTGCTCCAATTGTCAATTATTGTAGCAGACCTCAGAGAAAGGTGGCACCTCAGGAGGGGTTCAGTCCCAGCCTCTTCTGGAGGATAGGCAAAAGGATTTAGTCAGAAGAGCCCTGGAGGTGTTCAGCAAATGCAAATGCAAATGCCCAACTCATGTTGACACTGCCATTATTTCAGGACAAAATTTAAGCACAAAAATAAGTTTAGTTTGATTGCTTGAGATAACAGCTAAAAAAAAAGACTAAAACCTTTGGAACACAGAGCATGGAACAGGAAAATGTTATTCTAGTTAATACTTCACAGTGACACTTTTCTCTGGGTGTTTTGGGACCTCAGGTATCTCCAGAGGCTTTCCCTGGAGAATATCTAATGCCAGCTTCTACTGCTGGAGAACACTCCCTGGGCTTGTCTAAGGTCTCCTGTCCCATTTCAGCTCAGTTCCATTACTTCACCTAGCAAAACTCACTTCCTCACTTTGTGTAACACAGCAATGCTTGCCTGGCAGACAAATCCACCCATCCCATCCTCACATCACGGGTGTCATCTCACCCCTCCAGCCTTAGTTAACTCTTGATGCATCATCTTCCACTTGACATATCTCCTCCTACATGGTTGACTTCTGCTGTTCATCACAATTTTTTAAAAGAAGAGAAAAACTACAAGTTTCACATCATCAGGACTATGAGCTGCACACACTTCATTCAGGAGCCTTCAACCTACTATGACCACCACACAGATCACTCATGGTGGTATAGCAAGGCAGGTGGCAGACTGCCTTTGAGAGAACCTTCCTAAATTCCCTCTCCTCTTCTCCTGCTTGCTGACTGTGTGTGGCTCGTTCAGGACCCTGAGAGGCACGTCCTGGCTGTGACAGCACCAGGCACATGCTGAGCAACATCCTGCAGACCAGTTCTGGATGCTGCTGCAGAAGACAGAGCTCTCAGTAGCACTAACCCACATATTGAAGAGACCTTGGGGAGCTACTGGGAATAAAGCTCACACTGTCAAAGAGCTCAGGCACTGGGGTTTGCATGTTTATCCTTTTGCAACTCCATGTCCAAATACTGCAAATGAGTGTTTAGCCCTTTGTCTTTGTGTAATCAGACTTGTCCCTCCTCTTTACACCCTGCCTGGTAACAATGGGGTCTTTATGTGGAAAGACCAACAGCTCTTTTTCCAGAGGACTCTTCAGGCTGTAACACCCTGCAGGCGTGTGCTGCTTGCTGTGAGCTGCAGACACCAGGATTTGGAGTGCAGGACACAAGGTTTCTCCATGGGAGAGACAAAACTCTTTGAGCACCCATGGAACAGAGTCATCCTGGAAAGCAGGGAAAGTAACAGAGAAAAGAGCATATAGCTTGGAGAGCAGGCATGCTCATCAGAGAATTTCCACACCAGCTGGGGGGTTTGTGAAGAGCCCCACTATCCCATCATCAGGGCTGCAGCTCTCACATACCTTCCCTTTCATTTGAGATGGGGTGTCTGCCATTATCTCCACCAGACTGTGGAGACAATGTATCTCCACTACAGCCCTGCTCCCAGGGCTGCCGTCAGTCAAAGCACAGCCCAGCCACATTCAGCTGCTGGACCACCCTGGCCGTGCGACTTGGCTCTTCCGACCCCTCTTCCCTGGGACCCGGCTGCGGCGCACGAAGGGCAAACACAGCAGTAGGACTTCCCTTTCTCTAATAGCTTCTTGGCTCTCATCCCCATTGTTTTCCTTACTCAGCCTGCTCCTCCTGGCGCTAATAGATTTCCTGCTGATCAAGGCTACTACAGCATTTTGTAGCTCTCCGTGTGCCGCTCGGGCGCGGTACCGGGCACGGGGCTCCGTGGGCGCTACTCTGGCCTGGCACAGCCAAGGTGTGGGCACAGGGCTGTTCCCCCTCTCTCGTCAGCGGGAGGGATGTGGCGTGGCAGCTGGTTCGACCAGCTTTATGGTCTCTTTGTGCTGCTGCAGCAGAGCTGAGAATCTGGCCCTGGCTCCCTCCCCGCCTCGCTGGGGACTGCATCAGTGTGCTGTTTATTGTTTCTGCCAGATCATTCCTGCAGATGTTAATGAATGCTAGACCCAGCTTTGCTCCCAGCAGAGTCCCTTCCACACCTCCCCCTGCCCAGCCTTCTGCACTGGAGTTTCTGTTTACAGTCCTGCAGGGAATTTCCCTTCTGCTGCATGGTCTTCGAGCTGCACAGACCCAACTCCTGCTGCCAGCAGGCTCCCACACCTCCCTGATTCCTGTAGCTGTCCAATGTCACCTCCAAGTGTCTGAGTCCCTCTCTGCCACCATTCCTTCTCTACTTCTGACTTTCCCAAACTAGAGACATACCAATCCCCCAGGAGGGAGTAGAGAGCTTGGCCAGTGAAGAAAGTTGCAACAGGTTCTTCCTCTGCACAGATGGAGAAAGTGCAGGGAGAAGAAATCACCAAATGGGAAGAGCAAAGCAATTGTCCAGGAGGACTCAGAAATAATAATGTGCACATTGGTAAGTGCTGCCAGGACCCACATCCTCAACCTGCAGCTCTTGGGCTTGCATCAGCCAGCATCCACACCACTGCACTATCTTAGCATCCCAACAAGGTGGGCACCTCAGTCTGCCTATAATTGGGAAATGCTGGAAATGCTTGGGAGAGTGTAAATCAGTCCATCCCAAGATCCCACCAGGCATCTCTGCAGAACTTTAGCTGTACACGTGACTGTGCTCCAAGGCCTCTGGTACTGACTGTGTTCCAAAGCCTCTGGTACTGTGGTGGCTCAGCCACATAGAGCCTCACTGTCCTGGAGGCTGTTGGACATTGGGAAGCCAAGGAGCAACCCTTCCTGCTGCCAAGGACACTGGTCTCAGGAGGGGTTTCTGAGCCCCTTTTGGTCAACCCAACAGCACTTACCCTTCCAGGAAAGCAACAACGTTCTTCCTGGGCCTTCCAATGTTGGGCCCATAGAGGTGTGCTCTGGAATAGGTGCGGATGAGCTGCAGCAGGCTTCTCAGCTGGGTGTAGTCCCTGCCCAGCTGGCTGCCATTCACTGAGCGGCCCATCAGGGTCCGATAGTTATTGGGCTCTGAGAAAACACAAATTGACAAGCAAAACTTGTCAGCTCTGCCTCCTCCTCTGCACTTCCAGAGAGACACACAGCTCACCCTGTCACACAGCTTGAGCGCCACAGAGGATGCAGGCAGCTCTGCAGAGCAATAGAAGGAGCCTTTGAGGAGTGGACAACAGCCACTGCCTGCTCTCCTGTGCTCCTTTTGCTATGTGCTGGGTGGAGGAGCTGTACCTTGGTGTCATGCTCCTGTCCCCATAGGGTTGCCCACTTCCCCTGGCACTGTAGCCACCCTACAAGTCCCTGCAGTAGATGACCTGGCCCCCCAGGACCAGCTGGGCCCTGCAGCCAGGACAGAAACATTTCATGCGCTTAATACCAGCTGAGAGAAAGTCCAGTTAAGAGATCACTCACACAAAGTCTTAGAGGTGGTGCTGCCTTACAACAGGAGCCTTTAACTCCCTCTGAAAATACGCCGGTAAAGCATCCTGGGAGCTACAAGTATCCTCTTCCAAAACTGAACATCTTTCTGCTAAAGAAAGCTCACTTCCCCTGGCTCTCCTGTTCCCACACTCACCATTGCCCAGCTCCCAGGAGATGTTGTACTTCTTGCTGGCACTGTACTTCAGCAGGCTGAGGGCATTGGAGCTGTTCCAGGAGTTGTTGGGATTTCGGCGCAAAGCATTCAGTGCAAAGATCAGGTGAAGGCCAGAGCAGTCAGCAAAGTTATAGAGTTTGTCTAGAGACCTGGCTGGGAAGAAACAAAAAACAGTTTGTAATTCAAAGGAAAGCTAGTTCCAGGGCGGTTCAAATGATCCTGCTGTCCATCATACCTTGCCTTCTATGTAGGATGAGCCAGGGTCAAATGCCATCCCCACGACATCTGTAACCACAGAAAGGCACCTGACCTTTGAAACCCAGATAGGATTCCTGTTGTGGGTTCATCTCCTTCCAGCAGGAAACTTGGATGCCCTCCACCTCTGTGTCAGAGGTGGGGCCATGTTACCAGAGACAAGTGGCTTTATAGCATCGCTTTTCATCTGCTCTTGGCAAGGAAAGTTTGTCCTTTCCTGCGCTTACTCTGCCTTGCATCTCTTTCAGAGCAGATCCCTGCAATGTCTGGGGAGACAACGAGGAAGTCACCATCCTAAAGCTGCCATCTCTCCTGCACCCCACAGCAGCCTGGTCTTTTCTGCCTAGGCTCCCTGCCTAGTGACAGCCTGGCCAAACCCTGCTGCCAGAAAGAACTGACCCACTATTTAGGGAGGTGCAACATTATCACAGGGCAGAGAGAAAAAACATTTAATGACCTTTTTCTTTATGAAAACTTCCCTAAAAACTCAACAGCAATCAAATTGCTGATGAAGCTAATGCCAGTGTTAGCAGAACACAAACTCACGTGACAGCGAGATTTGGTTAGAGAGCGATTAGATAACTGCGGTGTTTTCAATCATCCCTGCCTGTTGAACTGCATCCCAGGACAATCAGCAAGCTTCCTGAAGCAGCCTTGGAGATGCAACCACTTAACTGTGAAGAGCCACCAGGGATAGGGAGGTTCCAGGGGGCCAGGGAGGGCAGACCATAGCTCCCCTTTCAGTAGAGGGGAAGGAGGCGCTTGGGAATTACGGAGTAGGCAGGCTGGCTTCAGGTCCCAGAAAAACACTTGGACAAATAACCAAGTTGCTTGTCAGCACTTAAAAAATATAAGGAGATGATCAACAACCACAGGAGTGTGCCAAGAACAAATCACACTGAAGCAATCTACTGATAGGAGAGCAGGACTGGCGGGCAGCAAATCAGCCATTTAGGCCTTACACCTTGATGGGTCTGAGGCTTTGTTCACAAAGGATTGCACATGGAATTCTCTCCAGAAACTGAGGGAGCCCTTATCCAAGCTGGACTGCAGTGAGAAATACTCACACCTAGGTCAGCTTCCAGTGATTTGTTGTTGCAGTGAAGGGTGTAGGCAGCCTGCTCTGGGTCAATTTGCACATTTCCAAAAAAAGTGGGGCATAAAGGAGCAGAGGATACATCAGTCTCGCCATGCACCATGGTGATAGCATCCACCACCTTTGCCAAGGGAGATGAAGGGGATACAGGGAAGGCCAGAACACACTCAGGGAATTGCTCTAAGCCCAGCAGTGATGCCCCAAGATTTCCTGTAGCCATGCTGCCCACCTGATGTGCAAGTGGAAGAGTAATAAGAGGGAGCTGCTTGCTCCAGGTGGAATAAGCTGTTCTCTGTAGGTCTGTGTTTATTCTGTTGCCTTTCCTGGTCACTGAAAGTCTCAGTGAATGCAGACCCAGCTCTGAGAAGAATAAACTTATCTTTTAAAGTTAAGTTTTAAGGAGGGTCCAGGAAATAAGCTAACTGAATAGCTAACATTTAATGCAACACAGGAAAGTTATGGAAAGAAGAAGAAGAATGCAAAAATGTGGAAGAGAAAATCTCACTCCCTTCCACAACCTTTTTCAAAATGCTACTGGTTGTCTGAGTGAAAAGTAGCTGAATTAGATTAATCTAATGTATTCATCCCAGTGGTTCAGGCACATGAGATGTTTTTCTGGATGTTTAGTGAATTAGAGACAGATACAGTTACTTATTACTGATTTACTTCAGACCCCCAGGCAAAAAGCTGCATTTGAAATGAGATTCCTATAAGGAGGAGAAGATAGACATAACAGGATAGCAAAAAAGGTGTTACCTGCAGTTCTCCTGCTGGAAATGAAACCTTTTCACTGGCACAAAACAACTGTACTACAAAAGCAAATTTGATTCACGTTTAGGAGACACTGCAGAAGACTGGGAATTGATTTTCCATGCATCCATGAGAGGAAACAAGACGTCTGTTTATCCCAACACAGGGCCTGCCACTGTGAAATTATATTTTCCCCATGACACTTATTTTGTTTCCGTGCGCCTGGACGCAGAGATGCCACGTGTATTTCGTGTTCTGCCACGACTTTCCAAGCTGGAAACCTCAGCAATCAGGGGAGTGACCTAGGAGAAACACACAGATGTCTGGGGTTCGGTCCTGCACGTTTCCAGTGCTCTCCCAGGACAGATAGACCTATAACCTGCACTGAAGCTACAAAGAGCAGAAAAGTACTAAAAAACCCATCTCTGCATCACACCAGATTGTTAAAATGGCCACTCTTGATATCAAGACTAGCAGGTACTGAATCCACTTCCCTCCTTCATTCTTGGCAACTGTCTTGGGATAGTGCAAACTTGGAAGCACCAGTGCAGTGACCCTGGCAGAGTTTTGATGATCAGTTTGCACAAGCTTGCTAACCATTAGTGGTTAAAGGGATGTCTCTCACCTCTGAGATGATTGCCTTAAAAACTGGACACTTTCATTGCAGACAGCTGCAGTTAGATGACAATACTGTCATGCAGTGAATGACAGCAGTGTGCTTAAGTGGCCAAGGAGGCCAGGGGCATCCTGGCTTGTATCAGCAGTAAGTGTGGCCAGCAGGACCAGGGCAGTGACTGTCCCCCTGCACTCAGCACTGGTGAGTGCTGTGCTCACTTTTGGGCCCCTCCCCATAAGAAAGATGTTGAGATGCTAGAGCACGTCCAGAGCAAGACAAAGAAGATGGTGAAAGGTCTGGAGCACAACTCTTGTAAGGAGCATATGAAGGAGGTGGGGGTATCCAGCCTGGAGGAAAGGAGGCACAGGGGAGACCTTATCACTACATGAACTACCTGAGAGGAGCTTGTAGCAGGTGGGGGTTGGCTTCTTCTCCCAAGCAACAAGGGACAGGACAAGAGGAAAGAGCCTCAAGTTGTGCCAGGGGACATTTGGATTGGACACAAGAAAAAATTTCTTCACTGAAAGCATTATCAAGCATGGGAACAGCCTGTCCAGGGAAGTGGTTGAATCACTGCCCCTGGAGATATTAAAATATGTGTAGGTATGGCACTTAGGGACATAGCTTAGTGATGGAGTTGGCAGCATTAGGAGAATGGCTGGACTGAATGATCTTAGAGGTCTTTTTCAAACCAAATTATTCTATGGATGGCTAAAGCACAAAAAGAAGCCTATTTAGAAGACTTTGAGTGATGTCCAGTCCTCCATATGTACAAATAAGGCCATAAGAAAATGCTATAAATATTTTACTGCCATGACTAGGGACGGCAGCATTACTTTTGAGTAATGAGAACATGAGGAATCACAGTATTATTAACAGCTGGCTAAAACTCACTTTGAATTCTGGATAATTGCACTGTTTTTTCTTCATCAAACAAAGAAAATCATACAGGAATTTAACCTTTCCCCAGCTAACAGATCATTAGGCAAGGCTTTCACAAAGCACTTCAATAGAAAAAGCCATTGTCGTAGCAGAATGAATCTTAATAGAGCAGAACTAGATTTATAAGATGTTCTCCTTTCTCCTTCTCCCCCTCTGCCCAGTGCAGAGATGCACATGCTCAGCACTCATGTGCTACTTCAGCTCAGCAAGAAGGAATAACAAAAAAAAAAGAAAAAGAAACATGCAAGGATGCTGAGAGTCATATTCTTCCCTTTATAACGCTCATGTAGCTGGAGTGAGGCTGCTTGAGGCAGCAAAGCACCAAGTTCCATCCCCTCACACCCAGCAGCAAGCAGTGCTGGGGGGGGTCTCACTGGGGTGGGTGCCTTGGTGGGTTTGGGACAAACAGCAGCCAATAGTCACAGACAGAGGCCACTTAGGCCTGGCACAAAAATTAAATCACAAGATATTTGTGATTTCTCAAACTTTTACATCATTGGTTGCAGAGGCTTCAACTCATCTAGGGAGTGAATACAGCCTGACAATGCGTGGCTGGGTGGCCACCAGTGAAGATCTGCTCCCAGTCCTGCCCTCAGATGAAGCTCTGCACAGAAATTGAAGGTTTTAACTGCTTGTATTGATCTCAAACCCTGCACAGAGAGAGACAAACAATTTCAAAATGCAGAAGGTGTCTGTGAAACCACAAATGATGGTGGGGTTCAAGGGACAAGTACATCCTTTGGGATTCTTTCCCATTATTCTTCTTTTTATACAAGGCTAAATTTTAATGTTCTCTGAAAGATGGATGGCACTTAACTCTGTAGCATGCCAACACAAAATCTGAGGCACATTAAAATATCTCTGGCAGTTTAAAATAATTGGAAAGACTTTCTAGTTGTAGTTACTGAATTAAACATTATACTAGAGCCTTTATGAGGAGCACAGTATTGACCACTGTTTGGAAAGGGGGACAGTTCAAGAATCTCTGGGTTTGAAAGCCTTCCACATTTTTTATTCTGCTTCAGGAATTTTGCTTTGGCAGAGTTTAGCATGAAGAGTGGAAATTCATGTGCTGAGACGGAAGCTGGGATCAGTCAATGGGCTGAGGGGTGGCAGGACATGGCACCCACAGTGTGCCAGGGGCTTTTGTGACTCTGGGAAGGCAACCAGAAGGATGGGAAAGAAGAGCCTGTTCCCCCTCTATCCCCACCATTCACCACATTGATCTCTTGCATGTACAGAGTATACAAGCACCAAGGAGGGTGAGATGAGAGCTGAGCATGGGGTGGGCAGCTCACAGCACAATTCCCAAACCCACAGCTTAGCTGAGAGACCAATCCAGTGCACAACAGATGAACCCTTCTGGGGATAGAGCAAAGAAAAGTAGCTCTAGAAATAATGATTTCAACTAGTCACAGATATTGCTCAACTCTTCCTTCTCCATAAACTCTGGGCAAGCCTGGAGCATCCCTGCACACAGCTCCTCTGCCAGCACTGAAGCCAGCAGCATTCCCTGTCCCTGAGCACCCCGGAGGAGACAGCAGAGTGATGGCACTGGGAAGGACCTGGCAAAGAGAAGCCCAAAGAGAACTTTACAGGGAGGGGGCAGAAAGGGCAGTACAGGCTGTTCGGACTAGAGATGAGTAAGACGGCTGGTCAGAGCAATGAATAGAAAAATAAAGATATTCCCACTTACAGAAAAACAAGTGGGTACATGGAAAATTTATTTACTAACAAATTTGCACCATGGTCATCTGAATCCCATTTGCTCTGTCTCTCTTGCAACAAAAATCCTCATAAAATCACTTGTGTGTGGCAAGGACTTGATGTTTTCTTAGCAAATAAATATGAATCAGAAGATAGGCAACAGACAATTAGAGTAACTCCAGACCCACGGGACAGGTCTGCAACACTGGCTTGAAATCTTCCAAAGGATTGCATCCCCATTCACAACAGGGTGTCAGACAAGGTGACCAGAACCCCCCCATCCACAATCTGCATAGTTAGAGCTCCAAAGATCAGCCTTCACTATTGCTGCAAGTTCAGAGGCAAAGCAACACCCCACACTGTCCATGTGCACTGTAACATTGCACTGGATCATGGGAAGATTTTCCTGCTGTAGCTGCATGCTAAGGCATTCCTTCAAAGTTGTTGCTTAATGAGAATTTTAGAGATTTCAAGGCTACCCAGAAACCCACACAGTTGCTGGAAACTGCATTCTAATGATGACCATCCCAGCTGGGAGGTTGTTTGGTTTTAATTCGGTTTTCTGAAGCATTTTGCCATGCAGTAAAACCACACTGTATAAAGATGCTGAAGAATTCCTGGGCAAAATTGCTGGCTGGAGGGAAAATTTTGCTTGCCTCAGATACACATTTCACCTGAAATGATCTCTCAACCAGGTTAGGCTCCTAATGCCCTCCAAAGAGGACTGAGGTTTTCAGAACTGTCCCTTGCTCTCCTTGACCCGCCAGGCTCTCCTGTTGCTCCAAGGCAAGGTGCAACGTTGGAGGTCTGTTCTGAGTGACAAGAAGTGCTTTGGCAGAGCCTAATGGTGCTATAGAAAAGGGATCTAGTTTAATCCCATCTGAAGAATACCTGAAAGTTGGAGGAACTGGCTTTAATACTGCCAGCCAGCAAAGAAATGCTGCACACTGTGTTAATGAGAACCTGGATTTTATATCCAGCTGGAGGACAGATGGGGGATCTGGGGCTATTCCCTCTGGAGTATCAAGGGGGCCTTTTTCCAAGGGAATTGTCATCATCCCTGGTCTTTAAGCAGCTGAACATTGACCCTCAATATTCATTCAAGTCTTTAACTAGATTTTTCATTTCACTGCCAGCGCAGAGGTGATTATGCTGACCACGTGAGCAAGGTTTAGTCCTTAACTCTGCCGCACAGAAATAGCAGTCTGGGGGCTTGGTGTCAATCTCTCGCCAATAAGGAGCTTGGCCAGCAGCCATGGATTGTGGGCTGAGTTCCCAGCTGGCATATAACTTGGAAGACAACCACGAGGTCTGGGTTCAATATCCAATTGCTAAGGAGTCTGGCTGACAGCCTCATTTTGTGGAATGAATCCCAAATTAATATAATTCTTTTGATACCAGACAAGGGGCATGGCCTGTTTCCAAATGCTCTAAGGGCTCAGATAAAAGCCATAGGCATTGGGTTCAGTGTGTAAATGGTACCGAGGTTGGATAACAGTCAGGATTGGGCTTAATCCTCAGATGGTGAGAAAAAGGAATGAGCCCTGAGCTCTGCCTTCGTGCAAAAAAAGAGAGCTCAAATGAGCAGAATAGCTCTGTTTTCAATCCTCGCGTGGTAAAGAGCTCACAGGACAGTAATGGTTTCTAGGAACAAGTGTAAATTGACATGGAGCTTCAGAAGAGATGTGGGATCTGGGTTCAATCTCCAAGTGCTGTAAAGCTCAGATAATGGCCAGAGGGGCAATTTCCAAACCCTCTGTTCCAATCTGGTGTCTGGGAAAAAACCAGGATCATGTTACAGCAAAGAAAGCTGTTTTTTCCTGCTGCATAACTTAAGGTATTTTCCCTTTTGGATCAGGATGAATCCAGCATCTTCTAAAGTTTCAGAGGGAAATGGAGGTGAGCAGGGAGAGTGCTACATGTTTGAGTGGAGCAGAAGAGCAGAGCAAGGGAAAATAAGACTGTGAGCATCACCTGCTCTTCCACATCTTCTTGGCCACCCCAGATCACTGGATCTGAGCCATGGAAATTGCTCCAGGAAAAACGTGGGTACAGCTCCTTATCATTCTCAGTGCTCAGCAGTGCCCGCATTAGGTGTCTTTGGGGTCCCTGTGGGGGGCAGCTTGTCCTGTCAAGAGACAGTGACAGCCTGCGTGGCAGTTCCATCTTCCTGACACTGCTAGCACAAAGGGCTGCTGGGAAACAGGGTGTGCAGCAGTGAGTCAGGTCAGCAGCTTGCTTGAGTCATTCCATTTTGGATAAAGGAATGCAAATAAAATGAGCAGAAAGTATTCAAATATTATTTTGTCCAGGCATTTAAAGCTGGTCTTTTACATAGGAAAAGGAGCAGAGGATGAGTTTTCATCAAAAGCTATACATTGATCCTGTGAAAAGCTTCAAATTTGATAGCACTATCTTCCTGCTCTTGAGGAAATTTTAAGAATCTAATTCCAGTCTCTGTGACTCTCAGCTTTAGCTCCAAAGTCCAAATAGTATGGAGCACAGCAGACAGGCTCTGATCTGTGAATGCTGCTAGAACAACTTTGGATTGTGAACCTGACCTGCAGTTAGCCAGAATCCTGAGCAGCAACAGCAGGCTTGGGGTAAAACCTCCAAAACCCATTTCAGTGTGAGAACTACCCATTCCTAATGACCAGGGGTGCTGGAGACAAGCCCTGTCAGCACCATCCCCTGCACAGGTGGTGGGCACAGCCCAGCATTCTGCTCTTTAGCCCGTGCAAGGCTGTGACTCTGGGGACAGGTTGCCCCATTGCCACAGAGGTGCCTCTCTCCAGGCTCTACCTGTGCACGTGGAGCAGCAACCCTGCCAGGCTCAGGAACACGGCTGCAGACATAACCCAGCCCCACTGCCAGACCTTTGCTGACAGAATGACTGTTTTATATGGCTATAAGAACAGCTATAAGCGCAGCTGTCTGAAAAGCAACAAAATCTATGATGTGTGTTTCTAAAGCCAATGACAGCTGGCAGTGCTGCGCTGCAGCTCATACCTTCTTTTACATGGTTTAGTTAAAACACTTCTCTGCAATCACTGTGATTTATCAACAAACTGCAGTTTCTGGAACAATTTAAAAGCATTCCCAAATAGGTAAGAAGTGGTCAGCTCCTCAAGCTCCCAGCAAGCTCCCAAATGGCAGGCAGCTAGAAATGGACAGGGACAGCTGATGGAAGGACTAAACGCCCTCCCTGGCCACTCACAGGGAGGACAGGGCTGTGAATCCCGTTGGGATGGGGAGTGCTGAGGCAGGGGTACCTGGGCAGCTGCAGAGCATTACCCACGGATGGGAGAATGGTGATTTATTGAGTTTAAACCTGGCTTCAGGTGCAAACATGAGCTCTTTCTGTGCTGCCAGGAGAGGTGACTTGGTCCTTGCACAGGGCTGCTCCCTAGCCACATGGAGGGGGGACCTCCTGTGACCCCCTGTGACAGAGTCTGACCTCTCAGACACGGGAAACCCTGTGCAGCCCACACCACAGAGGTGCATAGAAGATAATGCCATAACTCTCTGGCTATGGCTCTCTGGTTGAGCTGGAAGTTGTAACACAAGGCAGAGTGAGAAGGCAATACTGCACCATCCCTGTCCCCACACTCACCTCCTGCCAGCTGTACAGCAGATGACAACAGCCATGAGGGGAACCCACACAACCCCATGCATCATTTGCTGCTCAGGCAAAATGCATCCACGCTTTTCTTTCAATCTGCCACAGTTGCAAAGCAGAGGTTTTCTTTATAAATACTTTTTCTAGCAGCACCTGAAGCACTAACTGCAGCAAGAGGGTAGATGCTCTCAGCACTTCCCTGCAAAAACCAAGCTGGGCAGCACAGGCTGAGCAACACCCTGTGCAGATGCTGCACGGCTAAACAGGGATGAAAGATGCACAGGTACAAAGCATGCTTTTAACATGTTCCTTTAATCTCAGTAAAATGCTTAGCCCAGGTAGGCTGTGCATCTAGCTCACCAATCCCCTTCAGCAGCTGCCATACTCCATTTTTTGCTGCCTAAGCTGCTGTCACATGGCAGACACACAGCTTGATTCAGAAGAGCCTCACGCAAGCAGACCCACCCCACAGCATCCCTGGAGCCACAGAAGGAGCAGAGCCCTGTACCAAGCCCTCTGCCTCCCACCCCCCAGATCTGGCTGCTCCAGAGCAGAGTGACATTGATCAGTCATGCGAGGAGCCTGAACTACCACATCGGGAACAAATTCAAACTGAGGACTTCAGTGTTGCCAAACCCCAACATTCAAAAATCATGAGTCAAACTCACAAAAATCATGCGACTGGCTCAAGAAACCTGGTTTTAACATAACATGCCTGCTGTTTTCAAAAATTTGGGATGCCTTTATAAGATGGTTTTGAGCTCTTCTACTACCAGGAGAGTTAAAATCTGGCTTGTTTATATTATTTATTTTAGGCTGTTGATGTGCAGGAAAACAATCAGTTTACTTTACAAGTTTGACTGCCTTTTCTATGGGCGGGGACTGCAGCTGGTGGCCGGCGATGGCAGGGGCATGTCCCTCAGTGCCGAGTGCTGCAGCAGGAATGCTCTGCTGCTATACAGGGATCTGGCCAGCTCCTCTTGCTATTGGGAAGCAAGCCCAGAACCCACAAGAATCAGGTGCTGTATTTTGTGGGTCTGAGCCAGTGTTTCCTATGGTGCAAGGGGCTGCAGGCATGGTGTGATGCTAGAATCCCCTGCCCCGGTGCCGGAGCATCCTCCCCTGCCCGCTGACCCCGCTCTCGCCATCGCCCGTCCCTGGCTGCTCCCACTCAGCCAGGGAGCAGCTGACTTCCCTTGGAGCAAGAGGGAGTGACTACGGCTCTTCGCACACTTTGTGAGCTGGGCATCTGGTATTTTTCAAAACTCTGAAACATTTTAACTGAAAACTGTCTTAAAAAAAAAAGAAAAAAAAAAAAGAACACCCAAAACCCCAACCAAAAAAACAACACATAAAACCGGAAATGTTTCAATCCGAAATCCTTAATTAAAACCACACTCTTTAGTACATAAAGAAGGAAGTTAAAACAGAAATGTACTTTTGCACATTACAGACAGCATTATAATAAACACAGAGCTCTGCCAAGAAAGAGGCATTTTCAAGGCCAGAATAGATGCCTCCAGCTGCACTCGGATAATGTCAGAGGGCTCGTCTGCAGTGCTCTGAGTGTGGCTGCATTTGAGCGCAGCAGTGACCGAGCGAGCCTGGCGGGTGAGGAGCGCGGCAATCACCGGGGCAGACCGCGAGTGCGGCACCGGGACCGCAACCCACCGGGGTCAGGGCTCCACCGACTCGCACAGACCCCAGAGCCGGGCCCTAATCTGTAAAATATTTGAAGGAACTGGCCCTGGCTCTCTCTGCTCCTCTGGGCCCTCAGATACGGCTCAGCTGGAGGGACCCGGCTTGGCAGGAGCTCTCCCCGGCTAATCTTCGGGGGAATCTTGTACCAAAGCACACAGGGCGGAGTCTGAACCTGATTTTGGAGGCACGAAGAGAGATGAATGGCTGGAAAAGACCAGCATCGTTAGCATGATATCCTGCACCAGGCAGCCTGGGACACATATGTGGAGTGCACAAGTCAAACCCAGTCCCTTAGCAGGACAGATCAGCTATTTTATAAAGGTATCCACTGAGAGCTTAAAACCTGCTGCAATTATGGAAATCAGCCTACCCCATGGGAGATTTTGCAGTTATTTAGCATCCGTGGTCAAAATAGGCACCTGGCTTTGAGTCCAAACTTACCTGTTTTGGCTTCCTAGTGACTGGATCTTGCTAGATTTTTGTTTCTTGTGGATAGCTCAAGATTAAGGTCAAGCCTCCTCTAACATTAAGCTGTATTTGTTGCAGGTCTTCAGCATCTCCACAATAATGCAAGATGTTCCAAGCTTCCAATCAATTCTTTGGCTCTTTGCTGAGCTCTGTCAACAAAGCACTGCTATGTGGGGCATTTAGGATCTCATGAACCAATTGATTTTCTCTGAGAGCACAAGTCTGCCCAGACTCCTTCTCCTCCTCACCAGCCGCAGAGCCAAAGCAGCCTGGTCTGCACTTTAATGCCGTGAGAACAAACAAGACACATTTAAACAACTACAGCAATTAGCCTCACACATGCTTCATGGAAAGATTGTTGGAGGGGAATGCTGATGTGGAAGGATGTCACCTGCTTAGGAAACAGAAGAAGGAAATAGGAGGGTTGATTGGGGTTTTTTTGTATGAAGAATATTTTGGGGTTCAAAAAGAGGTGAGAAACAGACTCTGTGTGTGTCTCCAGGCACCAAGAAAATTAAAAGGAGCACAGAAAATGTCCCACAGAACTTCATTAATAACAAACAGAACACAGAGGACATCTATTTGAGTGTCTGACTAAAGCAGCTAAAATAACTGGAGTTGGTAGGAACCAGTAATTTTAATTACGATGTTATCTGCTAAAGACAGAGCAGAGCAGGTCCCAGACACAAGTTGTTGAACTGTGTGAGGAAAAGTTGCTCTGGAGAAGGGAAAGTAACAGGGGAGGGGATGTTTATTACTTGAACATTATTGATATAGAAAGTTGACTAATAGTCCAAAAATGGAAGTAAATTTGAGTGCAAGTGGTTACAAAACCAAAAAGCCCAGCAATTTAAGGCAGTGGAAGGAATAAGAAAAACTGATTAAAGATAATGTATTTCAAAAAAAGCAAATTTGAACAAATTCAGGGCACAGGTCAAGAGGATCTCTAGGGAAGGGAGTTTAAGACAGCATTTCCCAACCAGTGAGACATGGAGAGGCAACAGCTGTGCTGTGGGTCAGGGGAGAGAGCAGCAGAAAGAACAGCAGGAAAATACCCTGCAAATATGTACAAATTAGAGGAAGAAAGAGGAAAATATAAATTAGTAACTCGGTGCAAAAGCGTAACCAGCATATTGACATGGAAACAGCTCTTTTCTTTAGTTTTCATTGAGACAATTAACTGTGACATAACTGTTAGTTACATTAATCTGAACTGTGAAAGAGCAGCAGACCTGAAGGACAGAACAAATGAAAGACCACTTAGGAAACCTAAACCACAGAAGTGCTTAAAAATTGCTATGAAGTCTGTGTCAAATTGTTTTGCCGAATACAGAAGATTCATAGGTATTCAATAAATACCTTTTCTGCATTTTTCACCCAGAATTTTGCCACTATCAGCACACCCTCTTTCAATAATTCTGTATTTTAGTGAAGTGGTTTTACTCCTGGTACACTGGAAGTATATTTATTCCTTTAACATCCTGGTTCCCAATTCTCTCAGCTTGTGCAATGGAGGCATCACCTGAGCAGGTTCATTCTTCGAAGGTGAGCAGGGAAGAACAGGCATGACCCACAGTGATGTAAGCATCCAAAGAGCCCTGGGTGAACTCCCTTTGACCTCCATACCTCTTTATACTCCTGGAAAATAACCCAAAGGCAGCCCAGTCCCGTGGATCAGCACTGCAGGTATATGGACTTGGATGGGATGGATGTTGAATTTCATAGCAGCCACCCTGCAGGCACTGCTGCCACACAGCTCCTCTGCACTGGCTGGCACCTGCTTGGTCTCTGCAGTGATGGGGAGGGTGCCTACACGGCCTGCCAGGACAGTAGCTCCAAATATCACCCATTAGTGCTGTCATGCCTAGAGGTGGCTGTCAAAACCAGAGGGAGCCACGCAGGCAGAAGAGGCAGAGGAGAGCACGATGTGGCACATGGGACTCAGCTAAACATACAGCAAAAGGCTGTGCTGTGAGTTACTCCACTCTTGGAAGGGATTTACATGTCAGATGTTGGCTCTTTTCATGAGCAGATCCTCTGCATGGCTTTTAATACATGTGTACCCAACTGCTGAGTGACCTACAGCGCTGCCCTCCCTCCTGCTCCCCTCTCACTGCTGAAACACAAATCCTTCAACTGAAAATACATCAAACTCTGGAGCTAATGAGTCATATTAAAATCGAGTATATGAGGTGCTGGTTTAAGCTAATGGTGTCATTGGCTTGCCTTCTGGGACAGGGATCTGAGGTTTTTGCAATATACTTGTCAGACTTTTCAACTCACTCAGCTAAACAAATAACCACGGTTAAACCTCTGAAAGGGATTCTGCCCCAGCCAGAGGAGACAGCCTTCTGAGACAATTCTTGGGGATAAATGTTGATCTAAAAAAGCATAATTTCTCAGGGTTTAACTGACTATCTCACTGGTTAAGTAAATGGTTTTATTTCTGGATATGGCATAATCTCTGCTGAAAAATAAATTCATGGAAAATATTAAATCAACTTATTAAAATAAATCCCCCCATACTTCTTGGCAGTCTCTAATTAAATAATTCTACCTGAAAATCCCATGACTCAGATTACTTATGCGATATGCCCAGTGGCTCCCACCTTTGGTAAATGGGAACCATGTGGGCAGCATTAGGAGAGGGAAGTGCAAGAAAAGGTGAGCCCAGTGAAAGGCAGATGGACACACCATGGCATTCGGGGGGAGATTAAAGGGAGACACCAAAGGAGGGATGAAAGCTTCTAACAGTGGAGAACAGGAAATTTTCTGTGTCTGAGGAAGGTTGTGCTTGCTCTGAGCAGGAAGGAAGGTGTTAGCAGCTGGAAGAAAAGACTAAGTCTTGTCCTGAGAGGAAATGCTTCAAAAGCATTTACTTTCCAGATTAGCAATGACCTTGCTCCATTTACTGCTGAGATTGTGCATGTTGGAAGCCTCATCCTGCAAAATGTGGCTTGTTGTGCATTACTGTACAGCTGACAAATGCTCCACGTTCTGAACTGAGAAATATGCTCACAGCACTCAGAAATGACCCAACAGATTCTCACTGAGATTTCAGGTCATCTCTTCAAACCCTCAGTCTGAAAATTTAGCATAAGGAATTCCTATTAAAAGAGAGGTGATAGGATAAAATTATAAAAATTCAAACCACAGACCAAGGGTTCCACATGATCTTGTGCTGTGTCAGCACCAGGGGGACAAACAGGGCAAGCATCTGGACACCAGGAGGACAAGTCAGCCACCAGGATCACCTCCTGAAGGGAAAACAGAGAGACAGAGGGTGCCCAGGATGAAAGCAGCAAACTCGGGCAGCCTCAGTCTCTTCCCAGCAGCACTGACCTGATCTGCTGGTGATGTGCTGCTGTGCAACATAACAGCTTTGATCACAAAGACTGATGGCAATGAAGAAGGAGATATCTCTAGTGATTAAGGGAAGAATGTGAAATATTTTATGCACATGTGTGTAGAAACAGGCTCTATCTTTCTAGAGCCCTTCTGGCCCTCTTATCAAGAAAGGCACAAAGGCAGTGCTCGTGTTAGAAGAGGTGGCAGCATCAGGGAGAAATTTATTGAGCTGGTCTATCAGGTCCTAGTTGACAGTAATTTCTTTCAGGTGAATTTTGTTGGTCCTCCAGTGCTGACAAGTCCTGGGAATGCAAAGACAACAAGAGCTCACAACTATCAGAGACTCTGGAAAACCTAATTAGCTTTCTGATGGCTCTTCATTCAAATGCAATCTAAGCACCACAAAGAGCAGAAGGGCAACCCAGCCTCCACAATGCCCTGGAGGAGTTTTGGAAATGGTGTTGATGGCCATGCTCCAGGAAGGCAGTGCCCGGGACATTGCACGGGTGCTGGGTTTTAACCATTGTGTTTCCTGTGTATTCCATTCCCTGACACAGAAGGTGCTTCAAGTCCCATCAGTGGTGATTTCCCACTTCTCAAAGGATGGAGATCTGCAGAGTTTCCTTAGCCTCTAATGGCTCCTTCCCAAGGACAGACTCACTAGGAGGTGCAAGCTGTTGGCAGCTCAAGGGCCCAGAGGAGCTGTTGACCGTGTTTAGGCCGCGATCCAGAAGACTTGATTTCATCCAGCATAAGTGGAGCTGTTTTATTTATTCTAATGGTCTGATGGTGAGGGAGGAGTGCTCCCTGGCTGCCCAGGCCAGCCCTGTTCCAGGCAAGAGGTCCAACACACAGCCCTTCTCCAGAAAACACTGCTCACAGGGACAAGGCACCCATCCCCATGTGCTACCTGGAAGCAAAGTTTCACGGACTCATGCTGCCTCCCAAGAGACATTTAATATTCTCTTAGACCTGTTGTCTGACATTCTATGCCTTTGCCAGCCAGGTGAGCCTGGATGATTGCTCCACATCATGCTGGAGGACTGTTTGAGCATCCCTTCTCCAGCAATGGCCAAGAGGAGGTACCTGGAGAAGAGCACAGGAAGGACAACTACAGCATGGTTGGCCTCCAAGAATTAGTGGCACAGGGCAGCAGGGATAGAAGGCACCAGGAGCCTTACTTTCCAAATAAAAGCAATAGTAGGAGCCAGGATACAATGACAGCCCTGGGACATCACATGCACCATGAATGTGATGAAGCTCAACTCAGAGTAACCTGCTGTGCCACCCAAAGATTTGAAAGCAAGATGTCCTAGCTCACATAAAACAGTGAGAGTCTGTTGAACCCTCTGAACAGACTCACGCCAAATTATAAATAAAGATCCAAGAAGACTTGACACAACATTGAGGCAATGACTAGAGAAATGACTTATGAAGTGCACAGCGAAAGCCTGCAGGGCTGACCAAATGGAGGAGAAGCTTTTAAGAGCTGCAAAAGCTTTCCAAAGGAACAGAATCTGAGGAGTGCCAATTTGTGTCAAAGATTTTCCATCTGCACACAAATAAATAAATAAGAAAGATGGAAGCAGACAGGGAGAAATCTTTGTTGTCCATCTCAGAGCCCTGTGTGGGTGTAGCTCCTCCAGTGCAGTCTGAGCTGAACTCCAGCGAGACTGAAGTGTTGCAGATGGCCAGCAGTAGTCATCTGCATGGGGCTGAGTTACACTTCATAGGTCCAGTTCTGCCTCTGAAATGAATGCTGCGTCCTCTGCACATCCAAGGTGCTCTCCAGACCTGCACAGCATTGATGTGCCTGAGAGGGAACATCAATGTCCCTCAGGCAGAGAGGGGTTTGGGAGTCCAGCGAGAACAAAGGAGCAAGGAAGGAAGATATGAGGCAATAAGCAGAAGGGGAAAAGAAATAATTTTCCATGGCCAAGCCACGATATCCCAGCTCCCATTAACACCCACTCCTGTCTCCTCAGCACCTCAGCATGAGGACACCAGCCTTGCCACCCACCAACAAATCCATGGAGGGATCAGGGAGGGAGGCATGGCAGGCAAAGAGGGGACAAAGGCAAGCCAAAGAGTGCGGGAGGGAAAAAATATTTTGGGGTTTATTTTTCACACAGGATTCACAACATTCCTCAGAAAATTTAATTTTGCTGTCCTGTTCTTGTTTGCTAACCAGAACCAATTTAATTTTAAAACAACACACAGAGCCAACAGGGGAAAAAACATTTTGCAATGGCTCTTCGCTCCCACTTGGAACGGCGAGCACAGCTTAACTCGTTCAGCTCTCGCAGTTGCAGCACCAGCTCGTGGGGAGCTGGCCCAAGAAGCCTCTGCCGAGGAGGAAGAGAGAACTCACTGGTGCCCATAAATGATAGAATAAAAATGGGGTTTTTTGAGCAACCTGACAGGTCCCACTCCTCACATCTGTGGGGGCTGGAGGTGGTGGGAGCAGGGAGCAATTTGTCGCACGGAACGCCTTCCTGTAGCCCTGTCTGTCCACTCGACAGCTCACTCCAAGGTTTGTAGAAGAAAAATGGATTGTTGCTGCATTTAAGAGAGAGCAGAAAGCTCCTATTCCTCTTCCACGACCAAGAACTTGCACATTTCTCATATCAACATGTGAGTCTTCTGTGGTTTTATGCCTTGTTGTGACAGTTTGGTAAACAAGCAGATAAAAATCAAGAGCTTTTCAAAGGCAAGGTTAACACACTCATGTGCGACCTGGCTTGTCAGAGTACGCCAGAAACTCCAAACACGTTGCTCCTGCTTACCATCTGCATGAGCTTATTCAGACTAAAATAACAAAGTGTGTTTCCTGATCTCCATCAACGTAAATAGAGCCATTAAACTGCAAGGCTGTTTACATTCTGGGAAATAGTCATTGCATTCATCCTGATTGCTCCTCATCGTGCAGCCCCAGCGTCCCCACACTCCGCTAGCCGTGGCTCTGCTGCAGCCCACAACCCCACTGACCACCAGCTAACACCAGGCATCGTCTGTGCCACAAAACCAACGGAAACCCCTTTGCAAATATTGTTATGCTGGTGTCCAAATTTGGTTTTATAACTAGAAACAAGGACACACTTGAAGGATCCAGCTCTCCCAGTTGTAATATCTGGCAGGCGTAGAAGTGGGAACATTCACATTTTATAAAAGGAGATTTTTGCTAGGTAAAATTATAAACATTAGAGCAGAAAAAACCCCTGGAGCTTGCCAGTGGTGTGCTTACAATAGCTCTGTCTTCTGCGTCATGCAAGGACCAACACTCCAACACAAGCACGTAGAGATAGCCCGGCCTCCTTCCCAGAGGATTTGTGTCCTGGAGGAGGAGGGGATAGTGCCATCTGTAAGCTGTTGCATCCCAGAACATCAGAGCCAGGCTCTGCACTTTTCTGGCCCAGGCACCCCATCTGCTCATAGGGGACAGCTGAGAGCAAACACTGCCCAGCCCCGTGGGGTCCGACCACCCCAGTCAGCACCTCTGCACCCATATGGGCACGGGGCTCCTGGGTGCTGACAGGGACATTTGCACAGCTCCCGGGAACGTGGGCCATTCTGGGTGCTGGCCTGCACTGCTACACTCCTTACAGTCCTCATAGGTGTTCCCTGTAATTATGGGAGACCATTGTTGTTTGTTGGCCTAGCTTCACCTGCAGCCTTGTCAGGAATGAGAATTCCACATTTGGAAATAATAACAAAAGGATAAAACTGGGCAAATAATGATACAGGCCAGGTCACACATTCCCATTTTATTAGACTCAACCCTCCTGAAAGAATTTCCTTGTATCTGCGTGTAATAGCTAAGTGCAAATATTTTCTAGAGGACATTCTGTTTCACAAAATGGAGGGGCTCTGTTTCTGTGTGAATTACATCATAAATTATCCATTACAAGTGTGGCAGATTTTGCCTTTATGCTCTCTGCATAACAGCTCTGGACCTGCCCTTGTGGCTCTGCTTGGCAAGCTCGGCAGCTCCACAGATCCCTCACAAGCACTCCCCTCTGCAGGGCCAGAGTCTCTGTACTACCACTCTTCACAGCTCCTGTCCTTGTCTCAGTCCCAGATGAAAATATCCCTCTCCTCTTTTGCACATGGCTCTTCCCTACCCACTCCCTCTGCTAGCAATTAACTCACTGGAGCATTTGCGAACCAGAATGGAAGAGAAAAGCTTAGTCCCATTTCCCACTGTCCTGGTGGGGACAATGCCACAACAGTACCACTCTGCCCAGCCTTGTGCCAACTGGCAGTGTGCAGCAGGAAGCCCAGCATATGGACAAGGCTAAGGAAGAAAGGAGTACAGCACATTTGCTTTGGCTGCTGATGTTCTGCCAGTCATGTCACGGGTAACCATTTAACAACGGGGCTCGTGAAACCCAGCCCATCAGCATCTGCTTTTACCTTGGCTTTCAAGGCATCTGTGCCATGCAGGCACTCTTTTTAAGAGTGAAGCAAATATGGATTTGCACTTGCATTCGAGCACCAGTGCGGTGGGATACACTGTGGGAATGGCATCGCCCCAGGCAGAGCCAGTGCGTCCAAGGGAGCAATCCTGCCTTGGTTCAGAGCTGCTAATCACACCCCAGGAACCACTGCAGGTTCTAGAGTTACACACCCACTGGGAGACAGGCTTTCATCACAGACCTGTAATTAAAGGGAGACGTCAATGTAGCATGTTAACAACTTGGAACATCAGTTATCCTTGGAACATCAGTTATCCTTGGAACATCAGTTATCCTGGGAGTTCAGCGAATTTAAAATATAAGTATTTAGATAAAGCTCATCAGTTAACATACCAACTTTAACTCCAAATAAATCAAGAAGGTTTGATGATTTTATGCCAAGGTATTTCTGCAGAAATATAAAGTAACTCAGTGTAAGCAGAGAAAGCCTCAGCTACAAACCAGGCAGGCACACCATGTGTGCTGTGCACCTTACATCTGTCTCTCTGCATCTAAAACAGTTAAAGAATTACTCAGTTCTTTGCACAATAAACTCTAAATATCATTACAACCCCTCAGGTTTGCTTCGTGGGGAAGACAGAGTGAAAAAAAGATGCTTGTGGCTGGATGCTGTGTTTTAATCATGTCCAGCCCTTTCCATCTGAGGTGTATGTATCAAGTGTCTGTCCAAACAGGAAGGGCGCACACAGGATAGTCAGAACAGCTCGAACTCACGCACTTGAGAAGGAAAACATCTCCCAGTTGTGCATGGGTTGGCTCTGAGGATCAGGAAATGCACAGAAGACAATGCCCAGGGACGTGCTCGGGCACGCTGCAGGGTGTCACTGAGGAGCGGGCCACTGTGGGTCAGGCATGGAGAGAACCATCCCATGTACAGGCTCAGACCTGCTCAGAGGACCCCTAACCCACATGGAAGAGGAGAAAGCAGCGGCCATGAGCTGCTCTCAAGTGCATGGCAATGCTTCATTGTCAAAAAGGCTGTGCTGGCCAGAAATGTTACTACATTATTCAGCATTAAAAAACATTTTCCACTTAAGAACAGACACAAGTTTGAAGCCAGTGTAAAAGCACCCTCTCAATCAGTAGTAACAATGGCATCATTCAGTTCTGCTGATGCTTCAGGAGAGATCAGTACTTCTGCCTGTATGGTTTTAATAAAAGCAGACAAACAACCCAGTATGGGCTCTCTAGAAAGCCCTGTGGAGGGTTTGTGCACTTGAAAAAGAAGTGTGGGATCCATGGCAGTTGAGGTGGCACTTGTGTGAATGCAGCTGCCCTGGGATAAAGATGTTCCCTGCATAAGCTGAAGCAGTACAGAGCTGTAGACAGACAAGCCCCTGGAGAGACAGAAGAGAATTATGGAGTGTTGAGCTAATTAGGTTCACAGCCTTAATTATTGGAGCACTACAGCTGATAATGCAAAACCAGCCTTGTAAACAAGCTTCTATTTTCAGCCACTCATGCCAACAACTTTCTTCTGAAAGCATCTGCTGCACAACACAGGCTTGTCACATCCCAAGGGCACATTCTGGAGAGTGCAAAGAGCTGCTCTGAAGCCCTATAATATCAGGTAATTAGAGCAAAAGAGATCTTGACAATTGCCATTTTTAAACAAATAATGAAAACATGATGGAACATTTCAAACTCATATGTGAGCTGGAACATGCATGGCTTAAGTGCTGGCTGAAAAAACCCAAAAACATGGTAATTCAGTTTTATAGATGGCTTGCAAACCTTCAGCTTCTCTTCAGAGCATCCTCCCCAAGATCAGAGGAACAGGAGGCAGGGTCTCACACAGCTGCCTCCTAATCCCAGGACAATATGGATGGAGTCACAGCCCCACACCTTAACTGGTACCATCCTTTTGCCCACACTAAAACTTTGTAGAGGCTCTGAAGGAGGAGGAACCATCAGATCACCTTGTCTGACCTCCTGTGCCTCACACACTATAGTATTTCACCCATTAATACATGTGCTGAGCCAAATAACTAAAATTTGGCTGAACCATAGTTTCTATAAAGGCAGCCAGACTTAATATAAAGCATTACAAGACAAAGAGAAAACACCTTTTTTTTTTTTTTTCCTTAGGTAGTTTATGTAGCTGGCTAAATATTTGTGTCCCAGCTCTAATTGGAATTCTTTGGGTTTGGCTTCCAGACTCTGACTCTTGTTCTACCTCTAGTCATTAGATCAAGAAACTTTGCAGTAGATTATGTGGGTTTTTTTTCAAGAGGCCACACAAATGAATCCACATTTGTGGATTCATTTTAGTTATTTTTTGACACACTGAACTGCCCAAGTTTGTGAAAGCTCCTTCACAAAAAGGACCCAACACCTCTTGGTACCCAGTGGAGCTCCCTCCACTCCACCACCTTCACTTATCCAGGTGAAACAGCAAGTTGAACCAGTTCAATATCAGTCTCAAAGATGCATGGAGAGGCTAGGGAAGGAGAAGTAAAGAGTAAAGACAACTCTCAGTGATGAAGGAAAACAGGGGAGCTTGGAGATTGCACCAAACTCTCTCCTGTGGAGGGTCTAAACTTCCAGTTAGAGCAACACCCAAAGAGCCATTCCTGCTCACATGAGAGTCACACAGCAGTGCAGAGAAAATGGTCCTTGGAAAAAACCTCAATCCATATAAAGCTCAGAAAAGGTCATCACATCATCAAGGCTGTTTTCCCACATAGACAAATGTACCTCCTAGAGCCACCTTCACTGAACTCAATAATTTGCATTTACTCAATAACAAAAAACATTAGATTTTAAATGTTTTTTCTTAAATGGAAAACAAATGATCCACTTTTATATTGCTGCCCACTCAGTGAAGCATTAAATGTTTCCTGGGATAGGGTGAAAGCAATGATGTAAGGTTTTGGGAACCTCAGACATGGGGCAGCTGGAATAACTGGACTATCATGAGCTGTCAACATGTGAACAAAGATATCAAGTATGAGATGAGATTCTTGGGCATTTAAACACACACTTCACAATTCCCAGAGCAGACAGTGATTTATGACTCACCCAATTATCCCTGTCTCATGATGGTGTAGAGCAGAAACACTAATGAGGGAACCAGAGCTAAGGGGAGACAAAAATGGACAGATTTCCACATGGACAGCCATGATATGATATGATATGGCACTCATGATATTCCAGTGTCCACCCAGGGGAACGTGGGCTGGGTAAATGGGGCACAGAAGGTAGAAGAGGCCCAGGTCATGTATTTCTGCTGTGGGTAGCAGTTTGAAGAACAGGAGAAGCCAAGATGCTGCTCAGTCCTGGGAGAGTGTCAGGGACTGACAAATCAAGCTCAGAACCCCCAAGATACTGCAAACTTCAGGACAAACCTGACTTTCAACTGTTGATGCATTTTGTTGTTTCATACCATCACCCTACCATTGTAAACATATAGGGTTAGACAGGTTAATGAAATAACTTGTCACTTAAGCCCTGCTTAGTGCTAAACCTGAGCTCAAGGCTCTTCACCACTAACCTCACCCACCCTACATCCCAGAGAATCATGTCAGATGAGTTGCAAGCACACTGCTCTGTCCATCCTGCTCAGAAACTGGGGGGCTGTCCCTGCCAAGGGACCCCAGTTAATGATTACTGTGTCATTATCATTTCTGTGCCTCTTTTATCTGACAGTGATTTCCAACTTAACTCTGGCCAACCCCCCCACTTAATTGCAAGGACTTAGTCATTAAGAAAGTAACATGAATTGGCAGATTATGAGAAACATCTTTCCTGGAAAAGATTAGCCTGAGTTGCTTAATAAATAACATGATAGCAGAGAGGCTGTTTGAGATTCAGGGATCATCAGGCACTCTTTACCATCACAAAAGGTTTTACAGGTTCTTTTGGACCTTCTAAAGAAGCCACTTAAGAAACAGGTATGAAATCAGTAAGTCACAAAATAGCAGAGCTGTATGTCTTCCTCATTTCAAAACAGAGGCACTAATGTTACCATGAAATAAAAAGAGACTCAGGGCTGGTTTTATGTGCATTTCTTATGCAGAGGGGATGTGAGGATCATAGATGGAGCAGACCCTGGGGTCCCTGGCACAGTTCTTTCTCAGCAGCACAGGGAGGCACTTGGGACACAAAAAAGTGATTTCAAAATCATCAGTGTCAGCAGGGAAAGAACAGCAATTTCAATTTCAATCATGACTTTTAATTAAAGGAACACTAATATTACAATAACATACAGCCAAAGCACGGAAGGTGTTCTGTTCACTGCTTGAACAGAAACTTCCTTCAGACACCAGGAGGCACCAGCATCCTGATAGGGATGAACTTCTGTGGGCGATGCTCGCAGTGCACAAACAGTACCTAGGAGTTAGTTTTCTCCAGCTGAGCAAGCACAGCTTTTTCCTAAGCATGAGGTTTCTATTTGCATCTAGCCTCCCATATCCCTTCATTTTCTCCCAGGCTTTCTGGTGTATGAATAGCTCCACTAGCCATCATCTTTTTGCCCTCTACAATGCTGCCAAAGACTTGTACCTGTCTGTCACTCATTAAGTTACTTGAAGTAAAACCTTGCCTTTTCTCCTCAGAATATGATATCCCCCCGAGTCCCACACCATGTGTGTATCATAATCCAGGGGAGCTGGAGCAGCTCCCATGTGCCCAAGCAGCCTCCAGCCATCACTGCAACCACCAGCCCCAAGACTCCTCTTCCTATCATTATTATCCCAAATACCTGAACTGCCCTGGCAGGAACACTCTTTTGCATACAATGCCCACCTTATTTCTGAGCCCATGAAGTTTCCTGTCTGTCTCTAGTTAGCTGCACACTGAGACACTTGGGTGCTGAGCAAGCTGAAGCCTGCACATCTGCTGGGATGAGAGATGCACTGTGGCAGCTAAATCCCCGGGGTGCACACAGACCATTTGTCTTTTCTTGCAGCAAGCTGAAGTGAGGACATGCCATAGCACCTAGTGCTACTCTCCTCCTCATCTCTTCCACCACCCTGTTCATCCAGTGAAACCCCTGCCAAGGACAGAAACCCATGGGAGCTCAGGTCCCAGCCCTAGCACAGGCTGAGTTTAACATTCTGTTCATAGATTGTGTCAGTGGGAGTAGAACTCCCTCAGTGCCCAAGGAGGGGCTACCAGAGAACTGTGCTCCTGTGTCAAGAGTCCATGATCCAAACAGCATGAAAACAAATGGTACTGGAGTGGCTGGCACTGAATTATGGTGTTGGAGGCTCTCTTCCCTCAGAAGTCACTTCAGGGAACACGTGCCATGGAGGGATCCCTATCCCCAGGCACCTCCAAGCCCCACAGCCATGCAGACAGGCAGGAGGCAGCACTAATGCCCCTGTGTGCCAAAGCACATGGCACTGCTCCAAGCCTGCAAAAGCCACCAGCATGGATCTGCTCTCCAAGGTCTCAGTAAGCATTTCTGCAAAGCATAAACTCCTTAAACCTCATGTTTCTGGAACTTAAATCTGCCATTTTAAAGCAGCTTAAATGTGATGCGAACACTAATAAAAAGACCATCCACCAGCTCTGCTGCTGCAAAACAGCTGGCTTTGAAGCTGGCTAATTCACTTAGCAGAAGCTCAGCCTTGCTGTGCTCTTGAACAAGGACAGAGGGACTGCAGGAGCACCACTAACAGCAAAACCTATCTAGGTTGTTTCTATAAACGGCTCAGAGCACTAACAAATTCAACAAGGAGAAAAGCACGTGTACTTTCCTGCTACAAAGGCAATGTGAGCAGCCCAAGTGCATGAGGTAACTCACACATGAGCTTTTTAAAGCAGTGGCTGTGACCATTTCTGGGGTTTGGGACGTGATTGCCGCAAGGGAACACATGGCTGCGTGACACACAGCTCTTTGCTGGGATTCACACTCTCTAGAATTCACTGAAGCTACAGCTTTCATTGTATTTTCACTGTGTTTCAGGGTGGGTAATTTTATGGACACTAATAACACTTAGAGTTAAGTAAGATACGCCTATGAAAAGGTAATCAAATGTCATGCATGAATCAAGAAACCACCAGTGGTTCACTCAAAGAGGGATGAGGAAATGGCCAAATAATTATCTTTGGAAGAAAAGAGGAGATGAACTTAAAAACTAGCAAACAGCAATATGTACTTACATATCAAGATACCTTACATCAGCAAATTAAACAAGGGCTGGTGCCTGGGGACATGGGCACAGCTAGCTCAGAGGTGGGCTTCTGCTGGGGCTAAAATACACTGTGTCCAGATCAGAGGCTAGAAATGCAAGAGGGGATGGATATGACCTACATTAGGCATCACCACCTTGGTGATGGAGGCCCTCCTGTGTTGATACAGCACAGGAATAATTCTGCAGCTACCCAGTCCTGGGCTGAGGAGAGAAAATCACATCAAGGAGGAGACTGGAGGCCAGGAGTGGGGAGGAGACGCAGCTGATACTGCTGAAGGCTGGCTGTGCTGTGCTGTGCTCACTGGAAGTTCCTGCTGATCTTCTGCCACAGCCACCCCGTGACTGTGGTGGGTGTGGGGGGTGACAGCAGCACTGCTTGCTCTCAGCCAGGAGCCTGCCTGCCCCTGGCCTGCTGTAGGGTCACAGGATGACACAGCCACCAAACACCCTCTGGCTGTGTGGGATTGGTGTGCACGATGCCCATCACGTGGGTTTTACTGAAGAGTTTTCCTGCGAGGTTTGTGAGCCTCCAGCACCACCAGAGGAACACACCCCTGATTTGCCCAGCCCAACAGAAATAATGACTGAGGGCTTGTTTGTGGAGTAACCTCCACATCCTGGTGCTGCACTTAATCACCCTCCTGGTCGGCTCTCAGTGTGGAGAAAGCAGGCTGAGGATGTGGCTGTGGCAGTGTGTGTTACTGCAGCCAGGAGGCATTTCTGCACCCCATGTGGTGACACCGGGGTCCTCCTGTAATTGCACATTTTTCTGCACTGCACTGGCCCCTTGGGATCCTGGGCTGGGAGTGGAAGAGATGCTACAGCACTTGTCAGAAAAGATTTCCGGATACAGACTTTGATCACAGGGAAGAAAGGGCAGGTTGGGACATTTATGCAGGAAACAAATCCCCAAGAGCCACTTCAATGCAGTGTAAGGAACAGTCTTCTTTCCCTCTGAACTCCACAGAGATTGCCAGGGAAAAAGACCCAAAAAGTAACCCCCAAAAAAAGCATAAACACTGGCAAATTAAATGTAAGAGCATAATAAAGCAAATCAAAAAGATTTTAAGAAACAACTTACTAAAGCCTTTAAAACTAATAAAAGCTTTTTCAAACACATCAAAAGGAGGAAGGCTGCCAGAGAGTCTGCAGAGCCAGAAGATGGCTGAGGCAAAAAGATAAGACGACAGCAGAAAAGTTAAATTAATTCTTGGCATGTATAGGAAACAGCTTGAGAAGGTTCTCATGGCAGAGCCTTGTTTTATGTGGGATGAGCCAGAGGAATGTCTCCAGCAGCAGCACCAGCCACAGAGGAGCAGAGACAGGGGCTTTGGAGCTGAGCAGGACAGGGGAGCTTTGGTCACTGCTCCTCTCAGCAAAGGGAACACCAGGGCCAGGAAATCACAAGGTGGAAATATCAACTCATGCAGCCAGGGCAGCTTCCCTTCCACCATCTGTAATGAGGAAGAGGAGCTCATTTCCAGAAGGGCTCTGAGGATGGTACCAGGCTGGATGGATTCCCTGGACTCTGAGATTAATGAGGAGGAAGAAAAGCACCGTCAACTTTAGGTGATACTCTGGCAATTCCACAATTCTGCCCAGGATCTCTAGTTAAGGCAAGAGACGTAGGACATCTGTCTGAGGGGCAGAGAAGCAATCTCTAGAGGGAGAGAAGGCTGAAAGTGGACACCCAAATGAGACTTGCCATTGCCCTCATTATTGCTTTAAGGCTGTTTTTTGGAAAAATATTCCAGTAATTAGGATTTAGAGTGCAACTTATAAATAAAGGATGGCAGTGGAGGGAGACAGTGGTGCTGCAAAATAGGCCAGTCTTTTGGGGGTTCGTAAAAATTTTGCTTGTGGCTGCTAGAGAGGTCAAGGTCTGTGCCTACAACCACACTGGAAATGCTTGGTCATAATCAAACCTGAACCAGCAGGAGCTGGACAAGGCATTGATTCCAGCTCCTGGCTGCTTCCAGCACAAATTTCACGTGATTTGGTATCAAGCATACTCTGTCATCATCACTTACATGGCTGTGAAGGCAAACCACAGTACCCCAGATGATGAAATTAGGACCAGGGTGCTTATCCTGAGCAACACTTGCTTGGCCTCCCAGGAGAGCCTGCTGCAATGCTGCCTGTGACAGGGCTGTATTATTGAGGTTAATATTGCTTTCATGGAGAGAAAAAGAACACAAATACAGGAGTATTGTGTTGGGGTCAATTTGGAAAATTGGGGGTCAGAGGTGGAAATTTATAGGCTAAGGAAAGGTGTAATTTTATAACTGGATTTATTTTTTTTTAATATCTAGACTGCTCTGAGCATTGCACAAGCCCCTGCCTCTCAGCACCTGCTTGCCCTGCTGCATTTTCCAGCCTCAGTTTTTTCACCGCTGAACCTTCCTGATGGGTCAGAGGCAAGTCCTGATCCATTTCTCAAACTTACAAAAATGGATGTAGCCTACCAGGGCATGTGGAACCTCCTGGATAAGAGGGTTCTGCACAGCCACCATGGTCCCCTGACACCTGCAAGACACCTGGCACCGAAGGGAACTCTGTAGGCAAAAACCCAGGAAGCCAAACACCTGGAGGTTGATATCTTCTGTATTTGAGCCTAATTGCCACACACAGTGCACTGGAAAATGTCACCAAAATAAAGAGCTTACAGGTTATATGTTCACATATTTAGTTTGAAAAAAATAATTCCCACTTTCTTGATCACTTTGATTTCCTTGGGACAGGAAATGCAGGCTTTCAATCTGGCTATAGCAAGGGGAAATTTGCAGATGAATGGAAGATGGCTTTGCTCCTAGAAATGCTGGCATAATGACTCTGCAGAAAGATACCAAAGAACTTCAATTTATTCAATTTATTCTAGTGACAGATAGCATGCCAATCAATTCTTAAGCACCGGAATATGTTAAAAAGACTTTTTTTTTTTTTTTAATTATACATTGCATTTTAATTTATCAAAGCCAGAGCAGTTTTTAGAGACAGAATGAAGCAAGACAAATGTATGCACTAGAAATAAGCCTCCCTTTTATACATACATATAGTGAAGGCAGTTAATCATTGGAACAATTTATCTGCATTGTGGATGATTCTCCATCACATGTTATCTTTTTAAGGCAAGAATAGAAAATTTTATTAAAATCTGCTCTGGTTCAACCAGAAGCTGTGAGTTTAAAGTAGAAATTTCTAAATAAGATTTTTTTTTGTCCAATGTTACTATGCAAAACAGACAAGATTATTGTATTAGTGAATACTGACCTTAACAGTCAAGATTGATTGTAATGAGAGAGGTTTGCCATTAAAATAAATTATATTAAGGGCCTTAAATTGTATTTCTTTGAACCACTCTGAAAATTTTTGCTTTGATATAGATATTCTTATTCAGTCAGTGTTTATTTGGATATCAAAAGGTACTAAAACTAATCATGGAACTTTCCGTTAACATATATTTAATATAGCACAATAGACTTACTGAAGCACGTAAAATATCTGAAGTATATTAGAAGTTTAAAACCTTGTAAAACTATGGATTACTAACCCAGTGCTATGAATGCATTTGGGGATTTAATGGGATGTTGCAGGATATTAATTTCCACCCCCTCTCCATCCCAGCAGCAGGGTGAATGGAAAGCTCCTCCAGTCCCTCTAGCAACAGAGACAACATATTAGAGCACAAAAATGAATTTCTGCTGGACTTGCTGAGGTCTGGAGGCATGAAGGTCCTTCTTCTCTAGTTCACACATGTCCTTCACTAACACAAACAACCGCTGACAAGAAGGAACACTGAACTTTGAGTCAGAACTAAAATAGGTAGAATAGTCAAATATTAAATTAAACAGAGCTCCAGATCAAACTTTTCCACATTATATTGAGCTCCAGCCTGCACACACCACTCAACCCCTTTTAGACAACACAGACACAATCAGATCTGATTCATATTCCAGCTAGGATCAGCTCTTAATTCCTTTAAACAAAATCCAGACATGAGGTGCCACATGTTCCTCGGCTTTGTGGATTCTTAAATATTTTCCTTCTCCATGTACACGCTCGGGACACCTGAGCACACACCACCCCGGAGCAGGCAGATACAGAGAGGGCTTTTGGCCAGGTGTGCTCCTCTGCAGCAAAACACTGCAAGGCTCTGCCTCGCTCTTGCTCAGCTGAAAGGAGCTGCTGTTTGAACTGGCCATGACCAGCCCAAAAGGACACTGGAAGATCAGGCATTTCTCACTGAGGCCAAACTCGTAGTGGGCTCTCATGCCCCCAAGGGTGCCTCTACCCCAGCTGTGCTGTAACACCTTACATCTATGCATGGCCACTGCTTTGGTAATGTAAAACTGCCCAGTATCCAAAGGAAATACATATTTTTTTCAACCAATCAATCTACAGCTAAATTTTCCAGTGTTTCAGTCCAGCTGTGTTATATTCAAAGCTTTTCATCTTTGAATATGTAAAGCAATAGAGCTGGCTGGTGAATAGCTATCAGCTTATGCTCTTTTCTTCATTTCCAAGCCCTTTCAGTAGTTTGTTTCTGTGTTGAGCAAGGAAGGAGGAGAAAAACCTGGACTAGACCAAATCAGTAACTTCATTTTTTCACATCACCCTCACCCTAATGGTGGGGAGGGCAGCACAGCCTCACCCACTGATTTTTCTTCTTCTCAGCTGTCTTCATTAACAAACACTTACATGCCACAGGGAATCAACAATGGATATGTGCTTGTTTGCAAACCCTCTAAATTAAATCAGAATGAAAGGAATGAAATAAGTTAATGAAACTATTGAACAACACTGGACTAGGCCCTTGAGGCTTTCTGCATGATTTCTCTTCCCAGTTTGACAGAGAACTAGATGTACTTATTTCATTCAATATAATTTTTTCACCTATTTTGTAATTATTTTATCCAAACCAATGTCCTTGGTTTTCTTTAGAGACAAGTACTACCTCACAGTCAAAATATATCAGAGCTACTATTACCTTCCCAAATCAATGGCTGTCAAAAAAGGAAAACAAATTTGTCCTTGCCTGGTCTAGGTTAAACCAATGTTTCTTGTCATCTTATCATCCTGGAAGTGCTTTTAAATTGGTTCATAATTTGTTCTAGCATGTTCCTCATTATCAAAGTGAAAATGACTGGTTTATAGTCACCCATGTCTCCCATCTTAGAGAAGAAGGATTATGCTTGTTGTGCTCTTTTTGCCAGGGCACAACCTGTCCTCTGTGGACTGCTAAAGGTGGCTTAATTATCTACATACTCTTCAAACTGACCCTTTGATATCAAGGGCACAGGAGACCTGTGGAAGCAGTTTCTGGATAAGCAATTTCACTGTCACCATCGGGTGCCACCATGAGCAGAGCCAGATTGGTGCCAGCAATGACAGTGTGGCTTCAGGCTAAGGGTCTGCAAGTGTAGGCTCATCAGCAGTTGTTTACATGTGTTTGTCTGAAGTTAGGAAAAAAAAAGTAAAAGAAGGAAAAAGGAAAGAACAAGAGAAAATGAGCATTTTAATTTCCCAATAAAATCTATGCCACAGTATGAGTCATTGTTTGCTTTTTTATACTAGTTGGGAAAGTCCTTCTGGTTTTAATAACTAATACTGCTGAGTTCAATAAAAAGCACTTAATTTAATTTAATCCAAATCCTGATTAATGCCAGCTTCCCCTGGAATTTTATCTTTGTTTTAATTTGAGTCACTGTGTTAAGGGGAAAAAAAGACAGAAGGGGTAGAAGTCAATTAGTTTCTGTGCCTGTTTCTGGGCAAAACACTGGAAAGAAGATTGACAGGTATGGTCTGAAAGTCTATTTTCCTCCATTCCTTGGGCTGACTTTCCCCTAAGAATGTAATGTTTGCTTAGTCTTAAAAAAGGAAGCTTAACAGCTCACAGTTCAGTTTGGAAAATAAAATATTCCAGGGCCAATTAGGATCAGATTTCTTTGCTGGAAGTATATTGCTTTTAATGTGTTAATATTCAAGAGATATGCTACTGTTTAATTGGACACAGAGAGCCCTTAAAGCTTGAGAGCTCTAACATGAAAACAGCCAGCCTCAGTCATGGGCCCTGGAGTGGCTACAGAAGGAAATAATCTGGGATAAAACCTCTGATAAGAGGTTTTCATCCTTTCCCTACAATTGTTTGCACGTATGTTTATTCAGATTCATATCTTATACAAATAACCGGTGCTAACAGATTTTTTTAGGCTGGAAAGTTGAACATTCAGAAATCCAGGGTAGACGAGCTGCTGATACTGGAGTTCAACACCCTCTGTGGCTGCGGGGGGATTGGCTCTGCCCAGCATCACACAGGAATCTGTGACAGCGCCAGGGTTAGGATCCAGTTCTCCCACATCCCTCACCAGTGCCTTAACTACAAGTAAACATTCCCTCTCTTTTGCAGTTCTCTATCTTATTCTGCACAAGGAGTAAGCCAAGGTCCTGCCAAGCCAATAGTTTTTAATTACATGATCACATACTCTTGTAATGTATATATACAAGGGAGCTGAATTAAGGATGCATGGGCCTGGGTATTTTCTAACTTTTGTATGACTAATTTCTGCAGCTTTACAGGGAAGGTTTTGGATATGTTGTCTGTGATTACCTTTCATTACAGTAACAAGAGAAACAGAAATGAAATTATGCAAACATACAGGACTACTTGCAAAAGTCTGCAGCAGAACTGTAACTCAGAATCTTAGAGGAGCAACAATGGCCCCATCTCTTTAGCAAACAGAGCAAATTCTGGGAGCCGGCGGCTGGAGCATTAATTACATAACAGGCACTTCAGTACATATGGGCTTTAGGTGCTTTTTCCCCTTTCAGTAGCCAGGGATGCTGGAAATTAGCAAGTCTGAGCTCTTTGTTGTGCTGGAAGCATTGGGCAGTGCTCTGGCACTGGCAGGCACTGCACACTCATTCTCACATGCTGCTTGAACAAGAACTAATTCTTTGTGTGTGAGAGACCAGCAAAAGTATGAGCAAATGTTGCACAGAGAGAGGGGGAAACACTTTTCTGGATTTACTTGCTCCCATCTCATCCCATCTTCCCGAGTTGCCAGACAAAGGAAGGGGCACAGACATCATCCCATTCTCCCTTTGGAGTCCCAGCGCCAGCCCTCATCCTCCTCCTGCTAAGGTGAACACAAAGGAAAACAGACAAGATACATCAGCAAAGAAAAGGGTCAAAAAATGGATGACGGAATAAAGTGTGAATAATTATATTTTAAAGAAAAAAAATACAAAGGAAAAATGAAAACCATGTCAGTAGAGAAGTATAAACAGGGCTTTGAGCCCTCAGCTGAGCACAGAGTATTTAAGCAAGCCCATTACCCAAAGGGGGGACTCATGGGAATGGGGGCTACCACCACCATCAGCCTGGCTACACAAAACCCAGAGAGAGCCATCTGTACCCTGCAGATCCTCAGAGTGACTTGGGCTTTCCTACTCACACCAGCAATAATGGGAAAGGGATTCCAGGCACTGCCCCTGTACCTTCTAGGAAATTCCTTCCCTGTGGTTGTTGGGTAACTCTTCTCTAATAAAAATTAAACAAACAAATGTAATAAAGAGTTTTATTCAGAATAGAGGCCAATTTACTAGTAATGGCAGCATTAAGGTCCTAAAAGGGTATTGAATTACAGTGCAGTAAAGCCACAGAAAACAGCCTCTAGTTCTAAAATAGCTACAGGTGCCAAAATTTAGGAGGACCAAATTACCAGCCTGTTTCCAGTGTTGGCCTGCAAATACTCAACACAACATGAAAAATGAATAGCAAATGATTGGCTTTATATTAAGAAAAAGTTGTTTGAATATATTAAATGTGTTTCATTGTGCAATTTCTATATTTGCTCTGTTCCCCAAACCAGAATTATTCACCTAATGGATAGATTAATGAGATGACACTAAGCAGAAGGAGAAGGTCGTCTATAATCAGAACACTTGCAGACAGTGTTTATAAAAGCTATTTAACAACACCAAGGATGAGTACACTGCACTTACAGCTAAAATGCTTCTAGGAGGGGCTGAACACCTGCACTGCTCAGCACACACAAGGGCTTTAAACCAAACCAAATCTGCCTTCGTGTGAAAGATGGCAATTCTGGATGACAGAGAATGAGATTTCCTGTCAACTGACCTCCCACCTCCCAGGCGAAGGGAAGTCAAGCCAGCCATTGGTAGCATCATTGTTCAATTTGAAAGAGCACATGTTCCTTGCCTGGAAATGTAAAATTTGGATTCAATGTGCTAGCTGCCTGTGCAGCCATGTGAGGCAGTATAATGGCACATGAAAGAAAAGGTCAAATTTTCTAAGTGTTGAGGAGGTGTCATCAAGAGTCACATATTACTTCAAGATGTGTTTTCAGCAGCAGAGCCTGCATGAGCCCCTCTAACACAGAAATCTCTTCTGCCCACTGGGAGTTGGAGAATTCCTCCCAGCTTGGGTGGAAGTTGTTGATCTCCACAGGCTTGCAGAAGATCTGTCTTTTTCCTGCTCCATTTTTCCTTAAAGTGCTACAAAATGCAACCAACATACTGATGGAAACAGGACTCTGGCAAATCCCTGTGCTTCTTTCTTTCCCGTTTGCAGAACTGTGCATGTTACCTACAGCAACTAAGCTTTTGCAGAGCAGTGATTGTATCCCACATCACCCAAGGAGCTGCTTTCACCTCCCACCGCTTTCATTTTCTTCCACTTGAGTTATCAGTTTCTTTTCACAAGTGGTAGCAGCCAGGGATAGGGGAGGCAGACTTTTACCTCTCTCCAGCCCCTGCAGAAATGCTCCAAACATTTTCGATCTGTTTGGTTCCTGACCCGTGGACACATTTCTCTGTCTCTGCATTTCCCATCGAGGAGCACAGCGCCGGTGGGAATTCCCTGCGAGCTCAGGAAGCCCGGCCAGCAGCACCGGCTCCACACAGCACCGCAGCTCTTCCTCAGGGCTGTCTTCCTCACTGCCATCCCCCCTTCTTTCCAGATAAAACCTCCACCAGCGCAACTGTCAGCGGCAAGAGCAATGTGCTAAGGCAAGCAGCAAGGCAAACAGAGAAGCCATAAGGCTCTCTGCAGGGTAAACATGAGCTAAAGTCCAAAGTCACATAAATCTCGTGGATACATGCAGTTCTGAGGGGAGAGGAGGAAAAGGAGGGACTAATTTTTCTTGCACCAGTCCTGGAGGCCTCTTCCTGAGATTAGAGCAGCTCAGCCAGAGACACCAGTGACCTGACACCTGGTTTGACCAAGGGCAAGGAGCTGGTTAGGAGGATGGCTGAGAAGTATTTGTGCAGATATCTGCTCCTGGGCTCCTTCCCCACAGTTCTCATCCTCATGAGCAGTTAACTCTACTCCTCTGCAGTGGGAGAGCTGAAGCCAAAATGCAAAGCCCCTCTGTTTGATCCACCTCTTACAGAAGGTGGCTTTTGCTTCTCATTCAGACTGTACATCACAGGCCACTTCTCAGACCACGGTGCTGAGATTCACGAGAGATGACGGGGTCACCTGAAGAGGTCTGGTGGACTCTTCATAGGACATGAGTGCCCTAAAGATTTCATGGCAGGGCAGCTGGAGATAGATGATCTCTAAGGTCCCTTCCCACCCAAACCATTCTATGATTCTATGATATATGGGCTAAATATCACAACATGCAAAGTAACTTGCATGGTAGCAGCTCTTGTCATAAATGGAAGGACAGGGAAAGAGGAGCTAGACACAGGGTGGTACATCAGTACAGTTGGGACAGCGACACAGGGCAACATGAGGGAGTCCCACATGAGCATGGCAAGGATGTGAAAAAACCTGGGGTTAAGTATTGGTATTGAATTCTAAAAGCACAAGCATTTTCTTGCATAGAAGTGAAACCAGCATTTTCAGAAGACTAAATTCATTAGTCATATCAGATGAAGCATCCAACTCAGAATATTCTGTGATTCTGTGAAATGTTCACTGGGAGCTGTGGAAACGGGTTGGCTGGGCACATCAAAGAACAGCTCCCATGCCCAAGTTTCCAGTAAGATAATGTGCTTTGCATTATGTATTCTCAAGTTCAGCTTGAGAATTTTGCATTATTTGGGTGTTGAAGGAACTTTGAGCTTTGCACAAACAGTAACACAAATATTTCAGTATTAAACTCACTTTCAATTTTCTGATAATCTCTGCCTGGCAAAAAATAGCAGACAAAATAAAAATATAATTGCAGCAAGATGCAGAAACAGTGAACAGCAGTTATTTCTTAATTCAGTAGCCTCACATTTTATGTGCATATCTGAACTTAACATCCATGAGTACTGTGTGTTAGTTTAACCTATTTTGCAAAGCTCAGGAGAAAAGATTAATTTGGCTCTTTTACAAGTCTCTCCAGTGGTTGAATATGCTCCGCTTCCACAAAGACATAGCAGGAAATTCAGGAAATTGCAAGAAAAGAAGACATTAAGGCAATGCCATGTGTGATGTTTCTGATACCTACAGAGATTAGGTGACTTACCTCTGATGGATAAACTTTCCCATCATGAAACAAATATAGAAAGAAAGGCTTTTTTTGTTGTTATCTAGGAAGAAAACAACTGAAAGTACTGTTCCTAAATGCTCTGAAACAGTAAAGGAGGAATACTTATTTTAAATTAGCAGTATACTTGCACTTATTTTTTTACTTCATTTACATTGTTAATACAAGACCAGGGAAGTTTTGAAAATCTTCTTAAATAGCATTTGAGAGTGGGTTTGTTCAAACTCAGTAATGTATTTGAATCCCAATATAAAAATCTGTGTTACCTCCTTGCAAGGACTTATTGGACCACCAGTCAAACCAGCCCTGGTATTCAGCTGTGCTGAAGGTATAGGACATTTGCTTCCAGAGATTTTTCAGAGCCCTCCTGACTCTTCTTTCTTATCTCTACCTGTAAGCTTGGAAAATTATTTTTCTCCTCTATTTATTTGAAACCAAACTGTGCATATTTACATCCATAATCACTTTGCTCAGAAATTGTGCAAGTGGAAGTGCCACCCATCTTGTTTCAGGCACTTGGGACTCAAGGATGGGGTTATCCAGATGCCTGAGGACAGGCACAAGGCCCCCAGTCCAGCCTCCCCCTGCTTCTCCCCAAACTGCACCCGGGCAACACAGGCTGGGCAGCAACACAACTGCCAGTGGCAAGTGCTGCAGGAACAAGAGTCACCCTCCCATCAAAACTTGGAATGCTGATGCACCCAGTGCACTTTGAGGAGTACTGTCTGTCTGTCTGTCTGTACACACAGGATGGCATAAATCCCCCAAACTGCTCCAGACAGCTCACCAGGTGCACAAGAAACCACATCATCCCACCGCATCATCCTATATAGCCAGACACAGTTGAAAAGGGAATACCCCACATCCCTCATTTCTTCCCAAGAGGCCAAGAGGCTCTGAATTAGAAGACAGGCATAGAAGATGCTCAAAGTGCATATGGATAGCACATTTTTAAGAATTTGGTGCTGGAACATAACCTAATTTTTTGTCTTGCTCTATGTAGATACATATTGATGGAGTAGTGAAACTTCAAACCTCCCTTCCAGGGACAGCCACACCCCAGGGAGCAACTCTGGAGACTTTACAAGGGCAAAGCCTGAAGGGCTGCTGTGCCAAGTGCTGTATCATGCCTGGAAAAATGATACAACAGACCAGCTCTTGGCAAAGACATGAAAGGCCCTCTAGGCTACCCAGCAGAACACACTGACAAATGTTTCCCAGAGACACCACTGGATACCTGAGCACAGGACATCACATGGAGTAACAACCAGTTATTGAGGCTTGGAGTGGTCACAATGAGTCCTGACACAGCTCATCATTCCATGCAGCACCTCTGCTGCTCACACTGAGGGACCTGGGAAGCCTTGCCATGGAGGCAAAGAAGGGAAGGTGCTTCTCAAATGTTATTTTATGTAAATATGATAAAAGTTTCCCCAGAGAGTACAGGAGGGGTAGAAAGTGGCTCATTGCACACACAATACAGTGATGTTGCAAACATAGAGCAACTCTGATGCACCAGATGTGCTCTGTGCATATCCAGATGTGCTCCTGTTAATCCTCTAGTATTCCCCAGCTGCACTTGTGACTCATCAGCCCAGATGCCAGAGTAGCTTCCAAGCTGTGAGATCCCCATGGCACACTTGGGTGACACATGCTGAGGGATTTCTCGGGCACCTATGGAGTGATTCTGTCCTCCCAGGGAGCAGAGCACCCTTCCTGCTGGTGCACAAAGGCACCACATTTCTCATGGGGCAGCATTTGAGGGCAAGAGTAGCTCTGCTTTATCCCATCAGGGTCAAAGCTAAAAGCACTGCATTGAAGTATGAAGAGTTACATGGAAGTAGCATAAGGGATGCAGAGTTAACAACTGCCTGAATCTGAGATTCATGATTTGCTGTTAGCTGATTTCTTCCCCATGGTATCACCCAGTCATTCAGGTTGAAAACGGGTTGCGGCCAAAAATCCTTTGCCAGAACATGCTCTGAAGAATAACCTCAGTTTGGAATACAGCCTGTGAATATCTGCTTGCTCAGTTTCAGCAAAACACTGAAGGGAAGTGAATCTTCAAATAATTTCTGGTCCCTCCTACTCTTTTTCCAGTTGCTCAGTTTGAAGATGGTAACACACAAATTCCACTATTTCTCTCCTCCTCTGTCATCTGCTCAGGAGCCTACTCTCTGCTTGCTCACAGCAACACGGATGCTCACACTTCTTTCCAGAAAGCCTGGTGTTCACATCTCCATGTGGAAGAGGAAAGATTGCTTGTTTCTGCCCAAAAGTTTTTGCTGCGTGTTTCTGTTTTTCCTGATTTACCTTTCCAGATCAGACACCTCTACTAATGTATTGAGCTTTCCATCAATTTCCATAGGACTCAAGACACAGTTACCCTCTAGCAACCCATACATCTTCAACTGTGTGCTGAGGTCAGGCTCCAGGCCAGCAGAATAAACACATTAGGGAGGAGGAGCAGAACCATGCCCCCACCCAGAAGGTACCCAGCAGGGTTTTGGGTTTCCATTCTATGCTTGGGCCAGCCATGGAAGGTCAAATGGAGGTGATGCTCCCCAACAAGCCAGGGAGTGAAGAAAAAAAGCCAGGTGCCCACTGTCATCCAGCAAGCAGGGTTACAGGAGACACCTGTGCCTTTCTTTCATGATGCCAGTACTCAGCTCCTGGCAGGAGCTTGGAGGAATTTTACCATTTGGCTAAGCACAAAGCCAGAAGGACAGGAGCAAGCAGGAGGATGTGTGAGTGAGGAACATCCCTGCCTGTCCCACAGTCTGCAGTGAGTCATCAGTCATGGCTTGTGCCAGATTTCCTAGTGACAATTCTGCTGGTGAAATACTCCTGGCTCTGGAAGCCCTAGCACAGGTCTCATGGCACGTTAATCCACCACATAGATCTGAGTAGCATATAAACACCATCATCTTCACCACTGCTTGGCACATCATAAATACAACTGCTTGAAGCTGGCTGTTGGACACTCATCCAAGCAATGGTGCTGTAAATTCAGAGGGCAGGAGAGTCTGCACAGGAACAGCTCAGGAGAGAGCAGGAGACAGCTGTTTCATTTCTACTTCTTAGAGAAAAATATTTCCATGAAGTGTAATGTTTGGAAAATGTCTAACAACCCAGTTCATGCTTTCTACAGATTATGTGGACTTAGCATTTCTGTTGTCTATACTGGGATAGATGAATAGAGAGATAAAAGGAGGCATGAAAATATAAGACAGTTGGAATGCAGGAGAATCCACAGAATGTGCGAAAAATGTAGGAAAAACTAAATAAAAGAGGAAAAGACAAATGAGATATTGTCAAGGCCGCCAGTGAAGCAGCAGGGTCCCAGTTCAGAGGTGGAATCATTAAACGACAAGTGAGGCAGCTCTTACGAAAAGCCTACGTGATTTTTTAACCCTGGAATTCACTAGGGGGAGTGTGTGGTCAAGGGTGAATGCCAGAATAAATCTGTTTTCCAGAAGAAAAAGGGAATGTGTTGGGAGTTCAGTCACCCCAGAACAGGGGCTCAGGGAACGGGGCGGCTTCTGCACCAGCCACACCCAGGACATGTCCCCCAGCAGCAGGGAAGGAAAGGTGGGAGGCACCCACCCTGCTTTGCACCCAGCAGCAGCCCTTGGAGAGCTCGCTGACTTCAAGAGTCAGGACCAAACACCATGGCCCTCTAAGTGAGAAAAAAATGCCACAGAGTAAAATCTGGTGAATTTGTGTTTTACCTGGGGAAAACTATTGAACTTTCCTCCCTTTCCTTCTCCAGCGTGTCACAAAAATCTGGGATTCTGATCCAGAAAAGCCACTGTGCCAACCCAGCAACTTCCACACCAGTCTTTCAGTCTTTCCACGTCCCGAGTGCAAGTGAGCAGCAAACAGACAAATGTCAGAGCAACCCTGTCCCACCGTCTGCTCTTCTCTGCTGCAAAAAGGGATGGGAGGATACAGATCCCCATGGAGACCTGTGCTGAAAGGGGATGGAGGAGCCCAGCAAGGAAGCACAAAGATCAAGCAGAAAAAGGAATTGCCTGTGAGCAAGATCACAACACAAAGGGCCTTCCTACTGATCCTGATGGAAAATAGTCCCATGTAGGAAGGGAATGTAAAGGACTAAGGCAGTCTGACAGGGATTTCCAAAGTATGCATGCTTGTACAGAGCAGCCTGTGCATGTGCAACAAACCTAATCCTAAACCTCTGTGGACAGACCAGGACACACACTCCAACTCCTCCTTGAGATCCTGCATTTCCTTCAAGTGCACTAAAAGCAATTGCAGCAGACATGTACAGTTGTCCATCCAAAATTCCCCAAGTGTCCAATCCCTTGCACATTAAGTATCAGTGATTTCCAGGCAAGGAACAACTCAAGGCTCCTATGCATGGGGGCATATCCTACATTTCCAGACATTTGGCAGCTCCTCAAGATTCCTGCATCTGTGGACACATCTGGGCTTCCCAGACATGGGGCAGTAGAGTTTCTGTGCACGCACAGCAGCATGCAAGGCCAGGAGACACATGAATTCCCCCAAGTCTGGCTAGACAGTGACAGACAAGAGAACACATGTGGGGAAACCTGGACAGTTGGTCATGTGAAGAGCAGACTAGCCCAGAGCAGCCAGCAGAGGAAGCTGGTGGCATCAGAGGTGAAAGACAGGCACAGCAACTTGGGTTCTTTTCCTCACATCATCTACCTGAGGGCAAGATGGCACTTTTATCTCTTGGGGACAGGAATGCAAAACTTGTGCTGCTTCTGGACTGTCCTGTCCTCAGAAAGAGAAACACGAGGCATGGAGCTACTCCCAGTCCCCGTGGGGCTGCCAGAAATAACACAAACCTAACGTCTCGCACCAGCTGGCGAAAAGGACTAATCTGGCTTCAGGAACTGCTTGAAAGAGAGCCAAGCCTCCCATCCAGTTCTCATGGCCCCCTCCACCTCCCTCCAGACTCAGTTCCTTTTCTGGCATGCTGGTGTCCTCAGTGCTCAGCTGACAGCAAGCTGCTCCTCGCTCGCCGCTCTGCTGCCCCGCCCTGCCGCTATTCCTTGGTGGGGCTCCTCCACTTCTCCCATCCCGCGCACAGAACAACCAGCCCTGCCTCTGTGGTGGCCACACCAGAGGCTGCTGGGGTAGGGAACATGGCAGGAGGCCCCATCTGTCCCTCCATGCTGGTCCCTGTCATTGCTGCTGCACCTCTTCCCTTGAATTAGGCATCTCAAGAGATTCCCTGCCCGTGAACCTGCATTTCTCTCCCTTCTATCAACAACCTGTGTCTCTTTCGAGCCTCCAGCTGGAAGATCTGTACTCCTCTGTAGAAAAGGAGCTTGGTCATTTTTTAAGTATTTTTTAAATTTCTTTTTAAAATGCAATATAATGACCAGAGCAGATACATCAACAACATAATAACTAGATTTGTCTGCATTTACAATGAGAGTGCTGAGACACTGGCACAGTTTGCCCAGAGAAATTGTGGATGCCCCATCCCTAAAAGTAATCATGATTAGGTTGGGTGGGGCTCTGAGCAACCTGGTTTAGTGGAAGGTATCCCTGCCCATAACAGGTGGATTGGACAAGATGACCTTTAAAAGGTCCCTTCCAGCCTAAAGCATTCCATGATTCCATGATTCTTGATTCATTTCAACCAGCAGCCTGCAAGATAATGAAAAAGAGTGGTTTTGACAGTCACATAAATTATTGCAACTAATCCAGTCCTTTTTCAGTGATACTGCATAGCCCAAACCAGCTGTGAAGCACAGTTTAAATTAGATGCTGGTGCAAACATAAGGGTTTATTTTCATGAATGCCATACACCTTGACTCTGTTCCTGCCACCACATCCCTCCCTGCAGCACTGCCTCACTGCGGTTTCTGCATTAGAAAAGCTGTGCTAAGAATATGTGAGAAAGCAATTTTTTCGTGACTCAACACAAAAGAAGGAGGCTGGCACACTCAAGAGGCTGTATGTAAATGAGTCCAAAGGCTGTGTATTTCAGAAAGAAAAGAGAAGTCCAAAAATTTAATTTTAGAAGGGCAAGACACTGATGGAAAGATACCCTGCGTTACAAGTGGACAGAGCTGGGCAGAGCTAAACTCAAAACATTCCAAGCCTGATTTGGTCTGCAAGGTTCCTATCTCCTTCTGTCACACATTATTAAACATAGATCAAAAACAGGATCTAGGATTACAGAACACACTGGACTCGGGACATCAGAAGACACCTGTCCTATAAATAGAAATCATTTACCAATTCAGAGCAACACACACATGTTTTGGCAACCTCTCAGCCAATAAACGCAGAAGCCACAACTTCAGAATTATCCAAGTGCTATTATTTAAATGAGAAACAATGGTTTACATCATCATGGCTTAACTCTTTATTTCCCAAATTCTCATTATGCATGTCTGTGCTGAATCACACCAAAAATTCACCCTTCCCAAAATTAGTCCATTATCAATCTAGAAAATTGCCCTTTTTTTAAAAAGAATTGAGCAGAAACAAAAACAAGAAGCAGAACTTTAGGTTTGGAACTGTTGAATTGGTGCTTTTGATTTCTTCAATAGATTTTTGCCTGCATCCCAACACCCCCGGATTTCAACTTCAAATCTTCAAAGTCGATTCAGCCACTTAGATCACACCAACTTTGCATGGCAAAATGCTCAGAAACACCAGTCTGGGATTTTGAACAGAGTTACAATGCTGGCCTCCAATTTGTTGACACTTGGGTTTCTAGGAAAAATTAGCAGGAACACGTGCAAGGGTGTGAGTAAGGGAACAACGTGAAGCGCTGCTTCCAAACAGGTGCAGCCGATTATCTCAGGCAACGCTGGGCAGGAAAAGAAACGCTGTTTTCTTCACAAATTTTAAGAGCACTAAAAACTTCCAGATAATGGGAAGTCCCTGAAGCTTTTAGAAAGTGTTTTCTCATACTCCATACCTGGTATGACAGCTGCTTCTTTGCAGCTATGGGGAGTTGTGGTTTTCCATTTGTGAAAATTCAAGTGAAATCTATCATTTTTTGGAAAGAGCCTAAGTCCTGGTGTTCTCAAATATCTTTACAGGTTGAACATTTGGAAAGGATCCAAGACTCCAATCAGAGCCTGAATATGTGGAAATATTTAACTCTCTAAGAAACAGTATATAAAATAAGCTGTTTCTCTGCTTGATGACTATTTCAGGATTGACTAATTACTTGTCATGATGCCAAACACCACAGAGATGGCTCAAGAGGATAATTTCTGAAACTTGAAATTGTTACATTCTATCAAAGGAAGACTATTTCTGTGTCAAAACCCTATATCTGGAAATTTATATACAGCAAGATCATAAATGAACTTTTGGACACCCAAGGTCAAGTTATTTAATGAAATACCAGCTAAATCTTTTTTGGGAGGTAGAATGAACAAGCTTTAAAATAAAGAAGGAAAACAAAGACTACTGTATCAAACAGGGGTTCCTCCTGGGGAAGAACTCACATTTCAGATAATTGGTCTCTGGATCTTGTTTCAGGGAAGGATTTGGTGGCAGGGAGCAAAGACTCCCTGCTGTCCTGGTCAGCACATCAGCTCCTCCCTGGGGATGGTTGTAGCAAGGAGATGTAGCTGAGGTTTCCTAAATTCAGGTACCTCTGTTTGAAAAACCCTGACCTAAACTTGGTCTTTCTCCTCATACCAAAGCACATCACATCAAGGCCAGGCAGGTTCTGGCACAGGCAGGGGCTAAATTCACCCCCTATTTTAATGGGAAAAGAACCAGAGCCCATAGTCCAAGCTCAGCTTTGCTTCCAGCTGAGTGACATTTATCAGCAAAGGCTAACAAATTCAGTTTGGTTTCAGGACTATTTCATTCCTGCCATCACCTATTCTCTAGGAGGCACAACTCTCGTGTTGCACATTTATACAGGTTATAAGGATAGAAAGGACCATTCTCAGCATTATAAATCTGCACATTATTTCTCCAAGGTTGTCCTGCACTAGGTTCTAAATCACAGTTTCCTTTTTTGCCTTTTTTCTCTAATGTTTCCAGATATTTCCCTTGACATTTTCTTCCTCTTGTTGATACTTGTACGTTATGATTAAGTTTCTTTTTCATTTTTCTTAAGTAGATAAGTATTAGTGAAATCTTATTCACTAATTTCCAGGATTTGGTCATGTTTACTGCTCTTTTATGAATCCCAACCATATGGCATTTTGGCTAAAATGGGCATGAGAGTTGGATATGATGCCCAGCACTGCTTCCCAATACCATTTCCAATGTCAGAGCATCCCTCTGGCCCTCAGAGGGCTCTGGGTGCACCTGTCCTCCCAGATGCTGCTCTGCCCATGTGGCTTATGCTCACCAAGCTATTTGCAACATCCCAAACTCCTTTTTATTTATCTGCTTCCACCTCAAATTTAACATTTTCTTTTTAGTCCTGTGAAGCCCAAATCTATACTGAGTATCAAAGCACATGAACTTTAGTTCACCTGTAAAACAATCAGATGCCAGTCCCAAGCTCAGAGCTGTACAGAGCTCTCTGTCTCAGGAGCTTGCCAAAGGCAAGCAGCAGATTTTAGACCAGTGCCCTGACACACCATGTGGGATAACCCAAAGGCTTTGGCACCAAAGGCACACAACAAAGATGCAGCAGCTGCTAGAGAGAGCAGCTTTGTCTGTTTAACATTTTACCATTGAAAAATAACCTTTTACTTGTCACTAGTGTTACAAGGGATCTGCACCAGGTGGAGATGGGTGTTGTGTGGGGTTTGGGGAGCTTTCACCAGTGCCCGTGGTGGCTGGAGCACAGCTCAGTAACAGCTGGCCAGTGAACAGAGCAGAGGGAAGAAAAGGGAGCTCAAGACCCTATTAGCACCAACACCATGGGAGGGAGAATGAGAAGGATTTTGGAAGAGGAAGAAGCCAAGCAGAAGGGCACAAGGCTGAGATGAGGGTGGATAACCATCAGAACAGGCTGAGCTCCAGCATGGCGGGAGGGGACAGCAGCACAGCAGCCAGTGTGTGGGAGAGGGAGAGAAGGAGCAGCATGAGCGTGTTATGAGGCCACAGGGAAGACACAGCTGTCAGCCACAGCCCTGTAGAAAGGCATGAGAGGGATCAGCAGGGGAGACACACATGGAGTTTGGTTTTGGCCAGCCTGAGAAAAGCAGGCAGCCATCCACCGTGGAGCTTATGCGGGATGTGCAAGGCTGGCTGGCAGAGGGAGGAAAGAGGTCCCTTCTGGGGCATTTCTCACCTCAGGTGGGTGAGCTGGGTCCAGACCAACACAGCAATCCAAGACCCTGAGGAAAGGAGACTGGAAAGGAGAGTCTCACATTTAGGCAGCAAAGGGGCAGGGGAAGGCACCGAATCCAGGAAAGAGGGAGACCTGGGTGACAGGGCTTTGAGTAACCTGGTCTAGAGGAAGATGTCCCTGCCCATGGTAAGGGGGTTGGAACTAAGTCATCTTTAAGGCCCCTTCCAACCCAAACCATCCTACAACTGTATGTGGAACACCATCAATCAGCAGCTCTAGAAATTCATTCCTGTATGCCAGCCTTGCAAGGCACAGGCAGCAGCTGTGGCAAATCCTGACACCACCTGCAAACAACAAAGTCTCCTCCTCCTTCTTCCACATTCACATGCTGAGGGGCTCGGAGGCTGGCAGTGTGCCTACCTGGCAGGCAAGGTACACAGCACCACAGGCAGCCTTCTGGAGGTGCAACTCCCTCCCAGCCAGCTCACCCAAGGCAGCATCCTCCCTTCTGTGCTCCCAAACGCCTTCCCTACAGACTTGCTCCTTGTTCCTGTCACCTCAGCAAGCTGTAAGAGCATCTTTCTCCACAGCCCACCCCAGCAGCATGAACTAAGCGTCCCAAGCCTGCCTGGCTGCTTGTACAGCTTTCCACACCAGTCTGAGGCCCCATATCCACCCAAACTCTCCTGTCATGCCCCATGGCAGGAACAATGGAGCCCCAGCATCCTGCTCTTGCACCCTTGTCACCTTGGGGTGACAGAGCCAGTTCCCCCACACATGCACTCACAGGTAGCAATGCCTTGCCCAGCAAGGAGACAGAGACATAGGTTAAGTGCTGTATGTGTGAGGAAAAGCAGGCAGCTCAGCAAGGCACTAGAGCTAAGCAGGTTGGAAGAGATGCTGTTCATGCCAGCAGGCTCAGACAGCAAGCCCTGTGGTAAAATCACCTAAATTAGGTGCATAAATTTAGGGGCATAGCCACCTAAATGCAAGGGCTCCAGAGCTACACACTTTTTCTGCTCTGTGTGTACACCCCTATGGTTACAGTCTGCTACTAATCCAAGGACTGTCACCATTCCCAGGTTTCTGTTCTGTGTAGTAGATAATACATAATGGTTTAGAGCCACAGTTTTCCTGTGCAAGTACGTGTTGGGAAGCACCTAGAAACTGTTATACAACGTCAAAATATTTCCAGAAGGACCCTCTGCACTTGGTATGACTGCTACTTTGTCAGACATCTAAGCAATTTCTTGGCCTGTGCCCCCCTACCTCCCCAAAATGCCTCCAAACAAATCCCAGAGCTGAATCAGTTTCCTCTCTTTAGAGGCTCCACTAAGTTTTTTCCTAAGATTCCCATTTTCTCTCCTTCTTTTTCTTTAAAAATATATAAATAGTCACATCGTCATATGAGACAAGTAGAGACTGACTCTTATGGGTAAAAAACAGATGTTTCCCAATCTTCCCTAACAAAGTAATATTTTATATATGGCTCTTCAATGGATTTATAGCCAATGAAGGGATGTTACAACATTAGCTCATGGAGGGGGTGGGTGATAAAAACTGGAAAGGAAGAGCCAGACAAGGAAAAAAGAAGCTATCCAGAGCGCTGCAATTGGAGAAGCATGACAAATGGGCAGCACAGTTTTAGAGGGCTTCGACAGCAAGGCAGATTGCCTGGCTGGGAGTGATTGTCCACAGCTGGAGCATCGCAGAGACCATCTGGTATTTCTTAAACATGCTTTCCCCAGGTGATCCAATTCTTGGAGTGCCCCAGCAAAGAGAGGAAAAAAAGGCCTGTGAGTCTCAATCCCACTTCCAGAGTTTCCCTAATTAGTTAATAGAATTATATTTGAATGGTTTCAGTTTCTCCTACAAAACCTTTGTTTTTGCCACCTTTTCATCAGAGGAAAAAAAGAAAATTTAAACTCATAGAGGTTTTAATTTCTTTGAAAAAGTCAATGATTGTGTCTCTTGGCACAGCAATCCAATATAAAACTTAATGAAGTAAAGAGAGATCCAAAATTTCTTTTGAACACCTTGTAACCTCACTTTTCCCCCACCACTTTTAGCTGCACAAAGCATGCATATCCAGAGCTTCTCACGTTACTCTCCAACCCCTGTGTATCCATCCCCAGTAGGAGCCTCTGAAAAAGCAGAGCATGGACTGCAAGGGGGACTCCAGGACTCAAGGGGCTCTTACTTACAGGATTTCAACTCTTTTCTTAACTTGGAAAAAGTGTTAAAGAGTTTAATTAACAGTGCGTGCCGCACAGTCCCATCCATGGAACAAGGAGGGCTGGCAGAGAAGCAGTGCAACAATATTTGCTGCTGTTCTTGTGTTCCCCATAAGAGAGCCCTTTCCAGAGCCAGGAGCAGTGGGAACCAGCTAAGGAAGAAAAGAGCAAGGGGTAAATAATAAATGAAGGGACAGATGGAAAAAGGGTTAGAGAGAGCAACCGGAGAAGCAGCGCTGGGAAGCAAACTGCGTTCCCAGCAGCAGGCAGTGCCCCCTCGGAGCAGCCTGGGGCAGCAGCCAGGGCCCAGCCACAGAGATTATCCCGCTGCTCCCCGCCAAGCCCGGCTCACCAGCCACGCCTTTCCCCTCTCCTCCTGTTCTCTCCTCCAGTTTTCTCCAGCAGTTAGCCCAGCCACAAAGCTTCGGTCTGTTGGATGGATCCTGCACACCACAGTCCCACATCCCGGATCCCGGGCTGCAAGCTCCTCAGCAGCTTGCAAATACCACCCCTGCAAACACACAGGAATGGTGGCTGGAGGGATGAAACCAGTGATACTCCTACAAACAATACTCCTGCAGCAAAATGTCACAATTTGCCAGAGAAGTTTTTAAAAATGCTGAGAACCCACCAAGCACAGTTTCCTGCTCTGTCCACACAGGCATCTACCTTCCCCGAGTCTGTATTTGAGCCAAGCTAGTTGGATCGTAATCCCAGTCAAAAATACACACACAAGATGCTTCAACATCTCCAGGCTGAAAGAAAATCTAATTAAGTTATTGGGAAGGAAATGCTGGACAAAAGAAACCAAAGGAAAATTTGAAGGGGATTTTGGTTGGGGTTTTTTTGTTTTGCTTTTAGGTGATGGCTAAAGTCAACATATTCCACCACCATGCTGGAAGGGGATTTTGGCAGGAAACCCATCCTTAGGCAGTGGTATAGATAGCAATAACAGAAGATAATATAGCCCATGATTGTAATGCCAAAGAAATAGCAACCAACTGCAAATCACAAAGCATAGAAAATTAATGCAGTATTTAAAAATCATGATGAAAAAATTCATGCCTTGCTGAGTTATGAGTGGAAATTTAAATATAGAGAAAAGAAGGGAAATGAAGAGACGTAGTGGTTCTATTTTGTGCACATGGTAAAATTATCAGTGTAACTGTGAAAATATACATATAGGCACTCTGTATTTATGAAAAACTATGATGATGAATTAATCATAAGAGGATTATATAATCACCATTTACTGATGACCAAGACATGAATTAGATAACATCTGCTTTAGATAAACACTATGAAATCACCTACCCTGGATAATTTGCACCTCCAAGTGCACTAAGGAGATCTCTGACCCATTGATGTTAATTTTTAATAAATCTTGGAATGCCAAGTAATTCTAGACGGGTAGGTGAGCCCTAACCCCATGCTGGTGCTTTGGCAGGACTTGCTGACCTAACGACCAACAGCCAGTCAGGCTGACAGCAGAACTTGACAGAGTAATTAAAAGATAATATGCAAATCTACCAATAATTCATTATATTCATGTCCCAGCTAATTACCAGCCAGCATATGTTGTACAGAATCGAGTCCTGTCTAACTGATGTTACAACTTGATTTAAGAACTTGCATTAATAGAAGTAATTTGCCATAAGTAGATGGACAGAAGTGGCTAACGAGACAAAAACCTATCCATTGTTTGCTTCCCCTCCCACAGGACACAGTGTTTTTACCAATCATTCAGATAAATACAAGATCCTTAGAGGCAGCTTGCAGATAGCACAAATGAAGGTTAGTAAATAACGAACAAAACAGCCTTCATTTATCCTGTGATCCAATTTGTATGGCTAAATGGCCACTATCCAACCAAGAGTGCTTTAATTCAGCCAAGCACAAGATAATACACGTACGGAAAAACAATATAGGGCTTGTATCTCCAGGATGGAAAACTCTGTCCTGCATGGCCACAGGATCAAGAAGGAGGTATGACAGGACTTTGGCAAAATGAAGTTTGAGGAGTCAAATCTATTCAGCTTTTGAAAGAAAAATCCACAAGGTTTGACTCTGCATGTAAGCATTACATTAGTGTGGGAGGTAAAGGGGTTTCTAACCTGGTGGTCAGAGGCAAAGCAAGCTCCAGGGGTTGAAAGTCAGAGTTAAGCGTGGTGCTGACAAAGAGAAAAAGTAACATTAGCCCAGCTGAGGATGAGAAACATCACACAAGAAGCTCTGGACGATCTTGAGGCTCAGCATAAAAGCAGGGGGTGAAAGTCAGTAGAACAAAAGGAAGGTATAGAGACCGCTGTGTAATGTAAGACTGGAAGGAGCCCAGACACTGGCACACCAGGGATCTGCTTCAGGCTACAGAATCAGGGAGATTGGATGCATGGGCTTATTGGGAGCATCTGAAACACAGAACCTGCTGGTAATTAGGGACCTTTAACTGCCCACACATTTGCTGGGAAAGGAAGACATCAGACACTGCCTTGCTTCAAGTTCCTGGAATGCACCAATGAAAAAAAATTGAGAAAGAAGCGACAGGAACAAAACTAGCCAGAAGTGTCCTTGAGGTTTGATTCTCATCAGCAGAGAAAAACTGGGGAAAGCCATGAAGGTGGAAAACACCACAGGCAGAGAAACCCAAAATGAGTGTTTGTACTTGTTTGAAAAACAACGGGAAATAGTGGCAGAATAAAAATAGTGCTTTGTAAGGACAGAGGCTTCAGTAATCAGAGAGGGCTGGCAAGTGAGATTTTGCTCCAAATGAAAAGGGAGTTTGGGAAAGACAGTGTTTTGTAAACACACAGCAAGATAAGGGAACAGATGTAAATTATCTTAACGCAGGGGTACAATTAGGGTAATTCACAGACTCCTCCGTGGCTTGAAGCTTGAAAAGGAGAAATGGCAACTCCATCAGGCTGATGTGGATGAGCACAAAGGAGCAGCACCAGGAGAGAGGGACAGAGCGAAGGAGCCGAGTGCTCCACAGAAACTGCTCCCAGCAGTGACTGCCAGTGGTTACCAGGAGACATTTGATAACTACATCGGTGGGAAGAGACAGACCAAAGAGTTCAGCACCTCCTGAGGAGGGAGAAAAGGTTAATAGATTGCTTTATGACACTGAACAAGCCACAAGCCCTTCCAAAGCTATTAGTGCGTGTCAACCCTCCCCCTCTTCCACCAAAATCTGTTTTCTGTTAGGTTTATGTGTTTTCTTTATTCTCTACACAGCACCCAGAACTGGCTGGTTCTGGTAATGACATTACATATTATAATGCATGTATAACTGCTAATTTTAAGATTCGCAATTTATAAAATATCTTCTCTTGTGCAGCTAGTTAAATTGGACAGCAAATTGAATTTAATAAATCCTGAACACGTCACAAGATGCCATATTTCCCACAGTTACAAAAACAATAACCAAATCAGATAATGAGAAAGCCAAAGTGTGGCTTAACAGACTAGAGGGTGTCACCTGAAAAAGAGATTCACCTTCATGACCTCTCTCACACACACACATGCTGTCAGCACAAAACGAGTTGTGAAACTACTAATTAGGGTAAGAGAAGGCAGGGGATCCCAGGGGTTTGGCTCACAGCTGTCTCAGGAAGCAAAGAGGTATAAATTGGACAGAATTTCACAATAGCCAACAATTCACAGAGTTAAAGCAGGAATGCTTAATCCTTTTTTTGGTTCAGACTTCACAAAAAGAAGGATAACATGAGGACCACAAAGTTAATGCAATTAAAAGAACCAGAGTAGAAGGGTAATGTATAGCAGCACCTCAGCAGAATGAAAACTACAGAAGTCTGATCTTTTAAAATAGGTGGAGGTCCGTCAGCAACTATCTGCAGGAATTCCTGGAAGATGAATGAGGTTCTAAAAGATCAGAAAAGGGCAAACATAGTGGCTATGTTCAACAGGCTGAAAAACCAAGGAAATTGCAGGCCAGACAACATAACTTCAATTCCTGGAAAAATTTTGAAAGAAATCATCAAACAATCCATCTGCAAGGAAGGGCTGGAAGTAATAGCCCTGCCATGTGAAGGCAACCTGGCTTCTCTTTGATGGAGCAACAAGGTCTCGTGAGTGAGATAGAGGCAACAGATGTTCTGTACCTTTACTTTCTCAAGGCTTTACCTTCAGTTCTGTGCAACATTTTAATTAGAAAATTAGGAAAATAGAGTCAAGATTAAATTCCACGTGGGAAATGCACAGCTGGTTGGGAAATGGTAGACAAAATTGCAGGCATGAACAAGCAATATTGTAGAAAAAAAAGTCCATGATTATACAGACAGAAGTGTCACGCACCAGGTACATGAAATAACCCTGCTGCTTTTCTCAGTCAAGAAAGGCCTCAGCTACAATACTGGTCTCTTTTCAAGGCAATGCACTCAAAAAACATCCCAGACCCAGTGGAGAGAGCCCAAGGGACCCCAACAAAACCCAGAGCCACAAAAAAATTGTAGAGGGTTGAAAGGGATCTCAAGATGCAGAATCAGCTATGCATGTGTCAATCAACTTGAAAATAAAATGGACATGAGAAAAGAGCAAATGAAAGGCAGTTGTTCAGTGCAGAGAGCAAAAGTCTTCAGGGAAACATGATAACAAGCCTTAAATATGTACAAGATTTCTGCAAAGAGAAAAAGAGTGCTGTAAGCTGTTCTCCATGTCCATGGGGAGAGGACATGCCATCATGGGCTTAAACTGAAGCAAGAGATTTTAAAAATACCAACTCCATGATGACACAGCTAATTACACCCCAGAACATCACTGCCATCACAGAAGGTTTGAAAACAAGGACAAAGCCACCTCATTTGAATCAGTCAACAGTGATGTCCCCACAGCCTGAGCAATGCTGGAGCCTGGCAGCTGAGCCCCAAGAGGCTGCAGGCTTTACATGGACATGCCCAGGAACACAATATATTTCAGCTACAGCAAACTCCCTCAGAAGGCTGTGTAGTAAAAACAAACAGCCACTTTGTTTCAGAATGAGCTCATATAAACAACTGATAATGGCACAAAAACACTCAGTTACCCGAGATTGTTTTCCAAGATTTATTTTTCCCAGCACTATTCCATTGGATCTGATCCCAAGATCTCAGAAGACACCTGCAAACTATCCTCAAAAGGTTGGCACCTCTGCTGTCATTAACTGTGGGCTCGGTGCAGACAGTGATTTAATGACATGACAGTTTTCCTGGCCCACTCCTTCCTGGAAAGCCTCCAGTGTTTCACAGCAGCTCTCTCCCCCTCTTTCCCTCAGGAGCTAATGACATTATTGTGTTCCCTTTGCTGACAGGACTTCCCCACCCATACCCCAGTTGTGCTATTCAAGGTAACAAGTCCTGGGTAACTATTTCCACTGAGGTTTTAGCTTTCAAAAAAATGCCACTTTTTTTTTCTTTGAAGGGTTCAAGCACCCCAGAGTTTGACTGACTTTCCAAGTGTACCAGCTGGTCACACAAAAGATATTGCCTCTTCCCAGACACCTTTCCCCAAGCAGAGACCAGGTACAGCTTTGCCATGGAAAAGGCTAGAAGATGCCCTCTTGAGGTCCTTTCTAGATCTATTTTGTGCAATACTGTGGATAATGTGTGTGATGTAAGGGTCTGTGATGGACAGAAGGGCAGAAAGCTTGATCCCAAAGACACTCCCAGGCCTGCTAGACAGCCCCAGGGCACACTGTCCTTGAAGGAAAGCTGGAGAGCCAGGGCAGTGCAGACATCCCTGTGCAGCAGCCAGTGAAACAGCTATGATGCAGATCACTGCTGTGCAGAACACGGGACACTGAGGTTTCTGATCTCAAACAAGATGCCAAAAAGGCAAAGAAGCTGTACTTACCTTTGCCACAACCCTGTCAGGTACCATCTCACAAGGCGACCCACCCTCCAGTCCCATGCAGGTAGGTGTAGCTGGAGGATAAAACCCATCTGAGGAAAATTCCAGCAAAAATAACCACAGGCACCAAAAGCACACCCCACCCCATGACCTGCTTCCTACACACACCCTCTTGCAAGGGGCAGCCTCTGAGCGATGGTTCTCTCAGACCCAGCACTCCATGGGGTGAGCCTTAGGCCCTACAAACACGTCCTGCTCAAGGACCACTGTCTCCCAGAGCCACAGCATTCAGCAGGAATCAAAAAACCACCAGGGGAGGTTCACAAGTGCAGGAAACCCCATGCCACAGCTGCTCAACCTGAGCCCAGTGATTCCCTGCCAAAGGACAAGTCCATCTGGGGTTCTCACTGCCTTTGGGGAGAAACAAAAAACCTATTTCTGCAGGACAGTAGCAAGCTCTTCACACAGACACACTGCCCTTGGCTCTGCTCTGTGCCTCCCACACATGTGTTCTGCAGTAGCCTCACATAAACTCTGCTGCCCTACCCTGCTTTGTTCCACTCATCCCACAGTACACATCCTGCTTGTGCAAGAAAAGCACAGTACACATCCTGGATGTGCACTCTGTCACCACCACCATACACCCCAAACCACTTACCTTGGGCAAAGAGGGTCTCTGCAAGGCTGATAACCTTTCCAAAAGTAGACTTTTTCAAGGAAAAACCTCCCAGAGAGATCACAACTGCTGTTATGGCAGTGTTTAAGCTATCTAATTAGTGATGGGGCAGTGGGATGCCAGCGTAAAACTGATTGCAGTGTAGGACATAGACAGTGAAATGCACTCTCCAGCAGCTCTCTGCTCCATCTGAGTTTAGTCCCTTCCTTCCAGTTCCATCTATGTTTAGTCCCTTCAAGTCCCTCTCAATGCTGTGGGGAGGGACACTGATAACACCCTCAGAAGGATGTGACCACAGAGGGTCACCTGGGAACCTTACAAACTGTGTGAGGAGGGTCTGCCCCCTTAATCACCCCTTTTAGAGGCTGTGCTCTATGATATTACAAGATGGAGAGCTCCCAGCACACACCTTCCAGTATCTTCACTGGCTTCTCAGTGCAGCTGTGGTGCGGCAGGACAGGCCAGAGAGCTCTCATCATCAGTCTCTTGATGCACTGAAGCAATCTGTGTCACAGTTTCAGGCCGGAGGCACAGTAGAAAGTTGTTTCTCCATGTTTCAGAATGAGCAGTGGGGCACTATTTTGTTTCCTCTGGATAGGGAATCCTAAAGGGAAATTTATAGTCTGTGCTTGTTTCTTGGGAATCCACAGTTACAAAGGGGCCAGTTTTTCGCTTGCGTCTATGGACCTGAACAGTTCCCTCTTCCACGGGCTTAACAGGCTTCACTTGGGAACAGTGCAGAAACCTGTGAATGTCCAGTCAATTAAACTACAAAGACAGCACACTGCCCCAGCCCAAACTGGCACCACAGGTGGAAAAACTTGGATTTATTCCATTGGAGCCTGATGCTGCCCCACTCCCCACAAGCTCACTCTAAATCTGCATGCACACTGTGTCTCACTGCCCGGGGCAGCTCCTCATACCTCACCTGCTGCCAGCCCAAGGTTGTGCTTTCCAGCCTTCCCCCACCTCCACCCGGTTCCAGGGCTCCAAAATGACCCTCCTGTCACCTGAACATTTCTTCTGAGCGCTGCAAAGGATGGGAGCCTGCTGTGACAATTGCAGCTTCTAGCCCAGCTGATACAAAACATAACAAGAATCGCTGCTTGCTCTGTGAACAGTGAAGGAGCGAAGAAGTGTTTCTAGGGAAAGATCCCTTCTCCTGCCTTGTCCCAGGGCAGGATGAGCTGGGGGTTCCCAGAGCACAGCAGGCAGTGCTGTGCACTCTCCCCACTGTACCACAGACTGAGACGGGAGCACGAGAGATGCTGATCCGTGAAACAAGATACCCATCCCTGAGCACGGCGGGGAAACAGCAAAGATTAATAAACCTCAAAATATTTTACAGCATTTAAATAGCATGGTCACAGATCAAAGGCAATTGCTCATGTCAGGGAGGCAGGCTCAGTAAGCCTGGAAAGATCACATACAGAAAGCAGAGGCAAGATGCAAGAGAAAGCCTGCAGACAGCAGCCGAGGAAGGCTCGACAAGAGAAACCAAAGTGGTCTAAGCCAGAGTCTCACATGTGTTCCTGGAGGAGTGAGAGCCAGAAAGACTGCCTGGTTTCACTCAGTCTCAGTTGTGTCTTAGCACAAAAACACACATTTCATTTTAAGACACCCTCTTACCTTGGAAGTACCTGCTGCTGTGAGCAGCTTAAATCCCAGTATAACACAGCCCTGCCTGATGCCTGAAATAAGGAGCACACTGGGAATTATGTGCAACTGGTGAATAGATTTGGAAAAGCCCTCAACTTACATTGATGCCACAGAGACTGCATGCCCTGCACTCTAAGAGCTTTCATTCCTGAACCGATGAGGGTACTGCTTGAAAGTTTGTTGGCAGAATCCATTGCCCACCCTTGCAGGTAGAGTGGGAGGCCTGAAAGTCTTTCAAATTGTTCATGTAACTATATTACCTGTGAGGAGGAGGAGGAGGAAGAAGGAAATGGGACTTTTTATCCAGATCACTACAGTGGTAGTGGTAGTGATATGGGAATAAAAATGCCACACAGTAGTATTTCTACTCTCAAGCTCTCCTAGAGGAGCTATCCCATCATAAAGCACCTTGATTCTCATATGACTTGGGCAAGATAGTCCATTTACATTTTCTGGGTACAATTGAAGAACTAGCAGTAGTAGGAGCCCTCTCACCCAGAGGTGTGGGGTTCAATATTGCTCCAGTCTGGGCTGGACACTGGAGGTCATCTGCAGCATGTGCACTGCATGAGGCCAAGTGACTCCTCAATACTTCCCTGGGGGAAATCCTGTTCTCAAGGATCCCATGGATACTCCATGGGGGAAACCCTGTTCTCATGGATACTCCATCCCTGCAAACTCAAGTCCTTCACTAGGGACTCCCTAAACCACATCTGCATTCTTGCTCCTGCACCTTGCCTCATGACCTGGACACTCCCTATAGCACTGTACAAACCCACTGTGCAGAACAAAAAGAAGTCCTCAAGCAAACTCTGTCTGATTGAATTTTGAAGGTAAGAAATGTCTTTCTGCAACAGATGTACAACCCCCTTTACCCACCCCAAACACCAGATCCATCACAGAGAAGGGAAATATTTACACAAGTTAGTAGAGTTCCAGTTAAATATTATGCTTAGCTGTCTAGAGACCATGTTCTCAGACTATGTCTATGAAATAAAAGATTAAACTTCATAACAATTATGAAGTTGTTCTGCTCACATTCAAAGGGAGTTAAAGAACATTAAAATAGTTCTTTGGGTAATATTCTGGTGAAATTGCTCTCTCTACCCTGGAGAGTTAGAACTAAAACCTTCTGAACTATCCTGTAAACACACTTGGAAAGGCTAAGAGCTAAGCTGATAACCAGGTAGCACCTCTGCTCTGCAGGTTCTGTAAAAAATGTGAGCAATGCCAGAGAGCTTTTGAAGCAGCAAGGGAAGGAGGATAGGGGAGAGCAGCTTCACTTCTCGAGGGAAGTTTGTTTAGTGGAAAGTAAGCAAGTTGTCAGGGGAAAAGCTGACAATGTTGATTCCAGCAGTTGTACTGGGAATAAACAGCCAAGTGGATTACGTTACAGAGAACGAGAAACGGCTCTGAGGATCCCCTTTAAATGCTAGGCCTTCAGGAATGATGCAACTCAGCTACACTCAGGGCCCCGATATCCAGTGACCCCCTGGGCTGAGCCTTTCAACAGTGCTGGTGTCACCATCCCACCTCCGTGGGGTCCCCGAGAGCTCCAGCATAGCTGATGTCCCCAGGAGAGGCAGAGCTCACTGCTGAGCTTCAAGGCAGGGGCTGGGCACTGAAACAGGGGTGGCATCAGAGTGGGGGAGGTTGTGCAGGACTGATCTGCCTCTCCCAGCCCAGCAGCAGGGGAGGGCCACCACGGGTTTTGCCATCTCCTCCCCAGACAGAGCACAGGGCCCTCTCTCCTGTAAAAATAAGATGCCTGCCTGCCTTTCACAAGAAAGGGACATGTTAAGAGGAAAAGGGGGGTCTCATTTGATTTATTAGTCTCTTCCTCCTTCCCATCGTCTGTGGCTCATCCAGCTGTAGTGATAACGAGAAGAGATATGAGAGGACCCTCTTGGCTGCTGGGATACCATCCTTCTGCCCACTCGCTGCCTGAAGACATCAGTCCTTTACAAGCACCATTAAATGTGTATCCAAAATGTGGCAGTCTCCTCCATCGAGATTCTATTCCCTGGATAATACAAACAGTTGCCAGAAAAAGAGTATCCTCTCATCTCTGTCTAGGCCATTATCCCTTTATATTTGCTCTTTAATATTTACTGGGTTCACACAAAGTGCATGCTCTGGAAAGAAAAAAAATCAGCTGCAGCTTAAAGGACTCCAAATTTAGTAATTGCTGCAGCCCCATCGACGTGAACAGTTAGCAGGGAGATTTCTCCAGCACTTCACATGCCGTGGTATTCTGCTTAGGTCAGACTGTAGAAAATGTTCTGTTCAGGGGCACCAAATCTGGAGTGTTTGCATAGGTGCCAGCTGCAGAGGCCTTATGAGTCCACCTCCAGTTCCTGCTGGTCCTTTCCCTCCCAATACCCAGTAACCCAGGTAGGAAACAGAGGCAGCCAGAGAGATGCTGATTCATACAGAGGCAAGGAACCAGAGGGTTTTAACACACCTGTGAGTTAGCAAGAACCAGACCCAGCTCCTAGCTCCAGAGCTGGTCTTGCAGCCTTACCTGTTAGTGTGAGGTTGCTGTATGTGTTTGAAAACTGCTCCTTTAACAAAACCAAGTGCATCTGAGCTGCCTTTTCCCTCTGTAGCTCCAACATTATGTCAGGATGCTGGGCGATCTTACAGCCTTTCTGCTTATCCAGGGCAATGTCACTGCGAACAATGTCTACAGCAAAAGGGAAAGAAAAGAGGGAGATGGCCAAACCTCAGCTTTCATTTTCGCCAGATGCCTGGATCAGCTCCAGCCCATATGACAGTCACACAATCATCACTCAGCAAGAGCAACCCAACAAAGGGATCCAAACCCCCTGGATCCACCTATCAAATGACCCTCCCCAGCCCAAGTCTCCTTTTCTCCCACACAAAGTTCAAGTTATATGCTCACAGAACTTACAGACCCTTCCATCCTTCACTTGCCGTGCTGTTGGTCTCTTACAATGCTGACCCTTCCCTTGTAGGAGAGTGCAAAAGTCTCCCAACATTTATATTACAACTCTGTTACATGTGTATTTGACACTAAATAATGAGAAAATACTAAATCCCATTCCAGTAACCCCTGGCTTCCACTTAACCTTGCCTGTCAAAGAGGTTATGAAGAAGGCTTGTTCTCACCTTGTTTATCCTCACTGCAGCTATCACAGGTCAGCATGGCTTATGACCCTGAACAAGTGTCTGTATCCTTCTAATGCCTGACATTCAGGAGGCAGAAGGATTATTCAACAATTGTTTTCTTTTCATACAAGCATTTTCTAAGTCATATTGTGAGACAAGAATATTATCGTCCCTACCCTAGAACCACTCACCTGCTGGGGAAAGGGAATGATGGAGTAGCAAGGCAGAACAAAAATCAAGTAAGATCTGGCAGTCTAAGCAGAAGGTGAGTGGTGCAGACTAGTCCTTGCTAGGTCCCTTATGAGTTTAATAAACTCTGTAACATGTTTAGATCCACAGGCACCAGATGCTGTCTATTTCTTACAAAACCTCAGGCGGCCAGCTCTGATAAGCAATGATTGAAGCTGGAATTCTTCCACCACATTGCATAAGGACACTTTGCCTCACAAGGCTGATCTTTGCTTGGTTCAATTCCCATCTAGCTAGAAGCTGCTGAAGTAGCTTGTTGTCAGAAGAGAGTCACACCTTACTCCACACACACAGTCCAGCTCCTTTTTTGTTACACACATTGAGAAACACCAAAGATGATTCCAAAAGTCATGCTCCTGTTTCTCAGGTTCAGCAAACTTAGGTTCAAAGCTCTGCTGTATCTTGGGCTGGCAGGGAACTGCCTCCAAACATGTGGTGGAGGATTGGAAGCCACATTATCTTCCTGTCTCTGAGCCTCATCCTGGAGACATAACACATTTTTGTCCAGGCTGTGTTCTACCCCTTTTCTGTGTAGTTTGGGATGAGTAGAGCTTCTCTAAAGGCTGTCTGAAACAGACTGCTCAGAATGTCAATGTCATTAAAGTACCCATGGTCTGTAGTTAGCCATTTGAGTTCTCTCCTCCACCCACAGCTAGCATACTCAGGAGTGGATACTGGGCAGCATCCAGATACCATGAAAATATGGTTCAATATTTCCACACCCAGCGCAAGGGCATCAGTGAGATGGAGCAAGAGGAAGGACTAACGCTCCTCTGCAGCTAATGAGCACGGACCCTCACCTGTGTGCTTTAGTGCACATTCTCTTGGGTAGGCACTGAGTGAGACTTGGGCCTATCCAACCTTTGCCCAGTTAATGAGTAATAAAATCCTGAACTCCTGTTGTGTGAAATATTTGGAAACTGAAGACTGAGAAACCCAACCCAACATCTGTCCCACATGAGAAAGACTATTGCTATCATTGCTGGAGTAACCTAGAGCCCATGACCTCCCTGGGTGATGGATTTCCCTTCCTATAGAACTGAAGGCAAGAGTTGTACAACTCCCAGCCCAAGGGAAAAATGAAGACAAACACATCAATGAGGCCCTGAAGGAGGAGAAGACTGAGAGGCAGACAGGTATTAGATGGTCAACATGCTGTCTGCAATTCTCTTTAAACTGCTGTAAGGGTGTCCAGGCTGGGTCAAAACAAGTTTGTTTCCTAAAAGGAATGGATGACTTCTAAAACCCAAACCAGGGCAAATGTGGAAGATCCACTGGCCCGGGATCAGGTTCAGGGGCCAGCACCTTGGAGGGTGCAGGAGAGCATGGCAGTGGGTCCTATGTGACATCCATCTTTGGGGACCACAGGGATGGCTCTGCATGCACTGTCAGCAGGGCCTGGGGACAGAGGGCAGGCCCAGGAATGAAGAGCTGGAGCTGTGTTTTGATAAAGCTGCTGTGACAGGAATTATCACCAGGATGTCAAGTCACATGCAAACAGATCTCTGGAAGAGTGTGGGGAAGGCATGCAGGGCACAGAAGTCAGAGCACTCTGATAGTTATCTTTGTGAAGTTCTGAGAGCTGCCACCGCAGACACTTAGGAAGCAGAGGCAAAACATGCAAGGTCCTGTCTTCTCAGACTGGTGAGGGACCCAAGAAACTTGCCCAAGACCTAAAGATGGAGGTGGACCCCACAGTCATTACAAGTCCAGCTTAAACTGTGGGCAGATGTCCGGGACATTCCCTCAGTGCCTCGTCCTTCCTACTCCACCGGGCTGTGCTCAGTGCAGGGAAGGAGGCAAAGGCCCCTCTGCAGCACTCTGCTGAACCAGCAGCACTGAGGGAACAGGGGTGGCAGACCACAGCTTCTGAAGGCCTAGGGGAATTCTCAGCAAGAACAACGCGAGGGACATGGACAGTAAGGAGTTCACAGCTTTCAAATCTTAAAAGAAAGAGACAGGAAAAAAGACAGATGCATGGAAGCCAAGAAGGAGGACGGTACCCCCGAGGCTTCGGGCAGGGCAGCTCCGAGTGGGCAGGAGAAGGGCACTCACTGCCTTCCTGAGACTCGAGGGAAAAAAAAAAAACCAAAAAAAAAAGAAAAAAAAAAAAAAAGGAAAGCGATAAACTGCTCAGCAGAGCACGGGACCGAGCAGCTCCTGCCAGGAGTGCGAAAGAAGAACTCCAGATGTGAGAACCCCAGAGGATGCCGAATGTTTTCCAAGGCCGGCCGGCCGGCCGGAGCCGTGCCCCGGGCGGGCCGGGTCAGTACCCTGGCCAGCTCAGGCTGCCCCGCGGCCGCACGGCCGGGCCCCGGCGGGCGCGGCGCTGGGGCCGGCGGGCGCAGGCCCCGCGGCGGCGGCGGCAGCAGCGCGGAGCCGGGCCCGGCCGCGCCGAGCGGAAGGAATGGCGGGAGCACACCCGTGTGGCGGCCAGGTGAGCTGCGGCTGCCGGCCCGCACCGACCGCCATCCCGGCCCCGGAGCGCCCGCCTCGGGCCGGCCCCGGGCCCCGCGCCGCTCACAGCCCGCAGGAGCGGGGGCTCCCCCCTCGGCAGCTGCGGGGCCCGGCCGCGGGACGCTGCTCTGCGGAGGCTGCTCTGCCCCGAGTGCCCGCACACATCCCCGGCCCGTCTCGGGACATCTCCAGCGATTTCGTCCGCACCGCCCGCGGAGGTCACCGAAACTACCAAGGAAATGTTTAAGAACAAGTTAGAAAACACCCTTCAGGAGTGGCACAATCGCAGCGATGCTCTTTCCCGGGTATCCCAGGAGTAGTTCAGTTCTGCCAGTCCCTTTCTGTGAGTCACCTGCACCAGGGGGTTCAGTAACCATTTCCCACAGGGCAGAGAAGTTCCAAGCTGAGAGTCCCCGAGGAAGGCGCACAGCGTGCAGAGACAGCTCCCAGCCAGAGCCGGGCTTCCCTTGCACAGAGTGAGTGAGCTTATCTAGCAGAGAATTTACGCACTGCCACTGTGGCCTGTTGCAGGTGACATTCCCATGGCTCATGCCAACGTCTGCCCACACACAATTCCATTCCAGGAGCTGCTGGAGTCATGGAGCAGACACAGACTGCAGCAGCTGAGCACCTGGAAGACAGGAGGAGGAAGGACAAGGCAGAGGATGTGGTTATTGCCAGAGGGAGGTGTGACAGAAGGGTAAAGAGGAGAAGTAACTCATCTCTCTGTGTCTGTGTGTGAAAGTGAGCACTGCCCACAGCAACCACTGCGCCAGCAAAAGCAAGAGTCACCACAGCCATGGCACCAGAACAAGCTGAGTTTAGCCATCCTCCTCAGGAGACTGTTTGCTACTGATTTCCAGTCTTGAAAAGTGAATTCAAAAAGGGAAAAACCCCCTCAATTTCATTCTAACAAAAACTGAACACTTTTTCTAGAAAGTGGAATATTAGAAAATTTTATTAGTACCAAAATTAAATAGATGTTTAATGAGTGACCAGGCACAAGTCTTACGATTTTCACATTGCTAAACTTGTAAAATACCTACTTTTTAAATTAACAAATTTTAAAAGCTTTTAAAAACAGGTTTGTCTGCTGGAATTATTATAAAATGTCCAGTGATTGCGAAATTGGGAACACAACTTTTTTTTAGAAAGATTTCTCAAGCCACAGACCGCATCCTCATCATGTCTGTCTTTAATGGGCAAATTTTTGACACATTAGTATCATTCCTTTATTTTAGCTGGGAAAAATTCCCTGACAATGAGTTCCAGAAGTTATTTCCCACTATATTAAAAAAGTAATATTTGTTCATTTTACATGTAATAATTCCACTGGATGCTCCCTATTTCTTGTGTCATGAAAACAAGGAAATAATCATTCCCAAATTGTCTTCTCCGTGTGACACCGAGCTCATGGCATTTGTCACAATCTCTGTCATTTTTTCCAAGATGAAAAATCTCTATGACTGAAAGATATGACTTTGATCACTTCCATCATCCTACCACTCACATATATATCCTTTACACTGATTAGTGTGTCAGCACCTAGTTTACTTATAGCATAAGAATGCTCCCAGTGATTGTTTCCAATTATTTTCTAATATCCCTATCATTAGATCCATTTTTTACTTACCTAAATGTATTCAGAGACCAATCCATAATAAATTCAGAACATTTTCCTTGAATGCCAACAGCTAATTTAGAATGGATAGTTGTACAAAAAGTCACATCTTTCCCTGTGCATGTAATTTTTCATTAATCACTTTTAATTCACACAAAGTAGATGCAGCATGGAAAGAACTGTGAAACTAACCAAAATATCCAATTTAAAAATAGAATTTAGGATATGTTTTATAAACAATTAAATACATAACCACAGAAATCTTTATCTCGCCAATACACAACCAAATAGCTAACAATCAGAAGTTAATTCTTTGATTGCACCACTTCCTGCAGTTATTAAAGCTCTTTTTTTCATGCAGGATAGTAGCAGAACAGTTTTTATTTTAAAAAGAAAAAGTGGAGACAAACAGGCAAGTTGGAAGTATCTCATGCTCAGGCTCCCTTACTTTGTGTAATGTGATTTCTACAACCTGGGTTTTTTAATTTTTAATTTCTAAGGAAACAGCTCAGCCCTGTGACTCCTTATATAGGCAGAGCAGGTTGTAGCTCCTTCCCTGCAGTTGTGGTGCCTGGGAACCTGGGAGCAGGAGGCTGAGGCACAGAGCAGCCCCAGGTCTGGCAAATCCCAGAAGTCCAAAGGACATCAGAGGATCTTCCCATCTTGGGGACTGAGCTCTTACTATGCCTGAAATGCTACAACCCTCTCTAAGAGGCTGTGTTTGAAACACTCAGAGGGTAAAAAAACCCAACTATTTCCTCTTCAAGCTCTGAAAGGACAGATGTCTAAACTGTTGAGGGACACAAAGCAGACAGAAAAGGGGCCCTGGGTAACCAGAAACAGAAGATGATTCCTTGAATACAGGAAAATTCGTTTGTTTGTTTTTACCAGGACAACAGGATGGTTCTCCATTCAGAAACATATAGTGCAGTTTTATGAGCTGGCAGAGCCAAAGGAACACTCCCAGACACATGGAAACAACATTCCCTTTCTCTGGCTCAGGTATCCTAATGCCTCATGATCATCCTCATAATCCTAAATCAATAAATTCACAGTAAAGATGTTGCCTTTTTTTTTTTTAAACTCGAAATTATTTTCTGCTGGCTCAGCAGAGGATCAGAAATGTGCCAGAGCCAGCACAAGGGAAGCAGCAGAACAGTGCACAGATCATAAAGAAAGCATGGGGACCAGCCCTTCTGATGGCAAACAAACACGAGGTGAGATTTCCTGCCTTCAGGACATAGATTTGAAGGATTTAATCTGACCAAGACTGAGACTGCTGCAGTTCCATCTGCCTTCAAAGCAGGTTTTCCTTTGCCAGCGCTGTCCTCTACGCCTCTGCCTGCTCACACAGCATTGGTCAATTTGGCAAGCTGAAGTGCAATCACATCTCCACCATCAAGTTTTGGTCAGCTGAGATCCCTGAACTAATTCACCACACCACACAAACTCAGGCTCCAGGCAGGGAAGAGGAGAGGAATATGTCAGAAGGGGCAGGAGGGTGGGAACAGCAGCCCTAGCTGGGGTCAGCTCCAGCCCCCGTGTAACCACATAAACAATCCTCAGGTCATTTAACATACCCTCAGGTCATAATTATCTTCCTTTCCACTCAGGCATGTTCTAACAGTATAGCATCCTAAAAGACACTTGTGCAGTATGGACTGAGCAAGGGTGAAAATGTTCCCATAGCCAGATGAATTTTGAGGCTTAGATGCAGTGCTGGGTACCTGAGGATGCCTGAAGGAATGGATGCAACACTGAAAGAATACACAGAATGCCAGCCTTACACAGCATGATGTGAAATTTCCCACACTATATTGCCAAATCCCCTGACTAGTATGGAAGGCTTAAGAAACATGTCTTTGTAATTTTCTTTGTTTAATTGGACTTTTTTCCAAATGGTATCACCTTAAAAAATAATAATAAAAAGGTGATAAAATAGAAGGAAGCAACTTAGCAGCAATTAAAAGAGTGTTTTTGAAATGTGTTGTCCATACACACTTCAGCTCAGAAACTTCTTTGATGCGCTACCTATAGCATGCAAATGTAGTGCCCTTCCCCTCTCCCTCCCATGGCCACACAGGGACACACGAAGTATCCTTTGGTCTCTTCTCAGCCACGAGAAGGCTACAAAAGTCTCCACAAGGCTGGGGTGCAGGAGTGAGAAGCTGTGCACTTGGGCAAGCACATCTTTGAGAATTCCAGCTGTGAGTAACTCCTCTTTTTCTGCTTTCTCATCCCTGACAGCAGATTTGCCCAGAGGGAAGCTATAGCAATGTCTGTGCCACCCAGGCTGTCCAAAGCCGGCTCTGTGGCTTTGGGGTGAGAGGCAGCTGGGGATCACCCTGCAGATGAGGAGGCTGCACATTAGCCCACTAAACTCATACTGGAGCACCAGCAAGGAGCTTCCAAAATGGGAAGCATTGAGGGATCAGGCACTGAGACAGCACCTGCAGCACCTCTTGCTGAAACAAGACCAGGACTCCACACACATGTAACACACCAACACCAGGCTCCAGGACAGCAAGCAAGCCAGGTTTTAACAAATTCAGCTTCAGGAAAGGTTTTGTACCAACAAAAATCCATGTCTTTTCTCCGAAGAGGAGCTGCTCAAGCCTGTTTTCCTGGAGACCAGTGTTTCCTGTTGTCCCATTCCTCAGATCCAACTGGTCCCTGGCACATGTGAGGCAGTTGAAAGGACAGGCTGAACAGATTGCTTGTTAGGAAACCCAACAGCAAAAGGAGAAGCAGGCCTACTAGATAAACTGAGCATGAAACCTTTCATCTTGGTACCTGCCCTGGACTGAGACATGTGCAGAGAAACACATCTCCAGATAACAAAACACAATGCTGAGCACCGCTGGGGAAGAAAAACGAACTCAGCAGGGCACATGCAGAGAAACACCATTTAAGGGAGGGAAAAGTGTCTCAGGCTAAAAATGTTACACCTCTTGATCATAAAATGTCAAAAAGTCTCTGGCACAGCCCCACCTCCTGGTGCCACAGAGCCTGACATACATCAAACTAGGTTTCTGTTTCTAGCAAACCTCAGGCTGGCCCATGCCTTATCCAAACAGGGTGGGCTCCAGGACTCACCATCCAAAGTTGGGGCTGCATGAGATGGAAGCCACCAGGTGTGCAACATAGGTGGGGTGTTAATGTAGCACATTAGATTACCTAATGTATAGCAAAGTCCAGGAGGTACCTAGACCCATGCTACCATAACAGAGACTGCACACCCAGTGGCTCACCAAGAGCATCTACCAGAGGCATCCACTTTTAGGAGTTGCCCTGTCAGGTACTGACAAATCTGCCAGCCAGTGATGAAATTGCTGTGCCAGTTTTGTACACTATGCTGCAGTAAATTGCCAGGTGCACCCTCTTCATGGGCATCCCAGGCAGTAACAGAGCATGCATCACTTTGTTACCCTTGCTGCCCAAACATGACCAGTTTAGACTGGGGTGAGGCTGTTCACACATACAAAGGAAAGCTATCATACACCCCTGGTAACACACAATACTTCCAGGTCTGTGTTTCCAGGAATAATCTGAATAAGAAATGAGTTACCCTGGAACCTAAAGCAGACACCTTATTTCAAGAAAACAAAGTACATTTTAGATAGAGATGAAAGCAACTACTGCTACCCTCAGAGAGTACCCACACTCTCTGTGAAAGAAAGAAGTGGGAAAAAATGGGTTGGTGAACCCAAAGGCTGTCCAAGGTAAAAGCAATTTCCAGAAGGTGGAGGTGTGCACAGTTGGGATAATTTGAAAGGGAATCAAATACAATTTTAAGTGCAGGGGAAGAGTAAGGTGAATCCCTGAGGAGGTCTGATAGTCAGGAAGGCAGAGCACAACAGAGACAGAAAAAACATGGAAGGGAGCAGCGAGGAATACTCTGGTCTGAAGAGCACCAGGGGGGCAGAGGGGGTTTACAGGATGAAGATCCCTGTCCAGAGATTCATTCCAACTCTAGCAAGCATGGTCCCAGGGTCCATGAAGGATGACACAAAGCAGTCCTGGTGCTGCCTCCCATCTGAATGCCTGAGAGGGCCACACGGGTGTGGGCTGTGAGCACACAGTGGGGTGCAGCTGCCTGGGATGTGAACACCACTCACAGTCACTCACTTGTAACTGCAGTTCTCTGAGTGATCTTGCACACGTGCCCTGCACCTCTCAGTCCTGCTCTCTGTGAGCTGCTGCAGCCCAGAGGAACATAACAAGTGCCCTTCCCTCCCCCTCTGAACACACGGCATGGGAGCAGCCGTGGGGGCTGCAAAGAGAGCCCAGACTGTGGGCACAGGCCTGGAGTCTGTGTGCACCCACAGGCACAAGTGGCAGAAAGACAAACACTCAAAGCAGAAAACAACCAAACAGTCACTTATCACATCCCTAAAAATCACTAGGGTGATGCATAAGGCTTTAAAATTCACCGATTTCTCTGTTAAATGTTCTCTGACTTTTTTAACTAATCAAGCCCCCCAGCATCTTCCCCACCCCCATGCCATTATCAGAAATTTCAGAGAATAGGTACTGGACATATAAAAGCCCGTGGACATGGAAAACAACTCCAACCACCCCAGACAGACTGGGGAGAAGGAAGAGTACCTAGCAGGATGCTTGTTGGCTTCCCCCTTGCTCAGGTGCTGATTGCCATCAGTTCTCTGTGCTGTCTGTTGAAGCTGTAATTCCTCAGCAGCAAGAGCAAACTGCATGTCCTGATTCCAAGCAGGTCCTGGGTGAGCCACAGATGAGGGAACAAAAACGGAGCCAGAGCTCCAAATGGAGAAGGTGGCTGCTCATACCCAGGACAGCAGGGCAAAGAGCTGTGGTGGCATCAGGATTTCATTCTGGAGAACTGGATCCCTCTAGTGAAGTACTTAGTGCAGCCTCAGCACAAAAGGATGTGAGCTACTAGCAACTCTAGCCCTTATCCAAATAGGGTGAAACTCCCTGACCCTGGAGTTTGCACACAGATCTTAAGAACAAATACGAGAGCTTTGCTTCCAGGCAGGAAATCCCTTTTACCACACCTTTCTGATTTACACCAATGCTTGATCCACACCACATGTGTCTTCCCCTTCCTTCACCCACATTCACAATGGTCCTGTTCCATATTTAAGTGATGAAAAGTTAAGACCTGTGGTTACAGCTTCTATGAAAAGCTTCATTTTGAAGGCTGCTACATTTCAATTTTATTGCCATGAGGAAAACTGAAAAAAAAGCCAAAATATTTCACTCCTTCCTTAACGTGAAAGCTGTTGTGAAGACATTTAATAAGTAAGTATAAGTTCTCTCCTGCAAGCTGTTGAAATATGGAAAGTGGGAAAATTTATTCTTACAAATGTTTTGTATGAGTCCCATCCACAATTTTATGCATGACACTTAATTCCTACTGTACAAGGTGTCTGTGGCAAGTTTGGTCAGCATTTTTTCCTGAAGTGCATCTCAGCAGGCAAAGCTTACAACAAACCCTTCCACTGAGATTTGTTACAAGAAGAAAAACAATGAATAACATCGGGATTGCCCCAGCTAGGAGAGCAAGTGAAAGATGGAGCAGAAAAACTTACCCACCTGCCTGTGTGTGGGAATAGAAGGACATTCATCTCAGAGATGTTATGTAGGGAAACAGCAGGAGTGAGAGCCATCAGAAGACTGGCAAATGCATCTGCTTTTTCCATTCAGGACTGCTGCTGACTAGATCTCTGCAAAATTTCCTCTGTTCCAGACCTGCCCAGTGGGATCTGTCTGGCATTAATTGGCCTTCAAAATTACTTATGGAAAAATCTAAAGCTAATTTTTGTAAGTCGTTGTGTAAGGGAAAAAAAAAAAAAAAAAAAAAAAAAAAAAAAAAAAAAAAGCTTGTTTCTTTAAAAAAAGAAACAAACTAAGCAAGAGAGAAAAATCAATAAATTCTTGCATGTGGACATCGTATTCAGCTTCTTAATAGAAATGCCTTAGGACGGAGATATGGCCCTAAATTTTTTACTCAGTTTCTTTCTGTGAATTATGGGCCGCGAAAGGTGAAAGCCTTTTGTGTACAGAGGTCCGATGAGGGAGAAGGGCAGACGGCGAAGAAGGGAACAGCGAGAAGGCGGGGGCCAGGCGGTGACTTTGGAGAGAGTTCGGATGGCCGAGAGGTTCGGAGGGAGAGCAGCCGCGACCGGGCATCAGCAGGCGGGGACCGACCGTCACCGAGCCCGGAGGGACCGCGGGGAGCCCCGGGGGCTGCGGCGGGCACAGAAAGGCGCACAGCGGCGAGCTCCGTGAGGAAAGGCAGGGCTCCGAGAGCCGCGGCAAAGACAAGCGCGGCACGGGGCATCCCGGCTCCGCTGCCCGGCCCCGCCCGGAGCCGCGGCAAAGCCTCCCCTGCGGCCGGCGCTGCCTGCCGGGGCTCGGGGGCAAAGGGAGGCAGAGGACGCGGAGGGGCGGGGGAATACGAAAAGTCCCGCTCCCCAGTGCTGGTCTTTTGTTCCCGGGGACCGACACCCGCCGAATCCCCCGGCAATGGGGCCAGCGAGCTCCGCCGAGCTCCTCGGCTCCCCTCCCTCGGGAAAGAAAGGGAACGGGAATCCTCCCCTGCCCGGTGCCCAGCGGCACCGTGCCCGGGAGCGACACGGCCCCGCCGGGCGCGGGGAGAGCGGAGCAGGCGGAACGGGACCGCCCGGCTCCCGCAGCCCCCCGCTGCAGCGCCCGCCCCCGCCCCGGGGCTCACCGTCCTCGTAGTTCTTGAGGTAGTAGTCGGGGCCGGGCCCGCCGCGGCTCTTGGCCGGGTTCTTCACGTTGTGGAACTGCAAAAAGTCCGTCCTCTTGCCCGCGAAGCGCAGGAAGGCGGGGGCCAGGCCCCGCGCCAGGGTCACCAGCCGCCGGGAGCTGGGGAGAGGAGAGAGAGGGCTGAGGAAGCCGCGGGCCGGGCCCTCGCTTCCCCAATACCGCCAGCGACCGGGGACCACGGGGCTCGAGGACCCGCCGCTGCCCCGCCCGGGGCAGTGCGAGTGGTACCAGCGGCTGAGGGCTCTGCGCGGGCCGAGCGGCGCGGCCCTGGCGCGGGAGCCGCCCCGCCCGCCGGTGGCGGCCCTGAGGCCGGCGGGCCCGGCTCCCCCCCGTCCTGCCGGCGCCCTCCGGACAAGTGCAGCGGCGTCCAGGAGGGAGAGGCGCTCAGCGCCACGCGGGACCGTGCCGCGGGCCGAGCCGCTGGGAGGGGAGAGGAGCGGGGAGGGAAGAAGAGCGGGAACCGTCCCGGCTCCGCTTCTCTCGCGCCTTCCCGCATCCTCGCCCTGCTCCTTCCCCGGCTGCCGAAAGGACCCTCGGAGCGGGCGTGCGGAGGAGAGCTGCTCTCCCTCCCCGACTTACCCAGCAGGGAGAAGGCTCTCTGGCCGTCCCAGCGCCTCCAGGCCGCGGCCGCTCCGCACCGCCGGTGGAACCCAGCGCAGCTGCAGCCCGGCTCTGCCCCCCGCGCAGGGCTGGAAGTGCGGAGAGCGGAGGGCTCGGAAGACCTGGCCGACACCCGCTCTCTGCCCGTCGGGACCCGGGGAAGGCTCGGCTCGGCAGGCGGCCCCGTTCCTGCTGCTATTTTTTGTTCCATTTTGATTTTTTTTCTCCCCCTGTGCTGCCTCGGCCCCTGTTGTGCTTTTTTGCAGAGGAGCGGTTGCTGGAGCGAGGGGAGCACGACATTTTTGCAGTCATAACTGATAAGTCTCCGAAATGCTTTCTCCATTGCAAACATGTGCATCTTAATGGAAACCATGGCCTCGCTCCCTCCGTCACAACAAGCGCCGCCAGCAGCGCGGAGCCCGGCAGGGCTGGGCGGCGGGGCCGCCGGGGCGCCCCGCGGGCGGCGTGGGGAGAGCGCCGGGGGGCTCCTGCCTTACCTTAAGAAATCGAGCCAGCCATCATGAATTATGGAGGGGTCCAGCTGCAGGGAGAGGAAATTCTCACTGATTATCCTGACAGGGCTCTTGGTGTTGACATCAAGGAGAATGAGAGTTCTTCCCTTCACACCTGGAGGTTTCTCCACCGGCAGTGCTCTCCTGTCCCCAGCCTGGGAAGGCAGCGAGAAGGTGGCCATGAGGGCCAGCCCAGGTGCCATCAGGGCTAAGAGCCCTGGGGGGCAGGAGCTGGGACAGGGCATGCCGGAGAGCAGGAAACCCCTAATTAACTGCCTGTCTGCAGGGGCTCGCTGGTGGCTAATTGTCCTTATCTAAAGTGTGGGGCGCTCTGCCTTTTTTTTGCAATGTTTTGGTGTTGGTGGAGGGGAACTCACGCCCCTGACCAGCCTTTCTCGCAGCCGGTGCCAAGACTCCTTGCAGCCAGCACCGCCCCTTTAAGAGATGCAGGCTCCAGACATTTTTAACTTTTTGAAGGTAAGGGGAGGCTCCTGGTTTAACCCCCTCGGCTCGGGGCCCTCCGCCCTGCCGCAGCCCTGCCGCAGCCCCCGAGCTTTCCCTTGGCGCCGGCTCCGGCGGACGTTTTCGCTCCCGCACCACGCAAAACCGGGACGGAGTCGGGACACCGAGACACCGGAGAGCTCGGGATGGAACCGGCGCGAGGGGGCGGCCAGCACGGTCCGAGATGGTGGCCGGCTATAGGAACGACAGAGCCGGTAAGGCAGCGAGGACGGCCCTGGATGGGGAGGGGGGGTGTGGGGCCGGTAATCACCCCGGAAAAAACCCCAAGCACTACCTGAGGAAAGAGTTAGCTCCACACTGCGCCGGGACCCGCGACGCTGGGCGAGGCCCTCGGGGCTGAGCGCTGGGGGCTCCGACGGGCGCAGCGGGGCTAGGGGCCGCCAGCACCCCGGAGCCCGAGAGCGGCCCCTCGGTGCGCCCTGCCCGAAACACCGGGCCGGTCCTCGCACGAGGGCCATCGGGCACTGCGGGGAACCGGGGCACGGGGAATCGAGCCGCCTTTTCCCGCCTGCCTCCGAGCCCATCGGTGTCCGACCAGCGGCAGGGAAAGGAGAGGGGCGGCAGCAGCAGTGCCTGCTGTGGAAACGTCCGCATCGGGGGCGGAAAGCACAGCACGGTTTGATGGTTCCGACCAGGACCCCCGTGCTGGGGCCGTCGCTGCCTCCAGGACGGACCGGGGCAGGACGAACCAGGCTCGGCGCACTGCAGAAGTGCAGGCGGCTGCGGTTGCCAGCTCTGGGCACAGGGTCGTGTCGTGGCACCGGGCCGGGGATCGGTGGCGGCTGCCGACGGGAGCCTCAAGGAATGCCCATCCGAATCGGACATTCTGTCCGTCAGCAGCCGCTCCGCGGCCAAGCCCCGAACTCCCACAAGCAGTCTGCTGCCTCTGGGACACGAAACGCGCCCGTCCCTGGGCTCTCGGCCGCCCTGGCCCGCCCCGGTTCCCGCGTCGTGCGGGCCATGCGGGACGGAGGGCGGACGGCGGGAGGGCTGAGGCGGGCCAGGTGCGGTCCGTCGGGGTCCCGCAGCCCCGGGGATGGGGCGGCCGCAGCACCATCTGCTGGTGAGGGCCCCGGCGCGGCGGGGGAGCAGGCACCCACCTGCGGACACCCTCCGGGAGCTGCCGGGGCTGCGGGCAGCAGCGCGGCTTCGGCATCGAGCCATGAATCTCACGGCAAGCGTGGCCGAGCTCCGGGGACCCGCCAGCCGCCCTCGGAGAAGCGGGCGGGGCGGCCCGGGCAGCCGGATCTGGGGCACCCTGAGCGCACGGGCAGCCCGCTGTCCCGGCAGGGCTGCCCGCCCCTGGGAACCCTCTCCAGCTTCTCCCGGTGTCCGTGCGGCGCTACCTGCGCCCCCGACCCTCCCCAGCCTGGCCCCGGTGAAGCCCGCGGACAGCGCTGTCCCCGGCGGAAATCTCCACTACCCCGTCTCTCTGCCCTTGAAACGCCCCAAGAGAAGAGGGGCAGCCACCCCTGCCAGCCCTGGCTCACTCGGGCAGCGGCTGCGGCGGCACGGAGCCGCGGTGGTAACGCGTGGGGAAGGATGAAACATACCTCTGGCTCTGCTGGGGGCGAGCAGGGAACACACGGACTGGGATCTGCCGTGAAACCATCCCGCCAAAGCGGAGACGGGAGCAGGGCTCCAGCTGCCCTGGGCAGAGGCTGCAGAGCGCAGGCTGACCCAGAGCAGCAAAAGGGTGCCCGGGGCAGCGGGCTCTGAGAGCTGGAATAAGTAAGAGGATCCGGGGAAAAGAGCTGTGCAATTTCAGCTGTGCAAAGCCCTGGCATCCCGGCACAGGAAGAAGGCAATTTAAGCCTGGAAATTTGTGTTCGGCTGCAAACATTTCTGCCGAGGTTTGCAATAGCACTTAAAACTGACCCAGGACCTAAAGCCTCCGCTTCAGAAGCTGCGCAGTTTTTTGGGTCATCTCCAAATGAGGAACACGGGTTTCAAAATTATCTCTTTATTTTTTAATAATTTTTTCTATGCTTACAGAGGATGAGGACAAGGCTTCAGGGGTATTTGTTGTGATTGCAGGCCAAAATTTTGTACCGTGCCTCCCTCCAAGGTTCTATTTTCAAACGAAATTCCAGAGTGCTCTGTAGTAAAAGGGGAAAAAAAGCTACAAACAAAAACTAAACAAATTATCCACTTTAACCTCCTTTTTATATCTTTTTTTTTTTTCCTTACAAACACATTACTTCGACAGAGAAATGTGTTTATTCTGAAAAGTTCCCCACAATTAGTCTCTGCTTTGAACGCAAACTCCGGATGCACTGAAGTCACTTATCTGTGGAGATATCACCAACAACATTAAAAGCAGGGAAAGAGGCAAAAAACCCCCAAATGCAGGAGTCACCTTCCAGATTCTGGGAAGACGACGCTAAAGGAAATACTAATTTACATATCTGAGCTTTCCAAACCAACACCGGGAGCTTGCCCCAATCCTGTGCCCTCGGAAATGCAATTGCACCCCACTTTGCATCTTACCCCAGCAGCTGCAAGTTAAATCTAAAAATACAGTGGTTCGGGCTTTTTTGTTTGTTGGCCTGTTTTTCAATAAATTGTAGGCTTGCTTTAGAAAACATTTAAACGCTAAAAATCCCTCGGTTATCTGGGAGCGCCGGGGCAGCGGCGAAGCGCGGGGAGCCCCCAGCGCCGCCAGTGCCGGGAGCCGCCGCCGCTCCGGGACGGCCCCGGAACCCAAAAAGAGGGGCCAGGGCCGCCCCCTCCCCAGGCAGGCACACCAGATAGGAGCTATCTCAATTTACACCAGCTGCGACCCTGGCTGGCCGTCCGCAGCGGCGGCGAAGCGATGATCTTTTCTTACATTACTATAATTACTTTCGAAAGCCTGACTCACATAAAAAGTATCTATAAAGATTTACTCGCGGTTTTGTCAATTTCGAAATAGGTTTCTCCGTTTTCCATCTACTCTAAACTTGCTGGTTTCAATCTCCAAAACAGTCATTGGAAAAGAAAACTGGGGGTGGAGAAGCATTTCTATAAAGAGCTTAACCAAAGCACATTAAATATTTTCCCAACATCACCAAATAAACAACAATTCTCCAGCTCCCTATAAACTATTTAAAGCATGTCATATCATCTCTTCTGTTATTGCCAATGTACTTTTCTTTTAATTTACAAGCTGATTAGAGCAGGGGCCTGTCTTTTTGTATATATTTGCAAAATATTTGGCACCCTTTCAGTCAGTTGCAGTTCACAAACACTTAAAACTGCATTTAACTTCATTATTATAGGTAGTCACTTCGATTTTTCCTCTCTTTTGTAGAGCTACTGCCTGTGAAAGTGCTTCTTGTAAATGGTCTGAGCAGTTGTTGAAGGTTTTCAACAGAGGAAACCTCTTCAGATGGAAAAAAAAAAAAAAGAAAGAAAGAAAGAAAAAAAAAAAAGAGAAGAAAAAGCACAACGGAAATCTAAACTCAGATCTCAGGCTATACAAATTGGCCCAAAAGAAAATGGGGGAAATCTCCTTAGGAGGAACATTTTTAGTTCACTAAAGAATAAACTTTGCTCATAAATGATGAAAGTTATTATCATCAGAGGATGTCCTGTACCAAACAAACCTCCATTAGGCTGGGAAGGATAAAACAGGCTAGACAGCCTTTAAAAAAAAAAAATCATCATGTCTTTGATTCCCAAGATATCAACCATGTCTGTTTCTTTAGTGCTGTCAAGTAAATCTGAGTTATGGATGCTCTAAAAGAAGCCAGCAAGGAGAAAATTCAGCAAGTGAAAATTAAGAGTTATCCATATTTCACAAAAATACACTTTCTTTTCAAGTTCTTAAGCTTCTGCCCTGTAGAATAGTATGACAATTTCTTAGAAGAGCAAGACCAGTGAATGTGGTAAAGCTGTGATCATCAGCATACAATTGCATGGCAGATTCTTTTTACCGTGCTTTTTGCTCTTTCTGCAAAGCAGTGTCCATCATTTTCACCACAAGAGCCTTAACGTCTGGAATGTAACCTCCTAAAACTGCCAGTGCCTCAAGGTGGGTGTCACAGCCTGGGCTCCACTGCTGAAACCATTTTCTAGCCTGTTTATGTATCATGTATAACCTGATCAAACAGACAGAGGACAGTTGCTTGATTTAGTACAGCATCCACATATTGCTCTTTAATGTAGGTGATCTAGGAAGTTGTGTAAAAAGCAAATCCCTGTGTCTGGGCGAGAAGGACTGGCTGGTTAGGGAGCTCAGGCACAGCAGGAGGAAAGCAAGCCCACTGAGAGAGCTTCCTCCCTCCTTACATGCCAAAGGCAAGGCATCCATCAAAGCCATCAGCCTGGTCAGGAAAAGCACAGTTGGCTATGTTGTCTTTGCATTTTTGCCAGTGCGAAAGGAGCTCAAACTGGTATTTCCAAATCTAGCCATAGGAAAATAGAGCACATTTCTTTGAGAGTCATTCTGTACTCACTACATGTGTAATGAAGAAACCTGTGAAAAAAAAAAGGTGGGGGGGACAGGGGCAAAAAGCACTGGTTCCATAAAGGTTGTGAGGCTGTGAGTGTGGGCTCTCCCTGGGTGGAACACCACAGAATGAAAATGGGAGGATGAAACAGAGTTTTAGGTAGCTACCAATCAAAAATAATTGTTTTTAGGGTTTTTTTCAGTTTTGTAATTTAATTTCCAGTTCTGCGAAAAGTTAGATACCATGTACTCTGTTGGAATAAACAGCATTTATTGTTTCCCTTATCTGCCTTATTGTTTTAGTTTATTTGACTTCTGATGCATGGTCTCAAAAATTCTCTTACCAGCTCAGGATAGTCTGGTCCTGCAGATTTGTCCGTAGAGAGATCTTGTGAAATCCCAAAGTGTTGAAGTCCCAACAGTCCTTGAAAGACTGAGATGCACAATTTCCTGCTGTAGGAATTGCTCTGGGGTTCAAACCAGCTGCCATCTCAGCACATAGAAATCCCCTTTGCCCAAGTGCCTCTTCTGCAAGCAGAAAAAAATCCACATAATGACTGAGAACATTTCAGTGTACAACAATGCCCTTGGACAGAGAATGCTCTTTGGCTCCATTAACTTCTCTGTACTCATCAATGGCCAGGTCTGATTTCACTTTTGTCTTTCATATCTTGAGAAGCACCAAATACAGCAGCAATTTGTCACAGTCAAAGAGATAGAGTGAGAACACCACAAAGAGACTGGAGCTCTGCAGTGCCCTGAAGACCACAATAGCCTTGGAAAACTTTTCCTTCAGATTGAGCCCAGCCCTGAGCAGCAGAGAAATGTGTAGAATTATTCCTGTTTCACATCATCACGTGAAAAAGAAAGAGAAGTGAATATGCCAATTTTACAAGCCTGAGAATGAATGCAAGCGAGTATTTGTCCCACCATCTGGGGGAGATGATAGAGGTGAAGGGAGAGGGAATATGAGGGGGATGGTAAAAGTTGACAGAGACCTTCTATTTTTCTGGAGGGATGCTTTACATTCCAGCAGAAAAAATGGAGGAAGCGGACATGAGAATTAGATCAGAGAGGGGAAGTAAGAAGATGGATGAAGTGCAAGGCTGGAGGAGCAAACGAGTCAATTATGAAAAAGAGGAAGGAACTGTGTGCAGAAATCAACGAGGAGATGGAGCTCAGGGGAAGGAACAGCAGCCAAAATGCTCTCAAATCAGAGAAGCTGCTGGGGTGAGAGAGACAGAAAAGAATTGGAATATTTCAGGTAATGATAAAATTGTAAAACCCTGTCTGCTATGTATTTATTTGCATAGGGCAAATAAGCTCTCTGTCACCAGCTGTATCCAGACACCTGAGCATGGCCCTGCTACAGACAAAGACAGACAAATCAGCCATGTCAAAGCTGTAAACTGTTGGTGTGCATTAGAGAAATCAGAACCAGCACATGAAACTCAAGGGTAGAGAGTAAGAGGAGAAAACTATGGGTCATGCCTGAAAAACAGACAAATGGATAAAGTAGAAATAAAGTTAAATGCCCATAAGGAACCACAAAATTCAGAATCTCAGGAGAGAGCACCACTGAATGAGGGGGAAAGGCCAGCAGTACATCAGTGACCTGTATTCATGGAGGGAGGAGTCTCAGGCTGGTGCCAGATAGACTTTATAAAACTCTGCTTCCATTGCCCAGATAAAGCAATGTTCTTTCTGCATAAATTCCAGAGCCTTTCCAAGAACTCATCCTCACCTCAGCATTGCTTAAGGGCTGGCATGTCAGCAGAAGTGAGGGGTGAGGTGCACAGTCCCTAACCCAGGCACAGAACCTTATTGCCCTGTAGGGAAGGTGCATTTATTCACAGCACAGACATCTTTGTCCTTTCTACCGCAGACAATTGGGTATTGCCTTGTATCCTCTCCCTCCACAGTTCCCCTTCTGTTGGTCCTTTAGAACAGCAACAGTTGAGAAAGCTAAAAATAAAGCTATATAAGCAATATAATAGGCATGCAATTGCATGTCTATTTTCTTTGAAAAAATTATGCTTTATTTCCTGTTCAATGGAAAATACAGTTTGATGTTACAACTATTAGGTTTTGCTGAATGCAGAAATTTGACTGAAACAATGACATTTCCTCCTGTATTTACTATTACCATATGTCACTGATTATATATTTAAGTTGCAAAGATGAATTAAATTTCATGGCTTCCTCAAGCTAGATTCTCTTGGAATGGACTGTCTTTTGTTACTAACCAATATGCTTGGAAAACAGTTTAAATCAAAACAGCAGACTTTTGGTATCATTTCAGGAGAAAACTGGTTATCACAAACCAAGTGCTTAACACATCATCATCCAGGAGGCTGGGTGAAGCCTTGCAAAGCTGCAGCCATCATGGCCAGGATAGAGAAAGAGGGTTAATTGAACACTACAGACTTAGAGATGGAAAAAGGAGAGGAAAAAAAAAAGATATTGTTTGACGCTCTCTTGCCAGGGGTCTTATTCCTTCTGCTTCTGAAGTTATCATATATCCCACATCACAGTGCTTATTTCACTTACTTAGGCAAAGCATCTTCTCTAAGCTGGCTACAGAGCATTAGTGACAATCAGATTGCACACATGCACACATGTTCCAGGAGAAGCCAGCCTTGTCCTTGCTAGATTTCCTCCTGCTTTCTGGGGAGAAAAAAAAAAAATCTGTTTTTCTTTTTTTTTTTTTTACTCCTTCTGTTTCCCATCACGATTTGGATTGCTAACATTTCTATCCCCACTAGGAGTCCCTGGTGGCTCCTGGCCCTTTTCTAAAGGACCAGCGGACAGCAGAGCCCCTGGGCTCCCATCAACCAGGAAGGAAGTGAATTGCAACCCACAGCCTGCCAGACTCCGATTTCAGACCTTAAGGTGATGCAAAACGACTTTAGGAAACTCCCCATGTCCAGCTTCCCCCTTCCTCCAGGTCCTGTCCGGACCTGAACAGCCAGAGCTGGAAGAGGACAGCCGTGATGAGAGAAGTCACCACAGGCAGGTTTGTGGATATTGCAGACTGTGACACAAGAGGAATCTCAGTGGTGGCAGTTACAGTGTACAGCAGAACCTGAACAGGGCTCATGAGTGGGAATCAGGTTGTCATTCCTAACTGAAGAGTTTGGGAAGAACAGTAAAAGAAGCAGGATTCAGCATAAGAAGGACAGCTATGCTGTGCTTGCTGAAGGACTCAGCAGGTAGGACACTGCCAGGACAGGCCTCAGTGAGAACACTGCAAATTCATGTCATACTTTGCCAAAGACTCAATCAATTGAGCATGTGCTAAAGCTGAGTTTGTTTTGTCTTATTTGGAGCTTTGGAAGATATTTCCTATCTTGACTCATTGAACACACTCCAACCACACACCTGCAACTTCTGGAGTGCATCCTCTCAGCAAGAGGCTGGCTAGCACGTCGTCACTTATGCAGGGCAAATCCTACTGAAAGCACATCTGACCACAGCTTTCACACCAGTTTACTTTTACATGTAGCACATGTAAGCTAACATCTGGCAAGAACACAACTATGTCCTGATCGAGATGGAGCTCATAGCAACAGATGGTGTTTGATACTGCAGGACCAGAGGGGCTCTACCTTAAACTGAGCATTATTTTCTTTCTGAGTTTTTCCCCTCTCTGGCCACATCTTTTTCTGGGTATAGCCACAGCCACTATGGCTTTGCAGTCCCCTCAAGACCAAACACACTCTCAGCCTGCAGGTCACTGCCTAGCCCTAACACCCAGGTGATTTTGCTGCCATTGAGGCATGTCAGAGCAACCATTATATTGTGCATTAGTATAACATGAGGCTAGCAATGCCCTGAACCAGACAGTGCCTCCAGTGCAGGAGGAAACTCTCTCCAAGCACACAGTAGCTCTGCCTGCAGGCACGCAAGCAGCACCGGTAGTTAGCAATCTAACAAGCAACATCTGCTGCCTATTTGGGGGCAAAGGATGAAAAGCCAGCAAAGAGTAGCCTACAGATCCAGCTCCTCGAGACTGGGATTTTCATACTAAAGGGAAAAGTGTTTGGAAGAGAAAATCCAGCATCAAAATCAACGTTGCTGTGGCTCTGGAAGACACAAGATGCGACTAACCTAACGCCTCTTCAGCTTTACACTGTCCGCGATTACTGTCCGCGTTTTTTTTTGTTTTTTTTTTTTTTTTTTTCGGGCCAGATCTTTATTTTGCCCGTTAAAGTGCGGCGAGAGATTGCCACCTTGTGGTTCCTTCTCCTGCAGTGCCATGTTTTTCTTCCCACATGTTCCAGGCTGGATCAGTGGTTTCCAAACTGCTGTGCAGGGATTTCTAGTGACAAGGGTACTCTGGACAAGAATACCCTCCAAATACTTAATTACCTAGAAAAACACATCTGTAATTCACAGTCTTCAGTCCCTATACCTAGAAACTTATCACTAGAAAACCTTTCAGGAATCTAACTTGCAAGTTAATAAACATGAGTAATTAGTGGCATGGGTACATAGCTCCCAAACAGCAATACATAACACAATGGCAGTGATGCAGAAAACCCTTTACAATATTCTAGCACCAAGAAGTCTGTGAGAAATTCAGGGCTGATTGACAGCCTGCCATTGCTAAAACATGGGATGATCTCAGACAGTAGTTCCCACAAGGTCCTCATAAAGAAGGAGCAGCCATGTGCTCATGCCCCACCTTGCAGACAGGATGGCAGAACAGGACCAGGCTGTGCTGGTCCAGAGTCACTCTGGTACTGCTTAGGGCAGCTTGTGAGATCTGTCCCTCAGGCAGCATAACTTGGGGAAAGGTCTGCACAAGTCTGTTACCAGGCAGCTCCTTCATCAATTATGCCCAGGTAGAGCACCAGGTAATATTTCCCGAGTGGTACTAAAGGGGAGTTAGAAAGTGGACGATCAGCAAGAGCTTGTGAAGCAGCATGGCCCCTGTGAACACCCAGTGAATTCATCACATTTGAAAAAAAAATAAAAAATAGCTGCCTCCCCCAGAGAGAGAGAGAGAAGAGTCTCTCGTAACACAGAAAGGAGCACAGATCCCCCTGGTCGCTTTTCATGCCTGTCTGCCTGCTGACATACTGACACAGAAAGTGACCTATTTTCATGGAAGCAATAATGAGTGAATAATCAGAATTTTTCGGGCACTTCCTTTGCCTCCATGACATTTTCTAGCTTATTGCTTTGCCACTACTGAGCCTGTTGCAGTTGTAAGCAACTGCTTTCTAGTTCTCCAGCCTCCTTTCAAGTTTGTCGTGAATGTTGGTCCAGGGAAGACACAAAAGTTTAAGGAGTCCCCTAAGTCCATTCTTGAGCACATACTTCTGAAGCTGATAAACCCTAGCAACATTCCCCATCAGGTCTAGACACGAGAATAAATGTAGCTACAGTGTGGCACATTTGTTTCCTAGAAAGACTGCAAATCTAACGACTACTCACCCTCCATTAAAAAATCCCAAACAAACAAAAAAATCAAACCACTCCCACGGGAAGAAGGGAAATTAATCTGAACTGAAAAGCTGAAGAGTAGGGCCTTGACAGATAACAGAGGGAGGCTGAATGCAAATTCCAGCTCCAGAGAGTGCTGGCAGAAGCCCCTCAGCAAATCCCGACCGCGCAGCGCAGGGGAGGCGCAGCCCCCGCTCCGCAGCCCCAAGCAGGGTACCTGGGATGGCAGCGGGAGCCAGCGCAGCCGCGGGGCTGTGGCAGAGCTCGCAGCCCACTCTGGCTGCCAGGGCTGGGCCCTGCCCCGTATCACTGCCGGTGTGCTCCGCCGTGGATCGGCCAGCATCTCACCCGGTGCGGGGAGAGCGCGAGGTGCCGCCCGCCGCGGGGATGCTCCTGCTCGGCGCGGGCGGGCGAACTCCTGGGTCCCTGCATAGCGTCCCGGTTGGCGGGCCCGGTTGGCGGCCCCGTTCCGCCGGCCCCTCCCGCCGGGGCGCCGCAGGCCGGCTCCCGGTCGCACGTGGCGCGGCGGCCGCCCGCCCCCCGGCCCACGTGTGCCGCCGCGCCGTGCAGTGCCGTGCCGTGCCGTGCCGGCTCCCCGCTGCAGTCCCGGGGCGGCGGGCGGGCGCTGCGGTGCCGGCACAGCGGCATGGCGGCGGCGGCGGGCCCGGGCCGCGGCGGCAGCGGCGGCGGCAGCTGGGGCCGGAGCCGGGGCGCCGTGCTGCTGCTCTTCTTCTCGCTGTCGCCGCGGCCGCCGGCCGGGGCCGCCTGGCTGCTGGGGCTGCGGCCCGAGGACACGACGCCGGGCCGGGTGTCTCTGGAGGGCGGCGCGGTGCAGGCGGCGGAGGGCAGCCGCTTCCTCCTGCGCCTCTACTTCCAGCCGCAGCCCGAGGGCAACGGCAGCCGCGGGCCGGCGGGGGAGCGGGAGCCGAGGCTGGTCTTCATCGAGGAGGCGGCGGCGGGGAGCACGGCGGCGCGGGGCCCGGCGGAGCGGTGCCGGGAGCGCAGCGCCTGGGCCTCGGACGTGGAGGTGGTGGGGCCGCTGCGCTCGGGCGGCGCGGCGGGCTCGGCGCTGGCCGAGGTGCGGGTGCGGGAGCCGCGCAAGGGCGAGGCGGCGGCGGCGCCGGGCGGGCGGCTCTTCTCGCTGTGCGCCTGGGACGGGCGGGCCTGGGCGCACCACGGCGCGGCCGGCGGCTTCTTGCTGCGGGTGCGGCCGGCCGCCCCGCCGCTGGGCACTTGGCTACTGCCGCTGCCCGAGGCGGGCTGGCTGCGGGCGCTGGGCGCCCTGCTGCTGCTGGGGCTGTCGGCGCTGTTCAGCGGGCTGCGCCTCTCGCTGCTCTCGCTGGACCCTCTGGAGCTCCGCGTCCTGCGCAACAGCGGTTCGGCCGCCGAGCGGGAGCAGGCGCGGCGGGTGCAGGCGGTGCGCGGCGGCGGCGGCACCTACCTGCTGTGCACGCTGCTGCTGGGGCAGGCGGGGGCCAACGCGGCCCTGGCCGGCTGGCTCTGCGCCTCCCTGCCCGGCGGCGGGCCGGCGGCGGCGGCCGGCGGGCCGCGGGGAGCGCCCTGGCTGCCGGTGCTGCTGTGCACCGCCGCCGTGTTCCTGGGCGGCGAGGTGCTGCCCTATTCGGTGTGCTCGCGGCACGGGCTGGCCATCGCCTCCCGCACGCTCTGCCTCACCCGGCTGCTGATGCTGGCCGCCTTCCCCCTGTGCTACCCGCTCAGCCGGTTGCTGGACTGGGCGCTGCGGCAGGAGCTCAGCGTCTTCTCTACGCGGGAGCGGCTGCTGGAGACGCTGCGCGCCGCGGGCCCCCACGGCGACCTGGTGCGGGAGGAGCTGGCCATGGTGCAGGGCGCGCTGGAGCTACGCACCAAGGTGGTGGAGGATGTGCTGACACCGCTGGCCGACTGCTTCATGCTCCGGGCCGATGCTGTGCTGGACTTCGCCACCGTCTCTGAGATCCTCCGATCTGGTTACACACGCATTCCAGTCTATGAGGGTGACCGGCGCGACAACATTGTCGACCTGCTCTTTGTCAAAGACCTGGCCTTTGTCGACCCTGATGACTGCACTCCCCTGCAGACTGTCACCCGCTTCTACCGCCGCCCGCTCCACTGCGTCTTCAACGACACACGCCTCGACACGCTGCTCGAGGAGTTCAAGAAGGGTGAGGTCGCCGGGCCACCCTCCGCACCCCCCCGGGCTTCCCCTGCACCCCTCTGCACCCCCAATGGTTTCCAGGTCAGCAGCCTCCACGGGCAGCCCTGCGTGGCCTCCTGGCAGGATGTGGCAGGTACCAGGGATGCTGGGGGGAGTCGGTCCCTGCATGTGCTGGTGTGTCGATGACCCTGGTGTCGCCTGGTGGAACAGCCCCAGGTGCATTGAGGGCCAGCAGCCCTTGATGTCCCTGTGATGCTATGAAGACTCTGAGAGCTTTTGGCCTCACAGGTAGATGGCTCAGCAGGTGAGCCTGTCCCCCAAGGGCTGGCAGCAGTGGACTGGCAGCACGGGCATGGCACCTGCCTTGCACCATTGCCCAGACAGCATTCGCTGCTCTGTTCTGTACAAGGGAGTTTATCACAGGAAATTGCTTCTCATGACTTAGCTTTCACATTTTCAGCTTGGCAGTGAGAAGGAGGTCTATAAAGTGTTTCTATGCAAGTGGTTTAAAGAAAGAAGAAAAGATTAAGCCCTTAGAAAGAGCTGTGCTTTTTTTGCAGCTGTGACAGCATTCATAATGCAGCAGCTGCCAGCAGCCCGAGAGATGCTGAGAGCTGTATTTCATTAAGCATACCTTGAGAATACGCACAGCATGTGTTTTTCTCTCCCCCTGGGAGCTGTGTTTTGCCGCGTGCTACTCACTACGTCATGCTGTGGTGAGTGAGCCCAGGAATGGCTGCAGCAGTGGCAGCTGCATTATGTAATGTGGGAGGGCAGCGCTGGGCTCCGGGCTGCTGGCGCCGCTCTGCCGCAGGCTCAGCTGGTCAGATGAGAAAGGCCAACCTGGCCCACTCCAGAGACAGAGAAAGCCTCTCTGTGAATCATCTCCTGCCCGTTTGTGGAGGTGGGAGGAGGAGAGGACAGGACGTTTCTCAGTGTGCCAGGAATGTGCTCATCAGATACATGCAGGTCAGCATCTTCTCCACAGAGATGTTCGGCTGTGTTCCCACACCACCCAGGATCACAGGCAGAGGAGTTCTGTGTGCCACCACCTGCCCTCTCTGCCCCTCAGCAGGACTGGAGACTCCCAAGAGAGAAAATCAGAAATTTCCTGGTTTTTGAACAAGACTGTTAGCAAAAGCATTGGCATTGTTCTCTGGGTTCAACCTTGGTGAGCTGCAGTAGTCCATGCCCGCCCCCTTCCCCCCATGCCAGCTGTCTCTTGTCTTCCTAATGCCTTATGTGCTTCACAGTTCCTTCCTGGCTGTGTCTTCCTGCAATAGCACTGAAGTTCACCTGAGGTCTCTTCTACCTCTTTCTTGTTTAGAGATGTCACATGATTTTGGCACCCTCTCCCTTGATGAGGCTCCCCTGCAACTTATCTGATTTACTTTGATACACTTCCCCTTCCAAATTTCTTCTCCAGCATGGCACCCTATGGGTCAATAGACCTATAAAAATGGGCTTGTGGTTGCTTGGTTCCCCGTCCTTTGCTTGCTGTCCTCTGTGCCCTCCTTAAACAGAGCTGTTTGGTGTGTGCTGCTCTGTGAGCTCGTGGGTATGGTAACAAACCTTGCTACCTGCCCTGCACTCTCATATGCTGGTCTTCATCTCCGATGAAGATTATGCATCCTTCTTTAACATTGCTCCTTTAAACTCTTGGCATATCACTTCAGTTCTTCCTCCTGTGTATCTGTCTGCCACTGTGGCCTTCTGGGGTATTTTGCTATAGCCCCTATTTAGAGCTGTCCCTAAACCCTTTATCTGTTGCCACCTGACTTCTCCTTGTCTTTTCTAAACTACATGGCTGAAAAGCCTTGCTTTTGGTCTTCATATCTAACTCTGCATGGGGTTTAGCAATTCCAGTTCTTCCCCCAAATGTTCTTCTTCCCAAGAATTGATGTTTTCTTCTGATTCATCTTTCTTCTATTTGTAGGCATTTGGTCACCCCCAGCACCCTGAATTTGCAAACAGTTACCCCCCAGCCCAGCCCTGAGCCCTCCTAAACTGTATTTTTCCAGTTCCAAATGCAGGTTCTCGTGCTGGCTCCCACATTGTGACAGATGTTAGCTCCCAGCTGCCTTCAGCCCCATCCACTGCTGCATCAGCCCTGTTCACTTGACTATTTAATTTCTAAAATAAAGATTTCCCGTTTGTAATTAAGAATCTTTATCACTGTGTCCTTTTGTGTGTCCATTTGAATTATGGTGAAGTATCTTCAAGTTTGATCCAATCAAGGTTGCTTTTCATGGCCTGGTCTTCTGAGACACCTTTACTAATTAGAAAGTAGTCTGATTGCTTGTTGGCTCAGCGAGTGTTTAATGAAGGCATTCATCACTTCACACATCCAAGGTGCCTGCAGGACAGCAAAGCCTCCCACTGATACAGCCCAGCCTCTTTCTAGGAAATTAAAGTCTCTGGTAAGGATGGGCATTAACAACCACCTCCAGGTCCTTATGTCCCTCACAAGCCTTTAGAAAAGCCAGTTTTTCTTTCCTTTTCTCATTATTAACTCAATTTTTGTATCTTTTGTTTCTTTTTGTTATTATAATGTTTACACAAAATTCCTATAACATTTTATATCCTTCTTCCTTGGATAGCAACGTGTACTTCTGATCTGTTTCACTAATGATTAATGTTCTGCCACATCCACTATACCCATACTGTCATTTTTTTGCATAATGTATAAGTAACACAATTTCACTGCCAGAGCTCCTTGCCACAGTACACAAACATTTGTTCTTTCTTACTGAAAATGTCAAGGGATTATTAAACACAGTGCTTTTGGATTCTTCCTCACACCTCTGACAGCACTTTCATTTTCTGTCTCCTACTCACCAATATCTCACTATTATCTTTGTTTACCTGAGGCATTTCTTTTCTCTTGCTGTTCTGTCCCAGCTATGAAGATAATCAGCCTTTTTTCCTCTTTGGTCTTCTGTAGCAGGGTTGGAGGGGAAGCTTTCCTTCATTTGTTTCTAGGTGTGCTCACACTAACCTCGTTTGAGTGCAGTTCATTGCTGCACTGGTGTTTACCTTGATTTTAATCCACAATTAGATGTGTCACAAACTGCCTGCCCCCCAGCAGGACCTTGTGTGGAAGGGATTACCTTCCACAGATCTGTAGCATCAGCTTTCCATTTAATTTAACATTTAAATTGTATTAAATGGTAGCACACACTCAGTGGCACCCAGGGAGCACCTGGCCCAGTGTGGTTATGGTGCCCAAGAGCTGTGAGCTCCTGGTTAGCAAAGCCTGGCCCCTGCTCCATCACAGCAGAACTGGTCAGACTCTTCACCTCTGCCTTTTCACAACCCTGCTGCTGCAGCCATTGTTAGATTTCTCGTTCAGTACTGATTCCTGCCAGAGAGGTGGTTAAATTGGGGGTCCCAATGAGAACTGGGAAAACCCCAGAGAAGACTCCAAACAGCACCAGAGGGGCAGTCTGGTCTGCAAGAGAATAGTGTAGACTTCAATCCACAGCCCAAATAAGGAGGGCAGCTGCAAAAACCATGCAGAAAAACAACATTACAGCAGCATGAGACAGGTTCAGCTGAAGGAAGGAAATACTTGTGCTGCAATATGATTTTGACTTCATCTTCTCAGCAAAAAGAACTCAGAAATACTGAGAGCTGGACACCTAATTTTCCATCTTTTCAAGGAAACTAGACAGTCTTTTATAGAAGGCATATATTGTTTTGCAGCATTAACTGAGAAGTGTTAAGTGAAGGACCCTAGACAAAATGTGTCCCCTCTTCGCTGGAAATAAGAAAATACATACCAGTACAGTAATTTTACCACCTGCAGCCTGGTGAAAGAAGATGAAAATACTGAAGGATTGAAAAAATTGGGAGACAATCTCTTGTCAATTTGTATTGGTACACCTTGGAGTACCTGGCTTTATTCTGGGCTCCCAGGAAAAAATACCAAATACACCAAAAAAATAATTGCACCATATTTAGCAAGCTACAGCTAAGTTGGGAGGCAGATGAGCTTTCTGTAGGACAAACTTTACCTAGGGAATGTGGAGCTATGAGGAGGGCTTTCTGCATTTATTCAGTGTGAAATGTTGTGGGTGATACAATCTGTTTCTCCTCCTTTCTTGAAGATAACCAAGCAATGCATGTTGCAGCTCCAGTCCAGTGATGTAACTGCTCCTGGAAACCTCTTCTGTGAGGTCCACCTCCTTGTTTTGCAGTGCCTCTGGGAAGTCACAGTCTTGTCCCTTCCTCAAGTTGTTTATGGGTTTTGTTGACTGATTTCCTGGAGGGGTCCATGTACAGCACTGGCACCTTTCAGCAAGTAACTTTCCTCTGTCAGAGGAACAGCAGAAAATTACTCTTAATGTTCATTTTCCTGCAGCAGGGCAGAGACTGAGCTGCAACTCAAATTAGCTTTCTGTGGCTTGGCATCTTTTAAGAGTTACTAAAAATAAATTCTCCAAACCCCAAATTTCAGGCTTAGCAGGGAAAACAGCCTGTCCTGTGGAGGACAGCTCTGCCCTAGGGTCTGTCTTTACATTTCAAAATGCTCCACAGCCTCTATTAGACTTCTGCAAATTGGATGTAGCTGGAGAAGGTGCTTACATCTGCCAGGAATTGGGGTCAGTACCATTTCAGATGCTTTTTGTACCATTCCTCTGATCCCTCAGGCACTGTAAGCACACAGTGTTGCTTCAAATTTAACTCAGCCTTCAAGAGATTTCTGCAGGTGCTTTAGTCACTCTGCTGGGCACCTTGATGAGCTGAAGCAATGCCCTCCCAAGGCAGTTGAATGGGTTAAGGAGCCAGTTTTTCCCAGGACCTATCACCTATACCTCTCCTGGACTGTGATTGCCAGGCTGAGAGCAAGGGAGCTGCTGATAGACAAAAAATGGTCTCAGTGTCTCATGCTGCAATTCTGCCTGAAACATTACTGTGCATTTCCCACTAAACTGTGCTAAATCTTGCTGTGTAAGCCCTGGACTGCTCTACCACACCCCAATAATCCCAGGATCAGGCCTGCTCTGGGCAAGCATTCAGCAAAGCAAGAAGAGAGCCAAGTCCTTGGGGGAGAGGGAACCCTGCCACCCAATTCCCTCTTTATAGCTGTCAAAGGCACCTTCATGCTGAGCTCTTGGGTACCCAGGAGGTCAGGATCCTGCTGCACTACAAATGGAAGATGAGATTCTGTGTCCCCTCTAATCTTCTCCTTACCTTTCTGATCTGCAATGGTAATAGATCAGCTATTCCAAATATTCCATCTTTTTTATAGCTTTCCTTAGGATTAGGAAAAGCACAAAAAGAGACTATGAGTGAGGCTACAAACAGATGTAAGCAGGTGAAGTTTTTGTCTCTGAGAAAGGTCTGGGTTAGGTTAGGATTTACAGTTTTTCCTTCACATAGCTCTTATTCTTGTAGAGCTGTGGGACCCTGCATCCCTCTTGGTTGTTTCCCCCTGCTTAGATGTGCATTTCCTCTAGACACAAGGTGTGCTTTTGCCCAAACTGCAGAGTGGTGGTAACACAGGATCCCACTCACACACATTGTCAGTTCAAGGTGCTCAAATCAGGGTCCCCACTTTCTTCAGATGCAGGTCAGCAAGAGAGCATGGAGATGCTGGCAGCCCCTGTGAAGAGCTCTGAAGGAAAGCACGCAGAAAATAGATTTCAGTTACATCATGGTTGTTTCACAAATCAACCTTATTTAAAAATTACTCTTCTTTTTTTTTTCTTCCATTTTGTAGCTGTAAATGGTTCAGGCACAGGTCTGTGCCTGCACCTTTGATCTCCTAATAACAGCTTCATATCTTACTGTAAAATTTATGAAAATTAATTTCATGCTCAGGATGTTCATCCTGTGGAACAAGAGACAAGGCTAAAACATCTTTAACATTCCTCTGGCAGGGTACCTATATTAAAAAAATGATAAAGAAGTAGTCTGGGCTATAATTGAACTCAACAGCACTTTCTTTCCCAGAAATCAAGGCATTTCCATGTGTTCAGATCCCGTTCCCTCATTGGGGAAGATGCTTGGAGGTGGATCTATGAGCCCAAGGTCATTTAGGTGCCTATGAAAATCAGGCTCCTAAAAATGGGCATAAAAGCTTTGGATAGCTGTTCAGATGCTTGTTCCATCTGGAAGCTCTCAGCTGTTTATATTAGCTCTGTAATTTAGCATTTTGAGGCATTAACTTTCCACTGAAGCTGTTGTTTGAAAAGAGCAGATTTCATGTAGCTCATAAAGAATTTAGTGCAGTTGTATCCCATGCTGAGCAGACACTTAATCACCTATAGACTTCCTGTGCCAGAGCAGTCCTGTGGAGGCCGGCGGAGCTGCTTGCACAAGGAAAGTTAATTGCCCATTTGTTCTAGCATTTGCCAAACCAAGGCTTTGATGCTCAAGTGTTCCACTGTGCTTTCCTGCATCAGCAATAGCCCTGTAAAGTTTACGTGTGACAGCTTGCTAGTGGGGAAGCAGCTCACCCTTATAATTCATCTCATTTGAGCTATCGAGCAGTGGTTACAATAGCACGGGTTTTGGAATCAGTTTTACAGATCTTAAAGGTGTTTTAGGTCAAGTCTGGGGGTTTGTTTAAGTTATTTACCCCCTCTGTTGTGCTCCCACTGAGGCTGACCTGCTGGATAATGGCAGCAGAGGCAAATGTGACCCCTCTGATGTCCCCAGGTCTGTCCCTATGCCACCCTCCCTTAGACATTGCTTCCACCTCATTGCCAAGATTCTGCCCTTGTACACGCTCCAAAGGCCACTGCTTTTCCTCCCCTACAAGTGCAGCAGCTCCCAGGGCTGGGCAGAGGGATCTAGCTGAGCTTGGCAGCACTGCCCAGGAGGGAACAAGCCATGGCCATACAGCCAAGGCACCTGCAAACCCCACACCGAAATTTAAGGGGTCTGTTGAAAAGCTGATGGGAGGAGATACAGGACCCAGTCAAGCCAGAGGGGTGGGACACAACTTTGGCAATGATCTCATGTCTTTCAGGTGGGAAATGGGAGCATGTCAGCCCTCCCCCAGAGGGGAGCAGCTGTGAGCAGCACTCACTTAAAGGACTGGGACTGGCTGGCATTCAGGGCTTTTTGTGACATGGACACCACTGGCCAGGCACGGGCTGGGATCAGCTCTCCTGGTATGGGCAGCAGCAACCACACTGAACTGCAACAATTTTCCATTGTTGGGTACCTGCTCCATTTCTAGTGTGGATATTAGCCTGGAAACATGAACCTGGGAGTTTGGAGTGTGAACACAAGTGTTTATTTTCTGTGAAAATAAAGAACTCTGGAGTGCTCTAACAGCCCTATTGGCTCTGCCCCCAGTGCAGTGAAGCCATGGGTCCCCTTTCAGGCTAATGGTGCTGGGTTATTTCTAAATAATCTCATTTGCAGCTACGTGAACATAGAGCTTGAATCACATTTCTAGTGTAAATTGCAGTGTCGATGTAGATGTTTGGCCAAAAAAAGAATTGCCTCCATCACTCTCTGACTGCCTTTAAGTAGCACCTAAGCTTTTTGTAAGGGCTTGGTGGTTTTGGGTTGCATGTAAATGTCATTAACAACAAGCTCTCAGCCAAAAGAAATAACTTTTTCCCCCTCCTCGCTCACCCAAGGACTTGTAGGAGACCAGATGGCCCCAGTGTTTGGGAGCAGAGTTTGGCAAAGGAGACCTTTTCAAAAGCTGGACTTTGCTAAGATGAAATGTAGCTGTCGCTGCTGTCTTGCAGCCAACTCCTCTGCTTTTTTCTTCTTAAGTGCTGTGTTGCTTTGTGGACAGAAAAGATGCACAAACCTATGTATGAAAGGAGTGAAATAGCCCAGTCTAAAGAACATGCTGAATTTTCAGTGCCCCGGGGCTATTGATTTGGGGTTTTTTAAAGTAAATCTCAGTGCTACTTGCTGCAATGTTATGTTCTCATTTCTAAATCTGTAGGCGTGGGAGGCAGCGAGCTGCTCTCTGAAATCTTGCAATAAAACCTTGGTATGAGGAGGAGGGAATTTATACTGTGGAAAATGCCCAAGATTTGCTGTGAGAAATGTATAGTGCTGATCTTCAGCTGAGAAATGTCGTCTGCTCGTCCCAAATCCAGGGCAGGGTTATTTGAAGGTTACATGATCCTCAGCAAGCCATGATTGTGGGGCTGCCAGGCTGCTCTGGGTGTGCTTGTCCCTGCACCTCTGCACGGATGAGAGCTGGCAGGGCAAGGAAGGAGCTGTGCACCTGGCAGGAGCCCACCCTGTCACATCTTTATGCATGGGTGCTGTTCACATCCCCTGTCAGGAGCAGCAGGAGAGCTGGCTGGGATGGGTTTATGGGAGAAGTGGGTGCAGAGGCAGCTGCATGGCAGAGAAGACTTTTCCCTGTTTTGGGTGACCATTGCTGCTCAAGGAGCTCAGCTGTGAGCCCAGGGGGAAATAAGGTGTCAGCAGCTCCCCAGAGGTCGCTGCAGCTTGGAATTCAGGTGTTAGCAGCTTCCCAGAGCTCACTGCAGCTTGGAATTCAGGTGTTAGCACCTTCCCAGAGGTCGCTGCAGGACTCCTGAGCTTGTGCAGGCATTGCAACAGGAGACCTCAGGGATGCAGAGCAAACAGAGGGAGCAGAAGTTTTTGGCTGTGGTGCCAATGAGGGTGCTTTTAAGTAAAACTAGAGGTTCAGAATCTGTGTGTGCTGGTGGGCAGTGTGGGAGCCACACAGGCAGCAAGAAACCCAGGGCTGTTCATTGGCAGTTCCAAGAACATGTTGGATCTGGAAACCCAGAAGTTGTTTGTGGCTTGGAAGTCGGGTTCTGGTCGAGATGCTGAGCAGGATCATAAATCAGAGCAGCCAGTAAAAGAAGGGAGAGGTTGAAAAAGTCAAAACAGCTTACAGAGATCTGGACATGCAAAAACAAATAGAAATGTTTCAAGTATGCCAAAACCAAGAAACTTGAGAATGTGTCAGCAGAGCTGCCAGCTTACAAGGGACAAGTGAGGAAGCTGAAACTGTGATCCAGGAACACTGGGACTTCTGAGCAGGAGTCAACATCATTGCAGCTGAAGGTCCTGGACTCACTCTGTTTATTTAAGGTAACATAGAGAAGATGCTGTTAAGGGGAAGACTTGGAGAAGAATTTCAGGTGCAAGCTGATGGGTTGAAAAGTATTCAGTGTCTGCATCCAGATGGTTCACCCAAGAGTTCTGCAGGAGCTGGGCTGAAAGCTGCAAACAAACATTCATGTTTCTGCATAAAAACCAGCTGCTGTTTCAAGGAGATTGAGGCTTTGCCCATATTTTATGAAAAACCTCAGTATTGGTCTACACAGTGATGGATAGAAAGATGAGGGGGAGCTGTTCCTGGCAATTTAATAAGAAAGATAATTAGCAATAGAATAAGAAACACCAGGAGGATATGGGAAATCAGTAGAGCCAAGGACACATTCACATTTCTGTGTTGGAGAACATTGTCTCATTGCTCTGCTAAGAGTTTCATGTCAATGCAGCTGAGGGTAAGGAAGAGATGGTGTAATGTACACTTCATTCCTGCACAGGAGGCTTTCAAAGAGCTGAACAGAGTGACTCGCAGCCTGGGTAAAGAGGGAAAGTGGCCCCCAAGAGGAGCTTACATGTACAAACCAGTCTGGACAGGGCTGTCCTGTTAGGCTGGGCTGCATGTCCAGCCCTTCTCCTTGGGCTAGCACCCGTGGGTGGGTTTGGGTGACAGTGTCTGCTGTGATCTGTGCCTCCCACCAAACCCTGCCCACCTGCCTGCATCCCTGGGCATCCCTCTCAGGATCACCAGGCCAGGTGTCTCAGTGCCACTCTGCTTTTCCCCTGCAGGGAAGTCCCACCTGGCCATCGTGCAGCGGGTGAACAACGAAGGGGAAGGAGACCCGTTCTACGAGGTGATGGGCATTGTCACCCTGGAGGATGTCATCGAGGAGATCATCAAGTCCGAGATCCTGGATGAGACAGATCTCTACAGTTAGTGTCCCAGAGCAGCTACTGCGGTTGCAGGAGCCAGGGTGGGAGCCTGCACAGACACACAGACGTGGGTAGGAAACACGCCAGAGCAAATTGTGGTTCTTCCCCAGAGTAATTTGCTAGTGATGGGAAAGACAAGAATGATGGAGAGATGCTGGTCAAGGGTCTCTATCTTGGATGCTCAAAATAGAGAAGTACCAGCATCAGCAGTGGGTGGCTGGGCAGGGCCTGACCTAGGAACATCTGTGCTGGGCATGAAATGGGTGGTTCCCAAGCTCATTTGCATCTCTGGGTGATGCATCCAGCCTGGAGAGCCCAGGTTTACAGTCATGTGTGATTTACAGTCCTGCTCCCTGCCCTGGGAGCTGCTCCCAAGGCTGCATGCACAGCAGGTTTTATGCACCCCACTGCTCCATCTGCTGCTCCTCAGCAGCCCTGCCATAGGGTGCAGCCAGACATGCCTGTCCCTGTGTGTGTGCATGTGCCATGGGGCCCTGCAGCTGCAGCAGCTTTGTCAGTGCCTTCTCTGCTCTGCTCTGCTCTGCCTGCAGCTGACAACCGGAAGAAGGAGCGGGTTCCCCACCGGGGACGCAAGCCCCAGGATTTCTCCATCTTCAGGCTCTCAGAGAGTGAGATGAAGGTGAAGATCTCCCCACAGCTCCTCCTGGCCACCCATCGGTTCATGGCAACAGGTACACTTGCCCTTGTGCAGGCCCTGCAGCACCAGCCCCACAGGGCATCCCTAAGCCATCCCTGGGTCAGACTCCCCCCCACTGAGCAATTTCCACCCACTGGACCTACAGCCTGGACATTCCACTGCCCCACCAGTGGGGTCTGCATTTGTCTTCCCTCTTGGCAGTGGGTGCTTAGGCTGCAGGAGCAGGGCTGTGCAGCTCAGAGATGAGGGTTCTGGCAGTCCTGGGCCTGTTGAGCACAGCATGTGTGTGTTGCCTCCCCTCTAGAAGTGGAGCCTTTCAAGTCCCCCTACCTCTCTGAGAAGATCCTGCTGCGGCTCCTGAAACACCCCAATGTCATCCAGGAGCTCAAGTTCGACCGGAAGAACAAGAAGGCAGCAGAGCATTACCTCTACCAGCGCAACCGCCCTGTCGACTACTTCGTGCTCATCCTGCAGGTGCTGGGGCAGCAGCGAGCAGAGCGGGGCAGGCCTGGCCCTGCTTTCTCCTTGCCACCGTGTTCTGGGCTGCTTCTAATAGCAAAGATGCCCGTCCTCTTGTGTGGGACAGCAGCCCTGGGTGGGTCAGGAGCACGGGGAACTTGTCTGAGAGGGTTTTCCTCCTCCTTCCAGGGGAAGGTGCAGGTGGAGGTCGGCAAGGAAGGACTGCGCTTTGAGAACGGGGCCTTCACCTACTATGGTGTCCCTGCCATCATGGCTGTTGTCTCCTCAGGTGAGGCCTCTGTGGGCTCCCTCTGGCCCTGCCTTTGCCTCAGCAGCGTCCATGGAGGCTGAACCAGCTGGTGCCAGGAGAAGGGGCTGGCCATGGGGTGGGGTGGCCCTGCTTTGGGGTGTGGGGCAGGAGCCCTTCCTCTGCTGTTCCCACACCTCCAACTGTTGTTTCAGAAAATGATGTGCGAAAAATGGGAAGCCTGGCAGGATCCTCCTTCCTACGTAAGTATTTTGGGACAGGCTGAGGCCCTAAAACCTCTCTGCAGCGCTGGCTGGCTGGAGGGGCTATGGCTTTTCTCCCCATGCAAAACAGCTCAGACTGTGCTGAGGTAGACAGAGAAACAACATGCTGAGGGGCTGATGCAGCAAAGACCCCACAGAGTGACTTGGAGGTCCCTTTGAGATCCCTTTGATGTCCTTTTGAAGTTTCTACCACATGCTGGCTCTCTGCTGGTGGGTCCCAGCATGGCTGGTGCTGCAAGGGGCAGTGCCCACAGGTGGGTGTTATATTCATTCTAGGTCTCAGCATAACACCTTTAGACCCATTTGCCTTCCTGAGGCTCTCAGGGCACAACCTGAACACGGGGCCCACATTGGACTGCTTGGGAATTGCAGAGATGGGCTGATTTACCTGTGAGCTATTTGCATGTGATGATGGTGGGAAATTAGCCGAATGCCAATAAATTCCCTGCCTGCAGAGTTGGGTTAAGAAGCAGATCCCCTGCTTGCAGGAGTTGAGAGGGAGCTCTGACTAGGGGAGATTGAGAGGTACCCCCTTCTTTGCTATAACCCTACAAAGGTTTGGTCCCGTGAGGCTCAGGAGCAGGTTGAGGTGCTGCTCACTCCCTGTCCATCACATCCCTCATCAAACCCCAGATATTGCAATCAGATCTGCAGTGCTGATGGTGAGCTGAGATGCTCTACCTGCCTAATCAAAACAGGCACCTACTAAATGCAGTCTTTAGGGAGATGTAAAGAGGAATGCCATCAAGAGAACAGGGGGAGTCTCTTGGGGCAGGTGGCTCACTCTGGTGGGTCCCAGTCTTTCTGCAGCTCTAGAGTTCACCTATTTCCTGCTGCTTGCTCTGCTCCTGCAAAAGGCTGGCTCTGGACTGATGGATTAACCCCCCAGTGCACATTCCTGCTTCGCCCTGTGTCCAGGTTTGGACAGAGGAAACAGTGAAATGGCCACTTTCTGCCAGAGTGCTGCTGGATGTCCCAGTGTCCTGTGTTCTCGGTGAGAGTCCTCCCGGGCGCAGTGGGGCTCAGGCAGTGAGCGCTGCCTTGGGCCAGCAGGGCAGCAGTGGGTGATGTGTCAGAGCAGCCGAGCATGTCTGCAGTGCCGCCTGCTGGGACGGTGCTGCTCGGGGCTCCTTGGCGCCCCGTGCTCCCCATGACACTGCCGGGAGGTGTTTTCTGCCGTGCAGCCATTCCTGCCTGCGGGGGACAGAGCTGCGGCACACCCCTGGCCAGCAAGGAGGCAGGCTGGGAGGTAACAGGGCATCTCCTTTTTGGGGGTGGCTGGCATCCTCTTTTCTCCTTGAAGGAAGGGACTGTGAGTAGAGTATCACAGCTGAGAATTCAGACAGCAACCTGAAGGATTTAACGAGTTGTTATCAATTAACTGTTATTATGCAATTGTTTTATCTGCAGATGATCTTTGGCATTAGTGCTGTGTGGGAGGGTCAGGCAGTGGGAGTACGGAGTCAATGCTAGTGGTTATCAAATCATTCTTTGCTCCCATCAGGACAAGGTCATTCCAGCAGTGCTTCTTGCTGATGTCTTTTTTATTTGCAGAACGTTTTGATTCAGGGGAGGACATGGAACAGGAATTCCTGGGAGAGCAGCAGGGAGATTAGAAAAGGGGACTGCAGGGCAAATTTCCTGGGGGTTTTACATTTGAAGCAATTTTTAAACATTAACCACACAGGCATCAGATAGTTCCTAGAGTGCTGCAGCCGTGCTTTGGAGGCAGGGCAGGAGGGCTGGCAGCTGGGGCATCATGACAATGGCTGGAGTAGGGGCTGGCAGCCAGCAGGCTCACATCTCCCTCTGTTTTCGAGGTGGGCAATGGCAGTGGTGAAAGCAGAGACTGGCAAGTGTTGAGGAGTGCGTCACTTACCCTGTGTGTTGGTGTCTCTGTGCTTCCCCATCCCCTGTGGCATGGCCCAGGAACGCTGTCCCGGGCAGCAGTCACCAGCAGGGGAAATGGCCTGCCCTAGAAATTGTCATTGCTGCTGTAACCCATGGCAATAAAACATGGAAAGTGAGTGTCTATGATTTACCTTCTCTGTGGCAATGGGTCAGGCAGCCCCAGGTGCAGAGTCCTGGCTTCTTGCAGCTCCTGCAAGGATCAGCCCCAGTGGGTGGCTCTTCCTGGCATCACCTAAAGGCTGTTGAGACCCAGGACTTTTCAAGGAACTGCAGGCAGCCTGACATGAATCCCTTTGCTCTGCATCACTTTGAAGAGCTTCTGTCAGCCCCGGCCTGCAGCTGTGGGGCTGGGGCAGTGACTTGTGCAGAGATACTCCTTCTCTGTCATGTGCCTGCACACACAAGCGCAGTGATTTAGCTTCCACCCATCTCCCAGGTGGCATAAGCAGACCACAAAGTCCCCTGTCCTGGTAATGGCTGGTAAAGGGCTAGAGCCAAGTGCCAGCACTTAGCTCATGGGGGAAAGATGCTTTCTACCCATGCCAAGGTTCCACGAGTTGTGTGGCTCTGCAGACAGGCCTGGCAGGAGCAGATCTCCTCTGCCAGCCTCACCTCCCCTTACCTGATCACAGAGCAACCTGCTGATAAACAACTTCCAAGACTGTGTTCCTGCCCGTGGCCCTGTTCCTCTCTCCAGAGCAGAAGCAGCAGGCTGTAAAAGGGGTGGGAAGGGATGCTGGAGACAGCAATGGGTGCTCAGCCCAGGACTACTGGCACATGATTCTTATTCTTCTTCTTCCTCTTGGTCTGTATCCCACCCTCACCTCCATCCCCCACCTTTCCTCTGGGTCCCCTCCTTCCCTCTCCCTCTGTGTCTCTGCAGTGCCTGTCTCAGTGTCCCGTACTTTCGCCTTCAGCAGAGGGGACTCCCTGGCTGGCTCTCCAGGTAACTGGGCATGGCTTTGGCCAGGGGCCTCTGCATGTGACAGGCTCCTTCCAGCACCTGTCCACAGTGCCCCAGCCCCCTCCTCCCTGCATGCTGGGCAGTACCCATGGCACCCCTGGGCAACCCTCACTGGTTGGTGACACACTGGGGCCAGCAGTCCTGCCACAGCCTCCCCAATATGATACAAATCCCTGGAAGAATGGGATGGGGACAAGGGGAAGCCATGGGCTTGGGCTCTCTTTGGTGTGCACTTCCTGTAATTTCCTGCACTTAGCTCTTGGGGTTTTGGCTTGCTGCTTTTGGTGACAGTGACCTGCAGCCCTGCATGCCTGCTGCCCTGCCCCCCTGGCTTTCTGCTGATCCGGGTAATAAAAAGCATTCTAGCAGCAGAGCAAAGTCAGCACGACGTCACCTATGCAAGGAACAAGCTGCCTTTGTTCCCTAATAAATCACTGAATAGACAAAATCCATCATGCCGTGTGTCAGAGGCCATGCTGTGTATCAGAGGCCATCAGTCAATGTGAGTGACAGACCAGCTTGCCATGGCAGCCTCTCCTCCTGATCTGTCATAGTTGGGGTGAACAGGAGCATGCCCTTGAGACAGGTTAAGCAAATACTCACAGCCTGCCAGCTGCAACCAGGAGAAGTTGTGCCAAATGTGGTGCAGAAGACCAGCAATAACAGGAGGGCTGTCAGCAACAGGCAGGCAGCAGCCCTAACCTCTGCTGCTGCTGGCCCCGGCTCAGAGTCCTGCCCAGTGCCTCTGGTTTGTGTGGGGCTGGCATGGCACTGCACACACCAGCCTGCAGTGAGCAGGGCAGGCTGCAGGGCCCCTGCCAGCCCTGTGTCCTGGGGAACAGCCCCTGGAGGTGACTGCACCAGCACTGGGAAGCCAAGCAGCAGCACGTGTGAGTGTGTGCCTGTCCCTGCTGTCCTCTCCTGCAGTGAACAGGTCACCGTCGCGCTGCAGTGGCCTCAACCGCTCAGAGTCCCCCAACCGGGAGGACTATGGAGGGAGCAGCACACAGCTCCACAGCAGCAGCAACAACATCTACACGCCCGACTACTCTGTGCACATCCTCTGCGACGTGCAGTTCGTCAAGGTACGGCCAGGGCTGGCAGGGACTGTCCCACCCTGCCCACCCCTGTCCAGGTGCCCTCATGCCCCACTGTGCCCCAGGAGCCTGGTGGGTGCTGAGGAGTCTTGCACTTCCTCCTGCTGGAGGTTTGGAGCCACCAAGTCTCCGAGAGGTGCTGGTGGGCCCGGTGCCCACTGAGCTGGGTGCACGTGTGTGTGCCAGGTGACCCGGCAGCAGTACCACAACGCGCTGGTGGCCAGCCGCATGGACAGCTCGCCGCAGTCCCCGGACATGGAGGCCTTCGACAGGGACTCAACCAAGGCCTCGACTGCACGGGGAACCCCACAGACACCTAAGGAGGACCCTGCCACCCTCCTGAATGAGAGGAACAGCATCATGTGTGAGTCACCCAACAGCATTCCTTCCCTGCCACAGGCCAGCACTGCATGTCCCCTGGGGGGGACTGTGCTGGGACCCTCTGGCACAATGCACACACCACCCCTGGGATGCAGCTGCACAAGGAGTGGGGCTCGCATACAGTGCAGGCATTTGCACACACACACACACCTGTGGATGTCTGCACGTCGACACAGCTGCTAGTGTGCAGCATGTAATTCCCCATTGCCTTGTGCTCGTGTCCGGGGGCTCCAAGCAGTTGGACCTGCTGCCATGGCTGGCATGCTGCTGCGTCCTGCCCCAGGCCACAGCAGCTCCGTGCCTGTGTCCCTGCAGGCAGCCGCTCGGAGGGGCTGCGCAGTCCCAGCGAGTCGGTGTTCCTGCGCATGGAGGGCATCCCCTTCATCCAGGAGGAGCTGGCTGACAACGAGGAGAACAGCAAGCGGCAGAGTGAGTCTGGCGGGGGGCACACACACCTGAGCCCGGGGCTGGCGAGGCCACAGTGCCCTGAGGTGCTGCAGCCGTGCTGGGCTTTTGCAGACAGTGAGTGCTGCGGGACCGTCCTGGAAGCAGAGTCCCCAGGGCGAGAGGCCGGGACCAGCTCATCGCCGAGCAGCTCTGAGGAGGCGCTGGGCAAGAGGCTGCTGAGATCCCTCAGTGAGTGACTGACCCAGGCACGGCACACCCAGGGGATGGCTCTGCCTCAACACCCCATTGCCTGTGTCAGCTGTTCCCATCTTGGGGACGCCCTGCAGGGGGATGTTGTGGAACAGGGGACAACCTAGCTCCCTGTCAGTACCTCGGCAGAAGGCAAAATGGCACCTAGGACTAGCTCAGGCAGAGCCAGCCACTAGGTCCTGGCCCAGCCCTATGCACCCCTGCCCTGAGCACCATTGCTGCTGCAGGTGGGCGCAAGCAGCGGACATCGTCAGAAGGTGAGAAGTCTCCAGAGGAAAGCTCCAATCTCGCCCCATTGATCACCTGAGCAGTAGCGTGGCCAGAGCACAGTGCTGGAGGCCCGTGCAGACTGGAGGTAAGATCCTGCCTCTTGGTGCAACATTCCTTCCCCAGAAATGAGAGGTCACTCAGTTTAAATGGTGTAAAATAAGTTTCACACAGCAAAGCCAAATGGGGTGGTCTGGAGCCCATGGAGGTGCGTGTGTTGATGGCGGCTGGAGCAGGATCAAGGGATATGGAGCAGGATCTGCTCTCAACAGCAGACTGGATGTCAGAGACGAGTGAGAGCTTGGCTCATATTTTCACTGTCGGCACCAGCATACACCTGAGCTTGGCTAGGAAAGGGGCTACAGGCCTGAGCAGCAGCAGTCAGAGAGGGCAGGCTCTGGCCACCTGCACCAGACTGTGCTTGTGTCTTGCAGGTCTGCAGCATGGGGTCTCCTGCCGAGGCTCACGTCCAACAGCAGGAGGTCTGCACTCGCTCGCTGCCTGTCCGCCCTCTCGTGCCGCCCCTCCCTGCAGGATCTGTGCAGAGCCTCATCCCCAGGCGAGAAAGGATGGACCCCACAGGGCTGAACCACGCAGGCAGCCTGCACCAGCTAGCTGGAGTCCAAGGGCCCTTGCCCTTGCGAGCCGCTCCCTGGTAGCATCTGGTGTCAAGGAAGAGGTGGAAAAAGGAAAGGTGAAAAAGTGTCTGTGACGGCATCCCTGCAAGCAGCGCAGGGAGGGGCAGCCCAAGCCAGAACTGCCCTTTAACATCACTTACCATCCCCATCCCAGCGAGGCCCGGAGCCCTGCAGTGCCGGTGCTGCAAGATGTCGTCTCCAGCAAGAGGAGAATGTGCTCTTTGGGGGTGCCACAGCAGCTAAGGGCCTCAGCACACATTGGTGCCGTGCCTGGTGACACGCCCGCTTGCAGCGCCTCGCTCATGCTGGCCATGGACATGGCCCAGCCCTCCCGAAGCCCTGCCAGGCCCAGGGCAAGGAGCCCCGCTCACCCCCAGTGCAGCCCCCTCGCTGGGGAGGGGGCTCTCCATGCTGCATTGGACCATCCTCCTCTCCACACACGCCTGCTGCTGTGAGGGAGGCTCGCACCAAGACCTGGGGGTGGGACAGACCAGTCAGTAGTTTTTGTAGAGGCTCAACGCAACGGGAATATCAACATTAAAAGTGATTTTTCCCTGAGTGATGCCCTCTCTGTGTCCATGGGTGAGGGAAAGATGCTCACCCCTCCCAGCAGGCCAGGCTGCCTAGGGCCACAGGTGCCAGGAGTAACAGCACTCAGCCTCACTGAAGGGACCAAGAGAACGGGTCAGCACATGCTGCCTGATTTCTTGGTCTGAAGGTGGGCTGTCACTCCTGCATCCAGGAGAACACTTGGCAAGCAGGGAGATAAGCCCAGCAGGGCAGACAAGGACTGGGGAAAACCAGGAGTTAATATGACGCCATTGCAAACACAATAGTGGGATACACGTGCTGGAGTACAGCCTGACAGATAACAACAGAAATCTCATAGTCCACCCATGCTGATAAAACTTCAGCTGGAATAACTGCAGCCCTGTCTGGGCACTGCCCTTCTGAGGAAACACACAGCAATTGAAAAGTGGACAGAGGAAAGCAAGGGCTGCAAAACAACCTACCCCAAAGGCTGAAGGAAATAGAGTCACTTAATCTTTACTGGTGAAGGATGTGAAAGGGAGAGAGGAAGTTTTCAAATACAAAAAAAGCTGTTGTACAGAGGAAAGGAATAATCTGTTCTCTGTTGCCATGGTAAATGGGATAATTGGTAATGAGCTTACACCACAGAAAAGGAGAAATTTAGGTCACTTGCTAGGAAAAAACAAGGTTGGTAAGACTAGCAAAACACCAATATAGATCACATGGGGTGGGCCAGCCTTCACACCAGGAGGGTCTGTAAGGGCAGAAGTGTAAGCAAGTATGATAAATAAATAAATTATCACCTCCTGAGATGACCCCTAGAAGTCATCTTTTAACCACCTCCTCACCATCCCTGCTGTGAATGGACACCAAGAGGAAAAGAAGATGCTCACCTGCAGAGAGGAGGGAAGGCTGCCTCTGTCTCACTCTCTTATATGATATGAATACTAACTGATAAAGAACAAACAAGAAACCCCATGCACTCTGTGCAAACACAACAAAGCAATGAGGCACCATTTTTGCCTTCTCTGTCTAAGCTGCAGCACAAGCAAATCCATCAGGGTAACAGCAACTACTGCTACCTGACACAAGGAAAGGAGCTGTCCCCTTTCTTCACAAGATCCTGTCAGGAGGCCGCTCTCTCAGCTCACAAATAGATCTGCAGTGACTGCAGAGAGCAGAAACAGATGGTCCCAGCTCTTTTTCAGTGCCAGAAACACAGGCTGCTGCTGGCAGGCCCCGCTGAAGCAAGTAGTAGATGGGGGTTCACTAGGAGCCTGCTAAAAAGGATGAACACAAGAGATCTGCTTTTGACACCTGAGGGGCAGCCCAGGAGCCCTGGTTCAGGGAGGGATGGACAAATGGAAACACTTGGCCATCCAGAAAGCAACCACAGACAGACAGACAGGCAGGATGAGCTGGGCAGCACAGGGCAGTGGGGCAGAAAGAACACAAGATGAACACAGGAGGAACTGGTTGGCTTCATGCAGTCACAGGGAGCTCTCAACAACACTCTCTCAGTAAGAATCCCCTTTTATTAGTGGCTGTGATCATCAGAGGTGTAACATACGCTGAGAGAGAGAGACAGCTTGAAACAAACTGAGTAAATGGACAAACCAGGATGTTGAGGTTTTAACCTCGGCCTCGGAGAAGTTCATGTGGTTTGAAGGCATGACATCACACACGGCAGGGGTAGCATTCAGAGACAAAGGTTTAATTTCATGTCAGCAACACAAAGAAGCAATTATCACAATTACAAATATTTGCTCGTATAAGGCTCAGAAATTAGGAAGGGGTGGGACGGGTGGAGAGAAGCTAGCAACAGCTTTACCCCTCCCCAAAATACTACTGAGTGATATTAGTTCACAAGCCTGTGAGATCCCAACCTCTGTGCTGTTATCACACAGTGCATTGCACTGGCACCGGACTTTGCCATGATCAAAATGATCAGTTACGTGGAGTTGATTTGGACGTGATAAAGATGCAGCTCTGAGGGCCTGGAGACCAGGCTGCTGTTGTGAAACAAGAGCCAAAGTGGCTTATGCTGCCCCCACCTCCTGGGGGCACTGGCTTACCATATTGCAAGGACCACTTAAAAAATGTCAGAAGACGATTATCCCTGATTGAGCTACTGCTCCCATCTTTATTAAACCCCAAGAGGTGTGGGAAAAGGCAAGCCATGAGCAGAGAAAGACATGGACTACACACTATAGCTTTGGTGACTTCATGTAAGTTTGGTTGTTCATGTGCTTCATTGGATTTTTGTGACAGCTTCATGGATGGACTTAGCCACATAGTCCAGGTTCTTGGTAGTCAGACCACACATGTTGATGCGCCCACTAGCCATCAGGTAGATGTGTTTTTCCTTGACCATGTACTCCACCTGCTTAGCTGGGGAAACAATTGGACATCAGGTCAGAGCAGCGACCCACAGCTCAGAAAAGCCCAAAGAACTAGTCAGGGATGCTTGAATCTTTCACAACAAGCAGAAATGTTCAAGCACTGGCCACTAAAATACTGTCTGGTGCTTCATCCCTCCCCAGCCACAGACACAGTGATACCAAAACTCCAGTGAGAGTGAGAGATTCCTGCTTGGACTGCTTCAGCCCAGTTCACCCAACCCTCCCTTCACCAGCCCACTGGATACTCACGGTTCAGGCCAGTGAAGCTGAACATGCCAATCTGCTCTGTGATGTGGTTCCAGGTGCCTGGGGTCCCGAGGGCCTCCAGCCGAGAGCGGAGCTCTGAGCGCATCAGCAGGACCCGATCTGCCATTGTCTTCACATTGCCCTTCCTGCAGCAGGCACGAAGCACAGCGTGAGGGTGGGCACCCGTCTGGTTTGAAGCCATCTGGCCAAGCCTGACACTCAGGGAGACAGCTTCCCTCCCTTGCCCTCTCCCACCGGCCCTGGCAACACGTACCACTCATCAAAGAGCTGCGGGGAAGCGAGTGTAGTGGCCACGATGCGCGCTCCCTGCGAGGGAGGGTTGGACCAAGTGGTGCGCACAATCTTCTCCATCTGGGACAGCACACGCTGCACGTTGTCTGCATCCTTCCCCACCACCGTCAGGTTCCCCACCCGCTCATCTGTGGAGAAGCCAAGAGATGTGAGCCATTGGTTCCACACGTCATGGCAAAGCAGAGAATTCCCCACCCCTCAGCATGCCAGCCCCATCTGCCTGGGTATGATGCTACTGGGCCAGCTTACTGCCAGACACTCACTGTAGAGCCCAAAGTTCTTGGAAAACGACTGTGCACAGAAGAGCTCAAAGCCCTCGGAGACAAAGTATCGCACAGCCCAGGCATCCTTGTCCAGGCTGCCAGAGGCAAACCCTTGGTACGCTGAGTCGAAGAATGGAAACAGGCTCCGGCGCTGCAAGGAGGAACAGTGTTAGAGGGAAATCCCCTCCCCACAAGCTCTTTTACCCCCCACAGTACTCATAGGAGGGAAAAATGACCACTGAGTTCCTGTGGGAATTCAAAGGAAACATGGTCCAGCAACACCAGACTGAAATACTTTCTTTCTACTGGGGGGAAAGAACGGAAAGACTAAAGTGGTCAATAAAAGTCAATGCAGGAGAAAACTGCATTTGAGGACATAAGAAGTGCACCACTTTATATGCTACTATCCAGCATCTGCCAGCAAATAATCCTTCCAGCAGGAGACATCTCACTACAGCCCATTCCAGAGTGTGAAAACAAGAACTTGGAGGCACAAGAACTGCAGTGCATCTCTCCTCTGAGCACAGATAACCAGCATTCCGTTGTCCACCTCTCCCTTCAACACCTGCCTTGGGGGACTCTTTCAGATTCTGCTACATCTCATGCCATTCCCTCAAAGCCCATTTCAGATGCAAATGCTCTGGCTGGCTTGAGAGCTATTTGCCCCCTCAGCATTGCTTTAGCCCCAGCAGCAGCCCATACCTTCATGACAGCAGCAATCTGCTTCCACTGCTCGGGAGTAGGGTCTGTGCCTGTTGGGTTGTGCGCACAGGCATGAAGGATGAAAATGGAGAACTCTGGAGCTTGCTGAGGAGAGAACACATCTTGGTCATACACTCACATGGACAGAACTGGCCACCCACAGCACAGGGAGAGGCCTGGAGCTGCTCTGGGCAACAACAGCCTCTTTTGCAGTGATCCACTTCCTAGCCCAGTACACCACAGCCTAGCCAGCTGCAGATGCTGACAGTACGGCAGCAAGCTCAGCCCATCCCATGCCAGTTTTACTGACCTCCATGTCATTCAGCAGCCCCTGGAGATCCAGACCCCTCTTGGCAGCATCCCAGTAGTGGTAGGTTCTAATATCTTTGAAGCCAGCTTCCATAAACACAGAATTGTGGTTCTCTGAGGAAAGAAATAACTTCTCAGAAAAGCACATCCTATCTCCAGCAAGCTTCCTTCTCCGGCCCCAGCACCTCCCTTTACACACACGACAAGGCTGCTCCCTCACTGCCGCGGCCCCTGCAAAGAGCAGGGCTGTGCCTCCCTCGCTCGCTGACCCTCAGGGCTCCCTGGGAGCAGCACTCACCCCAGGTTGGAGTGGAGACGTAGACGGGGGTGGCTGTGTTGTTGTTGCCGTTGTACCAGCGCCTCAGGAAGTCGGCACCGATCCGCAGGGCGCCTGTCCCACCCAGGCACTGAACGCTGCCCACCTGCAACACAGACACTTGCCAGCACTGCCACCCAGCCTAGCACCGCCAGCAGGGCATGGAAAGAGAGCACAGCATTGCAACAGTAAGACAGGATCCCAAATGTGCCCCCTGGGGTCAGCTCAGTCAGAATGCCATCCCTTTCCAGTGGTCTTCAACCTCTTTCAGTGCTCAGGCCCATCCTGACAACTTCTACCATTATAAATAGACTCCGGCCATTCCTGTTACATTCTGGCACAGAGCAGATTCTCAGCTAGTAGTTTATTTCAGGAAAGGTGGTGTATTATCTGACTTGGGTTTCCTGTGGGGAAGCTATTAAAAGATGAAGGAAAACACAGATTCCAATCACAGGCCACATTCAGCCTTTCCCCAAAACCACAACTACCTGCACAAACAGTTTCAATTGCATGAGTTCATCAAGTAAGCTACAATCAAGAAAGACCATGTCTGAGAAACCCCCAAATCCTGTCAAAATATAGGACCTCTACACATTTGTGCCCTTCTACTTAGTCTGCTGTAGAGACACCCCAGGGACCCCAGTGCTCCGTGTCCGCCACATACCCGCTTCTCCTTGATGGCAGGGCTGTCATCCCCCAGGGCGATGCGGGAGGCGTTGGCCCGGAACTCGGGCAGGCCCAGGATGGGCAGATACTCGTGGTTCAAGCTGTTGTCGTTGGCGATTATCTGCTCCACCTTCTTCACCACCGGCAGGACCCATGGCTGCCCCTCGTCCGTGCGGTAGGCTGCGGGAAAGAGAGAGCCGTCCTTACTGCACCGGGGGGACGCTGCCCTGCCCGGGACACCGAGGACGGCGGCCCGGCCGGCTCCGCGACCTTGACGCCCTCTGGACCTCGCTGCCCGCCAACCACCCCGCGCCCGGCCGCGGCCCGGTGACCTTTGGGGCCCGGGGCCCGCCGCCGCCCGCCCGCTGCAGCAGGGGCGGAAGCCGCCACAAAGGCACCGACCGGCCCCAGCCACGGGGAATGGCCCCGCCGAGCGGGACGGGGCCACGGACTCACCGCCCACGCCGAGGTTGACCTTCCGCGAGTCGCTGTCCTCCCGGAAATCCGCCGTGAGCTTGAAGACGGCAACAGGCGGGGAGTGGGGGACGGCGGCGAAGATGGAGGCGGCCATGGCGGCGCAGCCACTGCGTACCGGTCCGCTCCGGTTCGGTACGGGCGGCGCGCGGCGCTGGAGGAGACGCTCACCTTCACCGGCGGGGCGGGGCCGCCGCCGGCCGCGACCAATCCGCGCGCCGCGCCCGACCCCGCCCCCGCCGCCCGCCAACGGGTGCCCACCGTGCCCCCGGCGCCGCCGGGCGGCCAATGGCGGCGGGGAGCGCGCCCGGTGACGCAGGGACGCAGGCACCGCCCATGGCCGGTCGTGCCCCCAGGCCGCCGCTCCGCTCTGCCGGGGGCCAGGCCCGGCTGCGGCCGGGCGTGCAGAGCCGCCACCGGCATGTGGCGCCCGGTGCTGGGGGACTCCCACAGCTGCAGAGCTGGGGAGGTGTCCTGGAGTGCAATGCCCCGTGCGGTACGGGGTGCGGCGGGGGATGCCGTGCCGCCCCAGGCGGCGCTGCGCTGCGGCAGCACTCGGGGGTGCAGCGCTCGGGGTCACGGCACAGCCCCATTGGCACCCGGAGCTGCAGATCAACCCTGGAGCGCAAAGGCGGGGTGAAGGCAGCCCCGCGGTGCTGTGCCCGGGATGCAGGATGGTGCCGGAGTGCAAGGCTCGGGAACCGCGGGAAGGTGTCGGGGCGCCGTGCCCAGGTGTGACGGGTCCGGGAGGGCGGGGGGATCCCAGGGCTGCAGTGACGGGGGGGCGGGGCGGGGACCGCTGTGAGGACGGTGGGTGTTTCCAGAGGCACTTCCCTGATTCACAGCAGGTCAGACGCTGTGGGGTTACCCCCGAGAGCCTCCCAGCCCCGAGGAAATCCCAGGGTCACCTGTGCGGGTCTCCGCTACCCCTGGTTAGCTCGGGACATGGCACTGATCCGTGGGGTCTTCCTCGCAGCGCCCCGCTGCCAAATTCCCCGCCCATTGCGCAGGCACAGCGCTTCCCACGCTGCCCCCGGCCCTCCGTGGCCCTTGCGGGCCGTCCTCGAGCCCCGCGGGATTCCCGGGGCTCCTGGACACGGCCGCCGTCGGGGGCGCGGCGGTGCCGGGCGGTGCCGGCAGAGGGCAGAGCCGGCCCGTGCATCCCGATGCTGATCCCGCCGCCCATCCCGCCGCTGATTCTCGCTGCTGATCCTGCCGCCCATCCCGCAACCCCCGCGGGGAGCGGCGCCCACGGGCTCCGGCCCGGCCTGGGGCTGCTGGAACGCCCCACCCGAGGCTGGCCTCACGCCTTCCTGGGGAGAGGGGTCGGTGCCTCCCGGTGCGTGGCTGTCTCTGTTAGGGACCTGCTACCTATCTCGAGCAGCTTTTGAAGTTTGTGAGAATCTGCCCTCAAACCTGCTACATCTGGGAAAGGCTTTGAGGGAGACGGGAAGGACATCTCAAATAACAGCTCTGACAGCGTGACACATACTTCACATACCTGCCTTCGTGACATAAAACACGGGGGTACAGGACGGGAAAGGCCATGCTGTCCCTAAATGTTTTTGCAGACAACCGGTGTTGTACGCTCCCTTTGTTAAGTCAGTCAAAATCCCTCTGAAAACCAGTTTGGATCCTTGTCCCCTGCCATGCCCAAGGTGGCTCCACAGCCCGGCTGCTCAGGAGGGAGCCCAGGGGCACAGGCCCCGCCTCCCCCGGCTCCGGGCAGCACCTGGAAGAACTGCCCAGTGCACTTTCTGCTTAGCATGAGCGTGGGGAACAGGCAGAGCTGTCTGTCGGCACAGTAGCGTGCCAGCACTTCTGCCTTCAGAGAAAACAGAATAATGAGAAAGGCAGAGGAGCAAAACAGCAGTGATAGACAAAAGCTTTGGCCCTGGTGATGTTTTTAGTCCAACTTGGACAAAATTTCATTCACACCTGGAGAAAAAGCTACATGGAAACCCCAAAAGAGCTTGAGGTCTGCTCTCTGCAATAGCTGTGGACCTCTGTAAACACCTGACCTGGCCAAGCTGCTGTCGGGGGCATCCAGACCCTAACCCTAACCCTACCCTTAAATCTAACCCTACCCTTAACTCTAGCCCTAATCTTAACTCTAATCTAAACTGGATGAAGAATTTCTGGGTTTCTCAAGGTCAGTGGATTCTGCTAAATGAGAGATGCTGGGCAAGGAAGCAACCGATGAAAACAAGGGCATCAGAGGGATCTGAGGGTAGCCCACTGCAGGGTGAGTCATGTTTTCTGCTCACAAAGAGCAAAGCACTGCACAAGTGGAATGCTGCAATGGGAAAAACAGACAGATCCTATTTCTGGAGCAGACAGAAGTGCTAGGGAGTCCCCAGACTATCAGGCTCTCACTGCACTTACTGGTTTCTAATCCTACCACTTTCCAAAGAGCACTGGGATATTTGGGGACATGGCCAAGTGCTTTCCCAGTGCAGAACAGGGAAGTCACAAAGGCACAGGGGTGCTGCCTGCCAAGCTGGCTGCACCAAGCCACTGCCTGGGACTGCCAGAGCAGGCTGAGCAGTGCTCGTTGCAGGAAAAAATGCAGCACTGTTCTGTTCCCCTTCCTCAGGAGCTCCTGCTGGGCAGTGTGAGCTCAGTGCTGCTAGTCTGGTGCGAACCGTCTGTGCCGCTGCCTGTGCCTGCAAGGCCGGGGTCGCTGACCCAGCAGGAGTTACCTGCCAGAGCGCTTGGTGCCTCCGGCTCAGCCGGTGTCCCGTGCCCTTGACGGCACGGATGGGACTCCGCTGGGAAGAGATGCAAGAGTGAGACAATAAGAGACAAAGCAGCAGGCTGTCGGGCCCCCGAGCTGGGTGGCTTTGCGTTAGCAAGATCCCTCTGGCCCTAAGCTTTCATCTCCTCAGCCTACACAAAGGGTGCCACCAACACGTATGTAAAAGCAGGAGGAACATGGGAGCCAGCCCTGAGGCATCTCTTCCTTCATCTCCTGCCTTGGACTGACAGCCAGCAATGACCTGCCACTCAGTGGGAAAGCTTGCACACCTTACAGAGAGCGAAGAAGCCCCCGGGCACGCACGGCCGTGCCGCATGCAGACAGGGCCCCCCGCACTCAGCTCCTCTGGGAGCCAGAGGCAGGGGGGCTCACAGCCAGCCTGGCTCCTGCAGAGCCTGCTGCAGGGATACAGCCACCACTGGGGACCAGGTGATGGCCTCTCCACACCAGCAAGCCTCACGTGGTCTTGGAAAACAGCCCTTTTTATGAGGGTGAGCTGCACTGACCCCATCCCATTTACTCCCTCCCACAAGATTCACCCTCACACCCCTTTGGCCTCTGCCTCATCCTCCCCAGAGTGCTCTGCCCAGTGCTGGGACACTGTCGATCTTGGCATCACAGTGAGGGTTTAGCAGCCTGCCCATCCCAGTCCGAGGCTGGTGCATGCAGTGTGTGGCATGGAGCAGAGCTGAGGCTGTCCCCAGCGGGTGCCGTGCGGGGGCTGTTTTCCCAGCATCCTCCAAATACAGATGTTTTCTCAGTGCAGGATCCAGACAGAGGAGGGTAAAATGTTTTCATTCCAAGCTCTGGAGGTCAGGTCATGGTTTGTCTAAATGGCTTTTGTTGCTGTAATTATCAGATTAGCTGATCTCTGGCGGTGCATTTAGGGGCAGCTACATTAACTGTGGATCCTGACCCCTCCACTGCCACCCTGCCCAGCTGGGATGGTGACTTTGCAATGGAGCAGTGGGGATTGGGAATGTCATGAGAGCCAAGTGAAATGCTCAGGATTAGTTTTGAGCTGGTACCCAACTGGACCCAGGCCTAGGCAGTATATTTGAGGAAGACAGCAGCAAGACTCCTTGACCTCACAGTGTACTGAGCTGAGCCTGATCCTTCCCTCTCACTCCAACCTGCAGTGCACAGCAGCCATGGAGCCCTGTCCCGGGCACCTGCCTGCTGCTGTGGCTGATGCTGTGGTGCCTTCCCTCGCTCAGAGCTGGTGGTGCTTGCAGGCACCAAGCCCAGCCAGTCCTAGGGGAGGACGGTCCAGAGCCTCACCCTGTGCCTGGCCTGCGGGAGCCTGGGGCCGTGCCTGGCCGCAGGGCGCTGTGAGCCTGGGCAGCCCCAGCAGCAGCCGGCAGGGCACAGGAACAGGAGCGTGAGATACCAGGAGAGACACAGAGCCTGACAGGGAGAGGAGAGAGCAGGCTGAGGGACAGATAAAGAGGGATCAGGAGTTTCCGGCCCCCGCCAGCCCCTTGCCGGGTCCGTGGGTCCATCTGTCAGCGCCTGCGAGTGCTGATGGCATCGGGCCCTGGTGGCAGCGGGGGCTGCAAGTCCTGCCGAGGGGCACCGTCAGGGGCGGGACGGGCCCTGCCCGCGGCTCCAGGGCCGGACAGCAGCCGGGACGGGCCCTGGCAGTGCTCTCCTTCCCGCGGCTCCGGGGCCGAACAGCAGCCGGAACGGGCCCTGCTCTACTTCCCGCGGCTTCGGGGCCGGACAGCGGCCGGGACGGGTCCTGCTCTCCTTCCCGCGGCTCCGGGGCCGGACAGCGGCCGGGACGGGCCCTGGCACTGCCCTGCAGGTGCCCCCCAGCCTGGGCTCCCGGCCACGCTGCCTTGCAGCACCCACCTCCTGCCCCGCCAGCCCCAGGGCACACACAGACAGGGAGTGCCAGGGCCTGCACACGCTGGCACAGAAATAATCGGTTCCCACTCTGCTGAGCAGCAGATCCACACCTGGGCGCTCAGAGGCTGTCTGCTTGGGCACCGTGCCCGTGGCAGCCCCCTGACACGTTATCCCGTCTCCCCTCTCACCTGGGTGGGAGAAACAGGAGATTCCCTTGAGTAAAGCTGGAGGTCTATAATGAAAGAAATCAAAATCAGAAAATATGTTATTGTTTGTCCATAAAACAGCTTATTTAAAATGTGGTTTCACTGCATTTCAGTTTCTGAAGTTTTATAATGCCAGAGCATAACATCCCACTGAATGAATGCTTCTGGAGCAGAATATATGTGTCTTGTCTTTCAAAGAATATTTCAAACCCTTCAAATACTGCAGGAAATTTCAACAGGAAAATTTTTCCTTTAAACATCATGTTCCTACAGGAAGTTTTGGCTTCAGCGAAACATATATTTAAAAAAAAAATAGTGAAAGCCATCTTCCTGGTATTTTGTTAGTTTTTCTAATTGCCACCATGAAAGAACTTGGTTAGCTCCAAGTCTGTCTTTGCTTCCAGCTGAAAGCCAGAGAACAACCCAGGGCAGCAAGGACAAGGTCTGTGCATCCCAAAAAGGAGCATATCCACCCACCTAATCAGCCTCAAACCTCTCGTGCCACTGCAACTTCTTGTGCACAGCCAGAGGTTTGCTATTTCTCTAAAACCATTTTGCACATTAGTTCTGAGGTCTCAGGGATCCTAGCTTGGCTTATGGACCACTCATGGCCATGCTTGCCCACTCTGTGTCTACTCATTCCCACAGGCACTCAGGAGTTTCCCCTAATTTTTGCTTTTGCATCAGTACCTGCTCAGGCACTGACAACTGGTACCTGGTGCATTAAAGGTGGTTTCCTAAGGGTGTAGAAGACCAGAGGGGGAAAGGACAGGCACTTCTATGTCAAGGCATGGACTTCTGCACAGCCAAGGAAATGGGTTTTGGGATATCTGACCTGAGGAGATAGCTGCCATTCCCAAAGGCAGCAAGCCTCCTGGCCAAGCCTCTGCCCTCTCCCCAGTGAGCCTGGCTCAAAGGTTGGGATAGAGACACTGGATGAGTTGCAGGGAGCTGCTCTGCCATGGTGTACCCACGCTGCCAGGCAGCTGTGAGAGCTGTGCCCATGGGGCTGAGGCAACTGCAGCACAGCTGGTCCCAGCTGGACCCCTCTGGACAGGGTGTGTCCCCCAGCACATCCAGGACAAGGCCAAGGAAAGGGAGCTCAGCTCTCTTGCAGGGAGCCCAGTGCTGCGGGTAGCTTCTGGACCTTGGTGTAGGAGCAGATTTACTGAAAACAATTTATTTAATATCAAAAATAATTTCTTGCAGCGTTTCAGCTGGCGTCAGCCAAGCGCTTACTCACCCGGGAATTCAAACAAAGGCAGGGCTGGCGCCCAGCCAGGGGGTCGGGCGCTGGGTGGTCGTGTCCATCCTGGCCTTGGACACGCCTCTGGGTCACTTGCAGGCTTGTGGCATGATGTCTCCATTTATTTATTGGAAATGTTTGAACAGGAAATGCTAATGGTTTGGGTTTGTGGAGACAGCTGGAGGGGTCCGGACAGAGCTGCTGAGAAGGGGAGGGTGCACTGGGACAGGGCAGGCCAGCAGAGAAGGGGGAATCAGTGCTGCCACTGGGGATTTGTCCCATGTGTTTGTGGTGAAGAGCCCAGTGGAAGGTGAGGCCAGGGAGAGCCCCGCCAGCTCTGCTGCCTCCTCCTTCACTGCTGCCTGCATCCCACAGGACAGGGATGCACAGCAGTGGCACTGCCAAAGTGGTGAAGGAGGAACAGCAACCACAGGGCATGGCACATCTGATCCCATCGCCGGCCAGCTGGGTGTCCATTAGCGTGGGAGAGATGTGAAAATGCTGCCTCCCCCTACAAGGGGGTCGAGAGGTTCCTATGCAGCCCAGCTCTGGAGCGGGCTGTTCCTGCATTTGCTGATAACAGCGGAGGTAAAGCCTGACCCAGGAAAGCAGGCAAGATCTGCAGAGATAAACTCCCCGCAGCAAGACAAAGGCACTGACCTCCCCACTGCACCAGCTGCCGCATTCCCACAAGCACAGCAACAATTGCCCAGGAGCAGCCCTGAGACCTGCACCCAGCCCCACTGGCCGGCCACCAGGAAAGGCCCCTGTGGCAGCCAGGAATGCCTCTTGTCAGGATCACGCCACAGAAACCACAGCTGGGGGTTTTTAACCAAATCTGCTGTCCATATCATTTTTCTGAGTAGTGAGAGCAAAGAGCTTGCTGCCATTGCTGGCTCCTCATTCAGCATCTTGGCCCTGCTGCAATTGAACAGCCAGAGGGATGCTGTTCAAGCACTCCTTTGTATTTCCCACCTCACTTCTATCTGCACAATTGCAGTACAAACAGGCTTTAAGTTTCATTCCCAAACACAGCCAGAGCTGTGCGATGCACTCACTGATGCAATTCAGGTGTGAGTGCCTGGAGCCCCACACACCCAGAGCACACCCAGGGTACTGAATGGCAGGCAGGAGCTCAGCTCCGTCTCCCCCTGCCCTGCCTGGGACCCACCCATGGACCAGGAGGCTGGAGCCTGCGTGGCATTTCCCCATGTCAGGTCTGCCCCAAGAGAGCATCAGCTGAAAAAGGCAGAGGCACTTAATGGGATTTGCAGAACACAGCTCAGTTACACACCATACGGCTGTTGTCTCAGGCATGTTTTTAAAATCTTTATCTCTGCATCATTATACACTGATCTACATTTGAAAAGAATCCCTTCAGTTCCCTACCTCTGAAATGAGGATAACTATTCTTCACCTCATAGCAGGGTTATGAGGATAAACAGATTAAAGACTGTGATATTGTTGCAAAGAAGGTTAAACAAGCCCCTGTGACAGACAGCCCAGGGGCAGGGACCAGCATCAGAGCCATGCACGCCGACCCACGTCTGCACCATGCTAATGACCCCAAATCCCAGCGACAGGTTTGCACTGTCTGCCGTCCCGGGACGCAGCTGCACACCTGCAGAGGGGCAGTGCCCCAGCCCGGGATGTGCACCGGTGCCCTGAGAAAGGGGAGAGCAGGGGTGCAGGGGGAGCAGGGGCTGGGAGGGGCTCATTAATAGCACAAAGTTTCAAGAGGACATCAGAGGTCCTGTGGGCAGTGGGGTGCAGCAGGGCAGCTGTTCCCTCTGCACATCCCTCCCCACAACCTCAGAAAAGGGCAACCCTCTTCCACTGCCCACAATCCTGCCCATCCCTGTCCCTCTGGGTGCCCTGGGCTGGCAGGGACAGTGGGGAGATGTGCACTTCTGCAGAAAGAGCTGGTGGGGGAGAGGATGAGCCGGACAATTACTGTCTGGAAAGTCTCACCCGGATCCCTAGTAAAATAATGGCACAAATATTAAGAAAAGGAGCTCTGTAAACATCTAGAGGATAATGAAACCATGAGCTATAAGCAGGATGGGATTTGTAAATAAAGGGCTGTGCCAAAAACAACAAGCCCTCCATAATTGTTTTGGATAGAAGGACAAGATTAGTGCGGGAAGGGGACTTGGCGGATGTCATGAGAGGGGACCTGGAAGCACCGGGTTTGTCCTCCTGCCTGGCCATTAGAGTCTCTGGCATGTTTGGGCAGGTTTAAGGAGGCTGATCTGTACAAAAGGTGCCCCTCATGGCATGGCTGGCACCTGGGAACATACCTGGCTTCTGCAGCTGGACACCTGCACTCCCCCAGCCTGTCACACCAGCACTGCAGCAGCTGCTCACACTTTGGCCACCTTAGAGCTGCCAGGAGAGAGCAAGGCTAAACCTGAGGCTCCATCCCAAATGAGACACATCTCGCCACCACATCTCACAGGGCTGGGACCCGTGCAGTGCAGGAATAAGCCAGCTGGACAGTCATGGAGTGGCGGAATGAGAAACAAAACCAAGCAAATCCAGAAGCAGGAAAATAATGCTGGCACCTTCCACGATGTTTCCCAGGTTTGGACAAAAAGCTGTCTTTTGTGAACATCATAATGGCATGTTCTGCAGGACTGCAGGGTTCCCTGGTGCTCTCAAGAATCATCTTTTTGGCCAGACATACAGGAAATGTGCATGCACCTCCTTGCAACCAGCCCTTTGAAATGCTACTGTAAAAGCACACGTAAGCACCACCACTCATCAGCACTGCACAGGACAAACTCGTCCAGTGCAGACATTGCAGGAAGGAAAAGCAGAAGCCTGGCCAAAAGGTACCTGATTTGTGCTGCAGCCCTGGGTCTCTGCAGCAGCCAGCGGTGCTGGGCTGGATAACACGCACCCGCGGCATGCAGGGCAACGCTCGCTCCCAAAGCCAAGATGAAATGCACCATATATGGTGAAGGTACTGTTAGCCCATGGCTTCTTCCTAGGATCTTCTGAGGAAATCCTGCTTGAAAATGGGGAACAAAGAGGTTTGACTGTGGCTCAAGCAGGGATGTGAACTGCCCTCAGGACCAAAAGGAATGGCTTCAAAGAAACAGGGAGCAGTGAGGTGTCAGAGCCTTGGGTATCTGTGAGGTGCTTCACAACATTCTGGTTAAGTCTTAATTAATACTGATTGCCCACCCATTTCCTACACCCTGACTGGCCTCTAGAAGTTGTTCTCAGCAGGAAGAAGTTGCTGCAATGGTATCAGCACTGGTCTCCAGGTACCCATGGCAGGCACAGGCCAGCTCAGAGTTGGCACCAGTTTGCTGCTGCCAACACTGGCTGCAGCCCTACAAGTAATGGAAAAGATGGAGTACCTGCTTGTGGAATGCTGGGTGTGTTGGCTACCCCTCTGGGTGTCAGGGGCTAACAGAAGACTCTGGCTCTGACAGGGGTTAGTTTGGGGTCCTGAGGGTGAGCAACTGGATGTGAGCTCAGTGCTGGGACCACATGATAAAATGCAGTCCTGGGCATGAGAGCTGGGAGTGCAGCAAATGGGAGTTGTGAGGCAGTGCTCTGTGCAGCAGAGCATGGGATGCTAACACTGAGATACTGTGAATAGCCTGGTGCCCCACTTTAAAAAGATACAGATGAAGTGAGACATGTAAATGTGATTCCCACCCCCCCATATTTCCCACAGCATCCTGCAGACAGAGTGGGGAGGCATGGGCTGGAAGGGGAAAGACACAAGGTGGCTTGAAAACTGAATGAAGTGATGGAATCTGCGTCTTCAGACATTTCCAAAATTGAGCGGATCAAGGCCCAACCAGCAGGCTGTACTGCCAGAGTCCCTGAGGCCAAAATTATTATGTGAAATGAGAGAGAGTGCAGAAAACAGGCACAGAAAAGCCACAGTTGCAGGAGAATGCACCCCACAGTGACAGAATCAAGCTCAACCTGTTTTCTTCTTAAAAAAGCTCAAGAAATTTGACTGCTATGCACAAGTACTCTCATAGTAAGAAAATACCATGTGCTAACATCTTTTTATTCTAGCCAAAAAAGGCAGAACAAGAATCAATGGTTGGAAATTAAAAGCCAGACAACCCTGCATAAGAAATACGACATACATTTGCTGAGCAATGCTGATTAGCTGGTGGATTAACCGTCAGGGATTAAATAAGACCAAACCATGAACTCCCTTGCTCCTCCAGACCTGATGCTTTTGTGCATTAGTGAAACCCCAGGTTATTTGGATCCAGAAAGGGTAACAAGACAAGGCAGTCGGGTAGATCAGCATAGGTGATCTAATGACTAACTCTGATCTTAAACATCGTGAGCAAAAATACCTCGTGTTACTAATGCACACAGAAAAACTCCCATTGCACAAGCTCCGTGTAAACACTGGACAGTTGACATCTGCAAACCCACAGATGGAGGGGGACAACAGTTGTTGCTCTTGTTTTAAAAACACAAAAACACCCAGCCCACAGACGACCTGCAGGGGCCTTGAGACAGGGCTGAGACCAAGAGTGAGGCACGAGCTTGGAACACCACGAGTCTGTCAGCAGTGAATTCATGAGAGACTGCCCCAGGATGCTCCTGGATGCTGTGTATTACACATGTGGCACATTGGATTAGGAAGAAATGGCCTTTCTGTGCAGAGCTTCGGGGAATCACACAAGGCATATGACCATTCCAGGAAAAGTAGGGTCAGAGAGATGTACAGAAACAGGGGAAAATTTGGATAGGGGAAAAAAAAAAAGTTAGGAGTAAATACCAAAAAAATCCAAACTAATAATACCAAATAAAATAACAAAAAATAAACTAAAATATCAAAAAACCCCAAAACTCAAAAAAAACCCCAACCAATCAACCAAAAAAAAAGCCAAACCAAAGGAAAAAAACCAACAACAACAACAGCAAAAGCCACAAAAAAACCCCACAATAACTGCCCCCCCCCCAAAAAAAAACAAAACCAAAACCACAAACCAACAACAACCTAATGGAAACCTTCACAGCTGAAGCAAAACACACCTGGCAAGGACCAGTCCTGAATAGACTGGCCACAGGCAAAATTACCTTCCTTTTTTTTAGTATCTGTGTTCACAGAATTATAAAAAATAAGCCTGGAAGGCCCTTGAAAGGTCACCTAGCCTGTCTGCCTGCCCCCAAACAAATCAAACCCTTCCTGGTGAAGCTTTTGTCTCAACTCTTCCTAAAAGAAGCCTCTAGTGGTGACGACGGGTCCCAGGAAAAACAAGTTTTAATCCCTTTTACCGCAGTCATTGCAGGGTGAGTCTATGGCTTCTTCTACCCACCTGAAAACAAGCAATAGCCCATTATCTCATACTTTGTAGCAGGGCTTTATGCATTTAAAGACTTTTATCTTTTTTCCCTGTAGTCTTTGTGTTGTGATACTAAGCTACCCTTCAGCCTTCTCCAGTATGTCATGTTTTCTGAATTTCTGATCTTGTTCTTCCCTGGGCCTTCTCCAAGAGCGGCAACTTGAAACGCTGAGCCCCAAGTGGGATTCAGTGCTGAGTCTGACACTCTTTAAATGCAGCAGGATCACATCAGGTGTCTTACAAACACCTTGTTCATATGTCCTGGTCTGATTTTGCTCTTCTCACTTGGGCTGCTGCTGTCTCACGCTCCCTGCACGACCCACTGTCATCTCCAGCTACTTTCCCACAGAGCAACCTCACTCATTCCCCAGCTAGTGTCTGCAATGTTGATTTTTCCCAAATCACAGAAGAGCCTTATATTTGTTCTTATCAGCAGGTTTATTTCAGGTTCTTCACCTTCTCAAGAAAATCATTCTTGCAGACTGGTGCTGCAGGTGAAAATCACTGATGAAAGCACCGACTACCCCTAAACCAAGACCAGGCCCTGTCTGAGGGCTGAGCATGGGAAACTGCCCTTTCAATACCTTTTCCCAGTCAGCTGTGTCCTCATGTAGCCACACACTCACCTAGATCACATTTCTCCACTACTCACAAGAATTCAAGAATGTCATGTGGAAATGGGACTAAACTCCTGTGAAAGTCAAGATTTAGCACATCTTGTCTTTCCTATGTCAGGCAGCACGGAAATCCTCAGGTAGAAAATTTGGTTGATTCAGCTCTTAGCTGATGGCCAAAGCTGTCACTTACTGTTTCATTATCCCTGCTCTTGTGTTGTGTCACTTAATGATGTATTTGCCTGTCTTCAGTCTGTTTATGATCTGTTTATGTCAAAGGTCCCTTTTCCCTTTACTTCTGCACCCCTAGTCTTGAGTAAAACTCAGGAACTTGGAAAGCCACAAAGATTCATTTGGGAAAAAAAAAAGGGAGGGAAAAGAAATACTCAACAACTACATCCTCAGAACTCACATGTTTATCCAAATTCATCTGAACCTTCTGGGGACAGTGACTTTTTAGGGTAAAATGAAAACAAGTTCAAGTGACTTTTCCATCCCTGCAACAGTACAGTAATTCCAGCCAATCTGAGACAATTTTCCAAGAAGATTTCCTGCAACCTCACAGTGATTAAAGGAAATAACATTGTGAATAAAGGGACATTCTTCAAAGTCAATGAAGGAGCCACAAACTGTACATTCTCACAGAGGGCCGGAAAGCGCCGGCGCGAGGTGGATTTTGCGGAGCGTGGCCCCCAGAAGGAAGAGGGTGGGCTGCCCATCCATCCCTCTTCCCCAGGCTGGGGTTGTGACCGGGCCTCTCCAGGAGCAGGGATGAGGGAAGAGGGTCCTCAGGCTCTCCATTCTTGAGGCCAAAAGGCTTGGCCCCACAAGCTCTGGCTCCCCACCCCCAGGTGAGAATTCGACAGGTCTCGGTTCAGGTGCAAGGGGCAAGAGCTCACAGACCCTCTCAAATCCCAGGGTGACTATGCAAAGAGCAGCGTGCCACCATGGCTGTTTCATGCCACAGCCTTCTTCCCAGGAACCTCCCCATGCCTCGGTTTGCCTCCATCAGGCTCTCAGTGCCTTTGCCTGGGGTTGGCACGGGAAGGTGAACAGGCCCAAAGAGCTGCTTGGGCAGAGGCAAGAGCACTTGGCTGCCATGGGGAGTGGGGTCCTGCCCGCAGCCACCCCTGTCCCTCCCTGCGGGTGCCCCGACACTGGGACCAGCCAGGCAGGAAGGAGTCTGCACTGCAAATGGCCCAAGGGCACTTTTAAAAGCCCACGTTGTTAGCTGAAACAAAGGGAAGGGGGTAACGAGGAAGGGAGAGGAGAAAGGTGAGAGGGGCTCCCTGGCAGCCTAAACACGCAGGCTTCAGTTGATGCTGCGTAATCAGGGAATTAGCTAATGAGCTTACTGCGGCACAGGGACAAGTCCTTTAGAAATATCATGGCCACCTGGGGAGGCTTGCAGAGGAACCAGGCGGCCTTAATCTGCAGTGCTGGAAAGACAAGCCCCCTCTGCCCCTCCCCAGCACTGCTTCCTCCCTGGACAGAGCGTGTCCCGGGGTGCCACAGAGGGCCGACACACATCCAACAAGAACTGGGCATGAAAAGGATAGTAAAGAGTGGTTTTAAAAACAAAACAGCCCATGCTCACAGCGGATCTTAGACGTCCGTGCAGTGGGGATGGGGCTGCTTGGGGACCAGTGGGATCCAACTGCCCCTGGACAGGCAGCGCTGCCCCAGAGAGCCAGCAAAAGGGATTCCAGAAGTATGGATTGCCTTTCCCTGCACTGTGACGGATATGTCAGACAAAACCAAATAACTCCAAAATATGGATTGGGTGGTTTTTTACAAATCATCCAAACACAGCCTTATAAAATCTGAGGCAAACACAAATTCATATAAAAGTGCCTGTGAATGTGCTAATTTGAAGGGAAAGTGGGTGAGAGAATCTGATGTTGAAAGTCACTTAGAACAATGCAAACACTAAATATACAAATACTCATCAAATACTTATTTAGAAAGTGGCTTTAGACAGTGAACAGACTGGGTTGAAAAATAATTATTTGCTGATAAATATTGAACTCATTGAGGAATTTGGGCATGTGGCAGTATTTGCATGAATTAGAGTGGAGGAAGTATGAAAGCATCAAAGACAGAACACTTCTCCAGTGAAAAAAGAGACAAGCAAAAACCTCAGCCAAAAATAAAACTCCACTTAAAAATTACTCTCACACTAGTGAAGACATGACCAAACCCATGTATTCACCAGAAAAAATGTAAATTTATGATTTTTATTATCATATTGGGGCAGAATTATTAATAATTATGTAGAAAAGAAATTATAAAACTTAAACTTATACTGTAAAAAAATTGATTAAAATTTTCTAGCTCAAAAATAAGTAGATTGACAACTATTCTATGGAAAACAATTTAATTTAACTTTTCAATGGGATATTTTGAACTGATTTTTTCCTTTCAGTTTTCTAAAGCAGAAATCTGTTCAAAATTTGAAAACATTGTGTTTCCAGGTTTTCCTTGTCCTCTTTTTTCTGCTGCCCTGAAGCTGCTTTATGATGGCTGACATTCATGCTGGATTTCCTCCTCTTTTTTGATCCTTTATTCCCTACTCCAAGCTTTAAGAAATTTTAGCATTCTTGTAAAAGAAAAAAGGAAAAACCTTAAATGCAATTATCGCTTCCTCAGCCATCAAAAAGTTGTAACAATAAAAGTAAAAGAAGAAAGAAAAAAAAATTATCAACATTTAAATAGTTTTTCAGCTGCAGTAGAAACAATTATGCCTACTCAGAAAATGGTGGGACCTATAGCAAAATTATCTTTTTTTTTTATGTGAAGATTTTTTTCTGAAATGCTTTAGTTGGGTTTTTTGGTTTTGTTTTTGTGTTTTGGATTTTGTTTTGTTTGTTTGTTGGTTTGGTTTGGTTTTCGACTTTTTGGGTTTTTTTTTTTTTGTGGTAGGGAAAAATCAGGGTCTGTTTTTTGGGCTGCTGCTTTCTGATTAGTCTTGATGATTAAGGCCCTGGGGTCCCAACCACCTTGGGGATTCAGCTCTCACATTGCTGGCTGGGGAGTGGAATCTCTTGTCTGCACCAGGAGCAGCAGCTTCTCCTGCAACCAGATCATCCAGTAGAAGGGGTGACATTAGGGGGAGCGTGGCTGCAGGGCTCAGAGGTGACACAAGCCATGGGGATGACCCCACTGCTGTGGCAGTAGCAGGTGTGTGGGGCTGCAGACACCCTGGCTCCACCCTGGGGGAGATGCCAGTGCTGGGCACGAGAGCCTCACACACCTGCAGTGCAGCTAAAGGGAGTAAAAGTGCCACAGCTAGCATTTGGAAAGAAGGGTGGGACATTCCCTTGCCTTTCCAGTTGGTCACCGCTGCCCCAGCTCTGAGTCCAGCACAATGAGCACAGTGAGTGATGCCCCAGGTGCCCGCCCATGCAGGGACCATGGCCCCAGGAATCGCCCCTTCCCGGGCATGGTGAGGTGGGGGCCGATGGAAGCAGTGACCTCAGGCCCTCTCTCTCTGAGCAACAGGGTCCTTCCACAGCTCCCTGCTCCTCCAGTGTCCGCTGTGGGGTAGGGCACAGCCCCACAGCGAGGGCGGGGGACTGTCACTCCACAGACACAAAACAATAGTCAGTGTCGATTATTTATTTTCCAAATAAATCAGCGGGTCCTGCAGGAGAAGGGCTGGAAATCGGCGAGTTTAGATTAGACCCTCCCCAAGCCCCGGCTGGGCCTTGAGCCACTGTCAGGGCTGCAGAGAAACAGCAGCGAACTCTCACGCAAATGGCCTATAAAAAAGGCCCCTGTCAAAGGCACCTTGACCTGGAGGTTTGCTGTGGTGCTGAGCTCCCCGTGGCCCTCCCCTCCCCGGGCCGCGCTCCCCTCGCATGATGTATTTCCCCTGCCTTTTTTAGAGCTGCATTATGTTAGCTCCAGGAAACAGCCTCTTCCTTCTTATAAACACAGCCCTGGGTTACTGACCAGCGGCCCTGCCACTCCACAGCCACTCTCTGTCCATCCATCACACCTCGCTGTCACCCTGGCAACATATCTCTTGGACCGGTCCGGCTCCAGGGATGGGAGAGGCAGGAGGGGGGGATAAGGGGGGGTCACATACACAGAGCACAATTCCAGCCTGCTGACTAATTCCCTGGAAACTCTGGGGCTGCACAATGAGAAAGCCTTTCAGAGGGTTTCTCGAGCGTTACTGGAAGGTCAGATGAAGGTCAGCACAAGGACACGGCTCCTACTTTCCCCACCGTCAGCAAGGGCGGGTGCGCGGGGCGGACGTGGGTGAGCGCGGGGGTACCACGGGTGCACGGTGGGAGGGATGTTTGGAGAAGGGAGCCTGGGCCCAGGCGTCCCTGGGATGCGGCACAGAGCCCGCTGGCCACTGCTGGGCGCAGGAAATGTGCCTGGGATGGGGCTGGCAGGGTGTCCTGGCAGCCAGACAGGCGTCAGTGCTTCCAGCGGGACAGGGCATGGCCAGTGGTGTGGCCTTTTGCCACCCCAGAGAGGGAAGGGAAGAATTACTTTGGCCCCATGTGAACTCCCCACCACCTTTGCTATGGCCCCAGTGCCTGCAAACTGCTGGCCTGACACAGCATCCCTGCAGAGGTCATTCACAGTGCAGGATGGATCCTGGGGGAGAGCACCAGGATGGGCCCTGGGGAGAGGATCCCAGACATGCTTGGATACCCATGGTCTCCAGTGTGCTGGGATATCAACAGCACAGGGACAAGACACGAACCATATCAAGAGATCCAGGTTGTCCTGTCAGTGCTGGCACAGGGACATATCCTGGCTGAGCCTTTGAGCCATCCAGCCTCTTGTATGCATGGCTGAAGCACAGCAACTGCAGCAGGAGGGGTCCAACCATGTCCTGCTCCTGGAACACCACCCATGTCCATCCCCACCTGCTTGTCCTTCATGTTAAGCCATTGTCTCCAAGAGGAAATGCCATTTAAAGGCAGGTATTTCAAAAGAAATGGGAGATGTCTACTCTCTGAACAACACAGCACTTCACTTCTGCCTGTTCCCTGCGTAAAGCTGGGAGTCAGATTTACACAGGGATAAAACAAAAAAGGCAATGCTTTTAAGGACAGATCTTCACAAACCCAAACTAAAGCCCCATGAGGGCAAATCCTTTCTAATCCATGCTCTTCCTCAGAGGTGTAAGTGGAGTGGAAGGGTAGAGGGGAGGGATTTAAATCTGGAAAACAGTTCCCCATCTCTTTGGTCTGGCAAAGGGCCCACTGATAGACTAAAAACAAGTTTGCAGAGAAGCCTGTGTGGGATAATCCAGCTATGGCCCCGGAGGGGATGAGAACAATTAGGAGTCCTCTCTCAAGTCTCCACTCCAAGATAGAAAAACAGTTTATAGTTTAGTCCAGAGTTGTTGTTAGAAAGTTCTGAATCATCAGGATACACTAACAATTTCTGCACAGTAATTGCCAGGATAATTCATTAGGCGGACTCAGAGATAAACTATTAACAGAAGCTTCCAACTCTCCTACCTGCCTTCCCGTGTGCAGGACACGGGCTGCCCTATTTGTACAGTGGCTGCTGGTGAGGATCTGGGCTCAGGAGGGAACCACATGAGCAGCCATGGCTAAATACAAAAAGTATTTCAAAGGAAAACAAAAGAATGGGTATTTATTAGACATGTGCAGGCCAAGCACATGCTCTGCCTTTAACCTTTCCAGGCATGGTAATCAGTCAGGGAGCAGTTTGCCTTCACTGCCACTGAACATGCCGCAGTCTCCAGCCACAGCAACCTTTCTACTTCCAGAGAAAACCCACCAGAGCATTGGAAGCTGGCCTGCTGTGGCCTCTGGAAGGATAGTGCAAAATGTCTTTGGGCTGAGCCTGTCAGGCTTTTGACTCATATTTACCCAGAAGAGACAGAAATTACGAGCTTCCCCAGCCCCCAAGTGCAGGTTGTTGCATGACAGAGGATATTTGTGTCCAATCCTCCTGAGCTGGTCAGCCTCAAATCACATTTGGGAAGATGAAACAGTGCAACAGCCACTGGCTGTGGGTGCCCCTCAGAGCAAATGACAGCCCTACAGACAAATGCCAGCAAAGTTGAGGAATGCCACCACACAGAGGTCTGTGCACCTCCCTGTGTATGCGCTCAGCCAAGGTTGCAGCATAATTTCTGCTAAAGCAAATTCCTGCATCCTTTTTCAGCTCAATTTCCCTGAAACCACTCTGCAAACCCAGAGCTGTGTACCCTTTTTTTTACAATTTTGCCAGCTCCGGGGTAGCCATGGCCAGGATGGCTTCATCTGCATGGGAACAGCCGGAGGAATCTTGATTAAGCAGGGAGAGAAGTGGGGACTGGCTGCCAGGCAGATGCCCTAAACAAGAGTAACTTATCAGCTCCGTTTCCAAGATGAGACATCTGTCACCACCTTGCACAGAGCCAGCCCAGCCACTCGCTCCTCACCAGCACGTCTGTACAGAAGCATGAGGGCTTCCCTCTCCTTGAAGGAAGCCACAGAAATAGCCACCATATAATTTGCAAATTTTTCTAGAAAATGCTTTGCTTGGGCTCAGAAAAGCATTGCACCCAGAATGCTTTGGGGGAGAGAGCTGGACAGGAGCAGGATGCAGCATGCAGCTGCATTCCCAGCCCATGTTTGCCAGCAGCAGCAGTGCAGGGAGGTCTCCAGCCCGGAGGAACACCAAGTGCTGCGGACAGCAAGGAACCTCTGCACCAGCACACACACAGCAAAGCCTGACATAGTTAATCCCTCCAGTTTATTAGGTAATAAAACGCTTTCCAGACCTGTTAAAATTTAATTGGTTTAATCTTAATTGTTCCATTTTCTGTGGCACACGCAAACACAGAGCCCGACCCTGCCACTCTCGTGTGAACTGTCCCGCGGGCTGTGGTGGGAGCAGGATGAAACCCGCTGACCTCAGCGGGATTTCGTGCATGAATCAGAGCGGCAGGCCTGGGCTCGGAGCTGAAATCCAGCACTGGGCAGGTCGCCAGCACAAGGCCCAGGGTCCACTTAGGCTCCACTTAAGTGCTATGGGATGCAAGTGGTACGCAGGCCTGGGGATGCGAGCGGTGAGCAAGCCTCGTGCTGGGCCTCTGCTGAAGGATGAATTTCAGCTCAGCTTCTCAACTTCACCAACACAAACACACAGCAATGGCTTCTGAGACACGGAGCAAAGGTACTCCCAGAAAGGCTGTGGGGTGTGCTCCACCAACAGGGAGGTGTACGTGTGCCTGCAGCAGTGTCCTCCTTCAGCTACACAGGGACCCTCTCATCACATGGTCAGTAACTGTGATTTATGACAGCTTCTAAGCCAGAGGAAGAGGTGTTCTGCTACTCTTTGCACGTCCCTAGTCATTGGGCTGTTATGCAGCAGGGTAGCTTTGTGAAGCCTGGATATCCTTTGTGCACAAGAGATGCCAAATAAAAGCAGGCAAGAGGGGGTCCTTGGCACTGGCATTTCCTATCCTGCATTGCCTTAGATGAAGGATGACCTTTACCTGCTCCTGCAAGGTGGCTCTCACCAAGCTCAGCATGTCAGCCTCAGTTTCAGAGGCCCATCTGGCACTGAAATCAAGGGCAACCTCCCCTTTGGTGTCCAAGCCTACCGAGCTCCCCTTGCTGCAATGGGCTGCACCTTTGCATTTGCTGCTCCTATCCCTCAAAGTGCTGAACACTGAATGTTTCACACAGCTAGTGGTATCTCTCAAACCAACCTCCCACCTTAAAAATATATGTGTAGGATGTTAGAGTCTGATTCTGACCTTTAGAAAACACATTTATTTTCCACTGAGGCTTTGTTTCGGGATGTATTTCCAAGCCATGCATCCCCGCAAGAACTGTGAAGCAAAAGTAAATCAGCCAATGTCAATGGAGAAAAAAAATACTGAAGAAAAGCAGATATTTGCAATGATGTATTTCTCAATAAAATGGGCATTACTTGGGTGGTTCTTGGCCAAACCAAGCCAGCTGTTCTGAGGATTTGGAGAGATGCAGGCAGGTGTGAAGTGGCAGACCTGAGTGAACAGGATGGTGCAGGCACTGCCTGGGCACAGACGGGACACAGCAGTGAGGACACGGAGCCAGCCTGTTGTTGGGTGAGCATGCTGCATCCTCTGTCTGGACCTGGCTCCACTGCCTGCAGAAGCCCTCTCCTCTCCTAAGGAATACAGATAATGTTTATTTTCAAAGTTGTGAAAAAGAGCCATTCCTGTGCAGGTGGCAGGGCAGGGATAAACGCCATCCTTTCCCCCGGGCGCGGTGACCAGGTGGGCGCACTCAGGGAGTGAGTGAGGGTTGGGAGCTGCGGCGGAGCCGCCCCGTGTGTGCTCCTCACGGAGCCCCTCAGGGCGCGCCCGCTGGGCACCGAGAGGGGCGCCGAGGCTGTGTGCGGGGAGACCCGGACCCCGGAGACGGCGGAGCGCCGCGCCGTACCTTGCCGGGCCCGGCCGGACAGGACCGGACCGCGGGTCCGCTGCCGGCAGGTGACCGAGCCGTGCGGAGCCGGTGCGGGCTGCACGGGACGGCCCCAGCGGCAGCCCCGGCGGCGGGTCGCTGTCCCGGGACCCGCCGCCTCTCCGCGCCGCGTCGCCGGCCCCGCCGTGCGGGGGCGTCCCCGGCGCGCTGCGGTTCTCACATAAATCAGGACCGAACTCCTGGGAAAGGGCCATCCTTCACGGGGCGCTGCTGACAGAGAACGAGAACCAGACGGGCCCTGAGATAAACCACGGCGCGCAGCGTTTACACAAGGGCAGGCTCTGTGTAAATAGAGCCGGGCGCGGGGGGCAGCTCCCGGCGGCGCGGGTCCGCTCCGGCTGCGGCCCCAGCCCGCGGGCCGCCGGGCTCCCGGGGCGGCGGGCAGGTGGGTGCCGCCCGCCCTGCGCCTTCCGCCGCCGTGCCCTGCTGGCTCCCCGAGCACGGGGACTGGAGACAGGGCCGGATTAACGTGTTTGTTTGTTTACGGCCATTAGCGCGGGGCCGGCTCCAGCACTCCGCACCCGCAAGACTAATGGAGCAATTAGCAGCCCCGGTGCTGATAGCATCGCCCCGAGCGAGACCCCCGGGCGCGGCCGCTGCTACCGGGCTGCCTGCGGCCGGGCCCTCGGGCGACAGCGGGCTGCTCGCTCCCTCGCCCGCCCGCCGCGGTGTGCGCGGCTGCAGCGGGGCTGCTGCTCGCTCCCCGGGCCCGGGGGGAGGCTCTTGGCTCTCTTGGCTCCGCTGCAGCATCCGCACGGCGAGTTCCATCCATTACAATAATCCCCTGTCTAAACAGAGCGCAGGAGCGGCCGGGACAACAAGGCCCTGCTGTAAACAGAGCTCAGGGGACGCCGCTAATGATATAAATAAAATAACCATTAATAGCCCGGTGACCCCAGCCCAGCCGGCTTGGGAAAGCCCTGCAGCCGCAACCCGGGCTGAGACCCGCCGGCAGGTACCGGGCTGCCCTGCTCCTTCCTCCCCCTGGATTCTGTACCTCCGCACCGCTCGCCCCGGTCCGGCCATGCTCCTCGGCGCCAGCCGCCTCGGCACGGGCATGGTCGGGCTCCGCTTGCCCGGCTTTTCCAGCCGGGAACTCACCACCGATCCGCCTCCACTAACGGGGGCATGCTGGCATGGGGGGAAAGCGCGGGCGCAGTTACTGCACCGGGAGACTGGCGGAGGGTGAGGCCCAGAGAAGGCCCGGCCGCGGCTTGCTCCCTCCGTCGGGCGCGGGCTCCCCGAGCAGTCCGTGTGGCCGGCAGCAGCATAAAATGAGTGGGTCCCAGCGGGGGAACCACTCGTACCACCGGGGAGAAATCCCGATGCGCCCTTTTCTGTCCGACCCAGGCTCCCAGAGCCCGCAGGCCGCACCCGGCGATCGGCCCGTCCGGGATCCCTGAGCGCGATGGCGCCACACGAGTCAGACACTGCCAGGGTGCGGCCCTCGGCACGGCGGCTGCTGCTCCCGCACACGGACGGGCAGGCGGACACCGGCGGTGGCCCGGCAGTTCTTATAGCCCCCACCACCGAGGGCAGCAGCCCTTGACGCTGCTCTCCCCGCCGGGAAGCTCGACCGCAGGGGAGCTCCCGGGCAGCGCCGCGCTGTGCAGAGCCCGGCAGCTCGCCGCGCTGCCAGCGGGCCCCGCGCCTGCACCTTCCCGGGCCCGGGGCCCCGAGGCGGGCGGGAGTGGCCCGGGACGGTGGCGGATGTGTAACACAGATAAGGAGCTAATTGTTACTAATTATTTTCGGAGTCCCGGCAGCGACGCAATGCCGAGCTTCTCTGCGCACGGGCGGCGCGGGTCAGAGTCGGGCCCCAGTCAGGCCTGCTGACTGCGGACGCCCTTCCCCGTCCACCGTCCGGACCGCAGGAAGGCGTCTCCCACGGGGAGCGGCGAGAAGAGACCGAATCGTCATATTTATATGGCGAGGGGTTTGAAGCTGCGTGGTGGCAGCGGTCCGGTGCGCCGGGGGAACGGGAACCGGCCGCGCCGCGGGACCGGCAGCACATGAGCTGCGGCGAAGTGCGCGGCACTCGGGCTCCTGTCCCGGGCTGCGCCCTAGTAAATACGTCTCTGGGGCGTGCAGAAAGACGTAGATACGAGGGCACCGACAGAGCCGCTAAACAGTGGAGCCGCCGGACGTTAACAACACGAGAGAAACTCCCGGGAAGGCCCCGCGAAGCCCCGGCACCGGGACACTCACCTGCCCGGCGTACGCGCCCGGCTCCGGTGGCCTCCCCTCGTCGCCGATCCAAGCCCTGCGGGGCAGCAGGATTTTAATCACAACGAAAAATCTCACCAAAGACCCCCTGCCCTCCCTCGGTACGCCCGCTCCCCGCGCCGCGGCAGCCCCGAGCCCGTGCAAAAGTCCGGGAGCCCCGGGTAGCGCCGGGGGGCCGCGGCACCCCCACATCACCGCGGGGCTCGGCCGGTGCCCGGCGAAGTCCTGTGCCCGGGAACTTCTCAGTGCGGAAGAGCTCGGCAGGCTCATTCGGTGCGTCACCCGCCGCCTCGGCGGCGAGGTGGCTCCGCGGAGCCGCTGGCCGCCCGTTACCCGTGGGAGAAACGAAAGAAAACGAAACGAAACGAAAGAAAACGAAAAACAACGAAAGGAAACACAGATGATCGCGGTACCGCGCTCCCCACTTAGCCCCGCGTTACCGCGGTCCCGGGCTGCCCACCCGGCCCGGCCCGGTCCGCCCCGACTGGGCCCGGCGGTCGCGGGCTGCGGGGCCCGATCCGGCGGGCGAAGCGTGCTTTCCCCTGTGCGAACGAGTGCCGCACCGGCTGCGGCGAGCTGGGCCGGCCTGCAGACTGGCCGATCGCGGGGGTATTTGCGGGGACACCGGCGAAGGGACCGGAGGTGCAGGGGGATGAGGATGGGTCGGCTACGTGTACGTCGCATGGCTACGGCCCGTCCGGGACGGCGGGGTCGCCGTCGGCTGCGGGAGGGGTGCGGTGTGGCGGAGGCGCCTGAACCTCCCCTCCGCTACGCGCCCTGGGCCGCGGGAGGCACTTGCGGGGCCGTGCTGGTGGGGCGGGAGGCCGGGCTGGCGGGGCCGCACATGTCGGTCCCTGCCGGGGCCGGACCGAGCCGTGTGCGGGCAGGGGCCAGCGGGGCGCGCCCGGGCGGGGGTCCCTACCTACCTACACGTGCTTAGCACTGGGGGGCGCGGCGGCGGCTGCCGCGGCTCTCTGCGGGCACCCCGACCCCGGCGCACCGTCCCCGCGCCCGCCGGGCGGGTGCCGGGCCGGCGGGGCGCTCTGCGGGAAAGCAGCCTCCCCGAGTGCAGCCTTAATACATTGCTATTTCTGGCCGGGCGGCCGGAGCCGGGCAGGGGGCCGGCTCTGCCTCCCCCTCTCTCCAATGGTGAGGCCGCCCCCGGCCCCTCCTTGCCGTGACGTGCCGGCCCGGGGCAGAGGAGGCTCCCGAGCCTTTGGCTGTCCCTGCAGAAGCTGTAACAAAACGCAGACCCCCAGCGCCGAGCTAATGGAGGCAACTTAGACAGAAGCAGGCGCGGCCCCTCGTCTCTCGGCGCTGCCTGCTCCCCCCGCCCCGGGCGCGGCGCTCCCCGCCGAGCAGCCGCCCGAGCGCCGCCGGGCCCGCGGGACTGCCTGGCCGCTTGCGCTGCCCCGATGATGTTACCGAGCCCCGTCACCTCCACACCCTTCTCTGTCAAAGACATCCTCAACCTGGAGCAGCAGCAGGACCCGCACTATGGGGCCCAGCTCCCGCATCACCTGGAGCACCACTTCCACCCCGCTGCCTGCCTGCTGGCGGCCGCCGACGGCGCCCGCTTCTCCGACGGCGAGGAGGAAGAGGAGGAGGAAAAGCTCTCCTACCTGAGCCCCATGGCAGCGCCCGGCAGCCAGGCGGACGCGCGGATCTCCGCCGACAACTACGTTCACGCCGTGCTGCGCAGCTCCTGCGAGGCTCCCGGGCCGGGAGAAGAGCTGGACCCGGCGGTCCGAGACCCAAGTGAGTATCGGCTCCGCCGCGCTCCCCGCACTGCACCGCCCCGCCGGGACGGGCCCCGCGCTGCCTTCCCGCGGTGCGTTCCCAGCCCTCGGGCATCGCCCCGCGAAGCCCAGGTCCCTGTAGCCTGCCCCACGTCCCTTGGCCATGTCGGGCTGTGACAGGCACGTCGGGGGCTACCACCGCCCTCCTCCGCGCCTCGCTCGCCTCCTCCCTGGGTAGTGCCTCCGCATGGCCCCAGTCCGTAGGTGTCGGATCAGGCCCGGGCTCTGCAATTTCGGTAGCGGAGGGGAAGGAACGGGTCGGGTTAGGCCCAATCCGCACCCTCTGCGGCGGAGCCCGGCGGCGGAGCAGGTGCCCGGCGCTGTGCGCGGCGCGGCCTGGAGCTCTCCTCGCGGTGCCGCAGCGGTAACGCCGCAGCTGCCCCGGAGGTGCGGGAACGTGCCCGGCCCCGCAGCCCGAATCGAGCCCTCGCAAACACAGGCGGTGCCGGAGACGGCCGGTCCTAGCGCTGCCTCCCCGCCCGCACCGCGGTGCCCCGACGGGCGCGTAGCGGCGCGGGGCCGGCCGGGCGCGGAGCCCTCATCCGCCGGTGGGGCCCGCCGGGAGCAGCGAGCGCCCGGCGTCGGCCAGGCGCACCCGTGACCTGTGTTGCCCCGTACAGAGAGCTGCGTCCTGAAGAAGCCGCTGGACGCAGCGGAGAAGGCGGAGGAGACGGAGAGGCCGAAGCAGCGGAGCCGGAGGAAGCCGCGCGTACTCTTCTCCCAGGCACAAGTCTTCGAGCTGGAGCGCCGGTTCAAGCAGCAGCGTTACCTGTCGGCGCCCGAGCGGGAGCACCTGGCCAGCAGCCTCAAGCTCACCTCCACGCAGGTGAAGATCTGGTTCCAGAACCGGCGCTACAAGTGCAAGCGGCAGCGGCAGGACAAGTCGCTGGAGCTGGGCGGCCCCGCGGCCCCGCCGCCGCCGCGCAGGGTGGCCGTGCCCGTGCTGGTCCGTGACGGCAAGCCGTGCCTCGGCGGGTCGCAGGGCTACAGCTCGGCGTACAACGGGCCCTACTCCTACAATGGCTTCCCCGCCTACGGCTACGGCAACGCAGCCTCCTACAACCCCGGCTACGGCTGCACCTACCCGGCGGGCACCGGCGGCGCGTCCATGCAAGCCGCCTGCAGCCCGGCGGCGGCCGCCAGCCCCTTCGTGAACGTGGGCGGCCTCGGCGGTTTCAGCGGCGGCGGCCAGCCGCTGCACCAGCCGGCGGCGGGGCCTTCCTGCGGCCAGGGCGCACTGCAGGGCATTCGGGCCTGGTAGCCCGCACGCACTGAGGGTCGGGAGCGGACCGACAGGACGGCCCGGCGGCTCCGCGGCCCCGTTAGCACCCGCACCGCAGCCCGGCTGCGCGCCACGCGCCCTGGACCGGAGGCGGCGGCGGCGGCGGGACGGCGCGGCGGGACCCCGGCGCTCCCGCGAGCATCGGTGCGGGGCCGGCGACGGACGGAGCGGAGCGGCGGCGGGACGAGGCCGCGCGAACCCGCAGCGAAGCGCCGCCGCCCCGCGGAGCCGCCGCGACGGCCGGGCGGGCCGGGCGGGCCGGAGCCGATCGCGCCGCGCCAGCGGAGCAGCTTTGCTTGTAAAAAGCCGACGGCGGGGCCCGCTAGTGCCGCGGCTCCTCTATCTACTCTGTATCGGTCACTGCCAGCGCCAGCTCGCCCAGTCAGTCAATAAACCAGGTGCAATACTCGCCGCCCGATCCTCCTTCGTCCAGCGGCCGGTGCCCGGCGGAGGGGCCGGGGCCCGTGCCCGGCGGCGGGGCGGTCGCCGCGTCGTGCCCGCGGGGCAGGGCGGCCCGGCCGGCTTGTGAGCGTGCCAAGGGCGCTGAATGGGGCCGCGTAGCTCAGAGCCGGGCCCATTGTGGCCGACGGGCCGGCGCTGAAAGGAGCCGCCGAGGAAGGTAGCGGGAATAGGCGCTTATTGGATTCGGGAACAAAAGGTGTGGCAGGGAGGCGAGGGACAAAGGGGCCCCGGCGCCGAGATTGACGGGCCGCTTTGCCCCCCACTGAGGCCCAGGCCCGGCGCTTTATGCGCGGGGGCTGCAGAAACGTGCTGGGTTTTGTTCCCCATTCTGGGAGCGCAGGGGAAGAGGAGGGGGGTCCGCGGGCCGCTGATTAGGGCCGGCCGGGCCGGGCAGCCTGAATGCCGGGTCATTATTGCTACATGTTCAGCCATTTCGCTCGATCGCAGGGGGAGGGGGCGGCCGAGGCCCCCGAGCCCCACGGGACCGGCCGCGGGGTCGCCTGCCGCCTGCCCCGTCCCGGGCCGCCCGGTCCCGCTCTCGCCACCGAGGCGCTCTCGGGGCGGTGGCGGCCGCGCTGCCGCTGCCGTGCGGCTCCTGCCGAGCCCCGCCGGGATGGGCCGGACACCCGCAGAGCAGCGCGGCAGCGGCGGCCGTGCGGGGCACCGCGGGCGGCTGGGGGACCGAAGGCGCCGGGAGCTCTCCCGTGCCGTCCCGCACATCTGCCCGGCGGCCACCCTGGCTCTCCCAAGTTCTTTCCAGCGGAGCCTTCTTGGAACCGGCGCGACGGACGCAGACCAGGGGGGCTGCCTATGCCACCCCCCTGACCCAGCGCTACCCATCGTGTCCTCCCCATGAGCTCCCCATGTGTGTTGCGTGACAGTCCCTGTGTCCCAAGCAGAGGACCGGCTCTGCCCTCGCAGAAGCAGCAGGTAACACCGCTGACGTTACTGACACCGGGTTTAAGCTGCACATTCCCACCATTCAAACTAAACGTGCACCTTCGGGGTTTGCTGTTTGAAAGGAACCGGAGAAATTCTTTCCACTGTGGGGACAGAGTGGGAACCCGCAGGCCCCGGCTGCCAGCCTGGCTCGGCACGGCACGGCACGGCACCCCGCTGTCCCCCGAGCCGCCCGAGGCCAGCAGGCTTCGCGGGGCCGGCGCTGGGAGAGGATGCGGCACGCCCAGCTGATTGTTTGCTGGATGGCAGTAAGGTGTCGCAGGAGAGGAAGCCCAGGCCCTGCTTTTGGCTTTCAGAGATGAGTGGTTAAGGCCCTGTGGTCTCGTGGGTAGAAACAGGATAGCCAAGAACAAAGGTAATGCGCTTTCTTCACAGCAGCAGTCAGGCTGGAGAGATTTGTCTCTGCCATAGGAAGGAGTTGCATTTTCCTCCATGTTCTGCCAGACTGTTGTCTGCAAAAATAGGGGACTCGTGTGAGTTCATACTTCAGCATGCAAGCCAGAGGAACCGTAACCACAATAGAAGCTCCTCCAAAATCTGGGTGTGTAAGAGGAGTTCCCAGCTTAACACATCCCTTCAAAGTACATGGCAGCTGATGAGAAATCCACTGCATCTCAGCAGCACCCAGAGGCTCTGGCTGAGATCAGAGCCCCAGCATGGGACACGCTGCCCAGGTCTGTAGTCACAGTCTCTAGAGCACAGACTGTTCTGTAAAGCAAAAGGACACCAAGGGACCTCACGGATGTGTGGCAAGAGGTGAGGCAGTACCAGCATGATCCAGCACCAACAGTACCCAGCTGCGGCAGAGCACTCTCAGCTGGTGCCTGGTCACAACCCTGACCCCTCTGTGCCTCCACGGAGCTGGAACAGCTCCCAGTCGGGGATTCTGAGAGGCCTGACCGCAGGCTGATGTCTCATGGCGCTGGAAGGTTCTAGATGTCCACCATAGCAAGCCCCATTCCTGGGACAGATCCCAGCTGTCCCACCAGCTCAGACTGGAGGAAGGGCAAGGGGTTAGTGGGAGGGACCCCTCTGCATAGCCTCGCCCAAAGCTCCGGAGCTGCTGGGGAGGACAGAGCCGCACAAAGAGACGGCGGTAATGGAGGGCCCAGAGCAGGGTGGCGGAAGTGGAACGCTCCAAAGAGGAGGAACAGCCAGCAGAGGCCAGTGGGAGGGAGATGGTGGGAGATTGCAGATGGGAGCGGCTGCCCGGGGAGGGGAGACACAATGGAGGGAAGTTGCTGCGTGGCTGTGCTGGAGGCAGCACCCGCCCCTGATGCGCCCTGTCCCCCACAGCCCAGGCCGGAGCAGGGTGCCTGCAGCGGGGTGAGGGCCACAGGGAGATCTCTGGAGGGAATTCCTTCGGCATGGTCCTGCTGCACCATGGTGGTGCCATGGCCTGAGGGACATCAGGGAGGGAGGGACGATGATGGCCATGGACAAGGGGCAGAGGGCGTGTGTTTCCTCCTGGTTGACTGAGGGATTTACTGCTATTTGGGAATCAAGCTGTGAAGGTGCTGATTGTTTTCAAACAGGAATGAGATTCTCTAAGTGCACTGATTTAAAGGAAAGGAGGGACTTTTGGGGCAGCTAGATTTTAACCCCCAGGCCTCAGACCCACTCTGTGTGCAGGCTCCAGCTGTGCTTTTTACTCAAGTTTCGTGTTCAAGGAGGAGCTCATCAGCAGAACTTGTCTCATGCAGTGGCTCCTAGGGAGGGTCCATCCAAAGCCCAGTTATTGCAGGTTTTCTGTGGCCTTTCCATCATGCTCAGGATCACACAGAACTAGTGCTGTTCCTTCTGCAGCACCGCAGATGTGCTCTGGTTTCCTCTCCTTCCTGACACCTTTTTTCCCTTCCTCTCTCCCTCCCTACTCCTGAGGTCATCCCTCCCCCTCTCATCCTTCATCCTTCTGTCCCCACCACACACCTGCAGCCATCAGCAAGGAGCTCACCCGGGTGCAGAGGGAGATGCCTGCTCCCAGTGAGGCTGCTCAGGCTGCTTGTGGATCTGGGCAGGCATCACTGAGTCCTGCTCCAATCTACTCCAGCCTGGTCAGTGACGCCTCCTGCTGCCTGTGTTGGGAGCCTGGGACCCAGCTGTTTGCTAGTGCGGTGCCCAGCTCTTGCTCCTTTGAGTGTCAGCTCCTGCTCTGCAGAGCTTCCCACTGCAGCCACCCCAGCCCCTGAGCTGGGAGCTGCCGAGGCTGCTTGGCCACTGGGGCTCTGCGAAGCCCTCCGGTGCTGGAGATGCTGGAAGCTCCTCCTGGCAACGGCAATATGGGCTTGTCACATAAGAACTCTCCAGTGCCAAGAAAACTGTTGCCAGCCATGGATCAGGTAATTAAAACATTGTTAGTTGTGCTGTGGAGCCTCCAGCGAGGCTTTCTCCCACCACACGGCTGCAGCACGAGGGGCAGGAGCCGCCTTCCCTGCGTGCCTGAGTCACTGCATCACAAGATGACTGCACCTGGCTGAGCAGGGTGACGGCACCTGCATGTTCCAGCTGATTCCTCAGGTTCCTGCAGTGGTGAGATCAGGGACAGTGCTGCCAGTAGGGATCCAGGTGACCCGCGAAGGATTCACTCTGATTCAACCAAGGATCCAGGTGACCTGTCCACAGAGGGGGCTGAATCTTTGTCCCCTCCAGAACGGAGTGCTGCTGGAGGTCAGAGCTGCCCCTGTGTCCTGCCAGAGCCCTTCCCGGTGACATGACGCCACTGTCTCCCGCCTAGGCAATAAATAAAACCCACAGACGCTTCCCGGGACGAGCCTTCTTCGCGCCGGGGCTGCTGCAGGCGGGCGGTGCGGGGCCAGCGGGGTCCCGGGTGCTGCCCGGCATGCTCCGGTCCCCCGGGCTGCCCACAGGGACAGGGACACTTGCTCTCGGGGCCTGTCCCCAAGCGAGATACGGCACTGCCATCTATCGGCCAGCGCCCGGGGACAGGCGGTGACAGACGGACGCCGTGATGTCTCCGCCATCCCGCGCCCGGAGCTGCCGCAGCGGGGCTGGGCTCGCTTTGGGGTGCCCGAGTTCCCCTGCAAGGCTCGGAGAGCCTCGGGGCGGGGTGCGCTGTCCCCGCTGGGAGGGGCAGCGGGACAGAGCGGACATCGGGCCGGGTTCGTGCCCACGGCACAGCCCTGCGGCACCTGCGGCATCCCGGGCCCCGCGGGAGCCCCGCTGCACCGGGCAGCACCACCGGGGCTGTGCACGCTGCAAAGGCACCACCCGTGCCCCGCCGCGAGGGGAGAGCTGGGGACAAGGCCAGTGTCCCTTCCCTTCTCTAGCCACCGTGCGGCTCCCTTGCTGGTGAGCAGTGCTTTGCTGATTTCTTTAGGTGAGCACGATCACCCAGTCTCTGTGAGACCCAGCAGATTTTCAGCTCTGATTTGTTTTTTCCCCAAAATGATGCAATTCACCTAATTCCAGGAGCCCCCCTGAAACTCCTGATGCCCTGACACTGCTTGGCGACCTCTCCCTGCAAGTTCCTGCCCAAGGACACAGGATGGCTGTAGGTGCCCAGCGCCCGGTGCCTGCCGCAGCTGCATCCTCACCAGAGGGAGCTGTGTCCCACACTGAGGCACAGCCCAGTTTTGGCCCAGTTCCCCACGTTTTTTATAGCCCTTGGCAATGCTCCAGGTGACACTGCTCAGGTCTAACGCACATCCAAAGGTGCTTGGATTTCCATTCCTCCTGGCACCCACCTAGCCGTGCCAGGAGTCTCCTATGTCAGTCCCGAAGCTGTATTGCCCCGGGGGGCATTGCAGGCCTTCTCTGGGGCTGACTCTGGCTGCCAGTGCATTATCTGCTGACATGCTGGAGCCTCCAGCAATCCCCTGGAACAGCCATTGCTTCAGCTGCTTTTGAGGATGATCCCAGACCAAGCCCCAGCGTCACAGCGTAGCTGAGCTGACCTCACCCATGTGAGCATGCTTCCAAGAGTGACTCCTGCTGCCACCTCTGTGCCACTCCCATCCAGCCCAGGAGCAGTTCCTTCCCCACTTCTGTCACCTCCCCAGTGCAAGAGGCCATCTGCCCACAGCCCAGTTCCAGCCAGGGTGCCGCTTTGCCATCCCTTGCTGGGGGAATTGGACACAGAAGCCTGCACAAAGCATGGGTGTTCACCTCATCAGAGCAAACATGCCCAGAGCTGTCCCAGCCCAGCCTCGTGGTTCTCTGTAGACAGGAAAGAAGGTTGTCAGCCTCAGCTCTACCTTTCAGGGTATGTTCCCTGCCTAGAAAGGGAGATAGCGTTTCAGGCTATTGCTGTCCATGCTTGGATAGAGCCAGGCAGGCTGGCACCAGCCCAGCCCAGAGATGCCTCTGCCAGGCAGAGATGTGGGTCAGGAGGGGCTTTCCCAGCCCACCAGAGGCAATGTCTGCTCTGTGTCCAGGAGCCCCAGTGCTTGTGCTCAGCACTGCTGCGAGGCCGGGAGGTCATGAGAACTTGTACAGCTTTATTGGGGTCTGACACAGCCCTGAGGAATCCCAGAGCCGGGGTGGGCTGGGGCTGCAGGGAGGCTGGAGCCCATCTCTGTGCTTGCCATGGGCTCCAGCCACCTCCTCCCACCGAGCAGGGCTGTCAGACACCCACTGCACAGGGGCTGTGAGGCAGGAAAGCACAGGGTGCTGGCAGAGCACAGGGATGTGGCTTCCAGGGCAGTGCTCTGGCCCCTGAGCTGGGCTGACAAAACCCTCTGCGCACTGGGACCCCGGTGCCTGTGTGGGGTCACCAAGGCAGGCACAGCTCAGGAGCCCACTGGCCCCAGCTGAAGGTACAGGACAGACACGGGAGAGAACCCCCCTTCTTTCTCTGAGTAAGATGAACCCTCAGCCGCCAGCTTCCCTCACCCCAGCTCTGCCCTCACCCTGCAGGGCTGCAGCCATCTCCAGTTACCCCAGGAAGGCAGCTGGGGGCTCCTGAGCTCTCCTGGCACAGCAGCTTCAGGCTGCCTGAAATAGTTTGGGCTCGTGCCATTGCACAGCCCCAGACCTGTCACCTGGAGCAGGGCCAGGCCAGTGGCGCTTGGTCTGCCTGGTCAGGGGCTGCAGGGCTCTCCCCACCCAGAACACATCAGGACAGAGCTCAAGGGGACACAGGAGGGCAAGGCAGCAAACCCCTGCCCGTGCTGGATGTGGCTGGGGATCCTGCAGGCAGGTGAAAGGAAAAAGGATTGTCTCCAAAACTCTGCTGGGCTGAGCATTGCTTCCTTGCTGGAAAGCCAAAAATAGTCTCTTTACTCAGAAGAGGCTGTAGGAGGAAAGATCTCCCTCGAGACACAGCCAAATACCTAGGAGGCCATAGGACAGACCCAGAGCAGCGTGCCCACACTGAGAGGCATTATCAGACCTTGGAAAGGCAGCAGCCACAGCTGAGCCAGCCAATAACTCCATTGCCTCCAGGCACCTCGCCATGCCAAAGGTGCCAGAGGAACCAGTCTGGCTGGCAAGGGAACACCCCCACCCTGGCAGAGCTGGGCAGCAGCAGCAAACTGCCACAGCCTGCCTTAGCTTGTGTCAGGCATTCAGCTCAGACATGGCAGCAGCAGGACATTTCTCCTGTCCACTGTGGCCTGGCCCAAGGGATATCTGGGAATCCCCACGGCAGCTCTACTGTCCCTGCAGTGCCAAGCCCAGAGCAGGCAGTGCCATTCCCTGCAGGGCTGCTGCTGCCTGCCCTGTGAAACACCCAGCTGCTGCTGGGCAGGCTGGCACAGCGCCCTGTGTGAGAGAAGCAAGGCTGTGCCCCTGCCAGGGGAATGCTTTAGGCCAAGTGCTCACACAGCAGCATTCTGGGCTGTGCTGACTTATCATCTCCCTGTTCCTGGGGGTCTCACTCCCTCCCCAGCACTTCTGTGGGTTGTTATTCCTGGAAAACATCCTAGAGACACTTTCAATCATGCCTTCATCCACTGACATTTATAGCGCTTCTTCCAGCAGCTGATGGATTTAACAGTGTGGATCTTCCCCCAGCCCCAGTCTGTTTATGCCTGTCCCTCCATGGGGTTTGCCATTGCCCCAGTGCATGGTGAGGGCTAAAGGCAAAGCTGCAGCTCTGCTGCCAACAGCTTTCATTCAGCTCCTGGGCACAGACCTGTCCTGGCAAAGCCCCTTGTAGCCATCCTCTGCACACTCCTGTCCAATGCCCTGCCCTCCAACGCGATCCTGCTCTGGTCTCTCCCAGCCATCTCCGCTTCTCCCTCTTGGGCGGAGGAGCTGCAGGGCTGCCAAACTTGCAGTACTCAGACTATTTCTTAAAGTCTCAGCTCCTGAAATAGTGGGAAAATGTCAATTTCCTGACCTCCTGCAGCTTTTGTATTTTCAAGGAGTTTCTCACCCTTCTGCTTGTGCAGGAAAAGCAGGGACCAGGAGCTTGCTGCCCGTGCCAGGGAGCAGAGGATGGGCACAGCACACAACAGGAGGACCCAGGCTGCAGAGCAGTGGCTGTGGCTGCTCTGTGCCAGGGACACCCAGACCTGTCAGGCAGCCATCAAAAATCCCACAGGTGGTCATTCAGCCTCCCTTACCACCTCGAGGAACCAGGGCAAGAGAGATGTGTAAGGGAAAGGTGGATGCAGGGCTGGGCAGGGGCTTGGGCAGGGTGTCAAGCACCCAGCCCTGAAGTGCAGGAGTCCCTTTCATCAAGCCATGGGGGAGCCAAAGCCCCTGAGGGCAGCACATCCTCCTTGCTCTCCCAGCAGCTTTTCCAGCCACAGGAAATCCCCTCTGTCCTCACCACATCCCACTCCAGCAGTCTTCTGGGCAGCTCAGACCAGCAGATCCTCTGGAGCAGCTCTGATCCGACCCAGATACCCACTGGCAGCACATATCACAGCTGTGAATGCATTTCCTCCAGGGAATTATTTTGGGCATGCCTCCGTGGGACATGTGCCGCACCTGAAAGCACTGTGAGAATTCAGGCATCACCCATGAACAGCTTGCTCAAGAAGCCAAGAGATCTGCTCTGGGCAGGTCAGCACAATGAGGCAATACTTTAGTGCTTAACTCACAGCTCCACAATTGGGTGGGACCCTGAAATAAACTGGTATCAAGACAACTAACATGCTAAAAAAATAGTTATTCTACTAATTACCACTAGATTGGAAAAGACATTAGTACTCTGAGCAATTCTGAGATGCTCATCAAGCATCAAACCAGTCTAATTACTCAAACTTATGGGGCAAAACTCTGCCAAGCCCCAAATCTCCTATATGAGGTGCACAAAGCCTACCAGCCTCACTCAGCTCCAAATTCCTGTGCTGTTCCTGACACACAACTCCTCCTGCCAACATCTCCATTTGGAGCAATTTGGAAGCATCCTGAGGGCCCCCAGTGTGGGACTACTTTGCCAAGGAACATAAATCTCAGTGATGGACCATGAGCCAGGGGGGATGGGGGCACCCTCATCCCTGCATGCTGCCAGGGTGACTGGGCCAGACAGGCCCCCTTCTCCCACCAGCACCCCCAGACTGCTCTCCCCTCCCCTGCTCTGGCATCCATCAAAAGAGCTCAGCATCAGGCACAGTCAGAAAGGCACAGTGCTGGCAGCTGGGCCATGCTGGAGGTAAGAATGGGACATGAGGATAGAGCAGAACTGTTTTTATTGGAGGTGTCAAGAGCAGGAACAAGAACAAACCTACAGGCTCCCTCCTCAAGTGCCATCCTCCCCTCGCCCACCACCACCACCACCACCACCACGGGGCAGTCAGCATCATGTGCGTGCTACGAGACAACGGCCAAGACTTACACTGTGCTTCAGCCAAAAGCCAGACAAAGCCCCAGCACCCCACTGCCACCCCCTCCTCGGTGACTGCGAGCTCAGCTTGGCCTCGCCGGGGCAGGGCAGCACATTCACCTTCCCTCTGAGCAGGGCTGAGTTTTGCGTGAGATGCTGTGGTTAAGGGAAGTCGGGAGCACAGCTCCACCAAAGTGCCAGGGCGGGTGACCTGGGCTGCAGCTCCCAGGGACATCTCGGAGGAGCCCAGCAGAGCGAGCTGTGCAGCCTGGGCAGGGCTGCCACAGCCACAGGCAAAAACGGCATCGCTACACCCCAAAGGGCTTCGCTGCCCCCTCTCTGCAACACAAACCAAACCAAAGGGGAGAGGGGTCAGAAGACACACCAGGAGGGGATGTGAGACGGGTCTGGAGCGGCGTTTGGCTCTGCATCACTTGCCAGCCCGACGCTCCTCCTGGCGCTTGGTGAGGATGTATTTGAAGAACTCGTACACGGACCAGGCAATCGCCGTGGAGGGCATCTGAAAGATGACTCTGGCCTGGACCCCTCTGAAGTAGGCGGGCACACCGCCCACCTGGTACACCGTCCTGAAGGCATTGGCCATGCCTGTGATGTGTCCGCTGATGTTGGAGCTCAAGGCCAGGGACTCCTGGGTGTTGAGCAGCGTTTTGCAAACGTCCAAAGGCGTCGTGGCGGCAGCAGCGACGGCCCCCGCGCAGGCCCCAGAGACCACGTGGGAGCCCGGGTTGTACTGTCTGTGGGGGTTCAGCTGCTCTTGCAGGAACTCATAGGTCATGAAGTGAATGGCTTGGAAGGGGATGTTCATGGTGAGCTGGGTGGTGTAGCTGCGGTAGAAAGCCCCGGCCCCTTCGTTGCGCCACACAGCCCGCACACAGTCCATCACGTGCTGGTAAGGCGAGTTGTACATCTGCATCCTCTGCTTCACCACTTGGGACAGGCAGCGGCAGCCAGCACCCAGGCACAGAGGGGGAGAGGAGAAACAAGGGTAAACACAAAGCCAGGCTTCCTCCAACTGCTTGGACTTTGGTGACATTGGTCTAAGAGCTGAAGAGAGACAACTCGAACCACCGGTGCCCACGTGTCTCCAGACAGGACAGCAGCTGTTTAAATCTGCTGAGGCATCACTGCCACACACACATCACCACTCACATGCCACAGCCTCAGGGAATATCCTGATATCCCACTGCTTACAGTCCAGATCCACCCTTGCTCCTGAGCAACCAGTGTTTCCCCATCCACTGCTGCAGAGCTATCAGTCAGTCAGAAGAACCCCTTGGCATCCAGTTTCTTATTTCCCAGACAGCTCTTGATCTGGATAAGACCGTCCCTCCCTTGCCACCCCCACTGCAGCCCAGAATATCCACAGCTCATTGCAGAGCCCACTAGCCAGGAGCTGTTAGCAGCCACCCTGGGCAAGGTTCAGAGCCAAAGCCCCCAAAACCACCCAAGAGTGGGACAGGGGAGTCCAGAGCCCAGCCTGCCACTGCTCTACCTCCCCCTATCTCCATGTGACCATAAGGAGCTCAAAATGATGTTGTGCTGAACTACTACAATCATGACAAGAGAAGCTCCATGACAATGGTATGGCAACTGCCTGCTCCTCGGGGTCCCTGCCATGCAGTGGGGAGGCAGGATCTGCACCCATATCAGCTGGAACCTGCACTGTCACAAGCTCTCCAGTTTTAAAAGGGAAAAATACCTTCATGACTGGCCTTTCCTCATTGCTTCTCCTTCTCCCACCACTTCCACGGACTCAGTAAAATTACTAACTCCCTCTAACTTTTTCATATATACCAGGCTCATCAAAATCAGCATCTTCCAGACATTTCACAAGATGTCCCTTCTCCCAACTTCTCTATACGTTTTTACACCCCACTCTTTTAATTCTCTTGAACACAGGCCCACGACTGCACCACCTCTTCCCTAGATCTCAATACAGCAGTGCCCAGCTTCCACACACTCAGAATGACTTTGGCAGTGCCAATCACATCTCTCTTCCCTTCTCTCCTGCTCCAGGTTACAGTCCCCAGCCAAACTCCTGGATGAAAGGCCCATGCCCCGCCTCCCAGCTCCTCCTGAACCGTGCTTTGCTGTGCTCTCGAGTTAATCTCTTCTACCCACCCTGCCCACAACAGCCAGCCACCAGGGTCCCTACCTGGAGCCACGGGCCCCCAAAGAACCCCTGCAGTCAGGCAAGAACAAGGGCACTCTCTGTGCTACAGAGGGGACCCAGGAGGCTCGGGCAGACCCTGATTCTCCCCTCCCCAGCAGGCCAGGACCATCATTACCTTCAGCAGGGTTCATGGCTGCATCGTGGAGCAACGTTGCTACACACCCGGCTGCACCTGCAAAACAAGAACTGCCACATGTGAGGGGGGGAAGGGTGAGGGACCCTGGGACTCCAGCACAGCCCCAAGTCCCTGGCAGAGGCACAGGAAGAGGCCCATGAAAAAGGTGAGATCTGAAGGCAGCTTCCATCTCCCTTCCAAAAGGCAGGCTGGTGCTCAGGGGTTCCCACCCAGACTGAGATACAGGAAGAGAGGGGGAAGGTAGTGGCAGGCTGCCATGTCCCATGGGGTCACCGGGACTAATCTGTGCCCACTCTTCGGGGGACAGGCCAATGCCACCAGCTGGCAGCCCATGGTGAGTGTCCCCACGTCCCGCTGGCACTTGCTGCACGCCTGCCAAGGGCAGAACGTGCCCTGCTCTCCCCTCAGCCCCATGCTCCCCCTACTGTGGCGGGTCCTGGAGACGGGCAACGGGCACCATGGCGAGACGGGCTCCGAAACCACATGGCGCTCCTGGGGCGAGCTCTGGCACTGCCGACCCACGGGGCCACAGCCAGTCCCAGCTTGTCTGCAGGCAGCTCCCGTCCACCAGCATCCTCCCGAGCCAGGGCCACCGACCCGCTTCAGGCCAGCTACCTGGCGGCAGCTCTGCAGGCGCGGCGCGTCCCCGTGCCCGGCACCGTGCGGCTGGCTCATGGCTGGAGAGAGCACAGGGCTTTAGGACACCCGCGGCACCCCGACCCGCGCCGGGACCGCCCTACCGCCACACCGCCGCTCCCGCCCCGCTCCCCCCGGGCTGCCGGGGCCGGTACCGTTGGCCACATGGCTATTGCCCCCCGCGTGGATAACGTCGCTCAGCGTCTTTTTTAACTTTTCGTAGCAGGCGAAGTAGAGGGCGTGCGCCGGCCCGGCGCCGGTGGCCGTGATGTTCAGGCCGCGCATGGGCCGCCAGACGCCCTCGGTGCGGGCGATGCGCCACAGGGCCTCCAGCACGTTCCGGTAGCGAGCGGCGGGCTCCGGCTGCAGGCTCTGCATCCGCGTCTGCAAAACAGGGCGGGCCCGGCCGTGCGGCTCGTCAGACCGTGCCCGGGGCTCCCGGTGGGACGCGCCGGCCCCGTCCCTCCCCGCGCCCGCGCGCCGCCGGCACCTTGACGCAGTCGATGGGGTACATCACGCAGTGCTCCATGACGCCGGCCACGGCGCCCGCCAGCATGTGCGTAGACACGGCGGCTCCCTGCGGTAGCGCCTCGTAGTCGGGGGCGGGCGGGGAGCGCGGCTCGGGGCCCCCCGGGCCGGGACCGGTACCCGGCGCCACCTCCGTCTCCGCGCCGCCCCGCCGAGCCCGGCCCGCGCCGCCGCCGCCGCCCATCAGCAGCAGCAGGACGCGGCCCGATTCCGCGCCGCCCCGCGCGCCGGGGCCCGCGCCCGCCCCCGCTCCCGCCCCCAGCTCCATCGCGCCGCCGCCGCCGCCGCCGCCCCGGCCCGCGCCCGCCGCGCCCTGTGCCGGCCCGCCCCTCCCCGGCGCCCATTGGCCGCCGCCGGCCGGCACCCGCCCCTGAAGCGCGCCCATTGGCTAGGTGAGCCGCGCGCCGCCCACGCACACCGCGCTAATTGGCCGCCTGCACCGCGGCTCGAGCGCCGCCACTGGCCGGTCGCTTCCTCTGGCGCGTTCGGGCGCGCTGCCCATTGGCCGCCCAGACTGCTTGCCCTGCCGGCCCTCGCAGCCCATTGGCTGCCTCAACTTCGCGCCCCGCCCTACCGCGCAGCGCATTGGCCGGCGCACCCGCGACCTTTGGCCCGTTCGCCCCGCCTCTCCGGGGGACTGAAGAGCCACCATTGGCGGGCGAGTCCGCCACTCCGGACGTTGGAGCGCGCTGTGTATTTGGGCGCCCGCGATTGGCTGGCAGCCTGCGCGCGCCGCCTCTCGGCGAAGGTCGGACGCGGGAGCAAGGGCGAAGCCGGGCACCGCCCCCGCCCGCGCGAGGGAGGCCGCGTCCCGCCCAGCACGATTGGCCGTCGGGCAGCGTGGGCGTGGCTCTAGCAGGGCGGACGCAGCCGATTGGCCGCCGTGGCGCGGGGGGCGGGGCTCCGCCGGCGGGGCGCGGCGGCGGCGGCCGGTGACGTGTCCGCCGGTGCCGGCGGCGGTGCCCGCAGCGGCGATGCGCGGGCGGGCGGCAGCGGGCGCACATGGCCAGGTGAGTGCGGCCGCGCCGGGGGTTCGGCGCCGGGGCCGGGACTGGCGCGGTGCCGGTGCTCAGCAGGGGTCTCTACCCTCAGGGTCGGCGTTTTCTGCCTGTCGTGGCGCTCGGTCGGACCGTGCCCGGGGCCGCGGCAGCGCCCGGCTGTGCTGGGGTTCGCTCTCCTCTTGGGGCTGCTGCTGCTGCTGGCGGCCGCCGTGCCCCGCCGCTGGGCCGCGCCGCCCCGCGCCTCCCGGCGGGACGACAGGTGAGCGGGGCTGGGTGCCGGGAGCGGGGTCACGGCCGGCCGCCGGTGCTGAGGCGCCGGTGCTGAGCCGCCGCGCCGCCGTGCCGCAGGTACTTGGCGCGGGCGGAGGAGCTGACGGCTACGGACACCGAGGACTCGTCCCTTAATTACGGGGTGGTGGTGGACTGCGGGAGCAGCGGATCCCGCGTTTTCGTCTACTTCTGGCCCCCGCACAACGGGAACCCGCACGACCTGCTGGACATCCGGCAGATGAGGGACCGCAGCAGCCGCCCCGTTGTCAAAAAAATTAAACCCGGTGCGTGCTGCCCCGCTCCGGCCCCGAGCCCCCGGCACGGACGGGACGGGCTGGCTCACGGTGCCTTCCCCGCCAGGCATCTCGGTGACCGCGGCAGCCCCCGAGCAGGCCACGCCGTACCTGCGGCCGCTGCTGCGGTTCGCGGCCGCGCACGTCCCGCCGCGGAAGCACAAGGAGACGCCGCTGTACATCCTGTGCACGGCCGGCATGCGGCTGCTGCCCGAGCGGTGAGTTCGCCGCCCCGGTCAGGAGAGCCGGGGGTGCGCTGGCACCGCTCAGCCCCGGGCGGAGCAGCACAGCTGCCTCTCTTGGAGCTTGCGGGAGAATCGAGAGTCCTGCGGGGGGGATTGGAAAAGGAAACGGCGCGTTGTAGGGGCGAGGGGCAAGGGATGTGGAAGGAAGGTGTGAGCAGGCTGGGATGGGGCTGAGAGGAGATGCTTTTGTCTGACGATCTCAAACAAATAGATCTATTTTTCATCTCCAAAACATGCTGGCTGCAGCAGCAGGACTTGTGGGGTTGTACGGGGTCTGTAGTGCGGTGTGATTCCTGGTGTCTCCATCAGCATCTGTCCCTTTCCTGCACCCTCGCAGGCAGCAAGCTGCAATCCTGGAAGACTTGGTGACAAATGTGCCCCTGGAGTTTGATTTCCTCTTCTCCAAATCACATGCAGAAGTGATCTCAGGGAAGCAGGAAGGTAGGAGCAGCCACAAAGCACTGCTTGTTCCTCTTTGGTACATTGTTGTAATGACCTTTTCTGTCTTATGAAGGTGTCTATGCGTGGATTGGCATCAACTTTGTCCTGGGACGGTTTGATCATGAGGATGGTGAGTCTGGCTGCTTGCAGAACAGCTGGGAGGGTCTAAGCAGAGCGTGCTGGACTTTGTACCAGTGCTGTAGCTGAGATCAACCTCTGGAGCAGGCAGCAGTGCGACTCCTGTCATAAGTGTGAAACTCTCCTAGACCTGGGAGATGATCCTTGCAGGTGGCCCCTGGGGTCTGCCTGCGGGGGGGGAGGAGCCCCATGAGGCAGCTGTGGGGTGATGGTGGAATGGTGATGCTGTGGATGGTGATGCTGCCCCAGGCCCTGCCTCTTGCTGACATGCTGCTGTGGGTTGCAGAGGAGGATGCAGTGGTCACCGTAGCACTCGGGGACCAGGGGAAGCCCCTGGTTCGGAAACGAACAGTTGGAATCCTCGACATGGGAGGCGCCTCCCTGCAGATTGCCTACGAGGTGCCCGACTCCGGGGCCATCTCCTCCCCACAGCAGGTGCGTGTCTGGTCCCGAGAGCGGCTCCTGCCTTCCCTGGACTGCTGCTGATCTTGGACCCATTTGTGTCAGCAGGACGAGGCTGCTAAGAGCTTGCTGGCAGAATTCAACCTGGGCTGTGACGTGCAGCACACTGGCCACATGTACCGCGTCTACGTCAACACTTTCCTGGGCTTCGGGGGCAATTTTGCCCGGCAGCGATATGAGGAGCACGTGCTGAACCAAACCTATGTGCACAACCGGTATTGCTGCCTCACCCAGTGGTGCCCCCACTAGAGCCTTGTGAAATGGGGTGCTGGTTCCTCCATGCTGTGCTCTCCCCTTGGATTTGCCTCACGAGCTGCCTGTGGTGATAACAGCTCCCACAGCCACGCTGGCAGCAGCTGGTGCCTGGGCTGGCACAGAGGGCTTGGCTGCTGCTGTTCTCCGAGCCTGGCAGGCGTTATCAGTGCCACAGCTCCCTGCCTTCCTCCTTCTCTCCTTGTGACAGGCTACAGGGAGGCCCCTCCTAGTGGCTTTTGGCTTTTCCTGCTCTGACTTCCCCTCCTCCAGCACCGATTCACTCAGCACATCTTTCCATTGCATCCCCACCTCGAGCTCTCCTGTCTCCTGTCTCTCCTTTCCTTCCAAGAGCACTACATGAAGCTGTCGCCAGAGGTGGAGGCTTGGTGCCCAGGTACTCCTGTGCCGGGAGCAGCCCCTGCCTCCAGATCCCCAGGGGCTGTGCAGAGGCACAGAGCCCCATGAGCTGGGTGGGGTGGGCTGTGCCTTGCTGCACCCTGCAGGTGCTCAGAGCGTGTAGCTGCAGGCCAGTGTGACAGATCTGGTGAGTTCAGCCTTAGCAGAAGGTGGCAGGGCAGGCACCAGCTCTGCAGGGTACAAGAGGACACAGCCTGGTCTGGTGCAGAGGGTATCTGGATGTGGGCCAGGGCTAGATTAGGCTTTTGGGAGATGGTATAGGACCCCCTGTGCAATTGCCATTTTTTGCTGCACTGTTTTCCAGCCTGCACAACCAGCAGACAGGGCTGAGCCCCAAGATGCCCTTCTTGGACCCCTGCCTGCCTGTGGGGCTGGAGGACACAGTAGTGAGGGGTGGCCAAACCCTGTACATCAGGGGACGAGGGGACTGGCAGGCCTGTGCAAAGCTGCTGCAGCCCCTCCTGGCAGGGTCCAATGGCAGCCATGTCTCCCTGGTGGAGACCTACAAAGCGCCCATCGACTTCAGCAACAGCGAGTTTTACGGCTTCTCAGAGTTCTTCTACTGCACCGAGGACGTGCTGCGCCTGGGGGGCCAGTACAGCGCCCCTGCCTTCACCTCTGCTGCCCAGGTGGGTGCCGCCCCAGCCCAGGGCAGCTGGGGCTTGGGAGTGAGGGCGGTTTCTGTGCTCTGAACCCCAACTTCTCCTTCCCCAGGAGTACTGCAGCCAGCGATGGGAGGTGCTGACCCAGCGTTTCCGTGGCGGCCTCTACTCGGCGCACGCTGACCAGCACCGGCTGAAGTAAATGGGCTGGCTGGGAGGTGCCATGGCTGGCCCTCCTGGGGGCCTTTTGCTGGGGTAGGGCACTGCTGCAGCTGTTAGTGTCTGGCTGATGCTCCTGTGTGCTCTGTCTGCAGGTATCAGTGCTTTAAATCAGCCTGGATGTACCAAGTCCTTCACGAGGGCTTCCAGTTCCCAGTGGACTATCCCAGCCTGCGCACGGCCCAGCTGGTGTACGACCGGGAGGTGCAGTGGACCCTGGGAGCCATCCTCTACAAGACGCGATTTCTGCCGCTCAGGTACCATCAGGTGGTGTCACACAGGGAGGGTGGCTCGGGAGGAGCAGCAGTACCTGCACTGGTGAGGGCTCTGCACAGACCATGGTGGTACCCCACTGCATCTCATGACCAGTCCTGATGTTCCTCTCCACAGGGATCTCCGTCAGGAGAGCATCCGGCAAGCACACCCCTCCTGGCTGCGCCTCTCTTTCGTCTACAACCACTATCTGTTCTTTGCCTGCATCCTGGTCGTGGCGCTGGCCATCGTGCTCTACCTCCTGCGGCTGCGCCGCATCCACCGCCGGCAGCTGCGCTCGGCCCAGCGCACGCTGCTCTGGCTGGACAAGGTGGTGGTGCCGCTGGGCCCGGGGAGCGTGCCGTGATGCCAGAGGTGCCCAGCATCCAGTTGCACCAGCAGAACCAGGACTGGCTGACAGCCTGGGCTCTGAGAGCTTGGACTCCTCCTTAGGGACCATCTCAAAGTCTGTGCTCCATTGTCTCTGCGTCAGAACCGGAGTCCGTGGGCTGAGGCAGCTATGGACACGAGAGCTTTCCTCTCCACCTTGCCCCAGTCCTAATCTTTGCATTCCTTGGCCTCTGGCCTTTGCCTCACTACATGGTGTAGAGCAAAGTCCTCTGCCACCAGCAGGCTCAAGGCTGCAGCCCTGGCAGATCCCTCAGATAACAGGATGCTATCACTGAGGCAGCCAGCCCAGAGCTCTGGCCTGAAGTACTGAGCCACCCCATGACTCAGCCACCAGGTTGCTGTGGTTTATCGCCTGGGGTGGCCTTCTGCAGGCCTTGACAACCCAGGGGCTGAGAGAGCAGCAGACACCAGCTAATTACTGCAGGAGCAAGGTAAACCATGAGTTCCACCAGGCGGCTCTGCCCAGCCTGGCCCCTCTTGGAGTGTTCCTGAAGGGGTGTCCTGCTCTTTGCTATGTCTTCTCTCTGAGGACAATCCTACCCAACATCCCAGACTGAGCCCTGAGGGCTCACTGATTGATTCTTGAGGCACCACCAAAGTGGGCTGTCTCCTTTCACGCATTCATTCCCTCCTGGGCACAGCTGCCCTGTGCTGTCCCAGGCACCAGTGTCAGGACCTGTGGTTTTTTCCTCCACCAGGGCGGGCTGGGCCTGCCCCTGGGAGAGCCCCCCCAGCCCAGCCCAGCCCAGCCCAGCTCTCAGCCCCAGGACAGGCCAGGGCTGAGCTGTGCACACAGGCACGAACCTTCCCTGGGGCTGGAGCCCCACCAGTGGTCCAATGAAGTTTGTCACTTTACTGAACTCAGCTATTCCCGTTCCTGTAGCAATAAAGAAACCCCTTGAGCCATCCAGCACTGTCTCCTTTCCTGGTGAGCAGCTCCCAGCAGCGATGGCCCCTGGCTGGAGGCATGGCAGGGTGGCTGCATGGCTGCACAGCTCTGCTGCTGCTTCCTACTGCCACTGTGGGATGATGGAGGTCCTTTCCTGCCAGTTTTGTTCTGATTCCAGCAGGACTGAGCTTAACTGAGCTGGTAGCAGCAAGGGGAGCTCTGAACCAAACCAAACTGCTGGGATCCTTGGAAACAGCATACTTAGCTGCCCTCTTCCTAAGAGGAAAATCCTGCCCACTCAGAATCCCCCCAAGATGTTGGTCTCTGCTTTTTACCTCATTCCCCACCTGAGTCTTAGCTGCCTGGCAAAGAGGCTGCTGAGCTGCTCCAGCACCATGGAAATGGTCCCAGCACAGCTGCAAGAGGCTGGGCAAGTACCCAGTTCTCTCTCAGCACCCACAGTTCCTTCCCTGTGACCCTGGTCTCACAGCATGCGCACACAGGTGCCATCAAGGATAAAAATTTCCAAGCATCAGTGTGCTGCCGACCTCCTGCTCAACAGCTGAGGATCCCAGCCTTGTTCTCATGGTGCAGGAACAGTGCTGGCAAAAGGAAAGGCATCTGAATAAGGCCAAGACTTGCTCAGCCTCAGAGCAGCAAGGGACTCAGCCTCCAGCATGACTTACTAGAAAAAGGGTTTATTTCCACAACACAAGTTAAATGACACAGACAAATAAATAAATACAGATAAATTATCTGATAAATAAGGGGAAACCTGAAACACAGTGCCCTGCTTGGCTCTTCTCAGAACCTGGACCTATCTTGTGGTGGAGATACCTAAACACTACTGCAGCTGCCTCACTGCACAGGTGGGAGGCAGCCCTCTCTTCATCCCTGCCAGCAGACCCCAGCATCTCTCTCACCACACCCAGGGGGATGCTGCATGCTCCTCCAGGGTCAGCCCTTTGTTCTTGCACCCACAGCCAGAACATGCCTTAGCAGGGACCACCCCCACCCCAGGGCACTGCTCACTCCACAGGGATGCAATGGCTCCTGTGTTCTCATGCAAACAGAAACCAGTGGATGTGATGACCAGGGACAGGGCAACTAGTGGGGCAACTTGGGCTACGAGCAGGGGTTTCACGTGGGGGCTAGGGCTGAACACACCAAGAGGGCAGGACAAGCACTGCTGGGGCAGGATTGGCTGGCACCACACACAGATCCCTCACAGGATGGTGCCCAGTCACTGCAGCCCTGGGCCAGCTGAAGGGATCTCTCCCTGGTAGCGTGGCTGCTCCTAGGGCTGGATCAGTAGGCCCTCGTCCAGGGATGCTGCCTGCTGTGCTTGGGAGCCCAGCCATCCATTGGTCCAGGCTGCAGTGCTCCAGGTGTGCTTGGGCAGCGGGTCCAGCCTCTGTCCAGCACCTCTGGGGGCTGTTTGGTACAGGAGGGGAGAGGCTGGAACAGCTACAAGAGCTAGGGGAGGGAGAAAGGAAGAGAAGTTAGCATATACCACATGCACGAGGGAGCTCCCACAAATTTGAGATCTACAGTGCTTGATGTGCTCAGGCCCAGCGCACAGCTAGCAGCCCCAGGCTGGGACCAGCTCAGCACAGCCACAAGGCACAGAAGCCAAAGCATTTCCCCCAGCCCAGCAAGGGCTGAGCTGCAGCTCCCTCCACAGGCAAATAGAGGCAGGCAAGCAGGGCCATCTGCCATCCCAGCTCCCTGGCCACTCACGGTGATGGATTTGATGGGGGTCTCTGCTGAGGCGCCAGCTCCCAGGGATCCTCACTCCCAGAGGAAGCGCACGTACCAGATGGTCTCGTTCTTCAGCTGCGGCCCGAACAGGGGGTTGGCCTGGGCCAGGATGGCGATGAGCCAGCTGCAAAGGGACGCAACCTGCCGTCAGGACCAGGAGCACCCACTGCCCTGGGAGCGATGGGCCCGGGAGGGAGGCGGGCCGCAGCCCGGGGACCAGCCTCCATCCATGGAGGACGCTGGGCAGCAGCCACCGGTCTCGGTGAAGGCAGGGGAGGTGGGGAAAGGGTCCCGGGCCCGGCCCGCGGTACTCACAACAGGTAACAGCACACGGCCGTGGTGACCAGCATCGTGATGATCACCCTGCGGAGACACCGGCGTTAGCACGGCAAGGCCCAGCTCCACAACCCCCGACCGCGACACCCCCCGAGGAGGCCCCACTCACCCGCGGTTCGGCCCCTTGGGCACGAACCAGGGCGCGGCGATGCCCACGAGGCCCCAGAAGGCGGAGAAGAGGACGAGCGGCAGCGCGAAGCTGTGCGCCGTCATGGCCGCTCCGCACCGGACTGCGCCCGCCCACCGCCGCGCCGCGCCGCCAACCCGCGCCTCCCATTGGCCGATGCGCTCGGCTCGGCCCGGATCCGCTCGGCGCGGCTCGGCCCGGCCCGGGTCGAATCCGCTCGGCCCTCGCATGGCTCCGCAGCTCGCTCCGCGCAGGAGCACCCAGGCAGACACAGGCGCTTCACAAACTCCTTTATGTTACAAAGCTCGCACTCGCACCCGCCGCCCCGGCCAGCCCGGCTGGGCGCACTCCGCCCTGCGCACCCGCGGCTCGGGGCGCGGCCGCCCCTGCGTCCGGCGGTGCCGCTCCAGGAAGGGCTCCCCCGCCGGGGCGTTACTTGGGAACTCTGCGGAGCTCGCTCATGAGCCACAGTGCCATGCTGAGCAGGACCAGGGAGCCCGACTGGTGCGTAGCAGCCACAGGCGTAGGGACATACAGCAGCAGGGTGCTGATGCCCAGGCCCACCTGCCAAAGAGGGAGAAGAGGTTAGAGCAGTTGTGGGTGCACCACGGGTACCATGCCCTGCACAAAGTGTGCTGTTAGAAAGGGTCACAGCCACACCATGAGCCACCCCAAATTCAGAGTGTGCATGCAGTACGGTGAGGTGTGGGGTCTAGGCAGCGCCACCTCTGAGCTCCGGACTCTTGGAGCCAGCACAGATCCAAGTGGGGTCAGGTCTGCCTTGTGAACGTGCTACAAAGGAGTAGGAAAAAAATAAGGGCAGTACCTGCATGCAAGCTACAGCCAGTAAGGAAGTCACAGCCATCCTGGTCCTTCGAGGCAGTGGGATCCTCCTCGAGAAGAAGTACAGTGCTGTGACAGCTGTGATGGAGGCAATTCCCTACAGAAGGGAAGGGAAACAACCACCCTTCAATGAAAGTTCAAGGGAAATGGGTGCAGTGACCTTTTACTGCCTTCCATGCAGTAAAAGAAATTGTGTGAGCAGTATTTAACTAAAGAAATATATTAATGGCCAATGCCAAATCCTAGAACTCCCACACCATCAAGTTAACAACCCTGAAATTTAAGTGAAGTTACAGAGACTTTTCATTTCCTCCAAATGAATGCTTTACTTTTCAACAGCTTCTCCTCATTAATTCAAGTCATTAGAGATTGTGTCTGCCCCTTCCCCAGCTGCCACCTTGACAAGTGAAGGTGGAAGCTGTCATCTGGAAAACTGATCTCACTTCCACCACTCAGCTGTAGTTCACCAGCATAATCTCGCTGTGCAGGTCACCCAAGGTGATCCAGCTTAATCTTTCTTTTTTTAGTCTTAGCCACAGCTTAGTTCACAGCAGGGCTGCCAGTGGCATTTAATATCCGGATTGCTCTACCTGGCTGAGATGTACTTGCAGGGCACTGCTGGGCAAAACAAGTTCAGAAATGCTGCAGGAAGCATTCAATATCAGGATTTCCAAATTTGATTTCACACACCTTTCCCAGACATTTCAATAGCAAGGGCCACCCCACACTGTAGCTCATGTTATGGAAAAGGAGAATCAGAGAAACAAAGTGTGTTACTTGCGCAGGAGGAAGAGCTCCTTAAGGAAGAAGGCCACACTGAAAATAAACAATGCTAAACTTCCTCTTCCTGCAGAAGCAAACTGGTAAGATGCTCTCAGGCCCTTTGGACACCCTGGAAATCACTCAAGCTGACAGAACCACAGCCCAAAGAAGACAGCTTGGCTGCAGGAGGCAACCAAGAAGCAGCCCAGACATATCAGGAAGACAGCACTTACCAAGATCCTGTGATCAAACTGGACAGTTGTAGGATTCTCAAAGATATTTCTGAGCACGGGGGAGAAGGCAAGGAGATCATCTGGGATCCAGTGCTCCCCCATTTTGGGGAAGGAATTGTACACAAGGCCAGCATCCAGCCCTGCCACAAAGGCACCTGCAATCCCAGAGCAGAAATGAGACTACCAGAGTAGACAAAGGTGTGACTCCAGGTTGCACAGCTCTCATTCAAGAGCTCAGCTTGATCCTGAATTTCATTTAGCAAGATATAGAGAGATCACACAGCACAGGAAGGCTGGAAGGTGCCTCTCCACCTGCCCAGGAAAGACCAGTGAGGAGGTTCTTGACTGTAAGATCCCTGACAGCAGCAGTTTTCCCAGAGAATGGATGGGGTTGCTCACAGAACAGAAGAAAAAAAAACCCCCAAACAGAGGAATGAGTACAAACTAGTGTACAAACTGGACAGCAGAAAGAGCTTTACCTGAAAGAGCAGTCAGAAAAATGAGAGCTGTAGTGCCATGAGCATATTGTCTCAAACGAAGGAGCTGTTTGGTTTCTGGCAACTGTAAAATAAAAAAAAAAAAAAAAAAAAAGAAAAAGAAATTATCAAGGCATTTGCAGTGGTGTTGGCAGCAGCTAAGAAAAGCCTTCACAACATACACGGGCCAAGGTGTTTTAGAGGGCGATTTTACAGACCACCACACAGCAGCCATGCTTCAGTGTCCCTCAAAACCACAGCTAATCAAGCCCAGCTCTGTGCAGAAACTGAAGTGGCCCCTGGACAGTTACTGGCACAAATAATTTACCTCAGCCAGGCACACCCTTGGCTGAGCTTCCACAAATTCTGAGACTCATCACTTTGACCTGAACAGCACGAGCCAAAGCAAGTGTCCCATAGCCATAAGCAGTTTACAGAATGAGTATTTGTAACACTGTAACGATTAGATCAGAGTCAGGAACAGAGACTACAAGAGAGGCACCATCAGCCTTCACATCCTTTCCTTACCTTCATCACACCCCAGCCCTCTGAACTGCCACTGCCCTGAGACACCACTGCATACCTTGTGTTGTGGGAGCAGCAGAGACAGCCCTGTCCACAGGCTGGCAGAGTACAGGAGCAGTGCCGAGCCCAGGTGTGCTGCTAGGCGGTACTGACTGACCCGGGGGATGTCGTACGAGTCTGGCTTCTCTTCCAGCCCACTCTTCACCATGTACCATCCCAGCAGCCCCTAACAAAACAGGAGAGGGCTCAGGGCCAGACAGGACAGCAGCAGCTAATAAAATGGGATAAACATTAGGGGCAAAGCAACTTGTTTCCTCTACTTTCAACTAGCTACCAGCACTGACACACTGTCATGATGTCACTGACACCAAGCTATCACGAATCCCACTGTCTTAGTTATGCTGAATCAGAAGATATCAAACTGACAGAGGGCAGGTTTAGATTAGATATTGGCAAAAAATTCTGTGCTGTGAGGTGTCACCAAATTTCTCTTCACAGAGAAATGCAAGGCACAATTTTTCCCAGGAATATTTCTGGGTTTCACATTCTCTGAACCTCGGAGAAAGGAAAAACAATTCTTATCTCATTTGCTGTGCCTGTGTTTGTGCAAAAGTAGAAGGCAATATGGAGATTGTTTACCCAAAGTGATGGTGTTTTGTTTCCTTGCCCTATCAGGGACAAGAGAGTGTGTGTGTGTCAGGACTGTCACTGACAGTCACAAGATTCTGGGCAGTGTGTGCAGTTGGGTGCTTGGCAGGTTCAGTTTAGATGTAATGTAATATAATGTAATAGAGTATAGAATAATATAGTATAATAAACTAATTAATTAGCCTTCTGATATCAGTGGAGTCCTCCTCATCATTCCTCTCCTTCTCTGGGGGCAAAAATATCCACTATAGTGAGGGTGGTGGACACTGGGACAGGTTTCCCAGAGAAATTGTGGATGCCCCATCCCTGGTCAGGTTGGATGGAGTTCTGAGCAAACTGGTCCAGTAAAAGATATCTCTGGTTCAGGGGCTAAAATTGGATGATCTTTAGGGTCATTCAGTGATATTCAGAGACAGGGGGGCTAAAACTAGATGATCTTTAGGGTCACTCAGTGACATTCAGAGGGGGCTAAAACTGGATGATCTGTAAGGTCACTCAGTGACAGAGGGGGCTAAAACAGGATGATCTTTAGGGTCACTCAGTGACATTCAGAGGGGGCTAAACCAGACGATCTGTGGGGTCACTCAGTGACATTCAGAGAGGGCTAAAGCAGACGATCTGTGGGGTCCCTCAGTGGCCTCAGAGGCTGTCAGGCTCTCACCTGGAAGCAGACGAGCGCGCAGAGTGCCACCACGCGGCCCTTGAGGGGCGGGCTGAGGCAGCCGCGGCGCCAGAAGTAGGCGGCGGGCAGCAGGTAGGCCAGGCCCACGGCGCGGCCCCACATTCGGTGAGAGTACTCCATGTACCAGATGAACTTGAACTCTGGCAGCGTCATGTCGTGGTTCAGGCTGTTAAGGGACAATAAAGCAACTGTCTCACAGCCCCCCACTGAACTTTGCACGGCATGGGATGGCCTTCCCCAGAAAACAGCAGAGGAGCCACCACCAGGAGGCTTTGTGCGCCTTCCCAGTGACTTCAGGAGACATTTCCCTCCTTACCAGAGGTGTATGGGTGGCTCGGTGGCGGGAGGGATGCTCTCAGCCCACCCTCCTTCCAGTTTTGCACACTCACATTTTAAACTCTGGGAACTGCTGGTACTTCTGGAACTCGGCCTCCCACTCCTGCTGCGTTCGGGGGGGTTTCATCTCCTTCACCAGGTGCCAGTCCACCATAGATAGGCCTGATTCTGTCAGCCTGGGAGCAGAGACACCAACAGGCACAGCTCACTCCCTGGCAGCCAGCAGATCTACGGAACTGCAGCGAGAGCTGTGGGCTGCACAGTGACCCAGGAGCTGGGACCTCGATGTCAGTATACTCTGTGGTTCTATGGTAACCCTTAAAACCCTTGTTCAGATAATCCTTAAGCCCACAACTAGGAACAGGATGGAGATCAGAGGGTCTGTGAATGACCACACCTAACATGACGATAAACGTGCAAGAGTTGCCCCGCAGTGGCACCCACAGACCATGAACAGTGTCCGCGGTACTCCCAGCCCTATCCCACCACGGCCCCTTGCAGCCAAGAAGGGCAGGCACGGCAGGAGCCCTCAGAGGCTCTCCCGGGGCGGCTCCCGGTGTGCGGACAGCCGCAGAGGGTCACGGCGGCACGGACCGGAGGGCACACACGGGCGGCTGCCTCCAGGGCCCCACTGTGCGGCCCTGCCGGCGGGGCTGGGGGTGCCGCGCTCACCTGGTGACGCCGCCCAGCACCACGGCACCGGCCACGGCGCCGCTGCAGACCAGCAGCCATTGCCCCACGGCGGGCGGCGGCGCGGCGGGCTGGGGCCCCTGTTGCAGCAGGCGGCGCGGGAGGCAGAGCGGCGGGGGCAGGCGGCCGTGTGTCGGCGCTGCCGGTGCGGGTGCGGGCCCCCCCCGCAGCAGCCGCCGGACCCCGCCGCGCGCCGCTCGCAGCATCCCGAGCCACGCCGGAAGTGTCGCCGCCGGAAGCGCGGGACCAGCACTTCCGGGCCCGCCCGGGCGTCGCCATGACGATCGCGCGGCGCGTGACCGGCAGCGCAGAGCAGCGACCCCCGCGCGCCGCCAGCGCAGGTGCTGAGGGCGCGTGCGGGACGGGGGCGGGGCCCGCGCGGCGGCGGGGGCGGAGCCGAGGCGCCCGAGGGGCGGGGCTCGCGCGCGCCGCGCGCCGGCGTGGGCGCGCCCCGCTCGCGTCCCGCGCCTCCGCCCGCCCGCGCGCCCGCCCTCGCGCCAACGGGCGGCGCGGGCCCGAGCCGCGAGGGGACGGGCCCGGAAGCGCGGGCGGGTGTGGGCGGGGCCTGAGGCGGAAGCGGGGCGGGCCCGCGGCGGGGCCCGGCGCGGCCCGGGCGGGCGCCATGGGGCAGTCCGGGGTAATCGCGCCGCTGCCGCCCCGCAGGCATGGACGATGGGTTCCTCATGGAGGTGTGCGTGGACTCGGTGGAGTCCGCCGTCAACGCAGAGCGCGGAGGTAAGGCCCGGAGGGCTCGCGGGAGGGGGCGGCGGCGCGGCGGGGCCGGTTCTGACGCGCCTCTCCGCAGGTGCCGGGCGGATCGAGCTGTGCGCGGGCCTCGTGGAAGGAGGGACCACCCCGAGCATGGGTGAGCCGCGGCCGCCCCGGGCCGCCTTCCCCGCCGGTCTCCCTGCGCTGGGCTCCCGCCCGGCCGGTGCTGAGCCGCCCCCGTCCCGCCGGCAGGGCTGCTGCAGGTGGTGAAGCAGTGCGTGCGGGTCCCGGTGTTCGTCATGATCCGGCCCCGCGGCGGGGATTTCCTCTACTCGGACCGGGAGGTGGAGGTGATGAAGGCCGACATCCGCCTGGCCAAGCTGCACGGCGCTGACGGGCTCGTGTTCGGGGCCCTCACCGAGGACGGGCGCATCGACACCGAGCTCTGCACGGCGCTGCTGGGTGAGGGCGAGCTCTGCCAGCCGAGCTCTGCGCCTGGCGCGGCTGCGGTGCTGCGCTGGGCATGGGTCTGTGCATCCTGTCTGCGGTGTTGCCATCTCTTTCCACCGCGTTCGGTTTCGTGTCCTGCCTTACCTCTGAGACATTCACTACTTTAGAAAGTTTGCGTGCCGAGGGCCACAGCCCCAAGCCATTCACGCATTGTTTGAGGCCACCTGGGACAGAACAGCAAAGTGTAGGAAGGCTTAGGTGAGCTGCTTTGACCTGTTGAATTCTCTCTCTCGTTTTCTTTGTCCTTTGTTCTCTTCCTTATGTCCTTGCTGCAGGTGTCTAGGATAGGTATATCCTGGACTTTGGCCTTGTGTGTAGCTGTCAATTCATCTTCATTTTCCTCTATTAACACAAACAGGGAGAAAAGATTGCAAGAGAGAGGTGTGAACACATGAAAAGCTGCAGTGGGAGACGGTTAGCCCAGACCACAAGCATGCAGAAGGAAATTCTCTTCCTTGCTGCATATTTTTGGGGAGCTACAGCCAAAGCTAAAGAGGGCTAGGCCTTTCCCTGGTGATGTGGTACTGAGGCTCTCATACAAAGGGGAATGTGCTATAAGGAGTGCAGCAAAGGAAAAGGGTCTTGCCAGGACTTAGCAGGGAGCAGCTAGATGTCTTTTTGTAGAACTAAATAAGCTTTGCTCAGTAAGTAGAAGATCTCGGGTCAAGTTTGCTGTGGTCTGAGAACAGAAATTGTAGGAAGTGAAAGAAATCACAAAAATCAGCTCCCCTGCTTCCAAAGAGCAATGGTCCTGGCCTTTCCCCAGGTAGCTGATAGAACTTCCCTGCTTCCTTCCTGCTGAGAAATACATCTGTGGTGGGAATGAAGGTTCTGCAGTCCCAGACAGGATGGGGGATTTTGGTGTTGGCCATAAAACCAAATGTTTGTTGCTTTCTCAAAGGGCAGAAGAACTCTTCCCCACAAGGAATCCTGGATGAGCAGCATTGTTCCCAGCAAGAATGGGGGCTCTCTGAGCTCCCTGGGAATGGCTTGGGAAGCCTTGGCCCTCCTGTGTGTCCTGTGTGTTTGTGGTTCTAGCACAAGGGGCTCTGTTCCAGCCCTGACTGACCACTTGTGTTTTCTTTTGCAGCCGTGTGCCGTCCCCTGCCCGTCACGTTTCACCGCGGTGAGTGGGCAGGGCTGCTGTCCCTGTGTGTGTCCCACTGCTGGGGGAGGGAGGGCCTGGGAGGGAGCTGAGCTTGATCTTTTGGGTTGTTCTCTGGAGAGGGAGAGCTCTGCAGGCTGTGCTATTCCCCACAAGAGAAAAGGTCTAGGGGCTCAGGTTTGGGAGCTGAGGTCTCATTGCCCTGTGAGAGAGGAGGTGTCTGAGGAGCTGGGTATGCCCTGGCACTGCTGCAAGGGGAGTGTTACAGTCAGGAGCTGAGCCCAGGGTGTGAGCAGGATCCTTCCTATCTCTGCCTTTGGGGAGCTGGCTGAGGGACAGGGCTTGAGCACAATCAACTGGGCGATTTCTGAGCTGCTGTTCTGGTCCCTCAGCCTTTGACATGGTGCATGACCCTCTGGTGGCACTGGAGACCCTGATTTCCCTGGGCTTTGAGAGGGTGCTGACGAGTGGCTGTGACAGCTCAGCACTGGAAGGATTGTCCTTGATTAAGAGGCTTGCAGAACAGGTGAGTGCTTGCTGTGCTCTGCTGGGTTACTGTGGCTGCTCCCTGGCACAGCCTGCAGGCAGCTGCTTTATGGTATCCCTCTTTTCTGGGAGGGAATCCTCTCAAGGACTGCTTGCCTTCCCTTTCTTGCTTGGCTTTAATCTGTTTCCCCAAGTCCATTTAGGCTGGGCCCCAAAGTCTCCCACAGCAAAAACTGGTTGGGTTCTTGCTTGCAGATTTGGGGAGGGTGGTGGGAGTTGGTTTAAACAGCTGGCATGATGAGGCCACACAAACAGCAGAGTGAGGTCCCTGCTGAGTGTCTCACTGCTCCTTTTAGGAAAGTGCGACAGGTGAGGTAGCAAGGTGGGATGGAGAGGTAGGAGGGAATGGTGCCAGGTTGTCTTCGAGGTAACTGCAAGTTCTTTTCCACTTTTCATTTTAAAACATGAATAGTACAAAAAAGATGGGTAAGAGCACATAAACTGTAGACCATGGTGACATCCATGAGCTTATGGAAAGTGCTGCATGTGAGGTTTCTTTGCTGCCTCACAAACGCACGTGTGGATGTGGTCCTCAGTAATGTCCCTGACATGTATGTTACTCTTCTTTCAGGCAAAGGGCAGAATTGTGGTGATGCCAGGTAATGTTTGTCATCTGTACCAGGTCCTGCAATCCTTAGCCTTTCCCTGCTAGCCTCCTTGCCCTAGATTCCTTGCCCTGGAATCCACTTCCTGATCTGACTTTCTGAGCCAGCTGCCCAGGAGGAGCAGCTCCTGTCCTGGAGTGAGTAAAGGCCATGCAGCCTGTTAGGGATGGCAGAGCCCTGCTCTATTGCTCCCTGCAGGGTTTGGGGACAGCTCTGGATCTGTGGGAGGGCATAGCCAAGGCTTCTCCCGTCTCTTTTCACTTGCCCATGTCTCTGTTGTCCCAAGGGCTGTTTTTCCCCTTCAGTGTATGTGGCTCCTGTCCCTTAGTGGTGAGGTCCCGGGGTGGTGGTGGGTCTGGAACAGTGTCACTGCTCGGTGTGTGACATCGGGCTTGTTCCCACCAGGAGGTGGCATCACGGAGCGCAACCTGCAGAGGATTCTGGAAGGCTCCACTGCTTCCGAGTTTCACTGCTCTGCTCGCTCAGCTCGGGACTCAGGGATGAAGTTCAGGTAACTGATTATTTGTGTTTATTTTTAGCAGAACTCTGTGAGGGAAAGGCTAATGAATGTGAGTATGGGTTTGTAGAACTGGCATTAATTTCAAGCAGCTTCCTGAGTGCTAGTTGTGCTTTTCTGTTTGGGGTCATGGTGCCTGATATTCTGCAGTGTATGAATCCAGCCGTGCTCCTCACATGGACGTGAGTTCCATGCAGAACCAGATCCTTGGGGCATTTCTCTTGCTAGTGCCACCCTAGGAGTTCTGAAGGCACTTGGGAAGGTGTGTTGTGGTTTAGTTGCCTTAGACTTTTAACATAAACATGTAGGATTTGGCAAGCCAGTGGGATGTGCCTCTGAAAAATGAGTGAGGAATGGGCTATATTCTATTACTGTTCCAACTTAGGTTTGGGTGGCACCATCTTTGGCCAGTGCTGAAGCTAGGGGAAATCTGGGGATGTTTTTCTTGGTGGATGTTACTCCTCTGTGTCCCCAGCAGGTCACCACTAATCACTGGTTTTCTTGACAGAAACCCGAACGTTGCCATGGGAGCGTCCTTCTCTGCCCCCGAGTACTCCATAAAGGTGGCAGACGTGGCCAAAGTGAGGACCCTGAACGCCATTGCCAAGAACATTCTGTAGTGGAGGGCCAAGAGCACAGAGACTCCAGAGTGTGCCCTGGCACACGGACTGATGGGCACTGCTTCGCTCCTCAGGCTGCAGAGGATGTGCACTAGGTGATGATGGAGCCTGACACCTCTTCCCTTGCCTTCCCCTCAAGTCCCTGGCCTGGAAACTTATGTTGGCCATTTTAAATAAAAGGACTCATTCCCAGATGTTGCAGCAGCAGCAGCTGTTGGGCAGCATTTGGGAGGAAGGGAGGTGAGCAGGTAGGGGGGCTGAATTGTATAGCACTGCATGTGATTGTCAAATAAACACTGCAGCTGCCCCCCTCGTGCTGTGCTTTTCTAGAGTTTGTTTGTGTGTTCAGGTAAGACTGTGATCCAGGTTGCACAGCCTGAATTAGGACCCTGCTGTGCCAGAGAACAGAGTCACATCCAGAAGGCCAGGGTGGGAAACACCATGGCCACAGCTGGGAAACAAGGCCAGCTGTGGTCAGCCAGCCCACAGGTGGGGTTTAGCAATGCAGCAGGTGTAAGTGGTGAGAAGCACCTGGCTGAGGAAGCTGGGGTGAGGAAGCTGTGAGACATCCTGGGCTGTGGCTCCTCAGTGCTTGAGGTGGGGTTGGTGTATGAGATTCCTTGGGAGGACAAGTTGCTTTTTCTAAGGGAGTTTCCAGGTTCTTGTCCGAACATAAAGCATAAACTGCTTGTTTTCCAGACAGTGTTTGGGGAGTGTGTCTGTTGGATCATTGCTGCCTAGTCAGGATTGATTTTACAGACTCAGCTAGTCTGTAAAATACCCAGTGGAAGATTTAAATGGTATCAGAGGGTGCATTAGAAGTGTAGAGTCCTAGCAGTAAAGCACCGTTATCCATGCTGCCTGCTCTTCTGTAAAAGATCACAAAGCTGAAGAGAATCCTTCTGACAGCCAAGGTAGTGGACCTCAGGACACAAATGCTGGGCACAGATTTCCCATCTTGGCAATAGCCTGTGAGGATGTATGGAGAAAATGTGATAACCTGACGAGGTGGCAGCACCTTTGTCACCTTAAATACAATCACATTATTGAAAACCTATCATCAAGACTGCATATTTTCAGTTTAAAGGGTACATCTACTTTTTCACATGAATCCATCAGAAGTATTGGTGTCTCCAAAAATACCTTGGGAACTTAAGTTCTTAACAGAGGAGCTGGAAAGGGAGTGACTGCATAGTGCTGGTGTCAGAGCCTGCTTCAGCACTGACAGATGTACGGGCTGTAGGAAGAATCCAAACTTGGAAAGAGTGATTAAATTTATTATTATAGTCAATAGAGAGTTCATAAGAGTTCATGACTTATGTTGAGATTTTATGAGTCATGGTCGTGATTATGATAGTGGTAGCTCTGTTAAGATTGGGCTACCAGTATCATAATCATGATAATTAGGGTGAGAATATTCTGCTGACCAAGCTGCCTCATGTTTTTGAACATGGGGTAAGAACACGACAAGGCAGAGACTCTTCAGAGAAGATATGAGCAGTGAGGGCTGGAGCAATTTGGCTGATTGCCTGGCAGAGACCTCTGGATCAGACCCTGTGTGAGACAGGCATGAATCAATACCTAGTTTTGAAAAGCTGTAACATGCTGTATAACAGATGGATGAAGAGAGGGGAGCACAGGGAGACGATGGTATTGCTGGCCAAAGAGGTGTCACTTAGATTACCTTGGTCCCAGTGAATGTTTTCTGGGTATTTTAGTGCAGGAAGGTTTATGGAAGGAGCTGAAGGACAGTAAAGCTTTGTGGGTTTTTAGGAGGAGCATGCCCCAGCTGTGAGGGTAGAGAAAGTGGGTTCTGCTTGCTTTGAACATCAGAAGAGTGGAATCCTGTGCTGAGGGCAACACTTCAACTCTGAGTGAGAGACCAAAGTCATGGTGGGGATGAGATGTGACCTGTACTAAAAACTGAGATAAGCAGTGAGATGGGGCATTATGTAGGGAGGTGTCATAAACAAGTGTGCCCCTTGGCAGCAGTGCTCCAAGTGGTTTTGGGCAAGGCCAGAGGACACCTGTGCCAGTGCCAGAAAGAAGAATCACATCAGCAGTCCAGATGAAGAAGGGCTGAGTGACTGCTCCATTCACTTCTTACTCATTACATCAGTTTACAGCTCTCAGGAGCAGTGTATTGGTTCTGGCCCAGAGGATGTAGCAGGAGGGATAGTTTTATTTACAAAAACATGTGGATTTAATCAGAGAAATTGCTAATAATTAACCACTGAGTTGGACATTGAGCCTTTCTTTGGTATTGATGGTTCCTGAGGAATTACTCATTGTGTCACCCTTGACTTCTGAGTTATCTTGTAACTCCGTGTACAATGAGACAGCACAATAATTGCAGTCCTCTTTTATCTGCTGTTTCTCAAGAGCACACATGATAAAGCAAATCCAGTTCTAGCCTTAGTAGCACTGTCCCCATGTGTTCCTGTCACACCTAGGTCTTCCTAAGCATCAAGGGTTCAGTGGCAATCAGTCTCCTTGGGAGTCACCCTCTTTCTGTCTTAGATGTTGGGGGTTACCTTAGCATGAAGATTCAAAGTCTCTTTGGGGTTTTGTGGTCAGCCAACTGCCATAACACACAGACAACATGGAAATGTGGGAAAGAAAGAAGCAAAAGAAGGAATTTGGAAAATCTTCAGGCTCTGCAGACTGGAAATTAGTAAAAGGAATCTGCATCCTGAAGGCTCAGAAAGACCAGTGCAGCATGTGGTGAGCTCAGCTGCTGGACACTGCAGATTCCCAGGCCAGGGGCACTGCTGGTGTCCCAGGTCCCCTTGCCAGGTGGCACCAGCCCCTGTGGGACCAGCCTTTGCTGGACTTTTTGTTGGCATTCAGCAGCCTTCTCACCAGAGAGGTCTGTTGCATCAAAGTAACGTCTTTAGCAGGTCCAGACAAGTTTTTGTCTGTTGGTGTGCGCTGATCAAGGCTATGGTTTCTGAGCAATGGCTGTGGTGTCTTGCAGTGACTCTGTGGCTTCCCTGTATCTCCCCTTTGATCTCTTCCTTGGGTCTTCCTCTCTTCCCTTCTCCTGAGCCTGTGCAGCTTCCCAAGCCCTTTTGGTCACTGCTTTGGTTAGTAGGGTTATGCAATAGCACCGAGTTATTTATTAACTGTGGGTCATCAGAGTTTTTTGTCCCAAGACCGCTTGAGGGTGTGGGGGGACTTTTATCCCAAGCATCTGCCCAGGGCTCTCAGTTGGGCAGAGTGAGAGGAAGGAGCTGCCCTTTCTCCTTCCCTGAGCTATGTCAGCAGCCCTGGAGGAGTTCTGCGGCTCCGTCTTCTGGGTGAGTGACTGCATCATCCCCTGTGCCTGTTCTCAGGGTGGGACACCCCTCTGGGGGGAGGGCAGTGGATTCCAAGGCTCACAGCCTGTCCTGCCAGGGAGACCCAAGTGCCAGTGGTCGGCAGAGGGTCTGGGGTTTATCCAGGAGTGCTGTAGCACTGAGTGCTGTGCACTGCCTGCACAGTGCTCACCAGACAGTGAGGCAATGACGCCTCTCGGACTGAGCTCTGTCCTGTTTTAGCCTTTCTGGGAACACAGGACAGCCTGTACGGGCTTCTGGAGAGTGATTTGGCTTCAGCTCCTTCTGTTGGCTTGGCTCCAGCAAGGGGTGGCCATCCCTCATTCAGGCAGAGAGATGGGGATGGGGATGGGGATATCGCTCGGACCCTGGCCGAGAGCTGAAATGCTCAGCCAGGAGGGTGGGTGTTGAAGGGGGAATGCAATGGTGTGGAGCTGGGTGGGCAGGACCTGTAGGAGTGTTTGCCCTTGTCCTGTGTGCCAAGTGAGAGCCAAGCAATTGCATGTGACCTGGTGTTCTGTCCTTGCTGCCCCCAGAACGATTCCTACCTTGCTCGTCCGGATGCCGACCTGCCGGTGTGCTTCCAGCAGACTGTGCTGGTCTGGATCCCCCTTGGCTTCTTCTGGATTTTGGCCCCATGGCAGCTCCTGCCCATGTGCAAATCCAAAGCCAAGAAATCCTCTGTGACCAAACTCTACATAATCAAACAGGTAGAGTGGAGCTGAGAGGGCACAGATGACAGGCTGGAGCAGCCTGAGGTGTTGGTGGTATGAGTGGAAAGGCTCTGTGCTACAGTCAAGTGTGGGAGGGAAGGAGGAATGGGTTAGGGAACCATCCAGGACAGAAATGTAAAGGGGAGTCCAGCAGGAGGCATATCTGGGACAGAGGGCATAACAGGTAGGGATTCACTGAGAGTGAGAGCAGAGTGTCTACTGGGGCCTCTCCTCTTGTGGGCTGCCATCTTCCAAACTGAAAATGATGGCAGTGCTCCTGTGGAGCTGTGGCACATTCACAGGGTTGAAAGCTGCCTCAGGCCAAGTCTGGGTTGAAAAGGCTGTAAGGATGTATTTTATGCTGAACTCTGCTGTCTCCCAGTTGTTCCAGTGTCCCCAGTGGGCTGTCCCTCTCTCCACAGGTGCTGGCTGCCCTGCTGGTGCTGACGGCGGTGGCGGGGCTGGCGCTGGCGTTTGTGGACGCGGAGCAGGGCGCTGTGCCAGCCGTGCAGTACACCAACCCCAGCCTGTACATCGCCACCTGGGTAAGGGCTCGGCCTGAGCCTGCTGAGACACTGCAGCACCGAGCAGAACGAGGCTTCCCTAACACAGAGATCAGAGGGAAGCTGTGTCCACGGGGCAGGGGTAGCCTGGAAATTGGGTGGGACTAGCCCCAAACCTGTGTGGGTGGTACGTGAGGGTGATATGTTGAGGGCAGGTGCCTGGCTGTACAGTGCTCACTGCTATTATCCTTAAAAATGGGATGATTCTATGCAAGTATAGCTGAGTCCCTGACAGAACTTTCCTAGGAGCAGTATGCTTTTCACAGGACTGATTTTGCAGTGTGAACATCAGGCCATGGCTTGCTGCTGTCTCACAGCTTCCTTTACATTGCTGCTCAGTTTTGGGCAGACAGCTGGGAAGTACCACAGGGTGCTGAGGCACAGGAGAAAGCTGGCTAAAGAGGATCTAGTGGCTATTAGCTTGACTGGAATATGTGCATGGCAGTTACAGACATCTTGTGTGAGACATGGAGTATTCTAACAGTCTTAACAAATGCTCAGGAGCTACACTTAACAGCGAAATAGACCTTCATTTGCTTTCCTTCTTATTTTGCCATGTCATTTAATTTCACATGCACAGTCCATGTGAGATAAGGCAATGGACTCCCCAGAGAGGCTGCACAGCTGGAATGTGATCTGGGTTCAGTTCCAGGTCTGGAGACAGGGTGTGACACTTCATGGCTTGACATGTCTGAGAATCTGGAGAGAGAACAGCTAGAGAGAGTAATAGTGCCCTGCTGTAACGTCAGGGTTCATTCAAACCTGATCTTATGTCTTCCTGATGTAAACCTGATCTTATGTCTTCCTGAAGTAAACCTTTGCCTTCTATAATTAATTCTGAAGCTTATGAAGGGTTGGTGGTGTGTTCAGGGTATTCAAGGCAGTGAATCCCAGCAGACCATGTGTGCTGCATCCCAGGACACATGCTCCAAAGGCACTTTTAGAGCCAGCCCTAGTCCTGCAGCTCTGATTTTTCTTTCCCCAGATGATGGTCCTCCTGGTGCAGGACGCACGGCGCTCCTGCTTGCGCAGAGATTCGGGGGTGCTTTTCTGCTTCTGGATACTCTCCCTTCTCTGTGGGATTCTGCCATTCCAGTCGCTTGTCCGGAGAGCCCTGCAGGTTGGGTTTCACAGGAAGCTCCGTGCTTCAACGTGGTCTTGCTCTGCTCCCAAAGAAAGCCTCCTCATGCTCTTCTCTTGACAAGCTCTCTGTGTTATCACTGGGGTCCCAGCTGCCCTGGGGTTCTTGGGGAAGCACAAAAGACCTGGGAAGGAATCCCTGTTTGAATTCATCCTGTCTCTTTGGGGAAGTATAACTCTCCAGGACTAATTTCTCCCCTTAAACACTTATGGGAGGAGGTCAGGGAGAAGCAGGGAGAGGTGGCAGAGGGAAGCTGATCCAGGACTCAGAGCAAGTTTTGCACTGCTCTGTTGGGCTCAGCCAGGAGATGGATCTTGTCTCTGAGTACCAGAGGCCTTGAGACAATCCCCAGCAATAACCTTGGGCTTTCCATTTCTGCAGGAACCAATCTCTGACCTGCCACGGTTTATCCTTTTCTTCATCTCCTATGGGCTCCAGCTGCTGCTCCTCCTTGTCTCAGGCCTCTCAGACGTTGCCCCAGAAACAAAGGCAATCAGGAAGAAGGTGTGAGAACTACAGGGGACTGGGTTTGGGGCACCACTTCCTGAGCATTGTGTAGGGCAGGGCAGGTTCCTTGGGAAGACCTGAAGACTTCAGCACAGGGCCCAGCAAGAGCTGGAGCATGGCGTATCTGCATGTGTCCAGAGTGGGCTGTGGCTGGCTCGGGGCTGAGGTTTCTGGGGCTGGAGCAGGCATGGTCTGAAACCTATGGGGCTCCTTAATGGCTGGGGGTGCTAAAGCATCTTTTGTCAAAACCATCCCCCAGATAAGCAATCTCTCAGTACCCCCTTTGCTTTGTACCACAGAACCCACAGGTGACAGCCTCCTTCCTGAGCTCCATCACCTTTGAATGGTACACCAGGTGAGCAGGACTCTGAGGGAGGTTGGGCTGGCAAAATGCAGGGGTGCCTCAGGAGAACCTGCAGCTCAGGCTGGGAGAGGCACCATGTTGTGTGCAGCCTGAGCCCAGGGCCACGATGGTGTGAAGGCTCTGCATTTGCAGCAAGGAGTCTCCAACAAGTGTAATTGGATTTCTCTGTCCCACAGCATGGTTGTCAAGGGCTATCGCAAGCCTTTGGAGATAGAGGATGTCTGGGAATTGAATGATAAAGACAAGACAAAGGTTCTTTACACTGCTTTTGAGAAGAACATGAAGACTGCGATGCAGAAGGCCAGAGCAGAACTGGAGAAACGGAAGCGCAAGAAGAGACGGCAGGAGGGTGACCCAGACCATGGCAACAGCATGAGCAAGGCCCAGAGCCAGGACATCCTGGTGCTGGTAAATCCATTCCCACTCTTGACCTTGTATGGGACTGAGATCCAGGTCCAGCCTCAGGGAGTGGGGTCACCTCACCTGCTGCAGCCCTCTTTGCTGGGTGTTCCCTTCTTCCATCCCGCAGGACCATGGGCAAGGATAGGGGAAACCATGCCAGGATCTTCCTGTCATGTCTTTGGCAGATCCCCATAGTTTGAGAGACCAAGAAAGTCTCCATCTTTCTGCCTAACATAAAGACAGGAACCACCCTCAAATCTGCAGTACAAGCAGTTCCCTCCTGTCTATCTACCTCAGATACTTTCCAGCAAGGAGGTCAGAGGGAACATCATTCTGTGACCACCCCGGCCTCAGATTCTTCATGATTTTTGCCTGATTTTTTGCCTGAGAGGTTCAAGCTGGTTTGGCTTTTAACAATTGCCTTTGCTACAAAAGAGAAGGTCCAGTCCTGGCTGCATATGACATAAGCAGAGATCAGTGAAAGGGCATGTGACAGGAGCTAAAGCTAAGGTTTTGTTCAGGATACCTGATCTGGGGTCAGTGAGGTGCTGCCCTGAAGCATCCTTCCAGATGCAGGATGTGTGCACAATCAGCTCCCTCACTTCTGTGTGGCTTTCCTCTAGGAGGAGAAGCAGCCAAAGAAGAAGAAGAAGAAGGGAGACAACAAGGACTCAGACTCTCCCAAGGATTACCCCAGGGGCTGGTTGATGAAAACCTTGGGCAAGACCTTCCGTCAGAATCTCCTGCTAGCAGTGGCATTCAAGCTGGTGCACGATGCCCTCGTGTTTGTCAGCCCCCAGCTGCTGAAGTGAGTCCTTTCTCTCTGTCCTGACTGTGCACCCAGCCCCACCACCTCCCAGTGTGTGCACTGTATCCAGCCCCTCCATCTCTATGTGTGCCTCTCCCAGCTACAGACCCTGGAGGCATTTTGTGCCCTCACCAAAAATGGGAGAATGTGTTGGGGTACAGTTTAACAAAGACCTGATCTGAGCTGGCTGCCAGCTCTTATGTGTGTTATCCTGCTCCCTTGCATCCTGTTGTGCAGCCCTGCTCCCTCCCTGGAGACAGTCCTGGCTCTTCTTTGGGCCCTCCCAGGGCCCTCCCAGCTCAGCCCGGCAGGGCTGGTTTGTTGTGCAGAGCAGCACGGTCTCTGTGCTGGGGATGCACTTCCATTAGTGACCCTCTGTCTGTGGCAGAGCAGGGTTCCCAGCTTGCTGACCATCGAGCCAGCTCTCTGGGGCAGGGTTTTGTTCATCCTCTTGTGAGGATGCTCCCCCTGCATTCACTGGGAGCATCCTGCTTGGGTGTGTCTCAGTAGGGTGTGTGTCTCATGAGCTTCCTTCCCTGCCAGGCTGCTGATTGCCTTTGTGTCAGATGAGGATGCCTTTGCCTGGCAAGGCTATCTATATGCCATCCTGCTCTTCCTGACAGCAGTGATCCAGTCCCTCTGCCTGCAGCAGCACTTCAGCTTGTGCTTCCAGCTTGGCATCAATGTGCGAGCCAGTCTCATTGCTGCCATCTACAAGAAGGTCTGTATAGGCCTCTCATCATCCCTGTTGGCTTCCTCCAAGCTGGGCTGTGGATAAAATCATCCACCTGCCCCATCAACCTGGGGTGTGTGCACTTTCCTCCTCAGAAGGCACAGGGGGGGCTTGGAGGACACCCAGCCAGCCCTGAGGACACTGTGAGCCCTAGTTCTGCCTGGGACGTGGGTGCTGCAGCCATGTGTTTGATAGCTACCAGGGGCTGGGGCAGGGTTCTGTTCAGAGAGTGCAGCACCTGGGGCAGGTGCACAACACCCAGGATTCCTGCACAGGGTGCTTTTCTTTGCACCCAGTGGCTCCAGGTGTGCAGACAGTGAGGAGAGTGCTGGTGCCCAGTACAGGGGCACCAGGAGCAAACCCAGAAGTGGTCTCAGCCTGGTCTGCTGCTTCCCTGCTCTGAGCCATGCTGCTGGCAGCAGGGCTGCTCCCAGGCTGGCCCGTGCTGACTGAGGTTTCTCTTTGCAGTCGCTCACCATGTCCGGAGCCACCCGCAAGGAGTCCACCGTGGGGGAGACTGTCAATCTGATGTCAGCTGATGCCCAGAGGTTCATGGACATGGCCAACTTTATTCACCAGCTGTGGTCATGCCCCTTGCAAATTATCCTGTCCATTGTCTTCCTCTGGTTAGAGCTGGGCCCCTCTGTCTTGGCTGGCATTGCGACCTTGTTGCTGCTGCTCCCCATAAATGCCTTCCTGGCTGCCAAGGCCAAAACCATTCAGGTCAGTGGTGGGTGCAGTGTCCTCCCTGGTCTCCCATGTCCAACGCCACTGTTGCTCACTCCCTCATTTGCCACACTCTCTACCCTTTGCTTTTATGCTCTGGATCTTTCCCACACTAGGGAGTTGATCTCCCTTGGGCTGGGGGTGCCTCTAGCCTGAGCCAGAGGGGATCAGCTGCCAGGAGTAGGAGATAGGTGAGATCTGTTCTGCCATCACAGCTGAACTTGAACCAGACTGGGCACAGCCTTGAGGGCTAAAAATGCGATATTGTCACCCATAAGATAAAGATTTAGCTTCTACCTGACAGCAGAGTAGTGTTTTTCCCCAGCTTGTCCAGAGCCACAGGGAGCCAAGGCTCAGCTTTGTGGGATGACTCCTCTGGGCTGTGGAGCCCATCCTTCCCTTCCCTGTGGCAGCTCAGATGGATTTCCAAGGATGAGCTGCTGTCTGCTTCAGGTGATGTCTGGCTCTTCTGTTTGTAGGAGAGGAACATGAAGAACAAGGACGAACGCATGAAAATAATGACCGAAGTCCTCAATGGAATCAAGGTGGGCAATGGAGTGGAGACTCTCTGGCAGCTGCTGCACCCCTCTTCTTGGTGCACTGCACCTGGAGACAGCACACCTCTATAACCCTACAGCACCAGTGTTAATCTAGCTTGGGGGCCCTGTCTGGGTCTCAGCAATTCCCTCAGCTGCCTCATCTTTTGAAAAGTTGGCTGGGGAGGGGCTCTGGATACTTGGACTAAGACTTGGGAGCCAAGAGAGGGTTTTCTGGATGGCTGTGGTAGTGGCATGGTGGCAGAGGAGCTGGCAGTGAGGGAGTGGGAGTGCAGTGGGGAAATGCTGTCTGCAGGACAGCAGAGGGGAGATGCAGTGGCCGGTAGGCTGTTGGGCAAACCAGGTGATGGAGGTGCTGGCCACCAGTGAGCTGAGTGTGGAGGTGGGCATTCCTGTGACACCAGCACCTGCTCCCCCTGCAGATCCTGAAGCTTTTTGCCTGGGAGCCCTCCTTTGAGAAGCGAGTTAATGACATCCGGGTTCGTGAGCTCAAGGATTTGTTGAACTTTGGTTACCTGCAGTCAGTCTCTCTCTTCGCCTTCACATGTGCTCCTTCCCTGGTGAGTGAGTGACAACAGCCCTGGGGAGGGTGTCCTTCCTCTGAGCTGGGGCTGGGCTGTGGCCAAGGGGATGGGAAATACCTGGGGCCTCAGCTGGGGAGTGTTTCTGCAGCGAGGAAGGGGCTGGCTAGTGGATATAGATTATGGTTCTGGTTGCTGGCAGGAGAGCTGTGGTGGAAAGGGGTCCCATCGGGGTGGTGAAATAGGGCCCAAGGGAGAACAGGAGCAGGAGGGGAACAGGTCCCCAGCACGAAGGCACTGCTGAGGCCTTGGGGTAATTTGAGGGTCTGGCCTGCACACAAACACTGATGGTGGCTTTCCTTTATATCTGTCCTAGGTCTCCCTGGCAACCTTTGCTGTCTATGTGCTTGTGGATGAGAACAACATCTTGGATGCACAGAAGGCCTTCACTGCAATTTCCCTTTTCAATGTGCTGCGCTTCCCCATGGGCACACTGCCCATGGTCATCTCTGCCCTGGTGCAGGTCAGGCCTCACCTGGGGCAGGGGGTGCAGGGGGATCCCATGACCTCTGTCCAAAGCAGCAGATGGGGCTCGGGTGTGTGATGGACCCCCAGGGCTCAGTGCATAGGACTCTGCTGGCACTGGGGTGGGACAGCACTCACCTGCATAGCACAGGTTTGGGGCCCAGAAGTTGGCTGGGGCTATGATGTGATGCTCTGCCTAAGGGGCTCCTGCCAGCCCACCCATGCCCGTGTGCCATCCTCATCCTCTTTCTGCCGTGGCAGACCAACGTGTCAACTGCGAGGCTGGAGCGCTACCTCAGTGGAGAGGACCTGGACACCTCAGCTATCCACCACAACCCCGTTGCAGGCAGGTGAACCTCCAGACTGCTCCCTGTGGGCCTCAGGCTGGCCCAGCCCTGGGCTTTCCCCTCTCTGAGGGACTTCTCTCTCTGGCAGGCAGTGCTGTGCGTTTCTCAGAGGCCACCTTTGCCTGGGAGCAGGACGGCGATGCTGCCATAAGAGAGTGAGTGCTCCATCAGGGGGCAGAGGGATGGGCAGGGGAGGCTTTCTGTGTTAGCTGGGGAGGGCAACCACCTCTCAGTGCTGCTAGGCATGAGTGTCCCAGAGACACTGCCCTGTCCCACGCAGGAACTGATGGGTGGCCTGGCAGTACTGCTTCCTCAGCCCTCGTGTCTTTGCAGTGTCACCCTGGACATCACGCCTGGGAGCCTGGTGGCTGTGGTGGGGCCTGTGGGCTCAGGCAAATCTTCACTGGTGTCAGCCATGCTTGGGGAGATGGAGAATATCAAGGGACACATCAACATCCAGGTGAGAGGGGCCAGCTGGTCCATAGGGCTTTGGGGCTGCCTGGGAGCTCAGCAGGGAAGTAGAGCAGAACTGTCACAGAGTGGTGAGGTGTCAGTGCTCAGGCTGATCTCTGACAGGTAGCTGTTCTTATCTCTCCTTCCAGGGCTCCCTGGCCTATGTCCCCCAGCAGGCCTGGATCCAGAATGCCACACTGAAAGACAACATCATTTTTGGGTCAGAAGTGGATGAAGCCAGGTATCAGCAGGTCCTCAAGGCCTGTGCCCTCCTTCCAGACCTGGAATTGCTGCCTGCAGGTGACCAGACAGAGATTGGAGAGAAGGTATCAGCCCTGGGCCCTACGGGTTCCTGATAGCACCTGCAGCAGCGGTCAGAGCATTGCCCTGTGGCAGCCCCATGTGCAGGAGCTCCTTCCCTTCCCTTCCCTTCCCCGCAGGGAATCAACCTGAGCGGGGGCCAGAAGCAGCGGGTGAGCCTGGCGCGGGCGGTGTACAGTGACGCCGACATCTATGTCCTGGACGATCCGCTCTCGGCTGTGGATGCCCATGTGGGCAAGTACCTCTTCGAGCATGTGCTGGGGCCAAAAGGGCTGCTGCAAAAGAAGGTGAGCACCCACACCCTGCAACCCACCCCCCAGACAGGCAGGAGTGGCACTGGCGTGGTTTTGGACATCCGAGGAAGTCTGAGGTTGCTTGCCTGGGACAGAGGGGAATCATGCAGCCTTCACAGGGGGCTGCAGCAGGCTGAGTCCCCAGAGGAGTACCCTGTGTCCTCATAGCCAGGCATTGCTAAGCAGATGAGTCCCTAAGTGGGAGATGGAGAGACTGCAGAGCCATGGCTGGGGATGAGGGGTGCTCTATGATCACTCACTACCCTGCACTCCTTTGTTGCAGACACGGATCTTGGTGACGCACAGTATCAGTTTCCTGCCCCAGGTCGATAACATTGTGGTGCTGGCAGGAGGAGCAGTGTCTGAGCATGGCTCCTACAGCACCTTGCTTGCAAACAAGGGGGCCTTTTCCCAGTTCCTGAACTTGTATGGAAATCAGGAGGAGAATGTTTCAGAGGAAAACACTGCAGGTACTGGGAACACGGTGGGGCAGTGGCAGTTAGAGTGGCTGTGGGTGTATCTTGGGGATATGAAGGTCTGATGTGTCAGCCTGACCTGGCCCTATCCAGCCCAGGCACCAATGGTGGCTGCTGTGAATCCTTCTCAGCTTCAGGCAATCAGCAGCACAATAACTTCTGACTAAGACTTGCACTCAGGCATTATGTTGAACATCCAGCACAGGACCTGTTTAACTTTTTTACTCCCTTTTTAGTTTATTTATTATGGGTCCCAAAATCTTGTGTGGCAACTGGCTTCACATTTTTGTGATGCTGGGGTCAGAAAGACCCTTTGGTTTGTTCTCAACATCTGACTGGATAATATTTCATCTTTATTATATTCCCCAATGCTATGGGGAGGAGTGGTGTGAGGTCAGGTGGGTGCTTACCCTGTCAGAGCTCAGCCCAGTTGTCCCGCTGCAGCCTGGCTATTCCCAGTACGTCTTCACAGGACCCACCTCCACCTGCTCAAGGAGATGCTTCTGAGCTGGAGTGACATGAACTACCAGATCTCGCACTACTAAAGTAGCACAGATCTCTGTTTGAGGTCTGGCCAGTGGTGCTGGGAGGAGTCAGCAGGAGGGATTGCCTCTGAGCAGGCCTTTAGCCCTGTGTCCCCTATCAGTTCTCTCTCCAGCACCATGCATTTCTTCCTCCTCCTGCTGTGCTGGTCTTGCAGCAAGGTTGGAGAAGCTGTGATATGTGGTGGTAGGACACAGCCTAGGCCTGGGTTTGGCAAAGATCAGAGGTGTGGTGTATGGGATCTGCTCTGTCCTCAGTGCCTGACCGTACCTTCCCTCATCCCTGTGCCTGTAGCTGTTGCTTTAGCTGGGGATGAAGAGGAGGCTGATGAAGCTGTGGATCCTTGCATGGAGGAGAGCACTGAAGACGTGGTGACAATGACCCTGAAGCGAGAGGCCAGCATCTATCGGAGAAAACTGAGTCGCAGGTGGGCCATGACCTGAGCTCTCAGCTCGTTCCCTGCCACAAGCACTGCTCCCTCAGAGACAGGGATCCGGGGGCTTCCCAGGGAGTTCCAGCTGGGAGCCTCCCTGCCTGCTCCTACCACAAGCTGCTCTGGGTCAGGAGCATCTGATTCTGCCTTTACTCCCACTAGTGTGCCACAGCCTTACTCTGCAGTCTTCCCTGAAACTCGTGCAGATGGCTAGTTCTGCCTTTGGGAATGAGGCTTTTAATTTTATGGCTGCACATCCTTAGTGCTTCTGCAAGGCTCACTCAAAGCTGCCCCAGTTAGGACATTATTGTCCAGAGGACTCCACCACTGAAGACCCAGGGATGGACCCCGAGGAGATTAGGACCAATTCAACACCCTGTGACTAATGGTACTCATCACCTTCCTGCAGCCTTAGTAAAAGGAGCACCAGTTCCCAGAAGAAGGCCCAAGAGGAGCCCCCAAAGAAGCTGAAGGGACAGAAACTGATCGAGAAAGAAGCTGTGGAAACCGGCAGGGTGAGGAGGATAGAGGGATGAAGCACTGTGCTGCCCGAAGTGCTGCCAGACCCTGACTGTGGCTCAGAGAAGCTGGTGTGGGCTTCCACAGCCAAGAGACATGAAGGAGATAGAGCTGCCTGGGACTCGTGCGTGGGGTGGTGGAGGGGAGCATGGTGGGCAGCAAGGTGGAGCCCCAAGGCTGTGCTGGCTGGCATTGCCTGTGGTCTGATGGGCTCAGTTGGTCCACAGGTGAAGTTCTCCATGTACGTGCGGTACCTGCGTGCTGTTGGCTGGTGCTTTACCTTCTGGGTCGCCATGGGCTACATTGCACAATACGTGGCCTTCGTGGGCAGCAACCTGTGGCTCAGTGACTGGACGGACGACTCGGTGCGCTACCAGAACCAGAGCTACCCCGCGCACCTGCAGGACCTGCGCATCGGCGTCTATGGGGCACTGGGCATCTCACAAGGTCAGTGTGGGGGGACAGCAGGTCCCACTCACCTCCTCTGTGTGGTCCAGCAGGGATATGACTTGCAAGTTCTGCAGCCAGCAGTGCAGTAAGGAGCAGGGGACCCCGCATTTTGTTCATTTGCCTGTTGCTGCCTTCTTTCCAGCTCCTGGCTGAATTGTGGACACACGCCAGTCTGAAAGCAGCAGAAATTGTCCCAAGTCGGTGTTGCCCCCTCAGTTTAAGATCATTTTCCTTAATCAGATTAGACATAGTGCTAGGGCCCAAGACTTTCCAATAGGGTTAGTGTTCCTCCCCTGTGCTGGGACACAGTTGCTGGGGCCTCCTGAGAGGGTGGGATGCAGGATTATCCCAGCAGCTCGCTGCAGGGCTGCTGCCTTGGCACTGCTTGGTGAGTCCATCAAGACAAAGGGTACCTGCAGCCAGTGTCACCCTCTGGTGACAGCCCCGTGCTCTCCTTGCAGGTGTCTTCCTGCTCTTTGCAACCATGTTGTCTGCCCGGGGCGCCATGCGAGCCTCCCGTGTCTTGCACCAGCTGCTGCTCAGCAACATCCTGCACGCGCCCATGAGCTTCTTTGACACCACCCCGGTGGGCCGCATCATCAACCGCTTTGCCAAGGTAAGAGAACAGCCCCAACACACATAAAGTTTGTTCCACCACATCTGCAGAGTGTTGGCTAGTGGCATAACCCTGCTCCTCTTGAGCACTGCACAGCTGAGCTCAGGTAAAGGCCAGGAAGAGACCAGGAGGACATGGGGATGCAAGGCTGACCGTGAGCCAAACAACATCCTGGGCTCTATTAGAAAGACAGTGTGACAAATCACAGGAATTTGTTAGCTCCTCTGCTCAGTGCTGAGGAGCTTACACCTAGATACTGTGTCCTGTTTGGAGTCACCTGGGCAAGAAGGATGTGGAGAAACAGAAGAGGGTCCATAGTAGATGACTAAGAGAGGTAAGAGCCTAGAGCTCATGTCCCAAAATAAGAAGTCCTTCTGTTGATAGACTTCCAGCAAAATCTACAATCTTTTCTATCTAAGTGAAGGTCAAAAACAAAGAGAAAAAGAGAAAGGAGGGAAAATACAAACAGGTAATTTCAAGTGTGCTGCTTCTCCACTTCTTCCTTTGGTACCATCTCTTGATTTTTGAGAATTAAATTTCTTCTTAAAATTAAGCCTATGGGTCTGGGTTTACTCTGAGTTGAGAGAGTATGTGGTGCCTGGCTAGGAGATGGATGAGGACCAGCTGGAGACCTGGGTGCACCTGCATGGATCTGGAGTTTGCCCTGTCCCTCTTTTTGCTTCAATTACTGCTCCTGTATCCTGGGTCCTGATGAAGATGCAGTTCTTAAAACTGGTCTGTGTAACAGGGGAATATTATAGGAAGTTTCTGTCACAGCATATGTCTCAGTTGAGAGGGCCACGATACACAAAGAACCACCATACAATTTCAGAAAGCTTTAAGCATTTGCCCAGAGTGACACTATACCACATCAGAAGGCTTCAGGTGTCTGCCCATACAGTGTAACTTCACTACAAAAGGCTGCAAGCATCTGCTCTTCTGGCTTTTCAGCCCAACCTTTTATACTCTTCATCTTACATGTATTACACCTGAGTGTGCTCTTTACCCTTTTGTGATTGGTCAGTACACTTTGGCACTCCATGTCTCATTACCTTCAATGCTGTTCACCGGTTTTTCACAGCTGTAGCTCATTGGGGATGAGGCTCAGCTGCAGCTCCACTCCCAATTACCACAAACTGTGTACCTACAAGTTTCTGTGTAAACTCAGCTTTTCACAAGCTAAGAACTGTGGCCCTAAATGAGGTTGTGACCATAACACCAATTCAGGATGATCTGATATTTTTACAAGTGTCTGGCACTGTGTTATCACAGGAGTGTGTAGGAACTCTGTGTGTATGGGGCCTTTGGGCTCCTCCTTCTCTCTGGGGTCACTGACTGCTTCTCTATACTTTTCTATATGCTCCAGGACATCTTCACAGTGGATGAGACCATTCCCTCGACCTTCCGCACTTGGATCTCCTGTTTCATGGGCATCATTAGCACACTGATTGTGATCTGCCTGGCCACTCCGTTCTTTGCTGTTGTTATCGTTCCCTTGAGCATCTTCTACTATTTTGTGCTGGTGAGTAACTGGGCCCTGAGTGAAGCTTCTGCCCTGCTGAGAGCAGTATCTTGGTGGCTGCTGGGTGTTGTGTTTGTAACCAGCCTGTGTTGCTCGTTTCAGCGCTTCTACGTGGCAACGTCTCGCCAGCTGAGGCGTCTGGACTCTGTCACCAGGTCTCCCATCTACTCCCACTTTGGTGAGACTGTGTCAGGCCTTTCTGTGATCCGGGCCTATGGACACCAAGAACGGTTCCTGAAGAAAAATGAAATCACCATGGACATAAATCAGAAAAGTGTTTATTCCTGGATAATATCAAATAGGTGAGTTTTACCACTTATGCCACAGCACAGCTAGCAGCACTTCTGCCTGGGGCTTCTGGGTCCTGAGAGAGATCTCTGGGATCCTGCAGTCCTCTCTCTTGATCTCAGCATTGAGGGTCTGTGTAGATACTGGGGCAGTTTAGGATAGGGGCACCATCTGTGGCAATGGGACATTTTAGGGTAATTTTGAAAGCCAAAGTATTCTCCCCTACAAAGTGTCCAGAGGCTGGCAGGGTGAGCTGTGCAGTCAAGGGCTGAGATGCTTGTGTTGAGTTCTGGGAAGAGGGTGATCCTCCAGGCCCAGCAGGAGTGCAATGTGGGCACTTAGTGGTTTTGCCTCTTATTGGTAAATTATTTGGGTGTTTGAGGGTTGAATGTTTGAGGCTCTTCTGATGCATGGCATTACCAGCACAGGAGGTTATGTGTGAGACATGGACTGATATAAATGAACCTGCTTGCAGAATTGGCCACAGATGACCTGCTGTGTACATGCACCAATGTGTGCACTGTGCACAGCACTGGGCTCGTGGCTGGCTGTGGGGGATGCTGGTGCAGTGTGCTGTTACTGGTGGGCTGTGTGTTGGGCAAGGGCAGATGCCTTCCTGCCTCTCTCCCTGCCCTTCAGCTGTGCTCTCCTGGTGCAGGTGGCTGGCCATCCGTCTGGAGTTCGTTGGGAGCCTGGTGGTTTTCTTCTCTGCACTCCTGGCAGTGATTGCAAAGAGCACTCTGGAGGGCGGCATCGTGGGTCTTTCTGTCTCCTCTGCTCTCAATGTGAGTCACTGAAAGCATTTCTCCTTCTGGGACAGGGCTGCCTCTGGGAGCTCTGGGCTGCTGGCAGGATGTTGCCCTGCCACCAGCTCTGATCCATGGAAAAGGGATTATCTGGGGTGTCCCATCACCTGGGGAGTGGCTATAGAGCCAAGGAAGCACATATTCATCCCAGTCTGAGTGGGATACTTGCTGCCATGAGGAGGAAAATGGCCCTGCTGTGGATCAGAGATGCTGCAGCAAAGTTTTTGAAGGGCTGCGGAGAGGGGGGCTGTGTCTTGGCAGTGGAGCATTAGGGGCCAGGCCAGGTGTGCTCGTACTGAGGATGATTCCCTGGGCTGAGGTGGGAGGTGGTTTTTCCTGGGTGCCACTGAGCTCTGCACCCTCTGATTCTGCCATGCAGGTGACCCAGACACTGAACTGGCTGGTGAGGACATCTTCGGAGCTGGAGACCAACATCGTGGCTGTGGAGCGGGTCCACGAGTATGTGATCGTGAAGAATGAGGTGAGGCACCCAGGGTCTGGGCAGACACCTGCTGCACAGCTTGGTGCTAGTCAGCATTGCAGAGTGGACCACATAATGCTCCTGTGTCCTCCCCCAGGCTCCATGGGTGACAAAAACGCGTCCACCACGTGGCTGGCCCAGCAGAGGCGAGATCCAGTTCATTGACTACAAAGTTCGCTACCGACCTGAACTGGACCTGGTTCTTCAGGGGATCACCTGTAACATTGGGAGCACTGAGAAGGTGCCTCTGCCCTCACTGTGCTATTTACAAAGACTCTGTTAAAGTAGTTTCTTCTTCTTGGCTTCAGTCTGTGCGCTGGGGTGGGATGGTGATGGGATGTGGCTCCTGGGGACTTGAGCTCCTGGAAAGGAACAAAAGCAGACAGTCTGGGTGATGGTAAGGGCAGGAAGGCCCACCAGACCAAGATGGAGAGTAACTGCCCTGTTTTATACAGCCCTGTCATCTGGTCTAATAAGCTGCTTCCATAGGTTGGGGTTGTGGGCCGGACTGGGGCTGGAAAATCCTCCCTCACCAACTGCCTGTTCCGGTTGCTGGAGGCGGCTGGAGGGAAGATCATCATCGACGACGTGGACATAGCAACAATTGGCCTCCACGACCTGCGCAACAACCTCACCATCATCCCCCAGGTGAGCTGACCCCCACCCTTCCACATCCCACTGCTGTGTGGCCCCTGCAGGCACTGCATGGCCTCAGTGTGTTCCTGGGAGCTGTGGATGTGCCAAAGGCCTGTGAGCAGGCTGTCACCACATCCCTTGCCAGCTGCACACAGTGCTGTGAGCAGGATGCGGCCACACTTGGAGGCCAGGAGCCATTGCCCCTGCTAAATGGCTGTGGTGGGGCTGAATGTGGTGCTGTCCCTGGCAGGACCCTGTGCTTTTCACTGGAACCCTGCGGATGAACCTGGACCCCTTTGACCAGTACTCAGACGAGGAGGTCTGGAAGGCCCTGGAGCTGGCTCACCTGAAGACATATGTGCAAGGCCTTCCTGAGAGGCTGCTGCATCACGTGAGCGAGGCAGGGGAGAACTTGAGGTGAGCAGAGGAGCAGATGCAGGCCCAGCTCCCCTCCCTTCTCTAGATCCCAGAGACCAGCCTGGAACAGCAGCCTCCAGCAAAGTGGGTGTCCAGGGATGGTGCACAGAATCTTCTGGGAAGTGAAGTGGAAGAATGTTGTAATCTTCGCTGCAGCGTTGTTCTTGCCTCTCTGCTGGGGCTCGTCTCCATTCTCTGCAGCACAGTCCTTCCTTTCTTCTCAGGGGCTCCTCCTGGGCTCTTGACCCACCCCTATTTATCTCAGTTACCTTCACGAGCTACAGCTGCTGCCCAACTAAGGACCCTGCAGCTGCAGCTCGTTTGGAGCAACCCGGACCCACACAGGTCTCACAATACAACATATATTCAGGCCCCCACATTTCCCCCCTTTTCTTTTAACAATTATACAATAACAATACGCATACAGTTCCAGCTCTCAGGCTGCCACAGCTCTCGGCTGTCTTAGATACACACATAGAACATATACATATCCCTATACAGTCCCAGCTCTCAGGCTGCCACAGCTCTCGGCTCTCTTTAGATACATACATAGAACATATACATATCCCTATACAGTCCCAGCTCTCAGGCTGCCACAGCTCTCGGCTCTCTTTAGATACATACATAGAACATATACATATCCCTATACAGTCCCAGCTCTCAGGCTGCCACAGCTCTCGGCTCTCTTTAGATACATACATAGAATATATACATATCCCTATACAGTCCCAGCTCTCAGGCTGCCACAGCTCTCGGCTGTCCTGTCTTCTATAGTCCCAGCTCTCTGGCTGATATTCCATAGTCCCAGCTCTCAGGCTGCCACAGCTCTCGGCTGTCCGGGGGATTCCATACCTTCTTTCAATGTTTGGTTGTGTGTTCTTCATCACACGGGGTCACCAGTTGTTGTAATCTTTGCTGCAGCGTTGTACTTCCCTCTCTGCTGGGGCTCTTCTCCTTTCTCTGCAGCACAGTCCTGTCTCTCTTCTCAGGGGCTCCTCTTGGGCTCTTGACCCACCCCTATTTATCTCAGTTACCTTCACGAGCCACAGCTGCTGCCCAACTAAGGACCCTGCAGCTGCAGCTCGTTTGGAGTAACTTGGAACCACACAGATCTTACAATACAACATATATTCAGGCCCCCACAGAAGAAAATGGTGGAGAGGAGCCAGGGCTCTTAGGGAGCTAGTGTGAGCCAGCCTTCTGTGGTAGCCCAGAGAGTAACATGCTGAAGGATGTGGTGCTGAGAGTGGCAGATGGTCAGTGGGGAAAGGCCAGGGACAGTGTTGGGGTCAGAGCAGTGAGATGCAGTAGGCTTGCAGAACATCCCCTAGTGTCTGTCTAGTAACTCATGCTCTACATCTCCTCCCAGTGTTGGGCAGAGGCAGCTGGTGTGCCTGGCCCGGGCCCTTCTCCGCAAAGCCAAGATCCTCATCCTGGATGAAGCAACAGCAGCCGTAGATCTGGAAACGGATCATTTAATCCAGACAACGATCCGGAGCGCGTTTGCTGACTGCACTGTCCTTACTATCGCACATCGCCTCCACACCATCATGGACAGCAACAGGTACCATGGGACCATGCCACAGGGCAAAGGGAATGGGCATCTGGACTCCTGGGACGGGGCAAAAGGTGGACAGCAGAGGAAGTGAGAATGCAGCCACAGGGGAAGGGGTGGATGCAGAACCTGGGGCAGTAATATGCAGTGGTGAAGAGAACAGAAGGACAAGTAAGGATGCCCATGCAGAAGTGCTGCCTTTGCGGGGGAAACATTTCTTGGGATCCTTCTTTACAGCATCAGACCACAGAAGCATTTGCTCTTGACACCTTGTGTATGTGACCAGTAACACAGGGCTGTGCCCTCTCACTGCTGAGAAGAGAACCACATAAGTGGCTCAGGAGTGAGGGCTGGTGGGCCGCAGCGCTGGCACCAGCAGCGCTATCCGCTCGGATCCTGGGAGCTGAGGCCTTGTTCTTTTCTGCCAGGGTGATGGTGCTGCATGCTGGGCAGATTGTGGAATTCGACAGCCCCGAGGAGCTGCTCAGGAAGGAGGGCATCTTCTCTGCGATGGCAAAGGACGCCGGCATCACTGCTGCAGACACCACGGCTCTGTAGGCAGAGAGCTGCAGGGGCCACCTGTGAGACAGCTCCTCCTGCTGCCGCTCACCCACAGCCAAAGCTGCCAGGAATTGGCCTCTGTGCAGCAGGGAAGCAAAGAGGGCTTCTCTGCTTGTCCAGAGACTGAGCATCTGGACTTGAGCAAGCTGTTAACCTTACTACCACATCCTGCCTGTGTGCACACAAGGGTCTGAAGCTGTATAATTTATTCCAGGATAGAGGGGAAAAGCTGTCTGCCAGGCAGGGAGATCATGACCTCCAGTGGGGGTGGTCTTAGTTTTTGTACTTCACCATGCCAGGTGAATCTACCTTAGAGATGCTTTAGCATTATGGAATGAAATTTACAGTTCAATCAAAGAATATAATGTTATAAATGTTATAATTTATTTACTTTTTGTAACTATTTGTAGTCTTCCAACTACAAGGCTGATGTCAAGGAATATAAGTAAGCCTCAGTATGGCTTTAAACCTGGCTAGTGCTTGGGTGGAAAGAGCTGCCAACAGAGGTTACACAGAGCTGGGCAGCCCAAATCGAGAGGCACAGTTCTACTCATGCAGAACACTGCTCTGTAGCAAAACCAGGGCTGCCTGCCTTCCCTGTGGCTACTGCTCCCTTTGATTGTATTGCAAATAAATGAGCCTCTCCCTGAGGTTATCACAACCACTTGTGGGGCAGATTTTGGGCTGTGGTTCCAGACTGCAAATGTGATGGTGGTGGAGACAAGCTGGAGAGCAGCAGGCACATGTCTGTGTACAGCCATGTACACACAGAGTATGGTGGTTATTGCTGACAAACCCTTGACTCTTTGTTCTTGGGCCAGATCTCCTCAGGCAGGGAGCAGGTGCCCACTTAGAGCAGGGCAAACATTCACCCCACCAGCCCCTACTGCCCTGGAGCCCCAGAGCCAAGTAACACACAGCTGGGGGAAGAGGGCAGTGCAACCACTTCATCTCAATAAAGTAGGTTTCTGTGAGTGTTTCCTCATGCCTGAGCTGCAGCTGGCACAAAGACCAAGACACTAGAATGCTGGATCCCACCACAACAGAAATGTTGTTCCTGGCCCTGTAGGGTCTGCATGAAGGCTGCAGCACCTGCCAGATGCTCCTCCCAGGTCTCCCAACCCTTGCAAAGGCACTTTCTATACATAAAGGCAAATCTTTATTTGCAGAGCAGCAGTACAGGGGATACAAACACTGCCCCATGAAGGGAACCTCTTCCCTTCAGGACATGGCAGCAGCCTTATCACACACCAACCCAGCAAAAGGCACCACAGCCCTCCCAGGGATGATGCTCCTGCTGCTCCAGAATGTCAGCACCCTCTCCAATACTGTGCAGTAAAGCACAGATGAGGCAATTCTGGTCAGACCCCAAAAAACAGGCTGGAGGACAGCTTGCGCTTTGCTTTCTCCCCTGCTCCAGCCCAGCGCAGCCAGGTGGGCATGTCAGTGCAAAGATGCGTCCTGGGCACAGCCAATACCGTGCTGACAAGGGTATGCTGTTCTGGGCTTCTGGCTCAGCTGAAAGATGGGAACCTGATGATTGCTGGCAGCAGCAGACCTTGGAAAGGCCAAGCTCCTGGGAGACTAAGCACAAGGGAAAAGGCACCTGCTGGGGGTTTTGTTGTGAGGATTTCTGAGGCCATATCCATCCCAGGCCTAGGGCTCAACTACTCCCAGCAAACCTCAGAGCTGCTTTCCCAAGCAGTGTGTAAATGTCCCACCTCAAGACCTGCAGAGACAGGCAAGACCAGGCTCCTGCTGCACAGGGAGCATATTCACAGTCTGGGTTGCTTTTAATACTACTTGACTAAAGACAATCTCCAGAAACTCAGCATTAGCCTTCCACAATTTAAATCCACAGCAGCTCCTCATCCTGAGTCAAGTCTTACTCTTCTGGGCAAGTGACAGCCCCAAGCTTTGTTCCCCTGCTCCTGGCTGGACACGGGAGGCTCAAACACACCTAAGAGGTGAACTCACCCCTGCCCTCACACAAGCTGCCTGCTCCTGCCTACCTGGCCAGTCAGTCCACCCTTCTCTGTCCCCTAAAGGGACGATGGCAGCCAGTGTTTGGGGCCCAGGAGCACTGCACAGCTGTGAGAGGCATAGCCTTAAGGGTGAGCAGTGAGGGCTGCAGGGCTGGCCAGCCTCCCCCAGACCCTAGCAGTCCCAGCAGGAACAAGGCACGGGGTGCAGGCTCTGTCTGCAGATTCACGTGTACTCCGTCTTCCGGATGTAACTTGAGGGCACGTAGCCCTGCTTGCCATGGGCCTCAGCCAGCCACCACTCCTGATTGCCTGTGATGTCCTCAAACTGCAGGATCCTGAGTCTCTGGTTAGCTGACACGCTCAGCTCATTGGTGTTTCGGCCTTTGAAGGTGTAGAGAGCATAGTAGACCTGCCAGACAAGGGGAGAGCATCAGTTAGGTGGTCACACCACACAGCCTTAATCTCACACTGCATAGGATGTGTGGGCTTTTGTCCTTCTCCCCAATGACAGCCCTGGCCCCATCCTGGCCTCTGCCCACCCCCATCTGAAGACTGGTTCTCTGCTGTTGGAAGAAAAGCCCACCTCCTACATATTCATGGTCACTGCCAGGGAGGAGGATGATTCTGTCCCCAGCCAATCAAAGCAGTTAGCCCTTGGCATCCCCAGCCCCATGAGGGTGGCTGAAGACTCACCTGGTTGCCCTCTGACTCGCTGTTCTCCAGCCCTGAGTCTCTGTCCTCCACAGAGGGCGTGGGCCTGAGACGTGCTTTGGTGGGGTGCCCGTTGCGAGAGCTGGGGCTGCAGCCCTGCTCGGGGCGGCTGCAGCGGCGCTGCGATGTCACAGTGCCAGCCAGGGGGGCCGTCCTGTCACCAGAGCCAAGCTGGGGCACACAGGGGGAGTCCACCTCCAGTGGGGACTCTGCTGGGGAGACAGAGTCCTGCAGGGGTTTCTGAGTGAAGGTGACGGCTGCCCCACTGGGGCTGAAGGTCAGGGTGGCGTTGCTTTGGGGAGAGGAGCTGCTGAGCTCTGACTCGTTGGAAGAGTGGCTGCCCACAGAGACGTCCGACTGGCTGCGGCGGGGGTTGTAGGGCTTCAGAAAGGAGCTGTACACAAAGCCTTTGGTCACTGCAGAGAGGGACAGGAAGGGAGCTCAGACTGGGGCACAGGGAGACCAGAGGAGGAGACTCACAGCAAGGGCAGGGAACAGCCACCTACCCCCATTGTCTATGAGCCAGCGATTCTGGCTGCCCATGGGGTCCTTCTTCTTGATGACACCCACAATGTCTCCTTCCAACAGGGAGACATCCAGGTCCTGGGCAGCATTGAAATTGCGCTCTGCCTGGAAGAGACTCTCCGGGGGATAGCGGGCCAGGAGGGCAGCACGGATGTCATCCGACTGCAGGAAGTGGGTTGGCTGCAGAGGAACAAGGCAGGTGTGAGTGGCTGTGCTGGGCTCTGCAGGCCCTGGCACTGGGCAGAGGGAACTCACCAGGCCACCGAGGGGCTGCCGCCGGGCAGACTGCCGCTCCATGCTTTTCCTTTCAAAAGTCTTCTTGGGAGCTGCCTGGGACTCTGGGAAGAAGGTGAAGGCCTGGAGCTGCTGGAGGACTCGACTGTGCTCATCCTGGAAGATGGCAATGAGGTTCCCTTCCCTGCCAGACACCTTCAGCAACTGGAACCAGAGCAAAGTCAGGATCCTGGTTAGGTGACAGGTGCAGGAAGAAGTGACCAAGCATAGACCATGGCAGGGCTCTGAGTTCTGCCTGTGACTTGCATCAAGCCCAGGTCTGCAGTCCTGCCTGGACTCAGCTCTAAGTGATCCTCAGACTTGTGACCTGAGATTCTCTAAGGTGAATGCTCTCCTGCCACTGTTCCAAGAGCCTTCTACACACAACTGCAACATAACCCTGCAAGCCCTGCCCCAACAACATCCCACAGGAGCTCTCCACAAGTCACTAGTGCCCTGAAACTGCAGTAGCAGCTTCCCCCACGATGTGACACGTCCCAGTGAGTGAACTCACCGACAGCAGGGGTCTGAGCTCCTCCAGGGCCAGGCGCACGAAATCGCAGTGTGCCTCGGCGTAGCCGCGCACGCAGCTGGCAAAGAGCTCCTTGGCGAAGCGCAGGAACTGGGGCAGCTCGTCCAGCAGCTGCGCGTTGAGGGCCTCGTAGTTGTTGCGGGCTGACTGCAGCTCCTCCAGCGTCCGCTTGTCCTTCAGCTTCTCCGCTCGCTCGGAGCAGTTGTGGAAGTCGAGCAGTTTGTCGAATCGTTTCTGCACCAGCTTGTGGGGCCCCGCAAACATGCTCAGCAGCTGGCTCAGGGGCGAGCTCACCAGCCGCTCCGTCCGCTCTTTCTGGTGGGCACAGGTGCAGGGAGATGGTGAGACAGGGTGCTCTCTCCCACTGCGAATGCCAGCAGGTCACTCTCCAGCACACAGCCCCCCCAGGACAATACATTGACTGTCGCCTGGTGGCAGCCACTGGAGCTCCAGAGGTCCCTTCCCACAGCAATTATCCTATAATCTTACATAATTGTGCCAGCATGGGTAACTCTATGCAAAATACCTGAACCACTCGCACAAAGAGCTGTAGCATTTCAGGTAGGGCTGAAAAAATGTGTAACAGGCACAGTCATAAACTGCCAGGCATCAAAGCTCTCAGGAGGGCACAGCTAAAGAGGAATGCTCTCAGCTCTCCCAGGTTACCCTCCCTGCAGCCTCCCAGAGCCTGTCCATCTGCAGCAGACCCCCAGGATGGGCCTCAAAGGGGCACAAGCCGCACTCACAAAGCTGGAGAAGAGCTGGTCGCTGATGAGACGATTCACTTTCTGGAACTGGTCCAAGTCCCCACTTCCCTTCTCTGTGCACAGGTCCCACATGCTCCCTGCTGCCAGTGCCTTCATACAAGCTGACTCCTGCACCAGGGAGAAACAGCTGAGCCATGCTTGCTGCCCAGAACGGGCTCCCAGGGCAGCCCAGCCCCAGCCCCAGCCGAGCTGAGGCAGGAGCTGTGGTCAGAGGCACTGCAGGGACACACCATGCAGACAGGAGGGGCAGTGCATGGTGAGCCCTACAGGCCTGGCATCACACCCAGAGTGGCTCACCCGGACATGCTGCAGGTACAGGGAAAGGTCCCGGATGAAGGACTTGATCAGACGCTCCTGCATCCGGAAGTTCTTCTCTGTCTCTTCAAAGGCTTCATCCTTTAGCTGTGAGAGAAAGCGTTTCAAGGGAGGCAATGCAGGACTCAGTCCCTCCCAGACTACAAGATGTGGGGCTCTCCTGCCCCCAAGCTGGGCAGCAGAGATGGGTAGTTCAGGCTCTAAGCTCACTCTGCCTCGCTGGCCTGGATCAGAGCTGGACAGGAGAAGGGGTGTGGAGGGACAGCAGATACTTCTGGAGAAGCACTGCAGGGTCTAAGTGCAGCTGATGCACGGTACCTGGGGTGCAAAGCCTGTGAGATGCTTGAGGTGGCTGCTCACACGGTTGGATTTCTTGATGATAGAGTGGAAGTTGAGCTTGGAGATCTTCTCCATGAGGCTATCCTCATCCCCTTTTCTATACTTTAGCACTAAAGAGATTGATACAGAAATCAAAACCCTCATAAGCACAAACACCCATGTCTTACACTGCCTCATCAACAATCACCTTGTTAGTTCTCTTCTTCCCCAAGCCTCTGCAGTCCTAAGAACCCCACATTTCATTACAGAATGGCTTGGGTTGAAGTGACCTAAAAATCATCTAGTTCTAACCTCTTTACATCTACAAGACCAAGCTGCTCAAAGCCCCATCCAATCTGGTCTTGAACACTTCCTCGGGTGGGGCATCCATAACTTCTGCAGGCAGCCTGATCCAGTGCCTTACCATCCTCACTGTAAAGACTTTTCCCAGCCGTTATTATTTTTAAAGCTATTATCCAGCCCTATCACTGCATGCCCTTATAAAATATTGTATCATAACCTCCCATCCCATCCAGCACTGTGCCACCTGTTTGGTTCTTGAGATGCCCTACAATTTGTAGACAATCCTTGTTCCACAGGATTATGCATAGATGACATAGGAGATGATGCACAACAGTCCCTGGACATGCAGAAGGTGTCTATATTGCTTCTTTAGCAAATACAAGCAATCTTTACATGCAGCCTCTGCCACCTCAGCTTCAGTGGGGCTATGAGGAAAGACTCAAGTGTAAGATTTGCACAAACTGGGGACTTTCAAGGGAAAACAGGGTGGCTAGCAGGTATCAAAGGGAGTAATTTTCTCCCTCTGTTCAGCCCCAGTGAGGCTACACTTGGGTACTGTGTCTAGTTTTGGTGCCTGGAGGCCATGGGCGATGTGGGAGAACTACATCTCCTAATCCATGAGGAGAGATGGGGGAGCCAGGTGGGCTGGACATGAGGAAGTAGAGGGGGATCTGCTCACAACCAGCAGCTACCCGAAGGGTAGAGGTGATGGGACCAAACTCCCCTAAGCAGTGAGAGTTCTCCATGACATGGTTGCCAGCTAAGGCTCAGGGGCCAGCAGACACTGATCTCAGCACAGCCACTCCTGTCTCTCTGTGCCCAGCACTGCCCAGCCCCTCACCCAGGTCCTTGCGGCGCTTGTACTCGTTGATGTTGACGTTGATCTCTTTGACTGCGAGGACAGCAGCTGTGAGTGGTGCCTTATCAGGGTGAGCCTCAGGGGTGGCACTGAGCAGCTCCATCAGGAGCAGCGGGTACCGCATCACCCTCTGCACTGGCTTGATGAGGAAGGAGCCCAGGTTAATGTAGTTTGTGCAACCCCTGGAAAGTCAGGACAAAGGAGATGTACCAGGTGTCAGTCTGGCTCTGCCACACACATTCTGCCCCCTCAAACCAGTACCAACCAGACCCAGACCTCCAATGCTTCTAAATCCACTGTACTCCCTATATCAAGCCACCCTTATGTCCAAATTCATTGCACTCCTGAACTCCTGGTGCTCTCAGATCAACCCCAGGTCTCTGTTCCTCACTCACAGCAGGTGATACTTCCCAGTCAGGATGCTCTTTCATTACCCGACCCACCATGAAATCCCACAGAGCCTCATACCTGCCAGAGAGCCACTTGTTTCACATGCTGTTCCACCAACCAACTGCCCAGGTCTGTCTCCCAGTGAAGGACAGACTGACTGCAGGACCGCAGTCACTGCAGGGCTTTCCTGGCTCCTTGGGGCTGAGGGCTCCCAAATCCTGTTTCCCGCCCAAGACTTCCCCTCACCTCATCACTTGTGCTGCATATCTGTGCAGCCCACCCACTGCCTCTGCTGCAATGATGCCACAGACATCCCCCTCCTCCCAGTGGTGCCTCCACAAGGCACTGTTAGGGCAGCCCAGCATGCACCCAGCCTGCGGCAGAAGGTTAGTTACAAGGGCATGGCCACACCAACACAGACAGACAAGCAGGGACTAAGAGGAAGTACTCACCATTCACTGTACAGGCTCCTGCCGGCCCACAGAGTGCCAAAAAGCAAAGAAAAGCAAGGGTTAATGGGGTGGCAGGTGTGCAATCCCACAGCCAGTGTCTGTGCCCTGCCCAGTGAGGCTGTCAGGGCAGTACGCATCCCTGTCCTCCCAGAGCAGCCACTGGCACTGCTGGCTCCTGGGGCAGTTGGCTCCACAAGTTGGAGCCTGGCACTCACTGAGCCAGGCAAAACAGCTCCTTCCTCAGCAGCCATGGTGGCTCAGGGTTTGGGCAACAGGAGCCCTCAGTCCAGGACATGCCACTTTCTCTATACATTGGTGGCTTCTATGCAGATTTTAAGGGGGTCTACAAGTTTCCTAGCCCATGTGCATTGGTGCAGGGGGCCATGTGAACCCAGAGCCCAGTCAACTATGTAGTGCCACCATCAGACCCTCTGCAGTCACCACCTGAACTATCTAAACACTGCTGAAGAGGGGCAGGGATGTTGGAAACCGATCCCCCTATCCCAGCCTGGTGGCTGCCACCTGAGGAGGCTCAAACCTGAGGCTATCCAGCAGCTCCAAAAGTAGTTTCTGCAACTTCTCATCCTTCTCATAGGTTTCCAGCAGTGCGATGGCCTCATCATGGTTTTGGCAATACACCCTGTAGACACTCTCCAGCTCTGCACGATGTGTCAGGAACACTGGTCCTGCAGACAGCAGCAAAGCAGAACTTCAGAGTCTCCTGGTCCCCAGCTGCCTCCAAAAACACTGGTGTGTCTTTTGATAAGACATCCAGTGTCCCCGTTCCACACACACAGCTCAAAAAATAGCTCTGCTACAGCATGCAGGACCCCTCCCCATCACCCACCAACACAGAGAGCTCAACCAATCCAGGTCTCCCAGGGGAACAGCGGAGATAATGGTCACAGGAGCCACAGAGCAAAGGCACAGGCAGCCCAAGGCACGAACAGCCCAAGCTGGCAGCACTCTGGGGCAAAGGGCCCAGCCCAAATGGACAGCCACAGGCACTGTGTCTGAGCATAGTGACCCCTGGGGCAACACAGATCTCCTGGGCTTCACTGTTGATGATGAGTGGTGATGGGTACCAGCAGGGAGAAAGCCCAGTCCCACTGATCCTCTCCCATCATTTAACTGTTATGCCCTGCCACTAGCAATGCCCACCCCAGCCTTCTGAGAATGGGTAACAGCAGAACTCATACCGATGGCATCTGAAGCCTCCAAGGTGGACAGCAGCTGCTTGGAGAAGTTTATTACCATGTGGATGTTTCCAAAAAGGCCCTCAAAGTCTATGTTCTGCATCTAATGAATGGAAAAAGAGATATCCTGGATGGGGAACACATCCCAGTTAGACTCAACAGCCCCCCCATTACCCTCCTGCGACCCATCAGTCCTCAGCTTCACAGCACGCACCTGGTGTGACCTCCTCTCATCACAGTGACTCCTGAACGCATTCCCTTGTCCTCAATGCACTGAAAGTCTCACTCCTTATGTGCCCTTCTCTTTCCCAGCAATTCCACCCCTGCCTCTGCTCACCTGGTTTTCTCTTTTTCCTCCCACTAAATCTGTCCCCATGCCAAGACCCCGTATCTTATTTCTCCTGTCAATGAATTTAACCTATAACCAAACAAAGGGGAACTTTTCCTGCACCAAAAAATTCAATGTGTAATACTTGCTGCTAGGTCTCGTTCCCAGCAAGGATGAGGGTTCAGCAGGATCTCAAAGCAGATGGGCTTATTGCAACCAGTGCAGGGAACCACGGGAACCACCCTCCTCCCCTCAGAATAGCTTTAATTTCCTCTATGGGTTCTGCGTAGTCCACTCTGAGAACTAAATGGACTCAGTATCTCACACCAATCCACCAGTGCTGCACCACAGTGTCCCCTCCCTTCCCAGCTCTACCTGTGCCTGCTGCAGGGGCACCATGATCCTCTCCACACACATCTCCAGGTCTCTGATATAGTCCCGCTCTGTCTGGAGCAGTTCCTCAATAACCTTGGCCCTCTTCTCCAGCATCCTTTGCTCTGCGCTCTCGGTGGTGGCCGAGGATGGCTCCAGGGACGGTGTCTGGGAGGAGAGGAGAGTCATCTCTGCAAGAGAGATAATCGAGATCAGCATGCTCCAGCAAGGATACCAGGGCAGGAGACAAATAGCACCTGAACTGCTACACATGTGACCCACGAGACCGAGCAACAGCACTACTGAGAGTCCAAGGGCCTTTCCAGAGGGGCCATCCCCAGGCTGCAGGGAGACCCGGCTGCTCCCACAGCCCACCCTGGCAGCACCAGGGGCGCCGCACAGCCCTGGCACCGGCACGGCGGGCACAAACCTGCCCCACACGGTCTGCTGGTGCTGGCCGGGGCCCGGCTCCGCTCCCAGCCGCGGCTCCGGGAGCTGCAGGCACGGAGGGAAGCCCCCGCTAGGCAATGGCGGCCGCCCCTCCCTCAGGCTGGGAACAGGGTCTCCATTCTCCGGGCCCGGGGCATTTCCATCTCAATGGCCGCGGAGGGCCCCGGGCACGGCAGCGCTGCTGCCGCCGGCAAAGCCTGGAGCTGGAGCCCGGCCAGCGCGGCCACGCAGGGCCGCCCCGCCCGCAGGGCCCGGGGCTGCGGGCCGCCCGCGGCCCCGTCCGGACCCCCGGGCCGCCTCTCCTCCTGGTTTTCTGTGCCACCTGCGGCCCCGGGCCGGCCCAGCCCCCTCCGCCTCCATTGAGACTTTTCATCCCCCGCGGATTCCTGGGCCCCGCCGCTCTCTGCCCCACCTGCCTGCGCTTAAAGGCTGCGCCTCCGGACCGAAACCACGGACACAGTGCTGCCCCCGACCCCTCCCTGGCCACCCCTCGAGGCCAGGAACACTCGGGGCTCCCCCATTTCAGGCAGCACGGAGCACCTTGCAGCGCCAGCCTGCCTAGGGTACCCCATTTCATGTCAATGGCTGGTTCCACAAATGCGGCGTCTGCTACGGAGCCCCAGCTGCCCTCCATCAGCAGAATTTTTTTAGAGCTGCAGACATGCCCCAGTCCAAACGTTTCCAGGAATGTTTTTACAGGACAGGCACTTCCAGATGTCCCTGACCTCTCCAGTGACAGCGTCAGACAACAGAGGCTCAGCCCTGCTTAATCCCAGGGACACGCAGCAGGGCTTGGGATTTATCCCGGTACCACAGTACCGACTGTGCACAGCCCTAAGGAACCCCCTTGCTCCCAGTGCTTCTGCCAAGCTGCTGGGCAGGCTGCAAGCAGCCCCAGCCGTGCTCTGTGGGGTGATGGCAACCCCCAGCACAGCAGCATGAAACACAGAATGGGAAAATTGCTGCCTCAGCCTAAGTGCACTGCTCTTCCAGGCCAGGGTCTTCACACTGAAACAATCCAAGAAAGAAAAGACACCCAAGCTGAGACACTGACTCAGCCCATGATTATCTGAAACCATGCCAGCCCTTTTGGCCCTTCCAATTGCAGAGCAGCCTTGGCAGAAACCTGGAGCATCAGCGTCAAACAGTAAGTTTTTAGAGCTATCCAGGCTGAGCATGAACCATTGTGCCTCTCTGCAGAAAGAACAACTTCAAAATCATTCCCAGTGCCAGCCTGGCAAATGGGAAACCCAGCTGAAACACAGATGCCCTCAATGTGGGAGGGAAGATATTTGTCTCTCTAAGCTGGCATCTCTGCTGCCCTGCCTTGAAATCTAGCCTCAGGAGAGGCAAAACAACCAGCTCCATGGAGGAGGATTCAGTGACACAACCAGCACTTCATTTAGTAGGCAATTGCTGGGAAGAAAAGGCCTCACTGATTCCTACTGGCAAGTATCCTTAAGCCTAACCCCATCAGAGCCTGTCTTGGCTTTCCAGCAGCCCCCAGTGATGAACTTCAACAACACAAATGCAGCAGGAATACACAAGGAGGGCCTCAGAGCAGATGCCAGGTTTAACTTATTTTGCTCTTTGCATTTCTACAGCATTTGATAAGTTAGGAGCAGATTGGGCCCTGCAAGGTCCTCCACAAACACCAACAGGGATATCCCCAGACACAGCACTGGGAGCCTGGACAGGATACGAGCAGAAAAACGTACAGGAGGGACAACTAAGCACTAAGGTAATACAGTCAGCAGGTCTCTGTGGCTCAGGGAGTTAATGAAGTAACAACAAATGAGTTATTTTAAAGAAGGCATGGCATTTGTTTTGCAGGAGAGCAAGTTCAAGTGGGAAGGCAGCCTGGAAGAAAGAGGAAGGTGTTAATTTGCAATGCAAACAGGTGTGTGAAACCCAGAGGGGGTGGGCTGGGAAGAATCTTGAAAATTAAGACAAGCCAAAATCACAGCCAGAAATGACCCATACAGCAGCATTAGGGAAAACAAATGGAAAAGATTACATTTCTTTGGTCGAAGAACAGGATTTTATATTTAGCCCCAGGAAAAATGCCACCACGTTAAGTTTTGTACAGGACACCTCAGTGCAGGTGCAGGAGTTTACTGCACCACCAAACAACCCTGCTGTGCTCCCAGCCTTAGCCAGAGCTAACTGCAGTCACACCATGTGTTTGGCTCCAGCTCCCCTCAACAGAGCTGGGGATGCCCAGCACTGCTGGCAAATGCAGCAGCTCCCCACGCTCCACCAAGCAAACCCCAGGCAAGTAAATCTAGGTCAGGCCCTTACAGAAAGGACCCTGTGGCAAGGATTCAACCCACACTTGTGAGACTGCCAGCTCCGTGACACCCTTCTTTGGCAAGTCTCAAGTCCCTGCCTATGGAAGGGAAATTAAAACCTTCATTGCACAGATTTTAAGCCCACAGTAGTTATTAGCTCAGCCTGGATGACCTGGCACAATGCTGGGCATCACTTGTGCATTTTATCAGTATTTGGATGATTTTGAAAACTCATACAAATTAATTCTCCTCTGGCCTTCTTGCTCTTTCAGAACATTTCAAGACTCCTCCAAAAACAAGGCTACATTGCAGTTAAGGCTCTTCGAACTCTTGTTGTTTATCCCTAGTCCAGCATCCTCCTTCAGCAATTAACTCAAAAGTTTTTGAGTTTCCAAACACTTACAGCTCAAAATATTCAAATACAGAATTTATTTAGCTCTTATATCTGTATCTTGTAATATTTGGCTCTTATATCCGACCAGTATGTATTGCTTAGTGTTTGTTTCTGATGCATTTAAAAACTCTTACTTTTTGCATTTCATACTATCTCTGTTAATTGTCATTAATTTATTTTTTCTTGTTTGTCACACATCCTTGTATGTCTAACAGCAGCTTTCCCTAAATGAGGCTTATTAAGCAGTTAGCTAAACCCACCCATTTCACAGCTGTAGATTTTGGTCATCTAGTAAGTATTTTTTAAACACATCTCCATTTTACTCCACAGATTTTCTATTTAGATGTTATCTTTCAATTTGATTCATCATGCACATCAGCTTTTGAGATGCTAAGACATACACCACAGCTTGAATGGGCTTTGTTGGCCTGCAGGAATATGACTTGTATTTTTAATGAAGCCAATAAATTCCAATCCAGTGACAAATTCATATTTACCCATGACACAGTTGCCAAATAGGCATTCAGAAATACATTTCCAAAAACAAAGTTCTCCATCACAATTCTCAGATATTCTGTTCTCCTGTTTCTCCTCGGTTGATGGTCTGAGACAGCCTCCCAGGAGCACCTGCTTTTGAGCTTTGCTATACCCCTGCTGCACCCATGAGAGACCCAGCAGCAGCTCCTAACCCAGCCCTGGCAATGGGGTGTGAAGATGGAGCACTCTCCCACCTCTGCCCTTCCTGGGGAGGCTGTGGTTTGCTATTGCAATCACACTGCTCATCCTGCTCGTCTGAGAAATGTCACTGCCATCAACTTTCTTTCAATTAATGAAAACCTTGAATTGCCATTAACCGGCCTCCTCGTGGGAGCACACATGCAATTAGAGATCTTCCCTGAGCAGAGCTGACCCAACAGAGCAGATCCAAGGGGATGCAGGTCCCCCACGCTGCAGGGCTCACCCCAATGCTTGCCTTGTCCCCCAGGGCTCACCTGGCAGCATCCCACGGGCACCAATGCTCCCTGGAGAGGGACCAGGACAATCCCAGGGATCTCCGGTGGAGCTGCTCCCAGCCGCCAGGCAAGCCCGGCCCCAGCCCACGGCTCAGCACAGTCAAGCAGTGACTCAGGACAAAACAAACCAGCTGCAAATATTTGAAGTATGTGGAGGCCAGGAGGGGAGGAGCCACTGCCGACCATGAGAGGGGGGGCGATGAAACTAGGGCAGGGAATAATTAATCTGAGCAAAAGGCTAAACTGGCTGCCAGGAGCAGGATCTGGCTGGGGTGAAAACTCTTACTCCAGACATTGGTGATACACTAGGGAGCTGAACAGGGACAGAACAGGCATGCTTCTCCAGAGCCATTGGAGTGGCTTGTTATCCTAAACATGCCTAATGCAGAGCTTTGTTGGGATGTCTCTATGCCAGATAAGACCACAACCATGGCTCCAAACTGCCTCTGGTTGCCCAGACAGCTCCATGGCATTCAGTGTGAGCAGAGAATGATTCCAATCATTGACAAAGAAAAAAGTAAAGTAATATGATGGTGTAAAATAGCTAAGCTGCTAAAACTGAGGCAGGGCATCAACAAAAGTGTGAGCAAAACCTCTGATAGACAAAAGAATGAAAGCTGAATGAAATCCTTCTTAAAAAGGATGTTTTAAATATACAATTCAAAAAAACATGGAGAACAGTACTGATGAAAAGTCTGTCCTGCATCTGTGCTTCAATAAAGACAGCAAATATAAATATATAAACAGACATAATAAGCCAGATAAGAGATAACAGACATGTCACAGAAAAATGAGAAAAGAAAGACATCAAGAAAAATCCATGGATGGTAGAATTCAGTTTTCATCTTTTGTGGAAAATGAGGAAATAAATGCCACTTTATAATGGATCTTTATTTCCATCCAGGACAAAGGAAATCCTACAAGGACACAATCCCACAATTAGGCAGAGTGAGTACAGTTTTTGGCAAACCTGGCAAAAAGGTAGAATTATACAATAAATTTTCTGCTCTTTTCTTTCTATAAGGCAAAAAGAGAAAAAAAACCCAACCAACCAACAAAAAAAACCAACAAAACAAAACCCAAAAAAACCAACCCACCTTGAAAATCCACTGCCAGTGGAGTGGAGACTATCCAGAAAAGAAGGCATTTCTAAACAGGTTCTCCAGAGACTGGATTTACTTAATCCCACATAATAGAGTAAATGGAAAATCACTGCTGTCATGGGGAGAAGTGAGGATCAATTCAACAGGATCACAAATAAAGATGAGGCATATGAGTCACTGAGTGATGCAGGGTACCCTGAATAAGATGGAATTACTCAAACCAAGCAGGTTTAATGCAGACAGATGCATTACTGTATTAATGGAACAAGAAACACAGCCTCATGCAGGACTGTATTCTGGGCAGTAATTTTTTGGCTTGATCAGACAAAATTCAACAGGAGTTCCCTGAATGTTGCAGAGGACCACTGGGGTTTTGGACAAGGGCACAGGAGCATAGCAAGGTAAACTAGTGCTGACACCCACCCAGAATGCCTCACCCAGCTCTGAAGTCCTCTGTTTCAAAAGAGTCTGAACTGAAAAATGAGTGAGCATCAGGAAGAATAAACACTGAAAGGTCTTCCTCTGAGTCTTTGACATGGATATTTTAAGACTCCATTCACTACAAAGAACTGAAGACTGAAAAATGACTTAATTACAGTACCTGCCTGAGAAAAATATCCATCAACTAAAAAGCTCTAATTTAGGAGAAAAAGGCTGGGGTTCAGAGCTGAAATGCAACACATTAGCATGCAAAACCTTTAAGAATGACAGTGACTAAGCAGCAAAACTATGACAGGTGGGCTCTCCTGTTGATGTGTCAGGCACTCAGACATCTGAGTCTTATCCCAGAAGAGGTGCTCTAACCCTGCAGCTGTCACCCAGTTACACTGTACAGAAATCTGTAAGAAGTGTGATAACCCTGTGAACAGAAGAGATCATCTCCACTGGCTTGGAAGTATTCAAGGCAGGCCAGATGGGGCCCTGGGCAACCTGATCTAGAGTGTGGCATGCCTGTCCATGGCAGGGGCATTGGAACTAGATGCCCCTCTAGTTCTCTTCCAACCCAAACCATTCTATGATTCCATGATCTGTACTGGGGCTTTAAAGTCACAAATTCTGTTACTCCATGGATGGAGAAGGAACCTGTTAGAGAAGTAAACAGCATTAGAAAAGGTGCCTGGAGCACACACTGAGGGAGAACCAGAGCTGACTTTTGCCTGCTGCACAGGAGGTATCTGCTGCCAAGCAAAATGGGAGCTCTTTTGGGGAGGTGCTGGTAGGATCTCACACTGAGGCAGCTGCAGCAGCAAAGCAGTACATGCCAAGGAGAGATGGTCCAGCACTGTGCCCCAGCAGGGCAAGGGGAGGAAAGTAACAGACAACTGCAGCCAGAAAAAGGCCACAGGATGGACAGACAGTGTTTGAAATACCTGGAGCTTTCATCTCTCCTGTTCTGCTGTGAGACACTGGTGCAGATGATGAGAGCATCCTGCCCTGCACCTCTCACAGCTACTCCCATGCCCCAAGCCTGCCACAGTGGAGAAGAATCCTATAATCCTGAAGAGCATAGGCTTTCACTTGGCATCACAGTCTGTCCCTTCAGCTCTAGCAAAAGCTGGAGAAGCAGCAATGCTCCAGCCTCCTAAGGCTTTGTGGACCATTTCCCATCCCACTCTTCCTGGCCTCCTCCTGGCTCCCCAGCTGCCCTTTGGATGTCTTGGCACCACAAAGCCTCTCCCTTTCCTCACCCTGGGGACACAGCTGAGCAAAGTCCCACCCTTACAGGGTGGCCTGAGAGTGCAGAAATGCAGCCATTGGAGCCTGCTTAATCAAATATCTCCAGAGGACAGATTTCTTGCTAAGGCAGAGGTAGGCACTGCCTCCAGCTTTGCCATCACTTTGGCTGTTGCAGTTTTCCTCTCCATTTCAATCCCACTTCAAGGAGAATTCACACAGCTACATGAGACAGATGCTGACAGAAAGGGCACAGGAACAAACAAGTTTTCAGACACATGGAGGCCTGACCATGATAAAAGGCTCCTTCTGTCCCTCTGCCCAGACCCCAGCACCCTGCTGCCATGTCCTCTCAGCCCCCACCAATATTCCTGCACCAACAAGCAAAGCTGCACAAATCTGTCTGCAGCTGACTCTGACACAGCCACAGCATCACGGGAATGATTTCAACCATGCCAAAACAGCCCAAGCCTTCCACTTTGGTAATTCTGCAGCTCCAGGGTGCTATTTGATGGGACTGGAGATCTGGAGATGGCTTGGGGACCCAGGACACAGGGCATGCAACTGTTGTAGCACAGGCAAGGGACCACTGCAGTACTGAGGGGTAAGGGTGCAAGAGATTCCCACTGGTGACAGCCCCCCAACATGCAAGTGCCTGGGCATCCTGCCCAGGTGAATTAGGCAACTCTGAGTACTTGCTCTCTGCATATGTCTGAGTGCTTCAACAGCTTCCTCTACTTCTTGCTTTGTGCTGCCTGTGAACAGCTGCCATACTCATGCTCAGGAATTGGTTCCTACAGAAACTATTAATGCTGGGTTATAAAGAGGCAGTGGGAATAACCCCAGCATCTCACCCTCTCCCTCATGAGGAACCTCCTCTGAGCCCTGAGAGAGCAGACAAACCAGGGCCACAAGTTTTAGGGTGCACCAAAACCATGCAGGAGCAACAGAAAAGACAGCCTTGAGTCTGTGTCACCTGTGCTTCCCTCCCACCTGGGCCTTTACAAAATCCCCTTGCAGAGGCTGCAGGGAGGGGTGACAACCTTGATGCTGTTTCATTAAGTGCCAGGGAGGAGCCTTCCTGAGAGAGGCTGGCTGTGCTGGCCACCCACGTGTACCAGGCTCCTCGTGCTGCCCTGGTGCCAGGGCAGGGTGAAGGCACACCCAAGGGAATTGCCCCCCATTACCCTGTGTACCTGGGTTTTTCTTCCTGGTCTGCACGAACTCTGAGTGCCGCAGGGCACTGGGAGCCGTCCGTCTGTAGAAGCTGTTTCTCTGCAGCACAGAGCCCACCCTGTTTTCTTCCTCGGCCTCCTGCTCCCAGAGCTGGCTCCAGTCGGGCCGGCCCGTGCGGACCCTCGAGTGCTCTGCTGTCCTGCTGCTGCTCTTGGCTGGCCTCCCAGGCCCTGGGGCTTCTCCTTCCAGCTCCCCACAGCTGTCAGAGTCAATGACGCATGTCTCAAACTGTGTGTAGCAGGTATCTGACCCCAGGTTCACACTACCATCTCCTGAGGACCTGACTGCAAATGCAGGAACTTCACAATCTCTGTCTGGACTGCTGTGCTCCATGACATGGCCTTTGGGCTTCCTGTGCTGTTCACAGTCTTCTTCATCTACTTGGTCTCTGACATGTGGCCGTTCCTGCTCTCTATATGCTCTAGGGCCTCCATCATCTCTATACCACTTTTCCCCTCCCCTGTATACTTGATTGCCTTCATCCTCTCTATACTGCCTTCTCCTCTCCCTATACTCCCCAGAATTCCTCTCTTGCTTGTGCCTATGTCTTCCATGCTCACAGTAGTCCCTAGGATCTCTGTAGTCCTGATACCACCTTCCCCCCTCCCTACAGTCTCCAAGGTCTCTATCCTCTCCATACTGCCTTCCTCTCTCCCTATACTGCCCAGGTACTCTGTCCTCTCTGTTCCGCCCTGCTCTTATCTCAGAACTGCAGTTTCTGTACTGAACACCCTCCCTCTCACACACCCTGTAGTTTCTGTCCTCTATATCCTGTCTTTTGCCTTCCCAAACATTGTCTGCTCTCCTGCAGTCCATGTACTGCATCTGTCCCTTCCAAAGACCTCTGCAGTCTCCATTCCTGCTCTGTTGGTCCACGGAGTTGTCCTCCTGTCTCCTGGAACTGTCCCAGGCACTGTCTGCTCCTCGGCCGCCCGGGTACGGCCTTCTTGTGGCCCTGGGTGTGTCGCTGCAGCCGGCCAGGTCCTGTCTCCGTACAGCACCACAATCCTCATATTCCCAGCTGAGGAGCCGCGGTTCCCGTCTCAGATCCTCCATGCAGCGTCTCCTCTAAGGACAGGTGCGCATAGTCCTGTGGGGTGTGGCACAGGGGCCGGCTCCCCTCACCCTCTGCTCCCTGAGCCCAGCCCCAGGCTGACGGCGCTTCTCCACTCTGCTCCAGCACTCCTGTCCCAAGCGAAACGCAGGTGCTGCTTCCTGAAACCAGCCAGCAAAGGCAGGGGCCCAATCGTCGGCAGCCCTGGCCTCCTCCACCTGCTGCCCAAAGTAATCAGTAACCAGCCCTGAGCAGGACGGGAGCCAGGCTGGGCAGGCCTGCACCGCCCAAACCGGCTCCGCGGCTTTGCCAAAACCTCTCCGCAGGCAGCTCTGAGGCAGGGAGGAGGAGGGCACTGGAGCATGCAGAGGCCCTGCCCCGAGACCAATGTCCTCAGGGAAGGGAAACAGAGCATGTGTGAGACCGCAGGAAGCCACAGAACAGAGGTGGGACACCAGATCTTCTACTAGATCTTCTTTCCACCCCTGATGGCATGGAGGAAACAACATGGTCTACAAGAGGCTGGGCTCTGCTCCACACTTTGCTGGGGCAAACTGAGGCCTTCAGGCTGCCCCTGGCTCAACCCTGATGCTGAGCCCATCCTCTTCCCAGCCCTCAGCACAGTCACATGAAGCTCAGGAGAGGAGCTGCTCCCTGCATGACAGACCAGTGCCTCCACAGAGCCATGCAGTCACAGCTGCACGGTTCCCTGCTCCAGGGGGAACAGCTGGTCCACCTGCTGACAGGAACAGGCTTGAAGGGATTACCTGGGTTATGGAGTCTGGTGCCAACACACCAAATAAGTTTACAGAAGGCTAGAGAAATACACACTCCAGTAATGCTTCTCCCTGCAGGGCACAACATATCCCCAATTTTCCATGCCAAACACAGAGCTCCTATAAGAAACCAAGAGACAACCATGGCATGCCCTTGACAGAGAGCACGAGAGTCTGTAGATGTCATCCATGTCTCAGGTTCTTGCAACACTTGTTAGGAACGCAGAGCCCATGCCCTCAGCTGGTAGAAGACAAAAATAAAACCAATGGACTCTTCTACTCCAACTGCAGAAGAGCAAGTGCTAATCCTGCCCCAGCCTGGTGATCAGTAAAACCCCAGTGTGCTCATAAAGAAACACCAAAAAAACAACCTGATGATTTTAAACACTTACTGTAGAAAACTGCGTATTTTCTACTCTTCTTTTGGCTTCCTAAAAATACACTGAAGGGCTGGATTCCCCACTATCAACTATTTCTCCTGTAAGACTATGCCTGCCCTGCTTTGGTTGCTGGTCAAATCTTAGTGAGAGCTTTTCTGCCTCCAGTGTCTCCACGTTCCTAACAGTGGTAAGGCAGAGGTCATGCCTCAGGCATGCCACAAACACGTTTTGCTGAGTTGATGCAACACCAAATTACTGTTCTGCCTGCTGCACTAGAGCTGGGCTCTCTGGCCACACTCAGATGTGTCAGCAGGGACATGGCAGAGCTTGGGTAGAACATATCTTCATTACATGGCTAGAGAGGTCTCTTGAACAGGAGAAAAATCCCCTAGGACTACTGAAAGGATATTAGCTTGAGGATGCCTCAGGATAGTGCATTAGTTCTTGCCTAAAACTTCTGGTTCCAGGAACCAATAGGTTCCACAGGATCAGTCCTCTACCAGGAAGCACTGGGACAGTGGGAGACACTTCCCAGCAAGATCCATCCCATCAAAAAATTTCCCTTGAGATTCAGCCTAGACTTTCCTCTTCCTACCTTCAAGTTATTTTATCTAGCTTCAAATCCTCTAGGCCTCCTTCCAAGCATCCCTTTTGCACACCACTGACATGAAGGCTGTTTGTCACCCTGTTTTCCTGGTGCAGCCATACCAGCCTTCACTGCCACGTGCTCTGCCTCTGACACGATCATGAAGCAAGTCCCTGGGCTCCCAGTGCTGATTAAGCAGTGGGAGGATGGAGGCAATGAAGTCAGAGTGAGCAACTCCCAGGCAGGAGCTGGCATTTCACTCCATCTCCCGCATGCAGTGCCCACATTTCCTGCACGTCGTGGGTTTCAGTGACAGAACTGCAGTGTCAGAGCTCCTGGGAGAAGCCTGGGAAGGAACTGTGGGAGAAGATGTATGTGATTCCATCTTTCCATTTGTCTACTGTAATATCAAGTGTAGCATAATTAACAGCACTGATCTTTATGTGGCATCTTCAGGTTTCAGAGACCAAATGTGCTGATATAATCATGGGAAATTCCTCTTTTCTGAGTAATTTTTTTCTGGGGTGCAAGAACAAAAGTCCCATTTTCAGCTACAGATATGCCACAATTGTAAGCTCTTTGCTGCTGTTACCAACAGAATAGTCCTGTTTTCTTGTCCTGGACTTCATGGATGGCAGGAGCACAGGGGCAGGTTTTACTTTTTGCCCAGTAATCCATCCCACTCCCAGGTCAGGTTCAGTCCCCTTCCGTGCACCCCTTCTCATATGAATAACAAATCCCCACAGGTCTGTATCAGCACCAGAGCAGAAAGCACAGGAAACCCAGTGCCCTGACAGGTTGAGAGCAGTCACAGCACAGACACCAACTCAAATCTCAACTGCAGGACCCCCAGCCTTGAAGTTGCTGCTCACTCCCCTACAGATAGAGGGGATGAGGCAGGGAGGTTGGAACTGCAGCAGCAGTGCTTTTGCTTTTCATCATGGACATACTGGGAGTAGATGAGATGAAAGCTCTGGATGTATGGTGGGGCTGGAAGAGATGGGACAGTTGGAAGAAAAAGGGGGTGGGGAAGATCAGGGCAAAGGGATATCCCGAGAAAGACGTAGTGATTCTCCAAGGCAAAATCATGATGATATATACTGCAACAGTACTTACAAAATTATCAAAATCAAGAATTAAAGGGTATAAAAGACTGCCTTCAACAGTGTCTGTAAAACAGCAGAGGCACCTGTGCTCCTGAAGCATTCCCCATCCCACACTGTTGCAGACTCACCTCTCAACTCCTGCAGCTCCATGCTGAGGCTCTCAATGTTGGAGTCACAGAAATCAAGGTTCTCCATGGTCTCTGCTCTCACCAGCTCATCCTGCTGCTCCTCCAGCATCAGGCTTAGCTCGGCACGGGTCTTGCTGTACGCCTCCAGATCTCTCTCCACCTCTCCAATTCTAGTCAGCAGGATGGAGCTGGAGGAGGCTGATCCTGCCTGTGTCAAGTCCTCACATCCCTCCTCCAGCCGCTGCTCTGGGGTGCAGGGCTGAGGCTGTGCAGGGGCCATGTGTTTCCGCTGGTTGCTGGGTGGAGGCCGGGGCGCAGGCCGGGAGGGTCTGACCGAGAAGGACAGAGCCCTGCCTTTGGGCACCTGCCCACCCTGCACCTGCACGGCGGCTGTCACCAGGCTGCTGGGCCGAGGAGGGGGCGGCCTCAGGGCCCTTCTCCTCTCTGCCGGCCTGGAGTGGGACACAGATTCAGGAGACCCACGGACAATGTCCTTCTCAGAGCTGTAGTCCAAGATGGAGAAGTGACGGGACACCTTGTCCTGCTCCGCACCAGTACCTGACAGGCTCTTCTCAAACTGGACCAGCTGCTCCGTCAGTTTGGAGTCCAGGTCCGTGCAGCTGTCCCCCTGCACTGCAAGAGGGCAGCACTCCCCCCAGCTCCCAGCCCGTGTGTCCAGGCTCACCTGGGCACTTCCTAAGCTGGGACAGGGCTTGGACTTCTCCAGTTTACTGTCCATCCAATTGTCCAGGTCCTGGGTCCTGCTCTGGCTCTCCTGGGGCTCAGATGCTGCCCAGCTATTAGTGGATGAAATCGCTTGGCTCCTGCAAGGATTTTGGGGGAAATGGGGTGCCTGCAGGGGCACAGTGGGGCTGTCTCCATCATGCTTAGGGAGGGAGTGACTTTCTGAGTTTCCTGGGGTGGCTGAAGTAGTCCCTCCAGGCTCCAGCTCACCTGCTTGGCCAGGCCTGTTGCCCTGTGGGGGAGGCAGCTGGGCGGTGGGGTGAATGCCATTGACTGACTTGGTGTGGTTAGAGGGGACTGAGCCCACCGTGCCTTCAGGATGCGGCTCTTGCTGTCCTGTGCTGGGAAAGGCCTGGTGCTGTCTCAAGTCAGTGCCAAGAGGATCTTCTGACCTCTCTGCCTTGTGAGACAAAATGGTGGCAGGCTCAGGATCTGCAGCCAAGCCACCTTCCTTTTCCCTGCTGTCTTTCTGGGGCAAAGGAGGAGTTTCAGAGCAAGTGATTTCTGGATCTTGATGGGTGTTCAATCCACAACTGCCTCCACCTTGCAGATCCCCACCACTCACCTTTTCCAAGCAAGACTCAGAGGCTTCCAGCCTCACAAATCTGTGTGGAAAGATGCCACGTCTTCCTCTCAGCTCCCCCTCCAGCCAGCCATCCTCCAGAATGCCTACAATCCGAATCCTGTCACCCACATCAAAATCCAGTTCCTTGGACTCCAGGGCTTGGAACTGATAGAGGGCAACACCATAAGTACCCCCCGGCTCCTTGTCATCTTTGTGGGGCATCTCTACTGTCCCATTGGTGTCACAAGTCCCTGTGGGTTCTGGATCCACTGAGGTTCCTGGTGCTCGCAGAGGAGTAAGCAGTTCCACAAAACCCTCTGGGAAGATGCCCCTGCAGCCTCTGAGCTCACCCTCAAACCAGCCAGGCTCTGGGACACCAATAATGTTGATCACATCCCCTTCCCTGAAGTCCAGTTCCTCGTCCAGCTGAGCAGACAGGTCCATCAGGGCCTGGGCTTGGCCCAAGGAGTAGGCAGGCACCTCCAGGAGAGGGCTCTGGGACAGCTGACGTCTCCGAATGGAAAGGCACAGCTCCCTCACACATGATGAGGGGAAAAAGCCCTTGGAACCCCAGCTGCTTCGGCCCTGGAGCCAGCTGGAGGCCACGGGCCCCCCCAGGATCACCAAGTCTCCTGCAGAGAATGAGACACATCAGTTCAAAACTGCTCTCATTATTGCTTCCCACCTCTTATTCCTGCCTCCCCATTTCCCTCCTGGCTGTGGGTGAGGACTGGCACTCTACTATAGCACAGTGCATGCTGGGGATGCACACAAACACAGGATGGGATTAAGGCATGAAGTGTCAACAGCCTCTTGTACATCTAAGATACACAGTTTGGCTGCAAAGCCATGCAGGTACACTGAGGATTTCATTCTCCCCCAAATGCAAGTCTAAGATTTGGAGATTAGGGGTCAGTTAAAAGGCAACTGTAAATTTACTGTGACCAGGTGATGCCAATTTTTGGAGTTTCATGAGTAATGACAGATCATGAGAAACCTGTATCCAAGTGGCAGAAGCCCAGAGGACCATGGTGGATTTGACATGACCTATGTCATGAGGAATTAGGAGATTCACCTCTTTCTTCTGTCACTCTAGGCAGGATGCTGTGACTAGGTTCATCCATCTGGAAGGACAGGGGAGGCTTTTGAGGTGCAAAACAAAGGAAGGGAATGGAGATTACCTCTCTGCAATGACAAGCTCCCTGGCTCTTGAGATGTGAAGTCATTGGTACAAACAAGCAGTTTTTCTCCCTCCTTCAAAGGGGGAATATCCACAGGTTCAACAAAGCTGCTAGGAAACTGCCCTAAAAGGAGAATGAGCTGTCAGCAATGAGTCTTTCCTGTGACCCACCACCACTGCCACCCTCCTTCCAGTTTTTGGGATCTATTCGTCTCTGGCTAAAGGAAAATACCCAGTTACCCTGGGTGCCTCAATAGCCTGGTGGAAGAAGAACAAGTTTGGGAGCCAGGAATTCCTGGGCTTTTAAGTACTTAAGAGCTAACAGAGAACAAAAAGCTTTGAGCCCTTGGCTCACTCCAGGCAACCACAGGCTGTGTGCATTGCTGGGACTGTGCCATCAGCATGGAGCTTCCAGGAACAGACATCCTGGGTTTTCTCTGCCCTTACTGCTTCCTTCCCAGCTCAGACCCATGGTGAGGACCAAGGGATCCAGCAGTGCTGGATCATGGGAGCAGTGTCTTCTGACTGGGCAAATCCACTTGGTGCTCCTTCCTCCACAGGACTTGGCCCCTGTGCAGCCTCAGTACAGAACTCAGGCTGCCACCCTGAATGGGATGGCCACACCTGTGAGTCACAGGCTCTGTCACAGCTTCAGCACTGCTGGGACTCCAGGGACCTTCCCCACTGTCATTCTGAGGATCTGTTTCACCAGAGCACATTTGTTGGCCACCAGATGATACCCATCAGATACTAATTTCAGTCCTGAGAGCACATGACATGGCAGAGCTCACTGCAAAGGCCACTAAAAATGTATTTCTTATATAATTTGAGGCAAAGGGATATGATGAAGTATGGGCTAGTACCACACTCAGCATTGCCTCTGGGTGACCAAATATTTTCTAATAAAACCTGGAAACACCATATCCTAGACACCCAGAGCTTCATACTGTGTTTAGGCAATTTGACACTTGCTATTCTCTCCTGCTTCCTTCACAGTTTTAACCAACTCTCTTTTTCCTTATCTTAGTTTCCTGCTTTGTACATGGAAACAACATAATGCTGTAAGAAAGGAATCACTGTACATGGAGTTATACAGTAATTATTCCACAGAGTAATGAGTACTAGGCTGCAACACCTCCACAGTTTCTATTATAAAGTGCTTTTTCAATTCCCTATAACTTTAACTTAGAAAGCTGGGCAGAAAACTACAACAGCTGTTCCAAGGGAAAGCAGGAATGCAATTGGGTTTTGAGATAAAGGTCACTAAAACATTCAGTTTGACTTCAGCATGTTTCTTTATCTTTGAGCTATGACACACATCTCTTAATAGCTTCATCTTCCATATAACAACCTCACCAGTTATGCTGGGAGACAAAACTCTGTTGAGAACTGCACATATAATCCTTGCCCAGTGACTTCAGCAGCAGCAACAGGGTCAGGCACATGCTCATTCCGTGCCACTTATCAGTGACATGGAGCACAGGAGGGAAGTGCTCCTGTCCACCTTTGTTTCAGACAGTACACAGCTTGTGGCTGTCAGGAGAGACCAGACTGCTGCTACAAGAGCAGCCCCATCTCTACAGCCAGGGATGAAATCAGTCCCACCCTCCGCTGAAGACAGAGGCAGGCTTATGCTTTGAAGTGGCCTGGCTTTCATCTCCCCAAAGCTCACACATCTTCTTAACATCAGGATTAAGATGAGAAAGAGCTGCCTAAACAGAGACTGTGAGGTTCTTAGTGTTTCACTAAGAGCATTCTGCTGCTTCAGAGGTTTCTCACACCCCCCTAAAAGTTTAACATAGTTGTACACCATTCCAGGCACCAAGATATTGATGGCAATTTGTGCAGGAGGATGCTTTGAAGCAGAAAGGAGGAAGTGGGGCTGAATCAGAGGGCTTGGGGGGACACACATGGTCACTGTTGTTCTATCTCCACTGACAAGGTCACTTGGACTGGTTTCCAGAGTGGATGCATTTCCACTCTGAGTGCATCTGTTTCCTTTCTCCCCTTCTACTGCCACAGCAGGTCAGCACATAAACTAGCCAGGAAATGGGCAGTCTCTCCACAGAGACTGGAACAACAAGTATTGTGAAGCTCCTATCTCCTCGAGAACTGACTCTCCACTAACCTCTCTCAAAAAACAACACACAAGTTTGTCTGAATACTTGACACAAAACTGGCAGGAGACCAGTGGCAACTTGCACTCTCAGTCCCAATCAAAGCCCATGAAAGATTCAGTAAATCAAACCAGGTCCTTCCCCACCAAGGGAAGATGTGCTCATGGAGTGCACATTTAGCAGGCACTTGCACAGACCCAGGTGCAGGCATTTCCAGCTCTCACCTGTGACACCTTCCTTCTTGCCAAGGAGCCAGAACTCGTCCACCACAGCCAACACCTCGATGACATCTCCCACGAAGAGGGGCAGCTCTTCAGAGACGCTGGGACAGAAATCAAAGACTGCCCGCACCACAGAGCCAGCCTCCATTGTTGCAGGGTCTGAAGGCAGGTCAGTGCCTAAGGCTGAGACAAAGAGAAATTTGTCAGCACCCAGAAACACATGAAATTAGCAGAGATAAGCCCAGGAAGTAAAACCCTTCCTGAGAACAGAGGCAGCAATGCAGCAGCCCCCATGGTCTAACCTGCCTTGTCCAACCCCTGTGCCTATCTCTGTAGGATCGTGTGTTTGTGTTGCAAGAAGGGGGACAAGCAGCAAGAAATCTGGAAATGAATTCCCGTCAGGAAGGAAGCAGGAGGAGGGGAGGAAGCTCAGCATTTCCCTGACATGTGGGGCACGGCTCAGCCTGACAGGGCCTGGTGGGCAGCCAGCACCACCGGCCTGCATGTCCTACCACACATTCTCTGGCAGGATGAGCACAGGAATCCCCCTCCCCATGCCACCACTCAGGGCCACAGGAACTGCATGCTGAACCAGCACCACAATTGTGGCCCAGCAAGAGAAGAGGCACAAAGTCCACTCAGGCAAGCTCATACTACCATCCTCATTTTCAGACCTGACTGGAAATATCCTTTCTGCCTTCTAGGTACCTGGCTCAGACATTCCCTGGGTGGCCCCACCATTGCTCTAGGCAGAAGTCAGACTGAGATGAGGATACAGACCCCATTCAAGGTTCTGGGAGCCAAGGCTAAAATTCCTCCTGGCAGGAGACCTGAAAGCAGGCAAAGACCTCCTTGTCAAGGGCTATGTCCTGGATCCCCCCCTTACTCTGGGAAGTGGCTGTTGAGGACACTCTTCTGTATAATTTCTGCTTTTCAGCCTCACTGTCATGGAAGTACACTGCACCAAGGCAGCAGCAGTCCTGCAGCTTAATCTGCTCCTTTGCCTCCTCCCAAATTCCTCAGGATGGGAACAGAAAGGTTCATCCAAAGCAACCAGAATTCCTCACTGTCACCTCAGACCAGTGAGTCTGCTTTCACTTTCAGACCCACTGCAAATGCAGGCACAGGACAGCGCTGCCAACACCTCTCGGCCGTGCTTTCAGGGCCCTGCCCTCTGCGACGCGGGGACATCGGCGTCCTCCCCACTAGCGCCCTTGGCACGGGCTGCCTTCCTCCCACATCACACCCAGCCCCGTTCTGTCCGAGTGGACACACCTGCCCTGCCGTGGGACACGCTCTCCTCCCTCCCCAGAGTGGCTCCAAGCGCACCGGCAGCAGTCCCGCTCCAAGTCGCTGACACCTGTCCCGTGTCAGCCCGGCTTGCGAACCCCCTGCCCAGTCTTGGGCAGAAAGAGAGCAGTGACAACTTCACAAAACACAAACACACGTCCCCCAAGGGCAGCCTTTCCCCGTACAGCCACAGACAGCCCACCTGAGCCCCGGAGAGTCAGACAGAGGGGAAGCTAACACAGGCAGGAGAAATATGTCCCTGCTAACGAGGTGCAGCCAACTTCCAGTGAGAGTGCCAGTGGGGGATCCAGGCAGGGAAAGGCTTTCTGCTGACGGGACCATTCTGTTTATCCAGTCCGACTCACCTCCTGGGAACAAAGCGGGTTTGTACTCAGCAGGAACAGCTTCCTCATCACGTCTCTCCCCGCCCCCAGCCATTCCTCTGCTGCAGCCAGCACGCTGTGCCCCTCGCCACCCTCACCTCTGCCATCCTGTCTGTCTGTCACTCCTATTGCTCTCCACTGCCTTCCCCATCGCACGTGGGCTCCTTGGGACACAGGCTGTCCCTTTGTCACCAGCTTTGTGCTGGCTGTACAAACAAAGAGCCCAATATCCAGCAGCAGACAGCACTCTGCCACCAAAAAGAGATGAATGGACTGGAGTGAATCAGGAGCACAAAGAGCTGCAGTTCAGGATAGCAGAAACCCACTGAGGCAGAAGGAGTAACAGTATTAAAAACATGACCATGTGGAGCAAGGAAAAAGATGGAAGAGCTATCAATTAGCTTAAAAATACCAAAGACAAGTAAGGATCAGTCTGCTGTTGAGGTGGGGTGCCTGGGGCGCGCTGCTGCATGTTCTCATGGGAACAGGAGCAGCAGCAGGCACAGCAGCAGCAGCCCCTTGCAGGCACCCAGGCTGCCCTCCACCCCCAGACAGGCTGTCAGCTGAGCTCAGGCTCCCAGGAATCCTTGCCATACTCTGAATATTCAAATTCACAGCAGCACTGGACAAAGAGGGAAAAAAATATTGCAGGCACAATTGCTGCCTTGGGGTAGTTCCTCCAGGAGCACATGATGGTACAGTGAGATTTCTTGTATGTCTTCTGTCAAAAGTGTAATGTAAGAATGGGCAGAGGCATGCAAAGATTACAGTAAGTGTGCTGCAGACCCAAACCTGGCTCTGCTACAGTCACTGGTGCTGAGAATACAGCCCTGCCACTGATCCCACCCATGAGAACAGGAGTGTCCCTTTCTTTAACACACCTGCAGCTCTGGGGACTCATCATTAAAATGTGCAAGATTTTCCAATGAGGCGAAGATAGAGAGGGACAGGCAGGACTGTAATAGTTACAGCATGTATATATCAATTATATAAACTAATTATATTAGTTATAATAAACCACTAACCTACTCATGTCCAAAGCATTCCCTGAGAGGCAACTTGTAAGAAAGCATGAAGCAACTTCTGAAACTGCCAAAAAAAGAATCCCAACAGGCTCATGTTCCCTCAGCAGTACCAAGAAGAGCAAGATCACTCCCTGACTCCATTGGATTATAGACAGTATGCTCCTGTATTTGCAAGCAGTGAATCAGTCTTGTGGAGCTTGCTTGCTCCATGACATGAATTGAACACAAAATGTTACATTTTCCAGGGCCTTGGCCTTGTCTTACTCCCTGTAGTGCTGCCTGCCAACATTTTCTACAAACCCCCACCTAGAGAAAGAAGCCTCCCAGCATATTCCAGACTGGAAACTTACTGAGTCCAACTCTTCAGGCTTAATAGTGGACCCGACCTTCTTCCAGATCCACCCTAGAAAACAAGCACTCAGCAACAGCTCACACAGAGGCTCCAAAAGGAAAAGCAGATTGCAGGGAGAGCAGGGCTCAGCCTGTGATCCCCTGTGAGTCACGGCTCCTGACAGCTGGCCAAGCACCTCTCACCTCAAGGATGGGTGATCCCTGCCTGCCAGAGGGAAGGAGGAGAGCTGTGCCACAACGGAGCAAACTCTGGGATTTCAGGCTGGGGGAGCTCAGGAGTGCGGATCGCAGGGCTCCTGCCTCCGCCCAGCAGCAGAGCCGCATCCAAAGAGAGCCTCACTGTGCAAGTATGAAGCTGTGGCGCAGCAGGAACTCGCCCTGCTGAGAACACACAGGCTCTGTCTCACTGCCTGATCCTGCACAAACCAGGTAACGTGTTCCTGGCGCCTGACCACAGCCTGCCTGCTGCCGAGCTCTGCGCCTGACACAACAGCATTGTGCAGCAGGGCAGAGAGTGGATTCCCAGCGCATTAATCACTCCCCCCAGTCTGCAGGCATGCATGCTCAGCACACACTAACATTACCTTCATGGAAGAGTGATTATCCCATTTTGCTGTTAACTCTGGAGTGTGTCTGGTCCAACGTGGGCTGATGGAAGCAGGGACCAGAATGAAATGATAGCTATTAACTCTGTTACAATATTGTTTTGAGATCTTCAGCACAGACTGGGTCAGCCAAGAAATGGCATTTGCACACAGACTCTGACAACTTCTTCTATCCCTGCTTTTCTTGCAGCTGAAATTGTGCAGGGTAAGAAATCCCAAATAACGGACCCACCAGCATCAAATGTAATTGTCAGGCACTTGCTAGAAGTGCCATCACGTAGATGGAGGCAGGACTACTAAAGATGCAGAAGCAAGGATTTTAAGCACTTAAGAGATAAGGCAGCAACGCGAAGAGGCCATTTAGGCTGATTACAAGAAGTATTACAGCCCCAGCAAAAAGGGAGACTCAAAGGGTTTGAGGGCAGCTAATCCACTCCTATCCCAAAGCACTGCTCAGACCATGAGATAAAAAACAATAACGGATGGATGCCACAAATTAAGCAGCAAGGAAACCAAACTTAACAGGTGCTATTGCCTGCACTTGTTTCTGCACTAAATAATACATTCCAGCTTCTCACTCAAGAAGCAGCACTCTTAGAACTGACTATGGAGAGTATGACTGCACTGTAACTGAAAAACTAACATTTCACCAAACAGACCAAAAGATGCCATGTGGGCTTCCACAGGCATGCAGGATATGCACAAGAGGGACAAGTGGATTCTTGTCCAGTGGATGTCTCAATCTCTGTAAGAACTTTAGAACCTGCATGAGCAGGTCATATTGAAATGGTCATACTCCCAGAAATGTACGAAGACAAGCCTGTCACAAAATGACTAGATAAATTAATATTAAAAATATTAAACAAATGCTGTCAGTGATCTTCTTAAAAATTGAAAAACACCTTGCATTTCACCTAGGCCTTTTCATACTCTCTTCCACTCATTGTAGCTCAGTGTCTGTTCACTGAAAACACAATCCACCCCAGTGACAGAGATACCCCTCAAGCTCAGTGCACCCTTCAGCTGCTGGAGGACTGGCTTTGACAAGAGATCTGCTGCAGCTCTTGCTGTGCTCTAGGCTGCAGGATTAGTACCCAGCACACAGTGGGAGGAATCAGCAGTTATGCTTGGCTTCTCACACCATTGTGTCAAGAACAAAAGCTTACTAAGTACATACTAAACATTTCTACCTTTTTCCTCCGTTCCTCCCTGTGTTCTGCAAATCCTGACACCCCTCCTTCCCTCCTCCATACCCCAATGCATCTGCACAGCCTGCACTGTCCTCATTCACACTTTTAGGAGAGGACATTACCTGCACACCAGCACGCTGTGACTGCTCCCACCAGCCTTCAGAGCTGTGGCCACCCCCACTCCCTGCTCAGAGCAGAACATGCTGCTCTGTAAAGCTCCCCAAGGTCCCTGCTCGCCTGCACATTCCTGGGTGGAATAAACAATACCCCGTTGAGCCAGGCTGCCTGGGCCCAGCTGGAGATGGTGCCAATGCAGGGACTGTGGCTCCAGCAAATGCAGAGCTGATCCTGTGAATCCCAACAGAATGGACAACGCAGCAAGCAGGGCAAACCCCCAGCTGATGGTGCTGAGGAGAGGAGCCTTCTCCCACCAGGGAATGCTGGACACTGCAGCTTCTTGACAGGACATGCTGCTTGTCCCAGCAGATCCCTCAGATCCAGCTGAGCTTCACAAAGTGGGAAACATGAGAGCTCTTCTGCACTTCACCTCCTAAAGGCACACAGCTCCCAGGAGGAAGAGGAATCTTCTCACTCTAAAAAGAAATAGCTTCTTTTGCTTTGTTTGTGACCTGACAGATCAACAACCATTGATATGAATACATTTTTGGTTGGATCACCGACCCCTGAAGAACCAGGACTATCAAGTAAAGGGCTGCTTAAGCAAGCTCTGGCCTCCCACCACACCTGTGTGGCACAGGAGCTCTGCAGTACACCACACAAGTCATTCAAACCACTACTTCTCTCCAGCTGGGCTCTGGCTGTCAGGGCTCTCACCTGCTCTGTTGCAGGACGTGTCTGAGGGCCGGCTGGTGGTGTATGTGTGGGTTAAGAGTGGCATGGCAAGGAAGCAAGAGGAGCTCGTGCTGAGCCAGACAGCAAGCAAATGGAAATGATCTGGAAACTAGAGCACAGCATCAATTTTTAATGCAAAGCAGAACACCTTGCCACAACATGTGAGCAAGATGACTGTGATGGATATTTAATCTCTGGCAGTGGGGTGCCAAGCATACAAAGGCCAGAACACCAGCTTGAGAGACCAGAGTTTCCCAAATTCTCTAGGCTGTGGCAGCACACACCTTACAGGCTGTGTTACAAAGCCCTGTCTTCTCCCACCCCAAGGTACATGGTTGGGTCTTTTCCCAGTTTTGCAGACAGGCTAAAATTATACAACTTAGAATAAGGAACAGACAAAACCCCAAGAGCAGAATCACCATTGATGTGTAGTACCTGTGGCTGGGCTACAGGTGGTGAGTAGCATACAATTACAAAATTAGTTATTACACCTTGAGTACATATCCAAAACAAGTTGAACTGGGACTACAAGGACATTCCTTAACCAGTACTGTAGCACTTGATTTTGCACTCTGAACAATATTCTTCAAGATAACTTTTGGACAGAAGCCCATTATGATGCTTTGGGTGGGGAGTCCAGAAATCTGGAAATAACTTGAAATTTTGACTTGGAAACTCTGTTCTTTGCTCACCATGACTCCTGTTCTGTACTGTATCTGCAAAGAACCTCAATCCTCAGCAGGGACTCTGCTGCTACCTGGACCTCTTCCTTTTAGAGTCCCTGGGTGCTCCTGAGAAGGAAGCAATAAATTTCATCTCCCCACAGAAAACTTCTAAAAATAAGACAAAGTAAAAACGGTGTGACTCAGAAGTGGGGTTGAGTAATGTGATTAGAAATATACTTTTGCTAGAGGTTGAAGGGAAATTATCAGTTAAGGCAGTGAAGTGCTGAGGTAAGCACAAGTCAGGCTGTCCCACCTAAGGTTACATCACCACTGCCACAAAGTCCATCTGAGGTCACCCACTGCAGGGACACCTCATCTGCACTCAGAACCCCAAGAGGTCACACAGCCATGGTTCCCATGACAGCTGGCAGAGGTGGTGCCCTGTAAAGCTCTAAAAATCACTCCTTTCCTCTGCCCCTACTGCTCAGCTCCTCCTATCCCATTATCAACAGCACTTTAAAACTTGTATGTTCAAGCTAGTTTTTAATGTCACTGCTAATTCTAAGCAGAGCAGCTGGAGAGACAACTGAAACCTTTGGCCCTGAGAGAAGAGAGGATGTCACGAACAGAAAGTGGAGGCCAGCTCAGAGACGTGGGCACTCTTGGCGCTATGGAGGCCTCACACACGAGCAGGACGCATTTAGACACTGCCCAGCACGACTCACAGCCAGAGTGAGTCAAGATGAGGGGGATGATGGTGACGTCTTGTAGCACGGTACTGAGGCTGTATTTGGCAAAGCATCTGCAAAACTGCAAATTCTTTATCTATGAACTCTTTCAGATGAAGAGATAAAATCTCAGTGGAAGGGGAAAGAAAGCCTTTTCAGAAGAAACTGAAAGTTATGGAATCATGAAAAACTCAAAGCAGACGTTTATGCGTATGACACAATTACAGGCTTCCTAGGTACTACAGCAAGGAGAATGAAAGGCCAGAAGTGGAGAGAGAATTTCAAACAGCAGGAACAGCAGCAGAGATGTTTGAACGCAAAGGCCAAATTACATCAATGACAGGATCGGCTGAGGTACCACTTAAGGTCAACAAAGGGACAGCAGAGGAGCAGCAGCTGCCTCTCAAGAGTACTGAGGGTGACCCAAGCTACATCTCCTGGCAGGGCCACTGGAGGAGACACCTCCAGTGTCAAGGCAATGGGGCCAGGCTGCCAGTGTTGCAAGAGGGATTTGTGTTTGCAAGAGTGAAAACAAACAGGGAATTCTTTTAAGTTTCTCTTTTCAGGCTGCCTTGAACCGAGTGAATGCCCTCGGAGGAGCACCCGGGAAAGGCACAGTGCTGCAGCCTTGAGCTTCTGTTCTCTGTGTACAACCACTTGTGCCACCCTCACGGGTGCAAAAACTCCAACTCCCGCTGCCAAACCACCGTGGGACGGCCACATAATTTCTAAAGGGCCAGATGCTCTCCTGCAACAAGCCGTCCAGGCAACACCAGCCACCATCAGCTCCCTGCCGGCCTGGTGGTGACCACCCGGCTTAGCACCGCCTGAACAGACACGGCTTGAGAGACCACAACCACAAAGTGCAATGTGGGGAGCAGACGGGCGGCTCCCGCGGTATGGCACAGCTGCTCCACGCTGCCCAGGCGTCCGAAGTGCTCCCAGGGCAGAGTGTGTTGTAGGACGGGGCACAGCGAGCACCCAGCTGGGCACGCAGGGCTGGAGGGCCACACGCTGCCCTGGCGCGGCTGGCACGAGGGGAGCGCACATACCCGAGCTCGCAGCACCCCAGCCTGGGGCAGCCGCCGCCGGCCAGCGCGGCCCAGGGCAGCCCCGGCACCGGCAGCCCCCGTGCCCGCGGCCAGCGGGGCCCGGAGGGGAGGACGGGAGGCGCCGGCGGGGCGGGGACCGGGCCGCGCTGGGGCCCGGTGGAGGCGCAGGCCGGGGGCGGCCGCGGGATGGGGGGAGGCCGGCGGGGCAGCGGCCAAGCCGGACAGCGGCGAGCGGGGAGCGCCCGGCTCCCCCTGGCCGCTCCGGCGGGTCCCTACCTTTTCCCGGCCCGCTCCGGGTGCTGCGGCCGCTCCGGCCCTGGGGGTCCCGCTCCCGCCTCCGCCCGCCCGCGGCCGCCCAGCCCCGCCCGGGCCCCGGCCGGCCCGGCCCCCAGCGCCCGCCCCGCCGCCCGGCTGCCTCCGCCCGGCCCGGCCCGGCCCGGCGTGGTGCCGCTGGGTAGGCGGAGCTGCTCGGCGGGGCTGGCCCGCAGCCTGGGGAGCCCGGGGCCGCCGGTGACGTGGGGACTTCGCCCAGTGCAGCACCGCGCGGGCTCGGGCTGCGAGGCATTCCCCTCGGCGGCCCACGGGGCCAGCCCGCCGCGGCACCCGGCGTCCACCATGGCGTGCAGCCCTCCCCGGGCTGGACACGGCGCTCGTGCGCCATGCACCGGGCCAGGCTGCCGGCAGAGCACCCGGGAGCCCGGCGCGGAGCCCGGCAGGCAGCTGCCTGTGCTAACCCTCTTCTGCTTCCCCACAGAGCGCTGCCGCCTCGCACACACTGCCGGGGCTCCCCTTCCCGCTGCTGCCTTGTGGGAATCTCGCTGCCTGCTCGGCTTTGGCTTTGGCAGCCCTGACGTGTGGGTCTACACTGTCCATCTGGTGCAGTCTCAGCTTTGCCGCTAGCAGCCTCCTTGGCTGCTTAGATACTGTTGTAAGATCGTGCCAAAGCATTAAGATAGAGAAAAACAAATAGCTCCCCATGCAGAAATCCATGACGGAGAGGGCCGGTTTGTGCATCACAGAGGATCTGGCATACAAAGTATAGTAGGTCCCGCGCTGGATTTCCTGGCAGGCTAAAAAAAGCCTCCATGCCCCAAGGGATACCATCCCTCAGCAACACGTAGAGCCCGGAATCTCTAAATCCCCCTGAGCAGTTAGCACTGTTTGGCACTTGTTTGTGCATTTAGCTACAGTTCTCCATAGCAACCACACAGATCTCAGCTTGACTTGCCACCAGCCAGGAGCGGGTGAGCAGAACGCGTCGCACGCCGGCGCTCAGAGTCGTGTCAGTACGTGCACAGGCTGGCTGCTGATTCCCGTCTGCTCTCCTGGGGGGACCCACGCCGCTGCCTTGGCACGATGCCGTGGGCAGGGGGCCTGAAGCTGCACAGGTGCTCTATTCCCTGCAGGTGTGGATGCTTGTAGACGGTTTCTTGGTGCTGCAGAATGGACACCAGCTCCTGCCACAGGGCTCTAGATGTTCTCTGACCCAAAATTTCTGTTGTTCTTGCCTGCCAAAGAAGGTTTTGAGTGTTTTTCATAATCTCAATCCCTCCTGCAGCCTTTCAGGCCACTGCCATGACCAACTCTCTCTTGCTGACATCCCCATCCAAGCTGCTTAATTTTTCTTTGAGTTGACTCATTTGTATTTTCCCTTTTCTGCCTCCTCCATGCCAGACACAGAAATGAGAAGGCATTGCATGCAGAGTTCTACCTGCCCTCTTGGTTCTCCCAAGATCCTCACAGTTTTGCTTATAAGAATTTTGTTTCACTTTCCTGGGCCTGGCTTCACTTTGTTTAAATGTTTTCCAGTGTCTGCATACAGTTCTGGTCCTTTCATCCCAGAAAGGGTAATAGAGAGTGGAAGAAGGTTTGGAGGCAGGCAGTAAGGATGCTTAGAGACATGTGAACAGACCGTAGTCAAAGTACAGTAATCACTGTAGTGACTGTAGTGAAAAACTGTAGGCTGGGACTCTTCAGCTTGGTAGAAGGACATACGTCAGGGAGGAGGTCTACAAAATCATGAGTGGCCCAGAGAAGATGGGGAGGATTGACTGTTAGCTGTGTCTTCTGACATCTGTTCTGTCTGTTGTGGTGTGTTTTTAGTTACCTGCCAACTGTTTTTGCCTTGACCGAAGCCTCAAAAGCCTAAAAAATCCCTATCTGGCAGATGTTACATCCAAAGGTTGTGCCCTTTTTAGCCCACCCTTCTTGCAACACTGGGGGCAAAGCTCATGGCACGTGATTGAGGGGTGTCCTAAAAAATCCTGCCTCAGGAACATTTTGTAACCATGTTTTCACGTGGAGAGCTCAGCCACGGCCAAGTGGAGCTCTACCAAATTGTTCAACACAAAATTATTCAGAGCTGGGAGGAGAATGAACTGGACAAATCCCAGCCCAGAGAGAGAGACATCCAGAGGGTTGTATATTGCAGGAACCCTTTTGCAGGGGAAACAGTTGTGACTGAGACTCTAATTTTTCTGCTGCACTGCCAACCCCACAGCAGCCTGCGAGGGTGACTGATGTGGCCTCTGGGGCTGGTGGTCGTGTTCTAGGGAAGGAGTCTCCCTACTCTGACCCTGCCCTGAAGACTGCAATTGAGACAGTCCCACATGTTCCAGCCCAAGGCTGCTTTTACTGCTAGGGTTAGGGTTCCACCTAGGGTTAGGGTTTTGAAAACCACAAAGCCCAGAGCTCCAGGCACACTGGAGCTGTAAAAGGCATCCCAAGGGGAACACAAAACTGCAAAAACATGCCTTATTCCACAGCTTTCTCCTTTTGACCAGCCTTAGCCCAAGGCTGTATTTACTACCTAGGGTTAGGGTTCCACCTAGGGTTAGGGTTCTGGGCTTTGTGGTTTTCAGAACCCTAAGCCTAGGCGGAACTGTAGCCCTGGGCCTAGCAGTAAAAGCTGCCTTTTCAAATGTCCTTACCTTGAAAGGACATGTGCTCCTTTTCTGAGTGCAGCTTACACCAAGGATGAGGTTCATCATCCTTGGAATACACTCGTGGCATTTCATGTGGGCTGTGGCAACAGTCCAGGAATAAAAGGGAGCACAGCTCTCTGAGATGGAGCAAGTGCAGGAGAAGAACTCAGCACCCACAGACACAATGCCCAGGGAACTGTAGCCCAGGCTCACTTTGTTCTGAATGACTTCACAATTTGCTCAGGGATTAAATACTTTCTTGTTTAATAATTTGGGCTAGTTTCATGCTGAACTGTTGGAAAGTTCACTGGCTGGAGTGATCAGCCAGGCCTCATGTAAACGGCTTCCCCAGCTCCCAGCCAAATGCGCTGTCCTCATCTTTGGGTCCCCCTGCGGGTGGCTCTTGGCACCACCTTCTTCTGAAGGGCTTTGTTGTTCATCCGTGTGCCTGAGGCTTTGCGCTCCGCAGGCTTCCTCACCACTTCTTGTTTGAGCTGGAAATGCACCTGGAGAAAGAATAAAGATAACTCCATTTAACACAGTGTACCTTCGAAGGGACTCTGGGGCCAAGTCAAACAATAAGAGGTCTCAGCCATTGTTAAAGGAAATCAATTCTTAAAGCAGCTGTAAATTTTTTTCCTCCTGTGGAAAATGTACTAACAATGAACAGTGTTTTACATGCAGAGTTGCTCCTGTGGCCATGTGATGTCCTAGGATGGTTTGGAAGATGAGCTGTGAATGGCAAGGGACTGAGCTATGTCCTTTATTCTCCTTTTCCCACCAGAGAGGGGACACATAGCGTTGCTTTGCATCTCTGTGAGTATTTAATACAGAGGATGGTTTAAGACAGACAGTTCCTTTAAGGATCTTGTTAGCTTAATCAGTCTTTCAGCAACCAGTCCTCCTAGTGGACCCAGGCAAAAAAATTTCGGGAAAGAAACCTCCATCCACTACAGCCACACAAGCAGTACAAGAGGGAGAAGGGGACAGGGAGTGTGCAAAACAGCATCAGATAAATAGGGAATAGGGAGGCCATACAGAAAGGTGAAACTGGAATGGGGCTGCATGGGCTTCTTGGGGGAGAGATGGGGTGAAGAGTGAGAATGGGAGGTGTTGCAGAAATGGGAACTGGAGGCTGGAAAAGGAGGGCTGCTGTGAGAGGAGAGATGCAAGAATCAGACCATCAGGGAACAAATCAGTCTTCTACAGTAACACCGCAAAAAGAAAATCTGTTTTAAAAAGGAAACCCAAAGAGCTGGGTGCTTAACCTAGCAAAACAAAGGACTGGGCTTGACAGCTCCCTATAAATATACTAGGGAATAAACACCAGGCAAGAAAATGAGCTATTTAAAGCACAACATTGGCAGAAGAACAAATAGGCATAAACTGACCATAAATAAATTTAGTACGAAAATTAGAAGGTTTCTAGTCCTGAGAAGAGGGCAGCTCTGGAAGAACTTCAGAGTCTGGGCAGGGTGGGATGAAGCAATGGAAGGTGGGAGAACAACCACAGTGTATTTACAGCAGAGCCTGACCAGTGCACATACAGTGAAGCAAAGGATGTGCCAGGATGCTGCAGATGGTGGGGGGTGTTGGGGTCTGGTCTCTTGAGGAGCCTGCATCTGTGGTTCCACCATGTTCACAAGACAGCAGCAGGGGCAGGGATCACCACCCACTGTTTTTACAACCAATTTCTAGCTGTCCAGCCAGCCCTCAGAAAGGTGCTGTAGGAGACACACCAGTATCTCAAGAACACTTCATTTCCTGAAGGTGCTTGGCTGCTTTTTGTTTGCACTGAGTTCCCGTTTGTCTCTGGTGCTCTCAGCAAAAAGAAAGGCAGACTTCAGCCTCTTGCTATGAGTTTGATAACATGTTTGGTCCTAGGCAGAATGCAGATGATAGCAGAGTGCTGAAACCCACAAAGTTGGGGGCATAACTGAGGCCAGGCTGTCTCCACATCATCTCATCCTGGAGAGTGAAGAGGATGGAGGGAGAGCTGAAGAGCAGCAGTCCCAGCCAGCCAGGAGATCTCCCATGGCCAAGAGGCAGAAGGACACAGAAGCTGGTACAGGAGCCCAGTGCAGCTGCAAGGCCTCAGTAAGGAATTGAAAGGCGCATGGTATTGTCTTCACTCTGTTCACTGCTGTGAGCTGTGTGGAGCCTTGTCTGCCAAAACAGATAATCTACAGCCTCTGGAAATGCTCTACATCCTATCTCCTTTCTTTGCTGCTCACTAGACATCCCCCACCACATTTCTTTCTCCCTGGGGTAAAGATATTTTGAGAAACCCTTGTGACTATGCAGCCTGACTCACCAATGAAGGTGCAGCTGGGCCCACTGTTGTTGTGACTGTCAGGGGCTGGTACCCCTCTGCAGAGGCTGTGACAGTGTAAGTGCCAGGCAGCAACAGCCGGAAATAATCTCCCATATCACCTGGAACACAAGGTAGGAAAAGAAAGCATTCAGGGTGCTCAGGGAGCAAAGCATAAGACATACCAGTAATTCTCTCTGAGTTACTTCCTCTAGGATGTGTAGCCTTCAAAACCTGGATTTTTTTTTTCCCAAATCTGCTGGCTATCTCAAGGCTGGATTCACACTGGTGTACTGCAAGTGATGTCTCATTAGTGCCATGGAGAGGTCAGTCTGCAAGTAAAAGCCAAATGAAAGGGGACTGTACAGCAGCATTGGCTGTGGCTGTGTAGGGGGGCTGCAAAGCTGAGCACTCACCAGTCAGATGACAGCAGACCTAAGGACAATCACAGCTCCAGCCTGACTCCTTATTCGTAACACAATCTAATTCCCACCATACACAATTTTGCCACGTTTAGGTTAGCAGGATTTAGTTGCTGATTAGCTCAGCTGCTCCCTGATTCCCTGCATAAGAAAGCCTCAGAAGCACCTTGACAGACTGTGCCCTGGTGTGCTTAGGGACAGGGGACAATCAACAGTGAGGCAACACCACCACCAAAGTGATTATGGATCACTTTGGAAACATGAGTATAATCCCATCTATGTAACTGGATAGGTATTGCAAATTGCTACAGAGTGGAGCTGGGGGTGCAGCTTCACCTGAAAGTGGTAGAACCCTGGTACAGGGTTAGTGTGAAATATCCATCCTTGAGGTCAGTGAGAATTGGCTGGAGGGAGCAGTGGCTGATCAGAGCCAATGGTGGGGAAAATCTTGCTCCAAGATGGACAGAAGAATTCAGAGGGCCCTTGACAGCCAGCTCTTCTGCGATTTTTTTCACAGTCCCCTTTCCTATGCAGGTTGGCATAATAAGTGCCAAATATTAGTGTTACTGACTCACAGACCTATAACCAGGAGGAGCTTTAATGATTTCAAATCTGACCTCTGAAGAGCTGTAATATCAGCTATTTTCTGCAGGCAGTCTGTAGTGTTCAGTCTGCTTGGAAGAGGGTGTTCCTGGAAGGGAGGTTAAAATTGGCCAGCAAGGGAGAAACAACCACAACCTGGGTAAGTGTAAAGTGGCACTTAATTCTCAGTCTAAACTTGTCTGGTGTGAACTTTCAGTCTTTCATCTTATTCTTTCTTTTTTCATCTTGTTCTTTGCTATCTTCTGTTTCAACTCTTTGCAGATACTTACAGGCTTGAGTAGATTATCCCCTCAATTGTCCCTCCCAGATAAAATAGGAGCTGAGTTTCTGAAGTCCTTTACAATAAGGTTTCCATTCCAGTTCTCACCTCTGTCCTTCCTAGGCATTTCTAAGCCCACCCTGGTCAAGGATAAGGATAGGCTTATATTTGTCTAGTGATGTCTTATTTCTCTAGTGTCTTTGGGAAGCAAACCATGATGGCCTCCCATAGTATAGCCTTGCCTGCTAGCTTCACTCACGTATTCAGACACGTAAGCAGATCAACAACCCACCAGAGGTGATGTCATGGCTGATTCCCTGGACAGAAATCACTGCTCCTGCAATGCCATTGTTGTTCTCATCTGAGACCATCCCTTTGATGCCCTGGTGAACCTGCAGGGAGGGAGACAGATCAATGGGTCAAGGCCCCTCCTTTGCTCAAGAGGGTACTGCTGAGAAAGGCAGACCTTTGGGGACAACCCTACCTTTCCCTGTACCCTTGGTGATCCTGGCTGTCCCCACCACAGCCTGTCTAGGACACAACGGTTTCCCCAAAGAGCACCAACAAGAGCACCCCGTGATCTCCATAACCAACTCTCTTCCACTCCTGGTGCCTACTTGTCCCCTACCACCAGGGCCCATGGGGATGTGCAGGAGAAGGGTGTAGGTCTCAGGACTGTGCCTTTACCTCTTCAATGAAAGCAACAAGGGCCTCCCGGTTGGCCATCCACTGCCTCTCCAGGTCCTCCTCAGGGGGAAACTTATTGCAGCTTAGCTCCAGGGTGATTTCAAAGCAGTTGGTGTAGAGGTAATTGAAGTCCTGCATGCCTGGAAGAGAAGAATACCCTATGGCTAGGGTGTGGCTCCCTTCCTATTCCTATGTCCCAGTCATCCTGGCCCATCTTTCTTTGACCAGAACCTTCTCACTCTCCTCTGCACCACAGGTGCAGCCTCCTCCCTGCATGACAGTGCAACTAGAGCCGTCCTCCACCCATGCAGCCCTCTCCTTGTAGCTGCCAACTCTCTCCTTCAGCTGGATCATTCATTAACCTGCCTTCAGAAGCCCAGGGAGGTTTGGTACCACAGGGGGCCTATATATCTCTTTCAGTTCCTCTTCAATCTTTTGTCTAGTCTTATGTGTTGATTTTTCAGTTTCCTCACTGCACCTTTTTTAATGAGATTTTTCAGGAACTAGCAGCTGCCTTTCCTTTGGTCACAGTTTTGGGTTTTGACAGAATTACACCATAGGATTTTCAAATACACTAGCAGATTAATGTTTCCTTTGTCTAGAAGCACACAGGATGAAGGTCTCTGCAGACCTTGGCTTTTTCTGTGGCTCTTTCCCAAGCCATTTCCTGGTCCGATTTACAAAACACCAGAATGGTGTCTAGTAATGGGCACAATCCTATTGCCATAGTCCTTCCCCAACCCATCCTGTCCTGAGGTTTCTTGTCTATCCCTTCACCTCCTTTAGCTGTGGGGGGTGCTTACTGGCCCAGCCCTTACCTTTGCTGAGCGAGTACCAGGATGCCCCATTGGTGATGCCATCAGCAAAGTAGTCCCCGCAGTTCCAGCCCCGGTGCATCCAGCTGTGGGCATATGAGTAGGTCTTGGCCAGCTAGAGGGAGAGCAGCCAGTGGTCACTGCTCCAGCCCCACATGGCTGGAGAACCTGCCTGGCTCTGGACAAAACACACTCCCTCCATTGCTGAGGAGCACAGGAGGGAAGTCAGACAGGAGAGAGTTCCTGCATTTTACTGCCACAAAATACAACATGAGGTGCCCAGGACCTCTGCAAGATTACAAGGAAGAGCAGTAACCTGGCAAGCTGGAAGCTTGTTGATGGCAAAAGGGCTTCTGCCCTGCTCATACTGAAAAGAGAGGGAGCAGGAGGCACTGGACCTATGCAGGGACACTTGGCCCCACACAGCAAATGGCACTAATAGAGGAAAAACCTATATGAAGAAAAGCAACCAGTATCAGTCCTGGCAAATAGCAGATACATATCGGGGGAATTTCTATTAGGAAAGAGTTTGGGCAAGTTCTGGTTCTAGCAACGACTTGTTTGTTGCCCTTATTAAGACTACTGTTTATTTTTAGACATGAAGGCAGGGCTAAAACTGGGTTGCTGCATCCACAGCCAGTCCTTTGCGTAAGACACAGTTTAAGAGAGACTGGCATCTATGGCAAACTCTATACCCTTTATTATGGTTCAGATTCCAGTGCAATATCATTCTGTGGGCAGGAAAAGTTACTTCTCTACATTTCTGAGTCCTGAGGCCATGTGGGTATCATTAGCCTACGCCCCAGACTGCAGCATCTTGACATCTGGTCTGAGCACAGCCGTGATCCCAGGAGGTCCTGACAAGCCCCTGCAGATTTTGCTTCCAGAAAAGGCTGGACTCCAGCTTGGACTTATTTTTCTCATTAACTGTTCTGAGGCAGACTTACTTTTTTCTTATGCTGGGTATTTCCTAATGGAAGCAGTGACTGAAGGCATTGTTTTCTGGGATAATGAAGAAAAACCACGAGCTTCAGCTAGCACTAACGGATCAACAGCACAGACTGATTCATTCTCTGCTGTCTGCTTATGCTCCTGGAGCTCTTCCTGTTTGTTGTAGTTGTTCTTTGCCATCCATAAGCCCCTGCTGGGCACCCACCTCCTTTATCTTGGTATCAGCAGGCTCTCAGTCAGCTCTCTAGGAAAAAAAACCCTTTGCATTCTAAGATGGTGTGCCAAAGCTGAGTGCAGCTTCCAGCTTGGGAAAAGCAGGTTGTTATTGAGTATACCAGTGGTATTTGGGTTATGGGAAAACCAAGCATGAACAAGGGGGGGGGCCCTGAGAGTTAAGCATGGCCTGTCCCTGTGGTGGGACTGTCCTGACCTGGCTCCTGAGCCAGTGGCTGGCAGAAATGCTGTAGTCTGCTAATGATTATTTCCAACACGTTTCTTGGCTCAGCTCCTGCATGATGCAGTGACCAGAGCTCCCATCCAGGCCTCGCTCTGCACCCTGCCAGGGGATGTCCTTGCTCAGCGTGGCTGTGCTCACCTTCTGAAACAGCTTATCGTCAGGGGTGGGCGTGTTGACCGTGCGCCGGTGGCTCCTGAACCGCTGGTCCTGGGACTTGTCATAGGGGTAGTTTGCCACCACTGCTCCACCATGCAGATTGGCCGAGAGCACAAAGTTGTAGCTGCTGATCCACTGGATCACAGCCAATGTCTCTGGCTCCACCTGTAAGGAGAAGAGAGAAGGAGACAGGGAGAAGAGACCTCTGTGCCAGCTGCTGCTCCATGCCAGGGCTGTGGTGTGACTGACCATGTCAGACCCTGTCCTGCAATGTGTCTGCTGCAGCTCTTGCAGCTTCCTCTGTTCTCCACCAACTGCCCTGATACACGAGGCAGTTCCCCCAGCTAAACCCCAAAACCTGAGGCACAGGTGTTAGCCAGCATATGCCACCTCCTCTGCCCTGTGCACTGCAGCCTGCTCCCCCAAGCTGGTTGTGATGTCAGCCTCTCCTGGCAGAGGGGCAAGCTGTGATATGGGACCAGGACTGCATCGTTTCTCTGCAGGCAGAAGGCTCAGAGAAGGAAACAAGCACTGTGCAAGCCAGAGGATGCTGTAGCCCTCACAGTATCCCAGACTGGTACCTGGCTTTTCCAGTTGTCAGGCAGTGGGATGTGGTGATTTGGCCCGCTGATTTCCCTGCTGTAGTACATGAGGGTGTTGAGGTCAGGGAAGTTGCGGTTCAAGTCCACTCCATTGGCATTGTTCCTCCCTGTCAAGTACCCGTTGCTGTCTGGGCCCTGTGGGGCAAAGGTGCATCACAGGGGTGAGTCCAGGTTGGGTGCAGTCACGTTGGGCATCAGAGAAGCAGAGAATGGCCACTGTAAAAGCACTTCAATGCCTATGAGTTACAACATGTGTTATTGCTGGCAGGGCAATAAAGAGTATTGGTACTGACAGGGAAAATCAATAACAGTATCTTCATTTTTCAGGGTGACAGAGTAAGCCACAAAACAAATAAACAATTTACTTTAGCTGAAAGAGCCACAAATATCTCCCTGAAGTCTAGAAGCACAAAGAAATGGGTGATTTTTTTTCGGGAGTACTAAGGGGCTTATTTCCACCCCCCCATCACTCATGTCTCTGCCTGCTTACGACATCAGCATTCAGTTCTCACTTGCCCAGTCTAGGGCAGGGGATTTGCAGTGACCCTTCTGTGACAAATATCTTTTAAAGAGAATAAGACAGGTACAGGAAGTCTTCTCCATCATCTGCCAAGGTCACCTGTAACAGGACACATAGCACGAGCTCTTGGCAAGGAGGTGACAAGCAGCAACAGCAGTTGACGGGGACAAATTTGGCAGGGCATGAAAAGAAAGGATTCCCCCTCCTTCTAGCTGCAGTGAAGAGCATCCCAAAGGGATTGAAGGGCTTTCTGCCCCTACCCTGGAGGAGGTGATCACTGCCTGGTACCTGCTTGGCAGCCACTTCGTACCCGTCAGGGTTCATGGAGGGCATGATGTGGATGCGCGTGTCGTGGATGAGGCGCGTGATCCGCTCGTTGCCCCGGCGGTACTCCTCACACAGGAACTCCGAGAGCTGCAGCAGCAGCTCCCGGCCCAGCACCTCATTCCCGTGCATGTTCCCAACATACTTGAACTCTGGCTCCACTGGAGAAAGCAAGAGAGTGATGCCATCAGCCAGGGCTGGGACAGGGGGGAAGACCAAATGCCTACCACAAGGACCCCCAGGCAAGCCCAAGGGACACCCAATAAATGGTCTAAAATGACCCTTTCCCTCGCAAAATGCAAACCTCAGTGAGGGAGAGTGGCACAGTTCTCATATGGGCTCCACTGCATTTTGCACAGCACTCTGAGAGCAGCTCAGACTCTCCTCCAGGTTGCTTTGGGCCTTTGGAGCACACAGGAAGAGTATTTGCTGCTGGTTTGGTCTTGGGTTGGTGAAAAGCAGCACAAAAGGACCAGGGAGCACTGGCAGGATTGCCCCAGGCTGCCAGGGCCTCAGAGCTATGGGGTAGGTGGCAGTGGAGGTGACAGACTGTTTCTCCCACCTCTGCTCTTCCACATTTGCTCTCAGTGCCCATCACCAGCATGGTCCATTCCCAGCTCTGCATCTCTCCTTCCCCTTTACCTGCCTCCAAGATCAAGGTTAAGGCCCTCCTCATCCTCAAGGGAAAAGAGCCCGGAGAAACCCTCAGCAGCTGAGCTGAATATGGATCAAACTGTCCCTCAGGCAGCTCCAGTATGACCAAAAAGGTCTCTTGCCACTGGCTTTTCTAAAATAAGGTCTCAAAATACAGACTCGGAGACCACAGGCAGACAGTGCCTGGAACAGGACTTGCTGCTTTGCTGAAGGAGAGGCAGGACGTGTGAGGGACAGGTTGTGCTTTCCCAGAGCCCTTTTAAAGCAGTTACTTGTGGGAAAATAAAATGTCACATTGCAGGCTGGAGCCAGCATTGGTAGAACGAAAGACAACAGGGGAATTAAGTTAAAAAGGGAGCCTGTCTGTCACATGAAAGATTCAGGGGAAAAAAAAAGTGTTGTTACAATTGCTGGCTTGCCAGATCTTGAGACTCCCATTGCACCCTGAGCTTTCTGGCCACCAGCAGGGATCAGACATGCAGTGGCAGGGTGCAGCCCTGCTGCCAGGTATGTCTGTCAGGATCCTGGGGTAAAAGGCATCACATCCCCAGATTGTGAGCTGCTGCTTGCTGCTTGCTCCTGTGCCTTTGCTGCATTAAAAAACAAATGGTCTAATTCAAGCTAAAGATTTTGCTTTTCCACGTTTTTTGATTGCTGTCTCTCAGTGCAAGACACCAGAGGTGAGCCACATATTTTGATCTTGTTAGATTTCAGGGACATAAGAACTGATTTAGTTAGATAATCGAGTTATTAAAAACTCAGAAAAATCTTGGGCATATGTGCAGCCTGAAAATAGGGTTTCAGCAAGGATTCTCTGCTTTGTTTGAGTCTGCAGCAGGATTTGTCAGTGTTTTTCAGTATGCAAACCCCTAAACTTTATGTATATGGGCACACAAACTGTAATTACTGCATGCAAGCCCATTGACTCTGAGCTTGCTTTTCAGAGTTACTTTTCATGTCCTTCAAGGAAATCCAGTTTCCCAAATTCCTCATGCTACTCAAGCTGAAAGTGCCAGCCTGACAGTGGCTCATGCTACAAGCAGGGCCACATGTCCATGCTGCCTGCCTGGGGCAGGGGAGATCTGATTCATCTCCTACAGCCTTTCCATCTGCTTTCATGTGGTTCTGCAAGTCTAAAATCCAGTGGTGCACTGCCGGTGCCCTTTGCTCACTCTGTGCTTTGAATCAGCCCTTGATGCACTGTGGAGGGACCCCAGATGCCCTCAGTGCCATGCAGGTTTCCCAGTGCAGAACAGGGCTGTCACAGAGGTAGTAAAGGTGGGAAGCCTCCCATCCCACCTGCTGGCACCCCTGAAAATGATACCATGAGCACAGGACGGGAGCATACGCCCCCAGAGCAGAGCTGCCAGACATGGGGTGCTGTGGGGTTTGTGGGGGCTGCTCCTCAGAGGGGGGCACAGGTTCTGCACACCCCTGCTGGCAGTTTTCCACGTGACTAGGCTGCCTGCACTTATCAGCCCCTGCGTTTAATCACATCAACCAGGACCTGAAAAGGCAAAAATCCTGCAGAAAGCTCTGTCCTTACCTGCAGCTCAGGGGCACAAGGCAGGGATGCGAGGGAGCCCTGTGTGCACCCCCCCAGCCTGGAGAGGCAGATGCTCTCCTCAACCCCCCAGGGCACCCAGCAAGGGCTGGCTCGGCAGCATCTCCGAGCTGCTCAGGCAGCAGCTCACGGGGCCATCGCTGCCAGGGCTCCAGCTCACGGGGCCATCGCTGCCAGGGCTCCACAGGGCCACGTGGCAGCAGGTGGCGGTCCCTGACACAAGCCTGTCGCTGGGGCCGCACTGCTCACGGGCTGCGAGGGCTGTAGAAGCCCAGGCCCTCTCTGCCGGGTCCCCGCTCGCTGTCCTCCCGAGTTTGCCGTCTGCAGGAGGAAGGGCCGAACACTTTCTGTCGTGTCACCACCCAGCAGCACAGGGCAGAGGGTGGATGCTGCTCTCCTCGCCTGGACAACGCTGTTTTGGGAGGGAGAGCATGGTAGGGCATGCAGGGTGCTGGGATGGACTCGCCTGCGTTCTCGCATTAGCTTGAGCTGAAAACTCAGAGCTGCGTCCAAAGTACGCGGCCGGGCCACGCTGCAGCTCACGCAGGCACAGTGCACGGCACGGGGCGTGTGTGCGGGCCGGGCGGGCCCTGGGCCGGCTGCGGGGTCCCTGCCGGAGACCGCCCCGCCTGGCACCTGGGCACTGCCAGAGTCCCGCCTGGAAAGGGAGATACCCCCACCCAGAGCCCCGGCAGCGCCGCGTGGCAGGGAGCGTGCCTCCTCTCGGGGCCGCTGTCCCCTTCCCCCCGTACTCACGGGGCTCGTGGATGCCCGGGTAGTCGCTGAACTCCAGCACGTAGAGGTGCCGGCCCTCGACGCTGCGGCCGATGCTGTAGATGCGGGTGACGTAGGGACACTGGCTCTGCACGCGGAACAGGGCCTGCACCAGCTCCTCGTAGCGATGGTGGAGGAAGCTGAGGGCGGCCGCCCCCTCGAGCAGGAGCAGGGCTCCCACGAGGGGCCGCAGCCACCGCGCCATCCTCCCGCGGCGCCGGGCGCCCGGACCAGCTCCCAGCCTCGGCTCCCTCCCCGTCGGGAGCTTAAAGTGCAAACTCCAACCAGCTCTTTCCAGCTGCCGAGTGCCAGCCCCCTGCACCTGCGGGCGGGGGGCGGCGGGAGCGGGGCGCGCCGGGGCCCCGCGGCGCAGGAATGCTCCCCCCGCCCGCCCGGCCGGCCCCCGGCGAGCCCGCTCTCCTCCGCCGGAGAAGTTTCACCCCGCTCCAGCTCACTTATTAACTGGACAGCAAACAGGGCCCCGCAGCCACTGGCTGTCACCGCAGAAGAAGCGCAGGGCTGGAAAACTGGCTGCGGAGGGCGTCGGGGCTGCCAAGCGCTCGGGGAGCGGCGGGCGGGGAAAGGAGAGGAGAGGGGGCCGGCGGGCGGGGGGCTCTGCTCTGCTCTGCTCGCCACCGCCCGTGGGGCAGGAGCCCAGGGGGATGGGGATGGGGGTAGCGCCGGGCGGCCTCGCTGCTCGCACGATCCCCGCAGCCCTGCCCGGCTGGAGCGGGCCGCTCCCACCGCTCCTCCGCCCAGCCCGGCCCCGGCTCCGCGCCTCCTCTCCTGCCCCATCTCCTGGGGAAACAGAGCCGGCACCGCCGCGGGTCAGCCGGCTCCTCTGCCCGGCCCGGCTCACCCAGCGATCCCATTGCTCCCGGGACAAACAGAGGCGGCAGGGACTGCGTTGCCCTTGCCACAGCTGGCTGCCCGAACTGCCGAGCTGGGACGGTGCCGGGGGAGGGAAGAGCAGAGTGCGATGTGATGCAGGAGTTGTCTGCTGAGCAGGAACCATCACGGAGAGCTCCGCTCCAACAGTCTGCTATCACCCCGCCCTGCTCCGGGAGGGGGCATGAGAAAGAGCTCTGACAGGCGCTGGGCAGGACGACATTGCTTAACTGCATATAGGCAAATGAACATGTCCTGCTGTCTGCTAACAAAGGATCGCAAACTGTTTCTGGGTCTAGGGGCAGCTGGTTCCTCTCCACCCCTCTGCCATGCTTATCCCAGTGGGCAGCAGACACCTCATGGTCCCTGCTCTCTGCCCCACAAGGCTAAAACTCCAGCAGCCTAGTGGCTCTGACAGAGGTATTTACTAGGACAACCCTGACACAGAGACCAAACATGAACACAAACATCTGAAAAATTTACCATCACGGCTGGACAGGCCAAGAGAAAGGCCCCCTTTGGTAACATGAGCATGCTATTCTGCTGTATCTGGGCCATGCTAGAGAGGAGCTCCTCTGGCCACCAGTAATGGGCTGCCCGGGATACTCAGTGCCATGCCAAACATTTGCTTTCCCTTCAGCTTTGAGGTGGATCTGTGCTGCATTGCTCTAATTTCCATGTCAAGGCTTGCTTCTTTCCCAGTGCTTTCCTACCCTTCTCCACATCTGCTTGTGCTGCTGTGTTTCTACCTCAGTTTTCCAGGAAGAGCACTGGTCAAACCAAGGAGTCCCTGTTTATAGCCTCTAGCTGCTGTTGATGGCCTCTGATGCAAACAGTACAGGCTGGTGGTCAAGGCACATGGATTGTCTGCTTATGATTTGGCTTACTCAGACTTTCCCATATCCAACATTCTTCTGCCCAAGCACCATCATAGTGGTCATTTCTCTCCTTGATCCTCTGCCTTCTTGGTCTTCTGCCCCACCTGCACAGTTCCCTCTTAACCCCTGTTTTTTAAAAAATACCCTTTTGAAGACATGAAAAGAAAAATAAAAATATTACACATACATAGAGATAGCAGAAACCATATTAATACTTTCTCCTAGGTAAGCCCCATCTGCCCCCATCCCTGCTTGTCAGCCAGTCTGAAAGCAGCACACGTTCAGGAGCAGGAATGGCATTGCACCCATCTAAGTGTCAGTGCTGGAGGTGATAGCTTCTCCCAGCACATGCCAGAAACCAAGACAAAGTAGCTGAAGCTGTGGCATGGAGAGCATGGGTATGGTAGGACAGTTCTTATCTCTACAGCAAGATGTGTCTGGTGGTATTTTGCAAAGCTGGCAGCCCACAACAGCAGTGGGAAATGCCTTCACCTCCTTCACATCCCTGCTCCCAGGGCTGCTGGGTTCCCGTGGAGCTGCTCTTTCCCCAGGCTTCAGCAATGAAGGCCATGTGAAAGAGTCATAGGCAGGTTTCCAGCACTACCCAGTGTTACTTGGCAGCCAGAGAGTGCTAGGCAGGGCTAGAGTAAAATAGAGTAAGGGCTAGAGTAAAATAGTGCAAGCCCCATGTTTGGCCAGTTTCACCCTCCCCTTTCCCTTCCTAGGCTGCTTTCAGTAGCCTGGGACAGCAGTGGCAGAGTTGGAACTGCAGTGCTGCCAAGGGACACATGAGGAAAACTCTCACTTTCCTATGGAGGCAAGCAGCACTGATATAAGAAACAACAGTTTATAAAAAAAGAAATGCCAGAGCATTAGAGCCTAAAAAGGAGCCATGGACAAAATCTCATGTGGGTGGAAAACGCATCTCACACAGTACTAGGTCTGGAGAGTTAGTCAGTGTTATCCATAGCACAGGGATGGAGGCAGCCTGTCATCAGGCAGCAGGTTTAAAGCATACAAAAGGAAAGAGTTTTGCACAAAAGACACCCTGAAATTACATTATCAAAGGTGAAAGCTAATGAGTGCAAAAGAGGATAAAATGAATTCATAGAGAACAGAGTCAGAGTTATCAGATCTTGAAGTAATCATTTGATCACAAATTTCCTAAGCCCCTGATGTGTAGAAGAAAAGTATTATGCTGTTTCCCTAGCTGTCCCTCTAAATTCTCGCTCACCACACAGCTGGAGACGAGTGCCAATGCCCTGCCTGTTTGATCTGACCTAGCATGGCCTTTACACATTCTAGGAAAATGACAGTAATAAATTTGGACATGTTTGAAAACACTGATGAAAGCAGAAACAAACAATAGAAGATGTTAGGACTTAGAAACAGTGAAGGAAGTAAATAAAAACTTCATTTGGAAAACACGGCTAATACATCTGGGATGGATCATGCACTCCCCCACCCCCCACCCAGATGTTCAAAAATGGAGAGACCTTGAGGCAGTGGGAGAAAAAGGGGAGAAGGAAAGGTCTGTGCCACTGTGGTGAGAGTGAGAGGAATGTGAATGCAAGCCCTGTCTCCCCACCGTTGCATTGCTGATGGGCACAGGCAGCAAGGAGCTGATTCTGCTGGAACTGACCATGGAAAGACTGCATCTGATGGGTTCACTTTAGTTTTGGCCATATTGTTAACAGAGGAAGATTGGAAAATTTGAGGAAACTTCAAGCTAATAGCCATAAGAATGAGCAAACTGTGGGGAGTTCTTGTTGAAAGAAAAATAACAACTGTGACAAGCATTGTTTGCCTTGGCAGAGCTGTGGCTGTGGCTGCACGTGGAGACACGCAGCCCTGTGAGCAAGGGGCACAGGCCCACTGTCCTTCACCTGTTAGGGGGGTGGAAAGGTGGGCTGCAGTGCCAGCATGATGCCAGTGGTGCTGCCTGGGGGAAGGAGAGGGAAAATGAGAACAGAGGACTGCTTCTGTTCAGTTTGCAGTTCTTGGGAGAACAAACTGCTTTGAGGAGGTCAGGATGAAGCTAAGGCAAAGAAAGATGTGGTTTGGGCAGTAGCAGCCTTCCCATGAGTGAGGCAACCTGTGTGAGGTGCCCAGAGCCTGGGAAAGACCACAGTGCATTTCTCTACCAGGAGGGGATGCTACCCATCCACTGGGATCTTCAGAGCTGACCTAGGAGAGCATCGGGGAACTGGCAAGAGAGGAAATCACATCTCAGGACTTTTCCATGTTTAGTGCCAGAAGCTCCATTCCACTACTGGCAAACTCCCATCTTCTGGAAAACAGCATGAAAACTTTTCTGGCATGAGTTCAGAAGTCTTTATTATGATAAGCATACAGAGGCTCGTGTGTGCATCAAAACAAAGATCCATTTCTTCACGGTTGGACCACGGAAAGAAAACACATGGCCTGGGTGGCAGGGACTGCTGTCCTCAGTGTGCTCTGCCCAGTCCCTCCTGAACAGGCTGTGAGCCTGTGACAAAGCTGGCAGCCCTGCAGAGCCTGCACATCCTGCCTGGCACAGAGCATGGGAAGAACTGGGGTGGAGAGTGAAGGGGCACACATCCGCCAGAACTGCTCCGGGAGAAACTGGAAAGCCCTGGCCGGTGCCAACACTTCAAATCAGCCTTCCAGTGCAGAGGTGATGGCCCCACTTCTGAGAGCTTTCTTCCAAGTGGAGGCCCCACTGTGCTTTGCTGTAGGGCTGGAGAAATCTGCTGTAGCCTGGGCACAGAGGAGAGGCAACTTTTTCCAAGGTACTTAGAGCCTGTGGTGGGGAGCAGTTTTCCTGCAAGAGGTAAGGGTGCTGCAGGTACCCAGGTTCTCTCTTCTGACAAGTTCCAATAGCTTTGCCCCACATTTGACACTCAGCTGAGCATGGCAGAGCTCACAGAGGTCATCAGTCCCAGAGAGACCAGGCTGCTCTTGCACTCTGCAAAGCTATCAACACCCTCTGCAAGGAACCTCCCCAAAAATGGACCAACCAACATCTGAACCCAAACCAGAGATGCTCATCCCACCTTGCTGCGGCACATCTCAGAGCTTCCTGGGAGCCCAGGAGAGCTCCTCTTCAGGAGAGACCAAGGTCTGGAGTCTTGGCAGCACAGCAGAGCTGAATAGTGAGTAAATATGTGATAGACAGGAACATGTGATGTTAAAAGATGCTTTACCCAAGAAAATCAAAATGGTAAAGTAGGAAGTGTCTAGAAATTAAAGCCAGATGCTATCAAATTAGAAATAAGGCACAGATAATTACCAGTGAGGCAGATCAACTGTGTTAACAAGAGAAATGACACATTAATACTGGCATATTTGGAAAGTCCCTCCACTATCATTAATGGTCTTCATGTACATGTTGGGTGGCTCTGGAATGCACATTTGAGTTGAATACAGCTGGATCAGATGCAACACAGAAGCAAAGAAATGAATGTTCATAAACTTGAGTTCTTTGACCAAAGATTTTGAGTAGTCTCCATGAAAAAAGTCCTGCAATAACAGGAGAAATGTAGAGAAAACAATTGTAGGCCATTCTGTGAGTGTTCACTACCAGGCAGTGACATGCAATGGTCTTGCCCTGACAGGATGCCTTCAGTCAACTGATTCCTGAAGCCTCAGGCTGCTCAACTGGCATGCTGTCACCTCAGAAGTTCTTATCCTGGAGAGACTGATTTATGAATGGGGTCTAAAATTCATAAGGTTTAAAAATATTGTAACATATTTTGCATTTATCTTAGTTCGGGCCCTTTTGGTTGCACTCAAGTAATATTTAAAGCTTAAAAAACCCCAAAACTCAAACCAAAAAGTGAGATAATACAGCAGCAGCAAGTGAAGATGTCACTGCTTGCCTGGCTCCAGAATCAGGAGCTAACAGTATTAATACTATGGGACTTGCAATGAAGATACAAAACATTGTAAAAGCTCTTCTCCAAGATATTTGACATTTTCATTTGACATAAATCCCTAGCAGGGACAAGAAGAGCAGACTGGAACAACCTTTCTTTCCACACCAACTTCCACATGAAGTTTTTGCATCAATTTCTGACATGTCCTAATGGATCTGCCAGTTCTCATCACGGACACAGCTGAGCAGCTGCCAGATCCCCAAGGAGGTCTCAGGAGAGGACCTGCCCCTCTGCAGGTTTCCATGCTGCTCACGGGGAGGACGGATGCGCCAGCTCACCTGGGAGCTTCTCCAGGGCTCTGCTCTGCTACACGGGCTCCGTATGCAGGGAGGGCGGCATGTGATGGGCTGTGCTGCACGTGAGGCTGTCTGGGCAGCAGAAGCAGCTCTGATCACACATTTCTCCTGCATGCCTTCCAGCCAAAACCTGCTGCTCATCTCTCATCTACCTGTCCTTGCTGCAAACAACAGAAGGAGAACTGCATCCCTAGCTGAATTCCCACATTGCAGTGTGTTTGCAGATAAACAGAAACTGGTCAGCGGACTCACTACTGGTGAAAGGTCATTTGCAGATTGAACTGGATAATCTGCTTGGGGCAATATTCTTTGAATAATATGTATTTCAGTGGAGCCACACAGAAGGAAAAATGGCTCATTTTGAGAGACAGTGATGTAGGATGTGGGACAGAGGCTGTTTTGAAATGCTGTGGCTGGGAAAAAAGACCAAGTTGCAACAGTCCAGCTGGACTCAAAAGCCTAAAAACTTTCTGTTAAGTGAACAGACCTGGACCAGAGATATATGAATGGATAACATAATGCATAGATGAAAACCAGATGTGTACACTATTAGTGACTCAGCTACCTGCTGAAAACTTTGGTGTCCAAGTTTCAGAAATATGTACAACTTTTAAAAGAAGTGGAGTCAAGAGCTGCAAGTGAGGTCAGCTGAGACCACTTTACAGATTGAAAACCAGTCTACTTTAATACAATATAATGACAACTTGCAAGCACCACTGAAGAAAAAGGGATTTTAATAGCAGAGTTACTCAGTCTTTTGGAAATGGGCAGAACAAGATCCAACAGAAGCTGAAGCAGCCTAATTCAGAGCAAAAATAAGACACAGGTTTTTGGAAGAACAATGATCTGCCCAAAGACCTTAGGACAGGGTAGATTTTTCCCTTACCTTTAGGTCCTTCAATATATTAGGGCTTCTACTTCTAGGCATGAAGTAGAAATAACTAGGTGACATTTTCCATCCTGGACTATGCCGAGGGACAGACTGGGAGAGCTCTGTGTCTGTGCTTGCCTGAAGAAGAAGGCATTGTTGGGGTTGCACATCCTGACTCCCTCCACACTGCCTGCACCTCTGCTTGGGGAAGGAGGTGAGTATTTGCTCTGCCTTCCTCTCTACAATATCTGCTTTCTTTTTGCCTCCACATTTACAGGTCATTAGGAGAAGAGATTTCTGAGATTTTGTGGGAGGTAGACAGGCACCAGTGGTTTCTGAGTGTTTTTTAAAAAATGGATTTCTGACTTACCTCTCTTTTTTTTTTTTTGGACCAAGAAATGGAAAAATGGAAGAAAGTGATTCATAGACTCAATAAGTGGCATCGTCCTGGTTGTGTGGGCTGCAGTATGTGCACTCACAAGCCCTGGGTCTTGTGGCCACAGGATAAGCCTGTGCTAGGAGGAAAGGAAAGGCAAATCTTCACTAATTTTGCTGGTGGAAAGAGTGGTTCAATCCGTGCATTCTCATGCTGGTTAACTACTGCCAGCTGCCTACAGGAACATTAACTAATAAACACTTTCCCTAGATTGGAGGCTGCTGTGTTATCAGCACAGTGACCCTGGATTGCTTTAGTGGGTGATACCTGAGAGCACGCTGATCACACCAGAGTCCCTGCAGGCACAGACAATCACTACTGGCAAAGGAACCTGGGCCAATACAAGCTCTTCCTACAAAATGCAGCAATGCCTGGTTGGGAACTTGTGGCTTGATGTACCTTAGGAACACGGGAATGGCTCAGTGCAACAGTGAGCCAGCTTTGGTCCAGCAACAACATCAGGAAGACGTGGGGAAAAGGCATTTTGCCACCTGCAAAAGGAGCTGACAGCAGACAGAGCCCAGCTAAGGGCTGATGACCACAAGCATGCTCAGTTTCTTCATCCTCATCCCTTCTTTTCCCAGAATGGCATTTGGGAGGAGCCTGACCCACCTCCAGGGGCCAGCCAGGTGCAAGAGCTGTACCCAGCTGTAGGCTGCTAGAGCTCAGGGCCAGGGAGGGGAGCAGAGGCGTGCTGGTGCAGAAAGGGCTCTTGGAACAGCTTCAGCGGAGAAGGAGCAGGATCACCCTGGATGTGACAGCTCCCAAGAGCTCGGTGGGATGTGTGACCCTGAGATAACCCTTGCAGGAGCACTGGCTCCCAAAGATTGCTGCCACTTTTCTCTTTATAATGCTGTGCACAAGGCAGAAACCAACAAGCAGCAAAGTTTCCTTGAATGAAAGTACGACCCACTCAAGGAGGGGACACGAGCTTGTCTGTCCTTGGCAGAGAAGGTGGCGAGCCTGATGTCCCAACATCTGTCAGTGCAAGTGTGATTCAGAAGAAATAAATGCCCTTGTTGTACAGTCAGAAGCTTCAGTGAGAGGGACTCTGCTGTACAGCCTGCTCTGCTGGGGTCTCCTAGCCCTGAGCAGCCAGGATGACATGGCTCCTCTCGCCTTCAGATTCTTCCTAGACAATCCCCTTCTGCAGGCACTTGGGCTTGTGGAAGAGAAGCCAGGCAAACAGGAGCACAGACACCAGCACGAGGGAGCACAGCACCATCAGCCCCACGTAGCTGCCGTGGGAAAGAGGGGGCCCGGCTGGCTCCTCTGCAGGGATCATGTTGGTCAGGTTCAGCATGTAGCCCAGGGTCCAACCTGCATCACTGCTGCCAATCTGAAACAGAAAAGCAGAATCAGTGCTGGGAGAATGCCTAGGGCATTGCCTGAGTGGTGGCACCCCTTGGGATCAAGGGCCATGCTGTGTGGCAGAGGCTGCAGACAACTGCTGGGGTAGAGCCCTCCCCACCACCAAACACACCTTTCCAAGGAAGTGGATCATTTGCCAGTTGTCTTCAGTGAACTCATAGCCATTTTCCAGGAGAGAGAGGATATAGGCTCCAGAGAAGCAGTATTCACTCAGGTACTTTTCTTTGATGTGGTGATATGCTGCCTTCACCTAGGGAAGGAGGAAATCACCAGACTGTTAAACACACCTTCCCACAGCTCCAGCTTGTGCCTGAGCATCCACTGCAGGTGCTGGGGGGATCTTCCCCACCTTGCTCTGGAAATTAATCCCAGCCATTTATCCCACAGAAAAATATCAGCAGCCCCAGTGTACTGCAACAAGCATGGCTCACCTCTTGCCAAGGCCGGGCACAGAAGCTCTCAATGGTGCTGATCACTTTGTTCAGGGCAAGGGGGTTTGGTTCACTGGTCAGGTTCAAAAAGTTCATCACAAAATAGAAAGCCGAAAAAGCCTGAAGGAGAAAGATTCTTTTAATCTGACTAAGCCACAAATCCCATAAAAGAAAATGAGTTTGTTTATAGATAGAGAAATATAAGAAGCAACATCACACACACAAGAGCAGGAATGTTTTCAAGAGTGATGTCATTTTGAGGGATACGGCTCAGAGCTGCTGAGAGATGGAGGTAGGAATTATGATATCCTGAAGAACTTCTGTGAGCTCTCTCCTTTATGTGTGCCAGTGGCACACAGTGAATGCTGATTGCCATCACAACCATGACCCCATTTTAGCAACTGAGTGAGATGAGTGCACAATGAATATCACCACAAAGAGCAGGGGTGATGGTCTGAAAGGATTGTACAGAGCCCCATCATATAATCCAAGGTCCAGAAACCCCATCTCTGACCATGGCCAGTAGCTGATAGGTAGAAGGCAGCTTAGGAACAGGGCATGATTGTACTAGCAGTTCCCTGGAAAGCCTCACAATCACTGAGCAGCTCTTTGCAGCTCTGGGACTGATGGTCAGCATGGTGTCACACATAATGTGTGTTCAGAGTGTGCCCTGTCTCCTCATCATGTCTGGGAGGCAGACAGGTGAGCTGACTGGTTTCACTGGGAGCACTCAGACACACTGCTGGGTGAATTTCAGGTCTGGTGGCACCACTGACCTCAGCAGACAAGGTTTGCAGGAGCAGTGTTCCTGCCTGCAGCAGGCTCTCCTGCCTCTGGTGCTGGACAGCTTAAAAAGTGAGTAAAGACGACAGCCCAAGGAGATGGGTTACAATGGGAGCAGTGCAGTGCTGGTAGGCCAGTATTTACTGGGGTAGCTCTTAGCATGTCTGTCCTCACAGTAAGTGCAGCCCTGCTTTTGTAGTTACATGTCCAGAAAGCCATCTTGTAAATGATTTCCTGCTCAGTCATGAAGAATGTGCTCTAGCATTACTCTGAATTTCTGCTCTTCTGACATTCTGATCACAGATAATTGAAGAATGAGTGAAGACTCACCCCAAAATCCCCTTGTAATGGAGGTAGGTATATCCCATTGAAGGAGCAACTGGAGTAAGGACAATTGCTTTTGTTGAAGAGTTTCTGGATGCTTTCCCGGCACTTCTGATAGTCCCCCTCTCCCTTTATGTACAGCTGGCTGAAAGGTAATTGCTTTTTCTTGTCTGATGTGCAAGGGTTTTTGAAGAAGTCGCTAATATTTATAGTCCTCTCATAACCCTTGTGAAAGCATGGGTCGGGTAGACTGCTGTTCTCCACGGTCTGAAAGTAAAAATCAATCCAAACTGTTACACTTTACTCTAGAATAACACCCTGGGAAAGAGCCACAAGGAAGGGTGGCACTTGTCCCAGTACATCACATCAGGTCAAAGGGATAAGGATGGATTAGGGCACTGGCTGTACAGGGGAAGATGTGGGTACTGACACAGCTTCCCTGTAGGACCTGGGAAAATTATTTTTAAGTCACAGTTTGTGAAGCTGTGCTGTTGATTTGGGTTTCTCAGAGATGGTAAAATGTCACCTCCCCTGAGTACTTCAGTTAAATGCAGCTCTCTTGCTACCCCATGCCCAAGAATCAAGGCATCTCAGATTGGTAGTTTGTATGGAGAACAATGACATTTCCCTAATCCAGACTAAGAGGTGAGCTGGTATGCAGCAACTTTTACAGCACCAGTATCCCAAAGCTGGGAGAGTCCAGGATTGTTCAGTTACAGATGTAGATGTACTTGCCTGTAGATCCCTGGCCAGTTTCTGCTGCAGAGCCTGGTCCTTCCCATAGCAGAGAAAGCTGTGGGTGTACACTTGGTAATCCTTGCCATAGAGACGGAAGTAGAGCTGGTTGTCTGGGGACTCAGAAGTGAGGTCCTTTGATACAAAGGTAATCTGTGTGGAGGCTCCTCCTAGGTCCAGTGCTCCTGATGTCTCACTTGAGGATTTCAGGGAGTGTAGAAGCTTTTTCCAGCCAGACTTGGGGAAAAAAGTCAAAGTAAACCAGATATATTGAACATGGAGAAGATGTATTTTGGAGAAATAAAAAAGAGAAAGAACTATAAGGAGAGAAGCTGAAGCACAGAACACAGGAAACATGAGAAGTCCTGGAGGGGGCATGAGGTGAGAGCTGGAACAACACATAAGAAAAATGCAAGCTTGTAAATACAGAAAATGGATCATGTCCAAGAGTTTGCAGAAGGGCAAAGAATATGAAATCTAATACTATTGTTATGAGAAAAAACCAGTCCACTTACTGTTTCAGCTCTCAGAAGATTTTTAAGCTCAACAGGAAAGAACCATAGTCAAACTTTTCAGAAACAGAAATATTTTAGATCAGAAGATGAAGAGGATACAGTACCCAAGCAAAATTATTGAAGATGCTGGTGTTTTATTTCAGTGCTTGAAGCCTAATTATAGTGGTGCATCCTGATCCCACTAAGTATCAGGATGTACTCACAGCAACTGCTGAGGCAAGATGTGCTGATCCCTGGTTTACAAGGGAAGAGAGTGCCTGTGACACCTTCTTGCAAGGCAGGACTTACAAAGTGCTGCAAATCAATCATTCAAATGTCTTGCTATGGATACAGTACCTGCTTGAAATTGCCCAGAAGGTAGTTAATGGTGATCCATCCATAGGCTCCTTCTTCCTGACCAGTGATGATTCTGGCACCCTGGAAGCTGAAGGGAGCTGAGCGTAGTGTGTTTCCTACTGAGGACAAGACGTTTTCTGCTGCACTATTATTCTGCAACCTAGATGAACAGAAGAAAAGATGGAGTAACTCTGGCTGACAGCTCTCTATGTGCTTTATTCTGAGCAGGCAGGCTGCAGCTCCCCACCAAGGGTCAATGATCAGAGGTCGGTCATTCGTGTGGCTCATCCAGCTCTGACTGGCCATGGTCCTCTCTGTCACACCTTGACAGCACAGCTGCCACCAGCTCTGACACTTACAGACCCTGCAGCTGGAATGGTAGGTACCTGGAGAGAGACCAGAGCTCTTGTTCTGTAGCATGTATTCTAACAGGAATTGCACTGTGGAGACTCCTCTTTACCGTCACCTCTTTACTGTTTCATTAGAGAAGAAATCCAGAACATAACCCCAGGCATATTATACCAAAGGTCAGTTCCCTGTCCTAGCCAGCAGAGGTCTGGGTCACCCTCCTGAAAATCACAAATTGTAATTAAAGGAGGTTGTGATTATAAAATTACCTTAGCGTCTGATGGTCCTCTGTGGGGAGTTGCAACATATTTGGGCTCAAAATCTGGGCCTAATACCAGACTGTGGGGATATTTGAGCATCCCTTTATTATGGGGATGTCAGGGCATCAGCTTGGGCACTGCTGATCTCCTGGTGTCTCTGTGCTGCATGTGGATACAGGAGATGATGGAGGGTTGGAGTGAGTGGGGAAGCAATGGAGAAGTCCAGGGCACTCAGGGCTCAGAGAGGGCAGCAGCAGAGGAGGCTGTCTGGGCACAGTGTGAGCTGGCAGTGTGTCCAAGGACTGTCCCCCAGAGGCCCCCACTGCTCATCCACGGTGGTGCCAGTGCAGAGCTGCAGGAGAAGGGACAAGCCCTGCAGTACCTGAGAAGCCGCATGCCAGCAGTTGCTCCGAGGTAGACGGGTGTCTCTTTGTGCTGTGCTGAGGGAATCACGTCTTCTGCTTGTTGTAGGCACTGTGCCAGAGAGGGGCCTGCCTTCTCTGTGGCATGGGAGTAACCTGAGATCCCAGGGCCTGTAAGAAGTTTATAGTTTATAGTTCAGACTCCAAGCATAACCCCAGAATGCTGTCATGAGTGGATGTGTCAAACTGTATCACAGGCAGCAGAATTGGATTCAACCACCCCATTCCTGAGGAACTTTAGCAGTCCTACAGCACCAGCTAAGTGGGTGCATGTAGTGGGTGGTCACAGTTCCCAGCATCTCCAACCTTTTCTCTGCAAAGCAGGCTATGAACTAGCAATGAGGGCTGAGACAAGCCATTTTTTAGCATGCCCTGAACATCTGCAGTCTCTTCTCTGAGTCTGCCTGGGTGTACCCTGGAACTGTGCCTGAATATCCCTGACCCTTCCATGCTGGCTCCTCTGGGGGCAGATGCTGTCATTTGTTTGTGTACTTTCTGCTCACACTACAACACCAGGTGTTCTGCAGCTATTGTGTCTCATGCTAACCCAAGGAAAAAATTGTTGTCCCTCTCTGCCATGTGTCCCCTGGTTCCCTGGACTGCCCCAGGACCAGTGCCTGCAAGGCAGCAGTGAAGCCCCATTTGCTCCAGCTTGCTGTGTGCTCAGTGTGCTGCTCGTGACGTGGGATGCTGCAGCACTGAGAGCTATCACAGCAGCTTGATAGCAGTAGGGCTCTCTCCTGCACTGCAGAGGCCTGAAAAGACCCCAGGCAGGTCTGACAACATCTCAGAATGCAGTGATCCATGATGGTCTGTGCTGTTCCTTGTTGTAGGCACCCTGGGCTTCATTTATGCCTTCCTAAACCATACAGTATCTACACAGCAATTAAGTAGAATTTAAAAAGCACCATGACATGCATAAGTTGAGCAATCCTGAGCCACAAGCCCTGTGCAGAAGCCACAAGCTTGCACAGAAAGCCTTGAAAAAGAGCAAACCATGCTCTCCCCTCTCATTGCTTTCATCAGCACTTTAGCAAGAGTGCATGCAGACATTTTATTTATTTAAGTACATTCTTTGGTGTAGTTCTTTCCAAAAAGCAATTAATTCCAAGCATCCTGAAAACAAAGGAAAAAGTGGATGCATTTTTTTCCCCAGGAAGGTCAGGCACAAACAGCTCCCCATGGGAACCAGTGAGATGCATTATCTCGCAGGTGTAATGCTGTTTCTACTATTGGTCTCTTCCTCTAGATTTCTCCTCCCTCACCCTTTTATTGCATCATCTCTTCTTCATCCCACGCCCCTTCCCCAGCTCGTTTTTCTCCTCTTACCTTCAACTTTACACACCTCCACCTGCCTCACCACGCCGGTGTCATTCTCCTTCTCTGCTGGCCACTCGTACACGTAGAGGTTGGTGTGGGACGACCCCGCATCCAGCACGATCCCATACTGCGGGCAGAGCAGAGCCCACGTCACACCTGAGCACTGTGCTGGCCTCCCCTGGGGCACAGGCACACACAGCCCCTCTGCGTGGCAGCTGTGGGACTGTGTGGGCCCTTGCTCCTCTCTGCAGAGCTTCAGTGCAAAGCTCCCGGCAAAGGAAACAGGAGCAGAGAAACCGCGAAGCTGGGACTGCTGACTTAAGAGATGATTCCCTGTGAAGCTGGGACTGGTTTTAACACAAAGATGTAAAACAAGATTTAGAGGAGCATGGAGCCAGAAAAAGAGGTTAGCCAGAGCCAGCAAGGGCAGCAACATGTCTGTGAGCACTATGGACACCTAACCCCCATCCTGTTTTCCTCTAAGGGTACCAGCTTGTAATACCTTAATATTCTTCGGAAGTGGCTGGTTTTGGGTCACTGCTACAGCAATTAAAGCAATTACAGCCAAAGTGGAGAGGAATCCCAGGATGAGTAGAATCGTTCTTGTTGAGGACATCTTTGGTTTGGTACCTGTGACTAGAGCAGAAGAAGGATGTTAGTATCCCAGTAGCCCATCTTTCCTCACATCCCAAAGGCATGTCTTTTGGCATGTTCCTGTAGTCCTTTTTCCCTATGAATATCTCCTTTGCCCACCAGGTTATGAATGACCTGTGTAGAATTGGCACAGTATGATAAATCACACATTTTGCAGAACTTGTACCACTCTAATTCCTTAAATGTTATAGGCATATTTGGGATAACCTGTCTAACAAATTAAGATTTTTGTGGTTTACTATACATGGTTAGCAATAGAATTCTGTAAAAAAGACCACTTATGGCTGGTGAAAATCATTCACAACCAATATGTCATCTGAGCTTTCAGAACCAATATACATATAGTTGCACTTGTTAGTGGCTAGCATGATGCTGTTTTTCACATTTTTTCTGCTTTGGATAGTCCTTCATGTGTCCCACAGTCAAAACCTCATTTCACAACTTAGACCTGGCCAGTTTTGCAACTGCTTAATAAAATACCATCTTCCTACATGGAACTCTAGAAAGGGTATCAGCATAATTTCCATATTTATAACTTTGATGTAAAATCGACATTTCAAACAAACAAGTAACTCCAGGGGACACATGTGCTCTCCTGAGCACATGACTTGAAATCAATTTCCACCAACAGTGATGCTCCATGCTCAAAGCACTGATCATCTGACTCGCATGGGAAATTTCTCTTCTCCTTTTACACAAATACTCCAGGAGATGTTTATAAGTACATTACAGTCATTCAGGATGTCAATACCTCAGTGCAACCACATCAGCTATTATCATGCTCTGAGAGAACCTGCTCTGCACCAGAATTTGTGTTCCAGAGGTCTCCAGACCTCCAGACCCAGATTAATGTGCCAAATCCATCCTGGCACTTCATATCATGCATGCAAATATGAAAAGCATTCAAGTTCTGAACTGGGTCAGCTTCTAACTGCTCTGAAAGGCAGTCTCAGGTTCCAGAACTATACAGTGTTACCTGACCTTACCAATGACCCTAAATCCTCAAGTTATTCTCATAAGTTAGCCCAAGTGAAAAGAAGCAACAAATCTCTAGAAATTTCTAACTATAGACAAATAACAGCTTCTTACCTTAGAGAAAATGGAACGTAAAAGTGCCAGTGGAGCTCGCTTTGAAGATGCCCCAGACAGGCCCATTGGGAATGTAACACTAACCTGGAGCTCTGTGCTCTCTCTGTGTAAATCTGCTGAGGTTAACTGTGAAATCTGGAAGCTTGTAACTCTTGCACTTTGTGAGTGCCTATTGGAGGGCCAGCATGCTTGCCAATATCTCCAAGAATGCAGCTTAAAAAAATAACCTAGTGCACATACCAGACAGTAGGAAGTAAGAATGTATTTTATCCAACTGTATTAAAAAACGCTCAGAACTCAGGGCTTGAAGTGATTAGAAACAGCAGAGCATGACAGCTGGGAGACCTTCCTTCTCATTGGAGAGAGTAGTTGGCTCAGGTTTTGGTAGCACTGAGCATGTCTGGTGAACAAAAATTATTTTAACCCTAGAAAAACGAAATAAAGCAGATGCTATAAATAAAATTAGCTGCACAGTATAGATATGAAGTTAGCATGCCTGAAAACTGAATCTGCTGCTGACAGTTGCACAGCACATCCATGAATAAATTTGTTAGGTATTTGCAGTCATAGGCATGAAGGATATGTGACTTTGCACAAGTTCTAAGATTTTCACATTTCCTGTTGTGATGGGTATTGTCAAACTGCTGTATCTTTTCAGCAGCCACACTCTGAAAGTGCCAGCACTGGCAGCAAAGCAGGAGCATTGTTCTCACTGTAATGGACCATCCCAATTATGAACTAGAAATCCCTTGTCTGAAGGCAGAGACATAATGATAATTGTCTGCATCCCATCTGTGGCCTGAGATCAGTAATTTTTTTTGCCAAGGCACATTGTTTTATTAACCCTGAGTATGACTTTTGTTTGAATTTTAGTTCAGTATCATGAGCACTTTTCAGGACTCTGGGGTTTGTAGATAGTGACTTCATTGCTGTATCCCATACCAGACCATCCATCTCTGAACTCTAATGCTACCAAGAAGAATTTTATTGAAATGTTTTATACAAGAAAAGGTACAAGATGATAAGCATAATCCAGAATGTAATGTAACAAAGTAATAACCTTCCAAAGAGCACTCAAAGTACACAGATTTGAATACTTGACAGACTTGTTTAAAAAAGACAAACTTATTTTTAAAAATCCAAACAAAAACCAACACTGCAAATCTATCTAAACAATTCAGTGTAGTTAAAATTCACTTGCTGTTCAGAAAGGTGAGGTATTTCAATAAATTCCCTTTTTTGTGCACTTGGTTACTTCCATCAGCTCTAGGTGTAATTGCAGGTTCTTCAGGGGCTAAACAATTGAGCTATTTCAGCTGCCTCCAGCTCCTCAGAGTGTCACATTCTCACTGCTGAATGCCATGCAAACACTCCCCAGTGTCCACCAAGTGGAGCAGTACTTGACTGATTGCCAGGCCCCGGGGTTTTCCTTCCCCTAGCAGTTTTCCTCAGCTAAAGATTAAGCAGACACGATCTTCTGTGCCTGTGCCCAGTCAGAATCTAAGCAGAGACAGATCTCTACTCTTTCTCTCACACTGCCCACTGTATGCAGTGACTAAAACATCCCGTGGGGACATAAGCAGGCATAGAAATGATGCTGCTTTTCTCCTCTCAGAGCTCAGAGCTGCTTGATGCTGGAGCCCTGCCCGGCTGCACGGGCATTGAGCACTCTCCAGATGCTGGAGCACAGCCCAGCTGCTCAGGCATCTCTGTCTGTTTCCAATTTTGGTCTCTTTGCTTTTTCTGTAGGGGCTACCACTGGTTCCATCCAGTGATGGCCCCCAAACATGAACAGATCTAACATCCTTTCTGCCTCCAAGACAGAGAACTGGGAGGATGTCGTCAGTCACTCCAGGTGGCAGCAATTTTGCTGTGGAAACCCTGTTGCTCTTAGTGAATAACCAGGAAGGACCACACCAGCGTGGGAGGCAGCTCTGTGCGAAGGCACGGAACAGATTTGACTCTTGTGTCTTCCAGAGCTCAAGACAAATAGGAAATGGCCCCTCTGGCCAAACTGCACTGAATCAACAGCACCTCTGCATGCCAGGAGATGTCACTCACAGCAAAGGCTGCCCACCCTCAACTCCCTTCTCACCAAACAAGACTTACTAACATAAGTTAAAAGGAATCAGGCAACCAGCTGCTTTTAGACATGCAATGAGCAGAGACTAAGGCTTGTTCAAGGAGTGACATTAGGAATGTCAAGCAGAAAAGATGCTGAACATAGACCAAAGCCATGCTTGGTTCTCACTGTGACCCATCATCTCTAATACATACAAATGTTTTTGTAAGCTCTGACTTCACACAACAGATAAAGCTGATCTTTCATTTGGATGTTCGTGCTCAGTCTGTTACCGGAGGGATCACAAGAAGTTGTACTGCAAGGCCATCCCTCTTCCACTGCACAAGTGCCACACTGACACAGACAGTTCCCACCATCACCTTTATCCTCTCAGCTCTTCTCTCTGTGCTCAGAAACGTTCCCATTTTCAGCCTCAATGTATTTATTGTCAGTCTATTCTCTCTGCCTGTCTTCCACTTCTATCTCACAACTTCTGAAATGCCCAGTCCTAAGAGAATTTATTCTCTTAGTCAATTTGTAAGAAATGATCTTTTCTGGATTTTTGTCTTTCTTCTCTTTAGACAGCCTTTTCTGTCTAACTGAAGAGTCCAGCATCACTTCTCTGCAAGTAGAATTACTTGCTTATACTTTTCTTCAGCATTCTGACCAGAGCTGCAAAGACACTGGCCTTGCACAGCAGTGAACAGAGGAGATGATACAGTCCCAGCCTAAATGAAGTGAGGTGGGGACTTGTACTGCCTCAGAAACATGGTCATCCACCAGCACAGGCTGTGCTAAGTCAGCCCCGAACCTCTCATGGGAACTCAGCAAACCCACCCAGGAGAGAGGGGCTCTGGTGATGCAGTCTGTGCACCTTTTCCAACTGCAGGAGTTCGTGTCTGTGGAGTTCTGCTGGCGGTGATGGTAGGCAAAGGGCATGGGAGCAGTCAGTGCTACTGTTCAGCGTGGAGAGGAGACACACACACCATCCTCCTGGTGAGTGAAAATGGGATTTCAGTAGTCATGAAGTTTTTCAGGCTGAACTGCCTGAAATTGCCTCACTGATTACTCTGTGAGGTTGCTGAACTTGCAGGGTTCAGGGTTTGATACACATTACCCTCCTGTCTTCACTCACCACAACCAAAAATGTGAGTGCCACAAATAAACACTCAGAAGAGCCATACTGCTTCATTTATCAACCCTTTTATGAAATTTTCCCTGTCCCCAACTGACTTCTTACTCATTCTTCATCTGCCTTTTTCATTTCAACATGCTTGTATCCAAGTTACCTAGGAAGACTTGGCTGCAAAGTAATGTAAACCACCTGTTTCAGGCCAGCATATTGAAAAGCCTTTTCTTAGGGGCTGTCAAGAGGCTCAGGTTTGGCTTGGAATTTACATACAAGCACATATACAGTAAGTCAATGGCTTTGGTTTAAGGGGCTTTATTTCAAAGTATCAGGATAAGATACTCAGCATGCTGAAATTAGAATTCAAGCTCCAGATCAGCCTTTTACACCACTTTTTACAGCTGTTACATGGAACAGTGTGGGAGACTCTGCTCCTAGTTTTAATAATTCATATGGCTAAAACTGTGGCCTAAATACTGGTGTGATCTCTGCCCCTCCTTGTAGTGCTATGTAGAATAATAAATACATATTTAATGGGTTATATTTTTCCAGATGAAATACTTGTAAGTGCTGAAGTACAAACATTGAAGTGTCAGTGAAACTGATAGTCCAAACAGTATAATGGGTTTTTTGGATGCTGTCTCTCAGAGACATTTGATACTGAAATCATGCATCCCTACATGTCTCAAAACCCACAGGGCCCTATGAATTTGGGCTATACAGCTTGGTAGCTGTCCCATGTGCACACATACCTGTGCATTAGTGAGCTGCAAGATAAAGAGTGTGCCTGTATCTGAGACAGCACCAAGCTGGGGGCAAAGCACACTGACACATAGGGCTGGAACTGCAAATAAATTTGACAATTAGGTGAGAGCCTGGTGAAGACATCTAACTCACTTAAGGACAAGAGCAAATATGGCATTTAGGCAAGAGCCATCACTCAAGGACAGGGTGGTGAGCAATATGTTAAGTAGCTTTTCCAGAGAAAATGTTATTTTAGCTACAGCAGTTTATAGTAATCTTTCCCTCCATCTAAAGCTTGTAAATACTCCTGTGAGGTTCTATGACCAATTTTGGATACTGCCTTTCAGGAAAGATGCAGAGCACTTGGAGAAACTCCAGAAGAGAACAAGGAAGATCACCAGCCTAAAAGCTTGACCTATGAGGAAAGATTGAAGGAATTGAATTGTCAAGTTTGCAAAAAAAGAAGAGTAAAGAAGGCTCATTAATTGTCTTCAGACAAATGACATTTCTGTCTGCCAGCGCTGGTGTAGCCAATCTCGCCTCAGGATGAGGGTGGCTCCTGGATTTTCTCCCAGTTCGGTTTCCTTGGTTCAGAAGGAGGGGAATCAGCAGAAAGGGGACAATGCACTCATAAGTTATGCTGTCAGCAAAGGCAGTGCAGTGCACATGCTCTCCCTGTGGGATACAGATGCAGATATACAAAGGTGCTCCCTCCTTTGCCCAACAAAGCCCCAGGTTTTGTTCAGACATAGTGCAGCCACGGCAGCCACCCTGCTGGGTGCTATCCGTGTGTGCAGCACTGTTGGTGTGGGAGTTCCTCATCCTTTTGCTGCTTTTAGTGTTGAGGCTGGGATACAGCCCTGGGAAATTGCACAAGACACATTGAATGAGCCCTCCTTCCCTGGAAAAAAGGAAATCACGTGGAAATCCTGGGGCGCTGCTGGGTGCTGGAGGCAGCAAAAGCTGAGCAATAAGAGCAGGGGATGGATACAAAGGAGCAGACAGCACACGTTTCTGTCCCCTCCACAGCTGCCCGCAGCACAGAGGGGCTTTGTGCCCGGGCAGACCCCTGGCCCTGCAGTGCAGTTTCTGCTGGAGAGGTGATGTCCAGGGCTTCTGGCCTGAGCCCCAGTGGCCCAGATTGCCACACCAAGTGCCCAATTAACCGTGCACAAAGCAGGTTCTCCTGTCAGAGACCTTCCCACGGTGCAGGGCTGGGGATGGCACTCAGCCTCCCTCTCTGCAAGGCACTCACACCCCTCTCTCCTTGGCCTCACAGGTGTTATACACTGGTGTTATACACTGCCCCAACAAGTCTTCCCAATGCCTGCTCATTAAATAATCTCTCTGTAGGAATATATTTTTCTGGCTTGTATCACAGCAGTCAGACCCAGATACTCAATATTCTTAAATACAACCAGCAAGTGTCAGAAAAATACCTTTAGGTATTTTTCTTTTCACATTTATATGATGGTTACTGGACTTTTAAGCCTGTATCCTACTTGTACTCATATTAATTTCTTTACAATTCTCACATCAAAGATGTTTTCCAAATCAGAAGAGAAAACTGTTATCAGTTACATCAGTTTCCTGTCAGGAAACCTCTGGCATTAATTTCCTACTAGCCATCAAAGCTATATTTTAACTGGAGAAGATTTATTGTCATTATCCACAAAGCTTGAAGTTTCATCAGAAAATATCCAGGGAGCTCAAGGGGGCTTCCCCTCCTCCCTGGCTCACCAGCTAAATTATTGCCTGAATACACTTGACTATCACTTGATATGAAGGCATTGGTTTGTCTTTTTGGGGAAAAAAAAAAAGATGCACCAAGCACTGACGCCTTTCAGCTTTGTCATTGTTGACAGTTTGAACACACAGACTTGCAATGGCCCAATGGTGCTGCCAGGCTTCCACTTGGGCTCAAGATCTTACATTCTTCTTTCTCTTTTTAACTCCCCGGCCATATTTTTTCCTTATGCTTCTTTTGATCATCTTTTACACTTTCCAACTTTAAATTTCCACTAAGTTTATAATCCTTTTTTGCCTCTGAATATGCATCTTTAAGAAATTTCATTATTTTCAAATTAACATAGCTTTCAATGGTTGGATTATGGCTTGTGTGGAATGAAATAAGAAGAGAATGGGCTGCTTCTTATTAGCATTCCTATTTCCACATTTTAAATACTCTGCTGATCCAGCTCAAGTATTTTTTATTTTGTGATGTTACTTCTTTTAAGGGCTACTAGACATTGTCAACACAGAATAAGTGTGCATTACTTTTATAATAATTTGAAACTCATAGAAATTCCTCCTTTTCTCTTGTGACTGGGGTCAACACACATTTCTCCTGAGCTAGAAGTAATGCATTGCAAATCGTGAGATGGCCACCCTTAGTTCTGAGAAATTGCATTGTCTTTCACTAAAATCCACCATCATATCAACTTTTCTTGTCCATATATACAAAACCAAGCCTGTCTGTGTCCCCAGCATCCTGGCTGGTGACAGGCACTGATCTTCAGTTGCTTTGGTCTCTTGCTCCAGTTCAGCCCTGGGCAACTATTGTGTACAAATATTTAGTTATGGTTGCTGCTGAAGAGAGCAGGACCCAATGGAAGATGGGTGATGTGTGAGTCACATCACCAGCCCAGCACGGCCCACCCTTTCCTGCGTCCCATCAACCACCCACACATGAGGGGGATGTACAAGTTATTATGAAAAAAAGAGAGGAAACAGCCTCCAGAACAACCACTCCCCCCTTCAACACCCACGTTGGGCCAGCAAGTTCTGAAACTTCCTGGAGAACAAAAAGTCCTGAGCTCTGTAAACGCTGCAACGCCCCAGAGGAGGTTCTGGTGGGGAACGGCCGCAGAGGAAGGAGATCCAAACGCCCCTTCACCCACAGCTTGCCCTGTGCCCTTTGACTCCCGTGGTGGCCCCAGCATCCCCAGCTTTCCTGTGAGCCCTCTGCACTGACAGCCTGCCCTGCCCTGAACGGGCTGAGGCCACCAAGCCTCTCACCACACCTCGAGGATGTTTTTCTCTGAGCTGTAGGCTCCTGGGATCACCTTGTGTGTTGAATAACATTTCTGCCTTCGGGGGCTCACTTCCCTGCTTTCCAAAACAAGCAGCTCAGCTGCCCAAAGTGCCACATGTCAGCCAGCAGCTGCCTGTGCTGCCCGACGATTTCTGCACACAAAAGCAACCAGCATTTCTCCTGAAGTTTCACTTCTCATTGACTCCAAAAACCACTGGAGACTGATCACAGACACACAAACACTGTTCCAAGCTGGTGCAGCATCAGCAGAGCCCCTGGCAAGGCGCCTGGAGTGATGCCCATTCCACAGCAGTCCCACATGCTGCAGTGCCTAACTGTGCCTGGGACTTTGCCTATACCCAGGCTGTGCCACCCCTTGGTACTGTGATTTCCAGCACATCTGTTTGCTGTCTTAGAAGAGCATTTCTCAGTCCTATAAGGTACCCACTGAGTTTTTCCTCCCTTAACATGCATAGCATCCATTTGTAGCATAGAACACTGTAGGCACCTTCCCTTTGCAACCAGTCCCAGCAGAAGCAGCAAAGACCCCTTGCTATTCAGGCAGGGCAGCAGCCCTGCTGCCTCCTTTCAGCAGGCCAGGGTTAGGGCTGCATGCATGAAAAAAGACAGCACTCTGCTGAAATCCTTCCCAACTCACCCCTTTACCTTCAGCTGTCAGCATTGATATCTCCATTCCTCATTGCAGAGCACAGGACAAGAGACGGCTGGAATAGTTTCTTTTTCTTGCTGAGGAGCACATCCACTGTCTAGGCCATGTGGAAAAATATACTGATTTCTCAGAGGTCAGCTTTAATAACTAGGATTCCCATAAACCATGAGGAGAATTCAGCTCATGATATTTGGCATGAATATAATTCTCTGTTCCTCATGCTGCTACAATTTCCATTTCAAATAGCAGGAAACAAATTACCCTGTGGTATTTTTAGTGACAACCAATGGTAAGGAACATGGGATCAGAGGCTATTGCGGGGCACAGACCTTGACAAATTTCCTGAGTGTAAGAGAAGAAATACTTCTTGGAAGCTACAAAGGTAATAAGGTAAATGTGAATCCAGATTTTCGTGGTCAGAGGAGCACTGTGAAAAGGCTGGAGCCTCATGCTGTCATGTAACAAAACAGCAAAGGAGTTTTGCTGGATGAATGGGCTGGCACAGGGTGCTATTGATCTCTAAAGTTCAGATTACTTATTACTGGGATGTGCAGTGAATCCTGAAAGAAGAATTAGGCTCAGGGAAAGAAACCCATTTATAATCAAGCCATAGTTTGGCCTTCAGTTTGTGTATCTCCATTAATCTTCCCTCTCCCCACTATTCTTGCCTCAAATATTTCAAAATACAAACACGAGATATTCTGGATAAGGCAGCACAGGAACAGGGGGACAGTCACAGCAGGCCACCCTTCTGTCCAGAAACCCTGGCCCATGCAAAAAGGAGCTGCAGGTCTGCTGCTTCCCTGGAGCCTGCGTGCTTCCCAGCCTCTTTCAGCACCATTTTCCCTCTGGCTGGGGATGGGAGGTACCAAGCTCAGGCCAGAGCCAACCTTGCAGCCACAGGATCTCCAGCCCAGCTGCAGAGCTTGCAGCAAGTTCACATGAGCACATATTTTTCTCACATCTCCTGCAGGAGCAGGGACATTGAAAAGGTTATTTATTAACAGCTCTAGGACAAATGAGCAAGAAAGAAAACAAATCCATTTATAAATCAGCTAAAGAGAAAACTTGTGACTCTAATGGTCTCCTTTGTAATTCCTTAAGTGCGGCCTGGAGCTGCCCTGGCATAATTTCTTGTGATGCTGAATCAGCAGAGCAGCCCCACTTGTGCATTGAATAGCCTGATAAGAGCAAAATACACCCGAGAGAGCACCAACTTACACCGTGTCCAGATTTTTCTTTGTTTCTGTTAGGATTTGGGGAGGCTGATAGTGCTCTGATTTCTCACCACTAAATTCCAAGCAGTGACTCACATTAGCATCTAACTCTGCAATCCAGGACAAATGCTTTCCTCCAGGACAAGGTGGAGACAGGATAAGGGGAGAAAACTCACGCTAGAGCTGTCTGAAAGAACAACGTCACTGCTATCCCAGCTCTCATTTAGGAGCATATCAGCCCTGAATACTTTGCCAGACTTTGTTCTTTGATAACATTTCTCAAGGGGGCGGGGGAGGGGAACAAAAATAACAAAACACTGTTCTGTTTAACAGTTACCCATAGCAGAGAAAAGCTGAGCTAAAGTTTCCAACAATTATCAGGACAAAATCCTAAAATAGACACGCAATGCACCATGTTTGAATTTAAAACTGTCTGGACAAGAGTTCCATCATGTGGATTGAAAGCTGTGCAAAGAGAGCAGGGCAGCTTATCAAGATGACATGTTAGAACAACAGTGTTAAAATGCTCAGTATGGCAGTGATATGGATGAAGAAACCAAGGTCTCAAGCAGATATGACAAATTGTTGTGTAAATCATTGGGAGGAACTCTATGTCCAGGAAGGAGTGATAAATGATGTCCAAGGTATCTATAGAAACCACCATCTTATACAGGAAACAATTAAACTCAGAAAAAGACAAACGAGAGAAAAATAACTCAAACTTCAAATGCTCATAAGGCAAACAACACTAATTGAAAGCAGAATTTGATCCCAGAGAGATAGGGCTCACTTAAAGAGACGTGAAGGACAGAAATGAAAGCTAGCAGCTGAAGGAGAAATAGGAGCTGTACAGTAACTCTTGGGGCTGTCTCCTCAGAGAAGATGTGGGAACCCTAGTCTTGAATCCATTTATGAACTGGCTGGGCTCCCACAGCAGTGTTATTCAGAGGACTCTCAGCAGTAGGTCTCTTCCTGGGCCATGACCTGCCTATCTTCTACGCAGGCATGTGGGAAGTCAACTTGCTTTGGGTGGGAACAGTGAAGTCAAAGTGCTTGGGAGTAGTTTCAGTTTTGCACTTGCTATCACTGAAAGCATCTGAGAATTTTCCTTGCCCTCCTGTTTTGTCTGATATTTTTATCCAGTATTTTTCAGACCTTAGAGCCTCTTACAGCTCAGCTTAGGCCTGATTATATTTTTGCTACACTGATCACACCAAAAAAAAAGCTTCTTAAACTCTGATGGTCTTTGCAGTTATAAATGAAAAAAGATGTGAAAGCTTTGTTTAAGAATGGAGAAGTTTTTAATGTAGCTATGATACAGCAAATTAATGCAGCAACAGCACATGACCTTACAAAACAGGAAGACGATGTTAGTTTTGAAAAATCCATTGGTCCCATTTTCACACTCACTCTTCCTCACTCCCTCTGTACTCACAGGCACCAAGGTGGCTGAGGTGCTCCAGTGGGGTCCTCTGTGAGATGAGACCCAGTGTGCCAAGTGCCAAATCCTCACTGCACCTCTTGGGTTCCTCTTCAGTGACAAGCTACAAATTCTTGAGCAGGTCTTTTGCCATCTTCAGGAGTTAATGGTTACCACAGGGTGATCCTTTTTCCTGGAAAGACCTTTTATCTAGAACAGGTGGCTGCTCAGTGCCTTTCCTCCCCCCTCATTTTGGGTACCTTAGCTCCCACTGCCTATCTGCTTGCCCTGAGAGGAGGACAACTTGCACAGAGGATGTGCTGTGAGTTTACTGTGATCCCTCAGTTATTTGTTCCCCAAGGACTAGTCTGCACTTCATCAGCACCCAGGCCTTTTCCTGACACGCCATCCATGTGAGCCTTATCAGGGCACAGGCAGCCCTTGTTGCAAACACATTTTCAGCACTCACCCAGTTTTAGTGCAGTCAGTTATGTCCTTGGTTATCAATATGGACCATTTTCTGTTACTCCTTGATCTGTTTATTCTTCTCTCTCACACATATTCCATTCACATTTCCTCCAGGCCAGCTGGAGTATTCCTGCACCTCCAGCTGCATGCCTACCTCATGCACGGTGTGTTTTCACAGGCCATCATTGCAGCTGGGACAGGGTATCCTTGCTTTGGTTAGGTTATGACAGCAGCAAAGGAAGTAGGTTTTAGGGCTGCTGTGGTTACCATGCAGTTCTGCTGCTCAGATGCAGGCAGGTCTCCTGGGCAGAGCTTGCGGTGCAGCACGAGCACAGCAGCAGTGGCAGTCTTTGGGAAGTCAGAGGATGCTGAAATCCTGCAGAGCAACACTGAAGCCTGTCCCTGGGTGTCACTACCAGGCTCACCACAGAGGATTTAAAACAGTTTTCAACCAAGATCTCAGCAGCAATGTTAGAGCTGGAGCTGTTTTCAGCCTGTCACCTGCAGAGCAGCTGCCTGTGACAGTACAGGGTGAGACCATTGTCACCAGTGTCACCAAGACCTGGTACTGCTCCTGTATCCAGGCTTGCAGGGCAAGGCTGGCATTAACCTCAGCTTCTCCCATAAAGCTCCTGTGAGACAGGACAGCTGCAGTTATCCCAAAGCAGAACCCCAGCACTCACAGGGAGGCTTTTTGCACTCCCATTTTCTCATGTCACATTTCTATGAGTCCAGCCTTCTCCCAGCACATAGACACTAAGCAAGGCCAGGGTTCTCTCACTACTTTCCAAATATTGCCAGGCTCCCCTTGGCTCTCACAGCTGACTCCAGCTCTCAGCAGTGCTGTCTGCCCACATTATACAGGAAACTAATACAAAGCAGGTAATGCTGGAGTATTGTCAGCCTTTCCCTAATAACAACTCATAACACTTAAATTTGACACAGTGCTTTTCACTCATACATTGCCAAGGAGTTTACAGAGGTCAGCACCATTAGCCTTATTGCCCTGGTTGATGAAAAAGCACAAGAGAGCAGCAGACATCCCAGTGCTCTGCCCTGTGGACCATCCCACCCACTTGTCTGGGTAGCTCTCATGGATCAGGGCTTGCAGCACACACTCTCTTGAAAAGAGGCAGAATTCCCAAGGTCCAGGGAAAGAGCAGCACACTTTGGTTACAGCTACTCTTCAATTCATCTTCCATCATTTTGCTATTTTCTCTGATGTTCTGCCAGACTAACAGCAATTTGGAGATTAATGGTCCAGTAAAGTATGCACATGACTCACGCTACAATTTCTCTGCAGTTCTCCTACAACTTTAAAAACAGGGACTAGAAATTGAAAATGTAATTTAGGTTAGAAGAAACAGGATGGAAAAGGGTAACAAAGGCATCAGGGTCCCATGGAGGAATGAAGGCATTCCCTGTGTCTTCTTCCTGCAGACTTCAGAGATGGAGGAAGGAGAAACCAGCAGTTAAAAGAATTCATTACTATATTATAAAGATGCCAATAAACTCAAGACTAACTGCTACACCACACCAAAAATTCCCAAGATGTGTACATTTATTGTTACAATCTCCTGAGAAACGGAGAGGCAAAAGAAGTTCTCCAAATCCCCGTTTACAGAAGGACATCTATTCCCAGCAAGGCCTATGGGATCCAGTTAACATTCTTAGGTGCCAAGCGGCCACAGGACTGAAGATTCTTAAATTGGTAGAGAAATTACTGGTCTCTGTAGCTGAGACATGCTTTGGAGCCTAAAAAGCAACAGTGAAATTACTGTCTTTAACAAGGAGTCCATAGCATGGGGCCAGGTTCTATTGTAAAGCACTATTTTTAAGATGAAGTGCAGGGGTTTAGTTTCACAGTCTCCTTAACTGCTCTGTTTGCTCTGCCACAAAAAGGGACTCTCCTACCTCTGTCTTATGCCATAGTTCCACCTTTCAAATATGATCCTAATTCTCTTTAGTTAATGACAGAATAAATTCTAAAGAACCGTGCTGGAGCATTCTTTTCTTCTTTTCTGTATGGCTTTGATGCTTTTGGCCACAGCAGTATTTCTAAGTATTGTTAACAAGAGCCTGACCACTAGATTTACCAGAAAAAAGTTCTTTTTGGCTTCCGCTGTGTTCATGTTTACTGCAGTCTCAAACAAAGCTGACAAACAGTAAGCTTCCTACATTATTTCAGTGAAGTGAGACTAAATATATAGAAGCTTTAAATCAACTTATTTGGCACATTCAATTCAAGACAAAATTGCAGATTTCCAGTACATTTCCCGAAAGAATCTGGAACCAGCAGCTAGGGGCTGATTGTGGCAAAGAGCAGATGTTCTCCCTGGCAGGAGCTGCCCACTCCCATTCTGGCAAAGAGCAGGGAGGGACAGTTCTCAGCAGAGGAACAAATCCCATTCCATTACCTGTCCCCACCACCAAACCCATCCTCCACAAAGCAGCTCCACCTTTCCCCCCTGCACGCCTGCTCCCTGGGCTCTGCCATGCACTCTGGATGTTTCCATCCATCAGCTGTACTGAAGGGACTCCAAATTCCCTCCATCTCTCACTCTTGGAGGAGTCTACCCCTTCTTGCCAAGCCCAGGGAGGAAGGTGGAGATGCTGCTGCCTCCCCTGCCCCCAGCTGCAGTGGGACTTGTGGTGAGCGTTGGAAACCACAGCAGCTGAACCAGCCCCTCCTGTGTCTCCTCTGCCTCGGTACCCCACAAGCAGATTATGACAGTGCTGTGAACCAGCTGAGAGGCTGAAGTGGTTTCTGAGTCCTGAGCTGCTGACTCACCTTTTCCAGTCAGCACACAGAGCTCAAAGGCCAGGGATGGTTTGAGCTTTGGCTGAGAGGTTGCAGACAGTTAATTAAAAAACAAACTGAATCTCATTCCTTTGTAAAAATAGGTCCTTTTTCTTTGCATCCTCTCCATCAAGAACGCTCTGGCACTCACCATGATTTGTGATCAGGGCCAAGACTCTCAGGAGGAGAATACAAATCAAAGGAGAGAATACAAATCAAACTAAGAGCCTTTAACTTGTACTTAAGCAACATAAAAACATTTGCTTAAAGGTGCAAGTCCCAGCCTGTAAATCAGTCAGTTACCCTGTAAGGCGTACTTTTTATTCAGAAGAGATGTAGTATTCAGCTGGGTGAAGGTCACCAGGGAGCGCAGAACAGCACAGGTCAGACTGATGGGTGTGTGGCTCCCCATACTAGAAACTTAATCCCTGTGTTGACAGCACAAGGGGAGTTTGAAAGGCAATGTAAAGGAAGACAGTGCAGTGGCTCTGCAGATCCTCACTGAAAGCTCTTCCCAAGCTGGAATGGACAAATATGGGCCCCAAATGTTTCAGACAAGAACCACAACAGGCAGACTTGTGGCATTGCTGGTGGTGGCTAAGCACCCACAGGACAGTGACAGCACTGACCATTACATTGCCTGCATCACCCTTGAGTGTGAACAGCCAGTGCAGCACTAGGGACAGAGGGACAAGGACAAAGAGCAGGCTTGGAAACAGATCTTTGCAGCATTTTCCACATTTGGGGGCAGTGAGTGCATGAGATGATGTGAGCAGATGAATTTGTTCAGTGTGCACTTAGCTGACTCTGTTCTCTTCCATCTGGTCTCTCACACTTTTCCCCTTTTCTTAATTTGTACTGCTAATGCAATGTTTCAGAGCACAGGGCTTGTGTCATGTCTCTCCTTGTGTTGCAGTGAAGATTTTCCTCCTGCACTTCCCCATAACTTTCATGAAAGTGACTTTTACCTTTATCTTCCTTCTGTTCTCTCACTTGGGCCAGTGTTGACTTTCAAGTTGGACAAACTGAAAGTTATCACAGAATAAAAAGAACAAGGCCAGAAACAAGGACAGGTGCCTTTTCTCTTTCAGCAGCAAGATTACTATGAAATGATAAAAAGTAGAAGTTTACCCTTAGGCTCTGCTGTTCTCCATTGTGAGCATTCTGTCAACAGCTCTGTGACTAAGAGACTGATGGAAATGCCTGCCACAAACCTTCAGTTCTACTCAGAGGGAGGTTTCCAATGAGCTGAAACTTAAAGCCAGTTCTCAAACCTAGATAACAAAATAATAATAGAGTTTTATAAGTAATCCACATCTAACTTGGCTTTCATAAAACCAACTGGGTTACTTCTCTTGTCAACATGATCCAAAATTTTACAATTTAAATTTGATCAGTCTCAAGCAATACTAATCCCTTAGGAGGTCGCTCTCCAAAGTAATTTCAGCATCACCTACTTCATCCCAAAGTTCAGCCCAAACACTTCTGTCTCTAACCAAGTCTTAACCACCTTGAACAGATGATTTCTAAGCTGAGAACTCAGCTCCTGTCTCAACACACTTCCAAACACATCCAGCTCTATGGAACACTGTTATTGGGCACTGGGCTAGTAAGAAGGTATAAAATACCTGCCCAGAGGATATTAATCCAAAAATTTCATTTCTTGCTGCTCTCAAACCCACAGGTGGAAAGATGTCTTAGGAAAAGAAGGAATGTAGCTCAGCATGATACTTCTGCACCACATGATGCCAGTTTTGCAACTTAGGTAAAACCAAAAAGATTATAAATTATTATAGCTTCTGTAACACTTTGCTTTTCAGGTTTTCAGCCTCTTAAATTTATTCTTTCTCCTCCAGAAATTCCTGAAGGGTATTCTGTATGTTTCTGGTAATTACAAGTCAAAGGGCAAACAGATTGCAGTGGTCACAATAAGGTTGACTAGAGGACAACCTTTTTGCTCCATGGTAATGAAGAACCCGAAACCTCTGAGTTATGGCTGTCCCAGACATATATATATATATTTATATTAATAGACATATACATACATGCCACACACCTCTACACATTTTTTTCTGAACAACGTTGTCTGGAAATCTTTCTGGTCTATTCAGTGTTTGAATGACCAATTTTCCTCACAAAGTCACATTAGCTGTGCTTTTACAGGCTTGGCTTAAAGCCTTTTATTTGCTCTTTATCTTTCCAACCACTCTTGGCTTCTTTAGACTTTTTCCTTTTTCCTCTGACTTAATTGGTATTTGTACTGGTCCTCCTAGCATTGACAAACTCCATCTGCAAATCAGCAGTGATTTTATGCTTTTCAGATCATTATTGGAAATGTCTAATGCCATCAGGCCTCTTGCAGAATACCTCTGAAAACACAGCTGTTTCATGATTATTTCCTTTGATAACTATTTTTAAGGTCTATTGTTACCCAGGTCTTAATCCATTGGTTCATTCTTTGCTAGAGAGTCATAGGGAGACTTTTGCAATCAGAACAACATTGGAAGTGTATCTATTGTGAAGAAGTTTAAACATGGAAGGTATTCATATTTAATCTTTTCAACCACATTTTTTTCCTCTGGAAAATAAAACAAGTGCAAATAATTAGTTGGAAAATAAAGGACTGGTGCCTTCCCAGCCCTACATTTATAATCCAGACCATGGCTGTCAAATACCAGCCAGGGAATTCAGTTCTTCCTGTTCCCCTTTTGTGTGGTGGTTCTAAACTATCTGGAGAGTTAGGCTTTGGAAGTCCCTTAACTCACAGCCCAGATTTATTCAGCAGCCACTCAGCTTTTAAGAATATTTATTTTTTTCCTTAGAACTTCAATGAGTGTTCACATGCACAAGACAAAATACAGCCTGTATTTTTTCCGAATGGGAATCACACCAGGCTTGTGTGACAGCTAATTTTTAAGTCAGCTGACTTACTGTGTAAACAAAAGAGCCTTCAAGAAAGTAAAGACAGATTAAAAGATCTACCAGTGCTTGAAAGACTTCCACCACTCCTTCTTTTAAGTGCATTCTCCAGCCAAGTTCCAAAACCAAAAGAAACATATTCCTTGAAGTTCTTGCTGCAGACTCTTGTAAGTGGGACCATCTCCATCCTAGGATGCAGGATGGGGATATCTGCTCACTTGAGGGGGCCACATGAACTCATAAGTTTGCTTCTGTCTGGGATGAGTAATTTCCTTTTCCATGTATTCATTCCATTATCCATTTTGACAGTGTTACCCATTTCTACAATATTATTCTGAAAGTTACTTTGATAAGTTTTATTCTCTACAAAACCAAACGAATATAATCAAACTAGCCATTAACACTTGGTTCCTGAGAGATCTATCCAGTAATTTATGTAGGACTAATGTCAGGCTATATTGGCAGTAGCTCTCCAGAATATCCACCATCATACTGCTGGGATATTGGGTGAACAATAGCACTCTTCCCATTGTTAGGGATATCCCTAGTGCTCCAGCTTGCTGAAAATGAACATTATTGCTTATAGATCTTCTCAGTAAGTACTAGGCACATTTCATTTCAAATTGTTGTTAAAATTTATTGACCCCAAAACATTAATCTACAAAACAAACTACTTCCATGAACATCCCTGAAATATTCCTTCATATCAGAATTCATTGCCTCCCCTACTCCCCCTGTTTTGGAAAAGTATTTAGCCAACACTTTTCTGGTTTTGTCCCACATTGTCATTAAAGTCTTTCCCTGTCCACCTCCATAATGATCTTGCAATTGATCTATACACATTATTTTGTTCCTAAGGCATACTAAATGCCTCCTTTGAATTGTGCCTGGCCCTAATAAATTTAGATTTTCCCCTGACATCTTTACTTTCTCTAAATAATCTTCCCCAATTCAGAGTCTATGTTTTCCATCAGATGTTCTCCACTTCCTCTTTCTCCATTTCCTTTAAATTTACTTGTTTTTCCTTTAATTTACTTGTTTTAACTTCACAGCTTGAATGAACAAATCAAAGTCATCTTCATTCTTGGTTTTGATGTGCTGCTCAATATGTCTTCTTTAAACTTTTGATTTTTCCATTCACATTCCTTTACTTTTTTTCCCTGTCAGATTTTGCTTTATTACGGTTCCATGCTGGAATGATCTATAGAGAGCAGTCATCAGACAGTGACTAAATAATCTCTGTGTATATAGAGACCTCCAAATCAGAGTTACTACATGAGTGCCTTTTATGTTAAAATAGATAAATTTAATAAGGTTTATTTCTTTTCACTGCTGTCTACACGAGATCAGTGGCATGCTCTTGCCAGACTGAAGCACACCCATGCATCTTCCAGTAACATGTATTTTTAAGGTTGTCATGCTTTCTGCCGAAGAAAGTATTCAGTGATCAATGATATAACCTGTTGCTATGTAACATCCCAAACAGCATTTATTTTTTGGCCATTTTAGCCAATTTCAAAGCAGAGCTGACGGTGTCAGTGTTTAAAAACAAGCTTCCTAACACTGAAGAGTAGTGTTCCAAAGCCACTTAGTCCCTGTGGACATGGCTCACAGGAAACAGGTGTCTTACTGAAACACTTCTTAATAATTCCTTTCTGATGACAGGATGTGCCCTTGGTGTGCATTTGTGCCTCATTTCAAGGTGGAACCTTCCTACTCCTTGATGAATACCACCTGTCCCAGACTGCCCCATCTTGAGCCCATTGACTGCTGGAAAAGATACTGTGAGAGGCATTCTCAGAAACAGTGTGGTGTTTTCTTGCCCCACAGAGATGTAATGCAATTCCATGCTATTTATTGCACTAATTTTCTATGGGGTCTTGCAATACTTGCATGCTCTGCAGGTCAGCCTGTTACAGAACCATCATTGCCTCATCTGCAATTGGCTTGAGCACTGTCAGTTTCCTTTAGTTTCCTTCTGTCTCTTTAAAATTCCACTTTCTAAAAGAAGGCTTATGTGGTCGTTTTTCCTAAATCAGTTCTCATTATCCAAGTTTCTTCCCTGTGATTCCTCATCCACTAGAAAAGACATCTCTGTTCAAGCATTGTATTTCATTTTTGGAATAAAACTTTTAAAAGACTGGTTTCAAAGCTATTCTTATCTCCCTTCTCAACAGAGGCAAATTATCTCCAAATATTTCCAGCTTCACTCATGACTGCATAAACTAATGAGCTAACCTTCTCCTTCTGCCAGTCTTTGCTTTAAACTTTGATGCTTGTCAGACTGAGAAAATCCTCCTTCCCCTCAAATGCATTTATCACATTCTATGAAGATAAAACATTGGAAAGGTCCAGTTTAACATTTTATTTATTCTAGGGGGAAAAAAGAAATCACATTTTGTTTCCCCGTTGTCATAACAATGATGAATGAGAGACTTCCACCTGGTACTGAACAAGAAACTATCTGCCCAAATATTTTTCCTGTTTACTGCCTCTTGTGAATTTGTCCGAGTTCCTGCTCTGTGTTTGAAAGCCCCGCACGGAGCGCAGTGCTGTCAGCAGCACGGAAAGACGGACCGCGTTGCAGAAGAAGGCGCTGTAAACAGAGGGTAAGGAACCAGATAGAAAAAAGCTGATACTAAACTAGGAAATGTTTCTGCCAAACGTTGTGACTAGTGCTGCTACGTGCACCGTGTCAGCTGATTATAAAAGGCAAAGCCAAGTACAAGACATGCATCTTGTAGAAAAATCACAGTGCAATAAGCATCTGCAGCTATTGCCGGCTCCCTGCCCCGCTCCTCAGGACCGCACTTAAGGCCAGAGGGCTGCCAGGCTGCCGGGCGGGGAATCCTCCTCTTCCGAGCACCGAGAGCCCCTCGCAGCCAGCAACGCGCTGCTCCCACCCCCCGAGCCATTGTTCGGTTCCCACCGAGGTCTCCTGACAGCCAACACTTCACCGAGTTTGTGCTCTGCCCTCCCCGCCCCCTTCGCCCTTGGAGCGCGGCGCCGGCCCGGGGACAGCGCCGGCGGCAGCCGGGACCGGCCGGGGCTGCTGCCCGCCGGGGAGGGGATCCAGCGCTGCCGCAGGAGGGATCCCCAACACTGCCCCGGGAGGGAGCCCCAACACTGCCCCGGGAGGGATCCCCAACACTGCCCCAGGAAGGGATCCGGCACTGCCCCGGGAGGGATCCCCAACACTGCCGCGGGAGGGATCCCCAACACTGCCCCGGGAGGGATCCCCAACACTGCCGCGGGAGGGATCCCCGCACTGCCGCGGGAGGGGATCCGGCACTACCGCGGACAAACTCCTGGAGCCGCCGGCGCCGAGCCCCCGCTCCCGCCCGCACCGCCCGGGCACCGCCGGCCCGCAGCCACCGCCGGCTCCCCCAGCAGCAGCGGCCCCCGCCCGGGCTCCCCGGCACAACTCGGCATTGTCCCTCCAGGAGGGACCGGGAGTCCCGGGGCTGGAAGATGATGTCAGCCGGGGGCGGACTGCGGCAAGGCTGCGCCCACCCCGGCAAGCCCCCGCCGCGGAGCCCTCGCCCACCGCCGGCAGCGCTCCGCGGGCGCGGAGGGAGGGACGCGCCGCTCGGGGATGCCGCAGCCGCAGCTCCCGCCTGACTGGCACATCCCGAAGGAGAGCTCCTCATGAATATGCACAGCCTCCCCCGAGCGCCGGCCGCGGGATGCCGCCGCCCCGGGGGCTCCCGCCGAGCCCCGCGCCCCTCGCCGGGGACGAGGGCTGCCTTCGGCTCGCTTCTGTCCTTACCCTTTGGCTCGTCCATCAGTGCCGGTGCTCGCTCCCTCCTCCCGCGCTCCCCCCTCCTTCCTCTCTCAGCCTCTGCCGGCTCCGAGCTGCCTTAGTGAGAGGTGCTCATGAAAACGGGCGCTTTAGTGGTCCATAGCTGTGGGAGGGGTTAGTTTAACTCTACATGACTCAATCCGTGTAACTTGCAGGCTGACCTCCCGTTTTTCTCAGAGCACGGATCGCCTCAGAGCTGCCACGTTACCAGCGCCTCGGACTTCTCCTCCGGGCCGGAGGGTCCCGCACGGCCGGGGGCAGCGGTGCGTGCCCGGGGCTGCCCGGGGAAACCGGGGCGCTGGGGCTGGACTGCGTCCCTGCCTCGGGGGGCAGATGGGCATCGTGGCTACGGAGAGAAAGCATTCTGTTAGAGTAGTGTTTTTTGTGTTTTTTGTTTTTTCTTAAGTCGCAGGAGACTGAGAAGATACCCTCCACATCAGCGAGGTACTGAAAAGGCAGTGTCCAGAGAAGAGATCACCTTCCTTGTTTCTAGATCTGAGGTCCAGCCCACAGGAAAAAACCTCAACCAAATAATGAAAGGAGATAAAGTTGCAATAACTGCTGAAAAGTAATTTCCTGCACCTGCCTGTCCCATAAATGAACTCACACCGCTGGCTGCATCTCCTGGGGCTTTCAAACACATCACTAAAATTGTGAAAGAGCCAATTTTAGACTTGCCTGGAGGGCATGAAGGTATCCTACCCTCCACTACTTTTTAATCCTGAGTCACCACAAATAAGAAATACAGGGTAGTGCTGGAGGGGTGCCAGCAACTTTTCTCCATAGTTTGCGACATTCAGTCAGTCCCATTCCAGGAACCACAAGTGTCTCCACACTACTGTCTACAGAGCTGTCAGCCTCCCAGTGCAAAGGAAGTTGTAAACCAACCGGGCTCTTTCACTTTCTTTTCAGAGAAGTGGATATCAGCTTCCCAGCCTCTTCCCTGCTGGTCACCTGGAGCACAGGCCACCAGAACGTGCAGCCAGGTGCTGCCCTGCCTGTGCCAGAGCCTGCTCCCGTCTCAGAGCTGCCACCTTTTCCCTTTCTCTGCGGCTGGGCACCATCCAGCTCTGCGCCTACCACCGGCTTCCAGAGCTCTTGCCCCTAGAAGAGAGAGCAAAAGCAGAATCCTGGTGCTAGGACCTGGAGAACGACTTCTGGACATGGGGTTTCAAATCCCTTTTGTTACTGCAGCCCACCATAAACAATGATCAGTTCCTTCTCCTTCACAAACAAACATTGACCTGGCCTGTACTACTCCAGCTGGTAGGGAAACACACCCATTTCTAATCTTCCTGGGACCAGGAAAATAAGGATCAGTGACATAAAACAATTTACATGACCTTATCACTCTCTACAACTTCCTGAGAGGTGGTTGTAGTCAGATGGGGGTTGGTCTCTTTCACCAGGCAGCAGCTGACAGAACCAGAGGACACAGTCTCAAGCTGCACCAAGGGAAATATAGATTGGGTATCGGGAAAAAGTTTTTCACGGGATGAGTGATAAAGTTCTGGAATGACCTGCCCAGGGAGGTGGTGATGTCACCACCCCTGGATGTGTTCAAAACAAGATTGGATGTGGCACTCTGTGTCATGCTTTAGTTGAGGTGTTAGGGCATGAGTTGGACCTGATGATCTTAAAGGTCTCTTCCAGGCAGGTCATTCTGTGATAATTTAGGTTTTAGTGATTAGTGTGATTAGTGATGTCACTGCTGGTTCAAAAGCTCAAGGAGCAATGCTTCATGAGATGAAGGTAGACACTGAGTGTCATCTTAATGAGTAAAATCGGCCTGGGAAGTGCAAGAGAGAACTGATCTTACTTCCAGTGATAAGTCAGCAACATATTTAGATGGTTTGTCATGGCAGAAGTAATTTTGTTGGTCACCTTGAACATCAGGTTTTTTTAAAAAACAGGAGTGCAGTTGATTCAATGCTTATTTAATAAATGAAAATTTAAAAGTATTCACTGTAATAAATATCAACTGCACAGATTTATCAGTAAGAAATACATTAAAAAAAACCAGAACCAAAACCTTGGAAAAAGTATGAGTCCTTATCTACCAGCTTGCACACTGACTTCCCTAAAGAATACTTGTTGGCAGAGTATCATCACAGGAAATAAATCAAATATATACAAAAATTCCATACATTGAATAAATTAACTAAACTGAACAGTAGTTTTAAAAAATAGCTGGAATTTATGACTGATTTTTCAAATGCTAGGTTAGACATGATGTCTCTACAGGCAGAAATTCAATAAACTCTGTCAGCTGAGCTCACCTATGAGCTGAGAAGTCCAAATTTAACAAGTGGAGGAAGATATGTACAAGCTCCCCTCAGAGAAAAATAGATATGATTTCACACCATGTTGAACAGATCTTAGGATGCCCAGAGCTGTGTATTTCAAGTCCTTTAAATGCACCTGACAAAACACAATAAACCACAACTGCCTTTTTTTTTTTTTTATAGCAGTCTGCCAGTGACAGGCTTTTGTTTACTTTTTTCTCTTAGGAAAGTTCACTTTCAAACTGAGACACATGAAACTTCAATGGGGAAGGATGATACATGATCAGTGAGTGGCCATGAAGCACACAGCAGTGTTTTCACACAAGAGGAAGGTGTTACCTGGAACGTGAAGGCCCCGTGGGGAGGAATTGCTGTGAACAGTGATGGTCTACTACACTTAAAAATACCCAGGTCATTCACAGAGCCACGGGGAGCAGACTTCTGTGTTCTGTAGTAGCATGATCTCCTCTAACTGATGGACTGATACACCTGTGAGTGGCATTCCACAGCTGCAAGATCAGGAAATGGTGGCATTGCATCTCCTGCAGCCTTTCGGTTTAGGTGCAAGAGACAGTGAGGAAACTTTACCATCCTTTGTCACAGCCCCAAGGGAAGAGTGGCCTTTGCAGCCTCATGTGACATGAGATGCAGAGTTCCCCTTCCACAGAGGGTCAGATCACATCCATGTTTGCTGGAGCAGTTTGGTTCTGTCTGCTGCTCCTGCCTTCGGGCAAACCTCTGCCTGCAGTACACAAACCAGCAGAAGGCAACAGCAGATTCTTTGTCACAGTCATTTCCATAAGAAAACAAAATGAGGAAAAAAGAGAGCAGCCCCAGGAGGGAGGCCCAGGCTGGCATTTATACTCAGATAAGGTTCCAGACAGCTGAGGAGGAAGCTTGAAGCACAAATAAAAAGAGGAAACCAGAGAACTCAGGATGTAGTTTCCACACATCTTGTGCAGAGGGTAAGAATAGCAAAAAACCCAGAGTGCCAATTTTCTAGTCCCTGGACAAAACTGAGCATCCTGAGCAAAGCTGGAGGAACAAAATGCATCTTAAATATCCATATTCTTCCTAGCCATAGTAAGAACTTATTTACAGTCATTTTGGTCTAAGTTTACACAAGTTGTGTGTGTGTTGCTTTGTGGCTAAAATTATGCAACTTCCTAGATCTCTAGAATTTGCTATTTTGCAGATGAGCGAGCTATGCTGATTTTGGGACTAAGGAAAAGGAGCAAGAGTGACTGAAGACTAGCATCATTTCCAGAAAACAGGGAATGGGATTGAAATAATAATGCTGGAATCCAGGGCCAGAACCTCTCAACTTTGGGATGGGTGAAAGAAACATCCATAGGAAAAGAGAGTCAGGGAGCCTGAAAACAAACCTATAGGCATTAGATGCACGGGTACGTTGTTCCTACAGAAAGAATTGGCATGAAAGAATCTGAAATATTTTAAATGAAAACAGGCCATCCCATCACCAAACTCAACAATATTGAAGTCAGTGTTTGCTTAGGAGTCTGAGGGTATGTGTTTAGATTGCAATTTATCACTCTGTTTGTTTAAGTGACAGGGGGGAGTGGCAGCTTCAAGAAATGCAAACATAGAGTGAGGGATAGGCTGAACAGTCCTTGGGCTTTCCCAGGCATTGAGTCCCTGTGTGCTGGCTAGTGTCACCACTGGCAGCCATCAGCCCTGGCAAAAGGGACAACAAAGGTACACGGGCGTCCCTCCCCAGCATCTCTGAAACACCATAAAAGATGAAGCTCTCCAGAAAAACAGTGAACATATGAAGTTGCTGGGACCAGAAGGAGCAGAACGCTCTGCAAAGGGACAGTGATCTGAGAGATTAGGACAACTTCCTTCTGGAAAGAAAGGCAGAGAAGAGAGGCCAGGCATTAAAAAAGGACACATAACCAAAACCATGCCTGGTGCCAAATTTTTTTTTTTAACAGCTTCCAGCTCCTTGGCCCACTCATCCCACATTGCAATCACCTCAGACTTGACAGTTTTCACAACACAGTAGGCCAAGTCCTCCCCACATCTCCGGGTTCCTCTGAATAGCTGAAGTTCAAATGCTTAACTTAGATTCCCCAAATACTTTCTTTGTGTAAAGCAACCCTCTTGGTTGACTCTCGAGGAAACAGACAAGCAAGCAGTGAGCTATATACTATCTGTGTGCACTTAACATTACCTTTTAAGAATGCAATTCTTGGAAAACAAAAATAAACTGCTTTTGGTATTTAGGTAAAAAGATGAGATGACGTTCAGCTTCATCTTGCTGCAAACAATATTGCTCTTTAGCCTTAAACTTATGAAATGCACTATCTATTAAAAGCATTCAAGTTCCTTTCCATCATGCTACTTCCTTGTCTTGGTTTAAATATTTGCAATTGTCCTTTCAGAAAAGTTCCCTATGCTGTATTTGCACCACTATTTATGGACATTGTCACCCAAAACCTGTGTACCACCTTTATCACCTTGAGACTGGCTCTGCTGCTTAGAGCATGGTCCTGAAAACACTAAGGTTGTGGGTTTGATCCCTGGATGGACATTTGCCTGTCTCTGTTTATTGTTTTTGGGATATGGAGATAATAGTGCTCAGATGACATCTGCAGAGCAACTGTTCAACTGTGTTTGTATGATTTCTACAAAACTGATAACACAAAATTAATGATGCTCATTGAAACTGGAAAAAAGTTCCTGTGCCTTTGTAGAGGTGAATGAATTTTCTAGTTATTCTGCTTGGTTTGTTTTTCTTTTGAAGAAAAATTGTATTTTTACACAATAAATGAAATAAGTTAAACATTCACAAAACTTCATCGAAACATGCAGACAGCTCCCATGCTCAGCCTTGGTATGAATGATGGGCACTGACACATGATTTGAAAGGAGCAGTACCAAAGTCCCACTCTCTAACACCTTAAACTGCCCACCTAGTTTACATATTCATTAGCAAATTATCTATTAGGTGAAACTCTTTAACATCCTTGCAGTGCCTTATTCTGTAGGTTCAATATACTTTCAATACAAGTCTAATAATATCATTAAAGATTATATTACTAATTTCATTTAACCTTACAAAGACACGTTAACATACTAAAAGAAAAAGCAATTAGCCTTTTTATGCTCTACAAATTAGTGTTAAAAAAAAGTATGTCCTGAAAAGGAACATGTTATTGCTCATTAACTGCTTAACAAAACACCACTTGCTCTTTCTGCTCATGTTATTTCATGCACTTGGTACTTTACCCACGTCACTCTAAATATGATAAACCAAATTTACAGAGTCTTCATTTTGCTGGGTAATTTTAACAAAACTATCCCAGTCGTAAGCAACACCCTGCCCCACAAGTCTGCTGCTCAGATTTTTGGTCATTGTGTTTATCCAGGACATGGGTACTCCCCTGCTGGCAACAAAGCTCTTGTTTTTCCTTCCAAGCAACAGCAAACAGAGCTAGCCATAGCTACTGTCATTGGTTTTTAGCAAATGCACAAGTGCTAGTGGTATTTTCAAGTCTTTTAATCTTCTGTTCTTACAGTTTGCATCTCTTTGTATCTTCCTAGTATTTTATCTGGCAGGAACAGCAGAAAATCCTTAATAACGGCTCACTGAAGCAAACATTTCCAACATTCCAATGCTCCCAGGGTAGGAAGCCCATGGGAGCAACTAATAACAGCTTTATTCTGTTGTTTAATATTATGGGGTTACCAATATCTAGAAGAGAAAGGGGCTCTATAAAAAGAAATACTTGAAGTTTATGAAAAGGTACTCCAGTAGAAGAAAGAAAAAAGGGAAGAAAACCACAGAAAATCCAATAGGGAGTGTCAGAACAATAAGTGATAACTATATCATGAATTGATAAGGGAAGATAGTGAGTGCCAGTTGCCCCATCTAACACACAGTGTACCTCCCAAACTTGGCAAATTAGAGACAGAAAATAAGAAAATGTGAATTAGCAGCACAGATATGGGCCTTGAATAACTGCTGCCTTAAGACTGAAGAAAGGAGACTATTTTATTACCAGCTCATCTCAGTGGTTTTTTGACCAATCTGAATTTATCATGCAGCACCTTGGTAGTTAAGGCAAAAATAAACATACAAATCATCTCAAAGCAGATATTTCCAAAAAATGAACTGCACATATTTAGACCAGATTGACACTCAGTATTTCTTCAAAAGAATAAAAGTAGACATAACGTGGAAAACATACGTAAAATGAAAAAGAATAACTTTAAAATAAATGCTTTTTAAATGTCGGATTTCAGCTTGACTACCCACTCACCCTCTGTTAAGTGATTTGGTCTTTATTAAGTGAGCATCCACAGAGGAAACCAGCAGCAGCATGGTGATGCATTGTCCATCAGATGTCACTCAATTAACAGCAGAAGAGAATCTGACTGTGTCCATCCAGAAGGACCATCTGAAGACAGTGGCAAAAAGGGAGAGATCTTAAAACCCCCAATCATCTCTGATTTGCATTTGTTTGTTAACACAGCCATAAATAAACCCATGATAAATCACCCACCTGCTTTCTTGTGTTCTAGAAGCATAAAATGCTCTCCCTTCTAAGAAAGCCTCAGATGTAAACTTTGCTTAGGAAGATAAGGAAATTGGTTATTTACCATCCTTTATCAAAATCTTCACAACTGAAAAAACCTGCTGCCCTCTTTACATCCCACTTCACTTCACCGTGTGCCCGTGCTGAGCTTTTGCAAGTCCATGAGCATCATGGAGAACTATCTATAGAGATGAGAGCTCTTGGATATTTTCACACTTGCTTTTGGATTCTCACTGCCAGATTTTTCTCCCTGTGGGTTTATGTACATTTAACATGACTTCATTTTATATGCATTTCAGTGTGGTCATCTTTATTTAGCCTCTGAAAGGTTTCCTGCTCTTTAATTCTGTGCTTCAAGAGTCTGAGAAAGGAGACTTCAAAGAAGTCCCAAATTTTAGGAAATTATATATCTCAAGTTCAGTGGTGATTGATTATTTATTACTTCCACAGGTTTTAGTACTTTTGCTTTAAAAAAAGTCTTCTTCATCCCATTTCAATTCTCTTTGAATTAACTGAAAAGAATAAGAAACCATATCTTTAAAGCAAGCAATTATTTATTTTTTAGTCTTTGCATTGATTTAAAAAATTTGGGAAAAAGGTCAGTTCTAGTGTGTCAAGCTTCATGCTCAATTCTAAATTGAGAGATTTAATTTATGAAATGTACTCTTTGTGTATGAATTTATAAAGGAGGATTGGTTTGAGATCCATAAATTCATACATATTGACTGCATGATATAAATGGCTTTTCAATCCTTCTATTTCCCTTAGTGGTTTTCCCTTTTTCCACCACTGAGTACAAGTTATTAACTACAACACTGTGTCGTACTCACAGATCTGCCTCCTTACTAAATATACGCAGATTGTTTCAAAGCACATTTTCTCCTTGAGCTGTTCTGTGTACCAAAATGTGTGCCTTCATCATTCAGCATGCAGGAAGCATCCTTCATCCACTTTTTCCATGAACACATCTCCAACTTGGCATCCAGTTTAAACTGTCATTTGTATTGTCAGTATTTTCCCCATATAAACTCGGCAGTGTCTTCACCTACTTAAATGTGCAAGTATATTCTTGTCCAACAATCTTGATTCTAGAAATAGCCTTTCTACATCTCTCAGCTACATCAGATGGCTGAGCCTTTTCAAGTTGAAAACACTTTTTCTTAAGTTAAATATCCTTGTTCTCCTATTTAGTCATTAAATCATTAACTCTTCAAACCTCTGACTAGTCTAACAGTGCCAATAAAATGAATTTTATTAACTCAACTCTCCATTTAGTAAGCTATTTCCTACAGTAGGAAATTTCAATATGTTTGAGCATTATTTTAGTATGTGTGAGAGTTATGTCAGTATTTCTTCCAGGCATTCTTTGGCAAAAAGAAAATTACAAAGGGAACCAAATGATATGAATAGGTATTCAGAGGAATACCTATGATACCTTTTTCTATAAAGGAAAGGTTTAGGTCTGAAAAAATATTCCCAACTGAAAAGATTCAGGAAAGACTAGACAAATATGCTCGACTGTCTTTTTAAGGAATTCCTGCACAGAAGTTTCTTTTCCAAGGAAACTGTCACATTTCCAAAGATTTTGCACAACACACTTTCTGGCACAGTGGTTTGCCTTTTTTTTTTTTTTTCCCATCACAAGTGAGATACCTTAACTATCTCAGTTACAAATGAGCAGGCTCTGAAATCATTCTCATCTGCAGACAAAACCCTACTTGTCAGATGCTACCCTTTCCCAGTTGTGCTCACCACACTTGGAATAAGGATTTATCCACCCACTGAGATTCTCCTGGTGATATTTCCAGCCAAGATTTCATTGTATGGCAGCACATGCATTAAAGAAGCAAAAAGTTATATACAACCTTTAGGTGTATTTAGGTGGGGAGGGATGGTGGAGCTGCAGCAGGACCAGCCTGCCTTGGGAAAGGGTTCTGTGCCAGAGCTCTGGACTCAGCCCTTGGAGCTCCAGCCCTGCTGTGCCCAGCAAGGCCCCAGGAGGAATGGATAATCAAAGGCTGCCATTTGTGAGCAGGTATTCATTTAAATACTCTGCAGGATGGCTGTCAGGCTTTTAGGAGACTGGTTCTGTTGTGTGAATCACAGGCTTTCAGCAGGTGCTCATGTCACCAATCCATTACTTACTTAGATATTAAAATACTGCATGCAGAAAAAGAAAAAAAAGTTTTTAGCCCTCTGAAATTATCTGAGCTAACAGGCACATATGGTCAATTATCTTTTTTCATTGTTAGTCTACTTCTTAAAAGATACTGGAGCAAGAAAATAGTACCAAAAAAGTGAACCCAGTGAATAGTTCTAGTTTCAAATGGGTTAGAAAATGTCGTATTTCAAACATCCTCTACAGATTTCAAATTTCTTAGGGGTGTACATGGAGTTTCTTTCTCTAAATTGGTTGCTGGTCTTTGAAGACCTGTGAGTCATTACGCAAAATTTTTGTACCCATGCAAAAAGCCACAGAAAGAACAACTGTCTGTAGAAACTACTGATTTCACTTCTACTGTTCCCTCTCCTATTGAGCAGACTTCCTCTAACTCAGCTGCATCTACTAGAACATTACATCACAGAAAATCTAACAGGCTAAAAATATATTTTGTAGGTATAATCTTAATTACGTTCAGGTTAAAAAGATTTAGTAACCTTGGAGATGGAAAACAGTGTGAGAAATTATTATTTTTAGCATCAAGGAACTTCTCCAAGCAACACAGTGTAAAAATATACCAGGTCAGTACACTTTGGAGATTTCAGATGTTTTATCCTCTTATGGTCTAAACTACAATGCATTTAAACTGTATTACTCTGGAACAAGTTTCTCCCCACAAATTTTTACTCCATATGACCAAAGCAATTACACAGACACGTGAAGATGTACAGGAATTTTAAGCACATCATTCTTACAAACTGAGCTTGGCTCAATAAAAACAGAGTTTTTCACTTCTTTCAGGACAACATTTACTGCTTTAAACAATTTGCAATATAGAGAGCAGAAGTTTCAAGTGGTGACCTAAACTTGAAGACAACTGAAGTAATTTCGCTGGGTGCTGTGGGTTTTTTCTGTGAACTTAGAAGTGCTCGGGCTGCAGCCATGGGCAGAAGTGCTGTGCAGGAGTGCTATGGCAACAACAATCACATTATTTGGTCCTGTTAAAAATGTTTGTGTAGTGACAGTCCCACCCATGCTCCTCTCTCCATTTCTTCTCTTAGGAACATGCCAAACTGCCTGAGCAAGCACAGCAGCATGCCAACCCTCTCCATATCCTCACTGGGTAACAAGTGTGAGTGAATGTGCCTGTAGGAGGAAATAATTGAAAGTACTGTGTGAGTAACTATCTGTTAATAACAGCTTGCTTTTATTAATAGCATCCTCATTTCTGCTAAATAAAGGAGAATTTCTTCTAATATTGAAAGAGATTCTCCCTGACTTGACACCCTACCAGGGAAATGCACTGCACAGTGATATTCGCCTGATTTTGTTAGCTATGTGAAGAATGCGCACAAAAATTTCCTAGCTCAGAAAAAATGAAAATTTGAGTTTCAACACAGTGGCAAAGCCTATATGAAAGTGTAAATGCTGGAGGTTCCTTAATAAGATTTACCAGAAGGACATATGTGGGTAACAGTCATTACACCCAACATTTCCCAAAGTGCTCAGATTCCTCACAGGCTTCTTTCCCTGATGTAACTCTACTTTTTACAAGCTGAACAGGTGGTGAGATTTCCCAGTCATAAAGGGCAGGTCACCCTCTCCTCTACCAGAAATCAGTTTAAGCAGGCTGAGAAAAATCGAACAGCCCTGGAAATCACAGAGGTCAACTCTTCCCTGGAGCCACTGAACACTGCTGCAGTAACTGGCACATGCTTTCCCATCATAGGAAAACAGAATTTAAGACAGCTTGGTTTAAATGCAGGCAAAATCAAATACTTAACATGGGAACAATAGGGTTCTTTGTGGTAGGGAAAAATGTTTTTTTTTTTTTTTCTCTGAGTGCTGGCAGATTAGCTCTGGTCTATTCTGCTTCTCTTTTGCTTGGTGTGCTTTTCATTATTACTATTTTTTTATATTTTGCTTCAAAGAACAATCTGGAATTCAGGGAAAAGCATTACGTACTGCTGTGACACAGGCCTGCCCAGCAGTATGAAATAGGAAAATGCATTTTCCCAGAGTACCCTTTCGCTTAAAATTCAAGCTCCTGGAATTTCAGGAGGGAGTGGGGGCCTGGGTGGGCTACATGAGCATGTACAAACACAAACCCTGCCAACCTTAGGCTGTTAGTATTTTTTGCATAGTTCCCATTCCCATCTTTCAGCTCCTGCCTCAGCAAGATTTTTTCTTCGATTTTGTAATGTTTCACTTTGCACCCTTCCCCCATCTCTTTTAAGTGTTCTCTTCTCTCATTTCTCCTTTTCTCCTAAAAATAATTCCTCCTTTCATATTTTTACCTCAGGATTTTTCATCTGAGGTTTCAATCTGTTTCTTTTCTGTGGAGAGGATTTGGTGTCTTCCATTTCTTACTGTTAGTGTGTTTTTATGCCTAAGAAATTCTGAATGAAATGCTGCTAAACTAAGTTTAAAGCACAAAGACTTGTTTTACATTAGAAAAAACTGTAATAACATTCATGTAAATTATTTCCAGATGTAGTCCATAAGAGTAAGTTAAATTTGACAGCATATACTGTGTACTAGGATTGCATAATTTATGTAGTAGCTTGTCATCACTGCTCTGAATGACTGCCAATAACAGAGACCTAGCAAATGTCCTGCAGATATTTATACAATTATTTTTGGAACATAACAATGGTAACAGAAATGGACATCTATGACAAGCTGAAGATCTACTGCACAATGCATCCACTTATGAAAATGTTCTTTCCCTGCATTTATAGTAAAATTTACAATAAAAAATAATACCTACTTTGACTTGTCACTTGCAGAAAGATGACTTAAAATCTTTAGTTTTTGGGAGCATTTGAAAAACTGCACTCATTTAAGCTACAGAATATTGTTCATATCCTCACTAGTAATGAATTCTTTATTTGAAGACAAATTCAGCTGTTGATTTTTTCCTCTAGCCAGCTTGCACTCTGGAGTACAGGAACAGCAAAATGCAGGAATGCAGTACTTACATTAAAATTATTTATTGAAACATACATCTGTATAAGTCTCCTAATAAATGATAACTCCACCAGGATTTTTCCAGGCAGTTTTCATCTTTCTAGTGGAAGTCGGATATTTATGGTTCACCCCTTAATCTTGATTTAATAAAGGCAATTTAACCTTACCATTAATTTATAGGGAGGAAGGACAAGTGCCCTGACTAGTAATTTTCACCTCTCCAGGCTCACCCAGTTCTGCTCTCTATTCCTTTGCCTTCTTGATTTCATTTCATTACCCCTTTCCAGGTAATCTTCTGTACCTTCTGCATCCTCATGAATCCATCAGCCAAGCTACTCTGGAATAAACCATCTTCCTTAAGTCTTTCCCTCAAATACCCTTTTAATAAGGACAAATATAGGTCTTCCTTACACTCTAAGAAACTGTTACATGAGTACAAAAAAAAAGGGCAAGGATAAGGTAAGGAGAAAAATTACTGCAACACCAAATCCTGATGCCAACTAGGCAAATCCATCCCTCAGGCACAGCTTCCCAAGTCCTGATCTTCATGTCTTCAACTGCAATTCAAAAAAACTGACTTCAAGAGAAAATTAGGACTTCAGCCAAAATTTAGCACAAGAATAAAGTAGTGCTGGTCATTCAGGCTGGAGTTGGAAACTCAAAACAAATGGCAGCCCAGCTGCCCTTGTGAGTGCCACCATATTGGGTCACTGATGCATCAACTGTGCTGCCCCTTGGCCACTGGGGAGAATGGGCAGCTGTGCCCACATCACTGCTGAAACGAGCTTTTAGAAGCTGTGAGATTCACTAAGAGATCACTTGTGTAAAATAAAATAAAAACAAAATGAAAAATCCCTGCTGTAATCAAGATTCTTAGCTGAAGCAAAAAGAACCCCAGCAAAAAAAAAAAAAAAAAAAAATCCCTCAACACACTGGGATTAAGCTGTTTCTTTGATTGCCTCTTTCTAATTCAGGGTGCATATAGGCCTTTTTTATTTTCTCTGTAGAAAAGATAAATAAATACAAGAAAAGGCCTGGCCCATTTGGTGCAGTGGAATACTGTGATACATGAGCAGAGAGGCATTTTTTGCAATTACTTGGAAAGAAACCAGTGTCCATTAGAATTAAAATGACTTGTAGGAGAAACTGAGAGACTGGGCCTTGCAGGGACTGAGCAAGGATGAAGAGCTGTGCCTTGTGAAGGCAGACCTAAAATAGAGACCAGACAGAGCTAAAGAATAAAGCAGGGATTTATTAAGAGGCCTCAAATAGCTCTACCTTGGGCAGCACAACCCAAAATGGCCACAACATGGATGACAGGTCCCAGAGTCTCACACTTTTATAAGTTTTGGCTCATTAGCATATTGGAGGTGATTGTCCAATTACAGTTTAGCCGATGAAGTCCCATCCTGCTTGTTTCCTCTCTTCAGTTCACCATTGTTTATGCTCTTGGGCCTGAGATCGGGATCTTGGCTGTTCTTGGGTCCCCAGCTAGAGAAGGAATTCTTTTGTCTACCTGTTCTGTGGGGAGAGCTTACTATCCCCTAATATGAGCCCTGGACTTACACACTAAAGCAGAATAGAATCTGGAAAATATAAAAGCTAAAACCTGAGGCATCCCCATGGTGCCATGGTGTGAGGTGTGCTGGCCAGGGCCCTGCGTCCCTCACCCCACACAGGCTTCACTCTTGGTCAGGAAGGTCTGGGGCTAACAGGCAGTGCCCACTCACTGCTTTACTGCACTGTGCTCTATCCCAGGCTTGGCAGAGCTTAACCATCCCTGGAGCAGCTTGCCCCATGTCCTTGGGCATCTCCACACTGCAAAGCCCTCCTGGGCTGAGGGCGGCCCTGCAGGCTGCACACTGCTGGCCAAGCAAGCAGGGCAAAGCATCAGGAATGCTTGGAGAGATCCATTCAGACATTGTCTGTCTTAGTTTGTGCCATTGCCTGCTTCCAAAGCAACTGCCCCATGTAAATATTCCCCAGGAGTTTTGATGAGCTCTCTCTGTAAGTCCCATGGCTGAGCAGCAGACTTTCCTCCATGCTGGTCACCACAGCAACATCAGGGAGGACATGAGTCTCTTGCCTGAATTGCATTTTCTGAGTTAAAGCTGGTGCTGTAGGAGCTCTGGAAACACTCTGGGTCTGCTGCTGCCTCAGTCTAGCTCACTCCAATAACCTGCTCTGAAGCACATCACTTGATGTAGGCTAAACTGAGCCATATTTGTCTTAAAAAAATGATTTCACCACTACATTAGTTTAAACAATGTGAGGTTTATAAAAACACTTGAATTTTCACTTACATTAAATCACTGAAGATAGTGACCTGTACAAGGCCCTGAATATTCATTGTCATATTTTCCCTACTCATGTTAATGATACTAATTTCTCTATTCCCAATAGTAATAATTGTCTCAAATTATTTTCAAAATAAACCAGTGCAAATGCACTATTTCATTCCATATGAAGTCTCACAAGAATATATTAGGAAAAAACCTAATTTTATTACATCACAGAGATTTTATCATGGAAATAAATTACTCTGAAATAAAGCCAATTTTGTGGTGGAGTTTCTGTAATGAGCAGTTTCATTTCACATGACACTAAAATCTAAATAATAGAATTAGTTTTCCACATAGCTTAGGCAATATTTTCATTATTACAGGTAGAAAGAATGAAAAAAAATTAAATAATCTAAGTTATAGTTGTAGCAACAAGTTAACTGCTCATACAGCATAACTAAGCCAGTGTTATAGTGTTTACAAATACAGAAATCTCACTCTGAACTACCTGAACAATCAGACAAGCAGGATTATTTATGCAATACAAAGATCTGATTAGATAAGAGGTATCTAAAGACAAGGAAATAGTTGTAGTTACATAAAGCTGCTGCCTGAAACAAGCCATTACATATGTCACACTGTCACCTCAGCATCCAATACTGTGGGAAAAGAATCCAGTTTTACCTTGTTCTGCATATTTCCAACATCATCCCACAGGTATTAAACAACTTTGCTCCAGTAATTTGTCACCTGTGCCACTCCTGCAGGTGAATAAATTCCATTCATGAATTCCACACCATTTTAACCGGAGGGGGGTGGTTTGTGGGAGCCCTCATAGCCCTGGGCAGGGTCTGTGTGCCAGCACTCCAACCTCCAGCTGCTCCCCAAGGGCTACCCAGCCAGGAAAATCTTCCTTCCACCAGCTCCACAGCACTTCTTTACACAAGAAGTGTAAAGAAGTGTAAAAAGATCACATCTGATCTTTTTCTGGGGTTGGAATTACCATCCCTGATAATGAAAATACGCACAGAACCTGTCTTGGCTAATCTTTCATTTATTATTATTATTATTATTATTATTATTATTATTATTATTATTATTATTATTATATAAAATGGTGATTATATATAATAGATATAAATTGTGATTTTATATATATTTATATTTATATTTATATTTATATTTATATTTATATTTATATTTATATTTATATTTATATTTATATTTATATTTATATTTATGGTGATTTGCAGGTGCTGCTGCATGCAGCTCACCTGAGCAGGCTTTCTCCCATGGGAGTGTCAGCACAGAGAGCCCCGGGCCCGGGCTGGGGCGGGCAGGACGATGATGCTCGTTCGCCCCCAAAGCCAGGAGGCGGCTGCAGCAGCAGAGGGGATGCGGAGCGCGACCATGGTACCACACTGCCACCCTCTGCAGGAACCGAGTACCGCCCTTCTTCCAAAGGAGAAGGACCAAAGGAATTTTAATTTGCTTTCAGCGAGCAATAACCAGCCAATAAGAAAACAGGCAGAATAGGGTAAACTACAGTGACAGCTTGGGCCAACCCCCCCTATTTCATGCTGTTGTTGTACTCGAAAACTAAAATATATTAATATACTCTTGGTGGTGTTTTTCTTAAAGCTTGCTATTTTATGTGAGGGCAGTAGTTGAACTAGTTTAAATCATTTTTATTTACACAAAGTAGACAGTGTTCCATATTCAACTCCTCAAAATTTCAATTTTCTAGGCTCACAGCTACCCAATTTTTTAAAGTTGATATATATTTTAATAACTAAACTATAGAACATCTATTGCAAAGCTGTTTTCCTGAAATTCAAAAAGTTACTCTTCTCTTAAATTCTAGCTCTACAAAAAGTGATAGCTTTCTCTTTGTTTGCTTTTTTACTAAAATTCCTGGAAAGCTTTTTACTTCAGAGATAAACCTAATGCTTCTTCAAAAACATCAGCACTTTTGCTATTAAAGTTGGCAGACTTAATTCTAGGCATTGTGCAATCATACTGCCATTACAGAGCTGACAAAACCTTAACTGCTATTTCACTGTTGAAATTGAAATTACTATTTCTGCAGCTTAAAATTTGTTTTCAATCTACTTGCTTAAGGAAATAAAGTTATCTATTTGCTGATATCTATTAGCTCCCACCTATTTTTTTTAGGCATTGGAACTGGCCAAGGACCACTCCTTAATTTGCCTCAGGTTTGATAATTCTTCTCAAATATATTGAATTAACCAAATTTTCATGCAAACAGCAGTAGAAAGAGAGCATATGTTTTAGTACAGATGAGATGAGCTCCCTTTGCTCCAGAAGAAAGGCACAATCCCAAACGTTCTCTGGCCCTGAAATAGTTGGTAATTGATGATACTTCAGGCATACGAAAAAGCATCAGCCCAGACAATTTTTAGACACCAGTGATTACAGCCATGGGCCAAATAAAGGAACTATGTTCTCACAATACTGTTCCTCATAAGCAAAATATTGGACACAATTCTTATGTTCCAGCTGTTTGCTGTCAGCCCAGAGGCAAAGGTAGAAGATTTTGCCCAACTACATTGGATTTCCAGGCTTTTCCTTCAGGAATGCAGGGTCAGAGCATTCCTCTAGCCTGATAATGAAGTTGTAAAATTGCTATGTACAACTTCACTAGTCTGATCATAAAGTAACACAAATCAGACCAGGAGATCAATAATTGCATAACTTCAAGTATTAAAGGACAATTTCTAACCTAAACATCAAGAATTCAGTCTAATACATTGAAAGAACAGAAGGGAAGAATGCAGGGCAGCATCAGTGCTATAAGAACAGGAGCAAAAACAAAACAAGGAAAACTAGCATTTGGACTACTCTAAAATACACACATAGACTTTAAAAACCAGTAGGTTTATGAGTCTCTGAGCCTCAGAACTTCACATCCCAAGGACCATTTGAAAAAAGCTCTTTGCTGAGTTCATTAAAAGAGACATTGAAGATAATACATTCCTATTTCATCAATTTCTGTGTGATTTTGAATCAATGTGGCATTCAAGATCACTGCTGATGTTGAATTGCATTAACTTTTGCTAGGAGATTTCCATGTCATATATATCTATAACTTTATATATTTATCTATAACTTCTTCAACTGCCTTTGGCATTCTCTTTCTCAGATTTGTTTTTTTTTCTTCAAGTTTAATAGATCAGAAAGATTACATTACATCTTTTGAATTCAAACAACTCCCCATGCACTCCTGAAGAAAATGAAAAATGATTTGAGCATTACCACACACTTCTCACATGGTCTTTTTGCAATTTAAAACTTTTTAGCCTCCAGGACAATGTAGATAACAGTTTTTCTGTAAATTAAGGTCTGGTCTTGCACAGATTAGAATTTTACTTCTGACTTCAATAGAAACATGAAAAAATATTTTTTATGACCCACATTACAGATATGTTAATATGTGATAACTTTCTTGGCTTCTTTGGAGTATTGAGGACATGGCTATTTAGGCCTAAGCCTGGAAACCTAGTTGAATATTCTGTATTTATTTCATTCTCTTGACAATTAGTTCTGTAATCTGCAATTCCAAAGTCCAAATCACAGGCATTGAGACTCCTGACCTGCACCTATTACACAATTAGTCTGCTGAGGAGGGCCAGAACAACAGGACACCCATTTCTTTATTGGAATCTGAGATTTTTGCCGCTGCTGCTTTTCCCCAGCCCTGCCTGGACTACATTCCTGCTTACTGCAAACTACAGGAGGCTTTTAATGCTGAGTGGATTGCTTGTGTCCTCCAAAGAACAGCTGAGGCAGTCACTAAAAAATGCACACCACTAATTTCACCCAGATACTTCCAATTTCCCCCTTGTAATACTTTCAGAAAAATCCACTTAGCTTGCACTGAGTGGAAAAAATCTTCTTTTTTCCTATTAATTTTTCCTCCAAATACGACAGCCTTACAAAGAGGTATTTCCAATCAAAAATTAACGTTGTCATCACATACTTAGAATGAGTTGTAGAGATTTTAACTTCACCAGCTTATGGTGTAAATACTAATATTTCTAGATAATGATGTTCATACACAGTATATTTATAGGGCAGAAGTGGATATTGCATTTTAATTGGTTAAATTTAAGACATCATAATTTAAGTGGAATGTAAGAGGCTGTTATCCCTTGCTATTATTCTCCTTGTATAATTTTACAGTAAGTGAAAGTCTGACAAGTGCCTATTAGAAATACTTTCTCTATGCTTGCACCTAAATTGAAAATGTAAAATTAATACCAGTCAATTTTTAATTTTTTTTTAAATTTATAAGTAGCTGGTAAGCTTTAACAAATACCATTGCTACTACTGAAGCCCACATTTAGTAAAAATAGGAGTCAGATTGTGGGGTAGTGCACAGCTAGCTACAGAAACAGATTTTTTCTTAATTTCTTCAGTAAGTTTTGAAAGCAGTTAAGAGTACCTTACTAGCAGAAACCCTCCTGTGTAAGAATGCAGTGTTTAAAATTCAAGGAAGAAGCAAAATAAATTATTTCCTTTTACAAACAAAATAGATTTATTTGCTTTACAACATCTCTAAACTTTGGCTCTCTAGTGTCATGTAATATATTGATATAGAGAATAGCAGAACAAACTAAGCCATAAACAGATGTAGCCGTGTGGTACACATTCCCAGCACAACATGACTCCATTTGGGCTGGAAAAATCATCTTTTCTATCAAAGCAGAGTTTTTGTATTCTATCATCAATTAATTTAGTCTTGGTCAGATTGCACAGCAGGTAGGGCTTAGGAAACAAAACTGTGATATACAGAGCAATTAATGTATCACAGAGTTCATGATGAAAAGATAATAATTACATGCATGAACTCTGATGGTGTCTTCAGGCAAATTGAACGTGGACAGGAGAAAGTGGCATTTTTCCAAGAACCACTTCTTTGATGAGGAAATATGGGAAAGGTGCAATCACAACACAAGCTTCTCTTTGAGGAAAACAAGCCAGTCTTCTCCCATCATTTCAGGTTTATCTTTAGGACTACACAACAGCAACTCAAATTTGTTTGGCTGGGCAGTTAGAGGGAGCTTGGTGCCTCGCAGCTTTTTTGGGTCCTGCTTAAAATGGGGTTTGCCCACTACACGCAATGTTTTTTTCTTACTCTATGTAATACCCACATGTGATACTCTCACAACTCATCATTAATGTCTGTACAGCTCCTGTGGCAAGGGCATTGTCCAAACTGCTTCTTGGTGTCTCAGTAGCTCACTTCTGGAAGGCTTTTTTATTCATAGCCGAACATGGTGAAAAGCAAATGCTCCAGGTGAGTAAAAAACCCAAATCCAAATCCTATCAAACCAAGGATTTTTTAAATACTGGGAGACATCCCAACCATAGGCTTTCACATTTCCACAGTCCTACTGAAAATAAACTGGAAAATTGTATATGGTGCAGGACTAGCACAAGCCTGCCTGCTCTTGACAGTTAATCCACCTGGCCTTTTAGACATTGACAGCATCATGCAAAGAAAATCAATTACCCCAGGTAATCAAATCCACTGTCTTCCCCCCAGCTCTCTCATCCATTTAATCTAATTCTCGAGTATTGACATTATTGCAGGCATAATGGGAACAAAAGTGCTTCATTAAAGGCAGCACCTGGACATGTTCAATAGTGTAGCAAGAGCTAACAAAGCTCTGACAAATGCAGCGGGGCTGTTAAACATAAACTGACAAGTGGTACAACCAAAAATATGTGCTTCTCAAAACAACCTCCGAAGGAATGGAGGTTCCAGGTGGAGGTGCCTTGCTCCCAGGGAGGTTTCATCCTGGAGCGCTTTGCCACCCCATGGCAGGAGTGCAGGTGAGCAGTGCCTGAGCACAGCCTGAGCTGGAGATGCGCAGGTGGAAGGAGCGGCAGCGATCCCCCAGGTAACACAGCCACAGTGCTCTGCCTGACAGAGGGTAAGGCACCCCAGGTCCAACAAGAATGTGCTTTGGTCTTGGTGTGAGTAATCCTACCAGATGCCAGATGAACATTAAAATAACTCATTAAGCTTCAGTTACTTCAGTGGAAAAAGCAGCAAGCAGTGAAATAACAAAAGAAGTTCACTTGACAAGTAAAGGCTTATCAAGAGGTGAAAAAATTTTAGTCCAGTATGGGTCTAATGTAAAATAAAACCATGAAATGATTAATAATAATTTATGATGTTTTATGTGTGACTCTTGATACATGTAATGTGTGACTGGGTAACAGGATGCAAAAATAAAAGGCAACCTCAAATTTGAGCCATTTTATATGCTTATTATTTTCCACTCAAATAATCGGTAAGAGCTGCAGAGCATTGTAGCCCCCAGGTTACTGAGAATTATTACAATAAATTAAAATTTTTACAATAATTTAACTAGTCATTCAGTATAAGAAAGTAGACTTTCATGGACAAACATTTCTATTAGAAAGTAGACCTTGAATTAGAATGCTAACTGATTCATCCTCTGCTTCATGAAATTTATGGTAATCAGAAAACTTTATTTCCTGATGAATTCTAAGGGTAGAACACATTTTATGGTGTTAGTTTCATTCTTTCCATTCCATCCTCTGGGAACAGACTAATGGAATAGAATTGTTACAGTAATTCCAAATCAATACTCTACTACTAGTGGATTTTAAAAGCCCTAAACATTAGCCTCACCTGTTACCTCATTAAAATGGGGAAAAATTAAATCAATACAATAGACTAGTTGGTGTTTTCTCACTCTTTCTTTGCCTTTTGCTTAGATACATATTGTACTATTTGGTCTATTTTTCAGGTCGTCACTCAATTCTGCATTTATTCCGTACTCATTTGATTAGCATTCCAAGCATTTCCAATTACGTTAATATGTCCAAAATAATATCTAATAAGTGTGAATGTAATCAAGTTAAAAATGGGGACACTTTGATTCATGCTGCACCCCATTTCATGTATCAATTATTACTTAAGTGGTAACGCTAATGTTGGCTTATTTGTAAGGGTTGTGTGTTATTGGACAAGCAATTCAAGCATCAAAAAAAATCTCACATCCAGACTGCTGATCAGAATTTAACATACCTCCAGGAATCCCTGGAATACCAAGAGCTCAATGTGTTTTCTTTTACTCTTGGCATTACAGCTGCTGAAAGCCATTACAGATTACAGTGTTGTTTAATCAGTGCTGCAAATGTTACAACCACCCTCTGAGGTTACAAAATGTAAGGAAAATCCACTAAAAAACCCAACTTACCCAACATGGGCTCCAATACAGATGCAGAGGACTAAGTGCACAGAGGAGTTAAATAATTTCTCACTGTGGGCATCTAGATTTTTGTGTTCAAGGAGTATTCTCTACAAGCTGTTCTCTGAAACAATTTCATTACTCTCTACCAGCCTGAGGGTGGAGTCAGCTGATTTTCCCAGCTGATGAATGGCTCTATTGACAGACTCAAGCTCTGGGTTAATAACTGAGCTGTTCCCTTCTGGGAGTAGCTTAAGGCAGGACGTGGTTTGGAGCCCCAGAGGTCCCACTGCTGCAGGGGGCACACAGGGGACAAGGGCTGACTCCCTGGGTGACAGGGCAGGTTTGTGCACGGGGACAGACTCATGTCCTGAATTAGCACACCCCTTGCTGAGGCTGCAACAGCCCCAGGAGAAAATTAATAAACAGAGAACCATAGGCACTCTGAAAGATGAGGATAAGCTTTACAATAAACCAGCATAAGTTTTAGTTTTATCTTACCAGGTTGTGCTGACAGCCTTAACATTACAGGCCACAGCAATTAATTTGGAGTGTTGTCATTTACTTGCTTGTCTCCAGCAGTCACAGCCCAGGTGTTGTTTGAGGTGATCTGAAATCCCAGTGACCACTGCTGCTCAAGGGCTCTGGTAAGAAGAGGAGAATATGCCCTGTCCCAGACTTCCAAATGCATCACAGCTGCCTTAGAGCCTTGAAATGCAGACAGGTGCTGAAAAAGAAGGTCTTAAAGTGGGAATTTAATGTTCTCCAGCTGGGCACTGTGAACTGAAACAGGCAACATCACATTGATGCTTTGCATTTTCAAAATTTTCATTCTGATTAAATTATGACCTGGGAACTTGAAAAAGGTTTTAAGATGTAAATAGGAAGACTTCCCTAGAAATTTGAGGATTTCTGATATTGTGTATTAGCTAAACTTATGCCTGGAGTTCTACTGGGAATAACAATCAGCACTGTTTCTGTGCCAGTTGCTTACAGAATTTGCTTTAAAGCTGTTTTCTCAGTTATAATGCTACAATAGGCCACATGAGACCATACTTGCTTATTCTCCCACTTTCAGCTGCTCTGTAATAGAAGCAGCCAGGGACTTTTTTTTCCCACTGGGTTTCCAGCTTCTTTCTGCTTGACCGATGAATGGAGATAAACACTACACACTTTATGCAGCTAAACAGACTGTTCAAATGAGATGTGGGGGAACTGTCCCAGAGCAGGCACACTCAGCACATATTCTTGACTTTTAATTGGATCAACACTCAACATGTGCAGGAAAGAATGGCTTTTACATTTCTTTAATTTCTCCCTCCCACAGATGCAATAACAAATAAGAGCTTTAGCAATAACGATAGAAAGGCAAACAACAGTAGAGGAATCTGCTCCATTTTTTGCCATGTAGAGATGTGTTTTCCTCTCTTAGTCTGAGCCTGAGATCTTCCCATGTTCTCTAACCTGTTCCAGTGTAGTCGCAGCAGATAAGTGACATCAAATAGCCTCTTAGGGCAACATGTCTGTACCTGGCTTTAAGCTAAAGTTAAGAAAAAGGACCAAGGGTAAAGGTTTTAAACTGAAAGGAGGTAGATTCAGACTAGATAAAGATGACATTTTTATGGCATTGGTAAAACACTGTCACAGGCTGCCCAGAGAAGCTTTGGGTGCTCCATTCCTGGAAGTGTCCAAGGCCAGGCTGGATCGAGCTCTAAGCAACCTGATACAGCAGATGATGTCCTTGCCAAGGGCAGGGGGTTGGACTTAATGACCTTTTAAGGTCTTTTCCAACCAAAATAGCTCCATAATTCTGTGAAAAAGCAAACAACATATGCTTACTTCTGATATGAGCTGAGACTAGCATGCTCTAGGAAGAAAAAACAAGGCCTGCACTGCTGGAAGATACAGGGTTGAAACCTCTCAGCCTTTGACCTTCCTCAAAAGTAATAAACTCTTTAATGCCAAAAAACAGCACCAGGATTTGAAACTGAAGTGGTCAAAATCATCTTTCCCCTGCTCCACACCTTGCTCCAGCACCACCATACTTTACTACTGGTGACAGTATCAGGAAGGGTTTTGTGTGTTCCTGTTTATCCCTTTCATCAACAATATTGTTGTCACAGGAAATGATTTCTGACAGCAGATGTTAAATTCTGTCTGAAGTGGCTTTTCTTAATGCAGCCTTTGTTGGTAATCACATTCTCTTAAGTGGTTTCCCTTGTCCTGAGTTTTGTAGAACGGTATTTCCCCAGAGAAAGTGCTCCGAAAACTGCCAACAGGTCCTGAAGTAGAGGGCACACAGGAAAACAACATCTGCAAAACGACCACCTTTCCCTTCTGGAAAGACTTGAACAAAGCTACTCAAAGGCTCCAGAGCATTTCCACAGCAAATAGAGAACAAGGCTGCAAGTTTCTACCTGGGGCTGCTGGGATGTGACAATTGCAAGAAGAAAAACTGAGACAATCAGCGAGAAGTGTCAAGCAAGCTCTGTTACAGAGGTATGGCAGAAATAGAAGCCATGGGAAGCGCTGCCCCGACTTTTGTCTGTCAGGGATCCCTCCCCACTTCTCTGTCCAGCATCCTTTCCCCGGACGCGCTTGAAACTGAACAGGGGTGCGAGCGAGGTGAAGCAAAGGAATGGCAGGGAAGGGGCAGCGCTCAGAGGTTCCTGTGGGGGCTGGAGCGAGCAGCAGCAGGGCAGCATCCATCGGGAGTGCGGCATCCATCGGGAGTGCAGCATCCATCGGGAGTGCCGCCCCCCCGGCCGAGGGCGGGCTCGAACCCGCGGCGCGGCGGGGCAGAGCCGGGCCGGCTGCCAGGCTGAGGCTGCACCAGCGGCTCCTCGCGCTCCAGGTAAGGCGCGCCCGCCCCGGCTCCGCGGCTCCCTCCCAACCTCCCTCCCTCCCCATCCCTCCCCCTCCGCTCCCTCAGCTTTTATATTGCTTAAAAAAATATATATATTAGTGTTTCCTCTCTGAGGTATCATTGTGCTGCTGGATTAAAATGACTTAATCAATTAGAATAACTCAAATTTCAATTAATAAGTCAAATCGAAGATGTGCATCTCTCCCCTAAAAGGCTGCAAAACCTTGCTTTTAAAAACAGCCAGTGGCACGTGGAGAAACTTCTCCAAGAAAGATAATGCAAGAGCTAGCTCCCATTTTCCACCCCTGTTCCTCATCAAATCTGCATCTCACCTCAAATGGATATATAGATGAACAATGCACTAGTACTTAAAAAGGTGTACAAAATTTAAAGTGGATCTCATTGATTAAACCTGTTATTGAGCACTGAGTAATGAAGAAAGGGAATATTTGAATTTAATGAAAGCATTTTATTTCTCTAGGAGGCTCTTTTTTCTAAATATTAAAAAAAAAATCCTATACACACAATTTCAATGGCTATTCAAACTTTATAAACAGGATTCTGAAAGGTTGTGCTCCATCCTGAACACTCCATGTAATTCTAATAACCTGTCATAGGATAAAGCTAAAGCAGTTTTTGCTAAAGAAAAAGGAAGATCCTGCAATAGGCACACACAGATTTAACTAATCTTCCCATGTGGTAGCTGTGGAAAAGATCTGAAATATATATTTTATCGGAAAAATGCCTCTTGCTTTCAAAGTCCCTCGTGCGATTTCCTCTCAGACCAAATTGCTGATTAGTTTGAGCTCAGCTGCACCTCTCAGTTGGAATAACTCCTCTGACCTCAACCTTAGCAGGTACAAAAGCTTTCAGCTGAGCCCAGGATACTCAGCTCGGACAGCATTCACATTTTGTGCATGGCTGTACAATTAAAAGCATTATACCTTGTGATTATTATTCGCAAAAATACATAATTCTACTGAGTAATTTTAATTTTATTCATTTGTACCAGTCAATTCTGAATACAAAAGCTTAATAGATTTAAAAAAACCCAAAACTGCTCTAAAAACTGATTTTCTCCTTCCCAGTCTTTCATCCTGTTGCACTGCTCATAATGGTTAGTTTGTAAATCACCTGGTTACAGACACTTAACAATTCACTAAGGAATTTGAGTCTAAGACCTTGGATCCAAACTGAGAAGTAGATATTTGGTGACTAAGAAAAAGAAAGTTTTCTCAGGAGGGTTTCAGATATGCATAACAATAATCAAACCCAGAAAAGTCTATGATTCAAAGTCATAACTTGGATGGAAAATAAAGGGGCTCAGCTCAGGTGTATTCCTTTCCTTCTTCCACTTTGCTCCCAAACTAACAAGAATTGGCAACTGAAAAACAAAATGAATTGCAGACCAAGGGGCTATTCTCTGTCATAAATTTCAAAGGCACGTTGCACAACATTCACTGAGGAGAGAAGATGGATATGACTGACCCTGATCTGCTCCTGCAGGGCCCTGGTTTTTCCCTCAGGGGGAAAAAGGGACAGAGCGAGATGTCCCTCATTCTCCCAGGCCCAAGGCTGCATGGAGAGGAGCTGCAGGAGCATTACTTGGTCCTGGACAGTTTCTACAGTGTGAGAGTGCTCAGCAAAGCTCACAATCGTCATGGTCTGTGTGGGGAGACTTGGACCCAGGTTAATGGCTGGAAGATTCGAGATCTGCTAACTCTTATAGGAACAGTGATTTAAACTGGCACAACAAAGACAGGATCTCATTTGTCTTTCCAAATCAAGTTGTTATTTTCTTGATCTGAACCAGCATATCCTGTCCAACTTTTGGGGTTTTCAACTGTTTATCTTAATGCTATCTAGGCTGATAGTGCCTGAACAAAACCGTCTCCATTTTGCTATAGGCGATAAAACCATATTATTTATCCTGTGTAAACAGTGAAGGTTTTGGTGCTGCAGGAGGGCTGTGTCTGTCCATTGTGGGTGCCCTATAAAATGCTGGTGACCTAAAGTGCTCACCAGGCAGCTGTCAGGGCTCAGAGGGTCGATGGGAGACCACCCAAGCCATCAGTGTTTGCCACCCTACAGCTGTTTGCACCTTCCTGCACAGTCAGAACCTTCCCAAAGGTGCCTTTGAGGTTTCACCCATCAGTTGCAGCCTCTGAAGATTACCTGCCTCTCTGACCCAGCTCAAACACACTCATTCTTTAAATTGTGCACAAACTGAGGGCCTCTTGAAGCCACATGTGTGGGCTGTGAATGCTGACTGTAAACCTGCTGTGGCAGAAGGTAATCCCCACTTGTTTGTGGGAGGACCTTGGAGTGTTGACAAGCACCTTAAAATGCCAATAAAGGTCTCAGATTTGAGATTTGGATTTTGGTACAAGAGGACTCAAATATTTGCAGACTTAGGTAGAAGTCCAGCTGCCCAGATAACAGAACCAAGATGCACAGAGCAAAAAGTTTTATAAAGTCTGTGTGCACATAAACTCAACCATTAATAACACCATAAACTGCTGATTTCTTTGGGTAATTACAAATGGTAGTAATCATCAACCATGACTCAAACACCACTAATATGCCAGACTTTTGAGTGTTCAGCTATCTAAATTCATATTTAGGAACAAGGTGGAGATAAGTTACTTCGTTCTCTGCCTTTTAAAATTAGAAAATATCCTGTGGGGCACATTTTCTGTAGATTTCTCAGTAGATATAAGCAGAGCTTGTAATGAGCACTACATTTAAGCAGTCACATGAACATGTTCATTTCTTATAATCTATTCTGTGAATGTTTATTACTGCATCCATTTCTGTACACTGCTGAAACCTTTCAGTTCAGTGTTAGGCTGGTTGGGAGCAGGACATCTGGCACTTGCTCAATGAAGGCAACTCCTAGAATTGTACTGTCATCCAAAGCACCCAGTTTTTATAAATCTGAAATTAATTTTCCAGAAAAACAGTATAATGCTAACAGCATCCTTCCAGTTATTTTGCAGCTAATCCACAATATGTAGTGTATTTAAAATGCACAGAGTGAAAACAACAACAGATAAACATATAAAATAATCCTGTCATGGGTTATGTAACTTACTCTAAGGCTTTGATGTTCATGAAATTGATAATACAGGGAACTTGGTGAGAAATAAAGACCTCAATCCAGGGCACCAAATGTCTCTCATACACTTAATTATGTAAGTATTAGCAGCATACTGCTAGTCCCTACTCCTTTGGTGGCTAGAAGTACTGATACTAAGAATTTTAAGGCTGTAACAGTAGATTTGTTTGACTTTGATCCTCACCTCCCAGTGCATTTTGAGAACAGTGATTTTACGTATAAACTCACTGAGTTGTTGTTTATGTAGTCTGAAATCATGCTATGGTCATTTTTTAAAAAATGTATTTGTCATGCTGATTTGTTTGGGATAATTTTAAAGACTCTCATGTAATGCTTATACCTATATGCTTCATATACCTATGAAGTTTCAATTACAGCTCATTTTGCTATACCAGAGAAGCAGTTTTCATTTTTGGTGAATCTTAAATTCATTCTACTTATTTAACAGTATGAGCTTCTGTTGCTGAAAAATATCTTTGACAAAAACATCTCAGGGTACAGAACCTGAGAAGATGCTTTCAGACTGGAGTAACTTCCCAAGTTTTTCATTGAGAAAATGACACTTCTCTTGCCTGGCACACATAACAACTATTGATCAGAAGATCATAGCATAACTGCACTCCAGTGTTTCACTTTGAACTATTGGCAGACACAGCAGCAATAGAGGCCTAAGAGCCCTTCAATTGCTGACATAACACTGTCATAACAGATGGCCCTGTGCTGCCTGTCTGCAGAGAAAACACGACAGGACAGCTTCTTTCTATGGGCCAAGTACATCCAACTCTGATTACTTGCCCAGGGAGACTTGCATGGTTTCGCCCATGGTAGGCAAGCTCAGATGTGCCCAGGGTTTAAAAACAAGCTAGCTGGTGTGCCAAAAGCCAGTTGTCAGCCACATAATATAATAGGATGCAGACATATGCATTTGTCCCCTTTCATCAGTCAATTCCCCAGTTAGACCTGGAGTTTTGATCCCACTGGGTTTTATTCCTTCTTTTTAATTTGCTGCATTAAAACAAAAAAAACTTCTTGATACTTTTCACTCAAGCTGCAATCTCTGCAGTATTTAATACTGACATGAAAAATTTGAATGTGTGAAAATTTTGCATTTCTTTCTCTTTCAGGGAGTGTTAGGAAGTACCATGAAAGTGCAGCCATTATAGGCAAACATGCAGATTAACCCAAAGACAGATATCATGGGTATCAGATACAACTTTATTATATTTAAAGTGCTTTGTCAGTGACTACTGCCAGTCTGTTGTATGCAGTTGACTTTTCCAAGCTGTGATGGTTTTGGCTGAAGTAATGTAAATTTTCTTCAGAGTGGCTGGAATGGGGCTATGTTTTGGATTTGTGCTGCAAATACAAGTATTGGTATTTCAGAGATGTTTTAGTTACTGCTGAGCTGAGCTTGCACAGGGTCAAGGCCTTTTGTGCTTCTTCTATCATGCCACCAGTGAGGAGGCTGGTGCTGCAAGAGAAACTGGAGGGGGCACAGCTGACCCCAGGGATTCATGTCCTCTACTTCCAAATCTTACCTTGTGACTGCCTTCCATATACCCTCTCCCTTTCTCCCATGGAGTCCTCAGTGTTTCCAGCTTCCCATCATTTCCCCTCCAACTCGTTCATTTTGATCTAACAAACAGGGTGAAGTCAAGAGCAGATAAGCTCACAGGTTACTTTGCAGTTCCAGTAGACAATGCAAGCAGAGAATCCAGAGCAGGGGAGGCAGCTTTACTTCTCTGGCACTCTGGGTGAATATCCCTCCCAAGTTTCTCTCTGCCTTTCACCCAAGCACTTAAAGACACTGTCATTCAACAGTTTGGATGTGGAAGAAAAATGCAACTGTAATGCTAATTCAGTTTACACTCTAAACCCCACCATCTGCTTTTTATTTTAAGATAATTCTACATGCAGTTTTAGATGCCTGCAGTAACAGCCATGGGAATTCAGGCATATGGCCACTACCATATGACAAAGTGTATTGTCTAATAACTTCTAGTCTTTCTCATGCATCCACTTGTGCATAAGGTACTCAAAATAATGGGCATCTTATCCTTTAATTCATTCACACAAAATTCACTTCCAGTGAAATATTTGGATATTTCTACTACCTCTGCCAGCTGTCTGCCTCAACCCATTTCAGCCTCAAAGGTTTGTGAAACTTGCATAATTTACTTTTCCTGTCATGCTGAAGATAATAAATAACTGAATTCCCATAAGAAATGTCAAAACATTGGATGACATTTTACAGTCTTAATCTGATCTGAATAAAAGTAGAAAAATGTTGTCTCATCATATGAGAATCTGGGGCAGATTTGTTACCTTCACCTCAATTAAATATTTAGAACAAGATGTGTCAATATATGCACAATAATCTGGACAGCATGCAGTCTGTCTAGTTAAACCAAATGGCTCAATATTCTATGCAGAAAAGAGGCTATGCTTATTTTTCTAGTGTGAGAGAAAAATATTATGGGTTTGGCTGAACTAGAGTTAAATACCAGTAGTTCCGTACATACATGCATGCAGGAAGGAACCTTGCTGTGAATGTGTAGCCTTTGATAAAGAAATGTGTGACAGGAAAGGTCCAGATGTGCAGACATGCCAAGAGGAGGCTCTTCAGCAGAGCAAACCAAGCCCCCTAAGAAAGGGGCAGCAGGGAGAACGTGTGCGTGCCTGCAAGCATGTACGCACATGCAGCAGAGATTTATATCCAACTTAAGTATTATCTGTGAAACAGCTTAGGGCTCCAGCAGTTACCCGGTTCTGTCCCTTGGCTAGCTGCAGTGTCCCTCTGCAGTGAGGGCAAGCCAGCTGACATGGCAATTGGATCTCTTGACTCGTGTTTCTTGCACAGAGGTAAGAGATCTTCTCCCTTCTGTTACCTCCATGCTCTCTTTTCCCGAGCATACAAAAGTAATCCATGTACCATAGGATGGATTTGACCTATGATTTGTGAAAGACCAAAATTCTCCACGCCACCCTCCCATAAAATTGCTACCGTGGACATTGGTTAAGGACTGAAGGTAAATCAGTTGCTTTAGAAAGAAATGAGTAATAAGCTCACTCCTTTTCATCTTCAGTACTGTAAAAATGAAACCCAAACAAGTACAGAAATATCCATAGGTTTCCTTAATCTCTTTATAAAGGATCTTCAGTCGTATTAGGAGCTCATAGTAGCAATTCAAAAGCTAAATATAAAAGCAGCTTTTTGAAGTACTTATAAAGTCAGTAAGAGGCTTTTTATTTTTAGCATATTTTCCTGTGAGATAAAGATAATGAATGTAGAAAGCATCCAAACCCAAAATGAGATACGCAAAAGAGATCCCACGATCTGCACCAGGAGTGCTACAGAATCAGCGCGGAGAGAGCAATGTTCTGACAACACCATCTGCTCATTTGTGCTGTTTTTTCCTATTACCAGCTCTCTTAATGTCTCATGCATGATTTTCTGGGGAAGTCAGGAGGAGTGTATGATTTATTTTGACATTAATATTTACCAGGCTGGTGTATGCTTAAAGTAGCCAAGATGCTGAGAATGTTTGCTTGTTTAAAAAGCCATTGAAATGGTTTTCCTTTTTCTTTGGAGACATTAACAAGTTATTTTGTCACTTCACTGTTACATAAAAGTCATATCCCATTTGCATGACATTAATTTAGGTAAATACCACAAGTTTTGCTCTTACTGGAGCTGTAGACTGAAAGAAAAATTACTTTGGTTTTCAAAAAGCTTTCTGGCATTTTACATTGGTCACTAAAGAACAGTGAAACAAAGTTTCAGGCTGTGAAACTTGAAGTTATTTATATTAGCAGTTTAGTGGGAAATTGAAGTGCAAGATTCTCCTGCAAAACTCATGCTGGACACTGAAAGTGTTATGTTTGATTGCTCCTTCGTGAAACCTAAAAAAGATATTTCATTTGCGTTTATTAACATTTAACAATTGTCTTACAGATTCTGGATAAGTAGCATTCCTGACATGTAGGGGTTTTTTAGAGTTTTGAAGCAAGTCTTACAAATAAGGTTTGTGTACTCTGCTGAAATACAGGAAAAGTGCACACAGTCTGTGCATTTCAGATCTGTTGCATGACTGCATTACACTATGGATTGATACTCTTTTCATCCAGAAATGGATTACAGAGCTGACAGATTTCTTAAAATAACCATTATGGATGTGAATCATACTGACAAAAGCAAAGAAATCCCATTCAGAAAAGACATCTTGCCTCAGCCAAACATTCTCATGAATGTGGATGGCTATATATGACTTATATACAAAGGATTTTTTAAATTGCTAGGCATAGAAGCCTAAAATTTCATTTTTTCTCATTAACAAAAAGATGACCAAAGTTACATATCAGTGGTATTGATGCTATGCATGTACCATAGAGATTGCTCTTAAATAGCTCTGTCTTCTAAGATGGGGTCATGTATTGTCCCTTAAGAAGGGACACTGATATGCCAGAGATGCACTCACAAGCATGAGGGTGCACAGGATTACATTATTTTTCACAGCAATTACCTTTCCTAATATTTAAAGGACAGAGGCAAAAATGAAAGAGCTGTAGTATAATGGAATGGAGCTTCTTTTGGTTAGTTAAATTAATCCTGATGCCAACTCTTTTTTTAAGTTTTGAGATTTTAAAAAAATTGATGTAGATATTTAGTAATACACTAGAAGAAGCTATTCAAGATACAATATCTTTAGTGTTTAAAACCTTTGGAAAAATTCATGTATTAGGAATGCATATGTGCTGTAAAACATTAACTCTGCACCTTTTGTTTTTTTAGGAGCTACAAGAACTTCTGAAAGAATTTGTGACAATGTGCAGTCTTTGCTGCAGTTTCAGAGCCCTTTTTCTATTGCTGTTCTGTAGGTAAGAAGTATTTGCTAAAAAGATTATTTCTTCAATATATTATTATATCAGTTGGTTTATAATCAACTTACTTACAACTAGAGACATATTTGACAAGGTAACAAAGTAAAATCTTCTTGGCATTTGAATCTTGCCTCTTACAAAAATTAAAGAACCTGGGTATTAACAGAAACACAGGACTGAGCTTCATGAATCTCAGCTGCCTTGACAGATTTTTTTTTTTAATTGGAAAGATTGATGAGGGAGAAAAAGAATGGAATTTATGAAGCATATGAACCCTCAAATAAAGGATTACTGAGTAACAAAGTGAGTATTGTATCAGGTTTGCTTAACAAATTAAGATGGGCACACAGACTTTGCCTGGAGCATAGTGCCTTGCCCTAGGACAGAAGCTCACAGTCCACCTAGATTTACTGCAAGCTTGAGATAGTAAAATCATCACTGTGCACTAAAATGAGAGTATCTTAAAAAGAAATATCTATTTTAAAAATTGTTTTTTTATTCTCTGTTATGAAATTGTAAAGTCTGTAGGAAATCTGAGTTGCCTTATGCTGGAAAGTGAAAATTATCCCCTCTGGCTACACATGGCACTTCTAACAGTGCAGCTGCCATGACAGAAAAATATAGAGATGGAGCACTTAAAATATATTCCTTCTATAAAAAGGGGCAAAAATATTCTTTAAGTAATTCGAATAAGAAAATGTAAGCATGGACAGGTTAAACATTCTCATCACTACTTTCATCAGAAGTATTTAAAGTCTGTGAGCCAATTCTTTATCTAGAATTGCCTAACCTACTTCATCTCACAGTAGATTCCTCAGGGTAAGATTCTATCTGAGCTTTAACTCAGGTGGGTGTGCAAACACTCATTTAGATAAAGCTTTCTCTTAGTAGTGTGAAAAGGTGGAACAATCCCCAGAAAATAAGTTTAAAGCATCAACTTCCTCCACCTTCCCCATTCCTATAGAGGGGTCTTTGTGCAAAACATGCACTTGCTCTAATTCCACCTTCTTCCCTCATCAGCTGTGACTTGCCATGCTATAATAGTGGGTGGCTCATGGCTTAGCCATAATAAAACAATGCTAAAAGACCAACAACTTCAGAAGCACCTAAATTAAAAGGAGGCAAAATTCCCCCAGGAGCTCAGCCTGTGGCACACATTTCATTAGTATCAGACAGGCTTTGTGAATCCTCCTGCAGCTTCATGAGGCTGTGAGTGTGCAGAAGCACGGGGGGTTCATTCCTGAGTTCATCCATGGGGGTGAGGGCACACACAGCACCTGTGACAGTGCCTGGGTACAAGGGCACAGCACTGAGCTGTGTGTCTGTTGTACCCAAATCCAGACACAGCTCTGGCCCGGGGTTATCTCACACACAAGATGATGCTTGGGTTCAAAAATGCATTTTTCCAGTGCACAGATCAGGAGGGGTTTGTGAAAGTGCTGTTTAGGACAAAAACTGTCCTGCTTGACACTGAAACAGAGAAATATTTCTAAACAAAACCCAAGGGCTGAGGTGCACCCAAAGCAAGGACCATGATTTTTTGCCAAGTGGTCCCTTAGATATTCCACTTGGAAAAGCTCTGCCTAACATGTGAAGAGAGCTTTTTTTTTACTGAATAATTTACAGTCAGTAATGGTATGGGGTTGTTTTTTCCCTTTCTATCTCTCACTGCCTGAATGACACCTCTTCACTTCACTTAACATTAAATTGCATTACAATCACAACATGGCCCCCTTTTTACTATTAAAATCTGTTGCCTGGATGACTTCTTTCCCATTTTTTTTTAAAGTAGTAATAAAAAAATTGAGGCAAACTGATCATTTTCAGGAATCAGCTTAAATGAATGAATGCTATTTGGTCTGAAGAAGGGTTCCCATTTGTTTCAGATAGGGTGTTTTTAACATAAAGAATGCTAGCCTAGGTTTATGGAGTCAGAATTCTATGAAATGTTCATTTTTTTTTTTGCTTGAGCTCAAAAGCATTTATGGTATTTCACTGTTTGTTCTTGTGCCTGGTAACATGATGCTAATTTCAACCTCACCATTTAACCTAAAAAAGAATGGTGACAGTACTGTCCATTTCAAAGCAGAGAATTAATCAGTGATGTGGATTTTGCTACAGTTTATCTGCAAAGACCATAAACCTCCATATCATTGAGCAAAGGTATGAAACCACAAATAACTACTTTATTTGCATCTGTAAGCCCTTCGCCTGTCAGTGAATTGCCTGCAAAAAAGCTTTTTTATTCTTGTTTTCCTGGGGGGAGTGTTTCAGAAGCTTGTTCAAACTGTATCTGGCATTTTGTTTATCTTCTTCCAGTTCTAAGGTGTTTCTGTCTCTTTCATGATACATATCTTCTGACAAAAAATAGCCAGAGAAAATATTCTCATACATGTGTCTAGACTGCACTTATGCCTAAATAAATGATATATACTACTGTTTAGGGCAAATGTTCCTTTTTTCCCTTCCAGTTACCCCATTCTGTTAAGACACGGACTTGAAAGTACCTTAAATAAGAAACAGTTGTTGTACCTTTCAAGTTTAGCCAAACTCATGAAAATTGTCAGTTTTTGAGCTCAAGAATGACTTAGAAAAATAAATAAATAAAAATCTGCTTTTATAAAAGCAACCAGAGGGCATTGAACCTCTGAGTTAAAGCATTTATTATGCATTGACAGCCCAGAACAGGCAGATAGTCTCAGCTGAAAAATAATTATATACTCAGTTTTTTTTCTGTAAAAGCCTGTTCACACCACAGTTGCTGGAGCACCTGTTGCAAGGCAATTCCAGGCTCAAAGGCATGCCAAGGCATTTCACATACATTAAGAAAATGGAGGAACTTAAACAGCTTCCCTTAACTATGAAACATAAATATAGCAACACAAATATTGGTTAAAGGAGAAGCTTAGGTGCAGTGATGAGAAGGTGCAGATGGAGGAGTGGAATGAGTCTCAGATTTTTCCTTTGTGAGTGTGTGCAGCTGTGAGCTCACTGTGCCTGAGCTGGGAATGGAGCACGTGGATCAAAGAGCGCTGTAAAGGAACAGGGCACCATCCCTTAAAACTCAGAAACCCCAGACTGCTTAGGCCACAGAACCTCTGTAGGTTCCTTACCTCTCACCACTGACCACCTGCCTCTGAGTGTCCCAAAGTCAGCAGGTTGGTGACAGCTTTGGTTTAACAGCTCACACTCACATTTAGGAGGCCCCAGGTTCCTTTCACTCACTGGCTTGCTGTGCTAGGACTTCTCTAAGGTTTTATGGCCAAACTGCACACAGGGGACCATGCCTCTTCAATTCACAGCCTCAATTACAGCACTACAGCTTTACCAGGCTTACTTAGCCATAAATCTCAAAAGGCCAGTGATACGAGGCTACACATCATGTGTTAATGAGGAAAATTATGAATTATCACAGGTCATTTAAAGGAAGGACTTCCATAAAATTTTTAAAGATATATTTTGGAAAATAGAGTTAATGATAATGAACCAGGCCCCTCTGCAATTGCAGATTGACTGGCAGAATAATGATATACCCTAACAGTAGAAAAGAAACAAGTTTTCCTTTAACATTTCACAACGTGTAAAACTTATTCAAGAACAATCCAGTAAAGCTGTGAAATTAAGCTCATGCAGCTCACTGAACACTTAGCTAAAATTTATATGTAAATTACAAAAGGAGAGATATCTAGTCCAAGAACAGTATTTAAGAAATTAATTACAGTCAAATGCATTTCCAATTTTAACACCTCTATGCAACATAAAACTGGCCTTCTTATTTATAGTTACATCTCAATTTAACATGACTGTTTGTTTCTTTAGGAAAAAACTTATAGGAGTAACTTCCCTTATTTCAGTACTGGCATTTCTCAAGGGTATACTTAAGTAACAACATCATTCTTTGGCAATATAGAAATAAAAAACAGGGAAAAAATAAAGGAAAAAAATGAAAACATTAAAATAGCTAAGATATTTGTGTTATAAGGCAGCTAATGAGAAACAGCTATTTCTGTGGCAATAGGATCTGGTGAATAAAAAATTATACAGCAATAGCAGTTTTCAAGCCAGTGGACACCACATTTAAAACCACAGTGTGATTTGGCCACGTGCACTCAGTGAGATCATCTTAGCATGTAAGCTTTTCCAGTTTAAGATGCTGGATTATTCCTGGTGTCTCAGTGTCCTGACAAAACAACTCAAGCTTTCTCGGAAACAGCAAAATTAAAATGAAAATATCAAGCTTTGGAAAGCTCCAAGAGACCCAAAAATACAATGCAGAAGAGAAAGCAGAGTTCTCAGGAGCAGCTCCAGAAAGAACCAACACTAAGAAATTCAGTGAAGATTTAGCACTATAAGGGAAGACCACAAAACACTGGTAGCCCCTTACCTAATGGTCGATGCTTAGATTCTTCTCTCTAGGAGCAAATTCCTGCAGCTCTTGCACCTCCTGTTGGAGAGCTGGTCATTTTTAGGGGCCAGTAATTCCCAGAGCAAGGATTAAAATCCCCAGAACCTTCTCCTGGTGTTTATATAGGTGTCTGATCTCCATCAGCAGAGACAGTGCCTCTGCCAGCTGGGCTCACTAAGGCAATTAATTGTTTGGTTCTCACCTTCATAATTCATACCCCACCTTTCTCAAATCATTGGGAACAAGTAGTTGTTACCATTTGTGCTGTAATTTCTGAAGGGCGCACCCTGCTCAGGGTCTTGGGGTGCTCACCTTTGGGGTTAGGCAGAAAGGGTTTGTAGTTGTTTATATAACACTTTTATGGATTGTATTTGTAGCTGTTTCTGAGCAGAGGAAGTACTTGAATTCTCATTGTGCTTTACTGATTTTGCTCAACAGGATTATTTCTGTAGCCTGTTTAAAAATTGTGTTGTGAAAGCAGGATTTTAAGTGTTTTTATGCACTGGTCTCTGAGGCTGGTTTCTGTCTCTGAGACCTAAATATAATGTATTTCATTATGTAAAAAGAAGCTTTATTTTAAATGATGAAATAAACAACCAGCATCCCTTCCACATTCCCAGATTATAACCATAATGCCTTGTTTACAGATAAAGTATTAAAGAAGATTGTTTCTCAGATGGAATGTTAAGAAATAATAGAATTTAAGGCATAAAAAGAAATAGACTTAGACTTTATAGTATAAAAAGAAAGAATGAACTCTAAGGTACAAAAGAGATTTTTTTCCAATAAGAGACAAATACAGATTATGAAACCTGATATTTTTTTTGATTTCTTTTTTATTATGCCCTTTTAAAATATCCTCATTTTCAATTCCTTTTAGGTCCATGCAAATTCCTGAAGCTGAAGGAAAAAGCGAAATTCTACCTCCAACAATACAAAAAATCATAAAAGGGTACAACAAGTATCTACGTCCATTTTTTGATAGTAAGTAGAAAAGCTCTTTCAATAAGGCTGAGTCATAACATAATGTGGTGTCTAAAATTCAACAGTGAGACTAAATGGGTTTTTCTGTACTTTTTTCCTCTGATATCTGCCAGCCACTGATCTGATTATATATGTTCTGTGATATAATAAGATGGAGTTTAATAGCTTTTGTGGCCCAAGGTGAAACTTGTATTTTCCAAGTATTTGCAAGCTAAACTTTCAGACTGTTAGAAAACTTGACTATCATTGTATGTGTGTCTTCATGAAATATGCTGTAACATCTTACCTATTTAAAAGCATAATTTCCTCTAATTTCCTAAATAATAGCTATAAAAAGCTTTGATTAAAGATTTGAAAGCTTTATATATCAAGCTGTTCAGAACAGCACAGGCAAATCTTGTTACTATGCAAAGTACTATATGCCTCAGCATATAGTAGAGATTGCAAGAGAATTATTTAATAAATGATTCTTGCCTCAGGTCTTAAAGGTCACTGAACAGATTTACTGAAAATTGTGGGGGGGAAATGAATTGAAAAGGGAAAATGAATAAAAAATGTCAATTCCCTGCATCAGAAACCAATGGTCACCAGATTGGAAGAGCCACAGAGTCCACTGCATCAAGGCTGATTTTTCTGCCCTGCAGTGCAGTCAGACATCTGAAATCTCAGTGAAAAACCTTCTTACTTGAGTCAGGCTATTGGGTGTATCAGAAGTACTGAGGAGTTATGAAGTGGTGGGAAGAACTTGTCCTGGAGAAAGTGCAGAACACTGAAGAAGAAAATATTCTGAATGTTGACAAGAGGCTCAGCACCATGTGTCTGTCAGGAAATAAACTCATAGTGTGAATTATAGACCTTAAGCTGGATGTTTGGAAATGCTAGAGGTGTGAGTGCAAATGAAATATCTATATCCCTTTGTATCCTACTTAAAAAATTGATTGACTAATGAGCTTCTAAGACCCTCCTGTTACCTCTTGCCATCCAAATACCTGGTTCAGTATGGATGTTCCACATCATGTGCTGTTTCTGGATCCATTTATAATAATTTTAAGATATACCTGTATTTTAGGTTGAAGAAAAAGAGGAAAACTATTTCATCAGTGTTTTTTTTTTGTAATTATCTTAGCTGATGATAAAACTGCTATAAAATATTTAATGCTCTAAGGAGACTGACAGCAAAATAAAAGTAACTTTAATAAATAAACTAACTCTTCCTCATTGGAGATGATGCATAATGTAAAATAACTGTGTTCAGTGGCCATTAATATATTTTATTCATTACCTCATGATAGTACTAGAGATATGTTGGCACTGCCATGATGAGTGTGCTTGGGTAGACAGCAGAGTCTCATTTCAAAATCCTGTAATAGCAATTAAGACCTACCGTAAAGCATATTTGAGTTACAAATCTCCCTTTTCTCCATCTTTGCCTCAGCTGTTGTATTGCAGCAAGGCTACAGTTATTTTTTTGTCTGGGTGTTTTGTTCAGAGGGATGCTAAGAGCTCCCTGGGTGTGCCCAGAAATCCCAGAGGAGCTTGGGCACAGACTGAGTCTGTCACACAGAGCCAGTCTCACACCTCCAGACAGTGCCAGCATCTCCGCCAGTGCTCACTGCAGCTCAGGCATGCAAACTCTGCCTCAGAAACCTCTGATGGATCCTTATTAGCTCCAGTGCTGAAGGAATGAGATGACACTCTGAAAAAAATACATTTTATTGATGCCGCTTCTAAACACAGGGTTGGTGGTTTTGTGAGAAATTACTTTCTTTGTAGGAATAATTTGAGCTAGGGTGACTCAGGCAATGCTTCTCTTTATTTTTGAACCTGTAGCTTTTTGTGAGATCACTGGGGATCACTTTCCCTGTCATAGAGGAAGGTGTGCATGGGCTGGGGAGTGGGATCAGCCTGGTCCTGACCCCTCTCTGTTACTGGCAGGGTGGGCTACACTTTGCCTGAGAGTCAGGCCCAGGAGAAGCTATTGCTCCTCTCAGAAGCAGAGCTAGCAAACCAGCTAAGTCCTCAGCTTAACAAACCTGTGGAATTTATTTATTTCTGTGACCTCAGCTATGCTAGCTTTGTTCCATGTAGTATTTTCCTGGTTTACATGGTGGTTTTTTGCCTGCAGCTGGCGTACCTTGTGTCTGTTCTTGGTAACTGGCTTTACTCAACAGCCACTGAGCTCCTTAATATTTAGCAAAATGGGGTTTTAGTCCTGAAAAGAAAGTTAGGTACAAGCAAATGTTCATAAAATGACAGTTCCTTTCTCCTAAAGCCAGAAAAACCAGAAATATTTACTAGATAAGTAAAATTTATGGCAGCCCATAATTTTTTTAGTTTAATAAGCCCTCCATTTGCTTATAAATTTGTGTTTGGTCTTTGTGCTAGGGCTGGCAGATGACTGGAAATGTCCCAACCACATACCCCAGCTCGGGTAGTGCCATTAACAAGGGGAATATGAAGATCTTTTTCATTTGAGTCTAATGACTGCATAGCAACATAAAAACTGTCTTCTCCTTTCCTTGCATGGAGTGAATCTCCTGCTTTCCTAGACTTTAATTCTGGGTTTATCTCACCTTACTTTGGCCATCTCCTCCTGCACAGTCACCCCTCCAGACTGGCTGCACAAACGTTGCCATTTTTGTGTAACACAGACTGCCCTTCCCATCTCCAAGTGCTGAAATTGGGCGCCCAAAGTTGGGTTAGTTGAAAGCAGCCTTAGTGTGTCAGAGGTCTGCAGAGAGGTAAAACTGGCTGAGTGTTCTGTGTTTGTCCATACACCCACATGGTGGGTGGCACATACCATGAACCAGCTGCCGCATTGTGAGGGTGCTTCAGACGCTGCTGGCACGGAGGAATCTCAGCTGCACTGGTTATTTAGCTCAGCCCTCATCTGAATGTTGCTATTAAGAATGTTCTGTTTCCTTATCTATAGCACTTCAATGTTCCTCTTTGAGTTGGTTCATCAGGCAAGTCTTTATAAGTTAAGCAGATAGGTGCAATTACCAATTAAAAAACCCCAAACACCTGATCTGGAATGATTTTAGCCATTCTTTGGACTGGAATATGAAATGCTCCTATATTAATGTTAGTAGATATTATTCCTCAGTATAATAATATCTATCCTACCATTACAGATATATATGGAATACTTCTATAGAAAAGCTGGCATAAGGGATTTAAAAATCAACAGTTATTTCCCTTAAATGTGCTACATAACCCTGCTACTTTATCTCAGCAATACAACTTGATTTCTACCTCAGGTTTTCTGCTGGAACCATGTAGATCAATTTTATAACTTTTTGTGCTGTGCCAAACTCTCTGAATTAATGAGCAATTCCTGCAGACTTCAGTGAGCCTTGGATTAGGTTCACAGGGTTGTTAAGGGATGCATAAAATCTTGTAAATAATTTTATACAAATAGATTTTGTTCTGTGATTGAATGTGATAATTTAAGTGTTCTAATTAAAAAGAGAGATACTAGGAAAAGGTCACAGCTAAGTATATTTGAATATGGAAGCTGCTTTCAAGTGGTACAGAAAAGTGTCATGCTTAAATCAGTTATTCTAAATCACATTTAAAAGATTATTTTCCTTCATTTCATAATGAGTAATACATCTCATAGACAAGTTTTAAATGAAAGCAAATAAAGTTTTTGGGTCCAACCTTCTGTCTAAGACCTGTCATCATGGGTTTTTTCCCCCTCAAATGTTGTTTATATTAAGTTCTATAAATGTAATTAGATGAAGGCATTTTAGTCTTCAGAAGTGTACAAATGAGACATCAGAATGTTAGCTGTGTCTAACACCCTTCAGTCTAGGGAAGCAAACTCTCAGGGTACATGAGAAAGAAATATCAAATAAATATCATCTAAGGACTATTTTAAGCTAGCATCTAGTCCTTTAGAGAAAAACGAAAAGCCCAGAATATGTAAATAAACTTCAGCATAGACATGGTAATGGAGATTTTCCTTCTTTTACCAGAAGACACACAAAGAGCATCTGATTGCCACCCAAACCATGCTCCTGCATGCAGGACAGTTTGGGTTTTGGTTTTCAGCAGGGTTCCCTCCAAAGACTTAGCTCCAGAGATTCTAAATTATAAATGGTGCTTTTGTTCAGATAGTAAAAGATCAATTTATTTGAAGTTTCCTGTTGTCTCCAGCTTCCACAAACTGGGATCTTTGCTTTGCTAAACAATGTGCACAACTAACTACTGCATGCATTTTCTGACATTGGACAAGTCACCTTTCTGACTTCTCTTTGAGGAGCTGAGTAAACAATGCTCCTTGATTTTTATGTTACAAGATTTGAGATTTTTTTGTATTTTGGAATATTTTTCCCTGTGTCTGCTGTTTGCACATTTTATTCAAATGTGGAAAATGAATCTTGTCACAGCCATAACAGTCTTGCCAATACAGAATAGATTGCAAGATAACTTAATTCTGTGCATTACTCCCCTTTGTAATAATGCTGCTGCCAAAGCATAAGATGGAAAGAGCATGTTAAAATGATTATCTGTGACAGCCTCTAAATCCTTCTCAAAGGCACTGCTTGCCAAGATGGTTTCCTGTCCTGTGTGTGCTGCCTGTCTTATTTGTCCCCACATTAATTGCTTGCATTTGGCTGTATGGAAACATGGGGGTTTTGACAAATGATTTAACAAGCTGTTGTTAACATGGTCCCCACCAATTTTTGTCTTGTCCACAAACTGTACCAGCAAAGCAGCATCAACATCTAAGAGTTATTGATGTAAACAAATAGGATTGAAATTGATTTGTGCTAGAAATGGGTCTGTCTTCTCATGCCCTCAAATCAAGAATTACAGTTGAGATCTGTCAGAAGGTCTGTCCACTTTCTTCATGTAACTATTTGTCAAGAAAAATGTCTTGTGGCGGGAAGTTAAATGCACTGAAAAAAATTTCTAAGCATTATATAAGAATTCTGTTATACTCCAAACAAAGCTGGGAATCAGAGGGACAAAATGAGTTTTCTAGGAAGCTATTGGAGTTATTCTAGTATTCTTCTAATTTTCTGTTTACTTGCAGTATTTTATCCAGTATTGCTGCAAAGAAGAGACATTCTTCCAAGAAGCATTTTGAGGCCTTTGTGAATGTCAGAATTGTTTTGAGTTTTCTTAAACTAAATGAGAAAGGGCTCATGCTAATGGCTCAGCACTGGAAGTTTTTGATAGTACTGATCCATTGCAGTAATGGGTACACATGTGACACAGTGCTAGTTTATTTTGCTGCTACAGACCAGGATCATTGCAGTGAGTGATCCAAACTTAATTTTTAGGTATGCTGTCTGCCACTCTTCTGGCTGCTTTCCCATTTGGGATCACTATGAATATCTATAGAGGGCACAGAGGAACAATTTACATAAATTGCAGGAAAATGGAAACGTGTGCTGCTTGGGCTGCACAGGCAGGGCTGTAACAAGGCACTCCCTTTGGCCCTGCTCTGCCATGCTTTGAAGATTCCCTTCAATGATGCAGGACACAGTAACTTCAGTTCTCTTCTGAGGATCGGGAGATTTCTTCTGATGTTGTCATTATACATAGAACTTCTGCCAAACATATGGAAATGTAGGAACTGTCTGCCTCATCTGGTTTGCTGCCCAGTTTTTGACACGGTCAACAGGAGACCTTCAGAGGAAGTTCAGAGGAAGCCCTGGTGAATAATTATGAGCAGACTCATTCTGTTATTAGTACTTTACAATTTATGGTGCCTTACTAAATAAACATTTATCCTCACATGCAAAAAAGAAATCAGCATTTAACTATTAATGTTGTTCTGATTTAATTAACTGCTGGAGCAAAGCTCTTCTCAGCATCTTGTATTGTGTTAATAATGATCCTTTCCATAATTTGTTTTCCAACTCCTCCCATAGAACACAGTGCTGGATCTGGGGTGATGGAATTTTCTGCTGAGTTTTTTTGGGTGCTGGGCTGGGCAGGCTGGGTGTACCTGGGCAGTGAGGGTTTTTGGCTGGGGTGAGTGGAGCAGGACGGTTTGTCCTGACTGTGCTGCCACTCCTTGGCACTTGAGCCCCAGGGCAGGTCTGTGTTCTGCCACTGAGCTTGAAGTGCGTCTCAACCTGAGCGAGATGTCCTGTGGTGCTTGGGAGTCACCCAACGCTGCAGTGCTGTTGTGGTACTCAGTAATACTTTGAGAAATACTTCAGCAGGAAAGAAAAAAAGGATCTACAAAGGCCTGTTTGTCTGATTCCTGAGAAATTACCCCCTGCTTAATTTCAGTAATCTTTCTGGAAAATTGGCTGTTCCCCTCACATGTGTAACTACCTGGCCCTGATGATACTGAAGTGTTGCTAATGGACGTTTTCCCTAATCTGTATCACCTTACTGGGCAAGGATCAGGTGATAATAATTCATGATATAATAGAAAGAGTCTGATTATTCCCAGCCATCATTCCTGCAAAATCATCTGAACAGTGCACTGTCCTCTCCTTGGGATGGTCCATCCTTAAACATGTGCCTTGCTGGGTGGGGTTCTCCCCAAATGATCCTGTGATAGTTGGCAATAATATGCTCTGGTACAGTCACACATGGGAATCTCTATGAAGACGTAAAAAAACCCCACAATTTGGATTATAAATCACATTATTTTGAAATTCAATGGTTTTTGAGCATCTGACATATCTTTTGAGGCTGACAATATTGTACCTGCCATTATGATATAGTACAATGGTAAATATAAGTATTAATTGTTGTACCCCAGGTAGCTGGGATGAGTTTCTTAGGGGTTGAGCTTTTAATCCTGGAGGGAGAAAAAATGAATTTATTCATGGAGTATCAAAACATGAAAAGACTGGGAAGAAACAGAAGAACAAGCTGTCAATGATCTGAGAGTTTTTCAGTCAATTTTGCTTCAAAGTTAGCCTCCAAAATCTTCTTTCAATATATGAACAATAGTTTCTAAACCCTATGTATAATTTAATAGTATACATGCATATTAAAAAGTAATAAACATGCATATTAGCAGCAGGGCATCCTGCAAACCTATAGTCCTGTTTTAAGCTGGAGCTTTATATTTAAACTTTCAACTGAGTCCAGAACAAAGGACTTACAGATTTTTTTTCAGGAGTGACAGATGTGTAATGATTTTAACACATGCATTAAAACCAGAAATATTTTGGAAAAAATAAAAATACTAATAAAATGACAGGTCTTAGAATGACACATTTTTTTCTTTAGTGTTATTCAGGAGGGTGGAGTTGGACTCCATGTTTCTCTGGATGCAATTTGGGAAATTTCTACAAAATGTATTGCAAGGAGCCAAGGAGGGCTTTCAGTGATTTGCCTGTGAGATCAGGGCACTACCAGCTCCAGAGATCTTACCTAAAGTATTTCTGTGTGCTGTGTTCTTTTCTTCTCAATTGCTTGGAAAGATTCACTGATTTAATATTAATTTATTTGTACAAGCACTCTGTTAATTATTCTGCACATATTCCACCAGGAATAATGTTGTGTTTTCATCAAAGCTCTGCAAAAATTCTGCATTTTAAAATGCACAGTCGGTGATCTTCCCTCCAACAGTGTGAAATGCACATTCAGGAGGAAATGGGAATCAGAGCATACTGACATTGCAGTAACAGCTGCTTAGCTAAGGTGTTTAACTACACTGAATGGGCCTTCAGCTTACGACAAGTTTTCCTTTATAAATGTAATGCTTGAATCACAAGTTTCCTGCTAGTGGTCAAAGGCAAGATCTTAAATTGCAATGATACAGTATATACCATAAATTCTTAAATGGAAGTTACTCAGCTGTGCCATCTGGATATTAACCACGCGACATTGCCAGGTGAAACTTCTTACTTCACCCACATCTGATGGACCAGATGTTGCAAGAAGAATTCTTGCACTGGAAGAATTCTTTCTGCTGCTCTGCACCTTAGAGAGTGTGAGGTACCATGGGGATTGTGCCTTCCACACCATATTGAGTAACATTTTCCCTGGCATTTTTTTTTTCTGGGAGAAAAAAATAATATAAATCAGAAAGTATTTAAGAAATAAAGCATATTTCTGAAAACTAAAATAGTTTTAGCTGAGAAGTATGACATTTTGGTTAAGAATGTGAAAATTCTTGCATAATCTGTGTTTGAGGAATATTTAAGATAGCTTCTAAACATTTAGGAAAAAAAATAGAAAGATTTTGTAGGCAGTTCTCATGAACACTGAATATTAAAGAATTACGAGCTATATTCTGACTTCCTCTTTTTTTTGCAGATGGTCCTGTGTCAGTGGGAATGAGTATGGATATTGCAAGCATTGATACAATATCAGAAATAAATATGGTAAAGTAGTTTTTGCAGTCTGTTTTGCTTGTTGATAAGCTGATGTGCTTACAGCTGCTGGCAATACAACTTTGGGCTTGTCTCCTTGTGAAGACAGTGTGGGTTAGGAGGTGGAATTCTCTTTTTCACGAGACATAGTGTTTATAACACTATAATAAGCATAGAAATGCAGCTGTGAGTCCCACCTCTCACAGATACAAACAGAAAGCTGCTACTGAGTATTAATCTTAATGAGAAGCATGTGGATCAGTTCTTATTTTCCAGCTGAAATGTCTAAATCGTTATGCATTTCATAAAAATGAAGATGTATTTATGTGCCTTTGAAGCCACTCTCCCTATGATTAGATACAGCTGAACTCAGGCTGTTTTTCTCTTCTATTGTTGCTGTCACACATTAATTTATTCCAGCTGTGTTTCATTTAATTTGTATCATTTGTTCTTGAACAAACTATGAAATGGAATGTACTTTTCTACTTAAAGATCCTCCATTGGTACACAGAAATAAAAAGGAAAAAAAATTAATCAGATATTAAATATGAGTGCATTAGTAATTAGTAATTATTAGTTACTATTTAGAAAGGGGAAATAAGGTCAGAACTTCAGATGAATTTGTAATATTGATAAAAACATACCATAAAATCAAAAGTTGTTTTAAAAGTGTTAAGAAATAATGTGATCTTAATGTAAGACTGCAAGGCATAACTAAATTGAAGGGGAATTGGACTGCTGTGTTCAAGGTCTTGATAAATTTGGTACCACTGTTTCCTTTGTGATGCTAAAAAGAGAAATTGTGTTAAAAGATGCCTTTCCTGTTTCACTAATTTTTTTTGTCTATATGAATTTATTCAACTTTTTGCCATGTGCTCTTAAAAAATTCTTTTTTTATTAGCTTATGTGAACAAAATGAGATTTGGAACCACTTACATAAATCATTCTAAAACCTGGAGGTTTACAGAGCCAGATTATCTGCTTACAAAGCTCTGATGACTTCAGCTGATTCATAGCCCTGACCAAGGCCAGCAGCTCTTACTGTAAATGACCATTAGAACAAAACCTACCAACCTCACATGGAAAACTTGGCAGAATTCAGCGCAGCTGCTCTTGGAGTGCCAGGGACATGGAGAATCACTCTTTGTGCCCAGCAGCTGTTTCCATATACTTCTGTAAAAGGGAATACAACACAGGCTCCCTTTCTATGATAATTTTGATTTTCTCTTTCAGGACTACACAGCCACCATATTCCTCAGGCAGAGATGGACTGATGAGAGGCTTTGTTTTGATGGCAATAAGAGCTTGAGCTTAGATGGTCGACTTGTGGAAATGCTTTGGGTACCAGATACCTTTATAGTTGATTCAAAAAAGTCTTTTCTTCATGATGTCACTGTTGAGAATCGTCTTATAAGGATATACCCTAATGGAACAGTCTTGTATGCCATAAGGTATGTAAATACCACCCATCAGCCTTTCTGATTGTGTCTACTTATGTTTTAAACTTCCCAGGTTCTGCTTAAGAAAATGAGTCTGTCTGTAAAAGTAGCATCTTGTAGTTTTAAGAATACTTAATATTCTTGATCAATATGAATAAATTCTTAAATTTATCTTCCCTAAATAAACTCTTTTGCTTTCATGCAGGCTGAGCACAGGAATTGCATGTTGCCATTCCAGTTTGCAGTGAAGCCATCACAAGGGATAAAAAGCTGTGATGATGGACCTGCATGATTTATTGTGAATTACCCTTTGTAAAAGGTCTTGATAAATAGAACACAATCTTAAAATATATTGCAAATAACAAAGGAAAATGTGCACTCTAAGTGAGAAGAGAGCAAAGGGTGGCCTTTTTAGGCTGCCACTGAACTCAACTGTTCTGCTGTGGTTTCTGTTTGGGACTGTATTACTCTCGTTATATTAGATACCAGTAAATAGTAAATTTTTTTTCCTCACAATAGATATTAGGCTGAAAATATTATTTCAAGAACCATACATGGCATTTTTTATTTTTACTGATGAACATTTTTTTCCTATTAATACTTATAAAACTTTTTTCCCCCCAAGGATCACCACAACTGTTTCATGCAGCATGGATCTGACTAAATATCCAATGGATAAGCAGACATGTACTTTGCAACTGGAGAGCTGTAAGTCACTTCATCCTTATTGTTTTATGCAATTAGAAAAAGATCTGTGATCTATTTCTGCTAGATATTACCAGAGTGGCTGGAATTTTCCTAAAAGGCAAGGGACATTATGTGGCCAGTCCCAGTGTCTGTGTGCAAAGGTGTGTGCACAAATGTGCACATGACCTCACTGAAAATAGCATGGCAGTGCTAATTAATGAGTGAGCAAAATCCTGGGGGATTCTCACAGGCTTGGTTTTGCAGTGCATCCTGCAGTTACTGTCTTGGTCTTCAGAGGGAGTTCTGTGAGCAGGCATTTTCTCAGCACAGATGAGATGGTTTTGTTTTTTTTCCCTTTCAGAGAGTATGTAATTTTTTCTCGCTGAGATAAAATTCCTTTAGGAAAGAAAGAAATCAGAATAAGGCTTCTTTGTAAGGCATGCAGTTCATATTTAATGATTTGCCATTTTCAGATCTTGCTCTGACTTATTTCATTGTCTCTTATATCAGTGCCCTGGTAAAAAATGTGATCAATTGACGAATAAGTGTAAATATATATTTTCATTTTATCAATCAATCAATATCCTCATATTTTCCTTGAAATAGGTTCTCTAATACTTTGTAGGCGTGGTTACTTTGCAAACACATAAACATGTACTTTTTTAGCTAAATGTTTGCTATTATTCATATGACAAGACTCTAGAAAATAATTTTTGCGGGGGATAACACAGAAGAATAACCAGCTCTGTAAGATGAAAATATATATTTAAAATATGTCTCAATACATGCTCAAAATCTTTTGGAAGGCTTTCCGGTACTTGTCAAGTTTTATTCTGTTTCTTTTCAGAAGTGTGTATTATTCATCTCTTGTTGTTAATGACCGATCAGATTGCCACAAAGTTTCATTTTAGACAGAGACACAAAGGAAATGAACCCAAAACCTTCTTCACATCCCTCTACAACAAGCAGCTTTATGAGATCTGTTTAACAAACAGTGGTTTGGATTGTAATTGGGATTTGTCTTTATTTTCCTTTGGAAGAGCATATTGGTAAATCAATGTATATAGATTTAAATCAACAGCACTGCCTAACGAGTCATTTAGTATTTTCTCTAGTTCCAGAATGAAATACATGTCCCACAGGAATTTACAATTTGTTTGACAGGATTAAAAAAATAAAAAGGAAAATTCCCCGTATAATTAAAACCAAGCTTTTTTTCAGATTGATTCCATCTGCTTTTTCAACAGCACACAAGTGTCTCCTGTCCAAGGGGAAAACCCAGTGCCACAACAAATGCTCCCATTACACTGGTGTTTAGTTTGAGGAAAACAGATAGAAGCAACAAATACAAAAAGGAAAGAGTGTGCCTTGGGCTTTTCTCATCAGTGCACTGCAGTCCTTTCTTTTGGGTAGGCTGGAAATGGGGTTTGCTTCCCCATGTGATAAGCTATGTTGATTTATAGATGAATAATGTGATCATCCTCCTGGCACACTGCTTGCCAAGACCATCGCCTGGGTTTAAGAATTGTGAATGCAGAACATGCACACACATCTGCACAAACATTGATGCTTGTAAATAAAATGTAAAATCTACAGCAAATATTTGAACTGAGACAAAGAGTTAGGCTTTTATTAAGTGATTATTAATATAAGGACAAATATGTCATGATATCATGGAGTAATGGCTTTACACCATAAAGCATCCCCAGTGACCTTTCCAACATTCTTTTCTGCTATTGCTAGTTAGTAACTTTAAGTGACTTGTACTTTCTACATAGCAAAACACATTTTGGCCAACATGTTATTGCATTCCCCCCCCCCCCCCCCCTTATTGCAACACTTTAGAAGGTAATGCTGGCATTTGTTAGGAAACAGAGACTTGGCACTCTGAGTCTCTTGATATGAGTGCTGTGACATTTGGGACAGTGGAGGGATCCTGCCTTGCTTGGTGCTGCCAGGGGGGTTCCTGCTCTCTGCCCCGTGGCAGGGAACACCACCATTCATCCTTGCTGGGCTGGAGGGTTTGTCCTCACATTTCCCTCACACACACCCCCAGTCCAAATACATATTCAAGTCTTGGGCCCATCTCTGAAATTTTATTTATTTTTGAACTTGTCCTTTACCATTCATTCAGTGAAGAGCCATGTGAAGGCACTTAACTTGTGCTTGACAATCAGTGAAAATTAAAATTAGCAACAGAAAGGTAAAGAAACTAATTTGTATTAGGCATTATGAATGTTTAATCCCAAATTTACTATTCCTGTACTTAACCCTATTGACATTAGCAGCTCATACTCTATCAACAATGTACAGGAATGAGACATTCTGGGCTTGAGGAATTAGCTAGGATAAAAACTCAGTGTCACATAAAGAGAATAGAGATTACTTGTAAAAGCCAAATAACATGGGCTTAAGGATTTTGTCTCTATAAACTTTTGAAATGTTTTATAATTACTAAAATATTAATCCCTTGAATAAAGAACAACTTTGCACAGAGGGAGCACTGTACTATTTAACTTTACTGACTGTTAGAAGGCTCTCTCAGTAAAAATTCGTCTTAAGAGTTTTGGAATTATTATACTCAAAGAATTTTCATAAGAAGGATCACCCAAACCTGCTAATTGTTCCACTAATGAGAATATTTTGGAACAAAAGCAAAATAACCTCTGTTTCAAAATATGCTCGTTATCATTCATGTGGGCACCAAGAACTTCTCCTGTCTCACACAACTTGGAAGGCTGAATGTCTTATGAAAACAAAAAGGAATTTACTGTGGTACTCTCTAGTTCTTTGGACTTCATTTAAATGTCTGTAGTTCATTTATACTGAAAGGAAGTAAAATGCATCCATGGCCGGAATCATGCATAAAACCTGGTTATATGAGTGTCTTTGTTTTGACTAAGGACAATGCAATCATTTGTTTATAGAAAATGTTACTTCTATTTTGCATCTCACAAATCTGGGAAATTTCCCAGTATGTGATTTTAGGGAATTGAAAACTTAGCTTGGATGCATATGCTTTTGGCTTAGTCTTTTGACACAAAACTCTTTTGGCTTTAATTGCTATAAGTGCGATAACATGAGCAGAGATTCCAGGCCATGATACCTTTTCATATAACTACCAGTGATAGTGAAAGCAAAATGTACATTTAAAGAATGAGCAGAGAAAAAATTTTCAGGTGAAATTGTCATTTAATAGATAACCAGCCCAGTGTTTTCTTAGAACAAAATTTATGAACTCCTTTTTTTTCCTGCATGAGATGGCGGGATAAATCTGTTCTGTTTTGTCATTGCAAGAAAAAACCCCAATAACTTAAAAATATTAAAAGGCACTTTTGTTTTTGTTTTAATACATCTCTTTTTTTCTGTGATTCTAGAGCTTTGTTCTTTTTGCAGCATATACCCTTGTGCAATGTATTGCATTATTGTCTCACTGTAATTTACTTACAGTTGACTAAAGTCTAAAAATAATCATCAGCTCATGTTTCTGTTCCCTAAGCTGAGCTATTAACTTACACAATATAAATCTGTCAAATACAAGAATGATTGATCTAAGTAAGCTAAAGAAAAAAGATGTTCAAATGCTCCCTGTTAACATGTAAATTACATTAACATAATCTTGAATTAATCAAATACACTAGTCTATAAAGTGGCTGCCTTTTATATAAGGGGGAAAAGCTACAGAGGTATTTTGGCTATGATTGTGCTGCACATTGACAAGTGTGTGCAAAACACGGTTGCCTTCTGATAGATGATTCATCCAGGTCCTAATTACTGCCTGAAGGTTAAGAGGGAACCTCCTGGGGCCCCTGAAGCGTGCCATGCTGTTGAGCCTGCAGAAACACCAGCTCTAAGCTGGTTTCCTTGGCAAGCATCCGAGTCCTCAGCCCAAACCTTGTCCCAAGTGGTGACTCGAGCTCTGGTTGGAGCACAGCACCAGCGAGCAGCAGCTGTGCTGCTCTCCCCATCCCTTCATCTCTGTGGGAATGAGGACCAATGCACTGCACCGAGAAACAGCATTTGGGATGCAACACACGGCACGTTTCATGTCCAGTCAAAGTGCTGGCAAGTGCAGTAATTCATTAAAGCTCTATTTTCTTAGAGCCTAATAGCTTTTGCCTTTAGAATACCAGGTGGTACTAATCTATTTTATTAGTTTGTCATTTATACTGAAATACAAGATACAAAAGGACCACCTCCAAAAACATCAGATTTTAACTTACAAGACTTTGCATGGTGTTGCAAATTTTGTCATGAACAGGAATTACAATCTGCCAAAACCCATCATTGTTTATGTCTAATTGCACTTCCAGAAATAAGAAACAGCTGAACCATAAGTGTACTCAACACAAATTAATTATTGTGCAAAATAAACACAATTGTTGGCTTGTGTCTCACTACAGGGGGTTATAACATCAATGATGTCATGTTTTACTGGACCAGAGGAAATGATTCAGTTCGAGGTTTGGACACACTCCAGCTGGCACAGTACACAGTAGAAGACCACTTTACTTCTGTATCTGAAGCTGTGTATGAGACAGGTAAAAACACCCCTAAAACAATTTCTGGGTGCAGTTTGAATTATGGCTTTGGAAACAGAGCAGCTTCAGGAACTGAGCACACTGCTTTCTGTTAGGACGACAGTTTTCCTTTTCTAATAATTACATTCTTGAAGCTGTAAATACTTTCCATGTTACAAGCAGAGACCAAGCTAATATAAAGACTGAGCATTTTCTTGTAGGCCACACATTATCTAAAGAATTATAAACATGAATCTACTGCTCCTTGCATATGTCAGGGAGAGCTCTTGTGGAGAAAGAGGAGCATGGAATTGGTCATTTAAATTGAAGACAGACCAGGGACTTTGGGGTACTCAGCTCAGATCAGCCATTCTGGCTTTACAAGGCAAATCAAAAGCCTCTATTCATCTGTGGAAATTCCCAGAATATGCTGTGTGCTTTCACAGCTGCAGGAATTGGAGTTTCATGGCTACTGCTTGTAGGAGTTTCTGTGTTTGTGTGGCAGCCTCTGCCCGGCCTGGTGGGCAGCAGGAAGGAGATTGCCTGACCTGAGGTTCCTGTGCCCAGGGAAGGGTCAGGAGCCTTTCCCCGACCTGCTCCTCTGCCGAGCTTAGGAATCTGCTGTAGAAAGTTTCCTCTAACTGCAGGGCTTAACCTCAGGGAACAGTGTGCTCTTGGTTATTTTCCAGAGATTTTGAAAGGGATTTCAGGGAGTTCAAGACCTGCCAAACCTTTTTGTTCTTCGAGTTACTCTCAGGTCCTTCATTGCTGCTCTTCACTGTGTACCCAGTTTCTCTTCTGCTCAAGTCAGCACACCCACACAAGGGTGTGATCTTTAAATCAAGACACACACATCCTTCAAAACTGCAGTTTCACCAGAGGACATGTTTCTAATTTGGAATCACAGAGATATACTATTTCTATTCCATTATTGGGTATTTCTGCTTTAATAACACAAGACAGAGAAACTTGTGATCTAATTTCAGGTATTAATTCAGGGCAAAAAATTGAAGTTCTCTAAATGGATGTAAAAGTATAAATTAAATACCAGCAGGCTCGAGGATCACAGAATTGCTTGCTACTTATGTAAGTCACATCTGCTTGCCTTCCTTTACACAGTTTCTGAGTAAGCAGCATCAGGTTCAATGAAAGAATAATCCTTTACTGCGGTTCTACCCAGAAGGGTATTAGGACCTGTTCACCACACAGGAAAGGGGAAGAGGAAACCTGCTGAATTCCTATCACATTCTATCACAGAATCAGGAGTTTAAAGACAAAAAAATTTGTTTGTTTTGTTTGTTTGTTTTGGTTAGTTGGTTTTTGGTTTTGTTTGTTGTTTAACTAGATTGACTAAAACCTACTTCCAGTTAGAGTTGAAGAGGTATGATCAGATGAACTGCGCTGTCCTTCCAGTAAATGATGCTGTTTTCCTCCCTTTGTCTTGGCAGGAATCATATGTTTGAAGTCAAAAGCCACTTTTTGTTTTAATTGCATGTTTTAAGACACACAAATTAATTCAATTAAAATTTCTTGCACCTCCGGTTCTCCTATTCAAGACAGCCATGTTATTAAGTGCTGTGCAGTGCTTTTAAAATTTTAAAATCTCTGAATCCTCTTAATTTTCTACCGAGTCATTCTGAACCTTGTGCTATTTTCTACAGTTGTTTGGAAAGCAGTGCCTACTGTAGGCCATATTAAAAGAAAAAAGCAACCAGATTATGGAGCTGTGTAATCAATTTTGAAATGAAAAATGATGTTTTGCATTTCCTCATTACCATTAATAGATATGAGAGTAACTTATAAATAACAATAACATTATAAATAACAGCTGTTTATTACCACTACAATTCAAGGGGCTAAAGCTAAAGTTATGAGAGAAGAGCTGTGTGCAGTATTTCCTAGCACAGCAAAAAAAGCAATCAGGGTTTGATACTCTGTGAACATGAGCAGGCAGTACAGCTGCTGTGCAAGTGAAATATTGTACAGCGGTGCAAAACCCAAGTTCACGTACAGCCACTGACAGAGCCAAATTTAAAACGCAGTCAGCAAAATTCCTGCATAAGTAACTTCAGTAAATTTAAGAAAAGGACACTGAGGATTAATCTTGTTTGTAGAACAGCATGTATCACATAATAGTAATCACATTACTGTAATCACATAATAGTAAGTCACTTTGAATAATGCTAGCTAGATTTCTGGCCAGGGTTTGGTGTTGATTTTGTTTTGGTACAGAACAATTTCATTTTGGACATGGGTAATTTAATTGTTAGAACCATTTCCTACATGTCTTTAACTATAGTCCTCATTCTTAGAACACTGATAAACTCTTGGACTCCCAAACCATATTATCTGCATCATTTTAGCTGTCCAGCCAACACCAGCTGCATTCTCAGAGTAATCAATACTAATCTAAAAAGCTTGCTTTTCTTACTGGAAAAACATAAAAGCAATGAAGAACTGTTACAGTGTAGCTTTTTTGTATAAATAATCATAGAAATAAGGCTGAAATACATTTTAAAAATTCATTTAATCTATTCTTGTGTCACAAGGCAAGGTCATCTATATCTGCAGCTACTTCCTGACAGATGTTTCTAGGAGTAAGTCAGACAAACCTCCAAAGTGTCTGCTTCACAGCCTCCCTAGATGATTTTTTTCCTGGTGTTTATTACACGCATATTTTCCTCATGTTTAATCTTGATCTCCCTTGCTGCATTTCAAACCCATTATGTGGATATTGAAGACAAATGTCCTGCTTTTTTTCAGCAGCCTTTTCACTGTACCAAGACTGATATATCTTTTCTCACACCAACAATTTTCCTCTTTTTTAATTCATACAAGCAATTTTCTAGATATACTGTCTTTGCTATTGTTCACCCATTGAATTTTCATCTCTTTGCTAGTATGCAGCACCCAAAAATGGGTTCCCATTAGATATCCTCTGAGGATGGAAGAGTTTACTTAATGTGTTCCATGAAATCTGTTCCTCTTTATGCATTCTAGGCTGATATTTGCCTTTCTTGCAGAAAATTGTCATGCATTTTTGACCTTGTTCAGCTGGTGGTTCTTCCTAGTTCTCTGACTCCTTTTTTGCCCTGTAACCACATGTTCCCTGAGCTCTGGGAGCTGGTGATTCCCATCTGAGTGCAGGACTTCATACTTGTTGAATTCCCTTGCTTTACTTGTGTTACAATAGTTGGTGAGATATTTTTGAACTCCAGTCCTGTTCTCCAATGTTCTAACTCCACTCCTAACACACTCATGCAATGTCATCTTGTTAGGGAGCAGTTTTGGGCCCAGACCCTCTGTGTTGCCACTTCATAAATACTTCTATTTTCACAGCAAGCAATAGCTAATTAATCTCAATTTCCATTTTTAGTCAGAGAAAGAAGCAAAAACATAATTTCAAGCTTCATGCTAATCGGCTGTTGATAGCTTTTTTCCCCAGCATCTTTCCTTAAGTCTTGCACCCACTGCTGTCCTGTCAAGTCCTTGGCAGCAGCAGGAATGAGGAGGCTCAGCTTGCTCAGGTCCAGTCTAATGCTGAGTTTTATCCCAGAAGGAGAGGCATGGCAGGCAGGCAGGGCTCTCGGTGCACATCCCCGCTTGGAAAATGTCAAGTCAACAAACTGCCACATTCAAATGGCATTATTTTGGCAGAACAGAAGGAAAGAAGAGACAGAAGCATAAATTCAATCTCTGCTCCTTGATGCACAAAGACAAGATATTTGCTCTGTTGAAAAGGCTGCAGAAGGAGCTGGCTGCTGTTCTTGTCTGCAGTCGCTGCCAGGGATTTGATGTCTGCCTCAAATCCTGCTCCAGCCTCCTTGGGCCCGAGGCCCTCAGCCCTTGTGTGGCTGTGCAGGGCTGAAACTCTGTGGTCCCCAGGCCACTGCCTGTTGTCAGCTTCTCAGGGGGATGTCACAGCTAAGCCAGTGAGGAGTTGCTCTCATTTATAATTATATACAAAATACATATAGGTTATATAAAGTTTGTATAGGAGTGTGTGTTCATCAGTCATTGTCTCTTTCTAAATAGAAGCACTGCTTGCTTTGTCCTACAAGCTCATCTGCAATTTCCCAAGGTTCAGGAGGTTATTTAGTTAATAATCAAGTTTTTCTAGGTTTTTCAGTGCTTTTCCTTTTGAGGTATGGTGGGCTGAATAACTTCCCTAATTTCCTTTATCTGTTCTTTTATTGTCTCTAATTGCTCTCCAGTTGTTACTTCTGAGAACATATTCTCTGCCATACAGGGCTCACAAAGAATCCCAGAGGTTTTCAGTAATAATCTTACCTGGTGAGTCTTCGATCAGCCTCACCTAAGATTTAAACAATTACGTATGCATGTCTATCTATGTATTATCATGTTATGTTCAATTTACCTCTCTGAGCTCATAGCATCCCTCTTTGTAAACAAGCTTTTCCACTTGAGTTGGTATTTTCCATCACAAGTTGTTTCTAAGATACTGCTCCAATGTAGAACAGTTTAGAAAGAAAACTGGAAATTTTGAAAAAGTTACGGTAACATAAATCCATATGGAAATGCAATGAATGGAAAGAATATCAAGGATATTAGGAAGCATTCTGTTATTAACTCTTCTGAAGTTCTTGGTATCATAGACATAAATATACCTCAACACTTGGAAAACTTTTGGTGGCATAATATTTTTCTGTTGTTTTGATTATTTTTTTGCTTTGTTTTGTTTAGTTAGGTAAGCTAAGTGGATAAATATATGTACACATATACACTACATGAAAGGGTTTGTTTCATTCTTAGGAAATCTGAATTTCAAACTTATTTTTTGTAAAGCATTTTCATGAAGATGAAGCACTTGTTGAGAAGCCCAGCCTGAACTTTCATTTCCTTTAGTTCAGCTATGAAAACCAAGTAAGAAAAGGGGCAGTTTGTAAGATCTAGACTGTGAAGGACAGAAGATTGGTTTTTTTTCTCTGAAGGAGGGGCAAAGAAGATGTAATAACATATTAGCAATTTATATTGGCATCCTCTTAGCATCCTACAGCAGTCAGAGAATTGCATTTCAGTTGCACAACTTATTTATCGTGTAAAAGTGGGGACATTCTGATTATTCACTGCCCATGTTCATTGTAAATAAGCAATACCAAAATTGCATACTGAAAACTACATTTTCAGTGTATAGTTAAACCAGTAAAATCTATTTTAAGCTCTCCTGTCCTCTGCCCTTAGAAGAGGCAAGATGAGAAGGAGATGATGCATAGGTAGAACTACACTGACGTGCTTGTTTGAGTTGTACATCACACATTTCAGTGGACACCCAAGGGGTTAGCATAAATAATTCATGAGAGAGAAAAGGATGCTCTTTGTGCCTGGCTGCACACCTCTGTGCAGGGCACCAAAGTGCTTCTTGCATAAAGAGTGATGTGGAGCAGTCTTTTACTGGAGTAGAGTTCAGCAGAAAGTCCTCAGGAAGTGGTTGTGGGGAAGATGGTCCCATCCCAAAGCACTTAGAGTGGAAATTAGGAACTGCTGCCAGCACTTATAGAGAATCAGTCCTTCCTTAGGTACCTCTGCTGGGACCATTCGCTGGTCAGAAATGCTGCAGAAAAGATCAAAGGTGCAGCATTCTGCCATCAGCTGGGAACAGATGCCACAGAAAAATGGGAAAATCAGAAAATGAATGACCTAGGTTGAATAGGAAGCTTGTTCAGGTTTATGTATTTCTCAAGCAGTACAGCAATAGTCATTGTTGATAGAATCATCAGTGGCAAGTCTATATAAAGAGTCTGATAATCAGAACTGTAAATTAGAATATAATTTTAAAAGCCAAAAGCCAAGCTTCCATGCCAAGCTATAAAATGACATGAACCAGTTTTTATTGCCTTCAGAAAGATCTGACTCAGACCTAGGCCTAGGCCTGCTCAGCTACTGACTAAAGCCTGTGCAGATATAAATCTTATGGTGATTAACAACAGTGGTCAGCTGTAACTTCTCCTTTTTAGGGTACTTAGCAGTAGAGGAGGTTAGAGTAGGTATGGAGATTGTCATCTGCTCTTTGGATTTGTTCTTCATCTACAAGTTAGAGCTGCTGTCTACTTCTGTACTTCTGCTCTCTCATAAATTCTATAACGCCTGCATTACTCAGCTGAATTTTCTTTTGCTGTGGGGTCACCTAAGTAGAATACCTCACCTTGAGGTGTGTTTAGAATGTAAATATTGACAGTCATTTAAGTTCAGGTTCATCTGAGAAACTGTTACACAGAGCAATTCAATACTTTGATAAGTGCTAATGCTGTGCCTTTGCTGCAGTTAGATATCTGAACAGAAATTATTCCTATCATGTTAACGAATTTAAATCAAAGCAGTCTCACGCTGAGGTGACATTCATCATGGGCTGGAAACTTGAAAGAAAAAACATATTTTCATTTTAATGCAAGTATTTTGTTGTCAAGCAAGTGGCAAACTTGACAGTTTTGTGGAGTTAATTTGAGCTGTACTTGAGTTAACTCTAATAAAGTCAGGACTAGGATTTCATGAACCTGTTTCAATTTTGTTCTGGCTGATGGCACCATGGTCTCAGATGTGCCAGTCAAAGGCAATGAGTAACAGCATTACTCTCCCATATGCAGCTCACGCAACAGGAGCAGCAAATCTGTTCTTTTTAAAGATGATAACTTTTGGTACATGGGTGGTGTAGATGGAAAAGGGACTGCAATATTTCCCTATCTTCATTTTATCCCATTGCTCATTTCTTTAGCATGATTAAGTGTGCACTGAATACTTTTTCTCGAATACTGATTCCTTCAGTTTATTACAGGAGGAGCTCCGATGATTTCTATATATAGGTTGCTTCAAAATTTCCATTATAAAAGCTCTTCTGAACCCTTTAGAGAAATGCTGACACTATTATTATCATGTCCATGATATGTCTTTGGATTCTGGCAAGAAGAAAGCCTTAAGGTTAGAGAAATGTCTCTTTTTTGTTCCCCAAAAAGCCACTCAGCTATAAGCTGTTACATCTCTATTTCTCTTTTTTCACATTACTTCAGAAATTTCTGGCATCAGAAAAAATAATAATACCAGAATATTCAAAGGACTTGTCTAAACTTGGAAATTGTGAAGTGTGGCTTTTAAATCTGATATTTTGAAGTAACTTCACATGTATGCACTTAACTTTTATACTGAGGTAAACAGACATGCAGTTCTAGGGCAGCAACAAGGAGAGGCTGTTATTGTATGGCTGTTTTGGCTGTTTCAGAGTTTTCCTTCTTAACAACGAGTTCTTCTGAGGCTGAGCCACAGGAAATCCCCAGGTGCTGCAGGAAGGATGGTCTGGTCTCTTCACTCCCCTTTGCTGGGCACATCCTTCCCTGTGGTCAGCTCAGAAGAACAGCACAAGCAGCTTTTGTAGAGTATCTGGTTCTCTTTCCCTACATGTGCTTTGTGCTGCAGCCTTTTGTTGTGCAGACTCAGAGCTTTCCTTTTGCCCTGTGCTCATCTCAGAGCATGGTGCGTGCAGACAGAAAAAGTAAGGTCGCACAGTCATTGTAAGTTTTTCACTCCCTGACTTCTGAGTGCTTTACTTTGGTCTCCATACACTCAAAACCAGTTTTGGTGAGCAAAATGACATTTATTGTAACAACTGTATTGGTAAAAGTCACAGCCTTGGTAGAGGTACACTGGTGGAATGTCCCTCTTTTCACGTAAAATGTGATAATGGTGTAAAGCATGTTTGTACCTCTTGCCTCATGGAGATAATTGAACTGTAATGTTTGTACTCTTTCTTTCAGTTGGACACTTGAGGATTTCAATATACTGAATATACAAAGAAAAACCCTAAATACAGTGTATTTTTTCCTTTGGAAGGAGAAAGAACTGACTACCAGAGGACTATTTCATTTATTTAGTAATCTCTTCCCTATATAGTAGGGAGGAGATGCTCAATTTGGCAGAAAACTGAAAATGTTTCAATATTAGAAATTAGGCATTGATTCTTAGCAAACAGAATTATTTACCAAAAGAAATGGTGTGTGTCTAGGTATCCTCAGATTAAGTCTTCATGTCTGTGTGAAAGGTGGGCTCTATTCCAACCAAAATTATTTAGTTCAAAGCAAGGGATGATTAAGGAAATTTAGTGGCTTCTGATTAGGGTCAGACTACATAATGCAGTTCTTTCTGTTTTAAAAATCCTGTTATTGTTCTCTTGATGCAATATATACAATGCTTTTAAAAATTGAAATTTAGCCATCCATTTTCTCATCTGGGAGCAATAAGACATTTCTTGGCATCCACTGCTTGCGTTTCAGGCTTTTAAGAGTGTTCTTCTTTGTGTCTCACAGCACACCTGAGGGATGCACAAATAGCCTGTCTGTGCCTGTATTGCTGTTGCTGAAGTGAATTCACTGTTTTGTAGTTCTGTCCTGACTCACAGCAGGCAGCATTGGAAGCAGATATTGGTGCCAGAAAATAGGTTTTGTATTAAAACAGCAGAAGCCAAAGCTGTTGCACTACAGAGCATTAGTCTCTCACTGATACTTAGCTGGCATGCAAATGTTAAGATTATTTTGTAAAAGCTTAATAACACTTAATTTGTAACCTGGAACTTCAGAACAAGAAGTCTTTTCTGCCTGTTTAAAAAGCAAGATTTTGTTTTCCTGTAATGCATTGAACGGGTAACAATTTCAGGTTGTGTGCTTCAACACAGCCAATTTTTGCTCAGTTAGGGAGCTGGATGAGAAATTCAGGCTTTGCTTATGAGTGTGCTGTCCCTGCATGAAACACTGTTCTGTATTTGACTCTATGATCAAAAGTTCATCTTCTGGAAATCACTGACTTAGAAGGAAATAATTTGAGCCACAACAGTGACACTGCTCAGAGCAGCACAAGCACTCTAATGCACTAATACAAAGGAAAAATAGATAATGAGGATGCAAAGATACTGCTTGGGTCTAAGTGGAATGTGAGGTAGGTCAGCAATGTCAGAGCAGGTACCCTCAATCCACATCTTGAGCAATAGTAAATGAAAAACAAAACAAACTGGATATGTGAGATAGTTAAAAGTAAGAACCCATGAAATGACAATCCTTACTGCTCTAGTTTGTACAGTAGCTCACTTGTTGTTATGAATAGCAGCAGCTAAATCCATATGTGATTTCAAATTTCCTTGCCTTGTGCTACTTGATGAAACATCATCTTCATGCATTGATGGATTATTTTTTCCTTCACTAATCCTCATTTAATTTCCAATTCAAGGTGTCTTTAGTGGATATGGTGACTGGATGTTACATATTTGATTATTTCCTTCAGTTCAGAGTCTTCAATCTGAATTTTTCAGTGCTGTGTTTAATTTTTACAATTTTTTTGTTAATAATTTTTCACACTGTAGCACACCAAAGTAACATAGGTTGTTATTTCAAAGATCTTTTCAATAATTGCACCTTCACCATGTTTTTTTCCCTGCTCCTTTCACAGGACGTTACCCCAAACTTGTGTTTCACTTTGAACTCAAGAGAAACATCTTGTATTTCATATTAGAGACATACGTGCCATCAATCCTTCTGGTTGTGCTCTCCTGGGTGTCATTTTGGATAAGCCAGTCATCGGTTCCAGCCAGAATCTGCATAGGTGAGAAGCTGATAAACCAACCCAAACCAGGGCTGGATCACTGAGGCTCCTCCTCTATTGGCATCCGTGTCCCGAAGGTGCAAACACTTCTGAGTTTCATGGAATTACTTTTTGGGCTGGCCATACTCAGTGCATCATGTGGATTCCCCTTAAAGCCTTACTATTCTTTAATTAAGGAAAGTGCCTTTGGCAGCTACAGGAAGGAGATTTATAGGCAGGGGAGGCCACTGAAAGCAAAGCAAAAACCTGTCATTTTGGAAATAATTTAAGCATATTCAAATACATGGCCTGCACAGGCAATTGTGAGGCTTTTGTGAGGTCTCACCATACATACTAATTAAGACATGAATAACAAGAGAATTATAAGAGATTAAATATAATTAATTTCAAATAAAGGATATTCTGAAAGGGAGAGAATGCAAATCAGGTTTGATCAAGCTGCAGGTGGGATGGAAAAAATACTCCTACAGAACAGGGAATAAAGAAGGATTTCACATTGAATGAGGCCAGTGGGCAACTACACTGAGAAAAATGATACCTGAATATTTTAAAGGGACCTTTTGCATAGATTTGCAATAATAATATGTTAATCATAATTATACATTCCATGACACCAAAATCTCTCTCATTTTAATTTCTAGTGTTCTCAGCTTTGGTAACATTTTCTGTTACTCTTTTAAAGCATTTTACTTAAGAGTCACAAGTTAATTTTAAAGTCTTCTTCCTAAAACATGATCCATTAAATGCTGTGGCATCCTAGGAGTTTCAGGTCCAGGGAAAACTCTCCTGCAGTAAGGCCCTTGCAGCAGAGGCCCTCAGTGCCATCTGTGTTATACCAGAACACGTATTTTTCCATTCCACAGGTGTCACCACAGTCCTTACGATGACAACACTGATGATGGGAGCCAGGACTTCACTCCCAAATGCTAATTGCTTTATTAAGGCAATTGATGTGTACCTTGGTATCTGCTTCAGCTTCATCTTTGGAGCATTGTTAGAATATGCTGTGACTCATTTCTGCACTCTACACCAACTCAGCTCAAAGGAGCTTCCAAAGGTAAATTAATTATTTGGTGTTATTCTACAAACAGGATTTAAATTACATTTGCTAAAAAGAATTATCTTAGCGCTAATGGTAAATGTATTTAAGGTAGTTTCTTTTTTAGAATTAGGGCAGGGAAACATTATAATCTTGAGAAAAAGAAAAAGTATTTGTATACCTGGAGCTTTTCTGGAGGAAACCAAACACACTGAAGCACTCTTCCTTCTCTCTTTTGGTATGGACTTTATGGCCCTTATAAAAATGTTCTGGATGTCTCACAAAAATCACAGGCACTTGTCTCCCACGCAATAGCATTGACTCACAGTTCAAAAACTGGGCTGAGCTTGGTGCCTTGATCCTACTGCAATATGGAAAACAAAAAAAAGAGTTTATAGCATTCCATTTATGAAACCTGCACATGCATGGAACATGAGTCAGTCTCCTGGCAGATGTCTTCATGCGCTGAGTGCATCAGGTCCCTGTAGCTTTCTGCTCTCAGCTTCTCTTTCAACAGCTGCACCTGAAGTCAGACTGGGATCCATTTTCCCCTCGCCATCATTATAACAGTGCTTTTGTGGCTCTAAAGAGTTTCTCACAACTCTGAAATGCTGTGAAATATACTTAAAATGAAAATGGATGAAATCAACATAGGTATTTTTTGAGTCTGATGGTTGCTGAAATAATGAGGACAGGTTCATGAAGAGGTTTTGTCACATCTTCCATCTCCAGTGTATTGCAGTGCTTTCATAAGCAAGGAAAAATAAATCACAAGGAAGCTGAAAGATGATTGTCTTGCAGTTTTTAATTATGGAACTGAACCTAATATGCATGATAAAGAAAAATTTAAGCAGCTTATGAAATATCTGGATTAATAGAAAAAAGTAAAACATGGAAAATGAGAATAACAGGAAGGAAAAAAAAAAGGCAGAAAGAAGTTTGGTTGTGCTGTAGGGATAAATGTCCAGAAGCAGAAATATTGTTAACTGTTTAAGCCAAATTAGAACAGAGCATCACAAATGCCTAAGCAAAGCTCCTCAATATACTCAAGAAATAGGATATTGAGCTCCTGTGGAGGAGCTTCAAAACCTTTTGAAGATCGGGCAATACGTGGGTGGGGGGGGGTTATGTCTAGATAGTTAATCAATTAATGAGATTTTGGCTGTTTGGATGAAAGATAGGTCCTGCAAATGCACAAGAATATGTTAAAAGCTGTCCAGGTGTGTGGAGAAAGACTGCAAAATGGACACAAAGCTGAGACACCCCAGTGGGTTTTATGAGATAATGTCTATTGGGGATTGTCTGCAAATGGGCAAACACTCCTTTCAAGTGAGGATTTGAGTGGAAAGCCTATAAGTAATTTTTATTGGCAAGGTAACATCAGTGACAATTCCCTGTGAGCATATCCATCTTGTGAAGTAAGTGGTTGTCATTTCGCTCATAGTGTACAGAAAAAAAAGCTGCTTGGAGGTTTGGGTATGAAAGTAAAGTGTTTCAGTGCTTGGGTGATTAAGCATCTTTGGATCTGTGAAGGGCACTTATGCTGTCCTTGCCTTCACCTGCCTCTGTCAGATTCCCTTTCATCTGGAGCAGGTACTCATGCTTGCAGATGGGGTGGACATGGGAACTTGTGGACTTCAAAAATGTGCATGGAAGTACAACTGTAAAATGAGAAAGGAAAGTTTTGTGATGAACCTAATGACCAAAAGAAATTGTCTTTCATGTCAGGCTTTTTTCCCTGCCTTCTGCTGGGCCTCAGGAGTGAGCAAACAAGCCAAATGCACTTCTTGCCCACGCAAACATAGGGGTATAAGAGAAGGAACAGTTTTTTGGTCCTAGATCAACTTGTGACTCTCTAGAATAAGGAAAATGCTTGTCATGTCTTTTTCCTACTGTAGCCAAGGGCAAGCACTGCTTACTGATCTAGGTGTCATGGAGAGCACACCTGACTTGTATTTCTCATTTCTTGTTACAAAAACAAAAACATCACAAGGGCAAAAATATCAGCTAAAATCTCATGTCACTGTCTAGCAGGTACTTAGCAATTTATGTGTGAGTATCGTCACTGTGAATGTGTTGTCCTCATTATCGTATTCTCTTGTGGACACAGGTTAATTGGAAATCTCACGTCCCAGTTTGTTATTCCCATATGTGAGCTGATAGAAAATTTGCACTCAGAATTATGTAAATAAATGTAGGAGGTGAAATGGAAATGTCACCCTCTCTCTTGTATAAAAATTAGCTGTACTCACTTGCTTCCCGCTTTGCTCTTTGAAGAAGTTGGGACCAGGCATATCAAACCCCTCTGAAGCCCCTGAGATCTCCAGTTTAGAACATAAACTGGTGAAAGAGCTCACCATATCCATGCTCTAGCAATGTTTCACACCATGTGAACCAGGACCCACAGAGACACCTTCAAAGCTAATGGCAAAAGCAGAGGAACCACCTGCTGCAAGGGAGGTCAGGCAGAATGTGCCATTCACATCAGCTCCAGAGCAGCAGGCTGCTTCACAGGAGAGGTTGCCTCTCCTCAGTTTCTTCTCTTTAGTATAAAGGCATTAATTGTGCCCTCTTACAAAGCACAGAAATGTTCCTTGGATTTCTTCTGTCTTTTACCTAAACCTCCACTGTTAAGGCAGAAGGGAGAACAGTTTGAAAACTGCAAATAATTTTATAAGTGTGATATTCAGCCTCTGTGGTATTTCTGTGCAAGCCTCACACAGCCTTTATGAACACCACATAAGATCCAGGTGTGCAACAGTCTGGGTTGAAATATTTTTAAGCTTGAGCAGCTTTATTATCTAGTGAAAGTGACAAATTTTCTCCAATTCTGTTGGCTCTTGGATGTCAGCAAACACTTCACTTAGCGTAAACAGCAGGCCCAGTATCAGGTGCCATAGGCAGTGCTTTCTGGGTGATGTACAGCATCTTTCTTGAATGGTACCAATTTGGTGTCTAAATAGGGCCCTCCTTAGTGCCAGCTGCCATTTCCTCATTGACAGCTGGCATCCAGAAAAAAACCTAGTGTGACATTTAAAACTGGAGCCACAGCTGAACACTCACAGCACAATTTCTTTTTTTGATACAGTGTAAACTGGCTCAGTCTTTCATCACGCTCAGTTCTTCATAGCAGTCTATAAAAGCGCCTTGATAAACCCTCTCTATAAGACTGCAGTTTTTTACAAATTAGCAGGTATGGTTCTCTAAACTAGCTCTGTCCTTTCCAAGCGATGTGATCCAGCACTTTTGCTGTAACCTCCCCTCTGTTTGCAAGAGCCCTGCCTTGTTGCACTGCAGATAGAATCCCGTACATATGCACTGCTTACAGTATTTTCTGCTTAAGTGAGAACTGCCCCTTGGGGAGCTGAAAGGAGTCAGGAGCAGCCTCATAACACATCAGCCTCCTGGGAATCGCTCACATGCGTTGTGAGGAAGGAGAAGTGGCACGTACACAATGTCCTTTCATGCTCTGAAATAAAACTAATTCTGAACAACCGATAGCCATCCTACCTGAGAGAAAAATAGACTCTTAAATTGAGCAATGCCCCAAATCCTGATGGTTTTGAAGTACAGATGTCATAATGAGAAATGAAAGCAGGGGGAAAAAGTCAGGACTCTTCTGTCAGGTTCCTTTATTTTTTTATTAACCTTTGAAGTGCTGAGTGCATTCATTAGGCTGTTGCTCTGGTGCCTCATTTCAAGTGCCAGGCATTCCTGACAAAGGCTCCTCTGCCATCCCCAGCACTCCCCTCTGCCGCCTGGACTTTTTGAAGCAGAAGAAAGAGAGATTTATAACAGAGTCAGGCCTCAAGTGAAAACTTGAGGTTTGAATTTTAGTACTACCCTGGGGATTATGTAAGGTTCAGACTGGAGTTTTATGGATTGATCCTCTTAATGCTTTATGGGCAGATTTTTGTCCCAGTATTTCACTGAGGTGTGGGAGGCCACGTGGAGGATGACCAAGGTTTTTTTGGTCATTGTATTTTTAGGATGATATGTGTGTTGAGCTACGTTTATCTCTCAAATAAAATATCCCTTTTTTTTTTTTAATTGAAAGTGGAAAGCTGCATTAATCCCTTTTCTACTGCCATTTGTTCTGCTTCAGTGATTCACAGCAGTTTGAGGACATTGTCCAGACTCCACTTTAATTTTCAAGGGTGTCAGTAATTTTAGATGAAGAAGACAGGCTTGTGCTGTACACATGCACCCTGGGCAGAAGAGCAATTCTGTACCAGCATGGAGACCACTTAGGTGGCTTAATTGGCTTTCTTTGACTTTAATAGCTGGAGTGTACCTAAATGAGCTTCTTGTCTGGCTGCACATGGGGATGTACATCTCAACCTTTCAAAAGTTTGTCCTTGTGTAAACTGTTTCTTCTCATGATGCAAATGGAAAAAAGCAAGTTGGTCAGAAGAAAGAGATTCTGCATTCTACACTTCACAAATAATTTTTTTAGACTTGTCTTATATTTATGCCACCTACTGATTTGGGAGGTAATAAAACTATCAGGAGAAAATAAAAATTGTATGTATGCCTACCTGAATTAAAATGACCCCTGGTCAAAGTATATATAATAAGGTTTGGTTGAGATACAAAATTGGAGCCAGTCTTTGTAGCTTATTTCTGCTGGTGTCTCTACAATATCCCAAGCCAGACTGAATACCCCAGAAATTCCAAGGAAGTTTTGGAGCTGAAGCTGCAGCTGATGTCTAATCCTGTGTCCTCTGAGTCAGTAACAGAAAACACACTGACTTCAAAGGGTGGAAATTTCATACATGAACTTTATGGCTCTGAGCCATTTCTAATCAGAGAAACAAAACCCACCAGAAGGCTTATACAACATTCTCCAAAGACATGCCTTGATGCACTGAAGCACATAACAATATTCTTTACCCTAGCATAATTTAGAACTTAAAGCACCGGTTTCAGGCCTTGACAGAAAGTATCACAGGCTATTAAGTCAGCTGCGGGTGGGGCTTGTCCCTCTTTATTTTTAAAGTCACTTGATTTTTATCACAAAGCACCAGAAAGAGGTAGCCAGTTGCACACAAGGAGAGCACCTTTCATTCTGGGGTGCTTGATTTGGGGTGCAGCCAGCTCATCTGGCTGGCCTGGCAGCTCCCCCACCCTCTCCATCTCCAGGCTGGGGCTTTGCCTTCACACTTTCTGGGCAATAACCTTTGCCAGTATTTGCCCTGAGCAGGAGACAGTTTACTGTTGTGCCTTTCAGGGATTTGCTGATATCTTAAGTAAAGTTCCTTGTCTATATTTGAACAAATCCAGATTTTCTTGACAGTGCTTCAAAAGTTTTTGCTGTATTGTGTTGCTTAAGCCAAAGTTTTCCCCATAAACGGAGGCTTTGAGAGCTGAAAGGGGCTGCCTGGTGCATGCTTGTCCTTGAAGTTGAGGAGTGAAACATAGGAGGAGTCAGAAGAAAAATCCCATTTGCTGCAGCTCTAAATAAACAGGTGATGAAACATGCACTTAAGTACCTGCTGTTGTGTTCCCTATCAGATTATTGATGATGATGATGATGAAGAAGAGAAGAATGCAGTCCTGGCAGCAGTGACAAACAGTTGCAGTGCCCCTGACAATACAAACAAGACTGACTCAAATGAAAACAAACAAAGCAGCAGTGACAGAAAAAGGGAGAGGAGTCAACACAGAGTGTGTAATTCAGCAATGTCGGTAATGAAAAGACTTTTCTGTATCTTTGACTGCTTCCATGTTAAAAACCCTTACCACATAGACAACTATGCCAGATTCTCTTTCCCGTTATCATTCATCATAATTAATGTACTTTATTGGGTGTATTATTTGTATTTCTAAATATTTTCTTTTGTAATATTAGTTTAAAGTTTAGAAAGTGGACATGGGAGGGGAAGTTGAGGAAAAATGGAGAAATTACATTTGGATAAAGGGATATAAAAGGACATGCCAGCTTTTCAAGTGTGTCGGAAATTTTTGTTAACTCACTTTTATGCATTTAAATGTCTGTCATCCAAAACTGGCTTTGTATTAGCATGCATGTCCCAAACTACTTATCAAAGGCCAAGAAGTCCTTTTTTAAAATATTTAATGCTTAACTTTGTAAAATAAGACATTATACTTGTTTCTGAACTCCATTGAATAAATGTAAAAATGGAATGAAATGTTGTTTTCTGCTCTCTGTACTCAGCTCCTTCTAGGTTTGTCAATTATGCATACATTTTCCAGATTATATAAGAAAATATTTAATTGCAGACCAAAGTGGTTTTGCTATGTAGCAAGAAACAGTTCTGAAGACATGACCTACCAAACAAATAATCTGTTCATCTTTGTAAGGTCACAAATATGTATTAAGATCCCTCTCCATTTTTAGACACCACTCCCATAGTCATCCATGGCTTTTCTCAGTAAGTGCAGGGCAGACTACAGAAATGGACTGGAGCCAAAAGGTTTAAATCCAGAGAGATGTATTTCTGTGAGTGAGGATTTAGTTGTTCACCAATCCTTAATGGAAAATGGGAATTTATCCTGACATTTATACTCTGTACTCTGCTCAGTCACAACTGCCTGGGTAACTACTATGTGGAGGAAAAATTTGATATGCTTAATTTTCAGCTTAGTAAACCCTCTTGAACTACATGCAGTTAAAAAAATTTCAAATAAAGGTGGAAAACTTCTTGAATAGAAAAGAAAACCAAACCTGTATGTGTGATAGCTCTTGATAAGATAGGAGAAGTTTTACACAGATAAAATGATGACCCACATGAGAAAATGGTTACAGGTGATGAAAAACCATAAGTCTTTCCAAGTTGTCACTTCACTGACAGATACTACAAGCCTGTCTCCTGCACTGCAAGCATGGAAGTTGAAAGGTGTTTATTATTATACCTTTTTCCTGACCATAATGTATTTATCTGTTCTATATATAGGTATAAATGTGTGCATGTGCATTTATGCACTGTGTATTTCTGCTGATCATACTGCACAACATGCAAGTGCATTGAAAAGCTCCCCTAACATGGGCAGACTTGGACACACCTGATTACCAGGTGAAGAACATCATTACATGAAGGAAGGAAGTGCAAAATACCAGTGTGAGACAGATTTGCCCTTGCTCCCATCTAAATCCATAAAAATCATTGCACACTGGTAGACAATTATTAGGTCACTAAAATCGCCTCAGTATTTTTATTTTCTAAGGGTTAACTACTGAAAATTTGTTTCTCTGCTGCAATTAGTAATTTTTTTTTGCAAAGCTTATTGGGACAATGCAGCTTCAAGAACAGTCTAGGGCCTCTTGGTACCTTGTGGCTATTCTGGCTTTCATACTAAAGCAAATACATTCAAGAAATCAAATTAGGGCTGCTTGTGTTAATGAGCAACCAAAAAAAAAATCTATTCTTTCATTTAATATTCTGCTACTGAATATTTAACTTGAAACCCTTTATTCAGGAAGAGGCTGCTTGACATTTTTTCTTGGAGGTGTAAAACTGGACTCTAATTTCCAATTCCAAAACTGGACTCTTTCCAATTCTTACTCCCATAAAATTTACAGAAGACAAATATTAAATCTTTGTACTTTTCTTGATTTTGAAGTTTACATTGTTCCTGAATCTTTTCAAACAGTTATCTGTCATGTAACATGAAATTTGGGATTAGCTGCAAGCATGAAGTAAGCATTTAGAGTTTTGTAGCTTCCAATTAATTTGGAGACAATTCACCTTAAATATTATTTTTTAAAGCTGTTGAAAGTCTGAGAATTTTTATTGACAATGCACTAGCTGAAAACAGGGTCTGTTTTCCCACTGATGTGCTAATTGTAAGTAGTGTTATATAATGAAGTTCCCCATGTTTTCATGAAAGAATTGACTGCACAGCCAGATTATTCATTATTTTGCTTTGCATAATTCTGAATTAATTGCTACTTTCAAAAATAAAAAATGTGAATTTATTGTAAAAGATGTTCCCTATGGATTTCCTGTATGGTGCATGAAGAATGAAGAAGGTCATTTGAATTATCCTGCTCAAACATAGCTTCTGTCCCTAGAAACTCCCAAATCCCTTGGAGTTAGTCATAAAGGCTCCCCTGAGTAAGGAGCATTCTTGAACAATTCACTGAATGCTACAATTCAGAGGAAAGTTAGAGAGGGGGAAATCTCTTTCAGTGCTAAGATCAGGGGCCAAAGTTGAGGCTGAGGGAATGAAAATTACATTGGTTTCATATCTGATGAAAATACCTTGGGCTTTTGGCAACCATTTTCTGGTTGATAGCTGAGTTTCTTAGTTTGATTTTAATGTTTAGCAATCAGATTCATAATTCAGAAATGTTGGAGTTTGAGACTTGAGGCAGATGTGCAGTGAGGGGCCTGAGGCAGGTGAAGGGGGGTCCGACAGGAGCTGATGATGCATCCTCCTGCAGTTTGCTTTGCTCCTAGCAGGACGTGCCCTCCTTTCCATGGATCTGAAAGCACCAGCCAGCCTGAGGAATAACTTTCCTTCCTTTGTGCAATGTCTCCAAGCTTCATCTTTTAATTGATTCAGCAGCCGTCACATAGCTGTTTAAGCATTGTGCAGACTAGAAAAATACCTCTTACCTTAGCAAGATCTTTGATACTGTTTTCTTACCAAATCAAAAAGCATTATGAAAACAAAATCCTATGCTGAGATATTTAATCAGATATAGTATTTTATTATTTTTTTAGATTTAAGACATTTGAAGGTATTAACACTTGCTACCTTTCCTCTTCATCAATTATCCGGTGTTCTTCTGACTCAGCTGTGCTTTAGGTAAGTATTTCCTGCAGCCTGCTTACTGTGGTGCCATTTGTGATACTTTGAGAATATTTGAAATCAAATCAAATAAATGAAATAAATGAAAATCAATAAATCAAATCAATAAATGAAACCTAAATCAAGGGGGAAATATAAGGAAGTTGATATTTTAGATCAGATATTCATTAAACCTCTCATAAGCTAAGAAGGCATTTTAGGTCACTATCAGATAATTTGTTTTAAGACATGAACAACTAAATATCCCATCTGAATACTTGCCATCAATCAACACATATGGCAAGCATAAGAGAAGGGCATCCATCTGTTGATCTGAGTATCCATTTTCAGCACAGTGGCCTTGCTTGGTAAGACTGCAACAGTAACTTAAATAAATTTTCCTGCTTTGTGAGCCTCATTGTGTTTTTGTGCTAATTATTTTAAGAGAACTGTTATGCCTTCTGGCATGGGAAAACACATAAAAAAAAAAAGAAAAAAAGGTGCCCCATATTGTCACCTTGTTATTCAAAATGAAATTACCTAAAGGATTATAAAGAAAACCCACGTACAGTAAAGCTGATGACAGAAAAACAGAAATACCAGGAGGTGAATGTGCTGCTAGGAGCCCTTGGCAGTGGCTGGGGCAGCAGAGTGCCTGGAGCACCTTTCCCAGAGCAGCCTGGGCAGGGGCTGGGAGCTGGGGCGGCTGGAACAGCTCAATTCACGCGTGCAGCAGTAGATGGAGCTCATCAACTGCTCTTCATCACCCAACGAGCGAATGCACACGGCAAGGGCTGGTCAAGGAGGGCTCCAGGGAAAAGGTATTACAAGCTGACATTTGTTCTGCGGTAAGTAACTAGGCCGTGTTTGTAGTGACAGATTAATTAAAGTCAGGCAGGACAGCAGTGTCGGGTGGACTATTTCTCACACTCAAGTTCTGCCTTCTCAAGCCCTGATTGCTGTTTCCACCACTGAGCCGCTAAAATCGAACATATCCTGCCAGTCCACAAAGTAACTTCATGACTGCAAAACCTTGTGTTTAAAGCATGAATTTTCTATCCTTCTGTCAAGGTTTTCTCCTGCAGGTTATAATGTTTCAAATCAAAGCACCTCAGTATTTCAAGGCAGGCAGAATAGTGGCTCTATTAACAGTTTCCCTATAAAGATTTATGAATCCTAAATAGATGTTCTCAGGTAATTCACTGGCATACTGCTAACAGTTTCACAAAGATCAAGATAATTTAAAAAGCCAGTTTCAGGCAAGAAAATTTCCCTTGAAATAGGGCTGGTTGCAAAGGTGGGAAGATGAGCTGTGCTAGTGTTCTGGGTGCATCAATAAGTCACTGCAAGAATAAGCCATCTCGACCTGAGAGCTGAAAACTAAAGTGAATTTTTCTTGCAGAGTAGTGGGTGCTTGACAGTGCTTACAGCAGCTAAGCTGGACATAATTTCAAACTCTGTAATGGATTTGCCATCACTTGTTCTACAACTTTATAATTAAAACCAGGGGTGCACTTTAATAACATTGCCAAATTCAGCTTTTCATCATTTTCCATCTGGAGAGATCTTTCTTCCCTGGTCCCATCTGACTGTCAAACTTTCCATCCTCAGAAAGGATAAGGGGGTATTTGGGGGCATTTCAGTCTCATGATGTGAGTTTACTCATATAGTTTGGGTTCTGGGTTTCTTTCCAAATTGGAATGGACCCTATTTTCCTATTCCAGATCAAACACAGACAAAACTTGCAGAAGACGAGAAACCCCAGAAGATTTTAGCACCATCACGTGTGTGCACAAACCATGAGCCTGATTAATTTTGAGATTCAGCTCTGAAGTTTAATCCAGATTTAACCTCTGGATAACTTCATCTGTCAAAACACTCAAATATCTCCACTACTGTTGTTTTCCCTGCTGTAGCAGGTAGTTTTGCAACCTAGACAGTGAAAGGGTTTGATGTCAGGTTTATTTGATTTCTCCTAAAGGCAAGGGATTTAATCTTTCTGCTTTAGAATCAGATCAGGAATGTATTCAGAATAGCAGCTCTGGTTCTAGTTGGGGCTTGGCCACTTTGGGTGCAGAACAAGCTGACAAAATTATAAAAAAATTAACATGAGAGTACAAAATGGAGTTCAAACGTGAATTACTTGTTGACATGCTCAGCTTGTCAGTGCCCCTGGTCCTCATGTTAAAGTCATGGATGTTGCATCTCAGAAACAGTAATAAATGTGAGATTGGTCACCAAGGGCAAAGCTGGCATTGCATGCACTCACATATTCTTGGAAAAGAGAGAAGAAGGGATTGTCTCCTCCTTTTCTATGTCCCAGTTTTGTTATTTATCGAGCACCTGCTTTGAAAGAGTGCCAGTACAAGGTGACCAAAAATGCTGCATTAATCTCTTCTACAGGAACCATCTGTTCATTATAGGCATTTGAATGCTGATCCATTAGACTTGTGTGCTGGACCACGCTGTGCATGTTTATAAGTCAGTCCTGATCAAAGTGCTTTCCATTCACAGCAGGATATTTTGGATATCTAATGAATACAACTGTCATTTTTGTGGGGTTTTTTGGGTGGTTTTATCCATGCTTGTGAAGAAAAGATCTGTAGGAAAAGCTTCCACCCTATGCTCAATATATGAGTTGGCTGCAGGGATCCAATCCAACCCTTGCTTACCTTGATAACCCTTAAGTGCATTTTGGAGAACAGAACTGACAGTGTTGACCTCAAAATAATAATATAGCAGATTAAGTCTGAAGACGTTTTTTAACTAGGAAAATATAAATCAAACCTTGCTCTCTGCTTCTTTATCAGGAAGATAAGATATTGAGCATTATTTTATCTTTCCCATTTATCATCTTTGTATAAGTATTGGGCTCAAGTATCATTACTTTTTGAGGTTATTTCATAATGAAAGATTCTGAGAGCCTTGTAATTTTTTTTCATTAAAAGAAAAACTAAAGTATGATGTGCAAATAACTATAAACTTTGAAGTCTGAGGCTTCCTATGCCCCAGGATAATTTTAATTCTACTGAACAACCTTTTCATGTAGTGCCAGTCCACATTTTGTGAAGCCTGATAATAGGAACTGATAGCTCTGGAGGCTTCCATAATTTCCATACAGGACTCCTTAGGGATGCCAAGTACATGGCTGACCCTGCACCATTTCAAACCCACATATTCTTGCATATGTTACTGTTCTTATTTCAGGTGTTACAAATGGCCAGACTAAAAAATGCAAATTCCTTATCGTGTTGCTGTCCTTACCAGCACATTCCAGCTGCTGGGTAATGGTAAATATTTTCATTGGTTGATCATTCTTACCATGCAGCTCCACCTGAATATTCTGTCATCTTTAAGGCCTGTTAAAAGCCAAAAGGAAGAAGAGCCAGTTCCTTTAATTATATTCTAATAACCTAAATTCCCAATTTCTAAATTGGGCCAATAACACAAAGTTACATTTTCCTTGGGTTGACACACATTACTATTTGAGGAGACTTGGACAGTGCCTGACCCTTTGTTTCCACAGCCCGGCTGTAGATTTCTGTTTCTGTAAGCAAGTGCACACAATGGCCTGAGCTGGATTTCATTCCTGTCAGACACCTGGAATTACAACACAGCTCTTTACCAGCAGGATCAAAAGCTGTTCCTGGATGTTTTGCATGTCTGCACATGCCTTTTTTCCAGCTCTAGCATATCCCTTCCCAGAAGGCTCTACATTGTTCTGTGATAATGTCAGGTCTCCAGATGCACTGCCATGCTGTACTAAAGATGACAGACGAACAAGCCAAAATCATCAATTTTAATGACATTTCAGCATCATCCTGGTCCTGTGTCATTCCTGTGTACACTTCAGCCATCAATCTGTGTTTGTCTAAAGTGGTTCATGCCAGAACTTTAAATGTGGAGAAAGCTGAAGCGGCCAATTTATTGTATTCTGACAAGGACAAGCCTCATCTGGCAATCCAGTGAGGCTGAATGCATCTGGTTAATAGTGCATCCACTTTCTCAGATCCAAATTGCTCTGTTAGTTTTCATGACCCTCTTATCTCTGTGCTGTCTCCATCCACCCCGCTTCCCTTATCACATAATAGGATTGTGCCTGTATCTTCCAATTTAATTTCTGTTGGTTTCCAATCTGTGGGATGCTGGGAGTGTGTGCTGGTCCGTCAGCCTCTCCTGCTGAGATGGGATCACTCACCCCAAAATGCCTCATCTGCACTGCAGGGAGCTCCTGGCATGGCTGATCACTCCCTTTGCCTCTTTGGGCTTCACTTCTGAGCTGAATCCCTCCCCACACCAAGGGGAACCACTCTCCACAGCTCTGCCTATCAAGGGCTCTCTAAAAATCTTCAGAGAATTTACTAGATGTTTCAATGTATATCTGCTCACTAGTCCATGCCAGCTAATTTTTTGAACCCACTGTTTTATTTTTATGAAATATGATAAAGGAAACAGAAATCTCAGAGACAGGACATTCCTACAAGATTTATGTAAATAGATGTCTAGGTCAGAGAGGCACTGAGAAAAACACTGCAGCAAGATCTGGAGTCTTTTTAAATCCCAGAGAATACACACCGAAGAGGGCACATCAATATGTCTCAAATGCAGAACAAGCTTCAGTCACAATTTACATCTTCCAGACGTGAGAGTCAATCAACACAGAACCAAAAATGTGGAGAAAATCAAGCTTCATTAGCTCTAATATTCATGAGTTACTTCTCTCCTCCAGTCCTCAGAGACTGAAAGTGAGATACAAGGTCAGAGGCACTGCTCTCTTTCCTTTTTTTCCCTCCAAATTACAGTGGAGTTTAGAATGTGCTTCTTCAGCTTGGTCCTGTGAGAATACCATGAAAACAATGCTGGTACAGCTATAGAAAAATATTTATATTCCTAATATTCCTCTTGCTCTTACTTTCCCCCCATCTTCTGCTCCTTCTTTCACCTTTATAAATCTTTGTAAACACGCTCTTTTAGAATCAGATTTTTTTTTACCGGAATTTAAATCTCTCTTAGTGGCATGAATTAGACAAAAATCAACCTGTCCCTTGCACCTCTGACCCTGGGTGGCCTTATGGAAATCAAACTAGAACATACAAGAAAGAAGAGTCAGTGGAAGAACTGGCTTCAAGTTTGCACAATAAAAAAATAAAAAAAAAGAACAACTAAAGTAATAATATCAGTTGGTAGCTGAAATAAATTGCTTGTATTCTTCTCCCACGCAGATGATGTATTTGTGATTCTGATAAAGACCAGGTCAGTGGAATTTTACAACATATGCAGAAGGTATTTAACCTAGAACTTGAAGAACAAAATAATGATCAGAAGAGGGTGCTCTCAGCTCATGTTCTTTTGGTTTGCTTTGAACATTTTGGTGGAATTCAGCAGAATTTTCTTCTCTCTGTTGGTATTAATAAAAGGTCTCTTTGTAATATATTTTCTGGCATTTTTCACTAAATAGATTGCTCTTCTTACTGTACCATGTGCAAAATACAGGCTCAACTTTTTGATTACTGATATTTCTATATGTTTTAGAAAGCTTTCTGTAATATTATCTGAAGTCATTTCACAGTGAGCTTTGTGTCTGGGCTCCCACTCTTTTGTATGTTCTGTTTATGTTCTCACACAGTCATACTCTGTTCAAATTAGCATTTACAGGAACTGATTTCCTAGCACTGTAGAGAACTTTAAAAGTTGCAAGAACAGCAGTTCATTCCAATATCAGTTGCATTTTTAACCAGGCATAAAAAAGAAACAATAATATATAGCTTCAGTGATCAATTTCTAATGATTGAAATATCACCCATGTCTAAGTATTCACAAAAATTTATTAGTCGATCTTTAGAGAAGAATTTAATAAAAACTTAGTGCTGCCAATGAGATTTTTAGCAAAGCATTTGATTGCAGAGTTCACTTCAGGGAGCATGATATATCAGAAAATACCTGACATTTGTTAAGTTTTATTAAAGCAGTGCTGATGTCATGGACAAAAATAAGCCTTTTAAAAGTTAGTTGATATATGGGTGCAGTTTTTCCATTTTTTGGATCACCAGTCTTTAAAGTTGATGAAACTGCACTGTGCATACAGCACTAGAACACAAGAATAAGTGATGGCTACAATCCTGGATGTTTGCAGACTCTTTCTTGTCTGAAGAGGTGAAGCACAGGGCAAATTCAGGCAGAAGGAAGGCACTGTCTTTTAGTTGGTGCAATGCAGCATTTAGCTCTGGTCCATCCTGCTCATGGAAGAAATCTCTCTGACTCTGATTCCCAACTATTGCACTTTTTCTAGTACTTAAATAAGGTTCTGTGTAGCCACCTTTTATCACACATACCAAAACTGCCTGGAGGGGGAGAGTCGTGCTTCTTGTATTGAACAGCAGTGATTGGAATGGATTGCAAAAGGATTCTCACTCTTTGTGCCTGTGTACACATATTTATCTGTGTCTACTGTGCCTGTGTACATATATCTATATATGTCTATACATGAGTTGTACAAATTTGTCCTGAAAAGGCACGATTTTATTAATGGATTCATTCTGCACTTTAGACACTGCTTTTCAATTATGTGCATCAATGGTCAGGTCAAACATCAAACCAAGTAATAAACAGGGCTCCTGCAGGTCCACGTGCAGAGAGGGGCTCCCCATCAGAGTGGCCTTTTGGACAAAAGTTAAGAAAGTGAGCAGAGGGAAAAAGAGCATCCCTGCCTCAGTGTGTCTGTTTTCACGTGGGGAAAATGGCTGATGTTTGCTAGGACTCTGATTAAGGAAAACCTGTCTTCCGCCATTTTAGACATAGGTTTACACTTTCATTTTCTTACAGAAGAAAGAGGTGAAATCGAAATTAGAAAACACACTAAAACCATCAGTTTTCTCATGTAAAGTTTATCTGAAAGCACCATGCTACAAGGAGGTAAGGTGGCACTGCTATTCCAAGGATTTCCATCCAGGTCCCTGCTGTCCCTGCACTCCTCAACATGACAGGTAAAAAATGAAGGAACCCTGGGCAGCCCTGTCCCAGCTGTCAGGAGAGGAGCTCATTTCTGGCCTCACATGGTTTAGTCATAAAGTGGGAACCAAAGGCATATTAGAGAATAAGAGATGAATTATTTGATATCCAAAACATTCTGAAGGAGTGAAGTCAGAGACCACAGGTCACGCTTGCAGCTACTTAGGCTGGGAGAGTGTCTGGGGGGTCAGCACCGAGTGTGCATTAAGGAGCCCTAGGAAAAAGCAGGGACAGGGCCATCAGGTCAGCAGCTAGCCAGCACAGACAGAAAGGCCACACACACCCTCTAATCACACTGATTGTGAGAGAGACACTAAAATGTGGAAAGAAATTGCAGAGGTATGTTCACAAAATCACAGCTGACCTCTCTGAGACTTGGACAGGGAGCATAGATATAAATGATCTGCACTGCAGCTAAAACACTGCATTGCAGACAGGAGAACAGTTTTGCCCTTAAGATCTAGCAAATATTACAGATACAAATGTGTGTAAAGCATGACCTGAGAGCTGGTAACATACTGCTTCCTTTGCTGCCTGGCAAATGCAGTCAGATTTGGCTGAGGGAAAAAATGATGTTAGCAACAATCTCTCAGTTTCTAAATGCCTGGAAGAAAACTGGCAGAAGTGTAAGGAGCACCCTGTAAAATGACACTTTGAAAAGTATCAATCTATTTCACCTATTTCCAAGAGAACTTTCTACCTAAAATGGGGCTACTGCAGTAAGAAAGGGGATAGACAATGCCATCCCAGAACACCACAATATCCTTGTCTGATTGCCTTTGCATTTGTTGAGGTGTAAGCTGAACAAAAGAGGAGTCTGAAGGTTTGATTTTCTATAGATTTTACTTCCCACTGACAAACCAGCAAAAGGAGCACTGTAGTGTCACAGAGCACTGGCTTGAGATTTTCTGAGACTTTAGTGACAGTCCCAGCTCTGTTGGTGTCCTTTACAGCTGGAAACTCCTCTCTTAATAACATTTCACATAAAAGTGCTCTGTCTAATAAACCAAGCTATTGTCAGCACTTTAATATTACTCTTTAATTAAGAGAACAGATTTTGAGTAGGACTTTGGGCATCCTACTCTCCTGGATTACAGAAAAGGGAGGAGTGCTGGATTTTGGGATATCTTCTAGTCCTCCTTTCTTTGTCTCTATGATGGCCTTTATTGTCAGGGCAAGGGCAGGCACAAAGACATGTGATAAGTCATATAGTGAAGATAACTGCCTGGATTTGAAATATTTCTAAATAAAAAAACAGTGTTAATCAAAAGCAGACAGTTTATCCCTATGAGCTCTGAATCACAGTTTTTTGGATGTGTAGGGCTAACAAACATGAGTGCATACTTAAAACAATTATATGCAAACTATTTTGCAATAAAAAGCAACCTTGTTTTAAGGCAAATTTAAGTAAAATGTTCAAAAAATCTCTACTTTTTCTACTTCAGTGGAAAGAGATGATTGCTTTTCACAAGAAGTCATCATAGCATTTTCTCTGTTTGATGCCTCAGCCTACAAGGAGTGATCTGAATCATTTCAGTACTGAAAAATATCAAAGAGCAATGGGTTGTTTTCTATAGGTCATAACAAAGAATTTATATTCAATGTTTCTGTTTTGGTTTGTCTTTAACTTCACCTGCACAATCAGAGCTAGCAAACAAACTGTAAATAGTTTCTCCTCTAGCTCCAATATCTGAGGGAGTAACAAGCTGTAAATTGCTATGGATGTGCATATTTTTGAATCTTCTCTTTTTTGTTTTGGCTTGTATTCTTATTTTGGCTGTCCCTGAAAACCTGAGCTGATTACAGGTACAATGCAGATCTCTATTTGTTGGCAATTGCTATTCAGCTAATGATTTAATCTCCTGAAATTCTTGAATAGCTTTTATTGTTTACTGCTAAATATTTTTGCTATTCATAAAGAGCCAGGCTCTGAAAGCTGTTGCTAAGCCAACTTGCCTCCAATGATTTGCAATGATCTGACATTTAAAAAAAGGACCACTAGTGTGTATATTTCCTGGATTCTACTTTTCAACCAATTCTTAATAACCTGCTTCTGAGTGACAACCACTTTACTGCAGGTGGGACATCAACACAACAGCTAGAATGTCTCCTGCTTCCTTGAATAGACAGCACCAGGGCTCACCAGGACAATTTTGGACCTCTGGGGAAAACATAAGCAAGAAAAATACAGGAATCCTGAATAGACTTCAGACTACCATATATGTTATAAAAAAATTCAGGATGGATTTCTGCAATAAAACTAAAGCAAAGGGTATATGACTGATTATGCACCTTTTACCCCTTGATGGTAAAGTCTGTGGGGATTCATCTCAGATTTTTTAAATTAAGGAAAATGAAACTAAAAACAGCAGCAGCTGGGTCTGGATTCATAACAAGCATTTGTAAAAGCTGATTTTCTTTTCTCCAATGACAACAAAAATTGCAATGCATGTTTTACAGTTAAAGTTCATTTGTGTATAAAGAACCACAAAGTTATTTCCTCACTGCAATGACTGTAATTGTATTGCTTCAGATAACCCACAGACATTTCTATAGGACAGAGAACTATTCAGTACCATGTGAATTCAATCCTTTTCAGAATTATCACAGCTGGAGGATAGGGAATAAACGACTGAATGAAGGTTTGCAAAATCCTGCTCTACACTGACCCAGAGATTTCAGCTATTCATGGGATTGTTTTGGGGATTTCTTCATCAGTAAGTTATTTTGTCTATAAAACTTTCCAACAGTCCTGTATTTAACAATACATATGTCATTTTTTCACATTTGAGATCTTTTTAAGGTGTATGTTTTTAACACTGACTTTTCAAAGGCTTAAAAAGCTCTATGTGTTGCACTTTGGGGAATTTTGTCTAAGTAGAGGATTGAAGGCTGATTCCTGTGCTTAGATTTGAAGATGAACAGTAATGCGAGTTTAAAATGTACTTTCTGCCCACATGCAAATGTTCCTGAAATCCTGCCACTGAGAGAACTGAGCCTGAATCTATTGCCAGGTTAAAGAAGTAAAGTGCTACCTTGCTGGTTTAGTTTGCTAATAAAACCAGTGTTTAATTCTGATAATGCCTCTGGAAGTACAGAGTTAAAATTTAAAGAGTTTGAAAAGAAGGCATTCAGCTGTTATCACTGTTTGAGACCCTACAGAATTAAGATTATTGAGCTATATTTAATCTTTGCACAAAGGGCAAGAAGACCTTTCATTACATTTATGTATGGGCTACCAATCTACAGTTCCTTTCTGTTCCTTTCCTCAGCCTTGATATACGAGTTGCATGTGAGTTGGATGCTTTGGAAAATGAACCATTAGAATAAAGGATGATGTTTTACAATTTTATTTTTATCAAGGGAAATAATTTGTGTAATCAGGTGTAAAGCAGGACCTGAAGCCTTGTAGCTAACATCTGAGAATAGGCTGTGGAAAGATGGGATTGTTGTTGAGTGCAGCCCTCTCCCTGACCAGTTAGTTAGCTGCGGTGTAACGTGCATCCATCTCAAAAATGGAGCTTACCAAATGGGATCAATTGCATGCAATCCATAGTTGTTTGTTATTGCTAGGGGTTTATTTGTGTTTTAATACTGTCAATTAAATCATTAACAACAAAAAGTATTAAACCGTCAATATTGAAACTCGGAGAAAAATATTATCTGCTTTTGCAGCTTAACATTTTGAAAAAATAACATATGATCCTCTGACCAAGCAGCATAACAAAAATGATAAATCAGTAAGACTGAAATCCCCACAGCATCCATCTTTCTTTCAGCCTTTCCCCAAGACTTACAGCTGTGAGTTGTCTGCCAGACAAGTAACACAGAAAGCTCCAACACAAATAAACAAAATACAGTTTCTCCACCTAAAAGTTCAGATCTGTTTTTCTTCTTTCTAAAGTACTGCTCATGTGGGTGTGTGTATATATATATATACACACACATACTCGTGTGTCCATATATATCTATATCTATATATTTCTTTGGCTCTATACTTCTTAATCATCTTCATTTTGTGTTATCCCCCAGCTTCTTTGCTTTATCCAGTTAGACAAAATTTCAAGGAAAGAAGGAGCCTATGCAATTCAGTCCCAGACCACAAGTATCCCTGCAATATCTTTCCATAGGCCTTTTCTCAGATGTTAGCTAGAAGGTTTTTGGTCCTGCTTCACACCTTCCTGTTCTTAGATTCTTTATTTGAAAATGAACAGTAATGTGAGTTTAAAATGTACTTTCTGCCCACATGCAAATATTTCTCCATTTTGGTGATAAGAGGACCCTTTCTATGGAGTGTTCACTGCAGTCTACTTAAATAAACTTCTAATGTGTGTGATTCAGTGTATTTACTGAGCTAGTGTAGATCATACTCTTAATTGAAAACCACTGAGCTCAATAACTTTGCAGAAAAATGTCAATAGTCTGCCTTATTATATCACAACCTTTTCAAATATTGTTTCTCAAGTAATTTGAAAGTTAGTCACAGGACATGGTAAATAATAATTTGAAGAAAAATATGACTGATTATGTCTAGATCCATGCTATTTGCAGACCAAGTACCTGATTAATTTTCCAGTGGAGGTAATGAAAAATTTTTGTTTGACTTCAATTGAAGTTTTGTCACTCTCAAGCTTCCAGGAAAATTAACCAATGGGAAAGGAGTGTGTTAATGTGTATGAGCAAACTCTTGTCTAAATGTCTTAAGATCTGAAATGTCTGCAACAAACAGATGTTACTAAATATGTCTGATGGGCGGATCAGATTTTAATTGTTTTCCAGATGGATAACAGTGATTTGAGAACATAAATTTGAACATCCTTCAGTACAGAGGGAGATATTTTTTCCACTACTTGTAATTTGTGTATTGAGTTAGAAATGATGGCAGCAGTGAGTGAGAGTAGCAAACATTTTCCTGTGCTGAAATCTATTTTCATAGTAACTAGGTTTGTAAAACAAGACTAGGCACGAGGATTAATTACTAATTGATCTAAACACAGCTGAGGAAGATGGGCTTAGCACCATTTTTGCCCATATGCAGAGACTGAGGACAATCCTGCTGTAAATTATTCTGCATGCCCTGCAGACTTCCATGCATGGCTTGCTCTGAATTTATTCCCCAAATGCACCACTGAATGTGAAATGTTCTCAACAGAAACCGTCATAGACCTGGGTTTATCACTTTTTAATTATGGCACATGAATCTGTTGACACTGAGTGCTACACATCCCACTGGTTCTGACACTCTTCTGTTCTCTGTCTTTTACCCAATTTTCTTAGTAGTGGTTGAAATACTACTTACCATTCTTGTGTACTCAGGTTCTGTCATTCTTTGCCTCTGTGCCAAAAGAAATAGCTTGTTTTTATCCCAATACTATGTTCCACTGCTAAATGTCTGTTACCAAATGTCTGTCTCCAAATACTAATTAACTCACTGAGGAAATCAAACCTGTGAGGCATTTTTTTCAATTTTGATAGACACTTGGAAGTAGCATTTGGGCAACTCTGCATGTATAACTGAAGATAAAGCAAAAGCTTTTTAACTGAGCATTTAGAGGAAGTGTCTATTCCTGCCTGCTTGAGCTTGGAACATATGAAATCTTTCAATTTCTTGGACCTGCTCAGGCTGGCAGAAATATCATTAAGGCAAAATTTCACATTAATTCCTTGGATTTAGCCTTTGGAACTTGAAAAGGATGAGCAACAATGCATTGGCGTTTGCTGATGGGTTGGAAAATCCAGGTAGTCTTGCATCAAAAGGTGAAGGGATGTGAGTTAAGGCACTTCTTTTAGAGTCTGCACATCCATAGGCTTAACACGTTCTCTCTTCTGTAATTAGACATGAACATCTAATTGTAGTATGTTTCATAGATATATGATCCTCGTGAAATAATTCAGATACTCCCAAAATATTTTAGTATCTTGCCATAATTAAAAATAAGAACTTGAAAGTTCAGCAGAATTGGCTAATTTCTGTTTTTCCTAAATCACCACTGTCTTGATGGCTTTAGGTGGTGTGGGTATTAATCATGTTTGTGATGTCATTTAGTTGAATGGGACACTACCCCATGTTCAGTCTCCAAGTGATTCACTGCTGTGTTCACATAAAAAAGGCTTGAGATATCATGTCCCTTCTCCTTTAGCTGGACTGTTTCACATGCAGACCAAAGATACTACTTGCAGTGTGCTTAAACACCAGCTTGCAGGGTGTGTGGCCTTTAGGAGCAGGTACAATTGGTTCACAGTGAAAAGTGAGATTTTACCTTGTAATGCTCATGATGGATTCATTACAGAATAATTGCAGACGTGTTCTTTTCTTTTTGCATTACTGAATTCCCACCATGTTTGGCCCGAAACTTTATTGAGAAGACACCAGAATCTACTATAGGTTTTCCCATTTTCAAGAAAGGCAATGAAAACACATCACAGGATGTTCTTGAGCCTCAGTGAGTGAATTCAGAATCCCTAAAATGATTACTTTTATCTCTACTTTAAAGGACAGAGTAAAAATAAGCTATGAAATCTCTTGTCTATTTACATAAACAAGATTATCATACATAGAGTACAGATTATCACACATAGAGTACTCATTCCAGTACAGCCTAATGAATGTACAGAACCACTTTGTTTTTAAGTATGCCACTGATAAATTTTAAAGATAAGGTTAGTTTCAAGTACTTGTATATATTTGTTTTAATGCTGAGATGTAACTTTAAATCCATGAATCTGAGAAAAGTTTACCCAGCACTTGGTAACTATAATTTTCCACAAATTAGCTTACACAGGAGTATCGTTAATGTGGGTGGAAAGAAGATGTCACGTAGTTTCTCTCCTTAAAATATTTCCACTTTCTCAAATAACCTTGTATTTGTTACTGGGCAGTCACAGCAGATCTGCTGAAGTTTATCTGTGCCTTGAGGCCCACAGAAAATGCATGATAAAGATAAGAATAACCCAAAATTTCTTCATGTGCAGTCTATCCTCATATGTTTTCCTTCCTCGATTCTATTTTCTTAACAAAAAAGACAAAGTCACTTATGTGACAAATCCATAAATATAAAGCACCCACCCTTGTGCACTCTCTGTTGGTGTTATTTCAGGACTGGGTGTCCACATAGCTGAAGTTCAAGCTGTAGGTGCTCAGTTCAATTCCTGTAGAAAGCACAGCAAATATTTTTTCACAGTGAACTTCTTGTACAGCATTAGAGTTCTATGTTATTTTTATTTGGCAGGATTCTGTGGAGCTGTTGTTTCCTTGTTATTGGTCTCATTAATTATTCAGATAGGCACCTGTTTTACTGCACTATCTCTCCATCAAATACAAAACCATAAATTGTCCTGCATGATTTGTTTTTTTTACTTTATCTTCAATACAAACTTTACAGTCAATATTAATTAATTTTATTGCTCTTACATCAGAAGGACATGTAGTTCTGAATTAAAAAAATTCTAATTTCAAGGAAAATATTTATTATATTTGTATTTAATTACAACAGCCATAAAAAACTATTTGTAGGAATTGTGTATAAAATGTAAGTGGTATTAATATTTTGTTTTGCTATGGGATCTTGTCACTTGATACCATTATTTTTTGAAACAGGCAAGCTTTTCAGAGGTAGCAAACACATCCAGCTCTGTCCCTGCCCCAGAGTGTTGCAGACCAAACCAGAGCTCCTGCACCCGCCGTGGCACAGCCTGGAGTGACCTGTCTGCTCCCTCCTGCCCCTGCAGGCTGTGCTGGCAGCTGGAGAATCAGAGCAACAGGGCCAAACTTCCTCCCATTTTTATTCTATTTTAATTGAGCTTAGAAGCTGAAAACCAAAAATCCAGCCCCAGGTGACCAAAGTATTTCCACGGACCTCCAGTACCACAGCTGAGAATGCCTGCTGAGGACACTTATCCGTCATCATTCTGCTCCCTTGGTGTGCATTGCTTGATGCTGCTGCTTTGTCTTGCTATTTTTTAAATATTCACTAAAGGTTTGCCTTGCAACAGTTCTGAGCCCAGGTATTTTCAACAAGCTCTCTTGGCCTGAGCATTTCCATTCTCAGCGTACATCACAGAGTCCCCGCTGAGAAATGACTCATGTTATTTAGTCCAGCCTCAGCAGACTTTATTATGGCTTTACTTGCCTTGTTCAGACACAAGTACTTTTCCCCTCTGAATTACTATTACAGTTCTTCACACTTTTATAGGTCCAGTGAGGACTAGGTACCTTGCACCAGAGGTTGAGGGACAAGTAGTAAAATCTCACAGCAAGAAACTATCTTGCAATGCAATGAGGATTTCCACAAAAATTCCTTTCCCAAAAGAAAATAGAGACTAATTCTGGTCAGAGTGCAGCAAAATGGGAAATTAATGCAGACCAAAACTTTAAACAGATCGGAGTAGCCTAATTAAGATATTTATTGTTCATGCGCTCCCGTTAATTATGGGAATCTTGCAAAACAAGTATGCAACAAATCTGCTTTGTGAATTGTGCTGATAGGAAGTGAGACCATGAGGGATGGGAGGAAAAGGGTATGTGCTTCACAGATGGAAGGCTAGAAAAAAAATTAAAAGTCCCTTGCTGGATTAAGTTTCCAATGGCTAACATTGTTATGTCCGGAGCCAGATTATCAATGTGATCTCAGCCCTGGGAGAGTTTCTGCCCACAAAGCCCACCCACTCACAAGAACTACTTAATATGTAAAAGTCAGCTGAAGTCTCTGACTGTTGCTGGTACACAGAGCAACCTGTAAGTCTTCCTGTCATCTGTGATTTTAATCTGCAATGTAATATCAACCGCTCAGCTAAACCCATGCACTCAGAATATTGCTTTGTCTGACTCTGCTGAGTTATAGCAGAGACAGAAATTAAACAAGCCTACAGGTTATTCCACTACTTTCTCCATTTAGAAATAACAGACCATTATTTTGTTTTAAGTACAGAAACAGTACCCTGGACTTCATATTTACAATAAAATCAGAAATACTTTTCTGGAAAGAGCTTGAAAATAGTTTAACTTTAAGAGATTACAGGACAGCTCTGTTCTTCTTCAAAAGAAGACAGAATAATAAACAGACATAACTCCTCTTTCACAAACACACTCACTATAATTTCTAAGCTCTGTTGCTGGAACAATTCCTATTCTATTTCCAGCATCCCAAAGAGCAATGACACACAGCACGCACTACAATGCTCCTTACATCAGAAATAAAAGGAACAAGAGCAAAATGAAAGTGAACATGGACAGACTTTCCATTACTCCCATTTTCTAAAGTAAACCATTTTTCTCTCTTATGATCTGCCCCTGCACATAGCTGGTAGATGAATGCTTCCCCTTACTTTAGATGAACCATCTGTGTCAGTAAGCCTTGCAAGAGAGAGCTCTATTCAGTAACTAAGAACTACTGCTGGCTAAAAAATAGAAGTGGCTTTCACAAGCTATTTTTTAAAAAAATTCTTTATTTTCATTATACTTTGGAGCCTTATATATTTTATTCCATACATTGTAAAAATGATTTTCACTCTTGTCAGCTCTAAGAATTGTTGAAGGTGAATTGTCAAACATCTAGCTTTGAAAAAGGTGCTAGAGTGTCAACATTTTTGAATTTCCTGTACTCTGCAGGGCTTCTGGAAGAGTTGGAAATTTTATGTTGGAGTTCTAAATATTCAGGTTTGGCCTAGACATCACTGTTTTATATTACATAGTTTCACTGTAACCAGATAATTTGTGATGTTTTAATGTGCATTCTTATTTCAGAAGAATTTAGGACTCAAGCACTTAACTGATAATTAGATTGTTCCTTTTAGAGAACTAAACACATCCTCATCTGGCACGCTTTAGTCAGTCCACTATGTCTGATATTGTCTCAGTACAAGACTCACCCTGTCTTGTCTTCCTGATTAATTAGAAGCAGATTGTAGCCAGAGCTTTGACTGGTGGAAAGTGATTGTTACACAGCCAGGGACAAATTATTTTCCCACAGAGCCACTCCAGTATTCTAAAGCCAAGTTTAAAAATATCACAGAATTTTAATATTTACATTCATTGCTCAAAAAATAATGAACACATGGAAGAATCTGTAAGATACGGTATTACAACTGTCATTGTTCATTTTATGGCACAGTGCAGAAGTTGATCTAATTCTTCAGTTGTTACAAAAAACTGGTTTTGGGGCCAAATTCTTGCAGCATCTGTGTATAACTATCCAGTACAAAATTGGCAGTGAAATGCAGTTATACAGGCAGGAAGCTGTTTATCCTCTGTTATTTTCTGTACGGGTTCCTATACCATGCTTGGGATCATAACTTAAAAAGATCCTTTCTGAGCCACAATGAGGGGGGTGTGAAAAATCCAGCATGCCCACCTCTGTCTTATGTTGTTTGTACACTCAGTGCCTCCCCAGGGGGAGAAAAGTTTGTAGGAGTTTTTCATTTAGGTTTTACTTCCTCTTGTTGTTGTTTTTTCTGTTTATGTTTATTTGAACTACAGCAGCAGACGCAAAAGAAATGTTCCAACCTGTCTCTGCTCTGTCCTTCCTTCCTGGGAGCAATTATCCTGCAACACAGAGGAGCTCCTTTTCTGGCCTGTCTTCCTTGGAGATGACTAAAATCTGAGCTTCAATGTACGGAGTTACATGAAGACAGAGGAGTAAAGCTTTACCTTAAATCTTTCCTCCTAGATAATATCTAGATATTTCCTTCCAATAACTAAAAGATTGCAAAAAATACAGGGACGAAATTTTTAGTAGGACCTGAAATAGGACCAAGGATAATGGTTTTAATCTCAAAGAGGGTAGATCCAGACTAGATAAAAGGAAGAAATTTTTTTATGAGAAGCATGGTGAAACACTGGCACAGGTTGCCCAGAGAGGTGGTGGGTGCTCCATCCTTGGAAAAATCCAAGGCTGGAGAGGATGGTGCTCTGAACTGGACTCCCTTCCTTGCCTGGGTAGCAAGGGAGTGCAAGCAGAACCTGCAGAGAGCAAAGCACACAGTGGGAGCAGCACAGCGCTACAGCAGAGACAGAGCAATGTGCAGAGGGAGAAAGTGCCCCAGGATCACATGGGTTACACACACCTATAGGGATCCTTGTTTATTTTACCTTCACAAGGAAAAAGAGAGGTAAATTTTCCATCAGCTTCTTCAAACTAAACTCAAATAGATGTCCTGGCTCCTGGGCATAATGGGAATGGGCCTATGGTATAGATGTTCAGGGAAAATTTCTCCTTATTTGTTTAGATCAGCAAATAATGTCATCTGTAGCTCAAGTTAGTTCTCTTAATTGCTAAGGTGAATCAGCACCACTTTTTGCGCCAGCTTCTTACATTGAGTTTTTATGGCGTTTCACTTCAGTTTCTGCCAGTCATCAGGATTATACATTTTAAAATGATTGATAGAACTCTGCAGAGTTCTATGAAGAGATAATTTATTAAGTGAATCTATAGTTGTCTCCTTTCTAACACATTGTGTAACATCAATCTAGCAGAAAGTTGATGCCGCTTTCTGGAGGCTGTAAGGTGCAGACACTTTGCCATTCTGTTGTTGAGGGGCACCCAGTGCCCTGCCATCCATGAATGCTGGAGAGCCATGAATGGTTCTGTCCTCTGAGGCTCAGCCACAAACCAGGCAGCACGACACAAACAGAACAGTAATACTTTGTACAGCAATACATGAAATCCTGAATTTTCTTATACATGTCTGAAACATCAAGTGAAGTATTTCTGGGGCAGCACTCTTGGGTTTTTTTTTGGTGTTTGTTTAAACTAACGTTTTCCAGCGCAACTGAGAAATTTCTTCGTATGTATAAAAATAATTCAAAATGTATGTATGGGGCACTAAACAGAGGTGTGTTTTGTTCTGTGTGTTTTCAAACTGCTTTGTTTAAATATGTTATAGTGATCTGGAGTGGATTCTTGTCAGCTAAATTAAACTTATTTTGTAGCTGGCACTTGTGTGCTGCAGACAAGCAGCTACAAAGAATATTATGTTTGCACAGCAATTGCTTAACTATTTGGGAAAGACTGTACCTTTCTCCATCAGGTAACAGAAATGTCAAATGAATTTGGAAAAAAAAAAGCCATGAAAGAAAGCTTATAAGGATGTATTTCTGTGGCTAACACTTAAGTCAGGTTTTGGACCAAGTCCTTCAGCTGCACTCCTGGTGTAAATTTGTATCCTGTTATGTGATTTTCAGATCTCCAGTGCAAATGTGCCATTTCTTAGAAACATCATAAGTTATTTGCTCAAAGAGAGAATCAAATCTGTGTGCATTCATTAAGTCAAGCACAGAACTGTAAGTAGATATGATGAGCCATATGTTTGTCTAAAGAAGTTCTGAACCAAATGAATGAATGTTTACAGAAATAAATAGACGTATACACAAGTGACATATCAGATATCATTAAGAGACATTACATATCCCTTCTTGAATCCAATCCTTTTCTTTACCCATAAGCTGGAAACCTAAATTAATTAAACTCTAAGAAGTTACTTTTCTCTCTGAAAATTATTTTTGAATTCTTCCTTCTGCTACAGCCACAGGTTTCCACAAAATGAACACTGAACTGTCACATAACCCTTAGGTTAGGAAAAGTAAATACACATACACACTGAAGCTAAAACAGACTTAGTTTTTTACAAGCTTTCAGTGTCTCATGTGAAATACAGAAGCAACAGCTGGGATTTTTAACATACATCCCACTCACAGCACAAGCCTTCCACCCATCTGTAGAACAGCTATAATCATGTTCATTAGCTTTTGTAAGATTAAATTTATATTTATGTAACCCTTTGATATTTTCAGTTATAAATTTAGAGTAAGGTAACAGGTTTGATTTTCTTCATCCTCTCTCACAGGTATCTTTCCATCTTATTAAGGTATTTTCCCTCTATTCTGATGGGGATTTGGAATCAAAACATTGAATTCCATCACCTGCTCATTGGACACACTCTTGATTTTTATATTGTGATCGATACTACAAATCCATCACAAATCTATCTTTCAGCTCATTAAGCTGAAAATATATCCAATTTTACTTTAAAAGAGCAGATGTTTAAGACTCAGGACTTTCCAAGGTCCATCTGGCATTAGCCCAACAGTGAATTCTTTTTCTACAACTGTGAAAGCATCATGTTCCTGGAAAAAGTTAGAGGACAATGGAAGTCTGTGGAAGCAAGCCTGGGATTGAAAGAGGCAAAAATATGCAAGTAAATCATATATATTTGCAAACTCAAAGTAACTATATAACCACCACTTAGAGTCCCACAAAAACACTCTTTAGATTATACCTGCTGGTAGGATTTGAAGTCATATTTTATACAACTGCATGTGTTTTAGGAACTGGTTTGCCTTATTTTGAGGTTGTCACTAAATCCATGGGCATGGGGGCAGTTGCATTAGGTCAGATCAGGGTTGCACAGCTGCCCACACTGCCCAGGGAAAGCAGATGCCCAGAACAGTGTCAGGCAGGGCAAGCATACAGGAGATTTCCCTCTCAGAGTCTCTGGCTGCTTGCAGCTCAGGGCCATTCTGAAGCAGACATCAGATCTCTCTGTTCAGTAATCCTCGATGGACTTCACAGGTTTTTTTCCTTTTTCCCTTTCATTAATTTGCGCAGTCCCTTTCAACCCGTATAAAATGTTTCCTTCTGCATCAGAGGCTGCAAAAAGCAAACTACTGTCCCACGCTACCAAGTTGGACCCCGCATTACTTTGGTAGTAGAGAGAAGCTTTAAATTACTCCAAGAAAGCAATAATGTCTATTTCTGTACCAAAGGCCATAAAATAATTACTTCTTTGCATAATTTACTGATGTTAACAGGATATGTGCAAATGGATTTACAGTGGGTTTTCATCCTTAGAATGGATTTTATTTTGATTAGTAGGCCTCTGTCATCTGTGTGAAATACTGTATGCATGGAAGTATTGCCATAATAGTGATGGATCATGTCAGTGATGTGTGCATAATATATGAAGTAACAAAAGTGGCATGTCTTTAAAATTTGTCCATTAGTTATGCACCATCCCTGTGGACTGAAATTCCATACCAACAGACAAAAAGTATAATAGCAGTACTATATGACCCAGCTGGGAATGGTGACAAGGCAGCACATCTGCTGGAGATGTGGGAAGGATGGCAAGGATTAATGAATGCAGGCATCTCATGTGCACAAAAAATAAATAAGTATGAGAGAAAAAGAGGTAAATTAATGTTTTTGCATTGGTGCTTATAAAAAAAGGAGCTTGAGGAAGTTCTGAATACAGGAGTATTATGTGTGAGGAGCTAACAGATTGCAGTGTCCATAGGACTGGTTTGAGAAGAAAATGACAAGAGGAGTAGTAATAAATACTTCAGAAACCTTCAGGGAGGCCTGATAAAATTGTCTTCAGAAGACCCAAAATGGACAAAAGAGACTCTGTTTCTCACAACATGCAATTTAACTTTGGAACTCATCATTACTGCACTTAGTAATTGTAAATTTTTTAATGGGCTCATAAAGTAAATAACACAGTGATGAAAGAAAACGCACCAAAGCTATAAAGCACAATTATAGTGATGCAACCTCAAACTCAGGATGTCTCTAAACCATGGGTACATGAAAGCTGGGAGTATGTATTGCAAGAATAATAACTCTCAAGTGGCGCCATTTCCAAAGTATCTGTAGTGACCACGACTAAAGACAAGACTGAGTCCTAGCTGCTTCTTGAGAGTTTTGCCCCATCTCAGCTGCTCTTGTGCTCCAGGCACTCCAGTTAGTGGGAGATAGGCCCAGATTTGCAGAAAATGATGGTACCAAGTGCTTTTGTTATAAGGCAAGAAGAGCTTTTTATACTTTGAAGTGCAAGAAAAATCATTGCAAGTAAGACTCTTCACACAATTAATAATAGAAGATGTACATTTTCACTCTGGTGGGCTTTCAGAGTGTCATTGCCACTTTTAAAAATAAAGAATGTACTCTATGTATAGAAAGAAAAAGACAATTAAGAAGGAGATTATTTCTCTTTGTACAGTAGTTAAAAATTGCTGTACAAATATTATTTGTGATCTTCACTCATACTGTGTTGGAAAGATGCAGCTGTTTCAACAAACCAGATAAACATGAAGTGAAATAGAAAACAGACTTGCTGGGGAAAAAGGTAAAAATATCAGTATGCTCTGAGGAGACAAACTTCTTTCTTCATTCTGCACTCTGGAAAAAGATGACTGTTTTGTGCAATTAGTATGTGTTCCAGTGTGCAAGATGTACAAATATTTGGCTGTTGTATATGAATATAGGAGATGAGAATTAGTTCTGTGTTAATGTGCAGAATATTGAAATGTTTCTACTGAGACTTTGAAGGCAGAATTCAACTGCTGACAGGGTTTTCTCACATGTGGTCTATGAAAGGAAGCACTGATTTAATTTTAACTCCTAAAAAGCAAAGATAGTTTGATTAAACTTTAAATTGACTTTTTGCTCAGCAGCAATGAACAAGTATAGGACAGCAGACCTGTACTTTCCAGGATTCCCCTTCTTGCTCTTCTTGGATGTGAGTGACATCTGCTTTTATCCCATTTCCAGGGATCTTCCTGACTGCCACAAGCTGCCAAAGATGACAGAAAGTCACTCTGTGGCCATGGCAGCCAGCTCCCTCAGCACCCTGGATGTGTCCTACCAGCCTCACAGCCTTGTGCTCTGTTCTGTTGGCTCAAGCGACCCACAACTCAAGTTTCATTTTCTGTAGGAACTCTGCTGCAAGCCAGTTAGGGCTGCAAGGTCCAGGAGAAAACCTTGGCAGTGAATAATGACACACAGAAGGCGCTGAGCAGTTCAGGTTTTTCTGTATCCTTTGTCATTAGGACAAAGCAGTTGCCCTGATGTTGCTTTCCTTAGCCTTCCTCTGTTCCAATGTCTCTGAGTCTTCCTTGCTGCCCTCCACATTCCTCGCCAGTTTTGATCCTGGTGGATATTTGGCATGCCTGGTTCTGGCCCTGCATGCCCAGTATATATTTCTGTGCTTTTTATGGGTAGCCTGTCCCGATGTTTGCTCCCTGTATGTTCCTGTTGTGCTGGAGCCCACTCAGGAGTTCCTCATCCCCTTTACCAGACACCCTTGCCTTCCTTCCTCCAGGATCCTCTGTTCTGCTCTAAAGAGTTGTCCTTGAATCAGTCAGATCTCCTGAGCCCTTGGCCCTTCAGGGTACCCTCCTGAGAGATCTTGCCTCCCAGTTCCCTGACTGAATCTTAATTTCATCATGGTCTTAGATATAAGGCCTGTGCCTTTCCATTACAGTACCTTATCCCTCTGCTTCCAGCAATGCTGAGCTATGTGGCCACGCACAGATTTCTAACTCCTGTTTGTCTCCCACGCTGTGGGCATGTGTGTGCTGGCATTTCAAAATGAAATCAAACCCTAAAGATCAAAGCCTGGTTCATTAGGTTAGTAATCCTGTTAGAAAAAATGGTCTCACCCCACTTTGCCAGATGGTCTCAAATAATATATTTTCTTGTTTCCAGATCAATAAATAACAGAAGAAAAATCACTTTTCTTGCTCCTCTAAACCTGACCTTCAATTTTTCCATTTCAACCTCAGCCTGTCCATTTTATTCTCAATCCTTGCATCTATGATCTATTTAAAAAAAAACCTATGGTTTTGTCCTCTCTCTATCAGCAACTCTGCAGTATATTGGTCAAACAGCCAGCAGTACATATTTGTTTTAGAATTGCTCATCTTGATATGTAGTCTACACTTTCACAATCTGTTTAATTCTTCCCACATCCTTTTTTCTTTTCAAAAACAGCATGGATCCAAATAAATGGTTATTTCATCTTAAATTTTATACTTCACTATTCAAAATGTATCTCACTATTGAAGATATTTTTTCATTTTCTGCTGGAGGGAAATATATTTATACAGTATTAATTCCATACTAGTTCAGTGTTTTTTATATAAAAATTACTTAGGTTGCATATTTAAATATGGGTGAGGAAAAAGTTCTCTCTCAAAATAACCATTACACTTTTGTTCATTGTCAGAATCTGCCATTTGCCATGAGGTTGTATCACTTTTTCCATCCTCCTGGGCATACATCATGGTACAAGTAAATTGCTGCAGCACATTGATTCTAAACTGCTGAATTACTGGTGCCTATCTCAGTATTCAAAAGGGTTTGAAGAAAAACATCTCTCCCATTGCTGAGGGCTCTAAAGTAAAAGTGGATTAATAATTTATGTTTCAAACTTGCTTCCAGCATAGTAAGGGCAAACCTCTCCTTGCTTGCAGACAGCAGTGTCCTGCTTCCTACACAGACTTTGGGGAGACTCTGGTGTGGACACAGCTGAATGAATTAAAAGTTCCCATCAATATAACAATCCATGTGTGTCAGCATTGTGAAGAATGCACTCCTTTATTCACTGGGTGACAGTAACCAGACTTGTTCAGTTGAGAACATTTAACAAGAATGCAATTGCACACATCTTCCGTCATTCTGACCAAGGCTAAATTCAAGCAGAAGCACCAGAAAATATAGGTCACTGATTAATTCACTGAGATTCTGCATTCTTGCTCTGCAATAATCACTTAATGGCAAGTTAAAGCAAATACTTCAATGTGATAATTAATTCTGGTTACACATTATTAAGGTCAGAGGAGCTAACAGATTCACTAATGATTTCTATTTTAGAACATGGGACATTTCAATCAAGCATATATAAAATAGTAAATGTAAGGGAATTTAACAGTATTTACTGGCTTAGTACATGATTAAACATTGACTAGTGCTCAGCATGTAGAGGCACTAAATGCTGCCCTTCTATCAGAGGGGAGATCCAATACTTTTTCTGAAATAAGCACTTTCAAAACTTTCATAAATTGAGTTACAACTTAACAAAAAGTCCTGAACTTAGTTAATATAGTGAATGACAGAATAATAATTTTGATCTCTCCTACATTGGAATAATCTACACATGGAGAGAAAAAAGAGTATTTTATCTCCAGAAGTGAGAAACAAAGCAGGGATACATGAAGGTTCCCAATTCACTTATGAAAGCCCTTCTCTCAACTCCTCACACCCTCCTTGTTTGGCATTGAGGTGGGTGGGACTGTTTTGTTAAAGCCAACTGAGGTACCTGCTGCACAAGGAGCCTCCAGAGAAACCTCTTTTCAGAGATCCAAACCACTGGGAACTAACAGATCTTTATACATTATTAAACATCATTTTTCCTCCCCAGGATTTACAGCAAACCTGTCTGCTTCTTTCTGGCTCTTGCTCTTCTTTAAAATATGCAGACATCACAGAGAAGGGTTTTCACAGATTCAGGAGAAGTAAAAAATACTTCATTTCTTGGGTACCCATTTCCTACAGGTTTAGACTCTCAGTGAGTAGGAGAAGGGAAACCTACATCATCTTTGTACTTTATTCAGTTCTTCCTTCACACTGTTACTGAAGTTATTGGTAGTTTTTCCAAGTCAAAAGCTTAAGTGACAGCCCTGAATCAGAATCTTGTTTATTTATTGTGAATGTATTAGTACTACTACACCAATAGGTTGTCTTTCTAATTAATCATAGCATAGAGTGAAAACTAGCATTAGTCCCATCTACATCTGTCACACTTAACTCTAAATGACAATATGAAATGTTTATTAGTCTCATTGAACTGCTCATCCATCTCACTGACAACACTTTCAAACCATATATGCCTGTTTATCACCCTGGTGCCATGAGCTGAGCTCTCTCAATCTGAAGATGTTTGTGGTTGGTGAAAACAGTCCTGCCTTACCATTCCCCTCTCCTTCAGGTCTGAAATGAAGTTCAGAAACTTCATTCACTAATGATGGATGGGACAATGAGTTTCCAAAGAATAGTCCTGGTTTTGACTACTTGCAGCAGAGCTTTACAGGGAGGAGGAATTGAAATCTAGATATATTTTCTTTCATTTTTTTTGTTTTGTTTCTGAATGGGATGATGTTTTATGTACTCCTTCTGTTTTTCTAAAAAGCTTTGCAATGTGTTGTCTGATTTCAGACATTTTTAAGGTAAAAAGAAAATGTTCAGACATAAAAAAGTTTCAGTGAGTTTTGTGAAGAATGGATAGTCCCTGCATTAAAAAGACATTTGAGTTAGTACTTCCACACTGGAAAATCATACAGTGCAAGGCTCAGCACCATTCTGTTCTTTCTGGCACACACCAGTGAGACAAAACTCTGGCTGATGTCTCAGAAAGAGCTGCAGCATAAATTGTTTCTTGAGGAGTCAAGAAGGTACAGAGAGCTGGGTACTTCCAGAGAGATGGTGGATATTGGAGAGGGCGATGCAGAAGCAGAAATGAGAAGGCAAGCTAGGATTATTGGAAAGGTCAGGAAGTGCAAGACAGAAAGGCCTAAGGAAGATGGGGTGCACTGGGTCTAGTGCTTACAAAACTCATCGTAAAATCAGGACACTTGTGTGAATATACAAGGTCCTGAACCTCATCCTTGCTCATTGTTGGATCTTCTGGGCTGCATTCTGGTGTTTGCAGGTTAGAGAGACTAAACACCTTGAGTCCTGTTGGCTAAGACCCAAAAGTGCTTAAATCACTTAGGCAGTATAATTCACATAACTAAGGGTAGGTTAGGAAGTTCAACTTACAGGGCATTAAAAAAGAGCAAACTTTTTTATCACTGGCTGGCAGAAAAACAATTTGTTAAAATTCTGCTAAAGTTTGCTTTCAAATCTTATAGTAACCAGAAATTTTTGAATCCTATATTCTTACCTTCTTCTCTTCTCCATTTGCACTCTGGGTGGGTTTGTATTATTAAAAAAGTCCCACAAATTACTTGGTGTATAGTCTGCTCTGATGCTTATTGAGTAGGTATGCCAGATTCCTATGTCATCAATCAACTCTAAAAGGCAATAGAGAAAAATATCACTTAAGGAGCTGTTTGGAAGTATCAGACTTTGCAGGTGTTTTGGAAAGATCTGTCTTCATTGTTAAATCCCACATAAACATCATGCTTTGCCACCTTCCTCCCCTCTGACATCTGGCAACAAGACTTCCTATACAATGACTTATGCATGACCTGTTTTTAACACTCATAAAACATGTTAATGTGACCCCTTTTCTGTGGCCCATTTTTGAAGGCATTGGGTCTGCTACAGAAATCTTATATATTACCACTTGGCATGCAAAAATCTCCCTTTTGCTTCAGTAGCAGTTTCACTGTTCACCTTGCCCTCTTTGCCATTGTTCTGATTTAAGTTACCCACTTGGCTTACTCACAGAAATGACCCTTGGGTAGTTATCACAAGAGGAGAATTAAATGATTGCTTAAAAAATAACTAAAATAACTAAAACTAAGTAAGACATTTAACAGGTCTCCAATGGAAAATGATGCACATAGATTTCAGATTTTTCTTTTGTTTGGATTTTCCTTCATGGAGAAGATTTCAAGAGTAAAAAAATTAATTTTTTTAATGATTAAAAATAGTTTTGTTATATAGATAAATGCTATAGCAGTTTTGACTGCATTTGATTTTTGAAAGTTTCTATTTGTAAGTTCATATAAAATGTATAGTTTCATATCCTTTAAAGGATGTTTTAAAAATAGATCTAACCATAGCATTTTAAGTATATTGCATTCATAATGTGTGTTTTTCCTCTCTGCAGGAATGGTTAACTTAAATAATGAAGACTATTTCCAAATGGGTATTTAAAAACCTGTTAGTGGAAACTCAGATATACTACTATTGGAAAAGGATTCTGTGGTCTTAATTTACAATGACCAGTCAGATGAACATTAAGGAAGGAAATGCTCATGCAATAAGCCTTAATAGTGCCTTCAAGAGTGTCAGGAATAATCTGTAGGAGGACAAAAGCTTTTCTCCTCAGCTCTGCTCTGCAGATCACTGTGGGTGTGAATCAATGCCATGACTTTGACTTTGTCACTCCTTTGTCACTCCTTTGTCCACTGCCACCCCAATGTACTTGTGCTGAAGGATTGTTATCTCCATGTCTGGACTCAGGAAGGACACACAGACAGGCCAGGCTATCTCTGCTTGCAAGAAATGGACAGAGGGATTCTTTGGGAATTGTGATTCTTTTTCCTTCAGCTTGTTGCCACTCAGTATAGTTGTAAATATTTACTATTAGAGGCAATTGCTGTCTCAGTTAATAAACCTCAATCTCTGCCCTTCTCATTTAATGATTCATAAAATACTGTAATTTCCTATGAGTGCATTATGCTACCTTTTGCTGCTAAAAAATTGATTTCAGAAGAGAAAGAACTGAGAAAAGGAGACATAAAATGAAGTCTCATTAGGGAAATGAAGGCATCTTGGACATCCAGGCAGAAAGCTGCATTTGTGTCCTAACAGCCAAATAAGCCTTGTAACTTATTGTTAAGTGAAAAAAGGAACTGCAAAGTTCCCCAGTGAGGGATAGGTGCTAGTGACAGCATCTTACCTGACAGCTTACTTTTTCTTCCTATCCCCAAGGAAGTGGCATTTTTTTCCCATTTTTTCATTACTAGGGCTGTGGCATAGTTCCCGTAAAAATGAAAGGGTGGATGTTTAACATAAAGAAGCATGCAGGACCTCCAGAACGTTCAGAGTAGGTATGTGCTGAGATTTATTACATTTTATCTCGATAACAGAAATCTAATCTGTGTTGATTAGGGGTAAACCCATATATTTTATTTATTTTTTTCAAGAGTATTGAAGACTATAATAGGCAAAAGACCATTTCTTGCTCTGTATCAGTTATTATGTTCTTCATTCACTCCATCTTTTAAGTTCTAGAGTAATCAGAACTGATCCAACTCATGATTATGAGTCAATAATAAGTGTAACCTAAGATTATGATATTTTAACTTGTTTTTCACAATTTAATTTTATGATCCCAGGATCCAACTCAGTCTTATCCCAGCACTGTCAGAGTGCACAATTTCAGACATCATTGTTCAGATCAGGACCAGGCACTCTCATGAATTCACAGGACACCAAAGACCAAAGTCTCAAACAAAATTCCATACAATTACACAACAGTTAAACCACAACTTGGAACTCTTGCAAAACATGTTTTGCTATATGGCTATTTTGGCATTCTCCTATATGAGATCCAGTCTTCAGACTTATTTTCATGCACAGAAGTGCATCCACAGTCTCTGCCATTTGGAAGCGTTTCCTCAGTAAATGCAAAATGGCTTTTGCCCTTTGTGATGCATGGCCTTGTCTGACAGCATTTTATGTGGGATTGTAAGAGCCCTGATGTTTTGCAAATCAGTGATGATTTAAATTCATTAAAATTAATTTTACCCCTTGCTGTATCTAAATGCTTTGTTGATTTATGGAGATTGATTTTTCTCTTAAAAACTGGCAGTTTCCAAACATAAAGGGTATCCAAGGTATGTGTATATAGGGAAAGCTTGGCTGGATCTAATGGGATCCTGCAGGTATCAGGGCTGTGCTGAGTTCAAGGCAAGCATTTCTTTCATGCTCTGACAGAAACTAACACCTAAGTTCCTTTTCCAGCTGTCACTTCCCTGGTAACATGAAAAGAATGAGGATAAATTATAAGAATAATCAGTAAATTCTTAACTCTGTCAAGTGCTTTTGCTATTTCTCCCTTTAGAACCCACTTTTTTTTTTCTTTTTCTTTTTTCTTTTTTCTTTTTTCTTTTTTCTTTTTTCTTTTTTCTTTTTTCTTTTTTCTTTTTTCTTTTTTCTTTTTTCTTTTTTCTTTTTTCTTTTTCTTTTTTTCCTTTCCTCAACACACTGATGCTAGTGCTCAAAATTCCTTATCTGTGTTGTTACATATTTTGTGTGGACATTACTGGAACCAACTCCTGGAGCTGGTTGGAGGCTGTTTATCAGAGATCAGGAGACACAAGTGGCCTCTGCAAGCCTGTTTGCTATCAACACCCCTCCAACCTCTCACTTGCTAGTGGTGAGAATCTTAATAGAAATTTCTCACTGAGTTAAAAAAAAAAAAAGTCAGAAAAGCACAGTATTAAGGTAATAAACTGTGTGTGTCAGAGAGGGTAAAAAACCCATTCCTGGACATTAAGACACCATTTCCTTGAGAATTTTGCATAATTCAGATATCTTCCAAGAATATTTCTTCATATATGACTTAGGTCTTACTTTTTTATTCTTTTTCTTTCTCTGCATTACATTCAACTGTGTTTAATAGCATTACAAGCAGCTGGAGAGCTGGCACAGGGTTCTGATGTAGAACAACAACAGATGTCACAGGCACATCAATCAAGTAATAGGTTTTGGACAAATAGATTAATAATAAAACTCGGGGTGAAAAGTTGCCATTCCCTAGAAAAACACTGAAGTAACAGAAACTTAAAAGACAAGTTTTGGGGTTTTTAAATTTTTTGGGCCGCTGTGCTTGATCAATAATTCCATCAATCATATGCTGTGTCTTTTAAATCCAAAACTCAGAGGAAGGAAACATCCATTTTTTGTTCAGTTGTTTACATAGGCTGAGCCATGCTCTCAAAGTTCCTCTTCTGAGTTTCAATCTGAAAAGTAAACATCCAAATGAAAAAGTGACTAACAATCCACCCAGAAATAAAACATCTCTGTTAACAGAGGGGACCCTCAGAGAGGCTTCACTAAAATATACTACCCAATGTTTAATTTAAAAGTCATCCTCTGGACTCAATGAATTATCTTGGTCATAATCTGTAACAGAATTGACCCAAAACATGTGAAAAATATCTAATAAGCAGAGTTTATGAAAGGGAAAACAGTATTAAACTAAAAATTCTAATGTTTTTGTGCGCATCCCAGAAACTGAAATCACTTTTGTTTAGAAGTTGGATTCAGTCTGGTAGAGGAGTACATGGATAAATTTCAGACATCAATCAACAGTAAAATAAGGAAGAATTAGTAATTGTAAAAGACAGCTTGGTTTATCAACTCAAAAATGCACTCACAGAGGCCTTGTAACACATGGGACAAGGGCTGAGCTGTCAGCTCTGAGGCCACCTGGGTCGGTGTCATCATGTGGAGTTGGGAGTTCAGCCTCAGAACCTGCCTTTGAGCACCACAGTGCCACAAATGTCCAACTAATGAAACCACTGAAGTCAGTGAGGGGAGCAGAGAGCCAGCCTCCACTGCAGAAAGGAACAGTAACCACTAAACACCATCAATGAATCATCTGGCGTTTTCTTCAAAAAATCCTCTTCCATGCATTCTTTCTTTATTAGGGTTTATTTTTCCCTGTAGCCACTTTCTTTTTCTCCTACATGTGTAAGAAGAACTCCTAGCTGCCTCAGCACAAATAAGTCAGAATTCTTGGTAAGTGAATCATCTAGAGCAAGAAATTCACTTCTCTACCTGATCATTAATAGAATAGAGACTCAAACCAAAACCAAAGAGCAAAACACAACCACCTTTTGAACACAAATAATTAATTTTGATCTGAATAATATCTTATATCTAAAAAACGGTAAGATTTTTTTTATCTCAGTCATTTATGTTCCCATGGAATAATAATGAAAACCTTATTTCAAGTGATTAAAATGTGCAGGATTACTTCTGCACTACTGGAAATATGAAGTAAGATTTACTTTACTGTTATCTGCAGCTTTGTTTGTTAGGTACCTACAGTTATTCGTAAAATCAGAAGAAAAAAAAACCAACTTGAGTAACTAAGATTTTAATTTATGATTTTTTTAAGAATTTGTTTAAAATAAAATTTTTGTGGCAAAGGTATGCAGTATGATTCTTGAAATGCCATTCATTATAGGCTCCTAAAAATTAGGACAAAGTGTAAAAACTGACATATAAAAATTACATAGCAGAGAAAAAACACTAGCAAATGTGCTAAATTATAAACCTGCCTATTTGGAGGGCAAGGGTAAATATTTGTTCTTTAATTATTAAGCCATTATATCAAGCTGAAAATTTATCCCTTATGACTTCCTATCTTTTGAAGGTGGTTCTAAACCTATTAGCAGTAATGAAGACAAGTGCAATGATTGATTTTGTCAATCACTGGGACCTTGTGTTATGTAACATGGATTGTGGGTCATCTGTAAGCTTCATTAATCATATATAAACCATTCATTCACGAGGAAAAATGATGAATTACTGTCTGTGGAAGCCTAACATTAGCCTCACTAATTCCATGGAAGTGCAGGATATATTGTAAGCTTTTTTTTCCCCTATAAACATGTTGGAGACTGTAATCTGTAATCCTGAATGACACTTTAATCCGTGTAAGCAGATATTTATTTCCCATGGAGCCACACTGATTTTAGTGGCTGATGCCTGCTTGAGTCTAATGACAATATAGTTTTCTTGCTGTTCCTATGATGATAAAATTCTATATACCTAAGAAAAAGAGATTAGGGACTTCATTTCACCCAACCTCAGCTAACTAAAACTGGACCAACAAACAAACCACAAGAAGTGAAGGTACGGTACTTTGGATTGTTATATATAAGCAACAAAATTGCTATAGAAGTCATGTTAAATAAAATGGATTGAATGCAATCTTAAAAAGAATTAGTTCAGGCTCCAACAAAACTTCTTTTGGGAAGTTTTGGGAAGTATTTCAGAATTTTTCTTCACTCATGGATAGAGACTGCACATCAATGCTGCAACTATTTATTTCTACACCAACATTGTCTAGCATTGTAAAACCCTCCCCTTTCCTTGAGCTCTTATCCACAATATATTTATAACAGCAATTATAACCCCCCACAAATATAGACAAACTAAAAAAAAAATCTAAATCTTTTAATCTGTTCTCATAAAATTGGATCTTTTCCCTTGATTATCCTCAGGATAATCTTAAACATTGGTGACAAGAAACTTTTGCAAGTTCCAGAGGAGGTCTCACAAGAGGCAAATGCATCTCCATTTGTTCCATAAAGTACAGTAGGTGACAAGTCATTTGCTGCTTGTATCTTGTCTTAAAAAAAATAGGTACTTGAAAATATGCTGGTTGTCCCCTGAAACAAACACCTTGCAGTGCTGAGTTGTCTTGTCATCCTTGTACTTTACGTCTTTCTGCTTCACTGCCTTTAAATTTTTTCTTGATGCTTTTTTTCTACCTCAGATAGTTGGTTTTTTTTTGTTAAAGATTTGTGTGAGTGTTTTGTACAATGATTAGCACAAAATGGCCATGGCTACTCTGCCCTAGAGTGATAGTTAAGGTAATAATAACAGCAATCTGAACATATGCACGTTCATTCTCTCAAGATATGCCAGAACACTATCAACTCTTTTTCTTCATCTAATGGCACTGTGGAGTTATCACTAGCAATAGCTGTGAGTCATTATAATTACATGCTCTCTGTGGTACTTAATACACATTTTAAAGGACATTTAATTTTCCATTAGTCCCTAGATAACTAATCTAGTTCTGTCTATGTCTGCAACAATATCTGCATTCTGAAAGACAAGTGCTGCCTTTTTGAACGAATTAAAAATCAATGTGATTTCACAGGCATGTGCTGCGGGGTCATTTCTGAATGACAACAAACCCAGCCCCACTACAAGGACTGGAAAAGAGATTTCTCTTTGCTTGTCTGGAATATACACACGTGCAGAGGCCATTTGTTTCCCCATGTAAATAAAAGGGAGCCCTGTATCCAGAGCTACACGTGTAAGTATTAGCTTTATCTTATCACCACAACCATTTTTAGATTGATGGTGAAAGGCATTGCCTCCAGTGATAGCTCATGCAGTAGAATGCACACTATATTGCTAACTGACATTTAACAGCATCTAATATGCATTCAGCCTCCACTGGAAAATTTTTATGTAACACTTTCTAGATTTTGCTTTCATGTACCGATTGCAGAAGAGATATGCAGTGCTCTGAGCAGGAATCTCCACAGCAGTTACCTTCACTTTGGAGAGAAAATGCTGACATCTGCTTACATTTCTTGAGAAAAAGAAATGATCATGGCTAAGATAACAGCTGAACCTACAATGCAGTGAGTGTGTAAGAGTGTGGGTGTAAATACTGTGTAAAAGCTGTTCACCACATCTTTTTCTGAATGTGAGGTACACTAAACAAAAATAGTCTTGCACACTGCAACTGCTTGAGTGCACATCATTGCTTCTCAGTTTAGTCTTGTTTTCAATACTAAATCTGATTTCTTTCCTCTCCCCCACCCACCCATTCACATTCCTTTCTACTTCAGTTCTGGAATGTGTGGTCTGTGGCCAGCTGACAACTCTTTTTTTAAAAAAAATAAATTAGAGGATATTTAAACAAGACATTTTAAAGATCTATGGGTCATGAGCAGGGAGAGCTGCTGCAATGAGCAGAAAGTAGTTTAAATGTTGGAATGATTTCTCTTTCCCATCCTGCTTTTCCCACCTGTGTCTTTGTTATAAAACTGACTGTTATTGACACATCCAAGGGTTTTAACAATTTCTGTAGTGCCACCAATGACTGCCAGGAGATACCTGCACATCCCAGGAGTCAAATAGCTCCAATAATTTAATTCTAGTCTATATTATTTTTTCAGATATTTTACATTTCATTCTTCAAGTTTTGTCTTTCTACTGCTTAACCAAAGCAAAACCAAACTAATTTGTAAGTAGGCTTTATTTCTTGGAAAGTTATGGGGTTTGTCACTGAGAAGCAGGACAGACCAACTGTTGGATGGAAAGTGGTTCTCCAGGCAGACTTTGTTGATAAGGGAGGTAGGATTTTCATTGGACTATTATGCAAACACCAGATCAAAATTAAGAAATGTGTTGCCATTTTTTGCAGTATTAGGACAAGAAGTAGTTTGTACAACAAATCCTGCAACCAATTACCAAAGATAGAAAGAAGTATAACTGTCTGCTTCTGAAATCACTCGATACACTTCAAAATAAGTTTGGCTCAGCTGGCAGACAGCATGTAAAATATTAGTTTTCAGGATGCTAAAGGAGAGTAGGTTAAGAATTTGCTATCTCTGCAGCTGGTTGACACTGGATAGGAAGAAGTAAAACTGTGAATCTTCTACACCAATAGAGCAATGTGTTTAAAAAGAAAATAAACCAGCAAACAAAATAAATCCACTGCCCTGCTCCATGTCCCAGCCTCAATCTTACAACTCATGTAGAAAGAGCCATTGACAAATTTCCATCTGGCCTTTCCTACGTCAGCTCTTCGGAAACTTTTCTACTTGGGTGTCAGAAAAAATCCTTAGCTTTCCAAAATTGTTACCAGAAGTCTTGATCCTGCTGCTGCTGCTGAGATCAATGAGAACTTTATATGCAAACTGAAAGAAGGATTAGCATTAAAATCATGAAGTATGCAATAGAATTAACTATTTTATGTATTTTTCCTAGTAAATTTCAAAGCGATTAATGGCAATTTGATCTTTAACAGAACTGAGTAATAGATACAGAAGGCTCAGTGGCAAGGTTTCCTAGCCAGGGATAGATTGCAGCTCTTTCAAGTCCTGTTGAGGTGCTTTAATACATTTATCTGTAAAACATCTGAATGTATATCCCCCAAAGTAATTTCTGCAAAGAATTAACAAAGCAAAGCAATTTTGTTTTTCATCCTTCATTTATTTAACAACTCCCTTAACCTATTTTGAGAAGGGTTTAGCGTAGAAGTTTACACACCAAAACTGACCAGTTGTTTCTTGGCAAATTATTTTCATCATAATATCCTAAATGTATGATACCATCAATAATATAATATATAATAATAATAATATAGTATCACCTTTCTGAAGCTAGTGAATTTACTGTGTCAAAACTCCTGGATTTATGATGTTTTATGTGTTAGTTTAAGAGTCTGGCCTGGAGAATGGACAGAGGTGTGATACAATTGCATATATATCCTCTGAGCTATATGGAAAGTAAGGGGAGAAGCTGGAGAAGACAGCTCAGTCTGACCATTTTGGATTTCCCAGTGATTCTACAACTGCATAAACTCCAGTCCTAAATTTCTTATGAAATAAAATTTATTTTCTTACACTAACAGTTAACGACTTTCAGCTGGTATCACAAAGCTTTCTCTTTTCGTATCCTGCACAAATTCAAAGAAGTCTAGTGCAAGCAGATATAATAGTGAAGGGCAATGTTAACTGAAATTACAATGATAGATTTTGATTTTGCTGGTGTTCAAATAAACTTGATTTGAGTGTCTTTGAAAGGTTACTCTGTTAAAAGAAAAAGAAAAGGTGGAAAATTGGATCCTCCAAAAAAACTTTTTAAAATGTAATCTAATCTAAAAAGATGATCTCTGTGTAGCCAGTGGGCTTATGAAGCTACTTACCATCAGAGCAAAACAAGGGCAAGTTGTCTAATGCTGTTTGCATTAGTAAATAAATGGGTTGGGGACAGCAGGAATCTGTGTTATCCTACCTGTCACAGCACTGAGGAAGTCTCTGGATATTAGTAAGGGAGATCATGTGTGTCATAGTTACAGTGCACTTGTGATTTATATGTTTAAATATTCACTAATCCTATTTTATTATAAACACCATATGTATTATAAATATTTTCTTTCTTCAGACCAATTTAGATACTCAGAAATCATTAATTTTAGTAAGAAGGAGCAAAAAGTAAAAAGATAGGCAAAGGACAAGCTTTTCTTGCTGATTTACTTCCAGACTTTAAGTCCTTGTTGTAAGTGGAATGACAAGAAGCATTTATTTTAATTCCCATTGAGGGCCCTGTGAGCACTAACTTCCATTTGCTTCTCTGGCTTCCACAGTGTAGTTTTTTTCCTTCTCCTTTCTAAAAGAAATTTCTGGTAACCAGCAGAACACTAGGCTGCCTTGGGACATTACACAGATAGGAACTTCACAAACTTGCTGCCTGAATATTAAATGTGCTAGGGCTGTTTGGGCCTCTCTGAGCTGTTCCTGGGTAATCCTGTGAAGAAATCCCTATGAACAGGAGCATCAGATGTCTCCAGCTTGCATAATCAGCCTGCAGAATTTTGATAATTGACAGCAAAGCCTACACTATGCATGTGGAGGCTTTGTAAGCATGTGTTTAGTATACACATATTGTACACAAGCCCGCTATTTTAAAATAACAAAACCACAAATTTATTAAAATATGTGAGTTAAGGCAAAGCCTGATTGTTCAGGTTATATAGATTAAAGGGAAAATGCCTTTATTTTTCTATGGACCCTGTCTTTCAAATCATCACAGAAAACATAAAAGGGAGAAGAAAGGCTTAATTACTATTCTTGATGGGTTTAGTCTCACTTTTGTAACTACTTCAAGAACACTGAGGAAAAATATGCAAGTTTTAAAACTTATTCCTCCTATTTTATTTCATTTACTTTTACATTGAGTGCTGGATCAATTTTAAATTTTACTCTTTAATCGATTCTTAAGTAGTGTGGGGAAATGCACCTATGAACTTCTGTGGAAGATTATTAAATTAAAAAAGTCTCTTGGTGGGCATAAGGGAAATTCTTGGATATGCTGGATGTTGTGTTTCATGTTGGGGAATAGGCTGAGACAACCTTGTGCTGTTTTATGCTCTGCATTTCAGTACAACTCTGCTGAAGCAGAGGGTGCCCAACACTGACCTTTGCCAGCTCAGTCTCTGCTTTTCAACCTCAGAATCTTTGAAGAGATTTCTCAGGTTATTGGGATATCAGCAAAGTCATCACTGACTTGATTTTCAGTGCTTCAGCAAAAATGTCCATTATACAAGAGGAGAAATAATACATTGAAGTTGTCCCCTTTAAAAGTGGTAGTTTCTTTTGGTTTTGTGTTTTTTTCTTAGAATGAAAATAAACCCAAGACAATTGGCTTCAAAACACATTCCTAATGCTTAAACCATTCTCTGAAATATACAAGTACTTGGGCTGAGGAGGAAACGGACATTAGATGAAGAGATTATTAAAAAATGTATGATTATTTAAGGTCAGCTGTTATTGTAGCAGAACTTAGCCATACAACTATCCAAAAGTTTTATCAGCTATGACAATATTTGAACTTATTCATGATCAGTAATCACAGCCAACCATAAGTTTACTTAGGTATCCAATAGCTATAAATATCAAACAAAACTGTTTTCTACCTAGCATGGCCTGATAAGGAAGTACTGTTTACTTACTCCATTCAAAGAAGGTTGGATCACTTGACTTATTTTAGATCATACTTTTCTGTACCAGACTGAAAGCCTGGACAGGAGAATCAAGCCATGGGGTGAAACTTGGTTCCAGTAGTGATGGCAGAAAGATGGCTTTGAAGATCTGTTTGAAATATGAAAGGTTAAACCTTTACAGAGGACAAACTGAGAAATGCAGAAAAGCTGTAATGCTGTGACTCAGCCCAGCACTTCCAGCTGAGATGAGCTTATCTGACACCCTTGCAGTGGCCATGTACTTGTTTCTGAAACTGAGACTGCAAGAGAGATGCTCTCTTGACTGACATCTTCCTGTATAATGACTTTTTCAAATGTTCTATGAACCTTGCAGATCAGGCCTCAGCTAAGCAATGTTTTCTTAATTTATTTTTTTCTGGCACCTGACTTCCTGCAAATGACAATACTGATTTTTTTACTGTTTGTGTTGTGTATTGTGGTATTTCACGGGGAGGGTTGGTTTGTGGTTTGCTGTTGGTTTTGTGGGCGGAAGTTGTATTTATTTGTTTGTTTGTTTGTTTGTTTTGTTTGAGAATACTGCACATTTCTACAACTCTTCATAAGAATTGTCTTTCCATGTGTTTGGTGTTCACCAACATCCACGAGTGTTTATACTGTGGTACCCTTTGGAATGACAGAATGAAGGGATTCCTGAAAACCATCTGATACCACATGCATGGCTTATGCTGAAACAACAAGCAAGTGGGTGACCCTCCTACAGAGCTTTAATACAGTTGTGCATCTTCAGAAAAAGGTAGCTAGGAGGATTTTTCCTCTAGTAGAAGAAAACACTGACTACTACTATTTTGTTTTACTCAGAGTGAAGGATTAGACAAATTTGGCAGCCCTGCTAAGTATTTTCTGTGTGTTGTGGTAACAAATTAAAAAATTCAGGCTGTAAAATATCATTAAAATTGGGATTAATCAGGATTAACACACATTGGGGGGTGGGGAATGCATTATTAAGTCTCCTTGTCACCTTTACAGATTTCAGAGCTTTGTTTCACATGAAAATAAATATCTCATGGGTTCCTGTAAGTTTAATAAATACATTATTATTGATCCAATATAGACATCCTTTTTGCAAAAATAACATTGAAAATAAGTTTATATTTACCAAAGCAGTACATCCTTGGGTTATTTTGGGTTTGTTTTTAATTTGCTTGTCCCCTGACCCTCTTGCTTGTTTCCTCTGGCAATAGCTATTCCTAGACTATAAATGTGCTTCGAACACAGAGGAATTCTGCTGTTAACTATGATTTCAGAAGTGTAAATCTATGATAATAAATAGCCTAAAGTCAAGAAAGACTAGCTGTTAAACTTTTTTTCTCATGGCCAGCAGTAATAGCAGTTTGATATAATATATACAAACTAGAGGAATTTTTTTTGGTAAATACTCTTTTTTGATTTTCCTGTTTCCTAGTGACACAGTTGGAAGCAGGAAACTCTTTTTGAGTTTTGAGCTGCAGTAGTCCAAAGGATATCCTTGTCTCTCTCCACCTCTATAAATAAAGCAGGAGAACTTTTACCCTGGCTCTAAAATCAGTATGTGTAGCTTTTAGACTGTTTACAAGGAGAGTCAGAGCTGTTCATAACTAATTGATTTATTTGCAACTAATGAGAAGTATTAAACATCCAATGTTATTTTCTTAGGCTTCTGACAAATATTAGGTCTCTCCCCAAACACAAAAAACTAGAGTTTGGGTATCTAATTGTTGTTGTTTTTTGTTTTTTCCCTGAATGGCTGTGGTATTTTATTTCTATTTTGGACAAAATTTAGGAAACCCTTAGAGTTCTCTTATGCAGAATACCAAGCTGTCAGGACATCATTGAAGTCCCTGATTACTAATAAGTGATTACTTGTTATGGCTTATTATTAATTTTGTCAAGATTTAGTAGGTGAAAGTCTGGCTATGCAAGTTCAGTGGAAATACTGTCACTAATTTAAATGACACCATAACTTAGAAATATTTTATTTGTCTGGGTGATTTAAATACTCAGTAGTAATTCTGGGTTATGAATTGGGATTGTAAATTATGGTGGTATAGTCAGGAGACAAAAGCAGAGCTTTGCTCATCTGTGAACAGGGAATCAGGAGGCTGCATTGAGCCTCGCTGGTTTTCCAGCTGTACATGTTTCAGTATATCCACTCTGCATTTGGGACAGGGGTTGTGAACAGCAGCATCAGCACATGAAGACACCCACCTGATTTTCACAGTTTCTCAGGAAATTGAAAGCTTCTCTGTTACCTCAACATAGCAGCAGCTCCCAAGCACGGTGGAACTGAGGTTGGAAACTTCTGCAGTCAGATTTTCCATCACTCTTCTCCTTGAGGTGAGACTGTCACTTTTCCGTCGGCGTGGGCAGGTCCCTGCTCCATCAGCACAGTGTGACTGCTGTGCCTGGAGCGAATGAGGCACGAGGTGCAGTGGCACCAGCTGGGGTAGGATGGAGGAACACACCTCTGAAACACAGACCTCTCATTCAGGCCATGGAATTCCCTACCTGAAGGCAAGGTTGGTTTCACTTCTGCCATCAAGATACAGCTGGAGATAGAGGAGGAATCAGAAATTTCACTTGCAGCCTGTTGAATGAAGGGATCTAACACAGAGAGCAGAAAAAGATCAAAGAAATAAATTAATATATTCGCAAGGAATTTATGTTCAAAGATCAGAAGTCATCCTAACCAAAGAAAAGGTGGGCAAAGAAAGAACTTGTGATCTCTCTGTTTTAACTGTTCCCTCCCTGTTTTCTATCTGTTTCCCAGACACATCAAGACCCATGAAAAAAACTTCCATTCTTGACTTCTCTGGACACCTCCACTGCCCCAGATAGACACATACACTCACTAATTATTAGTTTTTACCAAGGGCTGAGAATATTTTTTGTTCCCTCTTTGTCTGGGAAGAATAAGATTAATCTTTAAAGAGAAGATGCATTTTAGTGGCCTCTTTTTATCAGAACTGTACTGATTCACCGTCTGACAGGCTGCCCCTAAATATCCTAGTTGTATGTGTCTGCTTTTCCTTCACCTGGTACTTCTAACTGTGGAGATATTTTACCTCATCATGAGAATGAAAGGCAGAAGAAGGAAGATCTGGAAACCCTCACAGGAACGGAGGATGAGGGTTAGCTACATTCTTTGTCGTTTTTTAAGCTTTTTTCCTTTCCCCCAAAGATGAGAGAGTTCTTTGGTGTTCTTTGTTTTTCATTTCTGAGCATGTTATGTTATGTGATGCTGCTCCTATCCTGCTTGGCAAAAACTGCACCCAGCTCTCTGGGGTCCTTGTGCCAGGCACACCTACTAAGAATGGCTTCGCCTAAGGAGATTTAACTTCAAACAAAGTCAAATGGAATAAAGAAAAACTGTGACACATAGTCCCTTTTCAAACTAGGAAACTGATTCAGCCAAATCAGTTCTTCAGTCAGTTTCTCTCCAACATTGATCAATTGATCATTGCTGTTGGCTGGGAAAGTAGAACACTCCAGAAAAGAAGGTATGTCAGGTACCAAAAAAAGAACTTACTTCTTCTGGTATGTACACCTAGAATTGCAGATGATATTGCAAGAGAGTTAGAAGCACCTTCAATTAGCACCCTTAATTATCTGTTTTCCCAGCATCTTGCTTAAGAGATTTAGGCACTGCAATGCTGTTAAAGTGATGGATTTCATGCAGTAAAATGCACGGTGCCAAGAAGTTTCCCTCAACATGGGGCTTTGTACCCCCAAAACAAAAAAGTTTGGTCTGTGTAATGGAGCACAAAAGACAGCTGATCAGAAAGACTGGAAAAAGTTGTGGTTTAACTTTTCTCTGGTATTTTGTACACCTTTGCACCTGGTCTGTAATTAAATGCTTAAACCTGTGCAAGAAAATACCAAACCAAAATAGACAAAAACACAAATGGCAAAAAGCAAACAAACTCAAAATGCTTAAAGTTGTAAAAGCAATTAATTTTTGATGCAGAAGGCCTTTCATAGGCCCATGGAAACAAAACCCACCTTCCACTGAACAGTCCAGCTATTTGTTTATGTGGAAATGAAGATGGCCTCTCACACTGGGGCCGCGTTGCTGGGAAGAATGAGCTAAGTTTGGCTGAGCTAAAGGCAGAAGAGCAATTCAGTTCTCATTTCTGCACCCTCAGCTGAAGGCAGAGCCTGGGGATGGGGAGATTCATCTTAAAGAGGGCTGGGAGATTGCACTTGCTTTGTTTCCAGACTGTTGAATATGAAACTATTCTGACAATATGTATACAACTTCCTTCTAGACCTTTTTCTTGTTGCAGCAGAAGCAGCTATATCCCAAGCAAAAACAATGTTTCATCCTGTCAGATTTGGGTGGAAAGGGGAGGGGAGGATAAAACATGAAAACAATTAAAATGTTTATTTTTAATAGTGTCTGGCAGTAGTCAGAGGTTCTAAAACTATAAATAAACAAAGATCATAGTTAACGATGAGAAACATATGCCATACACATGTTTTTTAAAATTTAGATAAAGAAAATAGATAATGAGTAGTATTACATAGATGGCTCTTCACCAGAGTCTCATCAAAACTGCTGTTGCAACACAGAATCAGAGGAATGTAAAATTCAGGTGTCAGTTCCTTGAGTCACCTCTGTTCTGATGGATTTAATGTCATCTTCCCCCTTTTTTGATTTGGGGACAGGACTTGCTGTGCCTGGAGAAGATGTGTACCTGTGGGGCCAGGTACCAACCTGCAGCTGCTTTTAAAACAAATGTGGGATCTGAAAATCCACTTGTGTACAGAAAGTGGGAAATTCTGTTCGGTGACAAATGAATACCAAAGCTCTGGCTGAGAGGACGACCCTGAATTTCTGGTATTTGGTAGAAGATGAGGGCAACTTGAGCGCCAGCCCAGGTGGCTAATCCAGCCATGGTGTGTGGTCAGCAGCCCTGCTCTGCTGCAGGATTGAGGGCAGGAATACGGCTCCAATTATCAGAGCTATTTATGTGCACTTGCTTTTGGCAGTCCTGCTTTGGAATGCTGCTTGTAAAAGGTTTCATACTTTTCTCTTAAGCTTCTTAAAGGGCCATTATGCATTCACAAACATCCATATCCATCTGGTAAGGAATGTCTCCCAACTCAATTAACACCACATCCACACCAATCGCTGCCATTCTGGAGTGTGATTCAGTATTCCAATTGTGCTTCCATATTAAGAGAGGAGGTTAGGAAACACTGGGAAAACAGTACAAATTACAAGAAAAGCATAGAGAATAATAGTTTAAAAAGGATTTTAAAAATAATTCTTCTCACAATAGGCTTTTGGACATTGGAATTTCTGAGTTTTAAGGAAACAGCTACGTTTTCTGCGTTCAGGCCTGATACCATAAGATTCAGAAGCAGATGGGGCCCTTTAAAAGCAATAATATTTTCTTGAATCATTTCTGCTATGCTTAACAGCAAGTAAGATTTGCAAATACATATAATTTTTGTATTCATTCCTGTAATTCCACTGCTTTAAAATGTTTTCTTTATTGACATTTGCTGCTGTTGCTGTATGTGTTACTTTAGTTACACAGCACTTCAACTTAACACTGAAGGTTTTTCTTTCCAAAAGGACCAAGACAGATGACATAAATGGGTATGATGTCTTAGAAAACATGATGGCCACTAAGAATGCATAGGAAGTATTAAAGCAAAGTCCAGAATTACTGGAAAAACCAAAGACATTAGACATACTTCAACAGAAGAAGGCATCTACCTGGCAGAAGAGAAGATCAGTTTCTAAAACACTTTTAAGTTAAGGAAGATATGAGCTCTCCAAAGGATTTTTAAGGAAACAACACATAACAGTAAATGACACAACAATTTCAAGTGTTTTGAAGTGGGAAATGAAATTAAAGTGGGAATAAGGGGACAGAAAATAATAGATGCAACTTTGTGCTTGTAAGGCAACAGGGACAGAAATTTGTTTTTACAGAAGGAATTCAGGAATAAGATGGAAGCGTGTTAGAGTTTATCTGAACTTCACGATTATTGATATTAGCAGAATGTTGCACAGCTGTTAGTGATAATTGAATTTCTTGGCTCTTCATGTTAGTATTTCTACCAATGGACTTCCTATCTTGGCCACAAAATATGACTTCACTTAAATCCTCTACAAAATTAGTTCAAGACACTGTATAGTTAATTTTTAAATCATGTGTGTTCATGTAAGAAAAAAATTTTCATTTAGTATTTGGATTTTCTCCCCTGTAAAGACAGGGAATGGGTAATTTAAAATACAAGTTAGTAAGTAATTGGAATCACTAGCTGTTCATGGAACATTCTCTATTAGTCTACTGTTGGCATTCTGATTGGATTCCATGTAAGTGAGTGATAGGGATGAAAGGTAACAGGCAAAGCAACATTTTGTCTATTTTAAGCATTTATTATATAATGAGATTCTTATTTTAATCATTGTCTTTCAGATTATTAATCACTATTTTCCTCTTTTGCTACAAGAGAATAAACTCTCAAGCAATGAAATATGGGTTAGGTTATTATGTCTTTTTAATTCACTACCTGAATGATAGCACATAACCCGTCAGCTTGCTGGAAATCCTTGCCATTAAGTTGATTAATAAGGGAAATAATAAAGCAATAACTACTTTGATTTTGCACCATCCATATATTGTCACAAGATGGGAGAGTCATGCAGAAAAATGCATTGATAAACTGGTTTTACCTTGTTGGAGCATCAGTGAGATTGCTGGGGGGCTGCCACACCTGAGTTATAAAGGAAAGCGCAGGGTTTGTTCTGCCTGGGGAAGAGGAGGCAAAGGGAGGATCTTAATGTTGTCTTCAATTATCTCATGGGTAGGTGGAGAGCAGATGGGAAAGATAAACTTTTTTTTTCAGATGTTCACAGCTAAAGAAGAGGGAATAGATACATTCTGCAGCAAGGGAAATTATTCTAAGAGCAAAGGAAAAACCAGACCTTTGCAGCAAGGATGGCCAAACTAAAGGGAAATCCTCTTCAGTGCAGTGATTCAAAATACCACTGGACAAGCCCTGGGCAACCAAATGTACTTTTGAAGCTGTTTTAATTTGGAACTTGGATCAGGTGATGTCCAGAGCACCATCCTGACAGAAATCATCCTGGCATTATCTGACCACATTACAACCCTAAACTCCATTAATGACTACTGTAAGGTGTATTTAAAGTCCATTAATGAAGTTACAGAATCATACAATCATAGAAGGGTTATGGTTGGAAGGGAATTTAGAGATCATTCATTCCAACCCCTCTGTCATGGGCACAAGCACATGTTGCTTTTGCTGTTCATATCTGACCCTTGCCATCTTCTGACTTTAGAATATCCACTTATCATTTTGTCTCATCTGCAATGAAGAGAGTGACTAATATGACACCTCTAAAAGCACAGAGGAGGGTATTAAGAGATCTTCATAATTCAGAAAGGTGTGGAAAAGACTCATTTGGCCTTCTTAATGCAGGGAGATGACAGAGAGAAAAAACATTTTTCTATGATAGAAAAGTAAAACTTGAACTATCTCTCTACCTGAAAAAAGGTCTGTTTTCAGGGTGCTACATTTTTCATTTTTCTCTCCCTTTTTCCCTGATGCAAGGCATGCTGGTAAATTAGTCAGAATTCTCATGTGTCTGAGGAATGAAAAACACTGAGAAGCACTGGCATGTGTGCATCAACATCCAAAAATATGTCCTCCCAGTGTATCTTGGAACCACGTGTGTGAGAAAGAGGGTGGCTCCTGAAAGCCATGCATTCCATGCCTGGGTCTGTGGGACAGAAGGCAGCTGCCATCCCCTCTGCACTTTCTGCTCGGCTTCTGCAGGACAGCGTTTCAATTTTCAGTGCAGTTTTGCAGCCTGAACCTTGCCCTTGTGAGACCTCAGGAGGCACAAAGTTAAAAAAATCTGCTTCTCCTTTGGCTGACCATTCAAAAGTGTTGTTATTTTGCTACTGCACAAGTAAATAAACAGCATGAAGAGATGAAGGCTAGAACATTAAAATATATGTGCCATCAGCAGGATTTCTGAACAATTTCAATATGTTCTCTGAAGCAGCAGAGGGACCTGGTAACAGCTGGAGCTGTATTTGGTGGTCATCAGAAATTTACACTGACATGTACTCCCTTGTAGGTATGATTTTCCTGGGGAAAGGGGACTTTGTATTATTTGGCAATAACCCTGCAGTATTCATTGGAGGAAAACTTGCCTCAGTATTGAGAAAAATCAAACACTTGAGTTTTTTCTCTTCAAATATAATTTATTTCTCTGTTGATATTTTTGTGATAATTATTCCCCTCCCCACTGATAGCTTATTATTATTTGCTTGTGATTTCAGAGCAATAGTCTCAGTTTTGATCAGAATTTAACATTGGTCTCTGCTAAAGCAAATAAAGCCACATTTTGTATAAGAGGTCTCTAACTTCAAGGACTTCCTTACTTCAATGAATAGTTCAATACAACTTCTTGGAAACCTGGTGCCCTGTGAGGACTGAAGTGCTCAGACCCCTTTTGATTTCAGATATTATATATAAATGTGAATGTGCTGAAGAAATGTAAGTAGTAGGGAAGCAATGCAATGATATTTGAAGGTTTCTTACAGTACGATTTCTTAATATAAAAGCAGTACAGAGGTGTTTCTGATTGTACTGATGCAGAATAGCAGATATGGAAATCCTGTTTTGTCAGTTCTTTCTAACACAGTATTGTTCCTCCAGTATATGATTCCCTGCTCTAATTACTCCAGTCCAGAATGACTCAGTTTCCACATTTCCTTAAGAGATAGCTCAGTCTGTTAAATAACACCAGGATGGTTTTGCTCAGAGTCTGTTTCTGCACTGAGTTTTATCCAGTGATTGGTAGCAAACCTGAACAACTTTGCTTTTGTTGTTTTATTCTCTGTGTTTTGATATCACCAGTGCCTTACATGAGCCTATTTATGGACCAAGACTATCTCACCTCTAACACTGATGTATTATTAGTTCATTGTGTGTGAAGGTAAAAATTTTTGGGTCCTTTCTACATGAATGCTGTACTGCATATTTTTATCCATTCTTGGTCTTTCCTCTATCACCTTTCAAATAAATATTTTTATAGGATTCCAAGCATCCCAGTGGAAACACACTCTGGATTGTTTTTCTCTCAGTTACTTTACCTATCTTTTTTCTGCAACAAATAATTTCTTGGTTTGTTTTTTAAATTATTCTGTTGCAAAGGCTTACAGACACTTGTGCTATGCTGATGTGATGAGCAGTATGAGATTCACTCATGATAGAATAAAAGTGATGGGAACTGAGGTGATGGAGGAAATGGAGTAAATGATGCATTGTTTTATTACTATCAATAAAGAGTCAATGTTCAAGGAATTAGAGGGCTGATAGAATGCCAACTTCTGGATAAGAAATGAAACAAAAGCCATGACCAAAACCTGCTTGTGGTTATTCAAGTTTCCATGGCTCTATTCCAATACTAACAAGCAATTTTGAAATCCTGACAAAATTCAAATTCACTTATTTACATTCTGCTTCCCCATATTTCCTATTATTGTATAACACATTCTTGTTACTTAATTGCTGTGTAATGTCCTGTGATGCTTAGCAGGTGCTGCTGCTTTTTTGGGCTTGGGAATGTGATCTAAATGAAATGTAAACCTGTAGTTCAGTGAATCACCTGTCTCTCTAACCTTTGATTCCTTTTTATGTTGTTCATATTCATTCAGACTAATATTATTTTAGCATTATATTCCTAAATTAATTTACATTCCCTTTTAACACTTACACATTTAGCCACAGGATAAAACTTGTCTCAAGTACTGTAATAAGGCCCTGGTGTGTGGATATACAGATAGATCTACTAAAAAAAAACTTCAAGCTTTTGATGCTTGGAAATAAAAATATAAAGAAAATCGACACATTTAGTAATTTTCTTACTTCCTTGTTCTAAGAAAATGAATCCCTTGGTTCTATTATTTAATCAAATAACTAAAGCAAGAATTTAACTGTAAATAAATCTTAAAATTAGAATTTTTTTTCATGTTTCAAGTGAACCTCTGGTCTTGTTTCTGTCAGCCAGAAGCTTCGTGTAATCACAACTGGCATTTTAGGACTTCTCAAGTGTTTCTTAAGATCTTGTTTGGCTTTGTGTGAAAAAGTAGACCAGCACATATCCCATTTTGATTCCTGACTAAACCAAGACAGAAAACTCTAAGGAGAGATATCCTAAAGTGTGCCCTTTCAATGTAGGTGGGCAATAACTTTGAGCTAGACTTAGAAAGATTCAGGAGAAATTAAAGGCTATAAGTTAAAACATGAATTAGAAAAAATTCTCCATTCTGTTTAACATCACAGACACCTAAATTCTCCAAGTATCTTTGACTTCAAAATAAACTCACAATTCTCTCTTTGCACACACCAACCCCCAGCTGAGGAGCTCATGACTTCTCCATGCTATCTGCTGTGTCAGTGCCCAAAGGTGGTACCCCAGCTGCAGGCACACAGTTTGTCTAAAACTGGCACTTTGCACCCCAAACACAGCGCAATGTTGGCTGCTTTTCAAATCAAAGCGCCACAAGTTTCTTTCTTCCCTTCTTACAAGGGAATCCAGGATTGTAGTGCTGTCCTAAGCCATGGGAAATTTAGTTGTTTGCATGTCATGAGTGGGTGGAAGTTGTATCTTTCGGAGTCTGTGAAAATGACCAGCTCCTGCAGGCATTAAATGTTCTGCTGTGCTGGCTGGTGACAGCTGAAGCAGCATTGAGCTCTCTTGGTGCTCCAGTCCTTTTGTAGCTGACTGGGGAATTGCTTGGACTGTGAGATCTCAGGGCAGGAACCATCATCTGTGCTTTTAAATTGTCTAAAATTTGATAATCTTGATATTTGTAGATGTCAGTGAGAAAAATTGAAGATGCCTGAACTTTTTATGTTTATGTGTAATAAAGCAAGATGAAAGATGCATTAGGAAATGGAGGGGAGTTTCCTCTTATTTTTTGCCTCTAATGTTTTGAATAATTCCTTTGTGCCTTTTTTCTAGAATTTGATAGATGACTTCAATGTCAATGCAAACCTTCTTATTCCCTAATGAAACAGTATTTTTAAAAAAAATCTTTCAGCATCAATGAGGTAGGAAAAAATGTTAAAATTCTGGTAGCATATGTAAGGGCTGAGTTTGACTGAAAAATTCCATTTCTTCTCAGCAAGGTTAACTCTGAACAAAATCTATGCTACCATCTTAATAAATGCATATTTTTCACTTGCACTTTCTAAAACAATGTGGATGTGACAGAATTTTTCAAAGCTAAAAGAGCATTTTCAAAATTAAATACATTGGGTTTCTTTATGATAAATAACGTCATGCAACCATAGCAATGTTGAGTGGTCTCATGAAATACAATCCATTTAGCTGCCTGCCAGTAAGCCTTACACAACTTTGCTTTTAAAAATAAAAGAGCAGAGGTTGTAATATTTATGATTTTTTAAATCAACAACTGTTCAGAAAAAGATTGTTACAGAAAAATTTCCTATTACCCTTGAATTTCATGAGGCCACTACCCCTTCTATCACTTATTAATACTATAGTGCCTAAAGGCTCCAATTAGGTATTAGAACAGTGATAACAGGCACTGTAAATGTACAAGACAAATCTTCCCTAAGGGGCTATAATAAAATATTATTTTATAAAACCCAAGTAATTTCTTAAAATAGCTTTATAGCTATGGCAGACTATTACTAACTTTGGTCTAGATCCTGCAGTGAAGATGTGCATTGTGAGTCTCTATCCAGCAAGTGAAGGCAAGGAACCTGCTTTTAGTAAAGGGCCATTAAAAATGGAAGTTCCTGGTACAATGTGGAATTTTTTTGTTCACTTCTAGGAAAAAAAAAATAAATAAAACAACTAAAATACCCCAACAGGGTAGCTCGTAGTTAATGCTGAAAATCTACCCTAGAAGTTACTAGTCAGATCACAAAATACTATGAGGATGCTCCAAAGCCACCAAGCGCCATAGAGGACAGAGATGTACAAGTAGAAAAGTAACGTGCTCGTTGACCAGGATGATGAAGTGTCTTTGACTACTGATCAAACCTTTGCTCAGGTCATGTTCACAGCATTTTCTGAGGTGTCTAAAGCCAGCTAACCGCATGGACCCTTCCCGGTGGCACTGCCTGGACTGTCCCGTCTCTTGGTCCGCACTGCCCCTTGCCCAAGTCCCGAAGCATGTTTCCCACAGCCATAGGTGCGAACAGCACTGAGCACACGTGCTCCTCAAGAGCGGTACCAAAGGCTATTTTCAAAACTACATTCCCGACCCGCACGATTTTCCCAGCTCCCGGTTTCCTGCCCCGTGCCCGGGCTGGCCGCGCCTCTCGGGTCTGCGGCGCGTCCTTGGCGCATCTGCCCGGTATCCCCGGGGCGCGGACCCGGTCGGGCAGCAGCGCCGCGGGGCACCGTGTGCAGGTAGCGCCGCTCCGGGCGCTGCGGGACCGCGGCTCCCGGCCCGGGGGGCGCGCCCGGTGAGCGGCGGCGGGAGGGAGTGGCGGGGGGGCCGCTGAGCGCCGCGGGGTCCGCCCAGCGCCGCGGCCGCTTGGGCTGCGGCAGGAAAGGAGCGGCGGCTCCTCGGAGAAAGGAGGAGGAGGAGGAGGAGGAGGAGGAGGAGGAGGAGGAGGAGGAGGAAGGGGGGGTCCCTGCGAGCGGAGCCGGCCGCATCGAGGGAGGCGGGGCGGGGTGGGCGCGGGAGGCGTGCAGGGCCCGCGGAGCGGAGCGGCGCGGCGCGGACGGACGCGTGCCATGCGCGGCGCGGCAGCCGGCGGCTCCCGCTCGCTGGCTCAGCATGCGCGGGCTGTGCCCCCGCCTCTGCCTGCTGGCCGCCGCGCTGGGGCTCTGCGGGGGCAGCAGGAACTGCCCCGACCTCATCGTGGACCGCTGCCTCTGCGCCGCCGAGCGCGCCAAGGGGCCCGGCCGCCCGGCCCTCCGCATCAAAGTGGTCTGCACCGGCGGAGACTTGGTGGAAACTTTGCAGCCCGCCGTGCTGCCCAACCGCACCGTGTCCCTGTGAGTACGGCCCGCGGGCGGTGCGCACCTGGCGCGGGAGGGCGGGCGGGGCGTGCGGGGGATCGAGGGGACCCCGCGCCCGCCGCTCCGGAGCCGCGGAACCTCTCCGTGCCCGCTGCAGCCCCGGCCCTGCTGTTAAAAAGTCTGTGAGAGTTTGGGGTGTTTGTTTATTTATTTAATTATTTTTTTTCATGTTCAGTTGGGAAACTCCTGCTGGCGTTCGGGTCCAAGTGGGAGAGCTGGGCTCTCCCTGGTGTGAATTGCACGCTGCTGCGGGCGGCGGTGTGGGAAATGTCAGTGGCGGCAGAACTGATGGAGCTCTCTGCTGTACCTCTCCGGCAGCAACGGGACGGGCTCGCACCGTCCGGGCAGTAAATGAATGGTATCGGTAATGCTGAATGCCTCCTGGAGTGCTGTGTCATTAACTGGTTTTCCCTTTCTCTCTCGTCTTCTCTAAATAAAGTTTGGAATTTGATGTCTCCTTTTTTAAGATGAGTTTCTATACTGCGGTATGAAACTCTCAAATCTCCCATATGGTTCAGAGTTGTCTGGTAATTTAAAATGATTCGGGGTACTGTGAATTAGGTTATGATACTTTGTTGCCTGTTGCACATAGCTAAACTTGAATAAATAGCATGTTGTAAGTAAGGTAGTGGAACTTTCTGTGATTGTATTCTCAAGTACAGCTGAAAGTAATGTCCCTGTAATGCACCCAAGCAGTAATAGCTCTGTGACATTTACCCTTTGGATCATACATATATCAACAGATCTTTTACTGTTGAATTTAGTTCTGTTGACAATTCCTGCTATGAACATCTCCACTGTTCAGTGCATTTTCTTTAAGTCAACACTTTCAGGAGGCAACTGGTAAAGATAGTAATTCATAACATCTGGGGAGCTTGTGCTTGTAAATGTACAGATGTGCTGTGTATGCTCCAGTTCAGTTTTAGCTATAACTGTTGAGTGACTTGATGCTGATTATCTGTATGCTGATTATTTATTTAGGAAACTTCTGCTTCTATACAAGAGACAATAATTGCACTTCCTCCTAAATTTTAATAGGCTGGTTTAGAATATTGCATTACTTACCAACATAAGCTTTAACCTCAGTGATAAATTCACTGCTATTTCTATAGTTTGTATAACTGACTATGGAGTTAGAGGTGGTACCCACCAGATTAATAACATGTCAACATCTTGGGGAGGCAGGAACTAGTTTTTCCTCTTGGTTAAAAAGCTATAGAAACTCTCACACTCAGCATGTCTGCAAAGGTTTTTCCTCTTAAGCATTGACTTGCAGAGTCTTATTTAGGTGTTTAAGAAACTTTTGCTGAGGTAAGTACCAGTCAAGGAATCCAGCTGACCATGAGATCAACAGAAGTATGTATTCACTGCAGTGAAAAGAAATTGAATTGGAAACAGAAGTGAGAAAAGATGAACAGGGGAGGTGGTGTGTTTGAAGTGGTAGGTGGGAGGATTTGCTCACTTATACATATGATTTAAGGCACCAGTAGCAAGCTTGATCCTATCAACTGAAACACATTCATTTCAGGTAACACTTGTTTAAAATTAATGAGAAAGGTACTGTGCTAGTTTTTTTAAACTTAATAGCAAATACCTCTTGACCTGAGAGCTGATTAGTTGGCCTTAGTTGATACAAAAGATACATTTTGGTGGTTTTTTTTTTTTTGTATTTCATATGGACAAGTATAGTACTATGTATCACATAAACATATCCCTTTTCCTCATACAGTCTCTCATCTCATTTTTGAGAATATTTTTTTTCTTTCCCAGAAGTAAATTTAAGGTTAAATATTGAAGGTAAAAAAGAAAAAAAAATAAAATCTGTATTTGAAGTTATCAGTAGCTAGAACATACAGGTGAAAATTTGATTGAATATGTCAAAGATTTTCCAGGTGAAACTGGTTTTATGAATTAAGTTACACTTGTGGGATTTGGCCAGCTCTAGAAAATAATGATAATGAACTCAAGTATTAGTGCTGTTACATTTGTTTTTGTAGCTGAATAAGAGATGCAGGCAGAAGAGAATATTCTGGTAGATGCTGCTTGCTTCCATTCAGTTTTATGGGCCCACAGAGAGAAAGAGAGCTTTAACATATGGAACATCACCTTTTGGATTGCTTTAACAATTAAGAAATATAGAGATGAGTAAAAGAATATATGTTCAGATGAAATAATACCTTAATGAAACAATGTAATAAACATTTTCTGGGGTTTGGGGCAGATTATTCATTATATAGGGAGGCTATTTCCCTAGTGCTATCATCTTTTGGAAGGGAAGATGAAAGCCAAACTGGTAACTGCTCTGCAGAGATGGAAGAGAATTACCTCTGCTTTATCTCTTCAGCCATTCAGAAATTTAACATCTCATTTACATGCTCAGTAATGGTACTTATCAGCAAATTTAGAAGTTATGATTTGGTAGCTTAATTGAAGCCTGAGTTAGGTGGCTTAGGTTCTTTCACCTGAGTGACTGTGGGTCTTGTCTGAGTTTGATAGTTTAGGCTCCATGGTATGTATGTACTGAACTATTGCTGCTAGGAATGCTTCTGACACAATCACACGTGGTGACTGCAAACTAGTGCGAAGTCACTGAAGAAATTCTTATTCTTGACATGTTTGGACCAATTACTTTGAGATTATGAGGTGAGGAAGTCTGCAGAGTTTCTTTGAAATCATTTGAACACTAGAGCTATTCAGTACTGTCTAAATGCTCCCGATGATAATCACACTAGAAATAAAATCAAAATATAAGCTGAAAAAGCACTTATTCTCTCCTCTTTATTTTATATTAAAACCCAAACCAAACAAAAAACCCCCTTGTCCTGCGCTCTGTTTCACTGTCTTTATTTAGTATTTTACTGCTTTGGAAACAGGATTCATGAGCTTGATGTGGATCAAAAGTAAAAACTTAGCTGTAGCTTCACAAAGTATTTGCACGTATCTTGTTGAAAGAGATTCTAGTCCTTATGGATTTGCAGCATGCATCTCTTGCTTTTTATTTTGAGACAGGGTGGAGAAAGGGAATTACCTTTTTTTTTTTTTTTCCCATGGAGAATACAGCTGTTGAATCACTAATTTATGGGATCTACTCTCACCATTTCACTTTCAGTAGGCATTGAAGTGTAGACTCAACAGAAGGAGTCATATCACTTCAGCATAATGTGCTTTCTCATTTTAGACTCTGTGGTTGAATACTTGGGAATTATTGTATGAAACCAATATTTTACATTTTTTAAATCAGTGTGGTTGGGTTGTTAAAATGTAACTCTAGGGAATGAGACTATTTGCAAACTTCCGTCTCTTCTGTGTTGATGGAAAAATTAGTTGTAAACTTTTTAACTGAGTTGCTGAAATTTGGGCTATGTGGAGATGTTGCTATGCTGCTTTTTACAATGTGAAACTTCTGCAGTTTGAAATTTTGGGAATTAGGAGATTGGATTCTCTACTGGACAGTATATTGGTAGGTTACTTACATACTTGTTTCTTTCATATCAAGTGGTGTTAAAAACTTCATGCTTTTAATCTTAGAAGTTCTCAGTTCAATAGGTATCACTGGGCAGAATGGACTTTGAAGTTATAAATGCCATCAGTTTCTGATACTAGTATCACTTTTTTTTCCTCCCTCAATTCAAAAGAAAGTCTAAGATGTATACCAATGGTTGATATTTTTACAAATTCTACCCACAGATACACCTATTGAAATGTGTAGTTTTAAACTGTCATAATAGAAATGAAGAAAATTTATGGTAGTGTATGGCTTATATAAATTCTTGATCATACAGAATTCTTCATACTTTTTGTATCTAAGCCTTTCTTCTCACTTTGAATTGTCTCAGATTCTCAATTTCAGAGTAAGGCTACTTGACTCCAATGGTAATCCATAGCCATAATATGTATGAAGGGTGTTCATCTTCAAAGCACTTCACAAACATTAAATACTCTTCTGAAAGCAGCATTGCCCCACTTTTCTCTGTCCCAAAATTACTTTTATGTCACATTCATTTATATCATGTCCACTGGAATTTTTTCAGAGTTATTATATTACTGTGTTTTTTTCATGTCTAGTCTGGTCTTTTACACGCCTATATTCAGTTGAGGATATATCAATATGGTTTATTTGATATAAGCATCTTGTTTTAAAAATAGATCACAAAAATGTTATGTTCCAAAGAGTTCAGCACTTAAGCTAGCCAAAGCAAACAAAGAGTTGGAGAAAGACTGAACAAAAAATATTATTCAGTAGTTTTATTTCCATGTCTTGAAACTCTCATATTCTTCGTTATTGATTTGAGACCTAACATAGCATTGCTGGTTTGTAAATAAGAGCATTGTTAAAGAAGGTAGGGTGATTCTTGTTAGAAAGGTTTTTGCGAACGTTTTCACCTTGGTTAGTTTATTGTGTTCACTCAAAGTGGCAGGAAAAAAGAAAAAGGAACAGGCTTCCTTCTTCATTATTTATATGTATATACATATTTATAAATGCTTTCTCTGAAACTCTTAAATAAAGAAAAAGAAAAAAACAGTTTGTGGAAGAAACTCCTAATAAGGAAGTCTACATAAAATACACCAAAGACTTGGAAGGTCTGGGACAGATGGTCAGGGAGAGCAAATTATGGAGAAGATAAAGGTTGTAGTGATGAAAAGTCTTCAGATATTACTCAAATGTTAGTCTAGTTCTCCTTGATAATACATTTTATATATTAATCTAGAGTGGCCATATGATATTTTTTTTGTTTTGTTTTTTTCTGACAAGGATATACCTGCACCTGAAAAGTACTAGTAGTGTGACCATTTCCAAATGATAACTCTTTTATGATTTGGATTAAACTGATGCATTTGGCATCACTGGAAATGATAACCCAAGAGGAGTGTGAAAAAAATTCTGCTGTGGAAAATAGAACTCTCATAGCAAATAGTGTTCAAAATACTATAAATGCTACTTTAATAGTTACCATATACCGTAACTTTTTAAAGGTATATGAGTCATCCTGAAGTTTCTTTCTCTTTTGTTATTAAACTGTAAAGGCCTTGAGTTAAAAAAGTGCCATATATCATCCTGGTGCTTTTGCATCCTCAAGTGGAATGTTGTCTGAAGAAAACAGTTTGTGTAAGAGGATGGGATAAGAATATCTGGAAACAGATAAAATTATTTTACAGTATCGAACAGTTCATTAATTTGGTAATTTAATGTAGAAATCAAGTCCTATTTTTTGTTGCATACTAGGAAATTTGCAGTATTGTGGTCTTTCACTAAGTTTCATTCCAGAGGTAAAAATAAACTGGCGAGGATAGCCAGGGGGAGAGCAATGCATGTGGGAAGGGAGTTTTATCATGTAAGTATATGATGTGATACCTATCGAGAAGTTCTAAATGAAGCTGAGGTTTTATGATACAGTGTAATTTGTCAGTTGTCTGGCAACTGACCTTGTTTGCCTTAAACAGGAAGAGATTTAATATATCTTATTGGCTCTCTTATCTTTTTCTTTTTGGTATGTTCACCTAATATTCATAAAATCTATTTAATTTTATTGATCTAAAGATATGTGCAACATAAATAAGTTTCTGAAGTGTATGTATTTGCATCTCTTGCAGTGAGTTGGTGCCAGGGAGGTGATTTGTGTATATGGAATCTGCCTTTTATATGAAGCTGCATGAGTTGCTGGCCCTTGGGACCAAAGTGCTGTCATCCCTTAAAATGGATTGTTCTTAAAAGATTTGAAGATGTGATGCCTTTTTTTTTTTTTTTTTTTTTTTTTTTTTAGTTTTGTTTTAAGGCATTCTGGAACATTTCTCAAAGTATTTTTTTCTTTTCTTGTCCCCTTCTAAATATCCTGACAGTATAATAAAATACAAGGTGAGGTGAAGAGTGAGGAGTGGTGAAGTGGTTAGGAGAGAGGTGAAAGTGGGAAGGTCCAGGAAGAAGGGGTCTAAACAGTGTTATTAAAAGGAAATTCCAAAGGTTTATAATTTTATGTGTTGTCCTTTTTCTGCATCCTCACAAATATTTAAATGATAGATGCTTTATAACAACAGAATCACATTAACCCCCTGTGATGCTAGAAACCCATTTATTACTTTGCTGTTAAAACAGACCCAGAAACTTTATGGGCAGAAATAGCCAAAGAAAAACTATGTTTTTGTGAAGTTTCTCCCAATTTGAGTTCCTCTGTCATCACAAATTTTTCCACTATTGGATTCAGCCATGTTCCAGCTTATCCATCCCTACTTTCCTCACTGATGTCTTTTGCCTTGGTTTTATAATACAGAGCTGCCATAAATCTGAAAGTCAAAGGACAGAGTACCTTTACCAAGGCAGAACTTCTGCCCTAGCAGCCAATAGGAAACACAAATTTGTATATCTGCTCCTTACACCCTTTGTTCATGCACATCTGAGAGCCAGGGCTTTCACCCAGCTTGGTTTTCACTACTCAATAATATTGATGCATGTTTTCAATAATTGCTATTTATGCCATTTGATTTAGATTTTTGTGGAAAAATAGCCTATTGAGTCTAAGCTTCCTCCCTTTCCATGTTTCTAATGGAATATCCAAACCCTCACGGCAATAAAAGCATACAAACCATGAAAAGTTTGAATATGTACTTATCCAGTCAACTGTGATTATTTTCTCTCAGTTACAAGTTTGCTGTCTAGTTCTCGACTTGTCAAATATGATTTGGCTAAAACCTCTGTATTATCTATGATATTAGCATTTTTTCCTCTACTTTAGCAATTATGCAATACAGGGAACACAGTTTAGGCTTTGTTCTTAGTCTTGTGGCAACATGCCGTTCTTCACCCTTCTCTTAAAATCAGTTCCAACTGTGTTTTCATGCCTGGGACTGATTTGAGACTGTTCTGAAGTTATGGTTAGTCATGAAAGCTCTGGTTTTGCAATTTCTGTTACAGTCTTGCAGAGTTGTTGACAGTTTCTTTTCTGTACTTAGTTGGATATCATCTTATCTGAACAGCAGTTTGTCAAATGCATAGACAGTTCTGCCAATAACACAAGCACACAGAGGTTTATGGGTGTTATGCTCACAGACCTGTAAGTGTGCAAAAACCTGAGATTGATTCCTAGATAATATAGAATCTGGATTTGTTGATAGCTGTGCAAAAACAAGCAAATTATTTTAAACTTGTATTTTATGCGTGCCTTTGAGTGCGTATTCATCAAAACTCGCAAGGATGAAAGGACACTGGTCTGTGTTTTCAGCATTTCTAGTGTAGGCTTGGTACATCACACAATGAGGTTTAATGGATTTTCTATGTTATTAAGGTATCATTATGGCTTTCAAGTAACCTGGTAAGTCAAGGTCTCTAAATTATGAACATTTATGATTCTCCTTGTTTATTGAAGAATTCATAGCAGTCAAGCTGATGTCTCTTCATAAAACCTTTTTCTTTATGTTATGAGATTGCCTGTCCCAGAGAACTCATGTTTTGTAATGAAAAGTATTAATTGCAAGGGTAAAGATTTTATGTGTACTGTGACTTGAGAAAAGAAAAACTGCATCATAAAATGGAAAATAAGGTTAAAGCTAGTAATAACAAAATCAAGCCTGGAAAATGTGAAGAAAAACATAATGGAAGAATTGAACATAACATTATTTTATATTCATAGTTCCCTGGCAACATTTGTGTTTATATTTGCATTAGAAATTAATGTGCATGGTACCAATTTCTTTGAGAGAGGAGGGGTGGAAGGAGATCATAATCTGTTGGTGAGCAACTTTATTACCAGATTAGTTTTCATGGAATTCTCACAGGAAATATACTGAAATGTCAGGTAAGATTTTTCTAATTGAATGTGCTGGCACAATCTGGCGCAACAGGAGACCTACAAGCATTTAAGAGAGAGAGAGAAACAAAACAAAAGTATTATCAATTCTGAGGAATAAAATTTGCCAGCACTCCTAACTCCTGTGAACTCCTAACTCCTAAGTTTTATATATTAACATGTGTCCTATCTGGGGAACTTTGCACTGCTAAGAAAAATGCTTAGTTCTTTTTTTTTTTCATGGTCCATCCTCTTTACTTTGTCCCATCTGTCGCATTCCCAGAATCTTTCAATTCTACACTTTCCTTTTTAACTCCTGTTATTGCTGATACTTCTGCCTGTTTTTTCTTCTCATCTGCATCTTGGTTTCGCTCACAGATTATAAGAATTGCAGACTGCCAGTGCATTTCTAAAAGAGTGAAAAACCCATCTCCCTCCTCATCGTCTCTGCTCTTGGTCCTCTGCTGTGCTGCACTTCTGTGCCAGCCTCTGCGATTTCACTGCCCTGTGCTGCAGCCTCTGCTTTCAGCTCACGGTCCCCACCACTTCTTTAGCCTTGCATGACTTCCCAGTTTCTTTTGCTTTTCTAAAACCCTCTATTACATCTTCCCTCATCACCTTTGATCCTTGACTCATTTTACCCCTCTCTTCTGAACTCGTTGAGTGGAACTGAAATAAGCGAGGACATGGGTCCTTAGAGAGATCTGAATTAAGTCCTGGAGTTCAGCCGTGCCTGGAATTGGGGCCAGGCAGATGGAGTTGATCCTATTAGACAACTTAGAAACAAGAAAAATCGTTTTATCTCTAGCTCTCCCTCCTTAGATCTTATCATTAAAACTGCAGCTAGTGGAGTAGAGAGGTCTGAATGTGGTAGTCTCAAGCAGTGATTTTATATTGACCCACCAGACATGCCACTGCTGATCAGAGGGAACAGCCACAATGATCAAAGTTGTTTTCCATCCTCAGCATAGCATATTGTTTAGAGAGGAAAAGTCTAATTTCCAGTATTCTCTACTCCTTTGTGGCAACATTCAAACAGTACTGCAACTACCCCTGAAAAACTGTGAAATGTATGTAAAGATGAAATCTTAATGTTTGCTGCTACTCTCCATGCAGTTCTTGAGCCATAAAACTAAAGTTTACATTAGCAAATCTAAGCCTAAGGGGCTGTATCCATTTATTCTATAACACAGCTAGTACAGCTAGTATTATTCACATCATTATCATAAATCTTTATCTTAAATTAGATCAGGTTAATGAACTGTCTCTGCTATGGCTGAGAAATATGGCTATTTGTCAGCTGAGGTAACAGTTGACAAATATGTGCTAATTTTGGAAAAGATACATTTTTCTATCCATACTGCACAGGGGATGATGGAAAGGAAGCAATCAAAATGCATAAATGGAAACCTGCTCTCCACTGGAATAAAACAAGGTGTTAACCTCTCAGTAATTGATGTCATCATTATAAGACATTTTATTGGGAAGGCATTCATGAATTTCGTGGTATCAACATTTTTATCATTAGAGTTTTGTTTTACTGGAGTCCCTGATGCAGTCACACAGCATCTCACCTGTGGTAAAGGGAGAACACCAAAATTTAGCCACATTATGCTTCAAGTAACTTTTCAAAGTATGGTATTAGAACTTTTGAAGGAATTTGGATCTCATGGTGCTTAGAAAACGCAGTCAAACTGTGGGAGTTACCACACCAGATATTAAGGTAGCTGTTAAACTGATGATGTGAGAATAACATCTGAGATTTTTTTCTTTATCCCTCCGTGTTTGGTGAACAGTAGGCTCTTGGAAAGTTAATTTGCTCTTTGCCTGGGCTGTACAATGTAAGAGTCTTGTGGAGGGGAGTTCAATACTTCTTTCCTCTAACGTTGGGAGACTGGTAAGAATATTGAGTCTGTCCAGTGGGAGCAGTAAGGCATCAGTTGTGGTTTTACAGGTCCTTTTTCTGTGAACCATGCTTTCCTTTGCTTTCCTTTCCTTACTTTACCACCAGTGTTGGTAGGGTCACATAAAGGTTTTAGGGTTTGAGGACCTGTATTTTGTAGACCCCAAATATACTTGAGGAAGAACAGAAGAGGACAACATTTGAGGTATGAAAATCAGAAAGTGACTCGATGTCAATTGTAGATGTTTGGTAGTTATTTTTATGTTATAATGTGTACAAAACTAGTGCCAACTGTTGTTCTTGTTAAATTAAAAGTTACCTGGCATGTTTGTATACTTGCTAGTCATTATAGAGCTCTAGCAGATGTTCTGGTTCTGGTGTCTTTGCTTCTTTTTCTGTTTAAAATAAAGAGATTTGCAGAATAGGAGAAAGTAAATTTTCTAACACTTTCCTTTGTCTTTCCCTTCTACTATAAAAGGATGAAAAAAGAAATTCCTAAGACAAAATGTGGGGGAAAAAACATATTTTATCATTTATTGTTGTACTATTCATAATTCTCTTCCCTTTCTGCACAATTAAAAGTTATAAATAACAATATAAAGAGTCAGCAATATAGATTGATGAAGCAAAAAAATAACCTGGAGCGAAATAAATATAATAAATTATAATCTTCTGTATTTAGAGCAAATGAAGTTACTGCTGTAAAGTACTTCATGATTATTGATTATCATTATAAATTTGTTTCTAATAAGCTGTTATTTAAAAAACAATTCTAACTAATTCATTTGTGCCTGTATTTAATACCAATTCCATTAGTGAACTGATGTATGAAACGACCTTCATAACAGCTTTACACAGTTGAACAGTAACTTGCTGACTAGGACAACATCTCTTTTTTAAATAAGTAATACAGCAGTATTGCTAATTGGATGAAATTGCTTCATATGAAAACACCCTCCATATATTTTAATATATTTTTAATAAGACTAAGGGAATTTTTTGCCTGAGTCTCTGTGTAATTAAGTGCTGTTTGAGTTTTTGTTTCCTGTAGTTGCCTTTGAAGAACTCAGGTCAATGCTTTTGGTGTTGTTATTGTGACTACTTTACAAATTGAATACTTGGTTACTAAGCTATTTGGTAATGAAGAGGGATTAGGCGCCAAGCTTTAGTTTGGAAAAGATTAGGGCAAATAATTTTTTAATGCTGGCTTTCCAAAGTACTTCTTTAGCTGAAGCAGAGTGATTGTTTTAAACAAATAAAATCCCTCAAGTAATCATTTATTTAATAGCACTTAAGTCAAGTTGGTTTGGGTTTTTTTCTCTGAAAGTTTCTGTCAAAATGGTGGCACTGAATTACATGTTGAGTCAGTCTTTCCGTATGATTAACTAATCTATTGGCCTTTTTGGTTGGCTGGTGTTTCCTTTCTGAAATGGGAATAGGTAATAAAGCTTTGGAAGAAGTTTTAGTGGGAAGAACTGTGGCAGTTGGGTTTCCTGGCTGTTTTTACCTGATGCTTTGCTGTTTTGTGTGAATTGGCCATTAATAATACTGTTCTTGAATAAGGGAAGATATGATAAATGGACTTTTAAAATGTTTATGGTTCATTTTAAAGTGTTTATGTTTACACAGTTTTTCATTTTCACCAGTCTGGACAATTAATAAAAATACAAATAGCTGTCCAGGATCAGGCTGAACAGCCATGGAGTATCCCAGTATCTTGTCTCCAGACTAAAAATTTTTAAAACAAGTGCCTACAGTAGAGTAACATTGTGATATTTTCCAAAAGAATCTTGTTGTGTGTATCACAGCTCAGAGTTGTAGTTCTGTGCATCTGATTTACCCAAATGGTTTGGTTTTCCAAGCCTGATCCAGCCCCGCTGCGATCCCATGACAGTTCCCTGCACTTGGAGCATCCCATGGCAAGAAGTACCACAGCTCAACTGCCTGCTAGCAAGGAACCATCCTGCTTTTGATTATTTTCAAATTCCAGTTTGTTTCAGTCGCAGCAGATGTGGTTCTCAAACCTGGGAGAATGGACTAGGTTTGGTCTTCAGTAGGGGACTTTATATCTCTGCTTTTCTCTTATTATCTGTTAGTCACTCTCAGTAAGCTGAAAGGTAAGGGGGTGATGAAATGTCACAATGTAATTAAATGTAGTTTATTCTACTAATAATATGCTTTCTTCTGTTTTCAACACTGTGAAAGAGAGAACAGTGATAAAACTTCTTTCTATAAAAAATCATTATATTTAACTCAGTCCATGGGAGAATTCATTGGTCTTCCAGGAAAAATAAAAGAAGCTCTATTCCTGCTCTTAAATTTTGGAATAAGGAAAAATGAATAAATGTTCAAAGTCAGATTTCTCATTGGTTGGCCTAGTTTTCTTGTGTCAGATTGATGGATTTTCCTGTTTGCCTCTGTATTCCTGAACAATAAGAGCATCTTCAATTTTTCTTGTGTGTTGAGGCCAGTGTTTTTTGCTTTGTTTAGTTGTTGGCACTGCAGAAAGCAGAGAGGGAGATCCTCTGACCAAGAAAAAGCCTTCTAAATTGCAATAACACATTGCCAGTGAAAAAAGGTTTTGGAGGAGGTAAATGCCTTCAGAAGGTGTAGAGTGCTGGTCATTGGTCCTTTTTAATTTAATTTTTCAGCTGTTAAAAATAAATTTCTTTGGTTATTGAGGCTGGCACTGTATTTTTTCAGAAAGACTGCAGCGTGACTCTGCTGATTGATAACACTGAGTTATGTTTCACTTTTGTCTTTCACTGTATTTATAGTTATTATATCCTGAAAGAAGTTGAATAGATTTTGTTATTTACTGGATATGGGCCACAACACTATTTATCTGAGACTGGAAGAAAATGAATGAAACTGGAAGTGGAAAAATTCTGATTTTGAGCCTTACTGGGGGGAAACAAATGCAGAGTTGTACTTCTTAGCCAGTCTAGAAGTCCTTGGTATAGTCTCTCCCCATTATTTCTGTGGGATGTGCATGAAACTGATCCTCTCTGAGCATCTGGACACAGAACCTGTGATTCATCCCTGTCTCTGGGCTTTTACTCTTTATTTTTCACTTTGTTCTGCACCATTTTCCTGATTTTGTGCTGTACTGCTGACTGTCTTGGCTGTGCTTTTTTGGGGGGAGGTGTTTTGGGTTTGTTTTTTAACTTGTAAATGATGGAAGCCACCTTCCAGTTACTGAGGACTAGGAGAGTCCTCTCCTTGAGCCTTCAGCAGGAAAATCTTTGCCAGTTTTGACTATTCAGGGTGCCCATTGTCTGCCAGATTAACCCTGAAAAAGAAGATGTTTAGGGACAGATTTATCACATGCTTACACCCCATCAACGGAGTGCTTTTTACAGTAGGGCAAAATGCTTAAAATATAGATAATTTCCTCTGTGTATCAGTGTGCCTGCATGGTTTGGAGATTTACAGAGTGCACAGAGGACATCCTGTCCAGTCATCAGAGGCAGATCTCATTTGCCAAGGTCTTTGTGCAGAGAAAAGAGAAATGTGCCTGTTGTGGGCAGTGAGTGGGAGCTGAAGGCTGTCCTGCAGCAGTGGAGGATGCTGTGGGGTCCTGATGGGTTCCCCAGCCCTGAATGCTTATAGGGGATTGTGTGCTCACTTTGAGCTTGCAAGTGTTGTGTTAAAGTAATTTTTTGGTCTGTTTTTGTATTGTATTTAATTGCAGTTACTCTGCAGAAAAAGACATATAGATCACTGAAAAAGAAGTATTTTATTAAGTTAGTTTTCCAGTGTTTAAATGAGTGGGGGTGAAAGTATTAGTTGATGACTTGAACTTATGAATATTCCATTAACTGTCCAAGTCTTTTCCTCCTCTGCTTTTCTGTGATCTTCTGTAAATTTAAGTTATCAGAAAGAAGAGTCCTATAAAATCCAGATTTAATTTAACATTGATAAATCTTAAGTGAAAAGGGGTATTTGGAACATTTAAACTTTTCTTACACTGTGATTGGCTGTGAACGAGGCACTTGGTAGCTGCAGGAGCGATGCTCTGGAGGCTGGAAAGAGTAAAACTCAGAGCAGTCAACATGCATGAGAGAATAAAACATCTTGTTCCTGCTGTGTAAGCCCACAGTGGTGCATCTGCATCTTGGACACTGATTCTGACACAGCTCTGATTCTTCCGTCTCAAAATGGCATAACAGGACAAGGAAAGGTATAGAAATATGCAGAGTTGTGAGAAAGCTTGTGTGTGAGGAATGATGAATAGCTGAGGGTTTTTTATCCTGAAAACCTCTAAAGTGTGTTAAAAGTAAATAAGGAACATTATTCACTGTTTTCCATATTATGGGGCTGAAGAGGCCACAAATTAGTGAAGTTTCATAAGAAATTAAAAGCAGGTTAGCTGCAGAGCTTCTTGCTGTGGTTTTTGTATTCACATCTCTTCTCTTGACCACTGTTGGAGACAGGGCAGAGTTACTGGGTTCCTGTCTGAGCTGCTCCTGATGGCTTGTTGCTGTATTTATACACGATGCAGATGGAACATGCCGAGTTCTCGGGTCAGGTGAAATGATTCCAGCCTGGGGTAGCTCTGAGGAGTTACACGGATCACTTGGCAAGCTGGACTCCACAGATCAGCATTCATTTTTACATGGCCAAGAATGTTGTCATAGGTCCAGAATAAAGAAAATAGTTTGCACTTGCATGTTCCAGAAAACAGTTCCAAAATTGTGTCACTGAAAAGCAGTTAATTATAATGGTGCATAATCAGTTAAACATCTGTTCCTGGTGTGATATTACTGAAAGTGCAGTGATAACATCATCCTGGATCCTAAAGTGAGGAATAAAAAGCAGAATTAGGGAGTGTTACTTTTGTTTGCTGCTACCAAGAAAAAGATGACCAGAAAAAGGTGTTACATTTTAGTTTCAAGCATGATTTAAGAACTACAAAATCTGTGCTATATCCTTGAATGTGTTCGCATGAATCTGGTTTACTTGTTTGAGATTAGGAGTTTTTTGATCATTTTTCTGATCGTCAGAAAAAAAAAAAGATGCTTGATCTTGAAGATGTTTTAATTTGGGAAATAGTAAGATACAGTTATTGAGAACTCAAACCAAATGAATTCAGAATAAGAATGCAAATGAAAATCTACATGAGAGTAATTAACCTTTGGAAGACATAGGAACTGTAATAGAAACTTTTTCCCTTCTTAAATTAAGACTGAATACTGCAAAGCTTCAACAAGTTAGTGGTTTGTCATGTTTATTACTGGGAGAGGTTCTTAGCTTTGTGATCACATTGTCTCTTCTGGGTATTAAAATAAATGACCTGGTGAAAATTTACTTCTAGTATGCATTCACATGTACTTATGTGAGTACTACCAAACCCATGATTTCGGTGGTTTTGGGTATAGAAGTACCAAGGCAATCTCTGCAGTGTTTCTTTCTGTGTGGTGGAAGCTGCCAGTCCAGTGTGGTATTGTAAACATGTGACTCATTGTTTCTAACACAGGAGTAGAATCCTGCTAGTATCAAAACAGTGTTGTTGACTGTACAGTAGTACACTGTGTATTTGGAAGTACTCAACACTGGATAGTTTCCAAGTGTCTTTTGGCTTGACACTGGCAAACGTATTCACCAGGTGTACTTCATCTGTGAATAGTTCTGCTTTGAGTTCTGCCAAATACTCTGGCTCTAATTTAACTCTTGAGATGTCAAGCCCAGTGATTTTAATGGTGTTTGTTTATTATTTGATGGTGCACAATTAATTCAGTTTCTCCATCAAATTTAATCCTTGCCACTTTACCTAAAACAGACTGACCAGAAAAAAGATATTAGTGTAAGAAGTTGCAGTTTAAAGATAATCACTGTATCTACATTCTTTTGTAATGAATTGTATTTCTGCTTTCCCTGTCTGTTTCTGCCATTAGTTTTTTTTATTGAGTGGTGGTTGTTGGTAAAGGGGATTCTGCTAAAACCCAGTATAGCTCTAAGTCAGTGTGTAGCAGCTTTATTGCAGAGATGAAAGTCATGAAGAGCTTTGTGATTTGAATATTACCATCCTTTGATCTTTAAGTTACTCATTAAGTTTAATGTTTCATTAGCTACTGTTTTGAAGGTCTTCTTCTGTATCTAGTATTTTAAATAAATAAAAAAAAAGTTATTTCTGTAATTTGGCACTGTTTCTTTCCTGTACTAGGAAATGCGACCTTTGAGCCGTATTAAAAAGATTTCCTCTTAGACTTTCTTAGTACTGTTAAAAATCATTTATGCAACAATGAAAGTAGTACGTTATAATTTATAAACACAGGCTGAACAAGTTAGATGTCTGTTTTTTCCATATCACTTTCAATCAAGCTTACACCTAGTTGGAGAACCTACAGTTACATCACATGTGTGCAAAATTAGTGTATTTCACATACTGAAATGACAGCTGTCTAAAAGAACATATAAATCACCCTGAAGATTCACTGGCAAATTCTAGTTAATTCTTATGTAATCTAGAATTATTTCTGTATTATTGATGGATGATCTCTTGTGTAACAGGTATGAATATATACATTATATTATACCAGACTTCTAATGCCACAGGAGTAATCCAAGGTATTAAAGGAGAAATCTTAATGCTGGCAGTTCTTTAATCGCAAATGCTTTCTAGACAATTAAACTACTGCTGTTTCAATTTGTAAAGTAAAAATATAGGAAGGGAGGGGGTTTCATGATGCAGCTAGATTTCAGCTTTCTGCTGTGTAGAACAGCTACTAATAATTTGGAATTAAATTGAGATATGATGCATATGCTGGGGGGAAAGGTTATGTTTAAAAATGAAAAAAAATAAAACCCCCACAAAACATTCATAACTCTTTAAGCCAGCAAGCTTTTTTCTACTCTGTAACTTAAAACTGGCTTTCTAAGACAATGTGCAAACCATTATAAAAGTATTCAAGAGCAAAGTATTTTGCCAGAATTCGGTAGCAGGATCTTGCAATGTTTTTATGGCATCCATGCTGCAGGCATTAAAGGAGGCTGCTGCTCCCTTCCACTGTTCAGAGCTCTTCACTTCATGTGCAGTCTCTCCAGATGCTCTCCTGATTCTCTGGCATTGGTAAAAATTATTGCTGCCACCCATTTCTGCAAGCAGGTACCATTTTCACAGGAAAAACTGAAGTCCCGTCAGTTTATGGCACCATTAACGAGGTCTGTATGGAAAGCGCTCATGGTACTGCATGCGTGATCAAAGATTGCAAAAGTTACTTAATACAGTATGTATTTATACAGCATTTTGATGGAGTATGTGTCCAAATGTTATTGTCAATAAATCTTGACAATAGCCAAGCTGAGAAAATACAAACTGACAATAGGAGCTGGCACATGAGTAGCAAACGTTATACTTTGGGGATTTCTAATAAAATAAAAGGATATTGAATGACTTAAAACAAGCTTTTTCTGAATTTAATTCTTCCCAGGACACAACACTTGTATATTTAAGCACTTACATTATGAGCCTGGTGAGAGTGATAGTTGCAGTTTCTGGGATTTTTGTCAAGAACAGAGAGTGCAGAACATGTTCTGTGCTCTTTCAAGGTGACTAAGATCTTACTTTACTTTAATGAATATAGAATGGGGAAACTTGCTCATACCAGTCTGACAGAAATACATCAATAGTTCCTTTTGTGCAAGATGATAGCACGGTACTTGATTCATTTTAATCATATTTAGGAGAGAGATAAATTCCCATTTTCTATAGTGAGAAATCAGCTCTTTGTAATTGGTTCAGCATCCAAGTCAAGATCCATTTTATAAAAGAATGTTCCTTGCTTTGCTATTTTTAAAGATAATCAAAATACAATTTTTAAGTTTACTGTGAGAAATGTATAGTCAGTGACAGAAATGCAATATTACAGTATTTGCTTTCTGGTTTGAGTACTCTACACAATGTGCACATTGGCTTAATTTTAGCATTTACCAAAATCTGTAGTCTTGTCAAAAGCTAAATTTATACTTCTATCTGTAGTATTTGTTGTTCAGAAAGTGTAGTTGAAAGGAAGTTGAAATTTTATTTTATTTATGATACAAATGATAGATGTTGTACTTTGATAGCTAACTCTGTAATTTTTGGTTCTGTTAAGACACGTGTTGATGGTGCTCATAAATGACATTCAATTTTAGGAACAGTTAAAAATTCTCATAAAACAAAGCACCTTAGGGAGTCAGACTGTTGGTCCTCTAGACAAATACATCTCTGATTTCAGTCATTTGAAAAGTAAGAATTTCGGTTGCAGGATTATTGTTTTTGAGATGATAGGGAAAAAAATAGAGGGAGCAGTGGTGACACATGGCTTGTAGGAAAGCAGTAAACTGCTAAATATTGTACAGATTCAGATGACCATTGTCAATACAGTGGAACACCATCCTTCAGGTAAATACTGGATATTTCTTTAGTTGTCAGAGGCAGGGCTTAATGATAATCTGTACTTCCTTTCAGTCTTACTGCATTTTCACTTCTACCTGTCATGTCATTGCCATTTTCTCCCATTACAGTGGTACAAAAGAAGAATGGTTGTGCTGGTTTCTTGCATATACTGTAATGGAAATAGCAAAGAATTTCTTCTTTTTATGTGTAAGAAGTCACAGATAATGTGATAAAATGGCAGTAGCTCCTGATGATAAACAAAAGCATCCCTGCCTTGTTTTTCCAGGCCTGACTGAATGGTGGGTCTGTGGGGCTTGTGGCAGAGGTGAGAGAGGATGGGGTTTGGGGGAGGTCACTTGTCATGGGTTTTCAATATTTCCAAGGCATTCCAGCCAAGTATGGAAGTGTTAAAAAAATTCAGCTAAGTAATTTTTGTTTGCCAGTGTTATGGGTAGTGCATTTTGAAGTCATCAAGGTATTTGAAAAGGGAGGAACAGGGTCTATTTTCAAATTGCTTTACTTTGTATATTTGCAGTATTATTATTTGCTATTACTTCAGCTAATGACCAGGACACACTAAAAAGCTGTGTGGGTAAAAAAGAACAGCAAAAAAAAAAAAAAAAAGACCTTTGAAAACTTCTGAATTTCCGACTTTTTCTGATTCTCAGGACAGTTTCATTCACATTAGCTTGATTTACTACAGTGACTTTTAACATCATCTGATGTCAGATACAAGATATGTAGAGCATTTGAACTGAAAAATACAGTTTAAAAATCTTTCTATTAAAAAAAGAAATGATTGTGAGCAATATTATGTCATCGGATGATCCAAGTCTTGTACTGCTCCAGGTCAGAATTCAGGGGATTAGATTTGTCTATGTTTTCTTAAACCAGGGGGACATGGTTTAAGACTCTCAGACTTGAGTTTCAAGAGTGAACTATTGCCTTTCAACCAGCCCTGTGGGGCCCCATTGAAGTAGGCTCTTTATCTTTAGGGTTAAACATTCTGAATGGATCAACTTCGAATAAATATGTTAATTTTTTATGTTGTCAAAGCTGCTTTTCTTGCAAGGTTTCCTTAGCTAGGAAGAAGAGCTGATGTATTTGTTTCTAGAAGAATTATATTTCATAGAAGATGGTAGGAAAGGAATTTTTTCCCATGTTTTTTTCTTTTTCTGTTGGAATGGATTTAGTTGTAACCTAACACTTCTAGATGGATTTCTAGCTGTAGCTGCCACCAGCCTCAGTAAGTCTGGCCTGCCACCTGCAACAAGGTAAGCCTAAAAGTAAACCAGTCAGCCGCAGGAGTGCTTAGCCATTGTGCCTAGAATATGTGTAGTATACTTAAGAAAAATACTTGTGCATTGCTTGGCTTTTGTGAAGTTCCTCTCCAGTTCATGTGCCTGCTCGCTTGTTGTTCTCAACTTAGAGGAGGCTGGGATCACATCCCATTTCAGTGAGGTTTTGGGACCTTTGTGGTCAGCTTTGGTGTCCATTCCTACCTATCTGAATCCAAGCTGGAAAAAGTAGCTTTCTTCCCTGCATCAAGATGTTGATCTGGAGAGAGGTTCTGATGAGGAAAATAAGCATAAGGGGAGTGACAGTGATGTCTTCAGATGGTGAGTTATGAATTAAAAATTACAGGTGCAGTCCTCAGTGTCAGTTAAGGATAAGAATGTGATGGATGTGAACAAATGTGCTCTGGTGATTCAAGTGTTTCTGCATGAAAAGTTGTCATTATTGTTTATTTATGAAGTACTGTGAAGATGTGCTGGGTTTCATAAATGATCTGAGAAGTAGATGGGGAGGCCAAAGATGCTAAAATTATCAAGGATTTTTAAGTACTGCTTCATTTCTGCAGTTCTTACAGAAAAACTAAAATCATAACTTTTTAAGGTGGATTTATATGTGATAACTGTTGGATGGTCCTAGGTTTGCCTCTGTTGTTTTATTCCATGAATAAATTGATTGGTACAAGGTATTCAGAAGACTTGGAAAGCAATGCAGTAATATGAAGTCTTCAAATACATGTTAATTACAGTAATAATATTTTGAAAGTCTGGAGACCAGAAAAAATGATTCCCAGAAGGAAACCAATAGTTCCAATGAATTAACCTTCAAAGAAAGATTCCAAGTATAAAGAAATAAGAAACCTCTTCTATGCTGATATATCGAAATTATCTTGAATTTTATTTTCATGTAGTTGTAGAACATGGATTTTAACTGTGCATGTTAGGAGAGAAGAGAATTAAATGAAGAACATATTTTAAAATACTTTAGTGGCAAGGTAGTTTTTTACACGCAAGTAATTACCATAAATCATTATTTTTGATATTTTTTATTAGATACTTATGCATTGAACCCAGAAAAAGTCACAATTTAATTTTATTTCTCAGTAGAGAAGAGGTAGGGCCAAATGTTATCTTTGGCAGGCATAAAGATCATCAGAATTTTGTCCAATCTTTGCATTTTGCGCTTGTATCTACTGAGTTTTGATGAAAAATCACGATTTGCCTGTTGGGCACTCCTGGAATAAATGCCACAATTTTTACTTTAATTTCCTTTAATACATACATTTCGTAATGTAGCAATGTTTCTCATTGCAAAAAACAACAACAACCATCTAAATAATTTTTCCTAATTAGTTAATTATGAAAGACCAAGCTTGTTTTTCCTTTTCCGTGCTGCTCAAATAATATTTGAATGAACCTGGGAAAATTCAATACTCTGAACTTTGGTGACTGAATATAGACATCATCCCCACTAAGCAAAGAGGGAGTAACATGGATACATCAACATAAAGAGCAAACAAATGCATTGACAGGATATAATGAGCAGCAAACTTAAGAGGGGGCTTTTAGTGAAATTGGAATGGAGTTGAAGTAAAGGAAGTGAACTTTAAGTATGGCACTTGTACAACTTACGAAAAATACTCTTTTCAAAAGTGTTTACTACTGCAGTAAAATAAATAAAACCAAGTTTAATCCACTGAGACAAAGATTTTTGATTAAAATAGAAACACCTTGACAAAGCAGTAAGTTTAGTTGATATGAGAGCCAAATTGGTATACTTGTATAAACTATATCTGAATGCAGAGTGACACCGTCAGAGCAGATAATATAATGCTATTAAAGATTAGGAGCAGGCCTGACTTTACCAGGCCACAGCTGTAGCCGATAAGAAGAGTGTTATAAAAGAGTGGATTGGGTGGTTGAGGAGAACGGGAGTCAGTTGGCAAGAAGGAAGAGTCAGTGCTCGGAGGAGCTGCCTACGAGAAATATCAAGGAGGTTTGAAACTCCTGCACTAAGGAGACAACAATATGGAACCTTTGTAATATAATGACAACAGAAATGTGCAATGAGAACGGTTTTACTGGAGTAGATTAAAAGGGTGGCAGGTACATTAATTGGAGTAACAAGTTTGGAGTAACAGGTTTGCTGAGGACAGCCTTTAAGCAATGTCTTTAAAGTCTGCAGTACTTCACGTGCTAGAGACAGACTTGTCAATGTACAGTATTATCATTAAGATAGTTCCTGTATTTGTGTATTGTTTACTAGCAGAAGCAATCAGAAATGAATTTGAAATGTAAGGAAAATGCAAGAGAACCCTTACAAATGCTGATAGAATAGCTTGTGCTGCTGGTTTTGTTTGGATAATTTGCTAAGTGTAGACATATTAAACGAAGTTCATACCCTTTTTATTTATTGGTGCCTGCCAGCTGCTGTTTATAATGCAACATGTGCTCAGGACAATGTATGCAGGGTAATATTTATTTTGATTTTTTTGGCAGGTTCAGGTCAGCTGCACATTTTGTTATTTTACTTTTTCCTTCCCTCCACTTCCCCTAAGTCAGGAACCGTAGCTTCCTGTAATGTGGTTTTTGGATATTCTCTGAGGAAATTGAATTTCTGGATTCAAAAGCTGCCCATCTCAAGTTCAAGAGCTCTTCTTTCTTCATGAATACATATTTATGAAACTATATAGCTTTGGAAAATTTTAATCAGCCTTATGAAAGTTCTTTCTCTTTAAACATAGTAGGAAATCTGAAAGAATTTAAAGATAAAGGCATATTGTTGAAGTTTCGCAAGCTGTCTTAAAGTTTCATAATAACACTGTAGGATTTAGGAATTTAAATTCCTTTTATTATAGAATCAAAACCACCTGTAAGTATATAAAATTCTTTGCCTGGTTTACAGACTTAACATTCCAAAGCAGTATGGCAAAGAGCTCTACCTTTATTTTGAGCTTATCGAACTATTAGGAGTTTGATAGCTCTCTCTGGGAACACAGAGAATGTTCAGAAGAACTAAGTTCACTTGGAATGCAAACTTAGTGGGCTGTAGTTTTTTTTCTTTTTTTTAAGGTAGGCTGTGTGTTAGAAAGTAAAATATTGGACTTTTCACTTCTTTAAGTGATAATGCATTTGGGAATGAATGAGGCAAGTTGTGGTTTGTAGTTATTTTCGCTACTCATTCTTTCTGAACTATGCAGCTGCAAAATTATGGAATATAAACTATGTGGCCAGAAATTTTACTTGTCTTATGAATTTTACATGCCTTGGGCTAATACAGCTTATAAAATTTGGTGGCAAACTTAAAGAAATATAAATAAACTAGTGTCATGAGTACTGTATAACTTTGTTGATACAGATATCATTTAAGTCATATTCAAGCTAAATAAGAAAACTGTTAATCTTATTCCTGCATCCCTCTTAAAGGCCACAGTAATTTTGTATATATTTTTTCAAAATTATGAAATAAATTGCTACCTAAAGCATGTAACTGCTGATTAGTCAGTGGTTAGCTGATGATTTACAGATGGGAGTGAGATGGTCCAGATTGCAGGCCAAGGAGGTTTTTATAGTTCTGGTGTATCATTAGGATAAAATTGCAACCATGGATGCTTTAGAAGAAGGGTGATCAAGTAGTCAAAGTGAGGTACCTCTTGTAAGGTTACTACATCTGTTCTTTATTTGACTGTGGTGAGTATGGTGAAACTTGCTGGGACGTTCATTAAAACATCTGTCTCTTTGTCATCTCTGCAGAGAATACTTAAATCCAAAAAGTGTGAGAATGTGATAAAAAGTGAATTCACTTTTATAATTTCAGTCTAATCCTGTTATTTGCCTCAGTGCCTCTGTCCTGGACCTTCTTCCCTTGCCCTCTTCCGGCTGTTGCCTGTAGTCCAGGACCTCACTTGCACATTTCATGTAGATGGTGAGAGTCTTCCCTCAGATGCTGAGCTGAGCTTATCCTGATGATGGTTTCCAAGGCTTATATGTAGATATTCTGCATTGGTAAAATAGGTACTCTGGGAATATTTTATCTCTGAGCAAAGAGTTTATTGTGGTGAGCAATTGCCTAGAAATGTGTAAAGAGATTTCTAAACTGATCTAGATTTCAGTGAGACTCTAGTATTAGATCAGTGTAGTTTAACATGATTGAAAGTGTCAGGCTCAGGTACGAAGACAGTATTGCATTTTAAAAACCTCTTTTAAAAGTACTCTTTTCAATCTGTAAATGTATAAAAGCATAAATAATAAGATGAAAGAGATATCTCAAAAAAAAACAAAGTACAATGTACAGAGCAGCCCTATGATAGCTGTTCTATATTCACATGCAAGAGAATGCTGTGACTTGCTTTAATAATGTCACATGCTTTGTAAACCTATAAAATAGAGAAAAATTGAAGAAACTGTAACTCCAGGTTTGGCATTCTGAAAAGCACTAATTTTTATAGACAGAATCAATGTTTGTGGTGAAATCTATAAAATGTTGAAGACACGTGTGTTGCTGGGTCAGATGGTGTTAACTGCATCCTCAATGGTTTTTATATTCTGTTGACATTCTCCAAATGAGGTTGGCAGTTCACTCTCTTACCGAGTTCAACTCCAAGTCATTTCAGGAAGTTGTTATGCATTAACTTTGCTATTTTATTAATATTATTCTCCTCCTCCCCTCTTTCTTCTCAGCTGAACTTAAACAGATGCTATAGCTGTGCAAGTATCTGATTTCAGGCTCTAGAGCCAGCAGTAGGTCCTTAAAGTTCTGAAACTGGCTTCAGAAATAGCCTTTAAAAGGTTTACAAGAGTAACCATTTTATTTTGTAGTACAAGCCATAACTGGAAATGTGATTTCTTCTACTTTAAGATAAATTTGCAGTCACACAAGCTGCAGTAACAATGATTTATCACAGCTGTAAAAGATTGGTGCAAGCTCAAAACTTACCCAACAATGAATGTGTTCATGAGACATATTGCCAAGGCAGGTATAGGGGAGGTTTTGTTTTTAATATCTCAGATGATTTAGTTGATCAGAGTGAAAGCAGAGTGGCAATTTATAATTGACAGACTAAGTTAAGTCTTTCTGTCAGGCAGCATTAGGTGTGGAGGAAAGGTCAATGAATGCCCCCACAGTTTTTTATTGCCCTTGGTAGCCAAGTATCTACATGAAAGTCAATGCCCGAATTTCACCAAGTGACAACTGATTTAACCCTTCCTTCACCAGTTTTGAAGGCAGCTCTGTCACTGCTGTGAGCTGGGACACTTGTGAAATGGAATGGCTGGGCTCAGTTGTCATCTTAATCTGCAAGAACGGCTGTAAATTTTCAAAACTTCTGCCCTTCAAATATGTATGGAGATTATACATAAAGAAATTTTGACAGTCAATATCTTTCTTTCTAACCCAGGTACTTACAGCAGTCTGTAAAAGTGCCAAGGAGTCCAGCAATCTTTTTGATTTATTCTCTACACTGTAGAGGGAGCTGAGAGTACAGGAGACATCTGACATCTTGATGGAGTTCTGGATGTGTGTTCTGAGGCAGGAGTTGTTTGCTGATGCTTTAAGTTTATGGTGAACTCTGTGGATCAGCAGCCAGATTTTCTTGTACTGGTTTTTAAGTCTTGGTACACTGCATCTGCTAAGTAGAAGTGATTTCAGGCTTTACAGCTTGACTTTGCACAGTCAATACCCTGTGTGCCACATTCTAATTATTTTAGTCTTGTTTCATCAAATTGTGCCATTTTGTCCCTGACTTTCTATCAAATCATACTGATTACAACTAGGAATGCCCCTTAAAGGCTTAATGTAATATTCCTTAGGATTTGGCAACATAAAGAAGCTCCTGGTTTTCCAAAGAGACCTGCAAACCCCTTGTTCTCTGGCATTGACAGTGTTAGTCTCCAAGGTGTATCCTCTGAGAAAATTCCTAAATATATCTCTCACAAAGATGAGTGATTGTTTTTCATGTTCAGTGGTGGCAGGCAGTGAACCCAGACTTTGTTTGGAGGTTTTCTGTGTCTCCTCAGAAGATCCCCTTCCTGTCCATTCCTTGGGCTCTGGGTGTCCCTGGGAGGAGGAACCACTGCTTGCACTGCCCTTCTGCCCACATGGGTTTCATAGCTGAACTTAATGTTTTACCTGTTTCACATTAACAGGAAAAGCACCCAGAGAGGTGAGGCAGTTGTGCTTTGTTGAGATCCAACTGATTTAATGGAATCTGTAATATGAATTTATGCTTGTATGTTGGTTTTCATAGTCAGTGATTTAATAAGAAGCTCAGTCTAAGGGGTGAAATGAGCTTTGCCTAAACAATGCAGCTGGAGTTTCCTTAAGCTGTCTGAAATTGACTCATGTATCTCAGCTAATTCTTGCTCACAGTTTTTGTTCTCCTGGTATTTCTCAGCAATGCAATTCTTATTCATTCCAAAGCTCAGGTTGAAATCAGTGAAGATGGAGGGAGAGTTGCTTGCTCAGAGTTGCAGCCTGAGATGCTGGAAATTGGATTTTGTTGCCAACTCACCCAGAAGTCAAAAGCCACATGAATAATTCTCTTTTTGGTACTTTGATTCACTTTCTGTGAAATAATAGTACTTAGAGAAATGGGTGTAATTTTAAGGGTAGAGAATACCCAGATGTGTTTTATAAAACAAAGAACATTAGATCTTTCAGTGGTAGGGACCTAATGAAGTTCATCTCATTTTCCTTTCTACTAGATCACTCTGGATTTTCTATTTGATCATAAAGCCTGTGTGAAAGTTTAAATATTTTTTGCCATTATCCCATTGCTTCTTATCTAACTGTCCTCAATACCTATTTTATTTTGCACTGGAAGCAAAGGGATCTTGAAATTCTGTGTTTATTCGTGTCCTGTGCTATTATCAAGAAAGATTATTGCAAAATAAATACAGTCTTGGTTCCGTTCTGCTTCAACCAGTGAGAGAAGGCTTTGCAATGAAAAATAACCTTTGAAACTTAGCATAATTCATAAAACAGTTTGCTATTTCAAATATCTGAAAATCTGTTCCCTTAAAAAAGGTTATAAAAATTCTATTAGCCGGGGAAGATACCTTTCAGAATAAGAAACAATATATTTATATACCCTCTAGTATGTGTGTTGTAGCAATAAAAAAGGACACAGAAGATACTGTCTTTTGCTTTTCTGCAGTTCCCTTTTGGTCTTGGCTATATGAAACTGCTTTAGGTAGTACTTCAACATTTAATAAAACTTTTTCAGTACATACAGGATGATAATGATCTTCAGATGCACATGTATCACAAAAGATAGCTGTTGTGTCATTCATTACTGTAGATGTAAGAAACATCAAAAGCAATTTAAAATTCCACTTATCCTGCCTCTGCTGAATCATAAGATAATGTCTGAGTGTCTGCATGGCAGTGTGTGAAAGGTAACACATCCCCTCTCTAGGACTGGTTAGTCTGATGAGGGAAACTTGTCTGAGAGGTCTATCTCCAGCATCTATAATTCTGAAATGAAGTAAACTTATGGATGGAGACTTTTTACATAGAAATGTGAAAATAGTATCTAGAAAACAGATTTTCCTCTTTATTTAGTATAGGATTCTTAAGGCATGCTTGAGTTGAGTATCAGATTATTCAGCGGCAACTACATAGCTTTTAGTTAAGAACTGCTTCAGGGCTGACAGTCTGAATATTTTGCTGTGAAAAGAGCCCTCAGGGGGCCATGGACACTCAAAATGAAGCTGCTTGGTCAGATTCCCACATTCTTACTCTCCTTCTGCCTTGCTGGTAGCTGGCAGGAGCTCAGGTGAGTTTGAGTGTCCTGTGCCCGTGGGCTCAGACACCAGCGGCCTGTTCCCCACCCTGTGTGCGCGGTGGCTGGGCCGAGCGCTGTGGTGCCGCTGGGGAACCACGGCCTCTTCCCCTCCTCAAAACAGATGGCAATCCCAAAGGCTCACTGGGGGCTCCAGAGAGGCAAAAGGGAGTGTCCTGCAGGGCTAAGGGCTGTGGCAGGGGGCTGTGGAGCTCCCTGCTCTGCCAGGCCAATCTCTGCATTTTGGGACTCCAGGCTGTCTGCTACAGCAGAGCATTTTGCGCGTCACTGTTTGAAGAGTAGGAAGGAAGCGTTGCAGAAGTTGTGACTGAGGGCTGGGGTTTCTGGGGAAAAAAGGCCTGATTTTTAAAGGATTCCTCTAGTCTGCCTGGATGGTGCTCTTGGGTCAGGTTTTTTTCCTTCATTTGTTTGTTGCTTTTGTGTCCACAGTATCTAGGAACTTCTTGTTTTAAAGAAAGCTGGCAACCAGACTTCTCAGAGATGGAGACTTTTAAAAAGTGCCAAATCCCTCAAAAACTAATTCCAGAGCTGTCATCTTGTAATAAGATGCATTTTATAGGTATAGAAACATTTTGGAAAGGAAAGAAAAAGCAAATCAGAGCATGACACATTAGATAATATAGCTGTAGGTAGACAGCTGATGTGGATGTGTTAAGCTTCTCTTCAGGTATATTGTTCTTATGAGAGTGTGTGCTTATCATGCCATGAAATGCTTTAAGGTAATCTATTATTTTACATAAATATTCAAATTGATAAGACCAGAATCATACATAATTAAGACATTGAGCCATTCTCATTAATATTTTCCCTAGTCTATACTGAATATAATTGATTTTGTACTGAAGCAGTCAGGTCAGATTGCTTGGCTTATGTGAAGGACTTTGAATGAAAATGTCTCTGTTTAGTCTAAAAGTTCCTAATGCAAAGATTACAGTGAAGAGAGATATTTAAAATATATATTGGGATTTGTGTTACTATCTTGAAATTGTTTCTTTTTGGACTTAAATTCCTGCTTTTACCTAATCTTTAATACACAAAGCTTTCAGAAAACTTGGTAAAGAAGGACTTCTGATGCCTTCTAAATATTGTGTGGCATTTACTGGGGCTAATTTCTGACACAGTTTCTATATTTCTCTGAGTGCCTTGCTAATATTCTATAAGAACTTGGAGTCTAGTGGAAGGAATTAAACAAATTTTAGAGAAAGGGACCTAACAAGCAAGGAATACCAAGGTTAGCTTCATTCAATACCAGAAACACAGTAGAAATAGGTATTTAAATGAAGTTTTCCTTCAAACTATGTTTGCTCTTAGTTTAGTCTTTCATAGTATGAGGGTGAAACTGATCGAAACATCATTGAAATATTCAGGTTGAATGTTGGAAATCTTATTTGATAATCCAGAGTGGATGTTACAGTTAATTTTTTTTCTAATACTAGTTAAGGGCTTTTTTTGTTGTCATCAGGCTGGCACTTGGTAGTCTTTAAGATCTGTTGCATGGTTTCAGTCAAAATTCAGTAATAGTGTGAAATACTTGTACCAGCAACTTGCTGCCCTAAATTCTGTACATTAATCATCTCTTATGTCAATTCAGTGAGCACAAAGTAATAAGTGTATGAGCAGCACAGAAATAACAACTACGTGTGTTGCATGAAGTGCAGTTATAAATGATGAAATGGCATTTCAATGGAAAAGAGACAGATGGGTGCCCATGCTGATTTTGGCTGTTACAAGAATTATCTGTTGTGCCCTGTACTTTCTTTTGCTTTCTTGTCTTTGATGGGTGAGGGATCTTCCACATTGGTATACCCAACTGCCCATTACTCTAACAGGGGCTTACCCAAAGAATGAATGCCTAAGGTATTTATTTTAGGAATTATTTAAGCACAGAGTATTTTTTGTCATTCTTCTTCAAGCAGGTTGTACTGGTTTTCTAAAGAACAAAAATTATGTATGGCTTGTAGATCATTTTAGTAAATAGCTAGTAATTATATGTGTACCAGAAAAGACAATCTTTATCTTACTTTTCTTTACTTGCTTTACTTCATTAGTATTCATAGCTATACTCTCTTCCCTAACCCTGCTTTTATTTCCTTTGTGCCTTTTATTTCTTCAATTCTTTCTGAAGACAGTCTCTGATTTTAAAAAATAAATAAGTGTGACTGGTCTTACTTATCCTTTCATGCCATTTCAGGCATCCCTGAAAGGTGCTATCACTCTCATTATTTATTCAAGGATCTGAAGACACTTCTGAAAAAAAGAATAAATTATTCTGTCATCATTAGTTTAGGAGAACTTTTAAAACCTCTGAAAGAAATGAATTGGGAAACCATTATGAATAACCAAGCTTCATTTAACATAGTTGTGATCATTTCAGGACATGATTCCCTGCAAAGGCTCTGGAATTCCTTGTGGATATTGCTGCCAGAGTTTATTATTTTAAAAGCAGTGCATTCAGCTACAGTTATTGTATAACTAAATGTTTTAGGAGCCATTTGGCAGAAATGCACATTGTGAGGTAGAGCTGAATATTTGCAATCAAGTATCAAACAGAGGGTGGCTGAGTGAGCTGAACATTGACTGATGTGAAAGAAACAGATACAAAGCTAGGTAGGGAGAAGTGAGTTGTGTAATGGAAGTTGAATCAAACGATAGGTGTCTTTGTATTATTTATACCAGTGTTTTGAACAGTTGTGCTGAAAGCTTTATTTCAGAGATTGCAGCTATAGTTAAAATGGAAAGAACATCAAATATTGAACAACACAGCCTTAGGAAGATAATTTTAAGTACCTGAGCTGATAGATGCAGCATTTGAGACTGAGATTAAAAAAAGACAAATCGCAACTGAGGCTGTCATTGACCACTTTAGCTTGGAAGCTGGGAAGTAGATGGACTTGGAGATAATTGCTGTGTTACACTCATCACATGGGTGAAAACTGCCTTCTCAAATGTCCTGGGAGAATTTCCTTAAAGCCCATTTTCTTAAGGTAACCACATTTCCCCTCACCAGTGCAAAATCTCTGCGTGATAAGACGTGAGGATGTTGCTTATACTTAAAATTAGTACTTTCAACCAAGTAAGTTGGAGTCTTCTGCTTACAATAATTAATTATTAATTGTCTAGTTAGGGACCCATGTTGGGTAAAGCAAAATGAGTTTCTGGAGAAGCTCAAGGTCTACATCCTCATGTTTGGAGTTTCTCAGTCTGACACTTACTGTGACAATTTTCTTGCATAAATGTCTGATCTGTGCAGTAAGTTTAGAGCAGAGGATCTCTGTGCTGTCTAAATTTCAAATTTTTAGGAATTGTTCAAGGTGTTGCAGTCTGTTTTTTAAGTGGTGCTCAAGGCCAAAATAATCCACAACAGCTATTCTGGCTTACACAATCTACAAGATTGTATTGTGGATTACACAATTACACAAAAGTGTCCCTGTTTTACCACTCTGAGCAGTGCTCTGATCTACCTGGGTCTGCTTTAGGCAGGAGATGGGCCTGGATGACCTCAAGAGGTCCCTTCCAATCCAGATGATTGGGAGAATCAAATTATCTGTCATCCTGCATTTTCTCCCTCAAATGGACACTATCCCAAATCTGGTTTTTAAACCATTTGGCAGACTTGAAGAATCTCCAAAAAGAACTATAAACTGGTATGATGCATTGTGTTGGGTTCACTTGCCCTCTGAATTAAATAAGAATAACCACTAACTGTTTAAAACTTTGTGCTGGCACTCAACTAGAGTGTGTATCAGTAGCTGTCTGAAGTGCCTTAGAAAAACTTCTTTGTCACTCCTTATTAGCAGCTAAAACTCTGTTCCTCTTGGTCTTTGACGCCAAATGGAAGGCTGGGGACCATTCTGACATGCAATCTTAGTGGTTGAGGCAAGATAGAAAAAACAATTTAGATTTCCTAACCTAGCTCTTTAAATATATCCTTATGAGAAAAGATTTTATTTTCAAATTCAGCAAGGAATTATTTAATGATGCCAGACCAAGTGGTTTTTTTCAGGCTTTCAGATTCAAATATATTACCCAAAGGATGTACAATGAGTTCTGTATTTCATTGAATTATCAGAAGGTGTACATTGTCATTTAAAAAAATATTACTGCAGATAGCTCTTTGGCAGAATACAATTACAGTCCCAGCAGAACTTGTAAGTTAAGCTATAAACATTATAAAAACAACAAATCAATTTGTGGCAAAATCAAAATAAATTGCTACAATGGAAACTTTTCAGTATTTTTCTGGATTTATCGTCAGCAATTGTTACTGCTTAACTGTTTTAGTAACTGAGAGACATGAGCATTTCGAAGACAATTCTGAGCATAGTTTTCAGAACTAATATGGAAAATTTATAATGCTCTTTTAGAAATACATAAAAGATTAGCAAAACTGGGGAAAGCTAAATGAGTGTTTCAGGATTTAAGAGAACAGCAGCAAGCTGAATATGAGAAGTGCTGAAAGGATCTTACAAAGGAAACAGAAGGGAATATAAGAAGTGTGATAAAATAGGAATGGTGACTCAGGAAATTTTACTCTTTGTACAAAGTGACTTAGAAGTAAGTTATAGTAAAATCTGAATAGGAAAGGTGAATTCTTTCTTATACAATTTAAAATTAAATGTTAATTATTTATTTAGTAGTCTTGTTAAAGTCCTTGAACTTAAAAATTCAAAATTTACTTATAGTACAAAGCCTCCTGACTGAGTTTTATGAAGTGTTAAAAACAGGTTTGGCCCACCTGTGGAGGTGTAAGGCATTTTGGGGTGCTTGTGATCAATTGGCTGAGCAGTGGAGTGTCAGCCCAGGAGAGAGGAATGGTTATGCTGACCTTGCCATGAATCACTTGCAGAAACCATTTTGAAGTGGGGAACCTAAATGAACTTCTTATTCCCACTGCAATGCGTGTAAAAATTCATGCCCTGTAGGATAAAGATGTTTCTTAGCTCGTCTGTCTGGTTGGTGCCGAGTGTGCTGAAATGCTCAATCTGCGCATTGCTCCAGTCCATTGTTCTCTGTTTCTCTGCAACTCTTGGTGGTGTTTGCACCATGGCTGGTGGTGAATTTTATAAAAGTGTGAATGAGAAACAAACATAAGAATACAATCTTCCCACAATGTCAACTGAGTTGAATGAAAGCCACGTCAAAAGCTATTCCTCCTGGAGACAATCACTTCAGTAAATCCATTTGCATGTTGCACAGGCTTACTCAACGGAGAACTCTTAAATTTTAAATATTCTGTATGAATCTCATTTTTCCCACTAAAAATGGATTTTAAATACATATTGATAGAAGGATGTGCAGTGATTCAAAGACAAAACCAAGAACACCAGAGCATGCAGACCGTGCTGTCACCAGTTGGCTACATATGCTTTTAGAAAGTGTTTTATTGCAAGGTCAGACATAAGGATTTCCTTTTCATTGTAGAGAGAGCTTTGAATGATTCCTCTCTTTTTCCAAAGAAAATGTTGAGAATAGGATCTTTGATCTTCAGAAGCTAATGCACGTGACAAATTTAATTCATGTAAATAATTCTGCTAGACTCAGTAAGACCCATCACAGGAAGTTAAACATGCATAACTATGTCTCAAGTAAAGACCATGCACGTGGTAGGTATAGTGATATAGTCCAAAAGTTCACTTAGATAAAGTTCTCTCTTCAAAAGATGTAATGGAATTGCTGTCTTATCAAAAGATCATGTGGGTTTTTTAACTACATTTTGCAAAAACTGACATGCACTCAAGTTCAAATCTTGTAAAAGCAAGATTTATCTAGACAGCTGAATGGTGTTATAAGTGTCCATGTTGTAGTTAAATAGTAGTGATTTATTACATTTTTTTTATATCCTCATATTTTATGTTCAGTTCAGTATTATGTGATTTTAGCAAATATTACTGTGTAATTCCAGTTTACTATTCCAGTGTTATATTGCTATTGTCAAACCTTTTTCTACAATCATCCACTCATGATGTAAGTTTTCCAGGTGCTGACTTTCTTGAATACAATTGATTAAACTTGTATTCTGTAGAATAGAATCCTGTATGACACCTTGGGTGTTCAGTGATCTTTAGAAATAACCTTTAGACCTCAAGGTCTTGTGGGAAAAAAAGTTTTACTTAATAGGATCATCTAGTTCAGAAATTCTCTAATGCTTGACAAAAGTCATAAAATAGACCAGCACATTTCTTTTCACAAGTACTTGCAGTCCTATTAGTAATGCTTTGATTCCTACTGCTACTTGTCCTGTTCAGTTAATTAATATCATTTTGTAGTGGAGTGGGCTTGTTCAAAAGCTGAAAACTCTTTTAACTCCCCCACTGTTAGGAAATCATATTAAAATTTCTATTTGAGAGTGACCTTGCTGCTTCCTTTTGTTGATACATTAATACCACTAAACCAGTATTGGGGAGAGATGAGTTGTGCGTCCTGCTAGTGATGATAATGTTTTGTTTTACTGCTTGAATTGTGATGTTGCTTACAAAGAAAAGGCTCTTGAATAAGACTTTACCTAATTAAATCAGTTGATGTGGTAATTAATACAAGAATTCTCTGGGTTTGATATTTTGAATGTGACCTAGCAGTCCCTTATATCATCCAAGAGGACTCTTGATGAAAAGCCACCAGTATCAACACCAAAGAAAAAAGGATAAGAGTTTTGCCTTATACTTTAAATTGCTGAAAGTGGGGCTATTGAACAGTGGTTTTCCACAAAGGCAATGTTCTGTTTTCATACTATAGTTTCTCCCACATTCCATCAAATTTATGACAGACTATTAGTGTTAATTTGCACTTTTGGAAGGACTTCCATTTAAATAACTAATTACCTATAAGGAATTTTTTGATGCTCGTTTGCTGTCATCAAATAGTGTCAGGATGTGGAAGCTGCTGTAGGCTGGTACTGTACAAATTAGAAGGATAATTAGCACACTGTTACTGCCTCTTTGACTGTAGCTGTTTGGGAGTTGTTTCTGCCATATAAACATCCTATGTACAATAGTAGGCACTTTTTGAAGTATTTTTCTGCTTTCACTACTGCTTGATGTTGCTGCAAGTGAATGGGTTTAACACAAGCTGGTATATGGGAAAGATAATGATGAAACCAGCTGGAGTTGGAGGTGCTGAGAGACTGGGTTTTATTGCTTTCTACAGGATTTTTGTATGATTCTTTTTAGGAATGCTGACCACATGCTTTGTTTAGTTAGAAAAGACAATATGATGGGCCACATTCCCCTTCAGGAAGAGCAGTGTCGCTTTAGGGCATTATATGCATCTTTACCTTCTGATAATTTAGCTTTATGCTCTTTCAAGTTTTGATATTTTCAAAGTCAGAAAGAGAGGCAGACACTGAATTACTGTACACAGATACTGATATATAATAAATTAATGAATACTCCCCATATCTTTACAACTTTTCCTTCCTTGTGTTTGGGTATCAGACTATGTAGATGTCCACCACACCCCATTCATCTTGTGAGCTGTCAGTAATGTTTTCAGTCCTTTTTCTCTTTTCACTTGTTCAATCAGTTTTGTTTTTGTTCTGTGACTTCCCTCCCAGTCTGTCTGTATAGTTCTAATATTATCTCTTGAAGTCTTAGGTAGTAGCTCAGTAGTTGGGCTGTGGTTTGCAGTTGGGAGAGGGGAAGAAAAAAGTGCAGTTAGTACCTATATTTTATGAGAGCTCTATGTATCTCTCTGTGTGGCACAAAAAGCAGGTATTCTTTTTTTAATTTACTTTGCTATTTTTGCCATGTTTGTGGGCAAACTCCTTAATTTGTTTCTGTGGTGCAGCTCTCAATGAATTATGGATGTTGAGTGGAATAAACAATAGTCTGGTTTACCAAGAAGGATTTTAAAACGTTAAAAAATTTAGGAAAACTTAGCTTTTCATTTTACACTGTAGGATTTCAATACAAATTATTTCAGTCTTCTTCTGATAGAATAAGACTGAATTTCTGATAGAAATTAATTTTTCCCTACCAGTGTTACAGGGAATTTCACAGGATGTCTGCTCACACTCCCTTTGTATCTAACCACATACCACACGTAAAGACAATGAATATCTTAAACTTCAATTTGTTAGCTCTTATCAAACTTCTGTGAAAAGTGATTAACTGCTATTTGTACTTAGCTTGTTGTTTTGAAGTAAAGGATACTTCAAGTTGCTTGATGTTAAGTTAGTATGTGAGAGAAATTTCATGACTCAAACCACAATTTCTGAACAGAATTCCTACACAGTTGCTCCAGATGTGCAGCCTTAGTGGACCAGGTTTTCAAATTCTCATGGATGTCTGCCTAGCACACCTTTCTACTTGAGAAGTGGAAAGCTGAAGAGGGATTAAGAGGAAGTGCACAGCAGGGGCAGGTGTGGCTGGGGGTCTGGGGTGTGTTTCCTGTAGCACTTCAGCTGTGTCCCTTCAGCTGTGCTCAGTGACAGGGGCTTAAAGGAAAGATTTGGAGATTTCAGTTTTCTAGACATGGTCTATCAGCCTAGACACAGGCCTGGGTCAAACTTGATCCATACCAGCTCTTGGGCTGCTCAGCAGAAAATCAGGTGAAAGTTGACATTTTACTGATTTTTCATGAAGTTTGGGAGGGAGTTTTTGCTTGTGGTTTTTGTGTATTTTCCTCTGTGAGTATTATCAGAGGAAATACATATTTTCATTAATGGGTCACACTTCCTTCTGTGTTCACTATGCATTTGGGAATAGCAGTCTTGATCTCCATGCCTTGTCCTCCATGGATTTGGTATCTGAGCTGTGCTTTCTCTGTGGGTGCACTGCTGTGTGAGCTCACAGGCTTTGGGCTTTACCGGGTGGGATGCAGCCCCATCCCACTGAAGAAGCCTCAGCTGTGGAATTTGTTTACTCTGTAATGTCATTGACTTTGGAGGCTTTCTAGAAAGATTCCTTTTCTCTGAGAGGTTATAGGAAGTTGAAGTTTGTTTGCATTATGATTGAGAGCTCGTTATTTGATGCATTTTAAATACTATAGTAAGTTCTCTTATGCTGGGCATTTTTTATACTTGAATGAGACTCTGTTGCACAATGTCACATCATCCTGTACGTTCTATGGTTTCACAAAACCAAAAATCACAGCATCATTTTAAGCAAACTGTGATTTTGTGGCTTGTTTAATTCAAATGGAGGATTTGGAAAGAAAATCAGAAGTTTACTTTTATCCATTAGAACAATTTATTCTTTTAGATGTGTCTGTCCTGTAAAGCAGGGGTGTCCAGGAAGGAGTGGAAGCAATGGCTCATGGACTGCCCATGCTTCTCCATTGTTAGCATCTCCTTGGCATGATTTTGGTCCTGATGTGTGGTGAGGTTGGTTGGTTGGTTGGTTGGTTTGCAATGCAGGGTGGATGAAACTATGTTCAGCCTGTGCTGCAGCCCCCCAGGGAAGTGCATTTGTGCCAGAAACTCTGTGCATGGATTAAATGCTCTAGGGTGTCAGTGCAAGTCGAGAGAGGGTGTTTGAGTGATATCCCTTCAGGACAGGGGCAGTGCTGGGGGGCTCCACAGGGCCAGGAAAGGACAGACCTGGTGTTGATGTCTTCTGAACAGCCTCCCTGGGGTAGACTGTCCCCCAGAGTGTCTTGGGAGAAGGAGTAGCACAGACATAACATTTCAGAGGGTCAACTGCAGTAACAAAGTGGTTCATAACATGTCTGATCAGCAGAGTGGTACTGACAGGTAAATTGCTCCCCAGCACTAGTTTAGTTGTATCCTGTCAGAGCTGGGACTGAAATTACCTTGATTTGGATTTTCAGTTACTTGGGCTTAAGTCATTAATATATTCTGCGAAGAAAGTTTGCAAACTGCTTTAAAATAAATGCTTATTAGAAGGCTTCTGTGGGAAACTTCTTTCTTAACAAAACCAAAAAAATAAACAAAAGGAAAAAACCCACTGCCATCACAAAAAACCAGCCCCCAAATCAACCAATCAACCAACCCAAAACCCAAACCAAAACAAAAAAACCTACTTTAAGTAGATTTTGGTTTTGGAAAATATGATCATTGAAATAAAGTGTGCTCATTTTTCGTAGTGTTTCTTCTGCTGGAATAAAATATTTAAAATGTGAGATTCTTAGCACATGGCTAGAAAATGATAATTATTTAAACCAGCTGCCTAGTTGCCAGTGTATAGTGAGACTCATCACTGTGATTCACTAACACATCAGAAAAAAAATCCCAAAAGGCAACCAAGTGAAAATGCTATGGATAGATATAATGTGAGAAGTGGGTGCATAGTGTTGGTTTATTTTTAAAAAATGCAACCTCTATTTGAAGTTTGATTAGAATGAGTCAGTTTCTGTTAGATCTGACAGTTATAAATTTGTTATTAGCTTTCCAAAATAAAATACATGACTAACACTTTTTTAAAATGTGCTTATTCACCAAACCATTGCATCTGTAAATACAGGAAAAGGATGCTTATCATTGCAAAATTTCTGCAGGTCTTTAATTAGAAGCATTTCCCTGTAAGGAGATGACTGTGTTTGCAGGAAAGGACAAACTTCCCTGTTTTGGCCATACTTGACACATTTCATGTCCAGTCTGTTACTTGTCTAAAGAAATAATGTACAAAAATTATTCAGTGTAATTTGAGCATCAAGAGTAAGAGCCACAATTTTTCCTGGCATTAATTATTTTCAAACAATTTTCATTTTCTATAGTTTAGCCTCATTTTTCTGTTAGGATTTTGAACATTGTAACCAAAACTTTCCTTCCTTCCATCCTCATCCCCGCAGCAAATATTCTCAGAAGGGAAGGATGTTACAAATTGCATTGAAAGTTTAGTAAGTGATTTATTATTGTATGAAAATAAAAAGGATTTATTTTTGCCAGTGAAGTTGTTCATTTTATTCACAGAATTGATCTTTGGTGCAAACCAAATCCTTCTTGATAGCAGCCTGTTGTGAGTTCTTGTACATCACTAAAACTAATTAAAAACAGGTGGATTCTTCCCATGGAGCAGTACCACCCAGCTCAATGAAATGAAGATAACTTGTATGAATTGTTAGAGAGGATGTTGTTTTCCTTAGGGACCATACTGGAATGTTAGGATTCTCTAAAGCTGCATTTCTCAACAGAAAAATAATCATATTTTAACTATGATACCCATATTACTTTGTTTATAAAACTTGAATTTAAGTTGGCACTGTAGAGAAGAGGAAACCCTAAAGGAAACTTAATTTTTGAAACCTGATCTCTGTGTGAAAGTCTCTGTGAAACTCTGGTATAAAGATTTGAAGGGCTTCATTTAGGAACTCAAATCTACATAGCTAAGTTTTGTTGGTGATTTTTTTTAATTTTGTGGTGTCACATTTTTCAAGACAGCTTATCTTTCCCAGAAATGAATGAGATAGCAATATTGAAGAATCACGAGCTGTGTTTACTGAGTATTCCATTTATGAACTAAATGATCTGCCTAATTTCATGATTTATTGCTAGTTTGATAGTTCTCTTTAATTAGTAGGAGTTTGGCTTATGTGGGATAATGATGCTGGTTTCATTCTGTGTGTAGGGCTGTGCAGAACGGGACAGGGAGGTAGGGTAGGAGACCGCCTGATTTGTGCTGCATTTTCATGGAGTGCCAGCAAGGTTCAGACCGGCCTCTTTTTCTGGGCAGAATGAATAGAAGGCTGGAAAAAAAACTATCACAATAAAATTTTTTTCAAGACAGAAATACTTGTATCTAAGCCAGCTATGAGTTTTGAAATAACGTATCTTTGCAAATCACATTACGCAGAGTGGTCCAAATATAGTCTTTGTGTCTAATGTCATTGTTACAGACCTCAAAGATGGTTTCTCTTAACAAGGCATATTAAAAAAATGACCCAATATGAAGTGGACTAGTTTATGTTAGTCTTTACAAGCCTTGCCAATTTTAATTTTGAGTCTTTTTTTCTTGACTAGCTCCAGTTCTGTGCAGCCTCAGATGACAGGTTGAATAAAATAATAAAGTAATAGAAGACTGTAAGTAAAACACTAGAGCATTTCATATATTTACATTTTCTAGTTTAGATAGTTTAAATTTTAAACAAGTCTTTCATCATGTCACTGCTGAAATGTATTCCTAAAATGGTAAAGAAGACTTGGTAAATTAGATAAATAATATTATCATACATACAATTTTTAATCTGAGAAGTAGGAGGAGAAACTTGTGAGATACAGAGTTTCTTAACTGATGGAAATAAACTGTGTGTATTTAATTTTTGTTGCAAGCTGAGGGTTCTGTATGCTTTCAGATGCATGGGTGTATGGACCATGGTCGATGCCAAATTGCCATTTGTGGGTGCCCCTGTGTGGTTCTGGGTGAGGAGTGATGCTGCTGCACACATGCATTGACAAGCAGCATAGTGTAGGGCAGGTCAGGTCTGATCATCTCTTTTCTCCATGTAGATGGCTCACAGTGGGCCATCATCTCACATCAAGATATGCATTTATTGATGAATTTTAGATCTGCAGAAATCTCCAGATCTTAATAACATTGCAGTATTTTAACTGTGCTACATTAGTATTTTTTTTTTCCCTGTGGGTCAGTGTTGTTACAGTTGCACCTAGAAGTGGGATTTTATGTGGTTGGTTTGTTGGGACAAAGAACTTACTGTTCATATACAGTGGCAAGTGCTAAGAGCAAGACTATCTTGTCTTGCATAACAGATTGTTTTAAAACTTTACTAAAAATTAAAATTGATCAAAAAACCTCAAGTTTTCTAGTTAATAATATAAAATTTCTTTTGATTTTTTTTGTCTTCTTTCTATCTTATTGCAAACTGCTTATCTTATTTTGAAACATACTTTTGTGCACTAGAGAAGTATAATTTATTGTAAACGTTACATTAAAAGACTCATTTCTCAGGCAGTTGGAATTAGTTTTTTTCAGAGAAATGTTTTCTATGCACAGTGCATAATCATTAGATTAAAAACCCAATTTCTCCAGCTTCTAAAACAAGCCATTTCTTTTGCATATTGAAAAGTTTTTAAGGGGTAACATCTTCAGAATAAGTGCATGTTCATATTGTATTGCTTCTGAAATAGCTGGGAACAGTGATGGAAAATCACTAAGCTAGAAAGGATCACTTGTGAAATGCACAGTACCTTAACATAAAGATGAAGAATAAACAACTTTTTCCATGGCCTGCATGCAGGGCCAGTTTGCAGCTGTGTGATGGTGGTGGTGCTTGATGAGTCAGGCATAGTTTAATTACTGAATTTCTACTTTGCAGAGGTTGCAACAGGAAAACATTTTTGGACTTGTCTGTTTTTGTTTGTCTCTCCTATAGAAAATTAAATACTTTGTCTGCATATGTGAGCCATCCATGGTATGATGGCTCGTACCTCCCTGCTACAGCAGCCACTGCAAAGTGATTTGATTGCCCTCCAATCTACTGGAATAATTTTTAACATGTCTTTTTGCCAGCCTTTTTGCAGACCAACAAGTACCTCAGTGTTAATTTAGAATCTACGAGTGAAGTGTGAGCATTTAGCAGTGTTAGAATTTTCAAGCTGGAGTCAAAATTCTTTCTTGACATATTTATTGACAATGCTTTTATTTAATAAAGAAACCACACGCTTTGGGAAATGGTAATCTTTATTTATGGCTAAGATGGGAAAATGCAAATGAAGTGGTGAATTTTGTGATTAGTATTTTACAGAGCACTCACTTACTATAATTGCATGTTTTAGATCAGTGGAATTATCATGTTCTATTAACCGGATTGTTTCCTGACTTCTTGTAGGATTCTGAGTAACAACAAGATCTTGGGGTTGAAGAATGGCTCTTTCTTCGGGCTGAGGTCCCTGGAGAGACTGTGAGTAACTGATCAGCCTTGCTCCACCTTCAATTAAAAGTCTTTGTACTTTAAATATAGAAACAAATGTCAGATAAGGAAGCTGAGATGTTCTGAGCTGCATTGCACAGTAGAGTTTCTAGGCAGTCATCAGGTTAAGAAACAGCCTAAAAATGAGTGCATGAGGATGGACGTGGAACATGCAGGAAAGCACTGCCATCAATTTGGAACTAAAATAAACACCCAGTCAAAGCCTTGTACTACACTATGTGCACTATCACAGCAAAGACTGCTATGTGTAATGGTAACACTAATATACCTGACAAGTAGTTTGGGTTATTTAACTTGTTGGTCTCCAATATTTTTATATCAGATCTATATAATTTTAATTTTTTTCTATATTTTAATTATAATATCAACAACTTAGATATCATTTATCACAGGAGCAAACAATGACTTTGATAAAGCTCCATGGCCATGTATTTCTAGCCAGTATTTGAAGGGGGAAGAGGAGCTCAGGAACAGCTAATGAGTTAGGAAGAAAATATTTGGAAACTTCAATGGAAATAAATAAGTAGTAATAGCTACACTATAATAACACTACTTTCTGTATATATAGGTCAGTCATTTGAGAATGATTGTGAACAAGCCTAAAGGACTATTTTTTATATCTATAGGCAACTTCTGGTACCAGTACATCTAAAATGAGAAATTATGTCATGCCTATCTTACAGTACCTCCTGCAACTTAAGCTAAATTACCCTTATACTGCTTTGTAAGAGTAGCTTTGTTATGTAGAAGTATTGATATAAAATTGTTGCTACATTCATGAATGCATGAATGTATTGTATGGGGCGTGAATATTTCCATATGCAAAGAAATTATGTATTAAAATCAACCTTAGCTAATATTTTTTACAATTGATGTGTGTGATATGCATGCTGTTCATGGTTGTGGAACAAAGTGGGTAAGTATACCATACTAAGTTGTTTGAGTGTCCTAAATGTGGTTTAAAAATAAACAATTTATTTCAAGTTCTACAGCAATCCCTTTGAAGGATTTGGGTAAAGTGACTTTCAGAACATTTCTGCTGAGTAACATAACATTGTCTCTGCATGCAGTTATAGTTGTGTCAAATACTTTCATCAATCTATTAAACGATATGGAATATTAAGTAGTCTGGAATGGAGAGTGAGGTATTATTAACTAACTATTATTGTTTAATATTAGGATTAACAGTGATACGAGGTTTGTAAAAAAGTCTACAAATATTTTAGATGAAACAAAAACAATTTAGAACACAGAACAGAATTACAAAATTATTGCAAGGGAAATTAGTAAGTTAAATTCTCATGTAATGGAAGTAAATGCAATTAATGTAGTGTTTAGAACTAAAGGAAAACATTTCCTCTGAGGTTTTCTTAATGTTTAATTTACATTGGAGAATTATACTGAGTGTGTTGTTTTAAGACTTTTATTAGTTAAATAGTGGGAGAAATACTTGAGCCTGAAAAGACATTACAAACAAAACTAAGAGCAGTGAGAAAAGAGAAAAACTGCCTTAAGTGTGTAGCCTCAAGTACCATAACAATCCAAACCATTTTATTTTCCTGTACTGGTTTTTCACAACAGTACAGATAAAATGAATATCATCTTCTCTGTTTATAATTCTATTTGTCTATGGTGTTAATACAAAATCCATGAGTGGTCCATGAATTGAAGACTGGAATTCAAGTGATGACATTCTCATGATTCAGCTGCTCTGTTTCTGTTTCATTTGGGGCCACTCAGGGCCCATATGCTTCTTATCAATATCTGTGAAATCCCAGTTTCAGCTGCAGGGGCGAGAACAGCTGGAATAGCCTACCAGGAGGTGAGTGTGAATGAATTACAGCTGGATGAGTGCTCCTAGCTCTTGGACAAAGGTTTCCCCAGCTTTGCCTTTTGGACAGAACCTGATTCAGAGCAGTACTTCAGGTGCTCAGCATGGAGAACTGTGGCAGCAACAGCTGTTGATGTTCATGACTTATCAAAACGGACCAAGAGCTTCCATTCCTTGCCTGAAACTAAGGACTGTGGCAGGGAAATCCAGCTTCCCTTAAAATAATGTTAAGTTTGCAAGATTAGGGGCTTAGGAACATGGGTGTGCTGGAGTTAAGAATTACTCACTTAATTTGGTTTTGCACTCCTTGTGGTCCTGTTCAGAGGAAAAAGTAATGTGAGTGCCATAGAGGAAAGAATCATGTAAGTCAGGTTTTTTGTTTTTTTTTTTTATGGTTACCATGAGATCGTGAGCTAGAAGAGTGTAAGATTACGTGGAAAATGAAATCATTCAATGTCAAACTGGAAAAGAATAGAGAAGTAAAATTTCAGGTGGAATTGAATGACTTGTATATTCTGGCTCTTCCCTGTTCTGGAGTGCTTAAACCCTCTTTTTGGGTAAAGAATGGTTTTAAGCACTGCTCCAATAAGTGAGTGACAGCTTTCCCCCTATTATTTTGTTTTTCAATGCGAGTCACAACAGGAATTGGATTACAGAAGTGTCAGTCTTCTCAGGTTCTGGTGATTTCTCAAGAGCATGTTACACAAGTGAGGTCCCTCACTGAGCAGTTGTCTCAAAGTGGGGCTCTCATTCTATCAAGCAAATCAAAAAAAGTTATTTACCCCTTAACTGTCCATTCTAAGAGTAAGACAAAATTGATTTCTCTAAAACTAAGGCTATTGTAGAATTCTAATATTTTACCTGGAATATTTTTTTCAAATTTTTTTCAGCAAATTGAGATTTTTTTCAACCATAACAAGAATAACAAGGTTAGCGTTGCAGATTTTCTCAAACTGTGTTGCTGCTGTAGGAAACATGATACTACATTTTCAGAGGATAGAGCCAACAAACCAGGGAAAATATGTTTAGGGAAACATTTACTTCCTGTTTAATAATTTAAGGATAGTATTATATTTAATAATAACCCATTAATATTAAAAATGAAATGTAATAATATCTATTAAAAACAGTGATCAAAAGGCATGTATGAAATACTGATATTTTTACTGGGCATTTTGTAAAAATGCTTTAAAAAACACTGACTCAAAAGGGTGCACTTTCAGTTTCATGTATGTGTATGAACAGTGACTCATGAGTGATCCGTAGATGTGGCAATACCTTTCCATAGTTACAATTTTCTGAAATTAAGAAATTGCCATGTGCTGGTTTGGAAAGGTTGGCTCACAAATGTGACATGGCATCTGGATCATGATGTGCCCCTGTGCCACTGAGCTTACACTGTAGAGACCAGAGGCATTTAGATGTGAAGATCATAACTTTAATACTGTGAGAGAACAAAAGTTTTCTGTAAACTTTTATTTTATACAGATATTATATGCTGTCCAGTTATATGGTCCTTGAGTTGGAATAAATCAGAAGTGTAGGTAAGACTATAAATAAGCTTTTTTTGAAGCAAGTGTGGTAAAGGAATTGTTTGTTAAAATATGAAGAGCTATGTGGAATTTAACCAGAGGAGATCTACAGGTCATAAATTTTTTAAATGAGAATGCACACCTTGAACCCATTTCTGTGATACACCCTGTGGAGATGGCTAGCTTCACATTCAGGAGGCTGAGAATTCAGTTTGGGTCTGAAGCTGAGGGCAAAGACTTGACAGCTTGTAATGATTTCAGTTTCAGTGCCTTCCCTGTCTGCAGTCAGTGTTCTGCCTTCCCAGAACAGCAGGAGTTATAACAGAGATTTAAATAAGTTTTACTTATGCTCTAGGTACCATAAAAGAAAGGAAAATGAAAGTGAAGTAGCCCTTTCAAGTAAGTCTCAGCAATCTGAAAACTCTTGTTTAGTGAAATATTTGGAGGGATCTGAACAGCTGAATTGTCTGCGTGATTTAGTGGTGGAATTATTGCATAAACTGGAACAATATAATACATGGGAAAATCTGTGACAGTTTCCTTCTTTAAGAATTATTTTTATTTATTTATTTTTATTTTCTCAACATGGGGTTGAGCCTGCTATTACCCAAAGAATCATAGGCTAGTGCAGGTTACCAAGCTGCTTGCAGACGCCTTGTCATGGCAGTGTGGGGTATGGATGCTGCTTGAAGCATTGCCATCCCCTCAGTGTGCAGCACTGAGAACATTAGTGCCAGCTGTGGCAAGGCATTTTATGCCTGAGGATGTTTGGCCAGCCATAGTCCATGGGATGCTTCTGGGGACAAAGACTGAGGTGACTGGGCCAGGTGCTCCAGCTGTGCTGGACCTAAAGCCAAGATCTAGACTAGGAAAAGAAATATTTTGCCCTCATCCTGGTGCCAGCTGGTGCAAAACAGTCTGTCCTGCAGCTGTTATCCACACTGCTAATTTTCTTTCTTTGCACAGCAGCCACTGCACCACAGTTGTCAGGACAGCCCTGCCCTGAGCTCTCTCCCCACGTTCTCCCTCCTTTCGTGGCTTCCCTGCCATGGGCTCCTGGTGCTCTGGGATTGAATGTGCACTTGGGATTTTCAAAAGTGGGTGTATGAGGTTGCTCTCTCTCTCTTTCATAACCAAATGTACTTTTTCATTAGGTTTATAGAAGCATTATACCTCTGAGACTGTTGCTCCTTTGTCCCAGTGACTGAACCTCTGACGGGTTCAGAAGCTATTGGGAGGGAACCAGCAAATACAAATAAAGAAACATACACAAACAGACTGTGGTTGCATAAGCAGTTTCCTTGGGAAATCAGGATGAAAGATCACTAAGCAAGATTACACATATTTTTCCCAGTTGAGCCAGAAGAAAAGCATGCCAGGCACTAATACGCAGCAGTGACTGTTTTACAGAAACTCGCTTTGTTACATTTTCTAGACAAAGAAAAATAGTATTCAAGTATCTGTAAGAATTTAGCAATGAGTTTATTTTTTGTTTTGATTTTATTTTTTTAGCACTATACATGTGTCTTACTCTACCAGGCCTCACTTAGATTGTGTGTAGTTTTATTAAGTGCTGTTGTACAATCAAGTTCCAATCACATGTCAGTGCTGCACAGCCACATGTTGTCCTCAGTTATTATCAAGCAGGCCTAAAAGCTGCTTCCAATGGATTTCAGTGGGACATTCTGCAGCTATGTGTTGTGGTGTAACAGAAGTAATAACACACTAAGTTGAGGGATGAAAAGGAATAAAAAGGGAAGCATTAAAAATTAGACCATAGGAAAAACATGCTGCTAAGCAGTTGTTAAAAAAATTTGATATTTAGATTTTCTTTAGCAAAATTCAAGTGATGGAAGTGTAAAACATGAAGGTTTGACATTTTTAACATGCAATTTACATTTTCTAAATTACTGTCTTCTTAATTTTGTCCCTGCCCATACATTTGAAATGTGTATATGCACGCACACACATGAAGAAACAGATGTTCTTCGTAGGTACTGTGAAGAATTGGAAATATGCTCAAAGAAACTGCTAACAATTATACTTTCAACACATTGTGTATGACATCTTTAAAGTTAGAAACTTCATAGATTAAATTTAGAATATGTGTTCTTTTTTGGATTGTTGTAAAAATAGAAAAATACTGGTTATTATGAACTCACAATATTTCTGACTGACAGCCAGGATCCAGCTGTGCAACGTTTTTGGCTTATTTTTTCCCTTGAAGATCTTGCAGCTGAGGAGTGTGCCCCTAACTTTGTGCAAGCACTTTTAGCAGAAAATAAATTTGTAAGCTTGGAGACCTCAAATGCCACTGAACTGAGTGTTTAGAGAAATGCTGTGATGGTATTCAAGTAAAGGGCAATCTAAAAATCTGTTTCTTAGGGCTGTTTGTTGTGTAAATAGTCATCGTATGAATAAAACTATTCTATCAGGTTGTTGTATTTGGAGAAATATTGAGAAAGAAAACTCTCAAGCATCTGAAGTTGTCTTGCAACTTTTTCTTGCATTTGAAATTCTGCATGGATTTAGTAAATTTTCTAGGTCCAGTTAATAATGATAGCAAACAAGTTATTTCTTTATTCCCAAAGAACAAAACTACAGATCCTGCAACCATTATTTTTTCTTGTTTAGTAATATGTCTAGGACACCTGAGGAATTCCAAGCAGTTTTACATGTAAATTTTTTTACTGTGTTGGCTTGTAGTTGTTTACAAAAGCTCATTATACTACATTACTGTTTGAAGTGATTGATCATATTCTGCTAGATGCAGAAGGGTGGGAATAGTTGTGGGGAATGATTTTCCTCCAGGAGCAAGGCTCTGCTTTGTGCCTGTACTCTAAAATATACTGAAGATAATTCATGTTCCTCTTGGCAGTCATTGAACTTTGAGTTACCCTTTTGGTTTCAGTGTCAGAGGAAGGGTTTGTCTTTTTAATTATGATGATGCCAGCGTTTGCATGAGGCAGGAGATTTCCCTTTGTTAGTCCTAAACACAGCTCATGTAGCTGGCAGGTTGATAGTAATTGATAGATATGTTTGCAATATGGTCTGTACAAAGGCACTTGTAAATACTGAGCTTAAAAAACAAGGTTCTGAAAATTCCTGAATTACTGAAGGTACCTTTTAATTCAGAGATGTGTCTATTGCAGATAATTGGTTTTGAAGGTTGGAGATACTCAGGAGATAAAGAGCTTTACAAATACTGAAGGAAAAACAAGCCCAGTGAATTTGGCAGTGGACAGATCAGAAAGAGGAAAGAAAATAGTTATGCATATAATAATAATTTATCACCGAAAATTAGAATAGCTTCTATTCTAGTGAAATGAATGGTTTTTAAGGTTCATCCTAGAGCATGGAGAAAAGGAATTTCTAACAAGAAAATTAGTGTTAAGCTAGTGAATGACTCCTGCATTTCCTTACACCAGTCTATCTTTGTGGTGGCTGCAGCCCAGGGATTTTGCCTCTCTTCGGTGCTTGGTTCTTTGTCATTGTGATAATTTCGGTCATCTTACTCCATAATGCCAATGTCAGATATATTTTGGTAGAGACAGAAGATAGAGATGTTCACTTATATGAATGTGCTCATTAAATATCTGACTTCATGTACCTGTCAATGAAGATTGTAATGCATTACTGAATTACTAAAAAATAATTAAATGTGTGTCAAAAGAGGAGTATTTTTTCCATAAAATCAATTTATTTCTGCAAAATACATTTTCTATAAAATAATTTTAATATTTTAAAATATTAATGGCATGGATTGGTGAGAATGGTATGAGCCTGATATGAGACTGAAAGGAGATAGGAAAATGATCCTCATAGCACCAGAGTACCTTCAGTTTCTCACTGCCAGGGGGTTTTTTTTAGCATCAAACAAGAGTTCCTCATTAACATTTACAATATTTGTATTATATCTTGTAAATCATTCAAAACCACAAATTTAGTAATTGCAAATAAAATTTAATGTTACAATGCAAAGTTTCCCTTATCACTTAATTAGCTAGAATTATCTAATTATTTATAACTGACTATTTAAGTTGAACAAAGTTTTTACCCAGCCATATTAATTTATTTATTGACAGGTTTCATTTGTCATTATCTGATGGCAAAGATGAGGTGATATATTTCAGGCATTGCATTCAATTAAAAATACAACTTTTTAGCTTTTATGTCTTTTACTTGAAAACAATTCTTCTTGATCATAAAGGACTTCGTATAAATAGGGAATTTTATGCATACTGTAGCAAATACATAACGGTTAGGTAATACAATATTTATATGTTGATGTTAAACAAGACAGTATTTAGAAAGAAGAAAATCTGTGAATGAAAAGGCTTTTATTTGAGACAAGTGATTGGAATCAAGGACTGTCTCATTTTAGAGTTTTTGAAAGTTTTCATTCAGTTTTTGTCTCATCACTTGATCTTTCTCTATCTCTCTGGTTTTTATCTGTATTGCTTATTTAATATCTCCAAATGCAGTGATAATGAGAGATCTCAGGTGATCAGGAAAGAGAAAGCAAGAAAAAGTACATTGGTGTTTGTGTAATGCCAATTATTTTACATTTCTACCTTATGTGAGGTCATTTTTGTACATTCCTGCCCTGAGTGGGAAGAAACCTTAATGGGCACAAGTACAAAAGTGCAGATAGAGATTACTGATGCTTGTTGAAAATACCTGCCCATAGGCAGGTAAAGACAGCAAGAGGCAACAGCAGACGTAAGGAACTATTGGAAAATGTCATGGATCTGGACTTGTTCCTTGCTGTAGTTGAAGGAGTATAGGGTAAATTGCTTTTCAAAGTAAGTATAATTTTGCTGCAGGCAGTGTTTTAATGAATTGCACAGGAGGAGAGTATCTAATTTGCTATCATTTCATAGAAGTTTTGAGAAACCAGAGAAGGAAAAACATCAATGTCACAAGTCAAACTGGGCAAACTTAATTAAAAATTGCTTTTTCCTTTTAATTGTGGTCCTTAATGGATCTCTTTGTTCTGTTCTATGAATAACAGTAAGTTACTCATTTAGAAGTGCAAAAACTGAGTATTTTTTGACAATGGCCTCCCTAAAAGCAAATTAAAGGAAAACCACCAACAAAAAAGCAACCTCCCCAAACTCTCTAAGTGCCAGAATCCATTATGTTCTAGTGTGCAGTATCAAAGAATGATGTAGCATTCTATCAGCAATTGTAAAACTTTTGCTATTCTTAATATGACTGTCAGAAACAGAGGAGTTAGAAATTAAAAGTAAAATTACATTACCCTCTTTCTAACAGGTTGTATGTACTGTAAGTCCTACAAGCATGAAGTATCTATCAAAGCACTTGTAATGCAGTGTGACAGAAAGGTAATGCATCTTTTTCCTCTATTCATTTGTTATTTACCAGTACAAAGTCACAATACAGACTATTAGATGTCACATACATTATATTTCACAGGATGAGACAACAAGAAAATAACCTGTATGTCTATTGCTGTAGAGTTGCTATGCTGTAATGTGCAAAAAACAGCAGTAATTTTAGAAAAAGAGGATGTTTTCTTAGGGACATTACAGTGCTGTTTAAAAATAGCAATAATTAGCTCTGAAAAACAGGTTAGTAAATCAATCCCATTGTTCCTGGTACAAGGGTCCAGAACCAAGTGTGATTTTCATCTTTTCTTTATACCTTAAGCCTGGTTTTTTTTGCCTGCTAAACTGCCACAATAATTTGTCTGTTTCTGTGGTATATTTGTTTCTCCCTGGAAACAGCATGGGCTGCCAGGCCATGTCTTTGCTCTTAATTCCACGGTAGTATTTAATGTAGTGAGGTCTGAGAGCTGCTCAGTGCTGCCTTCCCTCGCAGGTGCTGCCCGTGGGGTGACAGGACTTGTGTCATTCTGAATGCCCTGCTGAGATTGCCTTCCTCTGCTTCTGACATGGAGCTGTGCTTTCAGCTTGGGCACAGAATTGCCAGCTGCTGGCACGGACATGGCATAGCAGCACTATTTCAGATGTCAGTGGTTTGCCAGGCTGCATCGATGGACTTTTGAGTGTAACTCTTTGCAAAACAGATTTCTGTTGGAAAGGTGAGCATGGCAAAATAAAACTGTTCAGCAGGGGACACAGCAGTTTCACAGGACCATTTTTATCATAGGCACCAGTGTTTCATTGAAACTGCTTTATAGTCACAAAATATAGAATCTTTTGTGATTGACAAAGCTAAAGTATACCACTTAGGAATGGTGCAAGCTGTGTTTCTATAAAGAAGCACAGAGTGGTTGAAACAGTAGGAAAAACAGAAATGTGGTCTTAGGGCAGTTTGTATGAAGTCAGAAAGAAGCATTCTGGGAAGCCAAGCTGATAAAATTAGTGTTAGTTCATCAACAACTGAGCATATCTTGTGAAGGGAACTGTGAGGTGAATTGGTAGCTGAATCCTTTTATTCAATATGTGGTTTTGATTCCTCAGCTGTAGGCTATTGGTGGAATAACCCTCTCAAACTCAGGAAAATACTATATACTATTTGTATTCAGATGCAATGTGGTCTTTAACATGTTTACGTTCAAGAAGACCAGTAAGTTGCCTCACCCTGGCAGTCTCCATACATAGAATGTGAGACGCCTCAAGTTCTGACTGGGGACATCTCAACATCATGCTGGTGTTGGGTAACTGAGGATCTACAGAGAAGCTCCAAACTCAGTCCTTCCCTCCCAGAGAGTTTTATGGGCCCTACTGATAACTTTTCTTTTTGTGTCTCCACCTCTGACTTGATACCAATTGACAGACATTTCTCAATTGCTTACTTATAAGGACAAAACTCCCTGTGTATATAAGTTATTGTCTGCCGAAAGTGCATGTCTGTAGACGAGGCTGGGAGATCTCAGATGAAAACATGCTATTTCTCATTCGTATCATGCTGGTCTGTAAATGCTCCAAGGGTACCAATGACCCTGGGAGCTTGCTGCCCTCCAAACTTGTGGGGATTTCTGCAGAAAGCACGGCTTATTCTCTGGGCGCTTGTGCTTCGCCAATAATCTCTGAGAAGGCAAAAAAAAAAAGTGGAATTGAAAAGGAATGGAAAGAAGGGCTATGGTTTATGCCAGTTTAGTTTAAAGAAAAAAAAAATCCCCAAAATGAGTTGTCTGAAGTAGTTAGTAAAGCTGATGTAATATAACAGCTGTGGGCAGTTTTTCTCCCCACTTCTTAATATAGACAGAATTGATTAGTTGGGTGTAGTGTAGTGCTGCGTGTGTCAAGTAGGTACAAAATGGTTGTTCTCACGAGAAAATTGCATGCAGACTTAGCACATGATAAGCTGTCTTGTGTTAACACAAATTGCCTCGTTCTTGAAATGGAAAGTGACTGGGAGAGCTATAGAGGATGTTTGTATAGTCTGAGCTATGCACATATTCTGTGAAAAAAAAAAAAGAATTACAAAATTCCACTATGTGCTGCTTTCGAAAGTGTTTTGCTGAGGAGAATACAGAGAGAAACATTGTGCTGAAATAAAATGGATATTTTTGTTTGCTTGTTAACTTGAAAAAATGAAATAAAATTGCTATGTGCAATGGTAATGAGATTTATCTGATAAAAATAAGTGGTTTAAGTTAAAAATAAGCCACTTGAGTTAGCATAATGCAAGAAACTTGTTGAAGCAGAAGTAAAATGTATTTATCATGCCTTTTTAACCCAGGAAACTGGCAAAGGGGCAACTTGAATCTCTTAAAGTCAATTAATCTCTGTCAATGAAAAATATGAAAGATACTAAATCAGGAAAAATGTTAGCAGTAGGTGCCTGTGAAAGCCAAATTTATTAAAAAGCATACCCTCAGCCATAACTGTAACACTTCTGCCATGATGCTGCAATTAATGGCCAATGAAAGAAAGTTTTACAGCTAATGTATGTACTCAGACAAATGGTACATTTATTACTTTCACCAATTGTGTTTTACCTTTTTTTTTTTGCATTCAGTATTCCCATTTGTTTGTTCATGCAAAGTAAGTTAATACTTTTTTAAAGGCCTTAAAGACATGCTTTTCAGCTGAAAGGGCAGTGTAAAGTACATTGTGTTCAGAACAAAATGGTGTTTTATGTACTATGTCAGCAGCTAAATTGAGAATTTGATGTTTTTTTCCTTTTTGGTGCCATTAATTGTGTTTAGGTATTTCTGAGAAGTGCGAGTGCCTCACCAGGGACAATTCCCCCATTTGAGTGAACTTTAAATACTGTGTTAAGCTTTCCTACTGTACAGAGTTATGTGAACTTACAAAAATATTTAGGAATGTAAGACCAGAATGGGTTGCAGCCAGCCGGGTCTTACAGGCACAAAAGAAGAAATTGTACTTATTTTGCCTTATTTTTACGTGTCTTTGCCACTGTAAGCAATGAATCCTCATCAGCCATTCTGACGGTTCCCTTAGCCATGACTGTGCCAGCAAGGTGCACCAACACAGGCACTGACATTTCAGTACTGGACTAGAGCAGGTCACCAGTGTAAACTATCCAATACACCCTTGCTTAGCCTTTTTTAGCAAAACAGGAGGAGCAGAGGAAACTCCTGAAACCATGTTCTGCATCAAGCAATAAATAAATAAGTAAATAAATGTTGCTGGTCCTGGAAGAAGCCTGGGGAGGATTCAGCTCTGGGTATGCAAAAATTCATGTCACAATCTGCAGTTTCTATCTCTAGTAAGTTATATTCATGCATGAAAAATATCAAACTGAACAAATATTTTAAGGCTGCTCCAAATATTTTTTTCTACTTTTTCTTATCTATGATCTAAATGTACTCATAGCCTATTTTTAGCCATATGATTTTATAATATTGCTATCCTTTAACTTATACTAATCCTTTTCTCTTTGTAGGGTTCACCATTTATAAACAGTGATGTAATACTCACTTTCATCATCTAGCAAGCCAAAAATATGATAATCTCTTAGTGACATCATGAAAGTAACCATGAATTGTACATATCTTTAAAAAAAATTATGGGCACAGTGCCTGAAGTATCTAAAAGTAAGATTATTATCTGCAAAGATTTGTTTTATACACAATGGCAATGTAATCTCTTTACAGTCTAAAAAATTGATTTTAATCCAGTTAATTGAATACTCAGATAAGTACAATTTCAGCTTAGTTTAGCATTCAGAAATTATGTTCATGTTGTAAAACTGATACAGTTGAGTATAGAAAAGGCCCCTCTGCACCTCTTTACATGCAGTAAATAAATATCCTTGGGAAATTCACTGTGACTTTTGGGCTTAGGAGGTCTGTACAAAGCTGCTTTCTCTGCTCTTGCATAACAAGCCAGCGCTGACCAAATGGTTACTTAAAGAATCCCAGTGAAAATTTAAAGCTTCCTGCTGAGGACATTGAATCGATTCCTACTTTCCATCCTATTTTTATTTTTGTTGTCCCTGTTTTCAGGTTGAGTGCTGGAAGTGTGGGGGTGTTCCTTTTCTTTTTGTCCTCTTGAGAACTGAGAATTCAGTAAATTGAACTTTTTTTTCCCCTTTTTTTTTCTAAGCTCAGTCAACTGCACAGAGGGTAAAATACAGACATTTTGTTACAGGTCTTCTCTCCTGATTTCCTTGCATTCAGGTGTTTGCGTAGCAGTCTGTGATTACTTTGTGTTTTATTTGTGTAAGTCAAATTAAATGTCTTTCACTTGGAACAGAAATGAGACATTTCACTCATTTTTCCCCATTGACTATGTTATTGCACAACAGCTGCTCCCTGGTTTCATAGAGCTATCTACTCGTGTATTCAGACTCTGTATTATTGTAAGATGAAAAAATTCATCTTAGCTAATAGCTCTGACATAACTTCTCCTTCATTCATTAATTTCCTACCTTTCTACTTGCCTTGCTCAAATCTTTCATAAGCAGTGACAATGAAAGGAAAAAACATAGAACAAAAGAGTGTGAGCGAGTGTGAGTAGTGTGCAAGAGTGTGCCAAGTGTTCCTGCTCATTCCCAGGTATGTCCAGGTGTGCCTGAGTTCAATTTTAACAGGGGGTCCCTAGATTCAGATCTATGTCTATATGCACGGTGTTCTTGCAGTAAGCACGCAGATCTGTGGCTTTCTTGGCACAACTAACTCATGGTTTGTGTTCTGAGGGCACATTAGGAAGAAAAAATAGACTTTGGAAAAATGTATTAGGTATTAAATAGGTCAATAATATATAATGCGCGTTTCTGTTAATTGATGTGGCCAATGTACAGTGTAATAGCTGCTGTAACAGGAGCTGTTGTGGTGCATGCTGTGAAGACATTAAAACAATACACAATAGTAATTTAAATTCGAATAAGTCCTTTAACATAGTATTAGATCCAAGAGTATCTCTATGATTTCCCTGTCTCAAAGGGACAAGCTGTATGATTTTATTTCTACAACATTAATAGAAAAGAAATTGTAATATTTTAGTGTATGGACTAAACAATGTGTATACATCATTTTTGGCGTCGTGTAACCCGAGTTTATTTTAGGTTAAAGAAAACTGAATAATGTTTGTGCTTTTAGTAGGAGCACCTAAATAGCAGTTCCTGATAGTACAGTGCTGATAACTACTTTAAAGGGTCTTTGCTGATTAAAAAGCAGTTGTGCATGATTCTTTTAAACAACTCTATACTTGCCTGTGTAATCTAGTGACTTTTGGTCCATTTCTCCCACAAATCTGTAAAAGCTTTTTCATTTGACAATTCTTTAATAAAAGAATGGGGATTTATTGCTCACAAAGGTGAGCTAAGCCAAGTTTCATTTTTTCAGCCCACCTGATGTCTCTCAGCAGCCGTCGTGGCTCTGCTGCGTCTCCATGTTGTTACAGAGGTGCTGTTCCCCAGTGTTCATCTCTTTTTCACAGGAGCAGCCAATGTCTCTGGAGAAAATACAGTATGCCACTGAGCAGCAATTTCAATAGCAGGCATTTTAGGGAAAAAAAAGTAGGTGCAGGCTGGGAAATGAAACTCAGCCTGATGCCTACAAAGAATGTAGAGGCATAATTTATGAAGGCTGTGTGCTGGACACATGGAGCTGAGCACACGCCAGCAGCGAGCGTGAACCCTCGGGGCTCTGGGCTCAGGCCAACTTACACAAAAGCTGGTACAGGTATGGCATTGTTGCTGCTCTGCTACAGCTCATGGAGCTTGGGCTGTGCCAGGCTTTCTTCTGCTAAATGAACCTGGGGAATTCATTTCTTCAAATACTTGGTGTGTCATAGTGAGGTTGAGGTTCAGTTGGCTAAAACCCTAGCATTTTTAATGAACTGTAGAGCATTAGCTGTGTGATTTCTATTTATTTATTTAAATGCTTGCATGTTTTAGAGTTTTTGCACATGTTGCTGTAGTGTGCTGTTTAAGCCACTGGTGGTACACTATGAAGATCCATTGATTGCCCCATTTTCTTGGTATGTTAGTTGTATCTAAAAGCAGATGTGGATACTGTTTTCATTAAGTGGGCTTAAAGAAAACTTACTATTTACAAAATTGCTGGGAAGGATAAACAACATTTACACTATTTTGTGATCCTCAGTCAGATTTCCATGAAATGCACATTTTCGGAATCCAAAGCTTTTCTAATGACCTATTAAGTAATTGTGTAGTTCAACATTTAAAAGATGATATTTGAAAAACAAACCCTAATGAAGTGTGGTGAGCCAGCAAAAGGCAGATGGGATCATGCACAGTATTACTGGTCTTGCAGAATGACTGAATGAACCTTTTATACTAGTTACAGATTTTACTGTCAAACTTTAGTACTGGGCTAATGTTAGAAAAGTAAACTGTGAGAGCAGCTGCTGCTCACTTTCCTGCTTCAATCAGGCTGGAGTAAAACTAGAAACGGTATTTCTCTTGTTTCAATATTGAGATAGTAGTAGATTTCTAACTTAGAATTACACAAGTGCACTGTTTATATTGATTGCTAGGATAAATTAACGCAAAAATTAACTGATAGATCAGAACAATACTGGCAGTTTGGCAGTGTTGGTTCTGCATGCAATTACCTTTCATTTTCCATTGAATTTTCAGGCTCCTGTGTGTGACAGAGAGTATGGGTTCAAAGAAATTAAAGAGAGAGCGCATGTGCAAGTATGTACAATATCAGTGCCAATATGCCAGCAGTGAGCCTGAAGGAAAGCAGCCTCACTGCTCCACCACTCACCCAGAAAGTTAGCAGAACAGTCAATCAGCCAATTACCCAGCAAGCTATCTACATCCTCCAGTGCTAAAAGGCAAAGCAATTTGGTTTTGTTCTTTACTGACCTTTCTCTTTTGCATGTCAGCTATTTTGTGCATTTTTTGTATGTTAAATTTGGGATTGCATAAGCTTTATTTTTCTGGCTTATTTGCTTGTATCTTCCTAAACATATATTTATTTAATTTTATTATATTGCTGAAAACAAAGAATTTCTAGGTGTTAGTACTGTTATACTGAAGTGTACCTCTAAGTACATTAAAGTACTTTGAAGAAGACTTTATGCAACTAGATTGAATGTGACTGCCTTGCTTCTTGGTTTTTCATCCTAACCACATCACAGAAAGGACTTCAGGGAACAGTCTAAGAGAAGAGTGATAGAAACAAAATATGAGGCACTGCTGCAGGTCTTTATCCTCTGTCCCCTCTTTGCTCTCTTCTCTACTCTCAGAGACAGAGGCAAAGGAAGTGATTTGAGCTTTGCATGCCTTGCACAGGAAGGTTACAGTTCTGCCAAGGAAAATATCCCTGTACATTCACCACCCCCGATGATTTGGGCTGCCTGTTTCCAGGTTGTTTGCAGGTAATGTTTAATTAGTGATTGTCATAGCCAGACCCAAAGAATTATCATTTTTTTTAATCCTAAAGAAACTTCTCTGGAGTCCAGTCTATTCTTGGTATAACGTGATTTTCATCAGCAAAATGTACATCAGGAATCATTTGATCTGCATGATTTTTGCTTGGAATAATGCTCAGCAGTTCAGTTTCTACACATCTCCTATACTTTTGGATTAATTTTCTTTTTTTCTTTTTTTCTTTTTTTTTTAGGTAATTTGTACCATTATAAATCTGAGTACCCATTCTTGGTTTTCTTGGTTGAAAGATGAGTACAGGTTGTAAATTTTTTTTTCAGGAAAAATGATCTAATTTGCCACACCACAGAACTCTTTCTAAATATGTTTTATGCCCTATTTTTATGGCTGTTTGATAGAATTGTATATTTTATTTTCCTCTGATGGAATAGATATTGTCATTAAAATAGTAGCGTTGCCACTTCAGGCAAATGTAGCATCATAAAGATTATTTGTACAAAAATTTTCTTTAAAATCTTCTAAAATGTGGACTTATTTCTCCAATGAAACACCTAAAAGGTTGAAAGTTTAATTTTGTGGGGTTTTTTTTCTTGCCTTAATCAGAAATCTCTTCTTAGAGCTTAGTACAGATTTGTTCTAATTCTGTGGTTTTAATCTCTGGTGTGAATAGTTTCATCAGATCTTTTGGTTATTGCGTGATTCATTTTAGGTTAAGCCAGGGGTTAACTTCTTACAGAGGTTAGTTAAAAAGCAGATGGGTTCTTTCTGAGGACAAATGTGCTTTGGCCAAGATTTTAAAGAAATCATGCGAAATTGGGATTTGCATCCATTCCCCTCTCCTCCCTGAACACTTACGTTAAGATTTGAAATATTCAGGCTTGAAGTCTGGCAGAAATTTGTCCCTATTTCAGATGGGGTCTTGCACAGTTCAGTAATCTTGTTTCTATTTGGCTGAGATGCAAGTTTTTAAACAAAGTGCACTTGGTACATTATTTGTGTGTGTATGATATATAAACTGTGAAAATTCCCAGTAAAAGTCTCTATTGCAGTACCTTGCTAGATTCATGTGGATAAAAATGTGAGAGAAAGGAGTTCAAAGATATTTACAGGGCTCAGGACCATAATTAACATAGTCCAAGTGAATGAAATAATGGATGGAAAAATTCTAACTGCATTCATTGGGGACTGAGTATGAGAATTCTGATTACCAGTTCTGTGTCCATGATGATGGAGTTACAAATCAGTGGCTTAGTATGCCTAAAAGTGAGTCTCTAAAAGCTGTACAGTGAACTAAATATAAAACAATAAAAAGAGTTTCACCTGAAATGCTAATATCTTAGTGTTACTTAAAAAAGGGTAATTTTGCAAAAGTATAAAAACTTTGAATGTAGCCAATCAGGCCAAAAATAATTATTCTTAAGATTTATAAAAATGAGAACAGAAAGGTAAAAAACAGAATTATAAAATAGTGTTGTATGTCACATTTTGGTCTTATGGAATGACAAAAGTTTCTGTTTCCGTTCTGAATGACCTATTAGAGCTTAGCAATACAAGCATTAATTGCTAAAATAATTATTTTACTACAACGAAGTCGGATTAGGTGATCTTAGCAGAATTAATTGAAAAATACTATGCATTAGCTGAGAGAAAAAAAAATGATAATTGGACTGTAGAATTATCTGCCTTTTCATATTTATTTTACTTGTTAAAAGATTGTTAAGAAATAATGTTTTAAGGGTTACCATGGCTGTAGGCTATAGAATGTCACCATTAAGAATCCAGACATTTTCCTTATGGTGGTGTATCAAATGCCTGATACTGACAAATATCAAATATGCTCCCTTTTTTTCTCAGAAATCCAGGTGTCATAACGGCATTGCTCTTACTGTTTCCAGAATGCTTCTGTATAGCTGTCAACTTGATGGTCTTTGCACGTGTTAGATGTGGGCATGAGCATGTCAATAAATTCTGTGAAATCCTGTGGAATATTTTATAATAGAATAGAATATGAAGCAAAGTAACCTTATATTGAGTCAGAGTTTGAGGTGGATTATTAAACAAACTTAAATTGGTCCAATTTGCATTTTGCCTGTCTTCCCTGTTGCTGCTAAGTTGGATGCTTTTGAGACTGATATTTAATGTGTATGGTCAATCTCAATGTAGCTGTGAGATTCTATGAGTGTGAAAATTTGTTGGCAGATTCATAGTACCCATTATTAATCTCTAACTAAGTCTGACATGGCACAGATGTGGTCATTTGGTAAAAAAATGTTCTATCTTCTTGAGGCCAATAGTGAGGTAATTATCTAAGGATAATATAGAGAACTTTCTTGACAAACAGTTCTGAGGAATGAAAGTCAAACAGAGAACACGAAATATTTTACTAATAAAGGGACACTAGCTTTGGATTTATTATAATAAGCTTGACAGAGTTAGAAATGAATGTCTAGGAAGACTGCCTATTTTATCAGGCTTTGCAGAGCAATACCTTCTGAGCTTCTCAGCTGCACTGGAGTGTCACAGCACTGAGCCAAGCAGCCCATTAACCAGTCTGAGGGAACCGGGCGTGCTCAGCTGAGCTGGAGAGGAAGGTGATCTTTGTAGATGTAATAATAACACTTACAGCTCTCTGGCTAAGCTCCCTGCTTCTAAAAAAGATTATTGGAAATGGTAAAAAAGAAGACGAATGTAGGAGAAGGATAAATGGAGTATGAAATTAAATAAAAATCCAGGTGGAGAAAGCAGGGTTGGAAAATGTCTGTTGGTACCACAGTGGATATGAGTTGGGAAGATCCAAATACAGGATACCTGTGACCAAGTGCTGGGATGGTGGTGCTTCCACAGGGAAGGTGGAGAGTACCAAAGAGGTGCTGAAAAAGGAGGAAAATTCATTGTTCTGACCTGCTCAAGCCATCAGGCATGTGGTGTTACTTGCAGGGCTGGCTAGGCCTGGCTGAGGACTCTGGTGGACACCTGTGTTTATGTGAATGTTTTATGTTCCTTATCTCTGGAATGGCTGCTGGATCCTGCAGAGGGAGTAACATGCGCCTCACAGTGAGGAGGAAAAAGGAATAATTCACATTGCTTAAAAATAACATTCTTCAGCTACACATTGCAGGGCACCTTAGGGGAAACTGGCAATGAGTGAATGGTCTGGGCCATATTGGAAAAAATTATTTAGGAGTGTCTTGGGGGTAAAAAAATCAAACTAAAACCTGTAATTCCTCTGCAGGATAAAGCTTACACAATTTGCTGCTTCATTGCAAAACATTTCTTTTGCACAACTATGCCTGAGGTGTCTTACACACTAATACATGTATGTCAGTCCTCCCTCAGTCTGATACCAGCTTGGGTAGGTCGTTTGCTGAGGGTTTTCTGATGGCTGCCTGTCTTCTGTATAAAAATCTGTGATTTTTGCCAGGCAAAGGGAGAGATATAAGAACACCTGGAAAGCCAAGTGGGTCTTTCTGACCACAGAAGTAAATGAAAAAGAAAAGAGCAGCAAAAAGCCCTTCACCTTTCCAGTGAAAATAAAGTAATAGACTGGGAGATGCCAACATCACCCAGTTTCTGAAACATCCTTGTTATGCCTGCTCTGAAAGAGATGTCTCCACCTTCAAAATACAGCAGCCTCTAGCAAATCTGGAGTATAACCTGCACCACAAAAACTGATTGTAAAAGAAAAAATCAATTAACTCTTAAACAGTGAGTAGATCCTGCTAAAGCTGTGAGATCCTGGACTGACCTATAGTAGTCCAAAGCTGAGTTTTCCATGTTCAAGCCTTCAGCTTAATACAGAGAGGGCTCTTCTTTCCCTTCCCTAATTCTTTTCTCAATTTTTCTGCCTTATTATTCTTTCTAGCTAAGGAGGTCCTCATAGACATCTTGCTGGTTGTTAAAAAGGGACATGATTTCATCCCTTTTTGGGGCTGGAAAATGCAGGAATTCAAAAGTAGGAAAAGGACAGTGGTTGTGAATATGAATTACAACAGAAATATTGATTTGGTTTTCATTTGTTCAGAACTTTCTTAGATGGGCTTTTGCAGCAACTGTGCTTTGATGTTTAAAAAGGAGGTTTCTATCTCCCTTGAAAAGAAAGTGAGTTAAAAAAAAATAAAGGATCTTCTTTCCTTTTTTGTTCTGTTTTTTTGGTCTTTTCTTTTGGTTTTTTTTTTTTTTTGTTTGTTTGCTTCCTTTTTAAGAGTTCTGGCTCTTGAACTGTAACACTGGCCACATGTGCATTAAAACTATAAAGTTCTTATGAATCTTTAATGAGTAAATGTTCATGTGCGCACAACGTAGATGGTTCTAACAGAGGCACCTCAGCCACTTTTAATTTTGTTCGCTCACCATCCCCCAAATACCTCAAGGGCTCCGTTCTGCATTCCTTACACATTTTGCTTGCTCCGGAAAGACTCACATTCACATTAGTTGAAAGACCATCACCTCCTTCCTCCCCCCAAAACCCACATAATTTCACCAAAACCCACCAAAATTCCATTGCAAAATCATTTTGATCTCAGAAAAGAGGATGATTTTTTTTCCTTGATTATTTTCAGAAGTTTTTATTATGGGCTGGGGAACAGAATTATTATAACTGCAAATAGGGAAACCTTTTGGAAGTGCTCGTGTGCTGTGATGGATCTGGGCATTAATATTATTGTGTTCCATTGGAGTTCCTGCTGTAATCGAGGCAGGGAAGTGAGGCCAGTCTCAGAGCAGGCAAGAGGAGCTTGGATCCTTGGCAAGAAGTTGGGTCTCATCCTTGGCACTCAGTGGCATGGCAGACGAGGATCTTTGTGTGAGACCCCATGTAGCAGCCACCTCGTTTTGATGCAGTATTGGAAATAATAAAGGTCAATGTGGTTGATATGGTGTTTGAGTAAAATGCTTATCTTGCAGGAGAATCTCAAAACCTACTAAACATGGCTTAGTTGTGAGCTTAGTAAAATATTGATAAATGGTTTATCCTTGCTTTCAGAAGTATGGGGTGACATCAGTCAACAGCCATAGGACTGTATAAAGTCCCATCATTTCTATTAATTTGCTTTCTCAGGAAGGTTGTCCTTGCTTCCTTGTCTACATTTTGAGAAGTTATTCACCTTAAATTATGTTTCTGCTTTTAATAGAGGAATTAATGTTTTGAAATGGAACAAGAAACATGTTTTAGTTTGTGGGGTTTTTTTGTCCTAAGTAAGGTTTCACAGCAAAAAACCTAGCAGCATTTGTGAAGATGGAGATAAAGTTCAATGGAATGTAAAGAAAAAAAGCACTTAAGCTTTCTTTTAACACCAGTGAGGACAAAAAATGGTTGTTTCACAAGTACTTGTTTGTCAAAGTACCACTGTGAATTATTCCCAGTGTCTCAAAATGAACCTTGACAATGGAATTGCTTCTCTATCGCTATTTTAAAAATCAGATTCAGGAATTTGAGGCCAGCTGTATGTATGCAGTTTCAAACTCCAGTGTTTTAGGAGGAAATGCAATACTAGGAGTAATACAGCTTATGAGCACACTGGATTTAGAGGTCTCCCATTTCTGGTACAGCAGATTGAAAGGTAATGGGGGGAAGCAGGCCAGTTTTATCATTGTGACTATGGGATGGGGAGATCTGCAGCCTGACCCTGCCTGCAGGGACCCACCCCAGCATCAGGGGTGGCTGTGTGTGCCTGTGGGAGGTAATGGGGCACCTTGGCTTTAAAAGGGTGGGCATTGGCAAGGTAACAACCTTTGTTCATTCATGTATATTCTTGCTTCTGATCATATTATATTTTCTTTGGTATCCTTCAAATGCATCATTGGGTGGCACTTAGAATCCAGGACGCAGAGAGGCTGGATGTGGGACAGGATTGCATGTCTTTGCGGAATTATGATTAGGTGGAACCCAAAAAATGCTCTCAGGAGGCTACCCTGAGTTTCTACTGGTCTTCCAGGGATCATTTCAGTTCTTGCAGCAATCTGAAGGCCAGAAAATATAAAGACATGAAACTTCATTTTCCCTCAGGGTGCCATTTAGCTGCATCTTTGGACCATCTTCTCCCTAAGTCTTGTCATGTACAATACCACAGTGTGGGGGGATGAGAGAATTTAATTTCCTTACAAGTTTATTTTGATGAAATTTATGTAAAACTAGAATTCATAAGGCCTGGATTGACTATGACTTAAATCAGTACAATCAGTACTTTGTATGAAGTTCCAGGATTTAAAAAAGGGTAAACCTGGAGCTTGTCATGTCACAATACTAGCCATGGACAAACAGCATGACACCACAAAGTAATGTCATGTGCCAGCTGGAAGTGCTAGCAGATAACTTAATTCACTCATCAAATTGTAACTGAGGCTAATCGTGGAAAAACCACCAGGCCATGCAGCTGCTGCTGTCTGTGGAAATTTGTCATATGTCAGTGGGTTGCCTTTTAACTATTTTGAAACGCCAGAGTTTGGCATATCACAAACCCTCTCAACTGTGTTGTGCCAGTTTGTATGCAGTGTTTTACAATCTGTTGAAATATAACTCAGAATTCAGGAAAGACTTAATATTCCACATAGTCCTCCACAAAGGTCTGAGAGCTTTTTTTTACAAAACTTCTTCATTTTCTTTTGCTAGTGCATACTTGGCCACCCAGAAGATAAAGTCCATCCTGTATAAGTAATAAAAGTAGCTTCACTTACAATTTTTAGTGTTTTTGAGGGAAATATTTATTTTTTTTGCTATGCTAGACAGAAGGTTTTTCCTCAGACAGTGTCGTGTTTTTCTCATATCATCAAATGTTTAATGTACGGAGCTGTTTGCAGTAGGAATTGTGAATTGGAATTGTGAATAGGAAGCTTGTGAAATCCTTCATTAGAGCATGCTAAGGTTGTATTTCTAAATATTTTCAGCTTAGTGGGTGGCTTTATATCCGGTTTGGGTTTTCTGTTACTTATGAACCACACAGCTATGTTGGTATTAACTGGCATGATATTGAGCACTTTTGCATTGCCTTGACAAAAAGGCATTTGAACAGTTAACTTGCCAAGATAGTTTCTCATCTCTATATATGCTCCATTACAGTGCATTTTTATTAGGTGAAAATTTATAAAAAGACCCTGTCTTAAGAAATAATTTGCTTTGGATTTTTATTTTTTGTTTAAAGTGTTGTAGTGGTGCTCTGAATTCAAGGCAACAAAATCAGGAATTTGTGAACCACTGTAACAGGAAGTTACATGATTTCCCATTCAAGCAGCTGTTTGACTGTTCAAAACATTGCAGTCAAACACATCCTTAAAAGTTAATTGTATAAGTTTTGATTATATGAGCACTAAACTGCCTGGCTACAGCTTTCAGGTACACATCTAGTGAAGTAATGTAAAGTTATTAATAGCATTCCTTGTATACATGATAGAGAACGTAATGTATAAAATGCAATATGTTAATATTGTCTAACAGTGCCCGTAAATGTCTGTGAGGCCATGGTTTTATAGATAAAATACACCAGCCCACCATTTCCCTTTCGCCTACCATTTCCCTTTCCCTGGTTTCCCGACCAAAGCAGGATTTCCACTGACAAAGACTGCTGTTCATTATTAAACTTGCAAATACAATTCCCAGAAATACATATGCTTAAAATGTTATCATTGGGCTATTTTTTTTTTCTGTTTAGCATTTTCTCACAAGGAAATTCACCAATCATAATGCAATAAAAGATCCCTTTATTTGCACTCGGGGTTAATTTATAGCAGGCATGAGGAGAGATGTTCACTTACAAGCAAAACCAACCTCCAGCAAAATATTCTGAATGACAGAAGCAGCTGTCTACTGCTCAGGCAGGAATGCATTGTTCAAGTGAGGAATTTTAACTTAGCCCTAGCCAGCTATATGTACAGACCCACAAAAGAATGTAATTGGAGAAGCGTATGGGAAGAGAGGGTGTGGCAAAGTTTGTACCACCTCTGTGCTCCCAGCCACCCTCTTTCATCCCTCACTGCATGCACCTTCTAATTGTAGTCCCAGGGGAGAAAAAGTCAAAGGTTTTGCAGCTTGAAAATGAGGAAAACCTGCTGGTATTACTTCACATGATTGTGAAATTACCGCTTTGGACAGATTTTTCACTGCACAATCTTATGTTGTTTTACTGGTCAAATTTAATTTGGAAGTGATGGAAAAGATCTGTCCTAAATTAGGAGAGGGAAAGAAGGGAAAGCTTCTTCACAGAGCCTCAGACCTGAACAAGTGTGTGCCTGTTTTCCTGTAGTCGCTGGTGGGGTGATGAATGCAATGCAGATTCAGTTTTAGTCAAAGTTGCTGAAAGATTCTTCTGCTCCAGCCATACTCAAACCACAGGAAAGCATTATTTACTGAAGCAGTGTGCATCATCTGTTCTTTTGCTGATTCTGTTTTGTTGCAGACAACTCTCCTGGCCTCATGTATTCCAAATCAGATTTATAGTTGCCATGTTAACAATTAAAAGTTTGTCCTTTACCCTTTACTTTTCTTCTGCTCAGTCTTTAAAGAAAATTGAACTTCTGGCATTAATAAGGGCTGCTGTAATGCCAGCTTTACTCTAACTATTTTATTTTGCATTGCTACTCAATATAGGTATTCCTTGTTAATTCCCTTGGGCAATGTTCCTCTGTTGATGCACTAAGGAACATTGTGGTATTCACATTAATTTTCATTGGTATTAATGATGTCAATCTCAAAGAATACTTCCCACATATAATTGGAAAGTTTATTGAGATAGTCCTGGTTATGTAAGTTAATATATCATTAATAGTATTTTATATGGGAAAACAAATTGAATTTTACGCTCATTTCCTCAATTTATGAAATCTGTCATGTTACCTTGCAACTGGAGGGGGAGCCTCCCACCTCCTATTCCTTAAAGAAATAACTCTTCAGTGCCAGTGTACTTCCATCCCTTGGGAGAGTTATATCTTAAAAAAACAAAACAATTTTAGGGAAAAGGATTTGACTTTTTCAAAAGCCTACACAGGTAAAAAAGGCACCAAATATTGCTTTAAGGTAGGTTCCCCACTTCTGTAAGGAAACAGTGTAACAATCACCCTGTTCACTGGGCTGGTGTCTTATCTATAATGGAAATTCCTACTTTTAACATAAAAGGTATATTGTGCTTCCTGCATTTCCAGAAAATACTACTTGAAATGCATACTATGAATGTTTAAGTAAATGAGAAAATTGTTGTTCTTTTCTTTCAGCCTTTTCCGTTTTAAATATTTTAAATATCAGACTTTTGTCAGTTGAACTCCTTTTCCTTCTTTGGGACTCCTGTAGAATTTATTAATCCCTGAAAATGCTCCTCCCTGCAAATATGGACAACTTTTGTTTATCTGTGTGTAGATAATCTGAATTGCAGATTCTTTGTGCAATACACAGTAGTTTGATCAGAGCAGTGTACCTGTGTATGGCTCTGACAGCTGTGAATTCAGAAGCAGCACAAGAAGAGTTTCGTGTGGCACAAGGCTGGAGTTCAAAATGTGTGCTGGACCTGTGCTTGACCTGGGAGTGCTCAGAAATATATAGATATATATAGAAATATATAAATGTTATATAGAAATATATAAATGTTATGTATAGAAATATATAGAAATATATAAATGTTTAGGTGAGTGACAACAAAGGAAATGTGCACAGGGACGAGTGCAGTACTGCACATAGGCTCCTCTGAAAACCAGTGTCCTGGGAAGGCTGTTACAAGGACAATCCAATCCAACTCGAGGGAACTGGATTTCTTTGTATGAGCTACACATTATCTCACTTATTAACCAAAATTTCCTATCACGTAGGCTCTGCTTCCCCTTTGCCCTGGATTATAGACTGAACTGGATTTGATGAGCCATGGAGGTCAGATGGATATTTACAGGAGAGGGGATGGGATGTGGCAGCCTATTCAAACTCTTCTTTTCTTAGAGATGATTTTGCTTGATAACAAGTCTTTCTATTCTAGTGAATGTTTGCCCAGGAAATCTTCCTGTGAGACCAAGCTGCAGTTTACTTTTAAAATATATCACATATTCTGTTTTTCATATGGACAGGAATTCCTGATGTTTTCCAAAAACATATGAAAACTTTTGTATATTTTACAGCCCATGAATTGATAGACAGTTTAGGATTGTAAGTATTAAAAAAATACAGAAGTATCCTGTATTTCTTGAAGTGTTTCAGCTGATGAAGGTAATGTTGTACTTAGTCTAGAATACTCATGATGGTTTCAATATTTTTGTTCTCAATTGACCCAAATGGAAGAAAAGCAAGTAGGTTACTAGTTAAGGTACAGGGTTGTTTTCTCTGTGGTGTGCATGCACAGTAGTGAAGCAGTGGAGATGCATATTTAAGTAGTCCCTTAAAAAGGTGTGTTGAAACATGCTCCTGAGAACAGTTAACAATATTACTTTAAAAAAAGTAATTAATTATAAAATTAGTATTTTAAAACTCTAAAAGTAGAGGAAGGCAATGCAATGGTCAGATTATATGGTCTGTTTTATGGTCATTATTGCTTTTAGAAGTTAAAACTATGTCAACATAAAAAATAAAAATGTGATTTGTGGCTTTTCTCCCGCCAGTAGGTAATATTCAGCTGATATTTTGTTTCATGCAAGTTGATATATAGTACAGTTTTATTGTATTTAGTGTAGCTTTATCCATTTTTGTGTCAAATACCATTGCCACAGATGCCATAACTGGGGTTTGGGCAGCTGCATGGAAAACTTCAGAAGTGACCAAAGACTCAGTGAGCACTTTGGGAAAGATGCACTACTAGGGCAACACTGCATGGCTCTCTAATTTTTTTCTTGTAGGGAAAAATAAGTATCCCTGCACTGGATGGCAAGTGCTTTGTGTTTGGTGTGTGTCTGTGCAGTAGATCCAATGGGCCAGGTTTCTGCACACAGACTGATTTCTGTGCAAGCCAAACACGCCCAGGCTCAGCATCTCCCTGCAGTGTCAGCTCCCTCAGGTGCACCCGCAGGTGTCAGAACACTTGTGACAAAATAATATTCTAGACAATGACATGGTCAGGCTAAAATAATTGATGTGTTTTTTCTCTGTCTTCTGTTTCACTCATCTTTATGACATTTTCAACAACTATTTGTATTCCCTGACTGGCCAGGAAAAAAATTATAGAAGTAGACCTTAAATACAGTGCTCAGCGTGGCAATACATCTCATCTATGTGCATTGAGGACAGCCATCACTGAGCCTAAAACAGAGCTGTAAATTTATTCTGGAGCTAAACTCTTCTAAAAGATTGAAACATTTTACTTTTTTGCCATTCACTAGCTCTAATCTTATTGAGGTGTTGTAGATGCCAGGTTTTCCATTGTGTCAGGAAACTGTGTATATATGGGTTGTTAAAGTAAAGAAGAAAAACTGTGTGGGAAATAATTCTCGATAGTATGTAATATGGAAAGTATTACAAAAGTGCTATTAGACTGCTTTGTGCTTCCTGACCTTTATACAACTTTGTATCCCATTTCCTGGTAGTGACAGATATGAATTCATTATGCTCTATGGCAATACAGAATATTTCAGGCTTTTGAATTTTAATCTTTTGACTGCGGTTCAGACTTATTGCATCTCACTGATTTAACTCGTTTAAAGTTGACAGCCTAGCTGGGTAATATTTATTTACCTTCTCCTCTTCAACCTCTACTTAGAAAACTCTTCCTTCACTTCCAGTCCACTCCTCTTTTGGGAAATTTGGATTCAACTCCTTTCACTTTGGATAATCATTTTATGCCTGCACATTTTCAGGCTGAAGGGCAGCTGCTAGTTTCCCTATATGGACTGAACCTTTCAATTGAAGTTATGTTTTCTGTATCTTGACTTTAATAACCTTCAACACATTGGTTTTCAGATAATATGATACAATGCGTTGTTCATGCAACAAGCTTTGTGTTTCTTCCTTTTTAAAAACTTGACTAAACAAGTGTGAGTTTCATCTGTACTATGTACTTTAGATTTAAAATTTGCCTTTGATTTTTCTAAAATAAAAAATTAAACATATTTGAACATATTTCCTCCTGTGATTACAGCAGAGATATAAAAGGCCAAGACCAAGGGCAGTGTTGTTTTTCGCACTGAGTGCCACAGGTGTCATGGGTTGTAATGTTCAGCCACATCTGAATGGGAGTTAATGGAGAAACCTTTACCAGTGTTTTATTTTGATTAATAATAGTTGTACTACAATCCTGGATGTTTCAATACTGTGCATGGTGGTTGTTAAGAGTACCAGTGAAATATTAATTTTCTACTATGTAAAATGGTAGTTGTCAATGAGAAAATGGCATAAAAAAATCAGTCCACTATGTAAATGTACACTAATATAGAAAATTCTTAAGTACACAAACAAGCTAAGAAACACCATGGAGTTAGGATATAGCAGTAACATCTGTAAATATCTGTGAATAAGGTGATAGATCTGTGTCACAATATCTGTGACAAAGCAGACATTGCATTAGATGTGCCATATATCCACTCTATTGCCTAATAGGTTTTGCATTTAACTTTGTACTGATCTAAATGTATTGATAAAAAATATTTCGCATAAATGCTGTATAAATTAATAATTATTATTTATTTATTTTATTAATAAAGTAATATTTTGGATGTTTTTTCTTGGGTCATGTTGAGAAAGAAAGGGAAGCCAAACAAACTGTGTTGCCTGTGACTAATAGTAATGCCTAAAGGTAGCAATTAATTTGAAACACAGCTAATGTGATTAAGGCATGAAAATACTTTCAAATTATCTGTTCTGCTAAGTAATAAGCATGCCTTGATTAAATAAAAAGAAGTGAGAACATCTGTAAAAATTTCAGAGGTCTGCAGGGTGTAACCCTCTCTATTATGTGAGCTTTCAAAAATGCCTGAAACCACAATACTTTGAATGCTTTTGGTACTTTTTAGTTGTGTTACTGTGAAAGCACCCACTAACCAGTCAATAGATAAATGTCAAGCTTTCTATGTAAATTTTCAGTTTTCCATTGTAGAATAGCCTGGTTGGCTCTTTCAAATTAGGTAAAATTGAGAAGATGTGGATAGTGTGCCATTCTATTTGATAAGTGTAGACTTTCATTTTAGACAGCTGGTTCTTGAAATTGATGTGCAGCACTTAGATGTGCTGCACTATTGTGTATCATTCTAGAAAAGAGATCCAAACCTTAGAGTGTGCCTCCCTAGGCAGAGCCACTGCAGGGACCAGCTGTGTAAATCACTTTCTGGTCCTGCTATTGTTCCAATCTGCAGCTGGCTAAGGTTTTGGACACAGCAGAATTCCTGTTTGTAGGTGTGTGACTTCAGATTGCTTAGCTCATAGAGATGAGATGTTGTCAATCAAAACATTTCAATTTAATGGCTTCTTGTCAATCAGTATTTAACCTTTAGTCTCTCCTAACTAGCCTAAATTCTGAATCTGTTTTGATGTTACTGATATGTTTGAGCAGAACAATTCTACTACTTTCAATATTTACAAAAAACTCAGAGGTGTGTAAATGTATTTCTGGTATGTGCCCATGGTGGTGAGGTCTGAGTGGAGGGGGCACAGAAGAGGCAATCACACAGCTCTGTGTGATAAAACAAAATTTGCTGGCTTTCTTTTGGGCTCTGACTGAGTGAAAGTCTAGAAGGCAGTGTTGGTAAGGAGCACAGAGGATGCCATCTAAAGACATTATTGATTAAAACAGAAATAGTTTGAGCCCCCTTTCCCTTTCTCTCATGGCTGGCTGGAAATAAACAATGAATGTTGCCTTTTTGTGCCAGTAAGTTTATTTTAATAGGATCAATTTTGCCAATGTGAAATTGAATTCAGTTGATGATGACAGTCTTTTACTCTCAGCTGAAAGCCCATAAATGGCTATCAAAGGCTGCGATATAAAATTTAGATAATTTTTGCTGCTCTGCTATTATGATTTATATTTGTATTTATAAAGTATTTATAATTGATCATCTTCTATATATTTGTATATAAATGTATTATTATTCAGTCTTTTAAAAAGTAATTATAAATACTTGGAAAATAAAAGGTCATGTTATCCCTTCAGGGCTATTTAATTAATTGGCCTCTAGCAGTTTATTCCCTAGACACTGCTGCTGCATGAGTGAGGCCCTGAAGCCTGCTCCTTCCAATAAAACATCTGAATTAAACAAAGCTCATTTGCTGCCCTTCAATTACTGTGATGAACCTATTTACTTCTTTTTCTGTGTCACAGTGATAAATGTTACAGGCCTGTTGTATAAATACTTCATATTACAGATTTTTAAAATAGAGAGCAAGTTTCTGTACAAAAATAATGAACAGTGGTTTTAGAAACAAAGAGAAAAGTGCAGTTCAAGGGAAATAATGAAGGCAGAGTTGTTGTGCTGGACTCTCTGGTTGCTTTTGTTTCCTCTTCATGGGTTGTATTAGGTAAGGGTTATGTTTTCCCAAGCCATGTGCAAGTTTGATATGTACAACCATCAACACTGAGATGATAATTCAAAGAATTTCCTATCCTACCAATGTGTCTGTGATAAGTGAGATACAAAAACTTTTTGGTTTTGTGAGATTTGTTTGAACAGATGAGTTTAAAGAGGTTCTTGGGGGAAAAAAGAAAAAAAGAGAAATTTAAACTCTTGTTATACATCATGTGTTTATTGTTCCTGTGCCTATGTGCCTAAAATCTTGTATTTTTGACAATATTTTATTTTGCCTAAATATGCAACTTAGTTGAGAGTATCCATTAAATGTTTGCAATAGTGTCTTAACTGATGTGGAAACAAAAATTACCTCCTTGCTGAGTTGGGCTAGTTAGCTGTTTTTTGTCTTGAGAAAGTATCCATTTTTATAATTACATTTAGATTTATACATTTTTAGATTTAATTAGTAATTTTTTATATACATACATATATGTACACACTGATGCTGCATCCTTATTTGTGTTGGATATGGGGATATGGTTTAGCAGCTTTTTGCTTATATTTTCAATTTTATAATAACTAGCAAGTAGAGCTAGTTTCAGCTTTCTGCAATGAAATATTTTTTTTTTCTGCAATGAAACTTACAAAAAAGCTCCCAAAAACCAAAAAATACCCTACCAAATTAAAAATTCTAATAACTTCCTTTAAAGACTTAAAATGAATTGCTGTAAAAGAGAAGGCTCTGTAGAGTTCTTAGAGGAAATTCCAGTACCTAAAGGGGTATGCAAGAAAGCTGGAGAGGGAATTCTTACAAGGGCACATAGTGATAGACCATAGGAAAATGACTTTAAACTTGAAGAGGATAGGTTATATAAAAGGAGGAAATTTTTCATTATGGGCCTCCCAGAGAAGTTGTGGATGTCCCATCCCTGAAATCATTCAAGGCCAGGTGGGATGGGGCTTTGAGCAACGTGGTCTAGTGATGGATGTCCCAGCTTGTGGCAGGGTTGGAATGAGATCATCTTTAGGGTCCCTTCCAACCCAAACTGTTCTTTGAAATATAGATTTGTATTAATGCTATACAGAACTCTTGAGCCAGTTGATGGAGAATCTGCTATAAGATAAATGTGCTTGTCATGTACTTTTCAATATAAAAAGGCAGTTAAATATTAACAGTTATTTCTGAGGTTTTTTTCTGGTTTTAGAGATACTCTCTTGCAAAATAGAGGCAATTTATAACCTTAAGACTTCAGTTTGTGCAAGCCAGGAAGTGCTGTTGAATGCATCACAAATATAGGTGTGACTTATTTATTTTTAATTTGATGAAAGTTCTCTTAATTCTGGAGTGAATAACTTCAGTGTCAGGGATCTAGGAAGTCAACGAGGAGGATAACAGATACCTGGCTCAGGAGGATATTTGGAAGATTGGTGACAATTCAGATATTGCATATCGGAAATAGGTGTCAGTTTCCTAAATGAGAGTTCATCACTGTCTCCGTCTTTCCTATGGAAAAAGCTGTGCATTAAAGGCCACAAATGGAGGAAGTACCTTTCCTGTATGGGGGAAGATTGTCGTAATAGTAAATGGCATTATTTCTAAATAATCAAAGTATTTGTCCTCTGTACAAGCAGACTTTTGAGGAATCTTGTACAGATTGTGGGTACCAACCAATTTGAAGTTTTCCTCACTTTCCACTATGATTGAAATCCAGAAGCAATTGTCACCCAAATATGTCACCACCTGGTGTCTGATTTGATAGAGTCAAACTGCTGGGTCAAATTTAGGTCACTGGTTTTGGTAGTCCTTGCCAACAGGTTGCAAAAAATGCCTGCTAAAGCCTCTCTTATCCATGAACCTGGTACCTGAGAGCTGGAGAAGCTCCTTTTGCAGCTTCATGTTTATGTGGGGTCTGAAATGACCGTTTTGGTGGGGCAGTGTAGCTTCTACCTGCTGTGGCTGCTGCCCCACCTCTGACCTCCCAGGGCCCCTGACAGAAGCCAAAGCAGCCTGGCATTGCACCAGCCTGCTCTGTTCCACGGGGTCAGCACTCTGCCTGTGGGATGCCCGTGTCAGGCCCTCCTGCCGTCTCCTCCCAGGGATTACATGATGATGAAATACCCATGGTGTGTCCAGCTCGTGGGAGAGAACAGGAGGGAGGTGTCACTCTGTTCCTCAGAAGCATTTATGGTGAGTTTCCACTGCTGGCCCCAGCACTCTTGGCTGGATGGACTCTCAGTCTGGTCTGGTGGTTCCTGTGCTCCCAATGTGTAGGAAGCCAAGGAGCTCACTGGAGACTCCGGCTGCAGCCAGGCTTTTACAGCCCCAGCATTTGCCTTCGTAGAGCAAACCCACAAGGACCCAAAAAAGGCAGGAGGACGCTTGCTGGCAAATCTAATATTATCTTTCAGAAAACTGTGTCCAGCATGCCAAATGCTATAAATATGCTGTAAATACGAGGTTCCAACTCCTCTGCCTTTTTCTTTTGGTTTTTCAAATGTCACTGTTGCTCATGAAGAGAATGAAAATGAATGAGAGCACAATGAAACAAATTGCAGTTTTAGAGGAACACACTCATCTGGGACCAGGAGGCAGAATTTTCAAAATAGAAATACAGACAAATGATCTCTAATGAGAAAATTATGTAAAAATAATACTGTCACTTTAGAATTTTCTACTTTCCATGAGCAGTTGGATTTATATATATATATATATATATATTTTTAATTTTTTATTTTTAAATGGGAAAAGACCATTTCTCACATTTTGTTCAGTGTTTTAAATGCAGTTGAAAGTTTATGCCTGGCCCAGTTCATAGAAAACTCATGCATCAATAATGTGGGATTTTCATGCACTTGGAAAATGCATTCTGTGTGCTTCCAACAGAAAGCAGCCCCTTTAGTATGTACAATATGTTCATTAAATACTTTTCCCTGTTTATACAAGTGCTCATGTCTCCATTATTCATTCAGGCAGAAACTAATACAAAATGTGGCACATCTGCTGTAGCACGTAAAAGTAACTATAGAAAAGAAAAAAGATTTTTACTTAGGAGGAGGTAATTCTGCTTACTTAAGAGGAATTCTCCTGCATGTTTTTTTCCACAGCTGGAATGTCATCTAATTTCTGATGGATATCAGGTGGCATTAGAGTCCTACATTTGTTTTAAAAACAGGGGGAGGGGTATTTTCTCTGATTCAAAGCTGAAAATTTTTGTGTTAATGCATTGGTGATGCTTTCAGTGGGAGGAGTGGCTGGAACTCGGGGGCCTTCTGGAGCTCAGGGCTGTACCCTTACTAAGGCACTTGATGGTGTTTTCTGTTGAACCAGGTATTGTTTATTTTATACTTGCAAAAAATAACATTTTTGAGAATTAAAACTGACCAAGGCATTCACCAAGATTCAAATGTTTCTCCATATTGTGCAATGATGGCCGTTCCCTGTCACAAGACATCTGCTTGCTGGGCTCTCAGCCACTCTCCTATTTCCTTCAAAACCACTAAGAAAGTGATTTCTTTTATTAGTGTTGAATGAGAAAATAATACCAAGCCTCCAGTTTTCATGAAATTGAAATGTTTTCTTGCCCTTCCTGTTATTACAATATTGGTTATCACTACTGAGAAGAGATTCCCTGACACAGTGTCCACCCAGATATGCTTTTCATTAAAGCAGTGACATCTGGTTTCATACTCACAGACACACTGGTGCACAATTTTGCAGATACTATTTTAAGGTTTGAGAATGAGGACTTGATCTTTCTGCATACCGAGAAAGATGGCTGCATTTTAGAGGAATACTTCTCCATCCTGGTTTTACGAGGCAGCATCTTGGTCTCTGTGTGCTGGAGAGATCTGAAAAAAATCTGAGCGATTTGGAAATTGATGCTGGCTCCTTGATACTGGGGAAAGTCTTATAATTCCCTGGGAGTTAATTTGGGAGGGCACTGGATACCAAAGGATGCAGGGATCATGTACAAGTAAGTGTATGTTCAGTCTCTCACCACAGGGCTCCTGTGCTTGTTAAAGATTTTTTGCTGCAGGTCCAGGGCAGTGTAAGAGCCTTCTTGCTGGAGTAGACAGTTCTTACCATTAACTCATGCTGCAGCAATTGCTATAGGCATTTACATAGACCAGTAAAGTCTTGCAGTATCTTTAAGCCATGATTTATTCTTTTCTTTTTGGGGGATATAATTAGGTAAATTGAGAAACTCATTTTGTAAATGCAGCTTTAAAATAACACTTTGCTTTGCCATTCCATTATGTATATCTGCTGTCAACAGTTTATTTTTTTTAATGGGAGTTTCTGAAAAGTTTGGAAGTTTTCTAAATCCTGATACTTTAATGGAGACTGTAGATGAAATATAATCCTCATCTATTCATAACCAGTCAAAAATAAACAATTTTTTCAAGCCATTAGAACATACAGAGGAAAAGTTCATGAACCAATCATTTGGGGCTTTTGGCAGACCATACGGAACTTTTCTAACAGTTATTTATAAGGTCCTAATGTGTTTATTTTCACAATAAATCTGACTTATTGCTGAATGTGTTGGTTTCACAGTAAAATAAACACTGAAGATTACAAACACATCCTTTCGTGAAGTCTTCTGAAAGTCCAAGGCTTAATTTAATAAATGTGATATTCTCAGTATTGGTTGGGAGATGAGGGCCGACTCTGAGAAAAAAAAAAAAAAAAAAAGAAGGAAAAAAAGGACAGCCCAAACCCTTGCTTTAAATTACAAAATCAATTGTCACCAAGTTTACATTATAGCTGAGCCATTTGACATGTAAAAAGTATTAACAATTGATAGGTTGATAAGAACTAAGAATGAACAAAAGAAGGAAGAGTTGTGGTTCAGTGCTGTTATTGAAGGGCTGAGTGGAAAAATGCTGTCTATTTCTAAATACACAAACTTAATTTACAGATTGTTTAAATTTGCTTAGCTTAATTCTGTAAATTAGGAACAAAGTTACATATAGTTAGGATGCTCTGAAAGTTTTTGCATTGTGACTTTTACTGGTTTAATTACAAGAATTTATGTCATCGTGCTGTAAATCAAACTATTTGTGCAATTCCTCCAGTATTTTGCCCATTGCCAGTACCTGAGGTGAGCATCCTACTCTACTAAAGTTAGTGGCTTTGTTACCCATGTTGTTGAGTCATATTTTAGCTCAGATAGATAGTAAAATTTTCAAATCTTCAGAAAAGAATAATCACTCATCAAAAACCTTTCTTTTCTTACAATATATCTTCAGAAACCCTGCCTGATGTGTATGTGAATGTCCTCATGAAGCATATAATTCCTAATTCTTTTAGTGAATCTTACTAAGCTCTTGACCTCAGTGATGCATTCAGTAATGAGACTGTAGGTTAATTGCATATTGTGTTAGAGGACTTCTTTCTGTCAGCTTTAAAAGTATTGCTTTTGTACTTCACTAGATATTCCCATCTTCTTGTAAGATGAAAATGTATCACTGCCAAACCATCAAGTAGACTTTTGTGGTGGTTTCATTATTTGTTTGTCACTAAATTATCTTTTCTTCATGGTAAAGTCCCTTCAGACTTCAACCAAATGCTTTAAGTTCCACACAATGCAAAGCTGCTTTATGTAAGTTTTATTGTGCTTCGTGTATGTCCATTTGCAAGGGTGGGAATTGAACTTGGCTGGGATTTGGTGTAATGCTGAGCATCCAGTGTCAGACCACTTTATGTAACATAGCATTGTTTCAATATATCATTTATTTTCAAAAGAACTTGAATCGTGGCCATAGAATGTGCTTAATGTGCACGCTTTGTTCTCAAATAGAAGCCTGCAGGATCTCAAACAATTAAAAAGAAGTTGTCATTCCAGTTGCTGAAATGGTAGTTGGGGATAGTTTGGGAACAGCTCCAAGGGACATGCCTGGGAGGGTGGACCTGGATAGCAGATTGTTTTTAAGAAAACATCCTTCTTCTGAGTGATTTTGTGTAAAAGAAGAAAGAGACCATTGAAATCCATTAAAAATACTTTGTATATTTGAAATGGTTTTTAAAGCTTAGAGAAAAATGGACCAGCTGGACTAAGGATCTTAATACACTGCACAGTAGTTGTCTGTTTTCTGGGTGACACAGCGGACATTTATAAATACCAGAAATGTTGGCCTGTGCCAGGTTTGGGTTGGTGAGTTTTTGTTTTGGTGGGGTTTTTTCAGCAGTGGGACAGCCTTTTTCTGCTACTCAGAAAGCTGCAGATCTCTGATATTTCTATCAGGAATTACTGTCTTGTAGAGCTTTTATGAATATTTTGTCTTCCCAGTAAATTATTTAAGCTGTGTTTGATTAGTTCAAAAGAAAAAAAGGTTATAACAATAAACATGGTCATCACATTCCCCATTTTTCTGAAAGTAATTAAGACTTTACTGGCATGCGTTCATACTATGGTAGCCTATATATCTTGTGCAGATCCTTAACACTGGTGTCACATATACATTAGATAAGTCAGAATGAACAGATTAGTTGGGAAGGAGGATTTTGGTGTAAGCAGTATCATGAAGAGACTGTGCCCAAAGAAATGCTCACAGTTTATAGCATTAACTTCAAATGAACTCCAGTATCAGAGCAATCTGGGACACTTTCCTTTATGTAAATCATGTAGTTGAAGTCTTGTTTCAGCTTCTACCTTGTATTTCTGTTGTGTTTGAAATAATTGAAAGACAAGAATTTCTTTGACTTCATTTTAGTCTCTCAGAGGTCAGTGACAAAACTTGGATGAATTTTATTCTGATCTCTTTAGGGCAGGGAACATAAGATTTTTGGCTGATACTGCAGATGATTGTATATGGGTGAGCTCATGACCTGTCATTCTATATATATCCAGAATAGGAAAAAAATGTGTTTGCACAGCACAAAAGAGCTCCAGCCTTGACTGGGGCCTTCTGGAGTTCTCTGTATTTTCTTTTGTTGCTGTTGTTGTTCCTGGAAACAAGCGATTCAGCCAAAAATATACAAAAGTACAAAAATACTTTTAATTCTAGTTGATGCAACCCTGGATATCAGCTTCTGTATTTTAAATGGCCAGATTTATTAACTTAGTGGAATGTAGCTGTACTTGGTCATGTCTACGTGTTCTACAGCCCTGTGGTTCTAGATAGTTAACATGTACTGTACTACCCCAGCCTCTTAGTAAATCAAGAGTAACAACTTAATCTAAATGTTTGCCTGCTTTCTAGATGAATTGCAGTACTATAACTTGGACAAAATATTGGAGACAAACTCCAATATTGAAGGTACAGTAAAATAAAAAAAGTGGCAAATTAATCACCCAAACAAATGTTTAAATTACAATATCTTGCCATGAAACAGTTCAAATCCCTACTGAAATGGGTGCACAGTTCAGTACATAGTCTCTCAGAATCTATGATATATGAAAATTACTTTTTAGAATTACCTAATTCTCTTTTGTTCTCTGCACTTGTAGGTACTGTGTCACGGAAAAAATTTAATTCATGCCACCTATATAACGTGGCTTTGGATCAGTCACCCACACATTGCATAGAGTCAAAGTTTGAGTGACTATATTTAGCTCAACAAGAGGAGCCTTCATTCAAAACAAAGCCAAAAAACCCTACCTGTCATCTGTCAACATTTCCAACTCATATTTTTTTAATAGCAGCATTCACCAAGCCAACACTTAAAAGCAATAAAATGAATAGTAAAATGCATTTTCTATTGTATAAATACAATACATTTTCTATTTCATACATAAAAGACAAGAGTGTTGTCATCTTCAGTTATGGAGAAATACATACATGATTGCAAGTAAAACTGCTGAATTTATCTAATGATGATGGATTTTGTTGGATTTTAAACTTGTAGATTTTGAAAACTACTACTACTAAACTTTATCTACAGAATATTTTTGAAACCTGCATAAAAATTCCATTATCACTTTCATTGTTGACTATTAATATTTTGATAAATAAATTACATTTAAATTTCTTGAAAGCCATATAGACTATTGTAAGTTATCAGAGAGCTTGTGGTTAGAGAGGGAGATAATCTTCTCATTTTTTGGTCCTCTGTGCAATCGATGTCCGCATATGGTTGGTTTTTTTTTTGGTATACTGGCAATTTCAAAATCAAGATATTTTTACTATACTTTTCTTGAGCTGAAAAACTTATTTTCAAAGTAAGTGAGTCTTAACTGCTCTCTACTCTTTCGATTATTGTATGAGTTCTATTTTTCTTGAGGATGATTTAAATGCTGTGTAATGTTTATCTTATTTCATACACTATTTGGCAGGAATGTGTTGGTGTAGTTACTTTCACAAAGTCAAAATCAGCCTCTTACCTTCTCTCCCTCATGCTTGAACGTGCTCAAAACAGAGACAAGTGAGTGATGAAATTTGGGCCTATTATGGGCTTGCCTTAATATACATCTTTTCAAATCAAAAGACTGCTGTAAAAGTTTCACAGCAAGAGTGTTTTCCTTCTAGGACAGTCCTCTTGTTAATGTGTCTGTGTCCAAACAATGGCAACATTTCTTTTCTTTGTGTTTTTAATTACATTGCCTAGGTAAGAGCATAATTACTTCGGCATTGTATTTGATTTTCACACAATTTTTCATAATTGACATTGTAAAAACAAATTATCTTTAGTTTCTTGATGTGAAAAATACTATATATTGACGGATGAGCATGTAATCTGTGTGAAAAATGTTTTGTTAAATCATTAACACTAGGTTGTTTGTCTGTCGAATCAACGACCTTTTGATGGCAACAGAGATTTCACTGTAATAGTTTTTAATATTCTTCTTTTCCCATTAGGGCAAGGAGCACCAGTTTTAAAGCAGCCTCTCTTTCACTTTGATATGAATAGATAAATTGTCAAAGCTGCCAACAAGAATGCTTCCTAACTACAGGGTAGGTTGTGCGCAACACTGCATACAGTGTTCTTGCTGGTAAACACAAACTGTGCGCAGTTAGTGCTGCAGCTTCCTTCTCATCCTTCCCATCCTGAATTTAATGAGCTGAGCACTGATGAGGTTTTTGAGAATTGGGTTAGTGTGTGCTGAGTGGGAGACAGATAGGGGATGACATTTTTTCTGAGTTGCCCTTTCCCACCACTTATCAGCAGAGGGGAAAGGATAAGAGTGGAATATGTGCATAGTGTTATATTGTTGCAGATGAAAATGCAGTTCTTCAGAATTAACCCTTTAAAAATGCTTTATATGGAAAAAGAAACGCAAAATCATATTTAGCCTCATGATCCATGTCTTTATGAAATTATAAATTGGTTTTAGAGGTATTGCCTGCAGTGTTTCTTATGGGTATTGCACTGTGCTATTACTTAGAAATTGGAGTAGCAATCCCAAGCATGTACCTTAGCACTCTGTGTTGGAAAGGAGCAAGTGTCACATTAATTATGCTCTCTGCTCTGCTTTCTCACCCCTGTCTTGGGTTTTCTTGCTGGATTGAAGAGGAAGTTGATTCTTGTCTTGGCCTATTTCAAAGCCATCTGAAAACAGCGAAAAACAAACTAAACCCAGCCAAATGGGTAGTAAATAATAAATACAGCCCTTAAACAGAAAATTTAGCAGCTTGCTAGCTGAGGAAATTGCTAAAGCTCCCATCAGTAACCAAATATAGTAGATTTAGTGCTTCTCAGCACTGTCACGTGTAGAACAGATACTTGGCTTTAAAAATGTAGTTCTCAGCTATTCTTTGGAGGCCTAAGCTCTTTATACAGTGAGCAGGGAGAATTAGGTCTGCAAGAAGAGAATCCAAACCAGCCATCATGGCTGAGGCACTGAACAGGCATTGAGCCTTTCAGAAGTGCTGAAGCCTGACAAGTTTTTTTCCTGGGACTGGGATTTGCAACCTAATACTTGTACTGAAACCATTCCTCTTTAAAGGCATAACTGACTCCATATTTTATTTGAAATGTGGTCATAAAAGGAGATAACTGTGCTTTCTTGACTGGTCTGATGACTGAAGTATCTACTTTGGAAGAGAAGGACTCAGCCTCTTCAACCTGAGCACATCACACTTTCACTGGCCTCTGTGGGAAAGGCCTTAACCAGGATGTAGATCTTGTTGAAATGGAGCTGTGCCAGTATGTATTCAAGTGTTCAAGATTTATGGGGCCAGAAAGAAAAGAACAGAAGCAGACAAGTGCCAAGGGTATTTCTTTAACAAGGAGATAATTGTTTTTACTGTAAACAATTGTTCGATAACATATAAAAATACTGTTTTAGGGAATAGAGATCCCAGCTAGTTTCTTTAGCTCCTGTGTATTTCAAATGTAGTTATCCATCCCTTCTGGTGGAGGATGGTACCAAAACAGTGTCTTCCATTTCTCCAGCTGTCATTGGTTCTTGTAGGAATGCTGCATGGCAATATTTTGCTGCTCCCTTGGATGCTGGGCTGTGCTTTGCTGTCATGGCTTTGCTGGTGGCATCCTCTCAGCCTGCCTGGCCCTGCAGAGAGCCACGGTGTCTGCAGGTCTTGCCTGCGAATCCCAGAAGGGCTCTTGTGTGTCACCGAGCTCTGAGGTGTTGGGCATGCCCAGCACGCTTTCTGAAATTTGGGGAGTTGAAAAGAGGAGGCTGAAGTAGCTGCAGCCATTGGGACGCGTAGGAGGTGAAGTGGGGGCTGTGAATTGCACTCTGGGACTCAGAACCAATGCGCCACTCAAGTTTTACTTTAGTTGTCTAAGTGCTTTTTTGGACCCAGGCCAGCGCTTTCCCTGCCATTCTCCGAGTGACCAGTGTATATTGTCATGGCCCTGCTAGGCATTAAGTCCTTTCTGACTCTGATATGCTTTGAGTTCCTGAAAGTGTTGAAAATTATTTCTGCCATTCAGGGCAATTGATTTGAGGAAGAGATTATCCAGTCCTGCTTTTCGTTTCAGCAATCATTTTGTGCCAGTTTGTGAGTGCTTTACATGACTTGACTGGCTGTGCCCCAGCATTCTTTACTGATACTGCTTGTATGAATTTAACAAGTATTTTATGTCTCAATATTGGCTAAATGAAAATAACTTAGAAAAGGAAGACTCTGGAAATAATGTGTGCATTATTTATGGAGCTCTATGCCAGCTATTGCTAATCTGCTGAGGTGAGTTATAGTAACAATTCTCAGGAATTCTCTCTTGAAATTTCAAAATAGAAATTAAATTCAAAGTAGGAAAATTGGAATGACCTGCTCTCCAGCAAGCTGGTTTTACATCAGGCTATCTCTTAGGGAGATTTCTGATCATCTTTTAATATAACAGTTGGATTCTGCTAGTGTACAAATAGCTATAAAGAACTTTAATTCACAATTACCTAGAATTGAAATCAGCATCACAGAGTTAGAGTTCAGCTGAGAAGGTTTGAGACCACTTGAAAGAAATGACAACATAGAAAAAGAAATGTCACTTTGAAACAGCGTTGTTTCCCCATTAATAAATGTCTCCTAAAGAGAGAAATATTTTAGTGGTTTTGAATAAGAAGGAGACATGGCAGGGTCCAGGGTCAAGTTTAATTTTCTTGAAGTAAAATAGCCATGAGGAGAGTTGCTTTTGCAGAAGATGAGTTGAGAGGCTGATGTACCACAACCCAAACTGCATACTGAGCAGCTAATATTGTTTCAAATAAAAGAACATAGTTTCATTATTAAAACAATAGAGAGTAATAAAAGATATTATGCTTTGTAATTTTTCCATTGGTGGATGTTGTTCTGTTCTCCTATCAGAGTCTTTGGAAGAGTAACAAAGTGTAGCCCTACTGATGTTTAGTAATATAAAGCTTAGTTTATGAAGGACTAGTGAAGCCTCATCTGTGCAAGTTTCCTTCATTAAGAGATGCAGGAGATATTTGAAATACATGATCTAATTTAACTTGGTCATTAATTATTACTTGTGTATTTACTACTACTACTGTTATTATATAAAATTATTGAAATTGTATGTGTTATGTAATTTAAATACTTTGAAGCATTCTCTATGCTATTGTATTTTGCTGGTACAATATTCATTATCTTTATGCTCCATATGTCTCATATAATCAAGATGTTTTTGCTTTTATATACATTATTTAATATATTATGACTTTAATAATAATATATATCTTTATATATCACATTAATTATCCTAGTATCTAAACGTTTCATGGGAAGACTACAGAAGAATTAATACAATTACATTTTTTAGTAAAAATGAAGTTTGCAAATGATAATCATAAATCATAATTCAATAATTCATTTTGCTGGACAATAATGTCAAGAAGCTGTTTTTATTTTTGTCTAAAAACATTTAGATCCCAGTCAGTGCTGTGAAGTGTTTTATGAGTAGGCACTGGATCCACCACCTTTCAAAAGACCAAAACACGGTGTGTTTCTTTTCATGTGTAAAAGACTAAAATGTTTCAAAATGGGAGGAATGAATATAAGACACATATTTTTGTTAAATGTAATCCCAGGGAAATTGTTTAGTGAAAATACATCTTCAAAATTATTACAGTTGCTGCATGAACAGGAAACAGTAAGAACATGACAAAAGCCAGGAATTTCTTTTTGAAATTGAGAGGATAGGAATGTAAGCAAAGGGAATGAAATACAGGGTAAATTACTACTGGTTAAAAGTGAGAGAATTGATTAGAAACAGAATGAAAGAAAGTTGTGTTAGACAACTGCAGGCTGGAATGAAAGGTTATAATTTGCAGATCACTTTTGGTGTCAATTTAGAATTAAAAGCATCTTTCTGTTGTTAGTGCAAAGCACTTGTACAATTAAATAAAATGCCAGTTCCTCAGGGTCAGCTGTAGCTGCATTCCTGACCCAGAGCAGTCTAATGGTGGATGGGTTTAGATACATTGATTTGATGTAAGAGTTGTTATTCCAAGGAATTACTTTTACATGCCTCTTAAAATGCAGGTATGTAAGACAGCTTGGCAGTGTTTCTTAGGAGTTTTGGTTGAACTCTTGTTGTTGAGTCATAGTTTTCCTGCAGTATAAATTTTTACTTTACAAAAGAGTTCATTAGACACCAAAATTGTTCTTGCCTTAGCACAAACTTTAAGACTTTTATCAGGGCATTGTATAGTAGGAAAAATAGAAAAGATATTCTATATAAAAATAAAAATTAAATATTATATAAAAATTAAATATTGTGATAAGTGACAGGAATATAAAATAAACTCGCTTGTAAAGTTAGTTTATAGGGCTGTCTAAATCATGAACAATTTCTTTGTCCTGGGATTTTTTTTGAAATGTACGTAACATAGTTTAGCTGTATTTCAGCACATCACTTAATTAAATTTATGGATATCTCAGCTTCTGTTTCCTGTTAGGACCACAAATAGTTCTCTTAGTCTGATGTGCAGTCAGCCAAGGTCAGCCCACCCCAATGATCTATCCATCTGAAATGTTATGTAGTGATGTCATTAAGATAACACTTGATTTGTGTCAGATGCTGTCATCCTTTAAGAAGATGTAGCAAGAGCAGATTTATAAATACACGTGTTAAAGTAGCCACCATAAAGTCCCTTTTCTTGCACCAGGTTCTTGCTCAGCAATGAGGCTGTCCCAGAGCTCCAGCAGCCCTGGGGTTTGTTAAGGGGGCTGCTCATACCCAACCCCCAGCTTTTGTGTGCCCCCCATGCCTGCAGGAGGGTTTGCTGAGCAAACTGAATTATTTGTGGGAGAGAATAGCTGGATCCCAGGCCTGACCTAGGAAACCTGGGGAAACAAAGCACTGTTTCTGAGGGCCTGAGGGAGAGGCAATGTGATGAAAGTAGAAGAGATGCCATGAAATAAGGTGTGAGTAAATAAGCTGGGAAAAGTTCTGTTACTCCGTGTGGTGAGAAGGATTGATAAGGAAGGGATGCCTCACTGAACAAAACATGACAACAGCTTTCAGCAATAATGATCTCCAACAATAACATACTCCTTCTTTCCCCGCATCCTTTTTTTGTGTTTACTTTCCTGTTTCCTCCATTTTTTTGTGTTCTTTCAGGCTATGAAGACCTGTGAGTGTTCCTGTGGCCCCAGCTTCTATTGTGTTTTATTATGTCTGTGTTGATTTCTGTTTGGCTTTTCAATAATCTTTGCATATCCGAAGGCTGAATAACTGAAACTTTTATATAAGCAAAAGAAAATTTATTTTAAAACCCTATGATTTTGCCTAAAACACTAGTGGATGAAACAAGGCATGAAAATTACTGAAAAAGAACATTTCAAGTGGGACCAACAGAGACAGGTTAATTATATGCCAACTTATTATTTATAATAGAATATATTTTGACTTGAAATAATTATTGGCAGTTTTGAGATAGAAGAAATAAGATTTTTTTAGTTTCTTTAAAATAATTTTTACTTGAAAATCTCAACATACACATGGTATAGAATATAAAGTATATGGCAGTGAATTTAAATATTGGGGAGAAATTATACATTCACATAGAACCTCTGGTCATATTTTTCAGCTCATATATAGTTTGCTCATCTGTATTTTACATGAAATCTTAGCAAGAAGTATTTTAAAATTTCTGACATTTACCTGCAGGAAAGTGCAAATTTATAAAATGCGCACTGAAAATCTCAAGGAGGTTCTGCAGAGAGCTCACATTAACCCTCATTTCTGCAGAAGAAAATTCTGCATGCCTTCTCATTAACACGTGTGGTTGGTTTTTGAAAAACTAAAATTTGTCTGTGTTATTACCAAAGACCCAGTTTATGCAAAACAGGACTTTCTGGGGAAGGATTCTCAGGCCAGTCTTCCAGCAAGATTTAATTCCTCTGAGTTAAACTGCTTATAGGCAATTCTTGCCTGTTATCCTAAAACTCCTTACTGGCAGTTTAAATTGACAGGATTTCTGTGCAATTAATGTTGCCTCTGACACTGACTGAATGAAGTGTTGGTTTCTATATTTGTTTCCCCGCTCCTGTTCTGGAAAGGGCTTCCTTCTCTGTAGGATGCTGGAATGTATCTGGGCACTGCCGTGTTCCCAGGTAAATGGGAGCACCTGGAGATGGGTGGAGATCTCTCAGTGTTGCCTTGTCCCCAGCGCTGCTCATGACTCCCATCATGAGCTGAATCATTACTGCAGGTCCCTGGACTCAGTGTCTATCTCAGTGTCCCTGTTCTTTGTGATATTGTTAATTAAGATTCTTTCTCTTTTGATGAAACTCTGAAGCAAAAGCAAGTAGGAAGAAAGATGGAGTTGCTCCTTGACATTTTTTAATTGATTCAGCTTGCATTTTGAAGTGTTCTACTTCTCTATTATGAAAACAGTAGAATGAAATAAATGCTGTAGGAAAGATGATTCCTATTTTCTTGATCTACACTGAGTAACAAACTATCTTAATTTTGGTTCAAAAGTACTCCTAGATTAATCTGTGTGCCATCTGCAGGTACTTATTTTTCCTTTACACCTCAGGCTAAAATTCATTCCTCTTTTCTTTGGATGTTTTAAGTCCTGTAATCTCAAATTGAAATTCAATAACGAATCACTTGTGGTTTTCCAGCTCAATCTTGATACAGTAACAGAAAAAGAATAAAATATTTCCTTAAAAAAGGCCCCACCCAAAGCTCCAAGATACGATGGATGTATATTTTAGGGTTCTCTTATCTAACAAGAAACCACATTTTCATTACATTTCTGATACTTGGTATAAAAAGGAAAATCTCCATATTTTATTATGAAAGATTAATTCAGATGCACTTTTGAAAATTCTGGGTAAATTTCCAGTATTTCATGCTATTTTTGTACTATAATTCCAGAATTTGAAATTTGACCTAGGAATGTTGAATACACTGTGCTGGAAATCTGTAAAGCCAAAGCAATGCAGTCTCAAAATGTGGAATAACTACTCCTTTCTCAGCAGAAAGCATATTTTACCCACTTTCTATCTGTCAGTTTTACATTTTATTTGGTCTGTGTGTTTTGTTAAAAAAAAAAAAAAAAAAAAAGGTTGAGGATACTTTTCCCCTGACTTTTTAAATTTCTTTACCGTTTTCTCACAGACTGGAATTAATCTCTGAACTCATTTATTTTTCTTCTTTTTTCTTTCTTCCCCCAATGATTAGATTTTTTGCAAGAGGCATGGGGCACATGTCAAGAAACATAAGCCGTGCTGAACTGCCTTCTAGGCATGAACACAGAGAGAAGCCCCAGTAGGTGCAGAATTTAAGGAGGCGTCTGGCTCTTTGCAGCTACCAAAGGTTTCTGTGTTCCTCGTGTCTCTCCACAGTTATGGACAGACACAAGTTCTGCCATTAATGCCAGATCTGTCACCCAAGGCCTTGGTGCCAGCAGGGAGGCATTTTCTGCTGGCACTGCAGAGTTATGGAGGCCGAAACCCACTTTATCTGCTCTCAGCATTTATTTCTTCTGACCTTTCAGTCTTGATTGAGCCCCATACAGCTGCTCCAAGTGACCCCTCCTTGGGGGCTGGGGGGCACAGCCACTCTGTCCTCAGTCCCCAGGTTACAAGTGCCCAAGCATCTGCTTCTGTGCCTAATGGGATCTCACCACATATGTCTGGGTTTGTGGCATAAAAAAGAAAACATATAGGAACAGTTGCATATGCTTGGAATGCTGAATTTTTGTTTCTTAAAAACATGCCAAAATAGAAGGATACGGAAAACGTAGATGATTTTTCTTCATTTGAAAATACATTTAAATCTGAGTGATCAATAACAAAATGCTGTAAGTAGAGGCAGGAGCCAAACATCTTTGCACCTATATTCTGATTGTTCAATGCTATATTTAGAATGAAACTGCATTAATTAATCTTTTAAAATGTTATTTTTCTCATATACATTATAAAAATGTATCAACAAACGTTGATACTGACAGTCTATCTTTTTTTATCTTGTTTTACCAAGTTTTTTAGTCTTTTTCTTTTCTTATTTGGCATGCTGCTCCTTCAGTTTGAATACCCTGAGTCTTACATTCTTGCTCTATGACTATTACTGTGAAGATGAAATAACTTATAAGATTCTATGGGATTCTTTGAGCAAGCAAACTACCATGAAGCCTCTCTCTGTTTTGTTTCAGCTGCCATTATTAGTACTTTGTTTTACACTTTTAGGCATGTTCCTAAATAATGAATAACTGCCAAATTACCACAGCACATTTGATGTGAATGAGTCATCAGCCTTAAATTAAAAACCGAAGTGTGATGACCTTTCTGTTGTTCTGCATATCATAATTGCCATCAAGTGATGGGTCTGAAACCTCTGATCAGTCATTAGCACCTTGAGCAGACAGCAGTCATATTTTTGTCTAGTCGTTAGGGTCTATTGTTTTAGGGAATCCAACCAGTAATGGCTTGGATTAAAAAGGGGAAATGAAAGTAAAATGCATCATCAGCATGCTAAGCAAACAAAAGACCTATAGCCTCTGTGTCTGGAAAGGCAGACCATTATTGGACAATTATTGTCCATATTACTGTGCATGTTTATATTTATTATCTGATGTTTCTAACAGAAAAGAATTTTGTCTTTATCTCTTGGATAACTGAGATGTAACCATAGCTTATCTGATTCTGGAAAGTAGGTTAAATATCTGCTCTCATAATTTAAAAAAATAAATTAAAATAAAGACAACAAAAGAGCTCTGGAGTTCCATGGGAGCACATTAGTTAATTTAGTTACTGATGATGGCACCAGGTAACTGATGTTACTTAATCTGCCTATTTAATGACATATGTTTGTTCAACAATGCATTTACCAACAATGGAGATGAAAATAAGTTTTGATTGTATCTATGCCACCAGAGTACAAGAAAGGTACTGGTTCCTGTACCGATGGGTACCTTTGAAATGTTTTCAAAACTCATTTTGCCAATATCAACCTAATTCTTGTTTCTTGTATTCAGGAGCGCCAGCCCTGACTGTCACTGTCATGGTGGTGGAATAGGTGCTAATTATTGTCTTCTATCACTGGCTATGCCTCTTTGCTACTGCAGTGACCATAATCTTTTCTTCAGAGATCTCAAGTCTGCATTCATTTCTTGGGCAAAGGTGACATTTAGTTTAGCAGTAATATTTCACATGAGAAAGAAGTTGAAGATGTGATCTTATTTTTTTTGTTTTGTCTGTTGTTGTTTCATAGTAGTATGCAAAATGTGGAAAGTCAGTCATATTTCATTGGTATTTGGCATCTGCTCAACAACTGATTGCTCTTCTCAGAGCTTTTTTGGAAAGTTTGCAGCACCATAATGACAGCTTTCTAAACACAGATGTCCTCTTGGTACAACCTATAATTTTTTATGAAAGATGTATCGATGTCAGGAATTTGAACAAAGTACTGGAATTAGTTGAATATTCTTGTTATGAATATGTATTCAAAATATCTACAGTACTTATATTGTAAGCTGAAGAAAGAATATGCAATGTCTGAAGGCAAAGATGTAGGTACAAAACATCAGAATATGGTTTAAGATAAAGTGATTCCTTTGTTAATGGGCTGTCTATACTTCAGTGAACTTTTCCCCACTATGTTCTGTATACTGTGTAAGTGCACACAGTGATCTTGAAGCATCAAGAATCTCAGGAATACATTCAGATAATCAGGGATTTGGCCACGGAAGATGTCTAACAGCTGAGAGACCAGGAGTAGTTACTAAATGTTCTTGTGATGTCCCATTAGTAGCCTGTTCCTCTTGTTTCATTTACCTCTCAGCTAAGCCATCAGGAAGTGAATACTTCAAACACAAATTCCCTCTCCTCAAGTCAGCTATTTTTCTTAAGGTTTCTCTTAAGAAAGTAAAAGTTAGTTGAAAGCTTAATGTGTAAATAGGTAAACTTCCAGCAGCCTGTGGTTCTTAGTGAAGGAATCCTTGATTGTATTTACCTGTGGGCCTATTATTTGCAAATACCTACAAATAAGAAGACAATGCTTAATGGTTGTTGGATGTAATTTACGTCAGTTCAGACTTGCAGGTGAAAAGGAAAGTCTCCTCTGTAACCATTTGAGATTGTTTTTTAATGATAACACAGTCTATATTCTATATAGTTCTACCTATCTAGGTCAAGTTAAGATCAGAGTGCCCTGCAGGAAGTTTATCTAGCGACTCTAATGATATTAGGGGAAACATAGCTCAATAAATATTTTCCCATTTTGGTTTTGTGCAGCTTTGCAGCCAGGATATAAGTGCTGCTGTTTTTATGACTATAGCTAACTTCATGTAGCTTCCCTCTATCTGTACTTGTACATGGCACTTGGTTTTGATTTAATATCAGGTCTATACTCCCACACCACTAATGACACGTCATTCAGATTCAGAAGAGATACTTAAAGTTAGAATACAGCATCAGAAATGATGGAAAATCATAACTGTTAGTTAGAAAATGCTTTCTTTTTGGACTTCAAATGGGTCATGCTGTGGTCAATATTATGATACTGGGGTTCTTTCACTTCCCTTTTGCTTTTGGTTGATGATAAAATCACTTGTCTGGTATATGTGCATGTGTGTGGTCCAGCCTGGGCTGCTCTTTGGCTCCTCTTGGATCATGACCTTTTGCCAAACCTCAGCAGTAGCTCTTGGGGAAAAAATGTAAACATACAACCAAATTTACTCTGGTTTCTTTATTTAGCTCAGTGCAACTTAATTCTAATTGCTATGAGGCTTCAATATGACAAACTTTTTCCTAAATCAGAAAATGGGAGAAGCTAATTTAATAAGTTAATTATAGTAATTTAGTAACAAATACAAGTGGCTGGGAAGAAACTGGGATCTCCTAATGCAGAAATATGAATTTTTGATTTTTAGCAGTTGTAATAATTTTATTTTTTAATTTTAATCACATTAAAAGAAATGCTCAAGAATCACAAGGAATAAAACACCTATTTTGTTAGGCCAGAATTATATGGAAACATTATGCAATAATACTAATTGCTAAGAAAGTGCCAGAATTGTGGGTAGTGTAATTATCTACAATTTTCTGAGAACATCCTTACAAAAATGACCTACCTATTTTAAGTGTAATTTCCAAAATGAGGAAGCCAGATGCCTTGTTTGTGACAGTGTAAGTGATGGACACTTTTCCATGTAATGGTCTACCTTCTACTAACATTAAATGACGGGGTTTTTTTCCCTGTGGGTGATAGTTGAGGGTTATGCTGGTTTTTCCAATGTGGTTACAAGTCATGGGGAAACAGGGCAGTTTCCATAAACAAGAGCATAGAAGATTTCAGTAAATGGAAGGCATTTTTTCTACTAGGTTATTTTGACTGTCATTAAAACTCACCTGTCAACAGTTTGCCATTTACCCTGACTATTTTATATTTGTTCTGAGCTGTTACCAGTGGCTATGAGAGCTGATCACTTTGCCTGATTGCAACTTTCAGAAGATTTAGATGAGTTGCCAGTTAACATAGAATGTGTGTAATTGATATAAAGATTAATTATTAAAACTGGCAGTTTCCCCTACCTAAAATGCACATATTTGCATATGTACTATGCCTCTTAAGTTGTTTACAAGTGTGTAAACACTTCAGTGTAAAGTTTGAGATAGATTTTTGCTTTGTCTTATGAGTTATAAGAATATGGCTGTTCTATGATGAAAACAGTATTCTTCCAGTCATTTTTATATGGATTTACTTCTGCAAGCTAAATAACTTCTTTGACCTGAGTAGTTACATATTTAACACACTGTACAAGCAAGAGGAGTAGATACAAATGTTCAGTATTGAATATTTGAATGTTAAAAAAAATGAGGCTTTGACTCACCCACAGAACAAAAACCCTAAATCATCAAAGGAATAAACACTTGTGTAGATTAAGTTTTGCCAAACAAAAGACTCATCCTTGCAAGCTGACTCTGGAGAATGGTGTGCAGAACTTTTGTTTAAACAGTTTTATTTATGAGAAGGTGTGGAAAACTCACAGTTAAAGAAATGGTCAGAACTTCTTGAGTGAATGAAGACAGAGAAAGATAAATCTAGTAGCTGCCTCTGATACCAGGGAACTAAGATGAAAATGTTTGACCACAAAATATTAAAAAAAACCCCTAAATCTTCTTCCAGTTCTAAAAGACTTCTTCAAGACTGTTAATGTCTCAGGCTGAAAGCTGCACTTGACTCTTAAAGAGTCCAACTCAGATCTTAGTTAGGGACAAATCACTCATCAACATTGTTTCTATAATAGAATGGGCATGAGCTACAAGTTTTTGGAACTGTATTCAAGAGATGTGCAAAAATGACTAGAAAAGTGCAGAAATGCTTATTTATGATTTTGACTTAGAAAATAAAATATATCCTTCTGGGAAATAAATATTTGGGACGAAATCTTGCTATATTCAGGCCAATCACAGGTAGTGAACTCAGGCTTTCAGTCAGAGTGCATTTTATCTGCAGTAAAAAAAGTTATAATAAGATTATTCTTATGTCTGTTGATCCATCCATGTTTTGGCAGAGCCAAGCACTGTATGTGCTGTAATTTCTGAAGGTGGCTAGCCTGAGAATCAGCACTGAAATTAGTGAGCACCAGTTGCTCCCTATGAATTGCAAATTGTCAGAAGATGAGCACTGCCTACAAGAATTTACGACATTTGTCTCCTAGGCCTGCTTATCTGGTTGCACTGAAGGCACTTCCTCAGGGTTCACATCACAAAAGTCTTTGAGACAGTTCAGCAGTGAATCTCTGTGGGGACTGAGCTGAGAGCAGTGTCATGGCCCCAAGCTCTGTGTCAAGAGCAGACAAGATTACTAATGCCAGTGAAATATTCTTTATCTGTAAAACAGCCAATGCTCTGGATTGTCAGCGAGTGCAAAATGAAGCACCAGTCTGCCAAATAGGAGAAAATGCCTGTATTTCAGAACAGAAACCTGACCTGTCTGTTTGTCTCACATGCCAACTGCTTTGCCTACACTAGGTGGAAACGAGAAATTTATTAAGTGCAAAGTGCACAGTACAATGAATAAGCAAGCTAAAAGGCTCTTGCTTTGCTGACTAATTACTTCATTCACTCATTGATTAAAACATTTTTTCCTGGGTGAGAATGGCTGGTAGGCTTGTTTTGAAAAGAATAAATAGGAAAAGAAGAATTAAAGCAAACAGATTTTTTTTTAAACATCTAATCTTAAACGTCTTGCTTGGAAAAATATGTTTTTATAAACTGTGGATGATGTACTGTTTTTGATGCTACTAGCTAAATTCTTAGTTTTAGCTAAGACAGATAAAGGTTAGAATTGCATTGCATTTCACACTCCACATGTGTAACAGTGGTAAAGTAGGTAAAATGATAATTAACTGCTCCTCCTATTATGTCTCTCTAGAGATCTGAAGAATAATTTGATCAGCACAATTGAGCCAGGGGCCTTCTATGGGCTTTCAGAACTGAAGCGCCTGTAAGTATTAATTCCATTTGAATTATTCTGAAAATTGTGTTTGTATCGACATTTCTATCCTTGGGCAACTCAAATATGCCACCAAGCAATAATCAAATAAGGGCACTGGCTGTAAAATAGAAAATCACACACTCTGCTTTTTACATTTACCATGCCTTTTTTCCCCTTCTTCCCCTTTGTTCTTATTTTTTCTTTTTCTTTTTTACCTTTTGCCATTTAAAATCATCAGTTTAGTCTCTGGTAAGTGTACTAACACATACACCTACAAAGGTAAAAGCATGCCTAATTAATGACTAAGCAGATGATATATCACTGTAGACATTAATGAGAAATAAACAGTAGACAGAAATAAACACTAAACAGTTCAGATGTGTGTGAACAATGGTTTGTGCTACACTAACTTTTTTTTTTTTTTTTTACTTTTATCATAAATCAGCCCTATCAAATACATTACTAGAAAGGAAGCTTTGTCATACTGTAGAGTTTGTCTACCATTTTCCATACCATCAGCCTTGACTTTGCTTGATATTTTTTACTTTTATAATGGTTTTCTAAGGAAACACAATCTTACACAGTATATTCCCTGTTCATCATTCTTGCAATTCTGTCTTGGAAAAGGCTCTCATAGTACTTTCAGAAGCACTGGCTGATTTTTAAACTATGTTTTAGAGGGTAAAAATATCTAAGTTAGTAGGATTCTACGGCTGGGCATTTTTCTTTTAATTAACAAGGACTACAGACCCTCCTTAGTTGTACTCAGCCTAAGGAAAAGTGAGATGAACCCTTTTTTAATTATAATTTTCCAAGTGACAGCTTCCAAATATCCGTGCACTGGCTAACTAGGCCATCAGCACATGCCAGGCATTTTCCAAGCCATTGTGTATGCTGTTTTATGAGAAAACCTATAAGAAAACAGGGATTATTTTAATGGGATGGGAAGATTTAGACAAGAAGGAGAAGGATTGCAAATCCACAAAAAAATAATTTTACAAATCCTCTGCTTTTCTGCTGTGTGGTAGTCTTGAGCCGCTGCGTGCTGGGAGCGCTGCAGAAGGTTTCTCTCTCTGATCTTGCTGTAGCTGTGTTTTCTAGTACCAGCCTCTCAGTTCCAGTGTGTTGCATAATAATGATGAAGCCAGAGTAGCATATACATTTTTAACACAAATAAGATCATTAGGTTTGAAGCTTTCTTGCTGGCTCTGTGTGCAGGGGTAGCAGTAGGATGCAACAATAAGGATGAGCTCTAATTGTTGCTTTGGCCGCACACTCTAATAACACAACCCTGACCTCTTGTGGGAAAACCAGGAAACCTGTGCACGTCTGGGCTGCTCATCCACTGAATGCACAGGTGGAGCCTTTAGGTCAGCCAGGAGAAGGGAATAAAGGGAGAGGAACTCATCAGGCATTGGACAAGAGGGAAGAAAAGAGTCTTCAGCACAGTACAATTGGTAATGTTGAGTTTTGTCATGCCAAATCTCAAAAAACCCCCTTACTGATATGCACAAGAAACACTGGGAGCAATTTAGAGACAGAATTGTTTAATTGCTAGACTACCACATTTGATACAAATCTGTGTAGTTCCATGGTAAACAAGAAAATATCTTCCCTCCTTCAGTGTGCAACTGTTGGGAGGGAGACAGTACAGCAAAAGGAACAAATAGTGTAAACTCCTGTTGAATATTGAATACAGTAATTACTTTAAGACTATGCATTCATATATCTTTATTTCCCATGTAAAATATAAATGATGCTGAGAAAAGCAGAAGCTGATGTAATGTGGGCAACTGCAAGAGAAATGGCTATGGCAAGTCAGACAGACAAGCCACAGGCTCTCAGAATGTTTTCTGTGAATGATTTGGAGATCTGTTATTATTTGTATTTGAATGACAAACTGAATTATTTCTAGGGTTTACTCAAAAAGGTACACACAAAATTAATGGAAATTGAAAAATTATGAATCACTAAAATTATGGCATTTGGTTATTCAACACAGAAGAGTTATTTTCTCTAACATCAACTTTGTGAGTCAGCATTAGTAAGTTAATGTTTAACTCCTGAAAAGGAGGACCAGCTTTGTCCATTATGGACTGAATTGTGTTTAATGTAACAGGTATTAGTCTGGGGAGAAGTGTAGCTAGTTGCCTTTTCTTTTTGCTGTTCTTTTTTTTTGAAAATATGTTTTACAATACAGAAATTTCAGTCACTGCTATATAACTTCTTACAAAAATAGCACTTACTGAAGTAAACTTTGAGAAAATAGCATTATTCTTTCATTTTGGTAAAAATGTGATTTTAGTGTGTGCCTGTCTTAAAGAAATATGCACCCATATTGATTAGTATAGACAAAATCTGCTTTTGCTACCCAGATTATGCCCCACATTGTGATGCAGTTCTTCCATATGTGTTCAGACTTTGCCTAGACAAAAGCAAAGCATTACCCAACCAAAAATTCTGGGTAGGTTTTTTTGTATCTTATAATGGAAAGGTTTGTAGACGCATATATATATATATATATATATATATATATATATATATATATATATATATATATATATATATTTGTCTTAAATTTGCATTTTTAGATTTCCTATGTAGCTTTTATGAGGAGAACTTAAAGAATAATGCTAACATGAAATTAATGCAGTATATTGTATCCTCAGTATTATCTCAGCTGTTCTCTACTTAATATCCTTGACAAGCATTTAAGAAATATTTTCATTCTAATGTGAGGTTTCATCATATACTTGCACAACAGTATATTCTTTGTCTGATAGAAGACAACTTCATACTGAACTCTAAAGAGATTGCCTTCATTTTCCAGCTAATTGAATGAGTTCCCATGAAAGCAGTAACTGGATTTGTCAAACTGCAACCTTTAGTCTTCCATTTGATTACTTTAGTATTCTCATGTATCAGTAGAAAAATATGGAATCTGCACACTGAAGTAAAGGAATCAGAAAACTACCTCTAATTCTAAAACAAGAAAATACATTCAGATCAATTTTAACATTTTTCCTGGCTGCATGATCACTTAAAATCCTTGCATAATTGCAATTATTTTTTAAAAAATGTACTTGGTGAGAAGGAACATTTGGGTCAAGGTTGAAAACCAAATATATCAAAATCAAACTCTAATCTACCAAGGGGCATATTCATGGCTTTATCTCAATATGATTGCTTATATCTGTTTTTGTCTCCTTCCTGCGAGCATCCTGTACACTCTGTTGCATGTATGGCTAATACAGAAAGCATTTCTTCACTTTCTGCAGGCAAAAATTATGGAATGTAATGCCTTTTACTGTTTGTGCTCTCAGAAAGCCACAGTATTGCTCTTTTAAGAGCTTGCCAAGTGCTTATCAAAACTGACCTCACTAGCTCAAAAATTAATTGCCTTCTGGTGTCTGTAATTTCAGCAAGAAAGGCTGCTGTTAATGAGATGAAACATGAGTAAACAGTAAAAAAACAAGTCAGTTTTGGCTGAATATTGCATGGAACAAAATACATAGTATTCTTCCTAAGTTGAAAACTGCAGGTGCTGATAGCTCTGATCAGGAAAATTCTGTATATTTGTAATATTATTTTGCTTTTATTTACTACATATATATAAACCCCCATTTTAATACAATTAGACGGCACAGAATGATTTGTGGAATATTGTTCAATCATGTTAATATAAAAGTTATTTAATCTATTTAATTCAGTTATGTTAAATTATGGGAATAGGGTTTATTTCTCATTTGTCTCTAACTTAAGTATTAAAAATATAGTTGCTCTGTGTGATTATGTGGGTGTGTATATAAATAAGACAGACCTAATGTTTTATGGGATTTTTGTTTGTTTCAGGGATCTTTCAAATAACAGAATTGGTTGCCTAACACCAGAAATGTTTGTAGGACTTAATAATCTTCACAAACTGTGAGTATAACACCAGTTTTGTTTTAGACAGAAGAAATCTCAACTGTCACATTACTGACCTGAGTATAGTTGGCAAGAAAATTACATTATAAGAAAGTTGTAGGCTTTGTAGTAAAAGGCCCCTGTCCTGAGCCTTTGATTGTGATGAGTTGAGATTTTAAGTATTTTTTCCCTACTTGAATTGTAAAATCTATCATAAATGCAAAGAATTAAATTTGATTTCCACATTAAAAAAAAGGCTAAACATGAAATTTCTGTTTGCATGTCTAAGAAACAATTAAAGTAAGTTGGCTGTAAATTTCCTGGCTGGGAAAGAGAAAATTCATAGGAAGAATCCTAGTTTAAAGGACATTTGGCAGAGCCCAGGAGGGCCCTGTATCTTCGTTCAGATCTGTCTTCATTCCTGAATGAGAAATAAATTCCTATACTGCATCCTTTAGTATAGTCATTCCTATAATATTTGACAAATCTCATACTTTCTTTTCATCTTCTCCAGCCAGTTATGGCATTTCCTTGAACAAAAAGGGAAATCTTTCTAGAAAGATCTGCCATGAGGTCAAGATAACACCAGGAAAAAGGCTGATGTCTGGCACACTTAACAGATCCCAATTATGAGAGTAACTATGCCAGGACTTCTGTGATGGAAACAAATGAGAACAGATGATGGGAAGAGCCTTGATAGCACATAATGAACAGGTGCAGCCTGCCCCTCTTTTTACTCATCTCAGATGATGTGCCAAATTAGGCAAGCTACTGAGGGTTTCTGTCTCTGCTTTTGTTGTGCACATTGAACATGACCTGTGGCCATAAAGCCAGATTACCTTGGAAGGTAAGTTTAATTCAAGATGGTGAAGTCACATTATTAAATGGCATGTGTTTCTAGTGGCTAGGAACAGACTCAATAGAAGTTCTTCAAATCCATCTTCTCTCAGAAAGATCTGCAATTTCCATTCACAAATCTGCAAGACCCCATCTTAAAAGTTAAATAGAAGTTCAATACAGAACATTGGTCTCTTGGTGGCAAAGAGCAGAAATTCGTTCCCAGAGAGTGCACAGCACTTGGTCTGTGACAGTGTTTGGCTGCACTGTCGCTTTTCAGAAAAGAAAAGAATGTGGCAGTGTTATCTCCACACCCTTCACCGATGCCAGAGATGCTGGGAAAAGGCACAATGTGCAGGCTGACTGCCCGTGGTTACTGGGCTGATCAAACCACACCATTACAGTTTCTTTTTGTACAGATTTGCTGTATACCTGCTCTTTCTGGTAGCCCAAGTATCTGTTCCAGCATTGGCAATTTTTTCTCAGCTGTAAGGACCAGAGAGACTCACCAATTCCCTCTACAGAGTCATTAACTTTGTATTTTCTTTTTGTGGGTCTGACTTTGACCCACATTTCCTTTTGAAATGGCTGTGTTTCCAGATCTTGCTGTATCATTTTCCTTCTGAGGCACCAGTTTATAACAGAAATTTGAATGAGACATTTCTTAAGTGTAGCTCCCAAATGGCAATCTAGTAGCATTTTTCACTTTGAATTATGCTATTAAATTAATTACAAGTCTCTTCATGTTTAAGAAGGTTCATCTCTTCTTGTTCTCCTTATTTTGACCAAACGTTGGTTTTGTTATTGCCAGATTTCATACTCACATTCTCTTAATGCAGTGAGGCAGAGTCATTGTGGAAAGCTCTAAATGCAACCACTCAGAAGACCATTTTGGCAGAGCATCAGCAATGTCTTACTCCCCTCCTTTCCATCTTGTCCATTATCTTACTTTGCTTTACAGTAAATGCACTTAACACCAGGTCCTTCACGCTTTTGTGGATATGATGTCCATGCTTCAGTGAAAAAATTATGATTCTGGTAACTGGAGACCTCTTAGTCTGGCCTCTTTCTATTTTATAAGTGAGTTTTGAAAGAAAGAAAAATGGAAAAAAAGTTGGCAAATCAGAAATTGTTAAAAAATCAATATGTGGCTATAGATGGTTTATAATTTAATCATATAAAGAGATCTTTAATTTTAAAAATCATAGTAATATATATTTAGGCTGTCTAATATCTGCTCTTTAATAATCTCTTACTTACAATAGAGTAGTATTGTTGAAGTATCTTTTGCACCATGTCTTAGCATACTTTCCAAATTTTAAATTCTTCCTTCCACTTTGCTAAGCTTTTCCTGTTATCTTCTCTCCAGTTCTTTGATCTTTTAAAAATTTGAAATATTTTTTTCAAGATTTAAGATTTGGCTGTTAATCCATTTAGTCTACCTTCCATTTTTCTTATTTGGGTTTTGAATTGCCTTTCTACCACTGACATAATAAATAGATCCATCCTGCATTGTAGTCTCTGTGGCCTAGTGCTTTATTAATTACTTTATGTGTTTTATTAGTAGTAGTATTTCAAAAGTCTGTCCTTAGGAAATCAGAGGCTTAGTAATAGTTTAGTCTACCTTATCCTTTCGTCTCAAGTGAATCATTTCACATTGCTGTGCCAAAAGCTACAGCTGCCTTGCAGGGATTGTCCTCCTTACCAAAATAAAGCCCAGAGTACCACCACTCTTGTTGGGTCACTGAGTATTTTGTGAAGAAATACAGCCAAGTCCCAATCAAGAGGAACTGTCCCCTGCCATTCAGAGTATCATATGTTCCTTGATCTCAGAAATCTCATATAATGTCCTAAAGCTGGTAGTAATTATTTGGACTGAGATTTCAATTTGGCTGTGGTGTAAGAAGTGGTCATTGTTAGTGGACTGCAAGCTGATGCTGCCTGGTACTTTTCTAACATTGTAGCTTGGTTTGCCTTGAAAGTTTTTGAAGAACTATACTTTTTAAACATGTTTAAAAGACAATAGGTCACCTTTCTGTTCCTACTGATACCTCTGAATTGTGTTTACTTGCCATTTGAGGGGTATGAGAAGGCTGTTCTCTGGAAAGGTTATGGAGAAGCATTTACTCAGTGCAGCATCAGTGTTTGTAACAAGGAAAAGATGACAAGTTATTAAACATGGAACTGGCTTCATAGCCATTTACTGAAGGAGAAATATAATGATGAATAGATGTGTGTTGATTTATGTAGTTGTTGATTTGGTAATTAGAGCTCTCCTGTGTTATGTTAGCAGAGATGAAGTACAGAAGCATCTTTGCAGGCTGTTATCAAAACCAGTAGGGAGAGCCGTGAGTCCACTGGAGGGAGCAAAGGACATAAATCTTTTCATGTGCCTTCTGTGAAGTACAAATATGGGATTTTCTTGTACTGTTTACAAGCACAAATGCCAAGTGAAACAAAATAACACAGTGTGTTTCACTCAATCTTGTAAATCTAATTCAGTTTGGAAAAAGAAATGTAGTTAGAGCTGTAAAATCAGCTCTAGGCCCAAACTAACACAGTGTGGTTTAGCCCAATGATGTGATGCATAAATAAAAACGGAGTACAGTAAAGACATGTTAAAATACTTCATTAAAAGGATGATGAGGATTGCTTGGGCTTTCAGGGATAATGCAGACACCCTTCAGTGGGCTTGGTGGTTTTGTGCAGTCTGGTTTAGAACAGGACAACCTACAGGATTCTTGATAAAAGGAAAAATAAACTAGTAGTATCATCTGGTATTGTTTTTAAACAGGCCGACACACAGAAACCACAAAAAATGGTCAGCTTCTTGATGATGTAGAGAAGACTTTTATTCCATTGTAATCAGGAGGTGTATGTCGGGGAACAGAAATTGAGTTCAAGTAATCCAAGTTACTAATGATACCTTAAATCTCATACTGGCCCTGAAATTACTGCAGCCAGTGACTTCTGATTATGTTCCTTGAGATTGATCTAATTTTTACATCCTCTTGGATTTGATGATTTTTACTCCGTAAAGTGATTTCAAAATGCTTTGACGTCATAGGACAAATGCAGCTGGAAGTGCCTCAGTATGAGAATAGATTTATTACATTTTGTAAGATACTATTTTACCACTCTTGGCTAATATATTGCCCTTTGGCTGTGTTTATGCTGTAATGAGGTGCACGTATTCTAACTAGGAGTGACATAATTGAATGCAACAAATCTTCCAAATCTCTTTTGGACCCAATGTTTCAGTGCTTTGTTCCAGAATTAAGTATGCAAATATATTTTGGCTAGGTAATGGAGCTGCTATCTACATTAATTCTGTTTATATTTAATCTAAGTATTAAGAGCTGTGGAATACTGGGATGATGCCACTGTGCTGATACACCAGACTTCATTTATTTAGTCCCTCATAAATTGTCTTCTCAGGTTTCAAAATGTTGCAGCCTGAAATTTATTTCAACAAGTAGCTACTGCTGGTTCTTCCCTTTGGAGGTTCAAACCCAAACTTTATCACTGTTTCCAATTGTTTGATTAAACTATATCTGATTTACTCTTCATCCTGTCTCTGAATCATCAGCAGCAGTTAGGTTTGTGATAATGTTATACTGCAAAGTCTTGTGTGACTTGATGTCATTGCACCAACTAATCACTTTGCATGGTGCCAGAAATCAAATAAAAACACTAACAGTTAATCAAGAAGACCCCATTTCAGCAAATAAGGAAATGCAGAATGTAACCTGCCCTCTCTGTATTTCTCTTGTCATTTTTTACACCTCCTATCCCATTTTGCCTTTTTTTTTTTTTTGCACAGATCAATCTGTTACCATTGCATTTGACTTTTGCTTTTTAATGCTGCCCTTCAGAGGGAAGCATTCTTCATATTCATATATTTCTGCTTCTGTCTATATTCTGCCTCAAATGGTACTTTGCATGCAACTCTTTTTGACTCTTTTGTGGCATTTGTCATTTATATTGAAACTTTTGGCAGAAGTGCTTTATTAATTTCTGTAAAAGGACAAGTATTGGTATATGAAAAAACAAGTTTAGGACTTTCTAAGTAACACCGAAATGTTTTATGTCTGATAAAACTGAAAACACATTTTTCTATTAATGGAGTGAGTTAATGGCATAGTAAGTGCTATAAGCTTTGGAGTGCATTAATTTGTTGCATTTGAAATATTTGCAAAAGAGATGTTACTGACATTTTAGAATAAATAACCTTTTAAATGAAGCTAGAGTGGGGTTCTAGGACACCTGAAATGGAGAAATTTTACAACAGTATATATTTGACAATATTTTAATATATAATGTAAATTATGTGCACTAAAAAATAGGTATTTACAGAGTACTGCATCAGCTCAGAAATGCATGAGTTATTTGGTGATTTCAGAAGGTTTCTGATATTTTTGTTAAAGAACAATCTATTTCCACTGGTGGATATTCAAATATTGTAATTATGTTTCTTGGACATAGAAATGTGTTGCATTTTGATTTACACAGCCCTGTGAACATGATCCTAGTCTGCTACTTATTAGTAGTAATATGGAAACTTCAAGCCAGGTCATTGCCAGAAGAATATGAAAAGTTGAATTGCTGGATTTCTGCTGATGGCACTGTCAGGGGCTCAATTACTCCAGCACTTGGTAAAAAAGAATTCTGAAATTTTTCTGGTAACTGAATTTTTGTAACCAACTTTGAATTCAAACATATGGTGTTCAGGCACTGGACAGAACATATCTCAGTATTTCATAAGTAGATAATTCATGTGCTCTGAAATCTTGATCTTGGACATGCACTAATTTTTAAGTTTATGGGTAGAGAAAAAGACATTATTGCTTGACAATTAAGCATTTAATTTTTGTATTACTAAGACATTGGCAGAGCAATACTGTTTAACTATGTAAAAGTGAATTTCCTCTGTTTGCAAGTATTCAGCCGAGCCATTCAGCCATCAAGACAAGAAAGAGTAGAGCAGTAATTAAAATGGAAATGACCTAATTTAAGGATGGGAAAAATTGGTGTGTTGAAAGTCCTTTGTAATAAAACTATTTGTGTAGTCACTTTGAAAACTCATTACTGTTTTAAGGAAATGCTTGAATTCTTTGGAACATTACTAAATTAAGACACTGTTTTTGTTTCTTTAGCTTGTAGACATTCTGACTATACAATAAAAATACAATACAAGTCTCATTGGCTAATTATTTTATTAATATTTTCACTCAAATTCTAGAATATTCTCTTCTCAAATTCTCTTCTTTTAAATATGTAGAAGTGTTCCTCTTTATGACACCAAGTGAATTGTATGTATTTCTGTTGCAAAAATAAAACAAGAGTCTGTGAATTGATTTAAATATTACTGTCACCTACCAAAACCAAACAGCAATGCACCAAATTTAAATGTTTTTACTATTGTCAAGAAAGCAACTTTTTAATTAGCATTGGGAAAATTATATTCTATAACAATTTTCTTTTCTTCTTGCATTTGTTGTAACCAACAGTAAATTGCTTTCTTTTTTCCCCAGGAATTTGTCAGGGAATATTTTTTCAAGTCTCATGAATGGACTTTTTTCTGAGCTGCTAGCTCTGAAAGCCCTGTGAGTATCCTTCCTTTTGTGTGTAATCTGAAGTACTTCAGAAACACATTAGAATAAACATAGCAGAGTTGAATATGAATTCAAGCAGGATTGGCTTTAGAGACGCATTCTAAAAATAAAATCTGCAGTGTTTTGTTACCCATGTCTGGCTCACTGTTGATGAGCTGCCATCTTTACCTGTTGCAGGAAAATGGATAGCACTGATAATTCAACCCCATTCCTGACTAGCCCAGTCTGGTCCTCCTGACTAGAATCCCCCTTTTTTTTTTTTCTTTTTACTTTAAAATCTTATACTTTTCCATGGTTTCATGCATTAAATTTTATTAGGCCTCTAATTGCACAAAACCAATAGTGTTAAATATTTTTCCTGGAATTATGCTAACATTTCCTAGTTATTGATATTAATTGTACTTGCCTAAGATTTCAAAGTGTATACTGAATCTTTCTACTTAGATGGGTTTTTAGTAAATTTAGGTATGTTATAGTATGATTTCTGCAGTAACACAGATCCAAAATTATTTCAATAGTCAATGATGTTGTCCTGGAACCAAACCCAGAATTTTTGCATAATATTATGAGAGCAATAAACAGTGGGACAACATGTACTGGTTGTCTCAGACTATCTTTGAATTCATGCTTCCATAGTTATGCATTAATCTAGAATTCTCTTTCAAATTAGATAATCTGAGTCCAGGCGGAAGAAAATATGTTCATGGAAACTGCATGTTTACCAATTGTGGTCATTCTTTGCCTTTGTAGACATTTCAACACTGATTCACTGATTTGTGACTGTAACCTGAAATGGGTCTTGCAATGGGCCAGAAATGCTTCAGTGCGAATAGCAGAGGAAACAGTTTGTGCTTACCCCAGTGCTTTACATGGACTGTCCCTTTATAACCTGAAGGAAAACCAGCTGATCTGTGGTGAGTTCTACTCTCATTTAGCATTGCAAATTGAAGTGGAACCCAGAGAAAATATCGAAAACCCAGAAATTATGCAGAAAGCCAAAATAATAAATCTAACAGGTGTTTGACACAGAAGTTACACCTGAGAATGAATGAGACAAGAACAAAAGAGCAATTTCTTATTTCATATCTCAAGAACATCACTGTTCTGTAATGTATTCAATAATATGCAATTATGACATAGAACATTTAACTATGATGCTAGTTCTACATTATATTCTTCATGAAACTGAGATTCCTACATGAGTTTATATAATGTTTCTTTCAAGTTATTTATCTGAAAGAGCGATATTGATGTCAAATTTAATTCTTGATTTTTTATTTTTATCAACCTGTAAATATACATTTTATCACTGCTTCCTGGGGATGAACAGAATTCTTACAGTGAGCTTCAGCTGGTTGAATAGTGTATGAAGATGTAGAAGTGAAATGTTTTTTGAATATTTTCCACCATAATAAATATGATAAATGTGGTATGAGGGAGAAAGCAAAAAGGTAAAAAGAAAACTCATTTCACATTGGGCTTTGTCTATCAATGAGCAGATTAAAGCAGAGATTTTTAAACGTATCACACTGCCTAGAAAAGATCACTGCCTGAGATTGTGCCAGTGGGTTCCAGAATCAAAAGTCTAATTTCACACATGGTTGATGAATTTCAGAATCTTTGAATCTCTCACATGCTTGAATGACAAAAAATTGCTGAGACTGTGACTTTGCTAATGTCTTTTGCAAACAAAAGGAAAGTCAGACGTTTGTCTTATAACCACAAGAAGAGCAATGTGTGTTGTAACAAACATATTAGCAGCAGGAGGAAGATCAGAAGTTGCCTGGAAGGATTTAGAGAATTGGTTTTAATAACAAATACAGATGGTTATAGGTTGGAAATGTCAAAGGATGTGAATACTACCTGCAGATGATCCATCAGGTGAATTCTTAAGGAAACACAGATGGATGTCTGGAGGCAAATATGGAATGTGAGACCTTGTGAGTGCAAGGCTGAGACAATTCCAGTAGCCTGTGTTACCAAACATTTGAAATTCTGCAATGCTCTTCAAATATTAAGCTCCCATTTTATAGAGAGCCAGCATGGGCATCTTCCTAGAGATCCATTTCCCAGCAGGAAAAGTAGTTATTCTAAAAGTGCTGAAATGATCAGAAGAGTGATTAAGGACTGTTAATTGGTATTTCCAGGTAACAAGTGAATATAAATCTCTGAATTCTACAGAGGAAATGAAAGCAATTTCTCATAATTTCTTAATTCAATTCCTAATAGAACTCCTTATCAGACCTTTGATACAGAATTTATAATACCCATCTAGTTCTCGCTTCTATTTACAATCAAGGGCTGTAATGACTGCCAGTAGCTTGACTTTGCTTCCAATATCTGCAGAGAGTTTTACAGTGGTTGTAATTGCTGAGCCTTCCACCAGCTCTGTAATATCTGCCAGGTATTTCATGGTGCTCAGAGTATCTGCTGGGTAACTCACAGTGCCCAGAACATTTAGCAATTTCATTTTCAGTAAGTTAATTTGAGCTTAGGCATAATAGAAGGCTGTCTGGCACCAAAGTAATAATAGCTATTGAGGATGATTTATAAATAATATGTGTTAAAATATGCACAGAGTTGATCAAATTAAATGTATCTTAAAGAAAATGTGGAGTGACTTAAAAATTGAAAACTCCTTTATGTGAACATCATCCATATTGTCAGACATTTATAGACACTGATCTTCCTTCTACATGCTAAAAGGTGTTATGAGTTTTCACAGTGATAAGATGAGCAAAAAAAGAAGAATGAAAGGGAAAAAATTAAAATAGGAGAGAAATGGGCAAAGAGTTTTGCAGGGGAGTTAGGGAATGAACCAAAAAGTCAAAGTATGTGGACTCTGAATAGCTACAGGGAGCAGTTTGCCATCAGCTTTTTAGATTATTTTATATGTTAAGGTGAGAAAAAAATTAATCTTTTGGATTTCTTCCTGGCAAATCTTTCTCACACATCTACTTACTCATGATAGCCAGAATAGTAAGTTGCCTGTTGGAAACAGTTAAAAACCTGCTTTGGGGGTTTTAGGAGCTATGTAACTGCACAGTTTTAGAATTCCCAGGATTCTGCTTGCATGTTTCACTAACAGCTTTTAAGAGCTACTTAAATCTTCTTTAACAAAATTCTCCAGCTGTCAGAAATGTTTGGTTATAAAACAATTCTTCACAATGTTGGAAATAAGGCTGAAAAGCTAATTGGATGACAAAATATGGTTTTGCCCTTGTCTTCTGTGTTAATGATGAGGGACTGTGGTGAATTCATAATAGTATGGACAGAGAATCTTTCTGAAAAATGGTTGGGAAATTGGCTTCATACAGTGCCTTGTTACTCTTTCTCCATGACTCCAAATACGAGTTACTCAATTTCCAGGAGGAAAATTGTATTTTCCTGAATGCAAGTACTATAAATTTCTAATTTTCCTGAATACGAGCGCTGAGATCTGACAGGAGTCTGAGATTTTCTCTGGCTCACATCACCAGCAGAAATGGATTCTCTAATCCAAATTCTTCACTCAGGAAAGACCTGTATGTGTGTTTGTCTTAAGGGGATTATGAAAGGTTGCTCTGAAAGCTGGGTTTTGATTATTAATACTGGTGAGTGAGATGAGAACTTAGTTTCTCAGTCTCAAAACTGTATTGATGTCACTGAACAGCATGAATAGGTAAAAATTCAGTTGTTCTGCAAATTACAATTGACATATAACTGTGATGGAGTACTTTTCTGTTAAAAAGCGTTGACTCATCAAAACAATGTTTGCAAAAGTGCTGATTTTCTTTTTTCCTCCAATTAGATTTTATTTAAAAGTTAGAAAGTAGTTGACATAATATCAATAACATTTAAATAAGTGTTTTGACAAAAATGCTGAAAATATTTACTAAATGTTACAAAAAATATTGCAACGGTCAAATTACAGAAATAATTTTATGATGCCTTAAGACGTTTATTTATTTATTTGTTTGTTTCTTTGTTTGTTTATACCACAAAGAAATTTATCTAATTCTCCTGGGACAGAGTGCTGTTTCTCATACAGATCTCCTACAAATTAAAATCTTGGGTTTTGAATATATATATGCTCTGCTGATGTTTATAAGTAAGTAATTGAGAACATGTTATTCCCTTCTGTTAATTAAAAAAGAAACTGCGTGAAAAGAAAATACAAAAGGATATTGAGAAATCTGGTTTTTTTGCTTAGAGTTTATTGCATTAATACATAATAAATTGCATTTTTATTCTTTATCATTATGGATTTTTTCATGCAGTTAGTAAAAAAGTTTTGTTCTTATTTTGGTGTCAGTAGCTTTTCTGCTTTCTGTGGTCTACTGTTCTAATCTTAGTCTTGATATGATTGCATGGACCTATAAAGCAGACAGGTTCAGAGAACTAGAGGCAGTATCTTGGTTCTCAGGAAATCTAAATGCACAAAAGAGTCTACATTGCTTTAATGTGATTGTGCTCTAGTCAGCCAGATGGTTTGCTGTGCATACATTCACATCAGTGCATCACAGCATTTTCAGGCAAGCTCATTCTGCTGCATGGCACCTTTCCTGGAGCTGTCCTTACCTGTCCTGTAGCTGTCCTGACCTTTCTGAGCCGTGCTGTGAGGCAGTCTGCCAGAAAGCGCCATAAAGCAACCTTGCCCCATAAAGCAATCTTAAACAGTCCTGGGTGGCTCTCTGGCCGCTTTAGCAGAGCTTGCTCTGGCTTTTCATCTGACCCCATATGAGATGCTGGCTAAAGGTAATCCCCAAAAACTGTTTGCCCTTTTTCTCTGTGTTGATATAAAGCTATGCACAATTCTTTTCCTTGGAAGAAACAAATCTATTGCTTCTCTCTTTATTATGCTTCTGCATTGAATGTTTCTGTTTTCCACTTCCTTATTATCTGTGTTGAATTGAGTGGGAGAAAATCTCTTTCCATGTTGAGCTGATTCAACACAGGACTGTAGGACAAGAGTTACAAGAAGTTCGAAGATACAGGGTTATTTATTCACCTATAGTCTGCACATCTCTGAAAAACCCATGCTGTTGCAATAATTACAACTAGGAAATGGAGACAATTAACAAAGCTAGTATTAATACATCTTCTTCTTGTACCATCCTCAGCAAAGAAACTTCAAAGGTAAAGGAAACATGTATAAGCACAAATGTTAGATACATTCATTGAGGAGACAGTTTTGGGTAAAATATGGTAGAAGTAGAACTTGGAAAGCACAGGGTAACAGCAAATTCCAAGACAAATGTCTCAGCTGAGTGATTTTTCTTTCTTGTATTGACATAGGTGAGATAGCGTCTGGTTTTAGGTACCATCCCATCTACCATAAATGCTTCCTGAGTCACAGGAACCTGTTTTTCAGAGGTGGAGTACCCAGAGCTTTGGTACCCAGAGGCTTGATTTGAATTGTTGCTCTGTGTGCTTCACATTCATGAAAATCAGCTGTAGGGTGTTTCACAGAGGGGTTATACCAGTAAATTATTTTGAAAGAATGTATTATGCCAGAATATGTGTTCTATCCACAGGTGGTGCACCTGTTGGCTGTGATCCATAGAACTCTTAAGTATTTACATCTACATCAAACTTACACTGGGAAGTTCTTTGGGTTGGTTCATAATTTACTAAAAGCTTTCATAGTCTATTTGGACTTTCACCAGGGATGGCAAGGAGCAAGTACTCAAAATAGAGCTGGAGTTTTGTCTGTGTAGGATCTGTATGGTGAGGCTGCTGCCATGCCTTAGGGGGCTGTCTGTGAGAAAAGTGTTAGTAGAATAAAAATCCATCCTATTGAAAATAGAGGTGAGAAAAGAAGATAATAGTTGTGGCTTGTGAGTGTCCAACAGTGTTTGAATTATTACTCAGTCTCTGAATTCTGTAAACTACCTCAGTTTCAACTGTTAACGCATGAATTAAATTAGCAAGTTCTGACTCATAAAATATTATTGAAATGTGGGGTTTGGGGAATGATAGACTCCCTACTTGGGATGGACTCTTCAAAGGGAGGAATAAAAGTCAAAAGAAGTAAATCCTTTTCTGACTTCTGTATTCTGCAATAAAATTCTTTAAATGTTTCATAGAAAATGTGAATAATTTATTGGAAGGGAGGTGATAAAGTTGTTAGGGAATTGTTTGTACTTAACCAGCACCTTGTCCTTTGTAGTTTGCTTCACTTCAGTGAGAATCAGAGTATCTGTTCCCCCAAAGGAGCAGAGTCAGGCTAAAATGTAGGTGCTTTTTGCTCTGATGCTCCATACCTGTTCACATTAAAACTTGTGCAAGGAAAAAAAAAGAAAAAAACCACAATTTTATGCTTTATGCATTCATTCTACTTGTGTTGTTAGAAATTTCTTGTCCATTTTAAGATTCAATTTCTTACAAAGGAAGCACTTTCTTCATTAGCTATCTACTGTCACATTTTCTAATCTTCATTTCTCATGCTTATATCAGGAGAACATTAAGATATATTTCTCTCAGGCCACATGCTGCTCCCTAGTCTATATTTATAAGTTTGTTGATGGCTTTTTTGCAATCTTACCTAGAATACCAAAAAAATTGAAATATTCAAGATATTTTATATCAATTATAGTAATACCATTGGAAAAAATAGAACATTTTCTTTTCTACACTGCCTCTATAAAGTACTTTTATTTTTTTGAAGCAGCTTTCTTTTTCCTTGACATAGATTCTTAAAAGAGTGTGGCTTTAAATGATTTCTCAGCAATGGTGGAGCAGCTTTAGATGCTGTATTTGTTGAGATGTCTTTATAATTTTACCTGATGTAATTGCACATTATTTCCCCATCATTCCTAGCAGAGTAAGTCAGTATCTACTCTCTGACAGTAAAAACTTTGAAAGAAATACGTACTTTTAAAATGCTGAAGAGGGAAAAAACCTATGTACTGGGGAATTTTTTCTTTGAAAGAGCTTTTTCAACATTTAAATTTAAGCTGAAGTCAACGGAATACAATCAGCCTTGATTTGTGTCAGTTTTTAAGAATACTGCCAACTATCTTGTGTTAGGTATATGGTAAAGAAGTGAGATTTGAAATTCCTTTTTTCATGTGGTACAAAAATTAAATATCTACATTCCCATTCAAGTCTTAAAATTATAAAAATCTATATTTGCCCATAGATTATTGTTAAAAGTTTCCTTTTCTGTGTAAAATATATTGCAAGAAAAAACACAATCTTAAAATTACCAAGGAGTATTTTTTCTTCCTTTGTTTTTTTCAGTGTACACAAAACATATTTTTGGTAACATATGTTACTTAAACTTAGGGACAGGTTTGAGACTGTTGTTTCAATTATTTCTTTATTAATTTACAAGTCATTCTTGCTGCATTAACACAGTGTAAATATTGAACTGTGGGGGGTTTCAGGATGTACTAACTGACTAAACTCAAAACCTCAAGCAGGAAGAATGATGGATTAATTATCCAGATTTAGATTTCAGTCCTGCAGTTTCTTGGCAGTCCACAGGTAGCTTGCTGCATTCATGCAGAGCATCATTGTCATCCAGAATATGCAGGATCAAGACTTCAGCTCTAATTCTGCAGGGAGTGCCTAATCACATGAGTAGGTTTAATTATATTAAAATAGGAATATTCACACTAATAACCTTTCACAGGATTAGGTTTTGCAAGATATGGATAGTGATACAATTAGCAGTATTTAAATCCTCTTTGAATTACTTTGGTTTTACAATGTTAGCAATTCAAGATTTTCTTTAATAAGAAAGTACTCATAATGACAGAATGCATATAAATCAGATAAAATAACTGAATATTTTGATCTTTCAAAGATACATGGGGTAAGTTCATTTTATGTCAGAGCTAAGAGGCCATTTGTATATCTAAGCTGGTTTCCATACTATCATTTGGTTGTATGAAATGAACAATGTTTTAAACTTTTGTCTCCAAATTCTAGATTTCTCATCTAATATGATCAGTCTCAAAATGAGAGGAAAAGGACTATTTTGCCCTAAATTTCATCTTAAGCATTATTATCTAATTTCTTTAGTGGCAGTGTAGAACACTGCTGCAAGATTGGGGGCATAAAATTAGTGATGGTTAAACCTTATAAATGTGAAATAGCAGAAATATTAGAACGTTCATTTGAGGATGAAATTTTACTACAACATATTTTCTTGCATTTGTGCTCACACATGAAAATTCAGTTCAACAGAAATTTTCATCCTTGAAATCCTGCTGATTTAGATATAGGAAAGGTACCCAATTGTTTGGGTTTGCTTTTTTTCCATAGCTTACTCTTACATACTGCATTAGAGGTTTTTAATGTACACTTATGTCTTATTTTCTACATTGTCTTTGAGAATGCAAAATGACTGAAGGAAAATTTAACCAAGGTGGAGTGAGAATGGCAGTGAAATGAGGCATTTTAATCTTCAAACTCCTGCCCTTGAACACTTAGCTGGCCGTATTTAAAAGCCAGTTGCTTATGAGCAAAACAATGTTAAAACAAACAACCTTGGCTACAATCCATTGAGTCTCTCTGAAGATATATTCTTTATTTATTATAGTAACATGAACATTAAAACACTAGGGTTAAATTTTATACTGGTGATTTCTAGGTAAAATTATATAAGCTTTTAAACAAACCTACGTTAATGCTGTCCAATAACAGTGCTTATTAGGGTTTGCTGTAATTAATCTTAATTGTTACCATAGGAAAATTCCCTATGAAGCTTTCATCCTAACAATCTCTCTTTCATTTAAGTGGACTGTACCACAGTGGCATTTCACGTTTTTATAGCACATGTCAACATACTGCACTTTCTTTAATGTTTGTATAGAAATGGCTGTTGAGGGCTTCTGACACTGTCAGCTGGGCTGAAAGGAGCTTGGAATGGAAAAATGTAATACTTCAACAGAAATATTGTTTGTTCAGCATTTCTTTGAAGAATTTTTTTCTTTTCTTATATTCTGGCATAGATGAGAATTCATGCAGCCTTCTGGACTCTGGGCAATTGGGGACAATCACTGACACTCTTGGAACCTTCCTGCCATCACCATCTTTCTTTGATCTGAGTGTGCAGTTATGATTTGAAAATAAAAAAGGTTTAAGGTTTGGAAAGATGAGTGCTATCACTGCACTTCCCAGTTAGATAAAGCTAATCAGTGTATTTGATTATACCTCTTGGACCTGTTGGAGTGGGTCCAGAGGAGAGCCACAAGGGTGACTGGGGACATGGAACATCTTTCCTGTGAGGAAAGGCTGAGGGAGTTGTGGTTGCTCAGCTGCAGAGGTGAAGGCTCCACAACCTCAGTGCGTCCTTTCAGTACCTAGAGAGGGTTTATAAGAAAAATGGGGAACAGACTTTTTAGTAGAGGCTGTAGCAACAGAATTAAGAATAATGGTTTTAAACTAAAAGAGGATCTATTTACATTAAGTATAAGGAAGAATTTTTTTACAATAAGGGTGGTGAGACACTGGCAATGGGCTACCCAGGGATGAGGTGGGTGCACCACTCCTGGGGGCATTCAAGGTCAGGTTGGGCGGGACTCTGAGCAAATGTCCCTGCTCATTCTGGGGGCAGTTTAAAGGTGACATTGAAAGGTCCATTCCAGCCCAAACCATTCTATGATTCTGTGATTTTGTAGAGCTGGGTGCTTTACCTTCCCGCTGCTCAGCCATTTTTATTAACTGTGAGCTGTAATGAGTATGCAAAGCCATGAGCCAGCCAGTTCAGTTGCCATAAAGGTAATTGGAGTAATCAAAATCAGCTTTTTAACAGTGGGTTTCTGGCTGGTGCCAGGAGGAAATTTGTGTTGATGAATCTTCCAGTACCATAGCTGTCAATATGTCAATTTCAGCATATGGCAAATAATCAAATGCTCCCCAACTTCTGAAATAGAGTTCTGGGACAATTTGAAAATAAAAAATTGAAAATTTTTAGCAGTTTTATTTGATAGGAAAGAAATCAGTGATGCAAAAACTATTTGTCTATTCTTTTAGATTTCTGTGCCAGTGCAAGACAATGCAATTTTTTAATTGTTTAACTGGAACAAAACCTTGAATTTCATATTGTGGAAATCTTTCAAGTAACTTTAACATTTTACAAATTAAAATGTTAGGGTATTTACCATTTATATTAAATAAATGAAATCTGTTATTTAATAAGTGAAACCTGTTTCCTCTGTTTTTCGCTGCCACTTGATTTCCTATCAAGTAAATCACTGCTATCATCAGTAAATAAGAAAGGGCTTTTTCTTGCGCTCCCTCTCAAGACACATCAGTCCCTAGAAATGGTGCAAAAAGAATAATTAATTTTACTGGGACTTAGGAATCCGGAGGAAACTCCAGTAGACAAAGACAGGTTAAATAACTTTGTCATGGCTGGAAATGTCATTCATCTGCTGAGTGATGAATGAAACCTGAATTACTTGGATTTGCCAAAAGTGACTAGATTTGAATTGTACATTCCCCAGCTCAGCCTTTCTTACTTTCTATCTAGCTGTAAATTATTTTAAGTAAATAAATCAGATTAGTTATATAATCCAAGTGACTTTTGAAGACTCATTCAAAGCTAAGATTTTAGCTCATCTTGGCATATTTGCGCTGAATTTTAGCTTCTGTTTTGTGTCTGAGGAATACCTCTATGAGGCCAGCTGACACAGTAACTGCAGCACCAGAAGCAATGGACTGTGACAGCCTGGGTTCATTGTCTTTCTAAGTTATGATAAATCCCATTTACTACTTCTGCTGATCTCCTTTGATGGCTTTACAAAGTTTGCAGGAGTAAAATTGCAATAAAGATCTTGTAGATTTAGGTAAAACAGCATGCATGTCAGAAATCTTGCTCTGTGGTTAGTGGCTACCATTTCAGTGCAGCACTTAGCATTACAAAAGAAACATAACACCATAATTTAATTATAAGATGCTGGGAAGAAAAAAAAAACCCAACAACAAACCAACCAAAGCAAAAGCACTGCTTGATATTCCTGTTTGAAAAGCATGTATGAGAGGGAAAGGGACTGATAAAATGGTGTGGGATATCTCTTGCCATGCTAGCGTTATGAGGCTGGTGGAAATAAAAAGCTATTACATGAAGAAAAGCTCTGCTTTTCCTGCAGTGAGTGGTAAATGAATGTGATACAAAGCTTTCTTGTTCCAAGCCCAGGAGACTTACCTTATTCTGCTGTTTAATACACGTTGGCATCTGTATTTTCTTGATATTATGTTGAAATTGGAGCCAGACACAGCTTTTATTAAAACTGAAGCTTGGCCTCAGTTTTTTATTCATTTTTGTCTTCCTTGGCATGTGGAGTGGTCTGTGACCTTCTACACCAAACGTTTCCTTACTGCCAGCAAATTTTGCAACACAGATTCTGGCGTTGGTGTGCTGGCACCTCCCTTTTTGGCAGAGCTGGCTCTTGGAGCAATTCAGATCACGCTCTTTTCTCCAGTTCCATTTGGTAAATATCAGATATAATTTGCACTGTCAGCAATTCAAATTTTTTACAAATGTATTTCAATTTGTTTTTCCTCATTTTCATCTGTCCTTTTTCTTGGATTGGTTCCTTTGCTTTGTCCTCACTTCCAGCTTTCCCCCACTGTGCTTTCCATGCACATTTCTTTCCCACTGAGACTGTATACAAATATTAGAGCTCTAACTCACACTTTTGTCAGCAGGATGTGCCGCACTCTGTAGGCACACTCAGTTCAAATAAAAAGCCCATTGGCAATACAATAAATCAAGTGATTAACAAGAAGCAAAATGCCAACCTCTGGCTTTTTTCTGTCCCAGAAGCTTGTGGTACACTGTAGAAAACTGAATTTTCCACCAATCAACTGAAGTCAAAGGTATATCCTCAGACGTGAGCACTGCAGTGCTGAAATGATGTGTGGGCAGCCTGGAGAAACCTGTGGATTTTCCTATTTCTGGTTGTGTGAAAACTGTTGATAGCAAACAAAGCCACTTAATGAGGACCAGAAAAAGTATAGCAGAAAACTGTTTCTGGTAGACTGAAGAGCAGAAGGTTCTGGTGTAGTGCAGATTTATGCACTTAGTAGCTGTTGAGCTGAGCTGCCCAGATTAAAGGTGATGCAGCAGGAAATGCAACAGAGCTGGCTGGAGGTAGGACAGTTTCTCCACCATCTTGTGCTGGTCATGTTGGCTAATATCTAGTCAACTTTCTGTAGTGTTTAGACAGATCTGTTGCATGGGCAAGGTTTTGTACTTACAGGTTTGCTTTTAGTCATTCCCCCAGAAGACAGCAGTGTGCACACACTGGAAGTGAATATTACCTAAAGATAGTAATATGGTACTTAAAAATGTAACTTAAATATGGGTAAAGATGCACTTTGTCATCTTTTTTACAACCATTTTTGTTCCATGTATGTGAAGAAACAGCAGCATTTCCTTCACACTCTTCTTCCCAACTTGTAAAACAAAATAGAAGCCAGAATTAGATGGAAAATTGGAATACTTTTAAAATCTCAAGAACTGAATTGTAGGGAAAACCAGGAAATACCATATGTGCGTATATGTGTGTAAAGAAGATTCTTCTATAAATATATTAAGGGCATATGCATTGCAGCATTCCCATAGAGCTTCAGTGCACCTTGCTATTATTCTATTTTTGCTAATTTTTTAAAAATAATTTCTATTTTCTTTTTCAACATCTTGGGACATTGCATGCATTAAAATATGCAGGGGTATACTCTGTTTGGAAAAGACACAAGTGATCATATAAAATCAGTGGTTTTTGTGTAACCTGATTCCTTCTCTGTATATCCTCAGTATTCTAGTCTAGATCTAATCTGAAATACAAGACTAGATGGCACAGAGAGTCTGGCCTTCAGTCAACAAAACCCTTTTCTGCTGAGAAGTGAAAGATAACGAAAAAGATGTAATTACTGTAATGATGGGTTAGACCTTTAGATTCATGCTGCAATCAGTGATTCCTGTGGTGCTCTGCTGCAATCATGGTTTAGTGCTGACTGGAGAGACAAGACAGGTAAAGACTGTAAAACACTCCATCAGCTCTTGATCTGGATGCCTGAGGGGAGTCACACCTCTCATTTGCAGACAGGGGTGCTGGCTCCCAGATCGAGGGCAGCATAGTGAATTGTCTTGGAAGGAGCATCTTGGAATATTTTTCAAGTGTGTAAAGAGTAAATGAGATCCCTGTAAATTGCTCCCTCCCTTCTCAACACACAATAGTAAACATTTTGATTTTATGAGGCTGTTGTGTCTGCCATACACGCACACACATGCATAAATGCGAGCACCAGAGATTATATATATTTAGTAATCCTGATTTAGTCTTTATTACTCACATAATCAAAGAAAAAAAATCGATTGTATAGGGCTATGCTTGCCAGAGCTGTTATATTTAAAGTGCCGTCAAATCAATACCAAAATAATTCCAAATATTTTCAGAATTTCTTACTTCTTCATTTATTCTCAAAGTCAAACATAAAAATGTGCATACAGCATTAGTAGATACTTTTATTTTTATTCTGAATTTGAAAGATTGTTGGATTATGCACTTAAAGTAAGTATTTCCAGCTGATGCTGATGTAACTACAATAATTTTATAGCCATTTGGGATAAAGTGTATTGGTCATAATTCTGAAACTCTTATTGGTGTGATTAATCCTCATAACTGTGAGCTGTGTCACAAAAGTCAACTGGAACTTCTGCGTGAGTAATGGTTGCAGAACCAGCCTCAGACATTTAAATCATTACTATCCCTGGAAAACAACTGAAGATTAGCGCTGGTATTAATATTTTTGTGTGGATGTCACAGAGATTAAAAGCAGATGTTTTCCAGGAGTACTTATGTTTACCTTCCATCGTCTGTAAATGTCACAATCCATAGAAATTTTATTATTTTTAATTTGAAAATGAGTTTTCAGCATTATTTGTCAATTTGTCCAACCCAAATAGGTACATTCTCAAAGTTGGTCAGGGGGATATCCTAGCATAATGGTATGTTTAATTCCAAGGATATATTTAATTCATTTTGCATCTTTGTTGGTACTTAAAAGAATTTGCAAAGAAAAAGAAAAAGAGTACACTGTTGATAGGACCGATAATTTTTTGACATGCTGAAGTAAAGTTTTCATTCACTTCTGATCACTAATTGACAAACCCTGTAGAGAGCACCTCATTCCCACTGCATTTCTGGGTTTGGTGATCCCCTGAACAGCAGAAGGGGTTATGGGGGAGCCTTGGACACCAACACTCAAGACAGAGATAAATTCAGAGTGATAGTGTTACACTTCATCCATATGCTCAGCAGGTTATTTAACTTGACTTAAAGATATTGATATTCTAGTTCACACTCTTCCTACTTCATAGCCTCATAGCACAATGTGTCACCCACTGCAAGACCAAAACCATTCAACCAGGCACAACATCCTCAGTTAAAAACTACTGTATCAATGAGAAATACTTTGTTTCTGTGAGTAGTATCTATTGCTGTCGTACTGTCCCAGTGCGCTTCATTTTTCTGCATTTTGGTAGTCCTTTAATTAATTTATGGATAAATTTGTATTCCATATATTTCCTTATATTCCATAATTGACTTCATAATGCAACACAAAAATCACAACTTTTTGGAGAGAGAGATTCTTTCTATCTGCTAGTTAAAGACATTTAATATAAATGACTGGGACCAAGGCTGCAGCTATTAGGAATAAGGCATTAATCTAGTTTACCTACTCTTCTCTTAATTAGAAGCCAAAAGTCATATAAAAACACTGTGTATATTTCAAGGAATTTTTAGTATCACATCATTGTCTCCATGTAACAGGTGCAATCAAAAGGTAAATTTCAGGATGTGTGCGCAGGTAAGGAGTGCTTTCTGAAGGCTGCACTTTATAGTCAAAGCAGACTTAAAGCATTTCAGTAGGGAGCAGCTAGTCGCTTAATCCTCTGTGTGCTTCTCCCAAACAGAAGTAGCACATATTCACTTGTACCAATTTTGCATGCTGCGCTGGCCAGCATTCTTCTTTGCATAAAAATAGAACTGATCCCTCTCACTGTTTACTCAAAACAGGTGATGAATATACTGTTTAACAAAATAGTAACAAAGGCCCAAAGCGGGGTTTGTAACTACAACTTCTCACAATTTAAGAGTTCCAAAGACAGCACCTGAATGACATAAAGAAGTGTGTTAGGGTGGAATGCTGAGTAAGAGGAAGAACACTATTGGCTGTCCACAAATTTTAGCAGCTGTAGAACCAGTGGTTCTGGCTTGCAACCTGGACAGGCATGGCTAAGTGCATCTGTATTTGTTATTGGCAATGGAGGGTTTTGAGGAGCAAGCTTAAGGAAGATAAAATGGCAAGCACTGAAATGGAAAAAAAAAAAAGGTACTTGTCAGAAAAATAGATGTTTGAGGTAGTTACTAGTGGTGCAAATGGTGGAAGGGTGACCTTTCAGCTGACAACTCCATAGGATGGATTGATATTACTGATGAGAAGCCTTTAAATGAAAACAGAAGAAGGGATAAGATCTAGCTTTAAAATTCTCTTTCCTCATCAAGGTAGAACGATAACCAAGATGCAAAACTATAGGTCTTTTGTGTAAAGTGAGATTGCAGATTGATGTTAGAAAGCAATCCAGGCTCAGAATTTATTTGGTGTTGGAGCCTGAGGTGAAAAGGCTCTATTGTAGGAGCTGTTGTGCACGATGTTCATGAGAAATTAGAACTGAGGAAAATAACCTTCAATCACTCTCAAATCTATGAAATAGCAGACTTTCATCAGGGCCAAAAATGTACATATCTTCCTAATTTGCATTTTTTTAACTGTGTTCAGGCATTTGGATTTGTGATTAGAAAAGCTGGTTTTTGTAGTAGCCTGCTTAGAATGTGCAATATTCTCATTATTGGGGTGTTTCTGCGAGAGAGCTTTGAGAGATAAAGTTCATTTTAAAAATATGGTAAGAAGTATTCATCTTTAAATAGATAAAAAGAACTACTTAGATAAATATTTAATGTTAAGTAATTATCTAGAGAGTAGAGATGACTTGTGGAATTGGCAGAAGGAACTGGAAATGAAAAGTCATGGGGACAGTTGAACTTAAGAGGAAAGTTTAACTATTATTAGTCTTATTGTTATCCAAATCCCAGGCAAATGAAGTAGCTTCCACTCTCTAGACAGTAAGTTTTGTTCTGGAGCAAAGTGGGCATTTCCTCTACTGACAGAGAAGTGGTCTTGTAAATGTTAATTGAACCTATATTAATAGCTGTATTTTTTCTCTAATTGGAAAACTCACTTTTTTATTCTGTACACTTGTATAATAAAGCAGCCTGCCTTGAGAAGGAGGCTGGGTTGGAGCATCTCAAAAGATCCCTTCCAACTTCAACCATACTGTCACCTGTTTCATGAAACTCATTTTCTGTAGATATTCTGGTAATCCTGTGTTTATCTGGGCTCACACCAGTGAAAAAAAAGTGATCTCTAGAACTCACAACATGATCAGACTGCAGTGTGTCATATCTAGTATGTCTAAATTTTCTTGTGAAGATATAAGAAGCTAGAAGGGTATACAACTAGCTTATGTTACAATATTCATAAGAGAGGAATTAATTGTGACTTTTTTTTCCTATTTTTATTTTGTTTTCCCGGCAGCTGGGCCTCTGGAGCTTCCTCTCTTCGAGCTGATCCCATCACAAAGACAAGTGGTTTTCCACGGGGACCGCCTGCCCTTCCAGTGCACTGCGACTTATGTGGACAACAGCACCCAGGTGCAGTGGTACCACGGAGGGCGCCTGGTCGAGACCGACGAGGAGCGCGGCATCTTCGTGGAGGACAGCATCATCCACGACTGCTGCCTGATCACACGGTAACACACACCCCCTCTGGGCATAGCCAGCCTTGCAGGCAAGGGGAACACATCTCACACTCATTAAAACACCAGGAGTTGTTTAATTTGAAGCAACTCAATTGTGCGCTTGAATCTGAGTACAGAGGTAGAGATTTTTCATGGCTGTGATTGGCTGTGATTCAAAATTGTACTTTTTGAGTCTAAGTATCCAGATTTGATCAGATATGGGTTTGAACCAGATGAAAACAGTTTCTTATACAGTTAACCATGCAAAGAAACATAAAAAAGCAAGAAAAGAAGAAAAGCTTCAGAGCATATGAGTGACATAGCCAAACTGCTTCTTCATTACACCATCCACCATAAATGATGGACCTATGAAGAACTATCAATTGAAAATAAATACTTTGTTTAGTTTTTGCAGGTTCCAATATACTAGATCCCGTATTCTTTAGTTAAGTAATCTCATTTTTTTTTCTTATTAAATATTTCTCGATTTTCTGTGACTTTTACTGTCTGTGTGCCTGTGTGCTTGAGATACAGAGATCTACAGATGCATTTGCTGATGTGAAAAGTGCAAGAGAAATGAAGCAGAGTAGGCTTATATAAAAGAAGCAGAAACCAAAATTTGGCAGTGACTGTAATGTTCCAGTTTTGCTTCAGTTTTCCTGTTAAATATGATTTAATAAATTATAAATTTCAGTGTTTATTTTTGGGTTTCATCACAGAGTATTGGCTTGTCACTAAAGGCTGCTAAGTTGTTGCACACATCCTTTTGTCCTCTGCCAGTTTCCATCACTGATCAAAAAGAGAGTCTGATTCTGTGTGCATGTTCTGCCTTTCTCTTTGTAGAAGATGGAGTGAAAATAAGTATGCTAATTAGCTATGGATAATCATTAACATCTTTTCACTCAAACAGTTTCTATTAATATAATTGACCTGAAATGCTTCTTGAACTATCAAATAGAAGTTATGAAGGGAGTCAAATTAAATCCTGTCCACTGGGGACTTTTGGCTTTATTAATTTCGTCTACCCACTGATTATTTGACCCCTTTTGGAGTCCCGTAGATCTAGAGGCATAGATCTGACCTATTCTCAGAGCTCCTGTCTTTCTTCTAATATCAATGAAAGAGGACTATTAGACCAATTAGTACAGTAATGCCACGTGCATGAGCTATTATATAACTGCCAAGTCACTTAAATTAAAGCATGTTCTTCCTATTTCCATTATATCAAAATTAAAATACATGCTGTTAATCACCTCATTATGTTTTTCAACTGAATTATATTTTGCACTGTATAAGTAATTTTTAAACATAGTAATAAGCTAAAATAAATAGTCTAAAATTGTTTCCAAATTAGCTATCTTTTTTAAAAAAGCTGTAAGTAGCTTGACTGATTTTTACCTTACATTACTTCTCTTTTGCCAGACTGTAAAATAAAAACCATTGTCTACCATAGCATATTTTAATAAGGATGGTTGATCTCCTGCCTACCTCGTTTACTGTGCCATTTAGTAGGTGACCTTGATGCTGATGGTGCAGTATGCACTGGAATGTGCAATATGCACATCTATTCAGAAAAAATGTTCTTTAAGTACATCATCACATTCGCTGTAATAGACTGGAAAAATACTCTGACTTGCTAAGTTATGTGATAAAGACTGTTAAAATAAGAAAAAATATTTTTGAATAAAACTCTAAGTCCTTAAACAGCTGTTGAAAAGCATTCAACATTTTAATTCCTCATTTATTTGCATTATACATGACACTTTGTAAGATAGAAGGCCATTGACCATAGAGCATAATCCTTATCCAGCCAAAAATGCTAATACTCAAGCAGCTGTGCCTCTGCTTTGATCTAGGTGCTGATCAGAATTAACTTATTAAAGATATAGTTTCAAACCTACTTTTAAAAACTGTACTATTTTAAAGTCAAATTTTTAAAATTAAAGACATGTATTGTTGAAAATAAGAAAAGATTTGCCATGTTATGACTGTTAAAATTATCTTCAGCATTTCTTAATATTAATCCTATCTTTACGACCATGTATATTATATCCTAATTAATATAATTATTATCATAAAAAATTGAAATAATATATAATAGCATGCTTGTTACATGTTACAATAGCATGTATTAATATGCTTGTTACATGATATTACACACTAATTTGTGATAGTTCTTAAGGCTAAATCATGGTTGTACAAGGCACTGAAACATCAGAATGACTCTGCCTCCCTGAGGCTATCAAACGTTAAGTATATGATTTGGACTAAAAATGGAGGTTACTTGAAATCAGTTCTTACAGTATCATATTTTGCCTTTGCATACCTAGTCTTTACACCAAATGTCCACTCTCTGTGGCTTTCTGTAATTGCACTAAAGGACAGACTTTGGCCTGTGCTGCTTAGCAATTTAAAGATTTCTATAGCTGGTTTTGAACAAAGAGGTGCAGTCATGTTCCAAAAGCTGCTTATTCAAACATTTTTAGGTGGTTATTTTATTGGGTAATTCCAGATATTTCTGGACGTGGACTTACAACACAAATATCATGTTAAACCCTTCTGTTTTATTAACTGGCACAGTAGAAGGATAAAATATCCAAACGTGTATTTTTTGTCTCCTATGATAAAGCAGAATAAACTAAAATAAATATTTTTGTTACAATAATTAAACTAAAGTTTTGAACTGTATTCCGGTTTGTGACATTTTTCTTGGCAAGGAGTATTCCCTTACAGGAGATCTTGAAAAGGTGTTTTCAATTCTGCTGCTAGCTTGCATTTATCATTTCTTGCCAATGATAATAATATTTGATTTTGCTGGTGTTTAATCTTCTGTCATTATGCCTGTGTATAAATGTCAGAGTCATATATGAAAATATACATGTGATATGGGACTAATTTCCTATCATTTGTGAATGGATCTAGCTGAATTTGTTAATGATGCTTCCATGAAGGCAGCCAGCCTCATTTCTTTAGCCTGGAATATTATATCAGTTCAATAATAAGCAGCAATTCTAACCCAACACATTCTGGTTCTCTGATATCCCTGAAGCCACATAGAAGGAAGGTCATGTAGGATTCTCTGCAGCACAGCATCTTTCCCAGCTTCCCCACTCTTCGCTTTCAGTGTTTGGAGAAGCTAGCAGGACAGTTATTAGAATATTAAACTGGAAAAAGAAACTAATGTAATTCTATGAACCAAGAAACTCCATTGTGGCAGAGATACTTTAATTTTCGAGAAGTTTCTTAATTTACCACAAAGAATATAATTACAATTTGGAAGTCTTTTTATTTCTAGTCTGCAAATCCTTGTGTAGAGTGTTTAACAGTGCTTATGCCCCGACAGCTGTAATAGCTGCTCTGGGACCATTACAGTCCACAAGTGCTCCTTCTGAGAACATTAAACTGTGAAGAAAGTTAAGAACCCATAAAAAGGAGAGCTACAGCTGGAGAAACAAACATGCTCTCAACTAAACCTGGGCTAACAGGTGCCAGGATCAAAAGTTATTTTCAGATGTAATTTTTGTTGTGTAGATGGATTTGCCACTGGAAATACAGTCTCTTAGGACTGAATTTTGATCCCCTGAAAATTGTGTTTTTCTATTATACTCTGTGTTAAGTATCTCAGTCTTCTAAAAATGGTTGACAAACCTAGTTTATTTTGTGGGGGTTTTTAATTAAAAAAAAAAATTAAGCTTAAGAATCTGTTTAAAATCCTCCAAGTGTTTATTTACATTGTGACACTAACCACTGCCAAGTAAATAATGAAATAAATAGTAGTGTTTGAGATGAGAGGTATATGATTATGTGAAAATCTCAAAAATGTGGAGAAGAAACAAAGAATTTCAAATCAGGGTCCACTTTTCATAGCAAAGGTACAAAAAAATTTCAAACATATAAAATGTTGTGGGTTGAAACTTTTGATCATAATTTGCATTATCCGAATAGGAGGTTGATTCCAATTAATACTTTTTTACTGTTTGAAATTGTCACTGCAGATATTAGTAAGGAATTAGGAGCTTGATTGAGGCAGTTTCACTAGAAGTATAAAGATTATTTAAGATATGATTAGAGAAAGAAATTGATTCCATGAGTAGACAAGTGGTATCATGGCAAGTTTGAGATCCAGGCAGACACTTCCTATAAGAAAGAACAAAATGCTTCCAGGACCTCTGTGTGAAAGGCAGAAATTCAAGGCATGTAATGACCCAGATGATCCCTGAACTTTGTTAACAGTTTGGGCAGGAATGCATCTGGAAAAGACATGAAGCAAGCAGCAGCGGTTTGAACTAGTCCTAGGTAAAAAAACCAGCCTGAAAATCCCTGATAAGGATGTTGGTAGGTTGGATACTTGACTGAAAGTTCAGATATGTACAAAATCATGGCAGAATATTGGAGATTGCACAAGATTAACAAGATTAGAACAAATCCAATTAACTTGATTCAGAAATGCAGATGTTTTATAATCACTTTGTGTTCTGCTGCAGGAGTATTTTGGAGATGAGCAGCTATGGGTCATACTGAGAAATCCAGGGAGATAAGCAGAAATTGTTCAGTGCTGATATTTTTTGCTTTACCTAATTGACCCAGTTTGACCTTTAGCTGTCAAGGACCTAGGAAACAAATGAAGCAAAATAACAGTTTAAATTGCAAATCAATATTTCTGTATTATTTTGAGGTCACTTTAAACTTTGTAGGCAATGGTACACAACTCATTTCAGGCACTGGAGGCAGAAAAGAACTACTGACAGATGTGACTTCACCAGCAGTCTTCTCATATATCAGATAGGAAGATAATATTTTAAATTATTGCAGAATATTATTAAATGCCCAGGGTAAGGATTTCATAATGGGAGATTAAGAGTATCTTCATGTGAATTAATTTGGAAGATTAATTAAACTTAGGTCTTTTATCTAAAAATATTTCAATTACCTGAATAAAATCAATGACAGCTTTATTACTAATCGGTATGGGGAATATTTTAACATATAACCTGTGGAGAGACTGATACAATGAAAAGCAAAAGCAGCAAGCACGATACCCTCTGTCATTAAAGTAATAGACCATTACCTAAGAGTTCTGCTGTATCATAAAATTTGTAGGCTTAATTTGGGTAAGAGCTTATTGAAACATGATTGAAAAATAGGTATTTTCACAAAAAATATATGTAAGTATTTTGGCTGCTAGAATTAAAATACCCTAGAAATATAGTAAGTCAGAACAATAAAAACATTTTGATGGGGTCCTTGAAGAATGATACAAAAAAAATATACTTTCTTTGGTGTTGACACCAGATTAAGATGCCTTGCACTAAATTTTGTCCTCTCACTTCCCTCTCTGCTGATATCCAGCAGCTATATATGGGTCTATCCAGCCACAACTCTGAAATGTTGAGTAGTAAGAACAAAAATTGACGTTTTATCCCCCACAAGGGAGAATCAGAGGGTTTTGCTTTGACTTTTTAAGGCCAGAATGATTTTAATGTGGCCCTTCAAACAGCTGCAGCTACACAGCTGAGGACACGCTGCACTGCAGCAGCAGTTGGGAGTCAACATCTCAGGGCTGGCTTTTTCTAAAGTACTTTTCCTGTCAACAGCAGTGTTAGATATAATTGCACATTTTCTCTGAGTCCAGGCAGTAGTTTGTAAATCTGTGAACCAAATGTGAGCATATCAGAGCATTTATGACATACATCCAGAATCCAGTGCCAGTTAAACCACCCTAAATATTGGTGAAACAAACAATTCCTACAAAGAAATGCTTGTTAGAAATATTAAAACAACGACTGAATTACTTTTTAATTTTCATATGTTTCAATCTGCTCAACATTGAGAATGTATTGTAGGGCATATTCCCATTAATATGCTGGGATTCCATGAAAATGGCTCCTCTCCCTCCCTTATCTCCCTGCAGGATAAACCCCCCCTGTATTTAATTGTTTATGGTATTGTGATTGAGTGGCTCCTGGCCATTACAAAATAAAGTTTACACTGTAAGAGAGACACCAAATACTGAGAAAGAATAGAGATTGTTCCTGAAGTTCTTATGTAGGAAACTGCTGTCCTACGTTCTTTTTAGATCTTTCCAAATTTCTTCCAAGTGGGCAAGTAAAACAAGTCAGTATTCTAACCCTAATATATCAACCAGCCCATAAAATGTACATTATATAATTTATTTCTGCATTTGTATCATGTCAAAGTAATATGCATTTGACAAATATTTTGAAATTGTAAAATTAATTTATTTTGGTAGTAGATTTTTATTTGGTTTACTGTGGTTTTGTCCCTCTGTTGGTTTTTAGTTTTTTTCTGTTAGTATATTGTTATTAAATCGAGGTCCTTTCCAACTCTTGTCATGCTTCTAGAATGTGAACAAATTAGCTGATAGTTCAATTATAGAAAAAGGTATGTTATAGCACATTACATTTCTTGGGTACCCACAGATGGTATTAAATGGTAAGTTAAGCTTTGTCTTTATATGCAATCAAAAGAAAAAAAAAAGATGTGTATTGCATTACCTCTGTGTTTGAGAAATTGATTACACCTGAAAATACTTGCTAGACATCTCACATAAAATGAATACCAACTTTCATCTTCCTTTTTTTCTTGCTGTTGCCTGGACACAAGTTTACTTCAAAGGCCATCAGCCTTCTAAAGCTGTTTCTTTCAAGGGTAAATAACTAATTTTGTCAGAGAGATCAGACTAGCAATTTGAGTTCAGACAAGTGCCTTGATTTACAGATTCTCTCTTCATTTTCCATGTTTTAACCTTATGTCCCCTGTGAAAGGCTGTATTCCGAGCATCAGTGTACTCTGGAGACCAACACTCATTTTTTAAATTGCATGTTAGTATTAATAATTTAAGGTGGTATGGGTTGGAGGCACGTTGTGCAGACCTTCTGCCTGAACTGTGGGAACACATTAGCTATTTATCTGTGTGAAGAAGAATATGAGAAAACCTAAATGTCTCCTGAGTTAGAGTAAATAATTTTTATTTTCCTGCAGGAAGACCAGTTGGTTCTTCCTAAATCTTACAAAAACTCAAGTCAGACTTTAAAGTATTTCTTGTGGAAAGCCAATCAAAACATGGTGTTAAAGTCCCTTCTTTATTTGTTACTTTGTTTCCTGGCATGCGGATGACTGCTGGGGCGTACAGTAAATGTCGATATAGTACTTCTTCAGGACATGGCTGAGTAACTTTGCATAATGAGACCTACTTCTGATTGTCTAATTAGTTATGCATAGCTGTAGCAATGCAAAACTATGCCTCAAATAGAACTCTATTGTCATAGGTTACTTGATTACATGACTATGGCTTCCGTGTGCATTATGGTTCCTCTTTTTATAATGACAAATGCCACGGGCTTCAGTTGAATATCAGAACAACTTCTTCATGCAATTGCATCAGCTGTACATTTTAATTAATTTTTCAATATGTCAATCATCACATTTGTAAAAAGGAATTCTACCATGCATGAAATTTCCCAGTACAAAAAAAGAATCATGTATATTCTCTTTCCTCTTTTCAATGTTTTAATGAGAAGGTCACTGCCATTTCAAAGGGAAAGTTGAGAAAAGCCTGCTAGCCATCCTTTTCTCATCAGGCAGCAGTCTTCCTATTCAGTTAGCCTTGATACCATCTCATGAATATCTTGACTTCATTTTACCGTCATAGAATATCACAGAATTGTTATGGTTTCAAAAATCCTCTAAGATCATCAAGGCCAAGTGTTTAGCACTAAACCATATCCCCAGGTGCTGCATCCACATGGTATTTTGAATACTTCCTGGGAGATGATTCCACAGTTCTGCTGGGCAGCCTGTTCCAATGCAGGACCACCCTTTTCATAATATCTAATCTTAACCTTCCGCCTGCTGCAACTTGAGGCCATTTCTTCTCATCCTGAAAGTCAAAATTTCCTTGCAAAGTGGCAACTGTCACACTGCTGACGAGTGGGATGTGATTGCTAATGCAGAGGGCGTAGGAATGCTTGTTGACTCATGTTCCATCCTTAGGAAAGCTGCAAAGCTGGGGCAAGATTGTTGGCACTTGTCGCCCAATGTTTATTAGCTCTTGTGAGATAGGACAGTCGAGAAAAGAATACAGCCAAAGGAGCCATCTTCTCCTCTCCTCTCTTAATTCTTTTGAGGTTTTGTCAAGCTCCTAAATCAGAGTCCTGCCATGTTCTCAGGTTATGGCAGATGTCTTGCCTTTATCCAAGACTTGTTGCCATTGCCAAGAGAGATCAAGAATGCCTTTTGACTATGGGTGAGAGTCTCTGGGTGTGCATATGCAACCATGCCAAGACTTAAACTATGTAACTGACCTACTAGAAAACTTTGTGAAGTAGAGTTTTAAAATTCTATACCCAGGAAAGGCCCACCCCTTCCTTCTGGTCTGCCTGGACTGTGAAGTCAAAGTCTTCAAGGATTACAAGCAGAGAGAATGCTAAAGGACCAAGCTGACTGCTTTTTTTGAGTATTAAAAGACTTTTTTTTTTTTTTAATTCAGTCCCCCAAATTCTCCAGAGATATAAGATCAATTTATCATTTGTCATATCCAGATGGTAAGCAAATGAACAGTTTCACCATTGGGCTTGCTATCAAGATATTCCAAGAGGAATATAAATGAATGCATCATTTGCAGTGGCCAGATGGCAATTCAGAAGACAATTTCATGATCTAGTCACTATATTGCATAAACCTATTCTGGCTTGTTTTCTATCACCATCTGAAGAAAGGGCAATAGAAGATTAAAAGTGTGAATGTGAGGAGTTTCTTGTCTTTTGAGATAATTTGAACCAGTGTTCAAGTATTGCGCTTCTATCAGAAACAAGGCTGGTGTACCAGTAAATATTTGTCTCTGAGTCTAGGAAACTTCATCTACTGAGGGGAGACCTGTTAAGCAGCAGATACATTTACATCAGAACACATTTCAGCAGTTTAAATAAATGGAAAATGTACCCTTTTTTTATCTGCATACTGATTACTTGTAAAATTTATAATAAGCTGAAATATGGTATGTACCTACCATCACCATCATCATTGTTTCCAATTTTATCACATTTTTATTATTAACAATGTTTGTAGATATTTTCTAGAAAATATATCAGAAGATCAGCACAACTATCGTACATTCTGTTCATTTTTGAAGTCTCCACGTGTTGATGCCACAAGTGATTGTATCTTCTGCCTTTTCTTTCAGCAAAAAAGCTTTATGCATAATTGTTTTTATAAGCTCTAGGAATATGATCTTTCTTAACTGTCTATAATGATGTGAGATTGTTGTGATGTATGAAATATAATATTTAATTAAAACATTGTTAAACTGGCTAATTTCACTGAAGTACTTCTCCCTGAAAGCAAAAAGATGTATTAAAAATTAGCTGAGAGGCTGCTGTTACTGGGCTATTCACCTGAGACTTCTTAAGAGAACAATTACTTCTTTTGACATTGAAATACTGAGCTACTGTCTGAGAACAGATAATAATGCTTTTTCTATATTTTTTGCTATAAAACTATGTTAGAATTCATTGTAAAAATGAAATAGGGGGTTACAAGGCACTTGGAGTTCAAAGCCATCATAAATAGGAATAATGTGATATTTTTAAAGTTACTATTTAATAATAAATTTCACTGAATATCTGGAGAAATATCTGAAATTCTGAAACAACTATCTTAAATCAAAGGCGATTTATTGTGATTTGCTTGTTTTCTGAGGCCCTAGATAACAGCCCCATAGTAGGTTCTTGAGAAAATCATCTTTCAAAATTTCAGGCTCTACAAAAAAAGGGCTAAAGGCAACAAGTAAATTTTTTAGGTTTTTTTTTAAACACAGAGGTGAAATAAATTTATTAACTGTTAATTCAGTCCTTCAATTTTTATAGTGTACATTCTCTCTCACCCCACTGTGTTTCTTCCCACATAATTTTTAATCGTCTAAACCACAAGGCATATTCAAAGACAAGCCATTTCTGTAAAGCAAAGTAAATACTTCAGATAAATGCTACTTCTTTTCCCCTCCCAACTACTCTCAAAAGCTGTAATTTGTTTAAAACTGTAGCAAAATGTATTTCTAACCCCATGGCAGATTTAAGATATAATGTGTTACCTTCTTAAAATGCAGTAGTTAGCATTATTTTTGGTCTATGACATCTGTAGAGTTGGAGTAATTGAATAATGTTCTGCCCCTGATAGCAGAGTGCCAGATTCTGGTGTTAAAATGCCTCAGGATCTGTAATCACAGCTGAAGGCAAACCCATTCTCTGTGGGTTGGTTGTGTGGTCCACTTGAAGTTCCTTTCTGACTTCCAAGTGCTTGGTTAGGCAACAAACCAAATATTCTGTAGTACCTGGGGAAAACAGAATGGGCTTTGATAAATGGTTTATATTTTTTGTGATGATTTGTGATTTGTGTTATAGCCTGTTACTACCTGAGTAGTCAATACAAATTGGTGCTGCTAAGAGCTTACTACCACTTCCATACTGTCTGACCTTCTGATATCATAGACCAAACCCCATTCTGATGTTTTCATAAAAAATAAGTTGATGTCAGAAAACCAGTGACTTGATATCTGTATAATTAATTGTACACAATGATGATTCTTTTACTTTTTTAGTGAACTTATCCTATCCAGTATTGACATTGATGCAACTGGAGATTGGGAGTGTCTAGTCAAGAATTCCCATGGAAATAGCACCAAACAAGTAGAAATTGTGGTACTTGAAACAGCTGCTCCCTACTGCCCTGCAGAGAGAATTATTAACAACAAGGGAGACTTCAGGTATGACTTTCTGGGTTTGGAGTGTGTTTCATATATTAATGGAGGTACAGACCATATTCATGCTTACATGACACTTCACTCTCAGTTATAAATCACTTATTTTAGTTGTCATTTTTATATAATGTGGTAGGGAGGAGAGCGCTGTATGATTTTGATGGGAAATGGGACCTAGTGCTTCAAGAGAAGCAGTGGTTTGTGAAAGACAGGAAATCTAATTCCTCACTATGCATTATAGAAATTTTTTAAGAAATTAGATAAATTAGAGAAGATTTTTCTTGGTCTTTGTAAAAGTTGTTAACACTGCATTAAAACATTAGAAGATTAAAGCTTCAGTGCTTTACTTTTTAAAGTCTGTTCTGGTTCGGATGGCTTTGTTCAGCTGAGATTAGAGGTAAGAAATTACATGAGACTGTTAGTAAAATATTTCACTGAGGAGGATCAAAATAGAAAGTAAAACTATTTAGTAAAATAAATAGATTGTACGAGGTGAGCTTAAGGACACAAAGTTCTACCAATGTATCCCATGCTTACAAAATACATCTGTCCTGCTATCTGAATCCTAGGAGCTGCAAGATTTTGTAGAGTAAATGTAGCTTTTGCTCCATCATTACTTTTATCTATATATGCTGGTGGGGCTTTTTAAAATTGTAATAATTTTAATCAGAAGCAAAGGTTCCTGTGGAATTTGGTATTATTTTCAGCCAGCTCTAAAATACACCAATGGTATGCACAAAGCTCTTAAACAAAACCTGCTTGACAATAAGACTGATGTATGATGGCAATCCCATTGAGAAATCAAGACAGTAATTTGTTACCAAATGAATTATAATGATAATTCGGCTTGAATAGATAATGAAAGGAAAGTGGATGAGGAAAGACGCCTTTCTTAAATAGCAGAATTTTCTGTGAATATTTCTGACCCAGAAGCCTCTATTTATTTTCAGGTTACCTTTAAAACTTAAAAGCCCAAAGGGTTTGTCTACTATTTCTTGTATTTGAATAAAAGTAAAGGATTGAATTAGAAAGAAGTGGATATAAAAACCTACTCAAATAATCTGTTTTCTCTTTACTACAAAGCTATTTTATTATGTGTTAACCTCAGTACCAGCGAGTTTGCCTCTTTCATTGAGGCAAAATTGCTGAAGCAATGCATATATATGGATTAAATTTCATTAGAGACCTTTGACAATCTTAGCTATAGATTTTTTTGTCATCACAATGGCTGCAATTGTGCTTTTTCATACTGGATATGCTGAAATAGGTTTTCATTAGATCTTTAAAAAATATATATACTTTGTATCAGAAAACTCATACTGAATGTTTTAGATGGCAACTCTATGAAGTTCATGTTCTTGCCTTAAAATGACATCCTTTTCTCCATAAATAAATATATATAAATCTTCATGCTGCACAAACTAACACCAGGGGCATTTTTGTCATTTTATATAAATCAAAAGAACAAGAGTGGACATTTCTCAACCTATTGATCATCTTGCTAGAAATCCATATAAATTTATTTTTAAAATGTACATCAAAAGGATGCTGAGTCCATAGGTTCTTTTGGCATTTGAGAGAATGAATTTAAAATCGTGGAGAATTTATGAGGCTCCAACTCAGCATTAACGCTTGAAATTGTTCAAAGGTTTATCCTCAGAGATGGAGCTTTCACACCAGCAAGTTTTCTTACAAAGGTCTTTGAAGTTTTGGTAACATAACAAGTATGGAAGTAAAAAGAATTGAATCACAAAGGCAAAGCTAGAAAGAACTGTTCTTTTATTGGGCCAAAGAAAGGGGAAAAAAGCATCAACTGTCAGGGGAGTGTGGCTATTTCAGAGGTCCAGCCTAGGTGGTATTTATAATTGTGTAACTGCAGCAAGAATTAGGCGCTGAGAGTCAGAATAAACTGGCCTTTTCTGCTAAGAGGTTTTCTCTATCATGGCCATATTCTACCTTTTTTTTTTTTTTTGGTTGCTGTTTTATAGAATGCTGTAAGCTTATTCTGAAAGGCAAATGAAAATGTTGCTACATGCTATTATTCCTAGTCATAAAGGCTGGATTCTGCTCACTGTGACAATGCTAGGTTCAGAATTATCTCTTTAGTTTCACTTTTGAATTAAGTTGCCAATAAGTGGGGCCCAATTGCATTAATGCAAATTTTTACTAAAAATAATTCATCCCAGAGGCAAAAGTCCTCTATGATACTATATGCTCTATATACTACTTTACATATTTTGATTTTTTGGGAAAGCTTCTTTCATTATTCATTTTTTATCGACTGTTTTTACATTACACTTTGAATTTTTTCAGTGACAGCTGTGAAAAATAAAAGTATTTTTCTTCTTAGCTTTTCTTTGAGATGAAGAAAACTTTTATAGTCCAAAACCTTTCAATATATTATATAACAATGTACAATTGAATATGCATTGTGTAACTAGAGGAGCTAATACATTTGTTTGAGGAAAGGTTGATTGCCAAGCTGTAATTTCATTGAAAGGCAGAATATTTTTGTGATTTATTTGGTTCACTCATCAGATCAGTGCAATTAAAGAACCATATCCTTCCCACACCTGCTGACTCGCTGATGATATGCTTATGGCTTTCTTTGATTTCTGCCAGTTACCTGATCCTGCTATGTCCACACTAGGCTGTAAATGACAATAGATTCTGTATCTGTAGAAATAGATCCATTGTGCCATTCTAGAGAATGCAGCAGAAAAGCACTTTCTATACACAGAAAGTGTGTTTCATAACAGACCAATCAGCTCAATAGAAGAATTGTGGCTGCCCTTGATTTAGTTTGTTTTCAAAGACTGTTTTGGAATCATACTACATAAATCATGTATTCTTAAACAGCTAATTTTTGAGGGCTAGTTCCTTCCTCCTTCATGATGTGTGATCTCTGCTGAAATCTTGTACACTGTTCTCTGACACATTTGGGACTTTTTGGTTTTTTCGAGGCTTTTTAGTGGTAGGTCAAAATGCAAAGCAGAGATTGTCAGGTACATTTTGGGCCCTTAGTTTTAAGAGCATTTAGTAATAGTGTTTGGTTTTTTGGGGTTTTTTGGTTTTCTTTTTCTTCACGTACTTACTGCTCTGCTTTTTGCAGTCTGCAGACATTAATGTAGTTAAAACACCAACCATATATTTTTCCTTAACATTAAACACCTTCCTGGAATTAACGCAGAATGAATGTGTGACCAGCTAGACTTGAACCTGTATAATTCTGCATTTTCCAAGGAAACAAAGTAATTAATTATAAAACACTTTGAAGTAAAAGTTAAAATAGACGTTTTTCCTCTTATACCACTTTACTTTGTTGTATATGGTCATATATATATATATAGATAGATATAGATATAGAAATATAGATATATATATGTACTACTTAATTAATATATATTGTAAGTTGCCTTTTGCATTTTAATTTTTACTACCATGGTGTTTCTAGGTGGCCCAAAACTTTGGCTGGGATAACTGCTTACCAGCCCTGTCTGCAGTACTCTTTTAACTCTGGTGCATTTCACAATGGTGCAGAAGAGGCAAAGGCGTGGCGCAAATGTAACCGAACTGGACGCTGGGATGAAGAAAACTACTCTGAATGTCCTTATTCACAAGAAATAACTCAAGTTCTTCATGCTTTTAGTCAGGTAACATTTTGAAATCCAAGGCTCCCTTTCTCTAGTACTGAGCTTGTTGGATAGCATAGAAATGTCAGTTCAGCCATAAGTTTGGGATAGATGGACTTTTAACAAAATGCTTTACATGAGAGACAACCATTTGTTTTGTTGGCAATTGGAAGTTTAGTAGGAACAAGTGCACAGCATTAACTTTATCTTAATATTTTTTTCCATTAGGTGCTTAGAATCTAGATCATTATTAGTAATGCTGGCAGGGTGATCAGCACTTGACTTTCCTTCCCCTCATACGGTTTTCCAGAAAGATGTTCATTTCTCATGGAGTCCCATATCAGAGTTTTATCAGCTGAAGTGCCTTTCCTCCTTAGAATGCCTTTTTGATGTCTTCAAAAAAAGCAGTACCTTAATTGTTTCTTATGGATAAGTAAAAGAATGAGATGAAAAAGTAGATGGATAGAAATTAAAGAGAAAAAAAGAATGTAACAGGAAACACTGTGGAGGATGGCCCAGATTTGTAACTGCCATACTGATTTTACAAATTTCAGTTTCCTAGACCATTTCTTCCCTGGTAGTATCAGTAGTGCTGGATAAGGCCACAGAAAGTTTGTTTTCAAATGGATTCAGAAATAAGAGTAATTAATATATTAAGAGGGCCATTGCAATTACAGGGTAATAAAGTAATTAGAGAGACGTCTAGAATCCAGTCCATTCTTCTGTAAGCAATGAGGTGAGTTTGGGTTTCTCAGGACCTTAGACACTCAGGAATTTATAACCTCTGAGGATGGAGGCTGCACAATTTCTTGGGGCTAACCTGTTCAAATGCCCAACTACTCTTGCAACAGGAAAGATTTTCTTCACAGCCAGGCTGATCTTGTTCTCCCATCATGTGCCACTGAGTATAGGAACCCTTGCTGACACTGTTGTTTTCAAGAATGTCTAGAGATAGAGGCAAGGCAAGGTAAATAGCTTGGTATATTTTATGAAGCCAGATAGTTACAGTCTAGAAAAAGTAGACAAAAATCTTCAAAATGTGTTCGTCTTTTGTGGGGGTGTCTTCAGATAACAGCAATGTAATCTAAGACCTAAGGCTGAAAATACATTCATGTGCCTGAATATTCCCCTGAAATGTATATCCATGGCATACTGATGCACATACATCCATGTGAAATTAAGGCAGGCATTGTACCAACGGATGTGATCTCCAGTTTTTGAAGAGAATGAAGGTAGCTGATTTATTAAGGCTAACAGTTCTAATCTGTTTTCAGATGCACATCAATTTGACAACTGTGCTGGAGTTTTCCCGCCAGCTGACAGCCTACACAAGAGGTGCTTCCCTCTTTGCGGATAAAATGGATGTCATATATTTGGCTTATATAATGGAAAAGTTAATTGTCTTCGTGGATGAAGTTGAAGATGTAAGATATCTCCTCTATGCTTAAAAAAAGTATCAGTTAGAAGTGAAGTCTTCTCATGTGGCCCTGCTCTTAATGTATGCGGGTACACTGTGAAGAGTAGCTTCTAAAACTGATTGCTGATTGCAAATGTTCTGCGTAAACTGTGATGTGTCTCTTTGTGCCAAAAAGGAAACTAAGTCTTCTTTGCTGATGACAAGGGCATTGCTGCTTAGGAATAAAACCTTTTTTCAATGAGCCACTTAATTAAATTTCTTTTTAAGTTTATTTTCTATCATGGCTAACGTGTTAGAATGGACTCTGGCTGGCCACTGGAGCTACACATGCTTCTTTTGTTTTCTCCATTTTATCAGAAGGTTTTCACTGAATTTTGAAAGGTGGTATCACTTGTAAAGAAAAGATAATATGTCTTTATGTGCAATTTCTTACAGAAACTTTTAGCATTATGTATGCCATTTTTGCAGCAAAATCTAATCAGAATTATACAAACCCTATGGGAAAAGTAGGTTTTTAGAGAGAACATAAATGTTCATCCTTTTTTTTTACTGTTAATTTTCAGAGTAACTATTTGCATAAACATTTGATAAACTGTAATTTTTGACCAAATGATGTTTTCTTTTGGTTTGGCAATGTTCATTCCATTCTGGCTCTGGGAATTGTAACAGTTAATATTTCAGTGCCAATTTGAGAAAGTCTCCAACTTCAATTTCACCATAATACACTAGATCTAAAGTATATTATTAAGCGCTCTCCAAGAATCATGTTTCAAAGCTGCAACTTTATTTCAGATCAGAATCCTGATAAGATCTTTCTGCTTTCTGACAAAACAAAAATTTGACATTCAAAAGAAACAGCTGGAATTACCATAAAGCCTCTTTGTTTTTCTAGCACTGATGTATTTTCCATTAAAGCTGAGCACCATCTCTAATCTTTTAAATGACTTCTTCCAGCTTTCAAATAGGTTTTCATTTCTGCTGTTTTTTGTATCAAAACATCTCTATCTCCATCACTTACGTCTACATCTCTGATATAGTAATACCTTATTTTCTAATTCATAACATTTTTCCTAATTTTTTTCTCTTTTCCTTTACCTCTCTCTCAAGTTTTCTAGATAGAGTTCTCATCCATTGAGTTCTCAACTAGCATCCATTTCTTAGCTCTCACTTACAAGGTACAAAAGCACCAATGAAATTTGAACATGCATAATAGTGTAAATTTTTGTATTTTCAATGACATGACTTTACTCTTCATTAATGCACTTAATTATAGTATAAATTACTTCCTTTTCTTATTTCTCTCCTTTTGTATATTTATAGACTATTGTTCTGCCCTCAGTAAGTTACTGCCTAGCTGATTGGTGTTTGCTTTTATAGTTTCTCATAAATCACTCCAGACTCTTAATGTGATTCATTATTATTCATTTTATCAATAACTCTGTCACATTGTCAAAAGCCATCTAGAATTATCTAGTAATTATGTTCTCAAAAATAGATTAAATATTTCAGGAACAGTCACATAAAATTTCACATGTAGTCTCATTATTTGTTTCCTTTGCAATGCATGGGAAATTTATCTTGTTTTTATTGAAAATGCAGAACTAACTTCATAACCTCAGCAATCTTTTAAATCTTTTTCACCATTCCTGAATTTCTGTTTTCCTTTCCACTGAATCATCTGTGTATTTGTCTTATTTTTTGCTTCTATTACCGTGACTTTTTGGCTTCTCGAACTTTTCTTTAACAATATTTCTCAGTTGTTTTTCTCTTCTATTTACCTTTTTATTCAGGTTTACTTGTGATAACTGGGTATATCTTTTCCATATCTTTGCCTTCAAATATATCGGTACTGTGGTCATGTTAATTTTGAAATTTTACTCAAATTAAGTTTTTTAATTTTAAGAAGCAAACATTTTTATTCCATCTTGAAATAATTACAGAAAATATTCGCAGTGATATTTATTCTTTCTAAATGAAGCTACTAATAAAATTTCAAACACACATTTACCAAAATCTGTAAAATGTCACCTAGCAAAACAAAGATCTCTTGTTTTGAATTAGGCACAAGTGTGAATTAAACCTACCAAAGCTATGGCTCATGAGATGATCTAAGTTTCTATCAGCACCTGAGCTATATCTCAAATTTACTCCACTATGTCTGTAACAAAGATGTCTTTTGAATATGTTTTTCCTTCCCCCAAGCCTCCCCCTCAAGGTCCTTTGATTAAACATAAAGCAGTTCTTTAGAGGGCAAGGCCAATTTTAATTAGTTTATAAAAGAGGGCGATAATTCTGGAATTCTGTTTATTGAGATGAGATGACTCAATTTGTCTGGTTTATCTAGAAGATAAGCTTTAAAGTTGTGAATTAAAAAGCTCTTCCTTGATGTGAGTTGCACTTTTCCTTTCTTGGTTTTTCTTTTTCAATCTACTTAAATTTTTTATAAAATCAAAACTGTCTTTCAATGATGGTTACTAACAGAAATAATGTGCCTGCCTTTGTTTGTACCCTTATCTGTTTTTTTCTTAGTTACTGAGTTTTACAGACATTTTTAATTTCATTTTTTTCATTTTTTTTTCCTCTTCCAGATTGGGGATGCTCTTATCGAGATTGCCAGCAATATAATGTTGGTGGATGACCACGTGTTGTGGATGGCTCAAAAAGAAGACAAAGCCTGCACCAGGATTGTACGATGTGTGGAGCAGATTGCAAGTCAAATACTGACCAGCAAGACTCAAGTGATATCAAAGGTATTTCAAAAAATTAAAAAATGTTTTGTAAGATTTTTTCTCTTGAATTCTATTTGCAAGACCAAAGTATTTTTTAAATATAGCTAATGGTATTAAAAAGGGGTTTTCTTTGCTCAATTGTATTTATTGTGACAATATAGTGTTCACAACAATATCTTTTTAATGTTCTTACTATTCATTCATTTTCTATTTTTAAAGCCACTATAGTATATGGTTTTATTTTGAGAGGCCCAAATTAAATGAGTGACAGACAGCAGCATGTCAGACCATAAAAGACAAGATCCTTTGTAGTTGGAAGATTTTAATATGCCTTACAGGCTTTTGGACAACTACTGATTAAAGTATTTAGAAGATTATCACCAAGGTCTATCATGTCTTAAACATTACCGATTTGGGTATAGTTTTAGTTTTTTCAGAAGCTGTACCTTTTAGAAATAATTTTTTACTCCTTGTCCTCCATCTACACAAGCGTGTCACTTGGATGCTGAGAGGTTCTCATTTGGAGACTAAGACATTGTCTTCTTGTCAGCTTCAACATCTAAATAGCAGAAATACATCTAAATCAGAAGCTTGAAAGTTATCCTTTTAGAAGTTTAGATAAACACTTTAAAGCCTTATCATTCCTTGAGTTAGTTTGCTTGGTTGCTTTTAAACAACCTTTATTCTTGTCTCAATTGTCCACTGCATTTACACAAAACCACTATTTAAATGTGAGTTCAGGTACAGAATAAATCACAGGAAAAATACAGAAAATTAAAAGCAACCAAAAAAAAAAAGGAAATTATAGACTGAAGTGAATTATAGAGGAAGCCAAATAGCAAAATAGCCTTAGTTTGTGTTTTTAAGAAAATGGTCTTTCAAACAGACACAAAAAATGTATTGGACTTTTTCTTAAAAGAAGTTTTTTATTTAATTCTCATTTACATAAAAGAATCAAATTTCCTAAAAGTATTTATATTAAAGCATAGTGACAATAATGTAACTTTTAGAAGTATTTGGCAATGTGACAGCTAGGAGGGCTCTGTTGTTTTATACTTGCCTTTCTTTTAAATGTCAAGTGACAAAGGTTGAGTTTTTTCCCTTTCACTGCTTCAGGAAGATGTTGACATTACTGAAAAGAGTAATTCTATGTACTCAGACTTCAATATGTGTCACTAACTGTTTTGCCTTGCTTTATCTTTTAGCTTCTTAAGGTTTTCTGTAGGAGAAGTAGTTTGCTGTTGAGTACAATTTGTAAATAAACAAAAGCTGTGGAGTATTTCTGGTCTCATCTTAGGCAATACCAAACATATCTGTTCCTTTGGGAGGCCAGCCAGGAAACTGTCTCGCAGAAATTGCATCAGCTTTCTTTATTTTAGAAAACAGCAAATAAAACACCTACAACTTAGGTAGCCAATAGTTTTTCGTACCGTTCCAAAGGGGAAAAAAAAAGAGAAACTCTATAAACTGTGTTAGCCATATAACATTGAACCATAGAATCATTTAGGTGGTCAAAGACCTTTAAGATCATTGAGTCCAACCATTAATTCAGCACTGCCAGGTCCACAGATCAGGACACAATCTGTGCCTGGAAGCAGAAACCATATAGTCCTATCAGCGTGGCACCAGTCTAAGGTAGTGTACCTGTTATAACACGAGCTGTTTGTCCCATGCACTGTGATGGAATTAAAATGGTAGTTTAAGAGCAGAGATGCATCTCTGCACTCTGCTGCAGGCTCCAGCTCCATACACTTCACTTTGCTGAAGGATAGGTCCCAAATATACCTGCAACATAATGTTGCTTTGAAACATTTAGTGATGTTCAATGTTCTCATGGAACAAGACGTGTGAAAAGACTCAGCCACTAAATAGCTAAGAAGGTTCCTATTTAATTTCTTAGGTATGAAGTACATCGTTATTCATTTTTTGAGTAGTTCTTAAGCCCAGTGTTGCTAGTTCACTTTGTACCTCTATTGCTTTAATTCCAGATTCCATTGAAGCTGATAATGATGGAATTGCACCACTGATACAATAATAACTATTGTAACTGACAGAAAGAGATCTATATCTATGTGTATATACGTATCTTAGAAGGAAAGATGGGAGCAAACCCACTATGCTGTTGTAGAATCCTGTATCATATTTTTAAATAAGTTCTATTTTCTTTCTCATTCCAAGAGAATATATATATATACACACACATATATCTGTGTGTATACATGCACAATCCTTTATAGAGTTTATGCAGTAAGCACACAGTGCACATGCAATTGCAAATATGGTTTGTGACAACCATTCTCAATGTTTTCACAGGTATCTCGTAATATTGCTCTGGAAGCCTTCATGATCAAGCCCTCCAGTTTCACAGGAATGACTTGCACTGCCTACCAGAAAACATCTGCGAACTCAGACAAGTCAGTGACTCCTGATTTGGGAAGATGGGAAGCAAATCACAACCCTGATCTGTATTTGAATTTCAAGTGCAACACTGGTAATCTGGATGGTTCTTTGGTGAATTCTTCTACCAGAGTAAGTCAGTATGATTATGACTATAACTATCTATTTTATTTATTTAGTGTTTTCAGTAGCACCTTTAGGCAGAATAATGATTTGTAAAATGAATATTTTATGTGTTGTTAGCACTGTAAACTTGTTAATAATTTCAGCATGTAAGTGGGCTTCAACTGGTGTATTGAGTGTAGCATATTTTGTTGTGCTAATGAATATTTCATTAATGTAATCTGGCAGAATGCAGGATGTGAATAGAGATGAGTGAATGTCTTGTTCTTTCTATCTCCGAGTCCAGTTGTGCAAACTTTTCTATGTGTAAACAATCTCTTCAAATTAATTTGGAAATACTTGTTTTAGTGAGGCACTGTCACAGGGTTTTACTTTGCAGAGATGTATTTTTTTTAGGGAAATTACCTTTACTTTCATAAATAATACTGCACTATCTTCTGGACTTCATACTGAGGGAGAGTGTTTTGCATGATTTCTGAGTAGTAGCTAAAGAAAATAGTAAATAAGTCTTTTAATAGAATACACTGTTGTTATCAAATAATGAAGTGTAACAATTAAATTTTGATCTAGCAGGAAATGGAATTTTGTATTTGGCTGAGCATGTTATTAAATTTAAGTATTAGTGTTGAATTTCATCTATCCTCCAACTGAATCTCAGCTTAATAGGCTTATTTCTTGAATTATTTACTATGACAAAACGATGCTTCTCTGAATAATATTACTGGTTTATTGAACTTGAAAATATTTTGATTGAAGTTTGGTGCATTTTAATCCGTATGGACTATGCAGTCAGTTATATGGTACTTTGTGCTCCCATGATCTTCTGCTAAAAGGAGTCATCTTAATAATGGAAGAATAGGTTAAATTTGTTTCCTTTAATGGAGTTCATTTTTTTCCTCTGAACATTTTGAACGCATCTGTCTATAGGGAAAAGAGCGGTGTCTCTGAAAAGTAATGACTTTGCCATTCATGAGTTGAAAACCAAATGTGAGAGGTCTGAAAGACACAAGATTTCTTCAAGAAGAAATCCTGGAACATTCAGAATTGTATGGGATAGTATTATTGATACAGAAATATATATGGGATTACAGGAATTGGAAAGTTTTCTTTATTAGCTCCACCAATATATTTTGTACTTCTTTAGAAAGTGAATACCAACATTTTTAGTAAATTAGTCTCTTTATAGTTGAATGGTCTAGCACTTGTGTATCTCTCCTTTTATAAAAATCCCACCATAATTGCAAATTTCTCATCTCCTCTATCAGCATGCATTTGTCAAATATTTAAAGTTAGGCCAGTTATTTGAAGCCTCTTCCTAAATTGTTGTTAGAATGTCACCATAATGATTTCAGTAAAACCTTTCCTTGTATGCTGTGAAGCTACCTGACTTTATGCAATATAGAGAAGGAAAGTTCTACTGATAGTACAGAGAAGGCAGGAAAAAGTGAGCTTATTCCCATGCAAAGCCATTTTGATGTATGTGATATATATTCTGATGGAAGTGACTTTCTTAGGTGGATCTCCAGTTATCACCTGTATATGAATTGGTAAAGATTGTAAGAGCACAATACAGGAGATTATAGACTCAGCTAAATGTTTGTTACGTGGATTTAGGTTTTGACATGGAGGTGTACTCTGGCATTAAATGTGGTAGGGGAATAAACAGACTGGATATATTCCTTTAACTTTATCCTGAAAAGCGAGAAGTTTTAGTTCTCTGCTAACTGAATGTTTTAGGCTGACCACTCCCTTAATTCATTCTGAAATTGGTTACATTTCTTCACTGTTGAAGCAAATGATATGTAGAATTGTAATTCATAACAGAAAATGGGATTCTTTATCATCACCCACTAGGAAAGTTATTTCTGTATTTGCTCATTGGAGGTAAACCTACTTGATTGTGCTGTGCAAAGTTTAGGAAAAAAGAGAATTTGTTCTAAGGTCAGAATTGTTTCTTTTATTATATCTGACCTTTAGAAATTCATCTTAGATGCTGAGATTACTCTTACAGTCTTCTTCTATTCAGCATAGGATTAATAACGAAGAAGAAAAAACATCTAATTAAAATCACCAAGTAGATGTAGCAATCACAAATTTAATTAACTTCTAATAAAAATGTGAAAATTTGCTTAAGAAGCTTACTAAAAAATAATATTCATATGTTTTTGTGCTAGAAAGTGTAGCCCTCTTCAAATTTATAGTACAATCATCTGCTCACTAAGCAAAACAATTGTTTATGTTCTTCTGTTGCTAAGGAATTTCACTAATCAATTAAAACGTGAATCCTCAGGAAGCAAAGCGTGGGCAGTGGAGGGGAGCAGGCCAGTAGGGGTGAGCTCAAACTTTCTTGTGAATACCATCAAGGCTTTTGTAGCTATTCATAGTGATCTTCCCTGGCAGTGGTAGGAAACTGGTACATATTTAGACTGTGGTTTTCTGTACATAAATTAACCTGATCTGGTTGTTATGGTATAGAATGCCCCAAAAAGATAAAGTAACATCAAAATTTAAATAAAAAAGTAAAAAACAGTTTTAAAATATAGACTTTGAAAATTAAATAATTTAAAATACGCTGAAAGAGGTTTGCCATTCAGAGGCCATAAGGACATAGCTGTTAAAATGTATCTGTATCCACTTATGGTTCCAAAATCTTTATACACCAACTTGCAGTGTTTTCCGTTATCCTAAATTCAAATATTATTTCCATTTGATACACAAATTTTTATCTTTAAATCTAATTCTGACTCTGTAGCTACCTGCAAGTTTGAAAATAATAGTTTATCACTGTTGCAGATCAGAAGTTTTGTGTGTTAGGACTTAGACCCAAATGCCTTCTCTTAGATCCCATTTCTGCTGTTAGTAGGAGGCTTTTGCTGCCTGTCTGGACTCTGCTGGGTGGGGAAAAAAAAGCTCAAATATATATTCTGAATTTTTGTTACAGTATTTTGACGCACTGGTTGTTTTCCTCTCTGTTTAAGACACTTTAATGGGATTCTCCCACCCTGGGTCTCCAGGCTGAGATCCTATCACAGGAATGCTCCTGAGGCTCAGTTCTGTCCATGAGCTGTGGTCTGAGGATATCACAATAATGGAGTGATGATCACACACCAACCAGGCTGCTGCACATTTGAACTCAAACAGCTGATGAAATTTTAGTGCCATTCAGTACAAATCCAGAGTCTGGTTCTTGTTTGATACCAGACCTGGAGCATACTTGGAACCTGATCTCTGCTCCAACCTGATTCTGCAAAATAGTGTGCAAAGATAATGACTTGTGCAGTTAACCCACCCTCTGACTCAGTAAAATTCCTTCAGTACAGAATGAACCTTTACACTTCCTGTACCATGGCAACAAAATGTGCAGTTTATGGTGGACTGTAAGTTTTGTATTTGTGCTTTGGCTTTGGAGAAAGTATTTCCTTAACATCATTTATACTTCCAGCTTCATTGAAAATTCTTGTCAAATGAGAAGTCTATTCCTATCTTAATTGTTCTCCTGACACATAAATGAATTGGAAGTGAGGTTTTAAAATTTCAGTAATGTGAATTTCACATGTAATGCCTGACTTCTGGGTTCTTCATGATAGCCTCAATGCATTTTATTCAACTTTTCAATTCTGTTTATTTCTTCTGTGCTCTGAGCCAGACTGACCTTTGGATTTGTCAGGTTGTATTACAGGTAGTGTCCATATGAAGAAATGGTAAAAATTAAACTGGTACCAGACATGCTAACTACAAAAACAAATTCTAAAATGCACAGACAAAATCCTATGATTGCTTGCATGTACCATGTTGAGATATTACACAACTTTAGAAATATTCTTTTCTCAGATATGTACTGGAAAATATACAATCTATGTAAGAAAAGGTTTTGCCTTGCGTAAAAAAATTTTGATTGTCCGACCATAGATGTAATGCATACATAATGGTAAAAGTTAACAGGAATGGAGAAAAGAACTTAAAGATTTCCACCAAGTGATGAGAGTAGGATCAAACACAGAATTAAAAATCCAAAGAGGAATTGTGAATGGGAAAATTATTGTTACTGATATCATGAGGTTGCTCATCCATTTTAGGATACCTTTTCCCAGTTTCAGAATGCATGTGTACAGAAGTTTCTCAGTGCATGAAGATCAACTCAGGAAATTCAGAATTCATATAGTGTATAAAATTTGTGAAAAATGTAATACAAAATGAATATACTTCCTGTAATTTGCACAGAAAATAGCTATTATTGATTTTTCTGGTTCAGTCTATGAGACGAAGTGTTCCGCACTCCAGATCTTTTTTCATTCCATGCTACATTAAAAACAAATACTTTTCAGTCTTCTGTTGAGAACATTCACATTGAAATATTCAATAACCACATACATCATATTAAGAAAATACCAACCAACATAGTCAACAAAATACTTTTATCCTATGGTATGTCGCAGTATATTGTTAGGTGAATTCTGTATTATTTTTCTGGCATGTAATATCCAGTAGGTTGATAGATATCATAAATATAGCATGAATTATGTTGACATCATCATTTCCATTGTGATGGCCTCTAATTTCTCAGCACATATTGCTTTTTAGAGATTATTGCAGCACTTTCCTCATCAAATATGATGAACTTTGAGTATGTTGTATCATACACGTTAGTACAAAATTATAATTTTTCTTTTTTTTCTCATGCTTTAATTTTCACAACTGCAGAAAACATGTGACAAAGAAAAAAATTGCCAAGTAAGCAGGACACCAGCAAACAAAACTTAGTTTCTCAGTTTTATAAGTATGGCATATTACAGAGTAACACTGGGCAGAATGCTGGAATACCTAATGTCAAAGCCTATTTTATTTCAAAATATTTTACAAAGATTAAACATCCAAATCAAGGCATATCATTTTATACATCATAATTTGTCCTCTTCCCTTCCCTTTGGGAAAAAACTTTTGCCCATTTTTCTCTTTTCTCAATTTTCTTTCTATGTCTTAGAGCCCAAAGCATTTTGCTCTTCCTCTCTTGGATAATGATATTATATGAAAATTTGTCCTGGGAACTTAAAAGAGATTTTGCTTGGTTGTAAATTTATAAACTGATTTTACAATAACTAATCTAGGTCTGTGTTTCTCTTTTCTCTGTGATAAGGTGTGTACTATCACAAAGGTATAGCTTAATGTGATGTAGGCATTTTTAAGTTTGTTATATTTTACCTGCTTCATCCTTTTACATTTATTTTACTTTTTAAATATCTTTTTTTATATAGTTCTAATTTAATCCTGTAGTGGTTTTAATAGTGATTTAGACTTTTTCCAGACATACAATATCTATTTATTCCATATTCTAAATAATCACTTTTATTCTAGATTTTTGCATTCAAAAAAGGATTTTTTAATATTTGTCCTTATTCTTAGACATAATGTATAAGAGTAATCAAAAAATAGCTGTTGGTATCTCTCTTATTACAGCAATGGAATGCTTGTTTTAAAATAAAATTTAAAATAAGTAAAGATATTTAGCAATATGATATATAAACTAGTATTTTCTGTGGAAGTATTAATTTGCTTGCAGATGGGTTCAGATGATACATTGAGTACTAGCTATGGAAAAAGTTGAAATATCTGTCGTTCAGGTAATTAGAAGGTTTAATTTCAAAATCAAAACCAGACAAGAAAAAATGCAACTCTCTTTCTATTTCCAGTATGCTCAAATCACATTTTTATATTGACACCACTTAGTACTATTCCTTCTCAAATAATGACTTCATATATTTATGCCTGGTATGACACCTGCAAGGTTTGTAGTTTGGTGTTTTGTGTTCAATATACCTCTTTTCTTTTCTCTGTACATCCTTCTGTGGCATTTTATAATGTGGATGTTCATCCCGCACTTACAGATCTTTCTGAAGATTGAGAAAATGGAACAGTGCCCAAATATTATTAATGCATGTGTGAAAAATGTCAATTATCTTGGGTATACAGAAGTGTTTCTCTAATTCTTGTATTGGTTTATCATATATTTTAACATCTAGCCATTTAGTCATTCTCCCTTAATGCTATGTACAATTTGGAGCCCAAACTTGTATGTCTGAAGAAGTGAAAAGAAACACGAATAGCTTGAAGTTAATAAATACAAGGACAAAGAGACTGGGAGAATTAGCAACTTGTATTTGATGTAAAATTGTGTTATTTGAATTCACATTTGCTTTCTTGTGAAACAAATTTCTGTTCCTGAACACATGAATACTAGTGATTTTATGTATGCTGTCAATATATATCTAGGAGATATGCTGCCGCTCTCTAATCCACAATGGCTGAGTAAAAAACAGACTTCTGATTTTCAGCACCATTGCTCTTGTTACAGAAAAGTTATCTTTGGGATTTCCCAAAGGGCATTATAAGATTAGTTTCCTTGTTATAAACTATCAGACTCCTTCATGTGCATTCTGCTGTTAAATAATAGTTTGTACACTAATTAAGATAAACCACATAACAAAACCCCACTGACACCATAACAATTAATAACACAGAGCATCAGTGTTGGAATGTATTTTATGTTAACTTGATGGTACAAAGGTAATAATGACCATGTACAATACTGAGTACAAATGCACGTCCCAGTTCTGCATTGATTTTTGAGGACTTTACCCCCAATTTTCTCATTATATAAAATAAGATGCCCATAATTTTCTCATGGTATAAACAATAAGCTTTTAAAATTTTTATAGAACTCTCTGTGTAAATTAAGTATTTGCAACTGTTCTTTGCTAAACTCTTCTTTTTTTTAATGTTTGTTTTATTTTCTCAGAGAATCATTGATGCTACGTAATAGAACATGCATCAGTATCCAATAAGTAATTACATTTTGTTTCTCAAAATCTTTTTCACTACATGGATGCTTAGGTAATTGATTGTTGCTTATTTTAGAGAAGGCATTTCCAATTTCTAGACTGGTGTGTTAGTAAGTGTGGAAGTGCATTTAGAAGCTTTTTCTTTCTTCTTTCTTGTGTTTTGTTGGGGTTTTTTTTGTTTTTGTTTTGGGGTTTTTTTGGGTTTTTTTTTGTTTTGTTTTGGTTTTTTTTGTTTTTTTCATTGTTGGTTTGCTGGCTTATATTGGCCCTCAAATGACCAGTGGTCATAACTAAGAGTTCGCTAAAATAGATTGATTATTAGGAGGTGGTATGGCTGGATTTTTTTCCTGAATGTGGATTCTTTTCCTAGAAATTCTTGATTGCTTCCTGACTTTTTAGTCTCCAGCTGTATGTGATAACCTGAGAGAATGGTCGATAGCACACAGGTGAGGAGCTGCTTTGGAGGAGTCAAATCTTGTACGTGGTATAAAGGTGCTCACACAAGGGTAGAGCCTTTCTCATTTCCAAAGTGACCATGTTGGCTGGAACTTCTCTTCAGGAAAAGGCAGCAATGTATGAGGTCATGTATTAAAGATTTTTTAGTGGGTTTTGGTTTTACGTACGTAGAGGAATTAATCTGTGGGATTTTCTGTGTAGTTAGGGCACTGTAATTGCTGTGCTGTAGAAACTTTCTAAAGGACATGTGTACACATGTTTATCTCCAGACAGTCATTATTGAGTATGTAGTGGAAGTCAGCAATGGAATGCAAGTTTTCCAGGAAGTGGGTATGTTATCTCTATACTTTATGCACAGTGAAGACCTAGGGGTGTAATTGGGTAGAATACTTCTTCTAAAGTGACTTATGAAGAGAAAACTATACCAGCACGTTGATAATTGGAAGGACTAGAACACTTCAGAACTGTCTTTGCGACACAGGAACTGAAATTTCAGTTAAAATATTTCTGCCAATATTGCCTTGTTGTTTGCTGAAGAAATTATTAAATTGGGCGGTGTTGTTTCTGTGGTTTTGGTAGGCTTAGCTGGGAGAAGGAGTTCACCTTTGATTTCTTTTTTAGTTCCAAAAAAAGCACATACTAGTAGAAATCTCTAACATTTCTTTTTTGGGTTGAAGGATTTAATATTTCCTTATTTAATTGACTGTTACTGCTTTGTAGAAATTGTGAGATGTGTTCTGTGTCACAGTGAATTCAGAAGTACTTTGCATAGTCTGTCTTGTCCCTAAAAATAAATATGAAATTCTGTCTAGTAAAAAATCTTCTTGCAGTGGTTGTTGTTGATGTATTAAAGTGGCGTTCACTAAAAATAGATAGATTAATTATTCTATAAGAATTAATTTTTTTATTATTTTGAAACCCAATGTAAAATTCTGGCATTTTTTACTGTATCAAAAGAGTAATAAACTTGTAGCCATCTATGAGCACACGTGCACATTCACAGATGTTTGTACAAATGACCTGAAGGAATAGCCTGAAGTTGTGTCAGAGGAGGTTTAGATTGGATATTAGGAAAACATTCCCTATGGAAAGGGTTGTTAGGCATTGGAACAGGCTGCCCAGGGAAGTGGTGAAGTCACCCAAGTGACTCAAAAAATGTGTTCAAGACTTTCAAAAAGAGCTCAAAAAACATGTGTACGTCATTTGGGGAAATGGTTTAACAATAAACCTGGCAGTGCTGCCTTACCTGTCAGACTTGGTGATTTTTAGAGGCCTTTTCCAAACTTAACAATTCCATGTTTCTATTTCATGGCTTTGAGGACTGGAATCCTGCTTTCTGTGTATGTGGGGTTAGCAACAGTGGCTCTGGAAGGATAGTGCACATGGACAGGTAATAATACATGTTTATGGTGCCTAGTAGGTATTTGAGTTTAATCTATTTTCTGAACTTTGAAAATATCTCCTAAAAATAACACAGTGGGAAAATAAAGTGAAGAGAGTGAGGCAAGGGGCAGGAGGGTGTTTCAGAAGTAGTAAACTTACTAGAATCAATTTCCTGAGTTTACAGTTCTCATGAGATCATTCCCTGCTCTGACATCGAGTGTTGGAGTGTGTGGGAAGAGGGAGAGATTTTCATGGTGAGGGAGGAGGAGTAAGTTGTTTACTTGGGCTTTTTTTAACAAACAAAACTTTGACAAGGCTTGTGATTCTAGGGGAGTTGACTGTGACTATAATGATTCATTCTTGTCTGTCATTTTAGACTGTCATGTGCTACACTTTGAAAATAGGATGTAAAAGCGCATGACTACTGTCCCAGCAGGCATCTGACAAAGATATGCATAGTATTTTTTGAGCCCATCTCAATGAAAAATTTATTTTTTAGCTAAATTAATATTGATATGCTGATTCATGTTTATGCTCTGAGCTCTTTCTGCATTATTGATTTATGTATGGTTGGCATACTATATCTCAAATATATCAAGGAAAGCTTATAAATTTGTGGAACTATAATTGAATATAGTACAGATGGGATCATACCATTATTTCCTGACTGTGAGTTATAAGAATCCCATTTTTAAACTTTCATAGTTCTACATAAGAGTTAGTTCATTATTCTAAATTATTGTTATTGTGCTCCCATAATGTTCCAGAAAGTGAAGGAACTTACAGGTGTTAATTGAGTTTCCAAATCATCAGTGGAGGAACTTAGTGTTTTTAATACCAGGTTAGTTTGTAATGAAACACTTAAGCTCTGCTTTACAGAGAAAGGAATTCTTCACAGGTATTCATTGTTTGACTTCATAAATGGACAGTCATTCTTTGTGAAGTTAATTGGCTTCATAATCTTGTTTTTAGTGAATGAAACTCGTACATGGCTTTCTTTAGTTTCTGGGAAAACTTCATGGTGAAATTAGGAGGGATTTGCTTAATGAATTTGAGAAAAACAAATGTGTCTGGACTCTTCATCCAGACTTTTTACTGCTTTCTTCTCTTGAGTAATGAGTAACTAAAAGTTATGTTACGAGTAACATAATTTAAAACAATTTAAACCAAAAGTTACAATTGTACTTAAAATAGCTAGAAATATTCAGTACTTCAGTAGGATTCTTGAATCTGATGTTTTTTCAAATGCTAGTGAAAAGTGTTGAATTTAGGGATATAAGAACAGCTGCAAAGGGTTAGTCTAAAATTCTATTTTGGCTTGTTTCTTACCTCTGGTAGGAGTCTAGTAGGTTGGAAGTTTTGGGAGAGAAGTATATATGGAAATGGAAATGTAGCAGTACATCTCAGTTATATGCACCTTGTATGCCTCATGGATTTCATCAACAACAGACTGTAGCCAGAAGATGGTCAATTCAGGAAATTGGTTCCTTTTTTGGGAAAAAATTTATCTCAACTTTTGATACATCTTAATGGCTTAGGTCTTGTAGTCTTAATGGTCTAAACCTTCTTAATGATTGAGTTCTTATCCAACTCCACTTGACTTTATATGTTCACTAAGCTATATTATGTTTGTTATTGAATGTAGAAATAGTTCTTTTTCTTCATGTGCCAAGAAAGCACATGTACAAACCTGTGAACAGGAGTGATGATAATTGTTAAAAAGTCCACATCCTCTCTGTGTGCATGGGAATACATATTTATACAATATCAAAATACAGTCCTGGAGGTTTTCTGCCATTAATCTTGTACTGAATTTTTTTTTCGTACGCCTTGCATTACTGCTAAGAGGAAAAATAAATTGGCCAATAGTTTCAGCTCTGTAGGCTATGATTTTGGATAGACAAGATAACAATTCTTCTCCTAAATGTAGGTTAAAGCCCTTCAGACCAGAACTCTGATGAACCAGAACTAAAACCCACAATGGCTAATTCGATATGTACAGGTCATACAGTGGCTGTAACAGCTGTGTAGTGTATGCTTCACTGACCAGCATATGCTGCTATTTTAAAGGAAAAGAGTAATCTTAGGACTTGGCACTTGAAGAAAAAAAATTGCATTTCTGTGACATTTTATTGCAGAAAGTCTCCTGTATTTCATAAGCTCTGTTTGATCAGTACTGTGTAAAGTGTCTTAACAGATTCAAAACTCTTACTAAATATAGTCTAGCAAAGTTGCATGTAATTATCAGAGTCATTGAACTGGAGGGTTATTTACAGCTATGTTGTGTTTCTTCAGCCTTTATCACTGCACTTTGGAAGCTAGCAGTCACCTGCAGAAATGCCACTGAATATCAAATATACTATTTAAGTGGTACTGATCATTTAAATTTGTAAATTCCTAATTTCCACATAGAATAAAATTAAATATGTATTCCAAACTATTGTAATAGCTGCTGTTCACCAGAACAGCATGTTTTTCATGGTTTTCAGTCTTGTGCACTTTCAGAGTACAGATGCCAAATCACTGATTTGGCATCTGTATTTTAATCCTTACTTTTCAGAAATTTAATGTCTGATTTTAGTGAAGTCTGTAGTAAATAAATGTCTAACTTGAGTATATGTCAGAATGTAGGTAGTATATTTAAAGTTCATTGAACCCTTAGAGTGGAGTTCAGTTTAATTCTGTCAAATAACAAATCCAATCAGAGGGAGCATCGAGCTTCAGCACTAAGTTTTCCTCCAGTGCAACTACAAGAATTTCTGTAAGGAGGAAACTTTCAAAGAGAATCAGAACCACTGGGTACCTTTTCTACCGTTCTTCTCAGTGTGTTGGTTCTTGGGAATTCATTAATGTGTGGAAAATCACTCTAGACATAACTGCAAACTAGCAGTGAATGTTACAATCTATTGATAATTGATTTTCTGCAATAAAGGCTCAGGAAGCCTACTGCTGTACCATTTGGGCCTGATTTACCCTTGTAAAATCCCAGTGAAATCACTGCACTGAAGTCTATATTTATTTTGGGTAACAGTATGTGTATTCCTGAAAACATCTTGTCCCTTTTCAGTTAACACTTAAAAAACCCCCAAAAAGCAAACATTAAGTGACTAGGCTGCAATTATTAGTTTCCATTTAAAGAAACACTAGTAAGTTACGTTTTTCATTTAGCATTAAACTCAGTCATACTCCAATATAAATCAAATTTAAACCATCAGCAAAAGTATGATAACTCGGACTCTATAAGCATGAACTGGTAACCAGGTACTTTTTGTAATCATCTGCTAATCCTTGATTTATGGTAACATATTTGTTCAGGTTTATGCTCATACCAGTTTCTCTACCTGCAATTGCCCTGGTAATTCTGTTTCTTTTACACCACTACTGCCACTAGGAAGAACAAGATACATAGATGATGCTGATTTTCTTTCAGTATGCTTTCTGTTTACAGGACATTTGTACAGTCAGGAAAAGCTACCATGCATTTGCTGATTTCTCAGTGTCCTTGAAAGTGGTACAACAGTAAATCTGTTTTGCCTTATATTTAAGTCTAATCGGTAATGCAATTTTTTAATAATTATAATGAAAAATACCTGAGAATAAGCATCCTTTAAAATGAAATGGGTCTTCAGCAACTGGGAAATGGGTAGGAGAATCAAAAGTGAAATATACCTTCTGTAGGCAAAATGTGCAGATGTGTCATGTGAAGCTGTTATATAACCTGAAGAGTCAGGGAGGAGATGTTTATTCAGCTCAGTGAACAAGTACTGGAGTCAGGTTCAAAACTTTAGGACACTAAATTAAACATCATCAGTGCCAGAAAGGAGCAGGCTACAGCTTTCACATACCACTATGGTGATGTCTTCATGCAACTATGAAGAAGAAAAACGTGTAGGAAAATTATTCTAGGACTAAAACTCTTTTTCTCCTGTTGTCATTAGCTTTGCTAGCAGGTTCTTCTGTGCTGCTGTGAAAGCATGCCATGTTTATTTACAAAGAACTCATGATATGAACTCCATTTTACTTAGCAGTTGAAAGGATTTAAAAGAGCACAAGCTTCTCTGTAGGTCTCAACATGTAGATATTAAAATAATGCAAGAAAATTTAAATAATGCAAAAAAAAAGTGGTAAAAAGTAATAAGCTCTGAACTGCTGAAATTATTATCTTGGAAATAAGCTTCTAGTGACAGTCTATGCACGATTTCTTGTAGTCAATTTAAAGGTTTTTCCTACATGCAGACCTCGAGAAAAATTAATCTGAATGAATTTTGAAAGTGTTTAAGTAAAATTCTAAGTAGGCACCCTTATCCAGAATCAAAGTAGTTTTGACTCAGTTCAGCTGAATTGAATTAATTTAGAAATGAATTCAGCTAAATTGAATTAAGGCCACTTAGTTATGAAGGAAGGTATCAACAAGAATGTCTAAGTACAGTTTATTAACTTTAGGACTTTTAATAACTTGTTCTAACTTTTCTTGATCATCACTTATGCAGGTAAGTGATCTTGATCATTCTTAACACAGGTACACTCTCCAGATTTTCCCAAAGATTTTTCTGTGGAGTGTCAGAGGCTCATTCTATAATAATTCTGCCATATAGAACAATTTTGTATTTCTTTGCTTAATCAGTATTGAAAACTTACTTTTCCTTTTCCTCTTTCTCCATCTCACCTTGTTATTCATGCTAGTCATATTTTCATCTGTTAACTCATGCAGGAAGGACTGACTGACGTGTCATTGTCCCAGTAAGAAATTAGTATGTAGTCGGTTTTCACTGTGGAACTGCATACTGAAAAGTGCTGTATGCTTTTTCTGCCATGGCCTCACTATAGCTCAAAAAGCTACTTAACAACCTGAAGTGGACATTTGCAAAATGCAATGTGCAGAAATTACTGGTGAGGCTTCAGAGCCTAAACATGTACTCAGGGTGATTTGCTTGGCAGTAACATCTTTGAGATGTCATTATCAACAGTTTCATACTGTTATGTAATAGTAGCTGTCTTAGCAGGCCCTTTTACAGTCCCTTGCTCCCTTGTATTAACATTAATTTTAAGAAATACCATGAAAGGATAGAAGAGAATATTCCAGGGTTGATTTTTATGAACTATGAATGGCAACAAAATGAAAATGCAGTAAAAGATAAATTTACTGCAATTACGTTACATAACAGGGTCATGCAGGCAAGTCAGGCAAAGCACAATCTAAAATTTAGTAAATATACAAATTAATTCCTCAGATTTTATCTCTATAAAGTAAACAAGCATGCAAATCTTGAGTTAAGCTGAATGAAGGAAAACTCTGTGAGGAGCCTCAGGTACATAATATTTTCATAAATCTGCTGAGAGAGCATGTCAGCCAGCTGCTTTTGTCATCTTATATCTGTTTATATTTTCCTATAGAATCGGCTCCTGAGTACATATTTTGTAGTACAAGCACATTATAACCCTTAAGCAGCAAGACAATTGCTTAGAGCTGATTCAGTTAGACTGTTTGTTGGAATAAATCCTGCTCCTTACTGCCTAATCACAGGAAGCTTTGCAGGCTCTGTGGCTGTTTTGTAAGGAGTCACAAATCTCATCCTCTTTGAAAGAAGTGTCTGCATTTTCAGGTTCATAATACCTAACTGTGATCAGACAAACTTGGAATTTCTTGTATTCCAACAGGTTGTGAGGCTTGCAGGGTAGGATGAGTCAGAGTAGTGAATCCGTCATAGCTGGACCTGTTACCAGCCCAAGTACAGGAATGTTAGAGTGGCAAATCCTGCTTCAGTGATTATTGGCATGACAGGCCATTTTCTTTCTGATTGACTTTCTAGAGCATTAATACACACAAATCCCTACTAAAAGAGCCCTCTATGAAGGAGTTAGAATTTATTTTAATATCAGCTACTCTGGCAATTTCATGTGCTCTGACACCGTCACAGTGCCATCCTTTTTCTTTTCTAAATGCTGCTATTCTAAATTGAATAATCACCACAAATTAAGACAATCAGATCTGTTTTCACCTATTTCTCTTCCACTAATTTTTGAGTTTTTTCTATGAAATTATTTCCCTTTGTTATGTCCTTTTTTTTAGGGTTTAGTTTTTCCATTGATTCTGATTCCTCTAGAGGAAGCAGTACATGATAAACTGATCAGGTAATTTGTTTTCCAGTAATGTCCTAATGCACTGCTTATCACTTCAGCTGGTATTTAGCTCGTTTGGGCTATTTTTTTTCTTTTTTTCTTCTCTTGGCAAAAGAAGCTGTCAGGCACACCTTGCCCTTTGGCTGCTTGTGGTGCTTCTGCTTGGGCTCTGCAGAAAAGGTGACTGTCATCCTGTAACATGCAGGAAAACTCACTGTAGAGGAGGTCTGGATAGGGACTGAATACTCGGCTCCACTTTTACGGTGCAGATTTTCAAGAAATTGGTGGTTTGTTATCATATAAAGGCAAAATGTCATCTCTTAAGTGATGTGCTGCTCACACCAGGGAAGGGTTTGAAAAGTCTGTTATTAAGGCTTTTTTTTGGATATTTTTGGTAATCCTAACTGAGTATTTGGTAGAGGAATTTTATTTTCAGTACTTACAAAAAATTATTGTTATGATTGCCTAAAGTTAAAATTATTTTTAATGTTAGAATCTTCAATTAAAATCTAAAAAACAAATCCAGTGGGAATTTTGGACATAATAAATAATATGATAAATAATACTGAATTGTTCCAGTTAGCTTTAATTCTTTGAATAGTCTTTCCATGGTTCTCCAAGCTAAATACAATACAAATATAATACTGTACAAAATAGTAGGCAGACTCTATATCATGATTATATTTGATAAATTCAAAAAGATGTCTGTTTGCTGGAGAAAAAGAAGGCAATTTGATTTTTTTTCTTTCTATATTTACTTAGCACACAATCAAAATAAAAAATATATCATTGCTGGGGAAGTTTTGTTCCTTAGACCCAGTGGTTTCATATGGTCTCTCTCTTGCAGCTACTCTCCAAAGCAGTGTGGCTCAGAAAAACTTATCACTCATTAATGGTGATAACTGACAGATGTGGCTTATTCTCTCAGACTTTCATCAAAATATACCTATAATTTTAAACCTTTATGAATATTGATGGTGATGCTCATATTACTTGCATTAGATAAGAGTTTTTACAAATATTCCAAATGACATTTGTCACAGCAATAATAGTAGCAATCTATGCACCTGCTTGATGAAGCTATAAGAAGCAAACAAGTTGGAGATTAGACATATTTATTGGCTAAGCATTTCTGTGTTTTTCTTTTGCTTCAAAGAAACCAACAAAGGTTTTTCAGGTGGCAGAATATGTTGCACTGTCTCTGATCTCAGTTTTCAAAGGACAGGAATTATGGAAGCATATACTGACTATTGATACTATTATTCTTTTTTTATTTGTTTTTTTAAATACAGTGAAAACATATTTCACATTGCTAGAGACAAATTCTTGTCACGAGTTCCAGTACAAAGGTAGCCCAATAGAAGACATTGACAAAGGTCAGCATAACATTGAAAATGTTACTAAAATGTTGAAAGTGTACAGGGTCAGGTATTACAATAAATGACCAGTAGCTTTGAAAAATAATGAAATTAGCTCTGAACACAGCAATATGTTTATTAGCATTCTACTCAGAAATGTATGTGTGCTTTTAAAATTGTACATGCACTGCATAATGCATGTAAAATAGAGAAAAGTGGTTTTGTCAAGTGAATGGAAAACAGATTGATGCTGAGATAAAAATTGCTTGAAGGACACAAGGAAAGGATTCTGCCTCAAGGGGATGGGTCCGCTGTTGCCCTGGTAAATCTCATGTAGGCTTGGAGTAATCTAGATGCAAGAGGTTTTTTTTACAAGTAACACACAACGTTGTGGAAAAGGGAGGAGAATTTTATTAGTTAAGTCATTGGATAATACTTTGTCAAAAAATTAATCATTGTTTAACAGGGTCTGTTAAAAGGTAGGTTAAAAGCTGGCTTCTACTGAAAAGCAAGAGTTCTCACTATTTCAGGGCAATAGGATGCCATTCTGATTTTAGATGTTTGGGAGAGGAATAGTACAATGTCCTAGCAAAACAGTTGAGTGTAACCTACTAATGCTGCTCTAAAAATGTTATAGAAATATTGAATTGGAGCCTCAGTATTATGAGTAATTATATTCACTATATGCATGTGTAGAATAGTGGGAAAGAGTGATTGTTGATGTTTACAAGTAATACACCTTATCAGGAATTCATGGGAAGGATTTCAAGAGATGGAAAGTATTATTCCCACATGCTCTGATACAGTTTGAGAGTTAAGAGCCATATGAAAAGTATATTTTGGTAATAATAAAAAAAATTAAATTGGTTTGCTTTTGGGAAAGCTTTATTAATTTACCTTTTTCCATGGTCATCTAACATTTCAGTCAAGATAACAATGTGGAGGTAAAACCTTCAGGCTTTGCAGCTATAGAAAATTCTTCAGCTTCTACTGAAATTTTTTGCACCAAACTTGGAAAACCAATCAAAATATTACTCCTGTGTTATGTACAAGATTAACCATGCAGCCTTCAATTAATGTATTTAGTATTCACCTGTTTGCCTTTACATCACTGATGTTTTTGTTGTGAAAGCACTAATTATTTTCCTTCAAATTAAAGAAATTCAATGACTGATCATTAGACAAACTCCTTGGAGACCATCCCTGTGACAGCTAGACAGATAATTAGAAAACAACTAAATTAGATAATTGGGAAAAAGTGATAAATAGTACACATGGAGCTAGACATTCTTTATATTGTTGATTTGCCATAGAATCTTTTTCCTTGGCAAAGTTCTTCTGTTATTTAAATATGTGTAATACAAACTATGTAAAAATAGCTCAGCAACTGCTCCATGAGCTTTTTTATATGTACCTAAATTAAAATAATGACTACTGCTGACATAAGTTTAGAGGAGCTATATAAAACCTTACTCATTATATTTAAGTTTTTCATGTTTCAGTCCTAAATACACAAATTGATCAAACTAAATTTTTAATTTAATAATTTTAATTAAATAGGATAATAGATGTGCACATTCACAGTGCAGTCACTGTGCATAGCTTAATAGAAAACAATCATAAAAGCACTGCATAGTCACTGACAAGAACTGATCATCTGAGCACAAAGATTCACATACTGCTCACCTATTGAAAAGTACCTGTTCACTCATTCTGACAGTCATGTCTTCTAGAGTTTTATATTTAAACAATGGAATAGTTCTTCATTATTATGAAGTTCTTTATTATTATGAGTTTTTAGTTTAGTAGTCCTTTTGTGGGGTCTTTGATCTCTGATTATTTGCAATGATTCAATCTAATTGTGGTAAACTGTATTAATCAGCACTTGCCTAATCTTCACTTTTCTTTAACAAAAGTTAGGTCATATCAGACTAATAACTTCCAATTGTTAGACCATCATGTGAGTCAGCCAAAGAGTAACTTTTATTTTCCTGATCACTGACAGTGCGGTATTATGTGGGGGGAAATGACTCATGTTACCAGGATTGGAGACCACGGGTCCTTTTCTGGAAAGGTCTGTGATTAAGGAAGGTGTGCCCACCTTTGCACTGTTAATTTTGGCATGAAGAGTGAGCAGTAACTTGATGCAAGTGCTCTCTGCTTTTCTTGCTTCTGCAGATTGTAGAAAATAGAGGTCTGCAGTCTCATTATTCTTGTTAGAGTAATCTGAGTTTTTAGGTTTTGTCTGAAATGTTCACTAGACTGAATTTAGATGGGGAGGCTGAAATAAATAATTATTTATTTGATGTGACTGATGTATTCCATATTGACCTTAGGAGGATCAAAGAGATTTACTATGAATAAGGCCAAATGATGGACAAAGTCAAAAAGGCAAATACAACCTCTCTTAAAGCCTCAATGTTACCAATTCTTATCACAGAAATAAATCTGTACTTTTGTTATAAGAGAAGTGAGATATTTATCACTGCTCTTTCTGTCTAGAAATAGCCACCTTTCCATATTAAGAATCTATGGACTCGGGGGTGAGCAGATCTGCTGCTGTGAAATTGTGTATTTCTGTTCATGGCCTAGACCAGTCTGATGGCAGATGGCTGTTTTCAAGCCTACTTACAGAAAATTAGTCTACAATAACAGAAAATAGGAGTTGAGACTTTAAAATATGCTTGCAATTCTTAGCCTGTAAGTGATGCATCAAAAGTCTAAGTTTTTAAAGGTGTGAGTAATTGTGATGCAAATAAAATTGAAGTCTGTTCCCAGAAAAAAAGCATTACTATTTATCTTAAGTTTTATGTAAATAATTTCTTTTCTGTTGTAGTTAGCATAGGTTTGATGTGAAATCTTTATAAAATATGCCTTACCTTCTTTCACATGGTGAGCAGCTAGAAAGTCAGAGCTGGAAATTTTACTGCTACTCTTTCTTCCACATATGTAGATTAATTCCATGGCTTTTTCAAAAGCTTGAAATTTTAATGCTTCAGCATTTGCCATAATGCACAAAGAACTTTTGAGAAAGATACTGGGATAAGGGAAGAAGGAACCAGCAATTACTATCTGAATATATTAAGTTTTGACCTAAAGAGAGACCCCTAAAGACTGATGTGGCAATTCAGTTTTCATATCCTTTTCATCTTTGTTCTTTTTTTTGTCTGTCAAGAGGGACAGTATGGTTTCCAGATGTGATATTGTGATATTGTGTTGTGTTTGTGTGTACAAACGAACATCAAGAACTAAACAAAAGCATGTAAATAAATCTGTGTGAAACATTGATTGAAAGGCTGGGTAATTAAGATGTTTGACTACTACTTTTAAATCTAGATTCAGTCTGGTACTGTAAACATGAAAATTCCTGAATAATTACATTTCTAGCCAACAAATATGGAAAGAAATTCTTTTCTCTTGTGAAAGCCACAAAGACTAAAGAGTTTGGGGTAATTAATTCCTGTGCTTGCCCTTCACTGTATTTACAGAACTTGATGGAAAATGCACTGCAATTAATTTAGATCTTCAGTCTTTCAATCCTTTTACTTGGGTCTCTGATCACTTATCACTTTAAGTTATTTATCAAGCAAGTTAAGGTTACAAGTCCAACCAAAGGGGGAGGCAATTTTCTTTCTCCTTTGAAAAATTGCATCCCTGCCTATGGCAAAGGAGTTGGAGTTGATGATCTTTAAGATGCAAGGTGCTTCCAATGAAGACTAAATGAGAGATACTCAAGCAGAGAGGGCATTACTCTTCCCCTTTTCCCTTCCGTCCTCAGTCTATGGCACTAAGGCAAAGATCCAGGGATTTGGGGTTTTTTTAATTCCTGCTTCATAAATTTGAATGAATTTTAGGAATGATCATAGTCCATAGAGATACAAGCGGTGTACAACAGAAATGTGAGATTCCTTCTAATCCTAACCATTCTATTATTCTAAATGTAAGTGTTGATGTTTGTTCTTAGGAAATAATTAATTTCAGTGATCTGAACTTAATTTCAGTGATCTGAAATTGAGCATAGACAAACCCAATCTCAACCTTCTGGAATATAAGTGTTGAAAAATCTCTTAGAAAAACAGTCTTCAGGAGTACTGTTTATTTTTAGCTATTCTTTAGAAAAATTATCTTCTCAAGTTTTTCTTCAGAAATGAGACCCTTCAAAACACTTCAGAATATCTTTAGTTTCTGACTGTTGACTCTTGTTTCCCAATTTATCTGTCTGTAGTGAATTCCCTAAAGGCTGAGACCATCTGGTCCTTCAGTTTCTTTAACTGTTTCTCAGTTTCTGTGAGATTTGAATTAAAACTGTCAGGCTCAAGGTTTTTAACCATAACGATTTTTCAGACATCATTAATTTTAATGTTTCCAGGATCTGTTCCATTTTTGCTGTTACACTTATCTCCCACAGGAGTAAGAGCTTCCTTTCTTGTAGAATGCGCTTTAAAAGGGGATTAAAATGAAATAAGTAGGGGGAATCACTGACTTGCAATTCAAGTCTTTATTGGAGTTACTTCAAATTTTCATTAAATAGATGTTGCATTTGCTTGGTTTCATGTAACCTTCCATTAAATATAGAAATAAATCTATTTTTCCAGTGGACAAACCTCCTCAGATGTATGTGGTGATTATATATGCTAAGTGAACACATAATAGTACATTAATTATTAACACCTTCTGTAAGGGTTAACCACCTACTCTCAAAATGCCTTTGGGAGGCTAATAAGTATTATTTATCCTTGGGGGTTTGTTAATTGACAAGATGTACAGACACTGATTTATAAATTCTGATGGTACCTTTCACATCTTTTCTACAGGAATTGAATATTTAGTATACATTCAGTTAAACTTACACATCCTATACTCTACTGAGAGAATTAGTTAACATTTACTATCCCAGTGAAAGAGAGTTGAATCCCAAATATGTTTTTATGGATCTTTTGTGATATATATATATTATGTCAGTCTTCTTACTGATTTTTTAAAAATATCATAATATTTCACTAAAAATAATACTTTGGGGATCATTATCACTGCATAAAACCAGAAGTTTAATATTGATATAGACATGAAAGATAAAAACACATATTATATTGATCATGACTTTATCATGGTTATTTTAAATGCCCAGAGCAAGAACTTAAATAGTATAGTAGATAAATCACAGAAATGTCTAGGGATCACTGCTGTGCTTGCACTCTTGTTTTAAAATACAGGAACCTCAAATATTATATTATCCTCTTAAAAAGTGAGATTGTACCACAAGAGCAAGTAAGTAAGACAAATGCTGCCACGGAATGTGAATCTTGGGTCACATCATTTACTCTTCAAGTCTGTGTTTTTCCATTGCTACCATCACAGCTCCTTTGATTTCCTTTGCTGTGACCTGAATCACATTAATTCACAGAATGATCATGATTTCAAATGAAGAAGGGTTTACCAGATCTTAAGAAGGGCTCCTTCTGTAAGGACATCTGTACTTTTCCACATGATAGACTTGAAGTTTTTTGGTGGCTCTCCCACCACGGGAGTCCCAGGGGCCTTTGATTCAAACTTAGAAACTCATCTAAACTAGGACAAGAGTATTTTACTTTTAAAAATACTTATCTGCTGAAATCAGTTCAACTGAACTTCACACTTTAATATTAATGTTTTTAGAAGTGGTTTACCTGGAGGAGGGCAGCAGACCCAATTGTAAGGATGTTATTTTGTATGTAAAGGAGAAGAGGTTTATTTACTTGTTTTAAGACAATCTCTCTTTGCTGTTTTTTTCTTTTTTACCCTCAGAGATTGAGGTAATGTTAGAATTTTAGCAGCCCATACTATGTAGTAGTTGGTGCTGTCATTAGCTAGTCTCACTGCTTAGGAAATCATGAAGGTGTTCTTCTTTAGTTTGTCTTCTGTACATGACATATTCCTGAAAGCCAGTTAAAGAAGTCAAAGTTGAGATATCTTTAAAAAATAGTTCCATTTCCTGGAGTTGGATCAGCTTGTCACCTCTTTACTTATATGGTTTTTACAGTACCTTTAATCTAAAAGCCTAAGATATTCTTGTGAATACTGACTAATTTTCCCTTATTTAGAAGCATGAGTAATTTTCAATAAATACATTCTTCAGACTGTGTATTGCTTTGCACAATTGTAACAATTGCTTCTTAGTTCCATGTGAAGTCTTTTCTATGACCTTCCTTACAAGAACCTGTTGTCTTTGTTGTGCTGTCCAAGAATAGTCAATGGCACCGTCCTGGTGGCAAGGCTGGAATGCTAATTTGGCATAGAAATCTTGATAGCAGGGTTTTGCACTCCTTGTACTTTAACTAAAGGCCACTGTAGCAGTACATTTATGTTTGGAAGATATAATTATTAGTATCTCATCTTTAACATCAGCTAGATAACCTCCCTAATGGGTAAGACAGCATGGAGACCTGCCTTGTCAGTTAGAAATTACCAGAACAGTAATATTTAACATTAATATTGTTGTGCATACATCATGAAAATATATGCAAATACTTTCCTAGTGATGTTTAAATTAAAACTTTTTATGTTAAGAGAATTTCCAGTGTAAGATACAGGTTTGTTGTAGATTTTTAGAATCACAACTCTAACTTGCATATACTGGTAATTAATCAGTTTATACCGGTGGAGGTTCCATTGGCAAAATTAAAACTACCATCTCTTTGTTTACACTGAATATTAAATCAAGGTTTATTCTGAATTTTCTAATTCAAAGTTTCCATTTCAGTTTCAAAAAGCTTTAACTGTAACTTACAATGTAGTGCAGCCCAGCTTTAAAACTCTGGCAGGTGTATAAGACACAGATTGGTGCGGTGGTCCAGCTCACCTCTGATGTGTATTTCAAGCACAGCTGAGGCTGTTTGCAATTGCCTCAGTAAGTTGGCTATGCTCATTGATGTGCTTTGAAACAAAGAAAAAGTACAGAAGTTTTCCTAATTGTCCCCTGAAAGGAACAAAAAGCATTCCCAGCTTTTCCAAATTCCAGCATCTGTATCCTTTCAGAGGATGTGACCAGAGACCAGGAGAATGGAGGAGGATTGCATGACAACAGGCTAAGGTGTGACCAGCCACCCTCCAATGGAGGCATTGTTTGGATGCCCCCTTTAGTTAGGAATTTTCCTTGCTTTTCTACTTTGAATATGCGCCCTTGGACAAAACCTAGGTCTCAGGTTTACCACTGTTCTTCTGCCACTTCACACATTGTCAAACGATTCTTCAGGTACTAAAAGAAAAATCTCAGTAGAGTTTTAAATTAAGGATTAGAACATAGCTGTAAATTAACAGGAATGTGATTATCTACAGCTATGCAGAGACAGTAAAAAATTAATACTGATTGCTAAGAATGACTGAATAGATATTTCTCTGTTTGCAGTTATTAACCAGATGCTGCTTGGAGGATATTTCTCTGGTTTTCTCATTTACAGGTGATAAATTTTCTCTGGAATGTGAAATAGGCTTTGCCGTTTTCAATATTAGGATATATTTAGTTCAATGCCATTGAATGCCGCTGAAGGATATTTTACCACAAGAGAAGCAAATTTGCCTATCTCTATCAGAATAAAAAGCACCCAAATGCAAATCTGCAAATCTTAGGCTGCTGGAATGTTTGTATATCAAAATGCATTAAAGCAAAGAAGATTGACAGAGTTAACTTGATTTGCCTCTGTTGAGGCTTATTAAGCACTCAATCTCAATATTACGGACTTAATTAGCTGGAATCATAGTTACATCACCTTCAATAGGGAGGATAATTGGTATGAGTTGAAGCAAGTCTAATAGGCTTGACCTTCAGTCACATGTTTGGAAGTTAAATGCATGCTATATTTACCTGGAAGTTCAGACTGATCAAGTCTTCAAAAGAAAGAGCTGCAGAAGTCAATGCTGGGAAAGTCAAGTGCAGGCATACACACATTTTAAATGTAGCTAGAAGCTGAACTTTTTCCAGGACTCCAAGCACCTTTGTAAAAGTACTGCTGACTGGAGCATGTGGTTCTATGTCTAGGGAAGGAAATTGCAATCAAAGCAGTAACAGGTTGTCAGAAAGAGCAAAACAAGTAAGGGTTCCATTTTTAATGCCATAGGCTAAATATACCAACATTAGTTTTCTTCCAAAAAATTAAATCTACCTGCTATCTTCTTTGCAATTTTTGCACATGGTTTCCATATCCACGTTTCACTCAGAAAATATTATATTATTATCATGTCTACATCCTTCCTCAAATGCAGTCCAGAGCACTATAATGAGGTCTGTCAACTGGGAACGTGCCTGAGTGTCACAGCCATGGTCTGGGCATGTTTATCTTCACTGGACAGGGCTGACAGTGAAACCAGAACAGCCTGAAGTGAAAACAGCCTCAGCTCCTTCACAACAGAATATCCTCCTGAATGCCTTGAGAACTATACCCTGTACCTACACTGTGGGAGGAGAGAGAGCTTTTAAGTGTCCTGTTCTCATTTCTCCATGTAGGTTTTAGCCCATGAATTTCCAAGGCCTCTGTAAAGATACTTTTTGAAGTGTTTAAATCTCGTCCTTAACTAAATGATGATGAACCTAGGACACATCAGTGAAGGATGAAGAGCATAGAGACTGAAGACTAATCAATTTGTTATATGTAGTCTTTGGCAGTGGTTAAAAGCAAGGGATTGGAAAGGGTGTTTGAACAGGGCAGGCCTGAAGAGAAAGTGTCCCAGAAAATTTCTGCAGCTCTGGGTTTTCTGGTGCAGTCTTAACTAGGGGAGCACCTTATAAGGAATTGTTATTAGGGGCTTTCTTCTTACAGAAAAAAGGGAGAATTGTAACTTAAACAAAATTTTAAACCATGAACTTCATCTGTGACTGCTAGGCATGTTACTGTACTTTTTTGTACCACTAACAGCTCAACTAGAAAATATAGTGGAACACTGGACTTCTGTGAAATTCAGATGTTAAATGAGTTTTAGTACATGACAGCTGAGAAACTTTACCTGAATAGACAATTAGGAGAGTTCTGAAAGTCTTATTGTTGCTAATGAAAATTACAGCACTTTCAGTATTGCGTAGCGCATATTCTGCCAAAATAGTATACTTAAGGTCTGATATTCAGCATCTTTTGTGATACTTGACTGAAAGGCATGATATGCACTGCCTTAGTTCTGTCATGACTATTTACAAGCATGTCAAAGGAGCTGCCTCTCATACATATTTTTTTCCCTTATTTTAGGAATTAAAGCTTATAGTGATGTCTGAGAAACTAATTTAAGAATATCAGTAAGATGTTAAATCATAAATAATTGTGTAATTCCTGTAGGCTCCTGGAAATGACTACTTAACATAAGTAGCTAAAAATAACCTTTCAAATACTGCAAAATAGCTGCACTGGATTTGAAGTTGCTACGCTTACTCTCTAATACAATATATGGTAAAGACTCAGTGATATGCTGTTGCCTGACTTCTGTAGAAATTATCTTGCTTTTGTGTAGCTCTCCCTGAGAAGTTTTACTGAATATCTTTCAAAATGTGTTTTTATATATATATATGTGTATGTGTGTGTATGGATAGATACAGAAAACCCAGGTATATACACACTTAAATACCTATATATGTAAGTATGATGACTGGAAAAGTATAAAAAATTTATGCTTAGTCTTGACTATTGCTGAATATCTTCCTGAACAGCTTGATGGTTAAGGAACATTGTTGTCATGGTCTATTGTAGGTAAGAATTATTGCTTACTCCACTGATATTTCATTATGATTTGTTTGCAGCTGAGGTCCTACTCTTTTGTCTAATCTATGTGATTTTATTTGGGCAACATGTTAGAGATACTTTTAGAGTGCACTGCAGCTCTCCTTCAGTAGATCAGAAAATGAAAAGCATAGGCTAACATTTAAATTACTAGCTGTTAATTCAGAAGTTAATTTTAACGTCATTTAATGTAGAAGCATCAATGTACAATCCTGTGTGATCCTCGAGGTTCAAGTAACAGTGGTTGTTCAGCTGTTCTTGTTCCTGGGACATCAGTAGAATTTTTCAATGGTGATATTGACCAAATTAGAAACTTCCACTGATCACATACAGTATCTATGATAAGGCGTCTCTTAACATTTTTTATAGACCTTGTGAAATTAGTCAACAGATTCTCAGGGTTCTATAGTCCATGTGTTGAAATCTGTTGACTAACTAGTGTTGATATAATTAATAAGTTAGCCAGGTGATGAAACTTAGGTTATTGGCTTTTAACCTGTGTAGCAGTCCCAGAAGAAGAGACAAAATGAGCTCTCTTCATACTTTATTTCTCTTGACTCACAGCACTAATATTGCTTTTATAAAGTGGAGTTCTTTTCGTTCCCTAGCTTGCCTTTCATGAAAGTGATGTGTTTTGTATCAGATACATGGCTGCTTCATCATTTTGTAAAACACAATTGCTATTCTATAAAAGTGGATTGAGTTTTCCTTTATACCCTGTGACAAATTCATTTTAGAAGCAACTGCAAAGTACTGCATTTCACCCTGGTAGGCCATAAGTTATGTTGTGTATGTGGTTAGAATACTCTGACAGTGGTCTTTGGTATCCAGAAGGCATCCCAGTAAGCAATACCTAAAACTCTTACCTAGAAACTGTTACTGGAATTGTGCTTCATGTGGCAGTAGAGCTGTAACGTTCTCTCCAATGGTCATCTGCTGAATCTTCTAAATTGTATCTAAAAGGAAAAAAAAATCACAATTGCTTCATTCTATATAACTGATTATTTAATAAAAGGTACTTTAGTTGTTTGAGTAAAATGTAGAATTTGATACTGGAAGACTTTACTTATTGACAATATTGTCTTCCACTCTGTAATACTGACAAATTCTAAACCTCAAGTGTCCCATATAGAGAAGATTCCTAACAAAAGGCATCCATTTTTTGTAAATAAAATTTCCCCTTATAATATTGGTGTTTATCTCATTTGCTTGAGAATATAGCATAATCATTTCACAAAAGGAAAAAAATAAAACCACTGCAATGACTTCAGTGTTGATTTTCCATGTAGGCAGTTATTTCCTTCATTGTATTTTATTATGGGATTTTTAATTTTATTATATATATTCTATTTCTGTATTTCTTATATATTTTTATTTATTTATTATGACAGGTAATTTTTTCCATTCTAAAGAGAAATGGCAAAGAATTTTTGACTTTAGATTAATCACAGTATCTCACTGTTACGTTTTACTTTCACATAATTTATGCAGTAAACAAAAATACTCTCTTTAGAAATAATATTATATCAGGCAAACTTCCCATATTTTCTCATGGTATGAGCCAACAAGCCACATTTTAATGAACAGATTGGAGAGATGGACTGTTTCTCTCTTCTTTCATTTGGTATCAAATCCATTCCCTTCCATCTGAGGCCACTAAAGTGGTCAGAATGTGTTTTCTCTGCATGGCATGGATGGGAGGGAACATTTATAAAGAATGAAGAGGAACATTCCTGGATGTTTGCCAAAAAAGAGAGAAATCAAAGCTTTTTTTTCTCAGCCTGAATACATCCCTCTTCAGAAAGATTTGTTGGAAAGGTTGAAAAGTTCAGATTCCCCTAATGTAATGTTAGTGTTTATGCAACATTTTTGTTCCATTTAATCTTTCCCACAGAATCAAATGCGGCTTAGGGAACCAAGGTTATGCCACCACTGCACTGTTGATTTTGTGTTGTTTTTTTTAATGGTGCTGCTAAATCCCCCTTTTTTTTTTTCTATTCCAAGAAAACTCATTTAGAGAGGATTTAATTTAGCATCTTGCATCTTCATTTTCCTGCCCTGCAATGGAAAATACCCAGGCTTCATTTTTTATGTGGGCTTCAGAATACTTTCACAGTTTTTAGGGCAAGTGCAGGGAGAAGAGAGAAACCTAATGAACTCGGAAATTTTGGCATGTTTATACATTGATTTAAGTTAATACATACAATCTTTTCTAACTCTGTTATTTTAAAAGCTTTTTGACATCTGTTGGCACTGCTGGTGAATTTCCAGCTATGAGACCCATATGGTATGATGGGAACATCGGTTGAGTTCAAGATTTGTTAAAATGTACCCTAACTGCCAAATTGGGTGGATGTTGCAGAGTTTCTTCTCACTTATCTTTTGCTTACTTGTTATCTAAAGTTAAGGAACTTAACTTTATTTCTGTATTCTGTTGTCTTTTTTGGTAATAGGAGAATTCACTCTGTCCAGTGGATCTCTCCTTAATTCCCAGACTTCTTTGTTAGCTGGAACAGAGACACTGTGTTTTAGCAAGGTCTGGGTCTTGTGCTGCATTTTTCACAGGGATATATACCTTCAGAAGAATTTTTTGCTGCTTATCTCTTATAATTATTAGATATTCAAACACAGTTTTCATTTAAATATATAAATAAAAATTGAATTGTTAGCACCAGAACTAAGCATCATGTCACGAGGAGCCAAAGAAAAAATATGGGATTTTTTAGCTAAAAAAAATATTTTCTAATCACAGTCCAGTGAGGCAAGGACATGCCTTTGAACAACTCAGAAGGCCTATAGGTTGATTCCTATCAGAAATGCAATCAAAGACCCAAGCAGCACTTTATAGTGGTTAAGAACTTAAAATGTAGCTAGTGCACAGCCAATCCTATGAAGATATTTTCAAGACTTGACCAAGATCCTTTTTTAAAATAGCACTTGTTAAATAATACTGCTTGCTTGAGTTAAAACAATATAAATATATCTATTATCCTCTTTAAGGCAAATATTTTATTTTTTGATGAATATGGGGTTTGCAATAAAAGCATTTTAAAGCTTCATTATAAAAAAAGTGTATTTGCTAGCTATTCAGAAATGTTTGATTGGGGTGTTACCTTGTAGGAATAATATTCCTCTCCCTGTCACCTCTTTCCTGAGTAATGTGAAAGTGAGGCATAGACTGATTTGGGCTAAGTCACTGTTTGAAATATAGACCTGTAATATTATAAAATGTAGCCAGGAAATACATAAATTTGATGTGAATAAAAGGTCTTCATTAGAATTGTCTGTATTGAAACTAGTCCATTTTTTGGCAAAGTAATGATGTTGTATAAACCATTTTCCCATGTGCAGGCTATTCAACATTGTGTGGAACATACCTCTTAAAACTTTGATATTCTTTGGAGCTGTAACTAATTTTTCAGAATATTGAACCAAAATCTATAATATATATAATCTTTGCTTCTGATTTTGTTGGTTTTTTTTGTTCTAGAGCAGACTTGTGCACAAGCTGCCACAAATTTGTAAACGCCTACACTACAACTGGGAAAAAATTTATTTTTTGAGTGCATGAAATATTTTTTTGTGAGACTACAGATAGTTTATTCATGCAATAGAAGGATTGCTATAAAGTGGTAGGTCTGTCCATGTTCAAAATCAGAGATAATTTGCAAAGGTTAACAGACTAATGTTCGGCCCTCTTAATGAAGACCTGCAAGAGTTTTGGGCGAAGATGCTGAGATGACTTGAAGTCATCAGATTATCTAATAAGCCTAAGTACAAGTAAAGGCTTTTTAATGTTTGTGTGATACAGGCCCTGTGCAATTTCGTAAACAAACACCTTCAAATATTTTGACAACAGCTCCACTTTAAATTTCAGACATATGCTTTATTCAAAATTTTACAATTTTCTGTTTCTGTTGAATCAACCACTTTCACACATCTCACTCATGTTTGAATGTTTTCTTTTAAACCCTGATAGTGTTTCCTTTCCTGAAATTTTTCACTTCTTGTTCCAGAACTTATCAAAATAGTTTTATATGTTTTTGGAATAAGCTACTCTTAAATAGTTTAGAATATCAATGTCTTTTATGTCTTAATCATTCATGACAATATGTAGTGACGACTGACCCAGTCAAGCCTTCTGGAATCCTAGTAGAAATCTTCTCTGCTATAATCTCCTGTCAATCTGCTTTTTGCATTCCTTATTTTGAACCCATGTGAGCTCATCTTTTAGCACTTTCAGCAAAATTGTATTTCTTTTATGTGCTTGGGTTAAGATACATTGCAAATATTTCTTCATTCTTATCCACTAGTCTAATTACTCTGACCAAAAAAAATTTAATTAGGATGGTTTAATATGATTTCTTCTTGGCAAATCTGTGTTGTCTGTTTATTATCATGTTATCCCCAGGTGCTTGGAAATTGATTTTTGAATATTTTTTTTAATAAGTTTTCAGATATCCCAGTTTAGTCAACCATTCTATGAATTCCAAGATGTATATAAGGAGGAAATTGAAGTGCTAGTACTGGTTTTGCTGCATTAATTCTAACCTTCCCTCTTTTCCACATGTTGTCAGGCCTAACAGATAAAAATCTGGTTTTAGCTGATGACAGCTCTAGCAGATTGCTAAGTCCTGCTGAAATGCAAATCTAAATATGGTTTTATTCTTTCCCTTCCACTCTTTTTTGTCTACTCTGATATTCATTTTATTAAAATTATCCCAGTGCTTGGTCATGTAGTTGCTTTCTGAAAACAAAAGAAAAAATTTCCAAATTGTTTCAGACTTCTCTGTTATTTGTCATTCCACTTTTTTGTTGCAATGAAAGACCGTTTCATGCCTCTTTTGCTTGCAGCTTTTAATATTTTTTGTGATTTGCTTACTGCACCTTACTTGTCATTACTTATCTCCCTAAGGAATTGATAAAATTCCTTTCCAGGTGATATTGTTTACACTCTTGGTGCTATTCCTTTTTTAAATGTCAATCAGTCAAGAGATCTCAATTTAGACTCTTAAGTGTCTTCATACACTTCATTTTTATCTTCCTGTTTGGAATGAGTTATTTTTCTGCCTCCAGAACTAGGTTTCTGTTTTGAGCTTTTTTCAGGAGCAAAACCTTGACTGTTTGCCCAGGAGATCCTGTCTTTTGTTTCCTCAATTTGTTGAAGTCTGGTTTTGGAATGTCATTGTTCTCAATGCACTGTGGCAATTCCTTCCTTTTGCAGTATTTGAGAACTCTCTTTTAAGGCAACTTTTCACTCCATCTCTTGACTCTTCTCTGTACAAGTAGGAACTGCAGCAGCAGCCCTGACCAGAACTTACCCACTTGTTTTTCTGTCTGAGGCTATTTCCAGGAGAACTTGTTAGACAATCCACATCCTCCGTAACAGCATTAGGGCAGTTGGTTTGCCATCATCCCCACTTCCTAGATTTTGGCTGGTTTTGTTAGTTGCTCTGGAAAAGAGTCATTCACCTGCTGCCTGCATTGGATGTATCACTGATCCCTACTGTGGCAGTGGCTCATTTTTTCTTTGGTTCTATCCTTACCCAAGGGTAATGGTCTCTGTTACGTCCTGACTCTCACCTGTTCTAGAACAGCAAGAGAATAGATTCATCACAGCTGCATCTCTGCCTCCATATTTTACTTGTATGTCCTTTCCTAAGCAGTGTTTCGTAGCTTGAGGAGAGGGCACTCTATCACAGTACTATACATAATGGTAGATCGATTCTGCCTTTTATTTAAAAGAAGAAAATCTAAGCTCATTAACTAAACCTAGTGACTTGAGTGAACTGTGCTAAATGACTGGGAAATATGTCATGATCGATGTATTGAGAGCAGCATTTATGACAGGAGGAAGAAAAAATATAGAAGCCTGAGAAAAAAGAGCATCATTCTTCTAAGGGCATGCCCAATACAGATAAAAGGGTGGCAACTCAAAAATTTTCCAAGATACTTCTTAGAAATTGCAAGATCAGCTGGAAAAAGTCTAACAAGTCTGAATATAGGGTATGAAATGATTGGAAACTCTTAGAATGAATAATTGTAAAATATGATTGAAATCTGAAAGAGAACTGCTTTGTTGACAGAAATTTTGAATAGAATTGGGTATGAAATGCTTGTGCAGATTAGCAATAAGATTAGCTAAATATTCCATTTCTTGAGAGCACATCTCAAATACATGGCCAGAATAGAGGAAAAAGAAGCATGTAGACATCAAAAACTATTTTTACTTATAAGAAAAATAAAGGGAAAATGAAGATGATATGGACTAAAGATGCTGCTTAAAATGAAGATTTTCTCTGTATGCACATGACAGTACATACAGAATTTTTTACCATTGCTTAGCATGCAAGGAAATCTGCATTTCTTGTCCAAAAGAATTTTGTTCTAGGTGTTCCCTGCCCCGTAACAGTGAGGAGAAGGAGTTAATGGGTTCAAGGGGGAGGGAGGATGCCCATTAAACCTTTGATCACAGGAATCTCCTGTCCCAGGTTCCTGTTCAGGGTAATGGATAACAGCTGTGGCTGCTCTGCCCATGGACCACAGCAATGACTGCAGGATGGCTGCTCTGCTGCTGGGAAGCCGAGGGCAGGAATTTGCTCTCTCCTTTTACTCTGCACTATGTAGAGCTAATTTACTTTGCATTGCAAGGCTGTGTAGAGTTTGCTTCTAAATACTTACTTCAAAATGAAATTCTCAACAGAAAATTAACTCAAAAACTTCTATGTGCATATCATAAATTTGTTGTAGGCATTCAAAATTATTAATTTTGTCATATCAGTGGTAGTATCTTTCCAAAAATAGTGTGTGGAGTGTAAACATCTGTTTTATAAGCTCATAAAGGGACTTTTTTTTATAGTTTATATATGGTTTTATTTAATCTCTCTGAAACCAATATGTATGGTTTTACTGTGGTGTAGAGACTAACTTTTTACTGCCTTCATTACTTTTTTTTTCTGAAGTGCTTCCTAAGAATTACAGGTCTCTGTAGCAACGAGGGCTTGGGGGCTTGTTACATAATAACAGGTATGATACTTTATATTGTTCCTTAGTCTGTGAAAATCTCTCAACACAAAACTTACTGTTCAGGAGTGATACCAGCAGCATCACATAATCAATATCTAGTGCATCTCATCAGATAAGAGGCTATGTAGATTTTTTTGGTTACTGTTCTTTCTTTAGATGGTAAATACAAAGAACATACTTCAATTTTATAGAGGACTTGAATGTCCTGAGTGCTACCGTTCTCCACTTCCTTGGTTTTTCATCTACAGGGACTTACTAAAAATAATTTTCAGTCCTGGGGAATTTTATGTTGTTTTATTTGCATTAGAGGCTGTTCTACCATTACAAATCCATACCACCTTCTGTAGGAGTCTTCATACTTACTTCTACATTCAAAAAGGTAGTTGTTGAATTAAAACGTGAACTTCCACACTGGAGTTTCAGATAAATTTTGCCTTTCTTTCAACATTTTAGAACTTTTTGAGGGAAAATGTCACATGATACAAATAATTTTAAAAATGCATGTTAGAATTAACAAAATATCTGTGTATTAAAAATAGCTAGTAATTATTTAGATATTTTTGCATCTCGTATGTTATGACTTCTTTTAATTGTGCAGCTCTCATTTCATAACATTTTAACACTGATTTAAGCAACACTAACAAACAGCACTGAACTGTGGGTAGATGTTGGTGGACAGCGAAGGGATTAGAGGGGATGTGTTCCCAAACTTGAAACTTGTATCAAGTATGCATGTAATCATCCATTTTCCTGCAGATCTGCATTTATGCTTGATAGTTCGTGCAGATTGATTCCAGGCTTCTAGGGTATGGGGACTAAAGGTGGTCTTTGATCTATGTTCATTTTAAAAATCAATGAGTGAAATATCACTGAATCCTTCTATGACAACTTAATTAAGAGAGTAGGAGTTTGCAATCTTTCAAATAGAACCAGCCTAGAGGCCCATTCTGTGCTATTCTCTGAAGAAGGAATGATGGCTTGAATACTGATGCTATTTCATAGCATTAGTTGTGTTTACCTTTTAAATTTTCCATTGTCTGGTCAGCTGTCTCCCTGAAGAGGCTTCTGGAAGGACTTTGTGTGCTCAGCTCTCCAGCAGGACCAGGATCATGGGCTGTCTGGGAGACCATGAATGCCCCAGCCTGGTGCTGCAGCTCCCAGAGTTACCCAGCAGTGGTGGGAACACAGCTGGAATGCTGTTTCCAGGTGTAGCTCTCCAAAACAGGAACAACACGGGAATGCAAGTCAGCAAGGGGCCAGGAAGGTGGGTCAGAGACTGGATGTGGGGAAAATACAGAGTGATGGAGCAGCAGGTCCCATGGCTCCTGGAGGGACCTCTGTGGGTAGGTGGGTTTGGGTACCTCAGCTGTTTAGTTAAGGCACAGGATAATACAAATGTGTTCTTTTGCATAAGGCTTCAGACTAGGACACAGGTGAGCTGGGTTGTATTTTTGCCTGCACACCACTTTCTGCATGATGACTCTTACTTAAATAACCTGATTTCTTTGAGACTCAGTTCTACAACCTGAGCAATTAAGAGATAATTGCTATCTTGTATGTTTATGTAAAATGTTAATGAAGTGCTTTCAAATATTTGAATAGAAAATGCTATAGGGGTTAAAAGTGTTCTTTTATTAACAATAAATTTTTCATTTACTGGAGTTGGCTACAATATTCAGTCATTGTTGCATTTGATTGTAAATTAATTCACTGGGAAGCTGAAAAAATCCCTGAATTCATGACAGATAAATATTTCTATAAAGCAATTTACATGGTCATGATTGCTAATCTGGCAAAACTTTGTAAAACTATGTAAATAATTTAACTTCAGAATATATAATACAAACTTTTTGATTGCTGCTGTAAGATCAACTACACTAATTGAAATTTACATAAAGTTATGGTCTGTGACAAGTGCAAGATTTCAAGGGAAACCATTGTATTAGGCATATAGAAGTTCTATAACAGAAATTTTGCATTCCTACTTGATCACTTTTTTTGTCAGGTGAGGGAATGTTTTCTGTCTCTATTTGTGCTACTCTTGTTTCCAGAGTATACAAACTAAATTAAATTTAGATTATCCTGAGCAAAATTTGTATGAATTTTTTTTTTTGCTCAAATAATGTTGCTAGTGGTTTTCTTTAGGTATCACTATATAGGGGTATGCATTACTTTGCCTGACTTTAGTTAAATATGAGATCGCAAGTTGCAAATTCTTTCCAGTCAAAAGTGTGAATTGAAAGAGTATAAGCAATTGCTTATCAAAGCACAATTGTTATTATTATTATTATTATATAGTCCCTCTAGAATTTTCTTTGCACATTCCTGCATTAGAGTCTATACATCCTTCTCAGATTGAATCCCACCCAAAGAGCTTGTGGTCTTCCTTAAATTTTAGGACTATTTTTTGCTTTTTCTCAACCTATGGTTTTCTGTCTTGAATAACAGGACATATTTTGGGGATATTTCTGCTTGAAGTATCAATAGAATTCTGGTACTTGGTACAGATTTCCTTATCCTGTGTTTTGTAAAAGCAGTGTTCTTCTAACTGTTCTGCTCTGACTGCCAGCGCCAGAATTGCTGTCTGTGATGTTACTCTAGGAATGGCAGCCAAAAAAAAGACAGTTGGACTGTTGTGAGGCAGGTAGGCACATTGCCTGGCCAAATGCCCAGGAGCTTGTCTGAGTCTCCCTATAGTGCTTGCCTCAGAAATGCTCTGATGAGTAAAATGGTGTAGACAAACTGTGAATTCATTCTGAAATCCAGCCTCATAACTACTTTTGCACAGTACTGTAGATCTGGCATCTTGAAATCACATTTAAGCTTCACTTACCTTGTGTAAGAGCAATATCTTGTAAATGGGTCTTAAATTACATTAAAGTCCCCTGGAAATCAAATGTATAAACTCTTCCTCTCATATTAAAACATATACACTGCTAGTCCCCATGAAAACGCTGTATCATGTCCTTAGGAAAAAATGGTGTTGTTAATTTTCCTTATTTATATATAGAAGTTGGGGGATTTGTAATTAACTATTTAGTTTTGTTACTCTGAGTCTTCTACGTGAATTCAATTTTTTCTCAAAATTCTAATTTCATAATAATTGTTCTATCTTTGAGTATTTGAAATTTGAGGGAGTTTTAACTGTTTTTAGGAGATTGAGGAAAAACCACTGATTTCCTGCTCCTAGGAAACTTTGTTCCCTTGTAGCTGAGAGGTGATGTAACACAATGATGTAAATTCTGAAGTTTGGCTTCTGCCTTCTCCCTCTGTGCTTTTGGAATTGTTTGGGAGATTTCATCATGAGGTGCTTCTTGTATTTCTCTAACAGCTACTCCATGTGAGCACTAAAGATAAGGAGCAGGATTAAAACTGCTACCATAAAGATCCATTTGTAGATTGGTTTTCTGGCATTTCACAATGATATCATTTCACACGTTGGCTCCACATGTGAACTGTGCATTTGTTCTCACTTGAGCAGCCATTCCATCATTGCTTTTTCTGCATCTTGTCCTGAATCTTTTTCATCTTCATACAATTTGTAGCTGCTCTGAACATTGTTTAGTTTGGGTGATGCCTAAAAAAGGAAGAAAACATAATTCCTGTGACAGAGAATTTTTGAAATGCCAAAATATCCAGTAAGCAGAACTTCCAAAATTCAACTGGCTTTGTTTCCTGCTGGTAAAAATAGCATGGCAAATTCACAGCTTGAAATTGATGCTTTAATCTCCGACTTTGCTTTTGTCAATAAGCAAAGGCCAGCATTGCTGGCCAAGCACATCACTTAGTTTCACCTGTCATTTCTCTTCTCTATTAACATTTTAAAAGAACATAATTCTACAATTGTGACATTATCTGTAGTATATGAATGCAGCTGTTTCTAATAAGATTAATTGCTAGAGATGTTTTTGTTGTTTCTGTGGGGATAATTAGGTATATCAACACACAAAAACTCAGCATAATATGCAAACAAATTGGCAAAATCATATTCTTTGCCATAAAGCAGATGAGCTTACAAAATATCAGACTTGGCATATTCACAGTGTGATGTTGTCCTCCCATTTTGAGGACTAATCTGTTCTTACCTGCTTCGCGTTGTGGTTTTGTGAAGCAGCAAGGAATTCCTGTATCCATAATCCATATATCTGCACCAATCCATAATCCATATTTCTGCACCCTCAGCTATGTCTTTTCACCTTTTTCTGAGTTTCAGGAGGTTGATGAGTTTGACTGAATTGTTGAGAAAGGTCTGGTAAATCAGCATTCAACTGATTATTTTTCCATACAGATCATGTATTTTCCAAAAATATGTTTTTTATAAGTCTAAACTACTTTCCAGTTCTGAGTTAAGATCCAGGTCAAAGCATTGTTTAAGTGTATGTATATGTATAAATATACATGGAAGACAATGCTCCTGCTATGCCTTCATTCCCTGTGTTAGTGCATGGTGGTTCAAATTGCCTATATGATTGATTTGTATCTTGTTATTGGTTACATGGTTCTTTCCTTTAATCATACACCTATTCTTAAAGTTTTTGAGTCTTTTTATAGATCTAATACCATATGATGCCAGTCATAAAAGCTGTTATTCGCCATCATGCCCCAAAAAATAATGATTTGACCAAAGAAATTAATAGAATACTTCTCATCTTTCATAAAACCTGAAAAAAGCTCCAACCAAGTCAGGCTTATTTTCCTTTTATTCCGTATTTGTATTCATTAGTGAATATCAAAATGATCCAAATAGCAGATGAAAAATATCTGCAGTCAGTGTGCATAAATTACAGTTCATCACTTGACTAAAATAGTGTGAGAAATGCTACTGGAGTATGTTAAAAGCCACAGTAGTTTATATACTATGCTTTTTCACAAAATCATACTGCATGAAGAGAAAGACATGTCAGTGTGCTCAATTAGGATTTTATCTGCCAGTCACATATCAAGTAAAAAGGTTGTTTTAACACTAATGCCTCTGGATGCAGCTGGCTGTTACTAGTAGCTAAGAAACCAAGATCAGAAATTTCAATTTTTGGTACTGTGCAGAGTGGAAAATTACTTTTTAAAACATCTATGTTTGATGAGTTTGTTTATCACAGCTAACACTTGCTGAATGATAGCTGAGTATTGGTAATTATGTTTGTAATGAAACATTATTTAATTTGATTATAAATGTTTTATATAAACTTAGTGTTTATTCCTCAAAATGACATCTGAAGTACAAACAGGGAAGTAACCATTATATTAATATTTTAAATATACCATAAGCAAATAAGATACTCTCTTACTTGATGGAAGTGTGCTAGTGCTGTTTTGAGGCACTTGTAATGCAACACATATTTATTCAACAAATCCCACCATTATTATCAGGTCTGTGCACTGAAGTCCATTTTAAATACTCCCATTTTGACAGCTCAGGAATGAAAATAATTAGATTTTATATGCTTCAAGGCAGGTTTGGGTACTGATGATTTAACTATCTACAAAATCCTGTTCATTTTAAAGTCTTCCTGATCCAAAGCTTGCACACAGTGGATGTTGGAGTAGGTCTTGGCTTAATGAATGCTGACTGAAGTCAGTGACACATTTTGGCAGAAATAAGATAGAAGAAGTTTTATTAAATCAGTTATTGGTCTTTTAAGGATTTATGTATATGGGATATGAATTTTTTCAATGTATGAAAGCCTTCATCTTTGCTTAAGCCTGGGAAAGTTTGAGATTGCTATTTATCCTGCACCACTTTTGAGGCCTCCAGCTTGCTTTTGCCTGCAGGAGGGCTGGCAGTGTTGGGTGCCAGGGCTGTGCAGGTGCTTAAAAATTTGTATTTTTAAGCACCAGATATCTGTGTAGGTGTCAGTTTAAGTTCTCTCAAAACAAGGTATAGATCTGCAGCTCCAAGTTTTGGTTTTTTCCAAAATTTTGCAGTTGAAATTCAAGCAATTGAATTCAATTCAATTGAATGCATAGAATGGATATTTGGAAAAGTTTAATTCAAGCAATTGAACTTTTCCAAATATCAATTCTGTGCTTCAGTACAACTAAGAACTCCTGGATACCAAGTACTTATCAGCAGTGTAATAGAAAATATGTTTCTCAGGGATGGTTTTAGTCAGCTTTACAATTTTTCTTTTAAAAATGCCATATTTATGGGCCTAATTACTAGATTTGATGGAAGGTTTGAACATGATTTTTCACACTGTTATTTTCCTTGTCTTGAATGCTGTGTGTTTCATAAAATGCTTTTTAATTCCTCATAAATTCTAGAATGGAAGCACTTAGGCTGTTAATTTGACAAGAAAATTTTCAGTTGTAGTAAGAGTATAATTTTCCCCAATGTACAGTATACTTATTTGGAGTTTCCAAAAAAGTTTGTTTTGTCATGTGTGTATCAGACCTAAAACCCCTATGTAGTTTGGAGTGAATAGTGCAAGAGACTGAAATATTGTTGAGGTTCATATTGCTCAAGTTTACTATCAGACTGAAAATACAAACAGAGGCATTCAGACTTTTTCAGGAAAAATACAGTAATTATTTTATGTAAAAAGAAATAATGTTTCAATAACTTCATATCAACTCATCATTGTACACAAAAAAGATGTTTTCAAACATGAAAAATGTGTTTTGAACTCACATTAGAAAAAAAGATAACTATGAAACAGCATTCTTAAACCTTGAGAAACAGGAGAAGAATGGATTAAATACTAGTCTTAGTGAAGTCAAAGTAAAATTCATGTGCACTTCAGTGTAGTCAAGATTTCTTCTGCTGTGTTTGTTTTAATAAAATCTGTCAATTTATAAATTCATTAGACCTTCAATGCACCACACAAATACAAGGAAGGGTAAAAGCTGTAATGTTTGGCATGCCAAAATAGCATTATCCCAAAGCTGCAGACCTGTAAAAATGTTTGATGTAGCTAAACAAAAAGGGAATAATGTCGTTAACATTCAAAGTAAAATTTAGTCATGCTAAATTTTGGAATGGATTTAAGATAATTGTGCACACTATAATCAGCATCTTTGCTGGGGGCTATAAAACCATTATGCATTATATCAGTTATAGAACCCAGCCCTGAATGCAGCAGACAGACAGAAGAGATATGGGGACAAGACCAAAATTAATGCAGCAAAAGAATGAAATTGAATATACTTTGTCTGTTCTCAGCTCTTATTTTCTCTATGAATTTGCCTAGTACAGCTTCTGTCTGCTGGGTGAACTTTTTCCAGTTCTGTTGTTTTAACTCATCCTAATTTTCAGGTATGTTACCTATTCCTTATAAGAATAAGGACCAGTCTTGTGCAGCATTTTCAATCTGTACCAATGAAAAAGGGTTGTATTCTGAATTTAGCACTTACCAAATATGATGTACTTTAAAGTATGAGTTTGCATATTTAAATCAAATCCTAATTTTATTTAACAGCACAGATTAGGCCACTTCTTACACTGCTGTCTTCAATGGATTTGGTTTAGTTTGGACTGACTGGACCCTCCTGCACAAGTCCAGTGAAGTGCAAGTAAAAGCAGAAGCCAGTTTTCTCTGTCTCTTGCTGTACTACATCTGGGCTGAAAAAAAAAAATCAGAAATAATGGTACCAAACAAAAAATTGCATCATGAATAAACATGATTAAAATTTTTTAAATGGCATTTTAGCATAGTCCATTTTGATTTGGAGTTTTTTGAGTGCAATTTAATTTCAAAGACTCATGATTTAAGGCTGAACTTAGCTGCTCAGTTGCTAAGACTGTACTAAATTTGTAGAATTAATCTGTGAAAAATTATGCTATAGCAGTTTAATTCTAATTGTTGAAACAGAGAGTACAGTGAAGGAACTTCAAGGACTTTCCGCGCTGCAAGGCCAAAACAATTAAAGGTTTGATCACATCTCTGGTGGTTAAAGCTGGTAAAATCTCTCAGGCAATATGTGTGAACCATTTTATAGTTCCATTTTGGTTATGAAGGCACTAGTTCAAATAATTATATTACTGGACTGCCTTGTAACATTTGGATAGCTCATTTCTGTGCTATCCATTACTGATGATGGAGACCACACTGTTTCCATAGAGATGATCTCTCTCTTTTATCTCTTGTCATATAATTCTCCATGCAACACATTAAATACTCTTCACAGGGCAGAGGGGCAAATTTTTTTCTGACATCTACTCCATTGGCTGGAACTTCAATATTGTTTATTCCCATGACAGCGATGATCCTTTTGATTCATGTTTTCAGAAAATCAGAGAATTGTTAGACAACATATAAGTATAGAAGCAGTATCCCCTTTTAACTGGTCCATTGTTAAAGAGCTGGTGAACGTTAGCTTGTCAGGATCATAGGTTTTAAGAAAGGACTTTAAAATTGTGGGTTTAGACTTTCAACTTAAATTCAGAGTGTATGAATTTAAGTTTCTTGATGAATTTTAGCTGTTGGACTTGTGGAGCTAAAGGATGGTGGGATTAGGAATTTACCAAAGGACCTGAACCTCTGTAACACTGGGCAAACACTGGTGTGATCTGCAGTGAATGGATGTAATGCCAGTTCAGAGGTTTGCAAAGTTAATGTATGTACCAAATACGACAAAAATGTGATTACATGAAAATGACCCTTTCAGATGTGTGGAAAAACAATGTCAAAGGCAAGTTATATCATATTAAAGACATTTTGTACCCTGGTGAAAGGAAGCCTGCCCTCCTGATTTGTTTCAGCTTTTCATGGTGTGCCTCTGATACCTGGTAGACACAAATAGCTGCACAAAACTGGGACTTTTTGGATGTCTGCCCTTACCTTGCCATGTTTATGAGGTTATTTACTGCTGAACAGAGACAAGAAAATCAATTGGTCATTTACCATGTGAGCAAAAGGACACGTACTGCTGGTTCTTCTGGCTTGAAACAAACATAATAAATCTGTTCTCTAGCCTGTCATGCTTTATGTAGACATCCTCTCTATCACTGCTTTGTCAAAGTGAAGAAATTTGGTTTTCAGCAATAAATGATTCTATTTTAGACAAACTTTGGCCTACACTCAGTGCTTCTGCCTGTTTCAATACCAATGTTAAGTTTTTCATCGATTAGCCAGGAAAGACCCTCAATGTTTAGTATAATCAATCTTGCTGGTTGCTGAAAATTACAACAAATGAAAACACAGAATCTTGATTTGAAATCATGCAATATTTTTACCAACTCCCATATGTTCACTGGGATGCAGAGAAGAGACTGCAGCACACCCTGAACTGCAGTAAATTAGCATAGCAGTGTGGAGTGGCTGATGATCTGCTGCATTCTTTCTTGAGCTGTTGGTATTATTTAGGTGCCATTTATCAATATTTCCTGCATGAAGAGTACATGCTCTCTCTTTCTTTAGAAAAATGGGCAGATACTGACTTGCACTCTTTGTTTGTTTTGTTAGATGGGTTTGTTTCTACAAGGTATGTACAGCAAGTGATAATTAATGTTCACGGTGTGAAATTGCAAACTCTCCTCCACACCCGAGGAAAATGATGTGTGCTATACATCAAACTATAAAATTAAAGGTTTTTTTGAAGTGGACTCTGCCAGAGCAAATCCAGCTACATTGCTGGACTAAGGTTTATGATACATTTTCAGCAGGATATGAAGTTACACAAAATGCATATTGCACATGCCTTATACATACAGAATCTTTCAAATTCTGGTATATTTTCTTAAAATCATGAATGAAAAATAGATATAGAAGCCTAAGCAGGGAGAAAAAAAAAATCACACACATTTTTAAACCCTTTGTACCCTTATAACATTCTTTTCTAAATCATCTCTGAAATTCTCCAATATAATAAATTCCAAAGTTTTGCTTTAGATATTCAAATTGGTATGTACAACAACTCTTGCCTGCAGACTCCATCTCTCAGTCCACTTCTCCCCACCTTATATAATTATGGACTTCTCTCAGAATCTCTCAGTTCATTATGTACTCACCTCTCTCAAACACAACCTTTGAATTGGCTTAATTGCTACAGTCAGCCTTTTCTAGAAATATCCTATTTGATTATCTCCATAACAGAAAATCTTATTTTCACTGTATGACTGGAAATGCCAATTGAAATGGTATCACTTCCTTTATGTATATCTGAAAAGAGGTTAACTGCTCAGAAGAAAATAATCATTTTTATTTTTTCAGCTCATTGATTCAATCCACTAACTAGTCAGACATCAAAATGTCTTTCAAAATGTTCATTTTAAATTACTGCCTTTCCCTTGCTTCAGAGGAAAATATATTTCAGGATTAGATTAAAATGTGATCAAATAAACACATACTTTAAAACATTAAAAAGGTCTGTGTTTCTAAGGAATATGGGACTGATTGTAAAATTGAGTTACTCTGTCTACCTTCAGCAGCTAATCAGCAATGGGAATAACATCATATTATTGTTAGAAAATTTATATTCAAAGAGGAAATGCCAGCCTAAAAAGTGTAATCCAAATCTCTGCTTGCCAAAACCCCTCTAAAAATAGTGATGGAAAGAGAGTGATGACAAAAACTCAAGTTATCCCAAGTCTCTTCAGTTGCTGGGTTTAAAAAGGGTGTCTGAAGTGCACTTAGGTCCCAGAAACAAATCCTAGGACTTTCCTACAAGGTGAAAAAATGCTGGAATGCCAAACAATAGCTTTCCTGTCCTTATCAACCAAATAAATTAATGGTACTTCCTTCTTGTTGAGCTGTATTTTCTGGCTTTTTGCAGACCTGATTGAGGAGTTAGAGAGTGAAGCTGCTCTCTCTGATTTGCTCCAGCTTTTAACCTGCCCTTTTCAAACGCTGTCCTGCAGATTCCTTAGAGCCAGAGCACAAGGTTTCTTCTGGACAGTGGCAAGTTTGGGTTCCCTTCCCCCATGTGAGTTCTTCCACACCTGTGGGAGATGTGGAGCTGCTGTAAATGTAGCAGTCACAGCACATTTCAGGATTCCCCCCATTTCACAACTGGGGGCAATTTCCTTAAATGAGCCAGTGTTGCATTGGTCACCTGAATATGTAAGGGGCAGGACTTTGTGCCAGTATGCCGTTATTCTAAGAAAATCATTTGCAAGTTCAGATCAGCTGTCCCTACAATCATCTGGGGAGCCACAGGTTCCTTGTTTCCTGCTTCTCCCTCTTTCTTTCTCCTATCTTTTCATTCGGTTTTAATTGCCAGATTGACATCTGTTTCAAGGGGATTTACTGATAGCAGTTCATGTCTACAGATGAAGATTCTCATCTCAATTTAGGATTGTGGACTGCCTTTAATTTGAAAAAGCCACTCAATTCTGGTTCAGCTGGCTGTCCTTCAGTGAGACAATGGGTGATGTTGCCTGTTGTAAGCTGCAATGGTTAGACTATAGTCCAATGGTATGTGCAGGCTGAATGATTGTGGCTATTGCAGAGCTATCCACAATTTTATAAAGAAGGAAAAAAAGGGGGTTAGACTGTAGGGAAGAGAAAGAGCTCCATTTTAGTTGGTTTTGAGGCTTTGGAATAGACTCTTAAGAGGAAGAGAACAAGGAGAGGCCTGAATCACAGAAAGGGAGGAAGGAATCTGTAAAAAGAGAGAACTGTTTAATCCCACTTTAACAGGCAATGCAATGCAACAGGTCCAAATCTGTGGTGTGTAACTGAGAATCTAACAGCAATATCGAATATTTGAAGTTATTTCAGATTAGGTCTTGTCCTCTCCCATGTAACTCATCAGTTACATTTTGGGGCTGTTTCATTGGAATGAAATCCACTTTGTGCACTGTGAGAGGGCTTTGTGGAATCATGGCAGTAGAGAACTCATCAGAAAATTGGAATTCAGATATGAATGTGATAGGATGAAAATAATTCCAGAATATCAGACCAGTTTTCCCAATCTAATCTAAAATTTTAATACAGACACACCCATAAGTCAACTGTATTGAAGAAGCATATATATGACAAGTTTATTCAAAAATTTGGGTGAGACCTATTTTAGAGGAATGCACCTGTGAAACGGAATATTTTTTCTTATTTTTAAATTGCTATCTGAAAGACCTTTTGCCTGAATTTATAATCATGGAACCATGTTTTTTTAAAATGTGCTGTAAATACTTTTTTGAAATGTAACAAAAAAATATCCATTAATGTTAGCAATGCTGCTTGAACCCTATTAAGGCATCTTTGACACAAGGGTATAGATGCAGCTTCAAGGCAAAATTATTCACATCTGCCTATATTATCATCTTGATTTACTTTTAATTTGTATTTTACTTTATGATATTACACTACAGCTTAATCTAGGAGTTAATGGGTTATTGCAAATCTGTTGAAATTCAGTAACAATTCAGTAAATTGTTTTCCCATTGTCATTTACCTTTGCCAGTGCAGCCTTTTTGCTGGTAAAAAAATAATTGCATCTGTCTGAGTTTGTGAATTTGGAGCCCCAGGTTATATTTTATTCCTTCTCTTGCTTTCTACCTCTTTTCTCCCTTGAAGTCTTCTGTTTTAACATTTAAACATTATGCGCTCCCATTGTTGAAGATCGAAGTGCTATATAGAAAATCCATTTCATTTTCTTTCTTGCTTGTAGTGTTCCTGTCAGTTCAGTTTAGTGTAACCTTAAAGAAGGGTTTGATTCCAGTCTGTGCTTGATTTCACATTGCCTGTCACTGATAACAAATGTGTCCACAGTGATCCAGAGCTGAATGAATGTCTGTGCTATTTCCTTCCTCAATCTCTTAGATATTATATTATGATATTATGATTATAGTTATTTTTCTGACTTTGTCCTCTGACCAGCATTCTCCCATAAATGAAATTTAAAACTGAAAGCATTATATTAAAACAAAAACTTTTTATTGCATGTCTTTTCCTGAGGTTTAGAATTCAAAAATCCTAACCACAGATTAAAAATGTTTTTCATAGCATTAGATTCCTTACAGCCTCTGATTGTTTTGCTTTTTCAAGTTATTTGATAATTTTTCTTTCCTGAAGTGTTTTTATGGTCTGTAATGCAACAAGTGCTATACTGTACACCAAGTGGGAAATCTGCAGTGATGTTTTGTTGTGGCACTTCCTCCCACAAAAATGAATGAAGAATATATCATCAATATGTGTGTAGTTCAGTATGCAATATTTACAGTATCTTTAGTAAATACAGATTCCATTTTTTTTCTGCTTTTGATTTTTTTTGGTTGCTTGCATAAAAAGTAGGGTTATTAATTTGTTACCTTTAGTTTAACTATACATTACATTTTTAATAGCTTAGCCACCTTTTTTTAAGCATTTAGGTTGCCCTGTCCCCACCGTCAGTGTACAAATGCATAGCTGAGAAATGTGTTTTATGTTGTTGTGGAGGTTCCTGTTTTCCCTCAGAGCTCTACATCCTACTGTTCCAAAGCAGACCTGTTCATCATTGCCATTAAGTGTTTATCCAATGACAAGCATGGAATTATAGAATAATTTAGGTTGGATAAGGGCTCAAAAACCATTGAGCTGAGCCATTAAGCAAGCACTGCCAATTCCTTTACTGAACCATATCTTTAATTGCCACACCTAACGTGTCTCTTAAATACCTCCAGGGATGGTGATACAACCACTTCCCTGTCAAGCCTCTTGCAGTGCTGGACAACCCTTTCTGTGAAGGCTTTTATTCTGATATCTAATTCAAGCCTCTCCTGGCTGATGCCATTTTGCCTTATCCTGTAACTTATTGCTTGGCAGAAGAGACCAGCCTTCTTCACCCAAGCACCTTTCAGGTACCTATAGAAAGCAGTAAGGTCTCCCCAGAGCCTCCTTTTCTCCAGGCTGAACAACCACAGTCAAATCTGGCCATTTGCTGCAAGAATGCCTGGCAATCAAAAGGATCTGAAGTAGCCAGGTGGCTCCTTCATGCTGATGACCAGACATGCAACTGTGTGATGTTGTACCAGACATTGTAAATATGATGCATTCCTGTTACTTTTCATGTTGCTTGGCTGTTTCAAAAGCAACTGAGCAATTGATTATTGAAAATAAAAGCAAAACCAATCTACCAACCAAGCAAAACCCAGCAAATCCAGTAGTTTACTAGAAAAGGCAGTTATTTTGGAATTCCCCAGAAATGATATTCCAAGTTTCAGGTTATTTTCCCAGTGGAGAATTGCTGGTTGATACTTTTGGTGAACATGGGTTAAGCTTTCTTTTCTAGTAAGAATCTGTATAGCGAGGGTACACTGATGATGTTAGTGATACTACCCAAGGTAATCAACAGCATCATTCAAATGTAAATTTTAGAAAATGATTAAATAAATATTCAAATGCATTTTCTTCACAAGCTCTTCTGTGAATGTTACAGTGTCTCTTCTCCATAAGCTTCCTGCATGTTCAGGGGATTAGGAATTTTAATGGTCCTCAACTTTGTATTGAGCAGAAGATTACTATTCACCTTTAATTTTGAAGAAAAGTCACTGCAGCTCTCTGAAAATCTCCCAATTCCTACTTGGAATTAATGTAGTGAGATAAGTAATATTATGAAACCGAAAATATTTATTTGTTCTTAAACCAGATTTTTACCTTAGGGTAATGCCGAATTTGTTGACTTAAATCATTGTTAGAAATGGTCTGCACAAATTCAAACTGATGCTGTATGTGGGAGACAGCTGGTTGTCATGGTAACTGTAGTGCAGTTTTTAATTCCACTTGGTGAGTAATGCTAACACAATGTTGCTGAATAGACCATGGCTTAGCAAGTACAAGGATCTTGAATTCTCCATGTCGGTGTTACAGACTAAGAAACTGCTTTGTTCAGATATATGTATGCTGCATCATTTCTGGTTTATTGCTTTTCAACAAAGACATTTTAAAAGTGTATCTAAAAAGCTGGAGGATATCAAAACTGTATGGAGAATATGCCTTTGGTGTGGCCCTCAAAGAGCCCCAACAAGGTGATAAAATTAAAAGACAGACAATAAGATATCTATGACCAGTGAATATGATTTTGTTTCCTTGTGACTATTTGTCAGTGCATTTTTAATGTGCATCTATTGAAGAAATGCTGGATTATAAAAATTTAGGGTGGCAGAAGAGCACAAAACAGCCTATCAGTTTTTATTTTTGTATTTATTTGTGGAAGAAAATAGGACCTTAACTGAAGTTAAAGCTGAGATACTCACTTAATGCTGTGCTTAAGAGAAGACCTTTGCTTTTCAGGTAATGTGTCCTATGTGAAAGAAACAGAAGACAATAACTCTAAGTGTAGTTGGGGAAAGAGGATCAAAATCCATTTGTTAGTTTGTGAATTACTGTTTTCTAGACCCTCATAATTACTAGAAAAACACTTTTTCTTTATGTAACATAATAGAGAAGAATGAGAATACAAATTTAAGTAGATTCTGTTCCTTTGGCATCAGTGTTTCCATTTCACTGTGGATATATAGAACTTCCAGGACTCAGAACTCCTGATGATAATTGTCTTTCTCATTGCTGAGATAGACAATTTGGGACTCTGCCAGTTTTTAAAAAATACACTGTCTTTCAGCTAATAATGTTAGTTATTAATTTTGTACACGATGTTAGTCCTTCACTTGGCATGAGAGACTCAGCTTTTTTCTGTATCGATGTTTTTTTACCCCCCTTTTCCTACTTGAGCACATTTCTTTCAGATCCTTACTCTAAATAATTAATTCATACTCTCAGGTACTCATGTCAGCATCTGGTACAGCAGTAGTAAAAGTCCAGAAGTGCATGTGTAGGATTCACCAAAGTACTCCCATCTGATTTAATGCAGAAAGTAAAGCTGGGAAGTCCAGAAGGAAAAGGTTGTGAAATGGTGAACATATTAAGTTTTTATGTTAGAAAATGAACATTGCTACTGTCCAAAATAAAGGCAAATCAGTTTAATAGGAGACTGGAAGTGATTCAGCAAGAATGAGAACACATTTTAAAAAAAAATCCATCAAATGTGGCGGGGGAAGTCCTTGAGAATCTCTGAATTATACACACTGTTGATGTGCCTGACTGGTAAAATAAAATCCTTTAAAATAAAGGCCTCTGGTAAAAATTTTCGAACACATTAAATATACTGATGCCAGAAGAATTGACCTTTATGGAAAAAGATTAGAAAATCAGTAGAGCAAGAGGGAAAGACCAAGAATATTCAAACCATTGTGAATACTTACAATATAACAATGTAAACCAATTAATTTTTCTACTGATTAAATTGAAAACTTGGTGCTTATATAATTAATTTACAAGACTTTAAAAGTGAACACTTCATGGAATATACGCCACTATTTTTAATGAACATGTTGCTGTGGCTTTTTCAGTATGCAGGCCCTGCAGCACTAATACTTGAAACTATTAATTCAAAAGCCATGAGCAAGACAAAAAGACTGTGTTTTTCTGTTCAGTCCTGTGGTACACTGAAAACTGGAAGCAGCTTTATATTTGGAAGAATTAAGATCATTATTTTTCCCTCTTTTAGTTCTAAGAAATGGGGAAAGAAGACTGAGCTGAGTCCTTAGTTATTACTATATAAGTCTCATCCCATGTAACTTTAGCTGGGTTGGCACTTGCCTGAGTATTTAAAGGAATCTCTTACATCACAAATCTCTTCCATTATATTAGGAATCCTCATTTTCAACAGTCATTGAATGGGAATGAGGAGATTCTCCTCCTGGGCTTAGCTCAGACCTCACCTGGATTCAACCTCTGTATAAGAAGGATCAAGTGACCTTTGGTGTCTGAAATCCAAGGGACTCGCTTGGCTGAGAGTGATGGAGTGCATTCTGCCCCAGAAATATTACACCATCCTCACCCAATTTAAACCAGGAGTTTTCAAGTGATGAGAGATGACAAGTACTGATAATGTGTGCAATATTTTAAAGTCTTAATCAGGGGAACATTATCACTATTTCACAAGCAGCTGAGCTACAAAACTTGATTTGACTAGAAGATTAAGATTTTAATTCAGTCAGCTTTTAGAACTAAAATGACATAGACTATGTCAAGTGATTATTTATGTGGTAACAAATAAAAAAAATTCACAGATGCCTAGGTGTTTTATTAGCATCTGTAAAAGATTAATAAATAAGAGGTAAATTTCTTCTAACCTTCTTAAACTAACAGGACTGTATAAGGTGATCAGTAGGTTGGTGGAGATCTGCTCTGATGGAAGGTTTGCTCAGACTTCACTTCTTGAAAGTTGGTTGGATTTGGATTTTACTGTGACTAATGCTAGCAAATATTTATGATTTTCCCATCATTATTTGACAAAACTCTTAGAAAAACATAGCAGAACCAATCAAGATAGAGAATCCCTAAACTCTTAGTAGAACAGAAGTGTGCCCAGATAAACTAGTGGTCTGTGATGAGTGATTCAGCTGGAGGTAAAAGTGCTCTCTTTGGCTCTGAATGTTTTCTGGCTGAATTCTCTTTGGCTCTGAATGTTTTCTGGCTGGTCTAAAGTACTGACACCAGATTTTCACATGAGCTGCAGACACAATGTGCCTGTGGATGTATCAGCATGCATGGTATTTGGCCAGAACTGAATTTCAGAGGTGAAGTTTGGCTAACATTTCACTGTCACACTGAGCTCAATCAATATCTTGTATTTTGTGTCCACACTGGGTGCATCAGAATGCTGAAGAGCAGAGTATGGGATTCTGCATGGGAGCTTTGGGGAGCAGCAACTTCAGCTGATGGCTTCAGGCTCTGGTCGCAGTGGAGTGCGTCTTCTCCACACTCAACATCTCAGTTACAAGAATTCTCTGAAAACATCACTTGCCATCCCTGATACAAATGTGCTTTAGCTCCATGCAGCTCAAGGCCCTTGAGTACTTTCATCCAAATGCAAATACCTCTGTGACACAGAACCTCTCTCCTGCTGATGTAACTGTACTCACTTCACTTCCTTTTTTTTACATTTCTTTTTATGACGTGCTTTCTGACTGCACTCATAAATTGGCTACATGGCTGAAACTCAGAAAGCAAATTATTATTTTGGCAAATTGGAAATAAAAATGTATCAGTTTTTCAAAATAGAAAAATTAATTTTGGAACGGGAGGGAAGAAATCCTATTTGCTCCTCTTGAGGAGGTGTAATTTCTTGATTATTGTGAGGATAGTGAACTTGTACCCTGCAACTGAGGGAAGGGGAGGTGTGACTCTGCATAAAAAGGAACTAAAGGAAAAGACATCTTCTGCTTTTCTTTTTCTCATACTTAACTGTCTCTATAAAGCAAAGGAATGTAGTGGTCTTGCATCTGCTTCTAGAAACGTGTGCAAGAATAATGTTGGGTCTGAATTGCTTAATGACTATAGGCAACATTCTTGATGATAATATCCAGATGATTCAAAATCAGAATATTGAATCATTTTATGGTGTGGAAATTTTAAATTCACTTCCTAAAAGATCCAAAATGCTAAAATTATTTTCAGCAGTTTCAGCTTTCCTCCAGTGTCAGAGAGGGGCAATATTTCAGCAGTCATCAAGCAGCAATGTCAGCATTTCATTGCAGGCATCTTTATGGAAAGGCAGCATCAGAAAAACACTTGGACTTCTGTATATCATAGGCAATGCAGAAGATCCCTTTGCTTCCGGAAAATTATATCAAAATAGTTTATTAAAAATTTCTGAACTAAGCCCTTTCACTATATTCCCACTTAATTTACTAGATGAACTACTATTTATCTAGCTTAGTTAAGTGTGAATATCACATCAGTGAAATCAGAAGTCCTATCGTCATGTCCAATAGTATGATTAAATAATTGCAATATTCAGTCATTGAATTCAGTTTTGAATTACTACATTACCTAATTGTTGCATCATTCTCTACTCATAAATGTATCCATACAAATTATCTAAGTTTTTAGAAAAATTATCATATCTGTAATGGTATGTATTGCACTCCACTAAAATGCATCTGAATTTTGTTTAGTACTAAGTATATTTTCTCATGCATAGAAGCCATCAAATAGCCCATGTTCTTTTAATGAAATTGTGCTTCTCCAACTTTAGAAATAACTTTGGTAACAGTTTTTGTCTGACTGTTGGGAAATATTCTCTTTGTTCTCATTCATAATATTTTGTTATAAATGATAATTACTAAGCTATGCAGAAATACTGTTATGAGGCCTACATTAGCACAATTCACCTAGTTAAAAAAAGAAATTAAAAGTTACCATGGCAAAAAAACTTATGTATGCCAGTTAATTCAGAATTCACATGATTCCTTTTTCTAAACTGGTCATATTTATGTGTAATTGAATTTGGTGGTCAATGAGCTGTAGAAGATATTTTGGTTAGTTAGGTATTCTGTATAATTATGATGTCCCTCCTAAGATCCATGGAGATAGCTTTGCAATTATGCAGCTGAGAGTTCCACATTGACAGCTTATGAATGTTTTTTATTGTTCTTATATTCTAAAATTCTAGCAGAAGTTTGCATCCTCTGAGTGCATCTGCAACAACTAAAACCACAGTATCAATGTAACAAACTTGAATATTCTTATGATCTTTTCAGAAAAAAATAATACATTTAATGCCTGAAGATTAATTGCGCTTCTAAATAAAAAGGAAAAATACTCCTTCATCACAGGCTGTTTAGAAGAAAGTGCAGCATTTCTAGGAGCTAATTCACCCCTGAAAGGCCCAGTGAACCAAACTCCTGAGAGGATGACTTTTCCTGTAGAATGCACTGCCAGAAGCCATCCTTTTCAAAAATGAATCTGCAGTGAGTCTCTGTAGGTCCACAGCTCATCGTGTGAATGTTGGAGTGAGTCTAAAATCCTTTAAGACTTCAGCGATCTTCCCCAAAACCCTAATAAATTCTGGTTGAAAACTCAGAGGCTGCCCATAAGAACTCTTAAATTCCCAGGAAGGTGCATTTTATGCATTCTGTGGTAGAACTTTTTCCAATATGGCAAGTTCAGTTGTGGACCCTGAATTGAAACAGTCATTTAGTGCTGCCTGAAATGTTTGTTGCCTGCAGCTCGTACATGTGTCCAGCATGTTGTTTAAAAAACTTGTTTCTCAAAAAAATAATAATATAATTTTCACACTTTTTTATCACACTTTTTTCCTACCATGTCTGTGAAGTCTTTTTTCCTTCTTAGTGAGATTTTTATGAGCTCTCTTAGCTGTATATTGGGGATGTAAGTAGAATGCTTAAAAATTCCTTTAATCAGGAAATTCATGAGTTCTTAGAAGGAATTTGAAACACTTCTTGTAAAACAGAGAAATAAATCAAACCTTTCTAAGTTCATTTTGTAATTCTGTCATAAAGCTTTCAAATACTCTCTCAAGAGTAGGTAATTTTTTGTGTCCATAATACCTGAAAAGTACTCCACCCTCTCTGTTATAAAGGCTAGGAAATATTTGCATATTTCAAGTCTGCATTTTTTCTCCTGGCTAATGTCCTATTTGTCCTTGTGCTCATGCTGGCCATTTGCTTACATGGCTTTCATTTTGCCAGGCTAGCAAAGCTAATCTCCTTTATTTTCCACTTGTGAAAGAAATTATTCATTCTAAGGGTGACCCTAATAACCATCCTCTACATCCATTCTATTCTGGACTGACTTTTCCTCAGTCTAGTTGATCAAAATTGTGTATTATATTTCTGATTAGGCCTTTAAAATCAGAATATTTACATGGAAATGAGTCATCTTGTATGTTCTGGATTGTATTTGTAGTCTTTCTTTTAATTGTTAAATCATAGAGGCTCTGAGTCATCCTGTGATCAACCAGTGCTTTCACATCCTTGTCCTTATCTTTTGCTTTCCAAAGTGGCTTGTTTCACCAGCTTATAATAGACAATCTCATTATAAATATGTAAAACATGATTTAGAACATTGTCTTAGATGACATTCCTCTTTGTTTCAAGGTCATCAAACAAAAATTGGAAGTGTTTAAACTGATTTTCACATTAACTTTGGATATATTCACTCCAGCCTGTCTTCTCCTTTCAAAGTAAATAATTGTATTATCAATTGTAGCTTGTTCCTTATTCACCTGAAACTAACTGCTGCTAGTTGTTAATGTCTCAAAAGAAATCAGGTGAATTGTATTGCCTTGTCTGGAAAAATACTTAGTGAGGAGAATTATCATTTGGGTCTGGCATTATTGATGGTAAACCTACTCTGTCTCTCTTCATGGTCTTTTTCTTTAATTCTTTATTTTTTTTTTCACTTTTTCCTTCACAATAGCTCATTAACAGGTTAGCTGCTGCTTGTAGGTTTGCACATATTTTCGTTTTCTTAGAAAGTTTGCAAGATGGTCAAATATGAAATATAAAATCCTAATTTGGAGACTTTTGGTTTTTACCTTTATTGGAAAAGGGCTACTGACAATCAGATTTCCAGATTATTTTACATTATCAGCTTTCCTAAAATTTCAGTGCTGTTTGCTGTATCCATTTTTATTGAAACAGATTTTCCAGAAAAGTTTTTATTATTAATTAGGGAGAACTTTCAAATTAAGATTTTTTTTTTTTATATTTTGATGCAATTTGCATGTATTTATAATTTATGCCACATTTTCATTGTGCATCAAACCATATTTTATGCCTGGTTAGAACAAAGATATCTTGGACTCCATACTTAGTTTTCCAGAAATTGAGATGGATGCACACTGCAGAATTACTGCATAATGACTTTACCACATAATAATCCCAACGTGCTTAGCAATTTCGTCTCAGTCGCCAGGTAATTTCATGTTGCATTTTTGGAAGTACTGCTTCATTTCATCCTGGGAATCTATATAAACTTTGCTTTTTACCTGCTAGTCATCCTTGAACCTTTCCAGACCTGTGTTCGAACTGCACTCCAGAAAGCACAGTTAAACCATGACAAATTAGTAGCAAGATTATGTAGGTAAATTAGCATGGCTGGAGACCTTCTACTTTCCTTGTTTGGTATCAACTCATTAAAAAATAAAAAACCAAAATCCTGTTTGTTTTAGCACCTGGCAAGTTCATTATCTTGTATAAGCATTTTCAAACTGGCATTGTTTTCATTATTTTTACAAACCCTTTATTTGGTATTTTCCCACCTGGTCTAAATTGTGGGGGCTTTTTGTTGATACTTTTCATGCCAGAAAAAGAGATCAGAACTCATGCACAGACTACCTAAAGCCTCACAGAACTGGGCCAAATGCCTGTGCTTATCTCATATATTTTGTGCTGAAATAATTCCAAAGGAGTGTTGGTTAAATACCTACCAGGAGAGACAGCTGGAAAACACAATTGTGCCTCTTTCTGTTTGTTAACAACTAAATCTTTAACATAAACCACAAACTGAAATCTTCCATTGCTTCTAAGGATCTGCTGTCTTATTTGAGGGACTAAATACAATCTATTATATATGTATAAATAATTTATTTGCTTGATTTTATTATGATGACCACAGTGTTAACTCAGTACGTATTTAATAATGCAGGTATTACCTATAGAGCTTAGTTTCTACTTTTTTTACTGTAACTTTATATAGCTTGTGCCTGTTTTGGCAGCACCCATATATCTTTAATAATTTAATATATGGTGTCTTGCATCTGAATCTCTACACTACTTTTTCAGATTCTTTGAAATCTGGAAACAGTGAAGCTGCTTTTCCAGTTCTCCTCCAGGTTTTAGGTGACTTCATTCTTTTTTTTTTTTTTTTCCCTTCAGACCTTCTCTGACCTGTTGTTAAGGTGCTGGTTTTTAAGTTAGGGAAATCGCTGACTGGAAAAATGTACCCTATGACTGTTCTGAGGACTAAGAATTGGATGGTTTCCTGTGAAATATATTTTATCTTAAACATAAATACTGTGCCTGAACTCAAAAGTCAATCTAGTACCAAGGCAAGCACAAGGAAGAGTTACTGAAAATAGATTGATTTTTGTTATTCCACAGTGGTTACCAAGTAGGTTTCTTGATAATGATTGATAATGAGTACGGTCTCTCAGCATTATGTTAAATTTTAGGCAAGTTGAGCACTGTAATGGGAAAGCAAAGTTTCAAGAGTAAATGGGAGCAGGTCTCTTAAAGGAATTAAGAAAGTAGAAGGGCCAACATATCACAACATCACCTAAGGCAAGAGGCTGTCTTTCCTAAACACTTAAAAACTCCTTGTAAATGCTAGCATTCATTATAGGAAATGGAGTGCCACCAAAATAAAACTGCCTAGGGAAAAACTTCACTTTAAATCTCTAATTTTTCCCTTAAAACATTTTTAATAAGGGCCACACATGCATGAGCTGCAAGAGTCCAAAGCTCCCAATATCCTGAGGACCATTTCTGCTTTAGAATGAGATTTTTAATTTAAAACTTTTAGAATACAGTTGGATTTATTGGTTCTGTTTTGGTGCCTCAGATATTTTGAAAAATTACACACACACACACACAAAAATCAGTCTAAAATGGAAACAAACCCCAAAACTTCAAAAGTACTTATAAAACTGTGCTGTCCAAATTAGCTTCAGAGTGTTTAAAGCAGCCTTTCATTCTGCTTTTTGGAAAGTTGACCAGGTTCCAAGAAGTCCCAGGACCCACGAGTCCTAGGAGGCCTCCCAGAAAATCCTTAGAGCTGGTTTAGAGCTGATAAACCCTCTTTCCCTGGCTGCAGGTCACTCAGCAGATTTTCAGATATCTGGGCAGATGACATGGAAGACACTTCAGAGGGTTTGAAAATTGCATCATTTCTATCATATTTGTGTGCAGATGGGTGAATATCTATGAATAGTTTCCATTTTAAAGACAAGCATTTTCCGCAAGAAAAATGCTCCTTGGAAGAATCTACACTGTATGTTCAGGATTCCCTTTTTCTAATCAATGCCAGTACAATTCAGTTAATAGGACTGAAACTGAAATGGAGTCATGATGGGATTATTGACATTCTGTTTTGAAAACACTCACAGAATGTCTAAATCCTGACTGGTGAAATGCTGACACAAACAGTAAGCTTTTCCAGGAAAATATGAGGTGCCAGTGCTGTCACTGCAAGGCTGTGGCTCCTGTGGTGGGTCTGCATTGCTCTTTCTCCCTTCTCAGAGGTGCAGACAGCTTCTTGCCACCAGCATGCTCAGATACTTCAGCTCCCATGTGATGTGGTGATATGGTGCCCAAATAAAAAAAAATAGCTGAAATTATTTATGTGAATTTTGAAGCATCTGAAGTACAATAATTCCCTCAAAACTTGATGTTGCTGTCATTGGTTTTAGTAATATGTGTTCCTGTATTGTATTTAATCTCTGAACTCTGGAGTATCTTAGAGTACAAAACAAATGCCATCACTTTAATCTCACTTAAGTGAGAGGGAAACTGAGGCAGGAGTGGGGAGCTGACTTATGCTTTACTTCACACAAGATTAGCAGAATATAAAACTGAACCTTTAGCTGGGTTCCCTCCATCCTCTACTACAATAATAGGAACTACCTCAGTGCTCACATCCTCCCTCTCATGTGAATAATAAGTAATATTATTGAAAATTCTCACACATCTTAGATGAAAAGAATGTATTTGTTCATATTTTTAAACAGCACCATGAATGTGTGGGCCTTCTCACTATGTGCATCTTTCATTAATACCCTACTACAGGATCTTGTTGGCAGGCTTGCTGTCTTACTGTAGCAGACAGTTGGGTATTTAATTTTGAGGAATTGCTAAGCAAATATTTGATGTGCAGCAAGTGGTTTGACTTTATGTGTACATTTGTCCAGTTAAGGAATACCCTGTCCCTTTGCCTTTTACTCCACCAGACTGCCTGCATGCAAAAAAACCCTGAAGTAGCAGGTAGTATAAGTGGGCAGTGTTCACAATAAAACTGGACTCCAGGTAGTGACTGTAGGCAATTTAGGAAGTTTATTAAATAGTTTGTGCTATGGGTATTCATATTCATTTTGAGCAGACAACAAGGGAAAAATGCTGTCCTGAAGTCTGATCAGGAAAGCGTTTTCTGTAAACGTGTCTTTTTGTCAAGTAAATAATTTGATGTTGCTGCATGTTTGAGATTTGCTCAGTCAGCCCGAGCAGTGCAACCAGTCCACGCGAATTCCACTGTGGGCTGTGTGCAGCCTTTCCTCCCTGCCTTCAGCCTTGGCCCTGTGATGTGGAGCTGCATCCGTGGGTAAGGCTGGGGCACCGTGGGCACGTTCCTCCCTCCCTGCTGGCTGCTGCAGGGTCTCTGTGGGCAGGGAAGGGCTGGGGGCAGCTGGCCCTGCCCAGCCCAGCTTGGGCATTGATGGGGAAAGAAGGGAAGGGAAGGGCTGGGGACAGCTGGCCCTGCCCACCCCAGCTTGGGCACTGGTGAGGAAAGAAGGGAAGGGAAGGGTTGGGGGCAGCTGGTCCTGCCCAGCCCTGCTTGGGCACTGGAGGGGAAAGAAGGGAAGGGCTGGGGGCAGCTGGTCCTGCCCAGCCCAGCTTGGGCATTGATGGGGAAAGAAGGGAAGGGCTGGGGGCAGCTGGCCCTGCCCAGCCCAGGCACTGCCCCCTGCCCCAGCTCCCTGTGCTTCAGGCGGGAGCAGCTTCCACTCCGCACCTCCCCGGTCCCACAGGCAAGCTCTGTCTACACCATTACTTTTTCCTACTAGTATCAGTAAGTCCCAATGGAGAAGCAATTAAAGAACCACAATAAATTAGATGATTTGCCCTCTTAGCAAAAGTGCTATAAACCTGTTGTTTTCTCTGGTTTGTGTAGGGCTGCTTTTGTCAAGTCATAGCACACTGTTGCTTAACCCAGTGCCTTTAGCTGTCGGTTTCATTATCATAAGCTTATTCATATGCTTCTGTCTTTCTCTTTTTGTGTATAATGAGTAATTAGTGCAATTTAATATGTCGTCATTGTTGCTTTTTCCAGCACAGAATAATAATAAAAATCCAGCATAAATATAAACTTAATTGCACCTTAACCTCTTTACACATCTGTACGTCTCCACATAAGCCCTCAACAGTGATCTGGTTTGATAAATGACACTTTTTTAAGACTCTGTAGATACTTTTTCATAGCAATTTTAAGGACAAAATGGAATCATCAGAGGTTCAGAATATGCAGATACTTGGGATATCATAGACTAAAACATGTCTATTTCAGAAGCATGAAATAAAGCCAATTATAACAGCTTTAGTGAATTAGACAGTGGAAACAATCTCAGGATGAGTGCTTGATGTTTAGCTCAGTTAATACCAATTAAAGCCTTCATAATAATTTAAAATTCTAATGTAGAAATGTTCTGTTGCTATTTGCTCTTTTTTTCTCAGTACTTTTAATGAGCAGCATTGCCTAGATTGAATTTTTATTTTTACTATTTTTAAAAGGACATTTTTGCAGTTGTACTGTTAAAATCTCAAAACCTTCCTAAAATATGTATGGTAGAAGGAAAATGGTGTACAGAAGACTTTATCTCTTTATTTAAGCATTCAAATGGCATCACAGACTACTCATGCCTTCCTTCCATATTTATTCTGTGGTCACTAGATGCTTCTCATACTCATTTTAGTTTGCTGACCTCTGTTACACCTTTTATCTCTCACACGTGTATTTTTCCCAGCACAAGGATGTATATTAAATGTCATGTTTCTTTATATTGTTGTGAAGTTCATTGTTTTACTTCTGAAATAGGTAGTGCACATGTGCTATGAGCAAACTGTGGTAATCTATGTAAATTATGTGCACAGAGCCCTACTCTACCCTTGGGGGAAATGCAAATTAGAACATTTTGTAGTTTGTTTGTTTTTAAATACATACACTTTTCACATCAAGGCTCAGGACAGACTCCCTGTTTATTTTCCCATTGCTCATCATTTGTTATTTCTTGTAAATATCTCAGTCTTTAATGATTAGTTTGCTACTTTGGCAGGAAAAAATACTTGATGAGTGAAGTCCTCAAAATACAATGTTTGGTGTATTTTATAGCTCTGCTGTAAGGGATTTATCTGCTTGTAAAAGGGTATGTAACACACAACTCAAAGCCATTATAGTGATCTGACAGTCTTCATTCATTTTCTCCCAGTGTTGTTTTTTTTCTTTATTTTACGTTAATGTTTGTAATTTTTTTTAATCCTGCATGACTAAAACACAGTTAACTGATTTTCCTTATATGAAGCAAGAAAAACATATTCCTAAACTGTGTTGTTTACTGCACTTGCAGTTCTCTGCAGATGTAATTTGTTTTAATAATAAAATTATTTTTATACCCTTTAAGTACCCTTTCGGAGAAATGTTTTAATGTAAGTTGTCTGATTCTATTTTAAGTGAAGGAGAAAACCTGGTAGAGGTTGTCTCTTTAAATCAGATCTGCAGTGTTGATGGACCCTCTAGCAGGCACGGTAAGAACCATTCTCACCTCTGCAGCAGGGAGCTTGACCATATAGACTCTCACATTCAATCAAAACGTTTTCCCTTTTAATATGCACTGTACCAATCCTATTCCCATGGTTACAGCCCGTGCTTCTTTGGTTGCTTCCAGACTGTTGGAAAAGGAAGGCAGCATACATTTCTTGTACAGGAGTTTAAAACATCATGAAAGCAACCCTGTTGTGATTTGCATTTTAAATGTTTCTCTTTTTTTCTCATTGTACAGAATGCTGTAGCAGTAGCTTCAGTTCATTTGCCACAGTCTGTCTTCTCTCAGTCTTCAGCCTGGCAATCTGTTGATAACTCCACTTGCAAGCTACAGTTTATTGTCTTTCGGAATGGAAAACTCTTTCCTAGCACAGGAAACTCATCAAATCTCGCAGATGATGGGAAACGTAGGACGGTTGCCACACCAGCTGTTTTTGCTAAAATAGGTGAGAAGCTGTTATGCATTATTTTCTTTCATCTAAAAGCTACAGTATACTTGATTGTGCAGAGAATAGAGGGGTAGAGTATGCAGTGTGCTGGGAGGCTGGATACAGTGTCTGTCTTTAGTACAATGTTTGCAATTGTTCCTGTCTGCACGATTTTGTTCAGATTGTCCTGCAAATAAAATTGCATTCTAATGCCCTTGCACTACGATTAGAATGCAAATTCTGGGCTGCTGTTTGTTGGCTGTGTTGTTACAGATGCTCGCTCCTTAAAGCTATCAGAAGGATCCTTGTTTTAATCTTTGCAGTTGCAATGTTAATGTCCTGGGCACTGGTAAAAATAAGGCTTTTGGAGTGGGAGTAGTGCCCTGTTGCATGTATCAATACTCAGCAGTATACTTTCTGATGCGGTGGATGTAAAACAGGTGTTGTTAAAGACTTTTATCTAAATGGCATACATTGTATGTGCTAGTGAATCAGTATTTTGGTTAATTACTCACCCATGCAATTTTACTAATTTTGCCCGACGCTGAATAGTGCTCTCATTTCTATTAACATTTTAAAATCTTTGAATGTTACTTTCAAAGTGCAGAATTGTCTCAGCTAATAATCATCCATGAAACTGAGCCGTTTCTGCAGTTACATGGGCAATAGTGTAATAGTGGTCATAAATGAAGAATCTGAAACAATAAAAAAGATCTCCTTTGTGAGGAGTTATTAGATCGTTGTGGCACAATATGTGTTTGAAATGCTCAGATTTATTTATACCATTGCAAACTTCTCCGATGTGAGCACTACCTTTGATTTTGACCATTAAGATTTTATGTCCCCTGGCTTTTTCCCCCTAGTTTAGTGCATCTGGTCTCTTTACAGAGCATTCATCACTAAAGGGTTTTCCACGCCGTCTCTCTGATTCAGTTTTTTCCTTTTGCAGATGGGTGCAGTTTCGGAAACCTCACTAGCCCTCTTACTATAGGATTGAGGCACTTTGCACGGGGTATAGACCCCATTGCAGCCTTCTGGGATTTTGACCTTCTAGATGGACATGGAGGCTGGTGGGGAGAAGGGTGCCACATAATTAGTTCTGCAGGCAATATTACCACCATTCAGAGTACACACTTCAGTAACTTTGCAGTGCTAATGGTAAGTATATGACTTAGCAAATATAACTATATTTCTCTCTCTCTCTCTTTTGCCATTCATTTATGTTTTATTTACATGCATCTGTTTCATTCTGATTTGTCAGTAGCTGACCTGGGTTTTTATAATGTTTAGTACAAAACAGTCTAAAAGAAAGTAAGTTACTTAACTGCTAGCAAGTGAATGAACCTGGTGGTCAGTTTTAATATCCTGAGACTGGCCTAATCAGAAATGACATTAACTTCAGTCTTATAAATGAAAGTTCCATCAAGGAATGATTAGTACACAATGGTTATAAATTATATGACAGGGTTTAAAAATGTATACTCCTGTGTGCTTTTACATCAGCACATCTCAGAGGCTGGTCTGCTTTTGTTCCTGCCCTGCACTGTGTTGATCATACTAATTAGTTGCAGGCATACCGCAATGTTGAATCATTTAATAAATGGAGAGGAATAGCATCTTCTGCTCTTTTAAGTGTGGACAGAGCTGTCCTTGTTGATTCTGTGGGAGTTTTGGTTTGTGCACCGATGCTGATAGCCTACTTACGAAATTGCTGCTTCTGAAGGAAAATATTCCTGTGCAGTGCTAACACATCAGCTGCTTTGCTCTGTTCTCAGTCACACTTACAGTTCCCATTGCAGTTATTTAACTAACCTGCTTAACAGAAAGTTACCTTCATGAAAGCAAAAATATTATGCATGCAATAATGAACTCTTATTATTCAGGGACTAGAGGAAAGCAAACAAGAAACTGAAATGTTTCTAAGCTTTAGAAAATCTTTGCACCCTTAAAAATATTTATTATAAAACAGTTGTAAAAAGAGTAGATGTGTGTACTATTAATACTAGATTGCTCTTGAATGCTGATGCATGATTGCACTGTAGATGCTGCTTGTGTACATTACAGAAATGTTTATAGTTGAGTAAATAATGTATTGTGTGTATGTGTAAGGGACAGCAAACACAGGCGACAGGAATTGCGAGGACGTGTGCAGAGAATACCAATCTGCTGCTGTCAGATGGAGCCCAGATGGCAGCCAATCATAGCACAAAGCTCTGCTGCCCACGAGTTAAATGCAGATATTATCGTCCACTTTGTAAGAACTGATTTCCCTGAGAATTAGTTGAACATTTTTTTACCCACTATAGAATTGCTCAGAATGTAAGAGCTGTTCCTCAGATTTGATGACAGCAAATATACCTCATTTTCTACAACTCCTGTGAGTTCCCTTTCCCCCCAGCCTCTTGTTTCCCAGAATGTGAATCATAATTTTGCTTTGAGGGTGTTTTTCTAAATTAATTAAAGGAAGCACCTGTTGACTTTGCAGGTGCCACACCCAAAATGGCTTCCTCCTTCTTCAACTGCTTGAGTTCAGCACGTTGCTGTTAAACTTTGAGCAGTTACTAAATGTTAACTAACAGTTTGCAATCAACCAATTCCATAATTTCTTTTTGTTTGAAAAGTTGAATACTGATACAAGGGCTGCAGGTAATTTTTGCGTTGAAAATCCCATTTATCTCTTATAAGATGTAGGAGATGGGTTTTTCTACAACTGTAAAGGCAACTGAGGCACTTTTTACTGGAGCTTTTGTATCTGGTATGTAATTCTGCTTTAGGCATTGTGTTTGTTTGTTTATGAGCATTTGACTGTGCTTTATTTCATGTGTGCATTTTCCAATTTTATCTGTGCAAGACAAGAAAGTAAAATCTTAGAATCACCCTTGCTTTGCAATTTCTATGGTAGCAAACAATGGGATATGTTTCCTAGCTCATGTTTCACAGTAACTTTCAAGGAAAAAGATGACAAGTAATTTTAAAATCTCCATATATAAATATGCACACACACAAATCCACTTTTCAGTCATTGTCTTTCTAAATAGATAACAGGAAATTTTTGTAGCTTCATTATGTCCAAACATTTTCATTCAAGTATTATTTCTTAATTACTGTTTTGTGGCATAAAGTCAAGGATTATTTTATTTGATAGAAATTATGCTTTTCTGGGCAGTTCAATTCTCATATCAGAAATGAAAATACTTCATTGTTCTGCATTTTTATTAATTTATAAAATGAATAGTATAATGTGTTTATGTGTACCTTATTAATTTATATCTATATGCCTAAACAGTTTTTAAATACTAACAAACCATCAGCAAATTCAAGATACCTGGCATATGGTGTGTAACTAATGAAATTAGCTACAATATCATGATACATGTCATTAATCTGTAATTCTCTAATCTGTTAAACAACAAAAATTCATAATTGATTATTATGGTTGGGGGTAATTGCAGAAAACTGAAGTAATATCTGTAAACTAAAAAGTAGCACTAAAGCTTTGCATTGCCATCAGAATTGTGTATATCCTGCTGTAGATTAAGCTGAAGCAGAAGCCTCAGTCAATCCAACTGTCCATTTTATGGTTTGCACAGCACATATTCTGGTTTGGCACCTTTTTAAACAGTAAGAAAAAGTTTCCTAAGGTGGTTTCATAGAAGTTGCCTATGCCTATGTAACATAAAAGGGTTAAAATAAAGGTTTTCTAGAGTCCTTTTTTTAGAAAGGTAGCAATCAAGGATTTATCAACAACGATTGATAATTAATAAGCATGAGCATACTTCAAGTGAGAGGAGTCATGTAGAGCCCTTTGATTTCTCTCTGTGACAGTTGTTCAAGTGATGTCAATGAGAGAGAAAGTTTAGTTTGGAGGTTGGGTTGGGAAGGAGGTACATGCTCCTTCCCTCACGTGGCCTCACACTTTCACTTTGCTCTGGGTTGTGCTGGCAAATAGAAGTGAAATAATAGAGTCAGACACAACAGAGCATTATCTATTTCTGATCAGGTTTTCAGTCGTATGTCCTAGAGGTGAGAGTAAAATACTATGATCTAACTCCCACATTACATTCCTGCTTTTTACTTCATGTACTGTGCGCTCAGACTAGTCCTCTATTTTTTGTTTCTTCTGTTACCTATAGGAGGAAGAGAGTTTGTTACGCTCTAGTTTCTTTTGGAGGTGTCCAAAGCCTCTAGGGTCCTGAACTCCGCAATATGACTTTCTATTTTAGAGTAAAATCATAAGTTTATAGACTCTGAAGCTTTATCATAGCTAATGATAAGTATTTGCTTCTTAAATACTGAATATTTATGTTGTTGTGTGAACAAAGTTGTACATCAGTATTTTAATTTTTCAGGACAATGTGTGTGTATGTTATGACCAATCCAGAGACCTCTGTATCTGAGGAATAACTCTTCATGAGATGACAAAAATATTCAATAGCAACAATGAATTTCAAAATTTGCTAAATATGTTTTGGCATACATTGTCCTTTGTTCTTCCTTTCATTTTTCTTAGAATGCAATAGAAATTCAATAGTGATGGATATTACTGTAATTGTATACAGCATTTCCTTTCCCCTTTAGACTGCTTTGTCAATAGTAATTTCCTCAAATCTGCCAAATAAACACAAATAAAATTATTAAATCTAAGCATGACACTTCCCAATTAACATAAAATGGATTAATAAATATTCTTAGCACTTCTAATTGTAATCCTAAAAGTTAAATCAACATAAGGTTAAATCAACATGAAATTATAAGCAGCTCCTTTCCTATTCTGTCACAATTTGTCATATTGTTCCAAGCAGCATAGATGTGGATTTTGTTGGGTTTTTGGTTTTGCTTTATGTGCATAAGGTTAATTATTTGTAGAAGTAGCATACATTCAGTGGATGCTTGTATGAAATAATTAGGGCTGGGGAGACTGAACTGACAAAGCCAGAGCACATTTGAAACTGTTCTGGAAGCAAACCTTGGAAAATGGTGTGAATGGGAAACTGAGAAGAGGCAGGATACTAGGAATGGATCACAGTAAGACTTAGGGCACTTTTCTCTTGTTGTTTTGCAAGCATCCCCTCAATCTTTGTAGTCTTTCCAATCTGGTACGAAGAAAGCTACTTTTTCAATATTTTCATTGTTGCTAGAAACAATTGCAGAATTTCTTAAACCTGTTCAGTTCAATTCTGAACACAGAATTCTAAACTTCCATCTTTCAGGTCTTCTGCAAATTAAGCAGCCTGTCTAAGCCTTTTGAGAAATTAATTCATGAGTCGGGGAAGTATTACAGAGATGTCATTTAGAAGGTTGGCGTAATTACAGTATTTGACTTTTCCCCATAGAGAACACAGGGTTTTCTCATAGCAGGCTGTGGAAACATTGTTCTGTACTTTGAAAAATCAGACTGCCTATAACAAGAGGCTTAAGAACGAACATTTCAAGTCTCTTTTAATGTTTAACCACAAATTTAAACACATATAGCATAGACCTTAGCAGAGTTTATGCACCAAAGATTGTGAGAGTGATCCAGAAAGTTTACTTGCTATATGTAAAATTAACATTTGTTGTAGTGGGAGCTGCAGAATTCCCTGGAATTAGATTAGTTGCACATGTATAGATGTTTCCCAGTGTGAAGAGCCTGCAAGGAGAGGCACATGCTCCTCACTTCAGTCCTCAGCTGGCATGCAGTGCTCTCTGCTCATGCAATGCTCATGATCATCAGAGAATGCTGAGCCCACATGGATAGTATTGAGTCCAGCCCCCAGAAAAGGCTGCTTTTTTAAGAATATTCCTGACTGACATTCTTTTGCACAAAGCCTTGGAATTAGAGTACTCTTAAGAGCAAGATGTGCTTTTTATTTAGTTTTCCTTCCATGTACTTTTTATTAAATTGCATTTAATAATATGTATTATTTGCTCTGTAAAAAGCATAAACTGGGCTCAAAATTCCATGCTTGTCTCCTCCAAAAGGCAGTGATTTTATCACAAATTAGATCTCTGGCTCAAGCTCTTTCTTTCTGTTTTTCCTTTCTGTTGGCTTAATGGATCTTGCATTCATCATGGTGCAACTTCAGCCAGCAGGTAAATGGATTCAGATTGTAAAACTCAGTAAAATATGCCAACTCTTGGAAGATAGATGGAAATTAAGGGGCTGGAATCCAGGCCTTGGGACATTTTATTGTCTTGGTGGCTTCTACTGGGCTCCTTTCAATTCAGTAACGTCATTCTTGTACTGAAGTGCCCAAACTAGACACAGTAGTTGAGATTTGGCTCACAAGTGGTGAATAGAAGGGAATAATTATTTCCCTCCTCTGCTGTGTGCAGTCTTGGTAATGGGGCCCAGTATGGGATTCATCTCATGTGCCCCAAGTGCTCACCACTGTCTTGGTTTGTTTCACACCATCTTAAAAGGGTGAATCAATTACAGTTTCTCATTGGACAACAGCTAATGGGCCTTGTAGTCGTAGACACCAGTTTGTAATGGTCAAAATCTCATAAGTATTCATTTTCCTGGGATAATTACTGTGATTTTTCAATGTCATAATGATTTGAATCCCCTCTAGGAAATAAAATCAAACCTAACTTTTTAAAATGTAACATACAATTTTGCTGCTTTGCATACAGCATTTAAAAAAATGCTTCTTTTCTGCATGTTGTCTTCCCCAGAAGATTACTCAAGGGAAGTTGATGGATCAATAAGGTTTAATTATCATCAGAGAGCAGACAAGATACATCTCTTATATATCTATAATGAAATCAGTTTTCAATGTACAAAACTTCTAAAAAGGATATTCTACTTTGGCATTAATGATTTTCATACTCAAAATTTTACGATTTATTTACAACAGAAGTTTAGATAAGAGATAAAACTCGTGCTTAAAAATGGAATTAGCTCTAAGGTGCTGATTGTTCTTCATTCTTCTGCAGGCAAAATGACTGTATTCCTGTAGGACACATGGCATTTGATTTATACTGATGATCAAACACAGGGAGATGTTGAATCTTGCATTTATACTATTAAAAACTAGTTCTTGAGTACACAGTGATGGTACTCAAGTAAAATTGCTTTCATTTTTTTCAAATGTGTAGCTACAGCTTTCAAATGTGTAACTTCACTCTGCTTCCTTTTTCACAACTTTAACTTTTCACAGTGATATCCAACTTACTTATTTCTTTAAATAACTGTGCTGTTACTACTGTATAGTTACAGTAACAGATTTCTGAATGCAGAGAAATTGTGTGCCTAAATTTATGGCAAAGTGTACTATAGTATATGAAAATATAATTACATCAGTAGGAGCTAGAAGTAATGTTCTGTCATTTTTAGCAGAGTATTTCTGTTTAAATTGTCCAGTTGTTTGCATTACTAGTCCTAGTATGAGCTACAATTGTATTGAACATTCCTGTTAAATATTCATCTAACTCAAGGGACTTACTCTATAAAAGAATTAATGGGGAGACAATGCAAATAAAAACATGGGAGAAAAAGATGATCAGGGTGAAACAGGATGTTTGAGTGGACATTCAGAGACAGTTCTGAGACAACAGACTTTTAAGGAATTATTTGAAAGTTACGAAGTCATGGTATCCTGAGTGTTTATTCATGCACACTGGAAGAAAACAAAAATGAGAAGGCCTTAAGAGCCTGGTTCTGCCATGTTAAAAAAACTAGCACATCAAAAGACAGAGTTCTTTTCCTCTTCTTTTCCATTTGTGATTGAGGGAAGAGCAGCAGGAACTGACACCTCTAGATGGGACAGCATAAGCTGAGTTCCTCCATGGAAGTGACTCCCCCTCTCGCCCGGGGTGTTGGTGAACTGGGCAGGGCAGAGAGGGAACTTGTGCGAAGGACAGGAGTGACAGAGCAGGTTGAACTGAGGTTTAACATGCAGGCTGAGGAAGAACCTGGAGAGAAATGGGATGTGATAACATGTAGTTGGCATTTTGTTCGTAAGTTATTTTTTTCATTTTGATGGTCCTTTTTATATACGTTGTGAGCTGCTCTGTTTAGAACTGACATTCATATGCATCTGGAGAAACTTGTACAATCAATCTTAGAAAAACTTTAAAGCTGATAACAAATGAAAATAATAACTACCAGGGCATCAGTTACTTGAGAGGATCATTTTAGAAGGTAAACTAAATTCTCACCATTTAGTAATTGCATATACTCATGAACATTATCTGCTTGTACGTGGACAAATTCATATTCATAAATAATGGTGCTAGAAATCAGCTCTCTGCATGCAAATGCAATTAAACAGAGGTATTAGCATTACAGTCCCAGTTTCCTAAGGGGAGATTTCAAAAATAATGTATTGAATCTTCTTCTGCAAAATAATGTATTGAACCTTCTTCTAAGGGAACCTAAAACTGACAAATAAGAAGAAAGTATTTTAAATGTTTGCCAATATTTTAAAAGTTAGAGTGCTGGATTGTCATATTTGGTAGTATTTCAGATTTTAGCTTTGTCTGCTGGGATGTATATTCATTTTTATGTGCAGAGTTGGTGCCTCTGCACATGGGAAGTGGCATGTAGATGACATTGAGTTTGCACTCAGGTTTTATGTATAAATTTTAGTATCTGTGTGCAGAAAAGTAGTGCCACAAGCAAATGTGGCTTTATGCATTACAGGGAATGTAATGTTTGCTGTAATTCAGATGGTCCAAATTCATTCAGACAGTCTGAAGACATTCTGTTTTATGTAATGGGCTCCTTTTGCTTTCCATCCATCACACCTCCAGATTTAGCTCTCCTAAATGTGTAATTTAGAATGGGAATTTGATAAGGTTAATTTTACAAAGATATGGATAGTTTTTCATTCTTTTTCATGAAGAATTGTGTCACTAGGTGCTAACATGTTCAAAAGGAACATATGGATCTTTACTCTGCTGTTAATATAGCTGTCCAAGTTACTTTAGAATTACTATAGGGAATAGAGTACTTCCAACTAAGTGTGAAGGTCACTGGGTTACAGGAGTTACATCAACTGGTAATTATATTTGAGTGAGTTGATAATTTGAGTGTATTCTCATGGTTCTTTTTACTTTGAGTGGTTCTTCTGCAGCCATATATATGCCATTTGGTGACCTTTATGGTGATTTGAAATGTTGTTCTTAATATCTTAGTAAAATACACTCATAAAATTCATGTTATCAGGAGGACCAGATACTGCTAATTCTGGGAAAATGTAATATTCTGTGTATTTTTTCAGACCTTTTTTTTTTAAATTAGGATATGTCTGCTTGTACAAAAAGGTTAATTTCTGTCTAGCAAACTGTATGCAGATGAGGAAGGAGCAGTCTGTTATTGCAAATTCATGAACTGCATCTACATTAAAAGTTCATCTTTTTTTTTTCCTGCCCTTGAAAGGGAACAGCTAGAAATGACAGGACATATTGGAATGAAGTCCCAGTTTCACACATGCCTAACAATGTTAAATCATTTTGCTCTTTCCACAGGATTTTAAGACAGTGCTGTCTTTCCCCCAGTACCCAGGGGAGTTTCTGCACCCTGTGGTTTATGCATGTACTGCGGTGATGTTGTTGTGCCTGTTTGCTTCCATTATCACCTACATTGTCCATCACAGGTAAGAATTCCATTTTAAGCACATATTAAATGGTCGGCACAACACTTGAATTTGAATTACTGTTGGAGAATAACATCAGCAGTGTGATTTACACCAGAGAAATCAAAGTTTATGTCAACCTCTCTTAAGCTGTTTCTGAGCTTTCCTCACATATATGTTTACATTTTCTGTACACTTTTCCTAAGATTTGTAAGTCAATAAACTCAACATGAACACTATTAAGGTGCTTTCTGGCAAATTCCAGTCGAGCAGCCCTTTGGTCAGCTACACTTGCCATAATGACTTTTAAGACCAAGTTTGGTTGAAAGACTGGTAGCTGTCACTGGATAAAAGGAACTTTCTTTGTCTTTTAAATTTTGGGTTTAGAAAACTTGTGTTTTCTTTGATATGAAAAATTTATATAAATGCCATTTTAACTACATACTTCTGGTTAAAGACCATTTGCAATTTAAATGAGTAGGAATGTATTGTGCTGTAGAAGCTGCTAAATATTAATTATGTGAAGTTAATGCAATGTCTTCTGATATTCAGCTTCCATTTAGTCCTTTAGAGATGTCTTGTTAAAGCTCTGCATATGTGAAGCTATGCAATAAGCTTTTGCTTTTAGTACTCCACTTTAAATGCTTTATTTGGTGGAGGAAACAAAATCAGTAGAATTTTATGATTTTTACTATTTATTTTGCCTTTTAGTCATTTATTTCAATGCTATATAGGTCAAACTCTGTCCTGTGGGTAGATTGTTATATACGTATCCAAGAATCTGAGAATTCTATTCTATTTATTCTATTAAATTAAGTGTTTTTCCCAAATAGTAATCTTTATAATAAATATGTTGGGGTTTTTAATTTTAAAATGTGATTATTTTTTTTTTCAACAGCACAATCCGAATAAGCAGAAAAGGATGGCACATGCTTCTCAACTTTTGTTTCCATACTGCTCTCACATTTGCTGTTTTTGCTGGTGGAATCAATCGCATTAAATATCCAATTATATGTCAAGCTGTAAGTATCTGTCTCAGTAATTCTTACTGATAGAATTGAAACTTGTAAATGAGTTCTTAACATAATATTTTGGATTGAATATGTAGGAGTTGCTGCTTCACTTCTGTAACCCATGCACTGTTTGCCTGGGGGTCGCCCTGGCTTCACTGGATGATCCCTAAGGAGACATAGCAGACCAGCATACTTGTGATTTAAGAACCCTTGTTTGCCCTGCTGGACTGTTTCACATCTCTTGCCTCAGCATTTTGGGGCAATAGTGTGATGAGATGCACAGACAGGGCTGGATTCAGCTGCTCTGAATGGAAAGGCTGAGTCTGTCCAATGTGTAAAGTGAGTCATTTCAGTCATCTTCTGTAATGTCTGATGAGAGCGTGTTGCAATTTGTTTGCCTTGAGCATTTCTTCCTCTCAGATTTTGTAGAAGTGCACCAGGGCTCATGAATGTTGTTGGTAATTTCCTGTAGTAAAGCACTTTGTTTAGCCAATGTTCTCCTGGCTTTTTTGCCTGTTACTAAATCCAGTTCTTCTGAATGCCTTGAATGGGTGAAAATAGCAAGTCAGGAGCCAAGAGCAGAGTCACTGTAAAGCTTGCATAGCTAGTGTAAGAGTTATCACACTTAGAGTGTTCAGTGAGGTGCTTTGGAAGCCTTTTTTGTATCCTTGTGCATGACCATCAGTAAACAGCACATGTGGGTCTGCAAGCACTGTGATGTTCTACCTGAGAAGTCTACCTAAGTGTGTCACACGATGCTCATTTGAATAACAAAATTGTCCATTAGATGGAGAGAAATATCTCACAATATCTAGTGTATTGTGTCATAATTAATTTGTAAGTTCTAGCAAATTGAAATATCACTTACTATTGTCTTTGTGTGCAGTTTGCAAGTGATAGTAGCAGATTAGTTTGTAGGGCAGCCATGGCCATGTAATTACATGGTCACAAATGACCATCTGTTGTTTCAGGCGTTGTCTGATTATTTACTTTGCAGCTTGCATGGTAGCAGTGTGGTATTAGCAGCTATAATGAAAAATTGATTGAGATAAATGTGTTATTAATAGCCTTTTATAAGTAGTACATTAACTAGAGGGGTATCTTAATAAAGTGCATTATTAGTGGCATCTGTCTTTTGCTGTGGGATAGGGCCAGATCCTGAGCTGCAGATAAATGTGCACGCTTAGAGAAACTGAATTGAACCATCCCTATATGTCTGCTAACCAGTTTCATTAAGTTATTTATTTACCTGATTGTATCATCAGTAGTTACAGTATAGGAAAGATACAAGTGACAAAGACTGTCCTCTATTTCCTGGTAGAAATTGTCTGATGTAATTAGACAGAGCTAATGGAGGAAATGGTCCAAGCAATCTAAGACAAGGCTCCAATAGCTGCTAACAGAGGCTGAAAAACTGCTCACTTTGAGAACATCATACCCAGCCACAGATCTTTTCTTGCTTTCTGACAGCAGTGTTTACAAAATTCTGAGTCCCAATGCCTCTGTCCTGTGATAACCCTGAGACAATTAGTCCGTGATTTAATATCCAATGTGCCAAAGCTCTGTTACTGGGGCTCAAAATATATTTGTGAAAATGTTACTGCTTCAAGCAGCATTAAAATATTAGTTATACCACAGGTGTAATACCATCAGCTGCCATTCCAGAGGTATCTTTCATTCTGCTAAAATTCAAAGCACAACTTCAACCTGCATCAATGCAAATTTCACTTTTTATTTCCTGAGTGCATAGAAAAAGATTCCAAGTGCAAGTATTTTTTGTCCTAATCACTGAAATGTTGCATAAAAGCCAGTCAACCACCCCCTTTCCTATTGTAATTATCCCTAAAACTTCCACCAAAAGATCACTGCAGCATATTTATCAATGTGAAATAATAGGCTAAGTCAACTTTTATCCTTCAAATTTAACCTAAAAGGGTGGTTCTAAATTAGCTTTATTTGGATCACCCTCTGCCTATAAATGTGTAGTTACAGGTTAGTTTTAAACATCAGGAATTAATGCTATGGAAATGGCCCCATTTTCTGTGATTGCTGGAAGAACCTTCAAATCCCCTTCAAGATGATACAGTTACACAAAAAAAGTCTTTTCAAAAATGGTCAGACATTTATTTTTATGTGGAATCTAAAAATCTAAAATTCCCTTTTAAACCTGCATATCTATTTCAGAGAGGATTTTGTATAGACCTTTCACTTGCATGTGTGCTCTACAGTCATTATGATTTACAAAAATCCTGATGTTAGAGTGCTGGTCTAGAAGAGTTGATTGCATCTCCTCCCATTTCCCAAGTGAATGGATCTACAGACTCCTTAGATTTCCCTTGAATCTCATTCTGGGTGTCACTGAATGTTGGCTGTTGTAGAATCCAGACTCTTGAGTTCACTGGCAAAATCTTGAAAGCAAGGCAGATGTTGTCTTAGGAGCTGCAGGGATAACTCAGAGGCGCACCACTGCCAGAAAGGTGCTTGAGTCAGCCAGTGAGCCCCTCCATCTCCCAGCCTCAGGTCAGTTTGCTTCAGAAGGCAGGAGGAAGCTCACTCCTTTCATGTGAAGAATGAGAGAGAAGGAGACACCACTGTTGCTGGATCACTCCCTGTGTGTGGGAGGCATCAATTCTGTACTCTCAAAGATTTCTGTTTTGTGGCTTCTGCTTTAGAGCAAAGAATGATAGCCATGAGTTTAGGGATGCTAGGGGTGAAATCATCAGTCAAACATGTTGAAGCATGAAGAATGGACTGGGCACAAGATTCAGGAGGCAGAAAAGTTATGGAGAGAGACAGAATCTTATTTTTTTATTCCATGATCACTCCAATCACATCTGCTAGAACCTCTATATGGTTTATAAAATAAAAGCTTCCATATAAGTTTGGCAAGGCTCAGATCTCCTTCTCCCTGATGAATGTCATATGTGAAGCTGCTTGTGAATTTGTTTCTGTAAGGCAGTAGATCTTCAGCTAGAAAGGCAAAGCTCATTCCATACTAGCCAGCAGCCCACAAGTTCAACTCAGAAAGCTGAACTTTTTGCTCTAAATTTTCTACCTGTGAAGGGAGCATGGGGTTTTGCTAATGCTAAATGTTTAAAGATCATGAAATATTCAGATCCGTTGGTGTTACAGACTGCAGAGAAATTCCTGAGCCCCTTCATCTCACAGAAAAGAATAATTTTCATTGCAGGATTAAAAGTTTAATCAGAATGTTCGTGCATATCTGTGTCCTTCTTTAAATAAAACTGAATTAAGAAGTACAATCTTATCTGAAATATAATTACAACTAAAAAAAAAAGAAATTAAATTAAAAATTTGGGAAAAATAAAGAAAATTGTGTGCAACTTCAAGCTAATCAAGAGACCCTTTTGTGCCAAAATGCTTTGCATAAATGTGTATTCTGGTCATTACCATGGTAACTGCATCATATGGAACTTAACTTATCTCTAGGGTACTGAAATATATTGAAGGAGCACAAACAGACAGCATCTTCTTGCTGAAGAAAAGTATAATCTTCTATTCAAAAGGCTAGTGCTTATTCCCAAAGATAAGAGTTCTGAGAACACAGGACGAGTTAAAAATGAATCCAAGAAAACAAGAAAATTTTTGCCATATAACTGTGGTTATTAAAGAGCTTTAGATACAGTGCTCTTATCAATGCTTATATTCTGGCAGGTTTTTTGTACCATTTGGCCTGTCAGTGGAAAACCTTCTTAAAAATAGGGGTCATCACTTCAATATTTCCAATCACAATCCTTTATTCTCTGTGGAAAACACAACCCTTTCCATAAAAGTTTATGTGAAATACAAAAGTTCTGCTAATAGTGAAAATAGTTTTAAGTTATTACTTGGGTATTAATTTTGTATATAGTTTTTGGCCTCTTAATCTTTACAGAGGTAGAAATCCAGTAACAGATACACACAGCTAAATTTGTACCCTGGAGTTATCGTGCGTCACCTCCAGTTTGCATTTGCTCAGAGAGTCAAGAAAGAATTTACAGAGCAAAGGCACATTGGTCTTTCTGTTGAGCCTCATCCTTCCCTCCTGGGTCATGAGCTGCTATCTCGTGCATTTCTACTGGAGGGCCCGGGTGTTTTCCTAGCCTGAGAGTTAGCAAGGGGCGACCCCACTGGAGGGGACAAAAGAACTTGCAGTCACAGTCCCCAAGCACAACGGTGAGGACGATGCATCTCTGTGACATAACTGATGTCGGTGGGGAGACAAGGGGAGGGAAGAGGCAGAGAGGAAAACCCAGCGCTTTGAAACGCTGAACTTTCAATGGGGAGTGTGACAACCCTTTCTTTACTATTTATTAGTGAATATTAGCAAAAGTTCTAGAATTTACTGTAACAGCTCAGTGCACCCTTCCAAATCCCACACTTCTGCTGTGTCACGTCAAATCTGTTAGTCATAAGGAAGTCCTGTATCTTCAGGATAAATCCTTGTTTCCTTCTAGCAAGAAATGCAAATGGTTGGGGGTCTGGGTTTTTTTGTTTGTTTGTTTTTTTTGTTTGGGGCTTTTTTTGACAGAGAGATGCAGATCATCAAAGAGTTAGTACAGAAAATGATAACATTTTTGCCTCCTCCATGTTTGTTCAATTTCTCCATATACCAGAGGTAACTCAGTTGCTGAAACATGAGCACGCTGTGAAAAACAGCAGTGTGATGCAGGTGTGGCATGGCCATGAAGATTTCAGTCCTTTCAGTTGCCTGCTTGAAAGTTCAATAAAATTGTTTTGTTGTACTATTTTTAGGTCTTACATTCATTTAAGTGGCTCATGATTTGTATCCATATGGTCATATATGTTTTCAGAATTTCACATGTAGGTGCCTTTTGACCTGAAATTCCTTTCAACTGTATTGCACGTACCTGTGTGAAAAACAGAATATATAGCAGCAGGGCTATGCTGAAATTAGAAAGAGGTTAGGAGCTAAATATCTAGATTTTTTTTTTTTTCCATTTTGTTCTCATTTTTTCTGCCTCCTTCTTCCTCCCCCTTTCTCGTCCTCCTGCCTCCCCTCCCTGCTCATGGTCCTGTTCAGGGCATCCCTACAGAAACTCTGCAACCTGCCTGTGAACTCAGTCCACACAGCACCAGTCCCTGAACTGGCAGCGTCTGCCAGCCCATAATACACAATTGTCTCATTCTCTTATTTCTGCTTCTTTTACCTCAAGCAGTAAATCTTTGTCCTCCCTTGTCTAAAGTGACAAACAAGTCCCAGAGAAAATTACAAAGGGTTTTTTGTTGATGATATTTGCTGCTAACTTCAAGTTTTGAGCTATAATACTAAATAGAAAAAAAATGCATAGATATTTTTTTTCTTTACCCATCAATTATTTTGTTTTAAGTGGAGCAAAAATGAACACTGGTTCAAATAAATCATTATAATAGATTTGTGTTAGCTTTATTCAGCAATTCTCTGTATTCCTTAAACTTTTATGTTCTTTCCAATTATAGCAATATTTTACTTGTCACTGCAAAATGTCAGGTTATTGCTTCAAAGGTAACCTCATTTTATATAATCAGATGCAGACTTAGCTGATGTAATAAAGCACTGGAGATTGGATAAAATTCCAATTACTGCTTCCATAGTAATGAATAACAATTACTAACATAACAAAGATGTTAGCATTTTAGAGGTGCTTGTACTTTGTTTTCCTTTCAATGATAAACACACCAGTTTCTTGGGGACAAAGTGATAATAACATTATTAGAGTTTATAATTCTTTTTAAGGGGGAATGCCAAGAGTTCTCATTTTCTTTTTAAATTCTGTAGACAAGTTTATAATTTTCTTAAAATATGTCTGAAAATAATCTGGAGTTATCAGTGCAAATAGCACTCATGCCATTTCCGGAAGTCAACCTTGCCTCTGTATAGCAGAGAGGGAACTACAGCAGGCTATTCACGAAAAGTTAAGGAAATAGCATAATAGCAAGCAAAAATAATGGCCACTCAATAAATTTTAAATTGCATTCTCATGATAGGCTCAAGAGTGCAATACAAAATAAGAGTCACATAATTTTAAATCCAGGTGTAAAATGTTTTCATTAAACAGGTTCTTAGAAAACAAATGTTTTATGTTTCTAATTCCTAACATTGCTTCTGGTATTGCTGATAAGGCAATCTATGGTGGATTAAATAACTGGTTTTAAGTGCAGATGTTAGTTGCATTTATAAATTCAATTAATTTTTTTTTTGTTTTGCCCTTATGAAATAAGATTCTTGCAAAACTCTTGTTTTACTGATCCATTTACTGAGTTGTTGAATTGTCCACTCTTTTTTTAGGTTGGCATTGTACTGCATTATTCTACACTCTCCACTATGCTATGGATCGGAGTAACTGCCAGGAATATTTATAAGCAAGTCACAAAAAAACCTCAGCCTTGCCAAAACAGTGACCAACCTTCTTATCCAAAGCAACCTCTACTCAGGTATGGAATATTAGTTACATTATTTTTTTAATTTCTTCCTAGAAGATGTCAATTATAAGCGAACTCTCATTCTTATTTCTGTATATTTTACTTTTTATAGACTATAAATAGCATCCATAAAGAATTGAGCCACCTGGGTGTGTACAAAAATCTGAGTATTTATTCTGTGATGATAGTTAGCTCTACTCAGAAGATGGGAATATGTAGAACATGTATTGGCTAAGTTCAGATACCTTTATCTGAACAGGAAGAATTGAAATGTTTCATTGATTTAGTAAGGAGGAAAAAAAAAACCCAAAACAAAAACTGGTTTGATTCTGAGCCTTATTTAATCACCAGAAACTGTGCTGTAACGACCTTTTACCTTTATCTCTTCTGCTCTACTTCTTGCCCACACTTGTATTGAGAGCCTAATAGCCTGATAGCAACCTTCCTCAGTGCCCATCAGAGCTGTGGTTCTGTCACAGGAGCCACTGGGAGTCTGCACTCCCCTCAGTGCCCATCAGAGCTGTGGTTCTGTCACAGGAGCCACTGGCAGTCTGCACTCCCCTCAGTGCCCATCAGAGCTGTGGTTCTGTCACAGGAGCCACTGGCAGTCTGCACTCCCCTCAGTGCCCATCAGAGCTGTGGTTCTGTCACAGAGCCACTGGCAGTCTGCACTCCCCTCAGTGCCCATCAGGGATGTGGTTCTGTCACAGAGCCACTGGCAGTCTGCACTCCCCTCAGTGCCCATCAGGGATGTGGTTCTGTCTCAGGAGCCACTGGCAGTCTGCACTCCCCTCAGTGCCCATCAGGGATGTGGTTCTGTCTCAGGAGCCACTGGCAGTCTGCACTCCCCATCAGCTCACACGTGTCTCTGATGGCATCGCAGGTGTAAGACAGTGGGAGTTCTTGCCACATGCCTCTGAGATGCTGAAACTGCAAGCCAAAACAGTCAGTCTGCACAAGAAAAAACAAAATATTAAACCCTAGCAAAACCTTACCACAAAACCAGGATTTCAAGCCAAAGGCATGAGAAGATTAATTCATCTTTTTAAAGCTTAGCTATCAAAAAATTACTTACTAGCCAAAGTTATATATTGTCCCTATACAGATTTAGGAGGGAGGCTGAAAAAGAACTTCCAGAGAACAATTCCTCCTGTCCATCTTGAATGTTTGTGTGAGGACAGGATGAATTGTCTTATGGAGGTGCCTCTCATTTCCCACACATCATGGACAAGTCTGAATGGTTAATTCAGCCTAAAGACCTCAGTTTTATAGTGAAAGTCAGAAAATACAAATTCTACTTTTAATGTATTTTCTGAGTAAAATCCACAGTGTATTCTTTTAAACAGATGTAGATTATTTTATTTTAAAACAATTTTTTTTAGCAAGCAGCATTTATAGATGACTGTGTGATGGTGTCGCAACTTGTTAAAAATTTGTAGGAAGATGAATTGAGTTTTTCTGCCTGATTCTGCAGTCAGATTTTTACTAACATGATTTTAGTTAGAAAACTAGCTATCTTTCTTCTTTTTAAAACACTTTATTTCTAGAGATGAAATTGATTAAAGTTAACATAAAATGTGTATTGTGATGAGAAAGAGTGCCATATTGGATCCTTAGCTTTGTTAGGTGTAAGCAAGAGGATAGTCTTTCCTTGAGAGTGCCTGACTTTGCTAATCCATTATTTACTACACCATTCTTCAGAGATGAGAATTTCACTCCTTCACTTACCAGCTCATGGCAAAATGAATAATTGCCAATTTTCAAATGCTCCAGTGTGACTATTAAGGTAGAAAATTGTTACAAGTTACATAGACCCAGCATAGCGTATGTTCTTCAAATTCAAATCTTGTTTGAGTTGGAAAACAATAGACAGTCAGGTTACAGGAAAGATGACTCTAATTAGAATCTTTGTTGTACCAGTCATGTAGAGGTTCCCAGACAGTGAAAATAAATAGTAGCTATTTTAAGTTTAGCAATAGAAATGATAAACCACCTTCTAGCTGTAAGAGAACATGGGTATAATTGTTTAATAGCTAAGTAAAATTATTCCAAGCTATTTTTCTCCCACAGGGCACCATGTATCTTAGAGACACAGGCACTGAAATGTCTAATACAATTTCACAATGGTGAGCACTAGATTCAAAATAGTAAGGATCAGTTTCACTTCATGTAGAAAACAGGCATAGTATATGTAAAATTAAGAATCACTTTAAGCAAGAACATGCTAAACTCATAATTAGTAATTGTTTGTTCTTTCAGAATGATAATGGTCATTTTGGGGGCATTTTACCTTTCCTGATTTTAATGAAATTAAAGTCTGAATTATTCTTTGTCATAATATTTCCATAAAATCCATTAAGGATGCTTACATTTCAAGGCAGTAATTTATAAGAAATGTTTTAACTAGTCAGTGTTCTTGTGTCTATTAGCCAATGCCAGCCTTTATACATATTGTTCCTCGGGTACTTTAGGGAAAACACCTGAGTTTGAGTGAATAGGTGTTAATTTGTCTCCATCTGACATCATTAGATAGCTGATGGAGTTAGGCTTTTTTATATGTCAGGACTGTCAGTAATAGGAAGCCAATGATACAGTCTATGAGACACTTTTAAACAAGAGGTGGTTTTTCAGTGATCCTTCTCTATAGACTTTGAGAAGTATACAATACAAATATGTGAATGTGTTTGGTCAGAACTCTGTGCTCAGCTGTTGTCCTTCAGCCTTCTTTGGTAAGGGTTGTGTTTGATAGAAGGTGTTTCCAGTTCACATGGGAGTGGTTTTGTATTCCTTATATATGCACTTGATGTAGGAGACACACAGGTACCTTTTGTGAGTCAGTAAGTGGGATCTAATGCCAAAAATCAGTACATAAATCTGTCATGTGGAATTTACCAAGAAATCATAAAAATTGCCTCACCACATTTGTTTCACCAAGCTTGGTCCATTCTAAAAAGTAGCTGAAAAAGTAAAAATAAATAGAAGAGAATATCTGAAAGGGGACCTTACCTGTTAGTAGAAAAGGATGCAGGCTTGTAAGAGTTGCTGCAGTTTCTCTGCCTGCTTTTTGCATATTCATTTCCAGAAGCAAGACAAATGAGCTGCCCTTGATCTTTTTCTCCTACTTTTCTTAGAGCTGTAGCAATAAGTACCCTATTATGGAAAGCTGTGGTTCTTTATAAGTTTTCTCTCTTCTAGATAGAGTGATCAAATTTGGAACGTTTTTGCAGTCTAATTTGACTTCATGGCAATATGATTTTAAATATTTCCTCTTTTTATATGTTAATCATGTATAATGAGATACATTATGTACACTGTACATCATACAGTATATATATTTTATTATATATATTATTCATGAAATATATATTATCTGTTAATTACAGAGTTAAAGCCCTGAGGGCCCATCACTTTGATGACTGGAACCAACTGTAACAATTCTGGCATTTTTCTCTAAATGTGCCTGGATGCTAATGAGGTGGATCAAATTAATGCATCATTGAGTTTTGTGTATTGAAATTCTGAACCTTAGCACTTCAACAGATAATGAAATTACTTCCTGTAAAATATACTCTGTGGTATTCTTAATAGAAATAAATAATTCTATCTGTTCATCCTCTGTGGACATTTGTTAAACCTGGCAGACTTAAGCTTGTGACTCATCTGAAGGTAGATTTTGCCAGCAAAGGCAAAGGGGCATGCAAGATTCAGCTATTACTGCAATGTACAGAACTTCTTATCAGCCCAAGCTGAGGCACAGGTAGTGTTAGGTTTTGTGCCTGCTATGTGCATGCATTTTTCATGTGATGCTCTGTGCCCATACAGATTAGACAGAAGCACAGACCAGCAGAAAATACTTCTGAAAGATATTCTGTAAAATCATTTCTTTCTAGAGTGACATGGAAAAAATCAGCTGCTTTCATTTTTAATAAGATAACTAGTGAGCACAATTGCATTCTAAACATTTAAAATAAAAAATAAATAAGCTGCTAGCTGCGCCAGAGATTGGTGATAAAGAGACAGATAATTAAGTTTTATCTCAAGGTTAGGTACAAATATATCTCCTAATGTTCTCCCACTTCTTTTATTCAATGAATGTCTTGCAAGATAACTAATATGGCAGTCTTCAGATTACAGAGTCCAATATCCCGTATCTGTCATGAAAAAATATCGATGTGCATAAATAAGGTTGCAGAAGCAACAGCAAAACAGATAACAGTTGATGTCACTGTCTCTGTTAAACTTCATCTTATTTTTTTTTATGTAACATATTTTGATAAGCTTTTTAAAATGTTCTTTCTAAAATTGTGGGGCTGTTAGGAAATGTACCTCATGCAGTTCTTTAGAAAAATTGTATATCTAGCTGTCATAGCAATTTCAGAATGGATTGTGCCCTTTGCTTTGTATTCAAAGTTGTAGCCTTAGTACTATAGCTAAAAACCCACAACTGAGGCAAATTGAAACAGTTTTCAGCAGCACATAACAGAGTACCTACAGTCAATACCACTGGCTTCAATTCCCTTCTCTTGCTGTTTTCAACCTTGAATGATTTTTAGAATGAGAAAGCTGATTTCCTGTTTCACATGTTTTGGAATGTCTGAACTGTCCTTTAAACCTGCACGCAGAGCAGACCCAGAACTACAGTCAGTGAGGTCAAAGTCTTCTAAATTGCTAATGGATGTTTACATGCAGGTATGTGTCTGGGTCTGCTCTTCTATATGAGGTTGTATGTGGACAAGTTTCTGTACATCACACAAACACTTCCAGAGTACAGAGCGATGTCTTGCAAGCATCAGTGAAAGGGATCTTCCTGGTGAGCTGTGTTTGTGGTGTTTTGGTGACTAAGAGCCTCCCCCTGAGGTGTGCTAGTGCTGCCCTTGCATCCTCCCCCTCTCCTTGGGAGTGTGGCAGCAGCTCTTCATGTTCATTCCCAAGCTCGTTATTTCTCTCAGCTACCTAAACATTAATCAGCTGCACCCAGCTAAACAGTAGCTAAGTATCTTTGGGACGCTGAATTATGCTAAATCCTTTCACTGCAAAAAGGAGAAACCACACAAAACTTTCAAATACAAGAAAATCCTCTCCTTCTGTTATTGTCGACTGCTCCTGTGATGAGGCTCTTGCCTTACAGTGAGGGGATATTACAGACTTGCATGATACCACAGGGGTCATGGCACCCACTTAGTGCTTTGTTCACAGTGTTAACCCTGCTTTTCTCAGGATGAACATTTAGCTGCGTGATCTGAATTCTGACAAGCTGAAAACCAACAAATGAGCGTGAATGGATCTATTGCTGTGTTCGTCTGGCTGCTCAGAGAGTCCTGAGAGAGCCTGGCAGGAAATGCTGTGTCTTCCATCACAAATTGATTAAAGGGAAATTTTTACTAAGTTACCAAAAAAGCAGGCTGTCTCTTGAATATGAGTTGCACACACCAATCTTCATTATGTTATTAGAAATTGTCACATGATATTTGTTCACCATAATGGAGATACTAAAAACATTCCAGTTATAAAGACCAAAGACTTACTATATTTAGATTTTAAAGAATTATTATGTCCACTGAAAAACCCTAGGGAAAAAAAAAAAAAAACCAAAAAACTAGTGCTTTCTAATATTCAGCTGAGGCTGAAAGGGTCTTCAGAAAATGATCTTTGTTAATGTTCCCTATCATTTATAACAAGTTGCCTGCAATTTACTGCAGTATGATAGGGGTGTAATTGGGGATCGGCATTTGACTGTGATCAGAAATACTTTATTAAAGATCAAGTTTGGCAAATATGCTATTTTTTGGTCATGCCATTTTCTGAATCTTCAAACTGAATCATATGAAGCAACATAATTTACATTGTGACAGACAGAGACATTACTTGTTCCCTTGACACCAGCAGCTCTGAAATGCAGTTAAGTTCTAGTGCATTTTTCATTAGTGCTGGCTCTCATGAATTCATATCTTCTAGTACGAAGCAGTGATTGAGAGAGAGGGGGAGGGAGAAAGAGGTCAGATGAAAAGTATCATTGCAATCCATTGTTTTTTTCTTCATGATATGCTCTTAAAAATTAACTCATAAAATTTTGATCTATGAAAGCCCATCCTTCCTTCCCACAGAGAACATATCAAACTTCCTCTACAAAGTATAAATTTAGACCTGATTATCCCAAGGGATCATCTGTATTTTTCTTAAAAATTCTCTATGGTTTGAGTATGTTGAATTAAATGGGATGTGCCACAGGGCAGAATTCTCAGGAGCCTTGAGGAGATCTCTCTAGTTCACTCTTTACTATTAGCATAGACCCAGTTGTGTCATTGCAGAGTAAGTGAAAATGATGTCTCCCTGCAAGAAAGGTTTTCACCAGCTGGATGAACCATGGTGAGCCAACAGTCTCTCTGAGAATCTGCTCCAGGAATTTGGCTATAATTTAAGTACATGATTGTATCCTTTGCTTACAGGACAGAATATTTTGATCTAGGCGGGGTCATCAGGAAGTCTGTCTCAAATTTCTGATATTATAATCAACATTTCTTATTTTAGATATGGGAAGTTAATACTAGAAATGTATATTATTAGATAATTTTAAAAATTTGCAGTAATTTTTTGCAGTCCTCTTGTATTCTCAAGGCTGCTTATCACATCCATACTGTGAGTTCCAGGAAACAAAAAAGTATGTAACAACTGTTTTTATCAAATGGCTTGATCTGGGAGAGACCTTAAAGATAATGTAGTGATATTTCTTAGATACTATCTGCAAAACACTATTCCAATGTTTCTTGTTTCAATATTTGTCATATTCCCAGGAAGGAGAAAGGCCATATTGCCGAAATAGCTTTTCTAAATTTTTTGCATTTAATAAATTACAATTGAATATAAGAAAAGCCGTGTTTCCCTTCTAGCTATTGTGTTCAGTTTATTCACCAAAGTAAGATTTATATCACAATATCAAAATAAGTTATTATATCCTTATATTGGATATTAAAATTATCTAAAGGTAGCAGCCTTTTTGAAATTTTAGTTTGATTTAATTATAGAGCTAATATTTTGAACATTGCTACATTGCTTCTGAAGACAGTTTTAGTAACTGTCATTCAAAGATGACACAACACAAGTAATACAGAAATGTTGATCATTGTAGACAGACTGTGCTCTGTCTTATCAGCACAGCTAATTTAGGCATGTTCTGAAAAAAACCCAAAAAAAACCAAAAAAACCACCCCAAACCAACCAAACAAAATCAACCAAAAACCCCACTCAAACTGAAAGAATTAAAATGCTGGAAGGAACCTTAGCTAGAACAAACAGAACAATTCTGCCCCTTGAGGTATAAAAGCTAGAGATAATGAAAAAGAGAAGCTGAAAAACAAAACAAGAAGTTTAAGTCTGTATATCCCAAATTAAAGGAAGAGACAGGATTGCAGAACCTAAGGGTACTTGGAATTTGGTTTGATACTTCAAGGGCATACTGATATTATGTGCTATTTAGCAAGATCATTCTTAAATGGTTCAGATATTCATTCTTAATATGTTCAGATGGAGTCAAGGATGTAACTGAAAGGTCTGCAGTGGAAAAGGGTATAAAATTGTGATGAGGAAAATATTTTCCCTCATCAAATTTTCCCTCATCAAAAAGAATTCATTAATTCTTTTTACTGAATTTCAACTTGAAGCCAATTTTATTTCCATCAGATGGGGGTAAAATTAATTTTGGTGAAAGACAACTTTTAATTCAGGTTTGTGTTAATTGTTCTACACAAGAAAATTTCCAGTAAAATGAAAATATTAAAATAGTATGGAGGTCCACTGGTGTATGGAATAGTATGGAGTAGCAATATATTGTCATTGGTGTCCTGAGAATGTTGTTGCACTTTGCATAGCCCATGTAAATATTCATTGCTGACAGCATTGGATTTCCAGGGTATGGTGCCATAGCACGGGCATATTTTCCTGCCAACTCTTAATCAAACAGGAGAAGTGATCAGAGCTTTTCTGCTCCACCTTCAATGTGAGTGATGGAATTGTGGAGTCACTAACACAAAAATGGTAACAGAACTGCCTGCTTTGTTTGTAGTTCCACTCCATCTGGCTTGTGAATCAAAATTCCAAAAGTTCCTTTTCATGGAGAAGTTTGCAATACTGTTCTTCAAAACTAACCTGAAAGCACTAGCAAATACTTTAAGTCAATTAGAATGCACTACCAAATACTTAAAGTGAATGATCCCCAGAGGATAGGATCCTCCTTGATGTGAACTGATTTCAAGAGCATGTCAAAATCAGGGTAGAAAAAGGATTTTGTTGCTGTCATAACTTCATTAGCTAAGGTACGGGCAAGGTGCACACAATGTTAGCGCTGTTCAGAGTAGAAATACAGTAATACCAAATCTTTGAGAGATATTGAGGTAGAAGGTGAAGTTTTGTCTTCTTTTTTTTAAAGAACAGTGTCTGAGCTACTTAGTATGGCTGAAAAGAAACAGGTTATGATTATTGCCAAAGAAACATATGTCAGCTTACTACTCATAAGCAAGATATTAAACAGCATAGCAAGTCACTTAGATCAATTCAACTGAAACTCTCTTCTATGCTATGGCTATTGACAAACATAGCCAAAAAAAGAAAATGACCACACCTCAGTGATACCTAGGCATTTAATGAGGAATTGATGGGCTTGGGATAGAAATTTTAACTACATGAGTTATGTAGTTATGGCGATTGCAAGCTTTCAAAATTGTGAGCTTCCTGAAGACTTAAAATTAATTCCATTATATTTTGAGCTTTGAAAGGCTTGAACTGCAACATGCTGATCTGCAGAACTGTGTACTAGACTGAATTTTCAGCTGCTTTTATCCTGAGTTCACATCTAGGTATTTCCTGGAAATTCAGAATTCTTGTCACACTGTCCCTTGCCTCAGTAGCTTTTAGCACTTGAGCTACTCATATACATAATTGTAGAGGGTAAGTTGGAGGGTGGGTAAGCTTGATAAAATGCTCCGTACTTTGATATGCTGCTCCAGGCAAAATGTAAAATGCTGATTGGAAATTTTACAAGTTCAAGGATTTTTAGAAGATAATATATTCAGACTCCAATGGGGGCTTTGTAGGAAAATTTATCAGATTTGAAAGAACTAAATATTTTCTCAGATGATTCTCTGGTGTCATATAGATTAAACTTGATTATGCAAAAATGCTGTAAAGATAAATGCATAAGATCTTTTCAAGTGTGCTTATTGTAATTGTATGGACAAAGAACTAAGCATTCCCATCTGCATGAAATTATATTCACCACAATTACAGAAAAGAATATCTGACTTTTAATAGTAGATGATTGTACTCATTAATTAGTGAGAAAAATTAGTCACATTAGATACAAATTCCTTCTTACAAGAATTTTTCTGTGAGAAAGATAGAACTTAAAGTTTGTTACAGGACACTTGTCTTAAGTAGGCATCTGTATACATCCAGCTTAAGTGTAATGAAAACCCTGATGTTGCCAGAAAACATAAGTCATGGAGATTTATGAAGCATGTTGTGCAGACTGATAAACTGCAGTGTCACAGAAATGAGAATGCTGCAGGCAGCCAACTAGTGTAATATAGGTTTGTGCAATAAATAGTCTGATAATAACTGCAGTACAGTACAATCACTGTGCACTTAAATTATAGTGTGGTATTGGACATAGCAGGTGTTGCATTTACCAATACATTGCCACTATTCCATAAAGTAATTTTGGCTAAAAGATATTATCAAATTCCAAGAGAAAATGCTGAACAAAAAAAAAGTTTATCTTAAAATAAACTAGCAATAAAACACAAATATATATATTTTATTCACATATGTATATATATCAGCAGTGGTAGTTTTAAATACATAATTTTAATGTTTCATAATATTTTTATTTATTAATGAATGGAAAACTTCAAGGAAATTAAATTATATTCCTTGGACAAACAAAATAAGTGAAGTCCACAGATATGTATATTACATTAAATATGTTGGAGCACGCTTATGTATAACTGTTGCAAATTCAGTTTCAGACCTGGCTTATTCTATGCATACTTCCTGTCAAATATGTGTGATAATCTCTGGTTTATGCCTGTTTGGAAGAAGGGCTTAAAAGTCTTGGGAGTAAAAGCTGCATTAGATTAATTCACTTGGTTTTGAGTTGAAATAGCATGGAAAATGATGCATAAAGTTCCACTGATCTTCCTGACATTGTGTATCCTAAGTAGTTGAAACCCATCACTGGAAATGTGGATGACTCAAGTTAGTGTTCATTGAAAATTCCAAATGAAAAGGCATTAAAGAGAAAATCATGCAACAAATAATAAGCTTAAATTGCAGCAAGGGGTAAAGAGGTTAATATTAGGAAAATATTTCAACTTACAAAAATAGTTGACGATTAAAACAGGTTACCTGGAAGGCTGTGGGAACTCTGTCCCACGCAATTTGTTAACATGGATTAGATAAGACCAAGCCAGTCATGACAGATGTTTAATGTGACCCTGACTCAGAGCTTTTGAGTGGACAAGATGATCCCCTGATGTTCATTCCTGCCCTACAATTCTGTTACTAGTAAACCAAGGATTTTTCCTAACAATATTTCCATTTTCCCACCCTTATTTGCTGCTGAATTTCTACAGTCTCGTTGGTCTCCTAAGAAACTCCTGTGTTTCATTATGCAAGCAAATTCTGACAGAAGACTTTGAAACTAATGTGTTCCAAATATGCCTTCAGTGTTTGGAAATGTTATGAGTCTTGTAGAAACTGGCTGCTGATCCTGCAGGTATTTTTATTCAGGTACCACCTTACTATACAAAATGTAACAAAAAATTAGGCCACCTTCTGCTCTGAAACACATGCACTCACACTGGATTTTCAGTGGGAGTTACACGTATTTAGTCACAAGAATATTTTGGTTCACAGGTTGAAAGTACTGCTCATTGCTACCTAAAAATAAATTTTGGTAAATACTCTGTAATTTTAATGATGCAGATTAAAATATATTAGATATTATATGTTGAAATTACCTTAGTAAAATAGAATGTCCAGGTTAAACTTTATGCCTGTATTGATTGAGTACTCATTCAGAGAAAGGGGTAATGCCATTATTATTGGATTACACTTAGTAATCAGAGAATCATTCAGGATTTTAAGTTTATCAGAAAGTGAACATTGGTGAGGTTTTCTGTGAAAGAAAACTTGAGCACATGAGATACCTGACTTATTTATCTACAAGAGATACCTAGTATTGTTTTAGCTATTAATTATGAGGTAACAGAACTGTGATTACAGAAGACCATTTGTGTTTACTTTTCAATATTTGTGAGCAATGTCAAAAAAAAGTCATGAGTGGTCATGATCTTGCTGCCTTTTCATATTGGAGGAACTTGCAGACATTGCCAAAAAAAATAAGGGTACCTCTACAGGGAGATTTCACTTCCACTCTGGAATTCTGTATCTGGAATTACTGATGTCTCTAAAACTCTTTCTCATGAATCCAAAAGATAAGGAGCAGGAATTGTGAGCAAATCACAACCTCTGTTATTTGCAAATTAGCTAACCCATGCTGGCTATTACTTTTAGGTAAGGCATTTTTGTTTAACGTGGATTATCATACTCATGTTATTGTCATATAAGAATGGTGTTAAACTTGTTTACTTGTATATCTCAGTCATCCCTTAGAGGTGTTGCAGAAGCAACCAATTACCCATATTCCCTCTCCATGCTTCTAAGAGAGTGTTTTCCAACTAGAGAGAACATTTCCTTCTGAGGTTCTGGCATTGCTAAATCAAATAATTATTGTACCTAGCAAAGCAAGGCAGCCTTTTGACCCAGAAAGCTGAAAAACGAGATGCTCTTACAGTTTTGTGAAGATGGCTGTTTATTCCTTTTCAAATCTATTTTTTCCATGTTCCTAACTTTTTAGAAATGACACATCATTTCTATCTTTTGTTGTTTAATATTTATTGATTAATATTTATAAAAATAACTCTATCCCTGCTTTTCCTTTTCTTTCAAAGTTTCATGATCACTTCCAGTTGAGTGCTCAAAAAAACCCCATGATTTTTTTTTAAAACTTAACTTTTGACCTCTTTATAAATGATGGAAAACCTTTCTTTTTGCTTCAGGTTAAAATCTGGAACAGGAATCACCAGAAATAGATTTCTGTGTATGTCAGCTTTTAAAAAATAGGAAAAAGCAAATGTTCATGCCATCATCATACATAAAAGATAGCTCATAGCTCACCTTAGTAATATAAAGACCGACAACAGCAAAATCCCTCAACATTAAAGTTAAAAATCAGGGTTGACATTCATGAACTCATGCAATTGTACCTTTGTTTCTTACTTTTCAATAGGGTGAATTAAGGACAAAATGTCAACTTGAGGTTTTGTCAATAAATCTAAATCTCCATGGTTTTGTGGTGTCAAGTCATTAATTGAACAGTACTTTCTATGGGTTAACAGCAGGCTAATCCATAATATATTTTTCTAATATAAAATTTAAAAAAGAATACTCCTTGCTGCCTCTAGATTAGCAGCAGATTGAATTACATCCTACAGACTGTGAAAGAGAAAGTGTTCCAGAAAGAAGCTAGAAGTCTTAAAACCATCTAAAAAATAAGTTATTTTCAGCATGTTCTAATGCTTCCCTGCTGCTTGTTACATTTAATAAAAGCTTCTTGCTAAGTTTTAAGTTCTTGGCTACCTGCATATCTGTCAAGATGAAAAATTTGGAGTTGTAGAAATGGGTAACATTGCATAAATCCTAATGTAATATTCTCCCCACAAAAAACCAAAAAAGTTGGCTTTTTTCTTTTTGAAAACTTTAGGGATGAAACTTCATTAAGGTTCTTCACAGGGTAGATACGTTTCTGAAAAAGAATAATGCAGTTGTGTAGTAGAAAATCGAGCAAGTCTGCATGGCACATGGAGTTTGATGGAAGCAAGTGAAGATAAGGCACTTGGATAAGTAATGGATGACCAACCTGTTAAACACAATAATGGGGTTTATACATAGCATAAATTTCTTCTTGGTTACAGCTGTTCTTGGCTGACTACAGCCACAGGTGTAAGCATTGTTGATGGGATGTGGAGCGGGGTCTCCCTCTGAGTTTCATTGTCTCCTATCTTGGTTGTATTTTGACTGCATTGCACTGTTCTAAAGAACTCAGACTTTATTCTCATTTCTTAAGAACTCAGAATTTATTTGAAAATATAAATGTATATATAAATAGAAATAGAAATAGAAAATATATGAAATACATTTATATTGAAAAATATTCAGAACAAATTTGAAAATTTCGGAATTTTCAAGCTATGCTCACTCACCTGTGAATTAGTCCACTCTGAGTAGAACATATGTTTCAAATTACATATTAATATATACCAGAAGAGCAGTGGTTGAAAGAAGCCTTCTCTCAGCACTGACAGCTGGTATGGATGGACTCTCACAAGCCTGAAAAGATAACAATGAATAATAAGTTAATTATAGGGTCATAAAAAATAAGACTGGCAGAAACATCTGTAAGTCATCAAGTTTGACTCTTCTTTCAAAGCAGATCCAACTTAAAAGTGAGCTCAGGTTCTCACCTAGGTCAGTTTTGAAAATCTGCAAGGACTTCTTCCTCTTGTTCTGGCTCCGTATGCTTTTAGGATTCATATTGGATGGACCACAAACATGAAATGTAAGGCCTGAAATAAATCACAAAAAAAAAAAAATCACCCAATCCCATCAAAATTCAGGAATAGGTTACAAATTAAAATACATGGAAACAAAGTTGTCATTACTAAGGATTCCTGAGGGGAAAAAATATAGGAGGTAATGAAATGTGCTTTAAAATGTTGGAATACCACTAAAAAAAGTCAAGGAAAGAAGTTATTCACAATTAATCAAATTAATAGATTTTGGATTCCCACTATTTTCTTTTTGTATTAGTTTATTAAGGAGTAAGTAATGGTTACATGCAGAATAGTTGCCTGTTCCAAATGTTGCCAGCTGTAAAACTGGATTTTCCTTCAGGGAAGATGACAACTTTTTTGCTATGTCTTCTTTTTCTGAAAAGGAAAATAAACTTAAGATTGAGAAGGGATTATGCAAAGCAGATGCAGAAAAAATTATGTTTGAAAAAGATTGAAATGTTTTATCTTTGTATTTTGAATTTTTTACCCGACCTGTAGTTTGCAGCCTCACATTTTAGATTTCTGTTGCATAAATTTTCAGACTCTAGTCTTTGTGGACTGCAATTTAATTGTTGAGGGAAGCATTCTATTCTGTTCTGCTGCTCTGTATAAGGACTGAGATTTTTTTTCCTCAGGAAGTAATTGTGAACCAAGACAATACAAGGGTACTGTCTAACTTATACAGGCACCATGTACATAATAGTTTATTTGCAATGTTTCTTTGTGCAGTCTTGGTAAATAAAGCAAAAATGTGTGCCTTCAGGATCTCTATGTCAAAGCACTGAGGTTATATTTTAGGATTTAAACATCTGTGCCTTGCCCTGGCTTTATCTGACTGTTTCCAGATGGTTTTCTGTACGATTGAAAGCAGCATCAGTGTGGATGAACATCATCTCTACTACTTTTTCTTAAGAGATGCTCCCTCCTCAACTCATGACATATGGCAAACCCTAAAAATACTAGAACTATTTAAAAAAATCAAAATATTTTAAAATTGGAACCAAATTAAAATGCAGAGTCCCTTCCTTTACCACAGAGGTCTTTAGAGGAATTCAAAACGTGTATGTATGCTTTTCATGTCTGAAAAAATTCCTTTTGGGAAACTGTTTGATCTCTTCTCAAAAGATGTGGGTTTGATAGCTGAAATCTTGGTAGCTGAAAAGATTCAACAGAAAGGGTTTTGTGGTTTTCATGGATCTTCTGTGCAAATGCTTTTCAATTTTAAATGGCCCTCTGGGTTTGTGACTGAATACTTCTTGTAGACCAGGAAAATTTAATAATCCAAATCATATTATTTTTATTTAGTATGTGGTTTCTTCATGTCTTAAACAAGACTGTTTGTCCTCTCACTTTGCCTGAGGATACCTCTTGCTATAGCTGTGTGATTAGATTTTAGATACATGCAGTTGAAAATAAACCAAATTACCTAACTAAATGGAAGGTAACAGTAAATTGTGATTAGCACATAATTGTAAACTTCACAATTGTAAATTGTAAAGAGATGCAGAAGTTTGAAACACTAAATGTTTAAATTTGAGGATGTAGCACCTAATCATTAACAATACTTTGAAGATGAGGCATTTATTACCTTATTAGTAAAATTCTCAGAAACAGTAAGAATGCTTTAATACTTTGAAGTATTAATATTTAGAAGGCAATGGAGATACTTCCATATATTTTCTATACACAGTCTAAATATGCCTTGAGTATGGTGTATGTGTTTCATTTAAGAATATGCATAGGAGATGCTGAACAAATCTAGAGGGATGGAATTTACCACTGTTCTGTGCACTTCATAGGAAAACACTTTATGAGGACATATCAACCTATCAAACAGGACTTTATCAAATATTAAAAATACGTATGCTGCACTGTGGCCATAACATGTGTGATTTTAAAGTCTTCCTGAGAGGACTCAAACAGTAACAACCCAGTCTATGTGAGAGAAACCAGCTGATGCATTCAGCAGTTTTACATACAATTATGTGTGAAGCTGTAATTTTCATTTTCATTGAAGAAGGACAGTTTGGGGTTTTTTGCAGAAATGGCAGATTTCCCAGGGCAACATTAAATTTCCTAAACTGATTACTTTAATGGCTTGTATCAATCAAACAGGCTGTAAAAGATGCTTGAAATGTTTCAGGGCCAGATGAAGAGATAAATATGCTTTTTAGTTTTCTCACTACTATATTCTCTCTGTAAGTAGTTACACTAACATTCATCATTCAGGAATTAAGAAACTAAAGTAAAAACTGTGTTATTAATATAGAAAAGTAGGATATTTTTGAAGACTGAATTTAAGATTCCTGTTTTCTAAGCTTTGAACCATTGAAGCTCACATTTTCACATTTCACCTAAAATTATCTTTAATGGAAAAATGGAAATTTATTCTTATTTTGATTTTGTTAAAGGAACAGTTTGTTTAGGGATGTGTCTGTTGTTGAGACTTTTCATGTCTAATAACTCAGCTGTAGTTGGTCTGAGATCGATAGAGATCATTAAACTTCTCTGGGTTCCACATGACTGGCTGGGCAGGTGAATAACAAAGATAAATACCTCAACATAAGGGAGGGCTGAAGTTACAGAGAGATGGCAGAACTGTGGGAAAGATCTCAAAGGGACCTTGCAATGTTTTAAACACCAAAGACAAATGTAAAATTTGTAGAAAATCAGATTTGAGTTTTTCCCACATAAAAGTTCAGCTTAGAAAGCTAAGATTCTTTATTACCTGCCCTCTGGAACAGGGGCTTAATTTCGCATCAAAAGATATAAGGCTTGCCAAAAATGTGCAAATTAACAATGTAGTTTCTTTGGAAATGCACATCTTTGAAGTGTTTCTCATATTTTTCACTTTCTTCTAAACAATTTTAACTCCCTCTGGCACTTTGGGCAAAGATCTTGCCCTTCCTGTAAGATCATTGACTTATATCAGAGAAAAAGGAAAGAATACATGAATTTAGAACAATAGTATTAGCATGGTCTCTCTAGAGCTATTTCTCATGAGTTCCTGTACTCTCTTTTCATTGTCTGTTTGCACATATCTGTCTCAAATGCTCAGCTGAGCAAATCTAAGAACAAAGCTGCTGGGTCTATCATTGAAGTCCCCATCTTTGTGACATTGATTGCTTGGTCATTAATATTTTCTGAATGATTCTCTGTGTGTACAGTGAAAGAGTTTAACAGAAGATAAAACTGAGAGTATTGCTCCTATGTTACCAGTGAATCTTATGCAATTGAAATTATTTAGCTCTAACTTGTCATTATAACTCCTAATAAAAATTAATACTTCAGAATATCTTTTTTAATACAACAAATATACTTCATAGCTCAATTCAAAAATATATCAAGTAGTGAATAAATAACCTCTGAATCAACTCTCAAAGCTTCTCGTTCTATGAAAGTTAAAAATACTGTATTTTCAGGACATTTGAGAATTACAGAATTTCAAAACAAGGACTTGAATGGTCTGCCTAAACTTTTTAAAAATTACTGCAGAAGAAATAACATTTTTCTTGAGAAAAAAACATTCCCTAAAAGGCACCTGAGTGTCAGAAACTTAAAGTACATGAAACACAGGGGAATTCAGGAAGTTATGTTGGTCACTGCCGTAATAAAATACGGGATTGACATAAATTCCTTTTTAAAATTATTATTTAAAAATTTAGTCATAGGAGAACATAGACCAGAGCCCCTTGTCAGTGACTTTCACAGTCAAACCAAATTAAAATATATGTCCTCATGATAGTAATTTTATTTGGTTCCTTTGGCAGCCTTAATGAAATACTAGCTCAAGTAAAACCAAAGAAATCCATATTTTCTGTTTAAAATGCAAGGTGGCTCTACTGACAGTCATAGGACATTGATACTAATATAAAGTGATCTGAGTATTAAATATGTGACAATATAGGAGTACAGCACTTATTATCTTTACACGCTTTACTTTTCATTTCACTTTCATATTATATAAAATGCCATTGTCACATATAGGCTGCCATCAAAATTTCTTGTCTTGATGAGGGTTGATAGTTAATGGTTCTTTCCTCCCCTTTGAAAGGCAGAAGGACATCCTGGTGGTAATTGACTTTCCAGAGGTGTACTGCAATGCTTGCTGAAGCAGTTGTGTTTGATTCAGTAGACTGGAACTGCAAAGTGATTTCAGCTAACAGCTCCACGCCAGAGCAGTCAAACGCCTGAAAAAATGAGGTGGCAATGAATACCTCCAAACAAGGGTATCAGCCATTTTACTGCTGGAAATTAACAGTGGAAGCAGAATTGAAAGGGCTGCTTTGTTCTCTAGGCATAAAATAATCATGTAAATAAAAAATACTCAAAGCATAAGTATTATTTCTCCTCCCATGATTTCTCTCTGAGCATTACCATAAACTGTTCTCTCTAGAAGCATTGTACCTTTGAACTTAAATACTGAATCTTTAAGAAATACTAATAAATGTATTTTCTTTCTCATAAGCATAATGCTTAATATTTTACTTACTTCTTCTCTTCACAAGTGCAGTCAGGATGGATTCCTACTTACCCTGACTTACGTTATTTATTCATTAAAATAAGCAGGAATAGAAGTCAATAGAGCTAAACTGCAGCATGGAATACACTGTAAGAATCACCTCTGTCTGATTTCCAGCAGCCCTCAAGGCATTCTCCAATAAAACAGGGAAAAAAGTCATGGTGTCTCTTGCTTCTTAGATACAATAGGTCTTCAATTAGTCTAGTTCACTAGAGACAATACAGTTATCTCTATGTAAATTAATCTCCTTCCTCCTCTAAATTTTCTCTGAACGTTTTTTTGAGTTCCTGAATTAATCTTCTATCTTTTTGTTACATGCATTTTTATTTTTCTGTCCTCTCTGCTGGCTTAGACTGTTTCATGTGGTCCTGGTAAAGCAAACTGCAACTGTACTGTCAGCCTGTAAATTCCTTTTCGTCTGCAAAATCCTGGATAAGTCATAATGGCCACACTCTCCATGGAGGGTGTTAACCAAGGAAGGTGAATATAAATCCCTTCAGTGAAGCCTCCTGGCTGCCCCACCAGCAGGACCCAGACTCTCACCCTGCCTGGCAGGGCTTGAGCAGGGACAGCCCTGGGTGGAAGGGCAGAGACACAGGAATGAGTGAATACCCAGGGCAGTGGGCTCGCTGCAGGGAGCCTGAGGATATGGCAGATAAGCTTTCCTATTAATTGGTCTGGGAAGTTTTAGGGAGGCAGAGAGAAAGAATGGTAAACAATCTGTGGCTGGTGTTTTGAGCAAGTTGCTTTTCTCACAAGGTCTTTACCGAAGAGTGGCTCCTTAATTCACCAGTTGGGTTACTGGTGCTAGTGAGAACCAGTCAGGTTCTGGGTGAATGATGTTGGTTATAAATATTGTGAGACTGTAGTAAAGATACCTGTTTTGCCTTCTGGTTGTGGATGGAGTGTGTCACTGCCCTTCTTGTTCCTGACTCAATGGTGACAAGAAGCAAATAGGTTTGAAGCTGTTTGTTAGATGAGGTTTCAGATCTTCTGACACTGACTAACATTGTCCCACTTTATTGCCCATATTCCTGTGACTCTTTAAGGACAGATGAAGAAAGGTATTTAAACTCCATTCTCATGGTCAATTTTAATAAAAAAACAGAGGCTAGTTTTGTCTAATAGAGGCCTGGACATCTTAAGCTGAGCAAACAAATCTGCAGAGACATTTCTTAATCAATTTTTTAAATTCATCTTTCTATGGGTTAGTGTCTGCCTCTAAATGGAAAAGATTATAAATATTCTGAGAAGGACATTTTTACAATTAATTAATTAATGTTTGCAAAGCTCTTAAGTTGCAATAAGGTCTAGAAAGAGCGGGTATATATAAAATGAATTAATAACTACGTGTCCAGTGACCTTTGCTGCTTCTCTGCTGAGTAAAATGTCTTATGGGGGGAAAAAAGTGGACTGTGAATGGGCAGTTAAGGAGAATAACAATAGTGACACATAAAAGGTGATAAATAGAGTTTTCACACAATTCTTACTTCTGCAGTTATTTACCATTTAAAGCTTGACTTACAAAAGTCGTTTATTTTAGCATTATTAAGAGATTCTTTTTCTTTTTTTGTTTTTAGTCTGTATTCTCCATCTTTAGATCTCCTTTGCAGACAGGAGAAAAGCACTGAAGGAAACATAGGTTATTTCTCTTCATAAAGGTCATTGAGAAAAACAAACATAGTATTTGTAAATACGTTTGTAAGTCAAGACTGTCTGGGAATAGGAAAAGTATATTCTCAGAATCCCATAATTTCTAAAAGTTTTATTTTTATTTTATCAAAATTACCAGGAAAAAGGGCCACAAAATGATGTGATGCATGAAAGATTCAGGAAGAATAATTTGAAAATCAGGCTCATAAATTCAGCTTTCTGCAGAGCAGCTACTTATCTGTCTGCCTGCCTCCTGGGTACTTGAACAGTGGCATCTGGTTAGCTCTGAAGTTAATGACCATTTTCTATATGAATTATTTTCACAAAGATGTTAAAACCAAGTCCAGGCTCAAGGAAAAAGAAAAGGGAAAGTCATCTTGCTGTGACTGTTCTTTTATTTTGAGGTTTAGTTTCCAAGTGGCTAGTCTTCCTGTATAACCTGTGCCCTAAACATAAGTAGAGCTAAACTGATAATTTTTTTTTTAATTGCTACAATGGGCAGAAAATAAATTAATGCTTCAGTGGTTTCTTTATATATATCTAACATGTACCTTTTTAGATTTGTGCATGCAGAGAGGAATAAAGTTAAATATAAATATATATATCTTAATCAAGTAGTATCTGCAATAAGGACTACTTGAAGCCTTTTAAATGACTTCCTGATACATTGCCATTTTGCCAACCTCTGCAGGAAAAAAACCCTTATAGTCAGTCTTGCATTACACCCATAAAGGCAATTTTTTCCAGACTCAGAACCTTGACACTGAAATTTTCTTTTTGGAAAATTTCAGAGTCAAGGTTCTGAGTCTGGAAAAAATTGGGGCTAGAGAATAGCCAGACACTCAAGCAAGAAATTTACCACTGGGTAGAAATCTCCTTTTACTTGCTGACTTACTGAGTAACATTTATGAAAATAAACTTAGCAGAATAGAGTGTATGTTAAGTTATCAGAATGGATGCTGCCTGCAGGCCATTGCAGTCACTCCTGCTGACATTATCCTGTTCCTATCAGACTGGCTGTGTAGCTCCCAGTATTTTGTGGTAGAGTTCTCCTTACAAGAGGAGTTCTTGCCGAAGGGAAGCTGCAGAACATTAAGGCAGGATGTCAACAGAGGGGCATCTCCTCCAGCAGTGTCTGCTGCTCCGTTTGGGGGGGTTGTGTTTGTGTCAGTGCATGTAATAAAAATTATTGTGCTTGCTGGTCTCAGGCAGTCTCTGCAGCAGAAACTTGGGGGTTCCCTGTATGTTCAAGGAAAGTGATTCCTGCAGATCACTGCCCACCATTGCTCCTCTGTGTCTGCACAGCCCCTTGCTCAGGCCCTGGGTGCTGCTGCCTGCAGCTGAGAGGTGAGAGTGCATCCTGCTGAGCCCTTCCAGGCTGGGTTTAATCTAATTAGCTGGGATAACAATGTTAGTGAAGATGTGATGGAATGAGCTTCGGTAAATAAATGTATGCTGATGTAAAAGCCTGCTGGAATCATCAGGACATCCCTGGGTGGCCAGCAACAACAATGTACAAATTTGAAAACCTCTTCCCAAGGGCTGCTGAAGCAACGGCTTGGCACTTGCTTCAAAGCCCCAAATCATCCCACTGATAGTTTATAGCTTTCCCTGTAAAACAATTTGAAAATATTACATAAGTTAACTGCTTGTCAAGATAAAATTATAGCTGGAAAAAGAATTTTCATTTTCTCCCTGGGGTTTCCTTTAGTCTTTAAAGATTTGCATGCATAGTCATCATGACTACAGCCAGTCTGTCCGTGTTGTCTGCCTTCCACATAACAGTCACATTGCTCTTCTTACTGCTGCATACAGGGCTCAGGTACTGGCAGCCTGAGTCTCACTTGTTTGTGTTCTTGAATGGTAGAAGAGTAACACAAGCAGATGAAATTTGCTCTGGGTTACTGCACGTTCTCCTTTGAAGAGGAGACACCCCACTGGCATAACGAGAAAAATTAGAAAATCAATTCAGAAGTAGAAAAGGCAATTGGAAGACAAAAGCTGTCAACTGAAGCAAAGGACATTGACCTTTAAAGCTTTAAAATTCTAAGATAGTTATAAGAGGAAATAGGAAATGAAAAGGAGACAAACATTATAGGGGAAAGATAGATTTAATTTTTTTTTAATAGGAAAATATTCTTGGGGTGGGGGGAAAGATGGTTGAAAAGCATGTATTTGATCAGTTTACAAGGTTCACACTTCTGGTGCAGCTTTATGACTCCTTTATTCTGTGAACAAGCATTACTGGACAGGAGCATAGCCCTTCACTTTTCCTCTTGTATGGCTGAAAGACACCCAAAGATGGCTGCAGCAGCATAAGGAGCAGCTACAACCCTTACACTTGGACTGCTCTAACTGGGCTGGAAAGCCTGTTCTGTGAACAAGCACAGGTGGTGCTGTCCCACATATCAGTGAGTATTGGCGTTAGGGCTGCCCAGGGAGGAGCACAGCCAGGCTCCTGCACAAGCAAGGCTCGGTGAGTGCTGGGAAGGCGCCACCCTGGGCAGGGATCATTCACATGACATTATATCCATCCTGCTCCTCCTGAGACAGGGGCAGTGGGGTTTTTGGGCTTGGAGACAAAACCCTGGATGCCTTGGTTTGCCCAGTCCCTTCAGGACAGTAACAGAGAGGTGTCTTGAGTGTAAACATAGGATGGGAGTAAAGGACTCTCATTTCCTGCACGGCCTTGAACACCTCATCTCTCCTTGTTTCCTCTCTGTACAACAGGAACAATACAATTTATTGACCACACAGGGGGCTGTAAGGCTAAATTAATTAATATTAAAAACCTTTTGATTCTCTTAGACAAAAGGTTTTCTAGAAGTATGAAAAATAGCTATTTATTATCTACATTTTTGTCACTTTTTATTTATGCCCTATCAATTCTACTGCACTTTTTCTTTAGAATTATTTGCTTTATCTCATCTGCATGAAGAAGAAATTGATAACAACTCATGATGGCATAAAAAGTAATGTTTGAAAAGTCTGGTCTATATTTATTAATTTCAAGTGTACTTCCTCACAAGTAACATGTATATGAAACTTCTTGGTCAATGTCTTTTCTTTGGTGACTTAGCAATATGATCTTTTCTTTTTTATCCACTTTTTAAGGTGTCCACAAGCTCACTCAAATGGACGAGAGCATGCACTTCTGCTCTCACAGTTAATTTAACTTTTGTATCTTTGATTATATTTTCTATTTGGTCTATTTTAATCCTATTCCTCTCTTGCTGACTTTTCTTCTATTTGACAGCTTTTATTTCACTTCACCCTTCAAGAATCCTGAACCCACCAATGAAGAATCATTTCTATACACTGTCATTTCTATTTGCTATTTCTTTTTTTTTCCCCTCCCAGTGAGACGGGGGGGATGTGTGTGCAATGTGATGTGCTGGATATCAGTACAGTGCACCTCAGGTACACTGAAACATTTGACTTCACTTTATGTTGTTTCTAGAATGTATTTTCTTGCTCTTAGCTCTGAGCCACCACAGGAATTTGGCCGAATTTTGCCACATTTCTGCAGCACTGGTAGCCAAAGTGCTTCCACAACATCTGCTGCTACTGTTGTGTTCAGGAGCCTGCTGAAAGTGTGAGCTGTGAAGCAGATTATCCAACACCCAAATACTGGCTTGTCTGAAACTTTAGATAAGAATTGATTTATACGTATGTATCCAATCTGTAAAAAGTGATGGCACTGCAAAAAAATGAAATTATAGGTTGCATTTTAGGTAAATTCTATGGTGTAATCACTTCAAGTGAGTTCAAAGTGCAGTTTCCTGTACTTCATTCTCTATTCCTATCTTTTCTGCTCCTTACTATTTCTTAGATTAATTAGGATTAGCTTTTCCATGCCTCATTGCTGTACCCTAGTAATTTCCTGGATTTCAAAAATGCCATTGAAAATGTCTTTGTTAAAAATAATAAAAAGCTATTAAGCTAGCTTATTCAACATGCTCAAGTCAAAAGATATTTAGAATCATTAAACTGTAGTGGATGAATGGATTTTGTAGGAAGACAGCTTGTTCATTGGAATTTGTTGAGCTCTTCAGAATAAGCCAAGTTGAAGAAAAAATATATACTCGGTGACATTGAATTTATAAAATCTGAAGGGCTTTCTGATGAGAGCAAAATAGGATTTTCTCTGGTCTGTTTACAGTTTAGACCATTAAGACAAAGATTGACTGTAAATACCAACATAAAATTTTCTGAGGCCTGACCCATAATTCTACTTTGGAAGAAGGTGGGAAAAGAGGTTAAGAAATTCTAACACTAATTCTGGGCTTGCTTTAAATGCTGATTTATTTAATCTTACTATTGCTCTGTTTCTGTGAAAATCCTACCTTGCAATGAGTGTGACATTTCCTAATATTTATAATACCTTAAATAAAACTAGTGGCTAGGTTGCGATCAGAATGTGCCCCACAGGTCACCAGGTTCCACCCGAGGGACAGCAGGGAGTGGGAGGTGTTTGTATCCCTGTACGCTGTTTCCTCACCAAAGAAGCGGCTTGAGCAGAGACTCCTTTTGCCTGCTGACGGAGGAGGAGCATTGGTTGAGGCAGGAGATGAGTCAGGATTTCAGCTGAGCTCCTGGGTGCAGTGGAACATTTTCCCTTTGCTGCTGAGCGTGGTCACCTCCAGCTGCGGGAACGGGGGCTGGGGCTCTCCACCTCAGAGACCACAGCCCTGGAAGTGCTATGCTCCAGGCACAATTCTGTGTTTTGGTTCTGTAAATGGAAAATGTGATGATGGTTCATTTTGCTGAATTTGGATGTAGGCATGAAGGATGGCAAATTCAGTGAGAAAAGTGGCTCCATATAAATATTAAACTTTCTGCTCTTTGCTTCTTATTGTGACAGTACTTCATTCTTTGCTTTTCTGGTTTTAGGGGCTTTTTAAATATTTCAACAATATTTTATTCCCAAAATACTTCAAGAAGGTACAATTATTTAAAAAGTATTTTCAACTTCAAGTCAGGCAAATTAAAATATCAGTTATTATCTCTCCACAGATTTTACCTGATTAGTGGTGGAGTTCCATTTATTATATGTGGGATTACAGCAGCAACCAATATCAATAATTATGGGATTGAAGGCAATGCACCATAGTAAGTACAAACCACTATCATACCACTTTTAAGGAAAACAGATTGTTTCTGTTTCTTATCCAAATAAATGTACCTGACTTCATAAAGGGTACAGGCATGCAATTTGGGATGGTATCTGTTACAAAACTTTATTAGCTGTGAAAGAGCAATGTCTTAATCTGGAGTTTGCTGCTTCACCTCCAGCAATTCGACTCCATTACTGGCAATACAATCACCTTTCATTTACAGAATTACTCTGCATTTACATCTGAATAAGTGAAAGATGTTAAAAATACCTAATGAATATCATATCTAATGCAGCTATTATTTATTTAAATATATTCATTTCATTTCTACCTTGATTTACCTTCTGGCAACTTAAAGCAAATTAAAAATAATTATGTAAGGACAAGTAAAAATCCCTTCCCCACTTCCTCCACTCCCATCCCTCCACTAAAACCCAAATATTTTGGATTTTCACCATCTGGAAGTGTTCCAGTCACAATGCCTGGCAATCCTGTCATAATCCCTTCATGTCCTTGTGCGTAGGGAGGTGTTCAGCAGACCTCCACAAGCTCACCAGGCATCACATTGTTATTAATTACTAGTTCTTGGCATGAAGCTTGAGGTATCCATAAGTACATCTAGTCTTTCCATAAAAGCATAGCAGAAAGTGAATTAGACTGCAAAGTTAAATACAGTGTGTGTAACAGATCAGCATGGCAGTGACTGGCACACTAATGGATATTTTAGTACTCTGGCAGCACTAATACTCCAGAGGACATCACTCTTAGTTACTGCTTTGAGCATCTATTGTAACACATTTGAAACTGGTTATGTTCTGGGCACAAGAAGTGGCAGCCAAGGAGAATGGTTCATAAGTGCGCATCTGGCTCCTTAAAGACATTTTTATAGGTAATTGAAATTTAAATTCCAATAAGAAATCAGTGCATACCATGGCTAACTCAATGCTCTGCCTAGGGCCCAACACATATTTATATATTTATTCAAATTTATCCAATTAAACAACCAGTTTATAATCAACAGTGTATTCTAAAGCTCTATTATTTATGTTCATAAATACGACACATTTTTCATTTTGGTGCAGTTACTGGGGTTATACTTCTTTAATCATGTTAATGTAGCAAATCAATACCTGGTGCCACAGTGTGCACAGAAAACAAGGGACAGATGAGGAATGGTTATAAGACTGAGTAAAAAGTTTCTAATTCAATGGCAGCATAGTGAGTTATATACCTTATTCATTTTTTATAGTATTAGTAAAGTAAACGTAGATGCACAAACTTGAACGTCTTTTTACCAAATAGGTTTTGTAAGTGATCCACAATGAGATTCTACTTGAAATAACAGCATCCCATGAGAGTGTTCCACTTGGGAGCATTCTGCTCTCCACTTTGCATCAAATACTCAGGGTTCAAATGTATTTCAAGTATTCACCTAGCTTTGTGTTCTCTACTAATCCAATTAAATGTAGGTGGTTATTTACCTCTGTTTTCAAAATATTTTTTAGGGGATCTTTTTTTGTGCCTAACAGTAAATTGTGTACTCTTTGGAGTGTTTCTAAGTTCATTAATACTTGTATGTATGTATCTGTTTAAGATTCAGATATAAAAAATTCAAAGTCATTATTCTGCAGTTTCTTGCTGTAAAGTCCAGTGGGACTTTCTCTATTTAGCTGAGAAGTTCTCAGCCTGGGAGAAAAAAGTCATTCTGCCCTTTTTATAGTAACTTGTAGATAATTCCTGGCTTGACAAGAATCTGATATCAGAAGTTTCCTCACTGGAACTGGAGGAACTGCAACTAATCACACATGCTTAAATGAATATGAAGTGTCACACAGTGTCACTTTTAGAGCTGGAATCATCATGACAGATCACCTGGTCTGTCTTTCTGACCCAGTGGGAAATTAGCTATATCCAAACCATTCCTGACAGTTATTTATCTGAGGTACTTTAAATGCTCCTGTAATGGATAGACCACATTTCATTCCAACAGCGTATTATCCTAATTGTCCTAACAGCTAAGAAACTTTAAAAAAAAATCTAATTTAGATCTTTCTTGCTGCAGTTTAAGCCCATTACTTTGTGCCCAAGTCCAAGAGATAAAGTAATTTCTCTTTCCAGAAATCCATGCAATATTTAGGATATAAGAACCTAGTAGCAGCTGTACTAGGCTACACTGCCAGCTCAGATCTCTGTCTGTAACCATGGCTAAAAGCAGATCATTGAGAAGAGTCAAAATGAGGCAAATATTCCTTCTCCCTCTAACCCATGTTCTGCCAGTTTCCATCTAGGATTTCATTAGTGGTTTCTTCTCCCGTGTTTGTTTGATCAGATCATTCATACTTAAGACAATCCTGTCAGACTCATGCTGGCCTGGGAGCTACTTTAAGCTGCTCTAAAATGGTTATGGTTATTTTAAAGGCTAGCAAACCATGATCATGCTACAATGATACTATGCTACTAACATATCACAAAGAGATAATCAGTTTCCCTAATTTTTCTGAGAACATACAAATTGACATGGATGAACTCCCAGGAACTCTAGAAACAGTACAGAATTCAGAAATAGCATATATCTTTGAGGTCTGCTCACTGCAGAAAGTGGTTACAGTTCAACTGGAAGTATTTTATCCTTTCTTGGTACTCAGGCCATTCTCTCACAAGAAGAAAATCCTGTAAGAGCAATCTTCAGGCTTAAGAATTTGTAGCAATGTTCATCGAAACAACCCACTGAAATCTGTACATTTCTATTGCTCACATGGAGTGTATAAACTATGCCTCATTTGCTTTTTAATCAAAGTATTAGTGCTGACATTTTTAATAGTAGAAAAAAGGGTTGACATAAATGGTCTTACACTTCACTGCAATTCCGGAGTCTAAACTGACCTACATTTCTTGGAAATTTTTCAGTTTTAATAGTCTGTAAATTATACCACATATTCTATTCTATTTAAAAATTAGAAAGTGATGCCCTTAGCTTAATTAATATTAAAGACAGGTTCCCTCTCTCCACAAGCTGAGCTTCTGATATACCATTGTGTCATACTAGTCAGACAACAGTGAGTTGTCCATCACATTTAATATGGACTCTGAAATGTTCTTGACTCTCTCTTGTTGTTTTCAGCTGCTGGATGGCCTGGGAGCCCAGCCTCGGTGCTTTTTACGGGCCAGTGGCATTCATTGTGCTGGTGACCTGTGTTTACTTTCTCTGCACGTACGTGCAGCTGAAGCGCCATCCCGAACGCAAGTACGAGCTGAAGGAAAAGGCAGAGGATCCGCAGAGAATGCCAAGCACTGACATGGGCCATGGTCACATTACAGACTCTGTGTCCGTTCCCCAGGCAACCTGCCCCATAATTTCTTCTTCCTTGTTGGAAAATGAGCATTCATTTAAGGCTCAGCTTCGAGCCGCAGCATTCACTTTGTTCCTGTTTACTGCCACTTGGACCTTTGGAGCACTTGCAGTGTCTCAAGGCCATTTCTTGGATATGATATTTAGCTGTCTTTATGGAGCTTTCTGTGTGACCTTGGGGCTTTTCATCCTGATCCATCACTGTGCAAAACGAGATGATGTGTGGCATTGCTGGTGGTCCTGTTGCCCATCCAAAAGAAACACCTACTCTGTGCAAGTCAATGTGCGCCCAAAGGTCAACGTCAATGGCGACACCCAAGTTCACGCACCTTGTCTGCAGGAATCTCCGTGTCCCAACAAGTCAGCTGTGTTCAACCACCCAGCAGCCAGCCACTGCAAACTCACCAACCTGCAGGCAGTGCAGAACCACGTTAACTGCCTGTCGCCCGTCACGCCGTGCTGTGCAAAAATGCACTGTGATCAGCTGCTTGACGATGAAGCTCACATTCACGTCCACAACGAGGGAACCTTCAGACCCAACATGCACATTCACAGATGCCTGAAAAGCAGAACTAAGCCACGTTACTTCAGCCGGCACAGGTCTGCGGGGGAAAGGGAGTACGCCTACCACATCCCCTCGAGCATCGACGGCAGCATCCACAGCTCCCACACAGACAGTCCCCACAGCACGCACGAGAGCCAGGCGGGTCACAGACGGGCCTGCTGCTCCAAGAGTGACCCCTACCCCACCGTCAACCAGCCCGAGAGCAGCGACGCAAGTACTGTCATATACAGCTGTGGTAAAATGCCAGACAGTGACTCTGTGCACCACCCAGCTCACTTTGAAATGCACCCACGGACACAGTCATTGCCATTTAACACCACAAATCACAACGGGATTCTCAAGGGAAACATGCACGAAGCCATGATATACAGCTCAGATAGTACGGGAAATATCAAAACTGGCCCTTGGAAAAATGAAACTACTGTGTAGTTCACGGGTCACCATAATGTGGTTTTTTGCCCTAAACCATCATTATCTTTGGTTTTATTCCAAAATAAATATGGTGATATGTTTGCGTAGCTCATCAGTAAATTGTACAGCTTTTCATTTTTTTTGTAAGTGTCAAAGAAAGAGAGATAGTGACAGTTTTAAAGTGAAATTATTTTTAAAAGAAAGTTATAAAGTTATTCTGAAAGGTAATGAGAAAATGAAGTCTAGAAAATTGAATAAGAGAGGCAATATCCTTTTGTCTTACAGAATGGCATTTCTTTAGAAACATAATTTTCATTCATTGTTTTCACTTTTTTTCTGTAGTAACTTCAGACACTTTTATAAACATATCAGCATCCTAAACTTTTACTTATTTATTTTTGTAGAAAAATAATATTACTGTGCCATGAATTTTAATCAGAAGTGGCTATGGTAGAAATGATAAACAGGATTTTATAAAATTGCAGCTTTTTAGATATACAAAAGTGATACTGCCTCTAAAAACCTTCTGTAGCATATGGCCTGTAAAGTCATGTAATGTACAGTCTCTGTTCTGTCCTTTTTCTTGTTGGAGAGAAGTGCTAGGTAATGTCTCTGTTACATCTTTGGTGCTGTATTGGTTGTATTTTGCATGACATATGTCAGGATATACCATTTGCTGTTTTATAGTGTTACATGTGTTTAAAAAAAAGAACAAAAAAAGTGTGGTACAAGGCTGTGACAAACCCTATTGATATTAATCTAGAGCATTATAAATCTACAGGAAAAAAAAATCACTCTGCACTAGTTTAAGTGGCACAATCCTTTGTATAAGGTTATATGATAGCTTTGATAAGGGTCCACTCTAATGTCTTTACAGAGCATGCACTACTCATTGTATGTGGCACTGTGCAGTGTAATAGCAATTGTCTCAACAGATTTTACACTTCTTTGTAAAGTATGCCTTTTAAACAAACCTGTAAGCTGTTCCACGTTAACCTTTCCACATCTGTTAAGGCAGAGCAGTTTTATCATTAACTCTTTGAGGACTACAGTTATTTTCTTAAAGTAGCTTATTCTAGTTCAGAGATACTGTATATATGATATTGTCTATTTAGTTACATGATCAATGTAGTCCAGAGTTGTCAAGAAAAAGGAAGTTCAGTAATTTTCTAAAAACACCTTCTTAGAATCCATCTATTAATTTCACCACTTGCTTTCTGAAAATCCATTTCCTCCCCTAGCAAATTTCAGATTGTCTTAATCCTTTAATGCAAATTTGACCTTCAGAGAAGTTCTTTATGTTCATGATTTCTGCTGAACTGTTGGGCATTCCAGGGTCAGTAGCATTCTCTATTAACAAGGCTCTTGGCAAGATTTTTTTCATATTTCCATGAACATCTGGACACAAAGCATCAACTCACAGTACAGAACTGCATCAGAATGATCCCTATATGAAATAAAACTGCTTTTTACAAATAGGAGGGGTGCAGAATAATAATAGATTTCAGAAAGTGAATGGGAGCATAGAGCTGTGAGAAAAATGTCTACAGTGGAAAGTGAACACTGGATCCAGAAATGAGAGAAAAAGCACAATTCTGTACAGCCACACAAGAAAGTTTGCTGTGATGTCTTCACAGAGACTTATGTAATTGCTTCAGAGAGGAAATAGAAAATTCCATTGAGAGACCATCGGTCTGTGATTCTCTGTGTATATGTGGCAGAAATCTTCACTATATTTAAACTCCATATTTTTCTGTTATTAGCAGTTTATTAGACTCTACCTTCTTTTTTTCAATATGTAGGAATAAATTTCCTAATAGTGTACATAAAGATGACAATTATAATTGTTAGAATGTTATAAAAACATGTAAGTCAGATGAATGTGTTCTGCAGTGTTGCAGGTGGGAATTAGTACTCAAAGGGTTAATGCTCAGTATCTGAGTGCAAGAAATCTTGTTTTTCTGTATTTTTGTAAATTTGAAATATATATTGTAAACTCCAGCAGTGCAATGTATCCATCTCAGATTGTGTATTTTTAAAAGGTGAGCAAGAAGAATGCACTAGGTGGTTGTCAAGTTTTAAGCCAATATTCAACAATTTCATGACTGCTTCTTTAGCTAATACAAAAAAAAGACAAAACACTGAGCTTTATTATGTATATGCTGTATATGCTTGAACCGTCTCTAAACTAAAATACAGTATTTTTCTTTGTTTGCATACTGAAATATTTTCTGTTTCATGATTGTTTTCTTTTAATATTACTTTTACTCATTCCACATAGACAGTGACCCTAAATAAGCATAGACATAATGTGAAATCCACTTCTCTGTGTCTCAGCACTCTGTATATGTATATTCTGTAACAGTAATATTGTAGGAAGTCTGTAGACCATTATGCAAAATTTCTCACACACACACACACACACACACACACACAGAGCCAAGATGAAATACTCACTCTGCAAGAATCCACTCAGTAAGCTCCTTTATTCAGCTTGTGTTTTAATAATCTCTGTTATTTTGTCTGAGAGGCCAATTCCATCTTCATAATGGTGTACAAAAAAGTAAATAGGTGCTGCTTTCCACAGAATATCTCTGGAATTCAAAAGTAAAATATTAAAACACTTTTCTTATTGTGTTAAAAATTAATTTAGTGAATATTTCTGGGTTAATTTGGAAGAGATGTGTTATGCAATAATCTGTTTGCATATTATTTTTCAGAAAATATACAGTATTATATCTACAGAGTAGGAGACAAGATATTAAATAAATATAAAAATGTTTTGTAACATCAAATTTGACCAAAATGCTTTTTATGCTTTTGACATTTTTTTTTTCTCCTTAAGATAAATGAGATAATTTCAATGCTTTGGAAGTCTGGTTTTGATTTATTGTGGGGTTTTGGTCAATTATAGTCAGTGAACCATTACTACTTTACCTGATTTTCTTCCCTATAAAAATAAAGTCAATGAAATAACCAGAGTATGAGATATATTGTCCTAGTAAATTCCTCATGGACACACGTAACACATTTAAAAATCAGTTTTAGTTTTGGTGATTCATTGATGATAATAAAATGGTTGAACAGATTTTACTGTTCACTTTCTGTCTGAGATCAATCAAGAGGAATTTTTTCCAAAAAAAAAGATAATTTTCAGAGAATGATGCAATCAACAGAAATCTGAATAGCTGCTACCAGAATAAAAATATGCTCTTGCTGTGGTGTTGTTCTCTGCATACAGAAATTCCAGTTTTCATGACCGAATTTGAAGTCACATAAGTTGTTTATGAGAAAACTTCCTACCCAGCCTCATATAATGAATTTGGGTGTCAAAATAAAGCATACATTTTTGCACATTATGTCTGGTCACCTGTGTTGTTCCCAGGAACCCGCTGATTGTGGCCGCATTGATGGGACTGGGCAGTCACCGTCAGTGCTCATGAGCAGCTGCTCTCCTCCACACACAGCTGCCTGCCTGCTGCTCTGTCAGCACCCTGCCCTGGTGTTAGCCCACCACGGGAGCCTCACTGGGGCTGCAGAGCATTCATCCTGCCTGAACCAGAGCAAAGTCTGTGCTTAACACAAAGTCAAGGCCACCTTTGATGGACCACACAGGCAATTGGGCAGCCTCCACTTGAACACTAAGCAATGAAGGCAGAAAAATGTAATGCAAGTGGATTTAGGCAATTTTAGGTCCTCCTCCCTCCATCTCTCTAAAGCACCTGCCTAGTAAGTCTACTGCCTACAAATAGCTACCAAATCCAGACAAACCTAGGCAAAAATCGGCAGCTGACCTAAAATTCTTGGTTAGCTGAAATGAGTGAGCAGCACAACCTAGTTAACAATCAGAGAAGCCCAAGCTGGAGAAAACCTCTTTGGATGCTCTGTCACAAAGATGTTTCAGTTGGTTATGTGTGAAGACATGAAACTAAATCATGTCTGAAGATCTGAAATTGCTCTTGTGTAGACACTGTTAAGGCTAACAAAGCTGATTTCAACTCCTCAAATTCAGAGGTAGCTTCCACTGTAAATTATATGCCTTTTCACAATGAAGAGATTATCTGACATTTCACTATTTGGGAAAAAGAAAGTTGTCATACCAATCAGGCTAGTAACATTTTTATCATAGGATTTTCTTTGGTGGAAACAAGAAAAAGGAGACCACCTGTACTCCCAATGAGTTTTTGCTGCCTATGAAAAGAAATGTCAGGCTGATGAAGATATTGGCAGCTCAGCAGCTTCCTTGCCAGAACATAAATTCAAGTTCCTGTAGCAGCATCCTCCAATTCAGAAAGAAGCTGTAGAACGCAGCTGGATCAATCAGAATTCATTGGCTGAGTTTAAAGGCTGCCTGGCTGACTTCAGTTGAGCAACTTCAGTAGTAACTTGGTGCTCTAGGCAGCTTTTACTTGCCTAGTTAACTCCACAAGGAAATGAGCTTTTGGGTTGGCTGGTTGGGGGTTTTGTGCTGCGCCCAGCTAACTATTTTCTAATTAGCAACTGAATAGCTAAGAAGAAAACTTACTCTACAAATTACCTTAACTATAAGCCATGGATTTTTGGTTCCTTTTAGGGGGTCTGTGAAGGTGCAAGTGAATCCCTATTCCCTTACCTGACCAGTCTATTACCTGAGTTTTTAAGGGAGCCAAACAAGCAAGTATCAGTGAATTCAGGTCAATATAAGAGGGCTCACTTCTCTGCAGGGAGGGTTGAAATTTGCAAATTCTAGAGCAATTCAACCTCAACAAATATCCTGCCTTGAAGTTGTGCAGCTGGCCATGCCTCTGAGGTAAGGGGTTCTTTGTAAACATGGTGTCTGCATACCCTATAGGTACTGCTGTCTCTTTACATTTTGATCTGTTAGAATTGTGTAGTGCCTTGCAGTCTGAACAACAGAATGAGTGACTGTTCCCATCAGCCCATCACTCTGCTCCAGCTGTTTGCCTTAACCTGCAGCACACTGCCAGGCAAGATTCTCCAGCACAGCCAGTGTTTTCATTCATTCCTAGATTTGCTTCCCAGGTACTCAATAACACCTGAGGAAAGCAGCAGGAAGAGTTTATTTTGGGACTAGGGGGAAATTCTGGGAGAAGAGAAAGCAATAAAACACATTATTCATATTCTTCTCACACCACTTTTGTTAGCCCATTTGTTAGTGAGCTGGAAGCAGTTACAGTCACTTATTCCCTGATTCTTTCCATTGCAAGACCTTGTTCTCCACTAATTAGAACATAGCTGAAAGTTAAGCTTTTAGCTTGATTTATGCCCTCAGCAATTACTGCCCTCAGATGGATGATTTTACAGAGTTCAGCCAAAGCAGCTGCAATGTTTTCAACAAAGAGGCTTGATGAAAGGACGTCTGTCCACAATAACACCTTTCAGTGATTTTGTAATAGTTCTGTCTTCAAGGCCCATTATTTGAAAACTTTGAGCAGTATGGCTATTATAAGAAGAGAGCATCTCTTGCTGCTTTTATAAAGTAAGTGGTTTGGTACGGATAATTTAGCCACTAAAAATATCACCATATATTACTCTGAAATGTCTTCCTTCTTAGTCTGTGTATGCCCCAGCTGGGACCACACTCACTGATGTTGTGCTGCTGCTGCAAGCCCTATGGGCTCTAAAGGACCAGCCCTATAAATGATCCACTTCAGCTGCCCTCAGCTAGGATTAGGATTGAAAACAGGGGGCCTTGGTTGTTATCTTCTCTGCTAAATGCTTCAGTTTGCCTCCCCTTCAGAGGCACCATGATGGAATAGAAGAGTGGTTTGTATAAGGGAAACAAATGCTGGGCTTGAAGAAATCAAGAAGAGACTGATCTTCTAGTACTGGATCAAGCTGAATGGAGCAAGCTGATCAGCAGGAGAGAGGTGGGTGTGCGTAGGGAGCTGCAACATGACTTGGGGACTGGAAAGGAACAAACTTTAAAAGAGAGACTTGGAGGCTGGAAAAAAACTGGGACCAAATTGGTCGTTGGGGTAGAGGAAGAGGAAGGTGAAATAATGAGTCTTTCCAAGCTGGATGTGAAAACCAAGCTTTGTGACTCCACTGCCATCAGTAAATATCTGAAAACCTGCTAGCAAAATGGCTATTCACTTGTAATATTGTCCTCATACAAAATGACTGTATTAGTGCTGTCAGCTATTCCAGTAATGTGTCAGAAATCTGGGTATTGAATCACAGATCCTCAAAGCTGTTGATTAACCAGATATTTCATGTTCCACATGACAGAATTTCTGTATTTTTAATGTCTTTTGAAATCTAGATGCTATCACAAAAAAGAAAACTGATTTCAAACAGTGTGAATGAAGCTGAAAGTCAAACACACCAAATTGAGGAACTGTTAGAATTAAGGCTGTCTTTGGAACCTTCATTCACAGCTTCAGTCTGCCTTTTGATGTTGTTTTTCAGTATTTGAGATCATGCTGCTTTCTAACACTTTGGCTTTGATGCTGCACATTTAGTGTTCTTTAAATGTGCTTTTGTGTACATCTAGAGCTAAGCCAGCCATTTCACTGTAAGCTTTCTTATCTTTTTCTTTTTTTTTTTTTCCTGGAACTTTTAGAGAACTGGTTCTTAGAAGAATATTGATGTTGAAACTCTCTGGTAACACAAATTCTGCTTTTCAAATCTTCCCTGTGCTAAATACTAAAATGGATGAAGTGGAATGAAAGACTTTCCACTGAGCTTCTGCTTGTTTGTTTGGGTTTTTTTCGCCAGCTCTGGCTACTGAGGGATGGACCCACCTTGGTGTCTGGCACTGTGCAGTGGCCTCCTTCAGCCAACAGCTGCGCTTGCACAGGGAGAGGTTCACTGCAGGTTCAGGTCACTGTACAAAGGTCATTCTGCTCTGAGCTCCAGGAAGGTCTCTCTCCTTCAAACCCACACCTCCTTGCTAACCCTGAGCCCACTGCCCAAGCCAGAAGCTGGGAAGTCCCAAGTCCCCTTGACAAGGTGGCATGAGAATGCAACATCAGCATGGAGGGGTGGTTTCTCTCCATCTGGAGTAAAACATACTGAAACCTTCTCTGTGTTCCTATATATGAGAACTAAAAAGCAGGGAGGAGAGTTAAATGACCAGCTAATCTCTGCTAGGATAATAAGGGGAATAGCTTAAGTGCTGCAACAAACAAAACAAACCCCCAGCCATTCTGAGTCAGTATGGAAGCCTTAATTCCAGCATTATAACAATGTTGTATTCCACCTGACAGCACAGCACAAGCAATGTGACACCCAGTCAAGGGCTATAGTACATTCAAAGTAACTACACTCCACCACAATGCTTTTCCCCTGGATAAAAATAAGTTGTACACAGTTGTACCATGGAAAATTTTCTGCATCTTTTGATACACTGGTGGGCTGTCTTAGATTAAGGACCCACTTAGTGTGGACATGCACTTGAAATGGTTTTGTACTATTGGAGTGAAAAGAGGGAAAGTTACTTAGTTTTTTTTCTTTTTAATTACACAAAAAGTCAATCATTGGTGTTACACTGAGATGTTATTTTTCTTCAGTATTTAGATCACACAGAGTCAGAGAGCTGCGTAACAGAGCACTACACCAAAAGTGAAAAACACCCACAGGAAAAGCAGAAAAAATCCTCTTACTATCAGCATTTCTCAACTTTGTCTGTAAGGGAATGATTTCAGATCATGCAATCTGCTTCATTAGCCTGCTCATCTTCTCAGTGTGTTATTAAGGTTCAACTTGCTTAACAAAACCAGGAAGATAAGAACATGCCAATCAAGTCTGGAATGACTTAAAGAGTCTGTGATATAAGTGGTTTACATATTTCATTGTAGGTTGATGTGGGGAAAATGCTGATACAGACAAAACATACAGGTTATAATTTCAAAGGCCCTGGAGCTGTAGGATGAAAAAATCTTTAGGAAAAGTCTTTTTCCTTAGACAAAGTAAGAAGAAAATATCTATGTAGGAAATAGGAGTTTTCAATTTAAACCAGTGAAACAATGAAAGAGACTGACAAAGAGCATTTTGAACAGCTCAGCACAGGCTTTCCTTCCTTGTGCAACCACTGCTGGATGTAAGGAAATGTTTAATTTATGCAGTCCTTAGTAAAACTTTTTTTCCTTTTAGATGTAGAGTTGAAATTATAGGCAAGAACCTTTCCTTTGGTTGCCACAGGTCTTAGACCTAAATGCACAGTGAACAGCAAAGGCTCAGCATACGGTTTAGAACCTAAACCAGAGGAGACTGCCAAACTACAGACCCCATTAAATGGAGACTTTCTGTCATAGCATGGGGTCACATGTCCTGGCGTGCATTCACAAAGAGAAGGATCCAGAGGACAAGTGGAGAAATGGAGTACAAAGGGGAGGAGGGTGTTGTGATGGGTTATTGAAGGAGCACAAGTGCCTGAAATGGTGTCATCATAAAAGTAACCACAAGCCCTGGATGAGTAAAGGAGGGTATTGAGCAGTGAGCCTGCTTCTGTTGTGATGGTCACTCAGTAAGGATGACAAAATATTAGATGGTGTTTTGGACAGTGTCATGGTTTGAGCCTGGCACAGAGCCAGTGCCCCCCATGAAAATTCCTCACCCTGGTGTCTGCTGTGAGATGTGACCAGGAATAAGCAAAACAGGCTCTAACTTAAACATAAAGAACACTTTATTACTTAAACTACAGGAAAAGAAAAAAAAAGAAATTGAAAACCTTACAAAAAACCTTTCCTCCTCCCCACTCCCTGACTTTCCCAATCCGATACATTCTCCTAAAACACCAACTGCCCAGCCCGGCACGACACTTTAGTATACTCAAACTGCAGTTCATGAAGAGGAAAGGAGTCCTTCTTGTTCCATAGGCTTCTCCTGGAAACACACTGAAACCTCGTGTGCTTCCTTGTCACTTCGGCACCGCCCGGAAAAAAAGTCCTTTTGCCGCTTGTGACATCTTCCTTCCATGCCCAGTGCTCTCACCACTGAGACATGGCCAGAGCTGCTTTTAGGGTTGTCTTTCAAGGATGCCTTGTCTCACTCCAAAAGTCACAGTCTCTGCTTTGGGACATCTGTCCCCCCCATATTTTTCCAACCCCCTGGGGCCGGGGGGTCCTCACGAATGAACCCTCCTGGCTTTGAGCCACTGCCTTCCCCTAAATGCAGTCTGTGTCACAGGAACAACTGAGTCCATGGCCACAAGAAAAGTCCAGCCAAAAAAAGCCACTCCAAATCATCTCTCCCCATCCAATCATCTCCACGTTCTTCGGGCCAGGTCCTTGTCTCATCTCATCTCTTATCTCCCTTCTTATTCAGCTTCGAGGAGGATTAGCATTTTTGCAAGGCCCCAATCATGAAAGAAAGGGTTAAAAGTTTTCAGTCTTTGTCTGTCCTGGGACGAGATGATACTCCCACACGTGCTGCTGCTGCGGCCGGCCGGGCTGCACCCTTTTCCCCCCCCCTTTCTCTCTCCCTCCTGGGGGGGGGGGGGGGCTGGCTGCCCGATGTCTCGATGTCTCTTGGGGCTCCGCCACCCTTCCATCCTTGAGAGCTTTCTCACCCCCATCTCTGTCTAGGCCCCGGGCCTACCGCATGGCTGCCCCTCCCCCGCCCAGCAGCAAGGCTGGACGGGGGAAGAGATCTGACCTCTTCGCCGCGATGTCCCAAAGAGAGCGTGCCAAGGGCAGTGCCCTGCTTTTAACCCCTGTGTATTCTCGGAGGTGTGTCCAAACCCCACTGGCTACACCGGGTGCCAGTCTCAAACCCAAAACCTTCATTGGTTTGACCACAGCTTCCCAGAATTCCCACTCCTTCCTGGTCAAACCACCACAGACAGGAGCCTCAAAGATGGGCTGAAAATATGCTCAAGGCATGTAATGTGTTTATGTTATAGAGAGAGGGAAGAGAGGAAAAAATAATTCAGTGGTTTAATCACTGTCCACAGGTAACTAAATTCATAGAAAGTACTTTACAGGAAGGTTTTAATCTAGCAGCAAAGGTATGAAAAGATCCCATGATTAGGAGCTGAAAGTAGCACTTCCCCTTTTATCTGCAAAAGTAATTAACTTCATAAAAATTTCTTTAGTGATATGGTATGTTGAATTTTTACCTCAAGCAATGTATTCTTTCCTTGAAACAAAAATTTTTGACCTTGGTGCTATAAGAGCTACAGGGTAAAATTTTCCAGGCAGTTTACATTATATTTGATGTTCACTAGACTTAGCCTCAGAAAAATAATCCTCCTTTCAGACAGGTACTGTAGATGTGAGGTAGAAAAGGAAGGACAATGTCTCTACCTGCCTGTGGAGGTTGGGACATTGAAAATGGGTTGTATTCCAACAACCTTGACTTTGGCCTTCATGGAACTGTTCAGTTTAAGTCTTATTTTTATGTTTATTATTCCAGGTTCTTAGTAAGCTGTACATTTGAATGTAAAATCTTTATATTCTGCAACATAATAAAATTCCTAGTTACTGTTTATAATTAAAAACTCCCTTAACTTCTGACAAAAATCACAATGGTCCTTGCTTAGCTAGATGTTATCACGATATCCTGTAACAGCCTGCATTCCACCAAACTCTTCCTTATCTCCTCTCTAGCACATAATGACCTAATTTTGAGCTATATTAAGAATCTGATGTTTCCAAATTAATTCCTTTCTTACAAACTTCTCAGTTTTGCTGACAGTCGAATACATTCTTTAGAGTCTTCTATTTTTTCTATCTTTCCAGTTATTGGTAAAATAATTCCAGGTTTCACATTTACAGTAGTAGAGAAATTGAAGATCTCAAAAGTTTCCTAAAATATTGTTCCAGTTTCTAAGTCCAAAGCTCCATCTTCCTTATTCTTTATATTTACTTGGTCTTGATGTAAATGATTGAGTCTTCAGTCTGTTGGGACACAGTAAAGCAACCTGTGCCAGGGTCCCAAAGTGCTGCAGGGAGATTGGCATCTTCTCGCTGGACACAGTCCTGGTTGTGCCCTTCCTCTTTGTACAAAGCCCCAGAGTTTGTACCTGTGGATATCTGTACTCCTCAAACTGTGAACAGGATTTCTGTTCCTGGACTGCTCTCCTGCACTCGGAGAGGTTCCTTTTTTCTCCCTCTTTCCAGCCTCATGCACAATGTTTTTTCTCATATCCTCCTGGTTTTCATTACCTGACTTTGGTTTGTGCACTGACTGCTCACATTGCTGTTATTCCACTCACTTTTTCTTGTCTTTTTAGAAAGGCAGCTCCAGTTCAGTGCTGACCTCAGCTTACCTGACAGCCCCAGGTCTTGTGCTGACAGGGTAGGTCATAGCTGTGATCTGAAATGCTCTTTGCTGTCTTTTTCTCTCTCCTCCTAGATATAAATTTATCCAGGGAGATAATTAAGCTGCAGTCCCCACACTCTCTCTGTTTCTCCTGCCTGCTGCAGCATGCTGGGTCCCATGACAGGATCAGTTGTGTCCTTTCTCAGGCATGTTGTGTAACTTCAGTGCCAGGCATCCACAGTGTCCTCTTCTTTATTCTTCCTTTCTGAAAATGCTTTTGCTGTGCAGCACATAGCTTGGCCTGATTTTCTGTGTTATTTGTTTTGAAACGTCCATATATCGGAAAGGTTGTTCTGATTAAAGACCTGTGGCAAAGTGGATTGAAATTATTCTGCTCCTTCTTTTAATAATTATTTTATTTGACGGTCACCACTTGTTTATGAGTACTGCAGCATAAGCACCACAGCCAGTTTGGAAATGTCCTCTGCTGACATTCCCCAAAACATGGGTTTATCTACCAGGAAGTATCATTTCTCATTTTTGTGCTAAGCCATCTGAATTCTTCATTTTTCACTCCTGTGTTGCCCCTAAAGCTCCTTGCTATACCTTGGATTTCATCCTCCCTCTCACTCTTTGCTCTGTGTGGCTCAGACAGCATCCAGATGGTCTCTTCCTGAAGTGAGCCTGTTCTGGAAAAAGCCTCACCGCTGTCACTCACCAGAGGATGAGGCTGACCTGAAAAGACTGTGAACAGCACAAAAGGTCATTTTTCTTTCACTGGCACTTAGGAGTTACCCAGCTCTACACTGCAAATGTGTGTGTATGTGTGTGTGCACGTGTACATTTTGCACATGTGGAGATTCACACACACACACACACACATATATAAATTAACATGTCAGCGGTATCAGCTGAGTGCTTGTTACTGCCTCCTCCTGTTTTGAGCAAGCAGATCATGTTTTCAGACTATGTATTCTAATCTGAAATATTCTGAGTCTTTTTAGTATTTCCTACTGGCTTTAAATGGATCCTACAATTTTCTAAGTGTTAAAGGTAATCCAACTCTGCATAAAAGGATTTAACAATTTAAAACCTCAGAAGGTTTTTCAGTAGCAGTAATTGCTCTTTCGCTTGCAAGTATCTCCCCAGAGGTACAGTTATAATATTAGTGATATTTTTAACACAATTTTGCACAGGCTAGACAAAGTTAGACCTTTTATATGTTTTGGATATACATTAGCAACTTTAACTTCCTTTTACAAAATTTCTCTTCCTTGGAAATGTCTTGATTTACAAGCAAAGAATACTACCATGTGTTATTTTTAGAGAATTGAAGCCATGTGGGTCTAATTCAAATTATTTCAGATGCATGTAGTTTGCAAATGGAAATTCCCCCATAAACCATTAGATATTGATGAGTTTCTCCAGTTAAGAGTTAAATGAGTCAGACCATGGTCTATCTAGTCATAACAATTAGAGGCAGAAATCATTAATAATTTAATTTAATTATAATTACTCTTCTGACTGTGGCTGGTGTAGAAGATTGCAAATAGGAAATGCTCACATAATTATTATTCTGAAGATCATTCAGGACAAATAAAAGTCTGAAAAAGATGTTAAATCTCTTAAAGGACTCACTTTAATTATTTTAAAGTCATACATTAATTAAGGTGTTTACTTATTAATCCTTGGAAATTGAATTCTGTACTCGGAATTAAGTGCTGTAATTTTCTTGAGTAACTAAGAGCTGTGTTTCTCATACATGAGAGGCTGAATTGCTCAACCTTAACTTTAGAATTTTCTATAATAACTTGAGGGATGCTGACAATTAACTCACTCAAAAACTTCTCTACGCCGCTAGCAATTTTTGTGGCTCTAACATTCTCTGTCTTTAGAAATCTTGTTGGCCTAGTTTTTTTGGGTCATTTACCAGTCATTGTCTGCTGCTTCATTTCTTACTGGCCCAATTTATCCATCTGGAATTGAAGCAGAATGTAGACAGAATTGATTCTGTGGCTGCCATTGCATGCCAGCTATCATAACCATCTGAAGTTGAAGCACTTTGACATTTGTGGCTACTCTGGAGAATCCCCTTCTCACAGACATAAGGGATGGGGGTGTGGACTGTTCTCACTGCTTTCTTTTCCTTATGCTGCTGGCCCTCTGAAGGTAGTAAAGAATCTTCACAGACTTCTTACACATCATGCCTCTCCTTGGAATATCTTTATTAGTCAGAGTTTTAGCTATCCTTATGAAAAACATTTTAACAGCCTAAAACTCAATCTGCAGGTTCATGATTTTGTTCTTTACCTCTTGTGTGCACCACATTCGCCTTCCTACCCTCTCTTGGGTCACCCATATAAAGCCCACACTAAGCACTTCATCCTCAAGCAGAGGATCAGCCCTAGTGCTTGTTGAAAAATACATGATTATGGTTCAAATATTTTTTCCTAGAAAAAGTAATGTTTTGAGGTACATGGAACACTTAAATGATGCATGAAAGAAATCGGGTTGTTTAGATTAAGAAAATGAATAGTGCAATATATTCAAAGGCTTTTTCAATCTTTTCAATTCTTGCAGGTCCCTTAGAGCCAAAAGAACTTCACTTTGCCTTCTGTCCTGCAGTGCCCAGGGAAAACTGACAATCCTGCATCTTCAGCAGAAATGCAGAAGCAGAAAAATCAGAAAATTTCAGCAGAAATCTCCCTGCAGATGAAATAATGCAAAGCCACAGTTCTGCCACAGCAGCTCGTAGAGTGGCCTGGAAGGGCACTGTTTCAGGAAAAGGAGAGGTGCCTTCCAGATTCAGCTGTGAGCCTGCTTGGCTTGGCTTGGCTTGGCTTTGCTCTCTCCCTCCCACTCCCTCACTGTCTGTGCAGGCTGTGAGAACTGTCACTGCACCAGCTGGAGCAGATTTAAATTTCACATGGGAAGTAAAATGTTGGTTATGACAACGTGAACGATTTTCCCATTGTGCTGCAGCGAAGCAATCACCATTCCCTCTCTCACGTGGCTCCAGCTCACAAATAAAGCCCAGCACTGTTGTTGTAACCAAGCCTGAGTTTTGGAAGCTGAAGCCATTTGTTTCCTACCTGGCTGCTATCTTTTCCCACACTGCTTTCTCTGGGTTATTTGAAGTTTCTCCTCGAGCTCTTTACCATTTCTGTGAGGTGGCTCTGGCTGTGATGGGTTGCCCTTTCCAGCAGGGAGATGTCATCCTCTGAGCTACAACAACAGCAGTCTGACTGATGGTTGTTCCTTAGCTGCTGCAGAGACTGATGGATGCATCTGGTTTGTTGTGGCCATCCAATTCCAGTGATGTGCAAGGTCTGGGCAGATGTTGGCTGTGAAAACAACTTACCTGTATTTGATTGACTCTTCTCTTTATTCATCAAAGCCTTCTAGAAAAGTTCTGCACAAGCTTTTAAGTGCTGAAATCTGTTCAAGGCATTCTGAATTTCCTAAGCAGACATATGTCATTGATTTAAAGTTAACAGATCTGTTGTCTGCAGCATCTTCTCAAACTACCTCTATCATAAGGAGCAATCATGTGTTTGTGAAATTCAGTTGCCAAATAAAAGATTAAAGCTTCAGGCTTGATTGTGGCTGTTAGCAGCCTTTCAAAGACAGTAAGTCATTGGTCTAAGGTAAATTACCTTTTCATACTGTTGGACATAGAATACATAGAATTTCTCTGAATGCCCATCTGAAATAGCTCTTATCTACAGAGTCACTTATTGATTGCACCTGTGATTATTGGTGTAATTGAGAAGGTCTATTTTTCGCACATTAGACCAAAAATGAAACATTTATTTTGACACATTGGGCTACAGCCATCTGTGCCCCAGCATCAAAACATTTTTTTAATGTTCTATTTCAGCTGTTCCAGTTGGCCTCAAAAGAGCTTAAAATCTGGCAAAAATAGCACCAATGTTTAACTGTGCACAGAAGGTATTATTTATATGTCAGTAGCACATTGTTCGCTTTCTAGGTCTTTAACAGCTGTATATAATGACACAATCCTTTACACATGTTAGTTTTTATAGAATGTGTCACATGGCTCTTCAGTACAAAGCTGGGGGGCAGAAAATAATTTTATATTTTTCCCTTGTATACAAGACAATACACAGGCACTGCATGGATTTTCATCATAAGCCAGATACTATATTATTTCACCAAAAGTAATAATGCACTTTCCTGGCATTTGTAGAAAAATTGATTTCTGTTAACCTAGGTCTTTTCTTCAGATACTGGGTAAGCAATTCTGTTTAAATCCCTTTGTATAGACAGATAGGGTATGTAATATCCCCATGGGCAAGAGCGAGGACTTGGCTCTCAGATGACCTAATTTTGAGAGAGACAATAAGATTACTGAACTGAGGTGCAGCTGATATGAGAGCCCAAGGCCACCCCTAAGCTTCATTGCAGTTTATGTGATGGAAGGTCAGCTCACTTTAGTGTTTGTAAATTGTAAAACAAACAAAAATATCAGCGGTGCAAAAGGCCTCACAGAAACCTCTGTTTTAATCAGAGGCCAGTTCTTTATTTCAAAGGTCTTTATAATAATTCTATTGTAATTTTTAATTTAGTATAAAAGAGTACTGGACATAATATGTTTTTCTAAACTCTAAAATTAATTGTAACAGTCAGCAAATAAAAACCCAACAATCATTTTGGCTGAATATTAGAAGAATATGAGATAAGTCATCTGAGAAGTAATAACAAAATTAATGTGACAGTTAAATTTTTTTGGTCTCAAATACTGATAGAATCTTCCAATTCATAAACAATAAATTCCAGATGCTGCCTGATATGACTTTTTTTCTGTAAAACTAAGGACACACATCAATCTGTAGACACATTGCTTATGAGTTACAGGGAAAATAAAATATTTTCAGACTGATTTTTAAAGGAAAGGCATGAATTGGTCTCCTAGACAAGCTGTGCCAGTTTATCCACATTTGTTGGTGCTGAAATGAAATCATTACGGAAATAAATATCATTCAATTCAAACTCCCCATATTCCATTGGGACAGCAGCATGAGAGGAAAATGGATGTTTCCGATTTCCCCAGCTGCTGTGTCTGTCCATAACCTACTGCCCTGCAAAAGCCAGCAAGTGTCCAGTGTCCCTCTCTTCACTGGCCAATGCTCAAGAACTTCATTTCAGTAAAAAAAAAAAAAATCAGGGAAAAGGATAAAATTTATTAAAGAGGTTTAAAATAAAAGGAAACATTCTGCATTTTTTAATGCATGTGAAGTAGTCTAAATGAGAAATTAATACTACAAAGTTGAATTCATATGATTCTATGAGCAGTGAGCTGGGCATCAAAATAGCAGCACCAAGAACCGTTCAACTGCAAACTGAAAGCAATAACTGGCTTAAAAAATAGGTAAGCTCCTGTTTCTGACTGCAGTGTTTAACTAAACTTTATTCCCTTCCCTACTTTAATGTCTCATCTCATTGTCTCAGCACATAACAAGTATTATGACATTATTTTTTTCTCACATCTCAGTATTTTTCAGGAAGATTGGGGTTAACAGAAGTGAGCTAAGAAGTCTATTTTTGAGACTGTCTAGGAGTTCACTTTGGTTATTCATGGATGAATCAGCATGCCGTCATCTCCGTAGGTCTGGACGTAAGAAAGGTCCAAAACCCAATCCCATGCCAGTCACGACTGCAGTGCAAGCCCTTTATCTGAGCAGTGTGAAAGCACAGCCACTCTGCAATCAGATGCAGGCTCAGAAGCAGTCAAGCAAGAGCAGCTCAGCTGAAACTCAGGGGAAAAAAAGAAAATCCTGGCCCAAAATATTGTGAAATATAAACAACAAGACCAGTTTTGGTTGCAAAAGCATATGCTGAATGACATGTGAAAAACATAATATCTTATAAGACAGAGAAGTCTCTCTTTTCCCAAAGGTAAGGCCATTCATGGCAGTTTAAGACCTTTCTTGTTCTTGTGACTCTGCCATACCTGCAAACGCCATCTGCACTGGTGAATTTTCACTGCCTCAGTGTCATCGAGAGAAAGGTGCATGGGCATCTAGCTATATTTATTTAGTCAGCAGCTTCAGTATTTTCCTTTCTCAGTAAAACTCATCTGCCATAAATGCAAGAGCTAAAGGCTCACTAGGAATTGTAGAGCAATGCAAATTTTATAGAAGAGATCAGATATTATCTAAAACTCACTTGTTAACAATTCTTTAAAGCCCCATAGGGCAGTTGGTGGACATTAAAAAAGGTTTCCAAAGAAATCTGGTGATTTGCAAGCCCATCCTTCAGTACTTTCCAGGGTAAAACCATGTTTTAGCACTGCACCTCTAATGGGGTTCCCTGCAATGTTGCCCAACCTACAGTCTTTGGTGAGATTATTATCTCAGGGGCAAAATTTTCTGACATGGGTAAATGTAAGATACTGAGATAACATGTGGAGAAAAAGCTTGTATTATTTAAAAATAAAATACGTTTGTGCAAGAGACTAAAATATTGCTTCTGCCTAGAAAATATAGCTATGTGTTACAAGGTGTGAAGGCACAGGCAGTGTTGATGAAGACCAGGGGAAGACTAACTGCTACAGTGGGCTGTGCAGAGCAAGTTGAACCATCTGATTTGCAGAATGACCCCACTGGCTTCCTACCCTGTGAAAAGTCCTGAAGTGTATGTACATAAGTATGAGGTCTCCTTTTCATTCAAGTCGATTTAATACATTGATCTGTGTGTGCCAGGTATGAAAACTGTTCTGTATTTGAGCTAAAAATTCATTGCACCTTGTCTATGATTATAATGAGATAAAACAGTCCATGGCCCCACACCACCAAGCTGGCAGAGGCAGCTCGTCCATCCAAATAAAATTAATGTGGTAATATCTGTCCAATCTGGCCCATATCAGCACAGGAGGCCTGAAATATACAAACAGAGAGAGATATTAGTGAGTAAATGATAGTCAGTGTAGATATTTTTTAAATTTTCATGAAAACAGAGAGAGATGAGAGAATATCTGGAGAGGGACCAATTACAAATAACCCTGCACACACATGCATAATTAACAGGATTCAAGAAGCAGTAATGATCATTCTTTTAACACAGTGTTAGTCTGCCTAGAGAGGTGAACACATCAAAAAAACTCAGCATGAAATTTTTAAAAAATCTTTGACTAGTTGGGCTTTGGGGAGCTTGTCAGTTTATTAACATTACTTTACCCTAATTTTAATTTTGTTTAATGTGATTTCTTTTTCTGTGGAGCTCTTTGTAAAAACTGTTGTTTATGCAAATAAACTACATGGAAAATTGGTTTTATAACTAAATGACAGCTGACAGACTAGGCTGTAATAGTCAACTGGGAACTTCTAAAGCATGATTTGTTTACTCTAGTACAAATTGCATAGCTATGATTATTAGGGACAGTAAATATCTTAATAGTGGCTATTTTAATTAACAGAGTCCTACGGCTGGATTTTGGTCCCCACTAAGACTGTTTTGAACTGCTCCAGAGACAGCAAAAATAGCCTTAATCCTTATTTCACTACTTTCTCTATTTAATATTTCAGAGGAGTTGGCATAATGAAGGTCAGATTTGTCTCATTCATTTCCTACCAAAACAATGTTTCTTGCTTGACTGTTTGCACAAATCATACATCCTACCATTTTTATCCTCACTGGCAGCTCTGATTTCACTATTTGTCTTCATCTGACTGCATAGGAGTTTTTCTGCCTGGCATGCAAGCCCTTTAAGCAATCTCTCTTCTCCAAATAATTATATTCTATTCCAGTGTCAGGTATTTGTAATTTTTAGACATTATTTCTTCATTTGAACAACAAGGTATTTTTGTCACACAGTTCTATAGAATTTTAAAAAAAAACAAACATCATCAGCAGCAACAATAATAAAAAACCCCAAACACCTACCTCTATAACTGATGCATTATCTGTAAGCAATAAAACAATTTTCTCACATTTTCAAATGTAGAAATATGGATGCTAAGCAGGCAAAAAACTGTTGCATGTGTCACCCCTTTCCTGCCAGAACAAGGTTTTGCCTGTCGACAACAATTCAAAATAGCACGTTATTATGGAATTATGCAGCATCATAGGCAGCAGCTTCATTTCTGAGAGCTTGGTATTCTCAGAGATATCTTTATTAGCTGATCAATATTTGATCATTGTGTTAAAGAAAATTGTGCAAACCTCTGAGGCTCTGTTCTTCCTCACATCAAAGGCAGTGCTCTGTCAAATCCCCATCATCCTAAAACACAGTTCCTCTGCAGAGGGGGATGAAGGGAAACCAATTCCAGAGACCATGGAAACTCTCAGCAGGTGAATTACCAGGGGGCGAAGGGAGCTACCAGCTCTCTCCTCACATGAGCGCTCTTATGAGCAAGTGAACCCCCTTTCAAAATGACTGACTTTGAATTTCAACATATTTTCTTCTGGTCCTCCTTTCTTAGGGTCCTTTCACACCTGTGGATTTCCCCTATTAGAAGGGAGTGGGAATTTGCTTTCTAATCTGCTTTGCTCCACCCTGTCTGCTCAGACTGCCACAGGCAGTGGCACAAATCAGTGAAGATGCTGCAGGGAAAGGGTCATTTGAGTAATCGGAAGCAGAAAAAGCTGGTGACAGCAGTAGTCAGATGAGCAGAACCTTAAATGAAATATTCCTAATCTAGCTAAGTGATCACCTCAGACTACTGAGAAGTAGTAGAAATATTAGTATAGGAATTAAAATCATCTGAACAACATAAGAGATGAAACTGAATTATGATGCAAGGTGTCAAGGCAGATATAATTAGGGTAGCCCAACTGAGGTAGACTAATAATAATAGGGTGCAACATAAATAGGAAGAGTACACATTGTTCAGGCAAGCTAGAAATTAAAGGCAGGGTAGTGAAACAGCATTATAATGTAGAATGTGCTAGTCTTAAAAAAAAAGATAATGTGATAAAATGATAAAATGGATAAATTGGATAAATTTGAATAAAAAACAATTTAGGGAAGAAAAAGGTTTGGATGATGATGTCTGCTTTAGTCCCCTAGAGTTTAATTTGTGCTGAATAAAGATCTCCATAATGTTATTAGAAAGAGAAATATTAGCATTAGGGAAGATTTACTGTCTTTATGGAAGATTTTGACCTTCCAGAAACAGGCTTCAGAACAAATATTACTAATAATGGCACAGTGGAGGAATATCTAGCCATAGTAAGGAAAAGATATTTTCACTGAACAAAGGAGGTATAAGAAAGCCATGCATTTAGGAAGGAAAGTAATAATGATGCATTTGGAGTTCAACATTTGAACAGTCACAACATATTTGTGAGTCACTAATGTAATAGGGAAGAAAAAAAGTAAAAGCTGTTCTCAGATACATCAGGCAAACTAAAAAGAAAAAAAAAGACCAGAATGCTAAACACTATTTAAAGTTTATCTGCAACACAATAAACAGTTCTGGTTATCTGTATTTAAAATAAATAGGCATTCTGATAGAAATTTGATGTTAGAGCTCTTCTGTTATTTGACCTGAAAAGTACTTACAAAAGGACAATACATAACAACATTTGAAGGCAGAATAAAGTTTGATAAAAGATGATCTTGGCTTGTTTAGAGAAAATAAATCAGTGCTTCAGGGGATGGGTAACACAAGGAAAGGAAAAGAATTACTGAAGCATAAATGATACCATTGGCTTAAAACAACTGGACCTATGGTAGTTCAAATATAGAATAAAGATCATTAATCACTAGAAGATTTAAATTCTCAGACGCACCAAGACAAAGAACACAGTGAAGTTATAAAGCTGTGATTTAATAATTGAACTGGTCACTTCAGGTGATCCCTGCATCCAAGAGAGATTAAGTGATTTTGATTATTGGCACCAATGAACAACCGGGATATTTTATCCTGAGATTTAGCACACTTTAGCGTGCGAAAAGCATGATTTCCAGCTTGGTTGTGAGATGACTGCTTTTCATTACTCCCTGATCTTACATACCTTGTCACTTATTTGGGTAGTGCCACAATATATGTTCTTCCAGTAACTAAGTCACAGGGCTTTCTTTATATAGATTTATTTGAGTGCATTTAGAAGAAAAACACAAGATGAGAAAAAATTGTTATGATATATTATATACTGTAATTCTATTCTAAAAATAAAATTTCACAAATCAAATGGTTTTATTTATATTTTGTTACTATGGAGATACAGTATGTTATATTGAGAGAAGAAAAGGCATTTGGTTAGATAGCTGCACACACTTATAGTAACATAATAAAAGGGAATTAAAATGAGTATGCAGCTCTCTTGAGGTGAATTCATATGGGGAGGGGCACTGAGGTTGCTTGCTCTGTTCAGTCTGGAGAAGAGGAGGCTGAGGAGAGACCTCAGTGCAGTCACAACTTCCACTTGAGCAGGAGGGGCAGGCACTGATTTCCTCTCTGTGTGACAGTGACAGGACCTGGGGAAATGGCCTGAAGCTGTGTCAGGGGAGGGTTAGGATGGGTGTCAGGACAAGGTGCTTCACCCAGGGAGTGTTTGGGCCCTGGAACAGCTCCCCAGGGAAGTGGTCACAGCAACAACCTGACAGAGGGCACAAAGCCTTTGGACAAAGCACACGGTGTGTGCCCAGGCACAGGGTGTGACTCCTGGGGATGTTCGTGGCAAGGGCCAGGAGTTGGGCCTGATTATCTTTGTGGGTCCCTTCCAACTCAGCATATGCTGTGATCCTGCAATTTTATTATTTCCCTTTCAAGTTCAAGAAATGTGATTCTTGCTGCCTGCAGATTCAAGTGGACATCTCTGAATTGTTTACTTTGTTAGTAATGCTAACTACTGGTAGCTTTTCCTCTAGAAGTCAATATTTTTCCATGAGAACTAAGCCACTACGGCACAATTATTTGGGAAACTACAAAAGCCAGAAATAAAATTACCAAATATATTGTATGGTTAGCATTTCAAACATCAGGTGCAAGAGCCTCAAAGTTTTATAAAGCACCCTGTGACTTGCTACATAAAAAATATGATACAAAAAATAACTCCCACCATAGTATATAATAAAGTGTCTAAAGCTATTGCTTTTTTAGATCATAGTAAATCCTAATGACCTGTCTGATGGAGACTTGCTTAGAACACAGCACTGTTTATGTTAAAGATATATAATGAAATGGAGTGGTCTCTCTGCTAGTGAAGGCTCTTAAGCTAATGTTAGAGATGGAACTTAAGCATCAAGATAACCAGCCTGGCCTTTCTCAGCTGGCTTTGTTTTCTCTAACTATAATCCCCTGTTATATAATGCAATGCCGTACACTCTCTCTTCACTAAAAACCATCTCTCACTCTTAGTGCCAGGTGTTCCCAGGCAGTGATCAGGATTGATGACCGTACAGCGTGCTCTGGCTCATCACCCCAGAAGCTCCTCCATACTTTTATTGAAGCCACCACCTTTCTGCTGAAACTCAGGGCTAAATGCATCAGCTATAGCTGTCAGACCTCTCAGCATCACCTTGCAGAAGTGGAGCATTCAGGCACATTAAGAGGGCTACAAAAATGAGCTGGTGACTAGAGAGAAGCAATAACCCATGGAGAGCCACCTGCAGACTGTCAATTAAAGCTGCCATCCCACAGCTGAACCTATTTTGGCCCTGTACTATGGGACTGCTTTCTGTTAATGCATTAAGTGCAGTCAGGGCACGTGTCCTTAATTTTGTACCCTGATAGCTTACAAAAACCCAGCTATGCATTGCTTTGGCTTGCTATGCAGTAGAATAAGTAATTTTATGACTTTGGGAACTAAAGTCCTTACTCTGTCATTCACTAAGAATTCATTTGCCAAAAAGATCAATCTAGGCTGTTCTTGTATCAAACAAAAATATATGTTGAGCTAAATTGCCCCAGATGAATCATAAAATATAACTTAATAGGCACATGCATCTGTTTCATGGAAACTACAGGGGAGAGGAAAATTATGTGAGTATTTAGTTATGATGAGTTCAATTGTATTTTGATAATGCAAAATTGAAGTTATAAAGAAGAAGTTAAACAAAAAATTAGCTTCTTCTTCTCTTTTGATTCCCCTTCCTTTCTTATTTTATGTGTATTTTAATGGATTGCTATTATGAGAGAGATTCTTTTTTGTGTGTTGCCCCTGACATGCCAATTTGTTTGTATTTATTTGTCTCCTGAAGCTAAATTCAGAATTGCAGAAGCACTTCTGGCATAGTCTCTCCTTATGGTTGGTTTAAACTACCTAGACCACTGTAATACTGCTGTGGTTTCCAGGAATGATGTAAAGAGACAATTGACCTTTATTTTCTGCCCTCAGATACCTGACCTGTTCCAGGATTACAAAATCTCATGGTCCTCTTACATGGCAGAGGTCAGAATCTACCAAGATGAGCATTAACTTCTATAGAGAACAAAGCACTAAGGTAAGAAATATGAGGAGTAGAGTATGGAAAAATATATTTCTATTTTGTGATACTGAAGGGTGAATATTGGCTTGTTTTGTGCCTTGCATTATCCAGACAAGATTTCTTCAGTCTGTCACCAACACAGCATCTTGTCAGCTGCGCTGTCTGTCTTGCAGGCGCAGAAATGTCATTTTTGCTTTCATCCCTTTTTTCCTGGCAATACAGTGGGGGCATAAAAAAAAGTTGTTAATGTTGAAGAGAACATTGGTGCAAAACTCAACAAGGACAAAAGCAGGCATCTGAGAGTCATAGGATGGTTTGGGCTGGAAGGGACCTTTCAAGGCTGTCGAGTCCAAACCCCTGCACAGAGCAGGGGCAGCTTCAAGATCAGGCTGCTCAGAGCCCCATCCAACCTGACCCTGAGTGTCTTCAGGATAGGGCACCATCTTCTAGGAAACCTGTTGCAATGCCTTGCCACCCTCATTGTAAAATAATTTCTTCCTCATATGTAGCCTGAATCTACCTTTCTTAATTTAAAACCATTAGCCCTTGTCTCATTGCAACAGCAATAAGCCCTTGTACACCCCCCTAAAGCACTTAAATGCTGCAATAAGATTTCCCTGGAACTTTGTCTTCTCCAGGTTAAACAAACACAACTCTCTCAGTCTTTTCTCATAGCTGAGGTGTCCCAGCCCTCTGATCATTTATCTGGCCCTCCTCTGGACTTGCTCCAATGGATCCCCATCTTTCTTGTGCCAAAAACCCCAGAGCTGGATGCAGCACTCCAGGACCCCCCCAGCTCCTTCTCTGTGGGGCTGCTCTTAATGATTTCTTCTCCCAGTCTGTACTCATGTCTGGGATTGTCCTGATCTGAGTGCAGCATCTTGTTGAACCTCATGAGGCTCAGGTCCCTCTGGATGGCATCCCATCCTTCAGATGTGTGAAACCGCCACTCAGCTTGGTGCCACCTGCCAATTTGCTGAGGGTGCACTAAATCCCACTGTCTTCGTCATGGATGAAGATTTTGAACAATTTGAAATACCCTGAGGGGTACCACTTGTCACAGGTTTCCATCAGGTCTCTGAACCATTGACCACAACACTCTGGATGTGACTGTCCTGCCAATTCCTCGTCCACTGAACAATCCAATTATCAATCCCATCTCTCTCCAGTTTAGAGAGAAGGATGTTGTGGGGGACTATATCTAAGGCTTTACAGAACTACAGACAAATGCCATCTGAAGCCTTTCCCTTGCCCACTCTCCATCATGGAAGGCCCTGGGTTGGGCAGGCAGGATTTGCCCCTGTTGAAGTCGTGCTGGCTGTCCCAAATCTCCTTCCTGTCCTCCATGTGCCTTAGCAGGATCTGTTCCATGATCTTCCCAGGCACAGAGAGAAGGCTGACAGGGCAGTTTCTGGGGTCCTCCTTTCTACTCTCTTTAATAATTGGTGCAGTGTTTGCCTTTTTCTTGTGTGTGTAGAGTGATGTAGCTGCCCAGTAGCGTAAAGCCAGTTACTCTGTTGTGAGGTCACATTGATGGCAATACAGAGAAAGCATGAAATTTGAACACAAGGTTCCAGCACGCAGGCTTTTGGAGATTCCTGAAAGGGACAGATATAGTAACCAAGAGGCTGAGTCATTCAAAACTTACTTGAATTTCATGAACTTCACTGGACTGCAAGAGATTCCATTCTACACAGGGAAATTTTCATTCCTAAATGCTATTAGTCTGTTTTGGGGTTTTTACACTGATTCTTGATAGATGCCAGCATGAGGGTAGACTGCAAAAATTTGATTTGAATAATACAATTACTGTAACTGTGAAATTTGGGGCTTTCACCTGTTGGATTTTGTTACTGGATTAAGAAATTTTCCAACAATAATAGTAAAAGCTCCTTGCTCTATCCTTTCCCTTCTCTTTCCCCAGTGCACATTAATAGCACTGACAGTTGTCAGCATCCCCTTTGTCATCAGTGCTGACAGGCAAGAGGATGTACAGAGAAATGTGTTTATTTCACCAAAATAAAAGCTTGTGATGATCATAACTCTAATGCCTCTGAACTGTAAGTCATTCCCCCTGAAACGTCAAATAATGTAAGCTGAACAGGGAGAGAAACAACTTGGTCGCAAAGAGAGATCTCTCCTTCAAAATAAAAGAAAACTAAGCCACCACAAACACACACACAAAAGAACACGAGTTACAGACATTGTTGTTATAGCTAGAGCTTCCCAAAGGATTCCTTCTCTCACAGGATTTCTTTTTCACAATAAAAAATTTTGAGCAAGACAGACATTTGCCTAGCAAATGGCAAATGAAATATGGAAAACGTTCAATTTCTGTTTTTATAAATGTGTTAGAAAAATCACTTTATATTGAGAAGAAAATTTTCACTGTCAGTCTTTCAAGGACAAAACCACTTTCTTACAGCTATAGGTTGTAAACTATGACAGTAAAATTAGCTGTTGGGAGGATGAAGGTTCTCTTATACCAAGCTGCAGCTACACTGATGGTTTCATACTTTCAAAGATCTTAGGAAGGCCCCATATTTGACATATCATGGCTATATAAAAATTTTACAGTTGTATATTAAAAATAATTCTTGCAAGAAACATTGTACCAAATGTCTCTGAAATTCCAGGTCTCTGTCTGCCTACTGTTATGTGAAGCTGTCATTTTGTTTCATGGACAAAGTGAACGCAATTTTTCTTATTTTAGCTATGAGTAAAATTGTTTTGATAAACCAGAAAAGGCTTGATATAATAAAGTGCAATATAAATTATTTTATATAACAAAATTAATATAAAATAGGGTTAGAATTTATCTGCACAAACTTGTCAAGGAGATAGTGTAGCCATTTCTCCTCTTTGCTGTGGCACTTCAAATCTCTGACCATTTTAGTGAGGAGTGAAATACTGGTATTGCTACATTATGCATTCCTGAGACCAGCCCCTTATAACTCATTTTCATGGGGTTTGGAGGCCAGAAGTGACCACCTACTCTGACTGATATGTCAGAGCCCAGTGATCATTTTTGATTAATAAATATTCTCCAGAAAGCAAATTGACACTATTTGTTATTACTCATTTCAGCAATTTATCTTAAAACCTGTGCATCTGTACAATGTAAACCTTGTTTTGCACTTCCAGTGAGTATTTTTAATCTCTTCCAAGACTGTTCTTGGTGAGCATGTGTTCTCCTCTTTAGAGATGAACATATTAAAATCCAAACTTTTGGATTAGCTAAGCAAATTTGTTTTGCTAAGTTGTTGTTTGGTGTTTCTCAGGGTTCTACCATCATTGTTGTGGTGCTGGTTTTGCAGTTTCTTGGCATCTTTTTTATGCTGGGCACCAGGGCTGTGAAGTATTTTGTATTGCTTTATATTGCAGTTACTGGTTAAAAAAACCCACATGTTTCTATACACTAATTAACTTGTTTTCATAGGGTCAGTTCCAGCCAATCTTCAAGATAATTTTAAAGAGAACTGCACAGACATGCTTTTCCCCCTTCCCTTGCGAAAGCGATTTAAGTTAAACAACAGCTCTGAAATGAGAAACTACATGGCCGTGCATATGTCCACCCTGCATAAGCCCACAGAATGAACAGCACAGCCCATTACCCCAGGCAAAGCAAATTGACAGCTTGTCTGGGGAGATTTCATTTGCTTCCCACTGGCTTGGCAAAGCCGCGCAGTGTCTGCCTGTAAGTGAGCGTGTAGATGTGCGCTGAGCATGGCCCGGGCCCCTGCAGGCTGCAATCACTTGTCTGCCACACCAGGAGAGGTACTAGCAGCCAGAATTTCAGAAGAGCACTGTAGGGATGATATCCAGAGTGAAATGTGAGGCTCTCTGGCTGTTTTACACATGAGAGTATTAGAACATACCTTGCTCAAGTGAACCTTACACATCAAGAGATGCAAATCCCGCCAGTCATACACTGGAAAGTTTGGCCATGTGGGTACAAATTGCAATGTGTGCCAGGGCCTGTATTGTTTTAAAATCTGCGAAGATTGCATGCTGTTTACTGTTGCGTTCAAATTTAAATATGGCCTGGATGGTATTTGGTGGGGCTTTCTTTAATCTCTACTTTTATAATATTCAGACATACGAGAAAAAATTAATCTTTTCCAAGATCTAACTTGGAATTTAACTTGGTCTTTGTTGCATTTTGTCAATATAATCCCTTTATAGTATTTTTTTTTTCACAGGAAAAATCAGGCATAGATACATTATAATTATTTTTAAAGTCCTCCTCAAGAAAATTCTGCAATCTATAATTTGATCTTGTATCTGAGATACTGTATTTTGAGTTCAGGACCTTTTTTACAAAAAAAAAAAAATGCAGTGTTTCAGTCCATTAGTTGCTCATTTTAGTTTGACTCAGCTTTAACTAGATTGAACATTGTGCTAATGAGATAGATTGGAAATGGCCTTCAGTAGAATGAATGATTTGATGATGTCTACTAATCTGCTATAGGACAATGACCACATTAAGGAGATGCATTTTTTCTGGCCTAGAAAAGACTTCAGGCTATGTTCTAATGGGGGAGGTAAAAAAGGAACTGGCTCCTATGCTCTTTTGATATCCCTTGTCCAAATATGTCTCTAACACACAGAAAGAGAATTCTTTACAACTAAAAAGAGCACTTAACCTGCAGATTTGCATTACACATATATGTCTCAACTTTCTTTCACTTGTCCAAACTGTTGCTCTCATTATAGCAGAACCTGCAGCTTATGTTTCATTTCAAACCACTGTTTGTAGAATGAGTTTCTAATCATCTGAAGAGTCTAACCTCTCTGGCTCTGTAGTATTCAACAAGAAAAATTCTGCCTTGCTAGAAGGATGGATCAAATGCATCCTTTTTTGCCTTTTCACCTGCAGTCAGATTAGAATGAAACGACCCTGATTAAAATGCCAGTAGTTAGAGAACAGAAGTTGCATTGCACCACCAATGAAAATAGCTAGCAGTAGGAGAAAACCTGGCAGGGACAGTGTTCAGCTCTAACAAGAGAATTCCCAGTGGGTTTCCAGGCCAGCTTCCCCAAAGCAGGCATTCAGCAGAGCACTCCCATGCAGTGCAGGCTTCTGGCAAGCTCCTTCCCAGACAGATTGCACCAGCAAGCCACGCACAGGGGCCCCTCAAACAAACTGCTGAGGAGCTCTGCAGGGAGGCATAAGAAAGGGTGAGGTGTGGTCATCCTGAACTTAGAGGCAGCACATTTGAAGATGTGACTTGCAAGAGGGCTGAAAAATTCTCCTGCGTGTTAAAACATCCACGATTTCTGGTGGGAGTTGTTCACAGCCCAGAGCATTATATTCAATAAAACCTGGCATGGGGTTGGAAGAAGAAGAAGATGCTGGGAAGAGGGTATTTCAAAAATTCTATTGTTAAATAGTCTTTATTTGAACATCAATGTGATCATTTTAAATTACATTTTCTGTGTGTGAATCATGAAGTGGCTTTTAGGTCAAGCTAATCAGAACAGCTAAAACCACCTTCTTGCTGTCCTACAGGGTCTCATTAACCTACACAGAAAAGGAAACCTGCCACTTCTCGCTGTGTTTCATTTAATTTCTGCTCAAGTAACCAGCCTATTTCCACTTGTCTAAGCTGTCACAAGAAAAAAAAATTGAGCCTGAAACATTAGGTTTATAAATATTCAATGTGACATGCTTCTTTTTTTTCTTTTGATACATAAGGCTGTGTCACAAGGAAGTCCCATGTTATCTCCAGAACTATTGAGAGGAGGAGTCAGGATGCCACCATTTACCAATATTTTGGAGCCCAACATCCCCTTGTGCCCAAACTGAGTTTCACATTGAATAGGCAGCATTGGATGTTGATCTTTCTTCACCATCAGCTGAAATCTGTACCACCTACTTTCACTGACAGGCCAGGCTTTTAGAAGAGAAGGAGTCTGTATTTCATTAAGCAGTTGGAGCATTTAAAGTACTAATCTTTACTAATTACAGCTATTTAAATGTTAGGTATCTAAATCTAGCTTATCACAGAGAGACAACAACTGACCTTACAGGCGAAAGATTTTAATCTAAAATTTGTCCATTCCTGAGACAGGCAGGACTTATCACCTTGTTTGGAAGCCTTGTTGTCTCCACTGTCTAAACACACCCTAGCAAATGCCTCATACCAGATGCCTGACTTCCAGATGGCTGAAGTAGGTGAGACAAATCCCACTTTTTACCAGGTAGTACTTGCCTGGTCCCACCCCTGCTTATCAGATACTCCAAGAGTTTATTCAAAAGGCATTTCTCTGCCTCTTCCCTCTTTTACTGGCAAATCACAGTTTGAGTCATAACTGGACCCATTAAAAATGGGTTTTTGTGACCTCATTTGAGCTTGTCTCTTCTCATTTCAATATTAAATAAATAAGCAAGAAGCTCCTTTTTTCAGCTTGTCTTCACAGACTCCAAAAGCTCATCTGCAGTTTGACTGGGCTGAATGGATTATTCAAAGCAGGCATGTTTTGGAAGGGGATTGTTTTGGTTCTACTCATCAGAACAGTACTGAGATGAGAATCCAAATATGCTCACTGTGGGGGCCTGTAATGCCTTTATCCATATGCATTGCTACAGTCACATTTGGTCACATGGACCCTTCATGTCAAGTGAGAATCACCTTGCACCCACTAGTTAAGGTATTGTAGGAACATTTTCTCATTTGCTAACTTTTTCCTCTGTTATCAACTTAAACCTTTAAAGGCAAATCATCTTTTGCCATCTTCTTGTAAATGCATATTTGAAGTCTGTAAACTTTCATACTTATTTAGTATTTTTGTCAAAGTAAATTATTCCAGTGTCCATTTTGAACAAAATGAGTTCTCTTGTGGCTAATTTCAGTTTACTGTTTCTCACCAGTTTTATTGAACTTTGATTGTCATTTAAAAATAATGTTAATCTGTTGGGTTTTTTTAATAATAGATTAGTAATAGAAAACACTTCAGGAACTAAAGCAAATAAATTCATTCCTTTTTTTTAATAGCATCCCACAATAAAGTTCCCTATTGCTCCTGTATGTTCCTCCAGTTGTGATATAAAAGAGAGGGTGACAGACATACAGGAACAAGTGATTTTTCTCCATGGTTTCATGGAAGTCCTTATGTGAATAGTTCAAAATTACCACAAGGTAAATGGTGCAAGGCAGAGGAAGGCTGAACAGTCTGGAGAGATCTCCAGAATCTCCCTTGTTTATTTTTAAGGAATAGCTGGGCTGTTTGTCTTTGAGGCGTGATTAGTGGGTTCCTGGAGGCAGCAGGTACACCCCAGCTCCAAAGGTTTGTATATAAATACCAAGCGCTGCCATGGGCTTGTCTTCATGCCACGTTCTCCTCTGAAATGCACGAGAAATTTAGACACAGGCACACAGACATTTCCCTGTGCTGAGGGCGAGGCCCTGCGCTCTCAGCATCTTCTTTAGCAGAAGGACACTGCAGGCTGGTGTGCATGCTTGGATCAGGGCCCAGTCTCAGATGGCAGTTTAGTATAAATGATTTTAACCTTGATCAGGAGGCAGCAGACAGACTCACATGGCCACCCAGCTCCTCCATCCTGCTGGCACACAGCTGCTCTCCGTGCGGAGCCATCCAGACACACGTTCAGTGTCTGGCGGCACTGCAAGCCCTGGGGAACGCTTACACACACTTGGAGTGCTGAATTTTGTCCTGAGGAGTTTCTTTTAAAGTAGGTGAAAGTTAATGAAGATTCAGGTGTCATACTGGAGTGGGAACACTTCCTGGTTCCATCACAGTCACACAGTGACACAGGCTTGTCCATTCCTGTGAGGTTGAGAAGATGGAAAATGGTGTAAGAGGCAAGGGTGACCTGAGAGTGAAGCCAGAAAAAGGTATTTAATATTCCTGCAGTCTGTCTAGCAAAATATCTTAAGACTGCTGTAAAGGAAACTGAGAATAATGTGCTTAACTGAGTATAATGTGCTTAATAAAAATAATTTTATTTTCATGGAATGTATTTCTGTGATGAATTGGATTCCTTTAATTGGTTTGTTCATGTGGGTTTTTTTTTTTCTAGTTTGTTTTTCTTGTGAAAATTTTGCCTGGATGGGAGAGAAGGGGGAGCTTCCTCCCTGTCTCATCCTGGCTGCTGCTGCTTTCTGGGTTGGGGAATGGTAGAGCTAGGGTAAGACACTGTAAACCTTAGTAAAAAAGAGTCTTAAGCCTGGAAAAGACCTCCAAGATCATCAAGCCCAGCTCTTAACCCAGCACCACCATATTACCACCAAACCATTCATCAAGTGCACACATTTTATCAACACTTCCAGCAATGCTGATTCCTCCCCTTCCCTGCTCCAATGCCTGGCCACCATTTCAGTGAAGAAATATTTCCTAATCTCTAATCTAAACCATGCCTCTGGTGCAACTGGAGGCCATTTCCTCTTCTCCTGCCACTTGTAACCTGGCAGAAGTGCTCTTGCTACAACCTCCCCTTCAGAGAGCTGTAGAGAGTGATAAGATCTCAAAAGCACCAGATTCTCTAATTGCACCACATTTTCACAGAATGCAATCTGGAGCTGGCACAGATTTGCACATTACATTTGGATAATTGTAAACATTGTTTTAAAATGCTCAATAATTATTTTATTAGCATATTTCACATGGCTATGCAATAGAAAAATATTCAGGCTTCTAGAAAGACAGCAAATTGAAAGAAACAAATAGGTATCTTCATATGCCAAACCTTTATCATCCCTATAATTAAAAACATTTCTAGTGTGTTAGGATTAAAGAAACTGAATTTACCCTTCTGCAAAGGCTAGTTTAAGGTTCATGCATTATTTAAGTCATACTTACACCCTATTTTAAGGTTTTAGGTTTAAAAATCAGCTTTAAGCTGAATTTTCCCCTTAGAGAAGTAATCTATATGCAAACATCATATATTAAATCATACATTAATTTCTTTGGTACACAACTTCAGTAAGAAACAGGGGGGTTTATGTTTTATGACTTGAACCACCTAGAAAGCATTGAAAAAAGCTCAGTTCATCATTGAGATGCCATCTCTGCTCCTAAGGATGAAGGTAATGCTCTGTGACACTAATGTATCCTTGCACCATCTGCTTTTTCAGTCAATAACACTCAAAGCTGTTTCTTTCAGAATTCATTCATTTTAAATGTTTAAATTTTCTGTGGAAAATATTTGGATCATAGAGTTCTTTTACATGTGTTTTTATTTATGTTGCCTTTATGTGTTTTAAAATCAAAAAGGACAAAACCATATATTAACAAGCAAGAACTTAGTTGTGCAAAGTTCTTAAAATAAGCTTTTGTTTTACGAGCTATCGCTGATACAGAGATACAAATCCTCTGGGAGGAATGTACATTATTCAGTACATTTTTCTGTACATGTAAGAGATCTGAAAGGGGGAAAGAAGTGCTCAATATTTCTTGTTCAATAAATTTCAGAATGAAGTAAAAACTCAGGATGGGCTGACAAACATAATCATGAGTTTCATGATTTTTAGGCCTGGGAAGCTGATGTGTAAACTGTAACCTAGCACTGAATAGAGCTGTTCAAACACACAACTGTGGGTGTCAGCTCAAATCACATCCAAAATCATCTGGGGAAAGAGGAGGAGCACTAAAGACTTATTCAGGGATATCTTAACTTCTCACTCTCAAGACTTGAATGTCTTCATATCAAATCTTACCTGCCAATTCTCCTTGGAGATTAAGAGAGCCACCAAGTCTCTCTGGATGTAGCAATATAACCTGTAGTCCTAGAGGTAATGTTTTCTTTGTCTGGCCCTGCCTGAGGACAGGTATGGTCTTTTCTCACAAATCTGAATCTATTTCCTCAGCAAATCCTTTGTCACCATCACTTTATGTTGCTGGAGGTTCCTCTGCTTGCTGATACAAACACTGAAACCAGTTCAGACATGGAAGAATTCAGGGGCTCTCCGTAGGGAAATGTTATGTTAACAGTGTCTTAAGACCAATATGTCTACTTTTGTAGATGCTCCCCATATTTTGGCTAGATATTTATTAATTGGCATTTTTTATTATTATGTATTTCTTAATAAAGGTAGGTGTGCCAAAGCATCAGTGAGCCTAAGGAAATCTTCTGTGCACAAATTTTAATGTGTGACAGGGAATGCATTTGCATGGAAGAAATTGAAAGAGACACCAGAGGAGTTACTGTGTAATGTGAACAGACAGAGCAAAAGGGCTACATGACAATCCAGGGAGAGAAAGAGAACTGTCGGATAAAATATAAAGGTGGAGCAATCACAGTGCTTGGGACTGTGTTTAACTCCATCAGTGCCATGCCATGTGAGTCCCAGGATTTATTATACAGTTTGCATTCATCTTCCTGTATGTGCCAAATTGCTACATCCTAGATAATTGTGGTTAGAAGCAGACCTCCTCTCCAGGCTTCTCTAAAATATGCAGTATAGTCATACACAAGCAAGGATTAAAGCAGATAAAGGGCAGGAAAGATTTGACAATATGTATTTTGCCAGTTCCTTCAGAAGACAGATTAAGAATTCATGGGAAAGGAATGTTAGACACTGCACTCCATTTCTGCACTGGTCAGTACTCACAAGCTGTATTCAAAGGTCTTGTTGAGATTCACCAATGCAAAGAGCAAGTTAATAAAAAATAGATCCTGCGTTTCTTGTTCTCATGTGTAGCTGATGTTCTGGCAGATCTTTCTCAAACTATGATGTGAACTGGCAAGTGAGCTGTCAAGAGTGAGATGAAAGAGCATGACAGAGACTCCAGAGAACAGTAACAGTATTCTAATCCCAGCCACACTTACACTGTTATTTTATTTATTATTTGTTACATACCTGGGGTATGCTTAACACATTGCAAGACTAAAGGAAAGATATTTCTCTTGTGCCTTAATGCACTTTGCAGTGAAACACACAGCTGTGTCTTTTGTAAAAGCAGGGAGGCAACCTTCCATATTTCTGAGACACGAGCTCTTCAGAAGCAGAAATTCTAGCAATTCAAGAAATTCTACCTGCAGCTTCTGTGAGATTTACTGAATAAAAGGTTTCAATTAGATTGTTTTTCATGCAAAGCTGTGGGTTTTATCTTTTTCTTTTCCCCAGAAAACCACTTTATATTTTTCACACAAATTCCATTAATGAGAGATCCTTCAACATCCCACTCACAATTCTAGAAATTTGTATCCCATGTCTGGCCTACAGAGATGGGATGCAATTGATGTATCAGATGTGTTTTATAGTTTGTACCTCTCTGATATGTCATAACCATAATGAAACGTTTTAAATCATGATTTTCAGATCTTAGCAAGCCCTTTCTTGAAGGAAATTGGGAGTTTTATTTATTTAGTAACATTCTTACTAATTAACAAAGGTGGGCCAGATGGACCAGATTCTAAAATAAGTCAATTTTATTACTCTAATTCTGCTAATGATACTTAGAAAAGGAACACTTCAGGTCTTCAAGGAGTTGTGTGTCTTAAATTACAGCATTTTATAATCCTCTATATTATTGTTCCTCCAAAGCTGCAATTTTCCTGTGTATTTGCTAATAGACCTTTGAACTAACACAAAAAGAGTCCTCTGGTAAATCACACCTTTCCCAACTGATTACCTGACTGGAATCATTCCCAAGGGCTGAAATAGCCACAGGCATGAGACACACATTCTCTGTCAATGGAAAAAATCAAATTCAGACTTCAGAACTGACCTGGGGGATAACATGTAAAACCTATTCCATTTAAATTACCAATAAGTGTATTTATAACTTTGTGTGAGTGTATGAATAGATTATTTCTATCTTTTTACTCCCAGCAATTGTGGTTTTATATAAATATAGATGGACAACTGCTACATGGGTAATATAAGTTGGCTGAAGTCAAGGTCAAGGGTGGTAAGAGATATATACTAATGGAATAATTTTGTTATTTTCAATCTCTTGGATATCTTTTTTCAGCTTTCTGGATAGAAAAAGTCTCTTCCTTTAGCTTCTCCAGACAGACTGAGAAGATTGTCATATTTACCATGAATAGTAAAGATTTCTGCAAGACAAGCCTGGATGCTAAGGCAATGAAGAGAGTTTGCTGTCTTGCTGGCCAAAGCCTAAATGCTGCCCAGCTCAGAATTGCAAGGATTTCATAAGGTCTGTGGTCTCTTTAAAATTTATCATTGCAAAAATAGCACAAAAATATCTACCAACTCTTATTCACAAATCTGATTTGAGTTTAGTAAAAGCAAATAATCTAGTGGTGATGTAATTTGAAATGTATGCAAATGTACATAATTTTATCTTGGTTTATTTGCACCATTCCTTGCACCTGAATGTGTGTTGTGGTTTTTACATAAAACAGTAGAAGTAAGCAATACCATGGTATTTAATGGCAATTTTGGCCTAAGAACATGAGGTCTACCTGTACTTTTGTTTGAGCAACATCTTTCTGAACAGAAAGGGAAGCAAAGATAGAGCATAAAATAATCCATGATAAAGTAGAAAATGTTCACATAACAAGACTTTAAAGAAAATTGAGGACAGAGAACCTTGGGTGCTGCCCGAAAGCATCTCAGAACTGGATGAGGAGAATACCAAATTTTGGTGTAACTTAATTACTGTCCTGTTCTAGGAAACATGGCTTTTTCACTATTATTAATAAATAAACATGATAGTACTAAGGAATAATTTGATTGATGTTTCCTAATCAAATTTATATGAAGGTTCCAAAAAATGACTGATGGGTTCAAAAGTGGATCATGAGGAATATTAGTTCAACAAATCTTAATTTGTGTTTCTCCAGAATTTTTATGCTGATTTTTTTAAAGACAATTATAAATTCATTCCTTAGTGTCTTACTTGGAGGCAGGCAGGTCAATATTACATATTTATATTAAAGCCTCAACTGAGAATATAGTTACATTTCCCAGTCCTCTTATAACATGCTAATAGTTGGGCTCTTTCAGAGAAAACTTAATTAAATAGTTCCCTAGATGCACTAAGTTAAGCATTAAAACAACTAACGTGACATAAATCATTTAACAACCTTTATAAATGCATTTTCCCCTTACATTTCCATGTGTCTATGTCTCACTTTTACTCAGAATCCTCTGATTAAGTTCCAGGAAATTCAGAGCCCAGCCATGCATTCTGGGTTCAGAACACACAGATGGCTGAACTTAGAGATTTGATGAGGATTGGGTGGCAATTTGCTTATTATCACAGGTTTCAGCTGTGGTGAGCAGATAAATGCCAGCAGGAAGAGCAGCATGGGAGTTTCAGGGTGCTTGTGCACAACAAAACTCTGGTCAAACAATACACTCACACCCCTTTAACGAACAAATTCTATTTGATCCTTTTATTATTGTGGTGGTTGATATTACTTCACTGTGTCATGGTAATTTGTCATCCTTGGCATGCATGGCACTTCATCCACTTTATAATGCACCCCCTCTTCTGTGTTTGGGGAACAACCGGGGCTTGATGGAAGTGGGGCTGCCTTACCACCTTGGCCAGGGAGGTGATGATGCGTGAAATGGTGTCCTTTATTGCCGGAGATAATGCTCTGGCGCTGGGAGGGAGAGAGCCTGGAGTGGGAAAGCTCATTCCCTTGAAGTGAAGGAATTAAGCTGCAGCATTTCTGCTCAGGTGAGTTGCTGATGCTCTGCTCTGTTCCCCTTGGCATGCCTTTTGCAGCTGCAGTGTGCTTGGGGCTCTGGGCTTTGTGGTTTTCTGAACTCCAGCCCTAACCTGCTCTTTGATGGAAACACTGCAGTATTCAAGTCACACCTATCACCTGAACAGTACCAGGACACTCAGCTCTGACACTCAGTTACCCACTGGGTATCTAAGGAGGCTGGTAGCCCTGATTTTCTGATGAATCACTCAAGTTAAGTGTCACTCACTGCATTATGGTTACATAACTCATGACAGCAGAGCATAGCACCCATTGCAATTAATTTAGTTGGACATTAAGGAAAGCTGTGTTTCAATGCTGCTTGCCATTTGCCATAGTATGAAGAAATGTAATATATAATGTAATGATATAATTCAACCAAAGAACACTTCTCTCCTGTAATCACTGAATCACAGAGTTGACTAGGCTGGAAAAGAGCTTTGAGATCAAGTCCAACCAAACTTTCAGTTTCATTCCCAGATACAGACCTCAGCAGGTGAGCAGGCACGCGCACAATAAAACAAGAATTACTTTCGGAACATTATTCAAAATGAAATGTAAGATTTATCTGGCTTTTCTACTATTTTTTCTACTTTTCTTCCTATTTTTTTTTAATTAAAAAGAAAGAATGGTATTGATAGTCCACTATTAGTACAGATGTTGGCATTAAAGAGCTGGCAACTGCGCTGACATATTATAGTTTATGCAGCTATAATATGTCAGATATTCTGGTTATGCCCTTCTAGATTTTTACCAGTTATGCTGATGTTGTGTTAGAGCATTCTTCTACTGTACTATTTTTGTGCTTTTAGAGACCTAGTAATAAAACAGATTGCCTGACATAGCAGAATTTACTTTCTGGGTTTGGTGACTCGTGGTCTGCACCACTTTCCAGACAACCATAAGAACATTCTCTTTAACTTGACTGTTACTATGTCCCTTGCACATATAGTGAAACTATAGCAAACTATAATGAAAGTACTAATGAAATTACACTTAGAGGATGGATTTGCAGGTGGAATTCCCTAGTTTCTAATAGATAACCAAAGCATATGAGTCTATTGAGCCAAGAAATAATATTCTGGGAAGTACCTGTTATGACTCTGCAATATGGTGACTTGATTTACTGTGGCTGGAGGCAGCTCATGTGCCACAGCTGCTTGTGATCCCAGCCATTTCATTTAGGGACTTTCATGCTGCTCTCAAAAGATTGAGGCAAAGAGCAGATTTCATTTCCTGTTCTTCACAGAGAAATGTATACAACAAAATTGTTTGGAATGCATTCCCTCTTACACTGTGCTCAAAAAGCAAACTATTACTTTGGAAAATGGCTTTTTTAGAAAAAATATATTTTGGAAAATAACATTTCTGGTCAACTTTTCTGTACAAGCAAACCCATCTGATGAGATTGTTGCCATCACACTGGTTTTGATAAGAAGAAATTTGCTGATCAAGCAATGGTTTGAAAAAAACCTTGTATATACTTTATATGACAGGAGATATTGAAGGGGAACCTTTCTGAGCAAAACCGAATGCAGTGGTTATAAGCTTTGACCATGACACTCTAAAGAACAAGGGAAACATACTGGTCTACACATGTATTAAGAGTTGTGTGGCAATTTATCACTAGATAAATTACAGTTTTATAATGAACAAAATGTATTTTTCATAATTTGAAAGATGCTTGGAAGGTTTTAGAGGAAAATATATCACCATATTAAGTAGCAGACAAAGCAGAAGAGGAGAGCCTATCAAATGAAGCAAGACAGAACTCCATTATATAAGATATACATATGTAAAAATCTCTAACATAGTGAAGAAAATGATTTGACTTTTCTGATTGACCTTTTTCTCACTGAAGCTGTAAAACTTTAAGTATAAAAGGAAAATTCTATGAAATCTGTGGAAGGCAGCCAACCTATTATTTAATATTCCACATGACTGGATAATATTATTGATGGATAATAGGCAATTTGTTGGAATATAGTAAGAAAACATACATATTTTTTCCACTTATATGTGCAATTCTCTGTATAAATTAGCTTTTTTCATTTTTATTATTTTTCCTGGAGATGGAAGAATAAATAGAAATTAAGAGAGATACCATAAGGTACTGTTCTTTTCTGTAGGACTATATTACTCTTTTCTAATTTTGTAAAACTCTTTAAAAAATATCTCGGGAAACTACTGTGAAACAAGAGGGCATACTGATGGATTCACAATATCATCTTCAAAATAGAAAAATGATAAATAATGTTCCAAAAGCCTAACTGTGGTATACCTTAGAGGTTTCTGAAATCAATTTTCAAATAAAGAAAAACTCATAAATCTTGTAAATTTGCTAAGAAAGAATTTATAGCATACTCCTTTAAAATGCTGTAAAGACTTTTGGACATAACAAGTCCTGAGAAAAACCTTAGTGTTTCAAATGAAGTGAAACTAGTTTCTTTGTCTATGTCATGGGACTGCTAATTTTTGTTAAACATTTGTTTGAGAGGTACTTATTCTATTGTTCTCTGCCCACTATCTCTTCTGTTATTTTTATTAAAATATAAACAAAAGAAGTTACTTTAATATTACTACATAGCTCTAATTTGTCATTTCTACTCCATGCAAAGTTCCCCTGGATCTAAGCTTACAACTTCATTTGTCTATTTGTTTTTTAAGATGTGAGAGCATTTCTAAGGCACATTTTCCCCTTATTGGCCATAGCAGATTTTGCAGCTGTTGTGTCTCAAGCTTTGCTGCAGTGACACACAGCTTCAGAAGGGCACTGAGACCCTAGCAACTTGCAAAGTCTGACGAATATTTTCATACTAGCTTGGTAAATGAGTCATAACCTTTGAGAATTGCCTGAGGGCACAAAGCAATTCAAGGGAAGAGTCATTTAGAGAACTCATCTTTGCAGGCTCCTTTTCTCCCTTCACTAGTTAACAAGGGTCTTTTTGTAATCACAATAAAATGCTGATTTCTAGAATGCTGTGTTCTTGCTGTACATGCTGTATATTCTTGTTTAAGCCTATACCACTGACCAGTGGCAGAGACAGAATAACTGAACTTACTGGATCTCTGATTTGAGATGGTCATCGGTTTTAATAATTGGGCAAGAGACCTCATATTCCTCCTCAAACAGGTGAAGGTAAAATATTATTTCATTAATATGATTAATATGTATTCATTGGTTATAGGGAGGATCTGCACTTAACCCAGTTTTGAGGAGGTCTGGCAAGACCTTGTTGAGCTGCATGAACAATCACCTCCTACATCCCTAACAAATGTCTTTTGGAAAAGAGGGTAGGAGAGAAGGGAGCCTGGAGGAGTCCAATATTACTTTTTGAAACTTTCAAGAGCAAGCTACAAAAGGTCTCTCAATTTTGAGTCTTGCATCTCTTCTCTCATGGTCTGGAATCACACAAGTGTAATTTAGATTAGACTGGAAATGTGGAAACAATTTGGCTAGTGATGCATAAGGAACAGAAACCAGTTCTCCCTTTCTGATTCTCTTCTGTCAAGACAGAGAATAAAAAGCAAATCATCTCTGCTTCCCTTATTAAAATATGGTTCCTAATATTCAAAGGGAAGTAATCCATAGAATACAAAGGCAATGTTAAGACATAGGTAATTTAGAGGGTGGCAGAATGTGTCATGTAAGGCTAGTGGAAATGCAGTACAACAACGGATTTGTTGAAAAGCAGGGAAGTTTTAAAGTAGACTTTTTCAAGTGTTCTTTTCACACACTGCCTGTTGCAACTGTGTAATACAATAACATAAAATTGCTGTCATTAATAGTATGGACCTATTTTGCCTGCAGAATTAGGCTCAGCAGGATGGATCATTGTTAAATTGCAGAAAACATTAAAATAAACTCTGGGTATTGAGGTAGCTAACTTGGATAAAGTTTTAGAAGCATGATGCAATGTTCAAGACTATGTAACACTGAAAAGTAGAGTGCCCAGAGTAGACATGGCAGAAGAAATTTAAATCTGTCCTTTAGTTATCAAACAAACAAACAAGTTCCCTGGCCAGTCACTGAGACTGTCATGAAAATGCTGTCATATCAATTAAAGCTGCTTTTCCCCCGTTTTTTTTCCATACTGGCAGAGGCCCAAACAAGGGACTTGTGACATCCCAGCCCAATTTCTTTTTGACTTTCTGTAACTTGCATAAAAGTAGGTGAGTGAACATCCTATTTTCTTATTATTTCACTGCTAGTCTTTAGAACTTGGAGGTCTGTATTTGCAGTGCTGTCAGACTGAGAGCAGAGTGCACACCCAGCGTGTTCTCACTGTCAGTGCTGCTGGTGGACCTGGCATTCAGGTCTGTCCTTACCCTGATGCAGTGCATGGGGGAAACAAGGTGCCTTGAGTTATTTCTCTGAGCTCCCAACAGCAGGATTCACACACAGAATCCTTCCAGACAGCCAGGATTCACACACAGCCTGTGGCAATAGTGAGGTGTTTTGTGCCATGCTGTGAGAATGCTCTGGTTGCTCTTTAGCAACCAACTGCTCACGATGCCCCAAGAGAGGGCATTGCCACGGGAGTCACAATGATGGATCTTACTAGATTTGGTAAATCTCATGTGGACACAAAGAAATTACACTGATGTAATCACCTGAGTAAACAAATATGGAATTTCACTGAACTGAGAAACAGGTTCTGTATTTTTATTGCAATAAAGGATGATAGATGATCAAAGCAGAGGCATCCAAGATGCAGACATACGTCAATGCAGAAGATTCTAATAGCAGAGAATAGCACACTGTGCTCCAGTTCATGGTAATTCTTTCTTTGTGAAAGGCAAGTACTATTGTTCTCAGGGTTGGAACATATTTTCTCAAACTGAACTCTTAGGGAATTTCATTCCTTTGATGTCACTGTCCATTTTAATTCATGCATACCCAAAAAGCCATGATTAGACCCCAGGCAGAAGGAGAAAATGAAAACTGGTCAAATTAAGCAATATGTGGAGCAAGTTTGTTGAGTGAATATTTGTTTCACTCCAGGTTTGCTGATGTTGATGGGGAACAGCCACACTGCTGCTCTTGCTGGGCAGTGTTCCCATACCTGCAGCCAGAGACTTGGCTCCCAAGGAGCTTTGTTAGCAGGATGGCACCAAGACCAGGTATTAGAAACTCTGCCAGGTTACAAACACTGCTTTCTCAGATAATGAGAAAAAAATGGCGAGAGGTCTTCACAGGTATTTCTTACCCACAAACTCACCTTGTCCCCTCTTTCAAACAGAGAAGCAAGGTTCATTTTTCCTTAATGCATTGTATAGTGGGGGTTGAAACCTGCAGGTGGAAAGCATAGTGCTGTTATTATTACTTACTCTTATAAAAGACAGCACAGGGATTGCCAACAGTGAATCTGTCTCTCAGAATTAGGTTTGAAATTTGCAGTCCTCAGCTATCTGGGTAGGTTTAAGGAATAATTTCTATTATTTGTAATATATGAAGCAATAAAATGCTCCTAAGAATGATTAATAGCCAAAGTGAAGCTCAGACGTTTCATCGATCTCAAAAGCCATTTATTGCAAGTATATGAAAGCAAAAGAGATTATTGCTATTATACAACAAACTATAAAATCAGAAAGGAGAAAAATGCATCTTTTTCTTCTTGCAGATGATGAAAAGGTATTCTGCACTTTTCCTCTCTGCTGGATTTTCCATTGGAAACACATGTTGGAGGCATGAGTGGGATCAATAACATCACAGAGCTTTAAGGACTGATTAAATGATCAAGGACAGATACATTTGAGGATAAGCTGAAAAACTGTTCACAGAAGCAGTTGGTGCAGAGCAGAGGTGACTGGACTGGACAATGAGGGTTTCATGCGCAGATACGTTTGAATTTTTCTGCCTGGAATTCTGTGCTTGTTACATAACCTCTCTTGATTAATTGAGCCCCTGTGCCAGGTTGTCAGCTGCAGCTGAGGTATGTCTGGCACAGCCAAGAACTGGCACACCAGCCTGCTGCTAGGTTTTGCCCTGTTCCACCCCAAGCCTCAGACAGAATGAGCCTCAGGAACACCTGATGGCTTGGATGTTCCTGTGTTGGTTCTGTACCACCTTCACACCAAACAAAACGTCCAGTCCTTTGACTTCACACTGGTCAGAGCAGCCCCACAGAAATTCTGACTTCGACAGAACATTCCTGGAGGCCCCATGCTCTGGTCATGAGCAGACAGCCTTTTGCACAAGGTAAAAATATCAGCCATTCCACTGGTCATGAGCCACTCTAATAACTACTGATGTCTGGGGGACCTAGAAGACATTAGGTGCATTAGGACAACTGGAATTTGTTATATTGAATATGTGATTCTAGTTTTGCATTTTTAGGTCCCAAATGGAAGAAGTCTTAAGAGATATTCAAAGAGAAGTCATGGTGAAACGAGTTTTCCCTTTATTCCATGCAGTAGTGAAGAGTGAACAGAATTAGGGAAGTCTAACTAGGGAAGGTTGCATGCAGCTGAACTTTTTTTTTTTGTTTTAACCAATTTTCCAGGCTATGCTCCTACAAGTAATAGGGATTTATTTCAAGAAGTTGAATTTAAATAATTTACCTGTCCTTGTGAGGCAGATAGAAATGGTGTATTGTCTCTTTTCTCCCTCTTGAAAGGTGTGCTCATGCAGACACCAATGCAGAGACCAAATGTTTCATGAAATCAATGAAATCCTATGCAATACTGGATGGAAGCACTACCTTGTATGCTTTCTGCTTCTCCCTGTGTGCTGAGAGACTTTCTTTATTGGATATTCTTCTAACCTAACTGCTTGCTATATACAATTTTTCCCTTTTTTTCTCCTTGATATAAATCAACAATCTTTACAAAAAATGAAAATTTAATAACACATTATAGATTCAGATGAATCAATAGCTCTAATGGTTTGGAAGAGAGTTTTGCCCAGTTGATTAATTTGGATTATCAAATTCTGGAGACACAGACTGCAGCTCATGGATTTTATGATGCCCAAGATGGCTTTGCCTTCATCCAGAAGGTAACTGACGATAGCTAATTAATGACAAATGTTTCAAACACATATTTGCTGTAGCTACTATAGTCTTTCAGCTGAAATCAGCAATTTATCTTTCTTCCTGGCTCATTAAACTCTATTTTGAGCTCCAATAATATACAGCTAATGATCATGTCTTTAAGAGTATTTGCAAATCAGTCACCTCTGCCCTGGAATTAGTTCTTAAAAAGTCTAAAAATCTACAATAATTTAAAACAGAGTGCATATCAATGCTTCAGGGCCTGTATAATTTGAAGGTTGGGGGGATATTTTCTCCTTTCTCTTGATAAGATCTCTTGCTAAGAGAAGCTCTTCTGGTAAAATCTTTTCTCCTCCTCCTCATCTGCATGTGCAATGTACAAAATTCAGTCTCAACTACATTTTCGGGTTGTATTTATAAATGTTATGGCTAGATTCTGGGTATCAACTTCTCCTCAGAGGAGCATTTGCCATTATAAAGGAGTCTGCAGTGGGATAACACATTCCTAATGTATCCATCAGCAAATTATCTAGGCAGTAGTCACAAAATTGAGATTTAGTAGTAAATGTAATTGATTTTTTTTCACAAAAGGAGCTGAGTTGAGAAGTTAGAAAAGAGTCTTAATTTAGGGTGACTGGAAATAGAAGTGTTGGGGTTTTTTTCTCAGAATGCAAAAAAGGCATTCAGCTGCGTGTGGCATCAGGGTTCAAACCCAAAGCTGGCCTGCATAAAGGACAACTTCTTCCATCTGCCAGGAGCACACCCTACTCACAGCATTTGAAAGCTATCATAGCAGAGGTCACCCTTAGCAAATGCCCTTTTCCTCTTCAATTGTGGCTATGTGAAAAATAAAAGTCTCTCTGGAACTATTTTGGAAATTAAATTTACATTTTTAATAGCATCAGTATGCCTCCTGTTGTGTTCTTCACCAAACATTTTCTGATACCCTGTATGAGATTTGCCTCAGTTTGTATGTAAAAAACCTCTGCTCTTCTGAGGTCAAGTGACTTTATTGGATGATCTGTACCTTTGAAAGTTTCTCTGACTATCTTTGTTACCTATTGAAGGGCTCAGCAGAAGGATCACGTTCAGCATTGTGATCTGAAATTGATTGGGATCAGACTCATTCTAATCAGCTCTGGCACAAAGTAACACAGCATAGGGCTCTCTGCCAAGAACAGTCTGATCTCAGCTCCTGAGTGCTTCACAGTGAAGCACTGCAGTCTCTAGGCTTCCATGGAGAGCAGTTTTTTTCCTAGGGTAAGAATGGAGAACAGGCTGCTGGATTAGCAATGCTTTTCTTTTGGAGGGTCTGTAAGGAACGTGGAGGACAGCACCTGGTATGCTCCCAGGAGATTTGTGGTGTTGTGTCTTGCACAGGTGGAATTTCTTAATACTTTTCCAGTTCAGTGCCAGAAAGAACGAACTGCATTGACCCAAGTGTGAAACACAGTAGCTAAATCCTCACTGGAGACAAGTAGTCACAGCAAATCAAAAAGATTAAATTGTAAATATTGTCTATTACCTCTGTCTCTAGTAGAAAGTGTTATCTATGTTCTAGTTTGTCTTTCTGTTTTACTGAGAAAGATTCCCAGAACAGCCATGGTCATGTCTTTGGAGAAAGGAGCAGAACACAGACACTCGTGGACTGCCTATCAGCTGTTTGGGACATCAAGAGATTGTTTTGGAGACCTTAGATCTTCAGGATGGGCTTTTCCTGCTGGCTTATTGACTTCAAGAAGAATTTAAACAATTCAGTTTGATTCACTGACCCATAGATGGAAGACTACTTTGTCCTGTTAATGTTCTCCTTTTCCTTATGAGCAGCTGATAATGATCTCATAAATCTCTAGTGGAAAGCTTAAGGAAATAGCCAAATGTCAAAAATAAAAGCCATCTCAGGGTTAGAATGTGGTATGCACTTAGCTAATTTTTATGGTTTTTTCATATGAATTTAAGTCTTAGTTAATCATTATGAGATGTTTCTCTGAAGGATGGTTGGTACTATGCTACATCTTATTTTCCCATGTGAAATTGCCACAGGCACCATATTAGATTTTATTATGAACATTTTATTTTAAATTTATCTTCTGTGCAACTTCTTCTTGTGTTTTCAAATGAACACCACTAAAATGAATTAAAAGAGCAAAGGGACCAATAGGTGGTTCAAAGACAATATTGTGTTATGAAGACAATATTATAACGTAAAAACTGAAACAGTTCAGAATCAATTGCAGAATATTTTTGCAATTATTGTATAAATTTGGCTTTCTAGGTTTATGGCTTAAATTTCCATTTGGTATAAGACTCCTGAGTAATGCTGGAAGTTATTTTCATGATGCCTCACTTTACCATGTGAAACAAGCAAAGTGGACTACATTGCAATACAAGCAATTGAGATAAAGGAAGTCATATAACACTCCAGAGTGATATCAATTGGAAGAATGTGTGTTTACACACACGTATGTTTCTGGATAGATACTGCCTATGAAAAACCTTATAATCTTATTGAATTAATGAGACAACATCTAGGAAATTCCCAAATACCAGACTTAGCACCAGATTCACTTTGGACACATACCTCCTCTAGTCCTAATTTTCCAGTGGTGAAAACAACAGGTCTGTTTGCATATCAGATGATTACTAGGTTATATGCCCATTTGCATACAAATAAAAACAATTCTAGTCTTTGATCTTGCGTATCAGTGAGTTCTCTTCAAAGAAAATTATGCCATGACAGTTTTTGCTTTTACTTCAATTTGGGCCAAATTATGTTCTTTACTTCTGCTGTCTATCTCTATCTATTTCAGCTGGTAGAGAAACTGCAACAGCATAAGATATTTAAAGAATGACAAAGTGGAGATGCCTTAATGCAAAGCACATTATTCTAAAGTAGCTCCTGATGGGAGCTATCCATGCCTGGAGTGCCACCTAGTAGAGTTCATGTGAAAAGAATACAGGAATTGGAGAGTCTGCTGCAATTCATTTGAAAATGTATTAGATGGCTGAAAGATGTCCTGAGGAGGAGAAGGGTCAAGAATCCTTTTATAATCTTTCATATGAAAACAAATGAAACTACTATTCAAAGGCGCAGTGAAATCAAAGTCTTTAGAAGTGGACATGTGAGAAATTATGCAGATGAAGAAAAGCACATGCCTAAAGAAATACATCAAGAGGAGAGATACAAGAGGAAAAGATCAGATTTCCTAAGCAGCTAAGGAAATTATGAAATCAAGTTTTATCAGTATTATAAATACAACAAAAGTGTAGTGTAGTAGAATAGCAATCATGACTAGAATGGGGATTTAAGAAAATGCACTGTTAGGAAAGTATAAAAACAAATTAAGAGGCAACAGAACAGATGTATACATAAAGTGGTGATTGGTAAATAATTAGAAATGAGATTACAAAATAAAAGACAATGTTGGGGCAAAAGTGAATGAATGCAAGTAAAGTCTGGAAATTAAAAAGTTCCTAACTTTTAGGAGCAGGTGGAGTTTGATTATTTCTTTGAAAAGAATGATGTGACAGGCGTCTATAATGACTGCAGACTGTGCTTCATAACTCTGAAGTTAATTCTTCTACCATTCAACCCCATGAAAAAAGTAGGCCTCTATGTGAGTTTCCCCATACAGTAAGCAGTCTATGCATGTAATTTTCTGATATTCTTCATGAATGCATGGCTAACTCACCCCTATGCCTTTGTAAGATTCTGTACCTGGCATACAAACTAACCTACCACTTCGGGCAAGCAGAGTTATGCTCCTCTATGAGTCACAGCAGTAATGGGACCAGTTTAAAAATTGTAGTTCCTGACCTTTGAATTCTTTCAGGCTTTTCAGTAGCAGCAACACAATTTGCTTTTTATTGTAATGCTTTCTCGCTGCTGCCACAAAGGCAGCAGCAGTTGGCAACTGGCAGAAAGCTTGTCTCTGTCTTGAAATCCAAATAACTGCTAAAGGAAGAATGGTAGTTTCACAGACTGTGAAAGTATTAAAACACATGGCAATAAAGAGATCTCTGATTAACAAAACCCAAACAATTGTAAAGGATACAAGTCACACACACAAAACCCCAATTCTTTATAAAGCAATCCCTCAGTTCCCTCAGTTTCACCCAAACTAAATTAAAATGAGAACCTTCAGGCAAATTGCCATTAAATGAAAACTCTTAAAAGGAGAATGTACAATCTAATTATAGTGTAACAAATGTGTACCTTTCATCTACAAGGCTGGTACTCCAAATTATAATAGTCAATTATGATTATATAATCTATTAAAAAGAATAACCAAAGTGCTATAATGAAAAGTAAAAACCTACAAAAGAACAAGAAAGACATTTCCAGTGGCTCGAAGTGGCATAACAGTAGTACCCTATACAATTTCCTTTCTCATGTAGCCTGTATTTAGACTATGTTGCAGAGAAGGGGTGCTGGCAGTCACTTCCTGAATTCTCAGGAATGCATTCTTTATGCCCAGTGTCCACTGAATTATTTTCTATGATGCCCCATGAATGTAGCTACTTGGAAGTAAAAGTCATGCAGTTCATAACTGCAATATCAATAAATCACAGTTAAAAGAAGTACTTCCTTTTATTTTGCAGGTCATTCATATATTCACAAAAAATCCTCCCTCCCTCCCTCCCTCCCTCCCTCCCTCCCTCCCTCCCTCCCTCCCTCCCTCCCTCCCTCCCTCCCTCCCTCCCTCCCTCCCTCCCTCCCTCCCTCCCTCCCTCCCTCCCTCCCTCCCTCCCTCCCTTCCTTCCTTCCTTCCTTCCTTCCTTCCTTCCTTCCTTCCTTCCTTCCTTCCTTCCTTCCTTCCTTCCTTCCTTCCTTCCTTCCTTCCTTCCTTCCTTCCTTCCTTCCTTCCTTCCTTCCTTCCTTCCTTCCTTCCTTCCTTCCTCCCTCCCTCCCTCCCTCCCTCCCTCCCTCCCTCCCTCCCTCCCTCCCTCCCTCCCCATTTTTTAATTAAATAATGACATAATTGGAAAAAATACTGTGACATTTTAAAGTATGCTCAAAGTTATGGAACAGTTTCAATTCTACAAATTAACATCTAGAGCATGGCCTTTCAACTTGAAAAGATGAAACTAGGGGAGACAGGAAAACTTTACAGTATCATGAATGACAGAAATATGACACACAAAGAATCTATCCACCACCTTTTCAAATACAAGAAATTAGGGGGCACAAATGAAACAAAGAATTTACTATATCTGTGGGTCAGTGGAGGAATTTTGTAATAGGATATGGTAGATAGTAAACCCATTCAGACTTAAAAAGTGAATGAACAAATTCATTAAAGAAAAAAATATTCAAGTGTCTCTTGAACCAGTAGACACCACAACTGCCTTAGGGACTATCTGAACTGTGACACTCTGGGAACATTGTACATTATTACCTTGTTCCTGCACTCTTCCCTAGACATCTGCTATCAGCTGCTGTCAGACACAGAAATCGAGTCAGCTGCTTCACTGCAAACGCTCCTTGTGTGAAAATTACAAACTTCCCTAACTCAAATGCATTTCCTCTAAATTTGATACAGCTTAAGGGTGATGCCTAGAGAGGTTACCTGGGACAGAGGCTAGACAGCGTTGAATGAATAAAACAGGTATTTATTAAAAAGGCCTTCAAAGGATACACCTTGGGCAGTAAAAGAGCCTGGCCATGGCTCTACCCAAGATGGACCCAAGATGCGTGAGTGGTCACAAGTTTTCACACTTTCATAAACTTTGATTCATTTACATATTTGGGTTAATTGTCCAATTACAGCTCCAAGTTATGAAGTCCCATCCTCCCAGATTGCTCTCCTCAGTTTGCTGTTGTTTACACTTTTTGGGCCTGAAGATGCAATGGTGTCCTTGATTCTATGGCTGAAAAAGGATAGCTTTGTCTAACTAAACTGTGAAGGGAACTGGAACAGAGCTATATACTATAGCAGAATATATACAGAATCTGGAAAATATGAAAGCTAAAACTTAAGGCATCAAGGGGAGCATGCTAAAACTGGGAGGACTAAAATCAGGGTTTTTTTGATCCATTCCTTCTGCATTGTCTGTGATCATACAGTCTAAAACACAAAGCTCCATGTGATTTAGTGACTTTTTGGTCAAGAATTTTCTCATGTATAATATCTATGCTATATTTGGAGTTTGCCTTTGCTTAGCTTTCCATCTCTAATTTAGTATTAAAAAGTCAAAATCTCTAGTAATTGTGATTCTTGGTATAATTATTGCTAAACAGTTCTCAGTTCATATTCAAAACCTGATCACAGGTAAGTGAAACCTCTCTCTGGTACTTTCATAGTAAAGCCTGACCCAAAAATCCTGTACCAAAACAATTTTAATCACAGTATATTCATTTAATCAATACTAAAATTTCTTATTTCTTTTCCATCTGTAGACTATTATTAGTACAAAGTAATGTTTTTATTTCTACCTTTTGAGAGCTCTCACGTATGAGAACCTGATTTGTCTTCTATATATTTGTGTTTAATATGATACTCACCTGCACATTCAGTCAACCTCAGACTCAGAAATAAATTTCCACAGACATACATTCATCAAAATGCTTTTCAAAAAATGCCTACCAATAAAGACCTCCTAGGAACTTACACTTCCCTAAGCAATATTGTGGAAAAAAAGAATGGAAAATATGACTGCAGACAAACTGACAGCTTCATTTACATGTGGGTTTTTTATAATGCTGAACTGTGTAGTGTTGCACGTCCTCCAACAATCCCCGTGAGCCATGACTAATTGCAGAAGTTAATAAGAATGAATATTCTAGCCTGAGAATTGCCATGTAAATGTATCAAACAAGTTGCAATGCTTTTTCTGACAGCTGCCTCAGCTGTGAGGAAAACAACACTACTATTGATGAGAGCAAAGGCTTAGCATAGCAATTTTTCTGGAAAAAAATATACCAAACCATGTCAGTTCCAGGGACCGTTCTGTCCTGCCCAGACACTTGTATTAAGTCTAAGTCCACTACAAGTTTTTGTTTACAGAATAATGTTGTGTTTGTTTCATTTTGTTTTCTTCGTAGAAATAGCTCTTCAGTAGAGCTAACAAGTTAACCAGAGCAACCATGAGATAGGTCTGAAGCATCCTGGATCACTTGGAGACAGTAAGTCAGGCACTTACTCTGATAAAATCTACCTAAGTCTAGATTCAATAAATAAATAATGCAGGTCCAAATAACGCAGGGTAGGTGTGTGAACCTGAGCCTGCTAACCTCACAAATGCCCTATCACCCAATTACTAGAAAGGGAATTCCTCAGTCAACAAAAAACATTGACACTTTCAAAAGTAGCATGTGAATTTCTGTGCAGCTTCCACAGGTTTACCTTAATCACTTTTCAGAAGAATTTGTGAATGCTCAAGCAGTGATTGCAATGGAGTGCCATCTAAGATGTATTGATGGGTGAGTGTAGATATTAGGCCTGATTTAGGCACCAGAGAAACTTTTTCTGTTTTCTCTTTCTTTTTTTTTTCCAATAATGCACTTGAGTCCAACCCACAAAAGTCCATTCTTGGATTCTTGGGTTCTTCTTGGGTAGATTGTGCTGCCTGAGGAAAGTATTTTGCCAAAAATGCTGGTAAAATACAGTTTAGGAAACTTGCATATTTTATAATGTTGGCCTATTTTTTCTACAAGTACCAGGCATTGTTTTCCATGCTTCAACACTTGTTCATAAAAGCCTGAGTTACCAGATTGTAAGTATATCTATTGTTCATATCAATTTAGTTCAAAAATGTTAGTAGGAAGACAGCATATATATGAAAGGCTGCAATCTGTCTGAGTTTGGCTTTTTTCTCAGTAGCATGCCATGACTGTGGAATGTATCCAAATAACATTCAATTGGGAGAAATCTTACAACTGCAGGATGACTTTTATGGGGCAGTTAATCAATGTACCTTTGTTTGCTTCACAGTGTTTGTTAATGTTTATTTTAATAGAGTATTAATCTTTTCCATAGAACACTACATACTAAAAAAAAAAAAAACTCTTGCTTTGCTTGATTGTACAATGCACAGATTAATTAATTAACATACTTCATTTTGACAAAGAATTATAGATATAAAGGAAAACAGAATAATTAAATTGGCACCATTATTTTCCAGTAGTTCTAAAATTTAATTACAGGAGAAAAGTGTTCTCTCCATCCACCATGTTTTTACAATAAAGATAAAAGATTGTTATGTGGCTTAAAGTTATATCAGGAGACACCTGGTCAGGGGTTACTTGTCCATTACCAAAAAAAAAAGCCGATTCCCATTCCCAGGCTACAGCCTGTTTACTCAAAACAACAATGGGGTTTACTTGAATTAAAAACTGGCTTATGCGGGTGGTGGTTTTGAAGGAATCCTTGATTGTGAACCGTCGATTTTAAAGGGGAGTCTCAATGAAGTTCCTTGAAGCACTCTAAGCCCTGTGGATAGCAAAAATGGGCCGGGGCTAATGAACGTCAAGGAGGTGACAGCGCCTTGGTTTTGCTTGTGGTTGTTATGGCTCGAACTGCGTCAAGGGTTATGCCACGGGCGTGCAAATACTTGGCCACCTGTCTTAATTGTAAACACTGCTTAATGCAGCAAACCCAGCGGTTCGGAGAGCCGGTGGCGGTAACGCGAGCCCGAGGGCTCGGGCAGGCAGGGCGGGGATCATCGGCGGCGGCAGCAGCGCCGGTGCCACCGCGGGCACCAAGCACCCTCGCCCGACGCCGGCCCTCCCTCCCCGCCGCTGCCGCTCGCCCGCAGAGCGCAGCCGGGAGGGACCGGCCCCGGCCCCGGCCCCCGCCGGGCCCCGGCGGCCCCAGCTCGCACTGCGGCGGGCGCGCCCCTCAGGGCGCAGGGCCACGGCACCGCCACCCCAGGGCGGCGGGGGGGGCGGGGGCCGCGGGCACCCAGCACGGTGCGCGGCCGTACCCCGGCGGCTGCCGGGCCTGCCCGGGGCGCGGCGGGGGCGGGCGGCGCCGCAGGAGGGCGGGAGCCGCCGCAGTGAGGCCGCGCGGGCGAGGCGGCGGCGGCCGTTGCCATGGCAGCGCTGCCCCGGGCCGGGGCCTGAGCGGAGGGGCGGGGGCGCCCCGGGCCGGGCCCGGCAGGGGAGGGGAGGGGGTTAAAGCGGGCGGGCGGTGCCGCGGGGGTCGCTGCCGGGGGCAGCCCGCAGGCGGGGTGAGGATGAGCCGCGGCGGGGGCCGAGGGCCGTGCTCCGAGCGCACAGGGAGGCTGCGGAGGTGAAGCCTCTGCTCCCTCGCCGGGCGGGATGGAGACTCTTGGCGCTGCAGAGGACGTGTTTTATGAAGAGGAGGAGGAGGAAGTGAACTGCTACGACTTTGAGCCTCTGCCGACGCTGCTGGAGGATGAGGTGAGTGCGGCAGGTGCGGGGATGGAGCCGCCGCCCTTGCGCTCACCTGTGGTGTGGCGGCCTCGGGGAGGCGGCCGGGCCGGGGGCGCAGCGGCCCCCGGGAGCGGCCAGGCCGCGGCTCAGCGCCGCTCGCTTTCCCTGTGTGCTCCTGGTCCCTGCCGCCAGCCTGGGCTTAGCCCATTGCCGTGCACCTTCTCCACACAACAGCAAAGTCATGGTCCTCGAGTGCGGGATGTCTCGTCACTGCTGTCGTAGCCGTGGGTTAATGCTGCAGTCGGCAAGTACGTGTCCTTGTCGCACCCGATCAAGGGAAATTTACACGGGCAGAATAATTTCCCGAAGCTGCCAACCACTTCTTTCGTACTGCCGTATATTGCTGCCCTGTGCTAAAAGGCCTTTGACACTGGGAAATAAAAATCAAAAATATCAAACTGTTAAATCTGTTTCTTCAGTTGTTATGCTGAAAACCTGTAGCTAAAACCAGTTCTTGTCATTGCATTTGTCTGGCTCTGTTATTGGTTTTGCCCTTGCTCTTTGTTGCTCTTGCTCATCTTTACATCTTTTCACATGAAGTGTTTCTTACCCCTTCATGAATGTTGGGGCAAAATGTTTGGAGATGCTTTGCTTTTATAAGTAAAGGCTTGGTGAACTGTATGTGAGCTGCCCATTCCCTGAACCAAATCTTGCAAACTTTCTAACTTGCCATGTCAAGAATCCATGCTGAATCAGGAGTTAAATGTGAGTTTGAAAATGCAAAGCCCCTTTCAGCTTTCCTGAGTCACCCATTGGCTTGGCAGTTTGGCTCTTCCACTGTCTGTAGTGCTCAGTGCTGTAGGCCCTCTCAGACTGGCCCATGCAAAATCTTGGAGGAAGGTGCTAATGGCCTTTTTTTTTACACGGACGCTTAAATACTTAGAGTATTTTCTCGGAATGGAGAAGGCTAAGGGTCAACGCTTCTGTACAAGAAAGTACAGAACCTATTTTTCATACCTGCTCAATGTATACTTTGATTTTGGGTTCCCATGAGTCCTATCTATTTAATTATTACAGAAACATAGAGGTTCAGTATTTTTCTTGGGAGAATGAGCATGACCTATCACCTGGTGATTAGATAAGTTAATAAAAAAGAGTTGCTTTGTCAAGCCAACCCGGTGTTTTTCTTCAGCTGTGATGAATGTAATGGATGGCATTTGCCACATTTTCTGTGATTCTGAAATAGAATGTTTTGAAGTTTGTGTGAATTATCGTGGCAAAAAGGTGTCAGAAGGCTGTGAGTGCTGTTGTACTGAAATGTGAGCTGCTTAGTCATTTAGTGGAGTCTGCTCTTCTTGTCATTGTACCAAGTATAAAGAATGATGTTGATGTCTGATGCAGGTGGTTTTTTGCCAATATGTGAAGCAGAAATCTGCCTGAGCTGAAGAGTAGAAAATGCTAAGGATGAGGCTGTGTTTCCATTTCCTCTCTTTATTAGAACTTTATTCATTTCATACTCCTTAATATTTGATTTCAAAGTTTTTAAGAAATGGTATGTGGCCAATTAGTTTTTTTATTCCTACTCTCTCTTAATTATCTCTGCTTAATTGTATGCTACTGAACAGTTTTGTACTTACTGAAGAAAATCTGAGAGAAAGCTGAAAACTAATGTGAGCAGTTAAGCGTGGTTGCCCAACAGGTTTACTTTTTGTAGTGCTTAGTGTTAAAACCAGACACTTTCATATTAAAACCAGACACAAGTGTCTTTTGCTGAAAGAGACAAAAAGAGTGGTCCGAAGTACTGAAGCAGCTTCCAGTGGTCCGAAGTACTGAAGCAGCTGCTCACCAGAAGTTTCAGCTTGCCAGAACCTCCTGTGTTTGAGTGTTAAAAGGATGGTTTTTTCCACAGTGGTACCTCTTGGTCTGTGTTGCTTTGGAGATACAAGCCAGCCAAATGCAAGTCTCAGTGTTTTCAATGTTTTCATTCTCTACAAAGGCCTTGCTCAGCTGCAACAGCAGCTTTAATAACTAAGGTCAAGGAAGACTGATCATTTGGGAAATTTGTGGTTTCTCTGAAGTAGGTAACTTGCTGCCCTGGAGCCCTGGAAATAGAAAGGCCTGCAATATGGTGGTGGTGGTATTTTGCTTTATCTTTTTTTTATGTTAGTTTTATTTTCACCTAGCCATCGACTGCTGATGGAAGCCATGGAACATTCATAGGACTTTTTTGCCTTTTTTCTTTTTTTTTTTGCTTTTTCTGTATGACATAACTTTCTCATCCCTGGGAAGGAAGTTAAACTAAGCTTATCTGACATTTGAGCATTACCTTTTGTTTACTTCCCAAATAACCACAAGACAAAGATGTTTTGTAGGTTTGTGGTGTAGATATCATTGCTGGTAATTATTATCTGCAGTGGAGATCAGCCTCAAAGCTTAACTTAAAAGTTCACTCAAGTCCTTATTGTGACTGGAATGTGATGCTGAGGCTGTCTGAAAGATTGCAGGTTTAATTTTTTTCATGTACACTCTGAATTGAGCCTCTTATGCCCATATGCACAGATCAAACTTAGTTTTGCATCTTGATTAGTAAATCATTCTTTTATTTCTCTGTTGTGGCAAATGCCATCGTGTCACCTAGCTGGAGGATTCTAGGAGAGTTAAAAATAATTGCTCATTCATTGTTTTGATCATAGAGTTTCTATTTTTTACTTTTTTGCTGGCCATAGAATAAGAAGTGGATCTCCTCTTTCCAAGCCTATCCTTATCCCACCACTCAGCGGGATAGGATAGTTTCAAAGTTTCAAAGTCTAATGTTTCAAAGTCTAATGTTTGTAGGAGAGTTTATTGCCGTGTGTTTTTGTTTGCAATAAGAGGAACCTCTCTGCTGCTCTTAATGCTTGGAACAGCTTCCCTATGGAAATTTGCAAAGCCTTCTTATCCACCCTCACACTCTGATGGCAGCATTACACAATTGTATTGAGCATAGCACACAGAAAATAAGATTTTGTGCTGAGATCTTTTGCTGCTCATTATTATATAGGACTGAATTTGATGAGACCAGGATCCATGATTAGTGCTAGAAGGCACTGAAATAATGCTGCCATTAGTAAATCAATCCACGTCTAGGCCATGTCTATAAAAAATAAGACCATTGAAAAGTTACATTTGCCAAACAGCAATGAGTGTGCTTTATTTCTTACCTCATATTTATTTATTAAGCATTATACTTTAGACTAAAAAGCACAATACACTTGTGGACTGAGGTTTGTTTCTTATTTGAAGGATATTATGAAAGCAATGCTTAATTCTCTGAAAGACAGTTTAATAAACTGTTAACCCCTTCTGTATGTGTTAATCCAAATATTATTGATGTTCTCCAGTGCTGGAGTAGGTAAAGACATTTTTAACTGTTCTCCAAGGGATTAAAAGTTTAAACTACTGCAATTTTCGGAGCTGTAAGGTAGTTCACATCCTCTTTTGCTGATTATGACATCATTTATTTCTTCTCTCTGCTAAGCAATGTATATCTGCACCTTCCATTAAGGCTATATTTAATATCACTGTGTAGTTAGTAGTAGTTATAGCTCTGATACAAAGTAACTTCTGTAGATTACCTTCTATTTTTGTTACCTTACTTTTCCTTATAGATGGAGTTGATGTTTTGTTTGTTTGGGGTTTTTTTCTCCTCATTCCTTTAAGTTCATGAAGACTTCTGTAGCTATGGGTAATGTATTGGGTTTGTTTTCCAAAAATATCCATAGAGAGTCTGGTGCTTTGAGCCAAGCAATGTTTTGGAACATCTTGACCAGGAAAGCCACATTAGAAACACATTTGTTTGGGAATGGACTCAGAGCCTTACTGTGGTAATAGGGTCAGTACGAGTTGACTACAGTTTAGGGCAGCAATTTAGACACTTAAGCCCATGAGCTGTTTTGATCATTAAAAGCTTTGGATATAATGGGAAGGCCTAGGACAACCCAAGTGTTTGGTTTTAAGTCCAAATATAAAAACACTTCTTCTATGGCATGTTTGGCTTTTCAAAGTTTATTAAATGGTCTACACCACTAAACTTCACAACAGCATCATTTTTAAGACAGGCCAACGTAAAAGGTACTTTTTCCCAGTTCACAAATGGTAGGGAGAATTGCTGTGAAGAGAATTTTAAAGTAGTTTATATAAAGACACCTGGGAAAGCTTGAAAGGCAGGGATGAGATGAAATGTTTTCATTTAGTCTCTCTGCTTTTACCTCCAAGTAGTCTGTTTCCTTTGATGTAGTGTTTATGTAACTTACATATCTCCCATAGTATTATGTGTTGGAATACTGCGATATCTTTGTTCAGGTTAACTATGCTTCTTAAAACATCTCTGTGTTATAGAGCAAAGTCATGCACTTGGTGTTTCTTGGGGTGTAAATCAGTGTCCTAGAAAGTCTGAGAACTTGCTGGAAACATTACTTGTAGCCAATTGTGTCAAATATAATCTATGATGCAGAAAGTAGTGTCATGAAATCCAGGATAATTTATTAATTCATATCTTGGCAGGAGAATGTGTCCCTTGCTGATATTTTGTCACTGCGGGATAGCTGTCTTACTGAGCAAGATATTTGGGCAATTTGCCTGGAGTGTTGCCATTCTTTGAAGAGCATTGCCCATTCTGCAATCTTCCAGACACTCTGCATCACTCCTGACACTTTGGCTTTTAACACCAATGGCAATGTATGCTTCATGGAACAGCTCAGTGGTGAGTATTTATGTTCCCAGGCTGTTTGTTTTAGAACTGTGCAAGAAACTGCAGTAAAATATTACATTCTATTTTTAAGACTTCCAATTAAAATAAAGATAAAATAAAACTTATTTGGGAAGGGTTGTGAATATTTTCATGTGAAACTACATGTTCAGTTTTATATTTGATGAACAAAGGCTGTTCTGAATTTGCTTAGAAAATTCCTCCTAGTTATTTTAAGACTTATCCCGTGATAGGTCTTCTTTATTTCCATTTTAAACACACAGATTGTGTACTTGTGTGTGCAAGGCTCTACCTTTGTAAAGCATGTCCTTCACCTCTTACAGATCTTCTGATGTCATGGATATGTTCTGTTTCTAGAGAAGTCTGATAGTCGGTGTATCTTGGTGATTGTGGCCATAAAAATGGAGCAATTCTATTGCATATTTGCTATTGAAAAGGAAAGTTGTCTCAAATAAAGGCCTTTTTTTTAAGCTCTCTCTTGAATAAAAAATTAGTTTTTAAGTAATTATTTTCAGACTTGCCAAGTATTGGGACTGATTGAGAAATGAATTTTAATATCTTAAAAACCAGTATGTAATAGCAAGGAAGATATTCAGGTATCATAGCAGATGAACAGGGTGATGCTTGACTTTAAAACACTTCTTGTTTCAGCTTGGACAAAAAAGCATGTTATGGTTGCTGTTCCTTTCTCATGTGATGCATGTCAAGATGATAGGTCTTCAGTCTCTTAATGATTCTACAGGAGAAGAGCAAGAAAACCAAACAGCTCTTACTCTATGGTACTTTTAAATTTTTTTGGCTCATAACTAGGAGAACCATTCTAGTCCAGATACACACCAGTCAAGTTTTTGTTGTGACTTTTTTAGCCTGATTTATTTTTAAATCTCTGTCAGGATGTTTATGCTTTCACACAAAATCTAGATCACAATATTTAGAAAAAATACTAGAATAAAAATGAGATAAGATACCATTGCAACAAATGAAGATTTTTTGCCTTTTTACAATTAGTCTTTCATATAAATGAAACATCCTAAATATCATTAATAAAGATTAAAGTATACCTTCATAATTGTTATGTTTTTTTAAATTAAATTCCTTAAATAGACATGAGACAACTTTTAGTTACATATTAATAGGGTAATGTGGAATCAGTTTCCTTTATTTTAAGGAGCTTGTCATACCTTGAAATTCAAAAATAAAAAGAAGCTGGCTTTGTATAAGCCAAGGGTGTATGAAAGACTTGTTGAAGAGCATAAATCTAGTGGATGAAAAATGCCCCTCAACTAAGATCTTTGCTTGTAGCTTGGGAAGAGAAAAATCAATTCCTTCTTAAATGTTCTAGTCTAATTGAATAGCTGGCAAACAATTGATCCAGGAATGCTGTATTCATGTACTTAAAATGTAGGATAACAAATTCCTGTGCAAAGCAAATATACGAAGATTTAGTTCCCTGAAGTCGTGTTAGTCTCTAAGGAAAAGACTTTTCATTAGTTCTCTTTAAAGAAAGATATGTTTTCCATAGGAATGCGAAAAAGTGACACCTGTGTTCTATTTCTCTCAGGCTTCACTGTGTCTTTGGCTCTTTCTCAGATTCTGTTACTCTTTGGTTAAAAGATAACAGTGTTGGAGGCACTTGAAGAGGTTGTCCTTTTTGCTTCCCTGCAGTTGTTGCCTATGGATTTATTCTTCCAGAAGAAAATTATAACCTCTGGATTTGCTTTCCAATGAGAGAAAGTGAGCAGGCTGTCACCTCTGCTTTAGCAGCAAGTTCTGCTTCCTGCAAGTTCCGTGGTGCTAAAGTGACAACCATTCAATAGGATATTCTGCCAAGGGCTCTGATACCTTCTTGTCTCTTCAGATCACACACATTCCCATTGTAAACATTATATTAAAATAATACAGTGAGCTGTACCAGTGATAAGTTAAATACTTGTACAGCCTTTAAAGTGTTCTGTGGAAAGAAAGGGAAAAGGTAGTGGGGAGATAAAAAGAAGTAGTCTGCAGGTAGGGGAGGGGGAGAACAAAACATCTCTCTGTTAGTTCCCCTCCCCTTCAGCATCCTCTGCCCACCCCCAAAATCAGGAAAAAATGTGGTGATGGGTAAGAAATGCAAAATTGGTTGCATAGCCCTCTTTTTCAGTAGGAAAGTACATTTGAGAATGTCCTAAAGAGCTGTAAATCAGTTACTGTTTCTAGTCATCCATACCACCTAGCTACAACGTATGAATATGTTTTAAAAATCCTCTCTAGTAGTCTCTGCTACAAAACTGGTTTTAATAAAAACTTTGCATTTCACTCTTAAGTACAGGCACAAAAGCTAAAGTTATGATGATTTAGAATTAAAGCTAAAGTTATGATGATTATGCTGTGCCTCTGAACATACTATTTTTTTCTTCTTGTTGAGAAAGGAAACACCCTTTTTGCATGTCAATCATCTTGACTTCCCAGAAGGATAGACTAGGTGAGCTGGATATGTATGTGGAGAGTAGGCTTTTTTGTTGTGCTCCTGTTGAATTCCTTGATGTTTTTTATGGGTTTATGTGACATAAGTGCAGTGTGATACTGTGTACCTGCTTGGATACAGAAACAGCATCAGACTCTCATAATGTGTTCTTTTCTTCTTTCCACCTCCTCACTCAGAATTGGCTGCTGCAGTAGCTCAGTTCTCTGCTCAGCAACACATGCATGGGCTCTTTACTTCCTCTACTCTTTTATTATAAGTAAAACAAACTAAGCAGGAAGGTCAGAGTTCTAAGCTGGCCTGTAGATGAAGAAGCAATTAGCTGTTCAGGCTGGCTTTGCTGCTTGAACCCTTATCTCCCAGGTCTGTAATGGAAAATAGTGAGTAGAACTGTCCAGTTAATCAAATCAAACCTCTAAGCCACAGCTGAGCCGCACCAGCTTTGGTGATGACTGGGTCCGAACATAAATGCCTGAAGGTAAGAAGTGGTAGACATGTTAAATGTATTTCTTTGTGAGTGTTTAATCTGGTTTGTTTCTTAGTAGGGAAGTTATGATACCTCTTTGGAGAGAGCTTGAAAACCACACTTTATTTAATTCCAGCACTATAAACATGGATAACAGGTTCTTTGTACAGTGGATTGGAGTGAACCAAAATACTGCTGTACAATGTTTCTTTTGTATCAGATAGGAGTGTGTCATTACACTTGCATCATCAAGTTGGTTTGTGGTTTTTGTAAACAAGACTAATTTCTAATCTGCCATGTTTCTTTTTGTTTTCAAAGATGATCCAGAAGGTGCCTTTGTTCCACCAGAATTTGATATCACCGGTAACACTTTTGAGGCAAGTTCATAAATTTATCTGTAAAATGGAGGGAGAGGTTAATACTTTTAGTACCTCTGGCAATACCAAATGCTCAGCATTCTCAGTATATAATTTTAGAACTTCTAAAGATTGTGAGTAGTAAATGGTGCTATTTAGATATGTTTTGTGAAAATAAAAAGTAAACTTAAAATGCCATATTAATTTTTGGCATAAACATTTGTTCACTAACTGTTAAAATGTGAGAATCTATTTTGGCTGAATAATGTTACACTAAAGCACAGCTGGCCTATATTATGTTCACTGGTACCCTTCACTGGTTACATTGACTTGTTTGGGGACTAGCCATGAACTTTTATGACTAAGTATAAAATTTGTTTGCTATCCTCTTCAATAAAATAATTCAGGGAAGGGTAATCAGCAATTTTATCTTTGATTTAATGAAGAAACAGATTACTGTCTGTTGCTTTGCAATGCACAAATGCTCTACATTGTTAAATTAAATTAGATTTAAATTGTTTATACTAATTCATTAGCCTCCCAAGTCAACCATCTCATTGCCTGCTAAAGGAGCATTTGCTTGCTTAATATCCGTTTCCTTAATACAATATTTTTTATGGCATGTATTCTTAGATAATTCAAATGCTTTAACTAGCAATGCATTTAATTCAAGGTATATTTAAAAAAATCTGGTTCTTTATATTTTGAAACAAATATCTTTTGCTTTTCAGAGTCATAGCCTTCATAGTCATGCTTATAGTTCTCTGTTTCTTGATGGGGGGAGGTGGGAAGGAGGAGGAGGAAAAGTGAACCTTGGAAGTGTGAAATACCACATGTTAAATGAGAATGATAAGGCAGGAAGGGTGGTAGAATAGAATCTAAAATAGTGAAGTCTTTGAAGGTTAAAGAGGCAAAAATTCAGAAATTCAGTTGTTGCTATGCTTTATTAATGTATGTACATATGCCAGCAGAGATATCGTGATTTTTGTGCTCATTCTCCTCCTCATCCCCATGATCGTTTTTGGGGTGTCTTTCTTTGAGGACAAGGATTGTTAAGAGGTGGCCTGCATTCCCTGCAAACTTGGCGACTGTAGAAGCCTTTATATTTAGATGTGGTTGAGGAAAGCGAGACCCAAAGGTGACTGGTTTTTGTTTCGTTCTTTTTGTTGTGCTTCTGAAGCTGTACTAAGGATTTTACATAAATATGTTCTTCATCCCTCAACAAGTTTCCAAGACTTGGCACAAAAATGCTTACAAGGTTTGCGGAATTACTTGCTCCTTTGGCCAACTGATTTCCCCCAACCCTTTTTCCTTGCCTAGTAGTTGCTGAACTTATCTGCATAAAGTAAATAGATACAGTGAAAGAGGTTCAAAGACCATGGAGATGGAACAAGGTGAAATAGGAATTTGGGAAGACTGTGGTAATACTAAGTGACCTGAAATTTTAGTTCCATCTGATAGACAAAGCCATTGTATTCCTTTTGGATAAAACACATCTGTGTGTAGATCTGTTGTTTAACTCTTCTCTTTCAGCATGTACAGGCCTGTTAAACCCCAGTGAATTCCAAACCCAAGCACAGCACAATCAAACATTCAGTGAAAGCTGCTTGAGCCAGGAGTGGCTCTGAACATTGACCCTTTTACTCCTTTTGCAAAGGTCAGTGAAGATACATGAAGGTACACATTTGTGTGAAGAAGTTGGCATGCTCTGCCTTGTCTCTTGTGACATGGGCTGAGTGCACTGATTTCTGTAAGTTGCTGCTGTCTCTTCATCTAGCAAGTTGGGAGGCCTTCCAAAGCAGGGAGAGCAGGGCTATGACAGCGTCCTGTTGTCTCAGCTGTTTTTCCCTGACCACCCTGGAGCAATACACAAGACAGAAAAGCAAGGGCTTTCCCCTGCATTAAGGCAGAAATGTATTGTTTTGCTCTGGGATTTGTGTGCATTTGGTCAGCCATTTATGGGATTCAGACTATTTGTGAAACTTTCAAAGCTTTACCTCTTACCATGTGTAGAGTTTGGTTGAATTTTTAAGTGCTTTGGTACCAGACCAACTTCTGCCAAGGATTCCATGGTGATCTCTGCTTGTTTTTACTTTTGCAGATTCCAAGACCTCCAGTAGGTTAATGCTTATGTACTTGTTTCAAGGGTTTTATAATACTGTAATCTTTCCAAGTTGACCATTTCCTTCTTGGTGTTGATACTTCAAGTTCTTCTCTTTTCCAAAAGTATTGAGACTTTTTTCTACCCCTATTATAACCTTTTGCTATTGCAGTAGCAGAATAGTAGTGCTTTGTATACATCTCCTGGCCTGTTGTGTTTTCTCAGTGTTATGAAGTTCTTTGATTACAATAAGCTGCCCTTTATACAGGGGTGCCAAGTCTCTTGAATTAAGTCCTTGCTCCTTCCTTGGTGATGACCTGACTTGGTTCTTCTTTGTTGGAGTTTTTCAGCTGCTTGGTCTGCTTTGTTTAGAACAATGGCAAGTAATGTTTGTATTGAAACAATCTGATTTCAATATAAAAAGAAAAAAAATGGTTTTGGAACTACTAATTATCTTCAGGATGATCTTTGATAGCTATTACTCTAGTGTCAAAGCTTGGCTCCTTTAAAATAGTTATGTCAGCCAGAGGTTTTGCTTGATTTGAGTGCAACCTATTTTGTGGCTTCTAAAATGGATGCACACAATGAGATCTGTATGGCTACTGGATGACTTCTTCCCCTTGAACTCTTCTTTTAAAAATCCTTCAATTAAAGCTGCAGTTATTTCAACAAGAGATGTTTTGTTTCCTGCTTGGTGAATTACTGATCCAGACCTCTAATGGTATTGTGACTCCAGCCTAATTAGTTGCTAAACTTAGCTGGCACTCACAAGCACACAAGGGTAATAGACACAGGAAACAAATTGAAATGCGTTACTGTCCTGGTGTCTGAAACAACACTATTAAAGATGTCAGTTTCTAGTTGGAATTTCAAATAACTAGAGATCTAAAGCTTTGTCCAAATGACAATGCACAAGACTGAAAATTAATTGATTTCATGTGGTTGGTTTTAGACTTGTGCCTTCTTTCTTGACCTGCTCTCCTTTTGTTAAGTAGGAATAATAGCACCAGCTTCAGTTACTGCTGAAAGCTGGAAGGTGAAAATTAGCCCTTCAGTTTCAGGATCAGCTGTAAAATAGACTTTTTAGAGAGAAACATGGTTCAGAAGGAATTAACTGTGAAAGGGGCTTGTGGTACTGACAGTGAAGTGCAGCTGAACTTTCCATGGTGACTTTAGTGCTGCCACAGTTCCATCCTCTGGGCTTGGAGGAAGGATTGCAGTTTCTGAGCAACTGAAGAGACCTTGAAATCACTGTGTTGCTAAGTAGTTGGAGTGCTATTGAGTAGGGCAGTTCTGGAATGTTCTCCGCTTCCAGGTGTTTGCGTAGTTGCCGTACAAGGACAGAAAGGCAGCCAAGCAGGTACTGCTGGGCTCTAGGACAGTACTGAATTAAAACTGAGAATCTCCTGTCTATCTGTTCATGTTATTTTTTTCCTCTGACTGTGCTATCTCCTTACAGACTTCCATTACCATTGTGCTCTAGTAAATGTACTGTTAAGAACTGATGCTGAAAGGAGAGAGAGAATAGGAGTTACACTTTAGAGTTATGATCCATACTGTAACTGCTAAAAAAGGTGAATTTCTGTACAGTACACTTAGTATCATTTGCACTTCTTTTCTTAATGCAGATGCAGGCATGTGATATAACTGTGCTCTGTAAGTTTTCAGATGACTGAAGCTGTCACTTGCCTACATTGATGGAAATATCTCAGTTTCTCCTTTTCCTCTAAGCTGGAATTTGTGCCTTAATTTACTATTGAAAGTATTGACCATGTCTTTGTTCTCACTGAATCTTGAGCTAGAAGCCCATTAGAGACATCTGGATTATAAATACTAGTGTCTAATTTTATCATTTTCTACTCATCATACTGTAGAGAACAACAAAGAATGTGAATTTTTCTGGTCTTCAAAGACCGGAAGAGGCTGAGATGCAAAAATACATAATTGAGACTTCTTCTAAAATTTGCCCTGATTTTGCCTTCTAAATAGGAAGAACTTCAGCCTTTTTCCTGATGAAAATGGTTCCTATTTCGTTTTCTTGCCCTGAGCAGTACAGTGTTAGACTTGTGAAATTTGACCAATGGGAGGCTCAACATGAATAGTTAAATATTGTTGAGTTCGTTAATAGCCTTACTTCTATCACTACAATACAAGATTGCCTCAGGTTAAAAACATTGGCTGTCTCAAACCAGTTTCAAATAGCTATTTGTCTGCATCACAAAACTGCCATTGAGTCTCACACAGAGGTTCATTGATGTGGAACACCACATTTCTAAGATATGAGCTTTCAGTGAGATGAAGGACTGATGTCCACCATGTGTGAGCTTGCATTTATAATTGTTTAATAATGTGGCTATTCAGTTTTGCTTGTTCTAATGAATCTTTGTAATAGAAATCAGTGAATTTTCACTCTTGTCTATTTTTTTTTTAATCTAAGGAAGATTGGATAATACTTCTGTTAATAACTTATTTCAGTATTTGGAGGTGATAAGATGCAGTAGTTTAGAAGCCTCAGAGTGTGCAGCAGGATGAAAACCTTCGGAAATTAAAAGAACTGAAAAAGTGATACAGAGTTAAGTACTACCTTGAAGAGAAGGATGGGTTAGTGATGGGGAAGAAAGTGAAGTTCACATTGACTCTTTTTCTCATCTAGAGCTTGTTCTTGCTTTTGTCTATCAAGACAGGAGTGGGGTGTGCTGATACCTCACCTGTGAGAGAATCACAGCTGGAAGAGGCTGAATGCCGTCACTATCTTTGTTAGAATGTCATGACTGTCAACTTGCAGTGGGCTGTAGTTGATTTATATTAAATTTTAAAATAAGTCCAAGTATTTCACCAACCTTGAAAAGAAACAAATGTACATGAAGTGGTAGAAATGCTGCAAATAGAAAAGATACAAAATAAAATGTTATTACATTGGTTTTGAATACTAAATTATTAAGATTCATATAGCTTTTTCCTATGAAATTTGACAAGGCAGTTGGAGTGATAAATGCGGTATACATGTGAATATTTTATGTACATATAAACGTACGGGTTGAAGTTTCAAATGAAACATTGTGTTCTGCAGAATAGATAAAGAAAGGTTCAGGGTGTGTATGTATGTGTGTGTATATATATATGTCAGGCCTACTGAAGAAAACTCAGCAGACAGTTTCATGCTGCAGTATTTTTCAGTACCTGATCATTACTGACTGAGTGCTCATGTCTCAGCTGTTGGTCCTTCTCTAAATGTGAAAGCCTTCATCTTTCTCCCAAATCCAAACAGCAGACAGTATAAAGGAAGTCTTGTCTTTGTGACTTTGCTAGTCTTTTAAAGCAATAGCTTGGAATACTGTGATATTATCTCTATTGTTCTATTTGTCTTTTGCTCTCAATGCAGGATGAAAAAAGAAAACTTTCATATGTTCTCATAGATGGGTTTTTGGTTTTGTGTTTATCTGATGGGGGAAGCAAGTCTTTTGAACCACCTAGTGCCTTTTTTCTTCAATTCTGTTTCCCTTAGTTTCGTGTAGCCTCCCCTTGAGACTAATTCTATCTAACAGCAGTAAGGCTTGTCATCAGCAAATGGTAACTTATCTCTTCCTGTAGTCTAAGCCATTCGATCTCCTGAGCATTATTTAAACCTGTCTTTTCCTTCAGTGACAAAAATAAATTACTTTCATTTGTTACGTCTGCCTCTACTGTGCTATAGAAGAGAAAATGGAATCTTCCTGTTCTTGCTTTTACATCACCATCCCAGTTGAGGTCCCTTTCAGGAACTTAGGACTGAGCAAACACCCTTTAGATGCTTTACACAAAGTTAACAAAAGGAAGAATGAGGCCAATGGAATTTTTTTACGTCAGTCGTTTTGGTTTTTTTTTTTCCTTTTAATGCATAGGCTATCTTAAAGTTTATAATTTGATTACCTCAAAAACCTACAGCTTGTTGCTTAGTCCTGAAGTTGGAGTTGCAAAGTTGTCATATTGGTCTTGGCATTATTAAAGTTAAGATATATAATTTTTCCCCTAAGATTTCTGAAGATTCTGCCCTGATGTATAAAAGAATTTTTAAATTATCTTATTTAAGAATTTTTGTGTGGAAAAGATTGAGAGTGAAGACAGACCTTTGTGTTCTCTCTTAAAACAGATGGGTTTTGTTGTTAGAATTTACTTTTTTTGAAGCCTGAAGGGTTTTGTTGGATAAATTTGTGGATAACTTCCATCATGGGCAAAAAACTATGGCAAAGAGAAGAGGTTGTTTTCTCCTGTTACACATGCACAGTGCCATAAATCTCTGGGCTTCTTAATGCTAAAGATGCACAGATGTTTTGGATTAGTTGTTCATCTCCAACCTCTTCCATGTAAACTCATTGGTGCTGATACTTTCTCAGCTATTGATGAAGCTGTCTTCTTTAGTCCTCGTATCATCTGTCAGTTTCTGGTGCTGCCCAAACTCATTTCTTTGATGGATCCATCATCATACTGGTCTTAGTTGCAGAGCTTAGTTTTCTCTGCTCCTTTCCACTTATTTCCATCATTTACTCCTTAGAATGGTTAACAATGCTGTTGAAATATAATCCCAAACCCTTAACAGCACCATGGAATTATGCCTTATCAATAATTTTTATCAAAAGACTCCTCTTTCATTAATTTTATGTTTGTTTTTTGTGGATATTCAGGTCACTGAAAGATCATTGCTACTCTGGATCGGGATAATTTATACTCCCTGAAACAATGGCAATTAATTTTTACCATTTGCACAAACTGAAAATAAAGCCATTTCACCAGCGTATGAGAACATTTATAAAATACCAATGTTTCTGAAAGGTTCAGGAAATGATTGACTTAGAAGTAGATAGATTAAGAAGGTAGAGGCCTTCTTAATCTCCAGATAGTTTCAAGACTAGTTCAGTTTCCCCTGTGAATTAGATGGTTGTAGAGGATTAGGTTGTTGAGATTTAGTCAACAGAGCCTTCAGGATTGTGACAAAATGGTTGTCACTCACATGTCACTGTCCTTAGTTACAACATTTCAGGAAACCTTAGCAGAATAACTGTGAACATGCTTTTGAAGCTGAGGATAGTGTCTCTTGGGAAATGTATTTAGTGTGACTTTTAAGTTTTCTTAAATAACCTTGCAACATGTTGTGAATTAATCTCTTTGTATATGGCATGTTCCAGGATTCTTGAACTTTTCAGCCCTTTCACCAAGTTTAAAATTAAAACAAACAAAAACAGGGAAAAAACCCACCCAAACAAAACCATCAAAACCACAAGCCAACAAACAAACAAAAATTCCCAAACAAACAAATACCCTAAAGCAAAAAAAGCCCCACAAAACAACCAAAAACCCCAACCAAATTTCTTCTTTCTCTTGACTGTAATACTGCTTCTATGCTTAAGTAGAGAAGGAGCAAGGTTTACTTAGGCAGAAAACATTCCCCTGTGAAACAATCAAACTGAAAGCATAACCAGTCTGAAATCAGCCCCAACCCTCCCTCACCAAATGTTTATGTTCCTGTAATATACAATGAGAGAGCTACCTACCTTGGCTGCTTCTGTCACCTCCAGCTGTTCTGTGAAAATTGGTGATTTGAAGATATTATGCAGAGAGGTAAATACAGAAGTGTCTGACCAGCTTTTTACATTTTGCTGTTCATCTTATATATGATCCTGATAGGGAAAAAAATAGAAATCTACATAGATTATTTTGTTAAGGAAGAGTTAATTGGTTATTGTACAGTACTGAATATTTTATGTGTCAGAGTCTGGATATCATTCATTGATTCATGTAATGGTAAAAGAACTGGAATGCTATTCTAGTGTATTGGCCCATAGTGTTCTTACATGAAAGTGCTGCAATTCAGGTTTTTACGTCCAAAATCTGTAATAAGTATCCCTCAATACAGAATGATGTGAATGCATTACTCAGAGTGACAGACTTTACCAGTAGGCACAGTCTCTTAATGTTTAAGAGTAGGGTGTTTTTTTTTAATAACATACTTCAGTACTATGACTAATATTGTATTTGCTATAAAAAAAAAAAAAAAAAATTGTACACAGTTGAGGGAAGACAGAGCCAGTCTGCTCAGCATGCATATAACTGTTTCTCAGGCTTCCTTGTTTCTATGCCTACAGGGAATAAGTTGTGTTACCTTAATTAAGTGATAAATTAATTACCTATGGCAAGTAACTTAAAAGTAAGGAGGTTAATGGCTGATAAATCATAAGGAGAGCTGTGACACATGAAACTCTGTTTCAAAGGGAGTTTTTAAAAAAAAGCATTGTTCAAGAAGCTTTAAAGATAAATGTGAGTAACTTCTGCTATCTAAACCTCTGAGGTCTTCAGCAGATTTTTTTTTCTCGGCATTCTTCCTTACCTGTCATAATTATACTTACTCAGTCATGCAGGAGAAGAGTCAATTGGTGTCCTACTCATCCGTGCTGGAGTGCCTGATCTTTGTGATTAAGGGAGCCTAAAAGTGGGATGGAAGTGTAAGAAACCTGTTCTTAATTTGTTTCTTCACTCTGCAAATACATGAGTAATTTCCTGCAAATAGCATGGTTTAAATTTGCTCAAGATTCTGGGCATGTTCATCTTCATGTGACTTCCAAGAAGAAAATGAATCTTTACTGAGATAACAGTCAATGGCTTAAGATAGATCTGTCTTTAGTACAGTAGTTAAAATAACAGCAGCTTTTTGAAACTGTATTGAGGTCCATTTGAAAAATTTGTAATTTTTTCTTCATTTCTGGGTATAGCTTTGAATTGACAGTATTCCTTTACAAAGTAATTACTACTATAGATGCTGGTAAATTGCTCTATGGACAACAATCAACAGAGCCATATGGAAAGCCAGATCTGTAGCTGTTAAAATAATGTTCACAGGTGCACAGAGACTGTTGTAAAGGTACCTTATGATTTATTAAAAAAAAAAAAATCTTCTGTCAAAGAAGACCTGAAAAGAAACCCCTGAAGAAACCCCTGAGGTTAGTCAAAAAGTATGAAAAAAACTTACAAAAGAATGAAAACCTGATATTTTTCAAATCTCTCAAAACACAGAAATGCTACCCGAAGTCTGCAATGTTTGCAAATGAATAAAATACAAAAGAGTTTTTCAAAGAAAGCTACAGCCAAAAAACTGTGTTATTTTTTTGAACATGTTTTAATCTTGTAGGACTTTCAATAGCTTCATACATTGCAAGTCTTCTTTATGGAGAATTATCAAAAATTTGACTCAATTAAGAGTGTCAGAATAGACTAGTGACCAACCTGACAAAATTAGCAATAACATAAATTTCCAGGAGCAGACGGTGAAGCAGCATTCGTAAAAGAAACAGTTACTTCATGTAATATTCTTAGCTGGAAGAAAACGCCCTGAGGGAGAAGCTCTGCTAGAAATCTGTGAGGTGTGCTGTGGCAGCAGCCATGGAGTGAGTGTCAGCTCTCAGAAATGAAGTGGGTGGCAACAATGAGATGTACATAGGTGGATTCAAACAAAATACTCCCTTTTTATGCTGTAAAATGTGGAAATTCTTGCTGCAAAACATAGGTGCAAAAAAGCTGCATGTGGCTAACACTTAGACAAATTAATGGAAATAAACAGTTGGCATGAACGGTTACAAGCAAGAAGCCTGCAACTATAAACTAAGATTAGGGTAATTTCCCAAGTAGTGTTTCTCAGTTCAAACTGGATGATACAAATAGAGGTCCCCAGAAGCCAGAACCAGTAAAATGCAGGGACTAGGTAACAAAGCCTTGCTTGTGCCTTGTAATACAAATTGATGACCTGATGTTTGCCTAACAACATATACGAACTTGAAAGCTTTCACTTACTTTTGTTAGGTTAGTTAAAAGAAAATTTGAGAGTTAAAATACCTGCAGACTTTGGTTGTGAGAAAATATGACCTGTAGATACTTTTTGGGCCCCATTTTTTTAAGTCTTTTGGGGACCAAGTTTTTTTCAGGCAAGGTTAACTGTAGTTAGAAGGGACAAACTGCACATTCTAGTATTTGTTAACCACTTCAAGCTGGACTGTATGTTTTGTGAATAGTCTACAGTTGCTGAGCACTTCTAGCACACTCTGCAGACTAATTATGAAGGTATCCAGAGTGTCAAATGAACATAAAGCTAATTTTTAATACAACACCTTCCAGTAATTACAATTATGCAGAAAGGCATTTAGTCCATTTGTAGTGCAGGAAAGTATTAAAAATAATGGACCTATTTCCCTTTAATTTTCTCACTAAGGAATATTACTGACTTTCTTCTGCATACAAATAGTGCATTTTAGAGTGACTACATAGAAAAATTACATAGGTAAATATTAAATGTTTTCTCTCAGTAGTAATTTTCTCAAGCATTACCTTGAATTTCTTTATAAAACTTTGAGGCTTAATATCACACTGAAGCTTTCTTTTATGGAACCCTTAAATACCTTGAATTGTGAAAGGGTGGAAGTAGTTATATCTGTGCAATCTCAGTAAAAAAAGAGAAAAATACACAAAGTAAAATAAGGGTCAAGTAAGAATGTCAAAACCAATTACACAATTTCTATAACTTATCATTTAGTCAGAAATATTTTTCAGGAAGAATTAGTTGTATTATGGTCTGTCTTTTTCAGTTCTTTGGAAGACCTACAATTCTGAACTTAGTGCAATCTCAGTACAGAATATAAATGGCCATTATTCATAATTGCTACATGCTTGTGCAGTCACTATTCAAAAGCTCCTTTGTCAGCTTTTTCCTGTAGTGTTTGTCTGCAAATGGGAGTTTCTGGAGAAGTTCAGTTCTTTAGCTCTGTCAAGCAGTAATACAACAACGCCTCTGTCACGCTCTCTGTGTAGACTTGGAGCTTTTACTTCCTCTCCTGATCTTTTGATTGGCAGATTTTAAAACTAGAGCAGATCATTATTCTCTGATTTCACTTCCTCTAGTGATTATAAAATGACATGCAGCAAGGCAAGTAACTTTTAAGTAGAACTTGCAGAAGCCTTTTGTAATATATTCCAATCATTATATAGAATTATAACATGATGGCAGAATCTTTCCTTGCCCTTGGTAAGTGCTTCCAGTACTTAACCTAATCATTTAAAAAAAAAGGTAGTATCTTCACCTTTTGAATTACCTTTTTGGAATTTTTTTGTCTTCTTATGCCTTTGTGTCTTGGAAACCACTCTAGTATTTAAAGTTATTTTGATTTGAAGCTACTCGTATGATCATGACCTTCAAAATTTTCTCTGGAACATGAGTTCCCTTGTTTCAGCATGTTGCTGAAAGGACTTCTATTACCTCAAATAATTACTATCTTCAAACTTTTTTTTTTGTGTGTGTGTGTGTGTAAAGCATACCATAATGATTTACCTACAGTTCTTGTTGTGTTTGCTGGCTTTGGGCTAAGAGGATATGCATTCTCTAGGATCAAATCTGGAGAGCTGGTTTCTTAATGTGACTTCTCCCCTTTTCTCCCATCCTTTCTGAAGCTGACACTGTGGTGCAGTCTTGCTGGCATGGTCTGTATGTTTTTGTAACAAGTGACATTTAGTCTTTAACTCCTGAACCTCCTTAGCAATTTTGAAGAGATTGCTTTGGGTTTGTTTGGTTTTTCTTTTGGACCTCTCCTCTGACAGTCATGCTATTTATCAGCTATTAAATTATTACCCTGTAATGAAAAATGCTCATAATTTAAACAGCTTTCCTCCTTATCTACATTTAAAACAAGTGGGTGTGAGGGGTTTTCTTGAGGGGGAGTATTTTGTTGGATTTTGGTTTTGTTTCTTTTAGTGGTAGTGGTTTTGTTTGGGGTTTTTTCAGAAATTAAGGAAAAAAGACCTCTTAATTATTTAATAAAATTCCTAACAGCCAATTCAGTCTCAGAAGAAAAGTTTTCTGCCACCCTTTCTTATTTGTTGCTCTCCATAGAACAGGCTGAAAAGTTTTTAGCTTGTTTGTGAGATTGTTTTCATTGAGAGCAGTCACTTCTAGTAAGCATTAGGTATTTTATACTCAGGAATTTGCTTTATTTACATATTTATTACATAATTATTACATATTTACGTATTTTGCATATACCCATCTTGCTCTTCTTTCCCAGGAAGTGAAATTTTCTTCCTAAGCACAGCTGTGCAGTTAGGTAGAAGCTTTTTGATGCATTAACTTGGGGGATGCCCCACCTAGTGGATGATCGTAAATGCATTTTCTCATTGCTCCACTAGGACACAAGGTTACGTTGGATTACCTTAAATATTACCCATGTTTACTGCCAGCTCGGGAAATTGATTAAATAGCTGGGTTTTCTTTCCCCTTTTACTTGTGGGCTGATGGTGGTGGTGTTTGGGGAGCTAGAACAGGGGAAAGGTAAAAGAGGGATTTACATGAAAGAAAGGTTCAAGTTGAAAAAGTTGTCCACATTCCCTGTAAATGTTTTAACACAGAAATTAGTTACAAGCTATGGTGCTTAACATGGCCATCTACAAAACTAGTTTTCCTGCCTGTCAGAGGAAAGGAAGTACCTTAATAGAGAAACTTTTAGTGTGTTGGGGAAAAAAAGATCTTCAGTTTTTTTCCCATCACCTTGTTAGTGGACTATTTGCTCAGGCTTCATAGTTTTGTGTCCTTTTACCAACGTGGTCTGTTTCATCTTACCAAAAAATTAGAATCATTCTGGTCTGTCAAGGGTGTGGCTCAGTAGGGCTGCTGCCCCTGAGTGGCACAGGGAGCGGGGCCGGGGAAAAGTAACCCTTACTTTTGGAATATATAAATGGCCTTCATTCTTCTGCTGAATCAAAATAAAAATGATAACAGTTCCTATCTTAGTTCCTCTGATATTCTCAAAACTCTTCAGCTACCTCTTCTGCTTAATGATGAAGTTGTATGACAGTGAAAAACTTGAGACTGAAATTATTGCGTTGGAAAAAAAAAAATCTTTTCTGTCTAGATCTATGTCTATGGCATATAGTCTGCTTTTCTGACACTTGTCCTAATCTTGATGTGTCCCAAACATGAATCAAAGCTTCTGAGCCAGCAGCCAGCACTGGTTTATGTGTTCTTGGTTTGGGGATGGCATGGAGGGGAAGAGGGGAATTGTTCAGTCTCACATACACAGCTCTTCCTGATAGGTGGTGTTACACGTCCCTTCATGGAGGTGTCCTGCCTCACTAAAAAGTAAATCTAAAAGCATACCTGTGGAAAAAGTACAATTCATACAATTTAGAGACAAAAACACACCTTAATGATAAAGTTAGGGGTGGGTGGAGGAAATAAATTACTTTTGACCTTCAAGTCAGTCTTCTTTCTAAGATAAGAAATGGTCAAGTGTGTAGCAAAGGCATTAAAACCAATTTAATGTACAAGTGCAGTCATTATTTTACTTATGTACGTATCTGTAAACCTCAGAGGACAGTGTTCAGTACATTTGAATTCCTGGCTATGCTGCATCACCATTGAAATGTTTATCCAAACTTGCACTTATATTTGCTTATAAATTTTACACATTTTATAAATCTGTTCTATTAATGGAATATAAAATACAGGCCATCACGGATAAAATACGATTGCTTAAGTAGATCTGAAAAAGTATTTTAAAATATTTTTTCTTTTTTGTTTTTTTCCCCAAGAAGAAAGATACTTCTAAAATTAAGATGTAGCTGTGTTGTGTGGGAAATCTACTGCATTAGCACTAGATTTTAAAAAGTTGCTGGTTCACCTAATCCTAACCCATCACGAGGATGTGGGCTTTGAGAGAAGCAGAGGTGGAAAACATGGAGTATTTTTAAAAACTCTTTCATAAGTGTCTTCAGTGACAAGTGGTATTATGCTGTATTTTCTTTGCTTCTTTATGCTTGATAGCACTCATATTGCTCTATAGAAAAGGGTTTTTTTTCAAATAAATATTTTGTTTCCCTGCTAAGAGGGATGCCACTTCAATCGCCCTTCAATCAAACTTTTTAGCATGCTTTTAACTTAAACAATACTTACACAAACACAGGGTTCTCAGTTTTATATTTATTTGTAGCCTGGTATAATACTTGTAATGCTGGTTATTGATGAGGGGAAAAAAGAGTTCTAATTGGACCCCACAATATTTCCTTTTGTTTGCAGCAAGTATACCCCCCAAAGCAGATCTGAAGCTGGTTTTGTTCATCATGTTTAAGTTAAACCACCTTTCCAGTAAACTGTTACATTAAATTTGAAAATAGTGTAAGCTTGTGTGATCTTGAAGCTTTTGTGGCAGGACAGAAAGAATTGGTAACATGTTTAATGTCTTTTTAAAAAATTTTTGCAGGCACACATCTATTCTTTGGGTGCAACACTGAAAGCAGCAATAGAGTATATTGTAGAACCTGAGACAGAATCAGAATTTGGACAAGATCTGCACACTCTACTGGAACAAATGCAAGAAGAGAATCCTGAAAATAGGCCAGATATTGAGGTAAAACAGTCCTACATCATTTTTTGTTTTAAAAAAGTTGATACTAATACTTCTGTATGTGTTCTCATTAATCTCTGTTTATCTCATTAATCTCTGTAATTATCAAGATGGTCTTGATAAGCAGTATGCTCAGGTTTTGCAGGAAAGCTGAGGTCTTCTCTGACTCTACAGAAATTCGTCCTTTTTCCCACTCTGCTGGATATACAACCTGAAGGTAGATGTAGATATTTGACAGTGCTTGGATTTTTAAGAAGATTGTGTGAATACGCTGATGTATCTAAATTTTCTCATTAACTGTTTTCTTCCCATTTAGTATTTGGTTTGCAGAGAGACAGATTGTCATTAGAAATAAAAGCACGGGCATTATATTGTGAAATTTGTGTGATAATGGGATTGCATTTAAGAAGGGGAAGTAAGGACCCTGCCCCAGAAAGCCTCTGTTCCTTGGCATGTTCAAAGCAGTGTTGTTCAAAGCATTACTATTAACTAGCTTTTCTGTAAATACATAAAGGCTCAGATATCTTTATTGAATTTTGTATTTTATTCCATTTAGCCTCTTATTTTACCTTTAGCCATTAGAATTTGAAGCTTTATAGGATTTTTCATGCTGATGTTTTCGAAGAATTTACATTCTAAATGTTGGTTACCTGATAGAGTTATTTGACATTAATGTGCAGAAGTTTAATGTTTTTGCAGACTATGAGGATGTCATTTTGCGGGGGGGCGGGAGGTCATGGGTGTTTCATTTTCCTGAACTGATAGTGTATATTTTAAATGGTGTAGCACCTATGATCAATACTTTGCAGAAAGATTGCTGCAACAGAAGAATTAACAGATTCGTTTTTAGAAAGTAAAAAATATTGGCTCCCTGACTTGAGGAGTGCCCAGGCAGGAGACCATACCCAATATGGAGCCTGTTTGGTCAGCTGCTCTATTTCTATTCATTTACTGTTAAGTTGTCAGAGGAGGGATTGTATAGCACTCTCTCATTTCTGAGTGGTCTGTAGACCCTGAAAGCTGTTGCTGACTATTGAAATCATCCCAAAAATAATTGGTCTTAGATAATATATATAAGGGTCACTTTGTGGGTATGTTCTTTCTGTTCCTTTTCCACTGGACACTTTCTTGGGTGAACAGAGTTGTGGGAGCTATTTGGAGGGAAAGCCCCTAGACTTTTCTAGGTATTTTGCTAGACTTCAGCACAGCTGGATACCTGTCTCCCTTTTTTCTGTCCTTCCTCAACCCCATATGTGAACCAACAGGGCAAATTTCTTCCATGCACAACAGCAGAGGAGCAGTTGGGTGGGAGCTGCTGAATGGGGAAGTGAGAGCATCTCCTGAGGGCTGTATGAGGTCTCACCAGTGTTTATCTAGGAATAGTTGCTGAGGAAATGGTGGGATATATTTGGTAAGGCAGCTCTCTCCTACATCCTGCCCAAAGGGGCAGGTTTTTAAATGTGTGAATCTGTAGTTAATTATGTGTGAGACCAATGCTAATGCCATCAATGGTGCCCAAGCTGCAATTTAGAGATACGAAGTACGGTTACTTTTTGTGATCTGATAATGATTGCTTTTTCTAACTGGGAATATTGCTTTTTAGATAATTGTATTTTGCAGTTTTTGAAAGATTCAGCATTTAATTTTCATGTAATTTCAGTAATAAAAACATTCATCATCCTGCCTGTGTCACTGAATTCAAGTGAAGCATTGGCTGTTTAAAAAAGTAATCAGCACTCTAGCTTTTTGCATTTTCACTATGTTATTCATAAAGGATAACATTTAAGATAATTTTTATCAGTTGTTCTTGATGTTCTAACTGTAGGCTAAAACTTGAATTGTATTAAATGACTTCATAATAGCCCATGGTAAAAACAAGAAATTAATTCAACCACATAATAGAAACATTATAAAGAATAGAAACGGTATAAAAATTGGAGAAGAAAGACCTCCAATGTAGCATCATATAAATTCAGATGTACTGTGGGAGTTAACATCATTCATATTAGTTGAAATTCACAAATCTATTCATTATTAAATAAGTATTTAACATTCTTTTTCTCCAGAGCATTTTGTCATTATGTGAAGAAAAAATGAAGATTGCTTCATCAAGTAATATTTGTCGAAGCTTGTCTGCTGTTGGAAGAAGAGTTCTTTCAATTGAATCTTTTGGTGCTTCTCAAGGTAACAGTAAAATGTATTTAGTCCAAAACTTCAGATTGCCTGACATATCTAATGATTTTTCAAAGACTGTGTTTTTGTGATCTCCTGTTATACGTTCCTTTCTAGATTGCAACAAATCATTGTTAAATATTTGTCAATTGGTGATGGGGAAACAGGGACACACGACTCTTAATTAACATAATATGTTTGAAGTGTCCCTTATGATTCAAAGTGATTTGTTCAGAAATTGAGAATTTGTGTAACATACTAAAGATATGTAACAGCAATGGCAGAAAAAGTAATGTAAAGATTTACAAGGAGAGATTAGGAGGTTTAATACACATTTAATATAAGCATCTGTTTTTGTATCTAGATGTCTGTGATAACATGTGGAAGGGAAGAATGTGTCAGAGGAGTTTGGGATCTAAATTATATGCAAATGAGAAAAACAACATTGCAGGTGATTCGTCTGCAGTGGAAGATGTGACTACTGCCTGTCATAACAACTCTTCTGTAGTTACCATGGTGACTGGCAGAGAAAGTGGTTTAAAGGAAATGCAAATTGATCAGGATAATGAGAAAACTCAACATTCACAACTTGCAACTCAAACTGAAAAGAGCAAAGAAGAGGACAAACACGCAGTGTATACTGACAGTTTCGCTTGTGTTGCTTTGGATATAAAATCATGTGTTATTGACCTGGAGAGAGATTGCCTTTTTAAGAAAGGTTCTTTGAGAAAAATGAAAACCTTTCCAAAGCTACCACTTGAACTTGCAGATACAAATAACTTTTTTACTTCTGTAACCAACAGTGGACCACTAGATAGGAAAAATCACTTTGTAACACAAGAGTCACTACCTCTAGACAATAATAATGAGGTTGCTGTTTCAAAGGGAAATCTCAATTCATTTGCTGTCAGTAGTCCACCAGAAACAGAATCAAACAATCGCCAAGTTGATGATCATCATTTAGAAGCACCATGTGTATGCACACAAGTGTCTGGCTTGAATCTAAAAGAACATATGTCACTTATCAATGGTAAAAAGATAGGTTTTTCTTCTTCTGGTCACAAAGAAGACTCTTCTGGTGCTACCTCTGAAGTGCTAAAACCAGCTGATATGCTAAAAGGCCCAAATCAGTCAATTGCTGGAGCAAAAGTGCTAGACAACTACATGGTGTTGGAAGACTGTTCTGAAACTTTTCAAGGGTCAAATGAGAATTATGTACCGCATTTTAACAAGATGGATTCAGTATTAACAACAAAACCCAGTGGGAACAGACATGGATCAAACCTAATTAGGCCACCAGAATTAAGCAACGGTGTGATGAGTGCAAACAATAATGAAGATAATCTTTGTGGAGGCAGAGGTTCAGAAATCAAAAGTAATGAGCAGGTAGTAAAAATAAAGTCTTCGTTATATAGTTGCTGTAGTCACTTATGTGGAGATGAGATGACTTAAATACTGTGTGATTTCTTTCCCTCTTGTCCACTTTAGCATCCCAGAAAATGGCATTTTGCTAGTCTGCACACTTTAAGAGTTAATATTGCAAACATGGTGATCCCTTTTTCTTCCTAAATGAAAAAGTAAAGTGCTGCAGTGAAATTTATGCTGTTGCAGAATCAACTTCCATTTTAAATTGTTTTAACAAATGGAGCCTACTTGCTCGTGTGTTAGAGCAGCATTCCTTAATAGCTGATTGCATTTGTAAGAGAACAACCAAAGCATACATGTATTTTTAACTCTTTGTGTTCCTGTCAATGCATAAATTTCACTACCTTGCAGTGAGCCTCCCAGGTGCTTAAGAAAATTGCAGAATTCCTGACTGTAAACCTGACCTCACTGAAATCAATGGCAATATCCCATCAGCTTCAGGAGGATAGAGTCTGCATTTTTTTTTAATCTTCCATGTACATTTAAGTTTTTGGAAATTGTACATATGCTATATTCGTTCTGTGTTCTTAAATTGCTGTCTCTGTTTGTTAATGTATGTTTCACTATAGAATTTAAAAATGTGCACAATATGATGGGTATGTTGTCTCATGCATTAAGTCTTTATAAATAGCCAAATAACAGAGGGAGAATCTACCAGAGTTTGTTGATAGTTAATTGTAATATGGTCTCTTCTCTGCTCAAATTACATATCTCAGGGTGGACAAGTTTGGTCTCTGACTAGATGGTTTTCTTTTGTGCCATACTCAGAGGTGTAAACAATCCATGTGGTAGGAGAGCTGCTGGCTAAAACCGTAGGGTTGTTTATCCTTCTCCAGCTTTGTTACAGCAGGATAAAAATGAGCAGCACAAACTTCACACATTTTGTTTCTAGAAATAATTCTTAGGTGAAGATGTTGGGCTTTTTCATTGCCTGTCTACTGGCAAGTCAGCCTTGTTCTGCCTACCAGCCCATCTTCCAGCCCTCCCATACAGTGGCACTTAGGGCTGTATTCAGTCTCTGTCCCTCTCTCTTTTCAACTTGCCCAAACACCTCCTTTGGAGCACTAACCTTGAATTGCCAGGTGTGAAACGAGCCTTTGGTTCGTCGTAGCTCAAAAACTAGAGCAAATACAAGAATCTGTCCCTTTTTCCCTTTCCTGTCTCTTCTCCCTCAACAGGTGTGCTTATTAAATTCATAGTTCAGGAGGATGATAAATGTGGATAAGTACCACATAGCATGGTCTTGCCTTCTGAGGGGGTTATTCACTCTATGCATATTGAATCCTTTTTTTAGGTTTTAAACCCTGCAAATGCACTCTTCAGACTCTGAGAAATAGTCCATTTATTGTACATGCATCCTTTTTTCTTCTATTTCTGCCATCACTTGTGGACATAAGTTGAATGTAGTGATAGGGGCTCTTTTTTAAGGAGGAAAAAATGTTGAAATAAGACCTATATTCCGTCCTTACCAGATTACCAGGGCAAATTTTAAGTCTATGTGCATGAAGGCAGTTTTAAGAAAATAATCTTCCCCAGAATTATAATTTTTCCAAAATTCTTCCATGAAATTAAAAGTTGTAACAAATCTTATTTGCTTTTTTGCAGCAGCACTTGAGACTGACACACAGGAAAGTAAACCAAAACATATTTTCATCTTATTCTGCCATTCTTCTAAACTCTTCTTTTTCTTCAAATATTACATCATCAATTTAAATAAAGTGTCCTTTCAGCCTAAACAGAATTTCATTCTTTCAAACAAGTAGGCTCTTATTAACAGTGATGTTATCCTGCTCCCACTGAACTCACAGGACAGTCACTGTGAATTAGAAACAGTTACTCTTATTCCAGGTACCCTAATCAGCAGTGTTGTATTACATAGCATCTGAAATGAAAAGAGCAGGGTAGTGGTTCTTTATTATATCAGAGGTTTATAGCTGTCTTTTCAATAGAAGAAATGCTTGATAGACTCATGCTCTACATTCTCTTTTTGAGTAAATTATTCCAGCAAATGTTCAGGTACTGCCTCAGAAAAAATGTGCTATTTAGAAAAATCTTTTTGGTCTTAAACAAAAATGCAAATATAATAAAATGTTATTTGATTATTTAACTGCTCTAGGAAGGAAAAAAGCCTTTAAGCATATTAACACCTAGGCTTCTGAAATGGCTTCCTGAAATGCTGAATTTCTAGCCTCGTAGTCCTTTGTTTTCTGAAGGAGGGTCATTCATCGTTAGTAGTTGTTGAACTGTATAGCAGACTTTTTTGTTAGTCTTCTTAGAGAAATGCAGTGGGTTAATGTTTTCAGCTTGTTTTTTTCTTTGGGAAAAGCGATTTTATTCCTCAGGTTTCCAAAATATAGCAGTTTTTGACTCTTTGTTACCTCCTGACAACTGAAAGTCGCACTGTGCTGTTCCTTACGTGACAGAAATACAGTTGCTGTCTCTTTCTCAAGTTCCCATTAGCCAAAATTTTACCAAATACCTTTTTTTAAAGAAAGCCTGAGTCTGAGTTTGTTCACTTACTGTAAAAGCACAAGAAGTGTGAGGACCCAACTAATGTGATTTCTGCCTTGTGGGGTAAATAGAAAACACCTCAGAGGATTTGCAGTGCTGCTCTTTCCTGAGTTCTCTATTACAGATTGGCATGATTGAAGCAAGTGGAGCTTTTAGAATGGTATCTCCAGCATTCCTTTCAATATTTCATGTTGTTTAGAGAAGGTGCAATACCAGCCCCATCCGGTTGAAGATCAACCTTGTCTACTCTGGAGAACAGACAGTTTTTCTTGCCTGTCAGTACTTCTCCAGTGGACAATATTTTTCTAATACTCAAACACTGCTTCTTATTGTTGTGTGCTTTACTGCTAGTAAGCATTACTAAAAATACTTGCTTGCTTTTGTCTGGCTACTGCAATGTATCTTGTGAGGGTTTTCCTAGTAATTTTTATAGCTTTGCATGCCATAAATAAATATTTTTCACTTCAAGTTTGAGTGGGGATCTTTTATTTCTCTAACCAGTTTCATTCCAATCGGGTGTGTCTCATCTCTAATCCTTTTAAATGTTTTTCTGTGATTTAAATGCTATGGCCTTTACTTGGGAAGGGTTAATGAAAACCTGGCAAATGCAAGTTTGTTTTCTGTTGGTCATTCATACCCTGTCAAGCATGAGAGAAGTGAAAAGCCATGTAGCTAGAGGCTGACACTTTAACACTGGGGAAATAACATGAAGGAAAGAAAAGTTGTCAATTCCTAGAATAATACTGGCTAAGAAAAGAATGATGAAAATCTTGCTTTGGCTATTTAAAATGTGCTAGCATTATGTTCATAAAATAGATTATGTTTGCATAGTTGGAATGCTTTTCTAAATGTGGGGGTTACAATTCTGGTACCAACAATTAAGCAGATCTGTTAAATAGTCTTTGCAGCACTGCAAAAAACCAATCAATTTTCCAACAAGTAAGGTTTAAAATACAATCTTTGAGCATAAACCAAAATGGCACCAGGATGTAGATATAGACAATAATGGCTCATTTGGCTTTTTTATATTTTCTGACAAAATTTCAATGCTGTGAAAGCATTTTCTTACTTTTAAAAATTGGTAATATAATTTCTGTTATCAAAAGGTCTGGTTTAGAACATTTAAAAAATTTTGAAAGAGACATTAGATTATAATTTTGGTTCCTCTTTGGTACACTGATGATAATATATTCATGAATGTTTAATAGCATTATTAAAATAATGTTAATGGTTTAAATGAAGTGGACTTATAAATGCTGAAGTGTTGTCTTGAGCTTGCTTTGCTAAAATTTCTTGGTAGATGAGTAACAATGCATGCTACAGATGGTTTGACTAAAAGCATTTAATCATACATTTTCCAGTACTTCAGATTTTTTTTTTCTTGGTGTTTGTGTGGGGATTTTATTTTTAAGTTTTAGGAAATAGTAATAGCCGTGAATCAGAGACTTGCATGTTAAAAACCAAAACAGCCACACCTGAGACGTGTCTAATTAAGGAGCAGTACACTTACATGTTTACTGAAACAAGGTTCAGGAGAGTTAGAACGTGCATTGTGTTAAAATACCTCAGAGGTGAGGTACCAGGAGCATTGCATTAAATACCTTTGTTTTACCTTTATTTAAGGATTGAGGCTTAAATAAAAGTTGCCTCATAACCATAGGCTGAGAAGTATATTCTTTTTCCTTTGAAAACTGTTTGAACCAGACTGCATCCATTTTTCACCTCAAATGCAAATATGTGGTGAAACATGTCTTGTCATGTACCTTCAGTACATGGGGTAACTTCTGCAAGGTGTTAGAAGTCCCCAGCAGGTCTGAACCCTCAGTTTTCATCTGAAGTCTTCCATATTTCTCTTTCTGTTGGAGGAAGGTGGGAATTTGGAATAATTCTAGGACACCAGAAGAATGACCTTCTCAGGTGTTTCTTTCAGGAATAAAATTGATATGGTCAAGGTGAGGAGAGACATGAATACAGTAAGAGACAATAGCAGTGCAGATATTTATTAGCGTGGCAGAAAACCAAGTAGCACACAAATACCAGCTAACAATATTATATTTGAGGTTTCTTATTTCTTTAGAATGATTGCCAGAGAAACAATGACTATATACATTTAAATAAAGTTCACCAAACTGTAACCAGACTCCATCCTTCTTTTTCCTGACTCAGTTTGTTTTGGCTATGCCACAGATGGCAGTAATTCCCATTTATGCTAAGATTTGCTTTCCCTACATACCTTTTTCTTCCAAAATAGTTTTTCCAGTGTCTCTTCATTCTCTGTTTTCTAATCTATCATTGACACTTCTGTCTTATCATAAACTTTTGCTGCTGCTCTTAGGATTTATTCCTACTCTCCTGCCATGCCTGAATTTCTTTCTGTCATTTCTTTCTCACACTAAAGAGTTTGGATATCCCAGAGGTGTTGAGAAATACTTTGCAGCTTTCTGCAGTACAACAAACTTCAGTCTCCAGTTCACTGAGAGATTCTTCTTTCCCTGGCTAGCCATTCATCACCTTTTCCTGAAGTGAAAGGTGATTTGTATATGCAGTAAAGGAAGTCCATCTTTCTTTGCTGCAGCTTTTAGAGCCTCTAAAGACATAAACTTCAAGAGGAGGGATTCTCTTACAGAGAAACATGTGGCACTTGTGTGTACTTACTAGAAGAAAATTCCTAAATCCCAAAGCCTTCTTAATGTTTTAGTCAGTCTGAAATTTCTCTTATGGTTTCTCTTCACTCATGTCAGCTGTGCAGGGTTAATTTGAAGATTTGGGTGCTCCTTTCTTTGTAAAGTGCCTGTGAGCAAAGACACTTGAGGCACATGAGAACCGCAGTGCTCTGGAGGGGGAAGCACTGCTGCTCAGGGATAGGAATCTATCAACAGTATGAAGCTCTATCCTATATGCTTTCTAGACTGATTCATTCTTTTGATTATCTGTCCTTTTCCTTCCTGCTGTGTGATTGATGGCTTTTTATCGGACTGTTCAAGAGCTTACTTTTCTAGATACAGGAAAAGAACACATGGATGAAAGAATTTTGCCCTCCAGGGTGCTGGTGATAGCAAAATTGGAGAATGAAACCGAATCTTATCACCTGGCTTCAAATCTGTCTATGCTGAAGTTACTAATTTTTGCCAATATAGGATAGAAGAATAGCACCCAGTTCATTTTTATCTGTTGGAGGTAGGCAGAATATGAAACATTTTCAGTAAATCAAAATGTGTGTTTCCTGACATATTTTGTTTAAAAAAATGTAGTTTATCTGGTTCACCTTCAAAGAATATTTAAACAATATGAGCCTAAAGTATTGTGTTCTTTGAGAAGGTCTTCTGGTTCAAATTATAAGCAAAGTTTCAGCTACAGAAATTAATGTCCTTCTTTTCTCCATAGATTGCACTGAAGCTATTTCTGTTTGTTGAGCTTTATGAAATTCAATGCAATTGTCAGCTCATTACATATCTCATGATAAAATCCAAAGAGCATCTCAGTAAAAGGATGAAAAATTTACTTTAGTAAATGACAGTGCAGAGGATGATTTGTCAAAGTTAATGATGTAGTGCAATTGTATGTGGGAAAGACCTTTAGGCAATGGAGTTTTTACAAATACTGATTGGGATAGAAAGCTGTTGGTAAAAGCAACAAAACAGTTCAGAAGATTTTTTTGTTTGTCTCCTGTGCTTCAATTTTGTTGTTTAGGGTTTTTTTGGGTTGGTTTGGTTCCTTTTTTATTTGATTGATTTTTGTGTCTTTAGGGGTTTTTTTGAGGTTGAAATGGGTTTTTTTCTAGAGTTAATCCTGAATTACTTGTGGTAATTCTTTTCCCTAACATGGCCTGAATTTGACTCATTCAGGACTGCATATGTAAGAGAAAATGTGCTGTGCTCTTTTTTAAAAGAGTTCTTTGGGTCTGCTCTCACTCAGGAGCTTCTGCCTACAATGAACTTTTTAGTGTTCCTTTGGTAGATGAACGGAGATCATGAAGTGCAGCCGATGTCAAGAGCCTCTGCTTGAGATGAGCTTTTCCATTAGCCCAATTTGATCAGGAAGGTGTGTGTGCCCTACTATAAATCTCCAATTCTTAGATTCACACAAACACACACCACCCCCCAAAAAGAAAAAAAAAATCACAAAATGTAAAGTATGTCTCTGAAGAACAGAAAGTTTCCATGGAGCAGTATCTTTTCACATCAAGATATTATGCCAGATATCAAAACCTAAATTGGTAGTCAGAAAAAACAAATGCTGTTACTACAAATTGAGCAGCCAGTGATTAAAAGCAAAACAACACGCTGGGGATTTTGAATAAACCTGTCATTAATTCTGTCAATATTGTTAACGTCTTTCACAGAAGAACAAGAGATGTTGATGAAATCTTTAAGGTAAGACATGTAATGTAACTGTCAGGGTAAATCAGGTTTTGAATGTGGGACTGTTTTGTTGATGGCAATCATTTGAGTTTTTATGTTTTTCAGTCTAGGTGTTCTCCCTATAATTATGCAATTATGTTTCATCATAAAATATGTCTATTACACAAAGGACATTCTAAGAGTCTTTTCTTAGTATGGTAAGAAAGACCTTCCAGACAGCTCACATTTCCTGAAGGAATTAAGAAACAATTAATTAATTTATACAGTTAGCTGACTGTGCCATGCTTTTTTAATAAATAGTATTAATTCATTACTGCTAAGTGCAATAAATACATTTTCTTGTTACTTTTTAAGTTGAGATTTTTATATTAGGATTTACTTTTCTATTGCATTAGTAAATATTTTTAATTTGTAATAATTTTTATAACTTTCTGCATCCTCACTGTTTTTTTCAGTGGATCTCTCTAAAACTCCTGTTGTCCTGGTATGGTAGGCCTCTGAAAGACTATGAACTCTGGGCATTATGTCATGAGTGTTTATGTACTCTGCAGACTTGCATAGATTATCCAGGTATAGTCTTAATTATCATGAAGTATTTTGCCTAGTTATTTATGTTCACTGTATTAATATTTCCTTTATTCTCTTGATTGTAAGGATGTTGACTTTCATTTTGTGTGCAGATATTTCTATTTTGATTCCCTTAAATTAAAAAAAACCTCAATTTGGAGTTGTTTTCCATATATAGGTGAATGTCTCATATATAGGTGTTTTTTTTTTTTATTCTGAATCTTGATGGCTTTTGCAGCAGAAATTAATCTTTGGCGTCAAGCAGTGAAACTTTTAAGATAAACACTTGTGGCGTATCAAGCAGGAGGAAATAAGTTTTACATATATATATATATATGTGTGTGTGTGTGTGTGTAAACGAAAAATTTCCTCCTTTGCCTGGATTTCTTCGTGACAAATAATTCCTGACCTATTTTCTACAGTACAGGGCTTTGTCATTTTAAAGTACCTAGGATCTTGTCATGGAATTAGTCCTTCCACATCCCCTATGCTTCAATTTATGGGCAAATTATCAGACATAAACTTCTGAGAGAGGAAGAGGGAACTGTCCTTGGGCAAAATTAGAATATGTTGTGTGCAACTCAGAAGACCATCTTAGATTTCCATGGACATTCTGAATGGTGGTTTAGCTTATACTAATGATAAATCTATAGCAGTTCTGATAAACAGAGCAGAGGTTTCCACCACCACCACCCTTTCTTTTCCTTAATTTAAAAAAACTTGCTTTTGGGAGTATGGGCAGGGATGAGCTTGAAGCCTTTAAGTGAATATAAACAACAGGATAGTAATGTACAGAAAACTTACTGCATCTCTTTGGATTTCAGCTTCAGTTATTTTATTTCTATTATATAAAACTGCTTAAAATGAAATAAGCCATAAATGAAGATTCTGAACACTTTAAGAATTGTAACCCATAAAACTAAGTATTTAATATACCTTGTACAGAAGGATTATTTCAGCCTCATAGCATGTTCCTTATGTTTCTGAAGGTTTCAGATAACTGCACATAATGGCTGAGATTCTAATGTAATATGCTTCACCAGCCTTTGTTACTGCTCTCTTAAAAATGCATAAAGTTCTCTCAAAGTTCCTTTTGAATAATACTTGAATAATACTTCACCTTTGAATAAAAGGTGAAGCTGATACATATTTTGAATACATCTTGTAAAAAAATCCTTTGTCTTGACAATAGTAGTGCGACTGGTGGCTGATGAGCCATGGTTAAATATATGAATCTGGATTATTTTTTGTTTATTCACATAGACAGCCTTTTTCTCCAAATCCTTCCTTGATTACACTTCTTTCATTATCTTAAGCAGGAATTACCTGGCTAAGAAAACATATCCCAAAGCTAGCCTCTTCTTCACGTATTTGTTAATTCAACTCTACTACAGAAGTTGTTTGTAACCTCCATTGGGACTTGACTTAATTCCTCTCCTCTTATCAGAGGATGTTGCTTACATATTGCTTGTGGGTGATTCAGGGAGCCCAGGTGAGGATTCTTATGTTGTACTGAATAAGCTGAGATCTGGTTTGTGTGAGCAGGGCCGGGGCATTTACTGCTGACACACAAAGACAAGTGAGCATGAAGCTTCCTCTGCAGAGAGAACCAGCAAAGGTTCTCATTTGGGAAAGCTTTGCTTTACAAGACATATACTTCAGGTCCAACTTAAATATTATTGAAAGTAGTAGACAAGCCTTTATGTTAAGCATAGTGATTAATTTAATTTTAGATGTGGTTTGTACAGATAACTGAAAAAAGGAAAAGTGTTACTGCCTTTTTTCTTACTTTCTTTTTTTTCCTCTTAGACCACTTCAGTTAATTATTAATAAATTAATATTTGTGTGTCTCTTAGACATCTTTAATATTTTATTTCATAATTAATACATTTAATGTTTTAATCTCTTATTCAGTTTAAGAATCTATTCTTCCAGTATTTTGTTTTTAATAAGAAAACAGTGCATTAGATGTTAGTCTAGAAATAGAGGACTACAGTTGGTCTGCAAGAGAACTACTTACTGGCTAGTTGGCTTAATATATTAAAACATGCTTAATTAAAATGTCCTTTGAAGTTAGCAAACAGATAGTCACAGTTTTGCCACAAGATTTTCAACACCAAATTTATAGGAAATTATCTCCTTCTCTTAACATTCAGTTCCTGAAGACCTCAGATAATTTAAAATAGTTTTAGTAGTCCATTATTTCTTTTTTTAACAATGGAAAATTTCATGGCGTTGCAAATACTGGCCTATGTAACATGTCTTCACTGAGAAAGTGTGATTATAACTATTTGTGAAAAACTGGACGTTATATCCTGTTGCAGCTAGAGGAGTTTTGGATCTGGCCACTTGTGTGTCAGCTTTCTCCAGATGGTGACCCTCTATTTTTGTGGGGTTGAAGGAGGAGAAGAGGAGACTTTAATTCTTACATATATTGACTATCTTTTATTGGTGCCTTGTGAGAAGTCTAGAGTGTATCTACTTATCGTATTTATATTTTTTGTTTTGTTTCTTTCTTGTCCTTCTTTTTCAATGCTGGGTATAAAGAGAATAAATTTCCAGGGTTTTTTCCACTTCTTGTCTTTGTTCTGCAGAAATTGCATTGGGTAATTACACAGCTATTGTCTCTTTTGTCTTTTTATTGGCTTATGTCTGTTCTAGCATAGATGTTATTTAAAGCATCATTTATTTTAGGTAATTTCTGACACTGTAAATTCTTTGATAAAATTACTTACTTTTTTTAGTGCTAAATAGCTACAAGAGCAGATACTTATTATGCCTTGCCCTTTTGTGGTTTTTTGGGTTTTTTTGCAGTGGTCTTATGTTTGGACTCTGTGCTGATTGACTGCTGTGGAAGAATCCTCTTTGCTGCTCCAAAAGTTGGAGGTAAAATAAGAGATTGCAAGTTCTGCTTTTATTTCTTTTCAGGGGAAGTGGAGAAGAAAGCAAACATCTTACCTTTTGTTTCTGATTTCTTTTCTTGTTTAGAATCTTGTGATATGTTTTATTTAGCTCCTGAAATTGAAGAAGAGGATGTGGATACTGAGAAGGTAATGTGGTAGGTTATGTAGATTGCTTTGTACTTTATCAAAGGACAGTTTTATCCCTCTGCTAGTTGGAGAAGAAAGCTAAACTCTTCTAAGATTGTGTTAATATTTCTCCCAATGTTTTCTGTGAGGCTTTTTTTGATATATTGATCTCTCATGAAATCAGTTGCTTCTATAATTTTTCCTTCCAGGATTCTTGGAGTAACTGCCAAAAGTCTTCTAATTGATGGCTTTCCATAAGACTTAATTATTTTCAGTTTTTTAGCAGTAAGACAGACTGCTTAAGTCTTTTAAGTCATTTTTTCACATTCTGAAGGTCGCAGTAAGATCATTAACTTAGACTATCTGGGCAAAAGCCCAAGCATTATTCACACTTAGAAGACTGGATAAAAATATCATTATCAGTATGTTTTTACTTTGGAAACATTATGAATGATGTCTTTTTCCAATATAGTTTTTTCAGAGCTTTTCCCTATAGATAAAAACCATTAGGAGCTTTTAGAACAAAGATAATAAAAATGTCAAATAGCAGGTGAATGTGTCTCCACTGCAACTACTTTTGAATTGCAAACTGTACTACAGTGATCTTAAAAATCAGGGGAACAGAATTTACAGTACTTTTCTGTTTTGTAGCAAGAAAAAAGGTTAATTGATATGTGCCTTGTATCACATGAGTTCTTTGGAATTAGGCATAGTAATCATGAATCAGAAAATAAAAGCTCATAAAAATCTACTAAAAACATTCCATTTTCTGTAAAACTATCTGTAACTAGAAAATATTTTTATATCTTTCCTAGATTTCTTAAACTGCTTTGATCCAATGTGCAGGTTTTTCAAAGGCTTCAGAAGCTTAAACTAACCCTGAAATATAATACAGCATTTTCACCAGACAGTAGAAATTAATAATCCTAAAGTCTTTGTGACTTGTTTTCTTTAGAATATCGAAAGTAATCTGTTTCCTTGTTTTTCTACAACAATTATTCTATTACATATAGAATAAGCTGATGGGGTTTTTTGCCTTTTTCCTGATGGCTGTATAACTTTCTAGGTATAAACATTCAGTTCAGTTTATGGTATGGGAATGAATCTGTGTAGTGTCAGTCACAACAACAGTAAAAAGAACTTTCTTTGAAGGTTCTGATGGCTTGGATGGCATGTCTTTCCTAAATAAATTTAGGGTAATCTTGGAGTTCTAAGCCTAAGGGGAAGAAAATTATTTTTGTTTTGATTGAGTTGCTTTCTCCATTCCAGGTGGTTTTGTACCTATTAGTAGCTTTTGTTCAATGGTTCAAATGGAGCTATTAAAAAAAATTGAACTATTTTGTCTATAGTGAACTTACTTGTTATGTTTTGTTCATTGCTGTTCACTTTGCTCAAAAAGGTGCCAGAAAACATTATTTAATGAGAACACATTGTTTTCTATTGTGCTTATGGTTCTGTCCATTCAGCTTTTGTAATATCTTTTAGAGGCAATGTATAGTGTGGTACTTTAAATTTCTTAAAATTGCATTTGTAGTACATGCTAACATATGGAAACTGAGCATTAAGTGGACTAAATCTGACTCTGAAAATTGTAATTCTTCAAACGAAACAAGAAAGCTGGTAAAGACCAAGTCCTTTTCAAGGTCCCTCATTGGAGCAACTTCAATTGGTCTAGCTGCAGGTAGCACAATAATTGCTAAAATAAATATGCAGTACCTCATTCTTCTGACAGGTGTAATCTTCTCTATAAAATATGACTTGTGCTAGCTAGTGTGTAATTACTGTGTGCCACTTACTTGCTGAATTATCATGACCTTTTTTAAGTGAATTGCAGCTGGCCACATTTTATGGTAGAACTCTGAAGCTTGCAGCAATCTTTTTACATGAGAAAGGAATTCTTCAAAATGGTTCTAAAATACATTTTTCGTAGGTAAAGAATAAGACAATTAATGTCTGTTACTCCAACAGTAGAAAAATAGCTGCTGTTTTTGGCCCTGCATGCATAACAACTAGATTTTGAAGTGGGCTGGAATTTTCATCAGCACCCTCAAAAGCCAAATGTAATCTGTACTTTAAAAACTCTAGTAAGTTTTTTGCTTTTTGGCAGGAAATAGGGGGAATGTTTGGATAATTTGCTGGAATTGTTTTTGAAGTGGAGGGTTTTTTTAGTCTGTTCAAATCTTTCTTGTCTCTTACGTTATACCAATAGGTCTGTGTTTATGGTGTTGCTGCAGTTCTGTGGATGGCGGCAAAATACAGTGTTCCACTGAGTCACAAAGTAGTATTGCCAAGAAAATTTAAAAAACTGCTTCTGGATATGGCAAGAAAAAACCCTGAAGAAAGGCCTTCTCTAACTGCTGCAATTAAGGTTACTAGATTTAGTTGTGTCTCAAGTCTCATTTTAGTATTTTTAAAATCAAAATAACAGCTTAATACTTGTAGTATACTGGAATCTAATTAAATCATAGCCAGTCACTTTGGGTTTTGTTTTTAAAGTTACTCCTTAGAGACACAGAGGGGCGTGTTTTCAATTTATATTGAAATTATCAAGGCACTTGGACTTGGAGAAGCTTCATAAGACTTCCTAAACTTAGATTACTTCTAATTGACTATTTATCTTGACTTTGTCCTTGTCCAAGAATACCTCACTTGATTGAAAACTTATTTACTGACTGAAAATTACAATTTTTTTTTTAGACATGCAATCATTATTTACTTGAACAAGGTGTAAACAGCAAAAGTATTTTGACATTATTGGGCAAACCCATCTTTAAGGTAAGAGTGCCACCTTTCTTTAATTTTGTATGTTTTTTCAAATAATTCTGTAAATGTATTCCAGTAAGATTTTGTTGCCTGCAAATGCAGCTGGATTTTGGGTTTGGTTTTGTTGGTGTGATTTTTTTGGTTGTTTTGGTTTGGTTTTTTTTAATGTATTTTCAAGTAGTCTGTAAGTATTGCCTTTTCCTAGTTCTTGCTGTTAGAGTGATTCCTCCACAGATTGTGATGCTCTGACTCCATAGTCTATATGGGTGAAGAACAAGTACCTAATTTCATAATCTCTCTTTTTATTTACCACCCCACAGAAGAAATTAATATAGAAATTAATATTGTTGGGTTTTATTTGTGTTTCAAATGTGTTTCTATAATGCATACAAGATTCAGTCAATCCATGGAACTGAGTTTATTCAAAACTTTGAGTACCAAGTTATCAAGATTTCTAAACAGTTCTACTAGTCCTTAGACTTCTGTATGTAATTTTTTTAATTTCTCACCTTGGCATGGCTAGGTTGTTGCAATATTTAAGGTATATATGAGGATTGGGTTTTTTTTAAATAATGTGCTGAGCAGAATTTGAAAAAAGAAAATGCTAATAACATCAATTTGTGCTTCAATGTTTATTGTTAGGCTGTTGAGGAAGAAGTCTTGTCTCAAAATCACGTCACTTTTGAATTTAAAAATGATAAACATGAAATGGATCCTTCAGAGTCAAGTCCAGGTAAGCAGTCAGGCTCTGACATGTTTACTCTGGTTTAATACTCTCTAGTTCAGTTCTTCTTGTAAGATTTTCTCAGTCCAATATCCAATTGTTTTTCTATGTAAATTAATTGTTACTTACTTTACATTTATATTTTACATATTGATCATCTTTCTGTGTTTTTGCTTTTAGGATTTGTGCCTTTTACCAGTGAAAGTAAACTTGTAGCAGTTAAAGGACCAGTACCATGCCAGATTTCACTAAATTGTGAGAAAGCAACATTACCTGTTGCATTCACCTCTCCTGCAACTCACTTTAAGCCTATTATTTTGCAACAAGATGCCAATATTACAAAGTTAGTATATCCTAAAGCAGAATAAGTTAAAGATTAAATGTCATTGCTAAATCTATTTGAATTTTCCTTTAAAAATTCTTTGGGTTTTTTTTCAGAGATGTTCCAACACCAGTTTCTGACCAATTCAAGAAAGAGACAAGGAAAGAAAAACATATGAACAACAACAAATCAGGGTATGTAGAAGACTCCAAAAGCTGTGATATTGAGGATACAGGTGTAGTTGAAACTGTTCCTGAAACACCTGAGTGTGACTTACAAGTTCTAAGCCACTCATTCCAGATGTCTTCAGAAGAGCAAAACTCAGGCAATATGTTTGCTTCTACAGTTACATTACCATCACCATCTGATTCCTCACATGCTCTACAAGAGAAGAGCTTTTTATCTGAAGATCCCTCCAGCTCTTTAGCTTTTCCTACATCTCCTAATTTTCTTCACATAAATAACATCATTCTCAAACAAGACTCAGAGAAAAGAGTTCTGACATTTGTCCCAGTACATTTGGCTGTATCAGAGCAAATACCAAATAAGCCTCTTCGCTCAAGAATTGCTTATGATTGCTATCACAGTTTGCCAGTGCTACTTTCAAGCACTATTGCAAGTTATAAAATGAGCATGCAAGCAGAAAATGATGCCTCCCTTTGCAATGTGCAAAGTCATGAGACTGCTAATGCAGAGAACCACTTTGATAAAAGTAGCCCAGTTATTCAAACCAACTGCCAAGAAACTGAGTGTGCTACCAGCATAGACAGTTTTTTCACTGAACGAGAAGACACATCATGTACTTCAGTGAGTAAAGACAGCTGTAATTTCTTTGATAATGAAGTCCTGCCCCATCAGAACACAACAAATGACACTTTACTCCAGGAAGTGATTCATCTTATACAAGAGGAGTTTGCATTTGATGGTTATTTAGAGAATGGAGCTGAAGTTTTTGATATGGGTATGTGCATTTTCTTCTGTATGTTATTATCATTGATTTGTAAGAATATTGCTATTAATTTTTTTTTCCTCTTTTATTTGTTTCTGTTCTTTTTATTTTAAACAAGGTAACTTCATTTTAAACTTAAAGGGAATTAAGTTTGGTATGTTCTCTGATAGAATTTGTGAGAAGTTTTGTGACCTCTACTGGGATGAAAAGTTACTGGAGAATCTCTATCAGGTAGTAAATGGAGGAAGATCTTCACATTTATGGTAGGTGTTTTTCAACTTTGACCTTCTTACATTTGAATTTAATGCTTTTATCCCTACTTCATAGAAGCAGGAAAGAATATACGCTTTTTCTCTAGGTGTGTGTGCTGGTCTGCTGTAAACTGTTCATTTCACAGTTTGAGGGTTTTCAAAGCTTTCTCCATGGCAAATAATGCCTAATGTTTCAGTCAAAAATAGTTTCTACCACCCTTTTCTGTAACTCCATCTTAGGATATCTGAATCATGGAAACCCAATTCTGATCAATTATAACCATTGATGGAGAGCTTCATAGTCCTGTTAGAAGGAGACTGTTTAATCAGAAGTATATTGTTCTTACTGTTCAGTTTGTTTATTCTGTTTGGTATTAGTTCTTTATACATCATGTGTTCTAATCACACCCAAGAAAGAGGAAATTCATTTAGCTTTGCTAGAAATATTTTGTTTAACTGGTTTAATTTGACTCAGTGTTTTATAAGTAGCCTGTTAAGTGACAAAAACCAGCTAAATTTATTTCTTATTAGTCTAATTTAATTTTCAATGACATACGTATCTACCTGAAAAAGAATTTTTAAATTCTTGTTTTACTGCAGCCTCCGAATGTAGCACACTTTTGTAAAAGTGTCTTGCTGAAGGCTGTTGAAAAATGTAACCAATTTATGTCAAAGTTAATTTGGGTGTTTTTGGAACTAGAAATTTCAAGTTTTGACAAAGAAGCTTAGTAGATACAGTTTAGAAAAACTTCATTGTTGAAAGATGTGTAATCCTTACAGCAAATTTCAGGGATAATAGATTATGACCTCCAAATACCCAACCTTGGTATACTGGCCTGCTTCCCATTTGAGTTGGGATTTTTAAGGAGATATTGAAAATTGGTTGGAAGTTAGGCCCTTAGTTCCCCAAAGTTCAGGTATGGTAGGAGACACCTGAGCTGTTGCAGCTGAATTACTGAGATGTATGAAGGGTTATCCTGTATATGAACTTCTGTTACAAAGTAGCTTTTGACAGTGAGAGATCATAATTTATTATCCAGAGAAAAATGCAGGTCTAGCTTTCACATCACATGCAGGGCCTGTCTTAAAATATCTCTCAGACACTGCTTACTGAACATTAGTTTGACAAATACTACAGCAGTTTTTCAGTGTTAGCTTCTTTGATTTAAGATTATGATTCTAACTAGGGATGACTTAGAGTCAGTTTTATCCAGAGGTTGAATCCTGAGTGAAAAACCCACTACCTGCAGCCTGTAGTGATGCCTTCTGTCTGTGTGTGCTCTGATCCTTCTGTTGAAGTTTTGCCAAATGCTGTACAGGAAAATCTCTATCTTACTGTGCTTGAATAGCCATTTGAACTTTTTTTTTTCCTCATAAAATAACAACTGCAGCTGAATATGAAAACTTTAGGAATTACATAAATGCTATGAAACTTTTTATGTGCATGATGGAGTCACTTGTAAGATCTTATTTACTATATGTAAATATAAAAGTATAGGAAATATTAATTTTCCCTAGTCTCCTTGTATTTTCAGCATAACTGAGTCAGATGAAGCAAAATGCAGCAATATGTTCCAAGATGTGAAGAAATCTGAAAGCTGTTTGGCAAGCAGTGATCAGACAGAGGGTGAGAAGGGACTTCATGTTTCTAGATCTTTGTGAGTGCTGGAAATCCATCAGGGTCAGAAGCTTTGAGACACTTTGCTTGTGTCCTCAGGAAAGCACTCTGCTACAACAGTTACTGACATTTTCACTGAATCTGAACATTATCAGTGCCTTAAGGACATAAATATCTTTTATATAAAGCTTACATATGACCCAATGTTATTTTGTGGGATGTCATTAACTTACTTTCATTTAAACAGATGTCTCTGTTGAAAACCCTAAGGATGGTAACTGCTGTGTGTGGTTTTCTTGTGTTTGAGTAGATATTTTAGTGTCTACTATATAAGTGGGTTGTTTATTTATGCTTCTTCAGTTTGGGTTTTACATTTCTCCTGACACACTTTGTGATTGAAAGTTTACAAAATATCTATCTTTCAGTAACTGAACTCAAACTGAGCTGAGACTGGTGAATCCTAATATTATAACAAAACTATTACCCTTTCTAGGCATAGTGCATTGATGGACAGCTTCTATTCGGTTGCTGTTTTACCAGTGTGAGGTTTTTTTCAAGATAGCTCATCCAAATTTCAGCATTTAAACTTGGTTACTTCTCTGTTTTGAGCAAAGTGAAAATAGCTGTACTTTACAGAAGGGCTAACACTTGTATTGTTCATTTTTATAGCAAAACATAAATTTGCAATTTTTCACTTGGCTGCTATTGTTCAATATTACAGTTTTGCATTTTATCTCAGAATTATTGCAAATGTAGAGCCAGACTTTACCATGGAGTATGTGATTTTCTTGCACCAGGAAATAAGCTTTGTTTGACTCCAAGGTGGCATATCTAAGCCCTGGAGGGTTACTCAACTGAAAAGGGAGACTTCTGGCAGGTATAAATGCTCGTGTCAACATTATACTGACCTTTGTCACCTCAGTCCCTGAAGGCTGGTAGTAGATGCTACAACTCAATGGATTGAGTCCTGTAGAGTAGAAAGTTTAACATCTATTGGCTATATCAAGTATTCTTGTCCTTTCTGTATGGAATAAAAGCTTCAAGACTTACAGATGGAAAAAACCTCAAAAGCTAAACATTTTACTAATGTGGTCTTAGGTCTGACATATTTAACTTCTGTTTTAAAGTTTCTCAGTGTTATTTAAATGCTTCTTGCATATACATGGAAAATATTTTGTGCTTTTCAGAAATTTATTGTTAAACTATTGCTTGATGGTTCTGAAATGTTTTTAACCTTTGTCATTTTACAATCTGTAGTTGAGAAAAAAATTGTAAAGTCACAATAAGCATCTAAACCCATTAGGTAGTCTCATAATAGTGTTTTGTATGTGTCATGTTTAAGCTCAATAAAGCATGCATTACAGCACATGACCATTATTTATTTTCACCTGTACACCTTCTTTAGGAAAAGGGGAAGCAGACTTTGATGTGAAGGCTGAGCCCGTGGTAAAAACATCATTAGTTGAAATGGATTTTGATGAGCCACCTTTGGATGATATCAAAAAAGAATTGACTCTGCAGAGTACAATCCCCATAGCAAAAGAGCAACAATATTTGCAAAGCAATGGCTGTGGTCCAGGCTTTGCAGAAGAAAATATAAGTTCAGAGGAACAGGCCATGATAAAGACAGCTGGAAACACCTACCTGGCATCTTCCAATCTACCTGACTTTTGTGGCTGTAGTCCTGGTTGGAGCAGTGCATTTTATGGAGCTGAATGTTTTGATTCAGAAGTTCATAGTTACTTGAAAAACCTTGGAAAGCAGAAATCAAGTGAGTCACAAAATATAGATGCTAAAAAAGTGGTGAGTACATTGATTTTAAATCCTTAAGTTACATCTTGCTGGTTAAAAGTGTGATAAAATGTGTTCTGTTATAGTGAATCAAAACACCATTTCATTTCTAATATTGACTCTTAAGCAGTTTAAAATTCTCAGGATTTGTTGTGTCTTGGCAATAAACCACAGGAGAGGTGTAGTATTCCAAAATAAAGCACGCTGACACAAATGTGCAGTCACCAATCTGCAACCCATTTTCTGCTCTTAAAGTTGACTGGAAAAGCACTGTCTGCCCTTTGCACCAACCCCATGATGGCGATACTGAAGGAAAGAGCTAAGAATGACTGTGACTGTAGCACGTCACAGACGTAGAGCTTTATAAAAAGTTTTTATACTCTAGACCTACGTTAATTGGAAAATGTTGTGAAATAAACAGGGAATTTGCCTTTGATTTCATTGCTTCTCACCATTGCTACTCTTGCAAATCCCCAGATTTTTTAGGGGACAAACTACTTTGTCCCCAGATTCCAAATGGTCATTCCTTCTGATTCCCTTTCGGTTTACATAGTCTCTTAATCTTGATTTTGTTTTAATTGATGAAGCATAAGCAGATCTTGAAGTAAAAGCAAGCAGCTTCCAATTAGAATCTGGGTAGCAGCTTTCCTGTGCTTTCCCTGTTCTCTAAGCAATGCCTCTGTAGGAGTACCTCTTGTAAAAATCCGAGGGGCTTTTATGACTCTGTGCTAATGAACTGTGTTGTTAAACCTTTTGAGCTTTTCTGAAAAACAGTGACAGGTTTTTCTTAAGCTCAAATTAATTTCTAGCAAGTCCATCCCATTAACGCTAACCTATTTACCAATCTGTTGTTTGATATGTTAGCTCTGAGCTGTGTGTTTTCTGATCACTCTGCTTGTGGGAGCTGTCTGCTGCATTCCGTGAACTTACTGCATTTAAGATGCTATTTCATGTAACTGGGTCACTGGTAGTTAACTTAGGACCCAAGTGCAAAAGTCACCTCTTTTATAAAGCACAACATACATCATGTTTGTTTTTTCATAATAAATGAGAAGCTGAACTCAAAGTGGATGGCCCATTTTTACTGGCTGGTAATTTAATGAAACCTTTGATATGCAAACAATTATAAATGTAAATGTTTGCTTTTAAATGTATATATTTTGAGGGGCCTGACATACTTTAATTTCTGCTCATTGCTTAAGTTACATAATTCTATAGAAATTTAGTTTCATTTTTTCAATTTTGTGAAATACATAAATAGAAAATATGAAAGTTGAACTTTGAAATTTTTATGTCATTTATTTCTAAAGCATCTCTCTTGTCTGCCTTCTGACCTGGTTGTATAATATAATGTAATTATACTTCTTTAAAAGCCATTGATTTCAGTCAGACTTTCAGTTCTTGCCACAAATATAGGTCAGCTGTTTAAAGTGTTTCTAGGGCTGCACTAAATTCAGAACATACAGATTTTAATTCTGGATTACTTCTGATTTTAGGTTTTAAAAATACTCTTGAAAACAACAAGATAAGTGCAATTATAGCTAAAGGCATATTTATGTGAACAAATTCAAACAAACTTCTACACAGTCTGATCATACACAAACCTGCTCCAGTTCTTAACTTGTAGAACTGTGACATCACTAATTCTTTTCTGGGAACAGTTAACTCCTGCTGTATCTTGTCTGTAAACACAGATGTGAAAGGTAGTTATTCATTGCTAATAACATATTCTTGTCTCTTTGGATGTTCTTTTTTCCTCATACAAAATAATTCTCTTCTAAAACTTTACTTACTTACCAGAACTGCCTTCTGCTTACAATTCTGAATAGAATCCTATTTCTTTTTAAATAGGAACTAGAACAATTACTAATGATGGAGACAAAAAATTACAGAAAGACCATAAAGTTTTACCAGAAACTATTGCAGAAAGAAAGAAGAAGCAAAGGTAAGATTACAGCAACTTGCCAGTAATAAAATGGCTGCATGGTGCTTTTAAGGACCTGCTCTGTAAATCTGAATCATTGATGTTCTTATGCCATGTATTTTAAATCTAAAGGTCCTGAAACTAAATCTATGTTGCCCAAACTGAGAGGACAACTACAGGAGATGAAATCAAAAGTGCAGTTTCTTGAACTGGTAAAGAAATATGTGCAGGCAAGTCAGACTTTATTTCACTTGTGCTTCATTTGTCATTTCATTACTGCATCCGTGTAACTGGCTGCTCAGATCACTATATGAAATTTGAATGGTTTATGTCAAACTGCCAAATTAAGGCCCAAAAGAATTATTAAAGGTAATTGCTACTAGTATTGCTTAAAAAGAAAAAAAATTAGTTGTATGAAATGCAATTTGTCTTTAAATTGATTGGATTTTGTGTGACTTTACCTCTCTAACTTCTTGTTTTATTATGTCCTTGCTTCTTTGAGCAGATGATGTATGCAGAGCAGTGGGGTGTGGAATCCTATGTGCTGCCTACAGTCATTCACAATGGGAAAGCTGACACCATGGACATGGCACCCATGGATGAATCATCATTGCTGCTTTACTATAACACAGAGAAACACCAGTGTAACAATCAAAATGGAGTGAGAGTTCTGCAGGCCGGTACACCGCTTGGTTTAATGGCTTATTTGTATTCTAGGTATAATACATTTTACACATAAATTGGGAGTGGGTTGAAGTATAGTTACTAAATCAGGAAAAACTTGTTTCTGTGCTGAATCCTAGTTACTCAACATTTAATAAATTCTCCTCTCTTCTATCAAGTTTGTGTTGTTTCTGTGAACACTCATTTACAGAAATGGAGATGAAAATGTCAAAAGATCAGCTGACTTTCATTAAAAGTATTTGATAGTAAATAAAAAACTAGCAATTTTAAACTTTTTAATCTTTTACTTACTTGAGGCTTGCTCTGATAGTTGCCATGGAATCAAGACCTTAAGTTACTGCCAGCAGTACAGCAATTCTTCAGATAATCATATAATCATATGATTTGGTAATTCTTATTAATAAGGTCTGGATATGAAAATGTTTTGATTCATTTCTACAGATTATTGCCCCAATAATCAGTCCTTGGCACTGATCAAGATGCAGGCTTATCTCAGGGTTTAAATAGGGACAGAGATGTCCTTCAACTCTGGTGAGGGCAGTGTTGTTTTAAGGTACCTAAGCTGTAATAGTGTGATAGATGGAAATTGCCAGAGGCTCCATCAGACTTGTGCCACTTTAGAGGGAGCAACTTCCTCCCAGCTACTTCTCCCAGTTCATCCTGACTCTTGAGACCCTGTTACATTGAATGCTACTTTTCCTGGTAATGAGTATTTTGCACAAAGTGAAGGAAATGTTTTAGAATTGGACTCTCCACATTCATCAAACCCAATTTCCATGGTCAGCTGTAAGCCAATAGGGAGAAAAGAGAATTAACCTGTGTTAAAGACCTTGAAAGTGTTTATGTATAAAAAAAATAAAATGCCCTTGTTTTTAATGTGTATAATAAGTGTATTCTGCTGTTAAAGTAACTACTCCTCTAATTAGAGCTACAGGGAATATTTTCTTGCTTAATGTATCTACTTCTTATGCTCTTATTATAATAAAAATGCTCTAAAGCAGCATCAAGTTAGATGATAGAAAAAAAAGAAAATGTAATATATTCTTCCATACTATTTAGATTGCAACTTGCCTTAATAATAGAAATGTCAAAGTGGTTATTCACAAGATTGAAAGTAGAGAAACTCTTTATAAAACAAATTATGCTTTCAGGGTTGGCAATCACAGTACTTGATATGTAAAAATAATTTTTAAAAGAACCAAGGTTTTATGAAGAGCTTGAGAATTTAAAATGCCTATTCTTGATATTTTGAGGATTTTTTTGCTGTTGCTGTACTTGAATGCAAGTTGGAGATATGTTCTGGCTTGTCTGAAGTTTTTCTTGTGCTTTACAGAAATGCCTTTTTAGAAGGTTATGTCCAGCAGTTTCTTTACACATTTCGCTATTTCTGCACACAAGAAGAATTTTTGCAGTTTCTTCTTGATAGAATCAGCAGCACTTTATCCAGGTACAGTAAATTCTCACAAACAACATTATCGAAGCACAGTTGAGTTTCCTCCCAATAACAAATAGCTGTTCCTCAAAAGTCCTACTTAATTAAAATTAATTTTTAAGTTTGTTTTTGTAAGATTCTCTTAACAAGTGAGAGCAAAATGGGAACAAGAGCTGCATCTGACAGTATGCTTACTTCTCAGTTCTGCTTCTCACTTTTACCAGTGATCCACTAAGGGCTTGTAATTACAACCCCAGCTTTGTTTCCATAGAGCCATGGATTCTAGAGACATGAAAATTAAGAATTTAAGATACTACATTAAATACCAAATAAAACTTGTGGGTTTTGTCAGTGCTTATTTTTCAATTGGAATTGGATGTCAATTTTGGTGCAATAAATTTCTTTTTCTTCTCACCAGTTCAAGCCTGGATCCTTCCACGTCCCTTACCAAAATATGTAACCGCAGTTTCTACATCCTGCAGGCATGGATTGAAGACTGTTACAGTGTAGACTTTGCAACAAATACTGATCTTCTGGGTACCCTAAAAGAATTTATTTCTTCCAAGGTAATTCAAAATTTCAGTAGATCCTTTAAGAAAAAAAATGAAGTCGGTTATTGGATATGTAACATAGGTATTACAAAAAGCTGCCCTAAGGACAGTTAAATAAAAGAAAATAATGCTGTATTTGACAGCTATAATCAGTATGTTTGGTTTTGAACAGGCAAGAATCTTACAACTGTATTGCAACTTGCTTATAATTTCTGGGAAATTGAATTCTGTGTTCTGTTAGCCTATTTTGCATTCCCAGGTTGCTTCATTGAATGGCTACGGGGAGCGTTTGTTGTCACTGCTTGAGGATGCCTCTGCCAGGAAAAGTGGCAGTGCTGATCTGTGCTCTGGTGTGGACAAATGTGGAGAGGAAAGTGAGGAAGGCAGAAAAACATTACATTCCCTGTGTAAAAAGCTCTCAGAAGATGTTTCCAGAAAGGTGTGTCTTTTCTTCAGACTGCAGTGTATGGAACACATTTCCATATATTATGTTTTGACAAAAACAGAAGTGTGCAACTTAGAGTCCAGAACTACTTAGTAAGAATTATGTACCTGCATTTTAAATTTTCTTTTGAAAGTATGTAAGATTCAGACAGTTCTGAAACCATGACAATAATCTTGAGTTTTAACTCCTGACAGCTGTTTCAGTAATCACAGATCAGATAATCAAAATTTTAAGAGTAGAATTCTTCATTCTTGAGACACTAGCATGTGACTCATAGTTATTAGGAAACTTTTGCCCCCTTGTCAACCATTAATGCTTTTTATTAGGCATCTTTTTAAGACTATAAATACAAGAAAACAGCAGGAGCTGTGAGGTTCCCTGCTAGAACTTCAAAGCTTGTAGCAAGAACTTGTCTGAACTTTTGTCTGTATTTGCTATTTTATTGTGTTCTACAGCCCTAGAAACCAGAACATAGTGCAGGCTTTTCTCAAAAACAGATCTCTTTGCAGAGTGACCAAAATAACATGTGGAAGTCAAATGTATCAGTAATTTGCAAGCTGAATTAAACATCAGCCTCGTGATAAAGGTGCACAATTCCATGGGTATACTGGGAATTCAGCCAAGAAAGGGCAAACAGAGTAGAGGAACATGGACTTTTTTTACTGTCACTGCACAATAATGATAATGGACAATGAAAGAAGGGAAAAGAATGAAAAAATAAGTGTTTCTTGGAAAGGGATGTTTGATTCTAAGCAAAAAGAAGCAAAATATTTTATGGCAGCAAGATTTAATACACAGAGGTTTGTTTTAAATACTGATTGTTGATTGAGATCTGGCAGCCTCCTGCTTACACTCATCCATTGTGCATATTATATTAGCTTAAAATAGCAGTGTTGAGTAAACCAATTTGTTCTGAGCTAACCTTGAAGGTTAGTTGAAGAGTTTTGCATGCACAAAGGTGTTTCTCTTAACACTTTCTTGAAAGTTACATCAAGGGGAGACTTAGTGTTTGTTTTAGAGAAGTTGTAACCTTACATTTATATTTTCTACAGAACTTCTACTGGAAGCTATCCAAAGGGATGGGACCAATTGCACAGTATCAGAGAGAGCAACTGCACGCAGGTTCAGCAGTTTTGCCAAAGCCGTGCTGCAGCAGTTTCACAGAAGGATCCTCAGTCTCCTTAGCCAGAGCCGATGAAGTGGGACCAGTTCTCTTGATTGAGTGCAGTGCCCAGCAGCTTTGTTGGCAGCTGACACTACTGCAACAGGTACAAAGGTCTAGGCTTATTTGGAGGTATAAATAATTTCTATCTTCTTACTCCTTCTCTTCTTTCTTTATCATTTCCCAACCTTATTTCAAGCTTATTTCATACTATTTTATAAGACTTTGAATTAAAACTTTTCTCTTAAATCTCTACAGTGAAATTTAGAATATCTAATGCTATTCTTAGGCTCTGATCCCTCTCATAATTCATGCAGGTGAGGGGAGAGGACCCTACTCTGTCATTTTTATTCCCAAGCACTTTAAAAGAACTGTTAGAACTAACAGCAGATATATCTTGGTTTTTTTTGTTTAGGAAGTATTTAATAAATGTCATCCAGTACACTTCCTAAATTCCAGAGCACTTGGTGTTAAAGACAAATGTGTTGCTGTGCCAAAGTAAGTTCCTTGTTTTAACTACACTTCAATTATGTTGATGCACAATAACTTAGAGTGTTACACTTTTAATACAGCCAGAAACAGAGAAACAATTTAAATACTTAATTTTTTTTTACAGACTAGGTAGCCTTATTTAATTGCAAGAGATTTCATATGTGGATACAGGTATGTACCTATGCACATGCATTTATGTGAAAGGCCACATTTCCCAGGTGATTTCTTTGAAATCTGAAGTGAGTTGAGGCTAAAAGTTCTTATTGCTAAGAATTTGTTTTGGGAGTTGCTTGGAAGTTTCATTTTTGGCAAGGAAAATGTGTTGTGGGTTGTGGTGTCGATCCGTGGCCATTAATGTGTGCGTGTATATAAAATCTCAAGGACATTTTCAATCTTACAGAATAGCTAAGGTTGGAAAGGACCTCTCAAGATACGTAATCCAACCACCCTGCTGAGGGCAAGGTCAGCTGGACCAGGTTGCCCAGGGTTGTGTGCAGTTGGGTTTTGAAGGTGGATGGAGACTCCACAGCTTCTCTGTACAATGCTCCTTCTGTATGTTAGGGAGATGAATTATTAGTATTCAGAGATAGATACACAGGAATTTTCCTATAGTTACTGGAGTGATTACCAACCTACTTAAATTATTTGCTCATCAGTAATTAATGTTTTCATCCAACCACATAGACCTAATTATTTTTATGATGGTCTGCTTCTTACATACTCAGTGGATTCAGTTTGCTTCTAATTAGTAGTTGTTAATTGCACTACTTATGGTAGATTTTTGCTTCTAAGGGTAGGGAATGAACAGCTAAAGCAACTCAGGTTGTTCAGTGGCCAAGATTAGATCACCTGGTTTATACAGATTTTGGGGTTCAGTCATGGAAATCAACATGTGTGGTGCCACTTGATACCAGCTTGAATTTCTTATGTGGCTGTGGTTCTTGAGTTTGAGTTTCTGGCTGTTATTTTGTGTCAGATTGGCTGAGGTTTTATTAAGCACTAATGAAAGTGGTGGAAGTGTTTTTATGTACAGAAATGTATTCTGTATATGCTTTTTTAAATCAGATATACTTACCTTGTAATTATAAGGAAGAAAAAGTAGCATGGCTCGCTACATATGTCATGAGGTATAAAATCAAGATGTCAAGCAATGCAAAATTATTTTAAATGGTTCGAAGTTGACATCTTCACAATCAAGGTTTTCTTTAAAAATCCAATGTCAGCCAGAATTATTTTTGCCCTTTTTTTTTTCTGTATTTTCCTTAGGGCAGTTTCTGCTGAGACAGTTTCCCTTAAAGTCTGTAATCTCTTTCTGTCGAAGTGCATACAAGACCACTACCTTCTGCAGTTATTGAAAAATGCAGACAGTATCAGCACCTGGGTTGCTGCTGAAATTGTAACATGTCACACAACTAAGGTTTGTCATTGTTTATTGTACTATTAACTACAAAACAGTTAAGTATTTGTCATTATCTATGACTTGTTATGTAGCAAACCTGCAAGAAATAGTCAGAAATACACCTGTGAGTGGGCAGTTAACATTTTGGTTTGTTATCACAAACCAAATTGTCTTAGATGCTTTTTAGTAGCAGGTGTCAAAATCTAACAGAATGTAAGAAATTGATTGTCTGAAGGGAGTACAGGTCAAACTTTCTTCAAGGACACCTGAGTGACAGGAAGGGATAAACTGTGTGAAGGGAAATGTTATTACAGTCAGCAATTCTGATAACAAATTGAAAAGGAAATACCTCTTCTTCCTTCTCATTTAATTTCATTATGTAGATTTACTATGTATATTATATATATCTTAATTTTTTTCCAGCGGCAGGTGAGCTTGTTATCAAAATTTCTTCTTATAGCAAAATGCTGCTATGAACAAAGAAATTTTGCTACTGCAATGCAAATCCTAGCAGGCTTGGAAAATCTTATTGTACGACAGTTGCCAGTAAGTTGGGACTCTGTTCTCTCACCATTTTGCTTAATATTATCTTGTTCCAATATAGACATTAATGTGAAAAAAAAAAAAATCTATTCTGTTTTATTGTAAGGCCTGGAAAATTCTACCTGCAAAAGTTGCTGAGATAATGGAGGAGCTCAAGGCCGTTGAGGTATAGTATAAAGTTCTTAATTACATCTTTGGGGTTGGAGAAGGTGCAAGATCTGCGTAAATGGGTGTCTCTGCAGGGTGGAAACCATAATTATTACTTTTAATTGTGAGTTTAATTTGATTGAAGATTTTTTACTCTTAATCCAAGAGATTACATAAATTTTAATCTTTGTATTTCTTTAACACTTGTCCTGTGTGACAAATCAAAATTTCAAAAGCAAGCTAAAACATTAGATATGCTACACTGCATTAGAAGATTTCTGCAGAAACTTTGCAGCTGTAATGTGTTTTGAAAAATCTGAAGTGCCTATTTTATTATAGGCATTCTTTTATTGCTCTGTACAATTTTGAAACATAGCGAGATTTTAAAATGCAGTTTTGCCTGTGATTTAGAACAATGGAAATTATGTATGAAATACTTTTGATTAAAGTTACTTTATTTGTGTACTTTAAAAAGTTTGCCACCAGATGAATTCATAGTGTTATCTTCAACTTCAGTGCTGGAAATTAATATTCATGGCAAATAAATAGATAGTGTTAAGTACATGGAGAATTTGTAAAACCTTCCCCAAGACTTAATGTGAGATTAATCTGTGTGCATTTTTTAACTAGGTGTTTTTAAAAAGTGACAGCTTATGTCTGATGGAAGGAGACAGGTTCAAAACTCTTCCAACAATTCCATCAGCCCATGTTTTGGCTATGCATGTCCAGCAACTTGAAACTGGAGGATTCACAATGACAAATGGAGCTCACAAGTGGACTAAACTTAGGTAATTATTTTAATTATGTGCATGTATCACCCATGTTTTTTATTATTGTCTAATGAGATAATGAGAGCTAATGCAGCATTTCACAATTAACAGTTCAAATAATTTCGTTTAACTAGAGGTATATATACAATAGAATAAAATTTCCTTTAAGGTTTGTTTTTTAGTTTATGCTTTTGTTTTAATCATCAGCAAAATAAACTAATCTTTTTTACCATATTCTCTTACAAGAAATATTGCAAAAGTTGTGAGCCAAGTTCATGCCTTTCAAGAGAATCCTTATACATATGCACCAGATTTCAAGCTGCAGTCTTACCTCAGACAAAGAATAACTCGTTTTAAGGATGCAGACATTTCTGCCTTGGCAGCTGACAACTGTGCCAACTTCCATCAGATACCAGCAGAAAAACATTCTCGAAAAATTCAGGACACCCTGCGCAGGATGAAAGCAACATTTCAGTAATTATTTATGTTTCACCTGTTCTATTCTGGGTCTAGACTGTAAAACTGGATTAAGTTGGCTTCATCTACTGGACCTACTTCCAAGAAAATACTTAAGTGAAGCGACATAAGATACTTTCTCAAGTTGAAATCATTGTATTTCATAACATGGAATTATAAAATGCTGACTAATGAAGTTTGAATCACTGGCAACTGAATGGCAGATCAAAAGAATAAAAAGAGAGAGAAAGAGAGTATAGATGAAAAGGCTTATTAATTTTGTTACTCTTCTTTAGCATAAATAATTAATTAGCCTGAAAACCAATGTGGAAAATAGTTAAAGTTCCAGCTTCTGTTGCCAAGTTGGCCTAGGAGAGTTCAAAATATAGTTCATTAAATGCTGAATCTATTTTTATATAAACACAGTACACTTATATCCTGTCACATTGTGCATATAATTCAGAAACACGGATCCTCTGCTATTCATTAACTGTTGGTGTGTCTTGCTTTTATATTGTGTATTATAAAAACTGTAACTGACATAAATAATTGGCTGTCTATTTCTCCTACCAAGGAAGGAGAGGAATGCTATCATTCAACTTTTTTTTTAGTTTGATTTTAAAGTCATCAGACTAACCTGTTTCCAAATGAAAATAAGATCTGAATGTAAGTATTGCCCATTTGTTGCTCTGCTTCTGCGCTCCTGGCATTGTAAAGACAGTAAATGTGAAATTGCTCCTTTCATCTGTATTTGGCATGAGTCACTTTGCCAATTTATGTCTGTCTGCACATTTGAGTATGGCTTGTGCTCCTGAGGTTGTTTTGTAGATCACAGTGCTCCAGCAGCGTCCAATAGAAGATAACCATGTGAAATTTGGATCTGCAACTTGTAAAACTGTGGTGCTGACCTATTCATAGAGTTTATACTTACAAGACCTTCTAAATGGCCGTGAAATGTGTTGCTATTGCTAGAAAATTTGTTGAGCTACCCAGGTTTATGCAGGGCCAGAATGTTAAGGCTAAAAATTAGTTAAAAATACAAGTATTTCTACCAGAGGGAGCAGTGGTAATATTGAATGAGAAGTAGGGAAGGGTAAGAAACACTTAAGTACTGTTCTGAAACTGATTTGCTTAGAACTGTGTTAAAAAAAATTTAAAAGAAAATGTTTTGAGAGAAGTGAAGGGCAGATATGAAGTCAGTATCTCATCAAGTGTTAGTGATGGAGAAGGATAATGATGTAAGAAATCGGAGCATGTGCATGTCTGGTGTTTTGCAGTTGTACTGTTGTGTTTGACAGAAATGCATGTGCACATGCTAGACTGTAGCTTTCTCAATGTATAAGAGGAAGGCTTCTCCTTTTCTTTGTCAGTAACAGCAATATTATATCTCGACCCTCTCTCATCTTCCTCAGTAAAAACATGGTGTGTCCATACTTTCCTTTAAATACTCAGTTACTTTTTCTTACTAATACAATACTACTAACTTTGGGCTCTTATTGGTTTAAACGCTGAAGAACTCAGTCCTCAACAAGGTTTTCTTGCTTTTGTCCTACTTTTAATATGATTTATTTTATTTACTATATGTAGGTTTAATATGTCATTAATTATAGTATTCTGACTTACCTTAGGGAAGTAAATCATGTTTGCTATTCCTCTAAAGATTGTCAAATGTGAAAACATTTCATATTGACCTCCTACCTTTATGATTTAAGAATGTTAATACTAGCATTATCTTCATACATATATTTCACATATTTTATCTGTATGCATTTATTTTAAATAACTGGTTTTGTCAGTAGTTATTTGAGGTTTTGTCAATTAAAAATTACCATTCACTTAAACCCACACCTTGCCTTTGAACAACAGTAAAATTTTGAGTAGCATAAGTTTTACTAATGTAAAATACTCCACAAGACTTGCTAATCACATGATCTTAATAAATTCATTTTATACAGTTACAAGTCAGACTTTTGAAATTGCTTTTGTGAATTTTCTTATCATTTGTATTTTTCACTCACGAGGATTAGCTCATGTATTTCTTAGCTCTGTGTTAATAATCTAGAAAATATTGTTCATTCTATGACAATAACTGATGCTACACAAGTTTTTAAAAATCAGCTCATGTCTTCTGCAAGTACTTCAGCATATCAAACCTTATATTGGTATTAATGCATAGTATTGAGTTATGGTACTACTTTGGGGTGTTTCCACCAATCAGGCATTTCAGATTTTGTGTTTAGGTACCACCCCACAACAACAACAGCAGCAACAAATATTAATAGCTAATGAAAAAACTTCGCATTTTGAATTCCTACTTAAAAATTCCTGTAGCAAGCAAGTTTGAAGAAACTTTTAATGTGGCTGGTTTAAATCCATCAATGAATGACAACAACTCTGCAAACAGATGCTCATTTGCTGTCATATGTGACAAAATTCATAAACAGTAACAGTAGTCAATTATTCACCTAAGTAGCAAAATTACAGGATAATCAACTGCACAGTCAGACAGTAGGATTATTGGGTTTTCTGGGGAAAAGGGAAGAAGTTTGAGTTTTCTGGGGAAGTTTTTCTGGGGAAGAAGTGGTCTTCAAGATATCTCCTAGTTCTCGTTTTCTTGATGCAAAGAAGTGAAAGGGCAAAGGACTTGAAAATACAAGGTGGAAAAGAGCAGACGATTCCTGAGATGGGAGTACAGATGTACAGACATGAGCAGAGTAACTTTTCTCCATGAAGGTAAACTACAGGTCAAAGGTTGGATAATTCTGTTAAAGACCATTGTTGGGATTAAAAAATCCCCCAAAATTAGTTCATTTAAATAAAAAATAATGGACTGAAACCTAGAGAAATATGTGAAGAACACACTAGAGTGCTAAACAATTGTGTTTTGATGTTAATCAACTAAGCTGATGAAATACTGAATATCCTAGGCTGCATCTGAAAATTGTGAGGATGATGTCTTTGGAAATGTCACCTATGGTCTCTCATTTATTGTTTCTCCAGGGCAGGGGATGTGTTGAAGTACACTGTGCTCACATCCCTGCCCACACCACCTTCTTATCTCTCTGATGACAGCCTGGATATGAGCTGCTCTGAGCCAGCATGAGCACACTTCAGATACAGCTTTGTGTATACAAGCTAGTGCTGAAACCGTAGGGAGTATTCTTACTGTTTAAGATTTTACAGTGTTTTCTAGATAAACTGTTAAAAATCTGCATGTGGAAAACAATCAAGATGAAAGTGACCATGGAACAACAGAGTTCATGATTCAAAGGACACAAAGAGATGAAAGAAGCAGAATAATAACACTAGACTTCAAAAAAGCAAACTTCAACAAATTCAAGGAATTGAGATCCTGGGGAAGGAGTTAAAGCACAAAGAAAAGTTCAAGAGAGCTGAGAGTTTCTAAGAAGAGTTTCTAAGAAGCATTTCTAAGGCTGTATTTAAGTATAACAACAGTCTATCCAAATGCAAAGGAAAGAAAACTCAGAGAGCACTGTGGCTGCATTAGGGGCTCATCAATTACATGAAAAAAAATAGAAAAAGAATGCTGGGGAAAAAAATAGAAACAAGACAGCTACATTATCAAGAACAAATATAAAAGACCGGCACAGCAGGTTAGGAACAAAGCTAGACAGAAAAAAAATTATCAGCAAGTGAAAAGCAAAACACTAAAAATGGATTTTTAAATATCTTTCTATCATACAATAAGAGCTCTCTGCTTACCAGAAGAGATAAGTATCAGATGGTACAAAAGCCTGGAGTGTTTGCTGTTCCAGTGCCTCCACTCTAAACAATGCCTGTCATAATCAACCAGGAATGCAGATCAGAGGCTATCAAGCTAATTAGATGTATCATGACAATAATTTCTGATAAAAGCTATTCTATAATAATAATAATAATAATAATAAGGAAAATTGAAATAATCTTGGAATTATGGTATTTTTGGTTGAGGAAGAATAAGTGAGTTCCCAGAGAACCAGAAAATAATACTACTTTTTAAAAATGGGCAAGACCACAGGCATGAGTGGAAAGGCAAGGTAAAGAAAATGACAGAAAATCAGCCAGGAAAACTTTGACACTAGAAGAGTTACTGAAAAAGCTGTCTGAAAATCTGCAAACATAGAGACTAATTGAAAAGGCTGACATGTTTTTGTCCATTAAGTAACTTTTAAATGACTTAATGGTCAAGGTAACTGTCCCAAGAGATAAAAACAGCATGTTGTACATTGAAGTCAATGAATGCTTTGACAACAGCTCCTCCTGGCCTGATTATGATTATATATTTCGTTGCTCAGATTCAGATGATGGGCCTCTAAGGTGAATACACAAATTATTAATACATCATTTCAAAGGGTAATTAACATGCTTGTTGAATTGTGAAAGTGAATTGACTGGGGTTAGGTCTATGCAGATGTTATGAGTGAAAAGCAGGTGCAGATCCCTTGGGGACAAGACACAAAATAAGTGGCTCTATCAAAAGTGTAGCATTCCCACAGTGGGAATCCTGGAGCAGCAATCAAACCAGGACCCAAGGCACTGGAGCCCTGCTCGGGAGTGAAGCTCCAGGGAAAGTGCTGTGGGGTGAGTAAAGAAATCTGTGCTAATTAACATTTCATACATATGCAATGTCCTGTTTTGCTCATTAGCTGCCCCATGTAGTGCAGGTGCTGCTGTTTGAATCCCAAGATCTGCAGCTGGCCTTCACCCTGGCACCCCTGCAGATGGGGGGAAGCAAACTATTCTGCCTTACAGTAATGAGGTAAAACATGCTCGGTGCACAACACACCCAGGTGGTGAGAAGGGAACTGTCACAGTAACAAGAGAAGCCCTGCTTGGGACTCTGCATACTCTGATGAGGGAGGCAAACTGTCCAGGATTACCATAAAGCACTCTTCTCCCAGCCTACACTGTATGGAACATGTAGGAATGTCTGTGAGTTTTACTGCTCAAATATAATGTGGGATGGAAAGCACACTTACACAACATGCAAGCTTAGAACTCACAAAGAACTGTTATCATGTGATAACAGTTTAAATTTCAGCATCAAGTCTTATAGTTTTGAAGGGTACATATTAAATGAAAAATAACTACAGAGCTTCAGTAAAAACCTCTGGGGACCCTAACAGATCACAAGCTGAATATGAATCCATGTGTACAGTTCGTAAAAAGAAAAGAAGAAGCAGGGGGGGGAGAAGACCTGAGGTGTACTGCACAAGAGCTGCACATGACAGAAGGTAATTATTTTGCTCTGTTTGGCAGTAGAGAAGCATCAGCAGGAATACTTTACCATTTGGGCACTGCAGCTAGGATACATACAGCCAAAATGAGAGAGAGTAGAGGACCATGATAAGTATATATTTAGAATCATAGACTGAGAAAGACTGAAAGAATTTGACTTAGGTAGACAAGATTGGATTGAGCAGACCTATGAATGTGAAATGTTGCTGTAAAAAATTGTAGTAGCTGCAGGGCTTTTTGAGGCGCTTTTTTTGTGTTCTGTGAAGCTTAAGCACTTGATTTTGAAACACAGCTGATTTTGTTTCAGTTTTTACACAGGAAAGCTTCCTATGAAGCACTGGAGTTGGTTACTCATCTGTAACACACCTGTGAGATCTGCTTTCCTGTGAATTTTTAAGAACAAGTGAGATAAAACTCTGTCATAAGTGCCCAGACCCCCTTGTTCCTGTGAAGGAAGGGACTCAGTAGGGATCTTCAGTAAAGTAAATTGGGCACTAATTCAAATACTTACCTGCAATCAGGGAATTATATTAATTTTATTATTAATTTAATTGTATTCTTCCAGTCAGTTCAATTTTCAAGGGTTTATTTGCATTCTTCCATTGATGCTTACCAAAAGTAGGTGTTGCCGTGGGATGGGTTGCTAGAACTGTTGTCAGAGATGTTCTAGAGGGATGCGGAATTTCCTTTCTATACCTATGCCAATGCAGTGGGAAAGGGACTTGATGCTAAAAGCTGCAGCAGGGGCAGCAGAGGCCGAGCCTGCCGTGCACTGTCCTGGGTGTGCTGGGTGAGTCCTCTCAGCTGCCAGGACCTGAGTGACCACCCGGGAGAGTTCCTGGGTACATGTGGCACTCAGGGACATGCTTCAGTGCTGAACTTGGATTAAGGGCTGGACTCGATGGTCTTAGAGGTTTTCTCCAACCTGAAAGATTCCCTGATTCTATCACTGCCTCAGCTAAACTTCTAGCACTTCCCTTTCCTTTCTGTAGCAGCTTTCTGGCTGCGAGGTCTCTCCATAACCAGGAGATGGCACACGAGGCCCTCGGCAGCGTTTTAGATGCTGCCCCGGGAGCAAGGGAGACTGGAAAACGATCGGCTGTTCAGATGTCTGCCCAAACCTTGCCTACTAGAAACATGCAAACACGAAATTGCAGGGTTTTTTTAATATTCCATTTGTAAAATGAACATATATTTATAGTCAGCGTTCAGCTGTTCCTTTAATCTTCTAGAGAACCTGCACACACGTCGTCATAGTCTTAAATGCTGTTTACCTTCTATCCATGTGTAACACACTCATTTCTGTAAAACCTGGCACAAGAATTACACTGCACTGTCTGGAGGAAACACAGACATCGAATTGCAGGATACAGGGCAGTGTAAAGCATCTCAACCTAATTACATTCCTGGCCTCAGCCACTGAGCCCAGCTTTCCCCTTCTCAGTAAACCATGGAAATGTCAGGACATGTCTGTGCTCCCTGTTTGGGATAAGTGAAGGCAGATGTACAGTGTCATTTATGCTCTGTTGCTACAGTTACATATCCTGCCAAAATTCTTCTCCTCTTCAGGCAATAGTAATGCTTGCAAGATACTTGATGGAAGTGACTGAAATAAGGGAAATTGGAAGAAATAGTGTATAGTGGGGAATACAGATGAAGGGGAGAAATAACTAAAAATGTGAAATGGAGAAGAGCCTTGAAGTCAGTAAAAAAAAAAAAAAAAAAAAAAGGTAAAGGTTATTTCCATTTAATTTGAACAGACTGGTTTTAGAGCAATACAAGGACTTGATTTATTTTAAGTGTAAGTTAGAGGGGAAGGAAGAGACTGTAAAACATTTACACTGCTGAGACCAATGCATTTCAAAGCAGCATTGTATGGCACAGACCACGATGGGCACAGAGCTGATAGATGTCCCAGGGCTGCCAGCTGTGATAGCTCATTCTCCTGCTGGCTGACTCATCATGCTCAAATGCTAACTCTGGAATCAAAGGGGGAAATGATTCATTCTTTAATAGCCGAAATTGAAAAGTTACTTTCAAGAATAATAATTGCTTTGGTCAGTATAATTTCTTTCATTTCTTTCCAAATTTCTTATTTAGAGAGTTAGCCTGTTAGTTTTGAAAAGATTGCAAGGTGTCTAAGTGTGTCTAATTGTTTTTAAAGTCTAATTTCTAGTCTAAAGATAATTAAACCAACTACAGATTTCTGAGCAGTTTCATTTGAGCAGTGTCCATAGAGATCTCCCTCTGGCAATATGATGGCAATGAGTGTTGAAGTAGGATTTACATTCCTAAAACTTGGATGGTTTTCCAGCTAGAATAGTTTGTCTAATAATAAATAAACAAAATACTCTGCTTCTGTAACAAGAGCAGTACATGTTCTAAATGTGGTCCTGCTTCATACTGAATTTTACTTGTTTTTAATAAGCTTAAATTTGGGTAAGGAGCCACTAAAACAAGTGTTTTCTCTATAAATATTTGCAGCATGTCTCTGCAGAATATATATATTTTTAAAACATTTCACTGATTCTTTTTAGCTGCTGGTGGCAGCCTTGTGTTAAGGAGCAATGGGACCTCTTGGCATTTTGAGTGCTATGTTGATTTAGATCAATTCAAAACATGATGAGACATTAAATTTTCATCTGTGATTGTCGCTATGTTTACATCAGGCCCTCGTGGTATTTATGCACATATGGTCTTAAAATGCCTCATGGAAAAGTTGCTCTTATTTTGTCAAAGAGGAAAGATAATTATAATAATTGATAATTAAGCGATTGGTTGGAGGCCATTTGTAATGCTTTTAAGTCCTAAATAGTGATCACTCAGAAATGGAATGTTTGGATAAGCACACCGGGCAAAGACTGTGTAAATTGCATAGCAAATGCCAGCAGCCCTGTTTGCCTGGGCGGACCTTCATAGGAAACCTGCATGTCCGCAGGTGAACATAGCCCCTGTGTGGCATGAACAGCCTGGCTTTTACTCTTTGAGTTGCATCACCTCCTAGCTACTCCTAAGAACCACTAATTCCCTCTGCTTGGGTCTCACAGGACCCTCCTATGGGAAGGGTCCTGTGCTGGTACAAGATGACAGTCCCTTCCTGAGCCCTTGTGTACCCACAGCAGCAAGGCCAGGTGGTGGTGGCTCTCCGTGGTCCCAGAGGGGAACCGAGGCAGTCACACCCTCAGATGCTCCCTTCAGTTCCTCCAAGCTCCAAGAGAGGGGACATCTCAGCACAATCCTGCCCTCCACAGCTCCAACAGTGAGGGGACATCTCAGCACAATCCTGCCCTCCACAGCTCCAACAGCGAGGGGACATCTCAGCACAATCCTGCCCCCCCTGCAGGGCTCTGAGCTGGCTTACTGGGGCACAGCTGAGCTTTGGGCTACAAGATGTGGAGCCACAATTAATTCTCAAAGGCTGAGATGTAATCCCAAAGTATTTCTATTTATGATCCATTATCCAATATTTCTAAATATTATCAACTGTCTTGTAGGCAGCCAAGTAGGAAGTTCTGCAGAACATCCTCAACATGAGACCAGCGTTGTGTGTGAAGATTTCTGCAACGCTGAAGGGGAAGGTGCTGCCTCCCTAGAGAAGGCAGCTGTGTATTCTGCAAACATCTGCATAGAGTATTGCCATTATCTATGGTAATGGATCTCCAGACTCCTGCTAGTGGCAATCGTGTTGGTATGTCTGAGCTCTGTCTCTGCCGAGTAAAAGCTGCTGTCTGTCCCTGTCCCTGCCCTACTCTGACAAATTTCATTAGCATGAGCAGGTTTGCATCCCATTGGTAATATCACTTGATTTCAAATGTGGTATTTCTGAATCACAGTTTAACAGGAAATTTTCAAACGAGCATTTAATGAATAATAGATAGAAAAGAAAGAAGGCAGCTGAAGAATTTTAGATAAAATTAAACTAGCAGCTGTTAAATATTGCAGCAGTCATTACATTCAGAAGTCATCTGCTACCTGTCCAGGAGACTTACACATTTTATATGTAGTGGAAATGAGATTTGGTTTAATCCTGTCACACCATGATCAGTTTGTATCTCTGGGAGCTCAGCATTTGACACCATCTTTCTGCAGTGCCATTTGCTGCAATGCAATGCAATTAATAAACCAGCAGTGTAAAAACATGTCATTTGCAGCTCAGATGGTAAAAAGTCTTCAAATCAGTAAAGGCAGATGTATCAGTGGATGATAAAACTCAATATTTTCTATTTTTAGAGCTCCATCATAGGTCATGTATTCTTTTCATCCTATATGACAGCTTGCCAAGTGTCTTTATTTGTTGACATAAAGCTGGAAGAAGTAATGTCATAGAAATAGACTCTTTCATATTTTTAAAGTATTTGTATAGATATATATATGGTATATAGAAGAACATAAGTAGCATATATTATACTTATACATAGTATTCTGTAAGAACTAAGACTGGAAATAATTCTGAGCACATGGGACATATTAATCTCATTGAGATGGGATTGTGCCCCATCTGTGGTGCAGAATGCTGTTACAGTGATCAGAAACACTTAAACTGAGAAGAAAGGCTGCAGAAAAGTTACACTTTCTTTTTCTGACATTCATGAGAATTAGTCCTCGAGAATGGCATTTTGCCTGGCTGCAGGGGAGGCTTGGCAGGACTCTGCAAGCTGCCAGTGGCACTGATATTCCCAATTCTGACTGGAGAGCTTGCTGCCAGGCCACGTGTTAAATGCAGCTGAGTCAAGAGCCTTGTCCTTCAGCAATTCAGGGAACAGAGCACATTCCTGTCTGTCTCCTCTCCATCTCCTGCCTGCTTGGTCTGCTCTGTCAGATAGGCTGACAACAGGACAGTCTAATGCTCAGAAGTTCTGGGATTTTAGAATTTATCCTCAGTACTGTGGTGGGGAAAGTCTTCACATTTACCCAAAGAAAAAAATAATTAAAAACCTGAAATATTCAACATGGGGTAGGGGGATTGGTGGGGGTGTGTGTTATAAAATAGGAAATTTAAAAACAATTTTGTACTGTCTGCTCAAACAAACTTTCTAAACTTTCCACTGTTAATTGGAAAATGCTTGGGAATGATAAATGGATAAGGATTCAAATACTTAGATATCAAACAATTACATTTGTTTGTTGAAAAAAACACCAAAAAAAAAAAAAGTCTGTATGTGTCTGTGTCTGTCTGTGTCTTGTCTGTGTGAGTGTGGGTCCTTTGTCCATGCTAGAAATGTTTGTGGACTTCTTCGGGTAGATATATGGGAGGCATTAATCTTTAATGTTTGAATGTTTATTTACAGATTTTTACACCATTTTTCCTCCAGGAAGCTTGTTTACTGGGCTCAGGCTGCAATGTCAGTCCCTACCTACACAGGCCAGAAACAAAGGGCTCCAGCAGGGCTCTGATCATGTATGGCTGTGGTTCTAAATCAGTTATTAGTTATTACATAAAGGTGACAATTTTGCTTCTGGTTTTATTTGGTTAGAGAAAAACTCATGAACAGTGTCATCACTGGTAGAGCACTCACACTATGCCACGAAAATGAACAATCAATGACAGACAGTGCCTAAAAGGGGTTCACAAGTCAAACTTGAATATAGTTCAATGAAACAATTGTCCGGTGAACAAAAAACTGTAGGATTTCTTGATGAATGGATATAGTAACTGTATTTGGAGTGGAGGGGGTGAAATATTTGGTTTAGGAAAAGATTGAAAAAGAGAATTTTAATGAAATTTCTACTGAAAGAAAAATATAGAAGAAAAATATGTATCTGTATAATATTAAAATTGACTACACTGGAAGATTTAGACGTAAACTAAGTAGGAGGGTTTTCAGGGCTGTGATAGGAATTATCAATGCAGTGCAAGTCCCACTCTGTTCTTGCACAGGACAGGAGGGTGAAAAGGGGAAGGAACTCATGGCTACCCTGCAGTGAAAAACTGCCCATAAAGCACCAAGAGCCTTTTATCAATGTACTACAGAGGCTTTGCTGCAGCAGCCAAGTGTTCCTGTGGCACACAAAACCCAAAGATGAACAGGAACGTTTCTGAAAGACACACATAAGGTAGTAAAAAGAAAAAAGGTGAGATAGTAGAAAAATCTGGGTGACCTGCATAGCTGCAAGAGTTCTGGGAAGGAAGATATGACATGAATCCTGTCATTTCAGAACTCTCAGCAGAATGTGAATTCTAAGGCAATAATTGTCATTTTCTGACTCGGTAGTCCAGAAACCATACTTTTATATAAACGACCAGAAGCCTGTCGATTTGTAGAATCCAATGACCTTGACATTTACCCTTTTCTGTTTCACAACCTTCTCCTCCAAACTCCTCAGCCTGTGCCTGGTGCTTATAACCTGGTGCTGCAATCCCGGAGAACCCAGTGAGTGAGTCTCTCCTCTTGCCTGGCCTAGGCTGTCTCGGGAACGCAGTGCTGAGCCCCGAGAGGAGCAGGCTGGAGAAGAACAGTGGGCCTGGTGCTTGAAAAGGAATGGAAGAGCAACTCCAGGGGAAGGGAGTCGGAAGTGGCAGCGTCCCTGCTCCCTGCAGCGGCCGGGGATGCTGCGCTCCCCCGGGGGTACATTCCCCAGCGCCGTTTGAGGCTGCTCAGCTCCATAAATGCCATTTGCATGGGGATAGGATGTAACAAGAGCTGTAAATCACTGACGGCGGAGTGAACTCCTCAGGGGCAGACACGGCGGAGCCGAGCCTCCGCGAGCTGGGGCAATGTGTGAACGATATCTTTTGTTGGGGGGGAGGTCTGATAGCAATTAGATGATACTTATCTGGCCCTTTGATGTGTATTTACACAAACAACGTTTTCCTCCGGGAGTTGCGCTATAAAGGAGAGGCCTGTACTCCGCGCCTCCTTCCCGGCATCTCCGAAGCGAGGCACGATGACTAAGGCCCCTTTCTCCGTGGAATGGTTGTCCCAGAGCAGCCAAACTCTCAAGAGCCCCACCGAGGGCTCCCCACACCGAGCATCGTCCGCGGGCCACGGGCCCGGCTGCGGCTCCAGCCTCGGTCAGGGCGAGCGGAGCCCGGAGCAGCCGGCGGGCCCTCGGGACGGGGACGGGACGGGCGGCCGGAGCCGGGACAGCGGGGCGGCCACTCCCGCCGCAGGTACCACGGGACCGCCGGGGCTCCCGGGCGGGGGCGGCGGGGCTGGGACACCCCCGGGCCTGCCCGGGAAGGCACCGGTGCGCGGGGGCTGCTCGGGGCGGAGGGGCGGCGGTTCCCCGCGCGGCGCCCAGGCCGGACTGACCCTTTGCTCCTCTTTGTCCCTGTGCCCAGGAGCAGGCGGGACAGCAGCAGGCGGGAGGCCGTCGGGAGCGGTGCCGGAGGACGGTCCCGAGTGCGCGGGCCCCGAGGAGCCGTGCGGGCGCGGCGGGCGGCGGCTGCGCACGGCGTTCAGCGCGGAGCAGATCAGCACCCTGGAGAGCTCCTTCCAGCGGCAGCAGTACCTGGGCGCGGCCGAGCGGCGGCAGCTGGCGGGCAGGATGCGCCTCTCCGAGGTGCAGGTAAGCGGGGAACGGCCACGGCACGGCTCCAAACAACCAGATAACCAAGCCTCGGTGGCGTTGTAACTATAACCTCGTCTTTTCTCCTTCCCCACCAGATCAAGACGTGGTTTCAGAACCGCCGGATGAAGCTCAAGCGGCAGCTGCAGGAGCTGAGGACGGAGCCCTTCTGCAGCCCCGCTCTCCCTTACGGACCTCAGGGCGCCGTGCTGCCCCTGCCGCTCACGTACGTGGCCCGGCCACCGCCTCTGCCCCGGCAAGGGGCCGCACCTGAGGGCTTCCCTTTGGCGGCCCTGCCCGCACCTGCCCTGGACCTCAGCAGCGCCTGCAGAGCGCAGCCGGTCGGCTTGTGGGCAGCGCCCTGCTTCGTGGGGTACCGGGACCCCAGGGCCTTCCTGCTCGGTGTCTGACCCTCTGACACCAACCAGGACTAAAGAGGATTTGCACTACTCCCGGGTCTCTGGGCTGCCCTCGTCCATAACTGCTTGGTGGAGTTATGATGCAGCACCGACCTAAATATTTACACAGAGATGCTGGACAATCCGAATCATGGACTTCCGGCCCTTGCATTTATAGGCAACTGTAAAATGTAAAATATAAACGGGGTGGGATAAACAATAATATAAATGGAATCTTTTAATAAACCTAAATTTTTTTCCGACTTTCATGTGAATTCCTTTGTTAAGGATTGTAGAAGTATTCATCCTGCCCCGAAAGAAAGCTTCTCTTCACTTAAAGAAGCATAGACTCCTTCTTATCTAGATTTGTTCTGCCCCATCTGCAATTTATTCTGCCACTGAATTTAAAAAAGTGTGAATTTCCCTCTGTCTTCTAAAGCAGGTATCCTGTCATGAAACTGTGCTTTTAGCCAAATATGTGGATACACCTGTTACTCAATACTGGGCTTGCTATAGTAGCAGAACAGATAGTCTAAATATTTTAAAAATTACTTTCTAAATAAGTATGATATTATATTTTCACAATTTTATGGGCTGCCTCAGTAGATTAGTAAGACTTTCTTACCTAAACAGATCCTGGAAAGGGTCTTGAAATTTCTTATTTACAAAACAGTATGTGGTCATTTTACATGCAGTTATCAGGGTACAACAATGATGATCAAAAGAATTTCAGCATTCCAAAGCTGGTTTTCCATAAGAGGCAGTACAATTCCTTACTGTGCTATACGAACTTTTAAAATTTGGATAATGAGCTAATAAGCTGATGATCAAAATGGCCTGATTTCAGGCCCGAAAAAGGGCTCTGAGAAATTATCTTTGACTGTAAGTTAACATAAATCTTTCAAAGCCAATTGTCAACTAACATGAAAAGAGCAATAAAAATTTCCATGACTTTAGATGTGATCTGGGGGGTTACCAGGATATTTCCGGCACACTGGTAATTTAAACTCCTGTAATGAATGGTCTGAGGGTTCTCTGTCAGCCTCCTGAATATCTTTTGTATGCAGAGGCCAATCTCCCACTCGAGTACCCTTGACTGGTGAAAAGCAACATTATGTGCTGCTGTGGGCACTGGGCTTTGCAGTCACCTCTGCAAGTCTTGATTTTTTTGTAATCTATGTTGTATTTTTCTAGTCTTTTGAGATAATAGTATCTGTTTGCAATTGCACAAGTTGTGTGTCTCTCATGCAAGAATTTCAGCTAAATTAAAAGGGCTAAGGTGCTATCAATCTTGATGAGGTCTCAGGGAAGTTTGTTGACACGTAAGTGAATTTCCCATTTGATGGAGGCTTATTTCTCGAAGTCAGGTATCATTAAACGGTAATATTGATTTGAAGAAATTTCTTTGGCACTTTCAAACGTCATCAGGGAACTGGGGTGTCTCCACAAAGAGCTGCAATCGTGAATATTTTCCTCTGTTCTAAAGCAGTCGTGTTCAAAATAACAAAGCAGACAAGGCCCATAAATGTACAACTTATCATAAAAAGCATTAGACTCCATGTGGCTTTCTGTTTTCAAGGGAGTAATAGTTGAAGGGTTAGGAGTTCCCTTTATAATCTCGTATGGCCACAGAAGAGAGTCCCACCACTTCTTCAAATGCTCTGCTCAGCTCGAACGAAAGGAATAATGGGAATAACCCCTCCTGCTCTCAGAGGGCAGAGCGGCGGTACGGGAAGCTGGGGGTGGAGGGACGGAGCGCTCCCTGAGGGCACCGGGACTGCCCGCAGCGATCCGCGAGCGCCGCACCCCGGGCCAAACGGGGGAGGGGGAAGGGAAGCGGGCACGGGCAGCGCCGCAGCTGGGCCGGGGGAAAGTGAGAGACAGATGGAAAGAGAGAGAACAAAGCGCTCCCGCCTGCGCTGGGGAGCTGCTTCCTGGGAGGGGAGCTGCAGGGTTGGGGTTCGTGCAGGGGAGGAGGGTGTCACCCCAATGCTAAAGAGGGAGAGGCGGAGCACACCCTTATGTCCCCGGGGAGAAGTGATCTGGGGTGGCTCTGAATAAGCCCTCATCTCCTGGGTCTGCCCTCCCTGCTCCCGGACTCGTAACCCTGCCCCAGCCTGCCCTGCCCTGCCCGCCCCGAGCTCGGCTCTGGCGGTGCCCGGAGCGGGGCAGCAGCTTCCCTTCCCCTCCGTGCAGATGTTTAGGGCCAGGCAGAGGCAGCCGGTGCTGCCGGGCACAGCACACAGCGCTGCCGTCCTTGCCGTGACTCAAGCCCGCGCCGGGAAAAGCGGGACTGCGAGGCCGAGGGACACCAGTCCCGGTCGGTCTCGGGGATGGAGCCCAGCGGGCCCGGGCGGGTGTGTCCGGCTCCCCCTGCTCTGGCTGGGCTGGCGGGTTTTGTGCCAGGGCCGAGCGCTGGTTAGCGGGACTAACGGGGCATCCCAGCTCCGGGCGTACGAGCTGCAGAGCGGCTGGCGAGACAGAAGCCGATCTCTGTTAGAAAGGGTGCTAATGGTCACTTAACATAATGACTCCTTGGCCACAGGTATGTTCAACAAGAGCATGAAATACTTTGCCAGTTTTATGGCAAGGGTAGCTTGCAAATACTGTTCTGTTTCCCGGTAGTTGCTGAAATGAACGCGAGAGGTGATGCGCACTTGGCCGAGTCCCTAATAGTAACAGGCTCCTCCGAATGTCTACATGATCATTTCTCGCCGACCTGCAAAAATCGGCTTTTTCTAGAAGTCTAGAAGGCAACTACTACGCTCCAGTTGTCTAGAAAGCTTTATGTGAAGTAATTTCATTTTTGCTAAAGCCGTCCAACTCTAGCCATAAAATATAAATGCACTTTTTTCCCTTTGATCTGAGAGAAAGAAACGCGGGCTTCAGGCTTTCTTCCTGCTTGTTTGAATTTCCCCTTCACTGTGTTTTAGCCCTGTCAGCAGTAAAGAGGCACTAGCGTCAGTGACACCTGCACGGTACCGGCCCCTCGCAGGAGGCGGGAGCGCTCCGGCCCCGCAGCCGAGCCCCGGGCAGCGCGGCGGGGAGCAGCCGCCTTTGTGCCCTCAATAACCGCAATAACCCAGCCCCGGAACGCTCTCCGGCAGCACAAAGCGGTGTGGGGGGCAAGCGAGCTACAAATGGGAAGGAGGAAAAGAAAAAAAAAAAAGGCGAGTCGATTAGCTGGGGAGGAGTAGTTTAATGCTCGCGGGGTGAAATTGTCGGAACCCCCCGGCCCGGCGGCTCCCGAGGAAGAGGCTGTATAATCTGGAAACTGGGCTCCCCGGGGAGGAAAAGGGGATGGGAGGGGAAAATTGCCAGAGCGCTGACTTCAAAGGCCTTGTCCCCCGCAGTGCGTGCGCGGAGGGGGCGACACCTGATTGAATTTACACCGCGGGGCGGGGGAGCCGCCGGCAGCCGCGCGCGGAACGCCCGTCCCAATTTGGCCAAAGCGACCATCAGGGGACTGGGAATGGGACCGGGGTGTGTCAGCCCCCTGCAGCTCCCAGACATGGTGGAGCCGCTCCGAGGACCTCTTTACAAACTAGGTGAAGTTATTCGGCGTTGTGTGCTAATCGAGAGAGATCTCGCACTGTTAGGCCATTACATCTAATTGCTGCCCATTATCTCTTTCTTTGATACTCAATTAGATGACAATTAACTGGATAAATCCCACCGTAGTGGGGGGGGGGGAGAAAGAGGAGAGACTTGGTCTCGACATGTTCCTTGTGTAGATTTTACTACTTTTCCTTTATACTTGTGTCTTAAACTCCTAGGCTTCGACCTAGTGTTATCCTCTAATAGTACCTAGTAGGGAGTTAATCCCAGTGTCTCTTCGGTATTCAGGTAGGCTAAGTGCTTTAATTCTTATTTCAGCTCCTAGTAATTCTGTCTGGGTAATTCTGAACAACTGTGGAGGTGTCACAAGTACCTTAGGCACTGGGGCGATGGCGCGCATAGAAATTCAAGTGCTAGCTTGTTTCGAGCTAACTTGTTAACTTATCAAGGTGCTTTGTCCATTAGATCTGCAAAGCACGCAGAAATATTTCCCCGATAAATCGTTTTTAATGCAAAGGGCGTGTTTGCTCCCACAGCGGCTGAATGGGGATATCTGGGCTTGCAGCGTGAGCCGGGAGAGAAGAGGGTGAAGCGCTGCGGGCTGAGTCAGTAGCATTTGTCATTTATTGTGTGTTAGCCCGCATTGTTCCCGTGGGCAAAGGAGCGGCGGGGTGATGGCACTGTTAGTGTTCACGGGTACTTCAAACAGAAAAGCATCTATTCCCAAACAATCGATCTCGTTGATGCCTAATTGACTATCTAATAGCACCTATCAGGACATCAAAGGAGACGCTGAATAACCGAGTTAGCATTTCCAAAGGGGAGCAGCGGAGGGTACAAACAGCCATCAGCTGTCCCACCGGCCGGGGCCCAGCCCGGGCCCTGCGGCTGCCTGCGGGCCCTTCTGGAGCAGAGCAGACTGTCCTGCCTTGCCTGCATTTCTAGCCGTGTTAAAACCCCGATCCTTAAAATGAGTTTACTTGCCTCTGAAGGGATGCTACGCTTCCCCAGGCTCTCTCCTCCTGCCCATTTGTGCAGCTAACCATGGGGGTTTTTTGTGGTGTTCCAATATTGGAGTCTTTTTGGCTTGGGTTTGTTGGGTTTTTCGCTTTCTCATAGTGGAGTGGTTGGCATTGCACCCCCTATTGTCTCCACTCCTCCAGTGTTGTCAATAATGCATTGGAAAATCGGTGCTTTACATAAATATAATTAGGATCTGGCTATGATGGAGCCACTGTCCCAGATCTGGTGGCCTAGTAAGTACATCAACTCTCAATCTATGATAAATACTATCATAGTTTGGTCTGTATATTGTTTTGAGGTTTTGGTTTGGGCTTGTTTTTTGGTTTTTATTTTCCCCATGGTCTACTTACAGACATGGCTAGCAGGTAGAAAGTTTGCAACTTGAAGATTTGCCCAACTATCCTAGTAATTATTCCCCTTGAGAAAGACTATTTTTCTGTTGGCAAAATACGTCCACTTTTTCTTTATGTTTTCATGCAAAATCAATGTGATGGTCTGCTGAAGGTGGCCTTTGCACACCAACAGCATTCCTGGGCAACAAAAGTGCTTCAGCATCTGGCAAAGGATTACTATCTAGTGTATTGCAGCCTGAACAATGGGCTGGATGTTCCTCAGGCAATACCTTAATGCTGAAGAGCTGCTGCAGTCTTGCCTGTTCCCATGGATTTACATGCCACATGGGCACAAAGCCCCAGATGAAATATTCCCAGGCATAGCAGTGAGAGAAATCTGCCATTTGTCCTTAGAAGCCTTGTCGAGCTCACATGGGAAGAGCACTCTGTCCTGACAGCCGTGTCTGTAATTGTCACATCCTGGCACGAATCCCTGCACTGACATTCAGGATTTCATACCGAGTTACAAGAGTGCATAAGCTTTCAGTCCATTTCTTGAAGCAGCAAGTGTGTTTCTTATGGTTGTAAGGCAGAGGAATAAATATTTTGAAATGTGATTTGAAGAAATGGGTCCACCATGTTCTTAATATAACACACATAAGAAAAATCCACCCACTTTTCAATATTATACAATATCTGAAGTTCTGAGTATACAGAATTCTCTAGGAAAATACATCATTTTCCCTGAGAATTTAGATTTTTTTTTCACCATGTTTATATATAAAGATCAATTGAATGCTGTAAAAATTTCACATAACGGGAAAGAATTGAATGGAAGTAAATTTGTGTCTCATATGAGCCCCATACTACTGCAAGGTGAGGGAAAGGTTTAACTGCAGCTGTAGCACCTCTGTCCACCCAGGGTCGTTAAAGTTTTCAAGTTTCTCAAGCTGCCACCTCTTTCTAATGGGAGCTACAATAGCCACATAACACCTTCCACACTTTCCCCATCTGTTCCAGGGTTTTGTGGTCCACAGATGCAGCTACTTTCATCTGGTGTTGGGGGGATCCTGGTGTTTGGTTTAAATATCCCGCTAAATAGGCAATTCAAAAATAGTTTTCATTGACTGTGTGACAGGTCGGCTGCTTCCCTGTATTCCCAGCCAAAGGAGAGGCAGGAAATGGTAGCAGCTCTTCAGGAATAATAACATTTGCCTAAGACACACATAATGTACCAGTGCAAATGTTGGTGTCTTTGGGCACAGCACTGCTTGGTCCTCCCGTGTCTGGTTCAATTTTGGCAGCTGGGGATGAAGTGTCTCTCCTGCAGGGCGGTCCCTGGGTGTTTCTTGTGTGCTCGGGTGGGTGAGGGGCCTGCAGGGCACGGGGGACCCAAGGCTGCCTGGCTTGGCACAGATTTCTTCTGCTGGAGAAACGGTGGGAGAGGCTGCCCTGCTGGAGGCAGAGTTCATGCTGCTTGCTGAGTAGTGCGTGCTCTGTTTGGGAGCACCTGAATACCAGTGGTTTTCATGTATTGTGTCTAAACTTCTTTCTGGTGAGGTAGTCAGGCTCTGCAGATAGCACTCACTGCTTTACCAAGGACAGCTTGCTGTGCATGAGTTTCTATGTGGCAGAACATGAGTTTTTCTGCTTGGATTTGTCCACATATGAGGTTATTCAGAAATTGCTGCTCTGAAGAAAGATTGGAGATAAAATAGTGATGTGTTTGCTTCAGAAAAAGAGGGACCAAACACGAGTGGGATAGTTAAGGAATCGTTATTAAATCCTGAAGTTATTAAAATTAATGTGCAGGCTCTTAGTTCATTTGGGGAACAAAACCTATCCCTGCTTGACTGACATGTGTCTAGGATTTAAATGTTCATGTTACAGTGGTTTTGGGTCAGTGGCACTCACAGGTGTGCGGTTCCGATCCAGGGTGGGATCCAGCTGTGTTCAACTGCTTGGACATTTGCATTGGTTTGCGCATATCAGCCAAAATGACAGTCTGTGCCAGCAATAAGTGAAACCCCTTTAGTAGCTGTGCCCAGCACCCCGCAAAGAGCAGGGGGATCTCTCTGTCGAGGCTGTGCCGAGCGAACAACAGCCTTCCCCATCCCTGCCCCGAGGGGACGGTGTTGCAAGCAAAGCTTCAGGAGGAATCCAGCGCTTGGTGAGGGGTTTGCATTGCTCGGGTGCCTGGGCTTTATCCCTCCCCCGGGGCCAGCGTGGGGGAGGGACAAGCCGACTATGTGGGATGGGGAGGGGTTGATAACCCTGGACACATTCCCCCGGCCACGGAGTTACGGGAACACCTGAGACAGTAAAAATTAATAGCACGAACATGAGGGGTTTTTCCCAAACGATTTTCATAATAAACTGGGGAGATGGTTTAGTTGGGGTTTGTTTGACTACTTTTTTCCTTTCACATTGCCCGTGTGTGTGGGAACCTAGATTATTGCTGTGGTTTAGAAAGAAACAGACCCTGTCAGACCAGGGTTTATGGGCTCCACTTCTTCCGGTGATGCATCCGAGCAGGAACTCTGAGGATTTTGGAATCGTCATTGAAATTGAGGTCCTGTCAGTGCATTTACCCAGTTAGAGGGATTGGCGCTCGCTTCCATTCTACTGCAGGCGTGCTCGTGCTCGGTGTGGTATTTTTTACTGGCGTGACCAAAAATCCCGGTAGAGCTGAACAAAAGAAGAACCTGGAGACGGGCTGAGCTGCCGAGATGCCCTTTTCCCCCAACCAAGCGGTGCTGGGAGGTGTCTTGGTATCCTCCCTGCATTACAAGGGCACCGTCCTTGTCGGGAAGCGGCACATGGATTGCTGCAGTATGAAGCTGATGAGGTGCGAGCTGCGCTGCTCACCCAGCGCTTTGATCGCTAAACGATTGGGGCGATGGGCTGCGTTTTCTGGCTAGACAGGCGGCGCCAAGTTCAAGCTGAGAGGACCGAGGCTCTGCTCCCCCCCAGCCTGGCTCTGAGCCCCGTGGATAGGGACTTCTCGACATTGGCACCCCGTGGCTTTTCCCAGGGAGGGAAAAGGACGGCGGGGCTGGCAGGCTGTACCCGAGGTTCCTTGTCCCTCATCCCTGCCCCGGCCCCGTGGGTGCGGGTCTCGAGGCTGGTTTCGGGCATTGTGCAGTGTGGGACCCCGCTGCTGAGAAGGGGGCCGTGAACCCGCGCTGGCACCGGCAGTCACGGTGTTTTTGGAGGCGGTTTGCGAGGCTGGGGCTGCCCGTGCCCTGCCCTCCGGGGGAGAGGGGCAGCTTTGCACTTCAAGGGGGTCTCCCCGGCCCCGCAGACACGCTGGAGCCAAGGGCTGTAGACATTTGCCAGACGTGTGAACTTTCTTCCTCGCTGGTAGCTGTTATCTCTGCCCGATTCCCACTTTGATGTGTGTTCGCACTTACAAACGACCCCTCCCGGCACGGAGGGCCCATTTAAGAGCGGACCCGGCCGTGGGTCACCCAGCCCGACTCAGCCATGGATCAGGTGAATCAGGCACAGGTCCCTTCGGCAGAGACCAAGCCCAATGGGGGCAGGCCCCACATTTGCTGTGCGCCCCCTCCCCGCGCCCCCAGCTCGCTGGGCAGCCCCACGCTGCTGGTCAGGGCCAAGCCCCGCCGGAGCAGCCCCGAGCCGGGCCAGCCTGCCGACAGCGAGCCCTGCGCGGCCGAGCCGAGCCGGGACCACCCCCGGGATGGCAGCGAGCCCTGCCCGTCGGACACAGGTGCGTGAGGAGGGAGAGTGGGTGGGAGGCCGAGAGATAAGGGGAGAGGGCTGGGAACACGCCGGGATCTTGCCGGTGGCACGGCCTGGCAGGGCTGAGGGGCGGCGGAGGCCCTGTCCAACCGGGCAGGGGCCTCACCGCAGCTTCTCCTCTTCCTGCAGCCCCCGATGGCGGCTGGCTCAGCGCCGACGAGTCCTCGGGCTACGAGAGCGAGAGCGCGGGCGCGGAGCGCGGCGAGGCCGCGGCGGCGGGCGGGGGCCGCGGGCGGCAGCGGCGGGCGCGCACCGCCTTCACCTCGGAGCAGGTCTGCCGCCTGGAGAAAACCTTCCAGAGACACAAGTACCTCGGCGCCACGGAGCGCAGGAAGCTGGCGGCTGCCTTGCAGCTCTCGGAGATCCAGGTGAGTCCCGCAGGAAGCGGATCCTTCCCGGCCCCGCTTGGCAGGAGCAGCCAGGGTTGGCGGTTCCACATCTGTCTTTACTGTGATGAACAGACCTTTGAGACGATTGGGGATAAAAGCATCATATAGTCAACCCAGGACATAGGGGCTGTGGGATCTCTCGGGGATTAACGAGTTATCACTCCGGGAAATTTGTGGCACTTTCTATCTGGAAGCTGTCAAGGTATTTTTATTTGTTAGTGGGATAAACAGTCCTGGATATACGGCGATCTGCGTGTAGACCATGCAGAGCTCAAACCTGGTCTTAAAGACTCTAATTGATTATTGTAAAATCCCTGAACTCAGCCACTCTCTTCTCTACTTCCCGCAGATCTTCTGCCTTTTGCTACGTAGGGCAAAAGCATCAGTCCCTCTGTGTCAATTCCATCTGAAGCAACAGGGCAAAAGCAGCTGAGATAGTTGTTTATAGTTTGCACATTATCCTTAGGCAAAGTCCCTGATTTGTCTCCTGCATCTCCCCCTTCTTTTTGTTGCCTAGATTAAGACCTGGTTTCAGAACCGGAGAATGAAACTGAAGCGACAGATCCAGGACCACCAGCACAGCCTCGTGTCCCCGGTTCCGTTCCACAGCTACGCCCCGGGGCCCTCCCCAGCTCTGTTTCAGGATGGTCTCCACTACCCCTTTGCTGCCCAGCACCAGAGACTCCTGCCTTTCACCCCGGTGCCTGCTGTGCAGTTCAGCTTCTCCTTTCCCAGATACGACGCATCCCAAAGCGCCTATCACTTAATGGCAAATGAACTGCCCTACTACCATCAGCACCTGCTTCCTCATCCTTCTTTCCATCCCGTTCTTCAGAACAAAATGGACAGGCAATGCCACCCAGTATATCCATTATAGTGATAGAGAAGTGTTTTATACTGTAATGTATTTTATGCTCAGAATCTCTTGCCTGATTTGAAAGAATGTCTTTATTAAATTAAATATGAGAATTAATAATTTTATATTTGATAATATTAAACATTAATTAATCCAGTCTAATATGTTATGTAGATGATCTTCATTGTTCCCCCTAGTTTATTCATAAATGTGTTTATATATATTAATAAAACTTAAACAGGGTTATATTGTCAACTCTATAAAAGATTACACTTGTGCAATGCAAATTGCAGTGGTCACTTGTCCTCCTGTGTAAAGGTAGTGCATTTAAAGGTTAAATACATTTTGTCTGTCTTTCCTACTGTCCCACCGAGATTGTCTGTCTGTTGATGAGTTGTTTGGTAGCTTGGACAGAGGCAACTGCACCAGTTGCTCTGCACTGTGCTGTGAGCTAAGTACATCCTCCAGAGGAAGGGTAAGTTGTCACTGAGTTTCTCAGTGGATATAACTAAAATATTACAAGTTCAGTCCCGTCTTCCATGTGAAGGCAGCAGAGGTAATTATATTTATTAAGTCAACATGTCTTTTAAAAGGAATTAACATAATTAGGCCTTCATTATGGAATTTTCAAGTTTTACAATTGCCAAAGCAAATGCTAGGCAAAAAAAAATTTGGGCATATTTGTGTCTGGTTCAAAGCCATATAATCTGATTGTGATTGTAACCTGAAAATTTGGCCCTTGTCTCACCGCTAGAAAACAATTATAACTGCGTACTTGGCAATTTGCACTTCTTTAGGCAATTTGATCTATTTCCTCTAAACGTAAAGTTTTGCTTTAGTAATCTTGAAAGGTGTTGGGTTTTTTTTAGTTCCTCCTGGGAGTGGTGCTCACTCCTAAAAGTGCTCTCTTAACACTTATTTCTTAGTCTCGATTTTAATGAAGTCTTGTTAATTCATTTGTAAGGCCTTTTAAATACATTATTTGATTGTTGCACTATAGTCTAAATTTCCACCCTCTAATGCGCTGAGTCATCATGAGTTTCGATGTAATAGCCTAAGGGCTTCTCACCTGTGAAAAAACACTTGGAAGGGGTAAAGGGAATATTCTGTGAAGTGTGCTCAAAGTGACCTGGAAATGCCAGGCCGTCCCTTCAGCTGCCGGGCTGTGTCACGGACCGGCGCTGCCCTGGCGGGCACAGAGGAGCGGTGTGGAGGGGGAAATTCCTTCGGGTGCCTCCCAGCTTCCCCCCTCCATTTTGGCTGCCAAACGCCACGGAGGGAGGCGCTGGGGGAGTGTACACGGACCTGGAGGGTGGAGGGAGAAGGGAGAGGGAATGCATGGCACAAAGATGTGGCAGGCCTCTTTTTTTTTTGTCTTTGGAGCAGATGAAAGGGGGGATTTGGGTATTTTCCTTGTTAGTGGTGGGTTGTTTTTTATTTTTTTTGTGTTCATTTTTTCTCTCTTTACAGCTGCAGAGTAGTCTAACCATCACCTAGCAAGCAAGTTAGATTGGTCTGGTCTGGGGTAGAAGATGTAGTCACACCTGCTGCAGCTGCTTCATGCTGATGTAAGGTTTCCCATAGTCTAAACACTTGATTTTGCTACTTTCCGTAAAACTTGCTTAGTGACTTTTAGGAACATCCCTAAGTGTTCCTAAGATCAAGCCTTAACTTATTCTGCAGCTTAAAAATTAGGGAGGCTATTAAGTTACAGCTGCAACTTCTGGAAGTAAAAAGTGAAATGTTTTCTTTTTCAGAGTCCCAAGAGACCTGAATTGGTGAACAATTCTTTTCATAATCAGATTTAAATTACAAGTATGCTTGACATTGGCATCAACATGCATGCTTGCCTCTTAATTCCTTAGCTTTGTCTCTCTTTTAATGCATAAATGCAACATGTCCATCAAAAACAGGTGAGACCACTTGAAGAATGGTCCAGAATATACACATAAAAGAGAATACTGGGCAACTTGTTCGGTTTTGTTGATAGCATTTTTACCTTTGGTTACATTTTTATTTAAATGCACTTGGCTGTAGCTCACAAATGTTTTCTTAAAAACTCCCACTCGGGTAGAATGGACAACGTTTTTACCACCATTGCCTATTAAAAAACATAGTTACTACATAAATTTCAGTGTATACGGTACTCCACTTTTTGAGTGGATATCCCCACATGATTATGGGTTATTTTCTGAAAACTTTTAGGTAAGAAAATTTATATAGAAATTTCTATACAGCATGATGACAACTCTAGAAATAAGATTTCATGTCCTCCACTTCCACTCTCAGTATAACTTCTCTAATATGAATAAATTATTTTCTCCTCTAATCGAACTTTTTATGTAAAGAAAATAATTCAAAGAATCTTTATCTAATATAACAAAATAATTAGTTACTCTTAGAGATATTTGGCACTTTTTTGAGATTACAGATAATCGTTTACATTTTTAACAGGAGGGAAGATCTGGTTGGAACATCAGTCTTTTATGTTCAGTATTTAGAGTCATTGCTGGAAGCACAGAAGAGCAACAAGATAATCCTGGCCCGGGAGGCAACAGTAAAGCTGGACTTGGCAAAACTGGCTGAAGAGACTGAGCTGGAACAGAAGGTAACAACAAGGCAGGGTTTGGCACAGCCGGGTGAAGGGAAGCAGCAGAGGTAGCAGGGACATTGACATCCACCCCATGAGGACAGCTGGATGCAGCCGTGTCTGGGTAACAATGACAGGGCAAAAACAAGCCCGAGAAAAGAGCTTCGATCCTGGCATCTTGAGTCTGGCGTTTGAACTTCATACGGCGATTCTGAAACCAGGTTTTTATCTGAAGATAGGAAAAAAGAGTCAAGAACCAAACAAACAAACCCTTTTCCATATAGCTCCTCTTCCATATAGTAGTATGGAAAGGCAGACTTATTGTCAAAGTAACAGAATCCATTAACAGTAAAGGTGTAGGGCTAATAACGTTGGCCTATATTTAATGCAGAGTAATTGTGTTGGCATGATGAAGAATTGAGCACTCCATGATGCACGGCAAGCCAATACCTAGATATGGGCCAGGGCTGTAACACAAGGCTTGTGCAGTGGGGATAAAAGGGCTGGGTAGGGGTGGTTCTGTTCAAAGACCCTGCAATGCCCCTGCCAAGTAGATACACAAACATAACAAAGAATTAGCCTGAAAACTGAGGTTCTGGAGATCACAAAAGTACCTTTACCCCCAGTGAAGTTTCAGGTTTAGAACTTGCATTCACGGTTTTCCATTTGCCCCTTGTCCCTGGGGCACTCGGAGCTGAGCATGGGCTCTCAGTTTGCTACAGCCCCGTTTGCTGCCAGTGGGGCGAGGCTGGGGGGCGGCCCGGGCCGCCGCACCTGCGGGAGCTGTCACTGTCACTGTCCCCATCACTGTCAGCGCCGCGTCCCCCGGTGACCGCGAGGTGCCTCCCATCCCCGTGTCCCGCTGGGGCGGAGGGCGAGGCGGCGCTCACCTGGCTCTGGGAGAGGTTCAGCGCGGCGGCCAAGCGCCGCTTCTCGCCGGCGCCGATGTAGCGCTGCTCGCAGAAGCTGCGCTCCAGCTCCCGCAGCTGCGCGGCCGAGAACTTGGTGCGGGCCCGCCCGGGCGCGGCTCCCGCCGGCCCCGCTACGAGCCCGGGGCGCTCCACCGCCTCCCGCTCCCGGGGCGACTCTGCGGGGACAGGTGGGGGCGTCAGAAGGGGGAACCCTTCGGGGGACCCTTCGAGGGATGGAAAGCGCCGCGGCCGCTGCTCGGGAGGACCCGGGGGGCACGGCCGGCACTCACCGGGCAGATCCCGGGCTCCGCCGCGGCTGCTCTGCGCCAGCCACTCCACCGAGAAGGGCCCCTTGTCCATGTCCTCAGCCCTGCCGGCCCTCGCTGCTCGCTGGAGCCGCCCCGGACGCCGGGACAAACATTTAAAGCGCCGTCCCCGGCGTGGTTTGAAAAGGCCCAAAGCATCAAATGAGGCCGGGGACAAAGGACCTCATTGAGAGGCGCTTTAATCTCCCCTTTCAGGTGATTGTTACATCCGCCTAATCTCCGAGCGCAGCAGTTTGCAGAACTCAAGGCTGCCTGACCTGGCGCCAAGTTCAGCACCGAGTCGTCTCACCACGTAGGTGCTGGGAATTGCATCACGGCCTGGGCTTCTTCACGCTGCCCTCGGCCCCCCTGGTTTCCAGTCTCTATCTTCTGCTATGAAGGACGAGGATTCAGAAGGGACTGATAACAAAGAAGGACAGAGAGAAGCCCCTTCTATGAGTCTTATACCCAAATTTTGCCACCCTCTTGCCTGTTTGATGCAAGGCTTGAAAGAATCCCCTTGCATATAATCAGCAAAAGAAGTAGGGACGTGAGGTAGGAACAAGTAAGTAGTCCTCGTCAGATAGAAATCTTGAAGAAATCTAGAAGAAACACTGATACAGTATCTTATCAGTATGCCTGAGAGCAGCTCAGTGCTCTATGCTGAGTCTGAGTGGGTAGAGGTTGGAGTTACTTGGCAAGTGCAGGGTTAACTATTTTTGGTGCTGTCCATGAGGCGGAGTGCTGCAGTCAGGACTCTCATCTTCCTCTGAAGTCGTAGACTTGTTGACTTCAGTTTATGTAGAATCAGAGATTTTAAGAAGTCTTCCAGGAGAGAACGATTGAAACTAGAGACAGATATTTGCATAGCAATTTGCTAGGTCATTTTCAGAAAACAGAGTTTTGAATAATTTCAGTTCATGCTTATGAATTTATTTAAGAATAAGATTAAACAATGAGCAGTTGTATGTCAGGACATTGGACAGGACGGGAAACACTGAGAAAATTACTAGTTCACTTGAATTTATCTGTTCATGTCTTAAAACGCCATCTCCTTTCCCTGCATCCCAAGAAAGAAATGTGTGCATTTCAAAGTAAACAGTTCTGATGTTCTTATGAAGTAGATCAAAGAAGAGGAGTGTAAACTCTGTTCAGAGGCAGTCTGTTCAAGGATGATTCAGATAAGGGTGAGAAAAGAACCACTTTTACGGTCTGAAGTGGGCCTGCGATGGCACAGTCCTTATCCCCAGCAAACACGGGCTAACACATTTACAGGTTGTTTCAGTAAACAGTCACCGCTGCTTGAGTTTATACAGTCAGAGATAATGAAGCGGCTTCCACGGAGCGGAACATGTTTGAGACAAAGTGCTAATCCTTAAACTTCAAAGAAATTCATGTCACCTTTTACGAAGGGTGATGCGTTTATAGTGAGATGGCATAAATGAGATAATGCTACACTGGCAGCTCTGTCTCTTCTTAGGTTTTCTGTATTTCTCAGGCAGGAATATAATTTCCTCCCTTAAAACACAATGTAATTTTGTTAACTATGCTGAAGCATGACACACGTAAGAAATTTTGAGACTCTGATTTTGAATATTCTTCATATACACATTCATCTGCTTTTATAAAGTCTTTTACTCTTCTTGTAGTAAAAAGAAAAAACCCCACCATCTCTTGAATATCTACCTTGAGCAGTCTTGCTTGGTTTTGTTGTTTTTATGTTTTTTTGGTTTTTTTTTAAATGAACATGACACTTTCAGTAGGTGACTACATAGGCTTCCAGGTAAAGCAATGACTTGGCAGACCTGACACTTATGTTTTAAAGAAAAGCTCTTCTGACTTAGCTAATAGGGACGGTGGTTGCATCGTCTTCATGTGCTTTTGATTCTGCCCACGGTAATTTGCTGCTCTAAAAAGCAATTAAGATGCAAGTTGAAAGTTACAGCTTTTCTTTTTACTAAAAACCAATCCAAACTCACCAACACCACTGCCCCACCGCCCTCTTCGTTTCCATAAGGTTATAGTAAAAATTACTGGGAAATGATTCAATGTTCAGGACGATTTTTCGGAAAAGGACCATTCCAAATAATAGACCATTATTTTTTAATTAGCCTGTTTCCTAGTCCTATAACCCTGCAAATTAATCCTGGAGAAAGTAAAGTTTGGTCTGGAAAAATGAGTAAGTATTAGACAGTCTCTGAAATGAATAATTGTAATTTTAGTGTTACAGGTAACAACATCTAACCAGAAGGATTAGCAAGATACTGTTCCTTTGTTATATTAATATTTCTAGTTGTTGATTATTATTGTGCTTATTTTAATAGATGAACAAATGTCTTGAAACAGTAAAGTTTTTGCCACTATGATGGCAGTTTTAAAATTTGTATTTTAGTGTTAGTGAAATCTGTCGGTTTGTGGGTATTTTGTTTTTTTATCCTGCAATGATCGATCATGTTATTATCTGACTGTATTGTAATAATCGACTGCACAATTTCAGGAGAAAGGCCCTAATTTCAAAAGACTCAGGAAGCTAATACAAAATTTTATTTACCTCTAAGTCGAGCAGTCTTTCAGACTATGCTTTAGATTGTGAGGCTTCCTTCCTACTTGTTTCATGCAGAAAACCTTGTACAGACATACAATGAAAGTGACTCCGGTGGCTGTTTTAGACATTGTCTCTTTTATTGTAAACAGAAATAGATATCTAATGACTAAACTGTCCTGTGCTGGCATGTGACTGCACTAAAGAAGATGTTCAGTGTTCTATTGTGTTAGAAAACCAATATGCATTTTGTTTTTAATGGGTTTTGATCTTGTTAGTGTGATTATTTTCCCCTCTAAGATCTTTCTATTATGTTTCCTTTGGTTGATATTTAAATTTTAGAGACTTGGGGTGCTGTGGTGTGTGATTGATTGATTTTGGGAAGGCAGTAACCTAATTAACAACAAGTTTTATTTTTGCCCATTGTCATTTGACCTGCGATGTTAGAACTAAACAGGAAACTCAACAAAACTAGAAGTATCAGTGGCTGTGAAGGTGATAAACACCAGCAAAAATATGCTTGAAACACATTATTTTAAAGTATGCTACTGTTGATGCCGCGGAGTGTTATTGTGATGATTTACACAAGATACAGATCGTGGCTTGAGACCAAGCTCCCGTTCAAAGGACTTTGATGGAGTGATTGGATGTCATAAGCGACCATCACCTGAGAGCAATTACAAGTCAAAAGGTAATTGTCGTGTGTTTCTGGTTAGCAATTAACATTCGTCAGAACCTGTGATGAAACATTTATCCCATTTTTCATTGATCATCAGCGCTTTTTATGAACACGTGGGCTACAAAATCCATGATGACCCAAGCTTAGAATCTAAATGGTAAGCTGTAAGTAAGTGTAGTGGCGGTGCCACTGATCCACATTTTACTGCTGTGATTTAATGGCAGTTTTTCTTGACAGAGCCCTCGGTGAGAACATCTGGTGACACCTACAGCTGTGCTTTCTGTTGTCTATTTAAGTGTCTGTTTGAAATAACTTTATGATGTGTCTCATAGTTGTTAATGCTTTTAATCATTGCATCAATTGTCAAGATAATTTCCTGCAAAGCAACAATTAATCTTCTGGTGTTGGTTTGAGCACAGAAAATATTGCTGCATAGATGTAGTAGGATTTGTCAGTATGTTAGCAATGAAAAACTCTGGAAACAGGTTATTCAGTTATTTTGATTAATATTAAAGACATTAATCAGATAAAAATGTTACAAACGACATTAATTTCCATCTCATGCAAAGGACATGCCTATCTAAATAGAACACGTTGAACAGAACTGCCAGCTCTGCTGTTGGGAGGAATTGATTCACTCCTGCTTCTGTCTGCTGGCCATGCTCTTCCCCATGTGCTCTGAATTTAGGTGGCCCTCTGATCTATCAGGGAGTTCATTTGGGTTTCTAAGCCAGCAGGAAAAGGGGGAAAGAGAAAAATAAAAGAAAATTGCTTTTTTTAACAGTTTGGAGATACACTCACACTCACTTACTGAAAAGCTGGATGAGCTCTTTAACTTGCACAGAGCAATGCTTGAAGTAGAAGGGGGAAGACGAAGAACCAGGATGGTTCACTCAGTAGTGAGTAGATTTGTTTCTTTATATGAGCAAATGCAGGTGTCTCTACAGTCAGCGGGTCAGTATAACTCCTCACTTTCTCCAGATGGAGAGCAAAAGGCAGAACAAGGTCAGAACTGGATTGATGTGCAGATGGAGATGTAACTCACTAGTAAATAAATACCGATTCTTGAATACAGCTTATACTTCCAGGGCTTCCTTTTTGCCGCCTTTTCTGGCAGTTTGCCGTGTGCCCCAGCGTGGCTCCGGTGCTGCTCCAGCCGGGGTCGCTCCGTGGCCGCCCCAGTCCCGCTGCAGCCCGGAGGGGCCGGGCCGGGCTCGGTCTCCGCTCGGGCAGCGCCGCCCGCCGGGAGAGCCGCGGTCCCTGGGCCGGGAAGGGCTGTTCTTCCTGAATTAGCCACACATAATGGATATCATCTTCTCCCCTCGCTCCCTTTAATGCAAAACAATGCTTATTTTTTAGAATTAACTTTCGAATACTGCTTCATCTTAATTTAACGCTCTCGACATATTATAGAGCATGGAGAAAAAAAAGGCAGGGAGATTTTATTACAAACCTTGACCCATCTCATGGAAAATCTGCCTCTGTTTGCTGTGTCACTAGGCTTTCTTCACTGTAATTTTTTTCTTTTTTTTTTCTTGCTTCACTTGATCTCCAGCTTCTCTTACCTATAGCTGTGAGGCTTTGGTCCTACAGAGTGGAGAAGAAGTATGGGAAAAAAAAGTAATAGTTTATTGGACTGAAAATCCAGTCCACATTGTAAGGCATTTTCTATGTACTAGATTTAAGTTTGAGTAATGTTAGTATGTTTTTACTTTTAAGCCCGTGGTAGTTTGCATAATAGTTTCAAAGATTGCTTTTAAAAATAAATAAATAAATCCACAGCGTGGATGCACATCAAAGCTGACTATCAATAATGGTAAAAGCTACATTTTACTGACAGGCCTAAGCATTGTAACCCCAAGTTCTGAAGAAGGTTATGCTATTAAAATGAATGGCTTGCAGAAAGGGATGAGCTCAGGAAAGAAAACCGTAAAGACCGCAAATCCTTCCATCCTAGCAACAGATCTTGTATTCCAATACACTGCACAAACACCCAGCCCCCCCGTTCCCCTGCCCCCCGGTCCCGGTGTGCGGGGCCGGCCGCTCCGTGCCAGGCGGGGTCGGCAGGGGGAGCGCTGAGGGAAAGGATCGGGGCGATGCTCTCGGAGCCTCGGCGCTTCCTCTCGGGGGCTGGGGGAAATCTGTCTGTTCGACGGAAGAATAAGATCTCATTAATTAAGTTGATGTAGCATTTATTTACTAGAGCAAGGAACCCCTGGGTTAGTCCCACATTGAGGTATTTGAAGCCAGATATTGAGTCAGGCTCTTTATGTTTTCCTTTCTCTCTTTATGCTCATGTGCATGGTGTGTAAATTATCATTAAATTGCAGTTCTTTAGTGAAAAAACCCATGAAGTTAGCAAGGACTAATATACAGTTGTTTTGATGGATTTTTTTCACTGGTTCTGGTTTGCTTTTTGTTTAACCCCAAAGCCAAGAATTTTTCTTTTTCCTCTTTCTGTCTTTGGTAAGAATTAATCAAGGCTCAGAAAATTAGCCTGAATTAGTCCAAGGTAATCAGGAGGAGGAGGAAGGTATGACAGACTGCTCCTTTTCAGCATCAGTGAGCTGTTTAATCTGCTCAGTTTTTCATATAGAGCTGCACCTCTCTTGTTCACATGGAGTTATGAAGCTGACCTATTGGCATCCAAAGAAAAATTTAAAAAAAGAAAATTTCATGTGTATGTGGGAATAGTATTTGAAGATTTAGCTTCAGTTTTAGTAACCAATGAATGTAAGTGTTCATGGTATAGTATGTTGCTTCCATTTGTGTTGGTTTTGTAGCAAAACCCCTCTGTTTGGATGTACAGACCATGATTGCTTATTGCTTTTCCATTGTCATTTATGGCAGCGCTGACAGGTGGATTTTGAGATTAATTACATTTACAAGTGTCTTGTGATGAAGATTTTTCTCTAGGACAAATCTCTCATGGGTATTTTGTGTTAGGCAAACTGAGTGCAGGGGAAGGGTAAATTTTTTTCCTCACACTGCAGTTCCAAAGAGGTTCCTAACTGTCCTGCCAGCAGAAGCAACTTCTGCTTCTCTTATTTAATTTCTTTTGTTATACTCATGCATCTGTGCCTGTTTGTGCAGATGCAAAAGGAATTAGATCAGGGTTGGTTCTCTGATCTAGTTTAAAGACCAGATACAGCGAAGCAAAAGCAGGAATAGGGAGTCATGGGAACTGCAGGATGAGTCATGCATGCACAATGGTTTTGCCCACAAATATGAGGGCATTTAATATTGAAGAGTGTAGCATAACAATAACCACTGGGTAAAATGACTTGTAATGTAATGTTCTTAGCTCTTTCTGAGCTCACAGCTTTAAAACACTTGTTAGAAACTGTGATGCAGCACAACACAAACTTTTGATCTGTGACTGAACCATTAGATATTTATTTGACATGCATTATGTACAGTTACATTGTTTCATAACAGCAGAATTTTCCCCCCAGGGTTGATGTGACACATTGCTATTTAGAGTAAATGAAAGTAATATGACAGAAACATTAAAATTTTGTTTTTCTACAAAATAAAATGAGCAAAGAGAGCTTCTACTTCCACTTCCCAGACACCTGTGGGTAAAAGAAAGAAAAAAAAATTAGTACGTTTTTAATCTGGTTTACTATAAACTGAGTTTTACAAGAGGAGACTTCACAATTCCGCACACGCGTGAATCATGTAAAAGGTACTTAGGATCTTAAAGGATAAAATTCTAAGGATTATAGATATATTACAGAGAACCCACTTAGGCAGCATTTGCATGACTGGGCTTTACACCTGTGAGTCAGCATTACCTGGATTCAGTGACAGTGATCCCGGCACCTGTGGGACAGGGACAGAGAGAGGCATTTTTGGCAGTTTGTGTGACTGCATTTTCGTTATTTTCAATTGGACTTATGGCATTAAGGACTACAGGGGTAGCTCCTTAGCAATACATGTGCTTTACATTAGACCAAGTGGCATATTAAATAATGTAGTTGGAGAAATGCTTAAAGTATTACTCTTGTAATAAATCAGGTTTTAAGAGGAAACCAAGATTTAGATGTTAGATCAGAGTAAATAGTGGCAGTATCTTTTTACACGCGTTTTGAGGAAAAAATGGGAGTTTCATAAATTTACCTTTCATTTCTTGGCCCGTCTGTTTTCTCTAAACATTTCTGCCGCTGCCTTCGCGATGCTGCCTGAGATGAGGGGTGAAGTACCTCACTGCCCCATTTTCCCATGCCCTATACCTCTTTAGAAGCAATTCTCAAAGAAGTATATGCATAGGAAAAAGGAACAACGAGCCAGATTGTGATCCACTCCGCTTGCGGCGAGAGTAAACCTGGAATATAAAAGTACAGGGTAGGGAGAATAAAAACAGTTTCTATTCGTTACACAGTACCATTTCTTTTGAACTATAAGGCTGTTAAGAAGTACTGCAGACTAAAAGAGAGGTTGAAATATGAGATAACCAACATTAATGCATAGGATTCAACAGTATTTAGTATGTTAAAAATTCATCGGTGCATATTTCTGACATACGTACAAGAAAGTGCAGAATTCTCAGAAATAATGAAGTGTAGCTCTGCAGACTTGACCTGAAAATTAATTACAAGTTAGTAACAATATCCCCTTTTCAGTATATTGCACAAAATTTGAAGCTTTTATATTTAAGACCTGAGAAAATACTTATTTGAATTACTGAACAAATGCAGGAGAGAAAGAAAGAAAAGTTTATAAATTACAAAATATGGTAAGGTCAGCCCTACAAGCAGCAATGAGACTTACCTGGTTGGCTGTCTGATGCCCGAAGTGCAATGACTTGGTTTTCATGAGAATTTATGCTTTGCTCAAGACCTTGAAGAAGAATGAACTATACAGTGTTACTGTTTTCTTAAGTGATAATCGCTTTGCCCCTTGCCAAGGTATTTGCTGCACCTGCACATTGGGTACACAAAAAGTGTTGCTGAAAACATGGGAAGTGTTGCTTCTAAGTTGGGGGAGTGCAGTAGACAACAGAAGTGATAGGAATAATTAAAGTGGTGTCTTGAATTGTGCGCTGAGAATGAGAATTTATCGTCTCTGTTTTCTTTCACATACATCAATGGTGTTTGGAAAGTGTAAATCTGCGAGAGGACCTTTTGTTCTCAAAGCCTGTGCTGTGTTTTCAGTCTAACTCACCCCCCTTTTCCCCAGCACACTATTTTGAGAATCTCTATCAATGTCCTTCAGCTGCAAATGCAGCTTTACTGGGGAGATAGCAAGGTCTGTGTACAAGGCTTTCCTCTGCTTATCCAGGCACCAGCGAGGCTCTGTGCTGGATGCCAAGGCTGGGAAACATCTTTCACCATATTTATCCTATTTGCTAACAAATTCATTAACCGTTTGCTTTCAAGTTGCTGTCTTTCTTTTAGGTCATTTATTACACTATAAAACTGCATTTCATCTCCTATAATCTGGTTTATATATTAGAAGTCTGAAGTTACCAGCTAAAATTGTTCAAAGTGGTTCAAATTAATTCAGAGACCAGCAGTGTCACAAGCAGTCACAATACTAATTGTTACATGCTGTTGTTTATTCATAAGTTTGGACGCTCCTGAAATGCACTGTGTGTTCTTTCAGAGTCAGAAAGTTTCAAAGTTTCTTCAATTCCCTAGTTTTCCTTTTCTGATCTCAGGTTCAGTTCATTCTTTTCTGTCATAAGAAACAGTATTGCATTCTGATTTGTGCACAGTACCTTCAATTTTAAAGAAATCTAGTTTTCAGTTTAGGATGAATATTTCCCTAGCTTGATTCTTTAAGCTTTTCCTCAGGTTCTGTTCTTGTGAAACCATCCCAGTTGCGATCTGAAGCAACTGTGATTTTAGTTTTGTGGTTTTCACTTCTGCTGGGCTTTCTGCCTTCAGTCAGACAGCCACATCACCTGGAAAGAGAAAAATTGTATTGCACAAAACCAGAAAGTGTTCAGAGCTGTGAACACTTTCTGTGAACACATTTCAACTGCTTTTGACATAATAGCTGTGCTAGGGGAATTGTCAGTTTTGGTTTTGCTGTGTGGTGCTCTAAGGGAGAGAGAAAAGGTTGTTTGGTTTTTGTTTGTTTTCCTGGGGGGCTGAACACTAAGTTTCTGGATTGGCAGCTGGAATAGAGATGCTGTTTAAGCTCTGGGCCTGGGTTCCAAGTGGGCCATCTAATGCCTTTAGGTGGTGGGTGAAGCTCGGGTGAGGGGCTCTATGCACAGAAAACCACAATGAAATCTGGTGTGGGGTCTGAGGGCTCTGATCAGGATCCTCACTGAGAGTAATAAGATGGTTCACTTGTGTGTGAAGGAGCAGCCTCTTTCTTCTTGTGCCTTATATTTGCTATTATTTATTTGTGGATTTGGAAAGTACCTGCTACAGCTGATTTGTAATGTATCAGTGGTTCTTTAGAAGACAGTTAAAGATGGTTTCGATTTGGATTGCAGAATTAAACCTTTATTAAACTGTGTTATATTCAGAAATAGAGCAGGCAACTTTGAAATTTTAGAAAAAAATTTAAAATAACACACCAGTCAGTCTTTTGCCTTTGCTGTTGAATACAAAGTAGTTCCTTAATCCTTTTAACCTCAAGGCATGCTTTCTGAAATTTACTCCATTCAGACACTCCTCTGAAAGCCACATAAAGTTGGTAGCTAGTGTAAAATAAATAGCCTGAAGCATTCAAGAATGGATGTTTCCAATATTTTATGTCTTGTATGTGTAATTTGATATCATAAATATTTAACAACCACTTCCTCTAAAAAGACTCATGCAAGCTTCATGAAACTGATTTTGAACCATGACCAGAGAGAATAAAACAAAGTTTTCTTGAAAAGAAAAACAAACCCAACAACTCAGGCCACCCCCCAAACCCTCACCATCCCAGTGCACTTGTTATTAATTTACTGATTCCTGCCCTGGTGGGGAGAGAGAGTTTGGCAATTTAAAACTGATATTTAAAATCTTGTGGTCTAAGTAAAGAGCACTCTTAATTGCATTAGCTGGCAACTTTTGAGCACTCTGTTTGAACAGCCCCTTTTGAATGTTAAAAGCTATTTTAAAGTGCTCCTCTAAAACATTTGTAACCTGTCCTTTCATGAAGGATTGTTGCAGAGCAGATGCAGCCAGATGGGAAAACTGGGCTGTAATACAGAGATGTGAATGAAAGCTCTAGATTAATCTTCCATCAGCTGCATGATTTGTAATTGAATTGTAGCTTTGAAAGAGAACAGGCTGGAATGCAGTTCATCTGAACTGTGTGGCAGCTATATATATTTATATATAATGCTTTGGAAGTTTGATATAATAATGTTCTGCCCAAGTTCAGTTTATTTTGTGGATATAAAGTACTTCACTGTTTGGTGCACAAAGTCTTTGATGTTTAGCTTAAAAGTATGACCACTGCAAATTAATTTCAGGAAAATGTAGTGAATGCATAAAACCATCAGAGAGCCATCCTTGCAAAAAATGCCCATTTGCACAAAATTCATTTATAGAACATTATGTAAGCAGAAGAGAATGAGCATTCTTGTTTGCAAATGCCAAGATATGATTTTGTAAGAAGATGCATTATTATATTTTCTTTTCTTTATTTTTTAATTAAATTGCCTTAAAGCAAAGATGCATTAAGTGTGAGCAGATAGTTGAGGCATAAATTACAAAAACAATGCAACTATCAGGAATGGTAATGTTCAAAGCAGTTGGAAAGAAAGCTTGCGTATTTTGTCTGAAAGAATGAAGCTGGCAAATATCTTAACTGCTAAAGGAACACAAGATACAGTAGTTGGCCTTCAAAATTGTTTTTTCTGGGCTAAGTCGTGTGAACACAGTTGTTTTTTGCAAACTGCAGGAAGCAGCTTATGAAAATCAACTGGAAACATTTGTATTCAGACCTGATACAATGTCTGCTGAAGTCAGCAATAGATTCCCAGCAAAAACACTGGAACCTCAAATTCTTTGGGGTGTTTTTCTCCTTTTGTTCTGAGGGATATACGAAGTGCCACTATTTTAACACATCAAAGCTGAAACCCTGCTTAACTGTACAGATGCAGCAGAATTCCAACACAACTAGTAGAATTATTTGTTTTTTAAATGAAGATATTTGATTGAAAATATTTGGTTGATAATATTTAAGTTCCATTTGATATATGTTAACCAACACAAATGTGTGTTGAAACTACCCTAAAAAGATTTTCCTATCCTTCAATTGCCTCTAGCTGTTCTTTCAAAGGAGGAAAAGCTCCTATTCTTTCCAACATTTGATTTGGGATCAAATTTTTTCTTCCCTGTGAGTGTGCCTTTTACTCTTTTCCTTCAAAGTACTGTTTAGCTACGTGCTTGTAGGGTGATCTCCTGGTAGAACTCAAACATGCAGAGTTACACTTTTCACTGATGTGGCACCAAGTTGTCTTAAACTACAAATCACTCTGGGCTACCAAAAATAATTGGTTCGGTTTTGCACACTAGGGCAGGCTAAACTTGAACCATTTCTGGTGTGCAGGTGCTGTCCACTCTCTCCCTTCCAAGCACTGTTTCCAACTGAAATGTGATGCTCCATGATGCATCTATTGTGGTCCATCTCGGGTGTGGGATAGAGGCTGCCAGATGCTTTTGCACAGAGGTGCCTTCCCCAGGCTCCCTGTGAGGAAACAGCTGAGCAGCTGAGTAGCTGGCAATTCCCTGTCCTCAGCAGGACAAACAACTTGTTTCACAGCTCCCTGGAAAGGATTCTTGAACTTATACCAATGTTATGGCTGGGGGGATAAGCTGCCCCCAGCCTTTTAATCTCTGCCAGATAGGTAGAGTATAATGAATGCTCCACAAAATGGGTTTGCATGTCTGGCTTCTGATATCCAAACTGTATATTCCTGTATCACCTGAGTGGATCACTCTAATTAATTCAGCAGTGTAGCATACTCTAAAATAATTTGTATTTTGAGTCCCTGCAGACAGAGTGACTTTAAGGAAAAAAGTTGTGTTTAAAGTTGAACATTGATAGAAGTATTTGAACCACTGTCACTTTGGTTTTCACTAGAAAGGAGCATGTAGCGAGCAGCTTTTAAAATTTTTCTCAGTTTGTCAGTGCTGGCAGGTGACCTTGCTGTCTTCATTCATTGTGCTTCATTAGTACACTAATTGAAGCACTGATGCATTCAGTGTAATTCTGGGAATCCAGCATGTTCAAAGATAAACCTCTTGCTCATCTTTGTGGAAATATAGAGGAAGATATAGAGAGACTGTAGGCTAATGAATTTAAATCCTTAATTGAGTTCTGAATCTTTCTAAAGGTTCTGTTTCTTGACATTAGCAGAGAAAATCTTAATAGAGCTTTGCTACTTCTTTGCTTTTCCACTGAGTCCCAGCCACATGCCTCTGTTGCTTATTCTGTGCTGATTCTGGCTTTTGGTGTTCCTCTTCATAAGCCAGTTCAAGTCTCTAGTTAGTTTTCAGTAGAGGATTAATTAAAAAAAAAAAAGGGGAAGTACAGTCCCCATTTTCATAAAAGCAAGAAAGCAAGATTTGCTGGCCTGTCTGCAGCACCACACCTCCAAAGTATAGAAAGCCAGAATTGCAGGAATTTTTCTGTGCCTTGTCTCAGAATGGTGTTACTGCTGTGTGCCATTTCCACACACCAGCTTTTTTCTCTAATTTAAAATTGATAAAATTTTGTAAAAAGAATGCATTTCAGATGTGGAAAAATACTTACATGTTAATAAAAAGTGAGGATTTTTTTTTTCACCTGTAAATACATGTATTGGCTCATAAGACTTCAAGTACTTCAAGTATTTTCCTGGCTGTTTAGCAAATGGCAGCAGCACTTCTGAACAATCTGTTAGCCTCAAGTACAAAGTATCTCCTGCATCTCCTGTAGACTGATCCCCAGCTGATGTGAAGGAGTAAGGGTTTGTGGGGTGAAATTGTGTTGATTCACAGCAGCAGGCCTTAAAGTTTTTGTGCTCTTCATTGAGCAGAAGTTCATATTTTAGTATTTAGGAATTTGTTCTTTAAATCTGAATCTATTGGTTTTGTAAACAACTAAACTGACTGTAGCCAAAAGTTTCACAGGCCTTAAATTCAACAATTTTACATGTTTATACTTAGAAGAATAGTTTTCTTTCAGTAGAAGTACTAATGTGAGCAATACAAGGAATGGAACACTTTTTGAAGGATATTATCTGAAAAACAAAACTTTAACATTTATAGAATTAATTTACATCTTAATGCTTGACATTGTGACCAAGAGATTTATACTTTCCCCCCATCTGTTATACAGCCACAGGAAGAAATACTTTTGGTCAGGTTCAAGCAAATCCTCTTCTATTTTAATTACTCTGAAATAGAAATGGAGACAATAGAGCAGCTTTCCCTACAATGTTGTCACTGAAAGTATACAACATTCTCAGCAATCTCTCTAACAAGAAACAGACAAACATCTTTTGAAGTATCAATATTACTGTTAGAAATATAACAGACAAATTCAAACAGTGGCCTTGGCAAAATATGAAAACTTTGTTTAGCATGGGTACAAGTTACTGATATCAAAGAAGCTGGGAAAGTGAGGAGACAGAATTATCTGCTTACCCTGCCAGAGGGAGTAACAGAAAAATTAACCTTGAAAACTGTTTGGAGAGCATTCTTGTGAAAACAGTATGACACAGTGTTGGATTTATGGATATGAAGAGGTCAACAGTTCTTAACTGACTGTGGGCAGTTACATTTTATTTACTGTGGTTTTGAAGCAATGTTACAGCAGACGTGCTTGTTCTAAAATGTCTGAGTACAAACACAGTTTATTCATATTTACTGTAGTCTGTTAGATTTGTTCAACCATTATATTGTTCACCTCTAAAAGCAAAGTTCCATTCAGGTATTTAATTTGAACATGACAAAAATACAACTTCCCAATCTTAGACAATTCTTGCTTCAGGCTCAGTTTTGGATAATCAGTGAAATAAAATAATTAAGTGGAGTATAATAAAATTCATATCTGTTCCATATATTTGAAGACCTTTTTTCCTGTGTATAGCTGAAACCTGCTGCAAACCTATCAAACACATTCTGTTTATGGTGATTAGAATTCATATTTCAGGATGTGAGATTTTGTTAATATTATGTTTAGGTCATTAGGGAATACTAACTTGGACATGTTTGCTCTAGACTTCTTGGTGGTGGTGACAAACAGTTTTCTAGCCTGCTTTTTAAGAACATTATTTTTTTTAATGTCTGTTCTTTCAGAAAAAGCATGCTCTAGGGCATAATTTTGGTGCAATCATGATATGCTCTCAGATCTTAGTTTAAATGTGGTTGTGCAGTAATTTTTACATGCAGTATAATGGAATAATGGTTATGCTGCATCCAGAGCAGTGTGGGCAGCAGGGCCAGGGAGGGCATTCTGCCTCTCTGGGGGAATTCTGCTCTGCCCTGGTGAAACCTCACCTGCAGGGCTGCATCAGCTCTGGTCCCAGCACAGGGAGGGCAGGGATCTGTTGGATGGAGCCCAGAGGAGGCCACAAAGGTGGTGAGAACAACACCCCTCTGGAACATCTCTTCTGAGAGGAAAGGGTGAGAAAGTTGGAATTGTTCACCCTGGAGAAGAGAAAGTTCTGGGGAAATCTTACAGTCTTTCAGTACTTGAAGCGGCACCTACAAGAAAGATAAGGACAAACTTCTCATTAGGGCCTGTTGTGATGGTTTTAAACTGAAGGGGTGTCATTTTAGACCAGACACAAGAAATGAGCATTTAACAATGAAGGTGTTGAAGCACTGTCCCGGGTTGCTCGGGGAGGTGGCAGATGGCCCATCCCCGGTGAGATTCAGTCAGGTAGGATGGGGCTCTGAGCACCCTGCCCTGACTGAAGGTGTCACTGCTCATGGCAGGGGATGAGGACAAGAGGGCTTTACAAGGTTCCTTCCAGCTCAAACTGCTCTGTGGTTCTATGATTTAAACTGCCTTTACTAGCAAAGAATCATAGTAAAGTGTGCAAGTAGAAAGAGAAAAAAAGGAAACATAAAGCAAAGTGAAAATGTCTGGATTTTATATTTAACCAGGGGAGTATTAGATAAACTAGAAGGTACTTCATATTGTCACAGAGAGGACTGAGATGTGAAGTTAAAGAAGGGAAATTTTTCTTAATAACTGCATGTGAGTAAATGCATTTTATAAGGATTTTAATTTTCCTGATGCTTTGAGACATATACTCTGTCCTTTTGTATCAGCACAACCCCTACAGTGGCATGAGGTTAAAAATTTACTTTATTTAGGCTTTCAAGATTTGGTCTTGGTTTGCTGAAAATTTATAGAAAGTTATATCCCCATTTAAAGATTTTCCTCACTTAATGAGAGAGTAATATGACAACTTTCCCTTTTGACAAGACAGGAAGCTGGCTTTGTACATGTGTAAATTTGATCACTTTACACAGGCCATGTGAAAGAAAGTTATGTACTAGGGACAGATGGAAATGGATGGACATCAGGAAAAGGTTGTGGCACTGTTGAAGGAGAACATAAACATTTCTAGGGGATCTAATGAGGCCAAGACTTTGCCTCAGGCATCCAAAAAGATTTGTTCAGCTCTGATTTTACTGTCTTTCCTACTCTGGAACCTAAGCTTTCCTGATACTTCTGTAGATATACACACAGACAATTTTTAATATTGCTTTGAGTGACTCCTCTAAGTACTGCTGGGTAATGGCTCATTTGTCCCCAAAGATTCATCCAGCGCAGGATTGCACAATGATCTATTCTTCTATCAATAAATGAATTGTAACAGACTTCTGTGCCTTTGTAGCAGAACTGTGAGCTCCTAAAACAAAGAGAGAAAACAAGAAAACTGTTTTAGATTGTGAACAAACGTAATCCCTGTCTAGCAGTATCTCTAGCTGAGATTGTGTCCAGGCAGCCTCCGTACCATCTGCAGCAACTTTGTTTTGAGAGAGACTGATAAATAGCAAAATGAAAAATATTTTCCTTTTGTGCAGTAAGCATTCACTCTTTAAAAGTGGTTTCAAATCTTAGCTCTTTATGCCAAGTTCTGAAGTGCGTCAGGTGATGCAAGGGTGTCATAAACATATCAGAAAAACATTGAACATTATTTTGGCTAGTGAAAGTAAGACAGAGAAACTATTAAAAAAATATTAAAATGGTTTCCTGAATATAGGAATTTTTCAGTCTATGCAGGGTTTAAAGGCCTTTCAATATTTTATATCTTCCTTTTAAAATATTTTTGTGTATATTTTCACCAAATTTACTTTGAAAATGGTTTATTCACAGAAAATGACATTCATTTTTTAGTATGTGTGTGTGTGTCTTAAAAAATACACTAATAGAAACAAGAATTTGAAGCCTGTATATAAACCAGAACTTTGATAACTGACTTTTTCTTTATGGTGAAAAGTTTTCTTTTTATTTTGGAAAGGATTATTACATGGAAAATATTCACATAAAGAATATCAAAAGCTATTTATTTTATTTTATGCCCTTCCCTCCTGGTAATTGCAAATCACTTATCAAATCAGGCTCTGAAACCAGGTGAAATTCAGGACCACACAAAAATGACCAGAATTACTGACTAAAAATTGCTCATTTAATTTGAATTATTAACATTTTCATTTTCCAATCTACAGCTGAAAAATTCATCTTGCCAGAAAATGTGAGGAATACATTTGTTTCTTCTTGTTAGAATGAATTTTCTGTGCAGATGTGAAGCCTCAGGGAAAAACCCCTTGGGATTATTTTGCTTTTTTCCCCTCAGTTAATATCTGGCTTAACACAGTTTCCTCTCCCCTATTTATGACTACATTACAAAGTGTTCTAAAACATATAAAGTATGATATATGTTTTGAAACAAAACACTAAATGTAAATGAGAAGTATTCATGGAACTGGAGGCAAGAAGCTTTGGAAGGTTTAATAGGAGGTGATCACTTAACAGGCTCTTATTTTTTACCTTGTTACCTCTGTTGTTGATCCTGCTAATTTTGTTTTGCTGTAGTGTGCCTTTCAAAAGATCACCTCACTTTGACTGAAATGTCAAAAGATGGGACCCTTATTCTCCTTGGAAATCCCTTGTCCCTCTCCCCAGCATGATAAATCTCCTTGCATTTCTTTTCCCACTTCTCACGGCTGGTTCTTGTTAGGCTATTCCTTAGGAATGAGATAATTCTCTATTATCTGGTGTTTTCTCCCCAGACAGATACTTTGTATTTCTCTGTGAGACCGAAGCCCAAACAGCTCCTCCGCCGCTGAGTTACAGCAAAAACAGGAGAAACCCTGTTTGTCTCTGGTAGCTGCAAAGCTGAATTGCAAACCACTATCAGTATTTACTTTCAAACTTTTAAGCATAAAACTTGTTTTTTTTCTTTTCACAGTAGATTGCTTTTCATTGAAAACATGAAGATTGCAGTTTTTTATTACTTATATTTACTTATATTTACTTTTTATTACTTATATTTTCAGTTTTTTATTACTTATATATACTTCAGTAGTCAGAAGTTTAAATGCCTATTTCTGACATTGTCTTATGTAATGTATTTTTCTAGAAATGAATAGAAATGAAATTATGAATTCAGAAATTATTAAGGTATTAATTCTGAATATTCATTTATTTTAACTACTGACAAAGAGGGAAAAATGGACTCTTAAGGAAGGTGATAACGTATAGCTCTTTTAAACAGTTATTTAGATAGGAGCTTATTTAAATATAGATAGAATATTCTCGGAGTGCTTAGGTCTAGATTTTAATTTGGGCCTTAACCTGGTTTCCAGTGTTGAGAAGGAGAGTTTGTGTGTGGTTAATTACAAATGTAGTGATTTCATTATTCAGGTGAGTAATCTTCTGAGATTTTGATCCAGCCAATTCATTTTCTATTTTTTTCAGGTGCAGTTTGCCAGGTGACCTTGCTCAGTGAAATAATTACCTGCTGTTTTCAGCCTTGTTTCATTTTGGTGTGCAGCCATCTGAATTTTAAGAGAAAACTGCCTTTATGGTTATTAGCTGAATTAGCAGCTGTCCAGAATTTCTTAATGTTTTAGTTCACCTCTACTATTTCTTTCTACAAAGAAATAGTAGATCAGAGGAAAAAAAAAAAAGTAAACAAGAAAAAACTCCTGCTTTTGATTTTGCTCTTAGGAATATAGGCAGAGAAGTAATCAGTATTGCAAGGTGTGTTTATAGGGGAAATCTCTTGTTGGATCCCTTATGGCCACTGCAAGAGAGGAGGAGGCTGCTCTGCTGAACATACATTAACTGTTTAATTTTTTTCACTTTTGCTTTTGCTGGAAATCAGACTTTAAAGTCTTCTTTACACCAAAATTCCTCACTTTAGTGGTTTGTGCTGCCCAGTAGTGTCTGGCTGTACAAAGGAAATGGTTTAGCCATCCTATTCCAGGACAGGTTTGCATTAACATTGGAGCAGGCTGCACATAGAACTTGGAGGGCTTTTCAGTAACTAAAGGGATAAAACTCTAGGTAATTTCATCTGACCTCAAAGCTGATCTTGCTTTGGGCAGAAAGACCTGGCTACATCAGTTCCACCTGGAAGCTGATCCTTGTTGGAGTGGGCTTGATGCATTTCATAGATACAGCAGAAACATCTGGAGGAATAAAAGGGCCCATCTCGAGATTGCTCCACCACAATGATCCCAGCTGAGTTTGCTAAATCATTTTCCACTGCACAATGAGAACTGGTGAGGGTTTGGAGGAGAGTGAGTTATGAACTGATGGTCACTGCAGAGCTGAAGTGTTTGGCCCGGCTCAATCTCTGATTGCTGCATGTCCTCAGCCCTGTAGCTGAACAAACTGCAGCTCTGATGTTGCAAGCTCAAAACATTTAATCCCTTTTCCTTCTGCAATCACTATGTAGATATTTCCTTTAAAAAATCATATTTATAGCAACAAAAAATTTTCCATATATCTTATGTTATTTTTTTTCAATGTATGATGATACATAGCCAGCTGTCATAAGGCAAAATATTTATTGTGTTTAATTCATTTTTATGAGATGTTATAAAAACTGTGATGTATTTGGTATGTTATTGCTGAAGTTTATAATTTCATATGCTGTTATTTTATTATTTCTTGCCTATTGTTTTTATAGGGACATACTTATAATAGATTTGCCTTTATTACAGCAAATAATGACTCAGTTTAATGAGATTATACTATTTTTAAACTTGACATTTAACTCAGCCTTGGTTTTTCAATTAATCACAATATGGTAATCTTTTCCACCTAGGTTTCTTCAATTATAATTAGAATGAAATAGTTCTACATGCTGATTATGTCTACTATTGGAAAATTCAAGCTGTGAGCTGCAGATAATTTCCCAGTTGCAGGAAAGGTTAGGAGTAGGGTGGACTAATATTCCCCATTTACCTTCTAGTTGTCCTTCAACCAAATGATGGCCCAGTTCTATCTTCCAGCTGCCCTGTTCTGTTATTCTGTCCATAAATTAAGAAAGAAATGGAATGAAAAGTGAGAATACTGAGAGAAAAACAGGTTTTTCTAAGTCGGAGGGAGACTGCAATTTAGTGGCCAGCTAAACCAGAATGATTGACTGGCCTGGCTGCTTTGAAGTGCCTTGATCAAACAGATCTTCACTTTACTAGGTCAGGTTCAGCATGGCTTGGGTTTTTTTTTTTTTTTTTTCTATTTTAAGCAATGTAACCCAGTACATCAGACAATGAAAATATTAATGTTTTTTATTCATGACAGCACTCTGGTTGGGCAAGCACCAGAACTGAGACACAGGAGTGTGCAGCACTGTGTAGGTGACACGGAGATGGAGGATTTGGAGCACAGTTTGAGGAAAAAGCTGCACTGAGGACTGATGAAATGTAATGGCTCATCCTTGTGAGAATGGGTAAATTACTCCTCACCTTCCGGATCCCACCTTCCCCTTCACACCAGCTCCAGCTCTCGACTGGACAAATTGTTTCACATGTTTAAATAACAGACTAACTTTGTTTCTTTGTTAGGCTCGTTTTCTTTTCTTTCAAAGACTTGAATTAACTCAATTCAGGGCACGATGTGTGGGAGAGTCAGAGTGGGAATGGAGAAAGAGCAGTTTTGTGTCCGAAGGAGGAGGAAGGAGGAAGATCTCCCCCTTTTGGTCATGATGAATTTGTAGATTCAATTCAAGGCCTAACATCAAACCATCCCATGCTATTATTTTGTGCAACAGACCAACAATTGTTTTCAGAAAAAAAGAATTGTTATTTATCATCTTTATTTTGTTTTGAAGTTAAATGCTGAGTGTCCATATTTCCTGGACTAGTTCTGCAAAACACTGATTTAAGGGCCCTGGTCTGGTCCATTTCACTGTCTCTGACAAGTGACAGAATTCTCTGTATGAGCTGCTTTGGTTTCTGCTTTCTATCCCAGCTTGCATTTCTGACACTGGCAGATTGCTTCTTTAAAAGATAATTTGCAGTGCACGCTTTTCCATCACTTGAAGTTGTGTCTTGCACAAGTCATGTTGTGACCCATAAAATAGTGCAAATTAGAATTGTTAGTAGTCCATCAGCTTGGTCAATTTCACAATGACCCATGAATGCAAGAAGTCATAAATTTTCTAAAGAGTATAATCTGTGTATTTAATTAACAATGCTAAGACACCTCTGCTTTCAGAAGAAGCATTTTCTTTCAGTTTACTCAAGTGTTTAGAAATATGTATTTTGAATATCTTACTGTAATATGGTAGAGTGTATATTTATTAATAGTATCTAAATCTGAAGAGATTCCAGGAAGAATGAAAATGCACTGTACAAAATACACTGTGTTCCATTTTCATTCCAATTTGCACAGTTAATTATCAGAGGTGCATTTGCTTGTTTGTATTACAATGAGATTTATCCAGGTATCAAAAAGCTGAAAATGTAAGAATTAAGCTTTCTGGGATTTTGGAGATTATTTTAATTAAGTAATCTAGAACTGAGGTTGCTGCTACGTGTGACAATAGGATTACCTTTGTGCTAAATTATCAGTTTTATTTTGTACAGAGAGTTAAGTCTAAAATCAGAATTAGACATACATATTTGTTTCCACACAGAGAATTGAAAAATGCAGCAAGACATTTGGTATTTGGAAATATTAAAAGAGAATATTCACTAGCTCATTCTGAGAATATAGTCAAAGTGTTTTAAATACAATTTTCTGCTAGAATAAAGGATTCAAGGATTACTTAATTTAAAGAATGTCAACTTTCTTTAGAATAGCAAAGCCAGGGAAGATACCAAGGAAAGATATTTAAATGAGTATTAAAACATTCCCAATGAATTCTTTAGAAAGATCAACCCTGATTTAAAGACCTCAAATCACAGACAAATAGTAAGTGTTTAAAATAGGCAATTTACCTTCATGATTAAGACTGTGTGTTCTATTTACATTTGATATTCAGCTTCTGGTAATGTCTAAGGAATCCAGTTAGATAGGTAGGAGATTTGGGAAGTGATTGCTGTTCAAACAAGATGGGACACTTTCTGGTGTTTGAAAAGGGGAAGAGGTTAGCTCGCTTTACTTGACCCAAATGATTTTCATAACTTATATACATATAAATAGTTATGAATAATTTATTAAAAAACAATGCAGTAAAAAAGATCATGGCCATTTCAAGGGAAATTTGCTCAAATAAAAGTTGAATACGTTATAAACTCCCATGGTTCTGAAAAGTCCTCTTGGGCAAGTCTTCAAGTGCATTCTTATAGGAAAGACAGAAAAAACATCAACCTTCAAAACTGAATATGTATAAAATTGCATGCCAGCATGGGGCATTACATTAGTAAATAAATGAAGCATAGATTTTTAGAATATATCCTGCACATTTCCAAATACTTTGGATTAAATATAATTTCTATATGGGAAGATTTCGCTATTGTAAATTGTATCACTAGATGGCAGTAATAGCCAAGTGAAATGAAACCATGTAAAGAATCTCAAGGTTTTATTTTGAATTAAATTTCTTAATATCAACTCTAGATATAGGTCCTTGCTATAGTTCTGTGTCCAAACCCAGGCCAGACATAAAATATGATAATTGGTCATATCTTGTTAAAAGGGCATAAGGTGAAACAAAAGGCCATTTTCAATGCTTTCTAGAACTTTGGGGGTCCTAATATAGTCTTCAAACTGTTCAGTTTTATTGGTGTTTAAAAAGACACAACAACAAAAATATCCAGGACCCAATGCCCAAAGTGGCTGCTTCTGAGGTATTAACACAGAGCCTAAAAGGCAGGAAATGAACAAGTGCATATGAATTGTAAGCAGGAGGCAGATGGAGTTCCAGAATCTTACTGGGAGATATACAAATCAAAACATCTAAAATTGTGTCAATTTATAGGATTTTGAAATTATTTTGGCTGTTCTCAGGCAGCCAAGAAGACACTGAATCTAAACCAACAACCTGATTTGTAATGGATTTTTAATTGTGTGGACTGCAGGCTGGAGAATTGATAAAACAAATGCTTCATTTCTAGTCTCCCATAGAGCAGATCCTCTGTGTGCTCAGTCACACACAGCATCTCAATTTTTGTATTATTCACAATGATTCAACACTGACAGAGCACCCTTTCTTTCCAGGTTCTATGCACAGTATCTGTGTGTGAGAGAGATGAAATGTTGCTGCTATCCTTTCCATATGTACTTGAATAGCTTTGAAGATAAAGAGTCAGCTTTGGCCTCTCTTGCTTGTATCTGAATTGTGCATTCTTCCAGCAGAGCAGCTGGAGAGGAACCGAGCACAGGGAGTGGGATCAGCCCTGGAATTTCAGAGCAGCTGTTCTGCTGCCTCTGGTGGCTGCACCACGGGCAGATAAGGGAGAGCTGCAGAGGAGCCAGGCAGGACAGGGCTACTGAGATTCAGTCCCGAGCAAACCTGGAGTCAGCAGAAATTCTGGACTTTCCCCTGGGTTTCTATTAACAACATACAAAGCTGAGAAAGATTTTTTTTTTCCTTCTCCCCCACACCCCCTTAGAAGAAGTCAGATATATATACACCAGCTAGTTCTGCTGGAAGGTTATGCTGGCATTAAACTAATTTTCAGATTGTTTTACTGTTTCTCTCCTTTTCAATAAATTTACTGTTTATAATTACATTTATCAGTTTAGTTGTTCTCATTCTGAGAATTTTGTAATCAAACCAGATAGGTCTTTTGTATTTAGTGTCCATATTTAAAAATCGTTATGGACATCAAAGTCAAAGAATATATGCTTCCTGACACATAGAAAAATCAGTTTATTTGGTCCATCTGAGTAACTGTCCAATTCAAATACTGTAATATTTATTACTTAGAAAAGAGTTTAATTGGATTTTGCTCCAAAACATGTTTTACATTAATGTTATAGTATGCAAAGGTTTTCTGCTTATTGTAGGATCTTTGGAACATTAGGCTAATCTTTAAGAAATGCTTGTGTTGTTAGATCTCTGCTTTATGTACATTCACAGATCCCAGCTGAGCTTCTTGAGAAAAGCTGAATTCAGCCAAGGAGCTGCTCTCAGAAAAGTTAACAAAACTGAGAGTGCAGCACAATAAGCAGTTGTTGAGTGGACTTCTATAAGCGGCAAGGCATTCTGCCAAGTCCAGATAAGAAGGATCTACAGATATTTCTCCCTTCCCCCTACAAAACCCAGTGTGTAATTACCAGCACTGAATCTAGCAGCAGAAAGTAACATTTCAGTTTCAAATTGCAACTTGATTAGACTTTCAGCGTTAAAATTAAAGCTGTGAGAGCCCAGGAAGATCTGCCAGCTCAGCTAACTCCTGGCAGATTTTTTTTGTTTGTTTTCTTCTAATGGGGTTTTTGCTACTCCTTTTGCCATTATTATGCTGAACTTAACTGAAATCTGTTCTATTTTTTCATTGTTTTAATTATCTTGAGGTCCCTATAAATTAAGCAGCAAGAGATAAGTGAGAATAAAAAACAGGCAAGAGAGAGAGAGGATTATTTGCTTTTGAGATTTAAAATGCATAAATAAAACTCTTTTTACACAAGAAGCTGGATGTCTGAGCCCCAGAACCTGAACTACAATTATGTTTTGTTTTGACATTGCAGCTTACTTTGAGGAAAAGATAATTTTGTTCACATTTAAATATTAGAAGCATAAAATAATATAAACTTGCCACATATCTGTCACCATAGGGTCTTAAATTATTTTGCTTTTCACCATGACCTTTGTTATAAATTTTGAGAGTTTTACTTAAGGACTAATGGACTGTTTCATGTCTGCTCTAATTTGAGTTACACATTGCACTACCTGTTGCTTTCCTGCAGCGAAGATATAAAGAGTTCAGTATTATTTATTCAATTGTTGAATTCTCCACTGGCATAGAACTTACACTGCACATAATAATTAGTAAGATTAATCCAGTTTGCATTGCCTCTTATGTGGAAATTATTAGTCTGGGTGTGTATTATTTCCAAAGAAGCTGTTGAAGAGATTAGGTAATGGCATATTTTCATTAATATTTTTGCCATCAACTCTGCACGAGTGGCTCAGATCTCAGAAGCAGAAGAGTTTTAGAAGATGAGTGTTCTCAGTTTGGTTGCTTTGCTGACAAAGCAAGGGAAGTTGCTCGAGGCAGAACAACGCAGTAATTAATCACTATTGCATTTGGCACCTGATTTAGCATGGATATATCAGGATAATCTCGCATTCTTCCATGTCAGACGACTCTCCTGATGTGTAAACAACTGACAGTTTACAGGTTATTGTGCCATGAATGAGTGAAATCCTGGCAACAAAGAAATCAACACCAAAAATCTTGGAGGTCCTTTCTGTCAGGGTGTTGCCACTAGGTGTCAGTTTCATTTTGTTAGTGGGAAAGAACAAATTGATGTTGTGTGGATGCCTTTTGAACTAGAGATAGGGACAAAGGTAGGGGAGCACAGAGGAAATTAATGCTTAGTTGTTACAGTCCTGGAAACTTCTCTGTTTCTGCATTGAAACTTCTGAGTTTAGACACCCAAATTAGGTGCTTCATATAATAACTCCTGTTAGTTCATATAATAACTCCTGAAAATTAATTTTGCATCTGTTTAGCTCTTTCCTGACCTGATGATTACACACACCAGCTATTTGTTATCTGTTCTGTTTCTTTACAGAAGAAACAGAAACAGCTGCCTTCTAGACTATGTAAAATGTTCTTTCCCTTTATGGAAAGACCTTCACTTTTTTTCTGAGGTTGAAATGCCTTTAAATCTATCTAACTGAAGGTCAGCCTCTCAGCTCTGCTTCAGCATTCTTGCAGGCTCTTCCTTCCAGCTTTAAAGTTGCTGTCAAGTCCTTTATCACCCTGTTACCTTGGAATCTGCCTGCTGGGGCTGTACTGTTCTTGCAGCAAATTTGCATGACAACTCTTTTTCCCAGGGACTTTGTAATTTTTTTCAGTAAGGCCAAAAATATTGAGAAGCCTTGTGCCAATTTAGTCTTCTCAAGAGAAAGCTCCCTTACTCCCCACAAATATTGATGACTGGCTGTTCCTGCTTCTCAAATCTCTTTTTGCTGTTATCTTCATTTGTTTTTGATGTAATTCATTTTCCTGGCCCAGATTGCAGAAAGAAACCTTTACATTCTCGATGCCAAACTTTTGCATTGTCTGTCACGTCACTAGGAAATTAGGATGAGCAGAACATAAGTCACGGGGGAAATAAAGGAAACTGAAACATTCAGGTGGGGGAAGGTATGAGTTTGGCCTGAGCAAGGGGGAGGAAAGATTATTTCCATAAGTGTTTAATTACTTATATTTCCTTTTTCCCAATTGTTGGAAAAGATGAAAGTTTAACAAGAAAGTTTCACAGATATGTATGCTCGGCAGAAAGCTCTCTGAATGTACAACATGAGAACAGGACAGAATTGGAAGCAAGTTTTGGTATAGAAGAACAAAAGATGTCTAAATTGACAATTGCTGAGCCAGTTGTTACTGGACAACTAAGAAAGAAAATATTAAATCGAGTTGAAAGGGGGTTTTATGACTAGAGCAAAGGATATATTGACCGCAAATAAAAAAGATGTTTTTACCAAGCAGAAATAAGTCTTAGGAGAAGCAGAAAGATACCATAGGCAAACAAACATGCTGATGTGGCAAGTAGAAAAGAGGTCTAAGAATTTTCCACTGCAAGAAAACTGAAAAACAACTTTAAGCTTAAACTGTGACATACTAACTCATGTGATTGGATAGTAATGACCATAATATGGTAATGATTGTAGTTATGATAGGCTGTAGGGAGTAGTTAAGGTATTGTATATGATGCTGATTTGTTGTTATGTATTAAGATGCTCAGCAAAGAAAAATCTATAATGTATTGTAACCAGAACTAAAGTGGCTTCAGGCTTGCCTAAAAGCTGCAGCCACTGCTGTAGGAGTGACTCTGTCACCCAGGACCCGAGACTGCTGTAACATCTCCTGTACAATAAACAGCATTTGGAAGAGCTGCCTGGAGCCCCACCGCTCTTGTCTCAGGCTCTTACACCCAGTATTTGAATCAGTCATTGTAAGTTTGTGTTAACTGGTAATAACTTGAGTTAAAATAAACTCCCTGATTGTTAAGGCTGTTTTGCCTGTGACTATTTAATTTCTTTAGATCTTGAGACAAATTCCACAAGGAAATGTGGGTTTATAAATTCTGTTATACTTTGCCTGGCTTGCCTGGGACACCCCAGCAGTACAGAGCCGGAGACAGCTGGGAGCAGCTATTCCTGGATGCTCATCTGTGAATAATTCCTGTCTGTTTCCATCCTCGGGCTAACCCAAACCTCTGTTCTCTTGCCAGGGTACAGAACTGAGAGTTTCAAATAACTTTATGCATACTTAGTCGTACTCTAGAAGTTGTCTCAGATGACCTTCCATTCTGTAAGTGCATTATGAAATTCTAATCACCATAGTTTTCTGCCTTGAATCCTAATTCTCCACTGCTTTGCACCTCGGCTATTAATTTGCACATATGCAGAGCGAAATCAGGTGTTAAATGAAACCAAACCAGTTTGGTAACAGATTGCATACCTTCTGAATAGTTGTAAATTATTGTGATGAAATTTAAAGGAATTGGGAATTGAACCCTTTGTGGCAATTAAAAGTGATTTTGTCTGATTGCTTTCACATGATGTGGACATGATGAAATGTTTTGTTCACCTGTCTAATTAATGCATCTATGTGTATTATCAGATGAGAGCAACTGCTAATTTAGGACCTGAAATCGTTGTCTTTCTTAAGATAATAAGAACAGTACTAGTTCTTCAAAGAAAATATTTATATTTAAATAATGGCAGTTCAATAGGAGTACCTAAGTTTTTGCGAAAATTGCTTTGTTTCTGAGATAATGACCATTGATTACTGAATGGGAGCAGTGTTCTGTGTATTCCAAAATTAATATTGACTGTGTTCTGATGAGTGAATCACACTAAATGCTAAATTTTATATGCACGGTTATTAATATAACTTTCAATATTGTTTTAGAAATCAACAGCTATTGAAAAAAGCATTCAGAGAATCATAGAAATACTGGTTGGAAAATATCTTTGAGGATCATCTAGTCCAGCCTCTGTGATGCATGAAGGGACAAGATTCACCAGCAGAGAGTGAATCTGAGATTTAGTCAGAAGTGCTCAGTGTGTTATCTCTACTCCTAAGAGCTTTTTTTTTTGGTTACAGCTTACAGACATAATCACAGTCCCACCATAAATCTGTCCTCTTGACATTTTCCATTGTTCTCTCCAAACCATGCTAAAGGAGCATGAAGAGTGAACAGTTCTGTGCTGATGTAGAAGCAGAAACTCCAGTTCTGTTTCCTGCTGCTGGTGGTGCTCTGTGTTTAACTCTTCCCTCACACCAACATCTGTACCCCAGCAAGCTTCCTGCTACCAGACTATTGCCAACCCCAAATAGTCAGCAATGGCTTCTTAATGCAAAAGGAGGGCAGATAGGAAGCCAGACCAGGTGCCAAAGATGCTACAAAAGCATGGCTTAGGGATGAGATCCCTAAAGCCAGGCTTAGATGGAGCTAACACTGGATAAGGACAAAATGAGAAGCCATAATTGATCCTACCACTACAGCAGTAACAAAAGGAAACTGTAGGTCTGTTGATGAAAGGGTCCAGCCCTGCATTATGTTATTTCTCTTTTGTCTGCAGTTGTCAAAGCAACAGCATAAGCATTCGTGCTAGATTCACAATGCAGGATTGCATTAATGAATCAAAGAGAACCAAGTTATTTTATCTAATTGTTTTAATCTGCTTTTAATTTGTAATATCATGTTCTGCCTATGACAGTAGGACCAGAAATGGATTTATAAAGTTTACCTTTTCCCTAGTCCTTTTTTGCAACTAATTATACTTCAGGTTATAATAACGCTCTACATCAGAGAGAAAAAAAATTGCTGTCAGTTATAAATGCTGCATGTTTTCTGTTGGTTCTAGGCAATAGCTCACAAAACTTCATCAGGTTACAGCCAGCTCAGTGGGACTATGTGCATTTTCATCAGGTAAGAATGTCAGCCTCAAGAAAACAAACCTACAACAAGCCTCAAGTTGCTAAGGGATAATGCATTAACAGATTTTTATTTTGACTTTCAGATATTTTATCATTAAAACAATTAAATCAAAACAAAGTAGTTCTACAAAGTACTCAGCATTCAATCTGAATCTCTTATCTACTATTATAGGTCCTTCCTCTTCCTTAAAAAGGAAGCTATGCAAACACCCTCTTTAGTACTCAGACCACTTTCTCAGAGTTTTTTGTCCTAAAAGAAGGTGAAGAAGAAAAATTGTCTTGCAGTCTGGAAAGAAAGCCTTTCTCTTTGTGTTTATGCAAGCTGTATTATCATTCCTTTGTTCCTTTGCTCCTGTTCTTGGAAATACTTGAATTTTCCAGTGATGGAAACATATTGGCAAATGTGTTGAATTATTGTTAAAACAGAACCCCAGTAGATATTTTTAAAATAGCTACAGTTTTTTATTGTTTCCATCATTAGGGCTCAAGCCTGTGGGAAATGATTTTCAGCAGTTTTTGTGTGCACGTTTGCTTTCTCCCTGTCTTTGTGCTTGCTCATGCTCTCTCTCTCTCTGATACACACTGTTAGCCTTAATTAGAGAAAAAACCTGAAAGCTTTGAAAAATAAATTAAGGAAACTGGAAGGTGCATTAGACAACAACAATAACAGGCTTCTTAACTGGTGATCTGGGGCTGGAGCAGCTTTCCTGTGATGGCTGAGAGAACTGGGGCTGCTCACCCTGGAGAACACCAGCACCGGGTTTTGCACGGCCTGCAGGCAGCCCAAAGAGAGCTGGAGAGGGACCTTTGGCAAGGATGTGTAGTGATGAGAGAAGGCGGAGTAGCTTCTAAGAGAGTAGGTTTAGATCAGATATTAGGAAGTTCTTTACTGTGAGCTTGGTGAGATGCTGTTGCAGGTTTCCCAGAGAAGCTGTGGCTGTTCCATCCCTGGGAGTGCTCAGGGCCAGACTGGTTCAGAGGAAGGGGTCCCTGCCCATGGCAGGGGGTTGGAACTACACAACCTTTGGGTCATTTCCAACCCAAACTGGTCTGTGATTATATCTGTTCTTTATTGATAGATGAGATGTCATGACTATCTTTTAGGTTTTGTGATGTGACTATTCAATGTTTATACTATTTATCAAATGCTGTTTGGGATAATGTGTATAAAATGCTCTAGACAAGTCCCCATGCTTCCATTCTCTGACAGTGTTGTAAAGACAATGACTGAATGATCTTAGTTGGTTAGCATTTAATTCTGTATTCTTCATTTCAGTTTGTGACTGAAATATGAGCGTAGTTTCTTATCTGTGCATCATGGAAATCACAGCTCACTTCTAATTTGTCCTAAAAATGGAAGGCCAAAATTATTTGGAACAAAGAAAATCAAAGATGTAATGAACAAATGTCCTTTTGATCTTGCAGGGAGGAAAGAAAATTAACTGATAGAGCTACCATGGGTGGATATTACATGCGAATATCACTAGAAAAAGCCATCTAAACATCTAAATATGTGGTCCAATACCTGTAAGACTAAGCTGCTAGTAATAAAGTCTTCAAATGGATAATGGCCCAAACTTAATAAATGCTTGAACTTGCAGGGTGCTACTGAAGGAAATATATTAAAAATTCAAACCTGAAGTATTAAAAATTTTAGGACCATAGGTGTGTTCTTGTTAAAATTCATGCATTTTGCTGTGAATTTCAGTGAAAACAGATTTAAGCATTTTTGTTTCTTCTGGTTAATAGTGGTTAAATTAATCCTGACAATGCAACCCTCATGCTTCTATTGTTCTAAAACTGCTTTCAATATGAATAAATGATTGAAGGAAAAAATTGCACAGGTATTTAGAAGGCAAATACATTTGAAAAACTGTCTTATACCCAGTACAACAAAATCATGGACTCAGTGCAGCAAGTTTTTTGTCTGTCACCTAAAAGAAGTTTGTTAGTTCCAGAATCTGCCATGACTAAGAGCTGTCATTCCTCATCAAGTCTATCTCTGAAGCCCCAAAGCTCAGAAAAGACAAGGTGGCTGTCTTGTTAGAAAAGCCCCCGAGGGTGTTTGGGTGAATATCAGACTCTGAAGGGCAGCTTAGTTCTTCTGGACAAGTCGTTTCTTTCAGGCCTGTTATTCTAGGGGTTAGCATGGATCTCCTTACTGTGGGCTTCACAGCAGATAAAAACATCCTTCCAAGAGTCAATGAGAAATTTTAAATAAAAACATGACAACATAACTTAGAGGAACTCTTGGCAGAACCTGGCAGCTTGATGTAATTTGAGCATTTGAATGAAGATGTCAGCTGACGCGCAAGCAGAGCAGAAAGCGCTGCCAAGACAAGGTTTGGAGAACTCTCCTGTAGGTAAATTCCGCAGGACATCTTCAGAGTGGGTAATTGTCATACATGAAGGGACAAAACCCACCAGCAGAGAGTGAATCTGAGGTTTATTCTGCAGTGCTCAGTGTGTTATCTTTACCCTTAGGAGCTTTTATTTGGTCACAGCTTACAGACATAATCACAGTCCCACCATAAATCTGTCCTCTTGACATTTTCCATTGTTCTCTCCAAGCCATGCTAAAGGAGCATGAAGAGTGAACAGTTCTGTGCTGATGTAGAAGCAGAAACTCCAGTTCTGTCTCAGGTACAGCTGTCCCGAGACACCCTGCTGCTGCTGCTGCTCTCTGTTTAACTCTTTCCTTGCACCTGTACCCCAATCTTTTCCAGTGCATTTAGACCTGGTGAAAAGGAAAGAAAAAAAGCAATGAGGAAGGCTTTTAGCCTACAATAAATTAATATAGGACATTGGGAGAGCAAGAGAAACAATGGAGACACCTTACAAATTGGGATCTGTTCAGGGCAATAGAGGAGGGTTTGAGATCTGTTTTGGTTTGTTTTGTTTTGTGGTGGCTGTGGTGGTTTTTTTGGTGTGTGTTTTGTTTTTGCTGCCTTCTTGAGGAGACGGGGCTTATGTGGCAATGCTGTCCCTGCTTCTCTTCATCTGGTCATTGCACCCATAAAAACTTCTGAAATTATAGCTATTTTCAAGCAAATTTGAAATATACTTCAATTCCTATGAGGTCTGTGTCACTCACATGCTGGAGATTTATTCAAAATAATGTCACACTGAATGAAAAGCAGGTACAAGATACCTTGTTCTTTGGAATAAGAGTGAAGTTCTTGAGGTGAGTAAAGCTTCGTAGGGGAGTGAAGGATAAAAATTCTTAGGAGGATTTCATTACTTCTGCTGTTTATAGATCAAATTTATTTTTCTTTGAAGGTTTTCTTACATTCTGCGCAGCATCTAGGAAGGAAACGTAAACATCCTTTATGTTGCAAAGAGATTGTCTTTTAAATACTTGGAAATATAATATTTGGATTATAATCCTTACTGCCATGTTTGAAGATTGAAATTTCTTGAAGTAGGACTTTGAGAAATAGAAACTATAGTGAATCATATTATTAATAAAGTCAAAAGGTGCTTGAAATTTTAATCCATTAACTAGTTCAATATTGATTATCATATTTTTTTAACCTTAATACAAGTTCATAGAATCCACAGATGTTTGTTGTCTGAAATGCAGAATGACAGAACAGTCTATGCAAGAAATTACTTTGAAAGGTCATTTGGTCCAGCCTTTCATAGGAAAGGGAGCAGAGATGAGATTTCCAACCTGGCCCACCACATCTAGAAAACCTCCAGTGATGGAGGCTCGCTCTCCCAAGCCTTTGGTGAGATGGGTTAGTGGCTGATTGTTCTCACTGGCTTTAAATGTGAGATTACTTTCAATTATTAATTAGGTGTTTTACATACCACGAAGATCTTTCCAGGATTAATTTCTTCCCTCTAGTTAAAGAATTATTAGCTAAGTCTAATTATTCCAGTTACTATAAAGTTTAATAAATCTGTTAAATCCACAGAAGTCTGAATTTATGATTCCCTGAACTCAAAAGTATTACAAGAAAAGGAATTTATTCCATGAGTTGAGGAAAGCACAGAGGATTTGAAATGAAGACATGCAAAGTCTGAATTTAAAATAGAGGCAGTAGTTGGTAATACAATTATGTTTACACAGTAGGAATACCTTATTAAAGAGATGTCATAATGACTGTTTCCAGCACGTGTAGAGTAATTGGCTTGAGTAGCCACTTGATGTCATCCTGGTGCAACAAAATTTGTTTAAAAACCTTTGATTCACAGAGAATTACTGTTTTGGTGAACAGTTCTCTGCTAAGCTTAACTTTTCTTTTCTTAAAAATTTATTTAGTGTTATTTTTCCTGTAGTCATGCAGAATCTTTTTAAGAAGCTTATGACAAAATGCTTAGTATCTTCTTTTTTCTTAGACTTTAGATATCTGTTAATTTTTCCAGAAAATGTGACTCACTTGTCCCTCATGTAATTAGCTTGCTATGAACAGGTAGATTGATTTGGCCCAAATACTCTATTGATGTTATCTGAAAAATATGCAGAAAATCTTTCAAGACTCTGAGTGATGGTTTTGCCTCCAAGATCATTCAGCTGTGTCATGGCACTTCTGTCCTTTTCTTTTAAAACATCAATAATTTTACAAAGGCAGTTATATTTTTGTCCAGGAAAAGTTGTTCTTTAATGTTTTGTTCTTAGCATCCAGCTTGATTTAAAGGGGCAAAAGGTCCCGTTTGATCATTGTGCATGTTTTTGGTGAGAAGGGGAGAAGACAGAAGAGATAAACTTTAGATAACTTCATAGGATTCAGAACAAGATTTTATATGGACTTTGTCAGAATTCATTTTCTGTGACACTTTTACCAGAATAAAATGTCCCTGATTTCTCAGCATCTTCCTCCTTCCACCCAGGCAGGTACCCTAGATCAGCTAATTTTTTGCAATTTTTAAAATTTCCTCTGACTTGTTCCTTCCTCTTAACTCTTTGTGACCTTTATGCTTTGGCTCAGCTCTGTGCCTGCTTGGCCAGCATTTTCTATCACACAATTCACTGTATTTTCCCACACTACTCCCCCGGAGTTGTAAAACATGAGCTCTGACAGACTGCCCCTTTGTTCTTTGTGACTGTATTTTATTTACAAGCGTTTACAAGTTTGTGTTGTCATTTGAAACTTCCACACATTCTACAGTCTATTGTGTAATCTAGAAGATTATTTACAGTCTATGGACTGACAGAAGAACAATTTGTATTTCAGGTCGGAGGAATGAACAAGTGCAGGAGCTCGCTGGCAATCTGGGAAACCCTGTGTGAGAAAATGTTGTCCAGATTCTGTACATGTTTGTGATCCCAGAGCCTGCCCTGGCAGCTGCCTCAGGAAGATAAAGCTGAGACTGAAAGCATCCAGGTAGGTGTAAAGAAGTTGATTAAGGGTACAGTAGACTTCTATAGGAACAAAGAGTCATTGAAAAGAGCAAGGATAACTCAGTCTGAATAAGGTGAATAATAGGGATTTGATTGAAGTGAGAAGATTGGCAAGAAGTGACTACTGTCTTCCTTTTAGCTCTATCTCAATGTGTGAAGCAAGGAGATAAAGTGAAATTAAAGGCCAAAGGAATTTTTTTTTCTTAGACGAATCATTCATTGGCGCTTACTATTTCAGGAGGTTATTGAGGCAAGTCAGGAGCTGATCATAGCAGCTTTTAAGGGTTCATTAACAGCAATTAGTAATTTTTTTTTCCTTTGAGTAGTTTTCAAAATGAATAAAACAGATACAGGTTTAAAAGCAAGGACCCTGAGCACAATGGTAAATAAAAAAATTGGGCAGTATTTGAATTAAAGAGAATGCATTCTACTTGAACTTCCACAATTATTTATGGCTACAACAGTGTTTTTGGTTGTCAGAGTGAGACAATACGGTTCTTTTCATCCAAGTTTATATATAAACACTCTTCATTTGCTCTTCTCATTGATAACAATTTGGGTAAGATTCATCTGCTTGAACTTAAACACTTTCAGTGCATATATTTGCAAATGTCAACTCTTATGTATATTTCAGTGAATGGCAACAGACACCCTTAGGGCATAATTTTTCTTTTGCATATATGCCTAAAATAGATCAGATGAACTATGCTCTATAAGTGATTATTTCCTCCCCTGCTGCATATTACTTCTAATTGAAAAAAAAAAATCAGACAATACTTACATGCAGGTAGCTACCATGTAAACATGAAAATTTAGGTGGAATGAATGTTAGATCAGTCATGGCTCACAGTTTATCACAACTGTATTTCATAGTTGAAGTTTTGCAAAATGTTAAGAGAGATTATCTACAGTTTCTTCTGCTTCTACTTGATGTCTCCATTCCATAAATTATTTTATATTCCCTCCTGAGAAGGTGCTATTGCAAAAGCATGTAGTTTTTATTATCCTTGCTGATAGGTTTTATCAGATATGTATGGAATCATTCCTCTGTTTATATTATGAAGTTTTAAAATGGGACCATTTTTGGCCTGCTAAGATTGTTATACACAAGACTTGCCTTTTTTGTGTTTTTCAGAATAAGGCAATAGTATGTTTAAATGATGTAAAGTCTCTGTGACTTTCCAATTTCTGCTAATCCACGTGGATTATCTAATGTGGTTCTTATCTAATGATATTCTGCATACCCTAACTGAATTCTATAAAATTTACCTCTGCTTCCTCAAACAGTACTTGATATCTCAAGATGTTCATCTGTCAAGCACAAAAGTTCAAAAAGTTGGGATGTGTAAACTTAGTTAACTTTAGCATTTAGATGACTTTAAATGGTCAAAATTTATATGTCTGGGATGAATAGAAATTTGAAATTAGATAAGATTTCTTAGTCATAAAAGAGAATGAAAGCAGAGAATGACAAATTGATGCATGAGAAGCAATATATGAGATGTGGTTGATAAATTATCTTCTGATATGTTAATGAATTCCAGATAGAGAAGTTCATAATATGATGACTTATTGAGACTTTAATAAAGTAAATTAAAAATTGAAAGGTGATCTGAATGAAAGAAGCTCCAGGAATCTTTGAAAAAATAATCAGGAATTTGAGCTTTTAAAAGGCTTTTTATAGACATTGACCTTTATGCTCACATATACACATATTTGCATTTTAAATAGATACATCTGAAAAGTCTACTAATTCTACATTTCTCCTTATACTTACATGGAAATAACAAATTCTATGGTACTTACTTAGAAATATGCTGTGCATACTTGCATGCACTAAAAAAATCCACATTTAGAGCCAGATTCTTTTTGACCACACAGAAAATCCTGCAGTTCTGTTTTACAACGATGAGTAAGGATAATACACAGAAAGATGAAAAAAAAACCAAAAAACTTAAACACATATGTATTTATGATTAAGACTTCATTTTAGTAAAAACAAAACCTGTAGGTAGGATTTCTTCAAGGAAAACCAATTCTGTAGTGCTCTTTTTTCTGTTTTGCTTTCACAAAAGAAACACAAGAAACAATGTAGGAAAAAAAAAAAAACTATTGCTGTGGCAGGAAAAAGTAATTGTAGCTGTCAGTTCAGCCTGCTAGTCATTCTAATTAACTGGGTGAAACTTACACAGCCAAGATGTATCTTTAAAATCCAAGAGCAGCCACCATGCCTTTATTTTTTTCTGAAAAATGTTCTTAATGTCTCAGCATCTGATTCAACATATTTGGTTGCTAATGTTCATATTATCATTCTCTATCATTAAAACATATTTTATAAAATAAATTTATTTGAGAGATAATTCCTATAAAGCAGAATATTTCCAAAACCATCAGTATTGTAATTACGTTAAAGTGAGTGTTTAAACACTGATTAATCTTGAGAGGTAAAAATCATCTGCTGTATCTACAAACAACAATATAATAGATGAGATTGAAAATATTCAAATAATATATTTACATAAAATACATGAGAAACAGTCCCCCACTAAATTTAATCTAGCAAATGTTCTCATTATACAAGATGTAATTTTTTTTTCTTTACTGTTTAAGTAATTATTTATTTTCTCTTTTAAAATTAGGATATATTTAACATTTAGCATCAAAGTAAATCTCCATAATTTTAGCCTTTTCTACATGAAATTTAGGCACCATTTTATATTCCCCATGTGTGACAGGAATGCTTCAAATGCTGACTTTTACTGTGGGGGTTTGAAATTTCTCTCAGTACAGAAATTTTGTTGAGTTGTCTGCTTTTGGAATAAATGAATGCAAGACATTTTCTCTCTCCTTTCTCAGACATTCCCAGTAGTGTGGTATTCTACGCCTCCCTGCCCAGAATTGAAAGATATGGATCCATCCCATTTGAGAAATTTGGAAGAGGCTTTATTTTCTGTTCTGCTTTGCTTCATTGTGTGACAGCAGGAGGTCAGATGGATAAACCACCTCTGGTGCACCAGTGCAGAGAGCAGCTTTCTGTCCCTGGGGAGGCTTTGCCCACAGCAGAGGGGTTGGCACAGTGTGGCTGTTCCTGCACAGTCGAGATCTGCCTGGGGAATTAGGGTCCTGCTGTCTGCAGCAGTGGGTGCAGAATTCCATACATAAAGGGTGCTAATGATCACACATCAATAGAGGCATTGCCTGCCAAACAAGCGTGGATTTTTATTTTTATTTAAAATTCTGTCGCATCGTGTAAAGAAGTTGTTCCAGCAATACTTGGCTTTGCTTGTTGCAACGTTTTCCCTGGTTAAACAGGCATCCAAATTAAGTATTATGGAAAGAAGTCACAGTAAATTAACAGCTGGCTGGTAAGCCTGGAGCTTTGGGAAGAAAAACCCTCCTTCCTCCTTAAAAAAAGCTTGGGTGGAGAAAAAGCAGTTTCTCTTCAGTTATTTGGTTGCATTGATTGAGGTCAGGGCAAACTGAAATAGAGGAGAATTGGATGGAGGAGAGATTAGGATCTATGAGCAAACACTGCTGACTTCCAAAGAATAGAAGGAAATCTCACACTATCATGTTTTACTGAGTGTCAGAGTACAGATATTTGGTTGAGGATAAAGTAAACAATTATAATGAAATTTTTGCTTCTTAGCTCTTTAAAATAATTGATCTCTGATTTGTTGATGGGCTTATAAATGCAAACTCAATGTCATTCTCATCCATAATAGAACTGCTAACTTCTAGGTATTATTCGTGAAGAAAACACACCCATGACACCTATCAAATAAAACATGTATTAAATTATGCAATTTATATTTTGTTCCTGTATGCGGAAAACCTGAAAGTATTGGAGCATTAATATGACCCTAATCTGGTTTATCTCCTTTCTTGCATAAATCTATAGCAAAGCCTCATGACTGAGTAATAGCAAAACCCACACGCAATGTGCATAAAGAGATCTATAGGGCAGAGTTTGAAAATCTGCAGTTTTTGTTTAAATGTGTTGAACATATCTTCTTAAAGAATAATATGGTTCATTAGAAGAAAATAAATTAAGGAGCATGTATCACTGATTATTATAAACAGAAGAGTATATTTCCCAGGTAATAAAAACTTTCTGTTTACAGAGTTTTTGATCTAAATGTTGTAAATTCCTACCATGACCCAAATTCAGATTAAAGTAGCAGAATCTGACTTTGAATTATGCCATATAGCATTAAAAAAATAGGATCTCATGAGTAGATGATGGCCCCTGTGGTTTATAGCTGTTTGCCTGACCACCTTTTGTATTATCTCTCTCTGATACTGCAGATCCAGAAAATTGTCCAGCTGATAAACTAGAAATAGGAAGAGCGTGATCAGTCTCCCTCCCACTTTGCCAGCTCCTATGTTTGAAGTTTGAGTGTCAAGTGCTCTTTTTTCCAGGTACTGGAAAATTGGGACTATATTAGTGTAAGTATCTTGCCTTACTCTTTTTTAATTACAGCATGTGTTTATGTTATCTGGTTGTAGAGAGAGAAAAGCATGGAAATACGACACTAGAACACCCTGAAGGCTTCAACAATAGAGGGTTGTGTCAAACTGACTAACATAAAGAAACCTATGATTTTTCTTTCAGTCTTGCATTTCTTTGGGACTGGTTTATTTTCCTAAGCTACCTGGGATGGCAAGTGGAGCCAGAATACTTCTGAACCTAGTTATTTTCTTGCCTGTTTTTGCATTGTGTCTCACAGGGGTGTGGTTTGGTTCCTGCACTTATTTGAAAGCACAATCTGACTTACTGAGACTTTGAGAGGAAGATGCCCTGAGTTACCATTAGCATAATTTATACCCTGCTGTAACTAAACAAGACTTGCAATTGCTTTCCCTCTATATGACTGAAGCATGTGATCAAAAGGCAAGATTAGCTAAGGCAAACCCCCGCAGATTTAATTTTTCGTGGTGGGTTTGGGCAGGAGCTCTGCAGAAGGTGTTGTTCCCCTGGGTGCTGGGGAGGTGCTCTCCCTGAGGCCGCAGGTTGTGCGGGCTCTGTGCAGTTACTGACCAGAGGCTGTGCAAGGACCTGCCGTCCGCTGGTAACCCCATTGCAACGGAAATGAGACCATGCTGTGTTTGAATTCCCTTGCTGGAATCACCATGCATATCTTTGTGAAATGGCACAGAGATTAATGAAATACATGGGGCACGTTGGGCACCTTGTATAAATGATCCGTTGCCTGCAGCTGGTTCACTGTGTAATTTTGTGTTATTGTTGCAAGGAGAGATCAGCAGAAGAGACTGTGACTCCTCACAATGTTTTGCTGGCTGCCTGCTAGCCCAAGGTTTCAGATTTTTCGTGTTAATATTTAAAATCCCAAGAGGATTGCATCCCAAGTGCATTTTTGAGCTTCTGATGCTTTTTTTTTTTTTGTATTCCATTTCAATCTTGATGGTTAGGAGGGAGACATTTGGGGCCTGAGGGCTTTCTGAAATGAGCCAGCTGAGAGCATACAGTATCTTCTCCTCTGGAGTACTGGCTGTGTGGAATTTTCCCTCCAGAGCTCAAATGTGTGATAAATTTAGTATATTTAAAAATATACTTTCCACCTAAGCTTTGCATGACAATACTATAAGTTGTAATTATTTAACTGTTAGTAGTTATGATTTAAAGTAGCAGACTAAAGAAGAAAGACTGGAAATATCCTAGTCTTATTAGAGTCATCACTCTTTGCCTTGGACATTGGTTATGAAATATTGTTAATTTGACATTTTCAGCTTACTTTCCAGTACTTTGAAGAATCTCTGAGAGGCTTTTATGATTGCTTATTTTAAATCATAAGACATTAAGTACTTCAGACAAATAAGATTTTTATGCTCTTCATTTGTAAAATGCACAAAGGTCAGCTACTAAGCATGCTGAGACTCTTTTGCTAGAGGTATCTTTATTACTCTGTCTGTATTTCATATGCCTGTCATAACTACTAGAGGAGTAAATCCAAATTCATCCCCAGGTGTGGGGCAAGAAAACGTTTAGTAATAAGAGAGCAAAGGAGACTCGGCTAAGAACAAGGACTGTTCAGTCAAGGCAGGAGAGATGTAAAAAAGTTTCTAAAATGTGACAGGTAGCAGAACCATGGTAGTTTGCAGAAAAAAGTCTTATGCAAGCACTTGTTTTAAGGAAAAAAAGCTGATGTGAACACTAGGAATGTGGTCTATTGGTTAGCAGACGCATGAACAGTTGTACTTGTTGGCTATCCAGGTGTGTGTTACTCTAATCTGATAGTGAAAATATTATAAAAGCTGTGTACACTTTTATTAAATGTTTTCTAGTTATACCGTGCCTGGGGACCGTGCATCATTCTGACACCACAAATGGCAACCTGAACAGAGACACACAAGCTCCTAGGCCACCCTGGACCTGCAGCATATCCTGGCTGTACCAATGGTGGCCTGCAGGGATTGCCAAGGATGGCCTCTCACCGCTGCCTACGGAACAGGTTAGCCTTGCAAGCAGTCAGGAAAAGTTCCCCATAAAAATGGACAATAATATCAGTAAACTGGAAACTCTCCATAAAGACTGTTTACTGCATATTACTAAGGAACAAGGGTATAAAATACAAGAAAGAAAGCTTATACAGCTCCTTATATGGGTGAAAACTTACTGTCCTTGGCATCCCCCCGATGGCTCCTATGACCTCGATCACTGGAAGCAAGTGGGGGAGTCTCCAAAGTCTCATCAAGTAGACAGTCATGAGGTTAACCCTGATGAATTCATTACATGGCTGATTGTTTATTCTGCGCTACAAGCTTTTCGCGATTTGGAAGAAATATTACACCCAGCCGTAAATTTGTCTGCAGACACTTCCCATGCACTCACAGCTCCACTTTCACGTCCTGATTCGGTTGGTTTGCAAGTGGAGGAGGGAATTAATGGGGAGGAACAGGAGGGTGATCTTGTGAATCCAAGAGCTATTGATCTAAGACAGGAATGTGATTTATATCCTGCTATAAAGCCACAGCCGCTGAAAGCTATGACTGCATCACCATCTACTGACACAAAGGTGCTAAAACAGCAGTCTTGTCTCCCACCCTATGACGTGTCTCCCTTAAGACACGTGACTGATAATGAACTTTCGCTGTCCCCTGAGCCAAAAAGCTTTTTAGACACCTGCCGAAGACAAGCATTAGATCAAGGGGATGTTGAATTGCTCCATGATATGCCCACGGTCTATCAAGGCAATCAGCCTCATCATGAGCAAATTTCTTATGAAATGGTTAAGGAATTAAGAAAATCTGTGAAAGAAAATGGTCTTCAGTCTTCCTATACGATGAGACTTGTAGAAGCTATAGCAAAAAACTATGTTATGTTACCTGCTGACTGGAAAGCTTTATTTAAATTAATTATGACAACAAGACAATATTCAATATGGTGTGCAGAGTATGAAGAGTTATGTGAAAATCAAGCCCAGGCTAACATGGACACTGGTAATGCTGGAATAACAAAGGATCATTTGGCAGGGACTGGAGCTCAGACAACCATAAGAGATCAGTTAAGAATGCCCCCAGAGACATATAACCAAGTGAGGGGGCTGGCTATAAGAGCTCTGAAAAGAGTGCCAGACATTAACAGAACTGAACGTAGCTTCTCCACCATAAGGCAAGGACCCCAAGAACCCTACATTAATTTTATCGATCGCTTGCAAACAGCTGTGAACAGGCAAATTGATTTACCAGCTGCAGTGGAAGTTTTATTGAAATCCTTAGCCTATGAAAATGCTAATACTGACTGTCTTAAAGCACTCGATCAAATAAAAACCAAACCTGGTACTTCCTTAACTGACTTTATCAAAACTTGTGCACATATTGGTACAGAACAATACAGAGCAGATTTACTAGCAACTGCCTTAGCTCAACAGCTACAAGTGGCTCGGACAGCAATTAAATGCTTTGGCTGTGGAGAGGAAGGTCATGTGAAAAAGCAGTGCCCAAAGAATAAGCAAGGGAAGAAAAAACCTAGTAAACTGTGCTTCAGATGCAAGAAAGGTTACCACTGGAGTAATGAATGCTGTTCTAAGTATGACAAAGATGGCAAACCTCTGCCACAACGGCAAAAATTGAAGGGCGGAGTGAAATACGGTGTCACACAACAAAACAGGATCCAGGTACAGCAAACCCACGCAGCTCAAGTTACGTCAGGAGAACCCCAGGCAGTGCCAGCTTGGACTTGGCAGTTTCCACCACAACCACAATAAATGACACATCAGTTCACCTTACACCTATCTGCTTAAATGGACCCCTTGGTTGTCATGGTGGTGTTTGGGAACGTGGCAACCTAATGCTGGCCAGTCTGTGGGATGGTGTCTGGGCAATGTAAATACAGGTATGAGAAAAGTAAGTAACTTCCCTGCTCTCTCACTACAGCCTCAAGAACTGGATGTACGAGGCTCTATAAAACTCCTGTATGTTTTTATCTTAATTATGCTAACAATCCAAGCACAGACAACACAGGAGATGATATAAGTGGCACTGGCATTTACCATTATGCATCTGCCTGGTGCAATCCTACTACCCCCTCACAAGTCACATCAGGGACCAATGCAATAAGCCTGCCTGATAGCATACTTTTAATATGTGGCAACAGAGCATGGCAAGGCATTCCAGGTAAAGCAATGGCAGGTCCGTGTACTTTTGGTTGTTTAACCAAGTTTCGTTCCAGTCTCGAAGCACTAATTGGACACTATGACATAATGACATAGGTGAAACAAAAATGATGCTAAGTCATCTGGCCCTGACTGTAACTCTGAGGTTGAATCTTGGAATCCTGCAAAGAGATTTTTTAGTTCTTTAATTGCCTCTGTTGATACTGCATGTGCGTTGAGCATAATTAATAAACTAGGCTGTTGGCTTGTGAAGGAAAGTAATGCTTTTTTAACAGGATCATTAACAGATGTTAACTTTGCACATCATGCAACGCTGCAAAATAGAGCAGCAATAGACTTTTATTGTGAGCGCAGGGGCACCAATGAGAAGACTTCGATGGAATGTCCTGCATAACCCTGAGTGACCACTCTGAATCTATTCACAAAAGCATCCAGAAACAGAAGAAACTGTCTGGAGAACTGCAACAAAACAGCCTGTTCTCCTGGTTGGGAAGTTTCAATTTTGGGCCTTGGGTTAAACACATAGTTGGTTTAGCTGTAATGGGACTTAACAGCACTTTTGATGATTATGTTATGTTTGCCATGTGTCTTTTCTTGTATTCAACAGCTTATCAATCAGAAAATAAAGCAGGTAATGCTTATGCAGACATACACTGTATTCACTTTGCAATGCTTAGTAAATAAAAGGGAGGGAGGTGTGGGGCAAGAAAACAAAGAATGCTTAGCAATAAGAGAACAAAGCCTGCTTGGATAAGAAGAACAAGTACTATTCAGTCAAGGCAGGAGAGATGTAACAAAGTTTCTACAATATAACAGGTAGCAGAACCACAGTAGTTTGCAGAAAAAAGTCTTATACAAGCACTTGTTTTAAGGAAAAAAAGTTGTTGTGGTTATTAGGAGCTTAATAACTTATGTTACTGGTTAACAGATGCATGAACAGTTGTACTATTGGCTATCCAGGAGTGTGTTACTCTAATCTGATGGTGAAAATATTAAAAGCTATGTACACTTTTACTAAATGTTTTCTAGTTATACCACAAGTGGGGACCATGCATCAATCATATGCCACACCCACATCCAGTGAAATTCTGACAGGTTTACTTAACTTGAGCTGAATATAACTGTACCTACTGCTACTGAAGACACAGGTAGTGTGAATAAACTATCCGAATACAGGCACATCCAAATAAAAGGTTCGGATCTGTAACTTCAGCTCAGGTGTTGTGTCTGTAACAGGTTTTTTTCTGGTCAAAGGCACAGAATCAGGCTCCCATGTGTTTTGTTTATGATAATCTTCCTATCAATGAGGTAATGGAAAAGCTAAAACATTTATTCAGACTTTTCTATTGCTCTTACTTTTGGTATTGCATTATACTATATATAAATTGGTTAGCTATAGTCTTGTAAAATGTTTCAAGCAATACTTCATTTAAGGCAATAATGTAAAGTTTGACAGTTGTCCTTGCCTGTCTTATTATCACTAAAAGAGCACTGCTGCTCTGTATTTCTTGATATTCAAAGATATCTAAATACCATCAGTGATGAGTAAAGAAATAGTAACTGAACACAACTTTGAATCAACTGCAATAAAAAATTATTTTAGTAATTCAAATAAAACACTTTCTAAAGTAAAACAAAACAGTTTAAAATAATTTCTGTTATCATTAGCATTGAAATTGCTATATTTATTTTAAGGACTGGTGGCTTAATCAGCATTGAGAGCATGTTGCGAAGTGTTGGAATATATTCTGTCATTTGGCTCAGCTTTAGGCAATTATACATGTAAATATAATTACTATGGTATTTTTTAAAAACATATTTGTCTCAAGTTTGTGATGAATGAATCTGCAACATGTTTTCTTAACACCTTTTTGAAGTGAATTAATCCAATATTAATTTATTTTTGATGTGCCAGAAGCATCATCCTATTAGTAATAAGTTGAAATAGACAGCAGGAGATGCAGGTCCCTTCCTAGCATTGCCAGAATGTATCTCTGTGTGTATCCAGCAATCTGGGTGATATGTTGACAGAATGAGGCCAGCGATGCAAATAAAGGAATTCTCCCCCCTCCTCTCCTTGCATTTTATTGCTTGTCATTGACTAACTCACTGGCTAGAATTTCTACAGAAAAATCAAACTAGTAGAGAAGCAGCTTCTATATTGGCAAGACACAAAGTGTTTAATTTGTGTATTAGGTGATGAGAGTATTTATGTTTCCAAAATTACAGCTACTTAATTTGGTTTATCAGCTGCCTAAGACTGAAGTAGGATTCTCTAGGTATATAAATTTCAGGCTGGATTCTTAACACAAATTAGAGTAGTTTTACTGCAGTCGCTGTAGCAGACTGTCATCAGTGTCACTTTACATTAGTGGAACATATGAATCCAAATGCTTCTGTTAAATACCAAATAAACACTTATTTTTTAAAATGGAAGGTGATTTTTTAATCTCTCCTCCCAAAATATCTAAAATTATGCATGCTAGATGTGTTAGGATTTGTTATTTTTGTCTTAATCGCTTGCAATTTTTTAATTTGATTCCCGGACATTGTAACAACAGCAGAGAGACAACATATATTTATTTTTGCAAACCATAGGGTATATGTCTCAGCAATTACTGTTTTCAGACCAGGAAAGCTCAATTTAAGATAAAAACTATTTATTCCATAAAAGAGAAAAGCTATAATTCACTAATAAATGAAAAAATGCCCCAACAAAAACAACAAAATCAAACACAGAATTTATAGATAGAGAAATTCAAATAGTGGATGACTGTAAGGAAAGTTGCATTTATGTGAAATAAATATTCAGGGTTTTAACATTAAAGTGAGGTAACATAATCCTATTCCCTTTGATCATAATACACAGATGATCAGGGTAGGGAGTCATACAAGCATGTAGAACTGTACCCAATTCTTATTTGATAAAAAAGAATCATGGACAAAGGACTCAAAGAAGACAGATAACAAGCTTCTGCATTTTCTGGCTCATTGTATCCAGTAGATACAGAAAGCCAGATTAGTATATTTTATTCATATTTACTTGAGTAGCTTTATTTATGTAGCATAGTTACCATCTGTGAAAACCAGTGCTTTACACAAAAATAATAGAGAACCTAGTTTAAAAAAAAAAAAAAAGTGGCTTCCAAAGTTAGTTTGCTGTTACCAATGAAATACATACTGCAATTTGGCAAAAATCTGTCTTGTGGGTGATTTGAGGGGTAGAAAGGCACCTGATCACCCATTTCCACACAGGCACTCTACCAACCAGAAAAAGATTTTTCTCGGATTGAAGCCTGAACCTCTGTTTGATGGGAGGGGGAAACCACTCTTCCCAAGCTCTCAAAAACTGTTGCAAGCTGACGTTTGACTGCTGAAACAGCCCTGCTTTCTCCAGTCTGGGGCACACAGCTCACTATGATTCAGATGTCCATGTTAAGTTACCATAGTTATATTTCATAGGCCATTTTTCTCACCTATCTGGAAGAAGGCTTGGCTGTCCCCATGCCTAATCTTTGTATCTTTAATGCAAGTGATGCATATTTTGAACTGCACCCATATAAAATTGAAATCAGCTGGCAAAAAAAGATATTTCCTATGAAAACATGTTTTCAAGGGAGAGACGAGAGGGGCAGTGTGAGGCATAAAAGAACTAAATGAGAAGTTGATGGTGTTGTAATGCTGCTAAAGATGTAGTAACTTTCGAAAGGTAATACCTTATTTAGGACACTGAAACCAAAGTATTTTCAAATTCTTGGATGCATTTGAATTTTAAAATTCCACATTTGTTATTAAAAAGTGTAGAGGAGGATTTTACACACACACACACACACACACACACACACACACACACACACACTTAAAAAAGTTTGTTTTTAGAAGCAGGAAAGGCAGTTTGCTTGAACTGTGTTCTGGTGTGCTTCCTGTGCACACGTAGGCCCTACGTATATCATCCACTGGCTGATTTTTCCCCAGCTAATCTATACATGTGTTTTATTCATTATGTCATATGTACACATGACAAAGAACTTCAATCACATAAACACTGTTGTCTGGCAAACACATAGTTAATATGACAAAAAGTTACAGATTGCTCATATATAACTGTTACCTCTGGCTTGGTATGCCTTCAACAGCACCACTTTAGTGCCCAGCTGTAGCTTGTACCTGTTTTTGTTTTAGAGTCAGTGTGTTTTGTAAGCTGTGTGTGATGCATGTGTGTAACTACAGCATATGCTGTTTATGAGCCCTTAATCTTTCTTCACTTGAGGCAGCACTGCCCTCCCACAGTTTGCAGAGTTCCATCTGCATCACTTGTCTTGAATTGTAGATTTGTATCATGGCAGAGTATAGAAAAGCTATCCTCAATCTTCTCATGACAGCTGCACAGCATTTTTCTAGGCTGGCAGTCAAATCAGCAACAAACCTGCTGCATTTAGTGCTGCTGATTTTCCATAAGGCATTTCCAAGGCATTTTAAAATGCCCAGCGTTTAGTGAGGACAGTTATCATTTCCCATCCAATTTAACAGGGTATCACTGCAGAATTTTACCCAAGGATAGGCATAATATACTCAACCTGTCCTACAGCACTGTAGGACTTTCTGATAAGGTGAAATATAGTGCTTTGAAAATGTATATTCATGTATATTCCCAATAGCCTAATGAGCACAAAATTCATTCAGACATGTAGAAGACATAGCTAAATCCCTGAAACAGGATCCTAGTCCTGTGCGTTGTCTTACAAGGCCAGTCATAATTTTCAGTTGTAACTGTGCCATATTGGGTTAACAAATATTTCACAGAAGAAGGCCTTCAGCTCCTGTTTTATCCTGTTCTAGTTGCCTTTGTCTTATTTTTTCCCATTGCAAGTTTGGTTGGTACATCCCTAACAAAGTTCATGATGGAACAAAAAGAAAACCTTACCCAGCCTGAGTGGCAAAGGGAATGGCTCCTTAATTATCTGTGCTTCCCCTTAATTACTGCCACTTGATTTAAATCGAAAAGGCACTGCTTTAGAGTGACAATGTGTTTAGTCTAACATTCATCAGAATAAGAAAAATTGGAACATAGTTGTATTATGTAATGAAGAGAGAGAAAATACTGAGACTGTTAAGCTATTATCTGTCCCTATTTAGAAGTGGTTTTTACTGAGAACTGTAGCAAATTAAAGTAATATCAATTCTGATATAACTCTCTACTTTTATTGAAGGGTGACTCAAACCACCTTTTTATCTCAGAGGAAACAATATAATACTAGAGAAATGGCCTTTGAGAGAGAAGCTGTATCCCTGGTTGAGAGTTTACATGAAGGTATTTTTCTAACATTTAGTGAGAGGTTTTTGTAATGGCACTGAAATAATACACAATGTGAAAGTGTAAAACTATATTGAATCAGAAAACAGACCTCATAGTACCTGTTACATGGGCTAATACGGGAGAGTCTGTGTTTTTTCTCACATCTATTTTCACAGAAAACTATTATTTTTATCAGTCTGTTTTAATCTGTTGTATTTCCCCTAAGTAGCAGATTCACCTTCATGGACTAATTTTTACATTGCAGTTCTGTTAGTGTCTTGTTTCCAAATGTTTTCAGGAATTGTGGTAAGCTCATGTCACTGTTAATTAACCTTAAAGGGAAGACAATACAATTCCTCTGTAATCACAGAATGATACTACAGAGTCTGTTTAGTCACCATTGCTTCTAACTTTTAAATTAGTTTTACAAAATAGCAAAACAATTTATAAAGTCACATTGAAACTTGAAATAATCAAAGTGGAAACTCTTTGGCCAGTAGCTAAATATTGTTCATTTACTGCTGGCAATGATTAATGTTCTAGGCAAATTATTACTGATTTTATTTCCAACGTGTCTACACACTTATGACAAAATTCAAGCTTTTGAAAGAAATTAAGACCAAATCCACAAGTACAGAAAATAATAATCTACAATAATATAATACTTTAATAATTTAAATTTTCCTTTCTCATAAGGGAAAAGTTATTCTGCAATTCTTACTATGAATCAAAGTTTTTGGGGTAAGTCTCTCTTTTTCTTTTTTAATTTTTTCAGTTAAACTGTGTAAGTAAACTGATAAATAATATTTTTGGTTTTGACCACATAGATAAAACAAGAAATTATAGGGATTATAAAAGTATTATATTTTTTATCCAACTCACAAAAACATCTGAATTGACAAAGGCAAATAGAAGTCAAATTTGATAGAAGCAATTTAATTTTAAAATTTCTTTTTGATGTGCACAAAGGCAGAGAACTCCTTGTGTGGATAAGCTTCCCTACAGTCGTCAGTGTGATTGGTCTCCAAAAGATAGTCTTTATAGGAGTATCAGTTTTGTGTCAAGAGGACAGGAAAGGAGCCGATGTGCTGCAGCATGCAATGTGTGTGCCCTCTGTAAAGTTCTCTACAATAAAAAAATGTCTCTGCTTTAACAGATATCCTTTAAGAGGGACTCCAAATGCCAGGCTTTAAGGGCTAAGTTGTGAAAGACGAGACGCCAGGGTCCAAGGCTTTTGAGCACCTGGACTCGGGGGATACAATGGAAAAATCCAACCCTTTTCCTGGTAAAAGAATGAGTTAGAGTGCAATGGAGGAAGTTCCTAATTTCTTCCTCATTAGTTAAGTACTAGGAGTTTTGGGGGCAAAATCCTAGCTTTTAAGGTTCCCAGTAATTTATTTGATGTACTATAGATAATATATATAGTAAAAAAAAAAAAAAAAAAAAAAAAAAAAAAAGAGGTGATATTAGACTCATCTAGACATTAAGTGTGTGCTGCTCATTGTGGCTAAACAGATTCAGTTACAGCTGCTTGATATGGTTAATTCTCTGTGATATTAGATCAATGAAACTGTAACTATGGCATTTTTACTAAAAAAGAAAAGGAACAAAAGGTTCATATTTCTGGAATGCAAAACAACATCAAAAGCCAGTCAAACCATCATAAATTCTGCAGTAGTCTTGCACATATCATCTGTTCCAGATGCTCCCAAAGATCTTTGAAAAACTGCATGACTTCTTCAAGTGACCTTCCAACATGAAATTTACTTTTGCAAACAACACTTGAGTATCAGATTATGAGATGATAATTTCTTTTAGAGAAAAGTAATTTCTGGTTTGCTATCAATTGTGTAAATTCATGAGATATATGTAATTTATTAAATTGTGAACTGTCTTGTTAATAACATCTGCATACTGATTGTAAGCCTTCAGGTCTTTCCAAAAAATTGACTACTTTTGAATTCCAAGTTTCAATAACTGAGAACTTTTTATTTTACTATTACTCAAGTATGGCTCAGTGGACTGTATATTAAATTGATCTGATTCCCTTCCTAAGCATGAGGGGAAGGAGGGTTTTCTTAAAGACTGTAAGAATGGAAAAGGTCAGGACAACATGAAAGAGTATTTTTCAGACCACAAATGAGAAACTGATTGAAAGTTTGCAATGTAAAAATGCAGTCTAACCTCTATTTTGCAGAGGTTGAGGTGCAGGTTTTTTGACCACTGACTAAAATAAATTTCTGGTGAGAATCTTGTTTTACATAAAACCACACTGAACCAAACCAACCCCTCATCCAGATTTTATTCATATATTTATTAATACTTTATATCCTTCTCATGATATCAATAAACTCTAAAATAATATTAAACTCATTCCATCAACTCTGTTCGTCCCCAAAATGCTGAAGAGGAATGAGGAGTGATAACAAATCAAACAGATATATGCATCACTAATCCATACAGCTCAGCTCTCCTTGAAATGTAAATTCCAGAAAGGGACTTGCATTTTCAAAGATGCATACAGCTTCTGCTAACTGGTGCTCCTGCATTCAGCTCATTTAAAGATTAGCTGAAAACTTCAGAGAAGAAAGAGAAAGACTTGATGCCTGCAAGCATAAATATAGAAAGACATTAGAATTTTCCCCCTTCCTTTTTCTTGGAAGACTATGAAATTTTATGTGGCATATAGACGTATGAGTTTTTCAATTACTAGCATCTACCTGAAATTTTTATTAAAGTATGCATTGTTTTCAAATTTGCTTCTTGTAAGAAAAAAATAAAATAGGAAAAGTAGATTTTCAGAATGTATAGGAAAGAGAAAGTAATATATTTTTGTCCGATATAAGCTGCATTTATGTTGCTTCCTTTGCTAATGTATTTCTGAAATTGGAAGGAGTTTTGTTTATCACTGAGGTTGCATTGGTCAGAAAGAACCAGCCATGCTAGACAATACTGGGAATCTGGATTTGGGTGTTCTGTTATCAGACTAAAGTGCTGTGCCCACAAAATAGAAAGAGCCATTCTGATATAGAATCACACTGTAAATTCAGAGTTCAGACATTTTCTGGTCTAACCTTTTACTTGACAAAAGACAAAGAAGACACTGTTAGACTGCACAGCTGTAGTCATTACAGTTTACCTATGCAATGTCCTTGTAGAGATGGTAGAAGAGCAGCATAAACATTCTGTTCCTTGACTAATTTGAAACAAAAATTTTGTATTTCCACAGATTCTTATTTGACATTGTATTTCTTAGTGTCTACATCTAATCAATATTAATGATTAAGAAGACACAATCTCAGAAAAGTGGAAGAAGTAAAAGACAATTTCCACCATCTGTAGAAATCAGGGATGTAGAAAATATACCTCAGAAAGGTAATTTCAGAGATTAATTATATGTTAATGAAAATAATTTGCTCTCATATATACAGCATGATTTCTCTCATATATACATAAACAAGTAGTAGAACAGCTAAAGAATAAGATTCATTATATCATTTTTAACATTTTGCATTTTTTGAGAGAATGTTTGGTGGAAGATATTGCTACATAGAGTCTGATTCTATCCAGCTTCAGAAGAATACCTCTACCTGCCTAAGTAGCCCACTCATAAGGTATTAAAAGCGAAGAGTCAGCCCTGCAATACATACCTCTTAGCCTGGAAAGGGGAACAATCCCACGGTAGAAATACACTCTCCTTTAGGCTGAGCAGTGACTTAGGTAGAAAGACAGAGATGCAGGATCTTCATTGGGTTTGATGCTCAGAGTTGATTTTCTTCTTTGGTATTGATATGTAATAAATTGTTTACATGAAAAAGCAGAAAAATCAGCACAATACTGTTAAAAAGTACTGAAAATAAAATCCTGATGCAGGGCTAGAAATGGTTGTGGTTCTTACAAATAACCTGAGTATGTCGTGCTGAACACTGTGTCTGAGATATGTAACACAATAAGAGGTTTTTTTAAAGTTTAGACTATACCATGGTCTGCACCAAAAATGGCAAAATAAAACTACACCATGCTTCAGGGGCAAGTAAATAAGTTTTGTTTTTAACAAGAACCGTTGTGCCAATAGAGGTAATAGAAACCAAAGTCAAGAGAACAATAGAATAATTAGAGAGTACAAACATAATTCATATGGTAGTACTAAGAGCCTTTCCATTCAAAAACAAAGTGATAAAATTTATGCAATCAAATATTTGCACAGTCACTCGCTAATCATTAATATTTTTTGGCATTGATTTTTATTTTAGTGTATAGAATATTAGTGGTCCTGGGATATTTTAATTTCTTTACATTCAGAACCCTCACTTTAACCTCCTTCAAACAGTTTATATTTTTACTTTGGAGATTTTTTGAAAACACAAGATAGTAAGAGTGTGGTTTAATACCCATGTTATACAGACAGTAGCTTCTAGCTCACCTATTCAAAATTACAGGTGAAATAGATTCCTTCTATTATTAATTAAGTACTTCAGCATATTAAAGATGATGATTTATTTATTGGAGCTACTATGTATGCTCCTATTTTAACATACAATTTAAACTTATTTTATGAAAAATTCTATAAATCAACACCACTATCATGTGGGATATAAAAAATACTAACAACAAAAAATACAGAACAGTCAGAATAATACTATTTCCAATATTTACATTTTTTACAGGTAGATGCATTTTTCCAAAACAGCAGAAATCCTGTAGAGATACACCTTTGCTAAGTTTGCTGAAGTTAATGTATTTGCATGTGAGACAAAGAAGATCAGAATATGACTCCCAGTAATCATACAAATACATAAAACTTATTTTTCCCACCATAAAGAGTACCCTTTCCATGAGTAACAGATGTGTTTTTCCAATGAAGCATATAACCAGTGTATTAATTCTCATAATACAAGTCTTTACAGTTTAGAAAGATATGTCTGAAAGTGTGTCTCAGGGCCTTTTAAAGAAACATTGACCTCTAATGTTAATGCCAGTCAAAGGAATGATTAACCATCCTGTAAAACTTTGCATTGTGCTCTCTGAAGTAAGAATAGAGTTGGTCTAAAACAGTGCTGTTAACAAGAGGATGGGGACGTCCTTTGGATTCATGTAAACACCTCTCCCTCCCATCACTTCTGATGCAGTAGAATCCCTTGGTTTGGTTAAAATAAAAATTAGAAGACATAATTCGGGATGGAAGATTTAGAAATCTTTCAACTTTTTGTAATTCAGGAAGAGGGTCCTTGATCAAAGTATTTCCATCCACTATGTGAATCTGATCCAAACTGAAATGCTTAAGCCACTTTTCCATATGGACATCATATAGACTTCTCTGAATAGCTTTGTATTTGGTATTAAGTACTCCATTCTTAATAACAATATCTTCAAAGAGTTGAACAGGCTTGTGACTTTCTACTCTGTTGTAATACACTTGGGTATAGTCAGATATAACTCTCTCAGTGGGATCTCTTAGAATGAGCAGCAGTTTAATGGAGCTATTCATGTCATGAATTCTTCCTGGAGCCTGTGGTGATGTAAAATAGCCTGGTGTTTTCTCAATTGTAATTTGATTTCCATAAGAAAATGGCATCAGATTTCTATACCAGTCTATTCCTTTTACATAATTTTCATCCCAGTCAAAGAAGTGGACTTCTGTAGCTGCCACCACAATGTTAGGATGAATATCCAACATTTCCAGCAAAGCTCTGGTCCCTCCTTTACGAACTCCTATGATGATTGTCTGAGGTATTTGTCTGCTCGTGCCAGGAGGTCTTACCTGTGCTGAATAGTGCTCACTTTTATTGCTGAATAATCCCACTTGTGACTTCAGTGTTTCCAGCAGTGCCCCATTCTCAACAGGAGCACCCCGAGCATGAGTCAGCAGAAGATAAGCTGACACAAGTAGGAAGGCCATGTGGAGAGGAATAATTATTTCAAGATAATGTTTTGCTCAATTAATGAAAGAACAGGTGAGTCCCCTCTGGTTGGCAGAACCCGTGGTAAACACACAGCAAGCTTCTGAAGCATCTGCAAAATAAAACAAGACAAATCAGTGATTCTAAAGTCATCACGAGTTAAAAAATTCAACACACAATTCAATTCACAAAGCTAATCTGTGATACCAATAGGAAATGAATAAGGAAATTATTTGTTTCTCCTGAGTTTATATCAGAAGGACAGGAAAGTCCCATGTGTTGGGGCTTTTTTCTCCTTACCATGAGTGACCATTGATGGTTACTAACCTTTCAACAACTTTTATTTCCTCTAAGCAGATTAGAATTGTTTACCTGATTTTGAATCCTGACCATTTGTTGCTTGCTTTGATTTTCCTAATTATCTTCCATATATAGCACATCTCTTGTTATAAATATTGTACCCCATATGATAACAATAATTCCAAAGAATATTTGAACGTCAACACCTTTCCCCAAATTCCCTGCTAGAATAGTATATTCTCATATAAATAACAGACCTGGATGATGGTGCCACCATCTGGGTTTTAGTGAGCTATGAATCACACAAAAATAATTCTGTTTTCTTAGATACAAAAAACCAAAACATAGATAGAGGCAAAGTTTTGAAATCGGTGCCCATTAGAGCAGAAAACTAACTCTGTCAAACAAAAGTAAAGTGGCTAAGTGGGATCAGTGTGGGAAAAATAAATGATGCAGGGTGGATGAATTCTCTGTAACTATCCAAGTGTTGCGCTGCACAGTCATATGCGTGTTGGGAAAATCTGGGCAAAATCAGGTCTTCAGATAATATTCTGCAGTTCCTCCAAAGCTCTGTATAAGACATATCCTGATGCTTTCTGGTCACTGAGAGATTTCTGCAGGGAGGCAAGTCTGCTTGAGATTGAACAGTTTCTTTTACTTAATCCACATTGCATATGGTCATTTCAAGAAGTGGCAAATGTTAAATATCTTCAAAATTTGCAAAAACTTGAGGCTTGCAGGTACGTGCATGTGCAGATGTAAATGAAAAAAATACATCTATGTAATTGTGTAACTAAAATTTGAGAACTCCTGGGTAACTTTTGTACATAATATTTGAAACAGATTGCTTATGGATCTGCCATCACAACAACAGTCATAAAAAATTCAGATCAATGCAACACCTGCACCACTGTGCTTGGATTGCCTGTTTTTAACTCTGAAAATCCTACAGGACAAATTCCCTTTGAGAGGACTCGAGTTTCACTCAATTTCTGAGCAATTACATGATTTAAAGATTTGTGGGATATATCTACATTCTTGTTTTGTTTTCAATGTAGCATGCAGAAACAAGGGGTTTTGTACAGTGAAGCAGCAGTTATTTAATAAGCCAAAACCAGTTTTGGAATAATTTTGAATTATGGCACATATTTTAAAGTAGTCTCAGAAATGTAACAATCTTAGCTCCTTCTCCAATGTTCACTGTCTGTTTCTGAACATATTGGTCACAGTACTTCATCTCTTAGAAACAACCTTAGAAAACACAGCTGATTCCCATTTGTCATGGCACTGAAAAGCATTCAGTATTTCTATTTAAAAATTGTTTATGTTGAGTCTTACTTTACAGGCTTAAAGACTTAAAATTTTTGATAATAACAGTCTAGGCAATGCAGCAGATTCATTAAATCTATTTTCTAAATTTTATTGAAACCTTCTCCAGCTTCTTGGATATCTAGGGAATGATTGTAGTCAGCCTCAACGAGCACTAAACTCACAGTTATATAGCAAATATTAACCCTAAAATTGTAATTTAAAAAATAAACTATGACCTTTAGTGAAGAAATCTGCAGAGAACATTCCCTGTTATGTCTGAGCAAGACTTAAAGGGCAACTGCTTCTTCAAAAAAGAGCATAGTTTCAATAGGAAGAGAGAGTATACGATTACTAAATATTGGAAAATCCAAGTACAAATTTACTTTGCAATCACAAAGTGGAATGCTGTTCTTTAGGAACTTGAAAGGAAGTTTCATTTTAAAGATCACCATTTTTTCCACTAGGAACTTCACTCAGAAGTTCTGTTTGAAGTTCCCAAGAGGAAAGAATGTGAGAATTTCTATGGCAGTCACAGGAGGGAAGAACAGGTATGTTTATACCAAAATCATTTATAGTTACTATTCCTTTGGATGGCAAGTTTGGGAAGCGGTAACCATGCTGTTCAGTGCTGCTGAGGATTAAAATACATTTTACAATAATGGCAGCTAATGCTGGTTTTGGAAAGATCCTTCGGATGCACAGCACGACAGGTGCAGCGTCGCACCCCAGATGATTCCTGGAATGCCAGCTTTCAAAGAAGGGACTCTGTTTTAAGAATTTCCAGCCAAATTTTACACAATTCACAAGGTTCTTGAACAGTTCAATCTGAGGAAAGGCACAGCAATGCATAAGATGGTATCAGAAGTAGCAATATATGATACCATGGCAACTTTCCAGCCCTGTGATGCCAGCAGGCTGGGATTTGGGAGCAGGGGACAAGGGAGCAGTTGATCATTCTTTTAACCTGAAATTAATTCTGAAATCCCAGTGTTAGTTTGCATTCTATTAATCTTCATTGTTAAATTAAAATTCTTCCAGGAAGACTGAGGAATTGTTTTTATAAAAATCTTACAGGTTTTCTCAATTTACCACTTTCATGATAATACAGCATGTTATACATTATAAATGCATTTACACATCTATACATTAGATTACAAGTACTTTGAACTAAGGGAAGACCTGTCTGAATGTCTACCAAGCAAGGGATTACTTATAAATACCAAGGTGGAGACATACAGTTCATTATCTGATTTAAATTCTGGAACTATCCCATTTTGAAACAGTTTCATGAGCTGATTCAAGACAGGTATCTTAGGCAATTTTACTTAACTTGAAAGAAAACTATTTTTAGATTTCTTGAGAATTAGTATTCTTGAGACTAACTAGGCTAACAGCTTAAATTGAAAAAATAGAAAGGAAGAGGAAAGAAGCAGGAATTTCTCTTGAATAAACTAAAAGCAGAGTAAAAAAGAGAGAAGTATTTCATACTGGGACTCTGCACTAGTATAGACAGAGATGTGCTCTTCCTAGATTTGGTGACAGGTGAAAAAATTCTCACATTCTCTTTTTAATTTTGTTTAAATAATTCAAACACACTAACATTATTTCATCCCTGAGTTTTCTAGTTTCGTACACCTAAGAATCAGGTACAAATAATGAAACCCAAAAAAGACTGTAAGCTGTATGAGAAAATCATACTTATCACTGAGGAAAGATTGGTCTTCCAGAATATTCTCAGGTTCGCTTCTGATATGAGTGAGAGTCTGCTTAATTTACCATCTGAAATCAGAAGTTCTCTATAGGACACATTCAGGCAGCAAGTAGCAGAAGGAATTCTGCATATTCTGTGACCTGAAGTACTGTTTGAAAGAATAATTAAACTTAATTATTAACCATTTTAACCAGTTTTCAAATTAATTAGTTGTTTTAAAAATTTCTTAGACTCATTGCTAGGAAAAATCCTTACCCAGGAAATACTACAGAAAAAACCAAATTCAAAATGTGCTGTAAAATTGGTTCCTAAATAGATCAAAATTGCCTTTGGGAACAATTCTATCACAACAACATTTCAGCTTTGGCCTAAGATATTTGATTGATTTCAGTGGAGCTCCAAGATTTTAGATCCTGTGGTTAGGTTATAATTGCTACACAAATGTAAAGGTTTTAAAGCAGATTTATCACATATAATTGGAATGTTATTATAATAATTTTTGTGTTGCTTTTATGCCTTTATGCAATTACATTTTTAGAAGATATTAACTGCCTTTTATAATGAAAACAATATATTTTACATTGGTGCACTGCACCAATGAAGAATCTGAAAGTATTCTTGTAAAACTAACCCCATGACATGATCAGAATTACAGTGCCTTACTACCATTTTTTCCTGTTATTTGGTAGTGTTGGTGCTGTTCAGTAACATAAGGAACATCAACAGATATGATACTTATTAAGCAGAAATGTAGTTCAGAAAGAAATTCGTGCTGCAGAAAGGACTAATTAAGTAAATAGTACCTTTGGCTGCTGTTTCTTTTATTTTTTAAAACATAGACTAGACTTGAGAAGCTGTTATGCTGGCTGAAAAATCATTTTAATATTACAGACCTGTACTAAACACCCTTAACTGCTGCATTGTACTCTGTAAAAACTTCCAAGTGTCTTATGATTTATCTTGCTTTGGGGTAAAGTACAAAATCGTTGGGTAAACCTACATATATTATTACTAATTTATAACATTATTAGTTCCTAATAGTACTTCCTGTATTACAGTGCCTGTAATGCTTTTCATTGGAGAATTCTGCAGCACTCTGTGTTAATGAACTGCCTGCGCCTTATTAAGGCACCGTTCCCACCTTACAGGAAATTGCAGCAGACCAATGGATAGATCCAGTTCAGGAGTGCAAATGCTTGGGAAAGTCAGGCTAATCTAATCTGCTCAAGGTCACATAGCAGCTTTATAGTCCAACCAAGAATAAAAACCCCAGGGCTTCTAATTCTCCTTATTCTCCTTCCAATTCCCTTTTCAATTCCGACTTCATGCCATTTCATAGCAGCCTCTCCCAACCCTTATGACAATTTATAGCTGGATTACATGCTGAACTGAAAAGCAAAGAGGTTTCTCATTGTTTCAGCATAAAAATATTTTTTTTTAAATAAAGCTGCTTCTTTCCACTTGCTTCTCACCAAAAAAAAAAAAAAAAAAAAAGAAAAAAAAAGAATCAAGTACTAACTACAAACTCAGGATTTTGTTGTTTCAAGGCTTTTGTGCAGAAATACTTCTGTTGGTGACTGAAAACTGCAGCAATGGGGGGTAGTCAGAGCAAATATAACAAAGCACCAATTTTTGTCTTGATTTTTAAAAATATAATGGGATTCAAAAAAGGGTACAGTTTTTCCTGTTAACTCCTATTAGATACAAACTTATCCCGACACAAAGATCAATCACTGAGAAGAGTACAATACAAACATGTTAAGGCTTACTGGCACACAAACTTGGAACAGCTCAATTATATCTCTATAATTAAGAACATCTCTAATGCTGACAATATAAAAAAAACAATTCCAGCCTAAATATATTCACACCCAAAGGTCAGATAAGGTGAACAGCTTCAGAAATTTATGGAAGGACAATCATAATGTGATGTCAGTTAGACCCATGTAAAGTATCCCTATACAGACTGGGTTATGTAATGAATAATTCTCAACAACAGAAATATAATTCTAAAAGTTTTGGAATCTGAAATTAGGCTGGTGGTTTTCCTTCAGTAAAACTAGAATAAGTTACATATCATAGCAAATGCAAATGCACTCAGTATAGCTTATACATTCTTTAAAAACAGAATGTAAAAAAAAAATGAATTATCCAGAGCATATAGGACACATTGCTTAAGAGAATCCAGTATCAATCTATTCAAATCCAATAACGTAATGACTAAGTCAATTAATTCTAAGCATTAAATGTTAGAAATAATACTATCATCAAAAGTCCTCTTCATAATACCTTAATTCTGATTATAATGTAATTTGTGAAATAATGGACATTTGAAAATACTTGGCACATGTCCAATGGTTGAACAGAAAAGTATCCTTTTTTAATATTAATTGGAAGGAAACAATTCAGCTACTTCTATCCACCCATGTGAGATATGCCTATGTAGAGTTTAGGGGACAATGAGAGCTCATTTCTGAGTGTGAAAACTTAAAAATTTTGGAGAAGTTTCCTGTGTAGAAACAATTGTGAGTCTTAATTTTATTACAAACAGAGCAATTACTTTAGGTCTATGTTAGAATGACACCAATCAGGGCCAATTGAATAACTTTAGAGCTGTGCCCTAGAAATGAGATTTCATTCAGAAAAATCCCAAATTGCCTATTCCATGAGACTAAAGACTATGTGGGAAAGGAGAGTTATCCCAGAGAGATAACCCTTTATATGGCATGAAACTTCTCTACCACGCTTTTATGCTCTGCTCCAAAGCAAGAGTAAAGTAAGAGAAAGTAAAATTTTTGTAAACAGCTGCAAGTTGAGCTCAGTGATCTCTTTTCATACAAGGAGCAGAGGACAAAGTACAAAAAGGACCACAGACCCAAAGCCAAATAAACATTGTAGCAGTTCATATTGCTGATTAAGAGTCTTGTAGGCACTTAAGAATTTAGTTCACTTTCATTTTATTCAAACTATGGGCATATTTTTGTTAGGGAGATGCACTAAGATTTCCTAAATGAGGTAGTACCTAAAAACCCATGAACTCACAGACTGTCCAGAAATGCTGCCTTGCTGTTGTAACACCTCTTTGGGTAATGAAAAAGTTTAAAGGTTTCTCTTTAAGCATCAACACAAAATATATGTTGGCACAAAGAAAGACAAAGACATTAACATTTTAAAGTCCTAATCTCAGCAGTGAATTTATATGTGTGAGCTTTTTCTAATGAGATTGCAGTTTTATAACAGCCAACAGTTACTACCTTACAGGAATTTAAAAAAAAAAAGGAATAAAAAAGGAAATAGCTATTTGGTGTGTAATGGTAGGAGCTACAAAGTAGCAGCAGCTGGCTGCAGGCTTCTATGCGGTACACAGACTATAATGGATAAAAAGGAAAGCTAAGAAATGTTAGCATGAACTATAAACACCATTAAATCACTGGCAGGTGATATTAGCAGATAGGAGTTTTGAAGGAAGTTTGCTTCCCTAAGGCTAGCATTACATTTCCTAATTCATTTTCTGACTGCAAATATGTAGCACAACAGTAATATATACAGTATAAACACACTAATAAATTTCTGAGCTAAATAAACCTTCTACAGCTGCAGTTTACACACTTATATTTTATGGTATCTTTGAAAAATATCATACTCAAACCTTCCACATAAAAGTCGTTGAATTACAGTTTCATAAAGATCTTTAATATGCTCAGCACATAAAACCAGGTACATTCTAGGGATACTTGTAAATAGACATAAATAAAAATGCAGTCCTATTAAGATGCAAAGAGTGCATAGTGATCAGATTAGCACAGATGAGAAGGCCAATTTTACTTATCACGTTGGCATATTTGAAATGGAATTGCATTAGCATTTTGTTGAATTAAACTTACACCTCTAATTGTTAATTAAGCATCTGAATTAATATAAATTGAGGTAACAAAGATGCCATGCCAGTTCTTCAGCCAAACAAGCAGTAGTCATGTAATTATAAAGCTGTAAGATGTAATGATATGTGGCTAATAAGTAGCTTTTGTGTGTATTTCTACAGTACAGCAAAAACGTCAAACTTCAGCCTCTCTGCCTCTGGTATAATTAATTGAATATTATTAATTTTCCCCCACTCCTTTTCACAAAGAATAACTTAATACTCATAGATATTTAGGAAATAAAATTAGAATTTGATGCAGAGGAATTACTAGAGACCTGTCTTTTAAAGGAAAAAATTCCTCAGAGGGTCAGGATGGCAAATTCAACTGAAAGGACCTCATAGTCCATCTTTTCTCAAAGTAAACAAACAAGTACGACTTGAAGGGACCATAGAGAGCAATTTCTTACCAAGTCTTAACACTGATTAATAAATATATTAGTAAAATAAATAAAAATACATCAGTAAAATAAATATATTGGTCAAAACTGCATCTTCCACTGGTAAGCAAATTCTTGCTAATAAAGAAGGCAAATAGACTGCAATACAGAACAGGCAAACATATTAGAAAAGAAATAGATGTAACATTTCTTGAATTGAAGCTCGATGCCTTCAACACATATCCATCATCAAGCTATGTGCACATTCAGCCCAGCAGATAGCTGTAGAGATGCAGGAATGAAAGCAATTTAGGGAACATTTGGAAATGCCTGACAACTGGAATAAAACACATAAAACAGCCCCAAGTGCAACACTTGTGTCTCTCACACTGCTCCTCAGGCTGGTACTGGGAGACAAAGATGACAGGCTGAACATATGGAGTAAGTAAAAGACAGATTATTTTCTGGCTATTATGGAAAATCAGAAATCAGATCCTTGCTCCTTACCAAACCTTTTTCCAGTGCCAAAGTAGCACATTAAAGTACAGTAAAAGAATACTCACCACTCATAAGAGTCCGAGAGCAGACATCTAATACCACAAAATTCTAATGATTTTCTCCAGGACTTCTGAGATTCACTAGGGTCCTACCTGATTGTCTTTTCCACTTTTTAGTTAGGAAAGACAGACCTTAGGAAAGTTTCAGTGCAGTCCAAATTTTTCAAACTTTGATGTACAGCCCAAACCTGAACTCATGCCAGTAGTAAGACCAAAGATTTAGGCACATGTCAAAAATTCCTACACTTCAGTGGAAAACAAAGCAATTCCTTTTCTTTAGTCCAGACTGTTATGACGACTTCCCTGTGCAAAAACATCCTCTGCATCTACAAGTTTAAGGCGTCCTCACAAAAACACTTTCCATTGTTACGCCACTGCATTCCACAGCACAGTGAATTCCAGCAGAGCATGCTCCTCAGCACACAGCATCACTTCTGCCCCATAGCTCAGAGCCATGGTGCACCCAAACACCTCTTCCACACTTTTCCTTTAGTGCTGCTTCATTTCAAATCAATTACAGCTTCTCAGAAAGGCTCTTTGATGGCTGAGAGTGCCTACAGCAATTTTTTGGCACCCTTAAGCTCTGTCAATTTTCACCTAAGTCTTAAAGGTAAAAATTATATTTAGGAGCTATCACATACATTCAGGATGTGGACTTTAGGACTTCAGATTTGTGAGACTTGTGACAAATGGTGAGAGAAAGAAACATCAGAAACTTTAACTAGAAAGAGCTACAATAGATGTGGTCGGACACAAAATAAAAGCATGGTAAGAGTTGCTCTCAGATTCAAATACTGTGTTTGCTGTTTATGATAATCAATTTTTTTAGTAGCAATTTTTTATTTGAATATGTAGAATCAATTTGGAAAACATCTGTTGCACCTAGGTATCTTATAATGACCTTTTCATATTTTTCACCTCAAATCTGAATGCTCTTATCAGTATTCAGAGAGTTGATGTTAGGAATACCTATAGCAGAGAAAGAGGCAGAGGTAGGGAGGGGCTCTGATATATTCTCATAATTAACTGCATATTAATTAGAGCAATAAAGAGTTAGAATGTTCAAAGCCATTCTCTTAAGACTAGGTAGGCTGTACAACACATGTACTTTAATTGATTCTAATCCCTTGATTTTAGCTCCTCAAGTAGACACAGTCTGACAGCAGACTGGTCTCATTGTGCCACAATAACTGGACATTTCCCCAAGGACCAATCCTTCAAAGTAGCATAGAGGAGACAGGTACCTCCATTATCATACATTTTCTCTCTGTGTCTCCTTCCTTCCCAAATAAAAGAGAAAAATCCTCAAAGCACCAAATTTTGTTATTTTAGTTTCAAACTTCACTTCTTCTGTAGGAGGAGATGATCAATTTTGTGATCCTAGATCCATGTTCTAGCTGCAGTTAATTTTTTCCACTTACTATATAGCTTATGAGCCACATATTCCATACTATTCTAGTCCACTTATTTTTTTCTCAGAAAACTAAAAAAAAGAAAAGTTGATGATCAGTACTCATTTCTCTTTTCACTGTTATCTATTACCAGTACAACACTGCTATATAAAGCAAAGATGTAGGTGTTAGTATGTGGTGGTTTTAAACATAAAATAAACATCTTGTGTATCCTGATCATTGTTTCTTTGCCCCATGAATACCCTTAGCACTCCCTACCCATGGTGCAATTTTAAAGAAAATCACTATCTCACTGTACCTTTTACTTTTGAATATATTTTTTCTTCTGGGGAATGCATTTGGAGTTTTTGCAGAGTTAACAGGACATTGCTAGCAGATTTTCTGCAGCATCCTTCATGGCTGTCTCAGCAGCTACTTTAAATGTTTTGAAGAACAAATGTCACCATGTGAATACCAGTTAATTTACAAGTCCAGTGGGATTCATAGATAAAAACCAGAAAGCAAAAAGCACCAAACCAACACTTTCACATCAGATTGCCAAAAACCACATAAAATCAGACCGATCTTCTGCTACTGTTTACCACAGAGAATAGGAGTTTATTCCTTTAATAAAATGGAAATGGAATTGGATAGTGCTGAAGCTGGGACTAGAGAATCTTAATTCACTACATAAACTGTGGTGCAATTTTTAAAGATTTTGAGCACCTGAGGCTTTTTTTTTGCATTTTAGGATGGCTGAGAACTCCACTGAAGGTTGCCTGCTCTCAGGCACAGATACAACAATTTTCCAGCTCAGCAAGAGGGAAGAAACATATGCCAGTATGTGTAAAGATTCTCTTGCAGACATTTGCAGCCTCCCTCTTTGCAGCTGATGTTGTGTCCAAACCTTGTACCATTTCATAAGAACTTTAATATTTTGAAAAAAGCCTCACATTCACACAGTAGTTTGGAAAGATTCATATGAAAATTTAGTTAGGAAAAGAGAATCTCTGGTGGAATCTCCAATTTATTTACACAACTATCCATCCTCCTGCTCTCAGGATTTGGTATCTCAGTGTTTGGCCACTGCCACATATAGTGCTTTGAAAATATAGCTACAATACTCTTTCCTCTGAGCCCAGTTTGTGAGAAATGTGTACTCCTATTTAAAGCAACATCATGTTTAATTTCATGACAATAAAGGATTTTTTTTTCTGCATTCTGATTATGAGTGTTCATTCCTCTTATCTTAAAATATGTGATCACAAGGGAAAATAAATCTGGATTTGAAATTTAATTTGTAGCTATAAAATATGGAATAGTTATTCCTGTTTATAGCATACTAAAAAAGGTAGTGCAAGTATGCAATGTAAGATACTGGTTATTGATGCCAGTTCTGTTTTAAAGCACTGATAATAGCTTTTCCTCGCAAGGGAGGATAGCATTTCTTCCAGAAACTGTAAATTGTATAGATTATTTCATTTTTTTAATGCTGAATTTTCAACTTAGATTTGTAGTTTGATATTTCTTAGCTAAAACATTTTCACATTCATGTCCCACTTATTCTTAATGGCATCTATCAATTTCAAGCAGAAAGAACATTAATATTAAGAGAAGGCTAAATTTCCCCTGGAAGGTTTTTTGTCCTGGGAGGAGATATGGATAGACTTGGAAAATTATTACAACTACTAATACCTTAAGAGGAATTATAGTCAACAGAAAAAGTGACTTTGTGTTTTAGATAATAAACAGTTCAGAGCAAATTTTTGAGATAAGAATCAAGATGCTGGGATCAAACAATATCTGTCAGTGTGTGAGAAATAAGGGATTCAATTACTGAATGTGAAAGAATCATGATTCCTATACTAAGGAACTTACCAAAATTATAGAAATTAGGGCATAACATGAAAAAAAAAGCAATAAAATAAAGCTATTTCCTCTGACATTTAAAAAATGTAGCTGATATAACTGTCATTCAAGTTCTGGAAATATTTCAGTCACATATAAAAATACCAGGAGAAATAAATCACAAAGTCCAACCTATTCCATAAAACATCATGATCTGCTGTGTATATGTGAGTATGCAAGAGAAATTGAATGTGAAGTACTTTAAATTATAACACAAAACCATCTTCTAGTAAATGCACCACAAAGCCAGTAGTGAAAGAGTAAAGGATTGGAGAAAGCAAGGGAAGTGATGAAAAGCAAAAAATTGAGCATTTGTAGGAAAAAACCAGGTTGTTAATAATTTTAGTGATGTTCTATATTTGTGGAAATACAAACACACATATATATAGCACACAGAGAAATATAGAACAGACAGCAATAGAAAATAATATAGACAAATTAAAGAATTCAAATTATGTGGGTTTGTGAGCAATGAAGCAGATGCTGATAAATGTAGATCATAAAAGTGGATTGCAAATAGATAAATGTGTACACTGGAAACATGTTCAGGATCAAACGTTCAAGTGCAGAAGAACTTAAGATTTGTTACAACATATTAAACCTTAAGAAAATTTAGATTCTACTATAGTGCAGGTGCAAAAGAGGCAAAGGTTAAGGATGGTATTGCAGTAGATTCAAGTGGAAATTGTATTAATTGGAGTTCAGGTTTCACATTTTCTTGTGGGGACTGGATCAAACATAACTTGTGCAGTTATGTCATAACAAAGTGAGATCGAGTTTGAATTTACAATTGATTACTTGCTTTCCAAACAGAGCAACTTACTCAAACTCTGTTTATTCACATGGGGCATTAATGTTCAGCAGCTAATGTATTTTATAATTTACACCTCAGATTTCTCACAGTAATTTTCCCTCGAAGACAAGCCTTGAGAGTGAAAATTTTCAGGATCATTTATGCAGGTCTCATTCTAGTCCCACAGAAATCAGTCATAGTATTTTTTGCTTAACAGCAAAGTTATGAAAATTTTGAAAGTTTCCTCTCTCTTCCTCATCTTGTGCTTTTCAGAATTGTATTTCTCACCTTGTAGTGATATAACAAAGGCAAATTCAAACACCCTGAATGTCCAGGTGGTAGAAGAATGGAGGATACCATAAAATTAATTCCTTAAGATTGAAATGCTGAGTTGCATTGCTACTGCTGAATAATAAAGAAAACATCTAATCACTATGCATGTTTAGAAATATATCCAGGTGTTCTGGAGAGATTTTAAACCACAGAGCTGAAAAAATACCAAGCAGTATCAGCCCACATGTTGAGAGATATTTTAAGCCTATGTACAATAGCAAAAATGTCATGGTCATTGATGTAAATTGAGAGAAATAACACTGAAATTAGTAAGAAAATGGAAAGGAGTGATGATATGCTAAAATTAAATCAATTTATTTAGATTATGCCTCCCTCCCATATGAACAAACACATATCCTACATTGCTGAGCAAAATTTTTATACTGCTTTTGGATTCCATTAGTCATGCAAGCTAAATAACATGGGGTGAAAAAGTATTTGACAAAGTTTATTTGGCCTTCTGACAAAGTACTTCACTATTAGTTTCAGGGTAAAAAAGCAAATATTCAATATGGATTAATAAAATCGCTCAGAAAGCAAAGTGTAGGAATGCACAGGAAATGCTCAACATCCAGCTAATTCACAAGCTTGCACCAGACATCTCTTTAGGAAAAGATACTGGCTGAGAGATTCAGAGCCCAAGGAGCTTCAGTTACTGATGCATTTGAAATTTGAATTTCAAATCAGAGATGGACCTAGATCCTTTAGACTTCCTGGAAAGCCCTACCCTTAGGATTCTTTATGAAGCTCCCAAAAATCTCAGTGAAAATTTCAGATGGATGCACAGCAGTGGACAAAGGCCAGCACATTATTAGTATGCAAAAGCAGTAAGAGAAAATGACAGCACAGTTTGAATGCATTTGGGTAAACTAATGGTTCAGAGTGACTAGAACAGCGTGTTTCATTCTGGTCAATCACTCTCAAAAGGAAAAGGGAGTTCAGAGGTGGCTGCCAACAAAAGATTTCAAGCATAAATAATTTGTCAATATAAGGAGATAGTATAAAACTGCAGAGTCTGTACTTTGACTGCTGCATTAGATAAATGAACTAAGATAACTCTTGCTCATTCCCTCACAAGTTCACAAAACATATTTCAGAGAAACAAAAAGGCAACGAAATTAAAACTGACAAAGTTATATGCTCTGAACAATGCACAATTAATCTAGGAGTGTCATCGCCACTAAATGTTACTGCAGATCTATATAATGCAAACAAAAAGAAAGCAACCACCAACAAAGAAAAAGGACATTTTAAATTGCATTTCAAAATACAGTATTAAATTTCCTATATAAAAAATCTACTATAAAAGTGGATTTTGCAAGAGCTGCAGGTGAAACAGAGATAAATTTGAGAAAACTGCATTTCTAGCTTCATAATACCTCAGAGGTATGTCATACAGAAATATGACTAAAAACTTACTAAAGATACTTTTCAAAGAAATTTAATATCAATAAAGTTTAAATAATTTTAAATGCATTTGGATGTATTTGTTTACTGAGTTTTGTGGAAAGAGGGAGAGAGAGAATAAAATTTCCATTTCCAACTAAATGACCATAGTTTCCACTCTTAATCTCAAAACCCAACTTTTGCCTTTCACTAATTTAGTAAAGACTAGGAAATATACAATCAGAGCATACAGTCTGACATTTACATTGAAAGTAAAGGCAAATTTGGATCTACAGAGGACAAGGAAAACCAGAGCAGCATGCCAGGTTGGAGTCTCATTCCAGAGGGAAAAGGCTGCAAATGTTAAAAATGAAAGAAGCTCACTTAGTTAGAGAAAGTTAGGAACTCAGATGGTTCTGATTCCATAGGTGACAGGGCACAAAACAACATGATTAAATGATTAAACTCAAGAGAGCATGTGATAACAACAAGGTTGTGAGTTGTGTTCTAGACTCGGGCCATTCTCACTGATAGCTAAATTTTCTGTTGCTTTATATTCAATCAAGACACCAAATTCTAGGCCTCTTTACTCAGATCACACCCCACTAACACAGAGAATAACAAGATTATGGTCCATGAAAATACTCCTTCCATTTTTTCTGCTTTTTTGCTTGGAGGTGGCATATATTCTTGAACGCTTTCTAATCCATCAAATCACATGAAATTCTTCAGGGCAGAACTCTTATCTAGGCAAAAACTCCACACTTGGGATTTGTACAGTTAAACATTTATTTTCTATTTATACTTGTTTCTATTAAACTGCAGCCTATTTTATGCAAACCTTTTCTTGGAGATAGCAACAGCATTTTGACAGTCTTGTTCTCCAGTATGCTTGAACCCTTCCTGTCTTGAAGTCACCCTTGTCTCCCCCATAACCCAAGTAATTAATAGAAGAAACCACCTACTGTGGTTTTTATGCTTTAAAATTGTGCAGTCCGATGTTGCTTTTTTGCCAATAAACACTCAACTCCTCAGCTTTCTTTCAAAATGTATTAAAAAGAAAGTACAGGAGTTAAATACAAGGCAAGAATTAAATGAAGAAAAAGAGATATGAATATATGCAGTGAGAAAATTAAAATATAATTAGCCATGAAAGGAACATAATTTCATGTGACAAACAACAAGCATCTATAAATTCATCCCATTCATCTCAATGGAGATGCTAATTTCAGATTAAGTAAAATTAAAACAAACATAGAAGAGACAAAGCCAGCTCTCCATCTCTGAAGCTACAAGCAAATTGGAGCATGTTTGCATCTCAGCAGTGTTTTTAACTGAAACCTTTGTTGAGCTTCATCTCAGACAGCCTGTACTTGGTTGAACCAAGCGTTTACTTGTCTTGTGTCCCCTTGCCAGCAGTGGCCCTTCAGAGACACTTGAGGGACTGTACAAACCCAAGGCAAACACGCAGCGATTTTCCTGGGTTTCCATGAGTCTGAGCTCCAGTGGCTCTCTGAAACAGAAGTATGAGCTTTATAGTCCTTAATGGACAATATCAGTAACTCTGTAAATCTTACTACTTCTTGAGTGATTGTTAACACAGCTTGCATCGAGGAGTTCCATGGTGAACTACATGAAACTGTAAAAATACTTCCTTTGCTTCAACTCAAACACACCACCTGCTAGTTTCACCTAATGCCCAATGCCCTTGCTGTAAAGAGCCAGTACACAATCACTCATTATCTATTTACTCACCACTCCTGAGTTAATAAACCTGCCAGAGCCTCCTTCCGTTTTCTTCTTCACAGACTGAAAGCGTGTAGTTCTACCTGTTCCTTGTTTAAAAAATGTATTTAGTCATCCTTTACTCATCCAACCCATTCTCTCTGCCTATTCAAGATGCAGGTGCAGCACTGTGACACTGCTTGTAACCATGATGTTTTCTAATTTATTCTATTTCTTTCTAAAAAAGTGTAATATTAAATTTTCTTTTCTTTGCTGCTACTGTTTTCATAGCTCACAGTGAATACATCGTGAATAGATAATGTCACAATGAAGACCTTAAAAAATAATTGTCAGTTTGAAGTCCATTGTTGTGCACAAATTTATAATTTTTTTTACCCTTTGAGAACCACTTTAAATTTATTGACAGTGACTTTCACTTGCCACTTTATCACTCAGTATCGCTGAGGTACTTCTTTGCAGTTTGTCTTCCTTTCTCCTATTCTAAATAATTTACTATCAGCTGTAAATTTTCCTGTATAAATTTTCTTGTTCTAATGCATTTGAAATAATGCTTATGTCTTTAGCATGTTGCTTTGTAAGCTGTTTTGTAATCTACACTATTGTGGTTTCATGTTGTATTTCTGGGCTTTGTGTTTCTGTTATTCTTGAATAATGGAGTAACAGGCATGCCTTAATTTCTTACATACTGATTTGTTGGTGCCTCCTTGTAAGAAGACGTAGCCAAAATCTGATTTTTAGAACAGACTAAATGAATCTCTAAGAGGTATAGCAAAAGTAGCTGAAGAGAGCTATTTAATATATAATCAAAGGGACTAGAATAAGTCAATTGAAATTTTTGCATTCTAGACGAACTTAATTTGTTACTGAAATCCAAGACTAAAACCAGCCACACAGTTCAATATGCCAATACACTGCTTTGGAAGTGGCCTAGATGAAAGCATCAGCTCACTTGCTAAGATCTGCTGATGTTTTTGCAATAAACCTCCTCTACAATAAGCATACAATACAACCTACCAGTGGGAATTATTTGTACTCAGTTTAAAAGCTTTGAAACAGTTCATAAGAATGGGTTAAATGTTAATAAGCCAATAATGTTTTACACCTGACATTTTATTATTTGGTTAAGGCTATGCAACCTCTCTGACACCAAGCAGTTATTTCTGGAAGAGCAGTTGTCAGAATCTCAGCTAAATTTAAGAAGTGTATTTTCATTTTTCTCTCTATTCAAGACATGACTGAACAGAGATATCAAATAAAGCTCTTAATCGTGTTCTTGAATTTAGGCACACGTTAGAATTCCTTGGGTAAAAAGCACCATATTTCAGTCTAAAAGTATTTGCTTACATTATTTTGTAATCAAAGAAAACCAGGCAATATATGTATATATATTTTTTTTTTCCCAGTGTCATGCTGCAATTTCAGCAACATCTCCTTCAGCTGGCAGATCTCTCACATCAAGTCCTGGGATAGTTTAACTAGATCGTTGTGTCTGGTACTTGAACTTCACTGGAGCAAGGGTAAATCTTCAGGTTCATGTAAACAGCTCCATTTCTAAATTCATTGGAAATGCTCACACATTCTTAAATACTTGATTAACTGTGACAAATGAGAAAGGAGAACAAAAACGAGCTAGAATAAAAGGCTCAAACTAGTAATTTTCTGTAAAAATTAGATTCTGACACACAACATTTCAAGACTCCATAGGCATGGAAACTTAGGGCAACCTTTTTTAGACATTTTCAGTAAATCTGAATGCATCCCTTCTAAATTAATATTAAAATGCATCTCTATTACATAAACAACCTTTAATATACAAGATTTCCAAGTACAAGACTTCTACAAATACAGCCCATATTAACAAGGACAGTCAGGTACCTGACTGACACGTGATAATAACTACCAAACACCTAAGAATAGCAGCATATATAATTAATAAATACTTCAAAATATGTGTGCTAAATATTTTTCAAGGCAAGAGAAAGTATTTTATCCCACTGTTACTTTAAAAGTGGATATTTGCACATGTGCTTACATTATCAGCGCTTATTATTTTAATATGTCTATTCAGAATAAGAAAATTAACTGTGCATGTCCATCTGAGGTAAATAACAGCTTATGTTACCTTCATTTTACCAGTATTTAATTTTATTATGAAAAATTTTAAGTACTATGGCAAATAAAGGCAATGCTTTAGTCCCAGGCTGCAGGGACTTTCACTGACCTCTTAATTATTCCTGTTCTAAATTGCTACTTCATTTTTAATGAGTGTTCTATAAATGGTGTAGCTGTTTGTATTCTGAATCTGCAAATGTTGCAAAAACTTCTAAAAATGGGTCAGTTTCAAAATCCTAAAACTTTCAGTCTATTATTGCATTGTAGTATTTAAAGAACATTCTCAAGAGCTGATGTTTAATAGTAGACATGTATTTTAATGACAAATATTAAATAACAATATCAAATAATGTTGACTTAAAAAAAATAAGAACTCACTAATATTAAACCCAAAATAAAACCAATTAAATAAATTAAAATAAATTACTTCAATTGAACAACAAAGAGCAAACACTGACATGCATATGCACAGATACAAATTGTTATTAAGCTTGAAAGATGACTTAGTTGTTAGTCACTGTTCAAGACTCAAGAAACCTCAGTTCTGTTCTACCAGCAAAACTACTGCTTCACTTCCAAAAGAGATTTAATTTCTAGCAAGCTTAGCTTTGCTTGTAATAAAAAGCCATGTTGTGTTTCTCATAACTTCTAAACTGTATTAACTGTACCTACAACATGGACTGAAGATCACTACTGCAAAGCCACTTACATTCTGAAGTTTCCTAATAGGTGCTCCTTCTGCAGAGCCCCAAAATTGAAACACTTAAATATTTAAACAAAAGTGTCATGCCATTAAGCTGAGTTTGAAGGGCTGCTGATACTAATCTGGGCTCAGGGGGAGCAGTGAAGCACTTCATTAGTCTGGCTCAGATCTAATTTGCCCTTAGATCAGATCACTGCAAGAGTAACACTTGTGTCCTCTCCTCCTTATGCAGCTTTTCTATCCAGAACACTTCAACTCCAGTTTAATTAACACCTCCCTTGGGATTTCAGTTTTTGAGACTGGGAAGTTGATAAGAAATTGCAGGTGCAGCTGCAGAGGTATGAACATTGTTGTTGCCATCTGCTGGCATCTATAGTTCTGAAGGCTCCTGAAGGTAAATCTACCCTCATTGCACCACCAGGACAATTTCAGTCCTGTTGACAAATGAGAGGCTACAAATGCACATTTTGAACGGCACAGAACAGTCTGAATTAGCATGTGACTTGTATCACCTGTTAGTAAAAGCTAAAAACACTGCTAAACATACCATCAGTTAAAAAAGAAAGGTTGATTTAGCAAATTCCAAGTCTTCATCTGTGCTGCTTTGCTTATGTTTTCCTTCCATTCAGTCTCAAGGTAGATCTCAAAATGAATAATCTGATTAAATTGCAAAAAATTCCATAATTAATTAGGAACCATTCTCCTTTCTTTTCTGCTTGAGGGTGGGATAAAATAGTGGAAATAAACTTTTCTAAGTGGGTAACTTCTACATACATATCTACAATTTATGGCATCACAGTGCCACAGAGTCACAGAGCACTGAGGTGGAAGGGACCTCAAGAGGTCACCCAGTTTGCCACTCTGCCCCTAGGCTTGATCAGTATACTGAAACCATTCTTGACAGATGTTTGCATAACCTGATCTTGTAAAATTTCCAGTGATGGAAAACACATCACTTCCTTAGGCAATATACAAAAATATTGTTAAAAATTGCAGCTACTGTTCAAGATAGCAAAAGTCCTCACAGACACTGGTCTGCAAGATCAATTCTTTCCAGTTTAATCCATAACACAGCACTCTTGAATTCATGCAGATAATGACTATGCACATATATCTCCATGAATAGGGATATAAAATGTACATTGGATTCCAATTATACAAAAAAGAGAAATTCTGCGTAACTGATCACAAATGATCTTAAATTAGTAAATTAAACTAAGCAAGCTACAAATACATTGAATTCTCCAATTCTCCAATAGAATATTTTAAATAAATTTATCTTACTTTCATATTATTTTGAAACAGAAGGACACACATTTTCATGTATATATATATATAAATACAGACACACACATCCCCTCTGGGTACACTGTGGATTAATACAAATTTCTAATGCAAACTATTCCCAGGTGTCTAGGTCTGTTGAAGCCGAAGGTTCTAATGATAAAGAAATTAGCACCTTCACAAATGAGGACTCTATGGTCAGGCCAAGCCAGATGGCTCTTGACACCTGTCTGCATCCTGACTGGCACTGAAGGGTCAATATTACAGTTTACTCACAAGCAGGAGCTGGGAATCCCTATTGGTTGCAGTAAGGATGAAGAATTAATTCTCTCCTAACAACATAAAACCCAGCAGGATTTTACTTGCAAAGGCAACCACTCTTTCCAGAATTTAATACACATTAACTAAGGCTTCTTACTTTTTCCTGCAAGGTTGTATTTTTTTCTCCTTTGTGAGAATAATTTTACTAGACAAATTAAAATTTTCATGGTGGTAGAGAGCAAAAGATCTTGCGGTGAAGGGAAAAGGACAGCTTTAAGGCTTTAGTCCCAATATTTGGGAGAAAAAAAGAGTAACAAAAATAGATCAAAAACAATTTTTAAAAGTGGAAAAATGGACAATCTCTTTTTTGATTTTATATCCCCTAGAAGAAAAGTTTTGAACTTACTGAATTAAATATTGACAACATTGTACCAATAAGTGTGTGGGGACCTTTTCAAACAGCTGGAACATTATAGATTTTTGCAAGTTCACAAGCCCTGTGCTCACATTTCCAGTAAAAGCTGCTGTCTAATACAAAGCTAAATGCCCCAGGGACATTGAAGTGAACATATTTTTCTGCTGGTTTAAGCACACTAGCAGTCATTTGTAGAGTTTACATGGCTTTCTTGTCAATACCTGCTGGTCACAGTTGGTGAAGAAGCAGTTTCACTTATGATCTGCTTGCTAATTAAGCATGGCAGCAGCCATTCAGAGTGAAATTTTCAACAACCTGACACACTAAAGGAAAGAATCAGATGTATTCTCAGAAGACTTCAATCTTTAAATCATTTGGATTCTGTGGTTACTGGAATTGAAAGATAACAGAAATTACTTTGTCAGATTAACATGCAACTCTTCTGATAAGCTATAATATACTGTATGTAGGATGAATGCTTTAATCCTGATGTTCTACAACAAAATTCTTTAAGAGAAGGAAAATTGAAAGGATTTGAAGTAATCCCAATACAGGCCAAAAATCTGTATAGTCTTCTGCTTCTCCTCATTTTCTTCAGTGGCTCATAATCAATCCTTTTCTGTTGACATCTTCCATCATCTATCTGTCCTTCATGTCTGCTGCCCATTGCTGTCCTTGCAGGAGGATTGCACAGCTGCTGCTCTTCTGCACACAAAACATCCTAGAAAGCATCAGCAAAGCCACTTCATTGCTCTGCTTCAATTCTTTACTTCCCTGACCTTCAAAAGCCAGTTGCTTTTTGCTGAATGATGATCATCTCGCATCTCACTGCTGCCTTATATTACTCCTCCTTCTTGGTTTGTATCCATGTGTTGTCTCTCAGTTCATGCTCGTATTGCAAACTCGCAGGTAGAAGTCTCTGACATTTGTACAGCCCCACCCAGTGGTCCCAGGCTTGAATTCCAGGACACATTGCAATACAGTAAATAAAATAACCCCTTAAATATTAGTTTCCTTGAGATCTCACTCCTATGTTATGCCCCTTGTGTGAAGGGAAGACAAACCTGGAGGGGCTGGTAACCAAATCTTGTAATGAAATAGAACACACCAGTAGAAGTGAACCTTTCCTGACCAAAATATCAGGATGGCAAAAGCGTAAGTGCAACTACCACAGGCAACTGAAAGGCCTCTTCCCACAGAGCAAAAACCCACTCCACAAGGAACACTATCATATCCCAGCATATTTTTAAGCATTTAAAAGCCATGCTCAAATGCTTCAAATAAAATCCAATAAATGTTTAATTATATCTAGTTTGCAATTGCAACTTTTCAGTTCTTGTCCATCTATGCTTTATAATTATCTTCTCCAAAATTAGATATTCCACATAATTGAAAAAAAGGTGCCTTTTGCAATTTTGTTGTGTTCCAAAGGAGAGTTCCTGGTGAGGAACCAAGGCAGGCAGAGAAGCCCCCAGCGTGGAGCAGGCAGTTTTTGGGCAGTGTTTGTGGTGCCCTGCCACTGTGAGCAGGGATGTCCCTGCGGGTGCTGCAGGGGAGCAGCAGCTCTCCTGCCTGGACGCTCTGCAGTGCTCTTCATGTCTCTATTCTGCTCAGCATAACTTCAGCAATAAACTTCTGCAAGGAAAAACATCTGATAGTGTTACTGAAAACCTGCTTTTGAAGAAAATACTTTGAAAACTAGACAGAGTTTATTTTGAAGCCTTTTTTATCTTGTTAGAGACAAACTAAAGATCCTCTGGTGAGATAGTAGGGGGGATAAAAAAGGCTTCAGAATATATGTATAAGATTTAATTTTAAAGACTGATATTCTTTCCCTGACCTTTGGCCATTTTTCTTTTAGTTTCTTAATAACAAATGAGGTTGAGCTATTAAACTCTCTAGAGATAATTCACAAAAGAGCTAAATAAAGAATCAAAACTGAGGCACAGTGAAAAATACATTAGAAAAATAAACTACCAACATTTTTAAGTAAAGTAGTCCAAAGAGTTAGAAAGCCTCTAAATTTCAATTTCATGATGTTGTACTGAAAGTCATCCCTGAGTCCTGATAATTTTCATGTTTTTCTTGTTTCGGTATTTTTGTGTTGGGGCTTGTTTTTCATGACTTCATTGGTAGCTATTATTTGAGATGCAGTTCTTGACTGAGATTTTGGCTGCACCTGTAATGAAATATTTTCTGCTGTAGAATACTTGCAAAGTGCTGCCAATAATCACTAATAATCAGAAAATGTCACAGCAGGCAGTGCTGTCAGTGCGTGAGTAGCCTCACACATGAAATTCTGCATTGGAGAACAAAGAATAAAAAGTCTTTGAGCTTTTTTCAATATGAACTGCTACTTATTAAATATCAGGATTTTACTAAGCATGCTTTTAAGAAACACTTCAATGGAAAAAAGGTCACAAGAAAGCCACCAGTACCTTTTTTTTTCAGTTGGAGACTTTTGCGCAAATGTTACTCCTGTGCAAAAATCCAGTTCTGTCTATGATGATGCAAGGATGACACAGTATTGTCTGTGAAGCTAGTTCTGCCCTGAGTAAGAACCTTCTGGCATCAAACTAGATTAAAAAGAACAGATGGTTGCAGAAACATAATTAAGAAAAAGAAAAGAAAGAAGAAACAGATATCAAAGCATCAGCATCTCTTTCCCTGAATTTTCCCTGAATGAAGTAGAAAGGAAGTTTTAAAAAGGTTGGATCATCTAATCCACATAAGATCCTATTCAAAAATTAATATATCAAACACTCGAATCATAAAGAAGAGCCAGATGCTCAATATGAACTTGGACACTGCTAAATGGTCACTATAGGCATTCTCAAGAAATGAATATAGTGAAAGAGAAGAAGTCTTTACAGGTAAATTACCATATTCTTATTCATTAGCATAGAATTAATCAAACACAGGTTGGCTTTAGGTCTCACCTTGCTGTGTATCTGCCCTGAAGACATGGCATTCCTTGTATTTGATTAAATATGGAACTTTCTGGAGCATTAAGAAAACCTAAATCAATGCCCCAAAAAAACTCTAAGCAAAACAATCCAATCCAATCCAAAGCCAACTGCTAGGCAAAAGTATGAATAATGAGCACAAAAACAAAATGATTTTTAAAAAATACAAAATATCTCCATTTTAGTTATTCGAGAGCTGTTTTTGTATAGCTATCAGACAACAGTGCCTCAGGGGACAGTTTGGGATGACACTTGCCTTCTGCATCTTGGCTTGCTGAAAGCTGACATCCTCTGCTAGTGTAAGACACAGTTTATAACCAAAACCGCCCTGAAGAGCCAGAGCTACAGTCACAGCAATATAGGCAGATATACACGAAGCTGCCAGATCTTCTCACAACAAGCTGCAAAGTTCTCCAGCATCATCTTCAATGAATCCTACACATGAATCTCTCCGTGTGTGCAGGTTCTTTCCTGCAGTTTAGTACCGAGTTGTTTCATATGCACACTCTGATTATGAAGGTTATGCTTAGTATTCTGCAGTAAAACATTTTAATTACTTTAAAAGAATATAAATTTCATTCTAGTCTTTGATGCTCTTAGAAACAATTATAAAGCAGCAAGAATTTCAGAAAACAACTGTTAGTATTATTTAAATTTAATCAGAAATCAAAGTTATGAGAGTAGGTAAAAGCATCAGAAGTTGCTGGGAAAGCTGAAAAACCTCTACATCTGGCTCATTAAAAGTACCATACTCTACAACTCCAACCATGTGCAATATGGACACCTCCAGTAAAAATAGCCTCAGTTTATAATCTATTCTGTGGCACATATTCAGGGGTTCAAAACAACAAAGAAGAGGTACAGGTGTGGGTGAAGATGTTAATAATTAAACATATTGACTCTTGTTGCTTTATAATAACAAGTCAATATTTTTAATTATTGTTGCTTTATAAATTTATTATAATTGAAAATAACTATCTTTAAAGTCCACTTGTGCCACAGAGTATCTGTACAGTCACCATAAATGGGAGGAAACTAAGAAAAAGGAAACTTGTGGATTAGGATTGAAGAATGTGCAATTAAAGCACATGTGACCTTTTTGTTTGGCCTGCTCTGAGCCATTGCAAAATGCTTCAGTCTTAGTGAAACCAATGCATTCATCAAGTTCTATCAACTAGATTTTAATTTGAAAGTTGAAGGTGTATATATAAATACAAATGAAAGATTACTGTGTAGTGTCTAAAGGGTAGCCTTGTTTGTTGAAACAATAAGCACTGCTCTTTAACACCACTGATATGAAATCTTTTTAGCAGCAATGTTTTTATTCAAAATTAGCTATGTGCCTGAAGTTATTAATTGCCTTGTTGTAAGTACAATGTTACAAAACAGATCACTTAGTGAAGCAGCTCAGAAAATGGATGTGCTTGTGATACCTTTAATGTAGGTCCTTTTTCTGAAGAATAAAGAATAAACCCCAAAAACTCAGAATACTTAAAAATTTCTATTTATCAGGCAAGGAAAAACAGCCTACATACATTACATTTAGGCTGTCAAAAAGGTTCATTATAGGAAGCTTATATATTTATTTACTTGTAGAACTGGTAGGGATCACTGTTACAATTACAGCCACGACACTTGATTCCTGACAAGACTTTACCGTGTCTCTGTTAGCCCACAGCACGTCTGTGGAACTCATGGTTATCAATCTGATAAATCTCAATGTGCTGTGTCAGTTTTAAGCACCCCCAACTGCTCAGGCACATAAACATCAGCAGCTACCAGGTGCTCTGCAGTACTTTATATCCATGCCCTACACTGTCCTTCCTGATATTCAGTTTTAGAAATCCATTTTCAGTTTCATTGCTCTGGTACCAATAATCAAATGGCAAAAGGTGTTGCCTGAAGCTGCATCCAGTGTCCCAAAAAGATAATCTAAGAGGGCTGAACTAAAACCAATATAAGATATTTAAAAACACTTTTATGATCTACTTGAAACAGAAAGCAACATGACAAAATTTAACACGCTGCTAATAAGAAGGAAGATATATCTGTAATATGAGTTTCTTCAGTTCTCCTGAAAACAAATCCTAAAATATAAAAAACAAATTATGACTCCAGGAGAGACTTTAAACTTTATATTTTTAAAGATGAGATAGAATTAAAGCATTCTTTAGACCTAGTTGCAGGCATAATAATAACTAAACCAGATGATGAGATACAGGGAAAACAGAACTAATGATTTTATTGTACTCACGGGGTTTTTTTTTGGTCTTGTGTTGTTTCCAAAAATATGTTTACAAAACAAAATTAAAAGAAAGATGCCCATAAAGAAAATTGTTTTTTTCCCTAAGGACAGTCAGGTGTGGGAACAGGTTGTCCCAGGAGGTGGTACTGTCTCTGTCCTTAGATGTTTTCCAGACCAAATTGGGAAAACCCTGAGTAACCTGGCCTGATTTCAACATTTCTTGAGCAGAAGGCTCGACCAAGATACCTCCTGAGGTATCTTCCAACATAAGAGAATAATAAGCCTATAATAATAATATAAGAATAATTATAAGCCTATAATCTGTGAAGTATTTACAGAAGTATTCACAAAAGTATTCATAATTCATTTTACAGGAACAGAATAAGGTCAGAGCTAGCACTACCACTGCTAAACAACAACAACAAAAAATCCAAACAGAACATCATCTATCTTCTAGAAATACACACATTTGTACGACCACAAATAATACACTGTACAGGAATAAGAAAAAAAGATCTTAGAGTAGATGTAGGTAAGAGAAAGAAATGCTAAATGCTAATTCTGTAACAAGTTTTACACATACAGCAAGAGACAAAACAGTGTAGGAAATAACACTTTTTGGTAGGCTCTATCATCTTACACACTGCACTTGCTGCAGATTCCAGGTTCTCATACTTTTAAGCAAGTGTGGATAAAAAAAACCTGTATTACCCACAGCTTAAAATATCAACATTCCATTCTGGAAGAATTAATCTCTTTCCAGTTCCAACATGACCAGGATTGGTTTCAACAGTTATAGCTGCTGTTGCTCAACAGTTGTTTAACAAGGGCAAGAAGTGTGCTCAGACCTCTCCTCATCCAAAGCCCTGTCTGGCTTCTCAGACATTTCAGTGGAAGCAGGTGCAATTCCTTCAGAAGTGAGTTAGAGTGCACCATGCAGACTTAATAACTCCTTCCCCAGCTAGAAGACTAAAGTGCTCTAAAAAAATATAAATAAGAAAACTGAAGTTCTCTAGCAATCCCTTGGGCCAATTACACAGATCAGAGATGGAATGATTCAAAGCATGATGGTCCTGTCTTTTCCATTCTTTTCTTGATTATTTTAGCATGAAAAGATTTGGTTCTTGCTAAAGGTGGAATCAGCTCAACTACTGCTGACCTAGACAGCTGTACATAAAATTACATAATTCTCCAAGATTTTTCTGATTAAGAAAAGAAACAGATGATGGAACTTGGTGTCTGGTGCAATCTTGCTTATTTACAGAGGTAAATTTCTGCTTTTCTTAGCACAACAAATGACAAGCAAGCAAGTTTTCTGTTACTTACTATTTTCCTTCATCTACCATTCCATCTAAAACCTCTCACAAAGTAGTGTCTGAATTCACACTTCAAATAGTCATTCACAGAAGGTCACAAGCATTTGCTTCATTTTTCACTTCTGTGCCATTTTCTCATTGCTTCTAAGGTTTATTTCAGCAAAACCCCTCAACTGCATGAATGAGAGACAGTGGCTAATTCCTCCAGCATCCTTGGTTTTCTCCAGGAATTGGCTATCACTGCTAGAGATTGTTAATTTCTAACCTGAGCTATATGCTATTTGGCTGCAGATGGATTTCAGACACCAATTATATGGATGATAAAGCACTGGCTTTTCACAACAAGGCTCTACAGTTGAGCCCTTTCCACATAAGGCTGCTGGCCAACTGTTGGTTATTCAGAGCAAAAAACTCAGCTTTTCCACTGACAGCCAATCTGAGCCTCATCTATAAAGTCAAGCCCTGTAGATCAAAACAGACTCAGTTCTTGAGTTTTCTGTGCCAAATGAAGAACCAAAGAACACCAAATGAAGGGCAAAGAAGGCTGTACTTAGAAATGCAGTGCAGTGTACAATCACATTCTGCTCTGCGAAAGAGATGAGCAGGAAAATAGATGGCACTGGTCTCTGCAGGCAAAGACAGTTCTCTTTTACACTGGTGTCATATGGAGAAATTGGATTACCACACAATAACAAGTCCAATAAGCACAGATTATGAGTGTAGGATAGAAAGTAATTTACCACTAGATTAATCCCAGGCATTCCTCTTACCCAGGCTGCATTAAAACAGGAGCATTTATCTTTCCACCCTATTGTTCAATGTGTTTCATATCCTCTGCTACCCCCAGAAAGAACAGTACATTGTTTTTTTTATTGTATTCTATTTACTTTTTCTATTCTGTTTTTTTTTATTATATTCTATTTACTCTCTACAAAATAACAGTTTCACATGCAGCAGATGAAATCTATTTGGCAAGAAAGTACAACAGTACTTTTAAGTTGTCTGCGTTTTCACTGGGAGAAAATGTGGATCTACGACTTGAGCACATGAAGTAGCTACTCTCAAACAATCACACAGAGTACACCTTAATTTGCCAGCTAGGATCTGAGGTCACATCAATATAAGAAAACTCTGGAATATTGGGCCAAATTAAATCTAAAATATTGATTTGTGTGTACAGATATTTCTCAAAAAATATAATGACCATTCAGTAAAATACACTGAATGGAGAAAAGAGAGAAGTGTTATATACTTATTCAATTATTAAGATTTAAAAATTATTAAAATATAAAAATTCTTAGTTCAGTTAAACTTTGAAAGGATTGTCTAGTTATCTTGGAGGAAAACCATTTATAGCTCCTCCCATTTCACTCAGTCTTCCTAAACCTATGCTCTTGATATTAAATAGGAAGAAACTAATGTATAAAACTTCAAACAGAGAAAACGTTTTCCTTATTACCTTAACAATTTGATGGCAATCACTTTTCAGAGCCATTCCCCATTAAACAGGAATGTATTAAAGGTAAGTAGGTATTTACTCAGAGGCAAAATTCAAATAAGTTAGATATCAAAAGGTCAAGATGAAATTATTTCATACTTGGATACTTATCTAACTAACTGGAAGGTAGAATTTGTATTCTGAGGAATTCTGAAGCTCCAGTAGTACAATAAATTAGTTCGTTTAGGAAGCAAAATTCCTCAGGTCATTTGTAGAAAGGGAAAGAAGTTTTGCCCTAGCTCTTTGATAAAAAAAAGAAAAAATTCTATTATGTTAGGTGAACCAAACTCCGCTACTTATACAGATTTCCTGCTGCCAGCATGGTAAGCTCTGTCCTACAGCTCAGCTTCCTGAAACCTGTAGTTCTCTTAAACTTAGTTAGGAGTAGGAAGTGAGTAATTCTATTAAACATCATCAACATTTTCTCAGGTAATATTATGTTGAAATAGTGTGGACAGGTACATTCCCTCCAAAAGTTTCTCACCAACCCTAAGTCAATACCTAAAATTTCTTCATGCCTGACATATGTACATTTTAAAGTGCAAAGAACAAATTCACCTCAATTAAACAATACATCTAAACCACTGGACTTGGGATACATTCTCATACTGAAAATGTCTCATTCAATAGCTACCAACCCAAAACTTAATTCTGAATCTTACCCAAAGCTTCCTATGTAACAACTCACAGTATAGGCCTGGTTGCTGCATCTGTTTAAGGAAATGAGATTATAACAAGATGGAAAAAATAAATTTAATCTTGCTATCCACAACAAAAAAATCAACAAAAGAAAAATTTTAAAGTAACTATTGCTATTAATAGCTATGCACAAATAACACATTTTATGGGACCAGGATCAACAGCACATGGCTGAACAGACAGAGAATGTGTCAAAATACTAATGCACTTACAATACACCATATGCAGAGACAACTGATATTTTTTGACTCATAATTTTAAAAAATTACTCTGTAATTTGAACAGTCTTTTTTTTTCTTAACCTTTTTAGCAAGGAATCATTCATAGATAAATGCAAAATATCTTAACTGAAACAATACTTGCAATTTAATACCTATATTTCCATTTACTAAATGACAATACCCCAGGATCACAAAAAGTAAAGTAGAAACAATAGAGTAGCCCATATATTTTATTTATAGTATAAAGTAATATGATCAGCTTGTACAGGAATAAACATGCTAAAACATTTATGGTATTATTCCACAATTGGCTGAACTGTTAATTGCCTTAATCAGTATATATGATACTATCTGATTTTTTTTTAATGGCAATTTTACACACTGAATATTAGAGTTCTTAAAGAAACAAAACAAAATGCTTTAACAGCATTTCCTTCTAGTGCAAGCTAGCACAAATTTAAATATCTCCCAGCAGGCTACAGAGAGCCCTGTTCGATGCTCGTGTATTTCTATTGGCTTCCATTTGATTAAAGGAAAGTGCTTCCCTATAGAAGCAAAGTAGAACAATTCCTTGGACTATTACAGCACCATGTTCTGTGCCTGTGACCACACAAGGATTCAAAAGAAGAATGATACAGTGTTCTTTTCAGAATGGCAGATTATCTAACTTTGAGTAATGACTATTTAGTGAAGATTTATATTATTTCCATTTTCTAAAGCTCTATGCATAATTATCATAACAGTTCTCTTTTCAAGATAAATTTAGTTTCGAAACTTTGGTTTTCTATCACTGGCACTATTTATACTCTCGGAATAAAGGAGATGAAGTTGCAAGCATAAAAAGCCAGCCATTAACCATTTAAATAACTGCCCTAAACTTCCATAATTTTGCAGAGGAGGGATTAAAAAAATAATGAAACAACACAAGTGTTCAGGTCTCTAACTTGCTAAAGAGGCCTAAGCTCTCAGGACTGTTTGCAGTGTGCAGGCATGAATCTTACCTTAGGATCCAGGAACTTAGAGCTAAGGTAAGAATGCAGCAGAATATGAAAATAATGAGCCTTTTGTTCTTTTTGTGCACATATCAGATTTTGAATTTAGAAAACTCTAGAAGCACAACAAAGTCTACACATAGTAAGGATATTTCATCATTCTACTATAGGAAAGGACAGAAATTACCATAGCCAGGAAATCAGTGATGTGGTTGCTAAAACTACTGGAAGAGTTCACATTGTATAGTACAATGTGTACTATAGTACAGAACAAAATCAAACTCATACAACAAGATTCTAGTAAACTACGTAGATTTTAAAAGCCAAAAAAAACACCATCTAAGTAAATGGAACTATTTATTTAGAGAATAAGCTGAAGGTAGCATGTGGTGCAAAGGAAGCTGAGTCATAATTTGTGAGACTGAAATAGCCTAATGTTTGGGGATAAGGTCTAAAAGATTTCTGACTGTGGCAGTCTAGAAAAAGAAAGCCCTTACATGTTTATTTTCATATTGCATCTCAAGAATCTAGCATTAGAAAGTGTCAAAGCTGACAAATGCAAATTATTTTCCATCTTAAACTTGACAGTATTTACCTTTATAAATGGTGCAATGGAAAACACAGTGTTGTGAGGATTAATGCGAGCCAAGTCTGGAAGATGGTCAAGAATCTGGCTGTCATAAGACACGAACTTCTTTCATCCTGAGAATTACCTACATGCCCTTCATATGTGACAAGATCATAAAAATAAATAGTTTATTATAATATCTGTGTAAGGCTTATTTTAAACAGTGTATGTGTATGTAAACGATAAATAACAAATTCTGAACTTCCAGTAAAAATTTAATTTTTAAAAATTTTGTGTTACAAGCTATTGTTTGCAAGGCTTGACTGCCTTTATTTAATAAGGTCTGCTGACTGTATAAATTGCAGTGAACAGCTTAGCTGAGTAATATGGCATTTTTGTGGCTATGATTTTAACTAGTTAAGCCATGGAAATAGATGACAGCTACTTTATTTTTAATCTTACTGTTGGAGAAAAGCTGTAAACTTTTTCCTTCCAGAAATAATCCGCAAACTGATTGCTGTCAACTGCTTGCTGGAGGGAAAGTCTGTCAACCAAGGAGGGTGGAGACAGGAGAGACAAGCTCTCTCTTTCCATGTGTAAATACCTTTCCACAAAATGGAAGCAGAATATTATAGAATCTTTGTAAATTAGGGATCTATTCTGTGTGAACCTTTAAAAATGTTCTTTGTAGTATCCTACACTTTTATTCAGAAAAAAACTATGTCTGACTAGACTTTGTTATCAAAGAGCCATGATGTTATTCAAGTGTTCTCAATGAAGCCCTGCATCTTTGTTCCTTAAAAATGAAAGCATATCTTGTAAGAGCTGATTCTGGATTCTGAGGGATGTAGTCTGCCCTTTATAAACTTCAAAAGCATTTATACCAAAACTCAAACTCTTAGCAGATTTCTTGGTCTAAAATATATTGGTCCTATACCATTAATTCGCAGAACATCTAAATGCCTTCAGGTGTAATGAAGATCATTAGTGTCTACAAGGAGTTTTTACCTTGTAAACACTATACAAGTGCTAAATTATGACAAGGACAGAAGTAGCCCAGTTTATCTCCTTCCAAAAGGCTAAATTTTTTTGCTTGCATTTGAATTACCTTATTAATTCATGTCTAAAACCCAGTATCTCTACTAACTGATACTTTGCCATTTATCAAAATAATCTAAATCCCTAATATCTCACTTCAATTTTTTGTTCAGCTATCCACTGTAAGATCCCATTGTAAATAAATACAACCTCAGAACATATTTTTCTGTTGCCAATTTCATGGAAAAAAAAAGTCTACTCCTTGCAGTTTACCAAAAGTAGAACATGTTTTTTACCTCTCAATTTCTGAAACCCTGAGTTTCTTTACTTGCAGAAAATTACATGACACAAATTGGTTAGTTAGCAATCTAGAGAATTGTAGTAGGACAAAATATTAAATCATTTTCTCCATTGTTCTGCAGGTAATGTGTAACATTTTACTTAATAACTATATCTGCACCTTTTATAACCTCAGTGGAAAAGGATTTGCTCTGCCTTTCCAAGTTAAACAGATGTACAGTGTTAACAGGAAATTATAGACAACAACAAAAAGAAAAAAAACTAAAGCAATTATTTTTCTGAAATTCAGATGATTAGCGTTTATGCACTTATATTGATTTTGGAAATAAAAGTAAGGGCTAGAGCTGCATACTTGCACAGGTGCCCATTCACAATTTTTCAATTCCCACCTATTCACTGCAGCTTGGATGCCAAGGGTCACTTCTCTCCAAATTCTGGAGGCCTTAATATCACATAGAGAAGGAAAATTCTCCCATTTTTCTGATGGAGTTACTGCAGGATGTGAATTCAGAATCAAACAGCAAGGACTAGATTGCTTATCAAAATCAGTGTCGAGGTACTAAGTTGTAAGTACAATTAGCTCATCACTGTCCCTAGGACACTATATCCTCATTTCATGGGGAAAAAAAGAGAATCATCATTTCAGTATTTTAAGTTCTATCATTGCAGTATTCTGTAAAAGGAAAGCCATTTGATTACAAAGTTCATTTTCATCACTCTTCTATATGCATTCACATAAATAAAATATATCTTCTTTAGCTAAAAGCAAAAGTATCAGTCACTTGTTAAAAAAATGGAAAACTCCTTCTCTTCAAGCAATATTGAATGAATTTTCCTGCAGCAAAACAGCTTGATCCTAGACCAAACTTAAATATTTTGAGCCAAAACACAGAGCCCTGAGTCTCACCCTAGAAATCTTAAGCATTGCTTGCAATGAGGGTAGTTCAGAGTCTTTTCTCACTGCTGCTGGCAAAGCAGGTGAGTGTGAATAGCAAGACAAAATAGGGAATACCGAAGCAATTTTTCTCAAAACATTTTTTTGCTATTTGAAGGAAACATAAAAAAAGCCCTTGCATTTTTTAACATAAGGTACACAATTTCTTCACCTGAATGAAAGACCATTTGGTTTCCGAAAAATCAGCTATAGAGCAATTAATTCACCTGTATTTTGCAATCAATTTCAAGATAACATATTTCAAATTCTCCGTTAACTATAACAAGTCCAGAGGTTCATTTGACCTATAAAGAATGAGGTGGGGAACTAAATCTAATGCAAAAAAAAATTGCAGTGCCTCTATGACATGTAAAATAGTATCTTCCCTGTGTCAAACATATGGTATGAGTAATTCACACTCATACTCTCAAACACAGACAAACAGACAACTGTCAGCTGGTGCACGTGTGTACACACACGTGCCAGTGCTATTAAACCAGAGCAAGGAAAGATGGTGAAGAGATATTTTTATCTGTTAATTTTCCTGGTCACACAGCAGTAGTAAAATTATTACTGATGTTACTAACTATTATTACTAACAATTACATTATTATTAATGAAGCATGAAAGTGAGGTGAAATGGAAAGTAGTGGAATTACTGGGCTCAGAGGATTGTGATCAGTGTCACAAAATATTCAGCTGAGAACATTACTAATTGTGCACCCCTGTTGATATTGGGGCCATTTCCCTTAAAGACCAGAATAAGGGGACTGAGGGCACCCTCAGCAAGCTGGAGAGTGTGTGAAATAAGGAGCAGTCGTGCTGCTGTTAAGTGGGACCTCAGCAGGTTGGAGAAATAAAGCTTGGCAAAAGGAAATACACATTTTCCACCCAGAGAGAAATAACTTTGTGGACTGGTAAAAGTCTTAGGACCAGCCAGGGGAAAAGAACTGAGCACTAAAGGATGGGGAATGTCCTAATGGACAAGAAGTTAAACATGAGTCAGCAAAGTGCCCATGTAGGAATGAAAGCCAACACTTTCTGTGTTAGGAAAAAGAGAGTTAGGAAAAGCAGGATGAGAGAGATGATCCTGACCCTCAGCACCAGTGAAGTAATATCTGGAATATTGCCTCCTCTTCTGGGCTCCCCAGCTCAGAACAGACATGGACATACTGGTGTACATCTAGTATGGCCATTCAGGACACAAAGATAAGGGTCTTGGAGCATCTGTCATTTGAAGAAAGGAAGGGAGAGCTGAATTACTTTTTCCTGGAGAAGGCTCAGAAGGGATCTTAATCAGTATTTATAAATGCTTGGTGGGAGGGAGGGAGAAGCCAATCCTTTGAAAGCAAATATTATGAGAAAGAACATACAAAATCCACTCGCTCCAGATTTCATTAAGGAATTTGATATAGTATCACCCAGCAATTATTTACTGAGTTGGAAATAACAAGCATAACACAAAAATAAAGTTACAAATGGTAACTATTGAATGATAACTAATGGCAACTATTGATGACTAATGGTAACATATTGAATGAACTTCTTTGAAATCATTCTTCACACTCACTTTACCACATGCCTGTAAACACGGTCAAAAGCAGAGGTGTTTTCATAAAAACTGGTTACAGGAAGCCCTCTTGATACTGGGGAGGTTCTTGCTAACTTACAGAAGAAATTGGAGGAGCATTTGCACAGGATTAGAAATGGGAAAACCTTTAGCTACTTTTCAAAGCCACATGATTACGAATAGCAGAATTTCTGATTATTTCTGTGATGGTCTCTTATTATTTATCTCTCTTGCATTTGAAAGCAACACAAAAAAGATGAATCGCCCACCCATGTTTACTATTAACAGATTAAACTAACCTGGCCTATCTGTAAAACAAACTTGATATTCGCCAGTGTCTGACAAAGTATTTTCAAAAGACCAAGTGGAGTATTAGCAGTCTTATTCAAGACTTTGAGCAAACACTTCAAGTACAAGGTTCAAATTCAGGAGAATCAAGTTACTAGCCTCTGTATCTTCCTATTTACTCTGTTTTGCCACACAGACTAAAAGGTGCTTGCTCTGCTTGTTTGATCCTAGCACATAAAAGCTGAGAAGACACATGATCGATGTTTATAATTTATTGAGGGCTACACACTGAGGAAGGAGTTGGTTTAAAATAACAATATAGGGAGATTAAAAATTAGGAATCAAAGAATATATTTAGGTTGAAAGTTCAAAGAAAGCTCTAAGCATTAGGAGAGAGGTTTTGAAATATCTTTAGAAACATCCAGAAAGAACAACAGGGCAATGTACTTAAAGGTAGACTGTGATGACTTTATAACTGAAGTTAGATAAGATTGCTGTTTAGCTCAGAAAGGTCTTTTCTTCAGCCTGGAATTACTACTGTGACCAACTGTTCCTGGTTCTGCTCCCCTGCTTCCCAGACTTCTTGCTTCACACTATTCCCACTAAAATTCAACTAGGGCTGTGAGAGAACTTCATGCCATTTTTATCCTTAAGAGAAAGCAATCTTAAGACTTAAACTCCTACCCCTCTAGCTTAAATGGTTTTATAGAATATTGCATCAAAGCAGTTGATTAGAAAACCTCCTTGAGATCAGAAGATTTAATCAGCACCTAAATAGAGCAGTGCAGTGCAAACCTACAGAAATGATATTACCTCTTTGAGTCTTCATTAAATATTTGTCCTCCTGGCCAGTTTAATGGATTCCTGCTTACTATATAAACAGTCAAAGAGAGAATTTGATTGTACTCCAAGCAAATACACCTCAAACGCTGTCACTATTCAGAATCATGTAATTTAACCTGTCTGTTAAGACATACAATTATCCCCACCCTTTATAACATGGTAACATGTTAATCATTGAACAACCCATTCAGAGGATTTCCATGGCAGTGGGTAAAGGAAAAACAGCTACAGAAAAGAGAGAGGGCGTGTTCACATGTCTCTAGCTACTGGCCAGTTGTCACATAATCATTTGTGTAGCAGCAAGTGAATATTGAGCAATGTTGCAGACAGCCAACTCTTCTCCATTCAGCTCCTTTCAAAGATGTGTCCATCACTAAACAAGCAGCACTCTGCTTTCCTGACCCAAAAAAGCATGCTCAGCTTGTTGCAAATATTGAAAATGTAGGCGAGTCTGTCGTTCACCAATCCCACAATCCCCAAACACAAGTCAGTACTGTAAGGCCAATAAAATCTGGTATGACCAGATTTCCCCACCTCCCTCTGGCTGACAAATGATTTTTTACACTTTGTTTTAGAAATGAAGCAAATGTTTTTCCAATATAAGTGAATCCAACGCTTGACAGACAATTAAAAATGTACACTGGACTGAAATTTACACAGTGACATATATTGTTCAAACCCCAAATCAGAACTCCCATATTTCATTTATGACTTGCAAAGCCAAAGCACTGTCCAGAAGAATGCCAGTTACACAGAACAAAAAAAGTATTTCTATTTTAATGGTATCTCAGAACAAGAAATGTTCACCAATTAATAAATTTGGACCACTTTGTAGACTGGTGTTCATGACAGCATTTCCAGTCAGACACAGAAGATTTGGAAAAGAAAACAAATTATTCTCCTGTTTCATGTTCAAAGATGAACTCCACTTTCATTGACTGTCATTTGACAGCTACCATCTCTTATTTGGTGACAAACCAGATTCTCAACAACTGAATCTCTTTTAATTGGTTGGTTATAGTCTAGACCAAGTCTTCTACCTTAAATGCCATAAAAATGTTGTGTATGTGAGTATGATTTCATTTAACAATGACCTGCACTCTTGGATCTGACAGAAAGTCTTGATTTCCAAATGTTTTTCCCCACCTGACTAGTCTCCTTTTAGATTTTTGTCTTTATTTCTGGCTTGTGCTTATTTTTGTCTCCCTTATTTTGTTGCTGTAGAACAGTGATGTGAAAACTACTGCATCCAGGCTTGCTTTCAAAGTAAGCATATTGAGTGGCTAGCCTGGCTCATATGTTCTTGCTTACCTCACAGATTTCTGTGTTATTATTAGTTTCTTCTACTAGCATAGCAGTCTTTTGCCACACACATACACACACTTTTACAATAAGCTCACAACTTATGAAACTTGCAAATCACACATTCTGCCAAAGCACACAGATTCCTTAGTTTCCTCATTCTGAAGCAATGTCCAGGATCCATCTATAACACTTAACATCTTCCTAATCAAAAAAGCAGTATTTTTACATAAGTGGAACAAAAAATTTAGCAATATTTGCCATTCACAGTTTGGTCAAAAATATGCTAGCTACTAAAGCAATTAACCCCAATCTAAATCAGTTCCATTTGAAATGACAAAACCTCAGTCTAGTTTTGCCAGCAACAAACCCAGTGAAATATGTGAAAAATCACAAAATTAGGTATTAATAACTTCTACAATATAAAACCATTATCTCATCAGGCTAAAGCTGTCATTTTGTATTTTATGATGAAATACCTGGCACATGAATAACACAAACATCTTACTGAACAGTAGGTCTCCCCAGTTCATCTCATTTAGCAGGCAAGCATCAAAAATAAATACTGTATTGCCTTAGCGGCAGTAAGTGAAATACTTGGAAGTAGCTTATGACATTTTTAAAGTTTTTCAGAAGGTGGAAATAATAAAAAAAGACATCACACAGATTTTAGTTGTTGTAGTTGAGAAAGTCAACATTTTCAATGGAAGTTGTGCTACCCCTTGTCCAAGTTTTCCCCATCCTGCATCTCAGAAAATATGGGTTTGTGCACACTAAAAACAAGGTAAACCAGCCTGGTTATTCTCAGTCTTTTCACGTGTGGCAAAAATAAGAGGACATATGTGGTTCTAAAGCACCATCCTTACACTCCACCACCTCCAACTCTGCAAGAGATTTCAGGCTGCAATGTGTAAATCATTACTACATGCTCTAATAGTACTTTCTATTTAATCAGGGGAGAAGAAAAGCCCCCTCTAGAATTACAATAAATAACTACAGTTTTGTTTTAAATTAAATGATGTAGTTTATATCTGACCTGAGTTTCAGTCTTTTCCTAGTGGGAAATATAAATTCAGCATTTGGATACATAATCCTACAGCTCTCAGAAGAAGCCGACTCCACCGCGAACACTTTACATGATTTATAGCTCTCCTCCAGATTCAGATGACAAGTCTCGGCGGAGCAGGTGCAACGGGGTATTTTTTCCTTCCTTCAGACATCATTCCCTCGTATGTAAATTAATTAGCAAGTCTTCCTCACTTTCGCGTAAGCGGGGAAGATGAAGCTGATGGAATATCAGCGTTCTGTTCCTCACGAGGAGCGGGTGACCCGGCGGAGGGAGGGAAGGAGGGAGGGATGCGGGGAGGGGGCTGCTGTCGTTACTGCTGGAGCCACAGCGATTTCGACAGCGTCAGCGGCGATAAAGTGAGCCTGGCTCCCGCGCGCTTATGCCAAGAGAGCGATTTTTAAACCACGGGCAGGATTTGGAGGAGCCTCGGGGACGCGAAGCGAACACACCCCGCACGCCTCCCGCGGCAACCCGAGCCTTCCTGTCCCCCCTGCCGGCAAGTTGGAGCTGCCCTGCCCGTGCCCCCTCCACCCTGCCCCTTCCCGGGCTGCCGGGGCACGGGGAGCGCGTCCCGACTCCCGTTACCTCCTCCGGAGCCATGGAGAGCCGCGGCCGAGCGGAGCGGAGCGGAGGGGCCGGCGCTCCCCGCGCTCCCTCAGCCGCCGCGCCGCCAGCCGCTGGCACAGCCCGCTCCACATAAATGCATTAACAGCAGCCACATCGTGATTAATTCATCAGCCCCAGTGACCAGGGGAGGAGGCAGGCGCGGGGGCTGGGGAGAGGCAGGGCGCACGGGACGGTCCCTTCTCCCGGAGTTGGCCCCGGCTCCGGGCCCCGCCGGGGCGGAGGGAGGGATGGACGCCGCGCCCGGCTTCCCACAGTGCCCGTGCCTGCCCGGCCTGAGGGAGGCTGGGTGTCCCCTCCCCGGACAGGGCACGGGCGGCGGGACCGCGCTGGGAGCCGGGCGCGGATGGGCGAGGCAGCCGTGGGAAGTTGGGAAGGCTCCGCGGCCCGGAGCGGGCGGGCTGCAGTCCCCGCTCAGCGGGAGCATCCTCAGCTCCACGGGAGGGAGATGCAGCCCCTCCTGGTCTCCGCGCTGCCAGCGGCCCGCCGGATGCCCTGGCAGCAGGGCAGGGTCCGAGCTGCCGGCACGGAGGGGCCACCGGGCATACAAGCATCCGTGCGGCCGTGATCACGGCAGCAGGACTAAGCTCGTTTGCACAAATGTGTCCAAACCCCTCCTCAGCCTCGGTGAAAACAACGGCTCAGCCACGCGCCAGTTGCTGGAGCCAGGTTTTTCCGTGCCACACATCATTGGTGTCCATGTGAGCTTGCCTTGGTCTGCTGAGGCAGCGAGCCCGGCTCCTTCCCCAGTCCTCCGACACAGAGCTTTGCTGCCCTGTCTTCTGAGGGCAGCGCCGACTTCTTCAAACACCATTTGCTAAACTAGCAGTACGCTGGACTTCGAGTTTCTTCACAGTAGTGACACAATACCACTGTGATTTTAAGGGTTTCAGAACAGCTGTTAAACGTAGGAAACCCTTTGCATTTCTCTGCCTTCATTTTCCACTCCAAACATAGGTAGAAGTCCTCTAAATCCACCATCCCCCTCCAATATTTAATACACAAGATGCCACCTTAACTTCTTAGACAGGTAGGTCCCTAGTCAAGTGATGAAATTTGCATAGAACTGATGACTTATCACTTCCTTATCACTGCCTCACTTGATCTGTAAAACCATGTTTGCCTACCTATTGTCATACTCCAAGGGAATGTATTTGTATAGGATATTACCATGGTTTAACAGTTCCTTATTGATCGTGTGCCAGGAGCAAAAATCACTTCTTGTGGATTTTAGATTAGAAAAGAATCTCCAAGCTGACTTAGCTATATATAGAGATTGCCAAGTACCAGACAGAGTTCATAAGCTTTACATAGAGAGATCCTCAAATTGTCACAAGACCTGATAGGTAATCATAGGTAAAGAGGTTTAAAGCTGTGTAAGGAAGAAGCAGAAAATAAATGAAAAAGTAGAGCAGTTTTGTGGGAAAAATTCATTTACATGACACATTAATTTTCCGTTTATATTATGCTCCAGATTTGTGTTGCTCATACACAAAAGAATAATTAACTCCACAGTTAAGGCTGTGTTGTGGTTTCCACTTATAGCAGGAGTAAAAATCTCTAGGTTCAATACTTGAAAGCTGCATTTAGACTACATAGCACAATAGCACATAAGAATTACAGTTGAATTTTCTTCTAAAACATATTACTAACTTGCCTTCTACAGAGAAAAATCTTAATTGTCCTCTTTTCCCAGATTTTCCCATTTTCATCTGTGAATTCTGAAGGTTCCTGTGTATATTAGAAGCCATTCATCCTGTAGGAAAAGAACACAAATAAAGCTGATTTTGAACTTTTAAAATTAAGTAGAAATAGGGTAACACAGACTATATCCACTATATTACTTCATTGCACTTGGTACTGGCATCCCAAGATAATTACATAATAGCAGATTGAATTGTTCTACTTTTTTTTTTTTTTTTTAAAGGATTTTATCAGAATCAAATGTTTCCTGCAAAAACTGATGTACTCATCTGAAAACATAAAAACATGGAACTTGATTAAAACCTCTGAATCACCAATCCAAAACTCTGCTTTTTAGCAGACATTACCTAATGTCTACAGTAATCCAGTGCTTCATCTTAAAATCAGTTCATTTCACTCTTCCTAGTGAAGGCAGTGCCTGAACATGCTCCCCTGATTAGAAATTGTCCCATTTGTTACTCTGCCCAGAACATTCTAAGTATTATTCTTTTCTGTTCACCTATTGCTATATTCATATACAACACTCACGTTTTTCTTCAGTTGAAACAGATTCTCCTTCAATCTCTTTCCATAAATCAAGTTCTGGATTTCCCCTAATGATGTCTATGACCTATTACAATTTGAATTAGTAATTTTTAAACTCTGACAGATGGACAGAGCTTTATACATGACATTCCAGTAAACTCTTATTAGTAATGCCCACAATGGTCTCTTCACCCCCATTTAAGCACTGATAAAGGTGGGCTTTGCCTCACTTTCTTTCTTGACCTTCCTATGTCATAGCTTTTGGTTTTTCCTGAGCTCCATACCAACAAGTCTTTCTCATGCCATACAAATTTGACTCTCAAATCACCAGATTATACCGAAGTTCTCATCAGGTTCTGGTGCATAATCTTGAATTTTGTTATTGTATTTCTTGGCTCCAGAATTTTGTGTGTGCTATTGACAAGCTGCAAATCAACAGCAAATTACACATTTTTTTATTTTCTATGATTATTAATTAATTTACTGCTGGATACAGAAATAATAGGAACTGAGTCTTAACAAACCTAGCAAATTCCATTTGTGCATTGATCTCCTTTCAGCATAAACTCTCTTCCTTTGCAGGTCCTTATCCACTTCACAATTTTTATACAGGTTTTCTTGTCTTCCATTTCAATAGTTGCCCACACACAGGTGACTGCTTCCAAGTTAAACTCTGGAGAAAGCAAAGGTGTTAAATGAGATGGTGCATGAGGTGTCAACTGTTAGAGAGTTTGGGACAAAGATGTAGTACAATTAAAAGCAAAGGATAAAACCACTCATAAGTAGCCTGGTAAAAGTCATCTATCTGCTGTGCTACATTTCCAACTTAAAAATGGCCTAGTACTACAGTTCAAAGAAAAATCCCCATGGCTGGAGAGGGGTGACTGGACCTATTCTCTATACTGTTCACTCATTTCTTCTATTTCTGGAAGCTCTCCAGGTTCTTTATTACAGAACTCACTTGCCTGGGCAATTTTATTCGTATGTCATCTCACAGAGTGGTATAACTATGTAACTATCAAAGTATGGAAAACTTCAAAGCTGGATTTCTTTTATTATTATTATTTACTGAAGTACAAATTTATGTTTCTATGAAATGATTAACATCCTTGCTGATACCTTATTGGTATGAAAACATGGATGCATAGTTCCACTACCACAACATCTGAAGTTATATGGATACAGATTCATTAAAATCATTTCAAGTAGTATTTATTTTTATATTGTAAATCAAGTCTCAGTGTTGCCACATCTAGACATTTGGTCTTGGTGTATCTCTGCCTAAATCTTATGATGAAATCTCAATCACACAAAAATAAAAGAAATCCTTCTGGTTAATTCATCAGAGCTAGGACTGCATTCACTGATTTTTCTCTGAGGGTTCACTACATTTGTCAGGAAATCCTTAATTATAGCAGCTTATATTAAATATAAGCATACATGTGTCTAGGTTTATTTCTAGAAAATAAATCATATTGAAGAAAGAACATTGCACGACAGAATCAATCCTGATACAGTAAAACTAAAAGCAAATGATAATAGTACATCTCTATGAAATATCCCTGGCCTGAAGGCCATATGACATTTTCTTGATTCAAGGCTTAATATTCAAAGCTTGGTCGTAGTTATTCATCTGTTAAGGTTCATGAAGTTGTACTGATTTATAACTAATTCTGGCTACTACATGGAAACTGTGGATGCAGATGAATTATGATTTTTTTTTTTTCAGTCTGAGACACAGACTAAAACTCAAGGCATAAAGAGTGTATTTTGCCTTGATTTTAAACTAATTTTCAGTGAATTAAATATCTGACAAATAAGGGGGCAGGTCTACCTTTTGGAAGTCAAAGCACTTGTGTTAATTAAGAGTGAGTTTGACTCAACTTTCCTCATTCTCCAAAGAACTTTTCATCTCAGCCTTATAAAAGTCAGATTATGTAGACGAATGTGGATTTCAATATCTATAAAACTTATGGGAACTACATCATATAAAAGCTCAGAGCTTGACATAGGCAACCTCTGTTATTCAATAAAGTAACAACTCTGGAATATTCCAGAGAAGTGCACCTTCTCTCATGTTTATCTGGTCATTGAGGATTGTAATTTCTGACCTCTTAATTTTCATGAAATTACTTTTTCTTACTGAACTCAGAAAAGCTGTTAGAAATCCTTAGAAGCAGTAAAGCAATAGACACAAAATACTGTTAGGACACCAATAACATTGAAAGATGACAGACTTATTTTCTGAAAGAGGGGAAATTCTGTCATTCTTGAAGGGATGCTGAGGCATTCCAAAAAGTATAGATAATTTTTTGAAACTGAAACATTTTGCTATATACATTATTTCTGATTTTTGAAATTGCCCTCAGTTTTAAATACCCTCACTCATATGTCAATTGTGCTACCTCAAATTGTGGCACCAGAGGCAGTGAACTGAAGAAAGAGAGAAAATGGGAATGGTGACTGAGAAATCACAGCAAGAAATAAGATGATCCAAAAAACCATATTACTCCAAATTGCTAGTCCAGCTGAGCTGTACCTTTTGCAGTCTCAGAGCAGACTGTAACTAAGGTGCAATTTCTATTGTAGTTCTCTCACCCTGAAAACAGTCCAAAATGATCTATACAAAGCTAGGGCAAGCTGCAGACAAGGCTGGTGTCTACAGTGTACACCCTCTGAGCATCTCCTGAAGCTGTGCAATTTGCTGAAGAGTAAAGCATCTTGCAGGCTTGCCCTTCAGAACCTCAATGCATTTCCTGCTACTGAAGGAACAGACACGAAATCAGTGGAAGGAAAACTCACTACACCACAATACTGAACCAAGACCATTATTGTTTTGCTAGCTCTGATGTTTCAGCTGAAATGTGGTTTATAATGCTGTAAAATTATGGGTCAGGTAAACCTCATTGCAGCTCTTGGGTATAGCTGTCCCTCTTCATTTAAGATAGATGTAAGAACTCATTATGCTCCTTTGCTGAAACAGGTAACTGAAATGACTTTAGTCTCCAAAGCCCAAACACAATTACACATCTCAGTACAAAACAAAAGCTTGAAAAAGTCAGGTCAGAATGAGAATGAAGTGGGTGGAGTGGTTTTGCTGTTTTTTAAGAAGGATACAAATGAAAGTGACACAATGTATGTAGGCTATGCATGTAGGACATGCATAAATATGGAGAAAGAGGAAATATGTAGAAGCTCATGTCAAATTAATGCTAAACAACAGGTACCGAGGAACAAATCTAGACAGATTTTGGGCTGCTGGCACAAACTGCCACAGGTTGAATCTCTGAAAAATAAAAAGCTTTTTCAATATGCATAATTTCTGCTATGCTCAAAGAAAGATTTTTTTAATGTTGCTTCCTAGAAATAGGACTGCACTGACAAAAATCAATCTCTATTAACAGCTCCCCTATCTAATGGAAATAATAAAAAACCTCCAAATTTTGACCAGCTGTTGGGCGAAGTGACAAAGCTGTGTGACGGAGTGACAGATCTCAGATGTAAATATACATGCTATTATTAAAAATATAAATCTCAGCTAGAAATATACATATCATTATTAATTGATTTTCAGAATTCCCACCCTGTATTTTCAGAGATGTGCCTTCCCTTAAGTTCCCTGAGTATCATTTACACTTTGGGAGCTGTAACTGCCATATCCAGCTTTCAAATACCCCAAGGACCTGCTAAATCAAAGACATTCCTATACAGGAGAAAAATATTTGAATTCTCAATTTCTATATGAAGATTTAGGTGTCTGTAACCTCCCCAACACAGTTACATCCCTTCTCCAGCAAGTCCAGGAAAAAAGAGAATGTAGGCAGGTATCTGTCGACTTTGCCCCCAGGTGCCTTGAAAGAAGCTTAGAAAAGGAGAGAGTCTTTTGGGGTAGTGGAGTGAAAGTGGCTTGGAGCAAGAAGTGAAGAAATACTCCAGTGCCTTGTTCAAGGAAATAAGATTTTGTAGTTTTTTGTAAACAAACAGTCATACAAGAGGACCTAACTTTACAAAAGCCATCAAGTTTTGACCCAATGTTAAGCTCATCAAAGTATAAGTGCGCTCCTGACTTGTAAAGACCAGGAAAAAGTTATCTCAAATTATCTTTCCCAAAGGAAACTCTGAGAGTAATCCACATAGTGCAAGTGATTAATTTTCTCAGTGCATATGTCACTTCTGACTTCATTGTTAATCAGTGGCTTTATCTATATCTGCAAATCAATGAACAAACTTAAGTGGAAGATGTAACACACTCATGAATGAAGCAAAAAATATTTAAAATGTCCACCTCTGAGCTCTCTAAATCTCACAGTACCAGTCAGGACTCACAAAATTCTTAAGGTTAACACCTAAGATTGGAATGCATTTTTTTCACTTTGCTAAATAAATGCACAGTACAGTGTAAAATGGTCACATAAGGACAGTTTAAAATAAACACACATTCATATCATGTGCAACAGCAAAAAGAGACATCTTGCAGAAGACAACAGTGATTGCTCAAGTGCTCAGTACACAAAAATGGAATACCTCACATGTTGGAACTGATCAAAGGTCCAGTACTCTGCCTCTGGTGTGCAGTTCATCTACATTATCCTTGGCCAGATGGTTAAAGGCTGTTAGTGAGTGTGTGTACAAAGTGGTCCTTTCAGAACATCCTCCTACCTTCTGGCAGCATTAAAGTATTAAAAGTATTATTTTCTGAAACAGATTTTCCACACAGACCTGTCAGGTTTCATAGCCATGCATGGATTCAATGGAGGAAGAACAACACAAGCAATGATTTACCCTTTCTGAAGGGGAACTGTCACAGCTCCTGAATCTTCTGTGCACCACATACAGCACCCTGGGCTTTCCTGAGAGGTCTCCTATCTAATTACTCACCAAGTTCAACCTGCTTAGCTCATGAGATCTGACAAAATCACAGCCTGATGTGAAGCAGCTGGGATTTAACTCTCATTTATAAAATTTAATTGGGAGATTTTTTTCTTTCTTTCAATTTTTTGCACTTCTTCACTCTTAAAATCACATAACATCCCCACATGCACCTATAAACACACAAAACAAAGAGTAAAAGCAAACCACAACAGTCAGTGAAGTTACTTGCTATAGAAATAGCAGTGCTGGTATTAGCACTTCAAAGGGAAAAGCTATTTTAAAATTTAACTGCCTGGCAGATGCAGCAGATATAGGACAGGGACCAAAGAGAGGTAAGGAGAGAGGGAGAGGAGGAGAAAATAAGTGGGGAAGGGTAGGAAAACAGATGAATGGTGCATTAATTAAAGGTAAAAATAGCCAAATTCTATGCTGGCAGTGACATTTTGGCAATGTGGAATCCAATAGCAAAATTCCAATTGAATTCTGGGAAATCTGGTTTTTGCTCTGTATCAATAGTTTTACTCTCATGTACTGCAATGTATCAACATAATTCCTCAATGTATTTAGCTCCTTTTAGTTCATTCTTGCCAATAATTTATTCTACAGTGATTCTACAAATGTTGTAAAGGCAAGAAGGAAACTAACTTTGACCACTGAGTTTTCAGTATTACATTGGAAAATCAGGATAGTTACAAGCCTGTTAGTTTTTATGGCACAAATTGCTATTTACACAGATGGTATTATACAAACCATAAATAGTCATTCATCATATATTAAACTCCTGTATTTTGAAGGAACAGTTACAAAGTTTCATCCACATCGTTCCTGGGATTTGTTATCAACTTCTACATTGTTGAACTCCAGAGGCCATGATGATTTCAAAGGGAAGGATTTAAAACCATCTGTTTAGTCTGTAATGCAAGTTATGTAATGTTAGTCAGTCTACACTGATGCATAACTGATTATTACTGAGGCTCAAAAATATTCATGGAAAAGTGTTGTACATACAGTCAGTCTGATTGCTGTGGTAACATTGAATAACCTGAGCTGGCTCATTAAATCCACCCATGATGGAACTTTTTCTGTTTCAGTTCTTTGACAATAGTGGTAATAATCACGTAGATAAGTAATTAGTCTATTACAACTCTTTAATTTTCTCTTAGATCCATTCTGAACAGAGTTCAGGCAGCCCTGTTAAAAAGTTACTATCCCTGCCACTGTTATTCCAGGAGATTTTTCTGATAAAGGGCATTGCAGCAAATATGAAGAAGTATACTCAGATCAAAATAACTTACAGGACCATCTTTGCCTTGAGAACAGCAGCCCGTTGTGTAAGCACTGTGTGACACCACAGGTTGCTTTGAAAGAAGGGAGATGGATCCTTTCTCAGAGCTCCTAAAACAACTGGGGCAGTTACAAACATTTTACAATGGGGGAATCAGGCTCTGTGAATCAAAGCAAAATTTTCTTGGCATATGGGCCTCTAGGATCAGAAAAAAGTTCCTAACTCCAAATGTATGACCTTGTGGAGAAGCTCTGAATACAGGGAATACCAAAGAGTAACCCATAAAATTATGGGGTCATAGTTGAAGGACTGTGCTTTGCACTTTATCAGGACTGAGAAAAGATGATGGTCACAATTCCAGGTTAGGTGTTTTTGCAGATGATTTTGTGTCTTTTCAGTAGACAGAAAAATGACAACATAGTCTATTAAGAAATAAGAAATTCCTTATCAATTTAGTGTGTTTTCTGAAACTTACATTAAACTCAGATGCAACTGAAAGTTGCATTAAAGTTGCACAAAAAAGTAAGCTTTCTTCCTATAGGTGCACAAGGAATGTTGCATGGGGATTTTATTTATCCAAACATTATGGAATGGTTAGCATGTTCTTATCAAGATAAAAATTGACTATGGCTTTAGACAGTAGAAGAAACAGATGAGACTAACATAAAGAACTGAGTAAATCTACAGTTTCAAGTGTGAAGTCATACTTTATCAGCCATATGACACAGAGACTGAGAGATTACTACATTAAGAATAATCATAGAATCATACCTTTATGTTACTCACTCCATCTTTTATGTGTTTTCTCTTACTTCTCCATGTTGGTGAAGTTCAGAACATTTAAAGTTCCTTTATCCGTATGGCTGAGTTAACAGTTCTTTAATTAGATTTCTAAAAAAATCTGTGGTTTTCCTTTGTGGCCTCAAACTTTGAATTCCTTGGCTGAAAAAAAGGCTTTGTAGCAGATAAGTTTCAGGGAAAATACACTTAAAATAAAATGCTCATGGTTAGAATAAAGAAATTTATCTAAACAGCCAATTATTTAATGCATAAAACCATGTGGCCTTCATTTTCATATATGTAGCTGTAATCATTCTGGATTAAATAAATCTGAATGAATGTAGAATCCAGAATATGTTTATTCTAAACATAAAATTATGAAAAAATAATACATGCAAGACTTCTAGGTAAGGTACTTACACTTTGTTCAGCTCTCAAACTTCTTTATAGGCTTAGTCCATGTTATGGTAGCCTAGAGACTGAATCTGCCACATTTCCTTAAATACACTGCAGGTTTCAAAGATAAGAGTTCTCAACTCTGGAAGTCTTGCTTTCACATTGAACACATTTTCATTTGTTTACATCTATATCACATCTCTGTCTGCATTTGTAGAAATCAGCTGAGACTTTTTCATTGAAACTGTTGGACACTGGAGGTGAACAAGGAAATACACACATTTTTCATTGACGAAATGACAATAATTTTAAAAAGTGAGGCCCTTCACTCATTTAGATTTTGGTATTAGGTCTCTGCAATAGTTTTAATGTAGTTTTTGAGGTTTCAGTTGGATATTTTTCTTGGTAAATATGTAGAGCAATTGGGTCATTTTAACACTTCAGAGCACTATGGAATATTTTAACTAAATAGAATCCACCCCTCTTGACCTCTAAGCCACCAAAGACGCTTACTCAGTGATGATTTCAGTTTTTAAAGGTTAACCTTAGAAGAACAACTTACCATACTTGTCAAAGAAAAAGAATTCACTTGAAACAAGAAAATAATGGTATCTCTTTTCTTTTGATGTTAATTATATGCTTTGTTGTTGATTCTACTGTCAAATAATAAACATAATCCTCTAGAGACCAACCTGGCTTTCAGTTTGGGATACACAGTTCATGTTACAGTCAATTCTTTAACATCTGCGCCTGTAACAGTGGAGACCTGCTTAATTAGACTCCCCTCCAAAAACCACAAAGAATAATTGCATTCCCAGGTTTTTAGGTACCACATAGTGTTCTGGATACAAAACTAAACTCACAGGAGCAAATAAACCCTCCACTACTAATATTTCATAGGCAAAGGCTACCATGCAGGTTAACACAGAAAATAATGGATCCCTTTGCCTCAGATTTTTTTGCAGACAGACTTAATTGCTTATTAACTCCACAGGTAGAGATAATTACAAAAATTTAAACACATGCCTTCAATTTTGACATACCCAACCTAATTTTGGACATATCCAAACTCTCATTTTTCAGACTGGTTAGTGCCTCAAAACTCAGCTGATGTTGAAGTGGTAACTGTAGGTACTCATCCTCATTTAATAAATACATTAAATAATTATTAGAGCAATATTCTTATACTAAGGTAGTTTAACTGTATTAAGCACACTTAAAAACCATAAACATAAGTAGTAAAGTTTTAATTTTACTTTGGTTTTTTGTTTCTTTTGTTCATTTGTGTTTCTTTTTTTCTCTGGCTTCTTGAGAGTTTTGAATATGCAAGGTTGTTGTCTTGTGTATTGACAGATGAAAAATCTCCAACAAAAGTAGAACTCTGACTTGAACTAACTAAAAGACTGAGTTCAAATGAATGACTAAATGAGATTATATTGACAGAGGATGTATTGACCCTGTGTTTTACCAACAGACACAGTGTCAGTCTCGTGTGTTTTGAGCTGAACAGAGGAAAGCATCTTCCCAACAGGAGCTGTGAACTGCTGAGATGCAGAGTGCTGGAGCTGCTGAAGCTCTGCAGCTGCCACATGGCTCATTTTGCTTCAGAGAAAGGGCAGGAAAAAATCACTTTTGCCTTTAAAGGCTAACATTCATTTATCTAACAGTGGAAGAACCAGTCTCAGAATTTTTGCTGAATATTAATGACCAAAGCTTATTTTTTTAATTATGGTTTCTAGAAAAATTATTATGTACCCTATTTTTATGTCTGCTGAGGAAGATGATGTTTTGTTCGAGTAGTAACGTGGGTAATTTAAATCAAATTATTCACAGAAGTTTATTTCATGACATATGCAAAATCATGATCTAAAGAAATACTCAGACACTTCAAGATAGAAAATTTTTAGTAGATTCCTCCTCTACCCCCAAATTAGCCAAGTTACCAAGGATAAACTGATTATTTCTCTTTGAGATGATATATAATTTATGATGCCAAGCACATATGCCCTGGGGTTGACAATGACTAGTAATATGACATTTTCAGGAATATAACAGCGGTTAGACTGTTACCAAGATGCATTGAATACAATGGGCAATTATGGTAATTATGTAGCTAATCACAGAAAACAAAGTGTACTGAAGATGCATTGGTGATTTCATTTATGCACGTAGAATCTGAACAATTTAGAACTCTTGTCTATTTAGAAAATGGGAAAACATTCTATCACTCTGATTCTCAATGCATATTTTAGAACAGTGTCTAAAATGTGTTTGAATATGAAGGAAAATGGGAAGTACTTCCAAATATTTGCACACCACATTCTATTAAAAAGTGTCTCTAAATTTTCGTTTCCTCATAAGTGCAGTAACTTTCAATAGGACAGAATGTGATGTACACTGCAATTTACATAATAAGACAAAAAGAACCAAGATAGAGGATGCTGGAGTAAAGCATCTAAGCTAAATACACAAGGCCACTGAAGTCAAGGCAAAAATTGCTTCTTGTACATGGAAGCACCAAGGCTGCTTCTGGACCAAGGGGCCTATCAATAACAAATTAAATCTCTTGGGTTTCCACGCACAGATGTATTCCATATATTTTTCATAGCAGTTTTGCTTTTTAAATATTTCATAACTTGAAATAACTCCTTCTCACTCATATTTTATATTAAAGAAAATCTCTAATAGAAGAGTTTATATAAATTAGTATGTCCCTTTTAGGTATTTGTCTATTTTGCAGTGTCTAGAAATTACAAAGTACAAATTAAGTGCATTTAAAAGAGAAGGGTGGGCATCATAAAGCAGTAATAAACGTTTCTGAAGTTTAGGGGGGAGAACGAGAGGCTTTTTACTTATTTATATTTTTGTGGTTCAGCTAACTAAAGAATTCAAGTTCCAAGGCTGAAATCCTTTTCTATTGTTTGGGTTTTCTTGTTTTAAGACTCCTGGGATCTCTAGGAGGGATCTGCACAAAGAAATCTTGCTCACTTCTCAAGGAGAGGTTTAAGGCAAAGTTCTCAAACACTGGCAATGTTATTCTGTGTTCAGGAAACACAGGAAAAAGCCTGGTTGGGGCACGAGTTCCTCTGTTTGATGGTCAGTTCCTGTGGCAAGACCTCATTGTCAGCTGCCTTCTCTGTAGCGAGTGGTGCCAGCAAGCTCACTCTGCTTTCCCTTCTTTCACCTGGCTTGAGTATCTTGTCAAAACTAGTTATTTCAGCTGGATTGTCAGGTCAGGATAGCACCTTGGGCCTGATGATGATGAAGGAAGCAAGATAAAAGTTCATGAAGAAGGCCAAGAAAATTCCAAATACCTTTTAAGATATACCACGCCAAAGCTCTGTTCAAATGATGTTTCAGGAATCTGTCACAAAGCACTCAACCTCAGCAGGTTTTGAGGTACCTTCAGGTACTGTCCTGGCACAAAAGCTTAGAGTAAAACAGAACTTTTGAAGCAATTATTTTTGGCTTTGTAGAAACAACACCTCAGAAAGACTCCCAGGAATGAGCTGATGATTGTGTGGCCTTTTTTTGTTAAAGTCAGTCTCAACATTTTAAAGTTTTTAATAAGCATTTTAGCATAGGTTGCTAGCATGGAAGCTGCTCATTATGAGCTAATTGTATCAAAGAGTTGCTGAAAGTGCTTGAATGTTAAATATATGCTACTGTAAGCAAATATTCACAAGTCTTTCAAAACAGATGTTTGAAAAATAGTAGGCTGTCTGCTCTTGGTAGTACACGAGCAGTACACAAAGGACATGAAGAAGAGGGATTTAATAATAATATGCTCACAGCTACATGGATGCTAATCCACAGCAGGGTTTTTTAAAAAATTTTCAACTAAATGTATAAACCAGCAGTAACCCAAATACTTTTTGTAAGCAAGTTTACTGCAAACAGGAGTAATTCTTGGCTTTTCTGTGCTCTCCATTCACTTCTCTCCATTGCTTTCCTACCTACCCTGGCTGTGCATGGCCCTCCCAGTCCCAGCACCTACTCACAGCCCTTGTTTTCTTCTGTCAGCTGGGGCTCTGCCTATTTTCAGTCTATGCACACACTCTTTGCCTTTCATTCTTCCTTTCTCTTCTGTCCTTCCTTTTTCTTCCTTTTGCTCTTTCTCCCTTTCTGTATGTCTTTATTTCTTTCCTTCTTTGATAAAAATTTTGGTGTCAAGATGTCTTAAATTCTCTAACACAGAGTGGCAAGGTTGGATAGTATGGCATTAATGTGCCACTCATTATGAACTACAGAAATACTAAAGCTGCCAACGCACATATAGCACATTCTGCACCACTATCCCCTCTTTTGCCTTTTGTTCTCGTTTTACCTCATATGTCCCAAATCAATAGCATTCTGTTGACTGATTCCTGGTATTGACTACCTAGGATATTCAGCAGATGCCCCTTTACAAAAAAAAAAAGAGAAAAAAATTTACATTGTTTAACTGGCCTTACAAACTATAAGTACCGGTATTTCTTACTTTCCTATTTTTACTTTTTATTCTTATGGGTTTCAGCTGTTTTCTTGTTTTACCTTGGATATAGACAGTTTTATTCAGCAATCTGACATCTGAATAACATATGGTTATATGGTAATTCATGGGGTTTTTTTATGATGGATACATTTGCTGATATTGAGTCATAGCACGTCAAAGTACTTGGTGGTCACTAAAGCATCTGGGGGAGAGATCTCTGCACTACTGAGCTCAAACAATCAACTGCTACATGAGTGTCACATCTTACTCATCAAACAGAAGGGATTTCTGGCCTTAAAGAACTGAAACCCAGATTGAAAATGAACTAATGTTACAAAATTCGCATAAAATCCATTACTAAATAAGTACATTTACAAAGCATTATACTTATCCTCAATTTATCTTTCTACTTGCTGAACCTGGTGTAGTTTGCTTGGTTGGTTGACACTTGTTTTGGTTCTTTTGTTTGTGTTTGTGGACTTTGTTGTTGTTTGGGGGTGAGTTGTTTTGATTTCATTTTTTAAAGATAATTTCTTATTTCTTCCTTCTATCCCCTCAGAATGTTTCTTAGCTTTTTATTATATTGAGTTGGAGCTAAGATGACCTTCTGATCTTGTTCCAAGAGTGAATTGGAAGGGCAGCTTTGCACTGACAAGCAAAACCTGACCTTCCTTCTCCCTTAGCTATGTTTTTCTGTATTTCTACATTTTAACCAGAATCACTCTTTTACTATAGCCTCCTATAGCTTTTGATGCACCCAGAGCTTTTCAGCTTATCTTCACAAATTCTTCCTGACTCTCTACTTCTGTTCACCAGCATGCCACTGTAATTTTCTACTATTATACCTCTTCTCATAGTGAACCATCTACAAACTATGCCAGAAACTCGAAACAGGAAAGGGAATTTGCAGAATCAGCAAGTGCCTTGAAAAATGTTATTGGAAAATACTTTGCTGCTAGGGCAACAAAGGAGAGATGAGTTTCTTCCTTGCCCAAATGTCCAAATTATACTCCTTTGATTCCTTTTCACATTCACACTCTGGTTTTCTCTGTTTAACACTTACATTAAAGTACACCTTGATCAAATATGCCTTCATTTAACTCTTCCTGGTATCTTTAGAAGATGGGATTATACTGTTACAATTTAATCCTATATTTGATGATTTGTCTTCTGCAAAGCTGCAGAAAACATGAGTCATCTTTTGCAGGCAGAATTTACCCATCACCATGACACAGGAACTCCTTTTTTTCCTTAAATTTGAAAATACCAGTCTTCAAAGCACAGTTTGAATAGCAGAGATGAATCAGGAACTCCAGCCATTTTCTCCCTATGGGCCTGATTCCATTAGGAGCTAGGTGAGGAATTCTGCATCTGCAGAGCTGAACCCTTAAAACTTTTTATGGTTTTATAGAGACACCGTGGAAAAGAAGAGAGACAGTGTTGAAGAAAATATCTCTAATCGTTGCTTACTTCATCAGCCTGATCTGCCACAAGAGGGCAGAGACTTGTGTCACTCAGCTTCATCTACTGTCACATGAGAATGTCAGGGATCTTTAATGGGAAAATTCATCATGTTTAAATACCAGGGTGAAAAATGAAATTCCATTAACTATTTTTAAATGGCTTTAGGCCAAAAAGCCAAATGCAGCAACAGAACTCTGTCATCTCTGTTGCAATAACTACAACTACCATAGCTTGTTTATAAGGCATTTATTACTGTGCATTAATTAATGCAAAATGCAAAAAAAAAAAAAATTTAAATTAATTAAAATTAATTAATTATGCAAAATGAAAAAAAAAATTACCCATACACACACATGTATAGAAAAATATGTGTATGGAGCAAGGCTTTGCGAGTTCGAAATATGTGTCAAGCCAAGATACTGAAACCCTGTGTAATTTCTCATTGTAATAAATGGGTAGATTTTGAAGTGGGGAAAATATCAGAAATCCAAAACCATTATGCCAGTCTTAGAATAGTTTAAACTCTCTGCATTTGCTGAGCAAAAATGAGTAAATCAGCTGCTAAGGCATAAATAGACCTTCTTTTAGGAGACAGAGTAAAAGAAACCGTGGACACTGAAGGCTTGGTGCTGAATGGGTAGCAGAGAAACTCAAATCAATAATGTGTTATATTCTGCACTGGTACAATAGTTTTGATGGAAAAGTGAGGAAAAAAAAAATCCAGCTCAGTTTTTACACTGGGGTATTTTACATCGCATAGACTGACTTCCACTACCTTAAAATTTCTGATAAATTGAAGTTGATGGAACTATGATTTAACAATTTGTGGGCTAAGATTCTGACAAATCCCACTCCTGTTTCCTACTGCTAAGAATTGCTTATAATCACATTCACACTTTAAAAAAGTTTCCATAGTTTATCAGCTGATTCAACTACTGAAATGAAACTCTCAATACCACTCACTGATGCATTTGTTATTAACAGAAACTGCCTAAAAATCACAGGAATTTCTTTTTCTTCTTGCTAATATTGCAGCTGTAAAGCAAGAGCAGTTCTTTCCCCTGTCAGGTTTTTTTCCTAAGCACCAGCTGAGTAAAAAAATACATTACAGAAGCAGGAGAGGAAATGATAATGCTCTTTTCCATTTTTTGTTAAAACCTATTTTAACAAAATGCAGACTTCTTTATAGTGAGACTGCTACCATGCTCTCTGTTCAATGCCTTTTTAAAGCTACTGTTAGACACACTCGGTGGGAGGAGATACAGCAAAAATCCCTGCACATTTTCAAGTTCACTAAACTGATAGTGATGATTGTAATTATAAAGGACAGCATGAAGGAGGTAGTTACAAAATTCTGATAAGATAACTTGGCTAGCACAGTGTTCTGTCAAAAAATTAAAACCTATCAATAACAGGGGTAAAAAACCCAACAGCCTTTTTTCCACCCTCAAGAACTTTGGGAAAAAAGAAAAGAAAACAAACAAACAAAACTGCAACCCCCCCCTCCACCCCTGAATTCTCCTCTAGGTAAAGAGATTTCATATTCCAGAATCTGAAATATATCCATTTAAAAAGATTTATGCTGCAAAAAGTATTCCCATTGAAAACTGCTGGAGACTTAATTTTTATTTTAAATAGGGATTTTGCTTTTATTATTGGGAAACTAAATATAGTCTGATATCTGGGAATTGATACCCCAAAGTTTCTCATTCCCCCACAGTCCCTGGGTTTGCAATTTCCCACGGGCTACCACAGACACAATGAGGTCAGGTAAACTCTTGAGAAACTACACCAGATTTACCAGAAACTTGTCTGGTTTCATTAAAAAATGGAACAGAATTGCTACATTTCCACCCTGTCCTGACAAACTAATACTCTCTGATAGAAATGTTTTGCTAGAATTTTTCCAACCAGGCCTAGTCTCTGTTACAAATGAACTTGTGACAGCACTATTAATGCAGCTGGGACAAAAATCAAGGGCTGATTCCAGTTTATTCTTCTAATTTTAGACCAAGACTTGGACAACTCTTACTACCACATCAATTTTGATTATCAAGTTCATCTGACTTACTTCCAGCCCCTGCAAGAAGAATAGTATATAAAAATTATTTACTTCTTTTTTTTAAAAAAAAAACCCAGATGTAGCTTTAAACAGTGAGACAATAATTCCCTGAAAATCAAGTGTATTAACTTAGAATGAAAAGAAAGGGGCAAAAGTATATCCAGTTTAAGCAGCAGCAAAAACTTAGGTGGCTGATTCTACTAGGTTGATCCAAGGAGTTACAAGATGATCCAGGGAAGTTGGGTACCCAGGTTCCCTTCAGAAGTAAATAAAGACAGAAGAAAATCTCAATAAACTAACAGAAAAAACCCACCCTGTGAGGAAGGGTGGGGGATGAAGATATCCAGTTCTAGCAAAAAAAAAAAAATCACTGTGAGCATAGCAGGTGAGCCAAAAGTGCCACCAAATGTAGCAGTGACAGTGCAGCATTATTAAGGACCTTCACACATCCATCCTTTACACTCTGGAATAAATTATCTGAAGACAGACACTTAATTAGCTGGGACTCCCTTCTTCTGAAGATTAGCTGGCTGATGATACCTGCCTTTTTCAAAACAACTCATAAATTAAGCTAATCTGTTCAAAAGCATAAAAACTGTGGGTTTGCTCTCCTTAGCCCCTGCAAATTCAAATGTATGCCTCCCACTTGCCAGGCATACATCCTTGGAACCAGATTGTGGGAAAGCTGCTTACAGCAGTAACAAAAAGCAGCCCCAGTATACGTTGGTTTTGTTAAAATACATCAGGAAGTCCATTTGCATTCTTTCCAAAAATAAAACTCTACAGACACCTTAAGCTCTTCTGTCAGTCTTTTTCTCATGTCAGGAGATGGCACATTTTGCTGAGTTAAAATCAATTGTAAATTCCCACAGATTTCAACTGAGACAGGTTATCACTGCAAAACAGTAATACCAAAGACAAAGAAATTATATAATGTGTTTTCCTTTTATAACTGGATTAATCTGTACTTTTTAATATTTTTAAATGTCATTTCTATATCCAGAAGGTCAGCTATCATTCTCATACCCTTTAGAATAAGACAGCTGTGAAGGGGACTGATTAAAAAAAGCTGTCATTTTAATGAAGTTTCCATTCTCAATTGGTTTTCTTAAAGAAACTTGCACATGCATAAAACCTTACAGCCAGGCCTGACTCATAGCCATTAGTTCTGCCAAGTATAAAAGACATCCATAATCCTTCCAAACAATGTATAAGACACATTTCTGCTGAATAAACTTTGCCAGTGTTATTAATCTTTTTGCTACTTAATACGCCTTTATAATGCACATCTACTTTTCACACTATTCTCTTCAGAATTTCTAATTTCTTTGGACCATTTTCAAAAATCTAAATTGGAATATTCTTCCCCAAATATTTAGTATCAGTGAATCTGTAAACACAGGGAAGGATCTGAAAGGACTCACCTCATGCAAATTTAGGATACTACCACAGCAATTAGATCATTACAGTAAATTGTGAAAGAAAGTGCTGACAAACAAGATTCAATTGTTATAAAATGGTGATTTAAATGAGAGTCAAGTCAAATCCACAAAGGGAGCTCGACCTTGTTGGGAGAGGACAAAAATGTGATTAGTAAAGGGATATCTGTGATTGGCCCACATCCACACTTTCAAAAATGTATGTGACATTGCCAATGAAAGGTTTGATAAGAAAATCACAAGTTATTTGGTGAAAGAAATGGAGAAAGTTGTTACCTTTTCACAGGTAATGCAGGACTCGTGAGAGGAAGAGTGTGACTGGTCCTCATCAGTTTCAATGCAAAGTGACTTAGGCTCATGGAACTTAAGCAAAGAAAGAACATGGAAAACACAGATTCATTGGTGAATCTCAGCTGAGCCACCAATAATTCCCTGCAAAGGGAGTGAGAAGTAGTAAAATTGCCAGACTTTTACCATTCCCATTCATCAAGCAATACCCTAAACTCATGTTTAAAAAAAAGAAGACCTGTGCTACAGTACTAATGTGATCTAATTTCTTTAAAGAGTCGATCATAATGCTGTGGACCAACAGTGAAAATGATTTTACCAAGAACTGAAAATAACTGGGAGATCCTGTGAAACATTAAAAGATGATAATTATATGGCAAAGGTCGCAAAGAGACAATAAAAGTAAGACACGAGAGATTTCACCCATTGCTGAATTAATTAAAAAACCCCACAAACCCAAGGAATCATTACAACAACTTCTATGCAGTACAGTTCAGAGGGTAATGTTTCAGCAGCATGTGTACTCATCACCCTCATTATAAACTTCCTTGGAAGGATATGACCTTCATTTATGGTTACTATGCTCATGTTCCTAATTACAGAAATTCACATTTCCATTCACACTGAGCTTTTAGCTTTCTAGGTATCATTTCAAGCAAAGACACAAACTTGGTTATATTTCTTGAACTCTGACGCTAGCTGAAGCCACAGGATCCCTGGTATTACAAATAAATAAACACATACCAGAGTAATTTTATCAAAACAAAATTCACCATGAAAGACTAAACTGGGACCAAATCTATATTCTCCTGCAAGATTTAAGAATAATTTACCTCTGCGTGCACTGTAATACATCATCAAAAGACAAGTTTAAATATTTCACAGGGCATCTCTGAATGCCTGACAGTAGAGATTTAGGCCCAGTGAACTGTGTTACTGCATTTAGAATATACTCAAATATACAGACAGTAGCTTTTGTTTTAAGAACAGCATAATCACAATTGTGTGCTGAGACTGAGGACAGTATATTACACTGCTGCTTTCCTCCTGGAATAGAAATGATATTTAAGGGACTTCTGTCACTCATGACTACTAGTTCAGAACAAGCACAGATATATAAAGAGCCTTGCATTGTGCTGTGTGACCCATCCAAAATTGCTCAGGTACTCACCCATACATTGCCAAGAAGGAAGCTTTTGACTGACCAGTAGAAATACCAATGTGAGGTGCTTCTTTCCAGAATGAAAATACAATTGAATGCAAATGGAAAGAACTCACAGAGAAACCATCACCACCACAACAAAACCCAAAACATGTCAGGGCATAATATTTCAGAGGAAAAATGGGAAAACAAAAGCTGGTTAGTATGCTAACTTACACCTGGACTTTCAGACATCCTCCTAACCGTGTCTTCTGCTATATTGTTACATGTATTATCGGATCCGTAATATCCTGACAACTCAATTTTTATTTAAAAGTCTCTATGCCTCTTGTGCTAAGATCTGTAGCAAATTTTTTGTATAAGGTTCAGTTCCCTTAGAGGAAACAAAAGTTACTGATTTACCCCAGCTACTTTGACTGTAATTTGTCAGCCCAGCCTTATTACCCAAATAACCTGCTGCAGAAACTCGGGAAGAATTCAGGCCCTAGGTCTGCCCTAGACACCAAAAGGAAAAGACATTAGTTGTTCTTCAGACCTTCTACTATATCAGCCTCTAGCACAAAGCTGCTTCATAATTTATTCCTAATCTCACCACAAACTAGGGAATGCCAGAAGAGTTTTATCTATGACACCTCTTGGCACAACTTTAGTCAGCTAAGGATCTGCCCAGTTAGTTCAGCTCTCCATTTCTTTTCTGTTCATTTCACTGCCAGAACGGTGAAAAAGGTACAGAATCAATCCTGTTCTCTTTGTATTTCTTCTAGGAATGCTTCCAGGAATGATCAGAAAACAGATAATCCAGGAGATTCCCCCAATGGGATGTAGAGAGGAACAAGGTTAGTCCTGTAACTTCCATACTGCCTGTAGCCCTCTCCTCTGGAACAGTGAGTGTCTTCATCATCTCAGCTTCCTATTTCATCTTCTTTGATTCAGCTGAAAGTGGTGAAGGAAGAAAGCCTCAGTGAACTCTACTGTCTCATTCCAACACCATTTCTCTCCTTTCACAGGATAAACACACAGTTCCAGCAAAGGAAGTGGAATTTATTATTGTTTTGCTCTCAAAAATGCTTCCGGATGAAAGTACAAGTGTGATTTTTAAAAAGTAGTAAAGATTAAAAACAACATTCATAAAAAAATCTAAACCCAGTCCTCTATGAAATAGTGTCACATTCCTTTTTCCTCTCATATAACAATTGTTTACATTCAAAAAATTTAACAGCATTTGCAAGATGAGATATAATTATCAAATGATGAATCATCAGGATTGTAAATGAATACAATAGCCAATGTTGAGATGAGAGTGCTCATGTCTGCATTTCTTCACTTTGACCAAAGCATTTACAATCACAAATTCTGCTTTTCCCCTCATCTTGTTTAGGCTTCTTCTGTAATTATAGCTGTATAGATAAAGGAAACCTTTCAATGTGAAACCATTTTTACAGCAGTTATAGGATGGAATTTATTAGAAACATGGGCTCATATTAGAAAATTCAAATAAATAAATTTATTTGCATTTCCCTTATGGAAAAGCAAGTGTTTTATCAGTTTCTATAACAGAGTTCTTGGGGATTTCTCAGCTGTGTTAGATACCTAATTGCAATTCCTACCTTAGAAACTCTTCCTGTAAATCCTTAAGTAGTCTTCCTAGAGACCAGGTATCACATGTAAACAGGTGGAGAAAGTAATTTAGTAATCATCTCTCCATCTCTGTATGAAAAACAAAGCACGTTGACATCTCTGGAGAAAGAAAGAAATTAAGCATGTTGGAATTAAATTCGGCTTAGTTTACAAAATTTTAGCACACTCCATGAAATACAAACAGATCTACCAAATGTTTCCTGCCCCCTTTATATCAGTGTCCAGGGTCAAACTAGTGGAATAACATAAGCATGACTGTTGTTTTCTTAACAATTTAAATTTTAAAATTTTTATTTCTCCAAGCTGACTTATTATTGTAGAGTAGAGCTCTTTTACCTTGCTGTGTCATTAAGGAATCTTGAGAGTAATGTTAAATTTCTTCTAGCTATATCAATTGTCTATAGGTATGCTTGATTGATAATACAAAAGAAAAAAAACCATTAAAAGTTGGCATATCTGGCCAGATGTTGTTTATGTAGCTATAAAAAGTATCAGTCAGTGATTATTTAGTAGACATTTCTTTTTTATTACTAGTGATCAATGGAAATGCAGACCATTACTTCTCACATTTCGTACAAGACTGTATATTCACACACAGGAGATCCATCCGTCCATCCATCCATCCATCCATCCATCCATCCATCCATCCATCCATCCATCCATCCATCTGTCATAAAGAAAATTTCATTGGTAATGAAATAACCAATATTGTGTGCATCATTTTTCCAGCACCAAAATTCTTCTTTAGAAGGGGACAAAGGGGGCTTGGTTTCTCTGTTTCCTGCTGCTGTTAGGTCTAACACTCAGAGCTGTGGATGGCAGTGAGTGCTGCAGGGTGCTTCATTCCTTGTGATGCTTGTGCTTATTCATAATTGCCAGGGCTGCCTAGGGCTCATCATAGGCTTAGCACCTCTTCATCTATTTGTATGAATCTAAATAATGCATAGCTCTCACAAGTCTGTCTTTGCACTACCCCAAGAATTTCTCCCTGTTGTCCTTTATGAAATGTGAATTCTTGTAAGCATAACTCAGGATTATTTTGCCTGTGTGCATTAGTTTGCATTCTGCAGCAGTCTGTCAATTTAACTTAATTCTGAAGATGTCTCTATTTAAGAGAATATGGGATATTATAAGAAGTATTATTCACACAATGTCTCCATGGCTTATTTTGGCCTATATGCTCCGAGGTAAGATGAGAATCTATAAGGAACATTAAAGAGAATGAGATATAAAGATAGTGCCTCTGATTTTCCCTATATACAGGTAATTTTCTATGGTAAAATTACTGAAAACAGGTTACTCCAGAGATTCTTATGCCTCTAAAGGAGTGCAGGACCTGTTATTTTTCTGAACAAAACCAGGATTTTTTTTTCTTTCAATCAATTTAAAAATAATCATACAGATTTTCAAATTATAAAAGAGATCCTGAAAACTTGCTGCATGGTGCCCAGAGAAGCAAAGTCCTATTGCAAAGCATAACTGATCACAGTCCAGAAGAGAGTTCTCTATCCTTTGAAGCTATCCAATATGACAAAGTGAAAAACCTTCTTGTAATGAGCATTTTGGAAGGAGCATTTCAGAGTTCAAACAGAGTGGTGGAGATGTTTGAACACTTTGCATTTCTTTTTTTCATCAACATTTCATTTATATTTTTCTATGAGTTATTACATTTACTGCTTCCAAAGTTTCAGACTAGTTGAGTGCAATGGACTCATTACACACCTACCAGGTTTAAGGAAAAGGAGAATAGAGGGCAGACCTTTACAGAGAATATAAACAATGAATGAAGAATCAAATCACTCTCTGTAGGATTATAGCACAATAAGAAGAGCTTAAACAGAAGTATAAAAAAAATAGTAAGTATAAAAGCTTAGGACATCACTCCATCAAAATTTAAATCTATTAGCAGCTTAGATGATGAAAGTTTTTTTCTGTTTAATTTTAATATAGATCAAGTAAATGAGATATAGAAGATAATTAAATAGTGTTTCTGTTTACTTAAAAAAATCCCCCACAAAAATTAAAATTCACACAGTGTGTTGTTTTGAAGTTGGGTATTTCAGTGATTGCCTTACTTTTGGGGGCATATGCCCATGAGTATCACCTAAGAGTTCTGCAGTAAGGCCTAGAGCAATAAATGAAAAGAAAAATCAGTGTAGGAAGAGACTGCAACTAATAAATATTTGATCAGATACACAAATTCACACAGTTTGATAATGCCTTGAGGAATTTGCCATAAATTATTAACTCCTGCAATGTAAACATGTGGTATTATGTTCCTTAAGAAACAGCAGGCCAATAAAGAGCTATTAATTTTTTCAGGCAATTTTTTTCCAGAAGTACATATATCTAAAATATTATGGGCTTATATAAAGTCATGTGAATAAAATAATGTGTGAATAAAAAATGAAAACCATAAAACATAAAGAAAGGTGCCCCAGAAGCATAGAAGCTATAGAGTCATTCCCACTTTTCTGAAGAATTATACAATTTTAATATAGGAACTGAAGGTGTTTTTAACAATTAAATTACCTTAGAAAAAAAAAATCAGTCCTAAAGTAAAAAGTAGTTGGAACAGAAACATCTCTTGACACTTATCTTGGCTATTGAAATGCCAAATGTTACTTCAACAAAACACATTTGGAGTAGGTTTTACATTTAACTCAGGAGCAGCTGAAAGAGTAACATCACAAGATTGGACTGCGCAGCACAAAATATGATTTTCAGTTCTTCTACAGTGCAAAGAGATTCCTGTAGTGACAGAATCTTTGTTCAGTTTCTGTAACTGTGGGTCGGGCAGTGCTCCTGCACATCCTCCCTTGCTGCAAGGCAGTGATCGCTGAAATCCAGGGACCTGCCAAAGGCAAAGGTGCTCCTTGCCCCTCTCAGAGAAAGCTGTGTGAGATTCAGGCACAGCACAGCAGAGCTACCGACAGATGGTGAGAAATGGCCAGCTGCTAGGCAGCAGGGTGAGCTTAAAGAGAGAATTTTCCATTACTGTTTCATTGGAAATGGAGGGAAAATACTTCAATTGTTCTCAGGATGGATTAGAACTTCAGAGTTCTCACTACCAAATACAGCAGCTGGGAGAATCTAGGCAGTCTTCATCTTTCATGAGGATTTTTCAGTATTCATTTGAAGATGCCCAGCAGTCACACATACAGGGATATTTATTAACCATATCATGTCACCCTTTGCCCTTGCAATTATTCCTTTAGGGGGCCTCTAAAAAGGAAAGATCATTCTTTTTGATCACTCTAAAATGAAATAATGAACTGAAATGCATTTCAGTCTGAATAAATTAATCTGAAACCAAGCATGAAAAGCACATAAAAAACATTCATCATCTTCACATTTCTGCACAGTAAACTCTCCTGCCTACGAACTCTGTATAACTCATGTCTGCAGGAAGCAGCATGGAAAATGTTCTGCTTCTGCAAAACTAAAAATGCCGTACATAGATGGACATTTTACACATCAGATACCACTGGGAAAAGCTGACTATATGAACTGGTGAATGTACTAGAGAGTTTTCATACATTTCAAATTGAAGTTTTTGCTGATTGATCCTAGTAAATTACATAATATTTTTTAGGAAAAAGAAGGAGTAAGTTTTTCTCCACAGTGTCTTAATCATTGAAACTGTCAGGAAGAGCATTGTAGTCTGTTAATTTATAGTCTATGTATTTACAGAAATGCATTGAGTCCCACAATGAATTCCATGCAATTTTTTTCTCCAAATTGAACCTTTATAAAAAATAATTTTGCACAGGAAACCTTAAAGTTATTTTGCTTCATTTTATGGAGGGCAACTATTCAAGTATTTCGGGATTAATAATAACAAAAGCAAAGTGTAAAAACTTGAAATATTTCTATTCCTATTAAACTTGCAATAAAAAAACCAGAAATCTGTCTATCCATGATGGAATAGACAATCAACCCACAAATCTGGTTTGATTGATTGTCATGCACAAAGCTAAGGAAGCATTAATGTAGATAAAACATTCTTACTGGAGCCATGTGAGTTTCTTACGCACTAATTCCCACAGATATTTATGTTGGACTGTTTAGGGTGCAAGTAACCCAAATGTTACATCCATTTTTCCTTTGTTTTAAATTCAAAGTCTCCATATTCTGTCTGAGATCAAAGTTTTGGCCATCATACTCCATGTAAACTTTGCTTGATTTGATGAATGTGGAGGAGTCTGTAAATTTTGATAAGCCAGTTTTAGGTTAAGGAATCTGCCTCAATCTAAGAGTAGATTACTAGAGTAATCTCTAGTATAAAGTGCAATGATTCAATGTTTGAAATTTACAGTAATTTCAGTTTTGTAGTAACTGGGCAAATAGAAAGCCAGTTTAAATTAAATGGAAAATATAATAGTTTATAAACTCCTTGTTAGTATTTCATGCAAATAAAATATACATGCACATTTAATTTTCCTAAAGTATAAGTTTTAGTAATAAAGACCTTGTCACCTGTTAATATTTAATTACTAAATTTATCAAAAGCACAGGAGAATACTGGCAGAGACATTTACAGATAATTCTGTGAATGAAGAATTCAGCTGACACTGAATTTCAACATCTACTATGTTCTCCTTTTAATTCCAGTGAAGATTCTTTCAGAACTAAATGTATATTTCAGCATTTTATACAGAGAGACAAATTCCATATGATAGTTTGAATCTTTATACAACATTTGGTCCTACAAGCTAATATTCAGCACTAGAAGAGGCCATGCAAGAGTTTTCTAAGGGACGTGAAGGGGCTAATATATTTTAAATTTATGTAAAAGATGCCATTGCAATTAAGGCAGAGATGTGCCTTTTATGAGCCATAAAAACATGATTGTTTAGAGAGATCCTTTCACCTGAATATGGGTGGTGCAAATTTTTCTGTGCACACAAAGGAATTAGTCAAGCTGCAGGGGGAGGAGGTGGATTTTTTGTTGGTTTTGGGTTTTGTTGTTTGTTGGCTGGCTGTTTCTTTATATATATATATATATATATATTTTCTATCTTAACAACCATACCATACCAAAATTAAACAGGTGATAGGCAGTGACACAACAAATTGATTGAGGACTTTTTAAAGGTTAGTAGCAGTCTCAAGGCTCTAAAAACACTCCTTAAAAGTCACTGTACATGATGTGCAATTAGGTGGCTGAGATTCTGCAAAATTTGGCACATGTCAGAGACAAGATTCCCTGCAGAGCTGCTCTGACTGCAGAATAGATGTGACCTTTTAGGGTCATAAAAAACAATAGTAGAGTTAAAAATCATGCATTCCCAAGTATTTAAAAAGAGTTCTAAATGCTTTAAAATCCGTACATTCCTTGTCCCAATAGCCAATCAAGTTTAGTCCAGAGAAAAACCCCACAGAATTAAACTCACCGTGGTGAACTTGGTCTTGCAAGGTCTCCAGGGCCCTTTATCTACCCTTTAAATTGGACAGGACAAGGCAATTCCATACTTTCTTCTGATTGAGATTTCAATAATGCTTTTCCACTATAGCTTACTAGAACTCTTTCTTTTCTCTAAAAAGAAAGAGAACACAAGAAACTAATCATTATCCTGCAAAATTCTTTATTTTTGCTCTGAGCTTGAGCAAAGGGCATAAAAAAAGTGAATTTAAATTAGCATAAAATGTTGTAGAGATATTAAGTTAATTCACTGCCTTCCTTTGCTTGTCTGGTAAACTGGTAGATTTTCAGAGGAAAAATAGCTTTATGACTGAGAATCCAGAATTCTGGTCAAATAAGCTTTTGTAGGATTCGGTCACAAACATTTCTCTGCTTTATTCCCAAGGTATTTTCTTTGTATCAGAAGAACTTGGTGAAAAGCATATTGTGACAGGAGAGACTGACTGTGGACAGTGAAAGTCCACTGAAGATTATTACAACCCTTCCACTGCCTTAAATGGATCAGACACCTAGGAACAGAAAAACATGATAGAACTGGTTAAAAATGTGATAGCAGAGGTGAACTACCTTAAAACTGGACATTGCAGAGCAGCTGCTGCAGAGACTCAGCTGTACCCAGGGATTTGCTGCAGGACTTGCTGTGCAGGGCTGCAGGACTGAGGCAGATACTGAAATTTTCACAACAATGAAGTACCAATGAAATAGTCACAAGTGAGGAATATCAAGTGAGGAAATCAGTTTCCATCTGCTATCCTGTATGGTCTTAATTGCACAACAAAGTAAACAGAACATATCAAATATTATTTTTTACGGTTACTGTCAGAATGAGAGTTCCTTTTGGAGGGTTGGCTTCTTTTCCTAAGCAGCTGATGACAGGAGGAGAAAATGGCCTCAAGCCATGCCAGGGGAGGTTTAGGTTGGACCCTAGGAGGAATTTCCTTGAAGAAAGGGTGATGAAACATTGGAATGGACAGCCTGGGAGGTGCAAAGTCACCACCCCTGGAGGTGTTTAAGGCTGGACATGTCGCACAGTGCCATGGTCTAATTGACAAGGTGGCATTCAGTCATAGGTGTGACTGGGTGATCTCAGAGGTCTTCTGCAACATAATTGATTCTGAATTGCTTCTGAATTGTATTTTGGCATAAGACTAGGCTGATAATGATTTCAACTACATGGAGAAAACAAATTCACTGCCCTTCCTACCCTGCTAATGAGATGTGAATGAACAGTGAAAAGGATTGCCATGAGATGGACACATTGATCATCACTCTACACAGTAAAGATAGTGAAAAGCAAAGGGTAAATTAGAGGAGTTGAGGAGCTTCAAAAAATGCTTTAACATCTTTGCTGCTGCTTTGGAAAAGATATCACTCTCTTAAAAGGCACATTAAAAGTAAGGAAGTGACAAGACTTAGAAGGTATGTTTGGCCTCAGGGCAAGTACCATCTGGCACTTGTTTAAAATGAGAGTGAAGCAGTTAGAGAGCTTTGGAAGTGAATGTTGTAACAGGAAAAAATGTGATACATTTCAAGAGAAGGTCTAAGAGTGAGAGACTTTAGATTTTTTTTTCCTGTTTTGTTTTAAATCCTGTGTACATTTTTTAAAAGGTTAGTGCATGATTTCCAAATATCACTGCACATCCATGCATGGGTGCATTGTTTCATAAGCCCTGGTCTCTTTCACTGTTTTAGTGACCTATCAGTGCTGGGAATCTCCATCTTCAGAGCTTTCTGAACAGATCTGAATAAGTAATTGATATGTCTTTGAAAATTACATCATGAAGGGGAAAGGATATGTGTTCAATATCAGCAAAGATTTTCTAGCAGTGAAAGTATTGAAATTTTACTGTTAATTGGGAAACTGGTGTGAAGTAGAAAGCTTAAGTTTGTGAGCCACGTTCTTGTGAGATGATTCAATCAGCTGAGAGGGAACAAAATGAGCAGTGTCCTGAAGTAAGGAAGCAAACAGAATACAATCCCAGTTTCAGGTGATCTCAGATAATATCTGAGTATAATAGCCTAAGCTGAATTCTGAATTTTATGCTGTAGCAACTTGACAGATGTTGACACCCAAGATAGCTCATTTGCAGCTAGCTTGGTTATCAATGTACTAGATTTAGATCTGCACCCTCATGAATAAACTAAACTGATACCAAAGAACCCCAAAACCCACAAAGTCAAAAGATGACATTTTTCAGTTGCTAATGTACAAATCCTGTGAGACTCCCTAATGACTCCACAATAAAAGGAATAATAAATTCTTATTGTGGAAAAGAAATTGAACATAACTGGCATTCCTGAGACTTGATGTGATGATTCATCACTTGGATGCTAATATAGCTGGTTGTTGCATACTGAAAAAAGATGGACCACGTGAAAGATGTGGTACATATTCAGCATTCTACATCTCTCTCTCTTAGAGCTCCTGGCAAATTAGGAGCATAGGCTTTAAATGCATCTAGAGAAAAATGTTAACAGCGACAAAGTAGAAAGCTGTTACGGACTATCAGATCAGATGAGTTTCTTTTAAAATGCACGTCAATAATGTGTTCAAATAAAGAAGAAAAAGCATTTTTGCATAAAATAGGAGATATGCATTTGTTGTTTTGTGCATGTGGTGATAAAGAAATGTTTACTGAATAGAACAAAAAATAAACAACAACAAACACCCCAAACAAACACTGCAGGACAGATATTGACTGATAAAGGCATGGAAGTTATATATATCAGTGCTCAAGTATTCTCTGTGTGTGTGTGTGTGTATATATATATGTAGCTGCATATATATATTCCAAAGCTGATCCAGTCACATAAACACATAAGACTGGAATAAGACTGGGGCTATGATCCATAAAGATCCATTTTCTATCAGTTCTGGGAAAAATGGATGAAAATATTTGCATTTTTATCCTTCTGTGTTCTTTTCAGAGACAAAAATGCCATTTGATTTTGATATACATAATGTTTAAAATACTCAGCTGTTTTGATATTACTTGGTTTTGTTGAATTGAAAATCGAAGTGTAAGATGCAAAAGTGTGGATATAAAATCTGAAGCATTTTGCATGGGAAGAATTTTTTAAAAGATCACTTATGGAACATCAATTTTACTTTCCACAAAAATGCTCAAAGTTTTCTAATATTGTACAGCTAAAAAACTGCAAACCTCGAAGTTCAAGATTCTAACTTAGAGTATTTCTATTTCACACAAGACTATTTGAGGACCATTAGTGCTGCCTGGGATTTTTATCTTCTGCTGTTATTCATTTCTTGACAGCAAACTCTGTTCTCCCACTGGCTGCTGCTCAGCAGTGTATCTGTATTGTTAGACATGTGACTTCATTTGGTTTCCTTCAGAGTGAAGGATGGAAGCTCAAGTAACTGCTGCTCCAAAGTTTCCAGAGTCTTTTCCACTTGGGGGAGAAGCATCATTTATCTTTAAATTCATGTGCATAACATACAAATCAGCTACTGCATGCAATACATCTTTCAAAACCTACAGACATTTCTTATTCTGATAGTGCTCATGGATAACTTTAATAAACCTTATCCCAGATGTGGTATCCAGAGGTTCCAGATTTCGTCTTCTAGGAACTGCCAAATAGAAAACCAAATAGAAAAGGCACAGGGGAGAGGCAAGTGCCTTTCTGCTTCCAGCTGCCTAAGACTTTCCTGAGGAAACTACAGACTCTCTACTTGCACTCCAGCTTCTGTACCCTTATTCTTGGTACGCAACACATCTGTCTCTGTGGCATTATAAAAAGGCATAAATGGTAAGGAAATGTTTCCTTACTTTGAGATTCGTCATCTGAGTTCATATGATTTGCAGTATTCTACCTCCTGGAGATGAAGAATCAGTAGTGTAATACTGGTCTTCCTCATGCTTTTTTCTCCTTCTAAACATTAGGGGTTTTTTTTACTAATGTATGTAGAGGCATAGAGGTAAAAATCATCATTCTTGAGTGAAGAGAATTCTGTACTCCCTGCCATGAAAATAAACATAGGTCTTGCCCTTGTATTTATATGAAGCTGAGAGGTCAAAGGGGCTAAGATTAACTATTAAAATAATCACCAAAAAGAGAGACATTTTTCTCTTCTGTTTACAAAAAAATATCAGAAGTGTATCCTTAAAGATACTGGGAAGCCCCACAATATTACTTTACTATCCTGGGTCCTGATATGTGATCAAAATAATGCAAAGAAGATGCTGGTCATCTGCCTAATGCCAAAAGCTGACTGAGAGCTTTGGAACAGAAAAACGAATTCACAGAAAACCTCTCACATGAGCAAATAAAATCTTACATACAAGATTAATCATATGATCTCATAATAAATCTTATTATTTTACCAGCCTGTACAGAATTCCAGCTCACTTTGCATCTTCCTTGATCTTCTCATGTTTCTGGCTTCAGCCTTTCTTTTTCCAGGAATATGGAAAACACTGTGAATAAAAAGAAAAATAGAGATTTTTTAAAAATAAAAATCCTGAATATTTCTTATGTATTTGCAGATAAAAGACTGTCCATGGCTGACCATGACAATATTGCCAGCCTTGACTTGCATACTTTAAAGTAGTTTTATGGGAAATAATAACTGGTCTGAGAGGCAGCAGAGGGTGGTCCCTATGAGCTGTATCACACTAGCAGCTACTAAAGGCCATTGTCACCCCTTGTCACCAAAGGGAGCTGTGCAGGATGGAAAACTTACTAAAGGGCAACCAACTTGAAATACAAATAATAACAGTGCAATTTCTATTGCAACATGATCTCCTTTAATTTTCGTCCATTGAGCTACATTATGCATTCACTTAATACCAGGGCAGCCTAAGTTGACCAGGATTAAGTGACAGGAGAACTTGGCTGATTAAATTGCTTTAAGGTGATTCACGTGGTGCTAATAGTATAGACACAACAACAAATGGTGGTGAATAATGAAACAGAGAGAGACAAATAACATGCAGTTAGCTGAGGCTAATTTTACCAGCAGGTGCTGAATACAGACCATAGCTATTATAGTGCTGAAAATAAAAAAGCATACAGTAAATGTCTCTAATGCTATAAGTTATAGTCTGCATGTTACTTTAATTGTATGCAGTCATCCTATATTCTGAGGTTTCAGCAACAACCTAATTACTAGCCTTTTGTTCTTATAATGTTTACTTTGAGAGCTACTTTCCCAGGTTTCTGGGAAAAAAAGTTTAAAAAAGTAAAAAAAGTTTAAAAAGTAGAAGCAAATATGCTTGACCTTGGGAGAGGTCACAGGTCCTTGGGAGTATTTACCATATGTGGATTTTAGTTTCTACCTGTGTGTCTCATTAGCATTAAAAACTTGGAACCACCACAATAAAATTGATGAAACATATACAGCTATAAAACCATTATGTCATCTGATGGTAGCTAAATTCTACATATGGGTGATTGGTATTTTGACTCTGGATGTAGGCAGGACCAGCTCTGAGAGTACTTGGCTTGAATCTCCTCAGGCAGTGAAGAACCTCAGTTTTAGAACCTCAGCATTTTTGAGTAGAGTTCTCACTTCTAGGCATCATATTTATAAAGGAATGTGGATATATAAATTCTCCTGGGTTTCAGTAGGAGTTAAAATACATAAGATTAAGATAAATAAAATAGTTAAAAGATACCTGAATCACTGAAACAAAGCTTATTATATAAAAGGGACATTGTCACTACCAGGTTGTCTTCTTTTTTCTATTCCAGCAGTTAAATTTTAAACAAAGAGTAAACCTACCTGAAATACTAAAAGAAAGATTAAAATACTATCTACTGGAGAGACATACTTGTTCACAGAATCACAGAATCTCAACATTCTGTGTTTTTTGATGCCAGTAGTATTTATAATATTTTTTGTAATAATGCTAGTTCACTATTGATAGTGGCAACAAACTTTATCAATTATGAATTCACAATTTCAGTTGCCATGTGTAATCCAGTAAAGAAAAATTCATTGCTTTAAAGGCATTTTTAAAATTCTCATTGCAATTAATTGAAAACTAGGTCAACAGCCACTCCAGACAGACAGTGATATCAAATGTGGGGAAATTATTACAGAAATAATTAAGCACTTGCTATATTAAATTGTGATAACATTCTTTCCACCTTGAGCACTGACATAAATTTGAGAGCAGGTTCTTCTCTTCATGTTATATGAAGTTTCAGGACTGCAACACAATGAAAAGGTCACTTTTCTTTTGTGCCTCAGTAATTGCTGTGTGATAAACATGCACAAGATAAACATGCACACATTCCATATGATAATGAGTGGACTTATATATAGAAACAAGTAATTACATTTTCCTCTTTTGGTTTTTATGTACTACCTTAATTGGTAGTTAATTTATGCACCTGATTTTTCAGGTGCTTGTACATAGTCATTAAAAATGACCTCCAAGAAAAGCAGGAATGCTGAAAAATGAGGCAGGATGGCAGGCTGGCTGTTACTAAGTATAGCCCTTTTCTGTGTCAGGAAATGCTCTTGTAGATACAGTAATTATACATGACGGAAACTTTCATAAACTTTTCAAATTCAGCAGTATTAAAATGTTAGGAAGAGACCTCTCACTATTTCTCTTCCAAATCCCTCTTTACCACTTTGTTACAAAATTCACTGTAAGCTGAAATCTGATGTTTATCATAATAATCTAAATATTAAACTTTTGTATTGTTTTGTTATATAAAATCTGCCCTTTTTCTCTCAGAATATGAAGAAACTGTTTATTATGCTCCAGTTTGAAAAATGAAGCAAGAAAATGAAAAAATAAATTTGTTGTAGTCAACTAAAATTTAATCTTAATATTAAACTGTGAGACTGCATAAAAGTAATCACAAGATGTGTACAATGACTTCAACTCAAACACAAATGTCCTTGAAACTGGCAAGCTGTGAAACATTGGCTGCCTTCTATTAAAAAACATCTTACAATGGGGAGCAGTGCATAAATGTAGGTACTCATTTTTATGGAATAAATTTATTGATAATATTTGAGATTCGGAAATACCAGTATACATAGTATCCACAATGGTTTAAGAGATAGGAATCCAAAGGCTACATGCATTGTCTTTAGGGACTAGGTCTGCCTCCCAGAAGCATTAACTTTTTCATCTGCATCTGGTGTTAGGGAAAACTGCTTTCCTCACTAGTAGCCCCCCTAAAATTCCAAAAACGCACTAAAAGAATTTTCACCTGCATTCTTTGGCAAAGACAGTATAAATTCAGGATTGTCAAAGTCTAAAATGACCTTCTACTGTCACTGATCCACTACTGCTTTACCTCAGGTACACTTTGGAATACACTTGCCACATCAAGGAGGCCTCTGAAGGTAGATTCGCTGCTCAGTAAAATAACGCCAACAAGCGCTTTTTGAGTTTTCCTCTTGCCATGCCTAATTCCTCACTGCTAAAGGGAACTGAGGAACTGTTCAGTTCCTCACTGAGCTCTGCAGAGTCAGAAAGACAGTCTTTCAAAGCTATTTAATATCCAGTACTCTACTGTGCAGTGTTAAAGGTCTTTAAAATCACTTAAAAATCCATTAATTCCAACAGGATAATTTTTTAGCTATCCTAAAGTTTAGAATCCTGCTATATGAACTGATATAAGAATGTGAAGATGGTGGACTGATGTCAGTCTGAATGTCTGAGATAACATCTGAATAACAAGTAATAACCAGTCCACTCTGTTGTGTTTTACCTGTCTTTTTCTAAGCTTACCAAAGCTTCATAACTCAAGCAGAAATGCTGAACATTTTGATTGGGGTCCGCATTTTCCTCAGTACTTGTATGGTGACTAACACAATGGACTATAATCAAGGCTTTATTGAAAACTACATATTAAATAGCAATAGAAACTCAAATAATACCAAGATCTCTCTAGAGCATTGATTGCCTTATACCTTTCATAGGAGAATTTTAAAAACAAAATAAAATGTGGATTGATTGTACCCCAAATATGGAATGGCATTAGGTATTGAACAAGCGTGGCAAAATTTTCTCAAAAGGAAAATGCACACTAATAAGTAAAGCCTACTCTCTTCTGCTTCCTTTTTCATTATAGCTGATGTTTCATTTTAACATGTGCATTTGAAACTCACTTTGTGTTTTAATGGAATGCTCTGGGCCAAATAGATCCCCGGTGTAGCATTGCTTGTGCATGTCAGACAACTATTACAATTTCTAATGGCATGAGCTTGGGGTGGCTGCATTATTCATGTGGGGTATATTGATAAAAAGGTCATTCAGGTCAATGTATGAATTTTAAGTACTTCTGCAGTTCAGAAATGTATTCTTTACATACATTTAAAATGTGTGCTGATAGATTTTGCTTTTTAAATTGATAAGTGTGGATATTATTTATTTTACTCTCTGTCTATGAGGTCAAATTTCATTAGCTACTATTTGCAGGCTCCAAATGAAATGAAGACTACAGTAAGCTTTAAATTAGAAAGTACCAAAACAAAAGTCCAGTGTTGCAGCAGATTCTCATTCTCTTAAAAGATTAATGGAGAAGACTTGTAGAACAATTTCTGTATCCTGTGGCAATTCATTTAGCATATTCATTATGCTGGACATCATGTTCTCTTTGAGCATTTGCAAGAACTTGCTCTATTTTTTAGCAATAAAGCTCCTGAATTTTCTTCATTATGAAAATAGCATTTGGTTCTACAGGGCTGTCTATGAGAAAGACTTGAAAGAGTTCATTATATTTCTACATCATTATAACAATATCCTGGAGTTATATTTTATGTGTTGTGGTGACTCTGTGCCCTTTCTTCTTGCAGTTCCTGCAACAGGAGATGCAGCCGAAGAAAAATGATTGCTCTCTATATTGCTTATACATTATTCCTGTTCCCCCTGGAGCTGTGGTTTCAGAAGTGACCTGGAGGAACCCAAATAGGTCTTGTAATTTACATCATGAGCTAGACCACTCACAGGCAGCTCCAGCATTTAGTATGCAGAAACATGAAGTAAAAAATCATAGCAGAGTTCCAGAAACTATCACCTGACAGAAATAAATGCTCACTTTGAGTGAAGTGCTGTAGAAAACATCCTTCATTTCTCATGAAGCAACATCATGGCTTTGCCTTAACCAAGGACTGAGGGGTTCATTATAATGAGCCGTGGCCAAGAGGACACTGCACACAAGGCCTGAGCATAATGATCCACACCTGACACACAAGGAGGACCTGAGCCTTGGTGTGGAGCATGGATCAAAACCGACAGGGAATGGTACCTGAAATGCTGGAAGGGAGAGCTGTGATCTGATTGCGTCAATACTTGTCTGTAAAGACACTTGGTACCAGAGGCTGGGGCTGGAGACAATGTTATGGGGACATCCAGCAAGTGTGGAGCAGAGTGCCTGAGGTGGAACTGCTTAGGAAGTGATGCTGAGCCTCTGCCCAAGGGCTGGACACAGAGACTGGTCAGAGGGAGGGTCACAGTCCCTGGACTTCACTGCTCTGACTCACTGGGCTGGTAATTAGGGTTGGTTAGTTAGTAGTGCATCTCTCTATGAATTTTTTATGATGCAGCTTTTTTGTTGCTCTACTTACATTGAACTTAGCAAAGTCATGGAGTGACATAATTCCTTTCCTTTTTGCAGTGTAGGAGAGTAGAACAGGCAATTCAGATTTTGATCTCTTTTTAGAAGCCATTTACCAACATTTGCCTTCAATCTCTGCAATTGTATTTATGAACAACTCCATAAGCCTACTGAACTGGAGAAACCTGAGCCTTTCCATGAATTGGGAGCATCTTGTTCTCCGCATACCAGTGAGAAAATGAAGTCTTAAAAGATCCTAGTGACAGATACAAGGTTAGGGTTTAGAGAACTGGAGCAACTAGTGGTAAAATTGTATTGCCAAAGAGCAAATATCACTTAGATAATACTTTTTAAATTCTCCTTGTTTTGAGCATATCCAGAAGTAGCTAACCTAAATTCTTTGTAATCAGAATAAAAAAACCCTGCTGATCTTGTTTTTCAAGAAATTATCCTGTGTTAATTATTGAACAGATGACTCACTATTTCCACAATTTCCTGTAAACATACACATATTTCATGAGATCCTGTGGGAGAGGAATATTTTAGAAGCATAAAGCCATAAACTTATAATTACCTCTGCACTTTGGCAATGTCTGACACATGTGAGCCAAACATTCTTTTTTTAACTGAAGATTTACATTCTTACTATGAAGATCTACTCATTTTTTACTTCATAGCATTGTGTTTTAACCATAATTTCTTTAGCTATGCTTCATGTCATCCTATGTTTGCAAACAGAATAGGGTATACGGAAAGCAATTTGTTAATCAAATCTCTTCTCACTCTTTTATTCTTTCCTCTAGTAATCCCTACATGTTCTTGGTATTAATCACAAAAAACTTAAAGAGTTGTCCTTGTTAAAAATTCAACTCAAGAATTCAGTATGACCTTTTACATCTAGACCCTGATTTAAGAGCCAACACAGCTAAAATCATAAGATAGTATGCTGCTGTAGCACATTAAAAGGTCAAATTTAAATGAGTTCAGGTTGACATACTGTTCTTTGTCTTAGGGAGGAATCAATTATGAACTTCAGTTAAATACATAACTCTCACGACTTTTTCTCAAATGGCATATATTGATAAATTTAGGCCATAATTACGCAAGTATTAAGAAATACTTAACATCTAAGTCCTAATTAGTCATACCAGAATCAACAGGTATTTAATATTTGGAAAATTAAATATATGCATTGGTGTTTGGAGGACTGATGTCTTCTACAGTAAAATCTTGTATGCATGCAACAGTTTGTTCCAGACTACCTGCTGGGAAGGGAGATTCCTGTCCTCAGCAGAAAGTAACTTTTACCTAACACTGATTAGTTATGGTAGTTTTAACGCTAAGACTGAAGGAGTCAAGCAGTTTTAACAGCTAAGACTGAATAGGGTAGTAATTACCTTCAATCACTGTTATGGACAAGGGCTGACTTGGAATGTTGAGTTCAAAAACTCTTTCCTTGTTCTCCATTTCTTTGTACGAGGTATCTGTGTCAGCTGTCAGGGGTCCCCAGAGCAGGCACCTGGTGGAGACTTATTATTATTTTCCTACCCCTGTTACAAAAGAATGCATCTTTTGTGTTAAGGTCTTGCAATAAGATCCATTTTGCCCATAGAAGGTCACAACAAGGTCAGCATGTCCCTCTAAACACTTCTCTTCATGAAGAAATTAGTCCCACATGCTTAAAGTCCCAAATTAAAAAATCTCCCTCACTTATCCTCAAACCACTGTGCCCATATGTATATGTATGCACATGTGAGTGTGTATATGAAACCATACATACACATGTATGCACCCTGAGACCAAATGTAAATAATATGGGTAGGGACTCTAACCACTGTTTCAACTTGTTTATTCTGAGCAGCTACATTATGCTCTAGTGGATTTTTTTTCAGTGTTGGACTTTTGCCATTGACTTCAAAGGAATCAGATCCAGGCTGCTGGAAAAAAAGCAAATTTTGAAACCAATAAGATTTAAAAAGCCTGGCTTTGAAAGTCATGATATTAAGCTCAGAGTTTACTCTCCCCTATGTAGAAATAACCTGTAGGGGGGAGAATGGGACCTTTAGATAATTAACTATTCAGTAAGTCTTAAGCAGCTCAATAGTGCTTTTAATCTTCAAAGTGCTTTTTAAACATTAACTAAGTAATCCTCTCAATCCTCTGAAGAAAATAATTTGCTATTTATTATCCTAGTGAAGAATTGCTATAAATGAAAAGGAAATGCTGAAAATAGTAATTTTCATGTACATTTTTTTAAAGAAAAATAAAAATCTCAGGCTCTGCGTCTGCATCCCCATGGTACTTACTCCTTCTCAAGAGTTACTGTTCCAACATAAATGTAAAATCTATATGACTGTCCATTGTCAGAGATGGAAAACCAACTGCAGAAAGTAGCTGCTTCTGAACTCTACTATTCTCCCAGACAATTGTACTGCTAAGCAAACTTTTATAGCACATTCTTCAAACAGCCTCCACTGTGATGAACTGCCCTGATTTGTGGAAAAATTATTTGACTGCAAATTCTCACAGTGGAAGAAATTTTCTATAGAGAAATGTAAAGTAATGCTCCTGGGAAAAAAATCAAAAGATACCTAAAAGAAAAATAATACCAAAAAGGAGTAAGAATCCATGGTTGTGACACACAATTCTATAAAAATATCAATTTGACAGCAAATAAAACTAAGAAAGTAAAGCAAATGCTAATAATTATTAATAAATGTTCTGTGGGGTTTCCTTTTAAGCATATATTTCACTGCATAGTTTCACCATTGCTGTATATTTACAATTACATACACACATGACTGGAGAATAAGAATAATTTTATATAGGATTTCGGGTTTTGGTGTTATTTCTTAGCAATGGAATTTGCACATTTCCCACATTGTTTTCCAAGTAAATGGTGTTTCTCTAACAACTGGAGTATCATGCATGCCTGAGCCTCTCAGATTCACAGTTGTATCAAAAAGACTGAGAAAGAAGATAAGCTTAGCTTGCATCACCCAAGAAGTATGTTTGTACAGGTGAATTTTGAATATTTCAAATTCATAAAATTTTTCTATCCCTATGGCTATTACACATGTGAGGGTTTTCAGGGTCTGCACTCTAATACTACCCCATCACCACCCCCACTCTCCCCCCAATTAATATTAACTGCCTTGTTTCCAGTATTTCTGTTAGGTATACATTTTTGCTTAATATTGTAATTTTTAATTAAACTTTATTTATATATATAAATAAAGTTTATTTAAATTTATATTAAATAAATAATTTAATTTATTTCTATTTCCACAAAAACATTTCCACCAAGACTTCTTTCCCCCAACATTTTAGTGTATGAACGCATTTTGGTTAAAATGTCAAAACCAGTAGACATTTTAGTCAAAATGAAAAGCACCCCACTATCTAAAATCCTGCAAAGTGAAAGCAGTTTCAATATTAGAGGCAGGAAAATTATCTCTTCCTCCCCACTGAGGTTCAAGTGTTAGCCATTGTAACTGATAGCAAGCAAGATACTAATGAAGTGTTAGCCATTAAAAGGAAACCACAATGGCTCCAGCTCACATCTAAAGTTTATCTACAGTTTGCTTTCTACTTGACAGTCAGTTTACAAGGTAAATTTTTCTTATAATCCAAATATTCTAAAACAAGGACCAGAATAAATAATTTCTTAGAAATGTTATTTCTCTTAGTCTGCTGGTCCAAATTCTACCCCAGAGCCAAGGCACAATAATGTTAAAGATTTTGCTATTTGAAGGCCTTAGCTACTAAATTTTTCTTCCCTAATACACATTTAGAAATGTTTCCCAATTGATAGAAATGTTAGAAGTACATATAGCCTAAAACCTCGGAGAACCAAGGCTTTGAAATTATTCAGCTGTAGAGAAGAGAATAAGTAGAATTGAATCTGCTACAATTTTAAATAATTGAGTTTTTAGTAAGAAAAAATCAGTAAAAAATCATCAAAAATTCCTCATGTCGTATACAATAATTAGATACTGGGAAAGAGTTATCTTAACTGTTGGAGACAGGAAATTATTTTAATGTACTTGGGTTTGGGACATGCATGTTAGTTCATACCTTCTACATAAACTTCAAAGATCAATCCAATTAATGAAATATCCTCTTCTAAAAGGCATCAGGAAAAATAAGAGAATGACCCCAAAATCAAAAAGAGAAATATTAATTTATAGATAGTAGATATGCTTCACGTCAAAAAGTAAGTCATGCTGAACATTTTTTTAAATTCCCTTTTGAACAACTGTTTCGCTCTCCAATCAAACTTCTGACACTGCCTGCTATCAAAGTTATGGAGCTGAATTAAAAAGGACTGAACTAGTTCAGTCATTCTTGGAAAATTCAACTGCTTGTAACTAGAAGTCCCACTCCACTTCATAAAGTTCAGATCCCGACCAGAGCAGTGATAAGAAGTCCCCCCTTTTTAGGCAACTATCACAAAAAGGAGAAGGGTGCATAATTACTTATGCTGTAGCATTGAGACTTGAGGCTCAGCTCTAACAGAACCAACAGCAGTACTCAAAAAGGACTTCCTTAACAATGGGACAACTGATTCACCATGTAACTAATCTATAAAAGACACTTTAGTATAATCTTCCATGAGCAGAGTTATAAAATATTCATGGGGTGCCTCTACATCCAGTGTGTAACCAGGATACTGTTTCTGGAGATGCCATTACAGAAATATGATATTCAAAATGTGAACATCTGGTAATCAAATGCATGGCAGTGTAGTACTTACATGAGAAACATGACTTATTCCCAGGAAAGAATATTAATTCTAAACACAGGGCTTCCAGACTTTCTGGAAGACAAAAACATGAAAGAGACCAGGGGGAAAGTAGAGCTGTGTGTATCAGGAGAAAAATCAGATCTGAAAAATTGCTATAGTGAGCCTCGGAGAAATATAATGAATCAATCTGGGATTAAGCTACTAGATAGGAAAAAGAATAAGGACAGAAGCACAAGGGATGTGGTAGAGACCTCCAGGGCAAGAGGAGAGGTGAGAATAAAATTCTGCTTAAAGATGAGGAAAGAAAAATAAGGTAAAAAAACCCCACAAGACTATGGGAATTCGTAATTCTAACCCTCTAATTACCAAAAACCTCAGAGACACAGAGGAGGAGAAATATAGGAATGAAGATGTAGTGAATGATTAGATCTGAATTAATTAGAGACACAAAAACATGTTGGGAGCAAAGACTCTACTGCATTACATAGAGATGAGGATGGCATTAACACTTTCAGAAAATTGAAATATTCTTGAAAAAATTCAATGTGCAGAGTTGATAGCTGTCTGCATTTCATCACAGTAATGCATGGAAAATAAATCTTCAAAAGAAAACTGCTTTTACAGTCTACTTACACAGACCAGTTGAAAAAACCAGGAAAAAAAGTGCTGAGTAATGGACACGAAAGACAGATTCTTCATCTCTGTAAAATAGTTCAGCTCCATTAACTTTTTCATATAGTTCAAGACAGGAAGGATCCATTAGATCATCTATTCTGACCCTACGTGTCATAGGTCATTAGATTTCATTTTCAGTTCTACTCGGCTTAGTAGTTTATGTTAAACATCTTTCAGAAAAACATCTACTCTTGATTTGAAGGCAGAGAGATGGAAAGTCACATTGCCCTTGGCTCTTTGCTCTGAAGGTTAAATACTATTGCTGCAGCAAGATTGTGCCTTATTTTGCATTTGAATTTGTTTGGTTTCAGCTTCCAGCCAGGAGTTTTCATTTTTTTTTCTGCTACCTTAAATTATCTTTTAACATTTAGTATATTTTTTTTTGTACTTCTACATCATATTTAAGTCACCTCTTCTTTGGGAAGCCATACAGAACAAGTTCATTTTTGTAAGGCCTCTCTAAAAGTCAACTTTCTCCAGCTTTAATAAATTTCCCCTTTTTCAACCCTTCTGTTTTTAGCAATCCACACCCCCAGTTATTGCACTGGTCAAAGTAAAGCTAACCTCTCTACCTACATTCACTCACACTTTGGTATTAATAAAACACTGTAGGAGTAGGAGATTACAGAAAGCCTATTCAGCTCTCTATAATGAAACTGTAATTTTTTAATCTTTCCTTGCAATTTCTACAGCCAATAAGACCAAAACTCTTCTAAAGTCATTACCAAATTCTCCTCTGGCTCCACCATTTCCTCTGTATTTGATAGAGGGCTGTAGAAATTGCAATTGAAAAATTCTGGGAAACAGGATCTCTGTGCTGTTTGATAAGGCATTTACCAAAAATTATGAACAATTTGTTTTCTCCTCTTTCTTGTCTCTCTTTGCTTGTGTTAGTAGTAATAGTTTCAGGAGAAAGAGTGAAAAAGTGCAACACACTTTGGTTACCTTCACATACCTGCTTATTATTTACTTTGAAACTGCTGTCAATATCCCCCTTCAACCAAGGCACTAATGATGCTTCAGCACTTAATATAAAATATTATAGTCCATCAATGAAAAGTGGTGTTCCATAAAAAGAACTTGTAGAGCAGACTGACTCTGTATATGCTACTTATTTCTACTGATAATTTTTCCTAAGTCACTTCCAGTTCTGTTTTGCTAAATCACTTGTGAGTTATGAGGTAATTTGTAACTCAGAAATAAATGATACAGCATGGGTTATCTTTTTGTAAAGTGTTGTGCTAATATATTTAACTTGTATCTTTTGGGTCTTTTCTAAGAAGAAGATATACCTTTGTTTAGGACATATCAACTCATATAGTTCCTGCCATGCATATTAAAGTAACAAAAAGGTAGCTCCATTTATAAGTATTTCCACCACTAACCATGACTGTGTAAATAAACATCACACTTTTTTTTTTCAACAGTAAACTCCAAATAAATGTGCATCAAGGAATCTCTCACTGAGGTGGGAAAAAATTACTACCTTAGGCATTTCCCTAGGTGACCTCTTTTTATCATTTGAGGCTTTTGTCATCTAGGCTATTTTAATTCCTCTCAGAAAATTTGTTTCTCCCTTGTGCTGAACTAAATGGTGCCTGGAAAAGAATAAAGGAAAACTCATTGCAGTCTGTAATGTTTTTCTTTCTTTTTTGAATTCCTTGACTAATCAGAGGTATTTATTTACTTAGAGACCTTACTGAATCTGACAAAAACTAGTAAGGTGCCATATCATAAATTAAACAGTAGGATGTTTACACGCCCTGCAATAAGCCTTTGGTCCTACCCAGGCAAAGATGAATTTTCTAATAAATCAGTTACAGCTCTGAGACCAGATGGCTCAGCTCAAAATGTTGAATGTGTCTGTCCTTTCTGATCTTGGGTTAGTTTCTGTAATCTCATGATTCAATTCAAGCAACCTTTGGGTGACCACAATTTCACAATGCCAATGCAACACTGATAAGACTGATGAGAACAAGGATATGTAAGCACTGGGCCTCTCTATTGGGTGCAGCTTAACTTTTTCCCATTGCAGGATCCTTATTCCCCCAGCCAGCCCACAATTCACAAGAGATGCAGAGCAATGCAGGTATTGGCAAAATAACCTGTCAGAGTTTGAAAGTCCTTTTAGTGATAACGATTGACTTCCAAACCCCCATAATGCCATCTATAAAACCCTATATAGTTGATCTAAACTGAGTGATAGTGAAAAGAAAATAGAATGTTATTGAGGTAACTTCTGTTCAAATCAGATTATACAAATACTATTCCTTTAGGGATATTCTCTGTAAATCTCTCCAGTGAAGATGAGAGTAAGTAGTTTCATCCCCTTCATGAAAACAGAAAGTTCCCTTTTTTGATAAGGTGGTGTATTTTTCTGAGTGTTTTGGCCAACTATGGAATAAAGCATCCAGAACAAGGATAAAGACTAAAATTGTACTAAAAAATATAAAATGAAGGAATATATTCTCAAATTAGTGAATAAATTGAAAATATTTTACAAAACATAATATTTTTAAAATATTGAGAATAAAATAAGTGGTCTTATTATGAGTTGATATTGCATCAGTTTATAAATTTAATTGTTTTAAAGTGGTGACATAATTTTTAAAAATTTTTTACAAACATGGAGTATTACTTAAAGAGTGTCATTAATAACGGCACAGAGCAACATTATTCATCTGTAAAGTTCTCACTTCAGTCTCTTGTCCTTGATCACACAGTAAATCTTTGAAGTGTACTTAGACACCACTTTACATTGGAAAAAAGCATATTTTCTGAAAAAACAAACCATTATTCCCTGGCAATACACCAAGCCATTTAAGACTTGCAAGATGTAAACTATGAGTTCTGGTTAATTCTTTATCTACATTACTTTCTTGATCAACATTGCCTAGAGCACTTAGTGAATTGTCTGCAGACAATTCTGAAGGCAAAACTCTAGAAATAAGAAGTTACTGAATTAGAAAACTGTTGGTTTCATACTGCCAGTATTCTTCCCAGTGAGGCCAAATCAGGCCAGAGATGATCAGAGGGCTGGAGCCCTGTCCTGTGAAAACAGCCTGGGGGAGCTGGGTCTGCTCAGCCCGGGCAAGAGGCGGCTGCAGGGAGACCATGGAGCTCCTTCCAGTGCCTTAAGGAAACCTACAAAAGAGCTGGAGAAACACTGTGGTATGTACTCATAGGGCAAGGGGAAATAGCTTTGAACTGAGAGAAGGAAATTTAAGTTGTATCTGAGGAAGAAATCTTTTACTATGAGGATGGTAAGGCGCTGGCACAGGTTGCCCGGAGAAGCTGTGGGTGCTGCATGCCTGGGAGTGTTCCGGGTCAGGTTGGATGGGGCTTTGGGCAAACTGGTCCAGTGGAAGCTGTCCCTGCCCGTGGCAGGGGCACTGGAACCAGATGATCTTTAAAGCCCCTTCCAAACCAGAGTTCTATGACTTCTCTTGACAGAGGGATGGAGAATCATGAGCTTCTCATCTTTCAACAAGATGTTTGCATTGCAGCTCTGGATGTAGAGGCTTTCATTCATGGGGCAGAAGTCTATTTGTGCCATGTATTTTTGGAGTCAATTTTCATCACACTCACTAACCTCTTTGCAAACAGAAAAGAAATTGTTCTTACAGGAATAATGGGAGGAAGAGGACGTTTCTGTCAGAGTACTGGACTTACCTGTTTGCTTGTTTGGTGTGTGAGGAACACGGGTTCATTGCTGGGTGAACTCGGTCTGAGGAGTACAAAGCAGGTTCATTACACTTCAGCAATTCACAACCATGCCAACTGTCTTGTTAACTATCCTGAGTTCTGTGGGCTGTTTCAGACCCTGGATAAACTGTAGGCAAAATGGCAAGCATTTGACTTTCAAAATTGATTCTTTGCTCCTTCTTTGCCTTCCAGTTTGAACCATGAAGTGTCCAAGATACAATATGTGGTTCATGTATGTTTTGAGGCTGTCTCATCATACAGAACATAAAATCTCATGTTAATCAGAAGAAAAGCACAGGCTCTTAAAAAAAAAATAAATTGGAAAACACTATTTTTACTCTTAAAAATTTAGGTCAGGTGTCACCTACATCTTTCCAGGTAATTAGCAAGGAGAAATAGTGTTGAAAAAAGAAGTAGGTAGGAGGTATTTCAGAGCATGCCTCTAAGGGATAGCAATAATTTAATAAGGGATAACTAGCATAGTACAGCACAGGGAAAATTCTACCCAACTAGCTTTGTGGATATTATAGTGGAACTTACAATTTTTAACAGCAGATGACATTACTGATTTATATTTTTAGAAAGCCTTTGATGAAGTTCCTAATGACAAACTTCCACTAACTATAGAGTTCTACAGTCAGATAGTGAGAATCAGTTAGTATCTAATTAAAACAAATTTTAAAACCCAGCTCAGTGATCTAGCTCACTGGACACAGTTCTTGTTCCATTGAAGTCAATCTTCAAGATCTTTTTTCTTATTATAAACAAACATAGATTAATAAAGGAATTTTCACCTAAATTTAGACATCTTTAAACAGGTTGACTGAGCTTGTTGCTTATGATTCCTCTTTGGGTATTTAAGATGGAAGCACTGAGCCTTCTGGCAGCTCCTCTTTTGCTCTAATAGTTACCAAGGGAATTATGGTGACTAACAGAGTGACAAATAACTTGCATGTCTGAATTAAATCTGCTAATGAATCCAGGCTTGAAAGCCCTTCAGCAGTCACTGAGTCCAATGAATATCAATAATAGTTATTCCCTCTGATTTTGGATTTAATTTACCTGTATTACAGTCTTCATAGTGGAAGATGCAGATAATATAACCATACAAAAGAGTTGGTGTATTGCAGAATGCAATTTAATTTGTGTTATTTAGGTCACCAAACAATATATTCCCCATCTATTGTAGGAGAGCATATTCCACTAGTATTGGGGTATATCTGAATATAAAGGAAGCAAGTGCATTAACTCTTCCATCACACAATTAACTTAACTTTTTAAAGACCAATGCTTCTAGGAAGAAAATGTGCCATTTGTAGATGAGAGTAAATTGATTACAAAATAAGCTAAAGGCTGTGGCTTATTTATGTCAAATTTTTGAAAATCCAGAATTACCCATAATCTTTAGAGAAATACCAGCAAAGGAAATTTCCTTATATATGAAACAACCTAATGTCCAACAGTGATGCAAAAACTGACAGAACATCATCAGGCCAATGATTTCTAACTAAAGCAGTCCTCCTATATCCAGTTTAGTAAATAAATAATCAAAACTTTGTGAAATCTACCACTGGGTAGTTTCTACACTGGGTGTAGTTTCAAGATATATTGAAAAGCACCTAATAACAGGTACTATCAACTAGTTTCCACTTTTTCCATCCATCATTTAATATTCAGATCCAGTCTATACAATATGTGATCACATATGGAGTTACTCCACAATTTCAATATAAAAAAAATACTACAAGGACCCCCAAAAGACTTGTTTTCCATGAGATCACTAAATCAAGGGAAGAGAAACCACAACAGCCCATTTTGAGAACATCCCACTGTAAGGCAGGTATAACATCTATTATTACTCGGTCATAATATTCAGACACTCAGTGATTTGGGCATTTACATTTCTACTGCTACCTGCCATCATGTGCTGAGCACCTTTCAGCTCTCCCTGAAGCCAATGAGAGGTGAAGAAACTCGGTACCCCACAAGGTCAATTCCCACTGAGCCATCAGCTGGGATCTGATACTTTACAAACAGCAGACATTCATGGACTTGCAGGCTGTAGCTCCTCTGATATCATTATGGGATTTCCTGAGTTAAGCATAAACAGAGTGAATTTCTGAGAACATCCTTTGAGATTCTGAGCATCTGCATTTCCTTTTAAGCATTAGCCACACTGAAATACAAAAAGAAATAAATACTGTCCAGTCATACCCTGAAACTTCCTGTTTTAGCAAATATGCAGAACTGAGCTCTAACAAAGAGGTATTTCCATGAAAGTCCATGTGCACGTAGATTTACACAGAGAGAGAAGATAACAAGAAATAATGGAGGAAAACCCCTCTGATTTTGACAAACCTTGTTAGCAAACTAATCACATGCTGTTACTTGTATCAAAATACATCTGCAAGCTAATGAGATCCAGAATATTATTATACAGCACCCCAAGACTGCTGGCAGTTTTCAAAATAAATTAAGACAGAGGTTTTTTCTCCAAGGAGTCTACAGTGTTATCTTCAGGTATGACAGAGGGTAGCAAAATGACAGGGAAGAAAATTGGGAACAAAAATGGCAAGTGTTACATAGTGTCATGGTGTGCACGTCATAATGATTGCTCCAGACATTAAAAATACAATTTTTTCCTTTGTCCTCTATCTCTTTTAATGTTACCCATCTTCTTTGACACTTGGTGTGCAGACACACCTGGACTGGAAGGGTTTTTTCATTACATGCACAAATGTGGAGCCATTTGTTTGGCTCACAAAACACTCACTGGTATTTGATGTAGTTGTTTCTCCTTCAGAATTGGAGCTCGAACACAGCTGTTTCTGTTACTGTTATTGCAGTCCTATTCAGCTTAACATCTACAGAAAATGAAAAGCCATATGAAAACTATACCTGCACTTAATTAAGTGCAAAACATGGAATTCTTCCAGGAAAAATGATTAAGAAAATGTTTGTAATGTGATATCTGCTTGAGACACAAGAAATTTCTATTTTCCTTTTATGTATTTCCCTCCTTTAAAATAACTGTAACTTTTCCCTTACAGACTTGCTCTTTCTTTGAATAAAATGATATTTTTGTCTTTTAAACATGTTCATGTTCCAAGTCTGCCTATTTTTTTTTGTTCAGTTGCTAAATCATGCATAAAACCATTGTGTTTAAAGTGCATTATTCAAAGATATGACAGAAGTTACAGTCAGAAATCTTTTTGTATTTATAGCCTTGTGTAGAAGGCTAAAGAGTACTCACCCCCATTCTATTTTTCTCTAGTCCAACTTTTATTTCTGTGTTTGAAATTGGTGGGAAGACTGACAGATCAAATAAGCAATTACAAGCAAGAAATGGCATCAATTGTGCTTATTTTGGAGAACAATTTTCTCATTGTTGTCTAACCAGTAAAAGAAAGGGATAGATATTCTTTGAGATAGCTTAAAAATGAAAGGCAGACAAAAAAGATAGTAGATCAATAGAGAAATCAGAGACATTAACCAACAGATAATATGAGACCTTTGAGTGTTGAAAAGCTTCCAAAAATCCATTTTCAGGCAATGTACATAAAGAGCTAGATAAGGTAAAAAGAAAAGATTGAAAAATATAAAATCAGAGGTATTGTTAATTATAAATGTATTTTGCATCACAAAGGAAAAGACACAGAAAATATTTCTAGCAAAATTCACAAATAAATTTATCTAAAAAGGGAAAAGGGAGGGAAGTGTCTAAGTTGGAATGCCTTTTAATGAACTGGGTGTTATGGTCTTCAGACTTCAGTCAGGACCATCACAAAAATCTTTGTTCTTAAGAATTAAATTGCTGACCTTGACTGACTTGCAATCCGTTTAGAATCCAGAACAGACAGGACAATGACACAATGTCTTTTTCATTGCTCTGCTTTCTTCACCATTTTTTGTCTCTGAACAGACAGATTCTGGGCCTGTTCCTCAAACTGAGGAATAAAAAAGGAGTACACAGTGGAAGCAGGGACATGTGGCCTGGGAAGAGTGCTGGAATATGGCTTGAATGTGCAGGAATAGGATTGGGAAAGATAAGGCAAAGAAATAATAGGACTTGGAAAGGGGTGTGAAGAATAACCAGGGATTCTGTAAGAATGTAGGTCAGAGAAAACCAAGAGACCCAACCTGCCAATCCTTCCAGGAAAATTGCCTGGGCTGCACCATGGCTGCTTCCTGGCCCTTTTATGCAGGGGAGGTTCCCACAAAAAATACTGGGAAAATAGACAGTGTGCTCTGAAATTACCTAAACATGCAGGTGATCTGTAATGGGTGTCTGCATTGGCAGTGAAGTGCTGCTGAAACCAGCAGTTTCAACATTAACCCAGACACCTGGATGTAGCACATATTATACACTCTGTCATGAAGAAAATACATAGCCACAATGAGCAATCCATTTTGGAGTAACCTTTTACATGGATTTAAAATTGTGGCTATGACTAACTTGCCTTCTTCAATAGATGAATAGAGACTACAGAGTTTAGCCAAAATTACTGGGTGAAAAATGATGACAAAGTAATAACAATTGCCTACAGATTACTTTTAAAAGAGTGAATGCCTCTATTTTTATGGAAAAAGTTCTTCCTATAAAATGTTTATCCAGTACAACAACAAAAGTCTACTTAGGTACTGCACTCTGAATAACAGGTAGGTAATTTGCAGTGAAACTCAGGCAATCAGCACACCTTTGGAAAGAAAATACAGACAGAAGGTACACCATACAAAAATAAGTTTTGCTGTATTATTTAAGCCAGACTATCATTTTAGAAAGCCTGGTTTAATTCACTGATGAAATTTGGAAGGAATACATGCAGAAAATAGACAATTTATGTATATCTGTATATTCATGGACAAATAAATGCTGAAGATGTGCAACATCTCATAGCATAAATTTATAAACCATGGAATCAAGACTGGTTGCTACACAACAGAGAATACCAGTTTTTTCACAGCCTCCAACTTCTACCAAATCTAATGTTTCTTTTAAATGCTCTATTGGGAAAAATTTGAATCATGAGTGGCAGAACTAGTCCAATATTGAGGCTTTTCTTTGCAGTAGCACTCTGTGTCCTTGGCTAACAAACTAATTTTTCAAAAGGTGTTGGGTGAAATCTGAAGACATGGAACATATGGCCACAAAATATTTGAATCCTACAGGACTTTGAGGGGGGCAGGGCAGGAAAGTAACTGTTCTATTGAGCTTTGAGGATCAAGACTATGATTTTGATTATACAAGGGGATAATGAGGGAAGTCCAGAATAGCACATGCCATTCCTTCCAATTCGCTAGAATAATTTTTCCTGCTATAAAATGGAATATCATTCCATAAGTAATGCATATAATATAGCAGAGAATTAATTTCATATAGAAATAAAACCTGGATTATTTGATTACTGATACAGTAGTAAGTGGAGCAGCAATACAGCCTATATGCTAAAACTCAATCAACAGAATTAAAAATTAGAGGTGAGTGAGCTGGGAATATACCTCACCTACAGCTCTCCTAACACTTCCTGTCATTTCAAGTTGAAAATAACCAAATGAATTTTCACAGGCAATTAGTTGCTAGAAATACCTGTGAAAGCAAGAATACTCCCAGTGTCTCCAAGTAATTTAGACCAGCAGGTGTTGACGAAGTGGTACATCTTCAACAGCACACAAAAAATTTCCATGGTAGGGTTAATAAGGATAAAAGTTAATTTCAGGAGGACATAAAGCCTATTGTTTCTGTCTTATATTTAGCAAAGAAACAACCGAGAACAAAACCTACCCCCACAGCAGCCGTGGCACTCCTCAGGGACATTTCATAATGCAGCACTTAGTGCTGAGTAACCCATCAACATACACAGCTTCGTGGCAAGACACATAACTCATTTAACTATACAATTAATCATTCTGAATTCTAACTGATTCTTCTCAGTTTCCTTAAGTGTAGAAAGTAAAAAACACAGAATTTTTATCTGAAAACAATAAGGTGGTATGATATATGCATGTGTAGGTTTGTATATGGAAAACTTAGATAAGGACCGTTGTGATCTTGTGGCGGGTGCAATATCAGATTCATGAAAACAAGTCAAGTTGCTTTCTTATATACTACCTATTTTGAAAATATACAAAGGAAGCATTTTAAGATATCTGCAATTTGGGGGTGACCAAAGTCAATTGAAGTTCAGAACTTTGCCAGACATCTTTTCATATCTCATATTAAAGCACAGAGGTTTTTTACAATGCACATTACCTCCAGGTATCTTGAATTTTTATCTTTAATTTCTTAACTTGAGCATTACAAGGGAAAAAAAAAGCAAGCAGTGTCTCATATTTCCATCCCTTCATTCCCAAAGAAAACATGAAGGCAAACTTTGCTGTGCTGTGTCATTATGTCATCAAGAGCAGTAACCTGAGAATTTGTTTACTAAATACTTCTTCCTTTTAGTGTTTATACGAACTGAAAAGCATCAGAATGAAGGAAACTAGCTCTAAATAAAAGAATACAACAGGAAAGTACAGGAGTTTTATTCTGTGAAGAATGGATTGCTATGGCAACAGGATTTAACTGTGCTTAATAAAGCATGATGCTTTTACAAAATTAAACAAGAATCCCATTCAATCTTTAAATGAGGAATAACTTCCGATACTTTCTTCTAAACTTACTCCATTTACATTTTTAAGTAACTTTTCTCCAGACATTTATTATTGACTTCTGCAAAATAAATCTAACATGTGACAAACATAACTTGATCTTTACTTCAGCTATATATTAAAATTCTGTTTCAAGAACTGTAGAATATGTATGAGATTTATTCTTACTTAGAACTGCTAAACATCTTCTGAAGTACAATCAGAAAATTCACATCAACATGCTGTTGAGGATTTCCCTCTGCATTGTAAGCACAGTTAAGTATTTGATTTCTTGGATCACAAATACATAAATTCAAAATAACATAATTGAGGAGGGACAAAGCAGGAGAAAGAACCCTCTTAGGATTTGGTAATCCTGCTCTTCTCCTCTCTCTGTTTCTGGTGGTGAAACTGTCAGCTCAAACACACAGGAAGAACATGCTTTACAGAAGAAGATAAGAATTTTTTGTTCAAATAAGGAACATATTTGAGAAGTGCCTGGATGAGATCCTGTGCCATGTGCCCTAGGATGAGCCTGCTTGAACAGAGGGTTGGACCAGGTTACCCACAGTGCTCCCTTCCAACCCGACCCACTCTGTGATCCCATGAACAGCAGCTCAAGAATTTCATTAGCTCCAAGCACTGTTAAAAAGATTTCTGGTTTTTTTTGTTTTTTTTTTTTTTTGTAGTTGTAGGACTCATTTAAGTTTGCCTTTTACATAAAAATTATTTATTTAAATTCTGTATTTTGGTACATTAATCACCTCTTATTTAGCAGTGCCACAGCCCTTGCTGGGTTTGGTAGAAATTTCTTGATGTCTGATATTTATGGTTGTTGGATTGGACCCCTAAAAATGCATCTTTAGAGGGACAAGATTAGTCAGGTTCTGGCATTGCAATGAAGACCAATACAACTTTACACGTATGCTGCTACCTATTCCATGACACACAAAGAATAGGAAATTAGAGGGGACCAAACATAATGAAGTTGGCCATAACAAGCTTGCTTTTCTGAAGTCAGACTCTGTCAGGCTCTTCTTTTTTTTCAAGTAGAAATGCCCTCTGAACTGATAATGTCCTAAAAACCATCCTAACGCCCTCACAATGCAATGATGGGTATAATAGAACACGCTAAGGATGAAAAGGTGAAAAGAATGAAGTTATGAGATCCACCCTTCTCAAATTTACAGTTAAATTTTTAGTAATAAGGCTCTAGGATATCCTTAGGAACCTCGGTTACAGAGTACAAATTCATAAGGTTTAGTAGCTTGGGGTTTCTTTTTTAATTACAGAATCCACAAAGCTATGAATATTAGCAAATTATTTGAGGTGACCTGGAGACAGTCTGAGAACTTGATATTTGAAACATTAGAATCCTATTTCTATACAATTTAATATAACCACTTATCAGCTGCACAAAGATTCCCACATCAAAGTATGACAGATACAATTAATTAATTTAATTCCAGCATTAAACTATTATGAATAATTAAAATGATTAATTTCAATAAATATCTCATCACACGATCTGTATTATTTCCGCTATTATCCTTAATACCAAAAAGATACTCTGATATAATACTTGATTTGTAAGTCTTAGATTTAATCACAATTTATAATCTATTTGAATTTTTGTATGTGTACTATTCTAAGAGAATTGCTAAAAAGTTTTTTAAACTTTTTTTAACACATTCATTTTCTGTAATTCTTGAGGAAACCCACCATCATTTTGAGTGCAATGTAAATAAATTCAGGAATGCTGAGCTAGTAGTTGGTTGAGGACAGAACATGGGATATGAAACCATTTTTCCTGAATATTACTGACTTTTACTAAAGTAATAAATGTGGTTTTAAACAGTGATTTCTCAAAATTAGAGGATTTTCTTCCCCACTCCTGCAGTCAGATTCATTCTTTACCACTGAAATAGAAGATTAACCATGTAAGTTTTATCTAAACTGGTAAAATTGAAAAAAATCCCTTTAATTTGTTTAGCAATCTTCATTTTCAATACCTAGTGGCAGCATATAGGAATGTGTGGAATACTAAAATTTAAAATTGGAAGTTTAAAGTGAGCAATGAAATATATTTGGAAATAGAGCAAAAATTTTCTGATTCTTCCAGTTCTTCCTCACTGTTTTGAATTCAATTTGAGCATTACATAAGCCTTGTCAACCTTTCTCCTTAACTTTCCATCTCCTCTCGACACAGTACTTTGAATATTTTCTGAATATCAAGTAAGAGAACACTTTCTTTATAGCAGTGTTGTAAAACTAATTGTTCCCACAGGTTATCCCATTTGTAAAAATAAGATAAACTGTCTAGATATACTCTATCATGCAAGAGAGTCTAGGGACCAGTCAGTCAAATTAGGAAACCAGTCTGGTTTTAAATTACAATAATCAAGAAGAATTGCTGTTTTGCTTATAACTACATTTTCTATTCTGACTTGCTTTGTCAAGTTCCTCTTGACTATAGTAGAATGTGGATGAAATGGAAGAATTGACAACCTAAACTGTTTTTTAAAACTCTACTAAAATATTTTTGCAACCATTACTTGAGTAACATTCCTAAAGATTCAGTATTATTATTGGACATCTGAAACCTGTGACATTGGTATATATAGAAGTCCTAGACAAGTGTGTAGGTCAGTGCACTGAAAACCAGCTGAAGGTCTGCTGTGAGTACTCCATCAGACTATTTCGCTCACTAAGCCTATTTGGGTTAAGAAATGCATTCAGTGAAATCTCAGAGTTAGGATTTTATTTCATGTGATTCATAGTAAAACTCCACTGCAATTTCCTAAAAAGACAGATCAATACTCCAGTGCACTGAATGAGCAAATTGATGTCAATAAGCAACATTGCATTGTTTAATAACATTAGGTGTGCAGGTTAGGCTTGTGCAAAAATTACATGTCAGCTACTGAATAACTGTGTTCATCATAAAGAATTTAATTCCATTCTGAAATACTGCTTTGGTGCTTTCCCTTCTTTCCCTTGAGAAAGATAGAGTAAACTAATTACAATATGCTGTATTTGAATATGAAGTTATATCCCTCTTAATTCATTTTTATGTGAAAGGAAACCTTTCCTGACAATATATTTTCTAAGCTCTCTGTTTCAAGCATTTGGCTTTACTGTAATTTAGAAAATTAGCTATCTGTACCAGTAATTTCCATAGAATTATTTCAAGAAAATAAAGAAGTTTTCAGTAGCTACTACAGCTAGTACTTATTATATTGAATTATCGGGCAGTTGACCAAAGGGTAGTAGAAGGTGATTAAAAGCAGAGAATAAATAACCACATAATGTATATGGTTGAACATTTACCTGGTAAATTTTAAATATCTCCAAGGATGGTGTTTTGCAGTTTGGCAGCGTTCCAGATCTTAAAGGTTGTGATTTTATTATTCTTTTTATATTCAGCTGGAATTTCCCTTGTAGTTTGCAATTGCTGCCTCTTGTCCTTTCAATCTGCAATTCTTAGAAGTGATTGAGGGTGGACAGTTGGCTCAGCACCTTTTGGTCTTTAGTGGGTTTTTTTCTGCCTTCATGGTCCTATGAATTTGTAGGTGTCTCTTTTGTATTCCTTTTCTTCCTTGAACATCAAAATATTTTTGTGAGACAAAGAGTAACTTTCATCCAGTTAAGTGGATTTGACTATTTCTGCTATGCAGGTATGCAGTGGTAAGCCCATAACACATACACTGGCACTGAGTGATAAACCTTGGAAATACCTCTATTTCTAGCAATTATTTCAGTCACCTATGGATTTAGAATTCAAATGCTTATTTCACAGGCCAAATTTCACAGGTTTCATTTAGGTTGCATCTTCCCTTGGGTTATCTGTTACTTGGGGCTTAAACCAAAAATACTCTCCCCTTCTTCCTCGTGATTGCAACAGAAAGGGAATAGGAGCTACAGCTTTATCTCTGAGAATAATGATGAAATTCAGGTAGACAGAAGTGTGCATGTATTAAAGAATGAGAAGATTCTCAGTCTCCTTGTCAAGTACTATTGTATTTTCTGGAACGTTGCCAGACAACATTTTGTTGCAGAAAAGCAATTCAAAATGTATGAAAAACTTTGCTATCCATGCCTACCTTCACACTCAATCTCTAGGTGCAGATGCAGAGCTACAAAAAGAAATCTAAATTCATTGCAAATCAAAGCAGCAAAGTTGCAAAACAAGTCTAAAAATACATCAGCTTTCTAGGTGAGTATGTAATTAAGTTCTTTATAAAAAGTATGTATGCAGACAGATGTAAAAACAGCAGATATTTCTAAATCACTTTTCATGGTACTTATTATTTTGATATTTCATGGTTTATTGATTCTTCATAGCAATCCATTGATATATATGAAATTAGAATATATTATAACTATTTTTAACTACATAATGTAAATGTGTTCCAAATTCCAGATGTGATTGTCAAACAAATTTGATTTGTACTGGTAACAGTGTGAAGTGGTAGGGGGAAAACAAGCAAGTATTTCAAGAGAACAAGAAGAACCTGCAAAGTCTGTAAACATCTTGAGCTAATCTGTGAGTAATTCTTATAAAAGATGTACTCAAACAAAATCAGAGTTGCCTCTTTTCAGTCCTATAGAACTGACTCAAAGTAGGGCAAAACTTTACCAGGTCTGTTCATTAGTCTGTGCTTCATGTGTCAGAGAGTTACACTTCAATTCCAAAACAGAAATTTGAGCACAAAGAGATGCAAAGAATTCCATTCCATTCTTTTCTTTTCCTTCTTCTAGCATTTCATTATCTTAGAAGTCAAATGAATTTTATGATTGATATTGTCAGAACTCTTTAAGGGTCTGACAGTCCCTTGTTATCATCTCAAACATTGTTAGATTTTTCTGTCAAAAAAAGTTATAAAACCCCAGTCCAGAGGGCTGGACTGGAATAACTTCATGGCATGTATGTATCTCTCTAAAGACAAGCAAAATATCCCTGAGGATGTAATTGAATGGAAACCTCTGGTACTGGTAGGAAAATGGCAACCTAAAAGAAACATAATGGCAACCTAAAAAACGTCTACTATACCTAAGTGTTTCAAGATCCTATTCTTCTATAATACAGAATGTATTTTTGATGATCTGAATTAAAATTAATTTCAAAACTACTTCTATACCACAGTGGTAGCATTTTCTATTATTGCTGCTACAATGTACTCAGAATTTACATTGTAAAAAGAAAAAATGAAACAGTTACATTGGCTATAAAATGAACAATGAATCAGAGTTTGCCAAGTCTCTCTTTTCAAATCTGGCATGTTTTATTTATTTTAAAACCACATATCTCTTAGTGCGGCCTGAAAAAATAAGAATAAATTTTCAGTTAAGGAACAGGACAATGAAACCACCATATATAACTGTTTAATTGGAAGAGTTTCAAAAAAAGGCTGGAAAAAAACACTATTTCTTTTGACCAGGAATACCTGCAGATCTGCTGATATTGCACAAACTCAGTTTAGTGAAAAAAGTAAAACAACAAAACCAAAATAAACATTTCTTCTATAACACAAAATATTGACTATTTTTTGAATGGGATGTGTCATTTTTTTGTGATTTTTTTATGCACACAAGAAGTTCAAAAACTCTAGCTCAAGGAAAAATACTTTAACAAACCATAATGCTTTTACCCACATACTAATTTGTAATAAATTTTAATAAGAATTCTCAATTGCTTTTGCTCTATATTCCACAAAGAAAAGTTTAAATTAATACAATAAAAATTTGATTTTCTTTTGGCTCTAGTTAGTGCCTACCTCAGTAGTAACTTTGAGAATGACCTTGGGAAAACTTTTTAATCTCACTCAGCTCTGTCTGGGAAAAGAATATTTCCTCATGAGTGCTACAGATTGTAAATTAATTGAATTTCTGAGATGTTCTGATATAACAGTGGTATCAGCACAGCATACAAGAAATCATTGGAGAATAATTCTTCAAGAATCCTAGTTGCGCCATTTTTTCAATAAAGCCATGCCATAACAGGTCTCAACCATGATATAACTGGAGCACTTTCTCTTTTCTGGCTTTCTGCCAGGAGTGGATTTCACCCTTGGTGAATTTTACTGCTTTTTTCTTGCTAATAAATCCATAAGACAGCAGCACTCCTAAAGAAAGGAAAACCCCACAATTTCTGCATCTTAATAGTGTATTCAGTTGCAAATTACTAAGATGATATTCGAGGAAGGTAAGAAAAAAGGGTTATGGTCCTCAGTCATCACCTGACACCTGTGTCCTGTAACATAAGTATGTCCATAATCAATCCTGTAACTTTTAAAACCTCCTTTTTTAAAAAAACAAACAAAACTCAAACCAAAACATAAAAACATCCCTCCAGATTTAAATGCTTGGAGTGAAAATGCACCCACTGTTTAGCTTTCCCAGGTAAAATCTGAATATTTCCCCATTTAGATTCTTATACATTTATCAGATAGAATAAAGAGCTCTTTGCCATCTGAAATTTTCTCTCCATGGAAATGTCAATAAGTATATTAAATTGCTTCTCAGGGTTTTGTAGGGATTAAAAAAGTAAAATAACTAGATAGAGCTTCTTTTCTTTCATTCCCTGTCAGGTTTTCTGAACTTAAATCATTATTGTGGCTCCTGCAGGAATGTTTTTCAATTTTCAATAGCTGTTTTAAAGCATAGAGGCCATAGATATAATGGTCTCATTAATGTGGTGTAATGCAGCATCACTTATTTGCCTACAATGAAACAAAGGACTCTGCTTGCTACAGCATTACTTTTGCAGATCTTATATTTCTGGCTGTGTTCTACAAGGTCTAAATTCCTTTGGTTTCAGTACTTTCTCAGGAATCGGTCATAACCAGTAAGTAATTTACATTCTTCCTCATGTTGTTAAAAAAATTGGTGTAGGGCACGCTGGGGAGTGAGTGAATTGTGCCTGGTGGGAAGAACATCCACCTGCAGATTCACATTTCTGCTCCCATGTACCTTGGATAGGTATCTTCAGGCTGAGATCCTAAACATTATTTAGATGTTAAATCCCAGAGAAAACATGCTAAAGAGATTTTTGTTACCTAAATACTTCTGAGATGAAGGTTCTGAATTTTAGGGTTGCAATTCAAGTTCAGTTATGAGACTTGTCACCCAGGACCCCAAGGCCTGCTGTGAGACACCGTCCCTGTGTAACCCGAAACTGATCCATCCTCTGGAAATGTTTGTTTTTTCACTGGCTACAGATTTCTCAATTCCTAAGACCACCGCAACACACACAAACCTTCACACACTGCTACATAAAATTCATAAATGTATCAGTTTTTCAGATGCTACGCAGGAGATTTATTGTTCCACTTCTGCATATTATCAAAGAGTGGTTGCTGTGATGAGAGATTGGAGTAATAAATCAGAGTGATGCCATCAAGAACATACTGGAGACAGGCATTATATATTCTATTTAGTCTAAATTAGAGCCTTTTTAAAAAGTTACTCTATGAAAACCTTTTAGATATTTTCAATAAAATAACATAGCAAAAAGGGGTTTTGAAAAACAGATCTCAAAGAGTGTCTCATTCCATAGCAATTTTTCTGAATAAAAGTTTCTTTATAAAAACAATCAATAGTTCATACTTACTTAAAATTAATTAGCAGTAATTTAATTCCAATTTAGCAGTATTTATTCCAATCAGATATTTTGTTCCTTTATATCACACAGACAGGAGGGTTTCCATTAATTAATTCCAGACAGTTTCAAAGTCCTTAATTTCCAATCTTACTACCACACTTGTGGGTCTTCTTTCATATCATATCAACCTTTCTAATATCATAACGTATCATATTCTAACATTACAACATTTTTCTCAAAGTATGAATCCCAAAGGGAGCTTAGCACTCTAAGAACTCTGTTGTCCTGTTCATACAGAGGTAGTATCCATCTTTCCACTGCATTTTGTTTTTATTCTGCTCTAGACCTTAAATCACCCTTTTAAGGTGCCATCAGTACAATGGTCAGCTAGTTTTCTACCCTGGCTTCAAAGAATTTTCAAAATCACTGATTTCCAGCATGCCATGTCCCATGTCATAGGTAAAGCCAACATTCCTAGTTTCTAGATGGCTTAACATTATTATTTCTTATTTCCTAACATAAGAAATGTGTTCTTAACACTATTATTTTATATTCTTTCATTATTTCTTCTCTTGACAGACCAAAAAATATCATAGTTGGGGTTTTTTTACTATAATAAAGATGCTTATTATAATTACTTAATGAAGACTCTTGATTTAAAACCAAGAATTACATAAGGAAAATAAAAATTACCTTGCTTACTTGTTTTGTTTTCTGAATATAAAACAATTAAACAGAATCAAAGATCTTGCCACAAAGGGAGCATTTTGTGCATATTATACAAAGGTTGAGCTAATGTTAAAGCAACATACTGAGCAGTTCCTTTTTTTTTTCCTTTTGTAATTCATAATAAAGGCCAGTAACATTGCATCCTTCAAAAGCCCGAGTAGTTTTAACAAATTGTAATAGGAACACTAAATCTATTCAATTCAATTTATTTAAACAAGATGAAAACCCTGAGTAGACCTTCATGCATTTGTTCAAACGACAACCTCCAATGTTAGGACCTAAAAATAAGCAGTAGAAAAAAACCCACACCCAAAACCAACAACAAATGAATGAGTTTAAAAAATATCTTCAGATGTGTTTTATGTCCATTGTGGTATATCTAGGACTGTATAAAAATGATAAGTCAAATGCAGGTCACTGAATATCAGTAAGTTGCTAGTTAAATAAATTATGATTAGGACCATATCAGAAACTTGCAGTCTTAACGTACATGTAAACATGCATGTTTCTATAAATGAGTCGATGTACAGTAACATGTACAGTCGATGTACAGGCTTAATGTACAGTAACACAGATAAAATCCTCATACCAGCATTATCAGTTCAGTCTATTCATGAGTCTTGTGGAAATCACAAAGGTAAAAACAAAATAAATCAAACAGAAATGCGGCATATTGTTTGAATCTTAAGTAAAACGACAAAGGTTACGCTGTGTACATGATCACTGAAATTAATCTGCAGCAATGAAAAACAAGAAACTAATCCTAAATGTCTTTCATATGAACATCATCTCTTACTAACAGAGAGAAATAATCATGTCTTACTCAAAAGTAATTGATAAAGTAATTCAATAAATGCATTAAAAGCTAAGAAATTATGTCTATAAAAACAAATAAGCAAAAATCCCTAAGCACTTTAAAAAACCCCAACATGTAAATGACATATTTTACAAAAAATACTTCAGAATTCTAATTCCAGATGAAATAGGAACAACTTGCTTAAATCCATTTTTTAGGCAATCAATTGCACAAGGTTCAAAATACATTTTACTTCAACTGGAAGGTGTGTGACAGATGGTCCACTCATGCAGATTGCAAACTCATCTGCATAAAAGCAACTCAGGAACCTAAAAGGAACCACAAGGGCCACTAATGTTTCTGAAGAGAGAAGAGTATCATAACACAGAAAACCCTCTGGGGCACCTTGTTAATTATTACAGGGTCACATTTCTGTGTAATATTTTGTTCTTTGCTCTAGAGCTAATTTACAGTCAGTTTGGTGTATGGTTCTGAAAGCCCAAGGCCAAAAGAGAAATTAGATTAAAACTTGTGAAGAACGATTTGAGAGTTGTCATTAGTGGAAATTAGTTTGCCATAATTGGTGGATAACTAGAGACCAAGAGCTAGTTCCAATCAAGAAACAGCAGATCATGTGAACCTGAGGGCTAAGTTCCAGCCTACAAAAAAAGGAAAAAAAAAATCCCATTCATTTTGAAGGCAGTTGTGCCATTCATTCCTAGCCTAAATTTGGTTTGTGGATTAAAATATGAAATTTAAATCATATTACATCATTCAGATCTTTAATTTTAGGTCATGTGTTCTATGCTCCCAGTCCACTTTTTTTTTTTTTTCTTTTAATTTAAAACACGTGGCAGTTTGATCACCTGGGGAATGACTGGAGTTTTCCACTTTGAGAACAGGCAGTATCTGTTAATATCCTAATGACAAGAGGATGGGAAGGAAAAACAAGATGGATATGTACTCCAAACATTCTTTGGGAGTGTCAGAGCTCTGTTGCTGATTTCACATTTTGTTGTAACCATTGAAAACAGTGTTCCTCTGCAAATAATATGCATTCTCATACCTTCAAACTGTACCATACAGAAGTATATAGAACCTCCTATTTATGCTGTTTACTTTAACAGAATAAAGAAAACATGTGCACAGGATGAAAGAAGGGAAATGTTTAGAATTTCAAGGAGGGACCTAAAAGGAAGAGGAAACTGACATTAAAAACAAACACCAACTTCATACTATCCTAGGAATGAGCAATAAAAGGCAATTTGCCCCTGTGCACAAGAGAACTACATTTTTAGCACCCAGCTGGGACCTTCACTGAAGATTCTTTCCTTTCCAGCCTCCTTGAGACAGGCAATAATTTTATTGTCAAAGTTCAGAGAAGCCATATCAATAGGGAATTTAATCATAATTTGCAAATAAAATCTTTCTGAATATCAAATATGAGACCAAACCTTCCTTATTAAACTGAATTGAATGGGTCCTCATCACTTACTTCACTAGGAGCAGTAACAGTCATGTAAATCTGTTTTACTTACATGTAACTTAATTTTTCATCCAATTAGGTCACAGTCCAACTTGTAAGACATGAAAAGATAGATGTGGTCCTCTTTTAACACCCTTCTACTTATTCAATTTCCTGACTTTCAGCCCAGAATGATTTTTCAAAACCAAGGTTGCTGCACACCAGATACCATACCCAACAGAGGGTTATTCTTGATTTACAGCTGTCTTTCACTAAAACTCAGATAATTTAGCCTGTTTCTTTTATTCCCATATTGTCAAAATCAAACTGCACAAACATGGATTTTTATAAAATAGAAAACAGAGGACTTGAATTTAGTTGTTAAATGATGATCATTACTCATGCTCTTCACTGATATTCACTGAGCTTTCTTTCTCAGTTATTATTTCTGGATTAGTGTCTGCAGATAGCACTGGACTAATCACCTAACAAGAATCATTCATACAGTTCTGAATGCAAAAGAGGGACCTTGGAATATTTTTCTTTTCATACATAAGCTGAGTTAGAAGTGATATTGTGTCAAGTTGCTTTGAACCAGTTGAATCTGACCCCCTCTGTTGTCAAGATGACATTTGAATTGATGAAACTGCACTTCAAAGTGGAATGTGAGCCAAACTGGAAGGCTGTCAACTGAAAAGTATGCAGAATATTAGTTACTCATATTAAAGGTTAAATTAAGTAATAAAATAAGTTGGACTGTTCTTTTTACCATGATCAAGAAAAACATTTAAGAGTATGCCTCTCTAGTCTATTACTGCATTTCAGAAAACACTATAAAAATAGAAAGAAAAAGGGAACAATTTATTCTTTACTGCTCTTCCCTGACAAAAATAAAGAGCTAAAGCCTTTTAGAAGCAACTTATTCTGTGTGAGTTCTCCTGAATTTTGAGAGCCATTAATACCAGCTATTTCCTTCATTTTTCTAAAAGGTTTTGGCAAAACCTGGAGTTCCTGCATAGCAATACCATTTGCAGCTTATGGCTTGACAGATTAAGAGCTTTGAAAAAGGCCAAAGTTATCTTTTATGTTATTTATAATATTATTAGGTGTATTTTTAGCCAGACAGTTTTTGCTTAGGTTTTTTTTCCTGCAGGATTAGAAGCAGTGACTAAAACGTACCATGATGAGAACATTTAAAGGTCATTGCTAAACACAATCTACCACATCTAAAGAAAACCGTAACTCTTACGTTATGGATAATTTAAGAGATAGTAAACTATAATCAAATACATTCTCTCTTATTAATTCTTTTAAAAGTGAGTATCCGAACAGTTTCAAGAGTTAGCAAGTGTACCTCCTGATAAATGTTTTAATCAGGAAGATGAATCCAGAAAATACAATGTGACACTTAAGTGCAGCCAAAGCCATAACTCTCCACACATATATAAAGCAGTTTGTTTTTCATACTGGAGAAAGGAAAATAATTTGATCTCTCTTCTACTTTTTGAATAATATGCATTGTTCATGTGTTATGGAGGTGGAAAATAACAGGGTACTTGCCTTGACAGAAGTTTCCAGTGAAAGACTGTATATGGTTTAGAAAGTGAGATGCTGTCTATATGAAAAACTTATGCACAGATTTCCAGGTAATAATAGTAATCACTGTTCAAATATAAAGATGGCTGCTAAGAATGAAGAAATTCACAATTCTAATTGGTAGCTGGGGGCAAAAAAGAAGTGCTTTTAAAAGAGTTAATCTACTTTTGAAATAATTTAGCTGTCCCTTAAGAAATTGCTGAAAAAGAAAGTTTGAAAAGCTTGTAGGTTTATTTATAAATCTCAGAATAAACTCAGGATGTGGCTGGCTTACACCTGAGAGACTTCATGTCTACAAATAATTGCTTATTAAAATAGTAGCAAACATGAAGGGTTAAACAGAAGAAAAATTTTCTATTTAAATCCCTAAAGCAGGGATCTAACCTAGATGGAAAATGTGTGCATTCCCTCTGGGCTCCTTCCATGCCCTTGGGATGCCGAGCTAATAACACCCCAAGACCAAATATGCCATATCCCCAGTGCTGGAGCACAGTACAAAAGCATATTCACACAGACTCAAATCTCAAAAAACCTCTCTTCTTCCCTCTCTTTGATCCATGAACATAGGAAAGCCTATATTGCACAGCCTGTGACCTCCAAACCGGTGAGGATTATTGCCTGGTACCCATTAGTGTTACCTCAACATCATTCTGCTGTATTGGCTTACAAATTCATAAAGCAGTTTGAGATTCAGACTTTGCACCATACTTACTCTTACTAAGCAACTTTTCTGCCCTTGTGAATACTGAGGGAACCTCAGACATGAACACAGCCATTAGCTGCTTGCTGTAAATGAGGAGCAGCAAAGGCACCGCAAGCAGTGAGGTGGTTGTGCACCAGGGCTCCTGCCCCAGCCTGGCTCCCTGTCCCCAGCAGGCACAGCCAGACAGCCCCAGAGGAGCCTGGGGATGCCCAAGCCAGGCCCCTGCCCTTCCCCTGCAGCCCAGGCACAGAGGTGGGGGCAAGCAGAGCATCCCTGCTCTGCACTGCAGCACATCTGCCTGCGCCACCTCTGCACAGCCCCGCTGCTGCAAAACCCCCTTGGGCACCAGAGTCCGGCAGCAACTCTGCTGCAAACCCTCCTCTCCCCACAGCTCCTCCATACCCAACAAAGCCTTTCTTTCCAATCTCCCTCTGTAAAGCACAGCTACATGAAAAAACACTCCTTTCAACCTGGCCCAGAAGTAGGGTCCCCAAACACAGCAGCAAAAATGGTATTTCAGCTGAGAACAGGATTCATACAGGACAGATCTCAATAAATATCAGTAAGTATACAAGTAAATATACCCTCTCCTTAAGAAACTGAAAGAAAACAAAATGAAACTGCTTTGTTGCGATACAGTTAGGAAGCCCCATTTAGACAAAAAATTTGCTGTACTATTTAACAAAGCAGTCATCTGCCAAATCTAATTAAGGATGTCTTCAAAATGTAAGACTAATGAAGCACATCTGGCAATTTTTAAAAGTCAACTGATATAACTTACAAATAGGATTTAAGATATGGCAAACATGTGAGATAGGGCAGATTAATTTTTTCACATCTAAAAATCTTGGAGTTATGTTTGAGATGTTTTTAAGTGCGACTGTTGACAGATGTGATCCAGGGGATGAAGTATAATTTTAAAAAAACATGCAGAGCTCCTTCAACCATACTGGGGTTTTTCTGAAGTGCTTTAAACAATTTTTCCTGGTTCCAAAAAGAGAGAAGTAGATAAATGGCTATATTGATGACTCTGCAAAAAGAATCTGCTATTTACAAAGGTGTAGTACAATACCTTTGTGCTTCTCTCCAAAGATGTCCATGAAATAATTATAACAGAGGTAGGTTTTATTGTTAAAATAATGCAGATGAACTTTTGTAGATATTGAAAGCTCAGAAAGGTCCAAATTTTTCCTCTCAGTTCATGATCACTATATGGCCTTAATATCTCTGTAACCAGAGATGTGTAGCCCTTGAAAGTTGTATCTCTTCTAAAAGTGAGTGGAGAGATTGCAGGATCACCTTGCAGGACCACCTTGCAACCTCATGTACCTTCAAGTCAACAAAAGAAATTACAGCAGGAGTGATAACATCTTTTCTATTCATGGCAATCATTCTCTATTTTCCTGCCTCTGCAGATCATCATGCATTTTTCTGCTAGCACTAAAAGCATACCACAGCCATTCCTACAGACACCACACCCAGTGCACACACAAAGTCTGTGCATCCCAGTGATTCCCAGCACCACTTTTAATGATTGCATTAAGATCAAGCCACTCTCCCATGTCAAGTTCCAAACTGATTCCTGTCTTTGTCTGAAAGGCCAGGCAGGGATGTGGCCACATAAAGGCCACACAAACTCTTACAGCTGAAGGTCTCTGCTCCTGACTGACATTTATCCCCACCAAACCCTTTTTGGCTCATACAGCAAAGGTCACTCATTTCTGATCTTTTCATTAATTTTACTGTCGTCTTCACAATCCCTACCCTTGTTTTTCTTTGCAGGAGAAATTTGTGACAGGTAAAGCATATAGAATTCTGGCCTCACTGAAAGTTTATCCAAACAGCACTAGATCTAGTCAAGACACAAAGGAGACCTCCTGAAAGAACCTCTGCATCTTGCAGGAAAAGCTGATGGCTGTCCAAAAGATGCCAGAAACCATAACAAAGTATTAATCAATCAAAAAGGGGCCAGTGTGCTACTGGGCTTGTTTTATAAAAACAAAATAAAAATCAATTCAAAACTTAATCAGTTATTCTGTGCCATTTGAGTATTATAGATTGTGATAAAGGAAATTAAACCTACATTACATCCTAGTTTCAGGTAGATATCTATTTAGTTAGTTCTTTCTAATCTGTCTGCTTTAAAGGATTGTTGATATTCATTAAAATTTTGTAAAGAGGCTACTAATTCCTAATGCAAAGGAAGTGAGAAAAGCTTATAAGCAATCTGAAATGTAGCGAGTGCTTTACATGTTGCAGAGAAAGAGTTTCCATCCAGGTTATTAAATTCACTAACAACCTGAATGTTTTAGTAGTTCACTGAATATTTTTCTTCAAGCTCATTGTACAAGTTCTGTCTGCACTTTCTTCTCTTCTGTGCTTAGTATAAATTTTTAATAGTTCCAGTAAAACATCCAGAATACAATCTGGTTCACCATCTAATCTGACAATTTTCAGAGCAGCTCTTAACCCAGGTACTACATTGGTATGCCTGAAGTTATACAGTGTGAACACACACTTCAGCATTTGCTTTTTGTGGTGTACATTGGAAGCAAGACTTTTAAATAAGCACACAGAATGTGCTATTTGTTCTTAGTTGCCTCTCTCTTAAAGAAAAAAAAATTATTAATGGTGTAAAAAAGTCAGTAAGTCAGCCAAAATATACTATAAACATTCAAAGTTGCCACCCAACCAGTGTCCAAAACCTGTTCAACCCTACTGCTCCTGTTTTCTGAACAGACCAGACCACAGCCACTCACAAAATTACAATAAAAGAATACTTAATCGAGAAAAAGGAGTACTTTTACAAGATTTATTACATACATAAATAAATTTTATTTGCCTCAGTTACTCTGACTGGGCAATCAGTACCTGGAGGCAGTTCATGTTACCTGGGAAATAAAGTTATTTTGCAACTGAATTGTGCATTGCTTAATTTCACATGAAGTATGAAATAAATTTTTTATGATATTGGGAAGTAATTATTTAGTACCTGTGCAATGCAAAATGAAAAAATATCCCCAAACACCATACAATGGTATACATACATTTACAGGTGTAAAGGGTGTTTAAAATGCAGTAGCAGACAAAATATAACAAAATATGAAGAGAAAAAAAATTCAAATAAATCTACCCTACCAAATACATCTCTATTAAAACATCTCACTGAGGATGTTGAAATTATGAATTATTAAAAGAAACCCAAAACACATTCACCAAATGCACAGTATGACTGAGATGATTACTCAAAGGCAAAGCACAAAAATATCTTAGAAATAAATACATTCAGACACTACACTTGAAGAAACCAACCCTACTCATGTAGGTTGCTGACATGAGTGAGCCATGCAACAACATTTTAAAGAATTAAAAATAGCACTAAATTGCTTTTATCCAAGCATGTCGTTAAAAATAATAGTGAATGAAACAGCAAAACACAGGAATATAAAATCTAGAAACAGATTAATTGGGACATTTGATGAATTACATATTGCTTTTAGCCACGTAAGACTCCTGCACCACCTCAAAACTGGTTTTCACCCAAGCAGTCTGTGTCCAGGTCAAATAAAGGAGAGGACAGGAGTATCTGCTAAGAAGGAAAGCACTATCAAAAAAGAAACCACACACCACAAAAAACACTTTGACATTGTGGTAGAACAGGAAAGAAAACACTCAGTAAGCTCAGGAATATCTAATGTGACCATGAATAGAACAACAGGAAAAAAACAGATGCCAACTGTTCTGTCAAGCTTTGACTGTTTTTCTAGATTAGACAAATAGGTATCTTAAAAACAAATGAAAAATCAATAAATAAATAGTGAGAGCTCATGCAGTTCACATCCCTATGCATGGCTTTTGTTTCTGTCAGGAAAATTCAGTGAAGCATCATTAACAGCATTACCTGAACGGTGTAAACGAGGAACAGTGCTTCTTTATTAAAAAAGAAAAAAAAAATAGAAATTTGTTGTGGTTCTGGAGTATTCTTCTGATCTCCTGGGATCCCAAGCAGACCTCCAGAATTTCAGAATTGTCTACACTAGATGGAACAATTTGCACAATACATCAGGTAAATGCAGTGCTTTTAAAAAATCTTTTTATTATTTAAATATATGCTAGCTTCCTTGATCCCCCTCCCCTTGAATAATTTTCCCATTTATAGATTATTTCCTGGAGAGATTGAAATGAGGCATTTTTAAGATTATTTTTCTTACTTACTTCTCTGAAAATGTAGGACTTTCCAATACATAAAGTTACTGTCAGAGAAACTGACATACATCAGCACAGGCTCATTCTCAAAAAATATCATGTTATCAATTCAAAAATTATTAAGAGTCAGGCACTTGGATTTAATTTGACTAACTACACCTTTAAAAGTGTTTTTTGCTCCTTAATGTCTACTGAGTTGCTGATTTAAGAAGCCTGGAAGGGAAATAACCTCACCAAGATTCAGCCCCATCTGCAGGTACTGGCTCTGAACTGGAAACCAATAATGTCAAGCTTTGCAGTAATGTAGGGTGGAAAATCACAAGAGAGAGGTATTATATCCTCCACCTTACAAACATCAAGGTTGTTAGAGCTTTATAGAGTTCAGGTTTTCAGAAATAATACATGATTTTATGCTAGAGCAAAGATAAACAGTCCATTATTTTAGAAGATACAGAATACCTTCAGGATATATTTCCTACATCCACCAGATGAGAAATACATCATTTGTATCCTAATAATACTGGGTTTATTTAGTATGTTTCTATTGTGATTTTAGTAACTCATATAACTAATTTAAAGTCATTTCAGAGCAAATATTTTTACCTTAGAATAATAATATTCTGCAAATATTTTTAAATGTTCGGGTTTTGTTTGTTTGCTGTTGTTCTTATTTCTTGCAGTTGACAAGAAAAAAGTTATTAGCTGTTAAAGAAATTACTACAGTTCTTTCTGAAAGGTACATGGCATATTATCCTCTTTCATCTTAGGTTATTGACCATTTATCTGCTATTTAGTCCTCATATTTGTGCTTTGTTGAACTGAATTTAAGTGTAATTTAGTCATTTTGATTTCTGATTGGCACTGGTGGAGAAAATTATAGGTTTCAAAATGTAAGTAGAACAGTTACCCACACAGTTCTCTGCAAATTACTGCAGGAAAGGCTGGTGTTTCTATTTGCCTACCTTTCATAAAAGCTTTGGAAAAAAAAAACCTCCTAACAAAGATTTTTTGATGTTGTTGCATTTACTCACATTTAATTACATAATTGCTTGGGGTTTCTAAATTAAATGCTTATTTATTACTGTAGAAAAAATAAATGTATTAAGCCACAAGATGGTGAGAAGGCAGTTTATAGAATTGTACAAATGTACCTAAATCCGTACTTCAGCTGGAGAGAACTTGCAAAGATTTCTGCTGAGGAGCAGAATAAATTTTACAATATAGAAAGTTTGTTCTGTCCAAAAAAGTCATGGAATTATTGCCATTTTATGAAAGAAAGCACCATAAGGTGATAGAGGAGCAGAAGCAGACTGTGAAACACTATTTAGCTGAGACATTCATCCACACCTTCTCCAAGTTGCTGCATATTAATGACTCACAAATACAGGCTGGGAAATCAGAATCAATATGTTTCTTTACAATTAAAAATGAACATGACCGAGAAGTAGAATTAACATCAAAACATCCCCTTGCTAATGACAGGTTTCTTCTGATCTACATTTTCTTTTCTGGTTTTTCTTAAAGTTTCACTTTGGGTAAAACCAATGATGGAATAACAAGGTAATCACATCCTGAGAAGATAATAAAGTCTGACCAATGAAGTCAGCTCTGAGGTAAGTGTTTCAAATCAACAGCACCATGTGAGCTAACAGGTAACAACCACCAGTGCAAAAAGAGAAAATGTTTTGAGTGGCTTATGAATCTGGAGGACAGAATGCAAGTTTTCTAAAGATTTCTTTTAGAGTTGTTCTTGGCTAGTGCAACTTTAAAAGACTGAGGATCAAAGCAGTGCATGGAAAGTAGCAAATAAATAAATAGTGAAATAAGTATAAAATAGATCATAGCAGTCAACAATGGTGTGCAGTAATAGGTGTAGTGACTGCCTAACTGCAACTTGAGTTTCAAGGGTTCTCAGCTTCCAAAGGTTTACTGTGGCAACTTGGTTCCTCTCTTTCCAGAACACATTATTTCTTCCTATTCCAGTCTTTCGCCTTTACTGGAGTTGTCCATTTTCAAAAACTCAGCTTTCCCATAAAGTAAGGTGTTTTAAAATAAGGTGGTTTTCTTCTTCTAGATCAAGAATAGAGCTTCCATTTCTGCATATCCTTTCCATAATACTTGTCAAATGCTCAGCCACTTAAGGCACTGTGTCTGTCATCTAGTGCAAGAGACAGATGGTATGAAAATGAAAGCACAGTAGAGGTGAAGAGCCATAATAACACCAGTTAGCCATGGCATAGCATAGCAAGTAGTTGAATTTTAACATTTATTCGACTTCTAACCTCTGCTAAACCTTCTTCAGGAATTATAAATGGGGCTGTGTGTTGCACACCATCTCCTGTACAAGAAATCAAGGCTTTTCTGCGTGGTCCTTACTCCACCCTGATAGAAAACACACTCCCTATTATAATTGCATTTGGCAGAAAATAAATTACACCGTATAATTTCACCTATAAATGTACTTTCTGTAAGGCCTTTGCTTTTTTTTCACCTTCTTTCCACCAAAATGTTTATGCTTATTTTGTATATGTTACAATGCCCTTTGTTTTCTTCAAAAGCAGAAATTTGCTACTATGGCAACAGTACTTTCAGTCATAACCTGAAAAGAACAAATTTGCAATCACGAATGAAAAGAAAAAAGCCCTCAAATGTAAAAGATTTCACCCAAATTCCACTAGCAGTTTTTCCATAAACATTGGATTGCCAATTGCATTTTCTCAGCTTTTAGGCGCTGCACAGGTGGGTGTGCAGCTCCCAGACCAGTCTGCAGGGAGCTGTGCAGGAGGAAGGCAGCCAGCTGAGTGAACCACTGACTCCCTTTACACTCAGAGTAAGACAGGCCCCTCTAAATCCATCTCACCTGAGAAGCAGGTGGGATGAGTTATTCCTGGGATGCCTATCTCTGCCTCTGGTAAAGAAGCATTAAGTATGTGACTTCTAAAAAGCTACAGTAAGGCAATCCAAGCATCCCTCAGAACCCATCCTCAATAATCCCTGTCATTCACAAAGGATTTTTGGTGCTGTCAGAAATAACATAAAGTTAAATATTTATTCTGATATCTCAGTATGCACAGTAGGTTTCCCCCTCATATTTCTAGTTAATTCTCCCTAAGCTATTTTTATAAAGTGTTCTTAAAGCAATTTTGTTTCTGCTTAGAGCAGGTGAATTGGAATGCCAACTAAAAACTTTTGTTATGTATATCAAAATTTGCCTTACTCCAAAAGAATCAAAATCCACATTAAACTGATTATCTTCATGCATTCTTCTAGTGAGTGATTAACATACATTTTAGAGATTATTAAGCTGAGATCCATTAAGATTGACATTACAGAAGTATGGATTTCAATGAAATACAATTCTTTCCCCTCAGTATTCACAATCCATGACATATCATGATCATGGTATTTTAAATTTCAAGAAAACAGAGTGCAAGAAATTACATAAATAAGAATTAAAACAATGGTCCAACAGAAAACTTTCTGGCTAACAAGATACAGCATATACATGAGAATCTGAGGGTAAGTGAGGGAGACAGGGCAAGGTCATCTGAGTTAACATAAAGTAGAATCTTGATTTTAAAGTACTCATCATTCTTGCAAAATAACAATGAATATAGGGCACTTGCTGGGTACACAAAAATAATTATATGTAAAGACTGAAAAGTGTTTTAAACCAGTAAGTTGGTACTTTACCTAAAAGAGACAACATGAAGTATGCCTAATAATGAAAAATTATTATCAAATTGCTGTAGATTTAAAGTAAAACAGAACTTTTAACACTTAATGAATTTTCTGAGTAACACTGGCATATGATGTCTGTGATAATCCTTGTGTCAAATCATCTCCCCTCACTCAAGGACAGTCCTGGCAAAGACATTCTTTGTGTACACACATACACATGCATATAGGGAACAATAAGGCAGCAAACCACCTTTTGCCTCTAAACTCATGCCTTATAAATTGCAGAAATATTCACTTTCAGGGTATTGTTCTCCTTCTACACAATCTGTACTATATACATTTACTGGATAGTGGGAGAGTGAAAAAATAGTCATATTTAAACAAGTGCAAACACAAAGGTTCAAAAATGAAATTAAATTGACCGAGTACTTTAGTGGAGTGAAAGGGTTAAAGTGGAAGCTTGCACATAAGAATAAAACTGTAAATAGTGAATCCTTTGAAGCAGAAACCATTGCATAGTGAAATGCTATGAGACACTAAAGTAAACACAACGGAGAAAAGAGCTCACATACATCACTTAACTGAAATTAAGATCTGATACAGGCGAGGTATCCCATCAGTCAAACGCTTAATACCAACCAAAGTGAATGAAAATGTGGAAAAACATTCAGACAAATAGTGAGGAGGAAACCTCATGGGAAAATACTGTGTCTGATACGATGGTACCTAGGTCCTATATAATTTTAGACCCTGTGAAGACCAATGATGCACAATTATCATAACCATGTTTGGATTACAGACAGGGAATTGTTCAGAATCTTCCTCAGGACAGAACTGGAGAACCATGAAAAACACGACTAAGTCAGCAGTAGTAAAAGAACTTGCTTAGCTTGAAGAGCAACTACAAGTCCTACAGTTACTGTCTTTTTCTTTTCAACAAATGATGTCTTTTTCTCTCTCCTAAAGGCAGAAACTTTGGCTACAGCACAGCCAGCAGGGTAGGATATGAGAGGTTCATCCTTTGCAGTCCTGAGACTCCTCAGCCCAGATACCCAAGGGTAAGAATGACATCCTACTTCCTCAGTTTTAATGATAAATCCCTGCTGCAAAATTAAAAAAATACAAGTCCACCAAATAGGTAACTGGCATTAAAACTTGACATTAAAACCTAGACCCATAGCTTATCTGTCAGAAAATTTCAGTCAGTAGCGAGAAGACTAGAGTTTATCCCCAGGTAGGTCATGAGTCATTTCAGAGCTTTTCTACCTCACATACACTCAGAATCAGAAAAAACCCCAATACAGCAGAGTTGCATAACTCTCATCCTAGATCAAGCAAATGCAGACTGATTCTGTTTCATTTTTCTGACGTCTCTTGATATGAGTGAATGCACAGAAGGAACCAAAAAGGGTTAGGGAGGAGAGCTTTGGAGAACTGAGGTTTTACAGTCTGAAGAAGAAAAGTCTAAAGGAAAGTACAGTTGTTGCCTTCCAATAGGTTAAGGAGAGGTGCAGGTGGGAGTGAAAGCAACTCCCCTCAGAGATGCACAGTGTGCACTATCTATCTATCTATCTATCTATCTATCTAATTATCTATCTATCTTTAAGCACTGTGAAGTTTCCAAGAAAAGCTGTAGAATTCACAGTTCCCATAGATATTCTAAACTCAACCAGATAACTGGCTGTGCAATGCAACCTGACTTGTAATTTAGCCCTGCTTTGTTCTGGGGTGGGTCTAGGTGACCTTCAATGTATGTCACAACCCAAGTTTTTGCATAACTCTAAGTTAAAGCAGACTTAGACTTTACTACTACTATCATCAAGTGTGAAAATACCCTCTAGGGGCTGAAGGGGCAACAGCATAAAAAGAGTAATCTGACTGAAAAATGTATTTTGAATATTTCTGCAACTTCGTCCACTCTTAAAACTTTGAACTTTGCCTTACTCTGAACTGTGTAATTTGTGGAATCTCTGTCTAGATGATGGACAGCATTTTAAATGCAGTCTCATGACTAATTAAGGGAGCACACTGTAGTTGTACTGGCTCCCAAGGGGGACAATACGATTTCTGGAAGCTTCCCAGTAGTGCAGTTTCTGAGGAGGTGAGGACTGCTTCCACTTGATATTTGTGTCAGTGAAGGCTTTAGATCAGTGGGTGATAGCACCATTTAGAATATCTGAAAAATTCCAGCTAGCACTGATCAGATGCTTTATATGTTTTCTTCCCTGCGATTTTTGATATAGGCAGTGAAAGTACCAGTACTACATAAGAGGAGAAAAGAACTGTAAAGTGAAAAGAGATTATTAGCCTGCTCCTTTAGCCACTAGCACACAGAGTGGAAAAATAAATGAGCTGACTATAGTCCTGGGAAATGTGGGAAATGTGGTGGACAACTGGCCTGAATAAAATTCTACAGAAAATCCAAGACAACACTTGCTACCATAAGCTTGTAGGCCAAATTCAGCAGCTCAGTGGTCAGCAGAAATTTACTGCACAACTCTTGGCAGTACTCTTGGACCATTAGATGTATTAATCATTAGGTGAACAAATAGCAGTTTCAGTTTACTTCTGGAAGTAATATATAGTAAATATCAATAGAAGATGGAAAAGAAAAAAAAGGGAAAAATGAAGAACACTGGTGGAGATGCAAGACATGGATGAAGCCATTGTATAAAACAAACTAGCAACAGCTCTTTTTTGAATTTTGGAGAGTAGAAAGAAATTCCAGATTTATGAAAAGGTTGAGACATAGCTAAACAGAGCACTCAGAGCTAAATACAAAATGTTACAAAATCCAGGTCTCTTTAAAAAAATAATAAAATTAGGGTCTGTCAGCTTTATTGGGACATAAGGAGCTTCAGAGCCCCCATTCACAAGCACAGGCAGCAAGGCTATTTGTCATGGCCCAACCAGCCACTGCATCAGAGCAAGCAATAAAGGCAATTCTCAAAGACAAGTGAGCTAGTGCTGCTGGATTACCACAGTATTTGTTAGGAAAATGAGTTATTAACCCTGTGCAGCATCCCTGCAAATCTCTGAAAAAGTTCAGTAAGGTGCTGACAATTTTCTACAACTCTGGCAAATCAAAGAAAAGTCTGACTTAATAATAATTCATAACTATTTATGTTTTTCCCCATGTTCTTGAGAACCATGGATGCAAGTTTGTATTTATACACGCCTCTTAATTTATAAACTTGTATACAAAGCAGTAGAATTCTAGTAATTGGGCTGAACCTTTCAGCAGCATACAACCCAAACAGGTTTTTAATATCTTACATTTTATTTCTGCTGACAGAGATTTCAACTTTAAAGAGATTACTAATAGGTTTAAAGAAGCATTTTCCCTCTATTTACAATTATAGCCAATAAGATTTAAATTTTTAATGTTGCAAATGTTTATTTATGTATTTCAAAATAACTTGGAAGCAACTCTCACATCTCATCGCAACTCCTAATTATCTGCACAGAGGAGAAAGAGGTAACAAAATTCACTCCTTTCACTCCCCAGGCCATGCTACAGGAGCTGCAGAGTGAATAACAAAAGCAGAAGGCTGAGACCATGCAGAGGAAAGTGCAATGAAACACAGCAGTGAAAGAACAAGGATGGCTTATCTCATTGCAGTGGGAGTGGAGGTGTCCTGCCAGTCCCCCAGGTGTCCCCAGTGATGCCGTCTGTCTGTCTGTCTGTCCTGCTGCCGTTGCCTTCCTGAGGCAGCAGCGGCTGGTGCTTGATGAGCTCAAGCAGACAAAGAACCTCATGGTCTCAGCTGGTTCACAGCTCAGAATTCTGCAAAGCAGGGTCTTTCAGATCCTGTTCCTGAGCAGAGTCAGGCACTTAGACCAAAGTGCTACTACAAGCATCACAAGATAACAGGTCTAAAAATGGCACTTGATTCCCTTCAGAGAAGAGACCAGACCAGCCTGGAACCCCCACCACAGTGAGCAAAAGGCAACATGCACTGAAGCAAGTATTCTAAGAAAATACCAGTACTCTGGTTTTGGAGCCATCCACATATTGCGGCATTCAGAGCAATCCTTAAAATTGAAATTACCCTTGTATTTCAGACAATGTGATCATCTGACTCATCGTTCCTATTTACAAATAAGTTTAAAGGTAGCAGTCACATTGTGGCCAGTAGGACTAAAAACTCTAGAATTACTCTACTGTACACTCACTCTAATGATGTCAGCAAGTGATCTTTAGGAAATTTTGGCTACATCTTTGCCCCTTCTATTTTTTCTCAGCTGTGGTAATATTTTAGGGTTTCGATTTTTAAAAAAATCACATTTTTAAGGTTAATAATTTGGCTTTCTTCCCAATTTAAGTATCTGAAATATAATACACTTGATTTTCTTAGCTTTTCCTTCTCAAAGCTGAATGTACATTTGGTACTTTAGACAGAAGGACAACACAGTTAAATAGGGATGCAAGTTCATTGTTTTCCCTACTATTATTTGAGGACATTCATTATAAAGGTATGTCACATTAATGAACAGTGTGGTTCTCACCACCTGCAAAGAAACATTATCAGCAACAGCAGCCCTGCAGGTCTCAAAATTTCTTGTCACTTTGGAATGTAGAATCAAATTAGCAAAGCTGTGCTCAAAGGATGAGTTTCTGTAAGCTTTTAAACATCTCAGACAGAAATTCGATTAAGATTAATTCAAGCCAAGCAAGCAATTTTAGAGGCGTTGGAAGCAATTTCCTTTCACATCATGGTTGTGCGCTGCTGACATGAATGCCTGGAGAAAAATGTGCTAAGTTACCAGAAACAAGATCTTACTATGGAGCAGCAACTATGTATGTCCTTGTAAGTTTAGCTTTAAAATATTAATACTAAAGGTAACAAAACTTGTAAAGAAACACAAAATATTCTTCATAAATCATAAATAAATTTACTCTAGTGACAGGGCATTTCAAATACCACAATCACATTTTCAAGCTGGTTTGTGTCATCAGCTTCTAAAGGTGAGACTCTTCAAAAGAATTTGCTGGATGAATAAGATTTAATCTTATGCCATTTTAGAAAAATGATAGCAGTGCTCATCAAATTATTAGTGCACTGGTAAAGCATTTTGAATCTAAATCCTTCACCACTTCCATTTATTTTACGATGTTGAAAAGGTTATCCTTCAAAAATTGTCAACCAATTCATATAAAAGATTTAATGTTTTAAGGATAGATAAAACGACAACATGTCATTATATCTTTGAAAGAAGATTGATTCTAACAATGGTAAAATTATCATTTTTCAGAAGATGGAAAAAGAATACATGGTTTTCACTTCAGTCTCAATTCAACATAGGCAGCCTAAAGCTGTGTAATTATTTCCAAGACATGAAAAAAAATTCAAGGAAAAAGAGATTGATTTTTTTCCTGTTAAAATGATCTTGTGAATTTAAACCTAGGAATGCTTTTTAGTCATTTTCATTTTGCACACACACACCCATCTGTTTGGGTTTTGTTTGGTTTTGGGGTTTTTTTCAATAGAGAGGCAGAGTTCCACATGTCTAACTTAAAGGTACTGACAAGTTGTTCCATTTTCTTAGTCACCATTCAAAGAGCTTTTAAAAGTAGTGGGTGGAACAAAATAAAGGATGAATAATAAAAACCCAGCCTAACAGCCTGACAGTCATTCCTGTATAGACATTCCCATTCTTATGCAAAAGGGAACTTACTTTCAAGCAAAGATAAGTGACCATAAAAAGAAGAAATGTACTGTTAGGAAATAAATATACAAAACTGAAAGACTGGAATTAATAAAAAATATGTACAAGATTCTAAGAAAATGTCAAAATGCATACAAGTAGTCTACAAGTTGGTTTCCATCTCTCCTTACATAAGGATTAGCAAACATGAAACAGAGAAATGTTTTCTTTCACCTTCATACTGAAAGAATTCTAACCGTGTTTTCTAAGTGGTACACAGGCAGGTAATGCAAGCTAAGTACACACTTAAAGGACAACCTGGGTCTTAAAGATTATTTGCTCCAGTTTGCAATAGTTAAAGAATTTTAAAACCATTTCTTAGCAAACTCAGCTTACCATATTTGCCAAGCAAAGGTTTATTACTGAGAGATGATGTCTCCATTCTTAATCAAGAGATCACACTCAGCTTCTTCATAGAAGCATAGAATTATTAGGTTGGAAACGTTCTCTTAATCATGAATCCAGCACTTGATTCACAGTTAACCCAATACTGCCAAGTCCAACATCCAACAACAAACCATTGCTCTAAGTTCCACATCTACACTTATAATTCTCTCCAGGGATGGTGACTCAACCACTTCCCTGGGTGTACCATTCAAATGTCAATCCTTTTGGTGAAAAAATCTTTTCTAACATCCAATCTAAATTTCCCCTGGCACAACTTCAGGTCATTTCCTCTTGTCCTATCTCTGGTTAATTGGGGAGAGACTGATTCCCACCTCAATACAACCTTCTTTCAGGTAGTTGTGGAGGACAATAAAATCTTCCCTGAGCCTCTTTCTTGCCAGGTTAAATATCCCCAACCCCTTCATCTGCTCCAGACCCTTCACCGTCTTTGTTGTCTTTGATGAACTATGATTAGACAAAGGAGCTGTATTGAAATATGTGAATGACTAATCATGCTGTAATCATAATTTCCCAAATACTGTCAGTACTATCTAAAAATCACCCCAGTGCTTTACGACTTAATTTTAGTGATAAATTACTGTATATTGTCTACAATCCTTTGTCAGCATTTAGGAAACCAAATGCATTTTGAATTACAGGGTTAACAGACAAATGTTCAAATGGCAAGCCTCATTCTTGGTGACATGTAATTCAGATCCAACATTATTCCTGCAATTAATGCTTTTTTCAAGCATGGGCATGGAACAATTTAGTTTTCAAAACACAGAAATCGATTAGTTCAAATTAGGAGGTTTAAAATAAGAATAAGTGGATAAAATGAAATGGCTTTGTGCTATATTGCACTAAATTACTCAATGAGTCCTCCTGGCTTCCATGGCATAGGAAGATTGTAGACAAAATGACCCTGAGCAGAAAACAAACAGTGTTTAGGCAGAGCCTGGAACATCATAGACTTACACACACACAAAATCGAACAGCTTCTTTCTATCAGGAGAGAAAAAGTGAGAAGATGAGAGTAACAAGCTTTGGATGTGAATACAGCTGAAACAAAGAGGACATGAGTTATTGATTAGCTTCAAAGACAAGTTTAGGCAGTGGCCAAAAAGGGCAATGTTACATACTAGTGACCAACAAATTTATGGGCACAAGGAAAGCAGAAGCAGAGGGAGTAAGTATCAGGAAAAATTCAGAGCTAAAAATAACTCAAATGAATCAATTTATTGTTTGTATTCCCTTGAATACAAACATCCATCTTTATTTGATAAATGCTATTTGGTTCAACCCAATTTTCTTTCTAATTTATGGGGGTTCTGAACACCGATTCAATATCCTTCTCTTCCACAATGTTACACCTTCTTAAGCAGTGGTTACCAACTCTACCTGTTCCAGGCTCTTTCCTGTAAGTATTTTTTCCTTTCATTTCTACAGAAAAAAGTAAAACAATTAGGAAAAATATAAGCAGGAACAGGGAATGGAAGTAAAACCATTAAGTACACAGTCTTAACTAATAAGAACAAGAATGAACTATATCCTCCCTCAAACACTTGGAGGTTGTGAACAGCTAACAATGAAATCCAACCATGAGAGAAATAGTATTCCTGAGGAAGCTCTGATAACTTCTTGTGGTAAGACTGATCAACACCGTGGAAAAAACATTTACTTTATACTAAGGAGAACAAGCAAAGTGTAAAGTAAGTAGGGGATTTCCTGGTTCCAAATTTCTATGTGTACTCTTTCCTAAATTCTCTACATTTCCTTGTGTGGAAGCTATTCCATCATTTTGGTCATCCTGCCTGTCTCCCCTCAGGACCTTTTCCAGGTCTACTGGATTGCTTTTGAAATAGGAGCAGAACAGTCACATCATTACCAAGGTAAAAAATGGACGTAGAGTGCACTTTTTGTTCTTTGTTTTGTTCCTGCTTCTCCATTGATCTGACATATTCATGGACCTTCTACAATCCCCAGTTCTCCTGTGTAGTAATGGCCTGTTCAGAGGCCATTATTTTGAATGTGACATTAGGACTTTTCACTTTCTGGCATGATTTTACATTTATCTGGGTTGGATTTCATAATTTTACTTTTCAGTCTTGTGTTTTGTTATAATCTTCTGAAACTTCTTAATAGATCACCTTTTATCTTTAATACCACGAATAACCAAAAAAGCCAACAAAATCTTTTCATAAAGCAATTTGTGAACACTTCAGATTTGATGTAAACCAAAACCTTAAAAATTTAATATTATTTTCTGGTTTTATTTTTCCAAGGCCTTCATATAGACTCAGTAGTGTGGAAAGTGACTAATACAAGATTTTGATGTGTCTTTGCCTGTCAAAACAAAAGAACAGCTCCGTGTGTGGAATAGCTGAAATTGTTGATTGAAACTTAGATAGAGCGTCATCTATAAGAAAAATGGTCTGTGATATGTGGCAGAAATCTGTTTCTATTTGGAAACATGATGAGAAATCAACATGAACATCATTTTTCTAATCATACAAAATTGCCAGGTTGATTTTCAAGTCATTATCCCTGTAATCAGATAAAAAGTTTTCAACACCAAATTGTTTTCATTTGTGGTCCCTTGATCATAGCGTGTCTAGACTATTCTAACAATACATTCTGTTTAGAATAAATGCTTGTACCATCTGCACTGTAAATTAATAGGAAAAAATGGTTTTAGAACACTACCCTTCACAAGCTTCAACTGGCTGCATTCCTCCAAGAGCTGAGCTTTGCTATGAACACAGAGAAGCATTCCTCAGAAGTCACTTTACTTACTCATTTGTATTTGAGGCACAGACTTTGCTCACCACTGAGGTAAGCAGTTTCTACTTTAATATGGGGAAAATATGCTCTCCAGCATAAAATTATTCAGACAAAGTGCACAAAGATGATTGCTTCATAGATCTTGAACTTGAAAATAAAATCTCCCTATTGCTCATGTTCCTGAATACTTTTGTTAAACAATGCCACCAGTAGATTCTAGTTGGGTGAAGCAAATATTTATTCAGTGGCCTGTGTATTTTTGGCTTTTATGCAAAAAATTAGAAAAGAGATAGTAGGAAAAATTCTTGGAATTATCAGGTTTGTTTATAAATAATATTTGACATTGTCAGTGAATATATTACTAATTACAGGGAGGGGTGCAGGGGGAAGCAAAAACATCCCAAGAAAACCCAATTCCCATTTTGCTTTTGTTTCAGAGGCAGGAAGGAATGGCTGTTTAACACAAACTACTAAATTTAAGCGCTGTGTAAGCATAAACTTCTCAATCCATAGTAGCTTTCACTGTAGTAACTGTTCTGAGTGAATAATACAGATAAAAGCTATCATCGAGTACACGAACAAAAAAAAAATGCATCTTGCATCTAAGCATATAAAAAATCAGATATAAAATTTATTAAATTATAAACATATGTTTCAATATAGTTTTAAGAAGTCAAGTATTTTTATATACATTGCAGACTTTCACCACCAACTGCTTATCTCAGTTACAAGAAGGAGCTAGAGATGGTGGTAGTGTGGTAACTGGTGATCAAGAAGTAAAGACCTAGACTGGCCTGAGGAGCAAACTGTTTGGAAATCGCTTCAAATACTTTTTTTCCCTGTCTTTGGTCAGCCAGAAGGAAATGAGTTTTGGCTAACGTGCCATTTTTATCTCAGCCTCTTTCCTGGATATAAATAGCCTCTTATCCCTAAAAAAATTAGAATTTTCCAGGTCTGTTTAGTACAATGGACCTCCTCCTGTAGATGTGTTCTAGAAACCACACTTGTGTGGCCTTTCTGGTCGTGGCCAACCAAAAGATAACCCAGTCTTGCAGCAAGTAAGCAGCTCCCTACCACATCAAAGCAGCAGAAACCCCAATGCATACATCAGAACTGCTCTTGCTTACTTTTTCATAACAGTCTGTAAACACAGATAAATTTAAAAAGAAAATGTGTAGCTGAGAGAAATGTATTGTGAATTGCAGACATCATGAAACAGAGACATGTAAGAATTCTGTTCTGCAGATCAAAGCGCACTCCTATCCTTTGTTCTTTACAAGTCAAAAATAAAAATCTAACATTCAGCTTTATTTTGAGCATAGCCTAAGACTAGGTGACAACTGATTTCTGCCATTAGAAATGAAACTTCATGAAAGCAAGAGGTCCCCCAGCAGTTAGGATGCTCAAATATGACTCTGAATTCAAATAAGTTTTAACCCACTGGATATTAAGTTGATGAGGGACTGTGAAGAATTATAACACTTACATTGCAAATCTTACTGTTCCAACTTTTTTAGAAGAGCCATGGGATTATACAAAAAAAAATCAAGAATCATATTTTGCAGATAATTTAATATACTGTGGTACAGAATGATATACCATATACAGAGTATCCAATGATAGGCAGAATATGAAATATTGCAGCTATGTTCTTATATGTAGAAACACAACCACAACTGTTTAGGATTATCCTGCTTATATTAAACTTAGAATATGGAACACCATCAAAAATATGTTAGAGGCACACGTGAAGCACTTACAAAAACTGTAATGTGTGAAAATCTCTAGCCACATACAAACCATAAATGTGTTACAGAAAATTGCAGCATTTGTCTTTCCAACTTTCATTATCAAAGCTGTGATTTTCTCAGCATGTTCACTGGCAAACTTCACTGCTTTGAAACTAATAAAGTCAGTAACACTCTGCTATCCCTGGAATTACAGGAAGAATACCAAAAATACTAACAGAATAAACTCACACATATCCATCCATGAACAAGGGATTTCTGCTATTTTATTTGCCATTTCCAGGGAGAAGGCTTAATCTCTAGTACCTATGAACAATATAGATTTTATATCTGCAAATTTCAAAAAGCAAAATATCTCTAATGAAACATGTTTAGAAATGTTCCCATCTACCTCAGCTGACAGTAGACATATTTACAAATTTTTAACATGAAATATTTACCAGGAATATAGAATATGTCATATGTTGAGAAAATGAATAGTCTTCACTGTACCACAAACCAATTTACAGCCACACATATAACTGCAAAGGAGATTTCTTGTTACAGACAAATACATTATATTTATTATTGCCCAAGCATTTCAATAACAAGCATGCATAAATCATGCCATACAACTTCCAAAATGCAACAAGTCTCTCCTAGCTGCTCTTGAAAGGAATAATAGTGTGTGTCTGTCATATCAAATGTTCTCTTTGCAACAACAATGGATTTCTCTTCCCTCATAAAACAGTACTTCTATTAGTAAAAGGACATGCAAGTCACCCCAGTGCACTTATTAACTAATTCCTGCAGCCTCTGTAAAATCCAGCTTAATCTCCAAACAGGAAAGAGATCTGGACTAAAAAAATTACAAGAAAATATTTAAACATTTCCAGAAGTTGACTAAGTCCATTATCTGAGTGTTTTGTGCAAACTTGCCTATCTCATTTCCTTTAATCTGACAAATGAACTATAATGCTTCCAAATACAGTGTTCTAATGCTCAAATTAATTCTAATAGAATCTAATTTTAATTCTAATATCACATAGTCGATTAGAGAAAAGTGACTAAAGAAATCAATCTATTAGACCATAAATCTTCGTTGAGACGTTTGGTGTATTTCTGTATAAACACCTACAGAAACAATTCCTGAAATATTTTATTGATTGCTTGAAACTAGAAGAACACTTTAGGCAAATGCACAGGAGCGGCTGAGTGAGCTCATGAAGTGTTTCTATACAGAACTAAATTCACTCAGAGTTATATAATTGGGAAGTTTTTCTCCTCACCCACCTGACATGATCACAGCCCTGTGATGTCTGGAAGCTTCCAGAGGAGTTAGTTTAGCCAATAGCCGCAGTTTGTCACTGTTCCACCTGCCTTCCCCTCATCTCCTAGGCCACCCCTTGCCCAGAGCCTTGCAGAGGGTCAGCCCCTGCCCCTCAGTTGGTTATGGAACATTTACCTCAACACTCAGACCATGCCGCTGCCCCCTCCCCTCATCCTGGCCCCACGGAACAGCTTCAGCCTGACTCACCCCACCATGACAGCTGCCACCTCCCATGCTGTGCAGATATGCTCAAGAACGAATAAAAAAAAATGTCATTGCTACACCAACAAAAACCACCTTTAAAATTACTGTTGTTTATAAGCCCTCAACCCACCATAGTATTTGTGCTCTTTGTGAGAACACAAAGCACTTTGTTGGCCCAGCTGTGCCCATGATTGCAATGATGTAATTGTAAACTGGTGAGTTAAACTGAAAACCTAAACATCCTCCCTTCTCTTTGAAAAGCAAAATGCAGATAAAAGAATGAATTCTGCTAAGAATAAAGTGAAGTATATTCTACAACAAACAGAAATTTCGAATTATGTTTGGTAGAGTGACTCATCAGCCCCTAAACCAGAAAGATTTTCTAAATATTTCTAGAGTCTTGAACTGAGGAACCGATGAAAATAGAGTCCCTGTTTCTTTTAAGTTGTGAAAGACAACCTTAAATGTATCTTAATGCAGGAGGTTCTTTTACAAAATATCATCCTTTGTGTTAAAAAGTCCTAATGAATATTAAGCAGTGTTCCTAATTGTGCAGCATATGCAAAAAAGCAGAACACACAAAAATATAACATTTCCAGCTTAAAATATTCCAAGTCTAAACATAAACTGAGTCTAAAATACCAATTCTGTTGAAAGCGGATTAATCAAATACAATGAAGAATGTTATTATGTCATCTTTGTTCTTTTTTGTGACAATTTTATTGATGTTTTATTCAATCTGCATTTATAAATAAGGGTTATGAATCTTTTAAATGGCAGCATTTGACTAATACTTTTACATTGTCATGATAAGAAACAGTTATTATTCTTTTTTATTAGAAGAATTACAATGTATTGCTCATTAGTATTAGAATTCTCCTTAAAAAGAAACCTTACAATGGAAATGAACCTGTGAAAATACAGAAAAGGACAATCTTCAAGACTGCACATCTACACAGACTTCTCTAAATCTAATGGGTTTTTTTTGAAAAAAGAAACAATGGCTTAATATAATTGTAAGAAAAAGAAAAAAAATAATATCTAAATAAGTGCAGAAAAATCACCTTCTCCAAACATCCTAACCACTCAAGCCAGAACACTTTTAAAATTTTAAAAGCAAGCAGATATTTTAGAGTCATGTTTCTGATCTAGAGGTTCATGAGCTCAATTTGTCATAAAGAAAAAATTTAAAAAGCATATTTGAAACAGGTGCTCTTACTAATGTATTTGTTTAATGTTTTAGACTCATAACAGTTGAATACTGCAGTTATTTATTGTTTTTTCTTATTCCAATTTCTGCTGAAGTTATCTTCACTGTAGGAATTGCTGCACACCCAGGTTTGCAGATTTCTATACATCTTTTTCTCTCTGAATGTTTATGTGAACCTTCTTCCTTTAGTTCAATTACAGACACTGCCAAAATATGTCTGCTTACATGCCAAAAATCAAAATATTCATCACATAGTTTCTATTCTACTCTAAAGCTTATTATTTTTCACACACCAAATTTCAACCAGTACTATGTGTGCCAGACCTGTCTGCAGAAGGCAGGAAAACAACTGTATGACTGAAACCATTTGCCAAAAAAAGGCCAACTACTGTAAGCTTGCCAAATTCATTGTTTTTGTGTAACCTGAATGCTTCAACAGAAGGCTGTGGGAAGATCTGTAGCCAGTCTCAACTGTAAAAAGAAATCACCATCTATTTTGTAATTTGTCTCCTGCATGCAACTTGAACTACAAAAGAGTTGTTCTGCAATCATAACTATTCACTGTAAAAAACAATTTAATTTCCTTTCTATTTACATGGGAGCAAAACCAATCCTCTAAAAATTGTCCTCTTTACAGTATGACTCCACAGATCCCAACTCGTAAGGAGTCCAACTCCCCTCTTCAGATGGTTGGTAAATATAATTTCTGTGAGAAAAGAATATTTCCTAGTTTCTTTTGTTCTTTCTAAACATTCAGTGGTAATAGTCAGCTCTCCTACAATGATTATGCTCTCCCATGTCATCAGCATGAAACATGCTTCAGAGCCCCTAGAACTAAAACTTTCATTTACTGAGCTTCAAATAGAAGAAAAAAAATGACTGTACACCTAAAAGCAGGAAATTCCCTTCAGACTAGTTCTTGTATAGGTTACAGCCAGGAAATCAGACACCTGAAACCCTAAGATTTTTCTCCATTCAATTCTCCACAATTACTTTAAATCAGTTTTTCAAATGAAACCTTGCCCAGAAAATAATACCTTTGTCAGTTCAAATTGGTATGACATGATTCCTTGTCAAATTTTCAGTAAAAATAACTGGGTTTGCAGCTTCTCTCTGCTGCCTCTACTTTAACAATGATTCATTTTTCCTTTCCAGCCATGGAAGAACTGTTCAAAATTTCCGTGTAGGTTTTGTTTTTTAATATAGTATGCTGCTTTATACTGAATTTTCTTTATCTGCACAGCAGTGATAACAACATCTACTCAAATGTTACTTACTAGGAGGCTTTCAAGGCAATGAAGTTCTGCTGGCCATGGATGTTGCTGATTCTGCCACTCATGGTAAGGGGAGGAACTTCTGGCCTATCCTGCAGGGAAATGTCATGACTCCCAATCTGGAGAAACAGCAACAGCTGGAAATAGTAATTATGGAGAAAGCAAGATGGGTTTTCCACTATAAACTGTTTCCTTCTCATGGTTAACCAGCACTAGTAAAGAAACAAACATGTACAAGAATGAAGTCTGGCCTGTCTTTAACAAAATGAGAAATTATAAAATGAGAAATTATGAATACCCGCTGTATTCATTGAAGTTGACATTTCACCCAGGACATGATTAGACACTGGTGACCAAGAAATCAAAGCAGTGTTAAGTTATACAACATAAAAGTACAATGCCTCTTAAAATCTACCCAAAGCCCAGGTTTTAACCTGCACAATTTCAGCTATGCAAAATGAAACCATCAGCATGATGTTTACCACCAAAACCCAGCTTTTTTCTTCTACCTGACTTTGACCATCAGATTTCCCTCATGCTAATTTTCTAACTTTTTGTTTCCCTACACCATACATATTTCAAACTATTTTTTTCTCTTTATTATGTTTCACATGTTTCAGACATTAGTTCTTTTTACAGAATAGTACGCATAAGTATACACAAGTTACAAAACTCAACAAGCATCTAAAATCCTGAATTGCAAAAACCTGTCTTTTTCTTGTGAATAAGACTCATCAAAGCTGAAAGATCTCAGCTATGTTTACACAACTGACTCTAGATGCCCAAATAGAGAAGGAAATATTACCCCAAACAGTAACGAGAAGGAAACAACAGTTCCTTGAGTGGAATAAAGTAACTTGGATGAAGAATGAAGAAATTATTTCTTGATAAATTCCCAATTATGTATTTAATTTAAAAAGCCTTTTTACACATTTTTTTCAAATAATTCTACTTTTATTTTCAGAGTTCTTCAGCCAACATCTCTTAAATATTTTTTTTTCATAAAAGAAGTCAGAAACAGAAAAGACAATGTATTACAAATGCCTTAAATGAAAACGTTTTCATAAAGTCTGCATTAAAAATCAGATCTAAGTTCTACATCATTGTATGGCATCACATGCAGCTCCTTTTGCCATTTGTTGGGTGCAACTGGTAATTCACATCTCATCTGGTAATTATATGTCACATAAATATTTCATTGCGCAATAATTAAGCAAACTCTATCTGTCTGATAGAGGCTGCCATGTATATAAGTACATTTTCCTGCTCTCTGTAGGGTAATTTGAACCAGCATGCCTTGATCAGCATAGGAAATACATGCATTTTGTATGTATCCATGGTATAATTCCTCTCAAAAATTAAATATTTGAATTATCGCTTTTTCTAGCCAGGCTTCTGAACAAAGCAGAAATTCATGCCATTATTTTATATAAATGTACTCTCTGAGCAGTCAAACACTGCTCTTGAAAGTATATATTTGAATATTTTACAAGTTTTGCAGCTGGTACCTCACATGTGAAGTAAATGAAGTCCCATGGAAAGACTTCATTATTTCCTTAATTTCTACTGGGAGTCACAGAGGTGCCCTTTTCTTTGTCTTTCACAAACAATTAACCTTTTGCCATGTATGCAATTGGCTGAGAGCATTCCTAAGTGGCTCAGAAAATAATTTACAGCAGAAACTGTACAAAGTTAATTAGTATTAGTCTAAGGTTATTCATATATTATCAGCCTGAGAAAATGGTCATCATGACCCTCACAGAACTTTAAGCAACAGCTGATTCTTCTCATCATCAGCTGCAGAGCATAAATGCTAATCACGTTCAAGTACAGACACAGGTCTTTTAACCATGGCCATTTTAAGTCTTAGTGTTAAAACTTCTCAAAGTACAGGTATATACAAGCATGCAAATATGCCATACTCTGCTATTGCTCACTTCCTTTGTTAAACAAATCAGAAACAAACAACCAAACCAGAAGTACTCTCTTTTCATTTTACCTGAGAATGTTTTTCATTGTTCTCATTTTTGGAGATCAGTTCATTCAGATTTTACCAATTGTTTCTGCCAAAAGACTAAGCCCCTTTAGAATTAATTATAAGAAGGTTTACTTATAAAGACAGAATCAAGGCATAGATAACACAGTCTCAATCTGAATTTTGGTGAATCAGAAAGGGAGCTCTCAGTGTGCCTCTTTTACTACTTGAAGTGCACGTTATTTGATTTCCAAATGTCTGCACTGCTAGCCATGTGTGTGAAAGACTGGAGTGTTATGGATCAGTGACTCAAAACATTCCCCAGTTGTGAAGGTACCAGAGGGCTTTATTTGAGATGGGTTGGGAGATGGAGGAGCTGAGCTTTTGGGTATTTATATCACTAATAGTAGCTAGTCCACACTTCTTTTGGTACCTGTGACAAGTGTGTCCACCAGCACCCAGTCTATTATATGGAAACACTTTCTACCATTGTATGCCTCAGGTACTCACTAAAATCAAACTGACAGTCTCACTCACCAAGTAGACTTACATTCCCTAGTTAGGGACATATATGTCTGAGTTGCTGACTAATTGAAGGTCACTCAGAAATCCTAAAATACAGTTCAATGGCCAACAACCTTCCTGGGCTCCACCCAGAGCACAAAGTCCCCACAGGGGTATTTTATGGGAGCTCAGTTTCGTTGGCTCCTGCACATGGGCACAGTTTTGCTGCTGAGGACAGACAGCAGACGGGCTCCAAAGAAGAGCCATGGCAGGGCCAGGCCCAGACAGGGATTCAGCCATGGCCATGTCCACACCACCCACACTGCTGAGTGCTGTAAAGGCACCAGCTTTGTCCTGGCACTGCAGCGCAGGAGGGACAACACTAAAATCCTTGTTTCTAAGGGCAGGGAGGAGCGGGGGAAGATGAACACCACCTTCTGCAGAGACTGCTCCTGCCATGGCATGCAGGCAGGAGTGGCAGCCCCAGAGCACAAAGAGCCATCTCCTCATGGTGCCAAGCACCAGGGCCAGCCTGGCCCCCTGCACTGCCACAGCCATCAGGCCAACACAGCCCACAGAGACAGGGACACAGCACAGGGCTGGGCAGAACCCTGAGAGTGGAATAGGTTTAGGGACTGGTTTTAGCTGGTATAAGGCTCCAGATCAGGAAGACATTTGAATAGGGTAGCTATGAAACACTGGATCAAGGGTACCTTGGCTTCAAGTCCACACCAGATTTCAATAGCAACAGTGGACACCTGACTGAAAATCCTTGGAATAGTGATTTTTTTCAGCAAAGGTCTCCAGCCCATTCTGGAGGTCAGTGGGAATGAACCAAATAGTCCCTTTTGGCTTTATAATCCATCAGTCTGCAAATCTAGTTAAATTTTAGCATGTGAAGGAGTGAATTGGGTAGCTGGTCAAAAGAGCTTCACTTTGCAGATGACTTACAGTTATCTTGTGGAAAATTTCTCATTGCTGATCTGAGAGCCTCTTAGATTCTTTCTACAATTCACTTCATATCTCAAAACCATATTACAGCTTAAATAACATCTACTATAAACATTGTCAGGCTGAGTCAGTATCTCTGTGGTTGCTGGAAAGGAAAAATGCCTGATCCCTGATTAAAGAAAAACTCAAAAGATCTGCCATATCAAATCATTGCTTTAGAGAAGAATTAATCTCTTTTTAAAAACAATGGACCCTCAGAGCTTTTCTTCTTGATTCTCCTGAGTTTTCAAAGATTAAGTATAATAAGGATTTTTTGTACTTTTCCCAGTTTTAAACTTAAGAGGACAATGTGATTTTGAAAGTTAAACTTGGATTCTAGTAAAAATAATTGCATTCCACTAAAGTTCAAAAACCAAATTAACAAAAAAGACAATATAAAGGAATGAAAATCAAATATAAAATAAATCCTTAAAAATTGAGAGAAACTCAGTCGATCAGCAGAATATGGAGCATGTGAAACAATAATGGTGGTTTGGAAATTTGGAAAAAGAAGATAAAAATTAAATCTTGCTAATACTTGTGTAGACTGTATTTGCATCTGGAATAATTCATTTTTTCTGTTCTTTTTTTTTTTCCTAGAAAACTTCTCATTTGTTATTGACTTCTACAAGAAGATGAACATTTTAAAAACAAATGTAAGTGGTTTAACAATTTTACTCAGTTTAACAAAACCCCAATATAGCAACCTGCTCTGAAATTGATAAAATTAGTTATTTTTCTGGTTTCAGACAGTAGATTGTTGTGTGAAGCTAAGTGAAAATGTGAAAACATGGTGGTAAAACAGAGGACTGGCTGATTGCAAAAGTTACATGCATATGCAACAGGATAAACTAAGGAACAGCCATTCAGATTTCAGAATAAATAATTCAGGGAACAGTTAACAGTCTGTAAGTAAGTAAGGATAAGAAGTCCCAGTGATGAGGGTGGTTTTGGCTCTAGTCCTGCTGCTTTAATCCTAACATTTACAGTCTGTGCCTGGGTCTCTGATCTCCTTGCATGTGCTGTATCTCAGGTCTGTGAAAGAAATGAGATTTTGCATATGCCCATGTCCACACATTCTGAGATGAAGCATCATCCATAGTTTATGGGGTTGATCAATTTATATAGATGCCAAGTTTGATACCTGTCTCTTTTGTCTGTTCTTCTGAACAATACATCCTCAAAGATTATAAGTAACTGTGCTATTATCCATCTAGAAATTTAGTGAGGTTTTAAGCTTCTCTAAGTTTTCATGTTTGCTTTTAACACTCCATCAAACATTTATTTTACCTCCGAGCAAACATATGTTAAGCATAAATGTTTATTTTACATAGTAGTACAAGGGGATAGCATTATTTATTGATAGTAAAAAAAAAAATCTCTTGAGGAAACAACCACATATTATTTCCTGGCAAAATCATGGTAGTGCTCTGTCTGGATTACACTGCTAATACTCAGGAAATCCTTGTGAAGTCAATACAAATATTTAAAAATATTTATTAAAATACTCAAACACACTGCAGATTGCTTTGTTCCACCACATTCCATCTTTCAATCCATTCACATCCAGTTGAATCAGATGAAAGGAAGATATGTGGCAGGCTTTCTAAATTACCTGTCAGAATGAGGGAAGAAGACATTAGAGAAAGAGCCAAAGACATGACAAGACATGGCTGGGGAGTGTACTCTAGTCCTTGGAAGAAGATTGAGGCCAAACTACTGATGTAACAAACTGGATTAAATATCTCTTAATGTCACAAAAACTCTCCTTATTTGCTTCAGCCAGGGACAAAGATAACAACAGAGAAGAGCTTTTTCAGACGAAGTCAGCTAAAATATGGTGAGAATCACAGAATCCACAGCATAAATGGAGACACTGCTAAATGGATAAAATGTTAAAAGAAATGTAAGAATGAAATTCTCTTCTACTTAATTTTAAGCATCTTTCAAAACAGATTTTATAATTAGTATTTTCTTTCATCAAAGCAAATGCATTCTTGTGCATTGTGGTTTATGTATGCACTTAGGGGACACCATGCATAGCAAAATGTACATAAAGTAGATTACTGTAGAAAACTTAGTGCAAAAACACTGAAAATGAAATGAAAGTGCAGATGGTACTAAGTACATCTTCAGACAGTGGACTCTGAAGGGAACCTATAGTTTTGCTAGTTTTGTAGAAGGAACTTGAAATTTCTACTTCAACTTGCCTAAGGAAACTTTCATTAAAATAGATCTTCTGCTGGGTTGTCAGTTCCCAACCAGAGTTTTCTATGTATTCATTAAAATCTGCTAATTTTAAGAATTCCAAAGTCTTAACTAAATTACGTATTATAAAGACTACACTACTATTTAGGTTTTACTATTATTTGAAATCTGTGAACTCATAAATTTCCTATTAGTGGCAACAAATTACAAGTAATTGTTCTTTCTTTTTTTGTAGCTCTTTCTTTTTTTCCTAGCTGCTTTAACATACAGGTATTTTTTTACTCCCCAAGGCCCTAGGCACATAACTTAATTTAGCATGTAATAGAAATGGAATTGTAACATTATATGAAAGTAATATAAACACCTGGATGACTAAGCAAAACAAAGCTCCAAGGTTTCCATTCATAACAATGCACTCATCTAGGAGCATCATGCAAAAAGGTATACACAGAATGTCAGGAGCCATTTAAGCAAGCAATTTCTTCCTGGCTCTTTATTTAAGACAGTTGCCAAAGAGGTCCCCATTTTCTGAAGTAATGTAAGAGAGCAAGCACATTGGTCCAACTCCTTCAAAGAACTGGAGCATGAATACTTGATGTTTGACAGTATTTGTACCTCTCTGGTATTCTCTTTCCATCCGTCATTATCATCAGTTCATTGCCTCCCCTCAAATGTGAGAGTACATCCTTGTCTGTCTGCCAAGAAGAAGTCACTGTACAATGTATTCGAAGTGATTTATGAGCTGAAAGCAAAACAGAGGCACTGAATAACCAACCACAGATACTGCAGCAGTACCATTTAATCAATTACATTACCCACTTTTATGATACACTTGTGAATTATGTTCTTTTTGCATGTATAATTAGAAGGCAGAACAGATGGTGAAAGCTTAGTTTAAAGGCCTTAGATAAAGTTTTAAAATAACCATTGCTGCCAAGTGATCATTCACTGTAACAGGATATATTTTTCGTTAAGCTATGTTTTTGCCATGGTCTAATACACTAGATGGTAATGAGACTGTAAAAACATTACTCTCCAGGGTCTTACTCCACCAGAGTTCATTGTAATGGAATGTGAACATGGAGTGGAAGATTGGGGGTGGCTCTAAGGTACATTGTCATCATTCATTTAAGTGTACTCTAAGGAATGATGACTGAACAATCATCTCTGAGAAAGCAGCACTACTTTGAGAGGAAGGAAAATTATATCCTAATATGTAACTACTAATGCTTTAGGCATGTTCCAAGATCATATATGGACATTTATCAGCATGGAGAAAAGAAAAGTACTGAAAAAGAGAATTGTGTGCAATTCATTAAGGAATCTAATAATTAAGGAGAGAGGATAACATCAACCCATCTTCCTATAACCCTGCTCATATTTTTTTTCTCTCAGTACTGTACATTGCAACCTACATTATTTATTGCATTCATGCTCCCTGAAGGTCTTCGTTTTATTATTTGTTTATATCAGAAAGCATTTTTAAAAGAGGTTTGGTGGTAGTTTGAAATATAACAGCTTTCTCCCTGGCCTCATTTGGAAGCAAACCTGTGCTTCTGTATGCTTGTCTTTTTGTGTTCTTATGTAGTCTACTAAAAACAGGTTAATGAAAGATACATTCTTTCTAGGGAATAAGTAGTTTCAAGAACCCATGTAAAATAGCTGTAAAATAGGTAATTTCTCATGTACAGAATGCCTAGGACAGCTCCTGACTGCTGTCATAGTCTAGCAGCATCACAGTGGAAACAGTCTTTGCACAACTTTTGGATTCCCACCGCACTGCAACACTGATGGACACACATCATATCTTGCTGGAGCAGGAAATCAAAAAAAGGTAGTAAATTAGGCAGAGATTCAGCCACTGACTTGTCTCTGGGTCAGCCTGGTGATATGTGACCTCGTAAAAGATGCAACCGCACCCTTGGAAAGTTCAGCCATAATTGCAGATGCTGAGTATTTGATTAAAGTTGTTGGTCAAAGAGAAAGGTGGCACTGGATATGAAATATGTTGATTTTCAGGAAGAATTATTAGCTACCAAGTCAAAAAATGTACAGAAATTTTCCTGTGCTTACTTAAATTCCCATGGTATATCTGCAAAAGTGATACTTTTCCTTTCAAATATTTTTTAACATCTTACAAAACAATGAACACAAACACAAAGCACTTGGGTGAATCTTCTTTTAAAATAAAGCCTATTACATCTTTGCATTGATTATATAACTGAGAAAGCAGAATATTTGAAATCATACTTGCCAGTTTTTACTACTTACTGTACAAATCTAGGAAGGTTATTTTACTAGTTACTTAAATATTTACAAAGATATGTCCTCATATATTTATACACTTGGCAGTGATTTGCTTTTTGCTCTGTTTTGTACTGTAGAAAAGAAAAAACAAACAACAAAACAACCCAAGCAAAAAATAGCAGACACTGATCCTTTCATTTTGTTATTTTTAGGATTATACTGATGACACACATGTTCCTTTTAATGATCCTCAATATACCTAAGCACAGTATATTAAAAGATCAATAAATAACCTGTCTTACTATTTATTTGTTTCACTGGCAGTACAATGTAGTGGTTGTTATTTAACAGCCCAGAAGCTTCATAGGTTATAATGAAGCAGGATCTTTCCAGCTGGTGACCTTTCCTTTCCTTCTTATACAACCCAACTAGTGATCAAAGGCTAGCAGTTATCTTTATGCTGCACCCTCAACATGCTTCTCACAGTACTTCTCATTTCATGTCAATGCTGAAATTACAGATGTACCAGGTGTTCTTGAAAAATAATATTCTTTTTATAAAGGTTTTTAATAATATCAATCATTAAGTAGAAGGAAACAGAGAGAGTTGACATGTAGAAATATTATGATACCTTTTGAGTGCATAGGTACATTACACCACTGTTGCAGTCCAGATCTGGAATTGTTTTTTGGAGCAAACTTTCTGATTATTCCTATTCACTGTATTTCAGCTTGCAGGAGATGCCCTCCAGAAAGATGACTAATAAATTCCCCCTATTAATGCACATTGAGTCTGAGGGAGCCAAACAGGCGCAGGAATAATTTTCAAGTATATAAAGTATGGAAGAAAAGAAACAAAAACCAGCTGGAAGGTGCTTGTGGACTCCAAGTGAAAACAATAATTTACCATAGTGAGACATCGCTCTGTGTTAGAAATACCATCTACCTCATTCTTAAAGCCAGAAGCCATGATATTTCCTGTGACAACTAGAATGCCAAATAGCTCACAATAATTTAAATTTAACTACTGGTTATAACAAACACACAGTTTGTATATGTATGCAATACTCTCACCACAATAGCACAGTTTCCCCAACATATCTTGGTAAACGGGAATTGATGTTCTGAGGTAACTGCTCTTCTGTTTCTTAACCAGCTGAAAATTATATACTGTATTACTTATGTTACATTCTTAGTTTTAAAAGTTGCACAAGCAAAAAGTAATCAACCTGTCATCTTTCACATTTAAAATATCCAACACCTTATTAGTACCATGATCTTCTGAAAAAAAATAATATAAATCTTAAATAAAAATCAAGGGAGATAGCCAGCATTCATGACTTTACAGTTTGCTGTTGTTATGATTCTAAGAAGCAGAAACTGCTGCCATTTTTTTTAGTAAAAAACCCTTTGCAGAACTTGGAGAATGAAGTTTTATGCATACAATAAATAATGCAGCATTTTCAAGAGCAGAATGTAACTAATATGAAAGCTACAAAAAATCCTCCTTCATAACTAGAGGTAGATTGCATAAGGCTTATCAATTGCATAAGGCTTATCAATTCCTTTGATCCCATTTTAACTGCTGCATTTGTCTTTGCAATGGAGGGTTCTCAGGAGTCTTAGATCTACTTCAACTGTGCAATGTGACATTTTTATCTTGAAACAGATTGAGAAAATAGAAGGACTTTTGTGATCACATCAGAGTTGACATTGCAATCTGCACCATACCTAAATCCCATCCTACACTGGAAGAGAACTCCCACACTATCCTGCCTGTTGAAGCTTTGCAAAATAGACAGGTTGACTGCTTGGTTATTTGAGATCTGGAGAATGACAGCCATTGCTTTTGACTATATAAGCCTCACTTCACACTTTCATTTGTATTTAGCTTTATAGCAACTTGCCTCTTCAGGTCTTATTTATTAAAGAATTACTTTAAATACCTTTATTTCTCCAGCTCTCCTATGTCCATTTCCCACTCTTGTCAAACATATAAAGGCACCCCTTCATCTTGGCCTGTCAATTACCAGCACCTCCACTCTCTCCCCAGGAGGAGCAACTTTTGTGAATTCTATTATTGCCTCAGTACTCACATCCCTGTTGCTCCTTGCATTTGACTCCCTTGTCTGTTTTCTTGTACTTTCCTCCTTCATTTTAAGGATTGTCAAACAAAATTTCTGACATCTTCTACAGATTCGCAGTGACTGAGTTGTATTTGGCATCTCCACAGCATCACCAACACCCACGATTCAACACACACTTCTGTGTTTCCTGCCAAGTGTAAAAACCTAAGAAGATCCCAGGTTTACAGAGTGCAACTTACATTAAGTAGTATTAAAAAAAAATCTGGTCATATAGCTACACTTTCATATTTGTTTCCTCAGGATGAAGAGTTGCCTTACTAATTTATAAACTTCATTGCTGATAAAATTTTTATACCTTTTACATTTTTGTCAAATGTGCTGAGTGCCATTTTGCTTTTATCTGCTGTTAGGACAATCACTCCATAAAACGTCTCCTGTACTTTATAAGCTTTCAGTTAGTTGTCTCTTGTATCCAAAGGCTGTATTTCCTTTATATATACCTAGAGTTATTTCAGAATTACGTGACTCAGCAAACATATACATTTCAAAATATTTCCAATTCTCTATGCATTTCGTTGTGCTGTTTCAGTCATCACTGCACCATGGGACCCTAATGAGGACATTTAAAGTACTGGGTTTTTCCTACATTGCCTATACTAGTCTTGTCTGGCTGCAATTTGGAGGCCAGCAATGAGTTTCTGATCTTAGGCTGTTATGGGATTTTAAATTTTTTACAAAGCATAAAGCTTAGCTCTGATGTCTCTCAGATCATTCCATTCTTGGCCCAGTACTGCTTCTAATCTTTATGCTGGCACTTAGAGGACAAAATCTTTGGCAGTATTTGCATGTCCCTGCATGGATGCTGATACTCCACTTATCTTTCTTTAACACCTTCTATCCCTCAGGCACTTTTATTGTTCTTAGATCATTTGTCCAATCTCCACTACCAGACTTGTTGTAATATTTCCCATCTAAATTCAACCAAAAAGATGAAAGCAGGTTATTTTTACTGGCAAAGGTTGTTAAATGGTTATTTTTCTCTTTAGTACATAAGTAATCCTGTATCTAACATTCAGTCCAAATATGAAAAGAAGAAGAGAGCTGCCAGTCTGGTTATTAATATTTAAAGCTTAGGTCCATTCAGTTAACTGATCTTTATTTCTGCTAAGATAGACTGCTCTTTTATTATCTTGATATTGATACCTTGGGCTGTGCTTTTATTTCTTGCAGCAAGATGGCTGTGAACCTGTCCATATTTTGAAATCCACTATTTTTGACAAATTGGAACTCATAAAAAAGTATTGTTGCCTGTGTGTTCTCTGGAACATTTTAAACTATTCATATTCAACAGTCGAGTTCATCTCTGGTTGTATAGAGACCTGAAAAAATAGCTGCACCCCAATTTTTATAAACAGGGTACATAATAGACCACAAGTCCTAAGAGATATTGACAGAAGCAAAACTTAAAGCTAGGTCTACCAAGGCAAAATTTATGGCTCACTTATGTCACCGGTAATGGGTTAAAATAAGGTACTCTTGCATAGGTAGTACAGCTGGACAAACCACATAGAGCTGTTTAGTCCCTGCATTGATCCCTTTTAGTGCTTTGAGTATTGATACATGGAAATCTTTTTGCAATGTTGCACCAGGAGCTGCTACATCTACCCTTTTTTAGTGCTTCTTTTCGCAAAGATTTTTCACTTTGCATTGTGTCATTCAGTTCTGTTGCAGGTGACTAAATGTGTTAGCATGAATAAAAAGATTTGTGAGGTTTGTGTCAGCTACTATTCTTAGGGATAAAAAGCTCTCTGATAATGGATACATGGAGTGAAGGGTACCACAGGTGTTAGCAGCACCACAAAAAACAGTAGACTGATGAGTTTGATCCAAAGAGTTAAAGCGTGTTTTGTCTGCAGCATTCTTCCATTGTTACCTGCAGCCTGAAAATGAGAACCAGTTTTCCAGGATGAGAACATGCTGGAAAACTGAAGAAAAGAACCAATGGCAAGCAAGGACAGCACAGAGGAAAAAGCTAAAGCAAGGAAGAGACCAACAATGAATGTTCTTGAAGACAAGAATTACAACAGAAGCCCAAATCTTCTTGAGTGAGGGTTCTCTTTACTTTGGATTACTGCACAATGGAGAAACATCAGTGCATCCTCCACCACAGGAGGGCTTATATTCCCTTGCAAATAAACACTGCATGTTAAGATATTTAAATAAACAGAACCTGCAAACTATCACTAGCACAAATGTTATTTTGACTCATTTAACAACAGATTATGATAATTTCCTTCTCACAATGGGGATGAAAAGAAAAGGTTTAAACTGAAGTAGAAATCCTGACATTTTGAACAAGTTTTCTGACTTTATGAGTAAATGTCCGAACATGTATTTCTGCATGCTTAACACATTTCTTAAATATGTGAAAACGTCTTTGAGCTTTCCATGAGCTGACAAGGAATGAAAGGAGAGTTGTCAAGGAAATTTCTGCAGTACAGTAAATGTACTGTATGTACATATGGATGCATTTCCCAGTGCCATTCTCAGACTTTTACCTCTGCTTCATCTGTCACGCTCAGGGTAAAAAAACATAAAATTGCTTTGTCTAATTGCTTAAAATGTATTGAACAAATGAATGTGGAAACAAGATACTCTAAATCAGGAAAAAAAAACTCATTAGCTTTTGCAAGAGCTTGATTTTATAAGTTTAGATTAGATCTTATAAGGGCTAACATGGTCCTTAGAACTCAAAAAGTAGTGCCTATTTTCCATTTTTATATCAGTGCAGCACATTAAAAATTAAAAATAGCATCAGCACAAGATTATAACTATATTTTTAAAGATGCAAAAGTCTTCTTTATCATTCATACATGTGAATATACATTTTTCATGCGCATGATTTTCATCCTACAAGCCAGAAAATACAGCCAATTCCAACAATGTCACAAATTGCAGTGTCATCACCATCATGAAAATTCAAGCACAGAAACCTCTACTGTAGAGAAGTTTATTCATCTATGCTCATGCTGGTTTGAAGCATCTCATAACTGTTGATGATGATTGCAGCAGCCTGTCAGTGACTGGCTTCAGCAAAAGCCATCTGGATGGGACATGGCACAATAATTTCCTCCACCATCTCAAAACATACTTGCAGCTGAGCTTTTCCTCTTTTCAAGATAAGAAAGTAGTTGAATGTTCCTAACATAATGGATTGTCAAAGTCCAATTTATTTATTCCATACAGTATCTGAACATATTGCATACCACATAAGCTCCACAGTTTACATTTACTAACAGATGTTTTTCTTTCTGGAGCAGATGGTATATTGAGTGTACTGTGATATAATTCACATTTGCATTATCAGTTGTGAATGCTAATGCATCCCATAAAGTGAGTTTTTTGTTTTGATAAGATATTTTTAATAACCGTACCTTGTCTGTATTAATCAATTTGTTTGATAATACAATCAAAAAGCCAAATTTCTCAGTTGCACAAAAAAGGAAAGATTTTTCTTATTCAAATGTAAGGTTTAGAAAGAAAACCCCAAGAATAAAAAGAAAGGGGCCAGAAAGGTAACAATTTTTTATTACCCTTGTCTGATATGTGCATACTTATTCTGGTTTTGGTTGTTAAATATTAAAGTTGAATAATTTTTACTTTTGTAAGAATTCCAAATTTTCTAAGCTGTGAGCTAATATTGAGTAATACATTCTTATAAAAAAAAAAATAAATTTGCTTTAATAAGTCCTCATAGGCACTAATAAAGTGAAATAACTGTAAGTTGAATAACATGTTGCCAGATAATATTAGTAACTTCACTATTACTTGGCACATTGATGATCCTGCTAAATTTACAAACAAAATCCAAATTATTTTGGATTTTATTCTCAACTTACATTATTGTTCCCATTATTTTCTAGAATGTCACAAACAAGTATCTGGAAGGCCCTGCTAAGTAACTTCCTAAAGGGAATAGGACAGATAATATGTGCGGGTCCCAACAATATTTTCTTTTTACAGTATCCAAGGTGTATTTTCACATAAATGAAAATACAATTTGTTTACTTTCTGTCTATGATTACATGTTTATCTCAATTCAACTAAACTTCCTATTGTCAGATTACTTCTCTTTTCCATGAGTTTTATCCCACACAGACACTGCAGGCACAAAGCACTTCTGCCACTGGCACAAACAAGCCCAGCCTTCTTTAAGGGCACAAGTTCTCACCACTTTAAAATCAGTGTGGCTGAAATGGGTCTCCAGATTCAGAAGCCCAAAGTCTGGTTTGTGCTGGGTGACAGCAAACAGCTCCTCATAAATGTAAATCAATCATTGCTGAGTACTGTGCTGCTGTTGGGTGTCTTAGTATTTCTTCTTACACAGTTTGCTTGGTTTTACACAGAAATGCTTAAAATGTTTAATTGAAGACTTAGGGGCTAAGAAAGTGCTACACAAATTATTTAAAAAAACCCAGATCAAAGAAAGGACATAGCAGTGAAAAGATCTCTGGTTGGATGAGGCACTGCAATTTGTAAAAATCCTTTCTTAATTAGCTTTGTATAAGGATCAAAAGCTAAAATGTGACCTGTTTTACAAGCAGAAATCCATACAACAGCAAGAAAATGAATCACACATATAAAAAGCTAAGAACTTTAGGCTTAAAATTCTGTTCCCTTAGAGAACCCTGTGGCATACTATGATTGATATATCAGCATAATTTGAGATTGTTGTCTCTGTCTGCTTTTAGATGAATTATTTGCAGTAAAATTCAGCTAGCACTCAACATCATATGGCTGTTTCTGTGATCTTTTTGAAGAGCTAAAAAGGGAAAATGAACAGTTGTCCCGTTGCAATAAGAGTAACTGTCAATCCTCTTTGCTTCTTTTAAAAGGAATTGCTGAGATTACAGATTCTGCAAGCTGGATACTTTTGAAGATACTATTCCCCTTTCTCAACAGCAAGAAATCATTACCCATAATAATGGTTTTTCACAACTAGGCCATTGAGAGAGATGTTTCTCATACTACAAGTCATTTGTTTTTCTTCAATTCCATTCATTTAATGTAATATACTTCAGCTCTCAGGCAAGCCTTCATTATTGTTTTATAAATATTATGAATTTATCTTAAAACTTGTAACTCATTAGAGTTCATAATTATTAATTTTTGTTATTATTTCCCATTTGTCTGTGGTTATTTTATTCTACCTTGTGCATGTAAGTTTGTTTTTCAGGGATTTTTAGGTACTCACCTTATTTTGCATGACAAGTATTTTCCTCTAGAGGGATTTAATACAACTCACTGAGGTTCTTCTTTTGACTTCTTAGGGACTGGAATAACTGCAATATTAAGTTCATCACTGACAGCTCTGATAATCTTCATATCTGTTCATCCCTCCCTTACATTAGAAGAATGTTTATTCTCTGTTCAGCCCTTCTTTTTAAAAGCTTGCAATTCTTAATTTGCTGGTAATTTTGTATGATCATTAAACTTCAGTTCAAATGTTTCTTGGAGGCTTTTTTTTTTGTCTTTTGAAAGCTTTAATGTATAGTCATTTGTCATCTAGTGTAGATTGTCTTAGCAACCATCTGTCACTAAATCTCAGTGTGGAGTGGCCCACCCATTTACAGTTTCTTTCTCACTTGGGTGGTTTTGAAAATCCTTCCCTGTATACACACATGAAACAGTGGGGCTTGCAGCACATTTTAAAAATAGTTAATTAGGCTCCTTTATGTGCATCTGATAGGAATTTGTTTAAAACTGTTCAATATCCAATTTCCTGGTCATATATGGTCAAAGAGAATCTCTGGGTGCTTCAGGTGAGTAAAAGAAAGGGGTTGTGAACCTCCCCAACAGGGAGGAGGAGAGCACTTGTTCTGTGGTTGACAGTGGACTCCTTCAGATGTGTGTCCTTGTCCCCTCATGAAATCAAATCTAACTGGGGGTAAGGGGTGAGATTAATGGGAGAAAAACACCCATATTCCTTCTGTGACTGTGATAACCAGTCTGAAAGGACACTGATATTTATGGTATTTGGCTTCTTTTTTAGTGTTGGTATTGTGAAGGATTCAAATTAAATCATCAATCATTTGTCAAGAGCCCTGCAACCGCTCCAGCCCTGCAACCAGTCTGTCAGGGTTTCCAAAACAACAACTTCCCACTCGTACAACGCCAACACAAAGTATACTTTACAGTTTTTAACACATTTAAAAGCATACTGTAAAAGGACAAAAGGCAGAGAATTAAGTTTCTGATATCTTAGTTTAGTTTAAAAAACAAAAACGCAGTTCATGTATCAGAATATAGTTTACAGCAGAACCAAAGGATTTCAGGATCACCAGAAGCAGCAGATCCTATCTATCCTCTCAATATATTTTGATCTTATGCATGTCAGAGGAGTGCAAAGGCAAATTTTCCCCACCATTACATGTTGAAGTGTGGGATTTATAGAGTACACTCATGGAAGCCACAGGCCCAAGTGGTCTTTCAGCCCATCCTTAGACTACTAAAAATGGAACACTTTCAGACTTGTATCGTCAGCAACAGTTTCCAACTGCAGAAACACTCCTACCTAGTCCCAATTACATAACCTCCTTAAGCTCCATTTTTGAAGTTAGATCTACCCAGCTGTGAAGAAAATTCCAAATCATTTCTCTTTTACTGGTTAGAAAAATACAAAGACCATTATTTTATTTTCAAAGAACTGGCATATTATTTTTTATTATTTGGGGCTTTTTCCCTAAATGTTGCAACCATCAATTTCTGGAATATAATCTACCCTCCCTCAGCGGAGAAATCATCAAATAAAATAGAGCTCTTTCTTGCTATTTTCTATTGTATCTTTATGCATAGCTTCCTTAAGAGGAAAAGACATTGAAGCTTATAGAAAACTTAAAATAATTTGGACATAGTATGTGTATATATAGAAGCAAACACATGAAATTATGCTATCCCGCTAAAAAGGCTTTATTTATTGAAAAAAAAAATGTATCTGAGTTATTTTTATATAAATATTGCTCACTTAACACCTCATAATGGTGGGAAAGGGTCTGGGGAGCCTTATCATTTCCAAAAATCCCTTTGAACAAGCATGTTGATTTTGGCAAGAATGAAACACAAAAGGAAATATACCATTTAGTATTATTTTTTGCTGCGCATTAATGAAGGAACTGGAATCAAATATCTGCAACCATAAAAAAATTAGCTTGGTTTTCAGTAAGTGTGTTTAAAACTGGGAGATTTTGTACTTACCCTACACATGTTCTCTCTCCTTCTCTCCCCATGGTCAAGTCACCATTGCAGATAGGATTGGTTCTCATCAGCCAAGTGATTTCCCTGAGGCACCTGGGCTTTTGGGATGTGTAGTCCAGCATCACCCCCCCACATGTGGAGTTTCTGTACCACCAGTAGTATTTGGGAATAGTATTTGTTTGTAGGCACCCACTGAAAAATAGTGTTAGATTTTATGGGTTGCCTATGATACACATTTATTGAAGGAGACATTAAACAGCTTTCTACAAGCTCTCTGTCTTCATTTGTTTATGTGACACTAACTAACCTGTTAGACCCAGGACCGGGTTATTTTAACTGCAGTTGCCAAAGAAAACTGTAAAATAGAAAGTAACAGCTGTTCAAAAAGTGAAATAATATATTTCATACCAAGGAATAAGATGGTCTCACCTGAGAAAGCCAAAAAATCTGCCCATAAACTGTAGAAAAGATATTTCATTTGGGGATCTTAACATTTGCAAATATTTGGGTTTGGGTTTTTAACATTCTGGAGTTATTTATGCAAAGTAGCAGCAGTTCTCAGGTTTCCAGTTATTTGCAGAAAATCCAAGTGGCTTCAGTTGTATGAGTGTTTAGGTTGCCCAGATTTGCAATTTTGTAGAGCTGTATAGATAGAATTAGCTTTTCCTTCAATACATCAGTCCTTTAGACATTAACTACATTATTACCCACCAAACTAAATACATCTCATTGCCTTTGCCTTAAGAGATTATTAAACAAATCATATAATACTTCAAACCATGAAAAAAATACCAGTGGCTTTCCTTTTAGTTTTCCTTTTTTTTTTTCCCAGAGATAGAATTACTTAGTAATTTTTAGAGCATTAGTTTGTAGATGCTTATTAAACCAGTGATCCTTTTCTACTCACTACTTGCCAAATTGCCTTGGTGCAAAAGCAAGGGAGGAGGGAAAGACATTTTAAAAAAACAGCCTCCAGGGACTTTACAACTGAATTAGTTTGACATGATTTGTTTCTGATGAACAAGTTACCGATAACTTATCACTTTATTTTCCTCTAGGTGCATTAAAATTACAGTCTATTAATCATTCGAGCAATTTAGGAGATATTAAGTGCACTGATCTGAAATTCTCTCTTTCCTTCCTCCTATTACAAATGTTGGTCTGTTCTTGTTACAAGTGTTTGCCCTTTCCAGGCCCTGAGGCCCCACCTGTCCTTCATGAGCTCAGAAGCTTTGCTACCACTGACTCCAACAGTTCCATCACACTGGAGGAACTTTTCACTAGCACATGGATCCAGACATGCTCAGCTGATAAAGGCTTTATTTCCTTTAACCTGCTCCCTCCCAGCTCTCCTCTATGATTTTTATCTTTTCTAATTGCTGTCTCAGCTGACTGGTTTGGCAGCTGCTGCAGGGATGGTCCTGCACACAGTACCTGCAATGCTGTTTGGGGTAGCAGCTGCTCCAGTGAGGGTGTGCACAAGAGAAGGCATCTTCTTCATGGTCAAACCATCCTGGTCATCTAGGCTGTTCTTCTCTTTAACACAACCCCTCATTTATCAGGTCCATATATTTTTTTAAATAGTTAATTCAGTGAGCAATCTGTATGATGTATTCTAAATAAACTTCAGAAAAATTGAGGGAAGTAAGAGAATAAAGTGATATGCTGATTTCTTCTAGTCATGGAGGAGCTGACAGAACTTGTGTTGGTATCTTTTTCCTCACAGGCGGCATAATTATAAGTGATGCATAGGCACCCAATATGTGAATTATTTATTTATGTGGAATTCAGAATTTTTGATACTTTGTGTGCGTCTTCAAGTTTGCAGAAACAGCACAACTGGCATGGATAATTGTTATAAATGTTAGCCAAGTAGAAAGAATATTCAGACAAGGTACCATAGCTTTTCTTCTCTTCGATTAGGACTGAAAAATGTCACTGCTACTTAAGTGTCAGCATCCTGATGCAAAACACAGAGAAGCTACTTCAAACATCAGCACAATAAAGCAGGAAGCAATGCAAGTGCTTCATAGTTAGAGCAGTTTAGGAAGTAGCATTGTATTTTCAGCTCAGTTAGCAAAACTGCAACTTAAATGGGGTGGTTTTATTGACACAGGCAAGAAGCAAATTCCTGCCATCAATACATTTTTCTACAACTCTGACTGAGGTTTTGGAACAGTTTACAACACAGTCCTCTAAAAGTCTATTACCCAGTTGAAAGTAATGAGTAATAAAATAAGCACACTTTTTAAAGTAACAGATACTGTTTGAATATGGGAAGCCTTTACTGTCAGTAATAACTGTTGTGCACAGCCCTGTCATTGCCATTCTTTCCTCATCATGTCAAGAGCTGAAGCCAGCCTCAACAGAGGGAAAAAAAAATCCAGATTTTTAAGGAGAAAATTAATTGACCAATCCTGGTGCTCTAAACCACCTTTATTCTCAAATGATGAATGATCAGTAAATAGCTGCATTTCCTAAAGCACCGAATGCCCCTGTTTATTAAAGGATAAATGTATTAGGACTCCTTCATTGTCATTATGATCACAACAGCTACCTAGACATTTTCTGGAAACAAAATATCTTGTAGGGCTTTTATCAGAAAGCTTCTCACATCCTACATGAATTTCTGACTAAAGACAGGGAATACCACTCCAGAGCAGTCAATAGCCCAACGGCTCAAGTAAAATCCCATTCCAATGCATTCACACTTACTAGTAAATAAAGTTCCATCTATCTAAATTGAACAGATAATTAAAATCTTTTGTCTTGGAGCAGTCACCAGCCTGACACTTTAAAACCATTTTTTTTCATGCAGGTTATGATTCAAATTTCTGATTGAGGACCATTACATCTCATAACCTGACTCCTCTTCAGTTCAAATCGGTACTATAAATTTATAGTATTTTTCTACACAATTGAAGATTGCTACTGAGTGATTCCACTTTCTCTTTCAAAATCCCTTCCTGTGAAATGTTTTTTAACCCTCACTGAATTATACACTTGTTTATAGTTTTTGTAGAATGGTGCCCTACCTGCAAAAATATTACAGCTGAAGCCTACAGTTGCTGAGACTGCAAAGCAGTTACTGCCTAGGTCATTAAGCCTTATACACAGAGCAATTTTATACATGGATTCAGCAAAATACATAAGAAATTCAGTTAAAGACCAGCATACATTTCAGTAATGTTTTGACTCAGCTCAAATGTTTTGAATTATTTACATATTGTTGTGGCTGACTACTTTAAAAAACAAGTATTGTTCATACTAATGTTAAATTCCTACCATAAGCAAAAATCTCACCAGTTCCAAGTTTTCCCCCCAAAACAAGCTCTGTCTTATCACTCCCACGAAGAAGCTTCAAAACTAGAAAGGACTGGAAAAGATTTTGAAAAATTTAAACTCTTATCTTCTAGGAACATTAGCAAGTGCAAGTGGCTTCTAATACTTATGTAAATTTTTTTGTTGTCATAGAAATACTTATTATATATATGTATATATAACTATACCAGACTGCAAGGTGGGCAGAAAGACCACTGCAGTCAACTGATGAATGTACACTGGAAAATAATTTTAAGCATTCCTTTCCCATGGTTCGACATAATCCAAGCCAAGATGTGCAAAGATTTCTTCCTCACTTCCAGCTTTGAGAAAGATCCTCTGTGAAAAAAAATTAAAAGGAAAGTCAATAAGGATGTTAGAAAGAAATTTCAATTGATGTTTTTTGCTGTTGAAAAGGAGTTAATATTTGACAGTTCTTCCCATTGTATCCTCTATAGAATACACTGTCTTCATCAGCGTGCCTACCCTGAAATGCAAAAGAAAGTTAAAAAAGAATTTTAATGCTGCTTGATGTTTTCACTTTTAATGACTAGCTTAAAACTTTGTTTTGATTTACTTTTTCAAGACCCTCAAGTCCAACTTACATTTCCCTTTCATAAGGGTCAACAGCAGGACTTCCTTCATGAAATTATAAATGTTTTTAAATTAATAGAGTAATGTTCTCTATAAGTGCATTCAAACTGATTTGATGGTGACACAAATTGTCCATAGCCAAGCATTAAGAGCATCAATTAAAAGCCAAGCTTTTTTATTCTTTACACACACTCCTGAATATTTTACAGAACAAGGCAGTTTTGTTTTTTATACCTGCACTTCTGATAATACAGGAGATTATTTTTACACAGGAACACTCACAAGCCTACATGCTGTATGATGGCAGATACAATAAAGTACATAGCCTTATGCATTCCTTTCTTCACTAAAGTACAATAATAATTTTAAAAGCTGCTGAGATAGGTGAATATTAAAACAGTAAAAGCCTCACAATTTAGAGTTTGGAAGCAAGAAAGATATTTCAATATTTCAGCAATTCCTGAATCATTTGAAGTCTAAATCAGTGCTCAACTCTGAATAATCTAACTCAAGTGTTGGGAAAACTTCAGGGTTGAGTTTCTAGGTTTACTCACTGCTGTGAAAGAGGAGATGCTGTCTGGAGAACGCACTGATAAATTCCTTTGAGTAAGGAGAATCTCTGACCACCCCAATGTTCAGGAACCTGTGAGCCAGCAGCAGCACCTCTGCTCTGTCAGCTGCCGAGCAGTGCCTCCAGAAGGGCTGTGCTGTCCAGCCCACCCATGGGAATGGCTCAGGAAGAGGAGCCCATGGTTAGATCAGATAGAACCATGGCAAGGTGGGACAACTTCTGGCATTCTGGTGCCACAACCAAGAGCTGAGTGATTAAAGTTGTCTCTGCAATAGCAAAGATTGCTTATAAAGCATAGAGAAAGAATATCCCTCCTTTTCCTAGGAAGTTCAAATGTCAGATTCTGTAATGAAAGGAACCTACAAATAACACTGAAGAGCAGAAATACTGAACTTTTTCACACAGACAGAATAAGGAAAAATGGTAGAAAATACAAATTGAACAAGATAAAAGGAAAGAAGATATCAACAACTGCCCATTGAATAACAATACCGAGATTTTGTTCCTCAAGTGTCTCCTGGGATGACAGGATTTTAGGGATTTTTTTGCTTTTTTTTTCTTTTAGTATTATTAAGAAAAAGAGGGCAATCCATACACCTACATTAATGAAAAAAAAAAAAGAACAAAAGTAAAACAAGAAAAAAAAATCTTACACTTGTAGACAGATGTTACAGACACTCTTTAATAGAAGCTCTTCATATCTCTGGGACCCCAAATTGCATTCCATTTCTTTTGTTCTGTCACTTTATGTTTTCCTGCAAGCTAAACTCATTTCATTTGCTTGACAGGGAAAATTTCTAATACAAAGTATTTGATGCTGAATACCATTCTCAGTAGCTACAAGCAATGTTTCTAAATGAATCTCTGGCTGATATCTGCCAACTGCTTTAGCAATGTAAGTGTTATTAATGTTAATCATAACCTATGATTTTCCTTCTATGTCAATCTATGCTTATACAGTGCTGCAAATTTGATTGTTGCATTCACTACCATTCTTTCTTGCTTTTTTCTTTTTCCTCAAGACAAGTAATGAACTGCTTGCCTAGTTGTGATTTTATTTCATCTTCTAACTAATATTCTGGAGATTCAGAACATGCCCCACCAACATCAATCAAATTTACAAAAAACAATGCTCTGGAGCTTCTGGTACACTCTTCTCTTATCCCATTTAATCAATTCTGTCATTTCAATGCATGCAAATATTAAATTTGTGGTTGTAAACATGGCCATTAACTACACCTAATGTAGAGCAATTGCTATCCAAATGTTTCTTATATGAGTTGCTACCACTTATTTTTCATTTTGGCATTAATGATCAATAATACTTTTGATGAAAGAGAAGCAGAGAGTGAAGGCACAGAGCTAGCACAGCTTTATGATATCCTAACCATCATTGCCAAAGTTCACATCACTTGGTTTCATATCACATTTTAATACAATGAATCCAGCAAAACAAAACCATTACTTAATAGAGCAGAATTCTAGTTTTAGTTATCTAAATCAGCAATAGCCAACAGCACAGCCTTCTTGAAAGACACAAATTTAATTGGATTCCAAACAGACTGATACCCAACTGTTTATTACCAAATTACTTGGTAATAACTGTGTGTTGCCAAGTATCAAAATAAATATTCTATTACACTTAAGTAATACTATGAAGAAGTCTTAGCCTGTCACTAAAGCATTTCATTACTACTTAACCCATCTGAAGATGAACATAGAAAATTAGTTTGAAGCACCCAGAAATAGAAGTTAGTACTACATAATATCATTAATGAAATGGAATTTGATGGTTCTGAACCAACAGAATCTGCTGCAGAGTGAAGTACTCCTGGTTTGTACATACATGTGAAATCCACTTTTCTGAAGATAAGACACATGGCGGAAATTTTACTAATTTATTTCTTTAAATCCTTAAAATCCTTGGTATTAGCTGAAGAACAAGAATTAAGTATGAAGTTTCCTAATTGATTACTGGCATAACTCTGCTTTATAAACTATTGGAAAATTTGTTCACAGCCAAATTGCACTCTTAAAGATCAAGTAATTTTCTTCCATATCCCATTTTTCCTACTCTTTTCAGAGCCCTGACTTTTATATTCTTCACAGCTGTAATTCAGAAAGAATGCAGTCATACTCTAGCAGATTTCATTATTCTTTTGAAAATTATAACGTTATGTACAAGCCACATTATTTTGCAAAAGACCCAGAAGGACCATGAATACTGAGGTCTGTCTGGACTCCTTCTGCTGTACTAGTACATGAAATAAACTGGGGAGGGGAGGAAGGGCACAGAGATTATTGCCAACAGTACCTTGTTAGAAAATAACAAAACACTCTTTGATAAAACTTTGCTTCTAGACAAGCACCTGGAATGTCATTAACATACACATTTATTCTAACCTTTACTTTGTGTCCAGGATTATGTTGCATGCTTTAAAATGGCAAAATCTTACACAAGATGTCTAGGGATTTTAAATTTAATTTTTGTCTTCTATCACTGATTTTCATATTGTTTAACATGCGGCACACATTCACATCAGTTTAATTACCTTAATATTTCCTTTTCTTTTTAAAATTAATAAAGTGGAGATATAATGACAATATGATCATACCTAACTTTGTAGTTCTACCAGTACATTGAATGATGAATCCCAAGCAGTCTAAGCCCCCATCACTTCACATCTCAAATTATCACAGTGGCCGTAAGCAAGACTATGATAAATGAACAACAGAAAAGAAGAGGACAGACTGTCATTTGCAAACTTGGAACTTAATTGTTCATTGTGCTTGGACAGAGTCCATTCTAAAAATAAGATTTATGGGTAAAGTCAGATGTAGATGAATGATGATAGCAATAGCACTTGCTTAATCAGACATGGTCAAAGATATCACAATGCACCTTAAATTTGTTACAGGGCATTTGTCAGTTTAGTGGCATCTTCACAAGTCCTCACTTATGTCAAGTCAATTGAAGAGTTTTAATTAAAGTTAATTGGGACAAATTAAAAGATGATGCTGCTTACTTTCCTTGCAGCAGCTTCTTTAGATATGGAAGGCCATGGCATTCAGTGAAGCAGTGCACCATAATGTCAGACCCACAATTGATAGAACATACCTCAATGGCATATCAGACTAAAAGTACAAAGCTATTAAATTGGTCACACTCGCTTTTTCTCTGATCCCATTTGCTCAAACAGCATTTGCATTCTTGAAAAAATAATTAACAAAAGGGGCTTACAGAAAGAATTGTGAGGGCAGAAACTTAGGTAATGCATCATATCTGCCACATGACTGCCAGTGGGAATGTTCTGGGTGTTTACCTGACCCAAGTGCTACCCCACCTGTTCTCTGCCCCTGGGCCAGTTCTCCAGTTCAGGTACTGATGCACCACCAGGGCACATGGGTCACACCAGCATTGCAGAAACTTTAGGAAGAAGCTGTGTTTACTAAGTCAGCCTTTTATAAGGCATACCTGACAGTATGGGTATACATTTCATTATTTTGTGACTTTTGGATTATTTTGACCTAAACTCCTGCATACCAAGCCAAAAATATTCTGCTTGTGAGACAGTCTGAGCACTGCATCAAGGAAGTCTGTACAATCACATATCCACAAAACAATGCACTGAAGTATTATTGTTTCAACATTTCCTGCAATTCTTAGATTGACTGCAGCTATCATCTGTCCTCAGTGGTCCTATTTCATCGAGTTCAGTGCAAGGTTCTGACAACAAACATTAAATTTATTCTCATCTGTGAAAATGTTGAAATAACCATGTACTGAAATAAAACCAACAAGTTAGAAGAAGTGCAAACAACCCACACTTTTATGGGAGGATTTCTGTGAATGCCATAGGAACCATTGTTAAAATATTTTTAAACAAGTAGATTTTTTCTTGATATATGAATATTAAATGTAATACATGACAATAGCCCCAAGCAACTTCTTTTAATCCACAAAATACTGAGAAGGAAAATAATAAAAAGACATTTGGAAGCTTGAAGTAGTCACATTTTCATTTACTGTATGATCAGAATTGCAAGAAAATTTTGGGGTTTGCGCTACATTATTCTTTACAAACAGAAATGAGGCCTGCCTGAAAGGTAAGAAAAGAAAGAATAAAGAACAAAGAGACCAGAAAGCAATAAATATGTTGTTCCATCAACTGGTCAAATTTTGCAAAGGTAAATTGTGTAGGCACCCATATAGTGCTTTCTACCTATATAAATGCATTTACTTGCTATTTTTGAGAGTTAAAGGTGCCTGTCACTGAAAGTACACAAATCCAGTGAGAAGAAAAGAAAGGTCTCAGTGCAAAATTAAAGACATCCCAAAGGCTTTTCCATTTTACTACAGTGAGCTGCCTGAATTTTTGTTGAACTTTAGCAAACAAGCCTTAAGAAATCATACAAGTTCAATGCTGTTTCCCACTGGGAAGCCTGAGCTGCCTCACGAGCCTGAATACCTCCATTAGCTCACAACAAAAAGTAAACTTGAAAACACAGAGGTCATAAAAAAGTCATCCCCTAGCAAGGGAAGCATAATTTTAAAACAGAAACTTGAGTTCCAAAGCCAACCATTGAATGTGCTGAAGGCAGATGTCTAAGAATCCTTGGATGTGACAAGTACAAGGACCACTGTCAAAGCAACTGAGTCAGGAAAACCCAAGAGAAGACAAGACAGACAGGCAGAGCATATGTTAGTTTTATCTTCACACTTACATCTTCCCCCAGAAAGGTCAATCAGAAGAGAGGTAATCATATTATACAGACTGATTGATGAAAAATTATCCAAATTCACTCCATGGCACAACTAATTGGACATTCTATTTATTGACAATTAAGTTATTGCGAGTCCCAGAATAAACACTTTGAGTTTGTATATATCCTTGATCCCCATCAAATTTAATTAGGCTTATCCTGGAATCATAAATATGTAGATGCTACTAACATTTTCTAAAAATAAGTAAAAAAAAACCAAAAAAAAAAACACCAAAAAAAAAACCACAGGAGAGGACAGAATGGAGGGTGTCAGTAACAGAGTAGAAAAAGGCTAAAGCCAAACCTGGATGGATGAGTTACTGAATGAGTGACTTGAATGACCTCCTCAAGGGCCTCCCCATGCTAACAGTTCTCACCATACTGAACATGCTGATGAGCTTCTGCAGTTCACCTTCCACATGGAGAAAGAGTCCAACATACATAATAAGAATAAGACAGGGGGGTAAAACTGAAGAAAGTAATGAAGAGAAAATTTCAGTGGAATTTGAGTTCAGACACTTCTGAATTCAGGTAGATGAAAACTCAGACTAAAATATCTAATATAATGATTCACAACACTTTACTCAAGCCAAAATTTACGGAGCCATACAAATTTACTCCAACCACCAGTCAGTGAAAAGGCAAACAAGGGCACCTAGAATAGAGCAATACTTTAGAGAAACTTACTAGGGCCTTAGTTAAGACTTAGTTAGGGCCTTGCAGCAGGTTGAATAAAAAGCTTAACCTGGTTTTGCTCCATCTGAATGGATAAGTAGGTTAGTGTGTTTCTGAGAGGAAGGTGCAGGAAAGAGCCTGGAAAGTGACTCAGCAAAAGGAGCAGCTGCAAGAAAGGGAGAAAAAGGATGTTGCAAACTTCGAGTGTTTCAATTGTTGCCTGTTCAATAGTTGTTTACTTGCAAAAAGATATTCCCACCTTCCTCATTATCAAAAAGCAATCACTTTCTGGAGTGATTTTTTGCAGACTGTATTTGTTGGTTAACTGGGGCAGATAGGAGCTCTAAAAAGCAAAAGCCATAAGGTCTGAGGAAATCTATCAGAAAATGCATAATAACTCTTCATTACAATAGCTAGGAACTGATTCCAAGGAAAATAAGCATTTTGCTTACTTAATTATCATGTGGTTTTGAGCATATTTGAGTTTACTAACCTAAACACAAGCATAATTACTTAGTTTATATTGATTTATTCTACAACTTACAATAATACAAATAATGTGAGTGAAAGCTATCCACTCCCAAGCATATTACTTTAAAATCTTCCCTAAATACCTAGCTCCATGCTATTTTCTACCCTTACCATGTGGAACTTGAATCACTGAGCATCACCTTAAGCTGGAGAGTGGGCTGTGTTTTATATGCTATATGTCAAAAAGGAATACATATGGCAACAGAGAGAGATTTTTACCAAAATTACTAAGAGGAGCCCAGAGCCACCATCAACACTTCAGAATTACTGACATCAGTATCAGAATTTAGTGATACCAATGTTAAGCCACAGGCACTATGATTCCATTTCTTTTTAACAGATGAAGATGTATCTCTTTGATCTCTCCATGAGCAGTTGGAGCCCATGCACCAGGATTTCCAGCTGTCATTCGGGTCTGTCATGCTGTACCAGGCAGCCTTACCTTCAGCATCACAGCCCACTCCATTCCTCTCTACTGACCTGCCATAAGCAAGGTGAAAGCAGGCTCTGCAAACACTGAGCACAAAGCCAGAATTTTCTTTTCCTTCTCTATGCTACTGTTAACTTTACAAGAATGAATGTGGTACCTCTTTGGTGGAAAACATAAATCTGCTCTGACCCTCAGCATAACAAATAGCTTTGCAATTTTACACCACTTACAGACCCAGAATTTTGTAAAGCAACTGCAGAGAAAGCTTTATGGAAGGCCCATAAATTCCTGCAGTGCACTGACTGACAGGAAGTTGAGTGCCTTCAATAGACAGTGAAAGTATGGGAATACAACATAACACTGGTCTGTAAAATAGTGGCTACTTCTCTAAAATCTTCAGCTGATCATCAGGTAGACAAAGTGCTAACAAGAGTCACTGTGTTCAGTAATCTTCACAGCAAGAAAAATTATTTTATGGAGAGGGTGGGGAGGAAACAGAGGAAGAAAAAAAGGCTAAGTAAAGCAATTTCCATACAAATATGCATACAATTCTGTCATTATGTAAGAGCTTTCAAATAATTGTACTCAATGGTTGCCGTGCACAGTATGAACACTGCTGGAAAGTACCATGGAAAAATGAAACTTCTTCATGGTCCTGATATTCTGCTGAGAGGGACAGCAGCTCATTCCACCAGTACTCTGTCAGACAACATTCTCAACATGAAACATTGCTTGATGAAAAAAACATTACAGATCAAGCCCCAAGGAACTGTGCAGTAATTACCCACCAGAATTTGCCTTCATTATGGTCAGCACACATTGTTCATACTTTGTGGATGGTTACAACATCTGACAATTTGTCCTCTAGTACTTTCCTAAACAACATGACTAGCACCTTTCAACTGTCTTTCCTTCTGTGCTTTTCCCAATCTTTTGCATTTGTTTTTTTTAAACTGGCTATTGGTGATTTTTGCTTTACTTGTAATTAGACATTTTACTATTTAAGCTGTTTGTGAATGCAACTACCAACAGCACAAACAAATTTATAATTATAGAACATAAATTATGAAGTACTAATCGTGCTAGAAATGTGAAGTATGTCTACAAATTCAATAATAATATCCCACAATATTTGCAGACACAGTGCATTTTTCATTTGACAGTGTCATAACAGTTTTCAGAAGCAATAACCTGAAGTTTCTCTGACAATATATTATCTTCACATGTAATTTTAAGGTTTAACTGGTATTTTCTGCTGTAATATTCACATCAGCATGCCTGCCTTAAAATAAAATCTAATCTGTTCCTAAGCCAGCTACAAACAAGATGATAAATAAATCAGAGGGGAGAAGAATTACTTTTTGAAATGACAGTATAACAAAGCATGATTGAAAAAGCAGTATTGCAAGCGTTACCCATTGACTTGATACCCTCAGGCAAAATCATATGCAATGGTACTGATGCAAAATAATGCAGTGGAATTTATTCCAATAATTCTGGGCATGAATAATTTTTGAATGTAATAGAAGTCATAATCATAAATTCTCATTTCATCTTACCACTGGACTTGTCCTGTGCTTTTAATCAGAAATACCAGACTGGAATGTTTCTCTTAAACTCATCTCTAGCCCTTGTTAGAGGTTTATTGATATTAAATTCTGAACAGTAACAAGTAAATTAATCAAGTAAAATAGAATAATAGGGCTAAAATTAGAATATTCTAGGCACTTAACCCGGCTGTATCATAACACAGTGTAATAAAATTACAATAAAATAATAAAATGCAATCTACTTACTCCAAGTAATTTTGATGAAGGAGAAAGAAAAAGACCAGTGCTGAAGTACCGACAGTTTGAAAAACACAATATTAAAAAACATTATCTGTTGACTTAACAGAACTTGCTAAAATTTCATTTGTAAACAAGACCATATTGTACATAAAATGGAACTACTGTCTGTTTAAAATGACAGATCTGTGGTTACTTTGTTGCAAAACACTACATTGTTATGCATTCCAATCTCCCATTACAATTTTAAAAATTAAAGACATTCCACAATATATTGCCATCCAGACTAAAATGTTTTTAGTTTGGGGCAGACAAAGTGAAAGAAAACTTGGAACTTCCTGTCTGACAGCACAGGCAAAAATTTTAACAAGTTAAGTAGCACAGAGTTTTATACAAAAACAGATCAAAAATTTATTGTCCTTGCAGTTTTCTGACAATCTCTGTACTACCACAGAGTCCTTAAAAACATTCTCAGGGATTATTTCTTTTTTCACTTTAGCTATACACACATTTCACTTTAAGTCTGTGCTATTTACAGCAGCTTTGTCAAATACTGTTGGGTTTTTCTATTTTACCTTATAAAGTTTTGTAAGGCTGAATGAAGTGAGAAAAAAGCAGAATCCTGGATTTAACAAAACTCAGTTGTGAGTAATTCATATGGGATTACTATAAACAAACCACTACAGAAGAACTTTATTGGGATTGCAAAATCAAAGACATGCAATTTAAGAAATCCCAGAACGTGGTGGATTGAATTTTGACCTTAATTCAATTTTCCTATGTTTATGCATAGAGACTTCATTTCTTCAAAGAAATGCTGCTTACTTGAAATCCTGTAAGATGCTTAGGCTTTGTTCACAAGGCAGGAAATGTACTGTGCTACAGGGCTAACAAATATTTGCTGACAGCACTGACACAATCTTGAGTTGCAGACCAATGTGGGATCAATCAGTCTTAGAAAACTGAGCTTTTATAATCTCTATCTGTTCTAGCTGCCTGTGTTTGCTACTCCCCTATGCTAAGTTGTTGATGCCTGCTCTCATATTTCTAATGTAACTCTAGACTGCTCTCACACCATATCCAGAGTTAAGTGAGACATGCATGGTTTACTTGGTTATTTGGGGCAGCAGAACATTTACCTACTTCTTGTTGCCAGCTTAGAGCATTAGCCTGATGAATTTAATTTATTTTTCAGTCCATCAAACTTCCACTTACATCTCTTCCCTGTCATTCTATTTTTGTGGTCCTTTTCGGTCGTCTCTTCAACCAACCTAGATTCCTTTCCACAATGGAGCTGCTAATTAAACCGACCCTTTCCATTCCCCATTGCTTTTTCCAGCCACTCTGCATGTACTTCAAATTTGTACATCCACCATCCCCTTCTGACTCCCACTTCCTATGCCATTTTCCTCTCTAGTCCTCAGCTGCTTCCTTTTCCAGCTTCCTCTCTACCTAGCTTCTTCTCAAATTAATTACTTTTTTCTTTTGACAGAAAATATGAGACTCAGTAACCCACCCCCCATTCAATAACTTACCCCAGCATACTAATTGAATAATTGAATTAACACAACTGAAAATTATTGGTTCTCAACTGCCCTAGAAATTAAAATTAGTAAAAAGCTATAGTCAAAATATTCAGGATCTGCACCTACTTATGCATTTTGAGAGATGTCTTTTCATTAGCAATACAGTTTTCACTGAACTGCTCAAAAAACACACTGAGCATAGGAAATGACAATTAGGTACTTTTATCTTTGTGCTAGATGTACAGCTTGGTATTGCAAAGAGATTAGGTTTAGATAAATATACACATGAATTACATGCACACTTTGTAAAAATGACCAATCATATGCTGTATGAGAAACATTTAAAATGCTAAGGAGAAGCACACTTAAGCACATAAGAAAATGCATAACCATTTTTTAACTTACCAAGAGATAAGAAAAGTAGATTATTTTAATTCTTAATTTTAAAAAAATAGACCAGGTGCAAAAAAAAAATCACCCAAATCACATATGCAATTTCCACCTTCCTGAGTGAGAGTGAGAAGAATTGAAACATAAATGAAAGTATGTGCATCTCTTTACAATCACTCAGGGTTTAACTGTAATAGAATCACAGAATCTATTAGATTGGAAAAGACCTCTGAGACCATCAAATCTAATCTATGACCCAACACCACCTTGTCAGCCAGACCATGGCACTGAGTGCCACATCCAGCCTTTCCTTAAGCACCTCCAGGGATGGTGACTCCATCACTTCCCTGTGCAGCTCATTCCAATGCCCAATCTCCCTTTCTGTGAAGAAATTCTTCCTGATGTCCAATCTAAATCTCCTCTGATGCAGCTTGAGACTGTGTCCTCTTGTCCTGTCACTGTTGCCTGGGAGAAGAGGCCAAGCCCCACATGGCCACAACTTCCTTTCAGGTAGTTGTAGAGAGCACAGTGGAAATCAATATTATAAATTTTGGCTCTTTATGTTTACTGTAGCTTTAATCCAGTCATTGTTGCAGATGTCTAAAGCAAACTCTGCAGCTGCAGCATGTTTAATTCATCAAGATGTTCTCAAGGCTGATTATATCACCATTATAACTTTATAATTTTAGAGCAGCATCTGCCAAAATAAGACTATAACTTCCAGTTTTACAGAATCATAAAAAATGTGTCTTTAACTGTGCAAGTAAACTTCTGCAAGCAACCTTTTCAATGAAAGGTAGTATGGAGTAGATTTTCTCAGATGATACCAAAAAGCTGACTTAGAGACTGCAACTACTGAATACACAATTAAACACTGTGAATATTACACAACTTCATGTAATAAAATTAGGTTAAAAAAAATCATAGACAGCTCTTCCAGATGATAAAAATTTTTGAGAAGTAATGTGTTGGGCAGTGAAAGGAAAAAATGCCTGCTTGAAAAACAAAGCTGGCTTTTTATTGGGACCCATATTTACAAAGTTCTGGCAGTGCAGGTAACCGCCCAACCACCTGCAACCAGTCTGGCTTCCTCAGAGCAGTTTCTGTCCTCTGAGCCACCACAGGAACACATGAAAATGACTTTTTGCACCAGCAGGGTCACTGTCAGGTAAGCCATGTTTCAAAATTAAAAGTCACAACACAGATGCAGACTCAGCCATAGAAAAACTGGAATATTATGAGGGAGGCCAGAGGCTCAAGGATGTTGCCAGGCATGGCTGGAAGGGCTGCCTGCTGCAAACACAGAGGTTTGCTGTGAAGCAGCTACTTGGGCACACCATGGGCAGCAGCAGAACTCAGATATCCCAAAGCCAGCTCACCAGAGCATTGCCACCATAAAATAGCAATTTACTGGGGCTGTGATCACACCTTTATTTGGCTTTACAGACACCTGCTAAGGCAGGCAGGACAAGCCCTGCCTGAAGAGTCAGTCAGGTTTTTTGTAGATAGGAATTCACTCTGCAGGCAAATGGTAAAGGATACTGCAATACTGATGGAGACAACTGAGGGCATGTGAGCTTCACAGTGGGAAAGAAATCCCAGGATAAATTTCCCCTTTCATGCTTATTATGGTTGCCCAAGAAAAAGTAAACTTTCTCTTAAAAAAATCTGGGATCACAGAATTTTACTATATTGAGTAACTGCACAGCACTTAATGCCTTGAAAGGCTGGGTCCCATTATGAAGTCTTCAGAGCATCTTGTGAGTTTGTTATTCAGAACAGTTATATAAACCACCTCTCTTGTTATTCCACAACTAAATAACATTTCGTGCCATTCAAATTCATACAAGGTTTTTTAAATGCAAAATTGTCATCAATCATCAATCAGTCATCTGAATAGTGTCATATTTTTTCCAATATTTCTCTAATAGAAAACATTAAGGGACCTATTTCCCATCTTAAATTTACATGGGACATAAAATTAATAACTGCTTTCTGCCTCAATAACTCTTCAAAATAACACTGAGCTCATGATCCTTCTCTTATAAAAAAAATCAACCTACAATGTCAGTGCAAGAACATTCATATGCAAATATTCAATTAATCTATTATACCCCAAGAACTCCACCTATTCTTTCACAAAAATAAGCAATGCTAATTATTTACATCAGTTCTTTTTGCTGCCATGAGCTGCATAAAGTAATAATTGGACTTGAAAGGGGTTTTCTGGAATACTGTGAAAATAAATGGGTTTATACAAGGTATAAATCAGAATTTACAAGACAAATTCAATCCCCCGATATCACACTTGGTTTGAGAATTTCCATTAGTGAGTGGTGTATTAAATGCAGGAGAGAAATACTTTCTACATGGCTCCAATCCAGCTATGAACCTGTTCCATATGCCATGCTGACATGAAACATTTAGATCCACTAGATCTCTCTCTATTTAACTCAGGTAAAAAGCTGTCAAGATGTTGTCAAAACTTGCTAACAATGCCCTAGGTACGGACACCACTAGTCCAGAGACAATGCACATTGCACACAAAAAATTTTTTGTGGGTTAAGGGATAATTGCCTCTTAATCCAACAAAGAGGAGTGTCAAAACAACTGTTGATGTCCTGGTTTACAGATTAAGGACCTTAAGTTTTCCAAGAAAGAGCCTACTGTTCAGCTGACCTGACTTATGCTTCACACAGAAAAAATGGTTTTGTGGTTTTTTTGCAAAATCATTTCTATTTTTCTTAGAGAGAATATTGTTCACCTATTAATCAGGAAAGTTTTACAATGAGAATTTTATTTGCCCATTCATAAAAATGTCGAGCCATTTGTAGCAGCAATAGTACCACAAGACATGGTGAACGTACAACTTTTCTTTCTTCCTTGTGACTGATCAGTGAACTCTATTCTGTAAGAGTGGGGATGTTTGACCTCCAGCTGGTGTAAATCACAGGAACTACATACCTCAGGTTGGACTAAACAAGTGCTAATTTCCACACCTTTAGTACACAGTTCTACAGACACACAGATTTGGACATACACTCATCTTTTTATGTAAAAGAGGCTGACAGATAATTGGCCGCAAATTTTCAATTTTTTTGTCACAATTTTCCTAAGAAAGGAAGATCTATAAAATGCCCTTCTTATTACAGAACTGAAAAAATCATTAGTTTGATAATTGCACACTGTCTTCCAAAACCAACAAATATATGAAAAAGATCCACACCAGAAAGAAAAAAAAAAAAAAAAAACAAGGCTGAGGAATAATTTCACAGTGTAACTTTGTAACAAGTCCCTGGAGAAAACCTCTCTTCCTTTTGTTCCCATCTGCAAAGCTATGTAATTGATTCCTAACTGCTGTGTTAATGCTCCCAATTCCTGGCAGAATCCCTTTGGAAATACATTAAAGTAAGCAGGACTCTCTCCTGCTGCAGCCCTTTGAACAGTGGAATCTGGGATTCTGTGACATCCATCATGTTTCAACAGTGGGCCACAGTGCAAGCATCTGGGCCAAACAGCTGATAAATATTAATATAGAAGTACAAAGTATACTGAATTATACATTGAAATGTAGAGCAAATCAGGGAATTGTTTTCTTTTGTAATGAATGACATTCTCTTACAAGTACAGTTACATTCCACCAAATAGAAATTAAATAAGAGCAAATAATATTTGCTATAGCATGGTTTATTAACTTCTTATAATGACTTGAAAAATTTTAAATTATGACAGGTGAGTGTTTTTTAAGGAAAGGACTTCATCTTCTGCAGGATCAATAGTTTGATTCTTCCTGATCTTCCTATAGCTTTTTCTGTACACACACACAGACTAACAAAAGAAAAGGAATGAAGCAAAAAGGATTTAGTCCAGCTCCCAAATTCTACCCCAGTCAATACCCCAGTGACTGTCAGAGCTGTGCATGAAGGTTTGTCTGCCTGGACAGAACCAGTGACATAAGATGACCTCTCTTCAGCAGACCAGGAGAGAAATATGGAAAAGATGTATTTCAGTTTTCACATATGGTGCCTAATTAACCTTAATTAAGCTTGTGTTGAGGGATCTTGAGCAGCTTGAACAAGGGATATCTGCTTCCTGGTTTTTTTTAGCTTTAAGAAAGGAAGATTTCATCTCAAAAAGAGAAATACACTTATGAAATACAAATTTTCATGTTCCAATCCAATTTTATGAGGCAGTAGAGATAAAATACCCATGTTTTTATTGTTCCCTACAAGTCAAACTATTTTAAAAGAAAAGAACAAGGATTATAATAAAGGAGATTATCTGTTCTTCATAGTTTAATGTAAAAAATAACCAAAAAACCAACCCTAAACATTTTACAATTTGGGCATATGTTCCCTTGTGTAAAATTAGATTATTTTTATCACTTATTTTAAGCTAACTACTCTGATGACCCTAAAAATGAATCAACCTTGGCAGCCACACAATTTACTGCAAACGTCTTCTCTTCAACTATGGGCCATCAAATTTCACAGACAGACACCACTGCTATATTCTGCACATTTCTGATCTTAGTACACACTGGGTGGCAGTATGGAAGGGTTTTGTTCAAACTGTCATTTGTGGGAGTAACCTAATACAAAATTGTAAAGTTAAAAATATTTTTAAATATATTTGAATTTAACACATTAGATTATAAATATTCGTATACTTGCCAGAGAGTTCTCTCCCTGCTTCTTGTTAGAATAACACTACTTGAAAAAAGAGTCTGTGTTAAGCAAATTCAGTGCTCCCTGATCTGAAATTTTTCATATTGCATATTGCCTGAGAAGTTTCTTTCTGTGTGGAAAAAGTCAGCTAATGTAATTTAGCTATTTCTGCTGCAGCAGACTGCAGCAGAAACAAGAACAGAATTCTGCTGTGTCAACAGATTAACACAACTTCTTGTGTTTGAAATCTGCAGTGCATCTGTGATTTACAGCAAAAAAAAAACAGAATTTGGAAGCAAACTAGCTGTGTTTGCAATTAAATGAGAAATGGCAGACCTAGATATTGGGGCACAGGGGGCATGATGACAGAATTGAAAGCAAAGTCCTTCCCTGAAAGGGACAGCTGACCAAACCATGTGCCTCAATTGACATATGGAAATCATTGATTAAGGACTTTGTGGTCAAGACAATTGAAATTTTCCCTGAAGATTTGGTCTGGGTATTTTGGGTTTCATTCAGTATGGTTTTTGTTTCGCTGGTTTGTCTTCTTGGCCTTTGTCAAGAACTCCTGCCTTATGATATTTTCTGAGTTCTGCTTCTCTTTAGGTCAATTTCTTCAGTTTTGGGCAGTACAGCTGAGGAACTGAGGAAATGCAAATTGAGACTCAGACGTGTAGAAGGTCTGGAGACTAAATTACAGTTACAGCTGATGGTTTGGGGAACCACAACATGGGTATACACATTTCTTTGTATTTTTCAAATTTCCAAGGCAGAGACTCAACAGGAGAAACTTAAGGCAGGACACTGCAAATGCAGGGCCTTTGAAATCAATGAATGTTCAAGACTTTAAATCTTTCTCTGCCTCAGCTCTTTACTTGAAAATTTGGGATGACAAGAACATCTTCCTAGAGCATACTGTGAAGATAAATTCATCATTTATCTGTGAATCATCCTGGCTAATCCAGTCAAAAACACATGGAAACTAACATTTATTTTTTTCCCCAGAAAGATTTTAATGGTATATCATTTATAAAACCTAAACATAATCAAGAAAAAATAGTACTGATTGATATAGTTCATGAAAGAACTGTGTCCATTTTTCATCTCTGAAAGTCTCAGGGCTCTGAGTAAAAGCAGCAGATATAAGGATACATACTCATACACCAAGCAGGCAAATTTTGTTGCATACAAAAAATAACACTGGCATTCCTCAAATTCTTTGGTTTTCTCTAGTGCCATTTTTTGTTACACCCAAAAAGATATTGACAGAGCACATATTAATGTGCAGATAATAACACCAGCCATATTATGTTGAGGAAAAGACTTTATATTTTGAATATTTTCAAAATATAAAGGACAGGCAGGAATACACTGACATCATCCCTGAGTTTGTGAAGAAACATCCTCTTTAGACTCATGACAGCATATTTATCTATTATTGATTTTATATTTTCTTCTGAAGCATCTAGCATTGACAATTGCTGGTGACAGGATATCTGACTAAATGGATAATTAGCCTGATAATTTCCCCAGGTTTCCATGTGAACTGAGGATGCTATAGCAGCATCTGGACCTGATGAGCACATATGGAAACAGCTGAAATGGAGTGATGGCTTAAATCACTGCTTAGAAAGAAGCAATGAGACAATAGTGCATGTAAGCAGGGGTGCTGAAAGCAGTCTCCATTTTATAAGGGATATATAGGAAAGATTGATGTAAAATCTTGACATGGTTCTTTGCCTTTCCCTAAATTGACATCAATAAGCATCTTCAGTATTGATTTTTGCTTATTATTTAAATGGCCTCATACAAATACAGACATTAAGCCAGATAAATGCAGAGATCAGTATAACTGCAGCTAAGAGTCTTTATACCAGAAATTATACCAATTACTCCCCAGGCTGGCAAGCCTGACTAAACAGAACTCCATCCAGACTTCTGAATGCAGGGCTTTAAAAGCAGGATGATCCCTAATCTCTACTTAGTGTCATACCCTGCAAAAACTTCCTCAAGCCTTCTAACTGAGCCTGTAGCACTCAATATCCCCTCTTCCTTTGCAATGTCAGATCAATATGAGTTGAAAGTGTGCTGGGGACACAGAAATTATCTCTCCTTCTGAGACAGAGGGGCAGTGAAGTGCCTTTTTCAAATACTCACAGATGGTTCGTTCTCATTTCTGTGAAGGCTGTGTTCCTATCAAACACAAATGTCTAATTCATGTTTCTTGTTACCTTTCAGGAATTACTTCACAATTGCCAAAAAAAAAAAAAAAAAAAAAAGATTTCAGGATTTCCAGACTTACCTGTTCAGATTTAATCAGACTGTTCCAGTGAAACTAAATCATGTGAAGGTGGAACTGTTTTACCACCAAATGGATAATCAAGCTAAAATATTCTATATACTTGAATATAAAAAACTAACTGGAAATAAAAGTACATTAGCTTTATTTCTGAGAATAAACAGTACCTTTCTCCTGTCATATAATCCATGGTTATCCAGTATCATTTTCCTTTCATGTGCAGCGTACCTCCGCAAGTCACGTCCAAATTGCTGTCAAAGATAGAGCAAGTATCAAACACATGGACAAACCAAAATTCTTATCCTTTGCACCTTCTAACACCAAACCAAATAATAAACTAAGGACCAAAAATTACTTCTATTAAAGGAATACAGTCTGATAAAATCAATCATCTGAAGAGAAATGTTTGGATAAGGAATCCAAACATTTGCATCTGTCCGTCATCGCAGTCGGTTACTGTGACAGCAGTTGGGCTCTGTATAAAAACGCAAACCTGTGATGGGCTCCCACAGTCTGGATGTGGATTAGCCCAACAGGGAGTAGGAGCTCAGTGAGGCAGAGAAAAATGAAGTCATTGCCTACTCATCCAAAGGGCCTCACACTGTGTGTTTTTAGTGTAGACTCCTATTGACAGAGTGGAGAGAAGGGCTTTTAAGTTGCCAAACACTTCCAGGATAAGAAAAGACCCCAAAGTCTGCAGAACTTAATCCAAAGTCCAAATAAATACATTTTGTTATCTCAAAAAAGTGACTGAAGTAACTCAAACTCAGCAGGAGAACACATCAATTTCAACATTTTGCCTGGTCTAAACCATCCTGCTTCCAATTAACCTGAGTAGAACAGAGTGGCAAGGCACCAGTACTGCTTCTAACACATCAAAAAGATAATTCAGAGCAGGCTCAGAAGCTCTCCATTGTACCATGCAAGCACTCCCTAAAAAATGAACATCAGAAGGCAAATATATAGAACAGATTAAAAAATAATTCTGTCTGGAGAAAGATTAATCATTTGAGTTTTGAGTTTGCATTAGGTTGAATTTTTTTGTTTTTAAAATAGTGTACTATTTTATATTATGCCAGCTAACTAGTGTCTATTGTGAAAGTAGCTATCATTTCAAGTTTTGTTATTAAAACACAAATCAAAATATATTTTATTTTGGTTCAAAACTAATGTTTAATTTTAAATTTTTTCCAGTTTTTTACATTTTGAAGGAGTCAATTAAAATGCAACTGAAACAAAGCATTTGATCTAATCCAAAAAGAAAGATATCAAATTGTTTTCAATTTCCTACAAAACAAATTAAGTTCCAATTTAGAATATCTCTTCCTCAAATGTTTAGCTTCCTGTAATTATGTGATGCTTTCCAAATCATCTCTACCCAGGAACCATTTAAATTGCTTGTTAACAGCATCATGATGTAAAAGACAACACAACTGACCAAAAACCTAGCTCTCCAGTTTATAAACCTAAACACTAAGCTTCAAGGAAAATAGAGCTTAACCCTCCTAGAGAGACATCCATAAATGTTAGTGATGAATTCATCAGCTCCAGCCCATGACCAGTGGTGGATGACAGTATGAGATGGGATGTGTGGACATCAGGAATATTTTTTTTTAAATCCATGAACTCTGAATAGTCTTGAAACATGCTAAGAAAACATACAGTGCTGTGCTTACTTACCCTGGAGCCTGTCCAGCCTAACAGAGCATATGGATATTGCTCAAAGGGGGTTATGACCAGATCCACACGGATTGCCTTCCAGTCTTTGACTTCTGCCATTTCCAATTGTTCTGACGTGTTGCAAGTGCTGTTGTCTACTCTTGGCTGATATAATTTTAAAATTGCAAAACACTTCTGAAAATGATCCATGGCATCAACTTTTCTGCTTGGCAGCTGTTCCTTTACAAATGTTGATTCAATGATATCACAATAAAGGAGTAAGCCCTAAAGAGAAAAATTGTTCACATTGAATTGCTGAACTGGTTTTACTGTCATTCCAGAGTTTCTAGACAGTTGACTTAAAAATTCATGTGAAATGTAATTTCAGTAAACAAGGAACTGTGCCAGGGCAAATCTGGGCTAAGGAGAGACATGAAACAGCTTCAGATTTTGGAAAAATATTTGAGGGAAATCTGCACTGGTAGATATCTGACAGTAGTGAGGTCCTGCCCTGTACTAAAGAGATAGAATTTGCAATTCTTCCTCTCCCTCCTTTTCTCCTAAACCTTTTTTTAGTTAATGTCAACAGAAATTAATGAGTAAAGATTGATGTGTTCCTACGTAGCAGACATCTAGAAAAATATTATTAGTCCAGTGCACAGTCTTGCTGAGGGATTCCAAAGTGGAAGATTCCATTTGGACCCTATCTATTGCATGAGATTTCCTTGTGACAAGGTCTGGAATCTCCATGTCTTTTGCTCAGAGGAAATGCCCATTTCTTTAGGTCCTTGGACCACTTTTTTGTTTCTGTTTTAAAATCACTCCAAAGTTTACACATTCTCTTCCTCTGGACTAGGGGTGTTTTTAAATTGCAGTATTGAACTGAGAGTGCCTATAAGTGGTTTTATTTGATGGCTGTCAGTTGGTAACTACAATGGTGGTGTAGTTTAGGAATGGTATTCTCCCATTTAGTAGCCCAGCAAAAACCATTCTTCTTGCTTCCCCCTCCCCCGCCTCAACTGAAAACACAAAAGGCAAAGATCATGGGCTGAGATAAGAACAATTTCCTGGAAACAGCAATGAGGTAAGACAACAAACAGTAACAGCAGCACTATTAACAAAAGAAGGTATAAGACAAAGAACCAATTTACATGTAAAATACCAGACTATTTCAACCACCACACTTTCTCCCATTGGAAGAAAAATCCTTCTTCTAGGAAGAGAGAAAGTCCCTTCCCCCCATCCCTGGCAATGATGGAAAGTGGTATTGAATGACATTAGGGTTGGGCCATGCCCCTTCCCTCTGATCTGGACCAAAACCAGGACAAAGGGTCTCCAGATAAGACTCTTAATGTCCCAGGTAACAAAAAAACGGATTTTTGGAAGAATACCTCAGTATTAAAAACCAGACTTTTATTATTTCTTTTATTTAGTGCAGGTGTGGTAACTTTACATGCCAATATCTTAAATGCCTTAGAGAATACTTTACAGTAATAAAATTATCTTTATCACTCAAAACTATAATTCTGCCCCACCCCAAAGAAAAGGCATATCAAAAACATTTAACAAGATATGATTTCCATGAAGAGATTCTGATATGTATTATTACATTCTTAGCCTCCAGCTTTTTGTTGATGATAGCTCTAAATTAACAATCCCATTATTCTACTGGAAATCAGTTATAGGCTCTTCATGGGTCAATGAGCCAGCCTTTTTAATGATAACTATTTTATTTGAATTGGCATTCTTTCACTTGCTTGGAATTTTTCTTGATTATGAAGATTTATTATAAATTGATATGAGAAAACTCCTTATGTAGCTTCTGCTCTTGGATTACTAGTTTCACAGTCTGCTGATTTGAAAATGCTTAAATTTAGCAGGTGCTCTGTAACATCTATCTTTAAAACAGCAATTTTTTCTTAATTTTACCCCAATGTCACAAGGCACTGATGCTTGCTCTTTTCAAATATAGACTCAAAACAGCTGTTGAGTGTTAATGCATAACTGCTTATTTTTCTGCTTTTTTTGATGAAACTATACTCCCTTCACGTTAATTTTCTTGCTTTTAATGCTAATAAAACCAATTTTAATATCATTCATCATTGACCATTAATTGATGAATTCATCCTTTGATTAAGCACCAATATTCTGCCCATTTTTTGTAAAAATCTGTTAGCTACTTAGCAGTATTTTCTCATTTTTTGCTTCATTTTTCTTTTTTGCCCTTGGAGATTTGGGACACTACACAGTATATACCAGAAGTCAGGGCATCACCATTGATAGGAGCCAAAGCCTAGGTCATATGCATTGGGATAGCATTTCTAATTAACCTAGTATAATTAGACAGTGGACATCACCATCACCCCACAAAGTAAAGGTGAAACGCACTTAGGTACACTTGGAAAAGGCACAGCCTGAAGGGGCGGTCAGCTTTGAGGATTGTGTGAAGTTCTGGCCACTGCTGCCTGCAGAGCTGTATCCTTCTCATTACTCTGAGTCAGGGAATCTGCAGTTCCTTGCACATTTCAGATTGATCTGTACACCATAAAGTGCTGTAGGTCTTGTTTACACAATTAAGTTTTAGTATGGGCATTTTAATTTCTCAAATTTACTACACCATCAAAACTAAATGTATTTTTTAGAACAGTTATGTGAAGACTCTCAACAATTTTCCATTTTTAGAATGACTGCACACTTTTACTTAAATATGCTGAGTGCTGGTGCATCAATAACATTGATATTGGAGTAAATCCATGTTCAAATTGAGGAAAAGTATGACTTTTTAGAAAAATATTAAATCAATCACCAAAAAATCAATCAAATATGGTCACTAGCATTCTCAGTCATTTTTAATTAAATGGAATTCTATTCCATATTTAGTGTTACATGCTGTCATTATTCATAATTGTTGCTAGCTGGATTAATTCTGTAAAGCTAAGCAGGATCATTTTATATCATCTGAAAATGAAATCCAATATGTTCTTCTGAAATGTATACATTGTTGCTCTAAATTTCCTCCTGAGATAGTTTAATAAAGTGAAACTGCATTTCTTTTTTTTTTTTCAGTGAAATTCCTACATCTAATCCAAAATACCATGTTAATTTGGAAAAATCTCAATCTAGATGAGATGGATAGAATTCTATAAAGTAGAAGAGCTAAAGGAAATGATGCTTGGGAGAAGTCAGCCCTTTTAGAATAAGAAGTGACTAGAAAATGGCATCAAAGGTTTGATCAGCAGTATAAAACTCAGCAGCTGCTGCATAATATTGCAGCTGCCTTGGTCCCTTTTTCATCTTGAAGGTCCCAGTGTGCGAATGATCTGTTTCTGAGCATGTCTGGAGCAGCCTGGCTTTGACAGCAATGGACAGATAGCACTGGATCCATCAATGAAGGCGGTTACCTCTCTATGCCATGGAAATTTGCACTTCTGAACAAGATAAAGAGACAGACAGACAGAGAGTTATATGTACCTACTCACCCACACACAGCTATACAATACACCCCAGAAAGATCACGTCTTAAGAAATGCCAGATGTTCACTTAGAACACAGCAGGAAATTGAACACTTCTGCTTACTTTATACAATAACCTCACAAGCAGGATAATCAGATTCAGCCCTGTACTCTCTCTAAAGAAATTTAAGCCAAGATTTCTCATGGTCAGGGCTCTAACCACCCTGCAATAATCTCTTTTAGGTAAGAATTTCCTCATCTGAGTCAGAATGAACCAAAAAAATTAATAATGAATTTTGAAGAAAGATGAGACAGTATGTGTTCCCAAAGGAGCTCAGCATCATTATGGTCTCTTTCATCTGAAACAAAAGGTTCTTTCCTCTGGCTTCTTAATTATTTCTATATCTTGTCTTAGAAACAGGTTTTGTTGCTGGCAAAATCCAGCTGCCACTTAATAATGAATGTGTGGCTTTCCTGTGAACCGTGTTTCCAAAAATCTGTTTCCAGCAACAGAAGAAATATTACTTGCTCCTCACCATCCTTCTTTAATGGGACATCAAACCTTCCCCTTCCTGATCCCCTCATCAAGGGTGAATCCTAGAGTTTAAACCAGACCAGTAATACATTAAAATAGGTAAGCACAGACAGGCATCTCCATCACTCATTTTCCTAAAGCCAAAAGAAAAACAACAACACTATAGTTACATTAATATAAAGGGAAAAACTGAAGAGTGCAGGAGGGCCTGTAGTAACAGTATCTCTTCCATTGTCGAAAGTATGTATATAATAGGAACAGTGCTAAATATAGCTATACAGGTTTGCAGCAAAAATGAAAGCATTTTTTCCCAGTATGTGAATGAAGCTACATCGACACAGATGGCTCAGCCTGTTTGCCCACAGACTTTCAAGCTCTAACCCACAGAAGTAATTTCTTACTTTCTTTATGAGGCTTTTTAGAGCCATTAAGACCATAACCTGTGTACTGCATCACAGCTTTTCCATTTTGCCACTCTACTTTGAAGACTTTGTGTTCTCTGTTCCCCAGCCTGTTTATCTCTGGTGATGCTGCATCAAAGACCATAAGGTGCTGATTTAGCCACTTCATTTTCAGCAGCTTTCAATGGAAGTATTTTGTAACACTAAACTTTTAAGGTAAGAAAAAGGCCCTTTAAACTATGTAAAGCTGTGGTCCATAATTTAGAAGTTAAACATTGTGGAATCCTTCACTCAGAGCTGCCAAAAGGAAGCCAACATCACGACCTCTGTGATGTACATCAATTAATTTGGGCTTAGAAGAAGCAGCACAAAAGTGGCAAGCTGTGATGCAGACTACTGCAAAAAGTTACAAAGTGCTTTATTTGGGGTTTTTTTCTGTCTTCTCCTCTCCCTTGGAAATAAAGATAATAAAAAGGCAAGAGGTGTATAAATCCTTTGTTTCTTTTTTGCCTTTTGATTCTGCTGGCAGTTTGTTTTTCAGTAGTGCTAGTAAAAGCCTGTACATTACAAATGCCACAGTAGAGAGCTAGTGTAACTAGTATAAACCATGAAATGTCTGGAGGACAAGCAGAACACAGGAAAACATTGTCCATAGGTTTAAACTATACCCAGCTTCTTTAGGTTTGGTTTCCATGACCATTGTTCTTCTGATATGCTGTACATGCTTGGATTTCTAGAGGAATCCTAATCTTTTTATCAAACTCGTGGCCACCCTTGACCTCCCATACTCTGCCTGCTCTCCCTTCTGCCAAACAGCCCCCTTAACAGGAAAACCAGTAAGAACAATTTATTTTCATTTTCTTTTCTTTCAATTCCTTTTAATGAAAACAGCCCAAATCATCATGGTTAGTAATCAAGTAGAGCAATATCCTGCTCCAAAATACTGCAGTCAGTTGTAACAAGGCATATGACATTCTTTAAGAGCTATATAGGCTTAATTCAGTTAGAACATGACTTTTTTGGTCAAGTGCTCTTTAGTTCATACCTGCTTTTTCCATAAGTCAATAACTTTATGCAGAAGTTCATCATCCTCTCTTGGTCCTGGATTGGTGATCAAAAAGTCTATGTCATGTCCAATATTCTTACCCCTAGAAGGAATAAATAACAAGGACATTAAAAGAGTTAAGTTCCTGTTGAATTTTGCTGTTTTCAAAGACAGCATTTTTGCTGCATTATAAGAAAAGTTGGTTGCAGAATAAAGTGATAGCAATGTTGCTTCAAACATAAACAAAATGGAATCTTTTATTTCTATTATGATGCCTATTAGTGTTCTTTATAAAATAATAATTACAATATTTTAATCTATGTTCTCTATTTTTCAGCTAAATACTACAGAACCATTTGCAGATGTTAAATCTCTTTCTTTCTTCCCCGTAAGTCCCAAAAAGGAAGATTTTAGTCATCTTTGGATTAAAAAAAAAGCATAATCAAAATACAATGTTACATATTATGAATGCAGTGCAGTAACAACAGATAAACTTGTCAATCAAACTACCACAGATATTCAATATTCTTCTTAGCTTTTGATGAACATTTTAGTGTACAAAACTGTGATTATGAATATTTATTTGTTCTTTCACCAGCAGATATAAATCCTTCGACTATTTTGCAGTTCTTTTAAATATAAGAATGCTTTTTACAGAGATGGAGATTGATTTTTTTTTTTGAGGGCAGTTCATCCTTAATGTGACTAAAGCTTGTTCATTATATGCACTAAGGATTTCATAATTAAATCTGTGTGCACAAATTTAATTGCAAATGTTCTTAATGAAAAATTATGCCATAACCTCCTGTTTTCCTCTTTTAAGTCTAAGCATTCAGCTTGTCTTTCATCTACTTTCCAAAGGTGTTAAACTGAAATCTGATTAAGACTTGGCTATCGTTGGAAAACAGGCAAAAGCATGTTATTGAATGTTTCCCTTTAGAATTATAAAATGCTTGAGAACACATGAAAATTTATCTCACAGTGCAATTCATGTGACTATTGCAGAACCAATACAAGATTTTAATTTTGGACTTGGTAGTACAACAGAAACTGCACACACATTTACTGAGTGCAATCACTCCAGCCTAAGGAGAAATGAGCAGAGGAGAGGAGAGATTTCTGCAATGAGAATAACTCTTCTTTATGGAGTTGGTGGAGTAAGCACCCAAAATCTGGAGTAGTGAATCTTATGTGCAGGACATCTCCAAATGCTTTTTATGTGTTTATGGGAAAAGTCAGCTCTTGCTGATGCTCACAAGGGTACCTGATGATATTATTCAGGAGGGCGTTAGTCAACGTGTCAAGCATTCAGAGAGCTTGTGAACTGCTATTCAAACAATGAAAATAAAACTGTGCAACCCAAAAAAATCTTTTTTAAAAAAAAATCATTAAATTATTTATTCTCCTAAAATAATGCCTAAAACTGAACCTGGTTTCCTAAACTTGGAAATTTGTAGGAACAGAACTGATAGGCAGACTTGTCAACTGCCATTTGTGTGACATGAAGTCATCTAACTGATGGGTAGTTGAACAGCATTAGCACAAAGTTGTAAGGAGATGAAAGTCTGAGGTTTGCATTTGACAAGCAGTCATACTCACTATAATGCAACTATTGTGCTGTGTCTGCAGCAAAATCGAAATTGCTTAAACAGGTAGAAATTATTTCAAAGAGGTTTCAAACAACGCATCAGTCTAGGCTTAGAAACTGAACAGCAATTCAAAGTCAAGAAGTTAGAAAATATTTAGTATTCCATGTAACACTGAGTTATTTTGTAGGATGCCATTCATTATCGCTAAAATTACAATAATAATGCAAAGCTCTTACATAGCACTTTTTACTAACATGTCTCAAAATATTTTTCAAAGGTAAAGAATTCACTATTCCTATCTTAGAGATGCAGAGTGGTATAAGAATATTTGCTTTAAATTATTTTTAAAGAAATCAAAGGAAGAAATTGGAAGCTGATGGAATTGAGAGCTGACTCCCCATGCCTCCTCAACATCCACATATTTTAGATTAACAACATCTACAAAATCCTGCATCAATCAAACCATAAAATCACAGAAAATCCAAGGTGCTTCATTGGCCCTCTACTTCCCAAGACAGAAAGTATTTGTTGAAATGCTCTCAGTGGCTTTTTTTTTTGTGAGTTCAGCTTCCTGAAGCTTTGAGCAGGAAAATATTAAAGTTTTGAATTTCCTATTCAGAATCCCCTTACATATTTTTCTTCTGTTCAGATTTAAACCTCAATTTTCACTGGGCTGAAGCTATAAGAATCCAGCGCCTAAAAGAATGGAAATTGCAGCTTACCTTTTGTTCTAATAATTTATTCAAGCCTGAAGACAATAAAACACAGTGCACTATTAATTAACTGTGTTCAATTCTTGGCTGACTAAACTTGTATAAAGCTGGTAAATGTTTCTTAGTAGTCAATGAATTACCTTTAAGGTTGTTGGAACTATCTTTCTTGATGTTATTAGATTCCGAGTCACCAACTATAACTTTGAAAATATGTGAGGACATTTGAAGACTTTCTTGAATATATATGAGTAATATGCATAAACATAAGAAGAACAAATGTAATTGCTGAAGTGATGATTCTGTGGCAATGGAAAAGGAATTAGGAATTAGAAGGTTGCACATAGCTGAAGAAATATAGAGCAATGATCTTTTGTTTGAGCAGTGAAGAGAACACTTGTACAAGTAGCAGAATCACTTATTTTAGAAACAGCAAACAAGTAATTTATAAGTACCATAAAACGCATGTTCTTGAGGGGGAACCCTAGTAACCTCAGTGTGCATGCCCAGTAAAACATGTAATTACACCTCTAATGGAACATGCACACATATGTACACCTAGTGCAAACATTTCTTTCTCTCTTTTCTGATATCAATGTAATACTTTTACTCTATCCTCTGTGCTGGGTCTCATTTAACTCCCACTGTAACAGCAGCATAGAATTATTGTTTGACATCAGTTGAATTTGACCAAATAGAAGTGGCTCAGGAATTCTGTCTAATAACTGCAGTCCTGATTAATTTGCTTCTACAACCTATCTCCAACCAACATGTGCCTTTCAGGAAAAGGAACATACATTTATATTCCAAATCCCAGGTAGTTTGCATGCCTGTGGATTTGCTTATTAAGCAGTCTTTGCTGAGACGTTGAACGGGGGACAGACAATTTCTTACAGCCAGATATTAAAATAATTCAGTGTTACTGTCAGTCAAACTATGAAGAACTACATATTTTCTTTGTATAAACCTCTTATAAAGAGAAAAACCATTCTTTAAGCTTGAAGTACTGGAGTGTGACAGTGCTACAACTATTACATAGAAAGTAAAATCCTGGATGTTTGACAGAAGAAGAATTCTACCCATTTCAAAATAGTTACAGAATAATTCCTGGCTCTGATACCACAGATTTTCAAAACCTTGTTACATAGTGTCCCATCTTCACATATAAATTATTAGAGTTTTAATAAAATAGAAAAGCAGTGGTCTACAAAGTAGATCAACAAGTACAATTCCCTGAATATTTTGCCTAAAGAGAATTTACTGAATTCAGAATTTAATCACAAGTTTATTATTCCAGAACATTTTCTCCTCTAACCTTTTTTCAGGTCTGAAATCTAGACCCAGAGTAAATAGCTTTATTGACACAGAAGGACATTAACCTTTGCTACTTATACAATTAGTACACTGACAAGAAATTAGCAGAGTCAGATCTGCAAGGGTTTCTGAAACACTGATTTCATGCTGAAAGAGTTTGTTAAATGGAAGAAATTATTATGTTTGCAACATGGTTGTTTCATTTGCCACAGGAACTAGGTAATAGTCAAAAGAAGTCGGAAAATTATCTTGTTTGTGGCAGAAAGTGTCTTCCAAGACAAGAAAATGCTGTAACATTTATTTGAAGTTATTTCCTTAGCAACTCTCAATTACATATTCTGACAAATAGAAGTTCTGACAAATTCTAACTGTAAAGGGTATTAACAGCCTAAGTAGCAGCCTAATACTGCACCAGCCCATTTCAAGCATAAATGACCAGCTAAGCTCTGTACACCACATGTTAAGCTGTTCTTCAAATCACTTCCAGCTTTATCTCAGGAGCTTTCCTTAATATTCAGGTCAGCTCCACATTTCCAAAACAACATTTAGATTCAACAGCGTCAATGCCATGGTGGTTCACATACATATAGACTAGGTAGCAAGAAAATAAATGCTCACTGAAGTGCAAAAGCAACTCAACCAAAGTTAACAATCAAAACCAGACACACAGAAAGCAGAGACAGCAGCATACAAAATGTAAGTGTTGGTGAGCCTGACTCGCATTGTGCAGTGCCCACTTTGGCAGCCAAGGGAGAGGGGAAGAGGGAACATTCAGTCAGAATAAAGCAGGGCCTCTCAAACATGCCAAACTCCAGCACCAGCTTCGTATGTCCTCTCAGTGCTTCATCTCCACCTTAAACATGACACTGACGTAAAATCAATGAGGATGCCTAAAGCAAGATGCCATTTCAGAGTTCATCAAATTAGACAGAAGGCTCAGCTATACTGTTTATCACATGAAGCCATACTATGCTTCCTTAAGTTTGCAGTTTTAAGAGTCATAGATCACTCTGATTCCAGAATTAAAACTCAGGAAAGCCTTCCAGTGCAGGACAGGGTAGTAAATAGGAAGGAAGAGAAACCTGTAGAGATTACCATGTTACTTTCTGCAACTAATGATGAGCGCTAGATGACAATTTCAAGCAGAGTTACTAAAAATAATAACCAAGACTCCTCCCCATCTTAACACCACATATATCTATACCCTGATGTCAGTGAATGCCAACAGTCAGAACCTGCTGTTCAGAAATAATAACATTCCTGAAGTAATGAGGAAAACAGTAAACCAAGACCTGATCAGGGCTCTGTAGAAGACAGACGTGGGTTGGGCTTCTTCAGATAAGTTCTGCTGTCCTGGTAGTTATTTGAATTAGATCCTAATTGCCTTTGAAGGCAGTTTGACACCAGTGGTTGCCAGTCAATGTCAAAATTAATTCTCTTCTTTGTAATGCTACATAGGTGGTAAGGTACAAAAAAATCTCAGGTGGAGATGAAAAGTGCTAGTGTGGGAAGATACCTGTGCTAACATTTTATAGCTGGACTCTGAGCTCAAGGCCCAGCCTTTCAGTCACCCTACTGCACTTGGTTTGCATCAGCTGATAAAAACTTGGGGTTGAATATTTCCAGAATTCTAAATCCAAACTGACTGAGAGTTTTTATTCTATATCAAAGGAAATTCTGGAATTCCTGCACCGTGAGAGTTAATAGTTCTGTGAGTGTACATTACAGTGCTCTTCTGGGGTATAGTTAATATCTGTAAGATGGTTTAATAGGATGCTGAATAATGTCTAAAATAGCAATAATATAATTAAATCAACTGAAATAAAATCTGCCACTAGCAAAGACAATTAAAATTAAAACTGATATAACTATATATTTAACTGAAAAGATACCATACAGTCATGAGAACTATCCTGATTCATTTTGAGGGAATGTGTGGGTAAAAAAAATTGCTGTCATAGCTTTGTCTGCAGAATTACTTTTCCCACTAATTTAAGAATAGAATTATTTAGGTTACACTGTCTCTGAAAGAAAAACATAGTGAAAACTGCAAACTGTTCCCCTGGGCAGCGATAAATCAGACTTCTACAAAGGTTTGAATTGCCAAAGGTAGCATACAGCAGCTTCTTCACCCAGCCAAGTAATTCAACATAAACCCAGCTGAACTATGTAAGCATTTGGCAAAGATTCACAGGTATCTTCTCTGGAAAAAGTGCTTGAGGGTGGACACTTCATTAAAATGCTATTTTTCTTGCCCAGTGTAACAGTAATTCTAATTCACTGGAGGCAGAATCTATTTTCCATGACTGTGGAATGTATTTATTTTATTTCTGAAGTTAATCCAACTCTGCAATGAAGCAGCATTGGGAAAAATCCTTTCCCTTTAGGATCAGAAACCTTACTAGACAGCAGAGGGGAATACAGCTTTAATAAAGGATACAAAAAAGAAGCATTTTTGTCTTCTCATTTATTCAGCAGGATATTGCTGGTATTGTGCATCAGCAGCTTCTGTTCAAGAAATCTTTTAGGGAATGACCAAACAATGCAGACAAGTAATTACTTAAAAGATCTCCTTGTATCAAGTCAGAAGAAAGGAGCATTACCCGCTGCAGCAGAAGGGATCACATCACTGGTTATTTCTACAAGTTTTGTTCTGAGGGTAAAAATCACTGAAGTGAAGAGAACCAGTGAAAAACCTGGGCAACAGCACTTAAATTTACTTGAAACGTAATTTCACCCTCAGTGACTGCATTGCCTCAAAAAAGGCAGTAATGCATGGCACTCACCTCATCTCATTAAATGCACTTTCAAAGATCAAAGTATGTCATGCTATGCTTGACTGTATCTTTTATGACCCAAAAGAAACTTAGACATTTCTCAGAGTACAAGACATTCAGGTACTTCTCTTCATGTCATGATGATAAGTTTTGCTTTAACAGGTATTTAATTTAATGCAATGAAAGGAAAACAGTTATTCAGCTGAGGAACTTAAGTGACTAGTGTAGCTAAACTTAGAGCTATTCACTGATCTTCGAAATCTCTCTTAGAATATTTGCATTTTAGTTATTTAATTATTTCAATTACTTAAATTATTTAATGTGTTAAACATATTCTGTGCAAAGCCCTGAAAATATTTCTCTGCCCCGTGAAAACAACAAATGGTGAATTTGTTGTTTTATTATTATATATTGTGTTATATATTGGTGTGTTTATATGTTGCCTTCTATGTACCTTTAGCCAAATGGCTATTTCAAAGCATATTTGGTTTAAAATAAGACTGTGTAGGGATTCTCTTATACACTAGCATCTAAGAAAACTATAGTCATGGAACAACATGAAAATCTGAATGGAATTCAGAATTTGAAGAACTGAAAAAAACTGATCACAAACAAAAATATTAAAAACCAAGTGATTTACCTATTTTTGAAGGTATTACCTTGAGGAGGAGCACCTGCTGTTCACATGCTGAAACTACTTCTCTCCAACCTTAACTTCAGATTTGTTAAAAACAGAAAAGCAATTTCTGCGAAAAACAGTTGCAAAATTGTTTTTCAACTAAATCTACCACACACTATTAAAATAAATCATAAAGCTGTCTTCCAGCAGTCTGGTTCCTACTAAGACAACACAATAGGAGAATGGCCAGTGTAAGAATTTAGTCACCTGCATGTTATTTAGAAAGTGTGGCTCTCTCTAGTGATTGTGTCAGTTGCACAGCCTGGGTGGTGGTGTTGTGCTCTGGCATTCACAGAATGGGTCAGGTTGGAGGGGACCCCCTTGGATCATCTGGTCCAACCTCCCTGCTCGAGCAGGTTCATCCCAGAGCAATTTGCACAGAATTGCATCCAGACTGCTCTTGAATGCCTCCTGTGAGGGAGACTCCACAGCCTCTCTGGGCAATATGCTCCAGTGCACAGTCCCTCACACAAGCAAGAAGCTCTTCCTCTATGGGAAAAATGTATTTGTCTTCCTTCCATGACATTGGTGCCTGAATGTGGCTGTCACCAATTATACCCTGATGCTGAATATTTATCACTTTTGGCTTGCACACAACATTACTTTTTTGTTGCTAACAGCTTTAGCCTCTCTGAATCCTCTACTTGGAGTAAATTCACTATTCCACCAAGCAAAACAAAACTATGCTTAAGCTTTGAATCACTGCAAGTGCTGTCTCAATTTCATATAAATAGCACAACTGTACCTGGAAGCTGGCCATGTAATTTCAAGCTTTAAGGCTTATGAAATGTACCATACCAATCTGTCACAGTTTTATTTAAAGTCATGGAATACATTGCTGAAGTTTTGCTTTTGCTGTCTTGGCAAATTCTTTAAATTACACTTAATTTCAATCAAGCATTTCAAATGACATCATAGAAACTTCCTGCATAAACAGATTTTGCACAGTGCCAATCAATGGCAAAAAAAACCAAGAAATACTTCAACAATGTTTGAAAGAGACAAGCAGTCCAATAAGTATTGATGTGGATTTGGGATCTCATATATCCAGCTGAAATGCAAGGCATGCAGACTAATTTAGTCTCAAAACATCAATGTAGTTTTGCACATGTGAACTCTTCTGTCAGCACATTCTATGGAAACAAGCTTTCTCACTCTTAAGAAACAGCCTGTAAGACAGTGGTACAGCATCCTTAGTTACTGGTAATTTTACAGATTTTAATTATTCTGAAACCTGCAGGAAAAAACAACATATTCCACTATGTAATAAATACTGAGAAATCAGACCTGACTGGAGAGAAGATATATTTTTTATTATTTATAAGAGGAGGTATCTCAGACTAGACCTGCTCAGACATCCTGAAGTACCTAGTTTCTTTTGGCCTAATTAAAATCCTTAAAGACAGCTTTAGAATTATGCAAACTGGGTGACAAGGAAGTTCAACTACCTCCAGTTTTGAAGAATACAAATCAGTGTACTCAGATGCTAGATATTTTGGTGAATTATCAGAAAGTATGATGCACTTCAGGAAACAAACCAAACAAAAAACCCAAACAAACAAAAAATAACCAAAAACAAATAAAACCCCAACCAAATAAACAAAACAACAACAACCACTAAGAAAGGAAGGTAAAGAAAATTACCTCTACCTCTATCCAAAAATAAATTAATATGAGAGGATGAAAGAGAAGGCTAAGGTTTTTTGAACTTCTGTCTTTGGAGGTAATTGGTGACTGGCACTTTCCAAGACAGACTCCCACAAACTGAGAGAGCACTGAATCCTTCCACATCTGGGTTATCCATTATGTATAGCTATTAATTTTTTTCAAGACCAATTCAGGTGCATTGTCCACATTCTGCTGGTGTTCTGCCAGAGAAGAAATTTGGCCAAAGCAGGTTATAGATTATATATGTACTCCAAGTACCTAAAGGTAGGATGGAATCCTTATAATGCATTGACATTTGAGATTTAAAAGTCAGAAAGCTTTCCAGTTTTTTGCTTCCATCTCAGCTGGTGCAAACCAAAACCTCAGCTAAGTGAGACACATATTGCTAAAACAGTAACCTAGTGATCTCTTCAACATCATTAATAATGCAGCAGAAAAAACAGAAAGGTCAGCTGCATTCAAATTATTTACTGAAATAAGTAAACAAAAGTCTGCATTATTAATTATGAAAAAAGCACATTTAAAAAATGCTTTCACTAAACTACTTGTGACACCTTTTTTTTTTTGCAACCAGTAAAAAAATTCTTTTGCAACTAAGGTGGTTTCCATTTACTGGTTTAGATTTTTTTATGTCCAAGACAAAATTGCTTGGTTCAGAATTGTTTCTATTTTACTTACTCAGAATTCCATAAATATATATAAACTTACATTTAAGATACAGTATTTTATTTTAAAGAAGAAAATAAAAGTTCTTTTTCTATACTGCTACCTTAACAAAATTAACAATCAGCTTTATAGCAACAATTTGTCCTGAAGCTTTGTGGCAGTAGATTGAAAACATGAATACAAATCCCATCCATTTTAATTCTCTCTAACTAATTCTCTTGAGTGTTTCAAAAGGCTTGTTCCTTTAACATATCCCTTTGTCACAGAAGCTTTTGTCAAAACGTTCTTTTTCATGCATGTCTACTTTGGCATTTCTAAAAATCAAAATGTTCTCTTTACACAATTTCAAAGACAATATTAATGTTCATGTGAGGAAGGAAACATGCTTTTTCAGAATGCCTGAATGATATTCAATGTTCAGCCTGGGTTTCACTTACTTGGCAGTGATGGGACAATCCATAGAATCAACCTACCATAAAAATAAAGGCTTCTATTTGCTTCCTGCTCAGCTGTACTGGAAGTTATATAAACATGACAGTTTTTCTATTAAAATTCCTTGAACTGAGAAATAGATTGCTGACATCCACAGGGTGAGGGGGAGGGGAGAACAACCAGAAACAAGATATCTCTCAGAAATTCTAACATGAAATAGGATTAACACTTCTGTTTGAGCTGATGGTGTAATGGCCAAGGACTATAGGTAATTGTTCAAACATCTGGGATTAGTGACAAAGACATGAGAAACCAAATTTTGAATTCTGGCATTTTGGGGCAATATGTCTAATTCTACCTTAGTTGTGATTACTTTAGGATATTTTATCAATCTATTCCATCAAAGGAGATATAATACAACTTAAACATTTGTGTAGCTGCCAGCAGACTGCTGCAACATGGTGAGTTTGAGTATAGCCTTTCTACCAAGTTTTACTCAAGTACTTCTGAAAAAAATATGCAGTTTGAACTTCAAGCACATGTACAATCTGGTTAGATTTAAGAAAATTGCTCACTCAAATTTTTAGAGTGAACTGTGGAATTTTTCCAGGATTGAGCTGACATACATATTTTTAATAACTGCATTTGCAGTAGTAGTTGCCCCAGTAGGCAAGTAAGGTAGGTAGGGAATTTTACAGAAGCATAACGCAGAGAAAATGAGACTGTTCCCTTTCAATACCTAATTTGGATTGTGTCATCTACTCATTTTGTCTAAGGGAAGAGGACTTTAGCCCTAATCTATGGGATATACTCAGAACACCAGCCTTTTACAGAGAAAGAAACTGAAATTCAAAACTTGTCTACTTGGTTTACATGAGCGTTTTGCCAAGATAGCTGTGTGGTGTGGATGTACACTGTGCCAGCTGTTCCCTGCAGCTGAAATACTTACACCCTTTGGGCCAAAATAGGTTATTCCATTTGAGAAAATCATTTAAACTATACTATCAAAGGAACACTGCATCTCCACTGAGAAAGGCTGCCAATATATTCTACAAGTACAGGCATACCAGAAAAGCCTTTTAAAGCATGGACAAGCCTGTCATTAAATTTAACTTCTAACTTGAGTAAATCCCTCCATTGTGAAATCTTGTTACCCGCCTTTACAAATTTCCTTGCTCTGCTCCTAGATGTGATTCTCCATCAGCCTAAGGAGCTCATGAAGTTGACTTAGTCAATTTAATTCTAGATTGAAAACTTCCCTGATTATTACTGACCAACTTCTTTAATTCCCAAACCATGACAAGGAAATACTCTGTTTGAGAATGTAGCTTCTTAGAATTCTCTCTGCGCCTTTCTTCCTGATCCAGACATCATAAAGCTCTAGCCATGTATTTTCAGAGACTTGTCCTGACTTCTTTCTGAAAACAATCCTGACTTTTTCAACCTTCACTTGTTTTGTTTTCAACCTTCACCTGAGGTTTTGTGACCTCAGATAATGAGTCATTTCAAGGGTCTCTTCAATATAGGTACATATTTTAATATTTAGGTGAAATGTGAAGATGTATTCCCTGTGTCACCATTTCTTGCCAATTCAATTTTTCGAACAATCAGTTGAAAGTGACCCCCTATTTTGTCATGATTCAACTGAAATCAATGTCCAAGCTCCCACCAATCTTTCAGTGAGAACACAAGGAGAGGCTGTTCACATTTCATTTATAAGATAAGAATGGTGAGGGTCAAATTTACATTGGCTACGTGTGGGTGTAGTACCATCTATTCTAGTGATACAAACGCATACTATAACAGCATCAAGACATTTCATAAATTAAATAAAGATATTATAGCAAATATAGAACATCCCCATTGGATATCATATCCAAAGATGATGCTATCACATAGATAAACAAATTAGGTGGAACTGGACACATTAACCACTGTAAAAGGACCAAATAAACAGGTGTTTTTCTTCTGTTTATCCACTAGACCTGTCTCTAGCTGCAAGATATGTCAAGATAAAAGGAAAATATTCTGCCATCCTTGATCAGTAGCACAAGATAAAGCCTGTAAGGTTATTACTTTATAAACAAGCATGAGTTTGTAAGTACGTATTTGAGAAGAAGCAATCCACAAGGCTTTAATGGGTTTGGGTTTTTGTTTCCAAGACAAGCCTTAGTGGTATGATAGAACAGTTATCATAGCAGATGATTATAACCAAATCCATCATATTAGATTTTGCTGCTATTTAATGCTGATTTTCCATTCTTCAAAAAGACTGCCTAAAACATTTCCATCTACTTCTCCCACTGTACAGCAACAATCCATAATACGTTCCACCACTTCCAAACTAAAAGGACTATTTCTGACTATATCTTTTAATTTATGCCTTTCATACATGATTTATTGTAAACCTATTTAGTCTTTTCCCATTATCTGACGTGTAGAAAATAGTCTGACTCATATTGTAACAAAAAAAAATAAAAATTAACCAGCAGCTACCTCCTTGTTATTATGTCACCACACCACTAGCAAGATCCCATCACAGTTAATTAAAATGTTGTGGCTAATCTTGCTCACAGGGGTCTGCAAAATGTATCCCCTAGCTGCAAGGTCACTGATGTTCGCAGCTTTTCTCATGATTATCTGACAGGAAACATCATTCTTAACTTGGGCTGTCAACCATCCTTACAGCAACTAACCATTCTACAATAAACTTGGACTGCTGCTAAAGAGTCTATCAGCAATAAGTAAACTCTGCTATAAATGTCCTGTTTTCAGGCCAGGTTCCTGGGTATAAAACCATGGGAAAAATTACAAAGTGCAATTAAAACTGATTTTTGATCTCTCAAGTCTAAACATCAGGTATTTGCTCTACAATCTCTGAACCATGTCGCATCTGACCTGAAGAACTCTTTTGCACATGGTGAACCACAGAACACTATTTTTTGTCACAGTAACTGCTCACTAAGACAATGCAAAATTCTCACAACTTCATCTCTGACACAGATGCTCTGAGACATTTAGGTGTAAAGAATATTAATAGTAAGAAATACACTCAAAAACACTGAGGCATCAGTAACTTCTCAGAGAAAACAACACACATCCAAGAAAGACTGCACACAAGACAAAATGTACTAAATAATTTCTATTTCTGTCCTGAATCACTTCGGCACTGCCGTTCAGAGGTAAGAGATGCTGAAGTACCACTGCGTGCAACAAAACACGAAATAGACACTTGCTTCCTGGTGCACCAAGGTATGTCTAACAGAAAGCTGGCTAAGCATCATTAGCACTATTCTGTCTTAATTAACATTAATTAAACCTCTTAATCACAGCCAAGCCCTATCGTTGGCCTATTAATGCTATATTAGAGCTGACTCTACTGCTGGGAACTTAGTCTAAGACTACTGCCAGAGTTTTGTTCCAACTACCCTTTATGCAGGTTCTGACGATTTTCCTTTAGAAAGAACATCACTTTCTTCTGCATGTCTCTTACTGTTACAAAGACAATTCTTCTGTCTCTCTTCATTCCATTCCCACCTTGAGTAGCCTCAACTTTGTGAGGCATACTCTACTTAGCAGGTGAACCCCAATGAAACGATTTTATAGATAACATGTAAGGAAAAGAACTATCTATCAAACTAGGCATCTCCACCTCATCAAAGCCAAGTACAGCTTTGATTTGACCTTTTGTGCTTTATGTTTCTCTTTTATCTTACTACTTTATCTGAAATCTCCTGTCTTTTTTTAATTTTGCTTCCTCATCTTTCCCTTAGTATATTCCACTATCTTAAAAGTCCTCCTTGTACCCAATGCTCTATAACTTTTAGAAGATTTTTTTACTTACCAGTTTTATGTATTATTATACTACTATTTATGTAGTATCATGAATATATTTTATTTTAGAGCTATTTATTTGTGAGACAACTTGTAAGATACTTAGATGTTCATCCATATATGGAAAATACTTTTCAAGTAGTCAATTTTAAATATTATACTTGAACACGCTTCTTGGCATAAGTATTAAAATTGATCCATTTAAATTCATTGGCTGAGCATTTCAGAAAACTCTGCATGGTATTAACTGAATTCATGTCAAATGTCTATAAGAGACTCTCCAATTATCGTGACTCTTGAGAGAAGTACTTCAAAATATGATGCTTCCCCATAATATCCATGTAAAAGACAAAAAACACAAACATTTTTTAAAAACCCCTCACTAACAACTTGAAACATTTGGTTTTGCTACAAATTCCGAGTGATAATTTTAGTTGATTGTGTATTCTCTGTCTAATCACTCAATCTATTATTCACAGAGAGGATTTAGTAAAGCTGGCCAAGAAAATGAGAAAAAGTAAAAGGATTTAGGTGGACAGTTGAAAATAAATGAGACAGAAATGTTTTAATACAAGTTGTCAATTCAATTTCTTGTCTAAATACTCAATCAAAATATTTCAGTCGTCTTGCAAAGGCATTGTGACACTTCACAGAGGTTTCTGTACCTCTGACTATCTCTTCCAGATGCATATACCCTTGTCTTTAGATGAAATGACACCACATGAATATGAAATTTCTATAACTGAGGCCAATCATGAGAGAGAAATTCTAACTAGAAAATTAATTTTGCTAAAGAAAAAAAAAAAACATTTGAATTATAGCCCCTACCAGGAAAATAATTACATTTCTGTACAGTTCTTCATTGAGAATTGAAAATTTTCACAGAAAACCAACAATAGTCATAGATATTTTGGTAGATATGTTAGAAGTAACCCTAAACATAAATGTATGATTCACTTCATTCACTAATTTCATTTCTGGGCAGACCGCTGCTCCATAATCCTGTTGGTATGTTTTAGCCTGCAATACCTATTCCCCAACAGCAATATACAAATTCTCCTATCCTCTAGAACTAAAAAGAAAATCCAAACCAAACAAACAAGAAACCAAATGTCACTAAAATGCCACTAAAATTCCAAAAAGAATGAATCAAATCTTCACAGAATTTAGACTGTCTTATGCATTATGAAGCATACAATAAAATGAAAAACCTAGTGGAAATTACTTATTCATGTTCTCCCTTTATCATATTCCCTATGTAATATACCTAATATCAGTAGCACAAGAAAGAACAAGTCTGGCAAACTGCTTGAGCCCTATCTTATACACCTCAAATTCATTGCAATTCATATAACATGACTCTACTACAGAAAGTCCTACCAGTTACCATCTCTGATCGTGCACAATTTTTTACCATAAAGAACTGCTTGTCCTTCTTTCTACAGAGTTTGAAAATGAAGAACTTTCAGTGTGTGAATGCATCTCTGGACATGTTAATGTTAGGTATGAATTATTTGTACAGCTTCCCTTTTAATCATAAGAGCTTTTCTTCCTTCCCCCATGCCTTATCACACTAATCTACTCCCAAACTACCAGAACATTCAAAGAGTAACAGTTCAACCCTAATGCAGGAAGCAGATTTTCCAGCTTACTAAATTATACTGATAAATCAATTTTAGTACATGCTCTGTATCATGCAATCTGCCTCTCTGCCTCAGCCCCAGATTATGTGTTATAATAATACCTGGGGCAGTCAGACTTGATGTGACTTTTTTTCTAATTATGTGGTCCTATTCAGACTGTCTCAGCAACAGTGTCTGGGTCCTGTGAAAAAGACCTTTTCTGAATTTTATTTAATACATGCTTTATACTCACTGAAAATTATGTATTTGTACATTGGAGGAATGTACAAATTCAATGTTCAAGGAAGGGCAAAGCATTTCCACTTTCAAAACACCAGAGCAGTGGTTTTAAGGTAAGTCATACCAGAACTTAGCAATTCCATGCTTAATTTCCATAATGCAAATAGTAACCACCACTGCATATGCTAATTGTTCTAAAATGATGAATTAATACTTTTCAGTTTACCTAGCATAATAAAAAACACAATTTTTATTGTTAACATTTTAAAGTGGGAAGGGTAAGTAGAATATGCATTATTAAGTATATTCATTGATAAAGCAGGACTATAAATAATTGTATCATACTCCTTTTATAACTTTTGAAAACATTCACTTTGGCAAAACTTGTCCAGAAAATTGTGTAAATAATACAAAATCAGTTTTACATTTTTGGAATTCTAATGGTATATTATCTTTAGGAGTGGCACTGCAGAAGGCATTGCAGTTTGGAGCTGGTGGTGCTGTAATTGGTACTGACAACTGTCACTGCTCCTTTCCACTTAGGTGGGTCTAATGAGGCAGCCGTCACGAGAGATTGGTGTTTGTTTCAGAGCTGGGACTTCACATCAGGAGAAAGCAACTTAGCTGTAAGTTATCATCTGACACTCACACAGGCTACCAAAATGGCAAAACTGAACTCAGTGCAGAAACCTACTCTAGCTAACGACAGCACCACTCCCTTGCATTTCGATAAGCAAAGCCACTGGGAAGGAAACCCAGGCAGTGCAAATCACTCAGCCCGGCTTTCTGCACATCAGATGCCCCAGATGGCTTTTCTTGGGTCCCACGCTGAGCAGTAAACCCAGAAGCCCCTTGCCCATGCCTGCCCTCATACACAGGGAAGGATTTATCACAGTGAATCATCTCTGTTACATAGCGAAGGTCTTGAGACACTCATCCGAAAATGAGAACAAACATCAGACAGAACTATGGAAACATCAAAGATGCTTTTGGACAAACTATGGTAGATTTCTAACAATTTTTATCACTTTTTGTGTGTGTAAAAGGCATACGATGTTGTAAACACTAAATCCATGAAAAGATTAAATTTAAACATTTTACATTAGTACAGACTGAACCAATTTAAAAAACATTGGACATCTACTGTTTAGGCATAAGATTATTTGCAAGATGTCAGAATAAATTTCTGAGGAGAATGTGCATTGTTAACTGACTATCCTGCACACCATTTCGTAAAATGCTTTTAATGTGTGACTCCTTTTCAAAAAATTTTCATCACTTCTCAGTCATGCATCTTTCTTAAAGTTTTAAATAGATCTTTTTGAGTTACTCTTCCTTAATTTCCATTCACTGACAAAACAAAGATGTGAATTTTTTGTCTCATCTCTGCACATTATCACTAGCATTGCACAAAAAAAAGGTTCTTCTTTTGACATTGCATCTCTATAAATGGATTAAATGAGCTGTGAATATCAGCATTTAACCAATAAAAAGAGATCTTTATTTATTTAGAATGTATCAGATCTGCTTCATCTAAAAGTCTAATTGAAAAGGCTATTCAGGTCAGCTGTGATATTAGAAGACAACTGAATCACATTTAATGCTGCTTAAAGGATGTGAATGGGCTGAAAGAAAAATTAAACCATGGCCATTAAAATTTAATTTGACTTAGTGAAGCCATTAACATTTTGGTTTTATGCAGTGGCAAGCATTCTACAAACATTTCCATATAGTTTAGAAACCTAGAAGTGTCAAATGGCTGACCCTTACATAGCAAAAATGATTGAAAGTGACCTTACAGGGCAAATCAGGAAATAAAAAGCAAAAAGGAGAAAAAATGCTTAAATAACATTATTAGCTGTCATTCTGTTCTTCCTTCAGATATAAACAGTCTTCTAGTAATTGCTCACTTTGCTTTTCATTTAACATTCAATTCATTTCGCTATCAATGAACATGACATGAACATGTGGAAAGAAATAACCTATTTTTGAGATAATTCTGTCTTCTTCTAGTAGTGTACCTGCAGCATGCTGCTTTGTCACCACAAGTTTGCCTTTGCAGTTTGAAAATTCCACTCTAATATTCCCTATACACTGTGATGACAAAGATTGTTAATAGCACAAAGCATCCATCAATGCAGAAACTTTAAAAAATTTCATCAGTTTCAAATGAAAATTTTGTCTAGATTAAAATGGTAACAAATCTGATCATACATCATAGCTACAATTTCAGACTGACTGCCTGGCAATTATATAGAAACCCTTAGTTTTGGTTTTTAATCTCATTTTTTCTAATTAAGCTTAAAAAGAAAAGAAAACACCAACACAAGAGGCTTTGTATCATTTTGGGACTGTTAAAGAGTCTGAGATTTCATATCTTGCTTTATAACATTATTTGTATTGCTCTAGCTTACTTACTAGCAGTCACCATCAGACTTGATAGGAAACAGAAAACACTAAACACTGTAAAGGCTCTTACAAATGCATTCCAGAAGGTAAAGGGTGATCATAGAAACTGTAAGACTAAGGCAGGGAATTTTCTGGCTCTACATACAGAGTGTAAAACTCCTGGATTTGCAGAAATCAGCCACCTCCATTTCCAGCTCTATGCTTGACCCACCACTTGAACTAGTTTTAGAGATAAGAGAGGCAAATAGCAAAACAGCATCCTTCTAATGAGCCAAAAAGTCTGTAAAAGTAGGAAAGGGTCAAGTAGTGTAGGGCATGTAAAAACCTTTGAATCAACAAGTTTTTGAAAAACTTTCAAAGTATATGCTCTGCTGAATGCTCAATTTTTATTAAGTTTCATGGATTCTTACAAAATTCTTTTTGTCTGTGACTCCCAAATACCTTATTCATCAGTTTCTACTTCATGATTCATTGTGGCTAATAATAGATGAAATGACTGGGAAAATAATCAAAGCTCTAATGACAAAAGGAAGTATCTGAATTACTTCAATAGATTATCTTTTAAATTGACTTGGCTAGCCATTAATTTGATTTTCTCCTTTCTCAACTTAATTATTAATGGATTACAGAAAATTAAAAGCAGAAACTTGTGATGATCCTAGTTCTTTGACAGTTGCAGTGCTTCTAACTCCTGCCAGAGAATATTTTTACTTGCAGTATATCAATACCTCAAGTTCAATCATTTCTAATCCTAGGGAGTTTGGGAAGGCAAAGCTGTTTTACTAAGCTTTAAAACCACCCAGATCAGATTAGAACATCTCCAGGTTAAAACTCTTGTCCAAAGCTGGCTACAGTTTATCAGAGGAAAGGCTGTGCTCATGAATGATAGCCAAGCAGTCCCTCCAGTCTGTTGCTGGAATAATTGCTAGATTATTCCAGGATCTGCTTAAATCTGAGTGTGTGCAAACTACCATATCAGCCTGAATGTTCAGCGAGCAGCTTGCCTCACAACTCCTTTATAGCAGATTTCTCCCTGGAAAATATTAAATGCCAGCATATAAAAAAATCTAATTCTTTCAACAGCAGTAGAAAAAAAGTGAGCAGAAATAACTATATTTGGACTTGAGTACCTGGATGTAGTTTATATCTTCTCCTACCACAGTTTGTGTTTCAGAGTGAAAAAAACCAAAGTATAAGTAGAATAAGCAATCTCTGCTTTGGAGTTTGCCTAAAATCTCACTGCAAGAATCTTTTGCAAAATTAATTATATTAATTTAGCAAGTTAGTCCTTACACTATTTTAATCCTAGATCTGAGGAGAAAGAAAATAATTTGTATAACAACACTTCGAATACATTTACTCCAAGAACCTGAAAAATTTGGTGTTATGTCAGGAATTCTAACCTCATTGCAGAACATTTACAGCCTCCAAAAGTTATTACGAATATCCAATATCAAAAGGTCAAATGGACCTTTTTATCAGGATCAGAACTTGTGATCAGATGTTCTGTGATTTATCAAGAACTTCAGCCAGAATTCACATGACAAGCTTGATTAAATAAAGCACAAAGTCTTGTGTATATTCCAAAGACTGGAAAGTGTAATATTCTTCAGACATTCAATCTCAGTCTCTCCTTTATGAGCATGTGCCAGCACAGTTAGATAAATGTGATTCCACATGCCATATGCAAGTCTTATTTCTGAAACAAAGGTGCCACAATAACCTTGGTTATTTATCACTGCATGAACCTGTAAAATAATCTCTCAAAGTGTTTCTCTGTCTCAGCTATTTCATCTTATCTCCAAGACTGAAAGAAGAGATATCTTTAAATTATTTTCTTGGTACAGAACAGGAAAGAGCAGAATCCTGTCCTATGTCATTACTTTATGCATTCCTTTGCCTTGTAGGAAATGTCACTGCACACAGGAAAGATTTTTTTGCATTGTAATTTCCAAAAGTATGGCAGTGGTGCCTGACAAACACAGTCACCATGTCCTTTGCTCTCATCATTGCTTTTCTATTAATAATTCTTATCTATGAATGTTACAGAGTATCAAATCCTCTTTTCTAAAAGATAATAAAAAATTCAAGCAAGGAGATAGTGATCTACATTCAGGTTCATGTTAGGACAGAATTAACAATAAGACAGACTGGCAATAAAACTTCCTTAAAGACTGATACAGCATGGAAAAATTAACCTCCCATAAAGATAAAACAAGATACACTAGTTATTCTTCAGGATGCAATGCCCAAGACACTTGAACAGCTTCTTCAGAACTGCAATATGAAAAATTACCTAAAACAAAACCTCTCCTTAGTCTACTTCACTTTCTCTAAAGGCTAAGGTTGGAGAAGCCAACAAGAGTATGTCTAAGTAAATATTTCAGAAAGTGACAAGTGAAATAATACTAAGAGGATCTCTAAATAATTTTTTAAAAAATAAGCGCCTATAAATGATATGGCAACCATGCCCTCACACAGAGAAAGAACTCTACTGCTACAGAGCTAACCACAACTTACATCCAGCACAATAAAACTGAATCCTAATTTGTAAATAATTTGTGAATCATATGGACAGGGCACACAGAAAACCATTCTGAAAACATAGTTCTTATATATATATATATAATATTCTTATTATGGTATGTAATTCTTATTCCAGATCCTTTTCTGAACTTCTCTAGCCAAATTTGGAGGCTGTGGGTATCAGTACTGAGATATGAGCAACCAGTAAAGAGACTGAAACCATGAACTCATGAACTACATATAGGCTATAGTGTTTCCTCCAAGCTCTTATGAAACCTACAATTTAGATCACATATTGGGGCAAAACCAAGTATCAGCAGCTAAATCAAGTTAGCTAAAACCCAGGATCTTACAGAATACCATAATGCTCCAGTGCCTTGTCATTACTAATGACCCTACAACAATGCTAGTATTACTATTAAAGGCATTAACATACTGCTAATAGGAATAAAATATTCTGTAACATGCAGTGATACCCACAAAATGAATTAATGCCGTTACTACAGAAATGTCCTTAATTCTCTTCATGGAATAAAATTACTCTTTTAATATCCACAGGAAAAAGCAGTTGTCAGGTCCACAATTTAACTCATTTAAAAGTGATAACACACATTAGCCTAAACTACACTCCTGTCTTGGATATAGCTGGGACAAGTGCATTATTTATCAGGGATGTTGCTTATTAGAATAAGGGGTTTCTTCTCCCCATCCCAGGGCCCCTGATTATGTAGGAAGGGATATGTAGGAAGGATACTTCACCCTCGGGGACTTGTGTAACCTATGAGATGCTATTCTCCACCTTAGTATTTATCTCATTAGCTTAAATCACAAAATAAGAAAGGCTGGGCACTGAAAATAATACTATGCCAATTCAAACAGACTTTGCAAATTCAGTCTTTCTAATAACGTTGTCCACGGCATGATTTATATTGCACTATCAGCATCTTGGATTCTTCCTCTGCAGTCACCCTCCCTGACACCTTACCTGAATAGAAAATGAAATACCTTCCACACCATGTGGGTGTGATTTATTTTATAACTACAATTCCTCTATTTCTGTATTTCCACGCACTACAATGTTGCAATTTCTGTTTCAAAATGACCCAGATAAGTGTTGGAAAAGGTTGACAGAAAAACAAAAAGAATAAGAAAAACTCTCCCAACATCTCAATTGAAACTATACCCACTGAAATTCAAGGAATGTTTTACAGCAGTTCCTATAGGAAAGCAATGAGGGATAAACTTACCTAGACTTCATTAATTTATTAATTTCTGCTCCTGAATTATTTCAAATTAGAAAGATATGAAGCGTTGCCATCATGTTTCTTTTATTTTTTACAAGACTAGGAAAATAAGCCATACAGAAGGTGAAAGATTAATCAATCCAAAGAAAAGTCCATTAACAAGTTTGCTGGGATTTAAAATAGAACAAAACCTACCAGTTACTTTAACTTTTGTACTATGCTTCTTAATTTTGATTTGAAGAATTTCTACATCATCTGATTTCTTGACATTTAAAGGAAAATATATAGTAACACAACAAATATATGCACCCATGTGTGTACATAATAGACTGGAGGAAAAGAATGTAACTTTCATCTCTACTTTCATCTTTCACTTCTATTGAATCTCCATAGCTGCAGATCTCTATGGAAGTTCTGCTTGTTTTGATTCCTCCAGTTCTGCTGCATAGTAAGGTTTATGGGACTCATGTCTTTGAACTCAGCAATCAAAAATCTGGAGCAAAACAATCAACTGTTAATTTCTTCCCAAGCTGTGAAACAGGACTACAAAGCAAGGCAAATGTAGGTCCTGGGTATATCATTCAGAGCAATCATGAGCTACTTTTCCTCTTATAACAGCAGTGTACAGGGTGTAGAATGAGGGAATTGTTTAAATGATACAGCTTGCCTATTTTATGAAAATATTTATATAAAGATGAAAGGAACAAAAAATAATTTGGTAATTGAAAACTGTGAGCTACTAAGCTTGCACAAACTTCTTGCTGAAGAGCATTTCCACTACAGGAGACAGGCAAAAAAGAACAGATGTAGTCAAACCTATTGCAATTCAGCAATTAAAATACAGGGGGCTGAAAGAGGGATCTCAATCCATCAAGTTATCTGCAAATCCTGCACTGCAGCATTTCTTTTCCATGGGCTGGTAAAATACCATTAGGACTGACATATTGAAACCTATTGTTCAATATATTCTTGTACAGTTAAAGGCATGTAATTAGTACACAGAATTACCCACTAGTAGGCATCAATAGGTACTTAAATCATTTCTCTTCTGCCTTGCTACGCCCATTTAGAGATACAAAAGTTTATTCTTAATAAAAAATTACTATCATATCTCCCCACGACAATAAGCAAGACTAAAGGCTTTAATTTGATAAAAGTCAAACTTTGCAAACTATGCTACCAACAAAACTCACAACTACATTACATCAGAAGAAACCGGGACTTTTCAGTAAATAACCCGTAAAGCTCTGACCCATCTAGATGTGTTAATCAATTACATCCAAGTTACCAATAACACAAGGCCTCTGACTGATTTGCATCAGTGGGGAGAGTCTTCTAAATAAAGATTCCCTTAAACAGAGACTCTCTTGAGAGACACCACGTGTCCCTGAAACAAAGACTCACAGAATGATGACATTTGAGGTTTTGAACATAAAATTTCACCTTGTTCCTAAACCTCTGGTCAGGGTTCCTACTTAGCCTAATGCTTCTTATTGACCACACAGTTTTATTGAAATTATGTAGCTGGAGGCTACTAACATTCCCATAATAAATATGGGATATACAAGGAATAATTATAAATATCATTAAAAGGGACAAAGATGATAAAAATATTCAACACCATCGCTGAACTGTAGAAATTATACATTATAAAAGGTCTTAATTTAGTACTGGATTGAGTCTGACCTATCTAGGTTTACAATATTAAAACACACAGGTGATACATTAATTATTAATATTCTTCTGTCTTTTGCTCTCATATCAGTTTTAGATGCATGAGAGTCACAGAATTATATATTTTGAGTTTTATGAGAATAAGTATCTTTCAAAGATACTTTTATATTTAAAATATATTCAAAGTCTTAGAAAGTATGAAATTCAGCAGCCAGAGGTAGAACTGACTACATTTTTTTGGCTTAAGAGCATAACATGTAGAACAAGGAGGACATAATGGGGGACCGGGAATAGAGCAAAGAAAGCAGAACTCCTGAAGACCATTCCAAGTCTCAGTACTCTGTTGTGTGGCTGTAAGAAAGCTCTCAAATAAGTGGTGAAAGAATAGATTTTTCTGAAAAACAGCTTAGGGTTTGGTTGTGCAGAGCAAGACCAAAATTATTTGTAATAAAAATCAACCAGGAAAAGAATTCTGAGATCATCCCATTTATACAGATGTTCGTCTATATTTAATTTAATCAGTGCTTTATAGTCATTTTAGTAACTGTTTATTCCAAGTATAGGTCTAACAGTACAAACCAAGACTGCCTTAAGCCTGCCTTCAAGCATGGCCTTACAATAGTCTCAGTCTTGGGAATTCAGATGCAGTAAAACTAACCATCTACAGCAACAAAAAGCAGGAACCTGGGACTGTCATAGAACTGCTCTCCTGATCAAAAAAAAAAAAAAAAAAAAAAAAAAAACACAACCAAACCAACAAACAAACCCACAAAAATGTTGAAAACAAACTCTGATACGTTCCCACAAAGCTTCTTTGATTTTTCCAAGACACAAACATCCTTTTATATGCACCTGCATAAAACAGCCAAGTGACCTCATTTTTTTTCACTCACCTCCTGAAACCACCAGTTATGGTGACTAAAGCATCTGGTAGAAATGTACACACAGTATTCTTGACAATCAAGCTCACTGCATCTGCTTCTGCCTTAGACACACAGCTAACAAGGTCCTCATAGTAGAGAAGCCCTGGAAATCAAAGGGGAAAAATGCTGATCACCCCACAGAAATAATAAATTATACACAGCATTATTCAAGGCCCAAATCACAGGTGGTGTGGGTACAAGGGAACACAGGGCAAAGGCAGCCTCTTTCTTCCCTCATCTTTGTCCTTAGAGTTTATGCGTATTTTTGTCATGTAATTTGTTGTATTACAATTTGTCATGTAATTTGTCAACACAGCAATCACAACAATTCTCCACTTTCTTAGGACCTGAATATTTATAAATTACTTTGACTTCCCTATCATCTCCCATCAATGGCATTTTTGTATGAACTGTTTCAAAAGGCAGTCTTCCCAAAATAATGGTGTTCTACACAAGTATAGAGCCCAGAAGTATGTGAAATATCCCAGCTATCTTATTTCTGATCATAGAGCTTGGGTTGAAAGTACCCAGTATGGCAGCTTGCTTCACATTTGAATATGACATGTAAAATAAAGAGGGACAAAGAAGCACAAATACAAGAAATTCAATCCAAGGGAGCCTGAGGTGACAAATTTAATGCAAAATAAAGTCACATTATTTTAATGTCATATTATGGAATATGTTTTCCTTAATGTAACTCATTTCTTTGTTTAAATTAGTTCATTTATTTAGGGAAACAGTTCATACACACAAAATCTATGGGGAAGGAACATTACTCGTGATCAAGTTTAACATTTTAAAGCTAAGATGTGCTAGGATTGTAGAAAAAATTTACTAAGTACTTTATTACAAGTCTAGATTTATCAGTAAATTAGGGCTGCCTTGAGGAAGACAGATCTCCTCTGAAAAGTAGTTCTGGGCTTTCCCAATTTTGTAATTTTTTCGCAACCTGTGCAATAATGAATCATTAATAGTTTTGTGTATAAGAGATTTCATTTGGTATCTGTGCAAGCAATTTAAAAATATGCATATTCCTATGTTTTGAATGACACAATTTTTAATTAGGAGCTCAGCTGATCCAAATATTTTCACCTAATAATTCAGTATTCACAAGACTGCAGCAAGAGAACAGAAATGAGCTTTTCCTTCCCCTGTGACTCTGTTATCAAGTTCTTAGAGCACTGAGATACAAGTTTTCATGACACTCTCACCTTACCTGCTTTCTGCATTTTTGACAGCTTCAGGGTCTTGTCAGCTTTTACCTCTTCCACAGTTCGCAGACCCATTCTGTACCATTTCTCAGATGTCTTCACTCCCACTCCAAAGACTGAAGTGAATTGCTAAGGTCAGTAGAAAAACATTTCAGGGTTGTTTTCTAAAGCAGCAGTGAATTAATAATAAGTAGGCAACAACAAGGTCTCTCAGGGAAAGCAATGGCAGAGTTAAGCCTACACTGAAGACAAATAGTGTGATACAAACCTACAGGTTCAGCTTCCCTTCCCTTGTAGCATGACTACATTCAACAGAACTGGTTTTATACATGGGCAGTTCTCATTAACATGAAATCCAAACAAAAATACAGCAGTAGTCCCAGCACCTTTATATCATTTACTAAAATGTACACTTTTAACTGAGGTTTGAAATAAGGGTAGTCTTTATTTTTACTCCATTTCTTAATAGAAATCAAACAGTGACATTAGATAGCTCGATTGCCTGACACTGATGGGATAGAACAAGAGATGTCACAACTTTCTCTTCAGAATTTGACTGATATTATGGCCGTGTGCTATATGCACTACCAGCTCTCAAAACAAAAAAAAAAAGGCCAAAAAAAACCCAACCAAAAAATCAAACAAAAAAAAGCCAAAAAAGCAAAAAATCAAAATAAACAAACAAACAAAACAAACAAAACAGAATAAAAACCAAAAACCTACACATCCCTGAACAAACCAAAAAAGTGACACACAAAAAAAAGCCTAAAACACGCCAAAATCTTCCAGTCCACCAGAAATTTTTGTGTGGTCATATTCCATCTATAACAAAGTCATATTGTTCACTAAGTTATTACCCACAAAAGGATGTAAAGCAGAAGCTGTAAGCATGATTCACTGGATTGCTACCTCATATGAAAGAAGAGGGAAAGCTTTCATGTTTGCCTAAAAGCACGTTCTTTCTTTATGTTCAGTTTGTCAATGCTGGAGCTCTCCACCTTGCATTGTACTTCTATTGAATTCAATGAGTAACTGTGTAAGACATGAATAACTGCTCTTTACCGTTGAATCTACAATCTCTGAATCCCAAACATCCTGGCTTTATTTTGTGGTTTTGTGAAGATATTAATTCCTTTGAAATAATTAAGATTTAAAAAGTGAAAAATTAAAATAATTGATAATATTAAATAGGAATTGCCCTACATTTTGTATATAATGTATGAAATTACCTACTCTTTGTCTGAAACATGGGTGCTTATAAAAGGATATAATTTTTTAAATACTTAGATTGTTATCTCTTAATGTTTTTGCTAGTGCTGAAATATTTTCGAAAGGGTCTATTACTGGGTTTTAAATGATTCTACGAGACTTAATTAATTCTGAGAAAAAGACTAAAGAAAAAGGATTCTATGCACCCAAAGTTTTAGGGGAAAAAACAAAATTGTGGGTTTTTCTTTCTGTATTTAGATCCATTATTATTTAGCATGTTTTTAGATGCTGGAGATGCTGTCAGCCGTGAAGCACAAGTAACAGGGAGCCCATTTCTTTTCAGCTGGTGAAACCCATTACACAAACTCACTCTCTGCAGCACCCACTTCTGTAAGAAAGCAAACTGACTCTGTCAGTTCATGCCACTGCACCTAAAACATTGACTATAATTTAATTCAGTCATTTGATAACCATGGTCCTGGGGCCAGCAGTGATGTTTCGAGCTGTGATAAGTGAAGCAGCAGGTACCAGGACTATGCTAAACAGGAAAATCTAAGAATTCACTAATACGAGATTCTTCTTAGAATCTCATTTAAAAATCAGTGGAAAAAACTGGTCACAACTAATTTAGACAAAATGTTGAGATGTATGCTCAGCTAAGAAGTAGAGCCAGCTAAGTTTGTTGTAATTTTGCATGTGAAACAAGTTATAAAGCATATTTGAGATCATTTGTCTTGTAATAGGTTTTTTTCTAATCTCCAAGAGATTTTCTTAAACCCTGAAGATTTAATAGCCGTTCCTCAATCATGCTGTAATGCAATCATGCATTAATAAGGAAGTCTGCTTCCTGAATCCTACTATACATGTGAATTTACACCTCTTTTTGAATATCACTAGAGATGGCATCAACAGCTGTCACTGAGCACCCTTCCATTGCAGGTCAGAGAGAATGGAGGAACCTTCGGATGGCTGAAGCAAAACTGAGTGATGACAGGGAGAATTAAACAATTCTTACTCTGTTTTATTTTTTCTGAAGACCGAGTATAGAGAGCAAAAACGCAGATAAAATTTTTAAAAATGTTTGTTCATCTTGCATACTTCCAATGGAGAATTCAATAAATATTTCCGTAATGGGAACAGCAGTATTTATGTGGTTTAGATTCCCTGCAACTATGAAGCTGTGTGAATACGGCTCTACAACGTGCCTAAAGAAAGAAACAGCTCCAGTCCTCCTGCCTCACACAGAAGAGAATTACAATAGATCTGAGTCATCTTCTTCATCTGGTTTTTTCTTAATTCCAGAATAAAATGAAGTAATTTTAAAAGTATAAACAGCTGAGGCAAAAATGAAACCAACATCACATTAAACTTACAGCAAAGTTTAAGTTGCATTATATTACTTAACAGCAACTATGTATACATCACATTAATTAAAAATAGAAAGATATTTCACATTATTCCTTGTCACTGTTTCTCGATATCCCTTTCTTTTTATTCAAGACCTATCCTTCTTTGTACTTGATATTGATTTTCCCTTTATAATAACATGGATGGCCTTGTCCAAGTTCTACTAAAGGGAGGAAAATTTTTAACAGCAGCAACAAAACTCAAAGGATTTACCTTAAATGCCTTGTACCGTTCATCATTTAACACTTCGTTCACTCTAGAACTCTCTCCTTCCTCAATAATCTCCTAAACAAAGAAAAATATTATTTATTTTAAAAAATTAAAAATCCATTTTAAGACCTTAGTACAAGATTCAGTGAAACAATCTAAAATCAAGTTGTATCAATATTTACTAATCAATAAAGAACCCCTAGCAAGCATATTGTTTTATTCCCTTAGGATCAAATTCTGCAACCCTTCTAAAGAAAGAAAATTGCTGAAGGATGAAGGAGAAACTGGAATCACAGAATAAATTTCACAGTCCTTACTTACTCATAAATTTACTCAAGGATGAAGTAGAAACTGGGACCATGGAATATATTTCACAGTACTTATTTACTCATAAAGTCACAGCCAGAAAGAAGTTATTTATCACAAGTTATCAATGACTTGTCCTGAAAATTAGATTTCATTATTTGGTTACGTTTTCTACTCTCAAAAGTAAGACCATTGCAAGAACAAATACCTTTTTTCTGAAGTGTACATTTCTTTTAGTCTTTCTGATAAAAATTAAAAATAAAACTAACAAAGAAAACCACCAATAGCACCCCTAAAAACCATCCTATTTTTTGTGGGATCCCGATTGCAATCCCAGCCCCAGCACAAGAGGTACTGAAAGCACTTCAGAGGGTGCATTCTTAACTGGTGGAATGGGGAAATGAGGACCCAGAGCAAAGCACAGCACTCAGCAGTGACCCCTGAGCAGCTGCCTGCTGGAACAGCAGCACTCAGATGTGGGTCCTGAAAAGGCTAAGAACTAAAGAAAAATGCAGGGAATACTCCAAGTTCCAGTAGGAATGTAGAGTTCATCCATCACCGGGCTAAAAGGCTCTGCTACAACTATATATAACTTGCTATAACCTAGCAAGGTAAGATTTAGCATTAAAGTACTAAAATATTTACCACTTCCACAAAAAATATATTTCTAATAAAGCATTCAGGTGAGTGAAGTGATGTTGCCAAGGGCAGAAGTCACATGAACAAAACTATTAACAGCTTAACTGTTGCATCGAATCAGAGTGAGCCCTTAGAAATTACATGCAAAGCTCATACTGCTTTATTTATTCCCTTGTATTTATTCACTTGTTACCCTCATTCCTAAGAGTGGGGGTTCCATGACTGACCCTTGTGTTATCACAAAAGGTTTCCAAAAATCATTTCATTCTTAGAAGCATAGATAACACATTGTTATTACAGGAAATGCAGAAGGTTTGTACACACACAGGGATGTGCCAGTGCTCCTCCCTGTGACCTGTAAATGCTGACCTGTAAAAGAGTCCATTGGCAGATAATTCAGAAGTACATTACCTCAATGATATCTCTGACTTGGTCTCCCACGAAGGGCAACCCTTGGATATCTTTCATTCTTGTTACTGAAAATGGAAGAGATTTCAGCAAAGAAGCTGCCCTTAAAAATTCCAGGCAGAATATTTCATTTTCTTTGAACTCATAATTTTCTGCCATTACCTCAAAGGCATCCTGGGACAGGGTGAGGTAGAGGAAAAAAAAAATGTTAAAGTTTAATAAAAGCTTAAAATACTCAGTATGCTCCTTAGAAAGGTTACTTTGTATGCTAATTCAAGAATTACTCCTTTTCACTACGTAAAAAAGATATAGTTCATTAAAAAAAAAGCAGATCGATTTTCTACCAACTTGAAGTTTTCCAGGTATCATAAAAACAGTATTTTAGAGCCAAGCTTGAAAAGGTTTTGTGAGGTTTGCCTTCTATATTCTATGTGGATCTTATAAATCGGTGTCAAATAGAGCCATGATTTTTAGTATTATGCCCAACCATAAGTAATCCAGCAGATCAGCATGTAACATCTGCATTTTCAGACACAACCAAATAGGAATCTGTGGCAGTACTGGAAACCACCTGCATCTTTTTGAACATGTAGCCATTCTTCTACTTGGTAATTTAGGGAACAAATTCTCCTTTTCTTCATTTTTCAGATGTATAACTTTGCAAATAGAAACACATTTTCTTTATAGCTCTTTATGGTTTGATTTATTTAACATTGCACTCAAAAATACCTGAGGAATGTCCATATAGCTGTTTTATTTCCTAAATTATCCAAATGAGGTCTATCTCCCTCGCAGAATATATAAAAAAATATTTATATTAACAGCAGAGGATTTTAGCAATTAAATGCAGGGAACAGACCACACAAAGGTGTAGAGGAATTTTTTTGTTGTTTGCCACTGCAGAGTATCAGCTTTTGAGAGGGAACCAATGCTACAAAACCATCTTCTTGATTAGAGTGCTCAAACAGTCCTGGAATGTTTTTTCTCGCTCCCAAAAGGCAGCTTCTCACATGCACATCTGAAGTGTCCTACACTGAATAATCATGAAGTGTTCTACACTGAATAATCAGCCCTTGTGATAATTGTGTCTGCACATCCCAGCACCAGCCCTGCTGCCCAGAGGTGCCAGCCCCTTCCCACTGCCAGGAGGGCAGCTCTCAGAAAAGCTGTGTCACCATCACTACTGAAAAACACAATCACATGAAGCATTTCACTCAGAGACTGTTGATAGTCAGTGAGAAAATATAATCAAAGCATTTTTATGATTCTAGCTTACATTTTTCAGTGTTTTCTTGCCTTTGTGAAGCTCATTAAGCTGTTTGAAATAAACAAGTAAAGAGTATTGAATATTCATTATTCTCTGTGCAAAAAAACCACACTGCCTGCAAATGCTGCAACTAATTACAGGTGTCTTTTAACATAAAACTGCTTTTAACATTCTTTTTAATAAAACAGCTATTTATTAAAAAAAGACAGCAACTGGACTTGTCTATTAAACAGTATAGCTCATATTGAGTAATATTCTAGAGGGGAAAAGCATACAAAAACTTAATATTATTTAATAAAAATCTACAATCTAATGGATCTCTGGTGAAGTCAACTTATGGTGATATAAAAAGGAAAGTTATTGACCATTTATTCTAAACTATTAGATGTCTTACATGAAGCACCTCACCTTCACTTTATCAATCAGATCAATAGTCAGATTACCTGTTTAAAAAGTACCAGTTTAAAAGGAAACTAAATTTCCAGAGATTTCCAGCACATTAGAATTTCATTATCTTCAGAGTACTCTGCAGGGTCTGCTCTAATTAAATATGCAACAGAGCTGGGCTACATTTCAGTTCTTCGGTTATTGAAAATTTTACTTCTGTCTCTGAAATTGCGGAATGTTTGTTGGTGAGACTTGGATTAGGCAAAAATGTGGGGTTTAAATGCATTTCCAGATTCCAGTGGATCAGATCCAAGACCCACTAAGATTTTGCTGAATTGTGTTAAAAATAAGAAAGGTGACAGATATAGACAGGAATTCTGATTCTCATTTAATATCTGGTATTTAAGAACTAACAAGAAAAATATCATTCATTTCATCATCAAAGTTACCATTAATCATCTTATATATGCAAAAAATGCAAACTCAAATACTATAAATACTAAAAATCACTCCTGTGATACCAACAAAATGTGCAAGATTCTCAAATAATATATGAGAATGATTCTCAGAAAAAAATAATCAGTAAGACCATGCTACTTTCTGGCTGCTGAACAGCTGACCCAGTAAATTCAGCCTGATTATCAGAGTACAAGTCATGCAGAAAAGCAAAACAAATTAATGGTCCCATGCGCTATTTCATACTATTCTCAACAACAATGTCAGAGCTGGTCCATTGCTACTTACAAAACAGTCTTTAATAAACTCAGCTTAAGACTCTGCTAGAACAAAAATTATAAATATTACACAAAAAAAACCCCATATTTTAAATCTAATCTGTTTTGTAAAGAATTTATTACAGCTTTATGGAGAGGTCACTTGTCTTACAGCTATGCCTACACTCACAACTTTGCTGCCAGCTTGGAAAACTGCTCCACACCTCCCTACCATTGTTTCCCTACCATTCACTCTCTATTAGGACTGTGAACACTCCAGGGCATGCATGCCTTCACAATGTGCTTGTACAGCATCTCTCATAAAAAAGGCTCCTACCTTACTTGAGTCTGCAAACATTACTGCAGCACAAATTAGCTAAAAGAGCCAAAGAGCTTAATAGCAAATTGTGACTAAAACCCCCAAAAATCTTACATTGTATGTGTTTGAGAACCTGTTATACTCAGAACAGCAATTTGAGTTAAATTGTTTTCCCTCTCAGTCACTCTTTTCTACTTGTTTATTTAGTAGGTTGCAAATCCAAAGGACAGGTCCCACTGCTCATTACATCAGCATCATCAGTGTTTGATGATCATTCAAAAGCAACCTAAGTTTTAGAATGCAGCTTTCATTCAAATGATTTTCCTCTCTCTTCCACCTCTGTAAATGTCAATTTTGCATTTTGGTAGGAGGAGATATCTGGCATGTGAATGACCTTTGTATAGGCTGAGAGAGAGAAAATAAATACTTCAGGTGCTTATTTCAAGAAGAATTAAGCAATTTAGGCCAACCTGCATTATTGACAAAAGTTACTTCCAAATAAATGAAATTACTCCTTTTTGTTCAGTCTGATTTTTTTGGTTTTGTATCTGGACTGAAAAGCCCAACACTTTCCCAGATCCTAAGATTTTATCATGTTATTTTACATCAGCTAGAAAAACAAAGGAGCTGAGAAAGTAACAACAAAAGCATAATGTGCATGATCTCAGGGTCCCTGCATAAACACCATTACAAGAAATAAACATATTAGTTCCAGTTGCTCCTCATATTAAGAAACAATAACAAGTTCATTTCTTGAAACAGAGAGGAATTCATGAGAAGTTTTATATTATTCCACATTATAAAAGAAAACAATACAAATTTGAAAAAAGGTCTGCTGACACAGCACAGAAAAGCAATTAGAGTGTTAATCACAAAACAATGACCTGCATGATAGATACACTGAGTAATAAGAAATATAAAATACATATATATTACATACATTAATATGGTCAAAGAAAGCAACATAGATTGATGTATCACACAAATTTAAACTGCTGAAAAGTAAAGATGCCATTATACTCTGTATTTTACAAAGCACCTTCCCATTTATCTTAAAAATCTGAATACATATTTACTCCTTAGACCAAACAATCAATTATTTTTGAATAGGCATACACTTTGCACACATTCACATCATAATTCATAGGTGCAGTCTGCAGATTTTTCCTGAAGGAAGCTGTGTCAGTGGGACACTACATGTCATTAAGAGTGTCCACTCAGTTAGTGGCTTTCTACTACACAGCTCCCAAGTAGATTATAAAACTGAAAATGAGGATCTTCTGAGGTATGTTTTAAAACATCATAATAATAATATAATAATAAGTGCTTGAGCCATTGGCATAATTGATACATTCTTTGGAATATACAAAAGAAGAAAGAAATATTTCTTTTTTATTTTTCTCTAATGTAGTGGAAAGAAACCAGGCATCTTTCCTGTGCTAAACATCCACGTTCTCATTACCATGAGTAAGAGCCAAAGCAAAGTAACATCCAGTAACATTAGCAATAAGCCTCACAATCACAGAACCATTTGCCTCTGACTTAATTAGTTTCTTCTGTAAGAATTAAATTGTATTTTCCTCACAGAAGAATGTCTTTCTGAATTTTATTGCAGTCTGATATTAGTATTCAAATCCAACATCCCCTCCTGGGCACAGCAGAATTACTCCTTTTATTTTAGCACAAGAAAACACAATGCAGTCTCCAAGTGTATATTTTCAGTGGGAGAGAGAAGATAGCTACAAATAAGCCAGAGAACAATACTGGAATATTATATTCCATAATAACGTTCATATTTAAGACAAATATAAAGGAAACTTGCTAAGGTACAGACACTACTCAGAGGATCTGCTCTTTTGTTCTGCAGCTTTGCCCATGTGAGCAGCCACAGCTCACCTGTGAGTAGGGTGATGTGTTCAGGGGCATTCCTGGACCAGCCGGTCAGCAAAACCCCAGTAGGGGTTCCCAGCCTGCCTGCCCCCAGGCCAGGGGACACTGGGACCCAAAGACTGCACAGAGACTGAGCCTGAAGCAGCTGCATCTCTACCCCATCAACTGAACCATGGTTCCACTGTCTACTCCTTGGCATCTGACATTCTTACTGTATTCTTCACACCACAAGCCTTACTACACAATAGCTCATAAATTATTTGACTAGGACTTGCCCCATACTGAATGCACTAACAAAACCTTGACATCTGCAATTTATATCAACTCTTCGGTAGCTTCTTCCATGTGTAAAACTGGTTTGTTTTAACTTTCTGCAAGTTATTTTCTGGTTATTACAACAGACAGGAAACATGAGACATTTGAACATTGAAATTGCACCTAGTATATTAAACCACCAGTTTTTCTTCAAGAGCTGTCATCAAATATCTGTTACTTTTTTTAATTAGTCTTTCATGATGAAATTTATGCAGAACAGGACTCAGGATTAAAAAGGGTCACTAATTATCACTTTCTTCAGAAATCAAGTCCCCTAAAGTGCCTCTCCCAAGAAACCAGGATGTATAAATCCTGCTGCACCCACATTGCTGCCTATTAGTGTCTGTTCCAATGTAATTACCACACTTTCTCAAACACAACCCCTACTTATTTGAAAGGGGAACTGGATACAACATCTCAGGACAAAGTCCAGTAAAAGGAAGAATCCAGGAATTCATTGAAGGATACATTAGCAAATAATAGGTTTGTACCCCTGTTATGGGCATGATCAGAAAACAAGTTAACCAAAGAAAACAGAAAACATGCAAGAAAAGGGAACAAGCCTGGCCCACAGAATAAGGTTGTTATAACAAAATGCTACCATCAACACATAACTCAAGATGGTTTGGACCCAATTTTCAGGATGTATGGTATTGACCCAAGGAAAATCTGTCATTTAATGGTTGGCTGCTCACAGCATGCACAAGTGAATTACACCAATGCTTCAGTGCATTTGCTAAGTGCTTGCACTGAGAAATCTGTAGGAATGCTTTTATTTGAGAATGTGAATTACAGGATTAATACAAGGCCAACAAAACAACAGCGAATCTAAAAATCAGGCTCCTGTGACATTAGGCAGACTAACTGGCAGTTCTCCAAGGCATGGGCCAGTTCTGGCAGCCCATAAACACCCAATCCTTCAGCTGTCATTGCCAGCTTTGGCTGTGAGGAATAAGGGCAACAGCCCTGAGGAGTTCCATTACAGCTGTCAAGATGCTGATTCTAGACAGATTCATAAACTTACTCAGTTCCACCTCCAGAAACAAAACACAGCGTGAACCCTGAGAAGTTACTCTCAAAATATGTTGAAGACGAAAAACTGACACTTTTGTCACCACAAAACCCAGTGTCTACCCAGAAATGTTTAATAAATAGGGTAACAGAAAGGAATCTCCATACTCCCATCATCAAACTGCCCTACTTCTAATGTGTTCAGCTAAATTCACTCAACAAACACAAGCTGTACTTTGACATTAAGACTGCTGCATTGATAAAGCTGGAAGTAATTTAGGGACTGCCTCTGTGAAACACAGGTATAACAGAAACCACTCTAACAATGTGGTCTAAATGCTAATGACAATTAAATCAACAACTTTGTGCCTTCTGGGAGCAAACATTTTCCTTTGCCATTATCCATCACATTCCTTTTAATTCTTTACCTTTAGAATGTCTGACAAAATGTTGTGATATAGAAAATTCATCAAAGAGCCAGGTCCCACATTCTACTCTTTTCAGGAAGTGTAGAACTAAGACAATTACTTCCTATTTCTCAAGAAGTTTGGTATTTTACATAATGTTTCAGTCGTACTATGTTTGGTGTGACATTTTCCCCTACAGCAGCTTGTATTTGATATTTATAAACAGTGAAAAAGAACTGCTGCTTTCAAGAGGTTAAATGGTTGCAATCACAGCCCTTTTTTCTAGCAGGAGGTAGGGAAATGCAGCCATTTCAAAAGCAGGAGTTTTGGGAATATTGGTAACACTGGGGTTGGAAGGGACCTAAGGAGGTCTCTAGCCCAACCTCAGGCTCAAAACAGGGTTAAAACTCAATTCCCATCATGTTGCTCAAAGGGGGCTTTTTGTAAATAAGCAAACAGTTTAACCTACTTGGCTACCATAAATAGTAGCATATATTTGATGTAATTGCTGATTTTTTCAAAGCATAACTACAAGCCAAATTTTAGGGTGTTTAATTTTTAACTGTGCATTCCCAGATCAAGATATTTTTGAGTTCCTTGTAGGTTTATCTTTAGTTCTGAATACCCAAAGGTTTTAGTAATTACCTGGTAAAGGGTTTATATTCACCAATAACTGGTATCTGCTGCTATTCTTTTTATATGAACCTTAGAAATAATATTTTCTTGAAGTATTTGTATGTATTTACAGGAACACACAAGTAGAATCATAAAAATTATAAATAATAACAAAACACATAATAAAGCTTTAGGAAAATGAGGAAGTGTTTGATGTTATGGTTGAAACATATGCATGTAACTATGCCAGATATATTTAGACTGCAATACATTAGAGTCTCTGAGAAATGTTTTCTTTTGAGTAGTGGTCACTGAGTATTTAGAGCCAGGAGGAGCCATTAAGCACAAGAACTCCAGAGGAGTTTAGACTCAAGGACTCAGACCTTCATACCCTCGGAAATGTGCAATGTTATGGGCATTAACTAGGATATATGACAGTCTCCAAGATTTCTATTTAAGTAGACAATTCAAAGGGGGTTTTGTGATGCTAAAGTAATTAACATGCAGTCTGTTTTCATAACTGCTCAGTTGTGAAAATCTGAAGTTTAGTACCACACTTTGAAGAACTGAACTTGGGCAAACCAAAAGGCAGCATAGCAACTGTGAAGAACCTTGGACTCACCTAAACCCCACTTTGTTTATCATACTTCCAGTTTGTCAAATAAGACTGTGATGAAAGGCTAAAAGACATTTTTGGAATGTTATTCTATCATTTGTTTTAAAAATTCATGTGTTTACAAGCTGTTAATGTATTTAAAGATCCACTGTGTTAAGCTTTCAGCAATACTTAGAGGATTCAAGTAAGCTTGCACTCAATTTTAATTTAAGTATGGCAGATTTATAACTATTTAAATTGTTATTATGCTGCCTGTTTACTCATGAATTTGCTGAGGGTGCCACAGAAAACACTGAGGCAAGTATTATAGTAATTATTCTAATTATACCAGTTTTTATTTTATAGATAGAATAAACATTACCGTGAATTTCTTGTTGTAGTTATTTAAAGTTGTCTTTCTCTGGCACGAATACTGAGATACTTTTGTTGCAATAAATGCTGGCATTTCCAATGCAGGCATATTCAGAGGAGGAGATTGGGATTGCTCCTAACAAGGGTAAAAAAAAGAAGAGTTAGTGACACACATGGCAAATAGCTTAAAAATAAAAAAAAAGTACATTTCATGAGCCCAAAATACAAACCTTTGAAGAGCAGGCAAGAAAATAATAATGCTCCTGTCATCCTGCTATGAAAAACAGGTTATTTCACATTGGCTGGACTGACAGTACAGTTTATCTGGTGATTACTGGGATTTTTGCTTTTCTGCAGTAAGTTCTTACAGGGAGTTTTCAATGGCACTGTCATTTTTTAAAAAATGGTCTTTCTAAATGATGTGTGTCTCTACTACTCTCACTACTGCAATAAGTTTGAAAAACTACAAAACTTTAAGGGCAGAGAAGCTCTAAAACACAGAGTTTTCACAGAAAACATTAGATTATTCAATACAAGATTAGGGATATTAGACCAACGGGAAATGTTCTATTGACTTTTTCTGTCTGTAGCTAAATTCAGTAGTGGGGGGAAAATTTTTGTATGAATTAGAAATCAAGTTTTCTCCCCTCTTGCAGGTAAAATTATAGAAAACTTTTTGTTTTGGATTTAATTCATCCAGCTAAGTGTTTAATTTTGGAGTCATTTTAGAGTGAAGGAAACATTTATAAACAGCTACAGAAGAGTAATCACCATCCTTTATTCACTCAACAGCCAGCTGGTGATGTGGTTGCTCCCTTAGCCAATTCCCATAGATGCTGATCCAATCCAGACATCATCTTGTGATGTTCACCAAAGCAGGGAAACGGAGACAAATGCCAAGACCTGAATGGGCATTTCCCAATCTCCAGGCTGCCTCCATGCTCATTCACTTTTCACCTAATTTTGCTCCATGCAAAATAGATCAAGGTCGTACAGGTCTGTGGGCAATCCACCCCTCAAAGACAGGAATTCTCCTGAAAGGCAGGATTCAGAGTCATCCCCACTGGCAAAAGAGAATCCTGAGCACAAGTCCTCAGCATGTGGATGTCCTGACTGGGAAGCACCTAGAAAAAGGCAAACTCGCACTGGTTTTCTGCTGCTTTATATATCCAGTCCTTCAATTCTTTCACTTTCTTTGATGTGCCAAATCTGAAATACTTCAGAAACATGAAGTACCTGCAACAGTTCTCTGTATTTTTTGGTCTTGGTCCTTCTGCTTGAAAATTTTTGGCAGATGTGTCAAAAACTTATTCCATTGCACTATCCAAAGGCCACACGGAAAGAGTTCAACAATTACAATAAAAAATGTCATGAAAATACATAAAAGAATTTTCACACCAAAACCGGAATTTTTTCCCTGTATCCAATCACACAAAGGCTAGCAAACCTACAAGCATGTGTGTATCTTCATAACCACATCCCCAATTATCATTTCATGCTAAATTGCCTTTGTATTTGATACAAAGTAGTTCAAGAACAGTATTCACACACACAAAAGGTATTTGCTTGCACAACTGAAGTAGCAGTGAATTATTTGGTGGTTTTCATAGCATGCCCTGAAAGGAAGAAAGCAATTTTATGTGTAAGACCAGTCTTCGGAATAATCAAAATGGGTTTCAGTCAGGACAGCAACACAACTCATCCACTTCTGCACACATTCATGAATTATATTTTAAAAATGATTTTAAATCATATAAACTATGATTGATTAGTGCTAATATACTGCTTGAAATGATAGTGCCAGCTGCAAAGACTGTGAACAAACAGAATGCTACTGAACAGAATATATAATAAGCTGTTACCTTCTCTAGGACACAGACACACAAAGAACAAGAGCCCTACATGCAGCATCAGCTGCTACTGTGGAGGAGGGCAAAACTAATGCAGAAAATCTGTGCATTTAAGAGTGTGATAGACTGGGCACAAACATCTTATTCCTGCATTAGTAGAGATATTTGAGCATTTTCTTTAATCAGTAAGAGCAATGCATTTAGTTAACTGGCCTTCATTATATTTAAGAACAGAAGAAATTCTGGAGAGAAATTAACAGGAAAACCATCTGGCAAACAATGATTACTACAGTCAGATTTGCAGGGAATATTATAATGCCTGCATGTGAACTATACAAATGATCTATCAGCAGCAGGACATGAGTTGAATTGATACTCCTCAAATTGGTATTTGGTGGGAAAACTGGATGAGAAAAAAATTGTCTGTACAGATTACAGGACAAACCTATACTTCCATCAATAGCAATTACAGTGTAGGACAAGGAATCCTGGGAACTCATTAGACCAAAAATAATTTTTAATACTGGGATGAAACAACTAAAGATAAGAGAAAAATATAAAAAAGGAAAATATAAGCATTAAATAAATCCTTTATTTTTTTAGGTAACTCTACATTAAAATGAATTTGCAGTACACTGCACAGGGGCAACCACTGAAAAATACCTAAATGCGTAGGCTACTTAATCACTAGAACTAGTCAGAGTTTCTACCCCACATCCAGGCTGCAGTGAATGTCACTTGCTACTCGTTCACAGTGACATTTTCCACATGGCATAAGCAGGAGAAACAGCCTTTACCTCTAGCATCAATTTGTAAAGCAGACAGACTTGGTTGCAGAATTAATATTGCGGGGGACTACTTTGCTCTTTGTCAAATTATTTTTTAACACACCAAGAAGTTTAATGACACAGGGAAATAACAGGGAGAAAATGAAGCAGCAGTGAATGAAGTGCACAGACAAGCAGCCAGCAGCTCTGTAAAACCCTGGCAGCATTGACCAAATAATAAAGTCCTCTGATATCCAGAATTTTATGAAGAGAAGGCAGACAGTTTATAGGTTTCATTTTTATTTCCTGAGAAACTCAGACTGTCAGGATGAAGGATTTCTTCCATTACTTACGGCCTCTCTCTTTCACAATGAAACAGAGCGAGATGCTCCAGAAAATGTTAAATATGTTTCCTGACACATGATAAAACAAAAGATCAAAAGATGGTACTTTCTTTCCCTAATGTGGAGAAAAATCCTTTCTTCAAAGAAATAAATCTCTTTTCCTTTCTAGGAAAAAAACAAACTAACAAAAACAAACAAACAAAAAACTAATTAACTAACAACTTCTGGGTTCTGACTGAGGAAAAGGCAGAAGAGATTCAATCACAGCACAGTTCTCAAGGCTGCTGAGTGTGCAGCAACCCTTAAGGATCTCTTCCTCTCTTTTTACCTCTCTGAACACCTCCCCTCTGCCTCTTTCTCTTCCACAACCCAGGAAGCATCAGTAGTTTCTGGCATGTGGGGATGCCCTTTGTACCCATTAATGTCCATGTCCTGCTATTGTCAAGGATACCCTCCTGCTTGTGCTAGGAAAGGTGTCTCTGCACAACGGCTGACCTTTGCCACAGAAATATTCTGCTTCTCTCTCAAAGCAGACATTTGGCTACCATATTTCCAAAGCTTAAAATTAAACTAAATGATGGCTACTAACCCTAAAAGTCAAGTGTGACTGAATGAATCAATAATAATTCTGTCCATCTCAAATCTGGTCAACCATCCTTTCATTCTCTATAAATCACTGACATCAGAGCTACCATCTCTTGGATCATTGCTACCACAGAAAGATGTACTTTAATGACAATTGTAATTAGGATGTTAGCTAATGGTCTGTAACTCTGACTTTATTCCCCTTGTTTTGCATGAAGAAGGGCATTTCTTTTTACTAATGTAGTAAAACAAATGTCCTGAATGAGGAATAACCTTCCAAATAGGCTACTGCAGGGTCTGAAAGATGAAATCTTACTGCTATTGATATTAATGGAAATTTGACCACAAAACTACATGGCGACAAGATTTCACCCAAAACATTCCCCATTGCAATCCATTCTTTTAACTTCAAAACCTTAATGATCTAGCTTGAGTTCAAGGTTTGTTAATTCACTTTCATTTCACATTTTACAAGTCTGACATAACGAACCAAATTTGTCTTCAGTGAAATTCCAATTAAATTACATTATGTATGAGTTCGGTCTAGTACTTAAAAAGAAAATTAACCTTTACTTCAATCTTTCCTCATTTCTCAAGGCAGAAAAAAGAATTAGCATGGTGACACTGCAACAATAAAATTATCTTAAAATTTGCTACACTCCTAGAATTCTTCTTTTATCCTCGTTTTCTTTACAAAATGTTTATTACTTCAGAGCAACTATATAATTAAGATTGGTTTTATAAGCTTTAAAAATACTAGTATAGCTGTCAGTGGCTTCCTTACTGTGCTCTGCATTTATTAGCATGAAATCTTTATGTTTCAATAAAAACATAAGCTTTTACTTGCAGAGCCAGTCTCACAGTATAATTACAATCTCCTGACAGTGCTGATACCTTATTCGGAAGTTTATGCTACACCAATATTCCAAAAGGAATTTTATATAAAACTAAGGCAGTTTCATTGACCTAAAAAAAACTTGTCATTGATTTTAAAAAAAATTGGAGGAATTTAGGAGAAAAAGGTGTTTCTAGCCTTGAAAAGAAAAAAAAAATATGAAATCACATTTTCTGAGCTATCTGAATCTATAGGTGTGCTCATATTGCCAAAATTAAGAATGCACATAAAAGGTAATTTGTTTTGCTTTTAATGCTGATGTGAAACTCTCAGGAAGGCTCACAGGATTTTGTTCATGGTTTTGATGCATTACTTGTTTAGAGAACTTCTCTGCATTCCTTGTATTTATATTTTTATGGCCCGTAACATAAAATAAAGCAGTAGTTACAAGGCTTCCTTTTGTATTTTTTCTTTTCTTATTAATTTCCTTTGTCTATTCTCCCTCCAGCAGATTCACTGAAAAATGTTATAAATTTATTGCAAAAATATATCCTTGGAAGGAATTCAAATATAAACACACATTCTGTCATGGAATCATGCTGAGCCTGAGAGCGACAGCTCCATCTGGTGTATTCACTTCCCCCTCCCCCCAGCCCAAACTGTTATTAAACAGTAATTCTTGTATGTAAAAACCTGGAAAATATTTTCTGGCAAGGAAAATGCAATATGACTGGGAAAAAAAATAATCAGCTACGGTTTTTTTCTTGGGAAAGGATGGTATTTATGAATCACCCTTCATAATCTAAATACCAAAATGATGAAGCAGCAAACAGAGCAATGTTGCTGTTAAATATTCAGGCATTCTGTGCCTCAGAGGAGGTCACATGCTGCACATCCTACCCTGGTGCCAGCGTGGTCACACAGAGCCTAATCCAGACCCTCAGGAATCAGCAGGAATCCTTCACGTTACTTTAGAGAGCTTTAGATCAGACTTGTAGCTCTCTTCACATATGAATAAATTTCTTTGCTGGTGCACACGAAACCCTTCACCATGAGGCTCGGACGGGTGCAGAAGGAGGGGACAGCTTCATTCTAGCTGCACTGCTGGGCCATTTCATGGCTCAGTGGCACAAGCTGGGCACAGCACGCCTGGCATCCCCACCAAACCCCCACCACTCAGAGTCTGTGCCAAGATGTTGAGTACCACTGCTCCTCACTACGCTCCAATCTGAGAAATTAGCAGGTAATTTGTCAGATATAGATAGATATAGAAAACAATCATCCATTGCTTCAAGGTCAAACATCATACATCAAATCATCAACTGCCATTCTCAACATCCTCTGACTTACAGCTTCCACTGAGAGATAAGAGAATATAATAAAACTTAGCACAATTACTTGATGGTGCCAAGTCTGTAAACACTTGTCCACAGACTACATCAGTCTTCTTTTCACAGGTCCTTCAAGGGCCCAGCTGTTACCTGATCACCCGCAACAGCAAAAGTTGTAATATTTTTGCATTGTTTTGAGGAGGCCAAAAATGCCATCAACAGTCCATTGAAGTGCCCTGCTTTCCCTGGGATATTTACCATGATATTGATGTATTTGAGCAAATACCACAAGTACCAGAACAGCAACAAGTGCCTCACTGATGGATATTGCAGAGTATTGCAGAGGAGCTGGGGCTGTTCAGGACCTTAAGGCTCCAGGAAGACCTAACAGCAGCCTTCCAACAATTTAAGGGGCTGCTAGAGAGCTGGAGAGAGAACTTCTTACAAAGGGACAGTGACAAGACAGGGTGTAATGGCTTTACACTGGCAGATGAGAAATTTGAATTAGATATACAGAAGAAATTATTTTCTGTGAGGGTGTTGAGGCACTAGAACAGGTTGCCCAGAGAAGCTGTGGCTGTCCTGTCCCTGGAAGTGTTCAAGGCCAGGTTGAATGGGACTTTGAGCAACCTGATCTAGGGGAAGGTATCCCTGTCCATGGCAAGGAAGTGGGAGCTGGATGATCTCTAAGGTCCCTTCCAGCCCAAACCATTCTGTGATTCTGTATGTACCAGTTTGTACCTTTTGATGAAACAGTAACTCAGCATTACCAGACACTGATAAAGAAGGCGAAGAAGGTGTTTCTACTCTATTGAATCTGTGTGAATTACTCATAAATTTCACAGAAAAAAAATTTAAAATAATAACATAACACAATTACATCTATATTCAGTTAAAAAATAAATAAAATCACAGCCATTCATTCTGGCTATCACTGCATTCACACTGCAGGATCTGTCTTACCATGAGACGATACTTCACTTCTGAATCAACTGGTCTTCCTGCCTCCATGCAGGCTGTGAACCAGGAGATGTCCAGTAGCTCAAACCTAGAGCTGTCACCCACAGCCTGTCCCTTCAGCCAGTCCAGCACCTCCAGGTAAGAGTTGTTCTCAGCCACAATATGAGTGACAGAATCACTGTCAAGAAGTGTACAAAAAGTTTTCTTTTTTTTTCACTGAATCCAACTGTACACAGATACAAAGCTGTTATTTCTGTATTTACTTACCATACACTTCCTGAAAATTGTAGCGTATATTGTACTTTAGGATGTGGGAGCACTGGAGTTTTCATATCACCATACATTTATTCTAGTCACTGACTCTGCCTTGAGGAAAGACTGTAGTCTGACAGCTCCTGTAAGTGCAGGATTTTCTTTCTTGAAGGATCATTTACCTTCCATAGACACTAACCTAATACACATTCTTTGCAATTCTGAAAATATTTTGCTTACACAAGCAGTACCATAATTAAAAGCCTGCTTGACAACACCTGACAGCCTCTTCCCAATACTCCTTATCAACGAGTTAAAGCTTTGCAACATTAACAAGTCAGTTAACAATAATTATTTAAAACTTTCCAGCTAGTAATATCTATTAGGATACTTAAGTTTTCTGTACTTGTATGAAGCCGTTTATTACACATGGCATTGCCAAATATTCATGAATTAAATCTTATGAACTACATGCTCCATATAAAGACCATTTCCTTGCTGCTAAGCCAGTATAACAAAACTGATGGTTTAGTGAATACAAAATTTATAGCTTGAATTGTTATTCAATACATTATATGGTGTACATTGCCTAAAAATACAATAGCACAAAATGCTATTGCAGTAAATTTCAGTTGTTGTACAAGAACAACATTGGAAAGGATCACCTGATTAAAAGGTGATCCTTTTAAAGATTAGAAAGAGACACTTCTGTACACATCACAGAAAAATAATGGACAGGGACAAAGCTGTGTTTCAAGAAAAGATTACCTGCATACTTAGGATGATCTGTAAGTTTCTGTCTGGCCTGCTGATGTTTCTCAGCAAGTTTGGAAAAAATACAGATTTGGTAGGAAATTCTGAATGATTCTGAATGCTCCTGCTCCCTACGCATCCCACAAGGATGCTGTCACCCCCACAACAAAACATGAGAGAAAGAAGAAAATTCTTCATTTCCATCAACTTGTAGAATTAAGTAACTAGATAATATAGTCCAACATTCATTTCTATCGGGCAACAGATTCCTAAACTCCTTGCAGGTAAGGCACAGACAGGCAGTGTCACTATTTGACACTATTTTTACAAAAGGAAGCAAGAGTTAGAACATAAATTGTCTTAACGGCAGCCAAATCCATTTGAAAGTCTGTGACTTTCTGGTAGCCCGTGATGGTGACAGCCATATACAGTAAATTTCCAATGGAGGACCTGACAGATTGCTCTGCAAGCCTTCTGTAACACCTGGAGAAGTGGAGCCATCAGCCTGTCAAAGCAGAGAGGAGACCACCACTGGTGGCAATCACTGTTAGCATGGACTTCAAAACATGTTCCTGCTGTTAAAGGCAGACTGCACACTTCAAAGCAAATTACCTTCCAGAAAACCAAGAAAATCCCTTGGCCTATCTCTGTGATCCTTATTCAAATGAGTGATCACCAATTTCATTAAGTCATGAAATCACAATGACAAATACTGGAATTGCTCCATAGAAAATTGTTATCAAATAACTCTCCAATGCAATAAACATACTGTATTTTGGAACTATAAGAAAGGTACTGAAAGGACTGTACTTCAGAAATGTGTGTCATGCTATAGCACAATTTTTTTTCTCCATATGGTGGAACTTGGAGAGCAGAGTCCATTGAAAAAGAATAAATCCCAATTTATTTTTTTCTAAAAGATTACAAACACATATTAAGTGAATCCCCATGAAACACTGTTGGGTTTATTATTATTTAACTCTGCTAGGTCCTACTTTAATTAAACTGTCACATCTTTATACTCGAGTTAAAAAAAACCTAACAGTTAGAGACATAGAACTTCTGCTTCCTGTAGTTTATTTCACTTCATATAAAATATTCATATGTCATGTATTTGTACCAAGCTGCAGAGCTGGGAACTTTGCCATAACTATGCACACAGCAGCAGTTTAGCTGCTGTGCTCCAGTTTCCTCTCATACCTGTACAGCTGTGCTATTTTCTTGGCACAGAACATAACAAATTTAACGTTTCCTCTGTCATTTTCAAAAGCAAAAATCAACAGTTAAATAGTTTTGTTTTATCCAGTAGCAGCTAAGCTGAAATTAAACATAACACCTGCCTCATAAAACTTACAGAAAATCTAAAATACTGGCAATAAATACGTGTGTGTCAAAGCAGCCCAGATGAAGCATTTACTCTACAGATTATTAACGTAGGATCCAGAACAGCACTCTTAATTTCTTTTTTCCCCAAGAACTCAGTTTTCTATCAGATGCTAATTGCTTGCTTCTGTTCAATACCTGATTTAATCTTGCTTTATAAATTATTTTGCCCTCCCTTCTTCCTCAGATTTTCAAAGTTGATGGGATTGAAAAGAAGTCTGTAGAAATACACTTTTGTAGGGTTGTACACTCCAGAGACAGATCCAGAGACGAGATCAATACTTGGTTTTCCTCCAGCTTTTCAGAGAACCTATATAATGATGCAGCTTTTGGAAAACTGCATAATGACATAACCAGCACTTATGTAAAGCCCTGTTTGGAGGAAGGCTTCCCTCTGAATGAGGTTGTTTGCTGAAAGCAGACAAACCTGAATCTGGAGTGAGTTGCCACCCTCAAATGCCACATCTGTGGTATTTTACTCCTAAGATTTTTCTCCAGTGCTCTTCCAGATTGTACCAAAGCAGAAGCCATAACTTTGATACTCACATTAGGGTATAAAAGTTAAATACTATAATACCAGAGATGATGTAGACAAATGTCCCTCTCAACCCATCACATTTCCATTCCTGTACATTTAACCTTTTTCGTTTTCAAAATTGGCCACTAAATTTAGCTTAATCTTAACCTGACTTCAAAGAGGAAATAAACAATGAGTGATTCAGATGAGCTAAAGACACAATTTATATGCAGACCCATGAAAATTGACAGATCTAAGATAAATTAGAAATGCACATTTTAAAAGTGAAAAATTAGAAATTTTGCTAAGTTTTGTGCTTTCCCTGCTTTCTGTCCAGAAGATAATTGAAATAAACCACATAATAGGAACACCCACTGAACCCTTGAAACATATTTATAATGGAAAGAGTCAAGTATAACTACCAAAACCTTAGGCAAAAGCTTCAATCAGTCACTTGTATGACTATATTGAATTAAAATAGCATTAATGTTATTTCAAAACATATAAACATCTTCCTACCTTAGCTCACTTTCTACTCTGAAACCTTTTCTTCTTCCCAGTTCCATCAAAAACATCCTTCTGGTCAGCCCCATCTTCCTCTGCATAATAAAAATGACAAAGTTACTGAACTTTATTTCGTAACTGCAGGAAAGTTTGGGGGAATGCAATCCTTTCTGTCTCTTCCTCTGGGAGATTACAGCTGGAGCTTTGAACCTATCCATGATGCAAGGTAGAAATGCTCTCACTTGGGTAAAACAGAGCTAACATGCTTTCTGCCAGGCAACAGCTGTATTTAATGTCACCACCCATTGAAGTAATTTTCTTGTTTCCCCTCTGAAATCAAAACCAGGTGCTACACAAGCAGAAACATCACTGGCTCTCTGCCAGCTGGGACTTCTTCAATAGAAATACTCCAGACAGGTGCAAAAATTATTTCATTCCTTAAAACAGCCATTGCCTACAAAGATTATCCAGATAAAATTGATCAGCCAAATCATCTCAAAATTTCAACCAGGTCTTCAGCTAATTGAATGGCTCAGTTCAACCTTTTTGCGTTTAAGTACCCAGTGACCTCCAAACAGCTACAGAGGACATTATGGAGGCTATTTACATTCCTCCTCTGGAGGAGAGGGTACTGCTCATTGCAGAACTACACCAAAGCTTTTGCCAGTGTCACATTGGATGCAGTTCTGTATCTCCCTGGATTTCTATTAGAGCAAGGTGAGCACCATGAACCAGGTTTACAGCCTGTGCATCTGCTTCAGCACAAGTCTACTTCAGTGGTGAATACCCCTACTCCCATGTCAAGCTGGAGTTTTATTTTTAACATAGCAGAGAATTTGGATTGTACCAGTCCCTCACAACACATCAGAAATGTTATGTTACAGTTCTCATTGCTCATGGGCAAGCAAGGTGGGAAAATTCCTAAGTCAGATCCATCAATTATATTTTCAGTTCTTTTATCACAGGTGGATATACAAGCTGAGTTTCAGGAAAATTAGTCAAACCCCACTTCCTGCAGTTATGGCCCTGAGTTTAAAATTAAATTGCAAAAGTATTGCAGACATCTTCTGAGCCCTATAGCTCTTGCGGCTTCAACAGTATTATTGCAGATATAAAGAAATATTTTTCATCTGAATAGAAACTAACCATCTAAAAATTAATATAGAGCTTTCAGCTCTGGGGTCTTCCTGAGGCCACATAGTACAGTATATAGATTAGACTAGATTAATTTCTTCCCTTGCCTAGGGATAACCCAGAAGCCAAAATATCTATTCCTCTTTTGGATTTATAACATCAAAATTGTCAAAATAAATCATTTGAAGCTTATTTTGAAATTATACGAGATATTTTCATAGGACCTGGAAAATGGACAAGCTGACTTCAAAAGGCTTAAGCAAAAGAATAGCAGCATGGAAGCAAAAAAAAAAAAATAGGAATGGATCTGGCATTAAGGCTGAGCAATCTGTTTTGGTTGTTCCATGTCTTTTTTCCAGACTACTAATCAACCACTGAACATTGGTCACTTCCCTGTTTATAGCTTTCCTAGACTTGGTAGAACACTTTATCTCAGTCCCTACAAGGAATAATGTATTGGAGAACAGATTCTTTACATATGTTAAACAAAGTTTTATTTTATGTTATAATTAATTCAGTGCCCTAAAACATGTAAATATAATTTTCCCCAGTGTAACATCAATATGCTCAGTGCCAGTAAAATCCTTCTGGCTTGAATAACGAGTTTTTATTCCTTTGTGTTACTGTTATAACTCTTAAGCCAGATTTTCAAGGGTATTTATGTGCCAAAAAGCTGCAGAGACCTAGTGGGATTTTCAAAATATCTAAGCAACCTAAGCATTCAGCTCCTTTGGAAATCAATTTCTGGCTTTGAACCTAATGCAAAGAGATTTTCTCTAATAAACACAGTATAATATGAAAGTCTCTGCCAATGATGCAATTTTATTAAATGCACCTTCTAAAATTAACAGGATTTCCATATCCCAGATGAGTGAATTACTTACTCTCCTACAATATTATATCATAATATTTTTGACAGTACCACAGAAAGTAGAACATGCATTAGAGAGAAAGCAAATACAACAGAGAAAAGGCATGTCTCTTATTTATGACAAAAGAAAAGTACACTTCTACCTGAGCCATGGCACCACATATGATTCATGGCCTAAAACCACTGAAACTTGCAGAAATTTTCCATCTCATTACAGCCTCATGGAGTTCAGAGTATTTCACATTCCTTGAGGGAAATCTGAACGAACTTCTATGTTCTTGCTATGGATAGCTGTTGAACACTATCAAAGGCAAAGATTAAGAATTCGACACAAATACTGATGGCCATTTAAGCAAACATTTTTCATCACTTGTGATGTGGGTGCCAACAACAGCATCCCAAACTCCTCTGAGGAGCAGAGTACTGATCAACTTCAAAGGGAGGTTCTTTGAGAGGAAGAGTGCTGCAAAGTACAGCTCCTCTGAATTTCAGTATTCACGTTTTCACTACACATTCTTGATTATTGTCAGTCTTTCAGTGCCCTGATATCATGTGACCTGCATTGTAAATATTTTATAAAATAGTACTTGTCCATTCATGTCGCTTTCATGAGGAGAATTGTGAAACTTTCTTTTAACACATAGCTACAATTTGCTAACCTTCAGAGAAAACATCTCTCAAATACCAACAGTAAAAATGAGAGAAGTGATTGGATGCTTTCTAATTTCACATAGGCTTAACGGCATCTCATGCAGAATTGTTACACAATGATTAATTTTCCCTAGCTTTTTAATTTAGTAATTTTTCTTCAGTCATTCAGTATTTTCCAATGAACCAATTCATGGAAATTTTTTAATACTTCTCACATTTGTTTTTGTCTAGATATTCCCATTACTGTTATTCTGTTTGAATTCTGGCTTTCTTGGCTGCTAAGCATTTCCTTTGTCATTTATACCCATTATACCAATCTTTCAGTGCCTAAAAACCATACAGCAGGTGTTTTTCCTGTTTTAAAAATTGATTCTCCCACATTCCTTTTTATAGCCTCAAGCTGCAGCTGGGGAGATTCAGGTTAGACATTAGGAGGAATTTCTTCACAGAAAGGGTGATTAGGCATAGGAATGAGGGCACAGGGAGGTGGTGGAGTCACCATCCCTGGAGGTGTTTAAGGAAACACTGGACGTGGCACTAGGTTCACAAGGTGGTGCTCAGTCAAAGGTGGGACTCAACGTTAGAAGTATTTTCCAGCCTAACTGATTCTGTGATGTTTTTATTCTTTGAACCACTGGAATATTTTTAGGGGGCAGTTCTGAGCTATACATGCTTGAATTATTCCCATCAAAGGTGACAAACTCCATAAGAAGCCATATGACCAAGAATTTCAAGAAAACTTATTAAATGATGGCATGCTTTGAATGTGCTGGCTTGGCTGTATGATGCTATTTGGCATATAAAGTAAAGTAGACCTAGAGAGGACACCAAATTCTGCAGCTGTTGTCACCAAATGTACAATATTACTGATATATATGGTCAATATATGGTCAAAAGAGCTGGTTGTCTTTTTTTTTGCTACCTAATTAAAATGAAAATCTGAATAAAAAGAATTTATTTGACAACATCTTTCAAATCATACCAAGAGGTAACAGCTTGTTTAATTTACAGCATACATAGGTATTCTAGAAAGGTTAAGGTTTTTTTCTGAGCCCTTTCTGAAGAAACTAGGAACAGCAATATCATAGCTCTGAATAATTAAATAGAGCAATAGGGTTCTCCCTTACAGCATAGAGAAAAAGTAATTGGTGACAAATCCTGGCAGGAGCTGTTTCCTATTCACATCAATATTCCTATATTCCCTGGAAACTATTATTTTCACTCATCCTTTAGTCTCTCTGTTCAGTAACAAGGTTTGCAATTGTTCTCTTTAGTTACTCTGCCTATTGTAGTTGCTTCTCCTTGTTGTGGTTGTTATTGGACTATTCTTTGATTTTTGTGCTGGCACATCAATGGTTTTCTTTATACTTTATTCTCATGAGAGCCTTGTGAACCTTTAGCAACAAGCAGAGACATATCTGCATAATCCCATCCCTATACATTGCCAGGCAGATCCTTTGACAGTTACACATCTCTTCCAAGCATAGCTGACAAAGGTAAATCTGCATGGATTTTGAGCAGCATTTAGCTGGTCCCATTTATCTCACTGCTAGTGTTAAAGACATTTCCATTAGCTGAGAAATACCAAGCAACCTTCCAGAGATGAGGAGCTTCACAAACAGGGTTGAACAGTCTAAATTTAGGCAGCTGTAAATGTTACTTATCTCAGCAATGACTCAATAATATTTCTGTGGACATTTCAAAAACTTCTTATATAACCATATAATACTAGAAATAAACACTGTTAAATTAAAATAAAATTATAACGCTGTTATAATAACAACTCATCTCATTCTTTATCTATAAAGAATATTTATGTCCTTTTCTGCTCCTCTAGTAGGACACTGCAAATAAAACATCTAAATTGTTAATTTATCTTCTTTTAATTAGTTGTTGTAACAGTTATCAGGTGGTAGAATTGATGCACCTTGCAGTGACACTGCAGCATTTCCAGACCTACTTACATTACAGAACATACAAACAGCAGTATGTGTGAGATTTATGCCTTCTATAATTACAGGTAGCACAGCATGATGCATTTAATAAAGATAGATGTACCTAAGCCAAATAATGAAAACTGGGAAAAGGCTATTGCCATGATTCACAGAAATCTTTCAACTATATGTTCAATTTTTAGTAGTACAGGAAAGCTCCCACACCATCAAGCTGAGGAGATAATGTGATCAATTAATATAAAAGAGAGAATTAAGTAAGAATAAGTACCATAGGGAAAGGGAAGAAAAACTTATGAATAATGTTATACAAAATGCCCCTCTTTTAAGAGTTTATGCAAGTCAAACCAAGATAAAATTTGGCTCTTGAGCAAAAGCAACAGGTAAGACCTAACAGCACAGTGAGTCCTGACAGGGCTCCTTCTGCACACTCCACTGAAATCAGCTGCAGGAAAAAGAGCCAGCATCAGAGAAGCTGAAGGAATTGCTGATGAGGATTAGACACATCTTTGTGTTATCTACAGAGAGAAAACAAAGCAGATATTCATCCAAGTGATGTGTTGTGAATTTTGCAGGTGAAGGAAAAATCAATTAGAAGCCTTTTTTTTTAATCCTAGAAATCTGAACTGAAGGAAGCTGAAAAGCAGAGTGGAATGGAACAGAATTCTCACCTTTTTAATTTATTTAGGTGCAGCGTTCCACTAATGCAGAACTAATTACAGCAGAAGTGACCTAGCTGAGTAATTAATTCATAGCAGAAAATTTTAGAATCAGGCAGCAGGAATTTTTTCACACAAAACAGATTTTGACATTTTCCTCATAAAAGCATACTTTCCATTTCTTACTGACTTCACCTAATAATTTGGCAGCTACCTGGAGTATCACAAAATATTTACACAGTTTTTATTTTGCAATGTGGATTTAATGTCTCTACCTTTAACTACAAAGAAGGTTAATTTATTTCCAACTGCATAAAAAAATATTTCTCCAAGCTATGAGCCATTTTTCTTCCAGGCTATCTCAAGGTTTGCTTCCATTGTTTCATCTTGCAGAAAATTCAATATTACTGTCATTTCAAAGTTGCAATAGCCCCTAGAAACTATGCCCCAGTGTAGCGCTGCATGTTTACTTAGCAGTGAGCAGGTACTGGTCAATCTTTATAAACAAAGCACTATTTGTAGAACACTTTTGAAAAGGCAGCCCTTAGAGTCACCTGACTTTAAATGGCAGGTACAAGTCTCTTCCCATTATTTTATGATGCACACTTGCTCATTAGAAAATTTCATCACAAGCTATGACACATTTTTTACACTTTTCAAAGACACAGTACAATTGCACCTAACTGAGGTAGTTACATTATGAGCCTTACTCCTCTTTCCTGTGCTTTCTGCTGCAGAGTGGATTCAGTTTTAAGAAACTGAAATTAATTTTCTTCCACGTAAAAAGTCAGACTCAATATGTTATCACTTCACTATTAGTCAAGTTTGTAATTCAATATTTAAGTGACAAATCAAAAGAACACACCATAATAAGAATTTCACCAGAAAACTTCCATGTCATTCTTCCCATAAGGTTTCCTATATCCTTCTGCTTTTTCTGCTCCTGTGCTAAACCAATTATTGTTATGTATTATGAAGCAGGACAACAGGAAGGATATAAAGCAGGTAAGCATATTTGCAAATGCTGCTCTGTCACAATTTACTCAAATTTTACTAAAAATACATGCTATTTTTAGTCACTTTATACTTTGTGATGTTATTAAGGACACAATTCAATATCATAGTCCTCTTTTGCTGTTGGCAGATCATTATGAGGTTTGCAATGCACTAGAATTCAAAATGTCATCCATTTCAACGTGAAAAACAAAATAAGGGCTAAATTTGCCTGCATAACAAAGATGAAAAATCAGGACAAGTTAGAGGAGAGAAAGGCCTAAATCCTGAGACTGTGCTGTGGTTATGGACAGCAGGTACCAGTAGATCCCAAAATTATTATATAGCCTAGAAATAATATTTTGACAAGTACCTTCGTGTTTTCAAAAAACAGCCAGCTCATTTCCTGATACTCTGGGCTGCTCTTCTGCAAGCTTGAGTCAAACACCAGAGCAGTCACACCAACCTACCACTCAAGCTTTCCCTCTCCAAAGCAAATGAGTATAATAGGAGAATTTGGAAATAATCTCCTGTATATATTTAGGGCAAACCACCAAGTAACTTACATGAGGCACTGAGGAAAATACTGCTTTTTCTCTCTTATGGCCTTACCCAACAATCTGTGGTCTACAGACTCTTTACACAGAACACCTGAATATCTCAACATAATATTTACAGCTACAATGACCTTCAAAGAACAAGAAAGCCAGAACAATGTACGCAGACTACACAGAGTGAATGTATATCAAAATCATGTCAAGAAGTCAGCAGAGGAAGATACTCAATACTACTGAACTACTAAAATAATAAGATGTAGTCATGCTTTTTAATGTATGGGAAAGTAATCCAAGATGTCTCTTCTGAGCAATGAAATGTTATGTAAACAAAATGGGACACAATAAAGAAACTGTATAACAAGTTTAATTAAAGAACTTTAAAGGGGGGGGTGTATGCATGTAAGTATCATAATCTGAACCATGCAGTTAACATTGATAAAATTATATTTTGCTAAGAGTATGGGTTTGAATCTACAGAAAATCTGACCATTCCATTATCTCGTGTAGGCATGCAATAAAGTACAAAATGTGCCATATTGCACAACCTGCAAAGGGAAAAATCTGTGCATATTTTCTCACTTCAATAAATCTAGAAAGTTCTTTGTCACAATTCTATGTATGCTATATCTTTCCTTGTATACAGACTCAGTGGCTTCCTGGTTCCTTGTTTCACTTGTCTACAGGTTATGGAGTTAAAATGTCTTCTTGATCCCTTCCTACACATGGTACAAATGTTAAAAACAAGGAGAGAGTGTCAGATATGGGACAACCAGGTGACAGGGGACAGAGAAGGCACACAATTGTGGGCAATTATGCTCAGCTTAGATAGCTGGGGAAAAAGTTCAGATCAACTTTTCAGGAGCTGTTACCACTCCAGTTTTGAACAGTGTGATGAAAGGAACCAGACAAACATTTTTTGATGAATAATGGCAAAGGGATGTTAAAGAAACTACCTAAGTAACATTGTAAGAGTGGATGTCTCTGAGGGGCAATAAAAATAAACTCACATTTCAGGGAGAAAATATTACAGGAAGTAATATTCCTCACTTTTAGCAACCATTTAGACATATTCTCATCACTGCTCACTGGTCAAAATCATGAGACAACAAAACACAAACCCAGCAGCCTTTGTGGTATGATAGAAAGCCATCACACATGCTCCCTCTGCTTCACAGCAAACCACATCAGGATCACCTCACATCACCTCCACAGCTGCACTACCCACAAGCAGGTTACAGCACAAACACCAGTGCAAGCAAGCAGCAGCACAACACAAAATGGGTAAAGGTGAGGGGCAGAAATTAAGGAAGACTCTTTCACAGGACTATGCAGTAGACAATTGGCAATACTTCTTTAGACCAGTTCTACTTTATGTATTTGCATTCACAATGTGTTCTCAAAGCTATGTTAAACAGCTTGGCACAGGAATATAACACATTCATTAGGTAAAATCATTAGGAAAATAATGGAAAAGAAACTTGTAAAATAAAACTACTAAATACACAGTACACAGCAGGTGGAGTTACAATTTATTACTACCTTTTCAGTCACAGTATGGTACATTTGACATCAAAACTTACAACTCAGCCCCTCTCCAAAATGTCTGAGCCAAAAGAAGTCAACTGATGCACCCAACTCCTTAAACCACCCAGGAAAATTTGAAAAACCTGCCCTTGCAAAGCCTGAGCAACCTGAGGTTAGGAGATCCATCTGAGAAGACATTTTATATATATTAGAGCCAGTCAATTTATTATTCACTTTTAAGAAAGGCTGTCAAGAGTCTTCTCAATTAACTCCAGAGCAAGCAAGAAAGATTTTTGCAATACTTCAAAACAATGATCACTCAGGTTCTCTTCTTGTCAAGTTTGAGAGTATTTTTTTCCTTACAGCAATGACTGAAGCTTTGTCCAGTTGCTGTATTTCCCAAGAAGCCACATTTAATTGACATCTATTTGAATGGATACATTAAAAACACTCAACTTTGTAAAGATTGCTTCAGTACCACAAATAAACAAGACATACCTGAACAGTTATATATCACTTTGCACCCTTACTCATGCTGAACGTGCCTGAAAAGCAGTCAATACCATTCCCCTCCCTCACATTTCAAAATAGGCACATGTGTAAGCTTAAGCAGTGTACTTGGTGCTCTTCAGGCTTTTTATTTTCATAAGTGACTGGAAGCTCCAAACTTATCCACCTTCCATTTAGATCACTGCTTTTCAATCTTCTGCTGTGTGACACAAGATATCCATATTAACAACTAGAATAGGATAATCATTAGGTTCAAAGGAAACAAAGCTCATTTGTCTGTCTTTTAGACTAAGGCTAGGAATGAGAAAATTGATTGAGCACAGATGTGAGGAAGGGTCTGAAAACTGTTTAGATTTTGGCTAAAAGGAATCATTTTTGAACATTAATGAACAAGATAAATCTTTAGAGCTCCAAGTTCACTAGTGCTAAGCACTGAATTCAATAGAATCCCATGGCCTAAAAGTACTACAGGGCCAGCAATTTCAGGCCAATGGACAATGTCGGAGTAGCAGGGGTCAGGATTGCTGGGATTATAGATCCACATTACCCAATGGGTTTATGATCAATTAATTCCTGTGCAAGAAAAGAAACTTCCCTGTTCATAGAAGGGTGCTAGGTGTGGGGAGGCAACAGCTGGGTTTGGGCTGACAGTATTCAACAGACTGGAGTCAGACCTGATTCAGAGAAGCCACCCGGCTTGGGTTTGTGGTCATATAGGAAATAATTTCTCTCTGCAGAACTCTAAGCCCAGCTTTTGCACCTTTTTTTCCACTTAATCTTCTCTCTATCCTATAAAGTGATCACACAAGGACCCTAATTGAATATACTTCCTGGGCAATTTAGTGAACTCATGTGGGCAAATGCTTCATACTGAATGCAGAGAAGCACATGGAGTAGGAGTGTGAGCAGATAAACAAAGTGGACTTGGTTCATTTGCTGAACAAATGTTGAAAGGAATACTTGTTTGATTGGAGAAGGGAGGGCACTGACAATAAAATGAAACCAAAATGTTTCTCTATGATTAAAAGTGCTCATTCAACCAAAAGTGAAACTCCTTGTATCAATTATCCAAAAATAGCCCACATTCAACTTAGGTTGAATAATGTGTTTCACTTGATGTCAAGTCAGGAAACATAAAACAATTTCAAAATACTTGTCGTCTTAATTTCTTATTTTATTTTTAAATTTAGGGCTATTTTAATTTTAAATATCATTTTTGAATGAGAACTGGAAAAAAAAAAAACACCTTATTCTGCTGGTGACATTTACTGGTTTATCTAAGTTCTGTAAACACTGAGTCCTATATGAGCATAAGCAAAATGAATCCCAGAGCAATCAGTTTAATATCTTATCTGTTGGATCTCTGGCTTTTGTTAGATTTTGGTAACAGCACTGAACAATGTTTGGGGCGGGGGTTGACTATGATTTGGGTTTTTTAAAATATATGCTCTTGTTTAAATAAGTTGCAGACATTCCTTTAACTATGATCTTGGTTTTTAATAGTCATATTTTGACACATCAGGACAAGCCTAATGAGATGTACTCAGACTTAGATATATTTAGACTGATATGATGCAATATGCAGCTATCTTGATATATTCAGGCTCTCACCAGAAACACATGGCAAATGTGATCCATTCACCTTCATCTATTTCTGTGCAGATGCAATGGTGGCAAATTTTCAAACACCAGAAACTCCTTATCAAAACTGAATATTTTTATGAAGTATATTCTTTACTTCAATCACAGTCACAGGATATAAAACTGGCAGGTTTTCTTTCTCAATTTCTGTTAAGCTAAAGGTCACACTCTCTAAAGACTGTTAGTAATTTCCAACCTTATCACCTATGAATTTACAAATTTGTTTGAAGACTTCACAAAAAAGAAGACCAAAATGAGTGCTGTGATTTCTACACTGAGAAATAATTTCATTTTCATTCCCAGTTTAAGGCTAACTTCTGGATTATTTCTGCTTCAGCTAGTATGACTGAAACCTGAATAGATGGCAAGAAAGAACTTGTGTTTCAATAAGAGACTCTTCTGAGGTGTTCAGAAGCCTAAATAAGTAAACAAGTGTTCAGTAGGATCTAGGGAAGAGTGGTGCAGTTTACAACTGGTGCAGAAGAAATGTGCTTTTAACTTGCATACTGGTGCATTCACACATACACACTTTTCACTTCTATGAATGTTAAAAACATTTTGTCTGTGTTGGGTAGGTCAAATGCTCAAAGTTGAAAACATTTATCATTCAGTTGGTATGACTCCATTGGGGACAGCAGTCATATATCAACAAAGATTCAGGACACTGACTTTTCCTGAGGGATTCAGGGAGTGAGGGAATACATTAACCACAGACACATCTTCTTGCTATTCCACTGCTTATTACTGTGCCATCCAGGGGAGCACATTATATCATAATATTTTGCATAATGGCTGAATATGATACATGCCTTTTTAAGACATGACAAGTCCAGTCTCACTGCACATATGACCCTTATGACCCCTCACATAAACTTTGGTTCTATCCATAGAGGTTTACTTTCTTTCTTTGTGTGATTTGTTCCAAATATAAATTCTTCTAACCTAATCTCAAATTTAATTGAAACTTGTAAGCGGATAATACTGTCCATAAAATGGAAATTAATCATTTTTAAAGCCAGATTCCAGTGTTACATCCAGCAATATTTTATCCAGAAATATTTGAACAGGAAACTAAAATGGAGAAATTATGCCTTAAGTTTTAGCTTTCATATTTTCCAGATTCTGTACTGCTATAGTATATAGCTCTGTTCAAGTTCCCTTCACAGTTTAGTTAGACAAAAGAATCCTTTTCCAGCCAGAGAACCAAGGACACCATTGCATCTTCAGGCCCAAAAAGTGTAAACAACAGGGAATTGAGGAGAGCAATCTGGGAGGATGACACTTCATAACCTAGAGCTGTAATTGGACAATTAACCCCAATTGCAAATGGGCCAAAACTTATGAAAATGTGAAAACTTGTGACCAGGTGTCCATCTTGGGTCCATCTTGGGTGGAGCCACAGTTGGGCTCTGCCAAGGTGTATCCTTTGAAGGCCTTTTTAATAAAAACCTACCTTATTCCTTTAACACTATCTAGCCTCTGTTCTAGGTAGCCTCAAAAGGCATCAGAAAGAATTGTTCAGTGAACAATTTAGATTAATCTCTTCAAAACAAAGGGATGATATTGCTACATGAGGACAATTCTATGCTGAGAACAGCTCAGCTAAAATTCCTTTTCCTGTGATCCCTGTTTTTGCTGGGGAAGGGAAGGAACATCAAATACTCAAATAGTTCACCCGAGCAAGGAGCAGTAACTACTGCTCCAGAGTGGGAACACATTCCTTATTTCCTCTAAACACAAACTTATTTCAAGTAAAAGTAATCCTTAAAAAAAATGAAACCATTATCTCTGGCTCATTAAGACAAATTTCAGTATTTTTGTCCATTTTCAGAGATGGTTTGATAAAGGTATTGTTTCCAATTACTGTTGACACATTTCTTGTACTTGGGCTTACTAAAGCATAAAGGCATATTTGAAATGTCTGTGTTCAATATCACTTATTCCCATATGCCTAACTCAGAAATCACTGTTTAATCAATCCACAAGTGGAGACAAAATCCATTAGGCTTACAATCAATGACTGTAGATCATCTTCAAATAAAGTCTTCACTAAAGAGCTCTTTTCAAACTGAGCAAACATTAAGTCCTGAAGTTATATAATCAGCAAACATCTACTCACCAGAAAGTGTATCAAAGTCAGAACTTGGCATATCATAACACAGCTTTGATTTACAAGGTGATGTATGTTCATGGCAGACAAAAAAGAATCAGCCCTGGCAGACAAAAAAGAAGGTGAAACTTTAACACTTATCTCCTTTTCATATGCTAGTCACAATAAAAATGAATTTGAAAATGCTTTCTAGAGTTAGAACAATATTTTGCTTATGACGGTTCAGTGAGAGGCTGTTGCACACTTGTACAGTGCAAAATTCTGTATTCATTGTATTTTCACTGCTGACAAATAGGGAAACATTAAGAATTCTGTCTAACTTTGGTAATTATGAATTACTTAGATTGTGTAAATAGCATTTAACAAGAACATAGAGATTCCCAAACAAAAGGCAAAGTATAACATTTTCTTTCCAAAGCATGGCTTTACTCTATTGCCTTGCGCACAAAATTTTCCAGGATAAACTAATAGTCAACTGTCATGTTAAGCCCCCTTGATACCAAGTGTCAGTTATCAAAAAAAATATATATCCTATATCTTGTCATTAATCTGCACTGGGTTTTATCCACAGATCTCAAAACAAGCCAACGAGCTGCCAACCCTGACAGCTGCAAATGTCTCCTGCATGAACGTGTACTGTGGGCTAGATTCCTATCTCAGTTACAGCAGTAACAATAAAAGCTCCTTTTGTAAGCAACATCAACATGAAAGAAGTACATCAATTATCTATGGTAAAATTACAGGTAGAACCTGCATGAATATGGGAAAGAAAATGAAACAGTAATTTTGTATGTGTAAATATTGCAAATTTAACTCTTAATAAATTAACCATTCGGTCAAAGAAATGAGGAAACTACTCCAAGCAACAAAAAAACCTCCCACCCCTCCATTTTTGAAAATTTATTATACTGGTTCTGCACCAGTAAGACATTTGCTATTTGATTTTATGCTTACATGGGGTGAAAACTATTTCAAGTCTAAAGAACTGACAAACTCTTTCAGGATATTATTTTTTACTGTCAACAGGAAATCAACCACCTTGCATTAGATCTCCCTCTTTCTCTGTTCCTGAACTCTAAGGATTCAATGCAGTTGAATACTCCCCCTTATGGGCTGCTACAACATGACATTATCATGCTCTGTATTTCTCTGAACTAAATGCTACCACCTCCAACAGAGTTAAGATAGGTATGGAGTGATACAGCCCATAGGAACGCTTTCATTTCACTACGTTCCTGAAAGCAGATTTTTGCAACTGCAAATTGTCATTCTTTGTTTTGCTTTTAAATGTGGTCTTGCTCATCATTATTAAATTTCAGAATAAATATATAGGAAGACAATTGATTAAGTCAGGTTCTGCTGACTAGTGTTTTGTTCTTATTGGAATTTACCCTGGACAATAAATACAGCTAAGTATTGTTGTTAGGAGATTTGCCACTTCAGTGACTTGTTTGAAACCACATTTATTAATCTGGTAGGAACCAAATGTAGAATAGTGAAACAAAATCGAATTAAAATGGTATTTACTATATTTTCCTGAAGAAGTGGAAAAAACTACAGTATATGTGGCCACTAGCATCTGTAGATTTGGTGAGAATAACTTCCACCTCCAAGTTCACTATTCGTTCTTCAAATCAAGCAGTCTATTTCAAAATGGATTTGCAATTTCATTGTGCTAATCCTTTAGAAGAAAACTTTACTAGTTAGATCTTATATAAGATCTGCTGTCCTAGATTATAATCGCTCAACTTGAAATGCCTTAAAATTCAGAAAGTATTTCCTGGGTTCTGTTTTCACCCTATTACTGACTGAAAACACACAGGGTCTCTCATCTGCTATAACTGACTGTAATAGCTTATTCCTCAGGGCAGTTTGTGTTAGAACACATTCCCTGTTCTATGTCCTCACATGCTTGAGGAAGGGAAAGTGTGTTGATATTTTTTACCTGAAATGTTATTGAAACAGTAAAACACATAATTACCATTGATCCTCTTCACTTCTTTTTAACACCAATTCATCTTCTCAAAATGTTCCAAAGAACATTCATTAACAGTGATATAATTTCACCTCCTTTGTGCTGTGTCAGTCCAGCAAAGGGCTCTGTTCTCTTGCAAAGCCTTCAGAATTCAGCTGGTAACTTCAAAGAACAGCAAACCCTAACTTCCCACAGCAGATCCTGTAACATAAAGCAAAGCACATTAAGGATTAAGATCCTCTCTGGAAATAAACAGAACTTCATTTGATTCAAGTTCTCCCTGAACTTTAACTGAGTGGTTTTGGGGTTATTCTAATAAAACAGTTCACTAAAAGGCATCCTTTCTGAAAGTGCTTTTATCTTTGCTTGTTCCGCTCATAAAAATAAAAATGAATGGGTTTATCTGCAATGGATTTGCAATTTAGATATCTAAACAAAATAATCAGATTAACAATTTTCTGCAGCATATTAATTCTGTGGGAGTTAATACTTAAAAAAAATTGATTAGAACATTTATTAGAACACTCAAAGTGTACAAACAATACAAAGGATAAAAACAACAACAGAACTTGGCAAAAACCTCCTAAAATTCCTTTAAAAAAAAAAAAATAAGCTTCAATACTGGAACTCCATATAACATTTGACAAATAGTTCCCAGTACTATTTTTATCTCCTCTGTGAACAGCGGGGGTGGTGTCATCTCCATTTAAGAAGTTCACTTGATTCTGCTTTTCAAGTTTCCAAATAATATTAAATTCAAAAACCAAAATTCCTCTATTAGGCAAAAATTTTACAAGTCTTAAAGTCTTACCTTCTGAAACAGGGAAGGTTATTCAACATTTCTCCTAAATTCTGTTATGAAGCTATCAAAAAGCACTGAAATTTTACATGAAATGTTAAATTTCAACTTTGCTCTTTCTGAGATTGATTGTTTTTGAATAGAATCTTCTTTTGGCTCTAGGATTCTTCTATATGCAGCTGCACAAAAAAGTCTTGAGGTTTTAAAACTGGAGTTCATAGTGGGAACTAATTGTAAATGTATTTTCTTACTAGTCATAGGTAGTACAGGTAAGGATATTTTTTTTAGAAAACTAAACATTATAAATATGAAAGGTCTGTCTTTCAGACAGAGTGAACAGATACAGAAAGCTGCTTTTCCAAAACAGAATCACCTTGGTTTTGAGATGTTTCTAATCTTTAAAGAAGGGGGAAACACCCCACTCCCACAGGCAGTTTGTAATCTAAAAGCAGACAAATTGACAGAAACTCATGGGGGAAAAAATAGGAGGCAGGAAGGAAATCCTTATGAATTAATAGATTGGCTCCCATCAAACAGAGGGGTCTGGTCTCCTCTTCAGTCTGATTTGAATCAGAAGCAGGGTGAAAGCCAGACTTTCAGACACACAGACAAAGTTGGCCACCATGTCCTTTCCAGCACCTTCTTAGAGATTCTTAACCAGACTTCTGCAGGAGAGGAGTTTCAGCTTATTTAGTTTGACAAGCAAGTATCTGGGCTCTCAGGTTTCCTGAGATACAGATAAAAAATCTGAAGGAGATTGATAGAAGAAAACCCTCACAAAAATATTGCATTCTTTCTGGCCTTTTTCTCCGGCTGTTCTGCTCTTACACAAAGTGTTGACTCAGAGGGCTCTGCATGCTGTGAGAAACAGCACGAGTTAAGAGAGCTGAGTGCAATTCATCTGTTATAAGAACAAAAAGGAAAATGAAGATAATTATTTAGAGTATCATGAAGTTCCTGAGTTCAGTCCATCCAGGGCAGAACCTCAGTTCTTAAGACACTGAAATCATTCAATACCTCAATTCAAGCTTCCTTTTGGATCTGCAATTATTTACGAAGTCTTGATAGATAATTATGGAGGAAAGAGGTGAGCAAGATTCTCAGTAAAAAAATTCATTATTTTGAGAGTCAGTGATTGTGAGGCTTTGGAAATGCAACATGAAAATTACTTGATGGTTACTGTCCCTCACATGTTATTGAGCTTACTTTAACATCACAAACAAAGACATGGCTGAGGCTGATGTAAGCACGCTGCAAACTGGCAGTAGAAATCCAAAAGCTGGACTGGCCAGTGGAGCAACACTGATGGCATCATGTCAGGGATGTGACAGGGACACTGGATCAGAGTGCCTGCAGCACACACTGTGACAAAATATTAACTCTAAACAATACAATTATTTCTGTGCCTGAAATTCCAGCTAAAGGTCAGCCACCCAAGTCAACAGGAAAGAGTGGAGATGAATACAGTTTAAAGCAACTTTTTTTTTTAATAACTTCTAATCTGTTATAAGCTATGGGCCATTCCAATTCATTCTGATACAGGTGTACCAGGGCCAGTGTCTGTTCCCACAGCTTTTGCACTCATATGTGCCAATCACAGATACAGCACAGTGTATGAAGCATTATGAACTGGGGCACAGCTGACCAAGAGGAGAGAATTGCCAGGGAATTCAATGGTCTGCTGTGTCTGCCAACAATGGAGAGATGCAAAATTGCAAGCAGAAATAATAGATCATGCTCTGGACAGTGGAGAAGAGGTGACAAATGAGGCATGGGATGTTATGCAGAACATGTACGTTCCAGAGGATGAAAGTCATCACTGCATTATCTGATTTCTAACTTCTGGCCTCAGTGGATAACCATAGCATAGTCAAATCTCATTGCTTTGAAGGTCACTGCTGAGGTTTTTATCAGCCTGACATTTGTTGTCAACTTTTTTTTTCTAAGTTCTCATTTCATTTTAATAACAAAGGAATGAGGACATGAAGGTTATGCGCAAAAAAACTCCCACTGATTCTTCATAAAATACTTGAATCTAAACAGACTTCAATTTATCAGGAACGTAGGTAACATTACTTAGTTCTTTATTCACATCATACTTCCAATCAGCTTTTGAAAACAGGCATGGAATTCTAACATAGGACTGCTTTTGAGGTGTTCAAAAACCTAAAAGAAGCATAAGAAAAACACTATACAGAGTGCAAATGTTTGAGTTAATTTAATCTCTTTCTAACTTCCTATGGTTTATGGTTCACTTCTCTAGAAGTGCAGTTAACATTCACCAGTTCTAAAGAAAAGAATATTTCCAGAGAAGTGAAGCATTCATCACTGAGGGAAAACAGGAAGCTTCTATTTCTACTACTGTTCAGTTTATTGTCTGGCAAATGCAGGTTTGCCCAATGCAGTGCAAGACAAAACAAAAGCAAGGGGAAATCTGCTTAAAACCATAATTAAGACACTTCTTATCCCCCCAAACAGTAGCGTATTCTCCTTTACACTATTTGATAAAACAGCAGTGTTACATACATCAACATTAGGTAAATAATTTACACTGTACACTGAAGTGGGAATTTTACAATAAAAATTCTTCTTGCAAATGCAGTTTAGCCAGTGTGTTTATTCCCCACATTGCTTCAAAGTATATTCATCATTTGAGATATATCATTCCCATGACAATGGGATCACAAGGAATCGTGGTATAACAATGCTAGACCAAACAGACAGAATGTCAGCAGTGTCAAACTGGCAAATATATCATTTAACCAGAGATCAAAAGAGAAAATCTGAAGGTCAGAAATGCAATATTTATAATGCTGTCAGCAGATGGATGCATACCAAACACCTCATATCCAGACCCCTAAAAAGCTTGGCAGAGGAATGTTTACAACACACAAGAGAAGTGCTACTGGAGTGTCCTCCATTCGTTTCCAATATGAATGAACTCTGAGGCAAACATTTCCTAATACACTCCTCAGGAACAGCAAAAAATCTTGAGATACACTTTCATGCTACCAACATAAGCAGCAGCCAACTACTACCCTCATTCCCACTAATTCCATCTGGTACAACAAAACCCCCCCAGCATTTTTCCAATAAGCAACACATTTCCTTGGAAAGAAACCAACATGATTAGGATGGCTGCTGGCTTTAGAAAAGAAGAGAGAATAAACAGAAGCAACTCTGTATTGTCACTGATTGATACAAGGCACTTTGAACAGTGCAAAGAAAATACCTGTAAGAAAATTTGTGGTTTTTCTTGAGTATCTCTGTGACAATGGAACTGGAGATGCTAAAGGTAGGGGAGGAAGGTTGACAAAAGCAAGTTCACAAAAAAAATGAAAAGGGAATTGACATAATCTCACCAAACTCTGGCTTTATTCAGAATATAACAATAGAAGACTGCTCCACATTTGGTGTGGGAAACAATCCATCACTGTTTTTTCCTTTCATACCTCTCCTGTAATCATGAGAGCATTTTACTCATATGTAATTTCAATTAATACCATGGTGATAGACGTTCAACAACATTACCATTACCTAATGATAACCAAAATCAAGCTAATAAAAAGGATCCAGAATAAAAAGTTATAAAATTACTGAGTTTAAGTTTGTGAGTCAAATGAAAAAAAATCAAAAGCAGTTTGTCATTTTCTTCTTGATAGCTTTTTCATTTACACTTTATTATCATAAACACAGTATCTGTTGAAATATCTTTTTGATATTTCCCCAAATAGTCAGAATTCTACAAAAATCAGTTTTCACGGTCCTTCTTATTGGGATTTTATCATATTCTCTGTTGACTGTCAAACTCTGCTCATTAAATTTTATCGATGTCAGCAAGCTAAGGACATAAGAAATGTAAAAGCCCTATTTATGAATCCAAAAACATTGAGAAACATGCTCTATTTATACAGCTTGTCTCTTCTTTCCTTTTCTTCAATTTTTGTACCCTTCCATTTCTAAAACCTCTCCCTTGTTCAATCTCTTCAATTTCTCTATCTTCTATTTCTCAATCTATCTTCAAGCTCTTTGGAATTCCTCCTTTTGTCTGCCTTTATTTAAGAGGCTTAGAAGTTCATTTTCCCAACTTCCTTTTCAGGGATCTGCTGAGTGGAAGTAGAGAGGAGGTTTGCTTGGTTTTGGTCCAAACAATATCTGGATGCTGGCCAGCTGACATGAACGCTCCACCCCGTCCCTCTTGAATAGTGAATAGCATGCTTCCCTGAACCCTTTCGTCCTCCCAAAACAATCACCTCTTGCTCCTTTCCTTCCTTCCTTCCTCCCACATGCTGTCTTTGTGACAATAAGCAATAAATACCTTGCTCAAACAACTTTATATTGCAGCTTCTGTTCTCAGACTCTCCCTCCTCTCTCTAATATTTAGCCAGTTTCCCTCAGAACTCCTTCTCTCCTACAGAAAGGTCTTGGATTTTGAAGTGCCCTGTTCCCCTCACCCTGTTATTTATCCTTTCCAGTTTTATCTCAGTTGTTCTAAATATGTAGAAGAACTGAAGTTCTTCTTTGAGAATTCACCTGGTACAAGTTTTTGAAGGAAACCTCCATGTCAGAATCACAGACACACTATAATACAGTACCATAACATAGCATGGCACTGGATGCACCAACAGGGTCAACTTTGCTGAGATCTTCCACTGTAAAATACAATGTGATGCCCACTGAGAGCTGAGGTATTACTCTGACATTTTTCCATTTATTTCATAGCAAGAGTCATGGGCATGGTAAAATACTTTCTACATATATCAGTGCTCAAGCCTCAAAAAGATCAATAGTGGTTGAAGAAGAATTCATTACACTAACAAAACCCATCAGAGAACATTTTTAAAAAAATAAAGCAAGCATCAGCCACAGCATTTCAAATTTAAGTTGCCTTATTTAAATAAAATTTCTAGGCAAGACACTGAAATAATACTGAATTTCTGTTTTTAAATTTACTCACTTGGTTTTAGTGCATAAAAACGTTGCCAGATGGAAAGCTGTTTGTACACATTTTTCCATATTTTATCAGAAGAGTCAACACAAATGAATTTCAAAAGAGAGGTTTTATAAAGAAACTATATGAAGTCTAAGTGCAAACTATACAAGGCAGCACATAAATCTAGAGGAACAGACAGCAAGTTTTACCAACGTGTTCAAAAGAATAATAATCAAAAAAGTGGCTCAGTTAAACAGCAAAGAATACTGAGTACTGGCAAAGGATATCACAACCAAGCACTACAGCATCAATTCCAGCCTTCAAAAAAATCAAAGAGAATTTTTAATGAACATTGTCATTTTTGTAGCAGGTTGTGATTTTATTACTGATATATTTTATTGTACTAGTTGAAAACATGATTTTTTGAAAAGATAAAGAAAACTAGGTGCAAAATCCAGGCTACAAAGGAATACCTATGAGAATAAGTACATTTTTAATGCATGGTTTGTTGTAGTGAAGCTCTCTAGAATAACAGCTGAATCTATTGCTAGATCCAAAGAGAAGGTCAAACTAACAAAGAAAAGCCATATCAAAAGATTTCAGAAGGTTGAGTGAGAACACAAAGAGCAATTGTCCTTGAGACAATGGGGTCTATGTCATGTATCCAGCCTCTCTGACAAAACTTGCAAACAAAATCCCCCAGCATTCGGCAGTAATTAAAATTCAGTTGAAACTACATGCCCCAGAAATGGATTAAAGAATTACTGAAATAAAGAAAAAGGCATATTTATGCAGCAAATTGTATGTAGTGGAAGTGATTTAAAGGTGACAGGTTTCAAATCAGTGAATAGCCTTGAATGGTACTACTATTCTCAGCAAATTTTTGGGGATCTGAGGTTTGTCTTCGTATTTTTTCCATTTGAGGCTTCTTTGGCTCTCAGTCTTTTGATCCCAAGAAAAGCCATACACCAAAACTAGAACAACAGACATGGAAAAAACCCAGGTGCCCATTTCATAACATGAAGATTTTCATGACTTTTGGACAAACATGGATATACTATGTGCTGTGATTCTCCTTGCTACAGCACTGAATGCTCTCACAGACACAAGGATGGAGGAAAACACTGTGACAGCAAACAAGGAGATTGGCAAAGATCCATGAAGTTCTTAGGCAGGTGTAGGTCTCTTTGGCCTCTGAAAAACTCCTTAATTGACTTATCAAAATCATTAAAAACAATCTACTTTGGTCACAAAGGAAACTCAAGACTCTGGAACGGGGTTTTCATACCTCATATCTACAGGGCAAATATCTTGCCTTGAACATCATGGGGGAAGGAGGAGAGCAAACTAGAGAGCAGTCAGCCCAACTTCAAACCTCACAAATATACAATGCAAATGTTGGGCCTCAATATAGCTATAAATTGTTACTGAACTAAAAACTGACTTTTCAGGAACAAACTGTGTCAAACCAGTCTCATTTCCTTCCCCATTATGATAGCTACCTAGATAAGGGGCACAAAGCTCATATTAAAACTGATGCTTTTTATTAGGGTCCCACATAAAAATCATCACATACAAACTAGAGAAACATTGTTAAAGCACTGTTTGTTGTAAGACAAACAGGATCTGTCTGACTCTCATTGAGAATATATCCTGTGAATCACTACCAAACTCAAGGAGTATTTCAAGTAGAGTTACACAGGGGTTTGTCCTGGTCTTAACTGTACTCAGGATTTTGTTAATACCATGGGTGCTGCACAGTAAGCATTCCTGAAGTCTATCAGGATATTACTGAGCCAGAAGTGGTTTCCATGACCTAAAGAGTATACTGGGACCAGTTTAGACACCTCATTTTTCAGAAAGATACAGCCAAATTGAAGAGTGTGCTGAAAGGGAAAAGACTTAAGAGTTTCCCACACCACTACTTATGAACAAATGCTCCTGAAACTGGGTTGGCTCCTTCAGAATCAGCAGGATGTCTCAGTCAAGCCCATCTGGTGCTTAGACAGCAATTATCCTTACAAACAGACATTTCCTTTTGCTCCCTCCAGCAGCAGAGCAGAAAATTTATTCTAGATCTCCTTCTTGCTGTTCCACTTAAGGACATGGTGAATCTGATGCATCCCCAACAACTCAGTTAAAAAAAATGGGTTACTGAACTGTTTTCCAAGACTGACCCAATTTCCTCTAGTTGTTTGATCCTGCCTCTCTGCTGAAGCCCTGCCAAGATCTCTCCTGGTCCCTTTCAGACTCTGTGATTTCTGTTGATTATGTTGCTTTTTTTATTTCCTGTTAAATGAAAAAAAAAAAAAAAGACAAAACCAATTAGCAAGACTTTTATCAAACTTCTAGTCAGATAGCTGTAAGCAAGACTTCATTTTCCGACGTTCTTTATAGACTTATTTAGACTATGAGTATATTCTAGCTTTTTACTTTAAGAATGTTTTTCTCCCACCCACCATGAATGCCAAGCCTGTCAATCACACTAACAACAAGAAGATACATATGGGACAGTTTAGGAGGAAGAGCAAACATGAGAAACTGCTCCTTTAACTTACTTGGAATCAACTCCAACATGTGTGCCTGGGAGAAAAAAAAAAGTATGTGGTAAGTCACGTTACTTTCATTATTTTTATATAAAATGGGAAAAAACAAACAGGGACAACAGTTCATATTTTCTGTACTGTAATATTTCATTGACCTATTTTTCTCAAGTGTATTTTCCTGGGGCAGTATTCCAATGTTACATCCAGTAAAACAAGTTGCTTGCTGCTGCTGAGGGGTTTTGCAAAGCCAAACTTCACTGTGGAAGTTTTGAGATACCTTTAACACATTTAGTGCTTATGCTCATGAATATATAGAGTAGTAAGAAATGCCAGTGGTATGACCTAGGAAACAGTTTTATATTGCTTTTTAGCTATGAAATCACAAATTGAGAACTTCATTTACAAAAAGCCAAGGAGTCGGAACCGGTAAAAACTTGGTTTTTATGTTGCTTGCACATTTCAGACTCTAGGAAATTAACTTTAGCCAATATATAGTGTAAAGATGTGTTAACTCTGCTTGACACACACGTTCTGTATGGGAATGAATTTCTCTTTAGAGGACAAAATACCTGGTGTATAAAATGCTCACATTTAGATTCCTCTGAAATTTGGTAGTTCTCAATCACTAGATATCCTTTTTTAATAGGACTCAGAAAACAAAATTTCTTAACATATAGAATCAGATTTCTACCTTTTTTTTGGAGGAATGAAATTGTAAAACAGTGCAGATTAAAATTGTTAATGTCTCCAGTAAGACACATGTTTCTAAAATAGCAGATTACTCTCTGCACACATACCAAATACATTTTTAAGCCTAACAGGGTTCACAGCAGATCAGGAGGCTCCAGGGAATTTTCAAGTAGCAAGCGAGCCTGATCTGCCCTAGGCTAGTACTGTTTCACATTCAGGTATCTAAATTCTGCTTCAAAATTTTATGTAAGCACCTGAAAGTTAGGAAAGAAACCATTTCTGTGGCCTGTCTTTATCTGGGGAACTCTGGAAGCCTCAGTATTCTGCTCAAGAACTCCTCCCACTAGAGCCCTCACAGCCAACATGTGTCCAAGTGCACATATTTATTTGGGTTTATCACACCATGGAGGTGTGATACATTACACAGGGGAACTAGAAGTATGAGGGTACTAGGTAGAATCAGTAATCAAATTTGGGGTTCCCCAGCCAACAGTTCTTGAAATAATCCCCTGGAGGGTAATGGAAAGTAAGTGGAAGTGCATGACAACATTCTCCATTTCTGTCACACACACTGAAGGACAGAGAACTACAGCACCAATTGAGCCAAGGGCAAAACCAGCATCAAGAGAGGAGATGCAGGAACCCAGATGAGCCTCCCCATGTCCCAGGTCTTTTATTTTTTCTTTTTTTCCCCTCTTGTCATTATGTTTAATCTGACTAAAACACTAATGGAAAAATATTTCCTGCAAGTCTTAAAAGTCTCTTTGGTTGAAGCAAAGCCCCTTTGGGAGCAGAAAACTGAGCAGGACCTTCCCAAACAGATTCCTGCCTCATTCCATGGACAGAGGCAGACTGCACTAACCCTGGCCTTTTAAGAGACTCCTAAGAGCCTAGAACACAAATTAAGGCAATGTCAACACAGAAGAACTAGCCACAATGTAGTGTTGAGGGAGAGCAGAGAGAAACAGGTAAGACAAGGAGGATGCCTGGGCACAGCAAGGTGGGGCAGCTGGCAGGGCAGAGTTGCAGCTCACCCTGCACTGCAGGAAGGAGACAGCAACTGGCAACCAGGAGCAGTTCTCAGCACCTCAGTACTTCCAAAAATGCTCCCTGCCTGACGGGGAGGAGGAGGAGGAGCAGGTAGGGCTGGCTGCACACACTGAACTGCAAAATTCTTAACGCACTATTTTTAATTTGCCTTTGAGATGTTCTGAACTAGGACTGCTAACACCTACTCGGTAAGCAAACAGCCTGCACTTCACATTATTAATGTTCCACACCTGATGCCATCTGTTATTTGGTTGTTTCGTGTAAGCAGCCATTAAACCTGTAACTCACACATCTCCTACCGAGCTGCTTCCCACCTTCACAACTCATGACAACTCTACAACAGACAAAATCACTCCTGCACTCAAACTAGGCAAGCAAACTTTCTTGTAAGGAATACATGCACCTCTCTCTTCTGGTTCTGCATATAATGGAAGGAGTATTGCTGCCTCCTGACATCCAGGAAGATGGTACCCCCCCTTGGAAAAACTCACTGCCAACTTTCTGAAACAGTGAACAACAAAAAGCACTATGAAATTCAACATCATTTTTTCATAATATGCCAGCCAAGTACCTCTAAGGTTTTTCTGAGGAGGCCAAATTTAAGATGCAAGAGCTTCAATCACATTTCTGCAACTCTGGGAATGGAGTTCTGCCAGATTCAGTGTTCTGCCAAGTCAGAAAATAGGAAATAGGTATTCTCTGGCAACACCTGACCTGTCAGTCACTCTAACAGTAAAAAAACATGCAGGAAAATTTTAAGGATAGCAGATGAGATACTTGAACTTTTTCAGTAATGGCAGGTATATGCATATGTTGATATAACAACCAGTTCCTTGTACTGGAGTCACCCACACGAGAACATTGGGACTTCCTAAATCACCCTTTACAGGCGTTCACTTTAAGTGACCAAACAGGAAAAAAGTTGCAAAAACGACTTCCCCTTCAGATTTTTACCTCAGTAAAAAAACAGTAAAGCAAGAGTTCAGTAGTACTCATGCAGATCAAGTTTTTTCTCCCTGGAGAGAAGAATGACCACAAAACTACCATCTCAAGAGGAGTTTGAGAACTGGACAGCTTTTCAAGTTGCAGATCTCTTAAGACAGGTACTGAATCTGTAAGTAAGACTTTAGAGAGTTCAGTCTATATTCAGCTAGCAGAAACACTGGACTTATCCTTGAAAACCAGATATCTTATCCTACATCTACCACAAATATTTAAAAGTGCTAAAAATAGTTTAGTCACTATTTATATTAATATATAACTTCAGTTTTCTGTAGAAATCTAATTCATGGTAGAAGCAAAGATCTCCAACATTACAAACCATACAAAAAATGTTTTCTCACAGGAGTATTGCTTATAAGAGAAAAGATGTTTCATGCCCAAATTTATTTCCTGCTGGGAAAAAATAATCATTTCAGAGGAAGTACGTCTCGTTTTATATGTGAATATAGCTTTAAAATTTACAGCATATCAATAAGAATCTACTCTTCATGTTTTCTTCTATACATATATACACACAGTAGTTACTAGATGTTGTTTAAGTTGTACTTGAACTTTTGGGGGGAGAATTGAGTCAGTCCTTTGTTGGCTTGTATATTTCTTTGTTCTACAAGGTCCCTTCTAGTATATCTAAAATAACCTGAATTGCACAAAGTATTCCAAGCTCATTTTCAGACATCTTTCACTATCTTACTAATCTCCTCTCAAATATATAAAATATATCCTCCATGATACAGCATTTTTAATCACATTTTTCTTTTTTATCCTAGTGAATACTATTACTCAGGTCTTAGAGTTCTGCCTGTAATTTCTAAAGCCCATTCATGCACTTGGATATATAATCTCATTTTATATCTCTTTCGTTTGTTTCTATGCAAGTCAATCTATGTAATTTTATATATAGGAGGTTTTTTCTTGTGTTAATTCTAATTCTAACTGTAAGAGCACCAATCTTTTCCAGTACCTTCTTTACACCAACAGTGAGAATTCATGGTCATTAAGGTTTCTCATTTCTGTTCACAAAACTTGCCAATGCAGAGAAACCAGCAGGTCTCTGTGTTATTCTATGCCATTACAGAAATTTTGAGGTGCACAAAGCCAGGCCTGGCTGAAAACTAGAAAACAAATACATTGATATAATTCTGCCTTGAAATATCAGATCCTGTTACTGCCCCAGCACAACACTTTCACCTGAAGATATGTAAGTCACCCAGGAAAACATGACATTTCCCAAGTGTTTGACTTGCAGCAGTGGGAGGCAAGAGCTACAACCACAGTGGCAGCTCTGTTTAGAAGGTAAAAATGGCAAAATATTTACTATGCAGATATACATTTATATCTCTTAGATCTAAGCAGTTGTAGTACCCAGTGAATATCGTGTGAATTTTATTTCTCATGCACATCAACTCCCCTTACAAATGAAGTTATCATGTCAGAGAGTGGTCTCAGAATAAAGAGTTATTAGTGAATCTGAAGCACCTGAACAATAAAGAGTGCTGTAGAACAGTTCAATTTTGAAAAAAACCATTCTGGGTTCAGAGAAGGTTTTGAGTACTGTGCAGGACAGGTACACAAGATAGACAAGCAGTGAGCACTGAACAGAAAATAATACAGCAACCTTCAGGAAAATAATATCAGCTTCCATGGTCTGTGACTGAGGCTGGGCTTTCTAGAAGAGGTATACTCCTGCTGATGCCACAATACATACATAAAATGGGTATGAACATGTGTACCATGCAATTTTAGTATCTTCGGAAATTTAAGTCTTAATGATACAGATTTTCCTGTGTCATAAATACAGAAGTTCTTAACTAGTCATTCTGCAAAGTGTTTCCAGCCTCATGAAAGGAATTTTGTATAAAATCAATACCTTAACTACTAAATAATAATTAAACACACAGATTTTGCATTTTCCTTCATAAGTAAGTGAATATAGTAATGGAGACCTGTTAGCCATGTGGATGTACCTCAACATCTATGCACCTATGCTGTAGTTGCAACGCTGAAATATTCCATGTTGTGTTCAGAGATTATCTACTTGGCCTCCATTTGCCATATAGTCTGGTCCCTCTCCTAGTACTGATCTTAATGTACTTGTAAGAAAAGTTAATGCAGTCTCAAGAAAATTAAAGGTTCCATGGTCATCACTAAACACCAGCAGCAATACACCCGCTTGGCTAATGCATTAACCATGTAAAATGAACAAATTTTCCCTTACACATAAGCTTGATTAATAGCATAAGGCAAAGCTCAAAAGCAGCTCATCAAGCCAGTAACTGAAGACATTGGTAGAAACTAGAAACAGATGAGCAGAAGCCAAGAGAAGCAGAAAGTCCATAGCCTTATTTGTCTCTCACCAACACCTATTCAACAGATGGCAAATTAACACAATGCACAAATGACCACTAGTCCAACAACCACAGCAACCTTCTCCTTTGAATTGTGATCTATTCTGCATTGCAAACAAGCAGGATTCTCCCAATCATAGTAGAAAAAAATTTATAAATCAAGGACTATCAGCTAACAGACCAAAAAAAGAATATATATTTGAACAGGACATTTTCATATCAAAAAGTAGGAAAAAATACACACTTAATATTTAAGCATGATCAGTTTTAAGTAGTCTAGAAATACAGAATTATCTTAGGAAGGCCACATAACTATGTCTATAAGAACTTATAGCCCTAATATTTCTCTGTTAGCATCTGATTTGGTCACTACTGATACTGACATTTACGTCTAAGCATTACAAATACTAAAACTCAATTTGAGAGTGGTACATTTTTAAAGAAAAGATTCCCAAATTTTTTTGCCACTTTCTATGCATAACAGTTAATTTCTTTCAAAAGCCACACTAAGCCATCTAACACACCATGAGATTTTTTTAGGACATCTTCAGCCTTCATGCATTCTTTTCCTCTCCTTAATAGAAAATCCAATGTGTCCATTTTTTCCAAACTACTACTCAGTAGTTAGTTCTATTTCAAGATGTAATATTTCTGGACATTCTGGTTTCATTTGAATTTATAATTAACATCAACTTTGTTGAAAAACACGATTACCACAGCCAAGCTACAGAAAAAAAACCCTGTTTCTGAACCTGAGTTCTTTCCAGCAATGCCCATCAGCATGGTTAAGTGCAAGACACAGCCCAAATAGCTGGTACCAAAGTCAAGCAGAGCAAACAGAGGTTGCTAAACAGCCATGTGGGATGATGGCATGGCTACTGCTTAGCTTTTTCCTCAGGTTACCTTTTAACCTGTTTCTAATTCTGGCTTCTTATCCCACAGCAATCCACAGTACTCCTGTTGGGCTCCTTGCTCCACTTATATGATATTTGCTGCTTGGAAATTTCTTTTTGTCTACTCCATCCACAATTTCATTAGCCCTTATCCCCTGTAATCTTTCTTCCTAAGAAAGAGGTAATACTGTGTCTTATCTCTTACGTGAAAGTCACTGCCTGAGCATTACAGTTACTCAATATTCTTTTTCTAATTATCCTTGTCAAGTAGTATAACAATTTTCACAACCCTGAGTATTTGAGCATGGCAATATTAATTAGTTTGTTTACAAATGCCAAGTGTCACACTATTGTAATCTTGTCTTTTTTCTCACCTCAGTTTGGAATGCCTGAATCTGCTGTGGTTGTAGAAAAACTGTACATGAGTGGATCTCGTTTCTTGGTAAGCAAATATTCCATAAGAGCTCTCACTCAGGTGTATTTCAGCTTGGGGATTGTACTCCTTGCAGTGCCAGGAAATAATGTGAAATGTTTCCTTCTCTATACACACTTCATCAATTGCTTTGATTTTGCATTTGAGTGGGTTGATTTCCACCTCTGACTCGAGGAATCCTCCTACACAAAAGAAATCCCAGTCAGCCTTCCCCTCTCCAGAGAAAGGCCAGATATAATTAGCCATCAGCACACAGGTGTGGCAGGGGACAGCTCATGAAATATGAGGAGGTTGTGGGTTTTTTAACAATATAGATATTTTGAAGCCATCATTTATGTAAAAGCTTTTTGATAAAATTTGCATTATTAAGAACATTTACCAGCACAGAATTGTACATAAATTTTGTAGAAAAAGTTTAAAGAAACAATGCCTGAAAAATCTGATAATGTCCTTTCCTGACCTCTGTAGAATTTTTTGTATGAGCATGTTTGATTGCAACTAATAAGGAGAGAAGACTAAATTCCTTGAACTGCAGCAATTCTTCCATCAATAATACCATCTGTGTAACTACTGAAGAAAGTTCCTTAAAATCTATTTAAAGGTAAAATTATTGTTATGGTGCATTTATGCACTGCAGAGATAATATGTTTGCTTGGCAATTCATTGCTAAACAGAACTGTTTCCTGGGTGCATCAGGAGTTATATCTGCTGTTTACTCTAACAAGAGCTTCAGTGCTGCAACACGATTCATGAGACTGCAGGTGCACCTTGGCCACAGAGTAAAACTGGGTTTTACCAGCTCACACCAATGCAGTGGGGCTGACAAAGCTGCCAAGTCCACACTGATGCCTGTCCCATCCATCCATTACAAACTGGATCACTGAAGGTGCTGCAGTCCCCATCACTGGATGACAGGCAGCGAAGTTAAAGTCAAGGGTGGATGTGGCAGCTTCCTGTGACTCTGTAAATAAAGCTGTAGAGCAGCAGTGGACTGAGAAGTAATTTCAGATGTTAGCGGCAACCTATTCAAAACACAAGTGAAAAAAGCAAGGAGAACAATGGATGACCTTTGGACAGTCTACAATAGAAAAGTAGTATGAGTAAAAACAAAAGTATTTGCTAGTATGTTCTCCAAACCATGTAGTGTCTTCAAAATAGCTTTAAAGACTATTTTGCACTGCCAAAAACACGGCATCATACATGCAACACAATAAACAACATACATTTTTTATGTCTGTGTAGAAAAATTGAGACAGGTCTCACACACTGGTAGAAACTTTCTTCCAAATTTTATATATTCTTTAATTGAATTGCTCAGTAGCATTGTCAACGTGATAAATCTGCATGCTTGAAACAGAATTAATTATGACAATACTAAAAAAAATTCAAATACCTATATTTGTCTATCATTACCAGCCTTATTTGACTAATTGTAAGATGCTGTTCTCCTATGTACAAGCTAACACTTATATCAACTCAAAAGTAATTAAATCAAGAGCCAAGTTTTTTATTCCAAGCTCCTAGCCCAATATACGAGAAATCTGTACTACACCAGAAATTAAATGTTCCTTATCTCCTACAAGGTGTGCTTTAGAAAGCACAGTATCCAATGGAGTAACCACATGTTGGTCATTGCCACTCAGAAAATCTGAGGTTTTCTACATGACATATAGCATGATTCCTTAACTGCATTTACTGTTCTGTGTAGAGATGTTCAGAATTCAAAAATCCTACAAGTCCTGAAGCTGTTATGTGCCTGTTAACTGTCTTTTGCAAGAACCTGAGGGTTTGCCCTTCAGTTTATCCTTCAGTTATCAGAAGAATATTATTTCCTCCTACTCCTGTCTGCAAAGTCTAAACAGAAGCTCCATATCACCTTTAGACATTGAGATTAGAATCATTAGAGAAAAGCTGGCCATCTATCACTACACAGCAATGAACCAAAAAAACAAGCCCAAAACCCTAAAAACACTTGAACAAGCCTGCTGACACCTAGTAAATAGAAGTGACAGGTTTACCTTTGCATAATAATTTTTAAAAAGCAAATACAGGTTTGCTGCTGTGTGTGCATAGACACCCTGTGCACACATGGAGATCTCACAATACATGTGCAGTGTTTCTGTGTGTCTAGCAAAAGTCAGATAACATTTAGATACAGATCTGGTCTTGCTATGAGATCTGTTAGGAATCACTAAAAGTGAAAATTCCTTTTAGCCTGGCAGATAAGAAGAAAGCAACTCTGTGGTATCTGACATGAGAACACAGTGAGCACATTCAGAGGGGCCCAAGTTGCTGTTTTACCTTTGCATCAGCTGGAAGATTGTCTTCCATCCCAGCTGCAGAAGGCACATCCGAGTGCCTGTGAAGGCAGGCAGGGCACCCCAAGGGAACCACCCCAACACCAACCCATCCCAGCCTTCACAACTCCCAGCCAGCCCCCTCTGCTCAGTGTCACTCCTCCAGCCTGCCCCAAAGCCCTGCTATGGCTCTGACCCCTAAGAACATGCTGTGCAGGGGATTTGTGCCAGTGAGATGTGCCAAAATCCAGAGGTAGTGCCAGCCCACTTCTGGGGAGCACTGGAGGGAAGCTTTCCTGGAAAGAAAGATCTGCAGCCAGCACACTGCACTTTTAGCAAAGATATAAACACCAACCCACCAGATGTGCCCTTATTTCCTGGTTTCCCAGTGAGGACACTCATCTTTTCAATTTTTCCAAAGAGGAATACTGTCAAATGTTGGGAGAATGCTGCAGAAAGTAATTATCCTATAGCCTGCCACTGAACTAACACGAAACAACCTAGGGAGCCATCCTGCACAAAATCCTTCTTGTCAAATGCAAACTGCATTTTATTTGAAAGTGAATCAAACATTTATCAACAGTAAGGTCTTTTTGAACTTTAAAGTGTTCAGAGTCATGCAGGCATTATAGCCACAAAATCTATGATGAGTTGGCCACAACACCTTAAATCAATTTGACTGCCTTCAGAATAAAAATAATCAACCTTTATATGGTCATTTCTTTGAATATTTCTTCCCTTTGAGTGGCTAAAAAACAATCATTTTTATGGTAATGTCATATTCTATTTTATAAACATACTGAGCATCCAACTGAACTTTTCTAGGAAAATAAATTACATGCATTTCATAAAAATTTAGAAGTAATAGGTCTTCTTTTACACTTCTGTAGAATCTAAAAACACAAAAGGTTGGTATATTAGATCTGAAGTGTACCATGCAGTTTCATTTTTCATCAATAGTACCATACTTGTGATAGTTATTCAATATGCAGGTCACATCTGAGTGATGCTAATCTAGTCCTAATGTGCAAATCAGCATTAAGCCACAGCTGCATTGCACAGAGCATATTATATTCTCTCTTGCTTTTTAATGTCTGAACTTGCTACAGTGTGCTCCTGGCTTTTCAGTTCCCTCTAAGTGTAGGTTGCTTGCTTGATGTTTTTTTTTTTTAATTCTGTTTTGAATTCCCAGTGACAGATTGAAAAATATATAAAAACAGGGAAGTTTTACTTGAACTTCAGAACTAAAAATAGGAGACTTTCTTATTAGATTTGTATATAGAAATTTACTAAAAGAAATCTAAACACAGCAAAAATGGTCAGGCATTGATTCTAAACTACTTTTATGTATTTCTCATCTTTTTTGCTCTTTCAAAATGTGTTTTGAATTGCATGGCTGGAATAGGAATGCCCTGGAGAAAACCAGAGCCATGTTATTCACAAATACTCTACTGAGGATTTTTGAATAATATTTAAAAAATGGAACTGGTGTCTTCCTGTGGGAGATTCCTGACTCCCTGCCAGTGCAAAACACTGCCAGAGCTTGTCAGGTTCAACTCACCAAGCCTGTCCTTTGACATCCATTTCTGTCAGCATTGCTACTGAGAAAAAGCAGCTCTTGTCCAGAAAAAGCAGCCCTGGTCTCACTTGGGTGCTCCCTCCCATCCCTGCAATGCAGAAGCAGCAGACAGGAAAGCACAGGAACCACATCTGCTTTCAATGGTGACCACAACAACCAAACACACCACACCTAGAGCTCCTCTGCTGCTATTAGAAATCTCCCACCTTCCCCAGTTTGAGCTAAAAGAGTATTTCCCAATGACAGGAGTGATATTTTCACAGCATGGGATATTGGAATAAGTGGAAAGACATTAAAATTGGTTTAGGTGGTATGGATATCTGCTTGGAAAAAAGATACCCAGCATCAGGTTCTTTTCAGATTGATCTGACATCTACCCATGTATATTTAGTTTTACAAACAAAATTCAGACCATGAATGCCTTGAGTTTCCAGAGAGGGGGAAAAATTCTAGGTCCTATATAAACAAAAGAAATTGAAGACTTACTAAGTACATTCTTATAAGCTAATTCTTCTGGGAAAGAACCAAAAGAGCCTTGCAGTGTTTTCCCTGGGTGTCAAGCAAGCATGGCAAGCTTAGGTAAGGGTAGAGAAGCATGGTCCCAGGTGCAGGTACTGGTGAGTCCCACCCACGGGCTGGCTGTTGACACCTTAATGCCCCAAGTGCATATCCAGGGTTTACTAATATACTGCATATCTCAGAAAGCCATAAAATAAGCTTTTTTGCAATGACACAAAACTTTAATATTAAAGTTTTGGCACACTCAATTGTTTTGGAAGTAGAAGTGATGTAGGCATTGTTTGTCCTGCCTTTGGCAAGCACACAAGGTTACCATGGCAAATAAAAAAGGATTGCTTACCACAGAAAACTGATGTTACAAAAATACACATCTTCAGCTACAAAACTAAATTAAACCATATAACTGCATTAATTTAGTTGTATTTTTACACTATTTTTATTGCTCTGACGTTGCTTTCTCCTATTTATCTACCATCTGCCACCTTCCCCTTTGCATTTCACCACAAATGAGCCCCTCTTCACCCACTCCCTTTTAAACCTCCTTGCCTCCAGTGCCTTCCAACACCCAGTGCTTTGTTTCTGCTCCTCTTTTAGCCAGGGCCCTCTTTCCCTTTGCTCCTTAATTAGTTTCTATCGGTCATGGATTGAAATTTCTCTTACTGACATTCCTCATGGATTTACACTCCTTCAGGCTTGCCTCATTTCCATTCTTCACAGACGTAAAGGTTTCCTGTCAGAGGCAGCAGTAGTGCCTTAGATATCAAAAGTATTTTTTTCAGAAACACCTTAATTTCCAGGTATTTCTACTGGCTGTGATCACTTTCTCAATGAAGAGAGGATAGTAGTAGGAGCTGTGCACCTTAAGAGCTGCGTCTGTTTTGTGCAAAGAGAAGTGATCTTAGCACCTATCCCTTTAGCAAGTACCTCACAGACTTTGAAAACACAGTTAAAATAAAGCTGCTCAAAATGAAAGTTTTCAGGGCGGGACGAAACTGAAAATAGTTCCTTCTCCGGGGAGACAGATGCAAAGCATTAAAAAAGAAAGCAGAAAACATAACAAAGAGTAGAGCAGTGCAAGTTTTGCCCCCGAGCAGTTCTTGCAGGGATGCAGTGGGGGGCAGAGCAAAGGGCCAGGTGAGAACAGCTCCCCGGGTCTCCTGAACATCAGCAGCTGCCAAGTCCAGAGGGCTTTGGTTCTGTTTCTTGCTGTTTCTAACCAAGTAGGAAACTGTTTCTGAAAGCAGAATCAGTTACTCAGAGTCATTTCAAAAATAAGAAAATGGTAAGAGCATGTCCTAGAAAGAAGACAAATGTTGTTTAACTTATCCCATAACGAGAAGCGAAGAGTCACCTTAAAGAGGCGTGGGCTAAAAGAAAGATATTTTACAGCTAAGCACCTCTGCTGCTTATCAATCATCTTCAACCAGATCACAAGGCACAAGGGTACTGCATAAGACAATTGTAAAGTAAAAGCAAAATCTGCATATTTATCCTTATTCCCAAAAAAAAGGCAAAAGAAATATGAAGCTGGATTACTGAATGTAGATACAATTTCTGAAATCCAGGGCACTGGGAAGATACACATCATTCTTGGCACACAAGAACACATGTCATTTTAGCAATCAAGTTATTAGTTAAACATATATGAACATTAGCAAATAAAACACTCAAAAGAAATTATTAGACTGAGATACAAAGTCAAACATCATTATTACTGGATTCCCATGATAGTTAGCTTAGAAACTGAATTTTATCCAATAATTTTGAATTCTTTTTCTGCCAAGTATTTTCAAATATATCAAAAGCAACTTAATAAAACTGTCTAATGTCATAACCCAGCACTGGAATCCTGCAGTAAAAAATCCTGAGCCCATGCAAAAGTATTTATTGCAGGAGTGGCCCCTTATTTTTTTTCTGCGACAGAGGAGTATTTCTATTCATATTCCAAATGCTGCTGCCAGAAATTATTTTAACTTTTTTGTTTGTTTTATGTAGTAGTTGCAAAGGATGTAAAGTGCTTGTCTGCTTTCCAGTCTTTAAGCTCCAGCCATAACAATTCAATTGAATTCTAAATGTCATGATAGTCATAATTACATTAAATATGGATTAAAGGAATATCTTTTGACACAGAATTCTTTGTTCTTAAAGTTTGCTGATAATTTTAAATGTTGAGCTTTGTGTACCTTTCAAGTTCAGGGAACATGAAAAAGAATGTGAGAGGTTGTGGAAATTAAGCCCCTGTGTCATAGTTTCTAACATGGACTTTGTAAGCCCTTCACTGAAAAATAGGAAAACTCCAGAGAGCCTTGGGCTTTGTAATTTTCAATCTCCTCCTGTTTCTGTTTTGTTCAAGCATCCTAGTTATAAAAGTGCACTCCTTCTTTTGAGAATTTGTGATTAGAAGAACCTTTATTTTGGTTGCTTTTGTACTTGTTCCTTCACGAAAGATCAGGAGATTTGACAATACACGTAAGTTGCTTCACAATACCAATGTGCAAAATCATTAGTAACAATTAAAAATCGAGCCAGAAACCATAGTCACTACCCCATTGTTAAATACCAGCTGCTAACCATTTCAGAAATCTTCTAGCATGCCTAATCAGAATTTAGTCCTTCTGCTTTCCTATTATCTGTTTCCAATACAATTCCTCATTCTCCACTCCTTACTTCATCCTTGAAGGGGTGGCTGAAGAGGGGCACCATAGTGCTCTTAACCTGAGAGATATTTCCAAAGGCTTCTGGCAAAATACACTTTTCTGCAGTAAAGACTAAAGCCAGCTGAATATTAGCAATTCTCATAAGAAAGCATGAACAAAGTTAAAAATTGATGTTATAGAGGAGTTTTTCCAAGAAAGGGCCGACTCTTAGGGCTCTGTTGGTTTGGAAAGGTGAACACATGTACAATTCTATGGAAAAGAAGAAAACCCTGTGAGAACCAGACAATACAGCAGGAAGAAGGGACTCCTTGGGAATAGGCTGGAGAGAGTCTCAAGTTTTAAGTTGTCTGTTTCTACTGAGTTCAGAAAGAGAGAAATTCATCAGCCTTCTATGTAAAAACAGGATTGCATTATGTACAGCTGGCTTTAGTCTAAGTTTCTATTGCAAACAGAGGGAACCTGGAAAGGCCTCGAATATTAACATTTTATTTGAGGCAGTGGGTGATGTTAGTGCCAAAATGAGATAAATTTCCAAGGAGATACATTTCAAGCTGCTATTCTTAATCAAAGAACTAACTGGAGTCCTAAGTGCAGAAATTAAAAATAACTAGAAATTATTAAAAAAAAAATTAAAAGAACTTCCATAAAAAAAAAAAAAAAAAAGAAGGCAGGAAAAGGAATACTCTTTTGTTGAAACCTGTCTGGATATTGCAACTACAAAGCTACTAATTGTAAAGTGACATGAATGAACCTAAAACAAGTACACTGTTACCCCCACAGGACATCCACAGGGATGTTAGGTGAGGATGACTATGCCAGGACAGTTCTGATGGTAGATTTTCACTTAGAAACCCTTGTAGCCTAAGATTTAGGTATAACCCACAATAACCTGAGCACTTTTTGCTAATGCTGACTGAGCTATTATGGCTGTATTAAAAAGCCTAAGGCATCTAAAATGAAAGTACATGAAGTCTGCAATGCAAAGTTATAGAAACTAGAAGCATTGAGGAAGTTACCAAGAGTCAGGGAATTTCCCTTAGTAAAATGAAGCCATCCTGGGGTTTTTTTGCTTGATGACATCTGCTCTGAATAAGCATGATGATAAGGGGAAGGGGAGAAAAAAGCAAACACAACAGGAACACCAAGCCTATAGATTGCTACTAATGTAGTGACTTCTGAATTTCAATGTAATATTGTCTTTAACTTAAAAAGATCAGCAGATGTCTTGCAAAAGCTGTCAGTTTTCAGCATAGTGCTCAGAGCAAAAGCTTCCAGCCATTCTTAGAATGGCTCAAAAGACACTATTAAATATTTATCAATCTTTCCATATCTAAAAACTCATGGAATTTGCCTATATTAAAAAATAAAAACAGAACAGACACAAATGCAATTGCAGAGATCTTTCATGAGTTTTCCCAGTGCCAATTTTGTGCATAAGCACAGACCTTACCATTAGGGAATCTGGCCTGGAGTTTGGGTTGGACTGCTGGGAAACCACATCACACACTGGGGCTCAGAAGAGGCATGCTGGAAAGAATTTAGAATTCCCAGAGGTCCTACAAAACCAGTGCTTAGAAGAATAAGAATTTCAATCATTTCATGTATTTTAGGCCCCAGGAATACTGAAGAGTAAATTCTATTCAAAATTCACATTAGTGTGTCAAATGCAGTAACACAGATTCTACTTGTAGGGTATTTGACTTTTTTTAGGCAGCATAGGAATTTGACTCTTACCTGCAGCATTTTACTTCACTTTAATAAGCAGATAGGCACACAATTCCTACAAAATATATTTTTAATTGTTTATTAATATTATTTCAATATGCTATAGAAGATTTTTACTTTGCTTTTCTATTTTTTTCTTCCAATGTTCCTGTGTAGCTGGGCTTTTTCCCTTAACAGTTAAACTATTTTGTCCCCTGCTACTTGAATGCAATTTACACTTTTAAAAGGTGTTATTATCTGCATCCATTGCAACAGAGTCCTTGAAAAGCATAAGACAGAGAATTATTAAAACCTTACAAATGCCATGGGGTTCATCTCTCATGGTATGACCCTGATAAAGTAAAAATTTGATTTTCTATCAAACTTACTTATATGTCCCATTAGACATCTAGAACATCTAATCAGCATAATATGAGCAGGCAGGGTGCTTAACCATCTGAACGTAGGATGAGATAAAAACCAATTGAACAAGTCATACAATTTTTTGGTCAAAAAAAAAAAGAGGCATTAGACTACAAACATATGTTATCTATTTATAGCTGATAACCTATTTTACTCACTCAGAACCACTCAAGGCAAATGCTGACATTTGCCCTTAACCCCTAGTTTCCTGTGAAGGGGAAAATGCAACATTTCATTTGTGTTTTAGACTGTCTGGGTCCCACAGTATATAAAAAGCAGATTATAGGAATGTCTGTGTGCACCAGCATCACACTGTAAGTGAAAGAGACTCTTCACTGGAACAAACAAACAAACCAACCTCAAAACCTCACTCTTTTACCTGAAACTTTTTGATTCAGGTTATATCAGAGTATTGGAAATGCATCTGTACAAACACAGCACTGGATTTTGAAGAGGCAGCAGGAAAAAAGGGCAAATAAATTCTGTAATAGTATCATCCCCAAAGCCTGGGGTTTATTTGGTCATATATACACTTTCCAAACAGAAAGTCCTCTACTGACAAAATTTCAGTGTTTTTTAGAACTGTACCATGCATTATTTATGGTGTTATCGTTTCTTCCTTTTCCCTGTCCAATTAAGTATTCTTGAACTTTACAGTGCAGAGCTACATTTTCTGTTGGGTCTTGAAGGACTGTTGTGACTCTGCTCATGAATAAATTCAGAAATATATAAAACTGAGGAACTCAACAATTAGGTCATAGGAGGTTTTTTATGTTGTCCCATGTTTTTCATCACAACACAAACCACCACATTAGTTCCAAATGTGATAAATATCCATTTGGTCAGCACAGATAAAACTGGAATAATTTCATATTGGCAGACAATAGCTGAATTTCCACAACACAACATGAAGTATGGTTGCAACATCAAGAGTTTCTTGGATATGATTTTGCCTTTGTTGAGCTTCAGCTTGAAGTAACCTCAACTTGTGAATTTTAATCAGCTAAAGGCAAATAGAGGCACTTTTATCATGTTAAGCAGCACCCAGATTCACTGACACTCTGCTAAAGCCTGGCTGTCAGTCAGGTCAACAACTCTTCCAACATCCAGCTCCTGTGCACCTCACACACATCTGAATGAGCTGCAGATTCCCTCTCTCACACATGGATAATAGTAGGAAGCCATAATCATTTTACAAACAAATTACAGTGGGAAATGCCAGGGTCACTTACTTGGCATATGATGCAAAAAAAAGGAAAAAAATATTTTGTTTTTCCTTATTTAAGTGTTCTAGAAGACATCTGGTAATACTATGCAACTATATTATTTGGCTGGGTAACTACAGTCACATGCAAAAAGCAGTAGAAAGTACTAAGTAAATAAAGTTTTACTTTTATAACTCAATGTTTTATTTTTCTGGAATAAAAATACAACACTTCTGTTTAGTTTTATGTAAGAGGTACACACCACCATGGGTAATTTCTTTAAGTTATATGGACAAGTCTCTTAATTGATTTTGTTTTTCTAAGTCTGCATGTCTGAAGTTTTAAATCTGTGCTTCCCTCCCCCCCAGAAAAATAAGTGACAGTAAAATACAGATTTAGCAACAGCACCCATCCATTTCATCACTATTTCACATTATTAGAGAGTTTGATTTTTTTTCATTTTTTACTTTTATTGCACCAGAAATGGCTACAAGCAATTGGAATCTATAACTGAAGTAATATGGTCATGGCTAGCATCTTTGCTCACTAGAATGAATGTGGAAAGCCATGCTAAAAAATAGTACTTCGACTATTTCTTGAACTATGAAGAAACTTAAGTAATCAAAATTGCCTAGTTTTATCCAAAAAAGTTTCTATTTTGCACATGGTCAATTAAAAAAAAACTGATTCACATTGATATTGAACTCATTACAAACCTTTTGACACAGTGGGGGATTAACTTCTAATAAACAATTTGCCAGCAATTGATAATTGACATATCAAAATTCAAATGCTCTCTTTTTGTTCTTCTCCTGTTTTACAAGTGTATATGCCCAATTGTAAGGATGGTTGTTATGTAATATAATCATCCATTATTGCCTCTTGACTTTCACAAATCATCAAATCATTTAGAGAACAGCATATATGTTTTTATATATGTTTAGTGTTCATACAATTCCTAGTTTGCTTCTGCATGCAAACACTACATGATAGTCACCCTGCACAATAAAATTCTTTAAAACCTCACTTAAAGCATTTAAATGTAAGAAATGGAAATAGTCACTCGAAGCTAAATTTCAGTATTAGTCAATGGTTTGAGGGTGAGAAAGGGAGAGATAAAATTAACCAACAGCGACTTTTTCCTAAAAAGAAACTACTCCCACACACAAGGAAACTGGGGTTAAGAGAGTAATTTGAAGTTAACACATTGGTCACAGTCATCCCAGCATAAATATCACTGGCTTCCAGATACCACTATAAGGACAGGCTAATATTAGAACTGTTCAAAATATGTGTATTGTTTTCCTGGAACAAGCTTATTTTGGAAGCCATGTGAATCTTCAGAAATTACTAGGATGTCAAAGGACATTTGCATGCACAGTTCTGACCTCTTCTCTTGCCCTTTGCCTGTTAATATATTTCAGCTGGTTTGTCTTTTAACATCCCAAAACTTCCAGTAGCTTTCAAAGTGCAACCTTTCTCAAAGAAAACATGCTGCTTTTCCTTTCTCCCCACACTCTGAACTCTGCACAAACTTGGTAATAGAGTTAAAGACATACTGCTTCAAAATGGTGCAATGGCAGCATCCTGAAACACAAGTGCTGCTTTATGAACTGCCAGGAAGAGTGTCTGTATGTCAGTGGAAATTTGGAATTTCTTGTAAGCATTTAATCTTGGCTGTCAACAACATGTTGGGTCATTGACTTATAAAGCTTTGAAGCAAAAATATTTATTTTTAGACACTTTAAATATATATTCTGGTATTTATATCACTTCAGGAGCCATGCTTGCTAATGACTGTAATTTAAATTTCAAAAATTGGTAGAAGTAGTTTTTTTTTAAAGAGGATTCATGTATATTTATATGTAGTGGAAGAGTCACTTCAATGACATTTGGCATCATTTTTAGAACCCACACAAATCACCTCCCTCTCAATTAACTTGGGTCACTTCAAGAATGGGCCAAAAGGAAGTCTGTTCCACATGCATTCATGAACAGTATCTAATGCTATAAAATATGAATATTCTAGGAGCAACATTATAAAATCTGAATACTTTGAAGGTTTGAGAACTTCAGATGTAGACAGACTTTACTGGCTACCGTGAAGTGTCAAAGAGAAAAAGATTGATATTTACATTTATGAAGATTCATCATGCTGAAAGGGAAGGGAAAGATTCACACGCTGGGTACCCCAGGACCTTGATTAAATATGCAGATCCAGCATGAAATCCAAATAAATAAATGTTTGTGTGTACAGACCAAGCAGCTATTCAGAAGTATAAAAAACACAGATCACTTACATACTTGGCATGTGTGCTTCACAGTCTGTAGAGCAATATAAATATACACAGAAACACCGAAACTTTCACCTAATATATTGAGTGAGAGTTTTCCTATACTTTTTCCTTTTGAAATCATCTAACAGTCTAACATCTGTTAGATAGACATGTCACTTGACAAACAGGTCATTGTACTGTTAAATTTCCACGCAAAAACAAAGGAGGTGAAAAACTTTCAAAGCACCTTTTCCTTTGCTTCTTTCTAACTGACATTAACTGTTCAGGTCTTGACAGCTAAAGTAAAAGGAAATCAAACCTCTCAAATTAAGTTACTCTCTACTTTGATAGCTATTCCACAACATCTATCATCCAGAAGCATTATTAGCACTAAACGTGTTGCACTGACAAAAGACATTGTTGATTGCATTAACTGCATTGTTGATTGCATTAATTGCAGAAAATACTTTAATTAAACCATTTAAATACACTAACAAATCTATTGGCATCTCAGAAAGATGAGATAGTGGAGTATGAGGAAGGGAATGCTCTATCTACAGGCTGTCTTCAAATTTCCAAACTAAGAAAAATAAAGCAGATGTTTAAATTAAATACCCTTAAACACTTTGTAGCCGAGTACTTTCAAAGTTTGCAAAGCTCTTTGTGTCCCTGGTACACACGGAGTAATACTGTACTAGCCTTTGGCTTTGCCCCTTCAAGATGTGGATCCCAAAATCTGGAGCTGTCCTGGCCATAAACCACTAAACAGCAACCTGTTCTCTATCACAGACCAGGAGAGAGGTGTCTAACCTGTGCTACAGCTGTCCTCCTCCTCACCTTAGAAGTCCTCATCCAGACTCACTTCTGTGATCCAACACAGATTTTGTTCATACTTTGAATGAAGATATTTACAGACACAAGCATGTTTAGTTGTTTTTTCCAGGGGCAGAAACAGTTTCTCCTGTTTGAGAGAAACAGTTTGAGCCAGGGCCACATATTGCATTCACTGTTGGCAGACAGTCTTTTCCACACATAAGAGTTGTAAAGGCGGAGTTTGTGCAGCAGCTTAGACCAGGCATAAGGTCTAACCTGTGTGTGCTTCACAGTAACAGGTCTTCATCATGCTCAGTCCTGATACCTCTGCTGCTTACCTAAATTATCTCTATTTGTGGTGTTTTGTCCTACTTGCAATGACTGCCAGCCAGCACTTTAAGGCTGAACTTTTCACAAAGTTATTTCAGCCATTGAAATGCAGCAGTCGTGATCTTGCTGTTGGAGTCAGTGATTACTCACTATTAATGATGTTGCTTGCTGTGGCTGAGGTAATGTGAATCAAGCAAATCAGGTTCTCATTTTCAAGATGCCTACAGATATAAATACATGACATACTCATGACTGCGTGAATTAAAGAGTATCTACACAAGACAGCTGTAACCATTGTGATTATATATTCATATACAGATATAGCCATATACAGCTATAACCATTGTAATTTTTCAAATCTAAACAGTGGAACTCAAGTACTACCTCAAAAACCTAAACCAGTATCAAAGGAGGTATAGCAAATCTGTACTATTCCCCACTATGCAGGGAATATTTTCCAAGTCAAATAGGCCAGCACATTTCTGTGTGGGTATTTGAAATTGTTTCTTCAATGTAGATGCTCAAGGAGCTTATGAGGTGGTTTTTTTCCAAAGAGAAGACAGGCAGCTATCAAAGTGTTTAGGGTAGACAAGCATGTACTAAGCCACATGTGGTTTCTTGATTCTGTAAGAGTATTTATTCTTATAATTAAGATTTGCTACTCCTAGTTCCCTTGATGAAATGTAATGTGCTTATAATTATGCAGATGTTCTCTCTTAATCTTTCAAGAACACATAGATTTTGCTTTTAAGACTGCTGTTACAGCTTAACTGTTGCTGACAGCTTCTGCCATAGTATTTGCTCTGAGTGGTAAGATGATTCTCATACTCCTTCTCTACAGCTTTTTTTGTCTCAGCTGTTTCCCAGCACTTCTTGTCGTAATTGTTTTTGTCTAGATTCAGGAAAGCAGAAGGCAGCAGATTGTTCAGGCAGTGTCAGCAGGGAGCACATCAGCACAGTTCCCAGGCCCCTGGCCAGCAGGGGAGAGCTGAAGGTCCAATGTCACACACTGCCTGGGATTCTCCAAGACTGATCCCACAGTCTCCACAGCCTGACACACCTGGGGAGCTCATATTTAGTTACTTGGCTTGTACAGCAGCAGTTAACTAAGATTATGACTTAACTTTCCCTAAGAAAGTAGAGTCCTTGCCAGTCTCAGCTACCAGTGACCTGAGCACTGATTCCTGATAGGCGATTTCCTGGTCATTTTCAGTGTCCCTCATGAGAGCAGGATGTGAAACAGTCAGCACCCAGAAAACTGAGTTTTGTATTTCAGTGCAATGCACAGAGCATCTTGCACCGACTCAGCCTCAGCCTTTGTTTACTGACATTACTCTTCCTACTAACTCAATACTCAAATACTGAAAATATCATCACCACAGCCATTTCAGCTCTTGCCTCCTTCCATTCCCTCAGTAAGCAAATTAGATGAACTGAAGGGACTTTTTCATACCTGCAGAGATGTCTGCTCACTTAAGGAAATAACAAATACCAAAACCAGATTATTTAATAGGAAATATGAACTAGAAAGAAATTGTGCATAATCACCCAGCCAAGGGACAGTCTTTGTTTGCACAGCATAAGCCAGACACTGAAGGGCACCACTTGACTGAAACCACCTGCATGCAGTTACTGGAACAGCACTCAGGTAACTGCTGGAAGCAGCAGCTGGCCTCAGACCTGCTTCAGCCCTGACAAAAGCAAGATTATTAACAGAAGCTGACAGTGTCAATTCTGCTGTATGTCACCATTAAACTGGGTCAACAGCTTACTGCACTCACCTTGGGCTGAGTCCTGAGGAAAAGTCTGTTCTTAAAGCACCAGGTCTGCTTCCAGCAGGACTCCCTGTACTGAGGACATTCCTGCAGCATGTCCTGTTCTCAGGTGACTGGCATTTTAACTACAGACTAGAAATATTTTTCAGGCCTTAATTCTTAGATGTGGACAAAAATGGAGCTTTTGACACTTCAGTATTTCCCTTTGCTCTGATTCAGAAGGAATAGTTGCAAACTTCCCATAAAAGTAAAAATAAAGTGCTTTGGAACCACTAAGGCAGTAATGCTTACATGTCTCATTTGGGTCTTTTACCTTTTTTTAAAAAACATGAAAATTAATTAATTCAACTTCACTATTTTTTTAATAGTCTTAATGATCAATAAAGTAAAAGAAACTCTGAAAAACAACTTGTTTTAATTGATGAAGCATTTTTAGAGATAAATTGTTCTACTAGAAGAATTTCAGCTGGCCCTTTAGAATTCTCTTTTTCTCATAAAAAGAAATCAAGACTTCCTAATCTTGCAGCCTACATCAGCAGAGGCTCTGCTGCTTTTTTGCTGAGGCTAAATTTCTGGTGGACACAGTTATTTCTATATGTGGTAACTTCCTTCCTCTTTCAAACACTAAAACTCAATTTGCTTAAGCATATATTGGGTGCAGTACTGCAAAGATTTGGGAAGTGGTTTTATTTTCTGTGTTCCAGTAAATGTCCTTTCAATAAGGACATGCAAATACAGACAGAGCTCAGCCCACAGAACATGACACTGTCAGTGAGGAAGATAGCATAATTTTTGAAAGAACCTTGGAAACCTCTCATCTCTCCATCAGGTCAGCCTAACACTAATGGGGACATCATGTTCTAGGAAAGATAACATGACCTTTCCCATTGAATGCACTATATAAATAGATTTATAGTGCAAATCAAACCTTACTGTCTCTGTCTTAGAACAAGGCTATTTCTGCAGCCAGCTGTCAAGAAGAAGAACCATTCATTCCACACATGAGATTGAGTAAAATAGGTTCAAAAAGTCTTGGACAGTCAAGCCTGAGCAAACAGCTCCTGGGGTATACAATAGGTTAGAAACACTAGGTCATAAACAAATAAATCATAGGTGAACCCACTCATGGCACATACAGGAATAAAGGGTCAACTAGTTTAAGGTTTCACTGAGCTCTTAACGTGAGATGGTACTACTGCAATAGTACCAGAACAATAGTATCAGAACAATGCAAACCACAGGGGTCCACTGAGCTACTGTTGAAAGAAAACATCTTTCAGTCAAGCAAAAAACAGGTTTCTACCATCTCAACAGCTAAAAAATGTGATAAGTGAGGCAGTACAGAACCCTCAGAGCCATACAGCTCAATGCATATTACACTTCACCAAATCATTCCAAAACCCCCTTGGTTTTAATTTGAAGTGTTAGAGTAGCAATACCATAGAGAGTCTCCATCAATGTAATAAATTCCAGCTGTCCTAAAGGATGTAGAGTACTCTACTGTTCCTTCCAGTAAGGGAAACATCCAGATGTCAAATTCCCATTACATGTTGAACACAGCTCTTAGTAACACAGTATTAGATTGGCAGGTTTTTAACTAAAAGCATGCCTGAGGAAAAAAATAACAGCAGCACACCATGAGGGATGACAAATCCACAGCAGCCCAAGAAACCCAACCTCAGCAGTCCTATTTACAACAAGCACATCCTAAATATATTCCCTTGCTACCACCACTGCCAGCAACACAACTACATTTGTACTATGAAAGGTTTTATATAATCCAAACACAGAGGCACCTGCTCTGACATCTTAGAGATCTCATGTATATTAACAATTCTGGTGCCACTAGCATGCTTCCACAACTCTGGAAAGGTCCCAGAGGTAAGAAGCAGCCCCAGGGATTGCAGACAAAGTCAGAGTGACTTCGCACACAGCAATTGGCCTCATGTCATTGCAACAGCTCCCACTCAGACCCAAAAGGTCAGAAGCTTATTAGAGCTCTTAAGCACCTGCAGTGGATTACCAGGTTCAGGACAGACAAGATTGCATCTCCCAGCTCTGGCTGGCACAAGTGTTAACAACCAATCTCATCCTTAGAGAGGAGCTCTGCAGCAAACAGGATTGCGGCTCAGCTCTGCTTTCCACTAAAGCAGCAGGCTCGCCTATCTGAAATGACAGCTGCTGTTTCTTATACCACTTCTGTAACTGTGACTCAAGTCTCACTGCAGAATGTCAACATTTGTGTTCAACAAATATGATTCACCATGTTTTGAAAGTAACAGAAATGGAATGTAGAGGCAGCATATGATTCACTCCAGCCTTGAAACTGCACAACTGCACAAACACACATTGAATTAGAATTATGCTACCAACATCTTTTATCTCTGAAATATTTGCAACAATTATTATGAAATGAGAAAACTGTAAAATAAACACAACCAGAAATAAATCAATATAGTTTGACAATTCTTGCCACAAACTGCTAACCCAGAAAAAATAATCTATGATTTTTTCCTCCCACTTCTAATCATACTTTCACTGAAGCACACTTCCTTTCCTTCTTCCTTCAGATTTGTCTTTGTCTTCACCCAGACATCTAATGCTGATCTCTTTCATTTTATAATCTGGGAGATATCTTTGAATTAAGCTTTTCTAATTTTCCATGTTCATTTTAAATTGCACCATTTGACTGTAGGTATGGTGCCCCTAAGCCATGTTTTAAAAAATAATTCCTAAAATAATTGATATTTCATTTTTGCATATCTTTGCTTGTTATTAGTAATTTATTCATTATGTATGTAATGGCACTGGAAGCAAAGATAATTTAAAGTCTCAGTGGGGCAGGCATGCAGAGTTTTAGCAAGGGATTTTTTTCTTCAAAGACACAAACTAGACAAAAGAGAAAAGCAAAATATTTTTGAATGCCCTTTGAACCAAAATGTGATTTAGAAATTAATATATTAACCATGATTTAGCAAATGAAGATGTGAATTACTTAGGCACATGCCTATGTGCTTTATTGATTCAGAGCCCACATGCCTTGCCTGAATTCAGGTGAGATCTCAGTTTTGGCCATAAATTCCTGCTTCCTCTCCCAGAGGAGCTTACACTCATGAGTAATGCCACACCTGAGAAGCGCATCACAGCTCGGAGGCCAGACTTCTGTTCATTCACTGGAGGTCTAAGAATGGTATCTCCAAACAGTTTCCCAATTGATCCTGAAGTTCTGTAACCCTTACTGTCACCTTCTTCTTTTTAACCCTCATGCCCCTTTCAACCTCTTGTCCTCTAATGAAACTGTTCATCAGTTCTCTAGCATGAAGCCAGGCATACACAAAGATGACTCACAACCTGGCATTATGCAAGTGAGATATTACTAAAAGAAGCAAGATTTAGTTTGAATGCTCTGTAAAACCCAGTTAAAGTACAAAGAACTGCAATTTTAGTATGTAATACAGTTACAATCTGTTAATCTGCTCTGCAGACTGGTCTCACTGTAAAGCCACTTTGCACAAAGTGCTATTGCTACCACTAGATGTCAGTTTTACACACTTAAAAATGGCCAATTCCCTTAAAAATAGTAATTCTCCATTCACAATAGAAACAGCTCTCTATTATGCAATTCTTTCTGAACTGACCTTTAATTTGAAGTGTCTCACATTTTATTTACCTTCTCTCCACTTCTTCCCCAGCCCCTCAGGGCACAGCTCTCCCTTATTAAAGAAAAAAAACCTCCACTATGCATTTATTCCATGATTTGGTCGGTCTGAGACACTGGCAGTTTTTGCCAGATGTCACTGACAAAAGTCTGTATCTCAGATTGTGTCTCTAGAGGCCAGCACTGAAATCTTACTTTTATTCCCCAGAGATATTTTTATATTCCATGAGGACACTTCTACTAAGAAATGCCATTACATTTTTTTACTAAGAAATGCCAAAGTAATTACAGATAGGCTGCCATGCCAGATAATAAGCAATATCATTGATATGGCTTATTACAATTTTATGATTTTTCAGATTTTTAGTTATATTGACTGCCTAAATGCAGATAGATTTTATTTATACTTCAAATCTCTGTCTCTCAAGAGTCAAAAATATAGCTGTACATTCCTCTTATCTCCTACAAGGGCTCTTTGCAAGTGTTTTTCTTAAGAAGAGTTTTCATTAGCTAGCCTTAAAATAAACTTGGTCATACTGAATACAGAACTTCCATATTATGCATTTACTTTATCACAAAATGGAATTGCTTTTTGTCAAGTAGATCTGTGTTTACTTCCCTGTGCAAAAAAAAAAAAATCATTGAAGAAAATTGGGATGAAGTCAAATTCATTATACATTATTACAGTCAAATATATGTATACTCCACAAAAAGCAACAATGCCAGTTCTGAGCTTTGGAGAGCTAAGTTACAGAATGTAGCTCTGAATTTTTACAAAGTAATGACAAGACTGTCACCTTTCATGAGGCTGTACTGGCCATAACCATCTCATACAAGTGCTTGCCTACCAGCAAGGGATGGAAAGCAAGGAAGGGGAAAGATGTACCTCAATGAACTTCAAAAAAGAGTAGAAAACACTGGATCATGCAATCAACTCTATCAACAATCTTCTCCAAAGACATCCAAAAACTTTTTTAGACAGCAACTCCATTGAAACCATCTCCATGCACAGTCTCAGCAATGTAAAAGCATGGCAGAAAACCTCCAAGGCAAAGAAGGAACTCAAAACACATCCAGTCCCATGGCTGCTGACAGAAATGTTCATGACTTCCTTAGAGAAGTGCCATGGCTGGGGCAGATGAGGGTGTCATACATGCTACATTTTGTGTGGCAACGTTCTGCCCCATTCCCTTTGCCTTCCTACCACACTCACCATCCCTTATCCACCTACCAGGCATCCCCAGAACTGCAAAATGCCCTAAACCCCACCCAGCCACAGCACGTGAGCCACCTGCACCCACACTGCTCCCTCCACAGAAAGCAGAGCACCTCAGACATGCCAAACTGCTCTGCATGCACTGCACAGTCCATGGGCATGATGAGCCAGCCCAAAGCTCTGCAGGTGAAAATCCACAAAGCCCCCTGTGCACCCACAGCTCCAGACTGTACAGATCATACCTGCTCTCTGCTTTTGATGCAAGGCAGCTCCTCTGTCAGCACCCATGGTGGCAGGCAGCTACAGCAGGATGGGCTCTTTTTTATATACTAAATTATAAATTATATAGTATATATTTTAATATTATATATTTCTAATATGATATATTTTAAATATTATATATTAATACTATATATATTTATATGTTTTCTAAATTATAATTATGCTTTAATATAAAATTGTAAACATAAAAACCCAAAAAAAACCCAAACCAAACACACAAAAAACCAACCAAACCAAAAAAAAAAAAAAAAGAAAACAAACAAAAAAAACCCTTAAGAACAATCTGTCCCTTTATTTCCTCATTGTATATTTGACAACACAAATCCCTCCAGGAAAAAAACGACTTTAACTACTTCTTTATCACACATACTCATTTGCAACTTATTCCATTCATGTCAATATGAATCACTAACAACATATATCATGAGCAACAACAGAAGCAATGGTTAATTAAAACCTGGAAGCATTAGTCATCTTCCTACAGAAGTTACCATGTAATTTCAAAAGTGTTGAGGTTTGCAAGATATTTTTGTACTCTTTCCTAGGACCAGAATTCTGCTGCTAAAGAGCAGCAGCAGCTCTTACTTTCAATCAATCATGCATTTTACTGAAGAAGGAAAAAAGAAAAAGCTTTCAGCTGGACTCATAGATATCAATCATCTCAAACCGCAGTGAGACACATTGCTTGATCCCTTCATTGAAGATTGTCCTGGGGAGGAGAAATAGGTTAAAACTCTCTCAATAAAACATTCCTCAATAAGGGAACGGCTTAGATCCATAGCTTCCTTCTCTACCAAGCTCCACTGCAAGCTTTTAAAGTGCCTGATCTAACCATACACACAGCACTTGCCTGTGTGGAAAGGCAGCTGTGCTTAGGCAGCACATTCCAAAAAACAGCATCTTGGAAGGACTGAAAGTTACACAAGATATTTCTCTGAAATCATCAAGCCCTTATACCCCAGCAATCTTTATACGAACAAGTAAAGGTTTAAATACCCTATTTTGCAAAGAAAAGGGAGTGAACAAGAATCAAACCTTTGCAACAAAAAACATAGCTGCCTCCTCTTCTTACTTACAAAGTGCAAGAGGTGAGGAAACGGCCCTGCTCGTGCTGGTCCTTGATATGCAGAGGCAATTGGGTGAGTCACCGCTACAGCTGATGAAGCCCAAGGAGCCCAGATGGGCCTGAATGGCAATCACACAGTTCAATGCAGCTTTAAATTTCCTCAGGAATTTGGTGATTTCTAGATCTGCTGGATCATCTGCTAATTACCATACCCACTACATGTAGATATGCAGCTGCTTTTTGTTACAGTATAATTACAGGCTAAGTATTAAATGTAGGGGCTTCTCTACTGTCTGAAATGGCATATTTTCCCAACAAATATGTCAAAGAAATGCAGAGATTCACTGGGATTGAAACATAGACTGAGGAAATATGTTTTCTCTGAGAATGTGCATGTCCTCCACTTGATCTTCTCTCATTCACTTATTAGTGTCTCCACTTGTATGTCTGATACAAACCCCTCTATCATGCTGATGGGATGGTGAGAGAAAAGGCAAAATAACTTGGTTTGGGACTGATCGCTGGGACATTATTCAGAAAAAACAGATCTGGGCAAACACCAGTCATACCACAGTGAACTCACTATCACTGAGTTCACTGGAAAGTATCTATTTCAGAGATTTCACATCCACTATAGGTACACCTAGAAAGTGTCAGGAAATACACACATTAAGATTTTCCCAAGACAAAAATAGATGGAGGGTTAGAGTTGCATCTATTAAATGGACACGTTTTCAGCCTGACCTATCCTCTGCTGAAATCTATGCTGGAAAAGGGGGCATTTTAGCATTAGGTTTCTGGACTGAAAGTGTGCAATCCCAAGCCTGGTCTTAGTACAATCCAGAGACTGCACTGGAAATTTTGCACTAAAGAAAAACCCATAGATATAAAAAGGTTTTATTTAGACTGACTTAAAACTCTGACTTGAGAAGTTTGCCTGCAAGTTGTGCACTAGCTTGAACATCAAAAGTACTGCATGAACTCCTTGTTTCACCATTGAGGTGAGAGGTATACAGAGCTACACAAACTATTGAAATAATTTGGGGAAACTCTTTCCAGTACCTACATTAGCTAGTTCAGCATTAGAATGGGCACTTTATGTGCCAAGGTAGTACTCTACAAATTCTATTTCTTTTACATCACCAGCTCTTCATGGGTTGAGAAGTCATGCAGAACTTTACAACAAGAAGAGAGCAAACATGAGGTTAATAATATCCCAGCAATTGTTAAAGTATCTTCCACTCAGCCATTGTTAAACTAATCTGCTGATTTGAGTGAAAAAAAATACAAAGAAATTCTGTGATGAAGTGACCATATTAAATGGCATGCTTATCACTTCTTGAATGATTCATTAACCCGCCTAATTTAATCTGCCACATGCCTGGTAAAATTCCAGTTTAGCAATGTAGTCTGTACTACCAGCTTTCTAGAAATGTTACAACAGGCTAATAACAAAAAGTTAAGCATTAACCAAGATGGGACAAGCATGTAGCTACTGAACTAAAAACTGTTTTTTCAGGTCTTTCCTCTGTTCATTTTTTAAAATATCATGTATTTCACTTCTTGAATAGCTCTTGATTAAAATGATCTCCATTTAATTTAAAAAACCTGTTTTCTCTCTTTTCAGAATGCATCAGAATATGAGCTGAGCAGATTCAAAACAATGCACCAGCCGTAAGTTTCTCATTATTTTCCACTTCCCTATTGAATGACTAATACACTTCTACTCTGACAGTTGCTCTGTTAATAAATCAGGAAAAATGAGAATTGAAACCTCCTGATCACGTGAACTTTAACATTAATTCACGGGGTGGGACTTCCTCAGGACTAGGATCCTGGAATATTTACAAGAGCTGTGGTTCAGATCAGCTGATGAGAAAGTCTCTTCTGCACCTCTCTGCAGATGCTGGATGTTATTCTTTCTCAGAGCAGAAAGAGACAAACATGATACTACTAAAAGTACAAGTTCAACTTATTCCAGAACATAAAGGCTCTTTGCTTGTATTGTATTTCAGGTCAAATTTTCAGAATTGGTTCATCTGCTACTTAGGTATTAATTTAAGTGATCTTTTCAACAAAGTGCTATGTTGAAAGTAATTTAAGTAGAATTTAAACATAGTACTGAATAAGCAAATATAGATATAACAGATGAGAAATGCCTTCATATAACTTGTGACAAATCAAGTCCATTTCAAAGGATATCCTTCATGTTCAAACATATTATTTCTCTTGTAGTACTACACAGAAATAATATTAGGGAATTTTCTCTATGAGCCAGTGAAACGAAGAAGACATCAGTTTAATATAATGTGTTGCTGTTCTTCACCTAATGGTTGTTACTATTCCATGTAGTTTTCCCCTCCATCACTAGCTGGGAAAACATTGATCAATTTGCAAATTGTTTTCTGAATTCCACTCTATTGGTAAGAAACTGGATAAGCTTGAAGGCATTTTTACCAATAAATTCCTATTCCTATTGATAGGAATTAATTGAGAGCATAGGTAAATATTCTTCTGGGTTTAATTTAATAATTTACCAGGTAAGCAAAAAAATGAATGGACTTTCTTGCAAAGCACTTTAGTCTAATGGGACATCGTTTTGAGAGAAGATGTAGAGAGAAAGTCAACCAAGGATACATTTTCTGTTTCTGACATAGATGAATCTGATCTGCTAAAATATTGGGGCAAACAACGTTGAACTTAGGCCAAGAGTTGCACTTCTACTGATGTGAGCATTCAAGCTTTGAATCCTCAAATTGTATATTGGAATAATAAAAGTATTTTGCCATTTGAATTCCATTGTCCAAAGCATTAAAATTCCTTAAATGCACAGTGTGAATGTCATATCCTCAGTACCAACTCCCAATCTAAAATGTGTTACTCTTACATCGTACTACTTGCTATTGCAAAAACTGCCTGAGTTTCCAGCACTCCCAGTTTAACTGGAGACATTGAGTCTACATTGATCCACCTAAGACAGATCAGCTGGCCTGTTCCAGCATGTTCACACAGCAGGTAATTCCCAATGGACCAAGACACTGAGGACAGATAAACAGAAAATTAATGATTGCCAGACACGGTGAGACTGAGATCCTGTGTTTCTCCTGGCAGTGGCCAGAGCTTCAGGTCTCTGCCTTGATGAAAGTTTCTTCACGGGGCTTCATCAGGCAGGAGTTAAGCTCTCTGACCACCAGCAAAAGCCCTTTGCCTTTCCTATTCCAGATCAACACTTGATATTCTTGTTTTCCACAAGATTTTGAGTCCACAAGGCTGTGAGTGCTGTTTGAGCTAAAACACAGAGTTATTCCCCATTCTGCTGGGACATCTCATGACAGAGGTACCAGGAGCAATCTGCAGCCATGCTTGGGTGTGCTTCCCTCCCCTCTGCACCAAACACCTCCAACAACTTAATGCAAGGCTCATTTCCCTCCAGCCAGTACCATGCTTGTTCTCTAAGGGGAAAAAAATTGTCTAGGCAAAAAAGACAAAATGGTTTATCTGGAAAGAGTTTATCATAGTAATTCTGTTTTGATACCCTTAAGTAAACATTTTTTGCTCTACACTTCTCATGAAGTCCCATATTCTTTTGAGTTTACTGTGTCAATATTGGCTTTGACAGCCTAATAACAGCCCCATATAAACTAGTTCCCACCTACACTTAAAGCCACAGGTCTACCTAGATTGTTTCTGAGCAACTATTGGATGTTAAGGTGAAATTACCAAGGTGCAGTCTCTACTAGTGTCTTGCCCTACCTCTGAAATTCAATAATGAAATATTTTCCTCCCCACTTGCTAAACAGTATCAGAAGAGAGGTGCTGCTTTAAAGCACAGGACAGCAGAGCACTGAGTCACTAGTCCAAACCCTCTCTGGAGCTGCCAGGATTGTGCAACAAACTGCTCTCACAGGTTTACATGTTTGCAGCAATCCCAACAGTATGTTGAAATCTCAAGCTTTGCTTAAAGCCTTTCCTCCTGCACAAGCACCATTGTACTTTTCACTCCACACTGCAGACTCAGTTGATAAACTCTCACCCTGAAAGCCTGAGATTACCCAAAACACTGAACCAGCTCACTCTCAAGAATGCCAGTACAACTGCACTTTCCAGATACTTCCCCTGAGAGCAGTTTCAAACATCCCACTGACTCCAGTCCTGGGCTCCTTCAGTCAGCGCTAACATTTATGCCAGGGAGAACACTCTATAGAAAAACATCATGCTACATTCAGGAGCACTTTTTAAGAGAGTGCAGGTATCATAATCAACCTAATACCACAGATACACAAGAATCCTGGAACTTAAGGCCCTTCCAAACACACTGTCTTGCTGTGCAAATAAGATTGGTACATATAACTGTATCCAGCAAAACCCAGCATATAGGCTAAAACTCAATTACAAACATCCAAAATTTGGAAGCATATCTCAGAAAGAAATGTAATTACAGCTTCATCACCTCAGTGTAGATATTCCAAGACTTACAGTATCAGATGTTAATGCAGAAGTTTTCTCATAATGTTTTCAGTCTACCCAAGTTTCATTTTCCCAAGGACCATGAAATTAAAAGGCTGCCTTTATAGCTAATGTGATTAGAAATTCATCCCAGATCAAACTCAGCATAAATTTTGCTCTCAGCTTGGGAGCTCTGGGGGCTACTTTACAAAATCAGGATTGAAATCTTTCATCACAAAATCAGTACTTTCTATCACATGCTAATTCAGAAGCCAGTTCTGGCTGTGACAGATTGCCAGGTAAATGAGAAATCCTCACCTGCAAATCAGGTCTGAGGTGTCAAGTCTTGAGTTTACCATTTGTATATAGCAACATGCAGTTATGGAAGATCCTGGGTAATAAGTGAGCTGAGTTGCAGAACACATAATTACAAGTTCTGTGTAATTATGGTGTGGGCAGCATTTGATCTTCTTTGCTTGAAAGAAACATCTATCAATTTTCACTTCTGTGAAAAATGTTAATACTTCATTCCACCAGGAATTTATAGCATATGCAGAAAAAATAGCTGGTTTTAAATCATGTAAGTATTCTATAATTGATTTCTAGATGAGTTTCTAACATCTTTTTTATTTGATCATAATTTTTAAGAACTCCAAACAGAAATTTTCCATCCTTGCCTTCCAAGAACAGGCAATGTCTTTTCCTGAATCATATGAATAAATTCTCAATTGTAAGAGCTGTTACATACCAGGACCTTTCTAGTAATGCTGAGGTGTTCCACTTGAGATGTCTGAACTTGCATAGTTCAAACTACAAGAACTAGAAATGTTACACATTAACATCTTTTTCTGTTCTCCCCTCTCGACTCACATTTTTTATTTCTTTATTATGAAGGTAAACAACTTAATGTGGAAAATTAACTTTTCAGCACTGACACAGACATCAACACTTACATACACTTAACCAAAGACAATTCCTAACAAAAATATGAAAAACTAATGAGATTTCTACGACAACTAGGGTGTTTCCTTAAAAAAATAATAAAGAGCTTTTGCTGTTTCTTTAAGATCCAGCAGTACAGACATCTTGTCTTGTTCAGACAATCTGCATTTGGACTTTCCCCAATCCATAGAAAGCTTTCAACTGAAAAACAAAGGAAGTAGATGACTTCTATTCTAATACTTAGTAAGCAGGAAAGATTTTCCCCTATCCTTGGGATAATCATAATGTTTTCTTATTCTAATATATCCTTCAAATACCATTACACATTAAAATTAATGTTCAAGACAATTTATAAATTAGAAAATTATAGAGTTAGTGAACCTTGCCCAACCACTTTTCATGCTACCCTACCATGCTCAGCCATCTATGGAATGTCATTAGAGGGGATGAGGGTAAAATGTTTAAGTGTTTCTTTAATATTGAAACTATGCTCATTTTTAGGGACCTTCAGCAAGATAGATCAGAGGTACACTTCAATAACAGTGAGGGACTAGAGATCTCTCAGCCCTCTTTGAAGGGCTAGAGTGGATCAGCCTCTGAGAACAAAGACTGTGCTGGTCCAGGCAGAGGGACTGTAACATCCAGCTTCATCTCACTAAGTTTTTGTGAAAGTAGATATCTTTCCCTTTTTTAATACCCTAAACAGCAATGAAATATCAGTCACACAGCAACTCAATTTGGGTACCAAAATTCAAATAAATGGGTCATCTGTTTGGGGCATGTATGCAAATGACCTGCTTAGGCTTCCACACAAAGGCAGAAGCAAAGACCAGAAATGGAAGCTGTTGCCCAAATCACAAACCACTTCTTCACCAACATCATATTTCTGGACAGGATCCCTTTCCTCCACCCTGTCAGTTGATGTGCTTTCCTTTTCTCTATTACATGTCTGTACTCAGACCACAGAGAAGAGGCTGTTGTAGTTTCAAATCATTGGTCTTTCTTCCCTTTTAGAGAATCATATTTGTTAGTCAGAAAGTGCTGCACCTGGCACTCAAAAACAGAAGAAAATAACTTCTGGCTCATTCAAGCAATGAAGTGTGAAGGGCCATTAATTTATAATCTCATTTTAGCAGGATTCCACATGTGCCCCAGCTCAAGTACACACTGGGCAGAAAAAAGAACAAATGTCTGGGCTCATTTTGCTCCAAGTGTCCAAACTGGAGTCCTCTCAGTTTTTGGAAGAAATAAAATATTTAATTTACAGCATGTTATCAACATATATTTATGCTCTCTGCAGGAGGGACATGTCATTCTTCTTGCTTTAGACTAGCCTCTGTGAAAATGAGTATAAACACCACCTCTTTTTGCTTTTGTATAAGCATGTGGAGAGCCTCATTCATTAGTTCATAAATTCATGCTGTGGTGTCAGGGGGTCTACACACTATTGCTAAGATAGTGGAGGAAAGTATTAAACCAAATAATGTAAACTTTTTTTCAGTTCAGAAATGAGAAAATAACAGGTTGAGATAATACTAAGCAATGAAAACAGCAGTACTTAAAAATGGGGTCATCAAGACAAGCAAAGTAGAGAAGTTACAAGATAAGCTGCAAGGAGAAGCTAAGGGACCATAGCAGGAGGGTCAGATGCAGCTGCAAGCCAGACAGTGGGGCTGCAGCAACCAGACACTTGAAACAGCTTCAGAGGAGGCTGCTCAGTGCAGCTGGGCTGGAAAAGATGAAGTGCACTTGGTAGGAATGCCACAGCAGCCCCCTGTGCAACAGAATTCAAGACCTGAAACCCAACTGTCTGAAACCCATAGAATTAACAAGTTTGCCAAAAATACATATTTCAAAGATTTCCCCCAAAAAAATGCAGAAATTGTGTTCAGCATGCAAATAAATACCTTTTTACTAGCACCTTCCTTATAAAGTCCCTTTCCAAGAGCAAACAGTAGGAGGAATGTAGGATTACCTTAGTAACAGCACAGACACTGACATGGCAGCACTCATGCATAACTGCATGCAGATGCACTGACCCTCATCAACACATGACTCAGGGCATCAGAGAGCCTCTCTGGATGGATCACCTGCAACCACCCAAACACAGACAGTACCATAATGTACATATTTACTAAATTATGAGTCATGAGCACCTTCATGCTGGCCTGCTCATTGTCAGTGCTTCAGAGCACCTGTGTGCTTGCAGTGGGTGCAGGAGGGACTGAGGAGCTGCCATCCAGCAAGGAGCTGCTCAGCTGCCAGCAGCAGGGACACTGCTCCAATGGATGCTGCACACGACCAGAACAGCAGCTTTCGTGCAGGATGCCACAGTTCAGGACTACTCAGACCATGTCTTCCAGGTTATTTTATCAAGCTCCTGGAGGACAGAGGGATTAAAGATCATTCTCCTTAGTAGGGAAAGAGGTCAGTCTCCCTACCCAAATCTGTTTTGGTCTGGACTGACTGCTGCTAAAAATGATAATGGAACAGTGTTACCTAATCTGTCTTGAAAAATATTTTATTTTATTTTAGTCTTCCACAAGCCATGCCTAATTTTTCAAACCCTGACAATCTCCTTCTGTTTCTAATAGCCAAGAATTCTGGGAAGAAAAACAAAAGGAGATTTCATGTATTTTACAGTTCTTATACTAGCTTTTCTACCTACTGCCATTGCACATTTTAGGTACCCTCCAATGATATCCTTGACAGAGCATTGGGTCTCAGTTTCTTCTTCACAATTCTGGCACTGAGTTTGACAGACACCTGCTACCACAGTTCTATCATTTCTCCTATTTAGTTCCTCACTGCACAGTTTAATGGCTTTTTATTATTTTACCAAGCTCTCAGAATACAGACTAAAGCTAAAAATATGTTACCATTTCAATTAACACGCCTTACCATGCATTTCACGAGTGGAATCAATCCTTTTTCCTAAATCACTGATCTGGCTGATATCATTAATTACCTTTATCAGTATATTAGTTCCTCATTTCATTCCTCTGGTTCAGGGAATAATCTGAAGAAATACACAAGAATATTAGACCTTTTCATACTGTTGCTTTCATTAACAGATACTACAGATCAAGAACATAAAAGTAAAAGAATTATTTGTATTGCTTGGAATATCAACATGAATTACCAGCTACATTCCTTTTATGTTACTGGTAAAAATATTGTTCACATATAGCCCACAAATGGATTTAAATACACTCTGAAAAGACATTCCAAAGTCAATTATTTCTTAGTATTAATTTTTATTTTTAATGAAATAGAAGTATGATTCACATGTATAGTCTTAGAGGTAATCTCTGCTAGATTGTGCCTTTCCAGGGATTAATTCCAAATTACAGATAAACCAACAAATTTCAACAATTTCAGCTTTTAACCAAAAGCAGTACTATTTATGTATCATATACCTCCATGCATTGGTATTTCATTGGGGTTTCTCTTAAAAACAAAAAAAGGCAGTTAAGCAAACACTGCAAAATAACAACTGTAGCTAATTTCTGATCACAGACCTTACAGATAATGTCTTTCCAGCAACACTTTTCTATCATCACCAAGATGACTATAGCTTCAGATCCTCTGTTAATCACAGAGAATAATGGGAATAAATTCATCAGGATTAAAGTATTCAATGCTCCTGAACCAGCCTAAGACAAAACCAACACATCTGTATACATCTATATAAGTCATGTACCTTTTAGAGTCCACAGGATGGAGCACCACTTTCTGGACAGATTTGAAGTGCTGTTCACTCACAACCAATGCCCCAAGAACATTTTTAAGCACAGCCCCAGGGAATAGCTCCAGCAGACACCCAGGCTTAGGCTTAGAACTCATTCTACACCAAGCTCAAAATGTCCTTCCTTTATCAGCATTTCTTTCTACTCTGACATCCTTGTGCATCAGCTTCCCTAAAGCAAAGCAGTTCTGGGCCAGCTCAAAGGTGGGTGCCAGGTGACATTTGTGACACCCGATGCTCGAGGAAGGAAAGAAGGAGGGGATGGGTTCGGGTGGGCCCCTCCACACCCGTGTGTGAACTGTCACTGCTGGGCTGCAGTGACATCCCATGCACCACCTGAAACAAACAAAACTGCACAGTGCACTTCGACTCAGGTAGTATCAGTTCCACCAGGAATCAGCACAGTAATAGAAATCCATCATTTCTTTAGAAGCCTCATGATACTCTAAGTAGTTTTCTTCCTACAAGGAGCAATTCTCCTGTGAACGATGAAAGTTAACTGACATCAAGGAAAGGTTAAGCTTGAAAGAAATCACAATGCCTAAGGAAAAGATACCTTAAAAACCAATAACTTCTCCTTGGAAGACTCTACTGTATCCGTATTGTCTTCCTATTTGCTAACTAATACAAATATTTTCTATCAAAAGCTATACAAAGACCATACACCTTGTGAGTAGTTTCAAATTACAAACAGTGCAGTCTAGTCTGCACTCATCAGTCTGCTTATAAACACAATCCTGACTCAACACCATTATGACAAAATGAACAGGACTGTTTCAAATGTATGACATACCCCTAGATAACTACAAAACAGAGAAAGGTGTTAAATATCTAAATCCATGCTGCAGATGTTGATAAAATTCACTAACAACCAGACATTAAAAATCTTGTAGAGCTATCACCTATGCATATTATTCCTAAACTAACAGTCAGAAACTTTCTTCCATCACAAAATACTTTAGTTGGTAATTTCCTCAATGCAGAGACCTTCTTGTTCTCTATTATAACACTATATAAAAAAGGGAAGATTGTTTATAAATAATACAATGGAGTATAATGGATATTCAAATTTATATATCTGTGTTTCTTTACGTGTAGACTTCTGTCACATTTTCTTTCTTCTTTCCTTTCTGAATATTGTATTTTCCCTTTGTATTTTAAAAGTGAAGGGAAGTTATTCTGAAATCCAGTGTTTGATAGTAAACATAGATTTTTTGTCCCAATATCCTGTGTGAGGGGAAAGATGAAGAATCATATGACCACAAACTTGTAAAGTAACTTTTAAATTATGTACTACGGCAATAAATGCTTCACATTAGGATCTATAAAAATAATAACCCTCTCTGATATAGTGTTGGACTCCAATTCATCTGCTACATTTTTGTGGTCTTAATGCAATTAAAGTTACCAACTGTGTAAACATATCCTTAGCAACAATCCACAAAATTTGCAGCTGTAGACAACAGAAAAAATTCATGGCTGTAGTTACAAGTCTGAACAATTTTTCTCAACAGAAGAGAGTATTCCATTAAAGTGTATCTCTTTGGTCATAAAATGTTCTCTTGCTAACACTTCAAAGAGTAGTTTGATACTTATTAAGACAATAATTTCTTTCTTTGAAAAGTCTCCCATCTCCCTGATCATTGGACTGGGGTTTATTTTAGGGGTTTTTTGGTTGGTTGGTTGGTTTTTGGTTTTTTTTTTTTTTGAAAGTTGGTATTTCAAATCCACTACTTTTTGTGTGAAAAAAGTTTTTGAAACTTTTTCTGTTCAGTGACATCTCTGCTTCCAGAACACAGTGGCAGGCAATTCCAATTATCCAGGAAACAGGAGAGAGCAGTCTTAAGCAGATGGAAACCCATGAGAATAGAAAAGACTATAGATAAAGTAATTTTTCCTGTTCTTAAACTGGAATAGGAGAATGCTCAGACAGCATAATTATGGTCAGTGAAGTGCAGATTACCAAACTGTGCCCTTTCCCTTTGGTTGTATGTATTACAGGCCAGTGCAGGAAAGAAGTGGTTTTAAAATTGTTAGTTTTTAAGCATTTTTCAGATACTGAAGGCATCATGGTATGTGTAACAGCACTATACAAAAATGACCTTATTTCAAGACATTCCTTTCACTTTGAAATTTTAAAAATTTGTGCAGCCTTTTGTCCGTGTGAGCAATTTCATCAGCAGGGACACAAACATATTTAGACCATTCACCATCCATGCCTGAATGCTGAGTGATGCTGGTGGCTGGCCAGGCTGTGTCCCTGCACCCTCCCTCCTGTGGTTCGGCTCACAGTGGGACAAGCTGGACACTCAGGGGCATCTCCATGGCAGCCACTCGTGACTGCTGGAAGGGGATCAGGTTTGCAGCACTTGCAGAGCTGCTCCCAAGAGTCACTGTGGGTGTCAGCTGGCTCCAAGACAGGTCACTGCCTCTGAGACAAGCTGATCTCAAATGCTTTGAGTTTGACGTTAAGTAATCAGTGTGTCTGTAGGAGCAATACTTGTGTTTCTGTATGCACATGGAGCAGATGACAGTAAAACTGAAAAGCAGAAGTGCAGCTTTTTGCACAGTCCCCAGAGAAAGAAAACACATATTCTCAGCAGGTGCTAAAATGTGTTTGCTCAGAAGACTCTTCATGAGAAAATCCTACTAGATTTACTGTTTTCACATCTTTGCCTGCAGAACATGCCTACATGTATGACCTGTTTCCTCCAGTGAGCCTAATGACAAACCCAAATCCCATTCAATAAAATTTAGAGTTGCATTTTCAACTGCATCTCCTATGACTAGCACTGTAACACCAGCTTTGAGTAAGCCATTGGTATTCAAAATTATAAAGGATTAAAATTGTACGATTTCTAGGGCAGCTGATAGGAATCTTCCAAAATCAACATTGTGACATTGAGCTATTTGACCCACAGTGAGAAGACCAAAACTCCTGAAAATCAGTATTATGTAAAAACACTTGGGACAGAAATGTACTCTCTTCTCATCACATGTAATTTTCCCTGTACAAGAAGTGTTTCCTAGTTTAAAATGGCCTATAAGCATCCTGGGAAAGGAGAAAATTCCATTGAACTAGATACTAGATTGGAAAAAAACAGAGATGTATTATTTTAAATAAAAAGCAGAACTATTTCACCTGTGTGTAGCAACCAGTAAGTAGCAAATATAGAGAATATTATGAGAAATCATGTTCCATAAACTCATGCTTTCCAAATACCAGCTATGGGACACTGAATAGTAAGTTACGTAGGCAGTGTGTTGACCAAAATAGAAATTGAGGGGGCAAAAACTACATCTAAATTGACATAGTTTTAAACAATAGAGTTTGAGTGCGTTTCTGGCCTGGTATGAAGTGCCACAAATTTGCATTCAGATCCATATGATCAAGCACAAAACCCTCACAGGCAGCATGTGACTGTCTACTGCTAATTTTTTGTTTCCCCTGCACTCTCCACTGCCACAGCCCGTTGCTGGCACATCTTCCTACAGATATTCTCAAAGTAGAAGGAATCAAATACATACAAAATATTATCAAACAGCACTTTTCTTTTAGGAAAAAAAATGAGTTTGCAGCACAACTACAGATTCCAGTTCAGATTCACATGGTTTGTACTTGGGCTGTCTTCCGATGCAGATGGCACCAGTTTGGGCTATTTTCACTCCACAGCCATGAAAAAGAGAACTGTGGCAATCATTTCCTAACTTTCATGTGAACACAGACTGATCAAGCCAAATCCTGTTACTGACCAGTTATATTTACATTCACATTACAGTGCTTCTATGGCTGAAGCTCTCTTTAGTGCTAATCTAGTAGCTCAGAGCTCAAGCAGTAGATGTCTCTTTTAAATAGAGTCCTTCATGTTTGAATACATACTGTCTTTGAAGCAATTATCAATCTAAGATTAAAGACAGCCTGTAGATATGGGCAGAGAGAAGTACCTCTGAGCTAGGTGAAACACTATGACCTCAAGGGAGTAAAATCAGACAGATATTTTGAAGTGAATTATCAATCATTTTACATACTGCTCAGGAGAGCTAATAGTGGAGCTCTATCACTGGGATTTCCTAAAGGAAAAGCCAAGCAAAAGCTCACAAAGCTGTCTTTTAAAGAGCAAATTGTGCAATATCCTGTGATTCTCCACATTCTCCAGAAGTAGGGAAGTCAAAATCAAAGAACACACTTAGCAAGAGAAGGTTGTACATTAAATACTCTCCATTAATTCTTTCCTATAAAGAACAGTTGGATCCTTCACTCCTGAGTACTTCTAAGAAAAAAAATTGGCCCAATCACCTCTAATAATGTTGGAGAGAAAGCTTTGTTAATAGAGAAGGAGTTAAGAAATGGGTTTCCTAACATGACTGAGAGAAAAAGTCATATATGGTCATGTCATGAATAAAAATGAAACCTGGTAATCCAACTGATTACTTACTTCAAATCAGGTTTCTTGGCAGTTTCATAGACATTGAAGGCACTAGACTGTATCTATGAGCATTAATATAATCTGTAAAAAGTAGCTTCCTCTTGAATAGTCATGCATAGATGGAGATTCTTTGATGCAGCACTGTCTCCTCAAAGCATCAAAAATAAGCATTAAAGAGATTCACTGTAAATCATTTGAATCTACCTGCAGTTCTTTTAATTCGGCTTCTCACTGCTAAATGTGAGTTTACAATTAAAGCTTTTATCTCAACTTGTGAAACCCTTGAGGTTCAGAAATGGCAACTGAGAGCCAAGGCTGCACCTGTACCCTGGCTTGGACTTTTCTCCCTTTCCTGCAGCTTGATTGTCCATCTCTCCTGTGTGCCAGAGCTCCTGCCTGGGACACATTCCTAGGGCTTCTTGCTGTGCAGAAGTTGCTAACGGGAGATGCTGCTGCACCACTGAGCCCCACCCCAGCAGCAGTCAGGATGTGGCTTCAGGCATCAACCCAGAGTGAGAGGTCAAACAGGTCCCCAGGTTCCCCGGACTAATATGTCACACAGCCATACTCTGTAACTTGCATTAAGACAATGGCAAAAATGGTCTCCATAAAAAGCTGTTAGCATCAAAACTTAAGAATCTTAAAGGAAGATATGCATAGCTGTTACGTTATATTTAAATTTAATAGCTTCAGCAGGAACCCCCGACAAACCCAAAATCATCATACAAACCATGTATTAAACCAGGGAGCATTAATTTCAGTGGATAAAAGAAAAGGCAGTCATCAAAGGAGTCAGAGAAAAAGCTTCAGGCAAGAAAATACACCCATCTTGTCAGTGATAGCAGCCAAACCCTGGACTTTGTTTATTTCTCTACAATTGACTCTTTATGAAGATGCTTTTTCTGATCTAGGGACATCACTTAACAAGAACTAAAATGCTTTAGAAAAGTCATCTGATCCTTTGTTTCTATGCTACAGGAGTCTTTTATCGACTTAGAAATCCAAAGTAAAACCAAAAATTATTCTAACAATATTCTAACAATAGGATATAGAAAATTGGAGCCCTGAAACAGGACATACCTGGCAATTCACAGTTTTGACCAAATAAAGGTGGGATGCTCACAGTCTTTGTCACAGAGTTTGTTTCAGCAAGTCTGGTTTTGACCATGCCTCAATGGCCTCCCAGCTCTGAAAGAAGAAACCAGAACATGCCACCAGAATGAGGCAGCATGTGGAAGGAAAGAGCTGGCTGGAAATTAACAGCAGAAGATAGCAGAGGAGATAAAAAACACATTCTGTTTCTGAACATGTTTATCAACATGCTTTATCAAATGCTAAAGAAGATGCTTTTAAAAATCAATCTATTTATGAGCATAAATGGGGAATTATGCAGTCATACTGGGAGAGGATGAGAGAGACCAACACAGACGGAGCCACAGCACTTGCAAAGAAGAGAAAATTATGTTACAACAGACAGTGGCATTTAATTGAGTAGATTTATAAAATCTACTCAAGCATTTAGAAGGCCTTTTTCAAAATTACAATGGCATTTTGAGCATCAAAAATTTAAAATAGAAATGCGTGTATATTCTGTAAGCCATCCTGCATACCTGCATTAGGGAATAGTGCCAAGAATCCATCCCCTATCCTTTGCAGCCAAAAAAAGGAAAATAAAGTTAGTGCCTATCTACATAATCACAAGAGTGACAGTCTGTGTGGATGCAGGTTCTTAAAACATTAGATAAGAAAATACAATTTAGGCTAAAGTCTTCAGTGATGTCTCTCCAGAGAAGCAGTACTGTGGGAACATCTCTGCAAAACACCTCATCCAAGACTCTTCTGGGACACCATTATGCCCTTCCACAGCCCTTCCAGGCCATGTCTCAGCAGGCAGCAGCACAATCCCCACTGGCCTCAGATGTGCCAGGGAGCAGGGACACAGGCATCCCTCAAAACAAATCCCCATCTACCCAAAACAGCCCCTGTGGCTGGGAAGGAGAGTTTCCTGTTAACCATCACTATGGTCAAGACGCCACCCATGTGGTAAAAAAAATCCCAGTTCCTCTTTGGCCTTATCCAAATGAGCATATAATGTCAAAGAGGGAGAGTTGCTGGGGTTACAACTACAGAAATAGCACACATTATGTTTGCTGTGTGGCTCAACCCTACCACCGCCTCCAGGCTCTCCCAGGGCTCCTGAAGAGGAAGGCAGGGTGTTTCCTGCACTGGGGGTCAGTCAGGCCCTGCCCCCAGCTCCAGCCTGGGCCCCAGAGACACCGTTTGGGGGTGACAAGTAAGGCTGTAGTGATGGAGAAACTCTTGTTCCTTGCCCTGTCCCTCGTGCAGGTCTGCAGGGCCACCCTGCCAGCTGGACAGCTACATGTCCCCGTCCATATGGGCTGTATAAATCCTCCTGACCACAGACAGGATCAGTCTTAACATAGGCCAGGAGTTCAGAGTCTGCAAACACCTGCTGGGCAAAAAGTAGAGGCCTAGGGCTGTTTGGAGGGATTGGCCATGCCCTTCTTCATTTAAGGTTTTTCTCTAGTGGTTTTTCTATGTTGGTGTACCCACACCAGCCTTTTCAGCACTGGGGCAGGTAGCCTGAGGCTGACTTGGAGGCAGACCAGAGAGAGCTAAGCAGGTGCCACAGAATCTCATTAACAAGTCCTGTATAATGAAGACTTTTTTAGGAGTAACTTCTTGGCAGCAGTACCAGTCTAAGAAGTTGCACGCCCTATTCCGCTCCTCCTGCACTGCACACTCACAAACATCTGTGCACCAAATCAAACCAAAGAACTGTTGCAGTTAAAAACCCCGATTTTTGTGACTTTTTGCTCAACTGTTTGTAGTGGACTCCTTTCCCAGTCCATGTAGCACAGCTACACAAACACAGGGGCCAACAGATGACCGGGATGAGAAATCCTGTGTGAGTCAAAGTGTCACTGAGCCCTGAGTGCACGGGACTGGGGAACTGCCCTGAGCATGACACATCAGCAGCCACTCCTTCCTGGGAACAGGGAGGTGACAGCACTGCAAGGACAGGCGAGAAAACTCGGCACTGGCACCGCAGAGTTTTAAACCTGTAACTTTGGTTGAGTCAGGAAGAAAATAGGTTAAATCAGCACAGTATTGCAGATGACAGATCCCAGAGATCCTGAAGGAAAACAGCCCAGGATTTCTGCAACAGCCAGGCAAGAGGAATTGTGTAAGGGAAACCACTGCAGGAGCCTACTGAGCAAATCTCTTATTCTGATATGTGTTCAGATAAGTGGGAAGATTATATAAGCAAAAGAGAAAGTGACACAGCAATATATTCCTATCTACTCCTTTACACTGTCAGTGTGAACTTTAATTCAAAATTAATTTAATTTTCAAAATAACTTTTAGGGAGTAAAATTGCAAAGTTGACCGGTCCACAACCAGATACAACGCAACATGGAGTTCCAGTTTTGTGTATTACATGACAGTCAACATTGTATTATTCCTTAAAGCCCACAAACTTTATAAGATACCCCAAAAAAAAAGCAATTTGTACACTATCAGCCCAGCCTAGAAAATAGTGTATTCAAACATCAGGCAATTCCTATGCTGAAAGCTCAGAGACCAAAACCAGCATCCTGCCAAGATCACAACGATACTGGTATCAAAAACAAAAATCTCATGGCAGGCAATTTCCATGGAGTCACCTGCACTAACCAGGAAACTCTGTTTTGCTCCTTCAGTTTCACAAGAAAAAAAACTTTAGTCAGCACTATCTTGGGAGAAGAATTCCATGGGAAAACCTAGCCAAGTGGCAATAAGAATCCCACCAATAAATACCTTTGTGTGTCCCCAAAGCATATTGTACGTATCAAAACATATTAACATGATGTAGATGTACAGTTAAAAAAAATAACTACTAGGTTTCCTCTCTAGAACAGCCTTAGGTTAGAAACTAAGCTGCAGAGAGGCCAAAGATACAGAAGGGGAGCAACAAGAGCCATCCTCCAAAGTGCAGAATTCAAATGAAAATAATAATAATAATAATAATAATAATAATAATAGGCTGGATGTGAACAACTGCCTACACCGCCCCTTAGAAGCAACTAGCTGCCTCCAAAGTTCGGCTTTATAGAGGAAAATATGGTTGAGATAAGACTGAGCAAAAAGTCCCAAGCTCAGAGATACCACAGCCATAAAACACAGCTGCCTGCACCTTGGGAACAGCCTTGCTGCGTCTCTGGAAGGATCAGAGTTTTAAATTAGTTTTAAAATAGGGTAAGAAACTTTTTTCTTTACAGTTACATTCAAAAGAATGGGGATAAGACGGTGGTTTTTTCTCTCTTTCACTGGGCAACCTCGGAAAAGGCAAAGTTCCCACGCAGCATGTTCCCACCTGGCACAAATCCACCAGGAGCGGGGAGGAGGAGGGGAACCAGGCCCTGCATCTCTCCCCGCAGCCGGTGAAACCCCTGGGCTGGGCAGGCGACAGCGAGCGGCTCACCGGCCCCGGCACGGCCCGCTGGGCTCGCCCTCAGCCGCCCCTCAGCTCCCCGGAACCAGCGCGGCCGGGCCGCTCCGGCAGCTCCGGGGGCAGGGGCGGAACAGCGGGGCCCCGTTCCCGAAGGCTCCTCCTCGGTTCCCGGCTCCGCAGCCACCTGTGCGCGCCCCGGGCGGGGCGGAGCCGGCCGAGCCCCGGGTCCCTCCTCTGCCGGTGCCTGCGGGCGGGACGGGGAGAGGCTCCGGCAGCGCGGCGGGACCCGGCGGAGGGAGATCCCGGCCCGGGGAAGCGGTGGCCCCGGCAGGTGCCGGGCCGAGGGCAGCGCGTCCCGGGGGACAGCGTTAACGGGCATGGACAAGCTCAACAGGCTGACGGTGCCGGCCGGGGAGAAGTTCAGGTAGGGGCTGGTCCGCTCCCGGCTCCTGCGGGAACGGCGCTGCCGCGGGACTGAGGGCAGCGGTGGGAAGGCAGCGGGGGACGAGGCGCTTCCCGCAGCGCAGCGCGGGGGGATCGGGAGCTGCCGAGGCACGAGGAAGTTGGCAGAGGGCTTGGAGTAAAAGGGAGTTTTACCCGTTCTGACCCGCTGGCCAGGGCGCCGCAAGGAAGTGCGGGAGGTAAACACGGATTTGGAGTGGATAACGCAGATTTAGAAGTAAAATATGTGTCGGTTTCACCTGCAGCGCAAAGAGGAATATTTTCAAAGCGTCTATTTTCCAAACTGTAAGGAAATAGTGTGTGACTCATTATCATGTATGAGTCTTATGCAAATTAGAAAAACTTAATTAATTGCTTAATGCTTTAATGTCTTATGAAGATGGCTTTTGTAGTTAAGTTTTGTAATATTTCCTAATCTTCGAAAGAACTGGCGGAATGGAGGGAACTGGAAAATGGGAAATGTTCCTAAGTGAAGGAGAACAATGTTAAATACAGGGTTTGAGAGGAAAAAAGCAGAAGCTGGCCATTACTGAAGTATTTTTAGTGTGTCTCACTTCATGTGCTGCTACAGTTGGCACTTCGAGGCTCTTTCATCATGACTTTTTGTATTTCTGAATACTTAAAAGAAGTTCTGTTTCAGATTAAGGTAACATGGAATTCTTTTCCTCCTCTGAAAAAATAAGAATGAAATACTGAAAAATATTTTTTCCTAAAATAAGTCATACTTAAGCACTCAAAACTAACTTATAAACCCTTCTCAAGGCTCTCTCCCTCTCCCCAGAAACTTTCATGCAAACTGGAATAATCTTTTGTAAAGCTAATTTTGATGGAATGCAGTTTATTGATGCCTACTCTCCCCATACTGTGGCAGTGTTGTTGGGGAGGTGTGTACTTGCAGAGCTGCAGTGACACTGATGCTCCTCAGCCAGGCACAGCTAATGAGAGCCAAGCAGGCTGCATCCTAACCTGTGGAAGGCTCAATGGACAGGGGGAAGAACTCAGGGAATTTCCTCATTGCCTGCAATTTACCACCTTAAGTAGTCTGAACTGGTTTAAATGGTGTTGGTCTAAACTAGCTATCTTTAAATAACAAGTTAAGGAACAAAATGGAAAGCTTGATTCCATCCATTACTGGTACATAAAAAAATACAGTACACACCTTCTGCTGTCATAAAATTATAGCTGGGATTCTCCTTCTGCACTTTTGCAAACAATTAAAGCAGGATTACCTTCAAGTATCTAAAGTGGGTCTATGTGTGAGGGCTATAATGGCCCACAACTTTTTGGTGAACTGATTGAAAAGCCCTAAACCCCTCTGCTGCACCTTCACATAGACTGCGCTCTCCATCTCATCTGAGGTTTTAATATTGTTGTAAAATAGGGAAGAGAAAGAAGTAGCTCTGCTTTCCTGTATTAATCTGAAGTATTACAGGTTACTCTTTCTCTCCTCCTCATGGCCAATTCAGCCGATTTGTGCAGGGAAAGAAGGAGCACCCGTTTCTCAAGCATGTGAGCGTTCTCACCACACACAGTGGACACGCATGCTTCGACTTGAGCATGTTGAAATACTCCTTAGAAACCTGGATATGTGGCTACAAAATCTTACTGTGGTGTCAGGATTTTAAAACCTGAAGGCAGAGCTTTCCATGAGTAGATATTCACAGGATAAATTTAAGAGAGATATGCAAATACAGGAAGAAATCGGTATAATGTGGTGGGAGCCTTTTCCTTTATCTTTGAAACGCCTGGGTACCCCCTTGTGCTCTGTGACCTGTTAACAGTGCAGTTGACTTCCTAATTCCACCCCTGTCTGCATGGAACCCACACAGGTGGTTCAGAGTTTGTATTGAATGTTACATGATCTAAATGTTTATGGCAAAATTGTACTTTTATTCATACGCTAAGATGCGATGCCAAGAAACATTCCTGCCAAACACAGTTTCAATTTATGTGATTATAGTTTGCATTTTTTAAAGACAACTTTCTTAAAATTTCTGCTTTGTAGCAGCAAAAGTTAAAAAAGCGCTACTGTTGAGTCTGAGAGAGACTCTTGTTATTTTTTTAAGTGCAGACCTGAAAAGCTAGATATTATGTGGTTTTGCTAAGCTCAGCTATTCTCTATGGGTGTAGTTGAGCCCACCAGACCTAGCTTTTTGTTGCATTAGTAAATCTTAGATCAGATCTGATCTAACAAATGTTCCATTTGTTAAGTTTATTGCAACAATAAGAACTTTAAATGTTCTTATATGTCTGTCTGCCTGACATGTTGTGGTATGTCCATTGTTTGCAGTTAAGCCACTCAACTAACTTCAGTAATAGTTGGACAGGAATGCTGGAACTTCATGGAGTTCTGGTATTTATTTCTATATAGTGTTTCTTATAAGGCATGCACAGTATTATACAAATATTCCCTCAATGTGTTCTAACTGCTTCCTTATAGTGAGGGAAAATTAATTGAAAGGCTTGGTTATTTATTGTGAGATAAACTAATCTGTGGTTCACAGAAATAATTTGGTACTTTGAATGGTTTCCCAAAGAGTGGAGTGAATACATGAGCAATACCCATACTGCCATGGCAAGCTCTAGCGTGCCTGGATTTCAGACTGAACTTCAGGGAAAAAAAATTATGCTGCAAACATACAGAAATAGATGCACTCATGATCAGGGACAGTAGGCAGCATGGGTAATGGGAAGTTAGAAGCTCAGAAGAAAAGTCAGCACTAACCTTGCAAACTCTTTTGTGGTTTAACTTCCCTGGACTATAAGACAATGATTCCTATGATTTAAATAATTTCTAGCTACTATATGTAGCTGTGTCACAGCATCTCTTCAGACTTGCTGCATTTTTTTATTATGACCACAAGCCTTAATGATGACCCTCTGCCCATAGCTGACTTTGCTGTGTGGCACGAAGCCCTTTTGAAGGCATTGTCACCTCTGTGGTGATGGGCAAACCATGGCACAAACCAAAGTGTGCCACATGCTTTCACTTGCCTAAGGTCATGCAGCCAGGGAGTTCCAGATTGCACACAGCCTTTTCCAAGAGCAGTTTCATGTTAATTTCACATGACTTCTTTAATTTGCAGCACTCCATCTCTGGCCCCAGCAAAAACAAAGGTTTAAAATCCCTATCTCCAAGCATAATGTCCGTTTAAAAGGAAGTAGAAATAAACTGGCAATTTGCTTTTCTTAGGTTGAACAAGTGTGTCAAAATCCTTTTTTGCAGGATTTTGTATTAGTCCTCGTTAAACAGAAGGGTTTAAATCCTAATTCTATGAAAATCAAGAGGGATTTCCTTGAAGCCAGAATGTCTGTTGTCTGTCAAACCAGGAGGTGTTTATAGTGTTCACTAATTTTCTACTGGTAGCTTGGCTGTAACTGCTAGGCCTTTTTCTTTAACAGAGGATCTTCTGGCAATGTGTCTTCTTGAAAGTGTATAGTAGAAAAAAATAATTCATTTGGGATTGAAATTTTATTTGTTATCTCAAATTTCATCCTATGTATAGGATGCTTTACCATAGGGAGCATTTACTTTTGGAGAAAATGTTTGGGGAATGAGTTTTGTACTGTAAGAAAATATTTTATTGTAGTAGTTCTACAAATCCCTCTTAGTGGTAGCAAACAGTTTTAATCTGTTTTTTCAAGGCAAATTTTAACTTAGTTTTTTACCTCAGTGAACTTGAACAGGACAAAAGAACAAAAATAAACTCAAGCAAGAAATTAACTGGAAGTAACCTATTGAATGTTCTCCATGACAGAATTAGCCATCAAAGCCCACATCCAACTGTAACATCTCAACCTGTCATTAGTTACATAGAGTCCAGAGGAAAGGCTCTGCAAATGACAGAATGATTCCCTGGTTTGGGTTGAAAGGGACCATCCTGTTCCCATCCCTCTGCCATGGGCAGGGAAGCCTTCCACTAGGTCAGGTTGCTCAAAGCCCCGTCCAACCTGGCCTTGAACACTTCCAGGGATGGGACAGCCACAAGTTCTCAAGCCAGCCTGTTCCAGTGCCTCTCCACCTCCACAGTAAAGAATTTCTTTCTAATATCCAGACTGCTCTGTTTGATGCCATTCCCCTTGTGCTGTTACTGCATACCCTTGTAATCAGCTCCTCTCCAGCTTTCTTATAGACCCCTGCAGTTACTAAAAGGCTGCAATAAGATCACCCCAGAGCTTTGCCTTTTCCAGGCTGAACAATCCCAATTCTCTCAGCCTCACTTCTGCTCTTCCACCTGCTCTGGAGATCTCCCCTTTCTAGCAAAAGTCTCATCTGCCCTAAGGAGATAACAGCTGGGAAGGTCTCCTGCTCTTCAGCACCCATTGCCACCCACAGCCATCCCCTGTCTCAGCTTCCAGTGTCTCCTGACAGCTTCCCACTGCCCAGTACCACTCTGTGGTGGCATCAGCTTCTGTGGCACACCCTGGTTTAGCCCAGCAACGTGTAGGCTGAACATAAAAGGTCACATGAAATCCCACTTCAGTGATTTGCAGTCTTCAAAGCTGAGTTTCACAGGCACAGGGAAAGGAGGACACCAGCTGCATTTGCTGTGCTGATGAGCACAAACAAAAGTTTTTCTGTAGGATTGTTAGGTCCTGTTTGCCGTACAAAGCACAGTTTATGTCAGCTTAAATAGTTCATAAATTGTCTCTCATCTCTGGACTTTGGAATGAAATGAGATAGGAAATGCAAACTTCCCCAAATACCACTGCAAAAGTCCATTCTTTCACTCAGTGTGACTTCTCCAGTCAAATCCTCTTGCTTCTTCCTGTGACCTTGCTTCAGCACAGCATAGCCTCCATCCCATCTATATTTGTCCTTCTTTATTCCCTTCTCTCTGCACAACCACTTCATTCTACCAATCCCTTTAAAGCTTCTTTTCTTCCCTCCAGCTATGTCATCCACCTGGACTAATCCCCAGGCTAAAAAAAACAACCAACCTACCAAAACAACCAAACCTGAAACACACTAATTTTTATTAAAAACAGAAAGCCAAAAAAAAGCATCCACCCACAAACTGAAGGGGGGAAAACACCCAAACTAAACCGCCACATAGGATTTATTCTCAGACATAATTTCCTCCCTATAATGCTGTTTATAGAAAGGATGTTTAAGTGTGACTGTGATCTATATGTGTTTTAAATAAATATATTTAAAGAAATATGGTAATGTGGACAGAAGGATGCAGTATAATATTGAAACTATCAAGAGATGCCCTGCTTTGGCCTCTGCAGGTAGACAGCAGTGTAAGGTTGTAATGTGTTCACAAGATCAGCCATGCTTAGGTAGTACCTATAGCTGCATTCTTCTTGTGCTGGCAAAATTATTAAGTCATTGGCAAATAAAATATGTTCCAAATAAAATAAGGCCTTATAGTGACACTGAAAGCCTGCTAAACTAACTGTCCAGAGTAGGAGCATTTGTCAACCATAGCAATGGCAAGCGACCCCATCCTTGGCCTGCAACTGTCAGTTACTCAGCAGAAGCGAAAAATTTAGATTTGATCTAATGACATAGGGTCGTTTTTTTTGTTTTTTAGTAAAATAATAAGTTATTAAAAGCCAAGTAAAGAACCCAATAAATTAATTTTCATGCCCATGGGGAAAAAAACATCATTCTAGCAAACGTGTCAAAACTCTTTTTTTTTACCATTAGTTTATAAATGTGCCCCACACAGCTGTGTAGAGAGCTAGGTATTAAATCATAATTTGATATTGCAGGTACTCAGTGATATGTTGATTCCAGAACAAACAGTTTCGTGTTTTACAGAATCATTCAAAATCTATGTACTGCACAGGACATTAAAATGTGATAGATGCTTTGCTTTTGGAAGGCAAATATGGCAATCATAAATCATTACGAAAAAGCCCCACTGGAAAACCATATTAGTTTATATGCTCAGCAGACAAGAGAATTGAAAAATTGATGGAAAACAGTGGCTGAAAGGGACAGTACTTTCCCATTTGGCTTTAGGGTATCATCTTAGATTTTTGGTGAACTGTAAGAGGATGCAATGTAGATATGTCTGGTTTTGCCAGCTGTAATAAATTACTGAAGAGTAACAGAAGCTTGAAAATTCTATTAACATCTTTATGCTAATTGGTTAGTATATACATTTTGAACAAGTTTATTTTCCAGACGTAAGCAAAGGCAGATGTGCAATGCTGCAAGTTTATGACCTCAACATAAATTACTACATAGTAAATGCTTTAGAAATAATTGAAATAAGGTATTTTATATGTAAATGTGAAATCTAAGTTATAATGACTACATAATGTACTCATAAGTATTATGAGGCAGTAATATGAAAAACATGAGTATATGTTTTTCAAGCTTAATTCAAGGGGAAACCAGGTGAAGTAAGCTATTATTAGAAGAGGCTAAACTATGTGTCTTAATATTTCCTTCCTGTCTTAAAATATGGATGCTGTGGGCATCTCTGCAGGATGCACAGAGGCAGCCAAGTGCTACTGGAGCTGTAGCCACATGGCCAGTTGAATTTGGTGTAAGTCTGAGCAGCTGCCAAAAGAGCAGGTCCCTTTCTTCCACCCTCCCAAGGCCCCTGCTCACCCTGCCCCTCTCTGCCCTCTCAGTGGCACCAGGGTTCAGTGACCATGTGACAGAGCTGGCTCTGATCCTGCTCATATCTAAACTGGCAGAAGAAAAAAGAAGTTAGTTTCCCAGCTGGAATTCCCATGATTCATCATAGTTGGGGAAGCACCGAGGGCAGAGAGGAGTGGAATTTCCCCTTTCAGTGGCAGCCCACGTGGGCTCCATTAAAGTGACATAGGGACCAGCCAGGGAATTTCTCCAGAGTTGAACAAACTTCAGAACAAAACAAACAAAACTGATCCATGAGCAGCCTCCGTTAGGTCTTTGTCAGTGCCACCCCACATCTATGATGGGTATAATGCTTCTGTAGCTTGAGCAAGAACACTTTCAGCCCAAGCACAGCAGTGTTTGTTAGTGGGAATATTCTGGGTCCGTACCAGATCCTGTCTTTATTCATTTCCCTACAATGTCTTTCTGCTTCTTCTTGTTGAACTATAAAAGCACTTAAGTCTTGTACATTTCTGTCCTTGTTCTCCTTCAGTGACCAGGCTGTAGGGTACTAATCCTTCAGGGAGGTACAGCACTCAGTTTTAACTGGAACTGCATTTTAGAGTAGCCTAATGGCTTGAACTTCCTCCTGCTGCTTGAAAACCTTCAGGAAAAGTGGAGTAAGTCTTGTGAATGTGGCTTCTGTGTGGGGGTTGGTTTTTTTTGTTTTGTGTTTTAAAACATTAACTTACGTCCAGAGAGCTGGTGCAAAAAACATCAGCAAACCAAAAAATAGCTCAAAACAGAGCAGGTCAGTTACAGAACAGGAAACATAGCTTATCTTTTTATGCCAAGGAGTGACATGTAATATTCACTTACATATTGTACTACCTCATTTTCTGTATTCCCTACAGTGTCACTGTTATTCAGTTGGGATAAAGGGAAGAGCAATCTGCATAAGAGGGAAGAGATGTCCAAAACTTGGAAGTTTTGTTTGTTTGCTTGCTTGCTTGCTTGTTTGTTTGTTTCCAGGCAAATTCAAATGCTTAGCATTGGAAACCTAGAATGGGTTCTTTCAATATGCAGAACTCCCAATCGCCTCAAAGTACTTACACTTTTTACTTTCATGTTAAGCATGATTTCTGTCAAGAATGTATTATTCCTTTGCGTGCTACATTTTTTTATTAGCTCAGTGAATATTAGTACTTAACCAGTACAAGGAGGACTGACAGCTTTTTTGTAAAGATTATGTAGAGGACAAATGAAGATGAAAAATACAATCAGTATTTAGCCTTTCTGTGCCTCTGTGTGTACCATGTAAACACACACCTGCTCTAACTGTGGGGTTTGCCTTTAGGCAAAACAGTGGATGCCACAAAAGTGAGCAGAACAGGATGTTTCCGAGACTTTAAGAAATCAACACACTTGTCAAAATGAATATAAACTATTGTCATTTCCCCTTGTGCATCTCCCAAACGTGAGGGAGAACAATTCCTTGTTTCTTCTTCCTCTCAGATAGGTAGCTGTAATTGACTTCTCCCAATAAGCAAACCTCTTTGAACTTTTCTTGTCAGCTTTGAGATAGCTTTACAGATAAAGATCAAAGGCTCGGTGCCTTGAATGGATGGTTCGGTGCCACAGGTTACCACCTCCAGTTCCAAACTTCCTCTTCTCCCACCAAGAAAGCCATTGCAGGGGGTGGATAAAACCCCAGAGTGGATGAGGGGCTCTGAGACTGTATCCTAGACCAGTAGCTGCTGAAGTGGTTTATCTGACTGCACCTCAAGGATTCATCTCTCTCTCTTACACGTTTTTATGCATTTTACACATATCTCAGCCATTGAAAACAACAACTGTGACCCAGGTGGCTGATTCAACCTGGCATTTCCTTGCAAAGGACTCCCACTCTGTCTGTTCCAGGTAGAATAGGATGTAAGGGTGTGCACATGTAGAGATCTGAAGCACCTGAAGGAGGTCTAGTAAGGAATTAGATGCTTTCTTTATTTCGTATTTCTTTTTGCTTTCTGCTGAGGAATTAGAACTGAAGACGAAGGAGGTAGAGTTGTTTCATAACATTTAATTGCATTGTCTTTGAGGCACAAAAGTGACAAGTAATAGGAAAATACATCTTAGGAACACACCCTGTTCACCAAAATCCATGTTCTTCCACAAAGACCTTGGCAGGAGCATTGCTTCCATGGAAGCCTGGCATAGGAAAGGTGGTCCTTTTCTGGTTTGTTAATTCAGTTTGAGAAGATATTTCAACATAAGAGCTTAATGCTTTTCAAAATCTCAAGTGGCAGTTTTACAAATCCCCTTCTAAGTAAGCAGTTTCTCCCCCCAAAAAGAAGCAGGAGTCTTCCCTTTGTCCAGAAACAATAACTTTCTTTCTTGGTTTGGTCACCTGCATAGCTATTTATAAAACTGAAGGATAACAGAAACACAAAACAAAACCAGCTGGGGATAATTGTGCTGGGATAATTGTGCTGTGAGAAGCCATAAAGGAGGGATCTGGACACACTGTTCTTTCTTCAGTTTCAAATTCTAATGTGGGGGTTTTTTTAATTAACAGAAGTAGCTGTTATAATTTTTAGATTTCTGGTCTTTGAGTTTTGGTTTGTATCTTCTAATAACTTAGCTTTTATTTTCCAAATTTCATTGCTTTCTGTTTTGTGGTTCTTATAGCTGAGGCAAGTGGGTATTTTTGGAGACTTTTTGTTTTAAGTCTAAATTTGCACTTACTAAATACCATGCTAGTTTTCTAATGCCAAGTATTTAAATTTGCCTGAAAAACAACCCCAAACAAACAAAAACTCTGAAAAACACTTTTTTGTTTTAATGTGATCTGCCTTTCTTAAGCCAAAAGTGAGTGCTGCTACACCTACCCACAGTCTTACTTAAAGTGAATGGACAAATTAATCTTCAGAAAATGGGACTTTCTAGGCACGGAACTACAGGCTGTCCTGTCAGTGAGAAACAGATATACCCAAAAAGGTACAAGAACATGCAATTGGCGTGCAAATTGTCTATTTTACTGTGTGTTTATTTTTTAAATTATTTTTACTATTTTAAAACCAGTTCAGCTTCATCAGTTAACGACCTAACTGATGTGAGGAGAAGGAGAAGAAACATGCAGGTCCCTTAATGTTGAATGAATCAATATTGCTTGTAAAGCAATTACAGATTTATAATACCCATATTATACAGTTTCTCAAAAACTAGTCTAAATGGTGGGAGAATTCCATGTTACACAAATCTGTCTGAAAGCAAGACAGACTTCTCTTTCTCAAGTCTAGGGCCTCTGTACTTCATCTCACATCTGAGTTGCAAACTTGTTACACACTTTATTCTTCTTCATTTTTCTCTTTAAAACGTATTTTACCATTGGAAAGCTTGTGTAGGATAGTGTGCATGCAAAAGAGCCAAAGGCTTCCAGGTGATGTTTGAAGGTGGGGATGTGTCTCAGGCCAGGTCCACCCATCATCCTCACTTCATCATCACATATTCCTCATAAGCTGAGCTGTGACCAGATCAAAGAGAGGGTGGGTTTGTTTCATTTTGTTTTATCTTGAGGCAGCTCTGACAGTCCTTGAGTGCAGCAAGCACACAACAAATCCTTCTTTCAGGATGTATGGTATTTATAATGGAAAACTTTGCACCTTCCTTCAAGTACTTATCACAGCTACTGACCCCTTTGTCATTTGATCTGATAATTCTGAATTACTGGAGTTTTTAGCTACAAAAATAGCAACAATAGGGCTAAAAAGGGTTTTGGTTTAGGTTTCTGTCTTTTTTCTTTTATTCCTTCCAACATGTAAGAATTTCTAATGTACTTGTAAGAAACCTAAAACTTTTATTAGCACTTAGAGCCAAGACGTCCAAACTTGCTATCTGCAGAACTTTGAAAATCTATTGTGTGCTATGAGATCCTGATCAAAGCGTCCCATCCAGTCTGTGCAAATTACAACTAAAATGGATCTCAAAATATCTATTGCTGAAATGTGTTTTCAAAGATTAGCAGTGACACAGACTGCAACAGAGTGCACTTTTATCTGCAAACCTGATTTTGCATAAAAAGATCCCAAGCAGGTTTAATGAAGAGTTGGAGCTTGTAGTTAAAGAAGCAACTTTAAGTTTTACCTCTTGATTATCTTTAATTATATGCAATGCCAAGTAAGACAAGCATTACTCATTATTTTTATTTACAGTACTAGCCGTAGTCAGGAGGTCCTTGAGTGTTTCTAGTATCTGCTCATCCCAAAAGAGCACTAGAGAATAAACATTAGCTGGTGACAGGTCCTGACTCAGGTGTTGTGAAGGAGGAGGTTGTAGCTCTGTACCTGGCACGAGGGCGGCCTGCACTGGGCCATGGCCCTGCCTGGGTGCTGCTCTGGTGAGGCCCTCTCGCAACAAACCCCTTTTCTTGCAGTGCAATCTCAAGTGTTTGAGAGCCATACAACAGGTATTTTAGTACTAGTCAGATATGTAGATTCAGTCTACATCCGTGTATGTGTATAAACGTCCTTCTGGGCTTCACTTTCCTCATCACTCTGGAATGGCCTTTGGGCCTGGGATTGGGTGCTTGAAGATTTGGAGACCCCTCTTGCCGTAGACTTTTCAATCTGCCTCTCTTCTTTTCTTCTGTCTCTCCAAGATCACAAATCAGGCAGACAGCTCTTCCTAAAACTTTTCAGTTGTTGCCTTGTATATGGCCTGGCACTTCAAGAAATGTCAGCTTCCAGCTGACTGGACAGACTGGTTTTTGCAGCTCATTCAGCTCTATGGTGGAAGGGGATTCCACTTGAACAGGAGATCAGCTGTGCTCGATGGCTTCCTACACTTCCCACTTAGTGCACTGGTTATCTGCTTACTCTCACAGGCTTCAGACAAGTTGAATTCTCCAGGGGCAACAAACAAGGATTTTAACAGCTCCTACAAGAGCTATGTAACAGCTGAAAAAATTCACACTAATGCATATTAGGTACTCTTAAGTTTATCAAAGTTGGAATTAGAAATCTAAATGCCTCCATTTAGAGGCATTTAGAATAGAATAAGGAATAAGAGGCACAGATTTTTAAGAAATTTGACTGTGCAAAAAATGGGAATGTTTTCATTTCAGTCCATGTGCTTGGAAAAAATATAATAGCACCAGTGCATGTGATTTCCTAATTTAAATGCATCTTTTAAAATAGAAATATGTAATAAAATGGTCTTTTAAACTGTAGCCTTACTCAAGGCTCATGGACTATCCATGATGCTCTAATCAATTCACCTAAATGTGATCAAATGAAAAGCAAACTAATTCAGGTGCTTACCAGATTTGTGTTTGGTCTTATTTGCATGTGTGTGTGAAGGATTTTTTAGCAAATAAATGACAATATAGAATAAAACCAGTAAAACGAAAAAAGCACACCTTTTTTTAAAATAAAGTAATAGTTTTGCTAATGTAAAAATATTAGTGTCAGTAAAGAGCAACAAGCAATATTCAGATAGAAATCTACAATTAGATTTTTGCGGATGAGTTCTATTTCTGACAAACAACAAAGGAAATGTAACTGATGCTGACATCCATCCCTAATTGAAGTCTGGCAAGCCTTTTTGAAAGAAACACAAACGCTTACAAGCATTCTGCCCAAACTAGAACTAAACCATTTAGATTTCCTCTCATTCTTTTCATTCCTCATTACTTTTCATTTATAGACACTGCCAGGTGCCAGCTGGGGCACAGCACAGAAACAGCAAACTGCAGATGATGGCTATTTCTGATGTTTCAAGCAGAACCAGAAGCTGAATCTGTTAAGAAAAAAACCCCAGCAAATACAACAGAAAAGCAGAAGTTCTTCTGAGCTTTTCACCTCACATTTAATGTATCTGGTTAGTTTAGACAATAATCCAAGCTGCTTCTATAGGTGTAGTACATTGTTGTTGGAAACTTTGGATCATTTTGCTGTACACCTGTTTCTCACAACTATAAGTAATTCATTTCTTTAAATTAACATGTAACACTGTGTCATTTTGCTGTAAAATACCAGTTTGAGTTTTCAGCAGGAGGTAAAGATGTGCTTGTGAATTATTTGTCCATTATTCTCATTATATTTAAGTGTCCCATGTATGGCTAGAAATCAGGGCATCACCATTATAACCTTGCAGAGTTTTGAAGTCAGTTCTAGATAAAATGTCAGCATTTAAATATTCAAAACTATTAATTTAGGCAAGGATTTTTCCTGATGCACTTACTCTTAAATTGATTGTTTATACCATATTTAATTGTATTTAGAAGGATAACACAAATAATGCTAAAAAGCTCCTTAAAAGGATGGAAAACTTCATGCACAAATGATTTAACAATGAAACTACTTATTGAAGATATACTGAGCATATTTTTCTTAATTTATATTAATGTTGAACCACTTGGTAAATTAATGCTGGCTTTGTTTATTATCTTACAGGAAGCTTCAAAAGATGGTGCATGACATCAAGAAAAATGAAAGTGGGATAATAAACAAGTTCAAAAAGTGAGTTTGCAATGCCAATCCCTAGTTTTATCAATGTGGGGAAGTTTGGATTATAAGCAGAGTTGTGTGTGGGACTTCAGTGATGGGACCATTGTCATTCCAGAGGGATGCACTTCCATGCATGGAAGGAGCTTTGGTTCAGACTGCAACCTGCAGAATGGTCATCAGTATTAACACTGTCATAAAGGAGTTGCAGAACTGGAGTCCAATGATAGGTTGTGTTTGTAGCCTTGAAAAAAACCAGTATTTGAGTGAAGAGCCTTTTTTTTTTGAATGTTTGCTGGGAATGGTCATTGCTTGTTGTTTGCATTGTCTGCCTTTCTCCTTAGGCAACTGTTTAGGCTTCCTGTTGCAATTAAGTTGAATTTGAGCTCCACCTTGAACCAACTGGTCAGACATCATACTTAAAATTCCCATAAAAATGCACAGTCCTCCTGTGTTTCAGTCTCATAAAACAAAATGCAGAATTACCTAGCACCCTTATTCTAGCAAGACATACTGAACAGCATGCAGATTGTGTCACGTGCATGAAAGTATTATAAAATATTCATATGTATTTATACATAGAAAGAAATTCCAGTAATTTTGCATCCTTTTCAAATGAATACACTATTCACTGTTTCCAGACAAACATCTATTTAAAGCAATTAGCTATTTAGCACACTTTTCTTAATGCAACAGCTCATTTGCATTGAAATTCCATTTGGATATGATTTTCTCATTCAGATGTGTTTCTTTACATGGGTCATTGGCAACAAAAGTATTAAGTAGTTTTAGAAGTTAATTACAACACCTATCTGCAGTGTTTCCAGGACAACCATGTTAAGTTCTAGAAATACAGCTCTTGTACATAAAAGACACGTGGAAGCATTGTTTTAAATTGTTTTTAAAGAGGGACCATGATGGCAGAGTTGAAGGGAAGCAGCTGGTTCTGGGTGTAGCTGCAGTGTTCAGCCAGCTGCTGGCAGGTGTGGCTGTGCAGGAGCCCTGGGGAGTCGGGCTGGCTCAGCTGCTGGCCCTGCTGCTGGCCCGGCCTGGGCTGGTGTTCGTGGGCAGCTGCTGGAGCTGCCAGAGAGGGGATGCACTCCCAGGAGCAGCAGGACTGCCCAGCTCTCCCGTTCCCCGGCAGGAGGGCTGAGCTTGGCCTCCTTTGTGCTCTCATTTCCACAGCTGTGTGTTCTGCCCACAGACCTTGAGCAGGCTCTGATGGTAAAACACCTGATCTATCAGATAGATTGTGGAGATCATTTTTTTCCTGTTTTCATCCTCTTTCACGCTAAGATTGCTGCAATTCACAGTTAATCACAGTCACTTGCTATACTTATTTCCATGCAAGCACAAAAGAGAGTTTCCCATAAAATGGCCCTCTTTCAACTACTTGGGTTTTAAGTAAATTTGTGGGTTTTTTTTAGCATGGTGACCTCTGTGTTCACCACCCATCTACAAAAGACTCATTTTCACCTGGGACCTGCTCACAGGGAAGAGCTGCTATGCTGTCCAAGGCTTTTTGTGGGGTTTTGGAGGGGAGAGGGTTAGAGCTTTCTTATAGTTGTTGCTTTTTAATAAAGGGTGGCTTCCTACTTCACAGTAGTTGTTTAACTCCAATTAATAATGTTCCAGTGGACTCAGTTCAAAAGCCTCGGAGAGAAAAGATGACAGAAACAACAGAAGCATCTAAGGTTTATCATTTTGAGGCTACAAAGTGTCTCCTATAGTAGCCTGAACGTGAATTCTGATGTTAATCAGTTGCTCTGAAGCTGGGAAGGTCATCATTAAGTGTCAAAGATTGCTCCTATAGCACTGTAATTCTTTGATTCACTCAAGATAAAATATATATATATATATATATATATATATAAAAGAGCAGACTCATAAAAACTCAAAGTATGACTGCAGCACAAAGCTCACATGTCAACTCTCCCAGTTATAAGAACACAAAGAACACGAGGTATGAAAGCATAATCTTTCCGATGTTACTGTGATTCATCTGAGTCATAATAATCATTTTTGCAACTATGAAGATCAGAAATTTAATTTTTTAAAATTGAAGAATTTCTGGTATTTGCACATGGCTTCAGAGTTCAAGTCTTGAACCCAGCACATAATGAGACTTGCAATAAAAGCATGAGCTGACAGCACTGATAAGGATATGTACAAGAGGTGCTAAGCTTGACAGGATTAGAGCTGGCTGTGTTCCTTACTGTGCAATCTTTGGGGGCTTTTTGTTTGTAAAAACAAACAAAACATGGTCGTCCAGATGATCACTGCTTCCATTTCAGTGAAAGGATTATTTTATTAAATGTCAAGGTTCTCAACATGACTGACGCAGGAAAAATTTTATTTAATATGGATTTTGTGTAGCATAGATTCATCCATATGTTGGGAAAGAAAATCAAAATGAAACCTATTATAAGTAGAAATAATTTTAGAGAATTCAAATAGTGTACTTGCATATCTGAAGCCTAAAGTTGTCACCCAGATGTATGCTGTAACCCTCTGCTACACAGATTGAAAGAATTATCAAATATTTGTGAAACTCAGTGACTAACTAATGACTTATTAGCAGTATTTGTTAAAACACGTCTAAAATCTGGATTGGCTCCTGATTATGCAGAAATTTAAAAGGTCTCTTTGTCAAAACCTTTGCTCTCCAGGCTAGTTCATCTGTGGGGTGCAGATGGGGATGAACTAATCTACTCTCCATGTATGTCTTAAGGATGTGTGGAAAGCAGGCTGAGCAGTCCTGGTAGCAGGAAAGAAATAGAAAGGTTGTTTTTTCATTGCTTAAAAGTTCCTGTTTGTTCCCCATTCCAACTCAACGTTTTCTGGCAGTAAAAATATTGGCCACTGCAGGGTAGCTGTCACCTGCTTGCCCTTAATCACATGCAAAGCTGTTCACAGCCCTGAGTCCCAGCTGCTGTGCAGATCACAGTGTCAAGGAGGATTATGTACTCAGGTGTAGAAGCAATGAGTGCAGCCAGCATTGGATAAACAATGAGAGCTGGGGGCATTTTTTTCATACTCACATCCTTGGTAATAGAGGACAGGGAAGCAGAGCAATCATAGGTTTCAGGATGGAGGATGGTGGCCTGTGCGTGAAACACACGGTAAAGACAGAGCACTCATCTGTGCATCATAAGCTTTCAGCCTCGAGGCTTTCTTCAGTGGAATCCTGGCTCCACTGAAGTTGGGGGTTGAAAGTCACACTGCATGTACAGCAAAGTCAGGACTTCACCTAAAGTTTTGCATGTGTTGAATAAGAAACAAGAAGTTCAATATATTCTCCATGTTGTAATATCCCATCCTTCACAAAGCCATCAGAAATCATGCACTTGTACTCATGTTTCTGACGGCACACTATCCAAATGGGTCCATTTCTTGCACATTTGCCATGTGACCTGGAATATGGAACAAAGATGCTTTACCCAGCTTTTTAGTTGGGTAAGTCTTTGCTTCAGATTTATTTGGTCCATTTTTCTATGTCATTTATAATTTAAGCAGTAAAATAGTTGTGTCACTATTCAGGCAGAAAAATAGTTGTGTCACTAATATCTCTTCAACCTGCGTAGCTACAACTAAAAGGCATTCATGATCAAACCCTTGGCAGAGGGAAAAGCAGTATTTTATGAACCAAACAGTGAGAGAAACTACCAAAATCGAGCTGTACCACACTTAGAAAAAGAAAACAGGAAAATGTATAATACCTAATTTTAACTGTTACGCTGAAGGAACATGAAAATTACTGTGTAACTGAATAGAATATTTTGAGTGTCAGGATTTTTATTATTAAAACTGCCACAGCATTTTGTAAGAACATGTGTGAAAGAGTCATAATAACAATTTTTTAAAAAATCCCTTTCAGTTTAATTTTGTCTTGTACAATTTCTGCATAATTCCACATGTATAACAAACTCTTCCACTAGGAATACACAGTTCAGGAAAAGCTTATCTGTTCTCATCACACCTTTTGGACCTCTGAAAATGTTTCTGGCAAAGTCCAATTAATTTATTGTGTAATCACAAGTGTGATGTTCTAGTGCGTGTAAAGCTAATACATACTATAAATACTCAGGTCAGAAAAGATGCCAATATAATTTTTGTAAAAACTATTATGTTAAAATGGTTCCTAACAAGGGAGTGGAATTTGCACAGACTTAACAATACAAAAAAGCAAAGGACTTTTGAAAACAAGGAGTTTTCAAGCACATCTTTAATGCTGGGGGACTGAGCAGAAACACTAGTAGGGAAATGCACCTGTGGGAAAATTTAAGTGCTACATGTAAAGGTCTACTAATATGTATGTTTGGTTCTTTTTCTGGGTGTAGCCTGTAAAAACAAGTGTTGCTAGAGCAAAACACCCAGATCTCTGCTGCAATTTATTTTAAAATTCTTCACTTATGCAGGAAAACAAAAATGTGCTACAAATTTTAAGTAATTAATATTTGCAGCTTCTACAGGACCATATATGTTAAAAAAGTTAAGTACATGCCTAAATGTTTTGTTGGACGAAGCTCAGCATATTATAAGTGGAAATCTTGGAACACATTGCTTTAAAATGGAATAATTTATTCTCTTAAAAGCTATTCTGAATTTCTGTACCCTGCATTATATTCTTATGTGAGAAGCATCTATAACATATGAAGTGTCTCAAGTGCTCCCTTGTTATTTGTTGAAGCTCCAGTGTATGTGCTAGGATTAAATACATTTAAATATGCATGGTCAGTTGGATGGCATTTGATTCTTGCAGTCCCTTCTCCTTAACTTCAGGGAACAGGACAGAGTCAGTACCATTCTGCAAGGATCTGTGTGGACAGTGAGGTCAGAGCCTGCAGGAGCTGGGTAACCATGCCTTGGTGCAGGGTTGTGTCTTTTGAGCTTGTGTTGTGGTTTGCACATTGGGCAGAGCTCTGGCTCCTGTAAACTGAATCTGCAGCTGACTTCAAAAGAGCTTGGATTCCAGTTCTGGCACTCATAAAATCATACCAGTACCATGAAAATGTCTTTTTAAGAGGATTTGAATTTTAGAATAAATAACATATTTGAAAAGATTCTAGCAAATATAGATGTGGCCGTGAACTGTTTCAGCTCTGTGACAGAAACATTATTTCTTTTCTTCTGTTGATATTCAGGTTCCAAAATGAACAAGTGGCCTTAATTTGCAAAACTGGGAAAGATACTTGGGATCGGTATGCTATTCCATAGCTGCACATGGCATGATAGGCTGCTTAGACACAGACCTCTGTTCTTCCCTCGTGTGCTTTCATTATAACGTATTTACATCTTCTGCCAGGGCCACTGCCAGGATTTACAGGGCCTGGTACCAAGTGTGGATGATTTCTCTTTAGCAGCTTAGAAATGTGTGATATTGCTTAGCCATGTACTTTATACCATGACCCAGAGAGCCTCTTACTGTTGCCTCAGTTCCACTATTTTCCAAGTCTCCACCGTTTCCAAACAACTCGTGGCAGATATGTTGTAAAAAACATCAAGAGATCTTGGTCTCCCCTTCCTAAGATGTGAGATGAGCCCTGGCAGTGGCCCTGGGATTTTCTGTCTAACATGGCTGTGCTAACCTGGACAGAGGACCAGAGCGGAGCTGTTGAGAATGCTTTTTAGTTTACTGTTTGTACACTGAGTTACATTATGCTTCAGGAAGTTAAAACCTCTGAGGAGTCAGCTATCCATCATTACTGTTGTTAGCCATGAACAAAGCAGGCTAACGTTGCAAAAATTATCTTCCTGGTCTGGTTTTTGTTTCGTTTGGGGGATTGGTCTTTTTTGAGTTTTAGCAATACCTGCACCATTTATTCATTGATTGATTTGTGCATGGGGTGTTTTTGGTGACTGTCTGAGCAACAGAATTCCATTAATTCAACCCATTAATTTCTCAAAACAGACAGGAAAATTGATGTGGTAGTGCCAGCCTGCCACCACCCTGAGTAAAAGTGGCACCTGAACAATGATACCTAGGCAGCAACCCTAAATAGGACCTAAATATTGAGTGTCAAATTCTTGTGGTAAAGCAACATTTGTTAACATGATTGCTCAGAGATCCAAAAAACCATTTTCAATTCTTTGGGGATGTGGTTTTTTTAATTATTTGCTTATTTTTGCAAATTAATTTGTTAGGACCTGTCTGAAGAATGAGCGATGTCATCAGTTTAGTAGACAAAGCTTCAGGTCCACAGTGAGATCTCATCAGTGCTACAAGGAAGCTGTCAGACAATGTTCAAAAGTCGCTTTAAAGAACAATTTTAATGTCATTATGTTAATGTTTTATCTGGCTACTAAAAACAAAGGGTTGTTGTTTTTTCCTTCTGTAGAGGCATCAGTCTGGCCTGTGATGCCACACATGCACTGTTCATCTTGACTTTAAACCCAAATTCTTCTCTTTCATTACAGGGTACTGAAATAATTCAACTGACTGTAATTCAATGTATTCTTTGGACAGCTGCAAGTTAGCAAGGAGGAGTATACATGAATATACACATATATACATATATGTGTATGTGTTTACACATATGTGTACTTCTGCCTCCTAGATATATATATATATATATATATATATATATATATATATATATATGCACATACTTATGAACTTTCCTGTACAGCCAAAAAGATCCTTTCAATATTTCTACAAATCAGTCATCGTTTGATTCACTTGGTATGTGATGCCATTGTAACAGTTTTTACCAAAAAAGGGACATAACATCATAAAATAATAAAACGTAGAATCTTTCACTGAGAGACCTGGTATATATTTAAATATTAACCATCAAATAAAGTGTATGCAAAATTATTTAGTTCTAAAAATACAAATGGAGAGTGCTTACACCACTTTTTTATGCCATAGTCTTAATAAAGCCTCTGTGAACCTGAACAGATTTTCATCTTCTGATAGATCATCATTTATTTTTGCCCCCTATTTTATCTTGTTCTGGAAATGAAGAAGACGTGGGGTGAGCAAAGAAGCTGTCCTTTCAACATATGTTCTTAGTGAAAAAAAATATATTAAATTCTCAGATTCTATTTTATTATTTTATCTGTTTCTAGCTTTTGAAAGCATTCTTCTACAGCTATTTGCTAAGCATCTGTGATGGTAATCTGTATTTCTTTAGCTGCGGGTATCTTTAGTTATCAGCTTTTTAATGTGTCTGGCTAATACTCCTTTCTAGTGAATGTTACTGATGAAATCATAAATGTAATAATTATAATTTACAGCCTTAAAAAAAAGCCACCGCCAAGTCTGCCACAAAGGGATTATGCTTCAGGTAAGGCTGCATTAATGTAAATTTAAACTGCATGTCTGTGTTAATTTGCTATCTATATGCCTAACAGTATTTCAGCTATGCAGTGCCTCATAATTTGTTTTTAATGAGAGAACAAGATACCATTATCAACAACTCTGAAGGTAGTTCACACCTCTGAAATGAAAGGCAGGAAAGAAATGATTAATTGTGCCAGCGTAAAGAGTAGCAAGTAACCACTCTTTCAAAATCAGTGTTAATCAGAGTTCTGTATCAAGGCTGCTGTAAAAATGGAGGAGAATTTGCATGCAGCCCCTCTTTACAGAAACTGGGAAAGTAAATACAAAAGAAATTGAACAAATATATCATTACAGATTTAAAATCTTAATGCTATTAATGTAATGATGACATCATGAATTATCTTAAAGGTAGAATCATCATGAATTACCTTAAAGGTAGACCTTTACTTGCTTATCATGCAGCACTGCCCACAAACTAGTTCATGGCTGTTTTTACAAGTTAACAGCCATCTTGTTAAGATAAGAATAGAAGAAAGCAGGACAGAGTTTGGAACTTATCAGGTAACTGTTCTCTGTTTAATATAAACACTTAACCAACTTTAACCAGGGCCCAGAGGTCAGCAAGAGTTCCATTATCTAGAAATTGGCACCCCTACTTAAAAATGAGATGCATTGGCAGGACATTGTGGGTAAAGTGCATGCTCTGCTGTTCAGACTATGCACAGATTGTAATTTTCTAATGCTTTTCCAACAGTTCTGAAATAAGGTGTCAAAAATAAGCAAAAAGGCATTTAATTTACTGTCCAAACAGATGTGTTGCTCAGAACTGTTTGGAAATTTTGCTTGCTCTTTTTTAACTAAATATGATAACTATAGATTGAAAAACCAACCTAAGACAAACATTAATATTCATTATTACATCTCCTTAAATAACTCTAATGTTTGGTTTAGAACACGCAGACAATGAAGAGGAACAATGGTCAGATGATTTTGTAAGTACATATTTTGGGCTAGTAGGGTGTTACTGTGGCAACAAGTTAGCTCAAGAAATAATAATAAAAGTGTCTTTTAAAATCATCTACTTGTGGTTGAACTAAATACTATTGAAATGTTGTTATTTTTTACCTCAATTTAATTCACAAGTAGCCACTGATTTTTAGCTACCTCAATTTTTTTTCATTCAGCTTAGAAGTACTTTCAGAAGCACAGTCAATGATTGCCATGAACACTAAGGTTTTTGGATAAGTAAGCACATGGCATCAATTTGAAGGACTTCCTAAACTGAACAATAATTTTAGAAATCAGAAGAAGGTTTTATGTGGGGCAGGAAGGGTGGGAGGGGTGAGGAGAGGAAAGCCACTTCTTACTGAAAATGAAAACTTCTGCTTAGATTTTAGAAAACACTCGAATGAAGCAATTCACAGCTGTCAGCCGTGTAAAGTAGTGCTTTAAAGTAGACACAGACTGTCAGCCTGAAGTGACCAGTCTCCTTCTGGAGTCAGATCTTCAGCACCCCTTTAACTGGAAAGGGAGAGGAAGTGACAACACCCTGAGATCCATCTGGCTGGATCTAGAAATGAACTGTTGTGGGAAAGGAAAGAAGCAATTGGTCCATAATTTGAAAACTGAGCTCTTGAAGTGAAAGGACTGCTTGGAGATAGCAAAAAGACAGGGAGCTCCTGTGAGGAGCAGAAGGGGAGGAGGCAGGAGTGCCTCTTTGCAAGAGGAAGCACAAAAAGGGAAGATGATGTGTCTGTTCAAGGGTACATTGTTGTAATTTTGTGTTATAGACTGCTATGAGATGAGAAATGGGGAGTTGTGTCTTTCTAGGACAGTGATTATGAAAATCCAGATGACCACTCTGACTCTGAGATGTATGTGGTCCCCAGTGAAGAGAATCCTGATGACAGCTATGAGCCACCTCCAAGTGAGAAGGAGAAAAAGAAGATTCCCTCTGCATTCCCTATTTCTAGGGGTGAATATGCAGGTAGATATGGAATAGTTAACTATGTCACCTTGATAATTGCTTTTTGATCAGTACCAGAAGAGAAGAGGCCCCAAATGCACTAATCTGTACTTTCCTCAAGAGTTTGCTTTTAATTCTCATACTCAGATCTTAAGCATTCAGGGGTATGATTCTTTTTTTAATTACAGCATGAAACAGGTTAGTATTGCCAATAGCGATGTTTATAATTTTAATATGTGTCCTAGAGACTGCGATAGACGTCTACTGATGACAAAATTCAAGCAGAGGTCTCGGAGATACTATTAACTTGGGTCTCCAAATTAATCCACGTATATTAATGCAGCAATTACTCTTAAGATGAAGCTCATAAGACTAGACAGGTCCCTTCTTAAACTTCTCTGTTTCTCAAATCATTATTCCCAAAGCAGTAAAAGAAGTAGCCCAAATATTCACTCCTTCAAAATTGGTACTAAGGATGATAAATATCCTAAAAAACAGGACAGGATCAAGATTTTATTTTCATGGGTCCAGTATAAAGGGATTTTTTTCTTTCTGATTTGATTCTTTTCAACCATGGATAGGTTGCATTGAAGTGAATGAAAGTTAGTTTCAGTTAATGAAGATTTGAGACATGGAGAAAAGAAACATTGACATGATGCCTGCTTTCATTTTTGTATGGCACCAGACTGTTACTGGTTGTAGACAATTCATCAAAGTGTTAAAATACCACATATGTACTCACAGAAGTTTATCAGCCCTTCACCTGTGTGTTCTTTGAAAAGGGAAGGACCTGACCCCCCAGAGAACCGGGCATAATTCATGTTCCAGTCCCACCCAGTATCATTTTTCTCAAGTCTGATATGCACTACCCCACCCAGGCAGCAGCTTTTCCCCCGGGAGTTGAACAGTTACTCATACAGCAGCCAGTGCCTGGGCGCCCGCTGCACCTCATACAGGGGCCAGGCTGCTGCCCTGGGCAAGGAGCAGGACCTGTTCACACACAGATCTCAACATCAGGTCCAGCTGTGCCCAGGTCTGCCATTTGACCTGTGCTGCAGCCACAGCAAACACTTTTGCACAAGCGGTAGAAGAAGGTGCACAGACTAATGTGTAATTTTTACTAACATTGTTGTTTTCTACTAATTAAAAGACAATCGCTCCAGTCACCAGAAGCTTCCTCCCATGAACAAACCTCTCCCAAGCACACCCAGTCCAGCCATGTCCAGACCAAAGAAACCATGTGTGCCATCCATGCCACTGCCATCTCCTGCTGCAAAACCAAAAGTGCCACCTAAGCCTAAGGAGTGCAGTGATGATGAGGTAAAGTTTACAGATATATTGGTTATAACTGTGTAAATGTCCTAGCAATGCCATGGGCTGGTCTCATCTTACCCTTTGTAGTACAAATCATTTTGTACATCACTAACAGTGACCTGCAAGTACCACACAGACTCCTAGGGGATATCAGCCTGCTTTGAGCATCAAGGAGGCTCTTTAGACCATGGAATAGCTCCTGATCATCCATAACAAGCTGCAGGCAGTGGGGAGAGAGTAACCTCAAAGGCTCCGGGACTGGAGGGAAGGGAGGGCTTCCATGCACCAGTGGAATAATTCAATAAAGGGATTTCAATCTTTGGGATTCCCTTCCACAAAGGATGATAAATGTCTGAAATAGGAGTCACTGTGAAATGGCAACTATTGTAAACTGCTTCCAGGGCTTCAATCCAAACAGTTTGATGGCATGATGGAGGTTTAACTGAGAGACTTTTGTCCTGAATTTCTCATAGGATAACTACATTGTGCCAGTGGACAATGATGATGATAACTATATTCAACCCACAGAAGGCAGCATGTCACTACCTACAAGATGTGAGTTTTAGTCATATAAGCTTATAATTATTGCTTTATTAGGAATAATAGTGGAAAAAAATGGGTCAAATTAATGGGTCTGTTTCTAGGGTTCAAAGAGTGGAGATGCAGCTATTAAAGAGATCACAGCCTGCAAAAAGGCAGTTGGCTCCTTTGGCTTATGGCAAGGCCAAGGAAAATTATTTTTTAACTATGGAAAGACATGTTTAATTTCTGCCTCTCTCAGCTGTTTCAAAGTCCAGCCCTTGTACAACCAGGAGGCTTCTCATAACATATGACCTGCCTTCTCAACCAAGGGAGCAGTAGCATTAAAATTCTCGGTTTGCTGAAGTGCTTCAGGAGAAGAACAAGCATTTTTAGATATTTAGTAGATAAAGATAGACTTTGCCTTTTTTTTTTTTTAATTTCACTTTCATATAAGTATATTTAGCTAGGGAATGCAACTACTACAGCCCAAAGGTGAAAAGTAAACAGAGAAGAGACTGTAGTTCTGCTCTCTGACATTACTGACAGTATCAAACCTCTTCAGAAAGGCTGAAATACTGAATAATCCTTCATTTTTAAAATGACAGCTGCTTTCTGACTCAGTTGATCTATTCAAAGTCACCCAAAAGGTTGCCATTTGGACTTACTTAATATTCATTCTTATTGTATAAATGTTATTTTGTTAGTTTGTAAACAGATATATATATATATGTGTATATATACACACATGCACAAATATATATATATATATATGTACATGAATAAAATATGTTTTTAGCACCTGTGAACAGATTTATGAAGACAACAAAGCCAGCCCCCCCTATATCTCCAAAGCCTTCTCTTACTTCTGTTATGCAAGGTATGTGAAGCTTGCATTGCTGTTAGAATGAAAGAATGTAAAACTGTGAAATATTAAATTATGCCTGATGTATTCACACCACTAACCCTATGACATACTAAAGTAAAACAAAAATATGTTCCCCTTTAGCTTTTCTGTGTTGTAGCAGTTGCTTTGTGTAGCTTGAACAGTAAATCCATTTTAAGCATGAATAAAACTAGAACAAGTTGTTTGCCCCAAATTAATTTATTTTTAGCCTTCTGCTCTAGTGGAGGAACACAAATTGATCAATCCAGCAAAAAGAATTATAGGACTCAGCATGTCAGTAATCCCATTTCACCATAGGAATCAAGAGCCAATACTTCAGACTTAACCATATAGAAATTCTCTACAGGCTGATGTCTTGCATGGCCTTTTATAACAGGGTTCCCATTGAGGTTCTGTAAAGAGCAGTTTATTTGAAAAAGAAACAAAAGCAGAAGCAAATAAGAGGAATCCTACTTGCTTTTGTAAATTCAGATATTCTTGTTAATCTCTCTCTTCCAACTTAGACTTGTTTTGCATCCTCAGTCTCATTAATTGCTTGGATGTAACCTTTCCAGACATGACATAGTTCTTTAAAAAGCTTTGCATATTCATTAGCAATGTGTTTAGCTTTAAAGTCACAAACTACAAGTCATAAACTAACATTTGTTATGAATTGCTTAAGACTTCGTGAGTTATTTTCCAGACATTTTAAAATGCCCTTTTCAATCTCAGCCTTTCTGTAAATCAGTGTCGAGCAGCAACAAGCTCCTGACAGATGTTACTGCAGAATAAAACATCTCCCCCTGGTGGGAGCTGGGACACTTGAGTGCAGTAAAGTGATGAAGCCTGTCATGAAATTTACTGAAATAGGATTCTATTTGCATCGAAGAAACCGGGCATAGCTAAAGGTGCTGGTGGTTTTTTCTTTCAGGATCTATGAACTAAAATATACTTGTGGGTCAGAACTCAGGGAGGGATGTTGGCCATGCAAATGAGCCAGCTTGAATTTGTGACTGACCTGATTTCTTCCTCCCTGAGTCAAGGAAAGGCTAAATGCTACTACAGGTGTGATAACACATTTTTTCCAAACTGACCCAGGTTTGCACAACACAAGCATTCATCTTGCTTGCAGCAGGGAGGGAATGAGAAGGAAAACAAAACAATAAAAAGGTTTTGCAATGGGAGGAAACTTGATTAATACAGTGACTGTATATCAGAATTCCTTCAGACTTCACCTGAAGTTTTCCCTACAAGACAGGGGGTGTTGCTGCTCCAGGGTGGCAGATTCAAATTCTGAGCAGATTCTCTAAGTTATTTTTCCAGAGTCAGAAGCATGACTGATAGAAATTCAGATCAGCTTTTATGGTAACATGCAGTATGGTTTTGCTACACTAAAGAATGCTTTTTATTTCTTCCCTGTCCTGTAGAAGTCTACGAGGTTCCTGAAGAAGAGGTGAGGCCTTTCTACAGTATCAATCCTGTTGCCTCAGGCAGGGTACAGATGTGACTTGTGAGAAAAGATTATCAGCCTTTCAAAAGGGAAAACTGGGAACATAACTCTTCCTGCACTTAAAGCTTTCTGACACTCCCTTTTCAGAAAAGCTGGCAAACCATTTCAAAAGAGTAAATGGGAAGGGGAAAGTTTCCCAGTCCTCTGTGATAGTGATCCAATCTGTGGAGCAGCAGCCTAAGGGAATGTTTTGCAGAAGAACTGCAGCAGAGGAGCAATGACAGTTCTGACACAGTAATTTTTTTCCCATTTGCTGGTACTGACACAACATATGGCCAAAGCAGATTTACTGATGTTGAGTTCTTGCCTGTCCCATCCTAATGTAGATTACCAGACAGAGCTGTAGTAGAAATCTGTATTGCAATGCAAAAATAATATCTTGATGTGATAACATAAATACAATCATAATATCTATTTTATGAAATTAAAAAGTGACTAAAAAACAATTCTGTGCATTTTCTCTTACAGGAAAAACCATCACCACCACCAGTAACCAGGTAACCCATTGCTGTCAATGTTTGTGCATTATTTAAAACTGTCAGAAAATATTTTTTCTCATCTAGATTCTACGTGTCTGGTAATTCTTTCTCTAGAAGAAATACAGTAACAGAATTAAGAAATACATACAGTAAATATCTCTTCAGATTATCTGCACAAATATTATCAACCATTTCTATGTAAATTTCAATAACCCAAATGTAATACATACTAAAAAGAAATACTCTTGAGGTTACTTATTAGAATTTTGAGGGGGTAGGGGAGAAGAAAGAGAGGTTTTGTTTGTATTGACTGTTGTTAAATGTAATTTTCCTTTCTTAATTCATGTTTAATTACTAGGTTCACCAAGCCACTCATGTTCATGCCTGCTCAGAGTACAGAGCACTCCCACATGCACAGCATGACCAGAGAGTCACCTAAGCAGGATAATTCCAGGTAAGTTAACAGCAGCTTAGATCAATAGGAAATGTTAGCAGAGAAAAAAAAATCTTCTCTCTAATGTGTAGACTTCAAACAATAAACAGTTGTCAGGCCACTCAAATAGCTAGGGATGCTAGGACAAGATGAGAACCAAAAGCTCTCCTTGCTTTGTGAACTTCTGTGTTGAAGGCAGTTTGCCATAATGATAGGATTTTCTTAAATAACCCTTTAGGGATCCAGTACAGGGATAAAATATCTCTGCCAGGCAGTTTAAGGTCCTATTAGCCATCTCTGCACCCTTGCAAATTAGATGTTTTTGCAGTTGTATAAAATTGCTTGTCAAGAAACTGGGCTCAGTAAATCCATTGTTTATATCCCAAGTCTCTGTCAGAAAAGGGCAAAATCATACTTGAGTGTGCAGCCTACTTCACTCCTGTGTCCCCAGAAGCATAGAAAGCTGCATCATAAGCCCTGCCTCCTCTCTAGGTCATTATTTTACAGAGTATGTTATGTGCCCCCAGAAGGAGGCATCCACAGTGCTCTGTGTGTGAGGGTGTTTGGTGAGGGCCTGTGCAGTCACAGGGGACCCAAGGTCCAGGACAGGAGCTGTTCCAGAGTAGCTCCACACCAAGGGCACAGCATCCACACAAGCACTGTAGCTGTGTAGAGCTGAAATCAAATCCATTTACTGCAGACCTCCTTCCCTCTAGATCTTAAAAAGCCTATCTGAGCCAATTAAATAAATAAATCCTATTCATTATAACTTACTGTGTGTATTTTTCAGAAATATTTTGCCTCTCCCCAGAAGTCGTCTTCATCCAAAACCAGTGAGTAGTTAATGGGCCACTCTAAAAGAATGTGTTACATTTAGTCCTGTGTTTCATATCTAAAGAGATGGATTATCTATTTATTGTCTGGATTAAATAACAGAAACAGATGACTGAATGCCAGGTTCATCTAATATTGTGATTGTTGCTATTAATCCTTTGGGCAAAAGAGCACTGGACATCTGTATTGATCCAAGAAAAAGTTCAAATGTTTTTTGGGATATAAGGGATATCTATATATATGTTTCAGTCCACAAAAACAGTTTCTTGTACCAGTTGTACTTCAGGAACCTTACTTTAACCATCAGAGGATTATTCTGTCCAATCTGAACACTTTTCCTTGAGCCTCATTCCTCTTAGATGGTGAATGATTATTGCTTTCTGAAAATGGAAACTTTTTAAATGTCAGACTGGGTAGTGTGAGTAACCAGTGTCACTAGAAAATGCAGTCCTTGAAGGACTCATTACAAGACAGTCCTTATCTCCCTCTGCCTCCCTCTGCTCTTATGCCATCTGTCCCTTCCACTGTGCTAAGTTGTTTTAAGCAAACTATTTGGAAACTTGTCCAGCTGCAGAAAGGAGCAAAAGCAAATCATTTTCAGCCAGATTAGCTCCATTAATTGATCTACACCATAGCTCTACTCACAGCTGTGCTAGTTTGAGAGGGTCTTCCTGAGGAGCCAACCATCCAGAACAGAGCAGTGTGTCAGTTGTGTCAGCATCTGTGCCAAAAGCTGCGTGCTCACACCCTGTCCCAGCCCTGTGCTCTGAATTGTCCCTAGGAAATAATCAGTCTACCAATAACTATGTAGAGAAATTAGACACTTGAAACCAAGAATTTGGGGTCATATAATAGGATTAGAAGTTATGGTAACAGTGCAGATGGTATATGAGCACCTTATAGTCTTCAGTCTTGAAATTTTTAGATGTACCAAGCAGTTTGTATGTACAACAGCATTTTAGTTTCCCTTCCACCTCATCACAAAGTTCTTCCCATTTAGATCTGTATCCTGTGGGATTCTGAACAAATCCAAAGCAGTCCCAAATTTGGGATTTCTGTTTTAGGAAATAGTTTGTTTTCTCATCTTTTCTTACCAATACAATATAAAAGAAACAATCTCACATCTCAAGGGAGGATATTGGACAGAAATTCCACTATCTGATCAGCACTAAGAATACTCCTGCTTCAGAACAGACTCAAATGCCACATTGCAGTTGAAACCTCTCCATTAATGCATTTTCAAAGCTTGCATTTGAGATGGATATCATCCTAGCTTTCAGAGAATAAAAAGAGACTGTCCTTTAGCTGGAGCCACACACTGAGTGAGTTACAGCTCCAAGATGAAGCTCCCAGACAAACACTCATTGGTACCATGGGTGTATTCAGCTCCTGGGTGCTTGCAGCTCACCAGTTTGTCACAAGAGTCAGCTTAGGAAAGAGTTATCCAGTGCAATCCCAATTCTGGGCTCTTTGCTTGTCTTGTAAGTGCCAGCCTTTACAATTTTATACAAACACATGGTAATGAGCATGATGTTTGTCCAGTGCTCTGTTGTTCCTTTCCATCCCTGGCTACAGCACACTGACAAAGCCCAAACAAAAACGAAAACATCTGTTAACTGCTCCCATTCAGTCTGCTGTCAGCACTGACCAGCACTGATCATGTGCACAGAACTGTAACCCTTGTTCCTCTCAAAGGCCTGAGCTGACTGGGAGAAGAAATTTGCCATGTCTCATTTCCCCAGCTGGTGGGTGATGGATTACACCTCTCCAGCAAGAGAATGGAGGCATTTGTCACTAACATTAGTGAAAAGCCATTAGCTGGGTAGATGAAGACGGACAAATTAATAACTGATGCTTCTTTGAAAGATACTTATCAGATGGGAGTCTTGCTTCCCTAAAAGTCAAGAAATGGGACCTAAAATTAAGCATCTCCCAAAGAAGCCAGGAAATTAGGTGGATTGCTTCAATTCTAGCATGGTGATAAGAGGGTCTACTCAGTTTTCTCCATTCAGTGGAAGATGTGGTTTTGGTATGTTCAAATCTGCTGCAAAATTTCTGTCTTCTAGGTCAGAAATTAAACATGAACCAAAAGGTATCACTGCAAAACTAAGGCTAGATTTTCTCAATATTACTACAAGCAATCTCAAGATTATTAGAAAGTTCAAAATTTGATGGTTGCTTAAAATTTTTCAAATAACATTATGAAAGTATTCTGGATACTATATGCCTTCTGTACAAATATTTCTTTAAAAATTACTACAGATACCAAAACAATATTGATTATTCATGCAATTCTCATTTAATAGTCAAAGAATCATTCAGGCTGAGAAAGACCTCTAAGATCAAGTTCCAGCTGTTAATCCAACACCACCATATTCACCAGTAAACCATGTCCATAAGTGCCACATCCACAAGGCCTTGAACACCTCCAAGGATGGTGATTCCACCACTTCCCTTGGCAGCCCATTCCATGCCTGACCACCCTTTCAGTGAAAACATTTTTTCTAATATCTAATCTAAACCTCTCCTGGTGCAGCATTAGGCCATTTCCTCTTGTCCTGTCACTTGTTATCTGGGAGAAAAGTCTGATACCCTCCTTTCAGGTACTTGTAGAGAGCATTAAGGCCCCCCTGAGCCTTCTTTTCTCCAGGCTAAACATGCCCAGCTCCCTCAGCCACTCCACATAGGACTTGTGCTTCAGTCCTTTCACTAGCCTTGTTCCCCTTCTCTGCTCCATTACCTCTGTGTCCTTCTGGTAGTGAAGGAATTAAAACTGAACACAGTAATTCCTTTTTTAATTCCTTCATATCAAATCTAACCTATTTTTCCATTGCAGGACCATGAAGCAAACAATAATGATGAAAGTAAGTATTCAGATGAAAATACAGCAATATGAGAGGAACTGATATGCCACCAGTTAGCAGAATACAGTGTGCAATGTAGTGTGTCAGTGTAAATCTTATCTGTACGATCAGCAATAAGTAAGAAGTGTTACTGAACTGTTCACTTGCATAATCAGACTGAAAATGTTGAGAAAAAAATTGAAGCAGTGGATATTTTTTACCTCTATTACTAAAATGGCAATGAGGAAAATCCACTGTTCAGATACAGCTCACATAGCATACTAAATGTATTGCTTGCATCTCTAGGTCAGAGGTTCAATAACACACAGGAATCCAGATTTCCCACTGGAGCAGCTCCATCTCCGTTACCAAGGGGCCTGTGAGTAAAAAATGATAAAAGTACTTCTTTGATGGGGATGGGTTTAATAGGTGTATTAGGAGCTAACTCCTGTCCTTGCCTGTAACAATTAGAATTCAGGAATAATATTTATTCTTGTTTGTGAAAGATATCCAGACTAGCTAAAGGCAGGCTGTTATTTTGCTATTTCTGGAGGAACACTCTTTGTATGCCAAGTGGCCTTGCCCTTCACTGCCTGCCACTGATGGCAGATGCTGGCTGCCCTGGCTGCTTTAGTCCCATACTGCAGCACATGCAAGCCTGGAGGTGCAGAAAGCTTTCACTAAGTTCTCCTGCCCTCCTAACTCATGTTAAGTATTGGACAGAGTTGTAGCTTCCTTGTCTAAGTACCTTCAGTGAGTGCCCACGTTGCAACTGATAATACCCTTATTCCTTTTTTATTCTTCTTTGTTTCTAACTGGTACAAGTATCCAGTGAATCCCATCTTAGACAGAAATACCCTGAGAACCAATGAAACTGATGTTTAGTTGCTAAATGAATCCATGTATCTGCTAAGTAACCATATTCTTTTTCTTTTTCCTCCATTCTTCAGCAAGAAAACTTCTAATGCAGTAATTTCACCAGTAAGTTGACTTGTAGTTGTATAATCACCCAAAACTTCTATTATATTTTTAATTTATTGTAAAACTTAGTTTTACCATGAGTTTGGTTACAAGATAAATGTAAAAAATGCTAGGAGAAAGAGTTACAAAGACAGGAAATATTTGGGTGCTATTACACAAGTGAAAGTCAGTGATCTTTTTGCTCAAGCAGAAAAATATTTTGATCAAAGCAACGTTTCAATTCAATGCCCTGGGATGTAACAATAAAAACAGTGCATGAACTGAATAAATGAGAAATAGATAGGAACACAGACAATTCAGAAGTATTCCCAGAATGTACAGGGCTGCCTATGGAGAACATGAGTTCATTGAAAGTGATAGCTCAAGAAATATGCAGGATTTTACCAGAATTTGTCTGAGGTTTTTCAGTAATTCAAAAAATATCCAAAAACTTCTTGTGGCAGAAAGTAAGAGGACTAGTTGAAATTTTCAAAGAAATTAATTCAAAAAATGTTTCAAAACTGGCAGTTTATTATCATTGTTTCAAAATGAAAGCAAAAAAAATAAAAGTGGAAGATTAGTTCCAGTTTTACTGTGAGCTAAACCAACAGTTTAACTTCCAGTAAACAGAAGAAAATGTGTTCAAATATTTGTGTGCGTAGTTCAATGGATGAAAATCCAATTTTCATTTTCAGGTACTTGGGATAGACTTATGATTTTAGCTCCTGAGATAAGAATGAACTGTCTAGATTTTAGTTTTTCTCCATTTATTTATACCCACAAGCTGGGATTCTTTCCAAGTTTCCTTTGCAAAATCGCAAACTTCAAGGTCATACAACTAGAGACTCTTTACAGAATGGCTATGTCCCTGCCTCCTAATTCTTCCAGGATGTTGTCAATTCTAAACTGTTTCACAAAAAGTATAAATGATAAACATTTGCTGCACAAATGCCAGTTAATACTTGGTTGTCCTTTTCTTTTACTGCAGAAACCATGTTTACCTTCCAGAGAGACCTTAACTGCAAATGAAGGTAAATTATACCCACTAATGTGAAAAGTTGACATCCAATTATTTTTTTACTAAAAACATGAAACAAACAACACCACATTCAAGTTACTGTAGGTTTTTGAGGGGTGTTTGGTTTTAGCAGTTTCAAACTGGATCTGGGCAGCCTCAGTTGCAGTGGGTATCATTGTTCTCTGACAGCAGTCCCAGTAAAGCTGCTGAGGTTCCTGGCAGGGTCATGTAGCACAGTGATGGACCAGCAGTGTGCCCATGGAGCCCTGCAAGTGGAGAAGGGGGAAGGGAGGGACAGGCTCTGAACTCAGCCAGAAGCATCCCTCACAGAGCCAGCTCCTGGCAAGAGGCAGTCCCTGGCACGGGCAGGGAATCCATCCTGGCTGTGTCTGTGTGGGCAGGGAATCCATCCTGGCTGTGTCTGTGTGGGCAGGGAATCCATCCTGGCTGTGTCTGTGTGGGCAGGGAATCCATCCCGGCCTGGCTGTGTCTGTGTGGGCAGGGAATCCGTCCTGGCTGTGTCTGTGTGGGCAGGGAATCCGGCCTGGCTGTGTCTGTGTGGGCAGGGAATCCATCCCGGCCTGGCTGTGTCTGTGTGGGCAGGGAATCCATCCCAGCCTGGCTGTGTCTGTGTGGGCAGGGAATCCATCCCCTCCTGGCTGTGTCCGTGGCTCTGTCTGTGTCTGGGCGAGGCGGCTCCAGCAGGAGCTGCTGCCTCCTCAGGGCTGGCTGCCCTCCTCCCCCTGTGTCAGAGTCCCACCCAGCCCCGCAGGCATCCACAGCACAGGTATTGCCTAGAGTTAGTTAACAGCAGCGCAATGGCAGGCTGCCGTGTCAGAAAATAACCAAATTTGTAGTAAAAGAAACCCTCCCTCACCTACTGGGACTCCCTAACCTGGGATAATATACTTCTGAAGAAATTCTGACTCTACCGTTTGTTTTCCCAAACTCCAGAAAAACCTACGGTACCAGACCGACGGCGCAATTCCAGCCAGGAACTTCCACTTCCCCCCCTTCCAAGTGGTGCCCAAAAGTAAGGTCCCTTTCCATCCTCTTGGGAATATTGCAGTGAGCTGTGAGAGGCTCAAAGGGGAGCACTCTTTTCACTGGAGCCTCCTTGTTCCTTCCTCAGAGCTGAGATTCCTGAAGCCTCACAGTGGCAAAAAATAAAACATGGCAAATGAATGCATACAAATGCTTTAACCATCACCAAAAAGCATGTGAAGATATAACGTGTACTAAAGTAATCAAGATTTAAAACATATGTTTAAATTCCTCCTAGTGGGATATCATTTTTTAAAATACCTGTATCAGGCCCATGTTTCTCAATGAACACATGGGTGAGATAGAACACATTCTACCACTGCATATTTTCAGTTTTCATATTACCGGGACTGGGCACATCCCCTCAGACCTTTCTGTAATCTCTCAACATTTATTTCAGGCCTCTGCTCCAAAAGCCCTCAATTCTGCCAAGTAAGTATAATTCAGTTTTTGAATTAAAATGTGCTTAACTTGTTATTTCAAATTAATCTTTGAACCAAAATTATTTCAAAGTACCTTGCATATTAATTAGTTTGCAGTTAATGTATCTGTAATGCATACAAAGAGGAGGTCAAGTATCCAAGACCTTAGTTCAGCTAGTAAAATTAAGGGAGTATCTCAGGATTATTGATGGAAAATGAGTGCTTCATTTATATTTATGAATACTGGAAATCTCTAGCAAAGGCAATTTGGGTCATTTCCCATCATAATAAAGATTCCATCAATCTTCCTTGTCACAGAAGAATCCTAAATATGACATTTTTGGGCTGTTCCACGCTTCTGTTGCCTACAAGACAGACATTACTATTACATTCAATTTATTCTTTTTCTACAGAAGGAAAAAAGAAAGTACTTTTGTAATAGCAATTGCTGAAGCTCTTTTCTAAGTAGTGCTTTCCAAGATGCACTTTGTTTCAGTTCACAGCTAAAAACAAATTAGGTAATGTGTATATAAACCCACTTTGTACAGAAGTGTAAATTAGATTTAACATTTTTCTAGTTGCTTGTTAGCAGACACTTGTCTGACCTTCCTGTAAGCCCTTTACTGTACATATTCAGTCTGAACATATCTTTCATATTGTAAACAGATGGTGAGAATGGCACATATAAATCTACATTTGGTGTAGCTTAAACTGACATGCTGTTATTAGTGTATTTCTTTCCTGGAAACATTTGCTTGATGCATGTTGCAATTATATCTCCTGTGCTGAGGAAGTTCACATTAATACATGGTTCACATGAATGCTCTTGACTGATGCACTCAAGTTTGTCTGCTCCCATCACACAACTGATGTGCTTCAACTGGAAACATAAATTCTTACTACTCCTGGAACTGTAACTATTCTTCAAGACCATCTGGTGCTAAATGATGCTCTGATTAGTAAACTTTCTTTAGCATAATCTTATTCATTGGCAGGTCCAATAACAACTTTATAATACAAACCACCCATAATCACTGATGTCCCTTGAGCATAACCTGCCATCTCTTCTTTGTACACAAGCCTAGAGCTAACTTCTGTCTTCATCATTACAAGTACTTTTTTCCCATATGGCACAGTGTCAAATGCTCTTCTGAAGTCCAGATTAAGTACCCTGCCACATCCCCTCTTTGGAGAACTCTGTTATTCTATGAAAGAGCTGTAACATTTTATCTACTTGGCTAAAATTCAGATTTTCTCTTGCTAGTTGTACCTTTACTTCCAAATCTTGATGTTATTTCCTTCGAATTCTCTCCTAGGGCCTTGTGTTCTGTGGAATCAGGCAAAAAGCCCTGTAGATGCTCAAGTCACTTTTTCCACTTTAGGTATAGCAATTATGTTTGGTATTCTTTAACTTTAAAATTCTTTATGTAATTTGGTACCATCCTGACTTGAAAATTACGTAAAATAACTGTTACCACCCTTGAATTTCATGTGCCGGTTTTTAAAATTTCATAGGTAAAGATAATCTGGGCCCATTCAGTTTAATTGTACTGATGTTATTTAAGCTCTGCTTCCAATTTGATTGTGGAAATTTCTATTTCTGTGCCACAACTACTATTTGTTTAGTTCCTAGATTATCTTTAAAATCAATAAAATTCTTATTGCATAAAGCTCCCTCTCTCTTTACTTTTTTACACACAGCCAAGGCATCTTTCATTACTTATTTTAATATCCTTTTGTCAAGTCTAATTCACTAATCTGACTTCTCTCAGTTCTTGCTTTATTAATACAATCTACTTTCAGATGTAGCTTTAACAGCCAGTCAGTCAAAATCTGCCAGAAAAACCAAAATCCATAATATTGAACAGCCTTCTTCAGGTGATTATTAATTCATTGAGAGCTGGAACTGCTCTCTATAATGTCTCCCCTCCACTTGGGATGCAGCTTCCAGACAGTTGCATCTTTACTGCAAAGAAGTTCTAAATGTACTTCACACAGTTGTCTTTGTCCCCAGTCCAACTGCATTTTTTTAGTTCTGGTCACTGTGTATGGTCTTCTCTATAACATTCTATTGCTTTCTAAACCAATATCTAAATCAGAATTTTATTAGTGAAGATTTAACATTTACGGGCTGCAGAGTACCTTATCCAGAAAGGGAAGCATTTGTTTTCCCTAATAAGTAAAGCACACAGGAAAAAAAGCCTCCCATAATAACAAAATAAGATCACTCAACTTTCTACAATGATCTTCTTTAGTATATTGATTTGCATCCAGCTGTGTTCACAAGTACCCATAGCAGACACCTACACTGTTGGGCTAAATTAGTTTTTACCAGAAAGCAATAATCCATACTTCTTTCATCATATCATTACTATGCAACACTACTCAAATATTTCACTACTGATTTCTTAAACTCTTACATCTGTGTTTCAGCCCTAGTAACTATTTTCAACTATGCTTTGTTATTCCAATTTAGCATCGTAATGTTTTCTATTAATTCTGCATCTCCATTTTGCTGCCTGGACTTCTTGATCATGTATACAAACAATTCAGGCAGTCTAAATTGGTGAAAAATTATCTCTGAAATAAATTCATTGTCCTGACTTGCTCACCTGTAAGACTGCTTCTCACAGGACTGAAAATTACTTGCATCGAGTTCCTGCATTTTCTCATCTACTGCTACAGTCATTCACTTTGGTGGTGGAAGAGGTTTTTTCCTGTACTCTGGGTGTAGTTCTGCCAGTAACCAAATTGTTTTCCAGACTGGTTTTTCCTTCACAAGCAAGGCTACCCCTTGGGCAAGCAAGTGTCCCAGCACTTACACAGGCCCCATCTATTTCCAGTAGAAAGCTTTCCTGACAGATGTCAAAGGTCAAATGTTTCCAGATCTTCCAAACAACTCAATTGTTGTAACAGTTCAATTTCTTACATCATAACAAACATACTTTGAAAACTTATACATGTTGTTCTTTCTCTTTTCTAGAAGTCCCAGAAGCTGTAAACCGTTCTTTGGGTGCTTCCCCTCCCAGCAGCATTTCATCTGTTTCAAGTTCTGCAGACCAGGTATAGTATTAGTTAAGTTCATATTGCAGAAATATCCTTTATTTTAAAATAGTATTTTCACCTCCTTTCAGTAGAAAATTACATTCCTGGAGGGCTTCTATGCCCTCTTTTGCAATGAGGCTTTTCTGTAGTACAAATAATCTGAATATTAGCTTAGCATAGGAGAGGTTTAACAAACTGTAGAAAAATATGTAAACATTATTATATTAAATCTTGGCACCCTACCAATCACAAAAAGCTTTGGTTTCATGTCTTCCTGACTCTCCAGTTCCTACTTTCAACATCACTGAAACAAGGAAATCTGTGGTGATGTACTTAAGTCTAGTCTTTGATACAGATTGCTATCAAGAGTTTTTAATCACGTACTTTTTTTTTCTAACTTATAGCTGTAAAATTGTGTACAGGAAAAAAAAGGTGCAGTAAGCAAATACAATGATGCTGTGATGCCTCCCCTCTGTGTTTTAGTCTCTCCCAAGTCCAGCTCCTTTCTGTTCCTTTAAACAGATCTCTTCTCATTACAGTTCACACTGTCAGTTTTATGGCAAATTCTCTTTTTTATGTGTTTTGTTGCAACATTAAGCTTTGAATGATCTAAGCAAATGCAAGGTTATTTTCATTTCACTGCTATTCCCCTTACTCTCATTTTGGATGAAGGGAGACCACAAAATGCAAAAACCCATTCTTATAAACCTAGTAGTCACAAACAAGGTAAAAATAGTTCTGTTGAGTGTAAACCAAAGGCTCTGTCATGCAGAGCCAGTAACAGTAAGTGTTCTAAACTCTGACATGACAAAGATAATACAACAGTGAAGAACACAAAGGATTTGAAGTTCTGGAAAAATTTTAACTTTATGTAATACTAGATATTTATTATAAAAATTACTTTGAAATAAGCAATCCAGAACACTCTACATAAACAGCTTATAGTAGTTACATTTGCAATTTTTATGTAACAGCCATGGGCAGAAACATAACAGAACTTAATAAAAGATCCATTTTGTTTAAAAAAAATTAGCTGTTAGTGTTATTTTCCCAGCAATTATATACAGTGGTGTCATTTGCTGTAGCATCCTCCACAATACAGACGCTCACAGATTAAGGACAATTAATTATGTCATTAATTCCCACAACATTCACTGTTTGCTTGGTTCCCATCCAAACTTTGGCAGCAGCTCTCTGCTTCTACACTACAGGCCACAGATAGTGGTAAAAGAAAAGTCTGGAGGCCATTAATTCCTTCTTTTGTTGAACAAAGATTTGTTCACTGGACTCATTTTCTATGTGGGCAAGTACCTTTCATATTTGCAATTCCTCTCAGCATTTCTTTTTCCAATGAATAGTGTGAGAGGAGAAATAAATGGAAAAATTTTGAAGGTAAAATTATATGTTATGGCTTGAGCCAGTCTAAGAATTTAGTACAATGCCCCCAAAATTGAGGCTCTGCTCTTTCCTCACTGTCAGCTCCCCTCCCAGCTTCTGTGGTGCTCCTTCCTGATCCTGCAGTGGGTTGAGCCAAGTCATTAAACTGACAGAAAATCAGCTTGGCAGTCAAACACAAAAAAGGCAAAACAAAAAGGAAAGTTTTTTGGGTTTTTTTCTACTAGTTTAATAAAGTGAATTATCTCACCATGGGATCAGATGAGCAACAAAATGAGCACAAAGGAGAAGCCAAGACATTCCCTTTCTGGCAGCCATAAGTCAGCTAGACCAGCTCAGTTATAATGTGCAACCTTTCATCTGTTTTGTACAGAGGTGACAAAGCTTGTGTGAAAATTAATTTTATCATTAAACTTGTTACTGTAAAGCTGGAGCAAAACTTACCCAGGCATCATGCTGTCCATGTGGAGACAGGGATGATTGTGTTCACAAAGAGCATTATTCCTCAACATTCCTCGACAATTTGTTCCTCTTTAAATTCTACTGGAATAGCTTTTGTCTTTAGAACGATCCTACAGTTGAACCTGACTGCTTTCCTCAGGGCGTCTCTCTTTTGTCATTTATCAGCCTTCTATCACAAATCTGTTACCGCTGTTTTGACACTCCCAGTTTTTCTTTACCCTTCCTCTACTCAACTAAAACTGTGAACTCCTGGCAGACTTTTTTAAACTCTTGAGTTTTCTGCATTTTAGTTCTTCTTAGCTGTCACTGTTTAGCAATAACTCCCCTGCAGGCCATATTCTTTATTATTATTATTTTACAGGTGAAACACTGTTCCTCTCTTTTTAGGATGCTGGTGTTCACAGCAAAGCATGGTATGCTGCTACCTGTGATAGGAAAATGGCAGAAGATGCATTGTACCGATCAAACAAGGTAGGTCACTTTTAAAGAATATCTGTTTTAAGGGGAAAAATCCCAGAACTTCACATAAAAACTTTTTTAAAAGACAACCAGAAGTATTCAAAGAGCATCAGTTGCCTTCTGAACAGGTCAGAACTGCTGTGCCATGCAAGTACTGTCAAACCTGGAGTTATTGTGGTGACATTAATTAATGCTGGCTTTCATTGCAACACAAAGTTGCATTAGTGCAACTCAAAGACCAAAGTACTGCAGAGAAAGCTACTAGAGAGCTGAGGAAGATCTTGCAGCTCATGCACACCCCCTTAAAAGAAATGCAAAGCCCAGTGGCCTTTAAGTGGTCTCCACCACTGTCCAGTGGCTGATGTGGAAACAGCTCTTTGGAAAGGCTGGTGTTGCTATGCCTTTTGAAATAGCAACACTTGGCATTTAGGTGTTTGGAGAATTGGAATTCTCTCAACTGTTCTTTGTGCAAAATCCAGTGTCACAGGAGGAAAGAGGAGCATGTAGAGTTGCATCCTCAGCCTCAAGTACATTTCCACTCTTGCCTAAGTCCACAGAGGATAAAGGGGCAGAGAACAGGGCAGTCACCAGGTGAAGGCTACTGTGAGTTAGTGAGCACAGGGCTACATAGTCAGGAGTGCAGGTGCTTGACTGTGGTGAGCTCCTTTTTACAGCTCTGGAGAAATGGTGTATCCACCTCTCCCTGCTTCCTTCCCTACCTACTGCCACTGATGGAAACTATTCCCTAATAGTCTGTGGATCCCAACAGATGGCTGCCACTGTGTATTTATTTCTTCATTTTCTCTCTGGTTGAGAGAGAGAACAGGCAGCAACAAAGCTGATTCCTAAATGCCACCTTTGCAAGCTACTGTTAGCAGGAATACATGCTACTTCTCATCTGCTGCTATTATTTTTCTAATGGGAAAATGGGTTCAATGTGAATATGAATCAAAATAAAAGCCAAAAGAAGACTAAGTTGTTGGAAAGAAATGAGCCAAATACACTGACTGCTTTTCTCTCTTTAGGATGGATCTTTTCTAATAAGGAAGAGTTCTGGGCAGGACTCACGGCAGCCATATACACTGGTTGTGTTTTACAACAGAAGAGTGTACAACATCCCGATACGATTCATTGAATCCACAAGGCAATATGCACTGGGCAGAGAAAAAAGTGGTGAAGAGGTGAGATGATGTGGGGGTATTTTTCCTAACAGTTTTCAGTTATATACCTTTAATAAGCAAGGACTAAGATATATTGCACTGTGACCACAAAGATTCCTCATGTATGAAGATAAAAATATACCCTTCATAATGACCAATCTGTCAAGCTAGAGAAACCAGTGTTATAACAGCTCCTGTACACTGTAACTAAAACCACAGATCTAATTTGAAACATACTCATAGAGCTGTTTAAATAAAGTTAAAAGGATAAGAGCTGCAGCCACTAGATAAATTTTCTGACTGTTTACAGTCCTCCACTTACTTTCTATCTAAAACTGTAGTTATGTTTCTTGGAAAATTGCAAAGGAAGAACAGCCATGCTCAAGAAACAAAACCCTCCAACACTACTAAAAATGAGAATGACATTACTGTTAGTTCTGTTTTCACATAAAGAAAATATTAAACTTTAGCTCTGGAGTGAAAAGATCACTGGTTATCTACACTGCCACGGAGATCATTACTCTGATAGCAAAACAGAAACTTGGAACACAAATAGCAATGAAAACAGTTCATCACTGCATAGAGTAGGCTTTTCAGCAGTGTGAAAGTAGGCTTGACATAGCCTAATTATCTGCCTCCCAGGCACCAGTTTTGAAATCAGAGGAAATATAATAGCCTGGAGCTCACGTGGTCTTCAACAAAGGGTGAAAAATGACCTCAGGATAAATAAGATAGTCCAAAGTCTTTATTTGACCAAAGTCCAAGAAGAAAAGCAACAGCCCTAGCAGTTTCTGGATACTAATTTACAGTGACAAACATTAAAACTGTGTAACTAGAACAGGTCTCATGGATGGTTGCCTGTACCTGTTACTCCTGGACACAGCCTTCCCTCTGAGGTGGCTGAACCACATCTGCCACAGCTGCTGAGCAGCCAGTCTGCAGCCTACTGGTCATTAAGGGAAAATGAAATGTCAGTTCACTATGGCCCACAGCAAACTCAGTGGCAATCACAAATGGAGAGGAGGGGGACAGCTGGTGCCTGTAATATCTTCTGTTGTCTAAATCTAATCTGTTTATGACTAAAATCAGAACTAAGAGAAGGAGCAGTGCTCTCACTAAAAGGCAAAGTGTCTAACTTGGTAACAGGTAGCTTAACTCTCTTCAATTAGATGAGAAGCAAAGATAAAAAGATGCAGTGATTACTTGTCAATATTATAGTATAAAGGAAGCCAGCACTAATTATTTTTTGTTTTCTTTTTCCAGCGCTTTGACAGTGTTGCTGAAATAGTAGAGAATCATCAGCGCACCTCCCTGGTTCTAATTGACAGCCAAAACAACACAAAAGACTCAACAAAACTGAAATATATTGTAAGAGTTTCTTAATCAAACCGAACTGCTGAAATGAAGACCTCTTTAATAATTTCTTTCTACATACCGAGACATGGACAATGTATTAAAAGAAGAAAATCCAAAATGATGGGAAACACTCTTCAAGAGCACCTACAGAGTAGTAAGAAATGCATTTCATAGAGTTCAACCCCACGTCACTTTGATCAGGAAAGTTTAACACAAGAAGCCAAAGCAGACACACTGTCATCTGTGACAACACGGGTATCCAGTCATGGGAAGAACAGCTGCATACCACAGCCTCTGACTGCTGTTTGAGGACAGATTTCTTGAAGGACATTTTCATTTTAAAAATGAGAATACCCACAGTGATCTATTCTTTCAATTTATATTTACCACATATCACTGCTTTCAGCAATTTCTTTGTAAAGTGCACAGCCCCAGAAATTAGAGCAACTTGACCTAATGTACCACTGTGCACAAGTTGAAAATAGGACTGGACTTTGATTAGTGGTAATAAATCCACCTGAATGTTTTAGATTTATGGACATGTGTTGTACTTTCCGTCAGCTTCACCCTGTTTCACTGATATTTTTGTTTGTATTTTCAAATGTAAAAATAAAATTTAAATATACTGTAAACTCAGTAGTGTATGGAGACTTTGCTGGACTGCATTTCTGACACCCTTCCAGCAAGAAAGCATCGCTAGTGTTGATGTTTTAATGTATATATTTGTATGTGCTCCTTCACAATGTTATGAAAAAGCATCACTTTTTACAACTTTATCTCATGTGTGTATATATATATATTACACACACAATTTGGCTTAATGACTCTCAAATATTTTGTCTTCAAATTGCCTACTGCTGATGACCCAGGCACACTGCATCATTGCTAAATTACTCACTTCTTGCTGAATTACTGTTCATGGAGACACACACGGAAAAAACCACTTTTTTATGTGATAGCCTGTTCTATCACAGTGGTTACTGTGATTACTGGATACTGTGATTACTGTAATTTTGTGGAAAAAGTAAACTTCCACAAATATTCAAGTGGTAAAAAATTAATTTGATGAATGTAGAAATTGCATCAATGAAAAACTTTTAGGAGCAATTGTTAACTAGTTCTAGCAGTGTTTGATTTCACTGGACCTGAAGACTGATCCATCTTAAAGGTATTTTCCAAAACTGACATATTATACACACTCAGTTCATTCTTTTTGTTCCATATAAAGCAGTGTTCTCCAGGATTATATTCAAGGCATTAAAGGCGAGACTGAGTCAAGACCTGCAAAGTCTCAGCAAGTCGCTTAGGGCCATAGGGTGGCTGAATTCTGCAAATACTTTCTTGTGCTTTTGATCAGATACTTCTAAAAGTCATGCAGCTGTCTCCTAGAAAGAACTGTATGCCAGCAGGGTGCTCAGCACATGGCTGCCTACATACCTTGAGGCAGGTCAGCTTCTTCCCTCTGCAACACAGGCAACACTTACCCAAATGTGATGGGATAACACACTGGCAAATAAGAAACAACGTACACAGACTACACACACCTACCTACGACAGACCACCACAGTACTACCTAAAGGCTATGTTTAGTATATTGCTCAGTTGGTATTTTACATTTAACACTATGCCTAATACTACTGAAATGTTTAGAACGTTAAGATTACCAAGTCAAGGTGTAAAAACACAAGTTAATAGTGTCTGCAAGCTTCATTTCCTCTTTCTATATAGGTACTATTATATTATTTAGCTAATTTAAGTATCACTTTAGAAGCTATTTCAAGCAATACTCCCAATGGAAGTACTCTGAAAAAAGTAGCCACTGAGTATTTAACTTCCTCTGCATTCATGCAGTCCTTGCCTTTCAATCATGTATTGCACAGTATTTCAACTTGGTACTGTCTGCCAACCTTTCTGTGTTGCCCCTCAAAATCTCTAGATCCTTCATTCTTTCCAAGCTAAGTGTGCAGTATCTCCATCATTCTAGGACTGAGGGGGAAAAATAGCATGAACAAGGGAAGTTCAAGTGTGTATATTTCATAACTAAATATCACTTTTTTAAAAGGTAATTAGCACTGAGCACTTTAAAACACCGCTGTTCCTGCCCCTCAGCTCTAAGTGCTCAGCACTACATAGAATATTGTGGTTGACCTACAAATAACAAATTGCTCTAGATAAAGGGGCCAGTTACCTTCATCCTCAAACCTTAATTTACTTTTTATCCATGTTCTACACGATTATAGGGCTACCTTATAGTTTGGACAACAAAACAAGGCAGGGAGCTGATAGGTAACACAACCTTCCACAAAATAATCCAATCAGCCTGAAATGAGAACTTTTTAGGCACTATTTAGGCAAAATAAGGCTCGTTGGGGGAGCCTCCCCCAACAAACACACAAAACACTCCAGCACATTATCACCTACTTTACTACACTTGGTGTTTTGTACAGGAACAAAGGCACCAGACTGGTTACTCTGTTTTCCATACTCCAGCTAGATCTGTTCTAGTTTGGCAGGGCTTTGGTGCAGACATACCACGAAACAAAGTTTTATCTGGAGAAGGTTTAAGCAAGTTTCAGGTATTGCACCAAGCTACCATTTCCTACATTCTGGACATAGAATAAATTGGCACTCAGGATGAAGCCTGCTGAGTTCAAAATCCCAGTGCTGTGGGCTGCAAAGCCATTACAGAATGCAGGAAATGGTGACTTGGTGTGGCTGCTGCAGTGCCAGCAGTCATCTCCAGCTAACAGGTATATCAAATCTGACCTGAGACACAGCAACACACCCCTCCCTCATCTTTCTTTGATATTGTGATACTGTTTGCTAATTTCCCTTCCATATAATATATCATTCACTGAATAGTTAAAACAAAACAAAAACCAAAAAACCCCCAAAACCTCACACCAAAAAACCACACACTCACAAACAACCCGTAAACCAAGAACTAAAAATGAATTCTTTTGTCTGAGAACTCAGGGCAAGTGTCATATTTAATAATACACAAAGGAGAAATGTTGTCTGCCTACCTGATACAGAGAGTACAATGAGTACTGCATATCATTCCTGACAATGTTGCTCCATGAAAGGAATAAGAACCTGCATTCTCAAAAATCCAAGTGTTCAAAGACACAAGGTACAAAACCCCATTCTTCCTTCAATGAAAAGCAGCAGCAGCAGCAAAAAGAGATTATTAGGAAGCATTGTTAGGAAAAAAAAAGCGTGTCACATAACAACATAAAGGTGTGTCACGTAATAACAGCTCTGTAACAAATTTTTGTTAAAACACTGGAATTACTGAGGAAGGGCACCATGACTTACTGATGAATGCACATCTTGCCAAGAACACATAATGGGATCGATTTTAGGCCTCTTCAAGTTTGTACAAATAGTTGATAACCTTGTGCTTGCACCTCTCTTTGTATGTCCCAAAACAATAAAATCAATTTAAGGTTTATCTTGCTATTTGCAATGTTACAAACTATTAAAATGTTATGGTGGCACAGTAAAGCACTCAAAATCAAGATAATTCAAGTTACCTGTGCAACCTTGTCACATCAGCTATATCCATTACAATACAAGCATTAGATATACAATCAGTGAATATTTTTCCACAGGGACTTATGTTTCACTCGGTTCATGCAATACTTCAGGGATAAATCGTAGCTGTATAATGAAAAACTGTGGTTTGTAGGATGTTTGTAGCATACCTTTCCCCATTTACTGAAAATGCTGAGAAATGCACCAACATTGCAGAAGTCAGCCGGTAAAAAGGTGGCTTCACACAATTAAAGTAGCTGAACTGAAGAAGTGAACATATCTTCCCTGCATCTTCTACCACACCAGATACTGCAACACAGGTCAGATCACTTCAATCTAATTTTCTCCTGATGGTAATTAATTGTGATCTTAATTTCAGTGAAGGCCCACCTGAGTTTTTCTGAAACCTGATCTGCAGAAATGCCAAACTCTAAGAACCTCAAACAATGCACTATGAAAAAGGTCGTAAGAATAAAATTATATATTTGGAACAGTACTCGAGCAACCTGCACTAAATAATATGAGGACCTAATTAAGGGTGGGGAAACAAAATACTGAATTGCTACCCAGGAGGAAGCAAAAATTCTCTGCACTGAATGAGATGGATGTCCATGGAAAAAGTGACACATGACAATTAATTAAGATTGTATAAAGCAGCCTTATTTCAACATTTCCCAGCTTTACAATGTTTTCACAGTACCATTTATGGTCAATTCATACAAAAATAAACAAGTTAGGAAAAAAATTCCAATGACAGTTGTCACTCTCATGCTTCATCAATACAGAGAAAACCCCCTAATGCTACAGCAGAACTTCCACCTCAATGCTAAGTAATTGTTAATAAAGACTGGTCATCCTCACTGAAATTGCACCAAGTAGGTTTAGAAACAAACTTCACATATATTTTTTCCAAAGAAGGCAAAGGCAATGTCCAAAATTTGCGAGTTCAATTTCAGAGTTTACAGAAGAGCAAGCAGAGGCAGACAATAGATCCTTGTAGTCAAAAAAGCTTAACATGTTTTTGTCCTTTCCCAGCACTGTTTCTTTCCAACCTGCTTCCTCACCACTACACTGGTCTTCTTCAAAGTTCCTAGCTAAATTAACATCAGAGCTCAAGTCCATTGTGCAGTGCAAAATGATTCAGTTTAGATACACAACACATGCCAACTGTGTATTAATTCACCCAAAGGATGCTGCCTTGACTGCTTCACTTGTCTTCCATACATAACTCACCAGATGCAAGGCTAGTGTGCATCTTCCTGCCAACACACAAATCAGGAAAGAAAAATTTATCTAATCACCGAAGCAATTGTTTTTAAGTAATCTGAACACTTTTTAAAACATAAGTTGAATTCAGGTTAGTGGTGACATGCCTGTGACATCCATGACTTCTTACTGTTTCACTGGTAGCAAGCAACCTTCATTTTCACCAGTAACAGAAAACTCCTTGGGCTTGCATACAATCTAAACCCCAGGATTTAAATGCCCCAGTCCTCTCCAAGCCTACTGTTCCGTTTTGACAGCTTTTCCATCAATACTTTATGAAGCTGGCTTACACCTTCATACTTGGGCAAAAGGTGCCAGCCATATGGTAAGAGCAGTCCCACATTAGACTGAAACTTTGAGCCTACAGAGGTTCATGAAGAACCTGCAGGACAAAGCCTCGTGACATTATTACTGTGGATAACAAGTAATAACAACCTTCATCTGTATACCCTCAGTCACTAGGGTTAAGAGGTCTTTTGGTGACATGCCCTTGTATAAAGACTAAAAACTGTAATGCATAGTCTCTCCCTTCATTATCTCTAAAACTGAAAGTAGCAAGCAAGCAGGCCGCTAAGAACGTTACACTTCCAGCTGATAAAATATGGGAATAACAACTCAAGCCTTGGTTTAGCCAAATCCCTAGTGCCCCAAAAGGCAGTATATCTGAATAAGCAACAGTAGAAAACATTAAGTCATTATGGGGACAAATTACATCCACCTGAAATAAAGCTAGGAAGCAATTACAAGCTTAAAAGGGTGCTCTGCACCTCCCCACGTCCTGACCATCCCTTTAGGGTTTGTGGCAGACATAACAAGATAGGAACATTTTCTATAAATGCTCAAAGTCATATGCTGTAAACACAAGTTATAGCAAATTTAATAGTGACAAAATCAATACAGATTAGGAATGTTCACCATTCTTAAACACCATATACATTATGAATATATATACTGTATATTTTCAATTGATTTCATTCTGACTCACCGTATTAACACAATCATATGTTTTATTAATTTATATGAAAAATACTTCACTAAGAAAGTAGACAAACTGCACAGAAATAGTACAAGTGTCATGTGCATAGCAATATAGCTTAAAGCATTCACATATGGCTTTGTTTAAATCAAACTGTGGGGGAATGGCCCTATACAGACCCAAAGTTACACAGTCAACATAATGTAAACTGCTTCACATCTTTGAGGCACTTGCTAATAATAGTGTTCAATCCCTGAAAAACAAAATCAAGAGCTAATAAGTGAAAATAACAAAACTCCCAGGATAACAGCTGTGTATTTTTGAAAATATTTTAAAAATTGGTTTTAGTAGTGCATGCACAGAACTGAAAAACTGGGGGGAAGGATGTAATTTCTGTGCAAGTAACTTGAAAAGTATAAAAATATTTACATGTTTAGGGATTTTAAGTATGTACAGAACAAAGGCCCTGAAGACTTATTCTATAGAATAAAAATATAGCACGATAGCAGTAATAAAAATAATATATATTTTCATGGAATTGTATTTGCAGTTAGTTACAAGTTATTTAAACCACAACGTTCTTTGATCTTTCTCCAATCTGATGGCAATAGGGAATACACTCTTTCTTTTATAACACAAGAACTTTGCATACTTTTTCAACCTCAGTTACAATACTGACATAGAAAACAGAATGACTTGTGTATCCTAATCCAGCTGGGGTGCTTTTTTAAACTTTAATGACTATTTTCTTCACTGGTCATCATTTCATTAATGAATTCCAATCTCGAGTAGCCTCCATCAGATGCCTCTGTCCATGTCCTACCCAATTATCCTGATTGTCAAATATTCTACCACAAAACCAGCAGCTAAACTTAGCTTTCAAGGTATTATTGGAGGTAGTTTTCACAATCTGGTAATTGTTTTTGCTAGTCTTTTTCAGTGTCAATTTTAAGACAAATCTTTCTTTTACAGGGTTAAGGGGTTTTATTGTCCTGTATCTTTTCTGAGAAAAATTATCAGTAGTTACATCCGAAGGATTGCGGAAGTCTGGTTGCAGAAGAGCTTCAACGGTTCTTTTTGACAATAAAACCTTAAGAACATGTCCCTTGAATTTAGCAATAGTTTTCATTACATTTACAACTTCTGGAACATCTGCATCAGGATGGTTTAGCACAACAACTGGTTGATTTCTCCGAGGGCATTTTACAAGCTGGTTAGAATTAAAAGGGAGTAATTTCAAAGTCCTTACAGTTTTTTTTGATGCCCCTGGTTCGTAAGGGCTACCTGATTCACTAACAATTTCATTTTGATTCTTTTCTTTACACTTTCTGTGCAACATTGCTTTCTTTCTAGGAGGTTCTGGGCAACTAGCCTTCCTTTTACGTTTGAAATTCTTGTTTCTTTGCCCACCCACAGTTCTCGAACTTTTAGATCCAGCTTGTTTTAAACCAGGTTTTATTTTTGCAGTTCTGTTTTGGGTGCTCCATGTGGACTTTTGACAACCAGAGTTATTCCTCTTGTTAGCAGCTATTATTTGCATACTCTCGATAGAACATTTCTGCAACCGCATCCCTGCAGATTTAGCAGAATAAACAGGTTCTACAGGAGGAACACGACATGCTGGATTAGAGCTTGCCAAAGAGGCATTTGCTGGCATTAACCCACCTGGTAAGTTTAAGGCATCATTAAAACTAAGATTAGTTGGTTTCTGTGCTAGTGCAGGAGTAAGGGACTGCAAGTTATCCACCTGTAGTGAGGGCACCGAGTTCCTTACTGACTGAGTGTTATCAGACAGTGTATCTGAAGTACGAGTTCTTATTTTCAGCAAAGGCTGTTGTTGCATGGCTCCAGTTTTCTTTGGTTGACAATTCTGATGAGCATTATCCTGAAAAAAAATTGGTTTATGAACTACAGGCTTGTTTGGTGTCAAACATTTCAGAAAAACTCCCTGCTGTCCATCAGGCGAAAGTGCATAAATGTGTTGTTCCTGTTTAATTTCCTGTTGTTTTACTGACTCCAAAGACCCAAAGGCAGCATCCTGGTGCTCTGGTAACACCTTCACAGAAGAAGTTGCCTTCACAGACGACTCTGATGAGTTTGGAACTACAAGAGGTGCTTTGAATGGCATACAGTCATTTACTGTACCACATACTTCCTCATTACAGGAACTTCTTAAATTTCTAAAATTGCCATTTTTCCCCTTCACTTCTGAAGCTGGTATTTTCCCAAATTCTCTGGATGCAACTCCCCCTAAAACCTGAGAACTATCATTAGCGGCATTTGCAACTGTTCCAACTGCCCCACTAAAAGTCAAAATCGTTCCAGGTCCTTTGTTTGAAACACAAGATGCAGGTACACCTTTAGTAACATCTGATGAACTGGTTGATGGAAGAGATTTTCCTGACACCATCTGCTGCCTAGATTGGTTAGAAAGGTGGAAAGGAACGAAAAATCGTGATGGAAGGGACTGAACAAAAAGGGCTTTCTTTTGTTCCTGAAGAACAGGCAAAACTGGTGAAAAGCTGCTAGGATTTTGAGTTGCAGACAGTACTTTATCTTTTACTACCTGCTGTGTAAACTCATCTGTAGGAGTTTTTAGCAATGCACCAACACCTGGAGTTCTGGATAATTTGTCCACATCCTGTGAATCAAGTGATGTTTTGGGTGTCTGTCTTTCTCTCCCACAACATGTACCTTCATTTGTGCTACATCTTGTGTTGAACTCTCTCCTACATAAAGGGAAGCGTACATTAGGTGGAGGCCTCTGAAAACCACACACAGTTGCAGAGCCTTTCAAACACACGCAGGCTGCACTCCCAGTCTCAGGACCAGAAAGCAGCTTATCAGAATGAAGCTGGACACAGTTAGTCTTGCTGTGGAACTCCTGCTGAGAGGCTGTTTTTACTTTTAACACATCTTGCAGTAATTGGTTTATCTCAGGCGATAAATAATTAGCTGCCTGCTCACTTTGCAATGAGAAAACAGATGTGATTTTAGGCATTAAGAAAGAGTTAACACCATCAGAGGCATTTTCCTGGAATTTCTCAGCTACGTTCTGAAAGCCTTGCTCTAGGTTAGTGTCCAAACACTGTCGGCCATTATGCTTGTCCTCTATAAAACACTCGCTGTCAACACCACATTGAGATTGGCTTTTAAAAGACACAGAGTTATTCTTAGTGTTTATGTGTTTGTAAGTTTTATTAATATTTGATTGGGCTGACACAACTTTCTCTGCTTTCAAACCTTTCATTGACTCTGAATGTGAAGATGGAAGTTCATTTCCAGAGTTTTGATAAGAACCTCTTTTGCTAAATTCTCTGTACCTGTCATCTGTTGACGTCCAAATGCTACATGGATTATCCAAAGAGTTCACTTTGGAATAGTTGTGAAAAGACAACAACCCTTCATTAGATGAATCCACTGAGGTTGAATAACAGAGATTATTAGTTCCATGGCTATTATTCAGGTCACCATTTTGCATTTTCAGTTCAGGAAAGTAGGGCATTTTCATAGGGTCACAATGAAGGGTATTTGTAATAGCGGGTGATAATACCTGAGGATGACTTGAAGGACGAAAGCTTCCCCATGAGATACCAGTTTGAGCTCCAACTTTTGTTACTGCTTCATGTGGAGGTACAGTTGAGTCCAGCTTCATTGGCAAACAATTTGGACCTTTTCCTTCAGCTATATTAGAAGGTGCTACAGTTTCAGAAATACTCCTACCATACAATAAGTAGTTATTTTGTTTTTCCACTTTTGTTTTTCCTGAATGAGGAGCAGGACAGGAAAACGGAGGGGAAGTTAATGGATGAACACAATTGTTCTTTAAAGTCGACTGATCACTTACATGTGGTATAGCACCTGAAGACAAGCCACAGGGATCAGCAGTCTGTAGCAAAGGAGTTGCAGAACCATCTTTAACAGGATCAACTTTATGACCCAACAAACAGTCATTTTGCTTACTTGTAGGTAGTAATTTTATAACAATATGTTGTTTTCCATCTACCATTTTAAAGCCCATAAATTTCGCACTGTAATTTGCTGGTACAGATATTTTATTGTTTTTAAACATCAATACTGTTGGCCCATGAACAGCACTTTTCGATAATCCCAGGCCATAACTTGTGCCATCATCTGCCTTATTGTATTGTGCAGCAGCAGCAGAGAGCATTCCACCCATGAAATGACGCTTCTCCGTGTATTTACCTTGATGTTTCTCTTCACTTGTTTCCACGTCTCTCACGCACTGATTCAGCTCCTCAGCATTTGGCTGAATTTTATTCACACTTCTTAGCACTTGTGTATTTTCTTCTCCAGCACTGTCACTTCCACTGCTTATCTTCTTCCATCTCCAGAGTGGTTTTTTTGATGCTCCCATTTTATACCTCCTTAACACAAGCTTCAGTCCTGCTGGAGTCTTTACTATTCTTTTTTCATATTTATCCTTTTCCAGTTTTTCTTTTGCAATTAAGTGGTCTCTGTGTAAAGCTATGATGTGTTTTAAAAGATAATCTTTCCGTGATGTGCTGTAACTGCAGTAAGGACAACCAAAAGAAAACATACTGGTATGCACAAGCAGATGATTTTGGAGCTCCTCTTCTGTAAAGTTTTCTTGATGGCATTTTCCACATTTATAGAGAATCTCCTTATGTTTGTGAATGTGCTGAACAAACGTACCCACATCATAGGTAGAAAACCCACATTTTTCACACTGGAAGTGTCCATTTACACAATGCTTTGATATGAAGTGTTTTGTCAAAGCCAACAAAGTGTATATCTGCTCATCATTACAGAGCTCACATTTTACTAAAGTGCTACGATGGATGCGTCTGTGCTGTTTAAACGCCTGGAAGTCATTAGCTGAGAAGCTGCACATCTCACAAGGATACAGAGGCAACTCACCATAGTGTAACAGCTGAAAATGTTTCTGTAGGTCATTTGGGCTGTATCTAATGTTATCCTTGCACTTCGTACAAGTGAAATTCAGTATCTTTGCTGCAGTTTTCAATCCTTCTTCAAATTGCACTTCTGGTTTAATTTGCAAGTGGCTTCCTTCTGAACAACTGAGATTGCTTCCACTAATTTTCTCTGGACTTAAGGATTTCCTAGCAGTTTGCTGCTTACACTGAAAGAGTTTTCTAAACCTATCAACTTCATGTTTCATTAATACTTCATTTGGAATGTTCACCTTGGGCAATTCAATCTTCACGTTTTTTAGTCCATAAGTGAGATTGACATCTAAAATTGCTGGTTGAATTGTCATACTTGAAGGATCACTCACCAGTTCTTTCTTCAAAGTAATGTCTGTAGAAAAATTCTTCATAGCATTGTGTTTCAAGACACAGATTTGCTTTCTGTCACAAAAAAAGTGTTCCTGTTCAGATGACATGATTTTAGGTTCTACTTTTCTTTACATGAATTCTTGAGATTTAGTCTTACTTCCGGCAGCAAATGAGACAACTGCGCCAAGTTACTCTCAAAGCTCTACAACTTCCCCATTTCATTCTCCTGAAATTAAAAACAAACAAAGGAAATAATTACTCTTAAAACAAATGCAATTAGAACACCTATTGCAATTCACTAACAAATATATGCCAATCTCTGAAGTTGTTAATTTTTATAATATTACTCAAAGAGTAAAAAAAAAAGGATGAGGCAAAAAAACCTATTACAGTATAACCTCTGTTTGTTTGTTTTGGGGGTGTTTGTTGGTTTGTTACTTGGTGGGTTTTTAAAAAAAAATAAATAAAACTTGAAAAATATGTTTTAAAGAACATCTACTGAAAGACACATGTCATCAAATTTTGGGTTTCTCCCAACCTGTAGGCATAAAAAAGTCCGAAGACCTACTTTTTAAAAATGAAGCCTGTGTTTATTACTTATCTGATTTATTTGCATGAAATCAAATAAGTAATAAATCAGTTGGGATTTCATGCAAATAAAATCACTCCTTTGTGACATGCCACTAACTGAAGTATTAAAAAGAAGTCAAAATCTACAGAATTTTACATTTTTATTACGCAAGTGTGCTACTCTATTAGTTAACTATTGTGCTTAAAAAGGAAAGAAAGTAAAATCAGAATCTGACAAAAGATCCACTTCACCAATGGAGATATGACCTTTACCAACACCAAAAACCAATCACACTGACCTACAATGAATTTTTCACATGCCTACCTTTAGTACCACACAAGTCTGAATCAGTCAACAGATACAAGTTCTCAGGTTTCTCATTGCATGTTCCTGGGTACATGTTAATATTTTCAGTGCATGATGACCACAGTACCCCTCTATGGATTAGAAGGCTCAAACAGTTATGGTCAGCATCACTGTCTCACTACAGATTTCGTGTCAGTGTTTCCATAACAATTTATATCAGCTCAAGTCTATGTCTGAACAACACTCCTGCACAGAATGTGGACACAGAATCAGCAGAATTGGAACAGCAGCAAAATTAACATAAATTCTGAAAAGCAACACTGGAAAAGAAGAACTGTTTCTTTACTAGTATAACACTTTTTACTAAAAAACTTTTTTTGCAGTACAAGTCACAAAGTCGCTTTATTCTTTCCTAACAAAAGTTAGTAAATCGTTAGCTGAAGTCTGATTAGTGAATTTCTCTCCACTATGGGGCTCGCCCTGAAGCAACACAGACTTGCAACTCATTAGATCATCGGATCTATTCACATTCAAACTGAAAGAATGATCACACCCTCACTGTGAATAAGTGCAAGGGCTGCTTCTAGATCTCCAAGCCATCATAAGCACTGGCCCTAAGATCTTTCAAATATTTTCCCACAGTCCTGGGAGAAGGAAGTATCTAGCATTAGACATGCAAATACCTGACAAAGAAAATGGAGATTGAAAATTTTCAAGTCCATGTTCTTGGATCATGTAGCAAGAAAAGCAACACTTTATTTTTTTAAGCACATGCTTTAATGCCTTCCTTTAGAGAAGATACTAGCACTTCAGCACAATTCTTGAAAATAATAAATACAACAGACTTCAACACTAGACACATACTCTAATATCAAGTAAATTCACTTAACTGTGTTCTCCAGCTATGAGACCACCAAGACTTCAATTACACATGTGGTATTAAAAAAAAAAAAAGCCAAATCCAAAAAACACCCCAAAACAACAAAGCACAGAGACATACACTCCCTCCTCAGAATCTCTCCAAATGGAAACACTTTGGGTACAGAACTTTTATTTTTCTTTTAACTCAACGACACACTCCCCATCTTCCACACAGATGATTAATATGTGGGATATTACCCAGCTTTGAGCCCTGAGAAAAGAACAACTCATGTGCATATTCCATTTTCACCAAAAGAGTACTGCATTAAAATGCATTCTCTTGCCAATGGTATATCTCTTATTTGAATAGAATCGAGCTGAACTTCCTCATAAAGAATAAGTAACTAAAAACTATTTGGATTTGTTTGCTTGAACAACATTTTAAGACACGGCGCAACACAAAGATTACGGCTTGCATGATGCAATACATCATCCTGCTGGTAGTGCCCATCCCTCAGGTTAGAAGGTTACACTGCCAGACACTGAAACACGGAGTATGTTTACAATAAAAGCTACAGAAATCAGAAGGGGGTAAAGTGCTGCAGAGAACAAGGCTCAGGCTTTCAATACCAAGCCAGTGTGGTCCTCAACTGGACAACACATTTGGTGAAGAGTCACAATCTAAGATCCCCTTTAATTAACTAACTTTATACTTAATTTTATTATTTTTGGGTAGCATGCAACAATCAGCAAGCTCCTGCAGCATGAAAAATAAAAATATTTACTTGAAACAGCCATTAAAAAAAAAGGGCTTTCTTTTATCCCAGGGATCTCTAAAGGCACATTTTCAAAGCAGTCTGACTTACGCGGTAAGAAAATACTTGACTTCAATTCTCCAACAGCTGGGTATTTTCCACACACACAGAAGAGGTAAGATTGCAAGACTCAGACAAGGCCACAGTCAGGAGAAATACTAGAAAAAGTTCTGGAAACAAAAGAAAAGGTATTTTAAATGGTGTAAATACAAGCAATAACTGAAAGAATAAGCTGAAAAGCCCAAATCCCTCACAAATTTACATTATGTGGATTTTTACCACATTGAAGACAATAATATATACCAACTTTTCTTTCACAGAACACCATCAAATGCAATACCAATACTGTATATATACACAATATAACAATGCCTATTTTACCTTAGATTTGCCACTAGAATTCAGGCATTCATAGCTGGGAAACATAAGCACATGATAACTTAAAAACAGTACAGAAGGAAGTGACTGGTATCTCAGTCCATCAAATTTTAACTTGAACTCAAAAGGCACTGATCTTTTTTCAAGCAAAAATTTTAATGGCAAAGACCTAACCATAGATTTCTACAAAGTTGTGCAAAAGCCTGGGAAAGAGGCAGAATATTACATTCACAGTATCTAAAACCAGTAAGTAGATTTAAATGCAGATAAAATGAGTACCAACATCGAAAATACATAAGCATGTGCCACAGCTAACTCTCACTCAAAAAATCCCCAAACCACTAAGAACAAGGATAAGCAACCACTTGAGGCTCCCAGCCACAATTTTCTTCCCTCAAAAATGCTGCAATTTGTCCATATGTCGTTTTAAAAAGTACAGATAAGAAGTTTAAGCTATATATTTTGATCTAGAAAGAAATTGCAGATAGCAGTTGGACACTGCTAAATTAGGTAACTTTTACAGTTTTTCCATTTCAAACTACATTCAAAATAGGTATCTCAGCAGGCAGGATCTTCAAGATTTCTGAAGAATTTTCGGTTTATTTAAATTTTATTAAATAAATAAATAAAATTATACTGAAGCATATCTCATGCCCAGTTCCATTCTATGTGCCTGCAAATTTAGAGCGGCGCTTTAAATCTCTCCCCAGACCGGGACACATGCAAGAACTCACAAAAGTGGATCTTATGAAACGCACAGAGCTGGAGCAGTCAGACACAACCTGAACAGCAATGTTTCAGGAAAAAAAAAAAAGAAAAAAAAAGAAAAGAAAGGAAAAAAAAAATCACCGAAGCGCTCTCAGAGCTCACACACACAGACTGCCCGTGCCACAGGGCGAACCTGCCATTTACAAACACAGCAGCCAAACGCGGCGGCGACACACGGCCAGCGCCGGCGCCGGGCGGGCTGACACTGCCCCCGCCTGCCGGGGCAGCAGCGGTGCCCAGGAGCCGGCAGGGGCTGCGCCGGGACAAAGCGCAGGGCCGACCGACGAGGCGGCGGCAGCTCGGGAGCTCCGTCTGACCGCGGGCACGGCAGCGGGCGCTGGGGCAGCGACGAGCGAGGCGTCCCTGCCCGGCTCCTGCTCGGGAGCCCCGCGGCAGCGCCGCCCCCGCCCGCACGGCCCCGGGGCGGCCGCAACTCTCGGCGCGCAGCCCGGCGGAGGGATACGGTCCCACGGTCGTCCGGCAGCTGCACACGAGGCCATTTGTGCCCGGTCCCGCCGCCCCGGGCGCGCCCCGCGGTCCCGCCCGCCCCCAGCGCCGGCTGCCCCGCGAGCCTCCCGCTGCCGGCGAGCGCGGACTATTTAATGTCTCATCCGCAACACGGGGCACGGTCCCGTCCCGTCCCGTCCTGCCGCGGCCACTCGCGCCCCCTGCCTGCTCCGAGCGGCTCCGGACCGTTCCTCTCGCCCCGCGCGGGGCCTCCTCGCTCCCCGCCCGACAACCCCCGTGGAGTTACCTCGGGTACCGCCACCGTCCGGCGAGGCGCTGCCGGCCGCCATCACAGTTTCCATCCGGGGACTGCCGGGTGCGAGCCCGGCTGAGGGGCGGCCGCGGCGGAGGGATACGCGTTCACCTGAGAGATGGGTGGACGGCGGCCGACGAGGCCCAAGGGGGGGAAGCGGGCGGGGCGGTCCCGGCAGGTCCGGCTGCGTTCCGCCTGCTCGTCACGCTCCCCGTCCTCCTTCTCCTCCTGGGATGGGGGCCTTGGGCACATGGCACGGCCGGGGAACGGCCCGCCCGCTCCGCCCGTCGGTACCTTCATTGGCTGTGCACCCATGGGCGTGTTTCGGCCAATGGCAGTGGTAGGGAGAGCCGCTGCCCCTCACAAAACGCTCCCAGGCAAAATCCTGGCCCGCGATGGTCGTGCCTCGCTCGTGGGTTCTCTGAGCTGCCCAGACACAAGAGTAGGCACAATAAATAAAGGGCTGTCTGTAGATGTCAGCAGTTGAAGCATTCAGGAAAATATACGTGCGTTAGAGCGGTTAATTTGTTTTAACATGCTGAAAATAACAAAAATCAAAGCTGATAATCACTACAAAGTGCTTGTCGTGTTAGTATAATTTCTGCAGAGGAGTGGCAGCAGCAGTGGGTGGGAGCTGCTCCTCACGTTTGTGCAGGTTTGGAGGCGCACGGAGACCGCCCGGAGTGAGGTCACCGCAGGGAACGAGGGCACGGGAGAAGCGGGACATGGAACTGCACCATGGCCAGAAAAGGGCGAATGCCCCTGACAGAAATAGGCTGCAAAGATGAATTCTAAATGAAGAGGTCATTGCAAAGGAAATCCATTCTCCACTTGGGAAACAGTGATCAAAATTCGAAAGCAAAGAGGAGAAGGCTTGAGCTTTTTCCTTTGGGAAGCCTGTCTAATGAACAATTTAGCCTAGCAATTCAGCTAAACATTTCTTCACAAATCTTATGGTATCTTACTAGTTATAACAAAGTTTAATAAGTGCAATATTTGCTCATGATTAAATATGAGAACAAAGAGGACTGTTGATGTCTTTGAGTGTGCGTGCGTACACTAAGGGTACATTGAACATGAACATATTTTTAATTTCTCGTTCCAGCTGACATCACTTAATTCCCTTGAGGCCTAGACTGTAAAAGAAAATTTATAGAAGCCATTTTGGGGTGGGTTCCTTGGCCCTAAAAAATATCTTCAAGGAAAGAATTATATAATTGTTCTACTACACCCAAATGAATAAATCTGTGCCAAAAGCAAGCAGAAAAAAGTATTCTTCTGCTTTCTGATCCCTTAAGTTTTTCAAAGTAAAAAGGGGGGATTGTACACATCCATGGTGTCTTTCATATATGAAAACTTAACTACAGCTGAAGAAAAAGAAAAATAGCATAGTTGTGACTAAAACCCTAAAATCAGAAAAGATAACAGAAAAGAATGAGCCATGAAAATCATTAGTCTTACAAGCAGCTACTGTATAAATTGGTGTATTCCAGATGTTAAATTAAAATATACATCATATTGTCAATTATTAATCCCAAAGAATTTACATGTAAGATGGGAACAAATATTTTATCTGTATTTTATTACTTTGTAATGCAAATTTAGAACACATATGAGTGTTGAAATTCTGAGTGCTCATCTATTGGCTGTATGGGTCTTCTGGAAGAATTCCTGTTTCTGATAGTTTTCTTATGATGTGGACTAAACACTGCATAATTATAGCAGATAAAATTCTGAATCACTTTGTGGCTTTTAGTGACAGTAAATAAAACAATCTCATGCATTTTTCTATGTCAGCATTTATTAAATATATTAAATACACACTTTATAAAATATAATTAATTGCTATTTCTTTCTTGCTTTGTATATAATGAGATTATAAACCATATTCTTATGTACTGCTTGGCAGCTAGAGCTTCTCCTCAGTGTCACCAGAACAGCTGCAATGATTATCTGTTTCTCCAGAAGACAGCAAGTTCTGAATATGTCCATGAAAAATTATTTTTAAAAATATGCCTGTCTTCATAGTACAACTGGGAGGCAATATTACAGGTAGCAGAGGCTGGAAATTCATGGAGGAAGGAACCTGGGACTAAACATACTCAGATGTAGGAAGATTATGTTTAGGAATTGACAGGTCTTAGCCTTGTAGGCAGAGTACCCAGCAGGACAGTCTTTGAGTGATAAGCAAGAAAGAATTAAGATTCTATTTCTATTTAAGAATATCAGGTTCACAGGAGTTAGAAATATCTGTTGTGATAGTAACAAGAAGTCTGAGTCAAGTAATCTTACTGATAGGTGGTTGTTTCAAATTCTTGTAATGACTATAAATAGAAAGTGTAATCCTACAGGTAAACAGCACACTACAAATGGAGGGTTCAAAGAAAATACATCCATCCTTTTCTGTTCTGTGCCACTTCACTCTTGAAAGGTGCTAACTTGATTTTCTGTATTAAACATTTTACTGCTGAATTCTTACATAAAAGCCTTTCAGTGGGGCCTTTGAGTTCATTCTTCAAGTCTAGTATTTTATACTGATCTGCTTACAAAAATCTCCAAACTGTGCTTGTCACTTAAATAAATAATACATTGGCTAGACAGAGCTCACAAAGTACAGTGTACTTCAAACAATGCTTATCTGAATAAGCTGTAGGGCTGTAAGAGAAGCTCCATATTTCTAAGATGAAACACCAGTACCCAGAGAAAATAAGAAAATTGCCTTTTTAAGCAGTTCCTAATACACTACATTATTGGTTTTGATGATGAAGTATTGAGCAATGGATGGTTGCCTATATGTCACTGTCAGTGACAAATGTCACTGTAATTTTTGACTCTGTATTTCTTATGATAAATAGCCTACTTTTGTTTAGGGCAAAACAGCAGGAAAACATAATGTTAAGCCTTCCTTTTCTATATATATTATCTCATAAACATAACAGCCTTAATGATGACAGCTAAAGGTGTCATTATTAATATCAGAACATTTATGCACTCTTTTCATTTCTCCACCTGCACAGCTAAAGCAATAATGCAACAATGAAGGAAGTCAACAATTAAGTTTTCTTTGTGGATTTCATGGCAGAAATCAGTCTTGGAGCTATCTGAGCCATAATTGTTAAAACTTTAGGAATAAAAGTTCAAACAATAACGACAGCATTCAATCTAACAAGGATTTAAATTAATTTATCTTTCTGCAGGAAGAAGGGTGAAATAGAACCATGCCAAAAATTTGATGACAGTAAGTTTCTTAAACCAGCTTGGGAAATTGCAGCCTTTGCCATCATGTAGAGCTCTGTTGGAATCTGCTTTTGGCCAAATGATGCTCTGCTAAATAGACCCCGTACATCAGTTGCCCCTGTTAATTATTTTAATACAGCCACCAGATGGACACATCCAGTTAAGAGGCCCTGTTATAATGAATATCCTTATTCACACTCTTATTCTCAGCATAGCTTTTTCAAGTACAATATCTGATCACTTGCATACAAAGGGTCTGTTGTACAACTGAGAAAACATTCTTAGCAACTTATTGAATCTTCTTTGGAAACTTGTGGAAAAAGCATCTCTCTGCCTTCACAATATGTGAAATGGGTAAGAGACTTTTTATGGTTATAATTTGTGAATGGGGAAGTGTTGCCAAACAGCAAAAGGAAGAAGCACTCTTAGAAATGTGTAAACAATTTTTTTTTAAGTTTATCACTTTATTTATAGTTCTACCATGTGTAAATCAATTAATGATAATCTGCTGAAAGATGTGATACACCTTCACGAGTAGCTTGAACTAGAATTTCTACAGATCTTATATCTTGATTAGACTATCACTGTCTAATCACTGTCACTGTCCTTGGAAAATGTTTTAATCTCATGAAAACTGAGGCTTGCATGGTTATGTGAAGATCCCATTTGGCTCATTATAGTTTTAGTCTCAATGTTTGCAAGTGTCTTCACCATCATGAGCAGTCTACACTGCAGCAAGTTCAGGCAAGTTAATTTAAAGCAGAAACTGGAGCTGGAAAAGAAAGAGGCAAGATCTAGGAACCAGGGCTGAACACATGAAAGGCAGATTAGGATCTAGCACCCAGTAGGAGGAACTAGGACAAGATCTAGGTCTAGAAAGCAGGAAATTGGATCAAGATTTTAGACAGGAAGTAACACTCAAGATTAAGATTCTAGAGCACAATTACAAGTAAAAGGCATTAAGCTTTCCAAAGTACCTGGTCCTATTTCATGTGCACCAAGACAGGCTATACCAGCCTCTCAGAGGTGAATTATCCTTTGGAAAACTAGTGATGGCCAGATGAGTAATAAAGAGGTGTTTGAGTTGCCTGTGGGAGATACCTTGATTCACAATTTTCAGTGGCAGCTGAGCAAGCAGGATATCTTGAGTGACACAAGCATCTTCCTCATAGTCAGATAGTCATGACCTCAACACTTTTCATCAGCAGTCAAGTGACATGTGAGCAGTGAGCTGGATCATGATTGCCCAGGTGAGACAAGAGAGACTGGCAAACTGCAATAATGTTCATGCTCATAAATGCAATTAACCTCCTGCCTTTCTGAAAATGGGGAAGATTTTACTCTTGGTAGCAATCAAACTAGAAACCACACACCATTGCACATACCGTCCTGATGCAACATTGCAAAATACATCCTGGATACTGGGCTGTGTTCTTTAGCAAGGCGGGTACTCATTTCCCTTTTGGAAGGTGCAGATAAACGGAAATATCTAAACCAACAAGTTGTTCTGTGCCATAACATAAGACATGGCATTATATATTTCTTAAAACTATAACTTCTGTCCATTTTTGCATTTCTAGTAGTTATGAGTATCTGTCAGTAGAGCCCTCTCATGAGGTTTTACCATCTGGATGCACATGTCCACACCTGCACACTTCAGGTCAGGCTGTTTACCCTCTCTGCTTCAGTGCATCCATCAGTGGGAGTAAAGGTGTGCACTCCTAAAAAATTAGTTATTTTAAGATTAATTTGTTTTTCTGACCAATAGCTTCGTACATTCTTTGATATCAGTCAGGAAATTCTTGAGTTCCTTTTTCAAGAACTAGATGACATTTCTCATACAACCTATTTTTCTCATGAGTATTGACAGGACTTTCTGCATTTTAACTGGAGATAACACACATACTCTCCACACCAAATTAAAACTGGAGAAGTAAACCACATTCAGGCATGAATGTTTCTTTCCTGTTGAATTCTGTGGAAATTGCAGAAGTATCTCCATGCATAATAAGACAGGACTTGTTTTTCCTCTGCTGCTTGAACAATAACTTCCATTCCAGTCACTGCTGATAAACTTTTCCTAAGAAAATACATACCAACTTTAAACACAATGGGAAACTAAATTCCTTTCTTTTCTTCACATAACTTTGTGCTTTTTTGTACCTTTGTTGTATCACCACATGTTGAATTTTATCTGGATTTTCCAGAAGTTGGTTTGAAAATGTCTCATCATGGTCTCAAGTTAGATATTGGCAGAAATCTTTCCCAGTTTATCCAATTTTGATCTGTTTCATTGGCTCCCTACAAGGTTTCAAATTGATTTTAGATGATTATTTTTAAACTAAAATCTAGCAATCTTTTGGTTTAATATAGTTTTCAATTCTTAAATTTTGTGTCATCTTGCATCTTAGGCTAGCAGATCCTCTCTGCACTTCAGGTCTGACAAAGGCAGCAGCACAAGAGAGTTTCTCTGCATAGCCCCACAACTGTGTAATTGCATTTAATCATCTGTAATTGCACTGCAAGTAAGTCCCACTCCCATATTAATTCATCTGATGCACTTTTGCTGAGATTACTTATATCAAGTTGTAACTTTTGAAGAGTGGAGACAGAGATTGGACTCCCTTTATGTAAGAGTCTAGGCTTTTAGTACTGGACTTAATTTAAAGTAGGAACTTACCATGGATAATCCTTCATATACCATCCTCAGCCTCTTGATAAACTGCATATTCTCTTTCTCCTATTTTAAAAGGTTTATTGGAGACTGCAGGTGTCAGGTTGCCTTTTAATTGTGCTCAGTGGCTTCGGGTTTCACTGCCTAATGGCAGGAGATCAGTTACACTGTGATGATGTAGTTTAGCAACAGGCTAAATAAAGCCATTTTTGTTTTTCTAGCTCCTTAATCCATGTGTTGGCTATTATTTTAGTTCTGTGCCCCACAAGGCTTTCCAAGCAGTTCTCCACTTGTACATTGTACCCACTCCTATTTACAGAAACAGGCAGACTGCTAGTGTGAACATGTTCATTGGTTTGTAATGAAGTGTCTTTGTGTTGGAGAAACTAAGCCTTTAATTAAAACCAGCTGGCACTTATAAACTGTTTGGTGCTCCATAATACTGACCGGGGTTTCAGTTGGATATAGAGAAAATGAGAGAAAATACCTAAAAACTGTGGTTGCTGATTTTCCTCTTAGACTGTTCCATCCCACACAAGAGATGAGTCAAACAAGTGCATTGTAACAGTTTTGTATCCAAAATGCTGCAGTTTTTGCATCACAGAGAGTTTTACAAAAGGATAAATAAACCATGTGACAACCACCACATACTGCTTCTGCATTCCCAGTCAGCCAATTTCCTTGAGTTACAGTAAAGATAAATAAATGCAGAGTCCAAAAATTTCAGCAAATATCGTGCTCTCAACAACATTCAACAATTGATAGGGGAGAGTGGCCGGATGTGCACAGCTTTGAAACATAAGAGATCAAGAAGGGAAGCACAACACAGCCATTACAATAATATCTCCCAGAAGCAAAATCCAGTCCTAATTGTTTTCCATTTCAGTTATGAGTTAGCTTTGCTAATGCTATTTCATTATTTCCCTCCTCATGAAATCTATTCCCCCAAATTAAGTGAGTTTGCCCACAACTTTTTGTTGGTGAAACTACAAAGATAAACCTGTTCAGTATTTGCAGAAAGAGACTACAGTGATTAATTAGGCAAAAGATTAGGAGCAAGGCCAATCTGGGTCCTAATCCCAGCTGAGCCATTTATGGTATAACCTTGGGGAAGTTACTTGACCTTCATGTTTCCCAGCAAACTCTGCTGGAAATTGGATACCAGCTGGGCCTCAGAGAATACCAGACACATCTGCTGAATTCCCCCCAATTAGCATTGTTAGAATAATGGTGAGAAGGCTTGCATTATTATTGTGGAGTAGTATGCACATAAATACAGCCAAGGACCTTCTTTTCCTTTCTTGGCAGGAATAAACTAATATTAAAAGGTGGCCTAAGAACTACATATCCTGGCCAATTGCTGGCTGTATCATACATTAAAATAATAGTGATCATGAGGCAATTAGGCTTTAAAAGAATTCCAATTCTTCCCTTCCAACCAGCATTCTTCTGCACTTTCAGAAAGGACATTTATCAGATTAACTGATTAGAAAGATTAGATTTATAGGCCCAGACTCTTAGCTGTATCCATGATGAACTATGTGCAGTCCTTTAATATGAGATCAGTTCTATGCAAAAAAATTTAAAAATTAATGGATAATCTTGTTACCTTCCTGATCAGTAATCCTGCAAGAATTTAAAATCCATAAGTTTATGCAATATCTTTTATTACACGTGGTCAATGGGATTTTATTAGAGATTAATAGCTGAAATTTCAAAGATAGTTATTCCCGAGCAAAATTAAACTTCCATGCAAATACAGATGAGCATACCTCTTTTCACTTATTTCTCAAAGGATCTTGCAGAATTTCACTCCATGGATAACAAAAAGCCTTCTAATTCCCACTTTAATTTTCTTCATGATGTATTATAACATTTCCCTCTTACACTGATACTACTATTTGACATCTTGTTTAACTTTGTAAAATGAAGGTTAAATGAAAACAAAGAATGTGTGAATTTTTTTGAGAAGTAGGTATCAAGCTAGAAGCAGGTTCAGGACCAAGGGTGAGTTGAGAAAGATGCAAAAGAAGATGAGAGATTGTCAAAAACTCCTGGGATTTTGTTAGGAGCTACTTGTGGCAAATTAAGACTGGTGATTGTTGAGGAATGCAGGAGGGGAACCACAACCCACAGGTACAATAGAGCTTTGTGTGGTGGTGCATTGTGGCCACTTAGACAAGAAATCTACATTGAGAAATGTGTGAAACGGAGGTAAGCTCACTGATTAGGAGCCTGAGGATGGAGACACAACTGGAATGGGTATTGTGAAGAAACTGAGGAGCAAGCCTGAGACACAAGGAGGAGTTTGTGTGTAAGACTGACACTACAAGCTGATGACATAACTGAGTCAATATGTTGCAATCCGATAGATTCATTTACTTATGGAAGTATTAATAAAGCTGGGAAATTATATTTATAGAAGTTACTTAGTTAAAATTAAAACAAAGTAAAAACTTTGAAGAGTAACAGGACTAAGACTTATTAAAACATTTTATTTCATCCATCTCAATGAAAATCTGTTTATTATAAGAGATTTTTTTATTTTAAAAAAGTGTGAGTTTAAGCAGTAGTTGATAATAGGAACATTTGGACCAACTCTGCTTTTAAGTGCTAATTGGATGCTGGATTGCTGACATAGGTATGATCAAATTAGCTCCTTGGATGGAACGGCAGAAATGCTTGGTCAGGATTTTATGCTTATGGTGGTTAATGTGTTATTTTGTCCTGCTGTCGGCTAATTTATATTCCTTGAACTGAAAACCGCAGCTAAGCTTCCACTGAGCCCCTTAATTTAGCTTCACTGTGCAGAGGCAGCTCTTGCTCGAGTTTCAGAGCACTCACCATGGAATTGAATAGGGCAGTGAGGGACGCTGGGACAGGACAGGGTTCTGCAATAGTAAGAACAGCTTTGCACAGTAGGTGCAGCTGCAAGGAATGCTGGAGAACACAGTTTTATGTCTGCCTTTTCTGGAAGTCCCCCAGCATGCTGACTAGGCCACTGAAGCATCATGTTACCTCTGGAATTTCAGTGTCTCATTTTCTGAATAAAAGCTATTTACAATCCCAGTGAGCAGAAGTACACAGCAGTTGAATCTGCCACCCACGCCAGTGGAGAACACTGTCAATAGGCACAGTGAAATATCATGCTGAATTCTCTGAAGGGTCACCTTCCAGTTTTCTTGAATCAGGCACCCAACATGAATTTCAATTTGACTCTCCTCATGACCTAGATCCACTTCTAAACAAGGAAGACAGCATTTATCTCAAAGAGATATTGTGAAGATGATTATTAATGAAGAGACCAATGAAAAAGTTCAAACTTATCTTTTCAAAAGTCTAACTAAACTGCAGTGAACAGAGGCAGAAATCCTGCAGGGAAAAAGAAAGTCTGTTGGGATGTGTGGTCTGTCCTGCTCCAGGCCATAGCGATCAGGTATGGGGCTGCTCACAGAGACGCTACCACAGCCCTGTCTGCTTGATTTTATATCCTTTCCCCACACACACCTTAAATAACCAATATTACTCCTTCCCCACTGGTTTGCATTTTGCTGACTACATCCTTACTTGAGAGTTTCAGCCTCATTCTTCAGATCCCTGCCCTGTCCTTGAAAATTTACACCCACAGGGAGTCCCCTTCCTCCCCTTCACATCTTTTGTCTTGTAGTCCGTCTCGTTACTCTGTTGCTCTCTTAGCCTTGGCTTGCCCACTCCTTTCCCCCTTCCCCAAGGCCAGCAGTTTCTCAGCGCTCAGCCCGTGCTGCCAGTGAGCAGCGAGGGCAGCTCCTGCGTGTCCGGCCCCAGAGCAGCCCTTGAGCAGCAGGGCAGCCTGCACAGAGTGCCCTGCCGTGGTGCTGGGGACCCTGTGGCTTTGTGGCACACACCAGATGTCCCTCGCCACCAGGTGAGGTGGAACACACTCTCCTCTCCCTGGCTGGTGACACTGCTCCCTTTGGGTGGCTTGGTCTGGTCCCTTTGCATGGCTCGTTGTACAGGCAGGTCTGTAGAAGCTGGGATGTCCCTCCCGGTGACAGGTGACACACTCCTGGGGCCACTGCTGTGGGCTCTTGGCCCACTCTACCTTCCCAAAGCACCCAATCATGCCATACAAACCACAGTAAAAATTCTCATCCATTTTCACAGGGGCCATGCTCTGTTTCACAAAACAATAAAACTGACTTAATGGGAATTTGTGCTTCAGAAGTGTCACTTGCACAGATCAAAGCCAGCTTGGTGTCATTCCCACCTAGCACCCACTTACTGTGTCATATTTGGGGTAAAGGAGTGCATGTGTTACTCCTTGGGGATGTGTTCACAGCTGCTTTTAGGACTTATTATAGAAATTAGATGTTATTAAATCGACCCTCAAACCTGGAAAAGAACCTTTTAAATAACAACGAACATCATCTTCTTATTCTGGTTACTTTGTCATCCAGATACCCAAGCCTCTAAAGTTTCTCAACCAGACTATAGTTTACTTCTTCCATTTTTACCCCCAACATCATGATTTCACTTTAAAGTTAAAAAAAAAAAAAAAAGAGAGAAGAAAAAAAGCTGATCCAGGAAGCACAGTAAAGTTGGGGGTCTGCAGGCAGCAGATGGAAAACAAGTACAGATCACTAGAAAAAATGTGAAAACAGGGTCAGCAGGAAAGTGAATTTAGCTTCCTCTATGGAAAATACATTTGCATTGACTTCATTAGCTTTGTTAAGAGAAAAGGCAAACTTTAGGCTGCAGAGTTCTTTTTCATTTCCCTTGAAAGTTTGCTAACACAGATTTAAGGCATTTCATAACTAGATAATTTAAATAAATAATAAGCAAATGGAAAATTAAATGTATTATAACTCTTCAAAGCCCCTTCTCAAGCTTGTATCTATACAGTACCCAGCATAATGACATCCTTGTCTGTGACTGGGCATAGCTTCCCATGGCATCTGTCTGTTACAAACAGCAAATAACAAAATAGAAAAGTGAGAATATGTCAAGAACATAAATTTAAAAAGTAGGGTGAGATTTTACAGTGCAAACAAGTGTCTCAGGCATGTAGTTAGATCTCCTCTTGCAAAAGCTGATTTGAAGAGTTTGATCCATCCCCTGCTCCCTCTGGGGTTACTGGCCACGTGCCTGCACCATGACCTGTCCACTGGCAACCATTGGTGTCAATGCAATTTGACACTTCAGTTCTGGGGGTGAAGCCCCCCAGGGAAGAAGTATTAACCATGGATTAAGAGCAGTGAAAGAAGGTAAGTGTATGCATGAAGCCTGAATATTAATTCCTTCCAGACTGTTTTAGACTGTGACCCATTTATTTTACTGGAAATAAAGCATTTACATACAGATTTTAGCACCATGGTCACTGGGTCTAGTTTTAACTCCAAGTCTACTTTTGTATACTGGACAAAAATGAACATGAAGTTATGGTAACCTCCTCTAAGTTCTCTGGGTTTTGTGAAAAGGAAAATCAACAAATCATAATGTAATTTAATATTGGAAAGACATTTGCTTTACAGTCTATTAGACATATAAACAGACCAAAAAAAGTCACCAGGAGCACTTGAATGTACAGGAAAAAGAAGTAAATCAGTAAAAAAAATTTGGAAAATATAAAAATAAGAAAGAGCAAAAAGGCAAAAACCTACATTCATTAAGGATTCCCTAATCCCTCTATGAGGTCTGTGTATCCAGAGGAGAGCAGCAGAAGCATTAAAGCTGGAAGATCAATATAAAATAATCAGTTCTTGTGAGCAGTGACTTCAGCATTTAAAAGTTCAGAGATCACTGGGGGGAAATTAACCTCTATGCAGCATTCTGTAACAAGGAAATAAAAAATAATAACCTGGACACACTGCCTGAAAAATTACAAGACTATAACATTAAATATGAAAGCAAATAAAATTCAAAGCAATCAGAAATGCCTACATATTTTTCCTTCACAGCAGCAATGAGAAATCACATCTTGTGAGCATGTAACTGATACAGAACATAATTCTGCAGATGCTTCCAAGAGTGGAGAAGCTGACTCATGCAAGTAAAAGCTTGCATGAGTTGTGTGTTCAGCAATGCAGGTAACAAATTCAGTGCATGATAATGAAGACTTCAAACCTGTTGGGCAGTAGAACAGGTTATTTTGGCATCCCTAACACCCATTTCATTTTGCTATGCTGCCAAGAATGGATTTAAAACAGCTCTCTGAAACTGCTGGTTGTGATACCCACATTGCTGCCACCTAAATGAGGGTAATGTCCCTTTGTTTAAAAATAGTTGAAACAATTGAAAAGCAGCAGCCCCCCAAAGAGATTCAGAGAAAATGGACAGTAATGCTGTCTGGGGTTCTCCAAGGGTCTGATAAAGGTGGGAGAGGTGAAAGACTGGTTTATATGGCAGGATGGATAAGAGAGTAAAAGCAGAGAAATGCCCAAGGAACACTCCAAGACAGCCATTACACAGGGGTGTCCCTGGAATTTTCTTGCTACTTTCTTTTTGTATAACCTTCAGAAAAGTGACAGCAAAATAGCATGGTTGCTATGAAACTGCTTCCTGCTGTTTGGTTACTCTCTATCTACAGGATGCAAGAACAGGATGGCAGGAAAAAAAAAAAAAAAAAGCCCAACCCAGTCACCTCCATCATCACTGTCTTCTCCTGAGAGTGACTACCTGCAACAGCCTGACTATAAGGGCAGCTGTAGGAAGATGAAAAGGTAGCATGGGGAAAGGGCTGTTTTCAAGAAAGAAAACATTGAGCTGTTCTTACAATTTAGCAGGGGGAAAACTGTAGATGCTTGCAAAAAGAAGTCCCTTGAGCATTATGATCTGAAAAAAATAAAGTAAGAGTTGATTATTTAATGGAAGGAATTAACCAATTTCCAAGTTTCTATGGAAAACAAAGCTCATTCCATGAAGATATTGATTGCTGGAAAGCAGCAGCAACCCTCCAGCCATGCAGAAAAGACAAGTTGCATCACCCACTGTTGGAAGCAGCAAGACAGACCAGGAGGGTGGCCTATATTGTGTGGAACAATTCCTCCAGAAAAAGGAAAGTCAAAAAAAAGCTTTGGTCAGCCAATTCTCTCTAGCAACTACAGCCATCCCTTTTCTTCATGCAATGGTCCCCTCTCTTCCTCTTTACCTCTTTCCACTGGAGAAGAGGTGAGAAGTGTCTGACCAAGTCCCAGGCAGACACAGCTCATTCACCTACAAGACCTCCCAAAAGAGGGTTTTCCCAGCGATGTGACCCAACCAGTGAAAACATATAAACTTCACTGTCTACACCCACAGATGTTGGAGCACCTGTTGGACTTGGTTACTCGCACAACAAAATAATCTATGGCTCGGAAGTCTCCTGAACTTTGCAGTTGGTTTGTTTCTGATCATTTATTTTGCAACCACCAAGTGTTAACCTGGTCCTTGCAGTGAGCTGCTCACTTGCTACATTCGGCTGTTCCTCCAAAAACATAGATATATGGTGATGGGTAAGTGTGAATAAAAACACACTGGCAAGTCACCTTCCCTGCAGTCTTTCGATTCTCCTTTGGAAGCAGAGCAGAAGCATACACAGCAGAGCAGGGCTGAGCAGTGAGTGCAGCAATGCCCAGCATGTCACACCAACTCAGGATTCAGAGCTCAGAGCTCCACAAAGCATTGGACAATCAGTACTCTCAAAGGCTGCCTATGTAAACAGCATTGCATACCTAAAGCTCCTCATTTATAGAGGTTTAAGATCAAAAAGCTGAAAATGTATTCAAAACATTTCACTGTTAGTAGTTATCAAAAATAAGTAAATCAAAGATCGTGGAGACACATTTGGCAGAGTATGAGGAAACGTTCAGAATTTTGCGTGAAAGAGTCATGCTGAAGAGCAAGCTCAGACTAGTTTGGAGAGACGGTAACAAGGAAATCACATTCACCTTGTTCTATTCTGAATCAGAGGCCAATGAGTGATTTCTCATCTTTTGTCAAAGTGCTGTTTTCTACCCTAACTTATCCTAGCAGAAATATCACAGTGCAAATGCTTGGTGGAGAGACAAAAATGCTACAGGCACATCCAGACATCACGTAAGCCACCATATTCCAAGGGCTCATCCTGCCCTGACGGTGGTGGCAGGGGCCAGACTGGAGAGGAACAGTGCTTTAAAGCTGTTTGAAATGCAAATACAAGTGATAAAAAGCAATAACACTGCCTATTATTGAATTTTATCACTTGTATTTACAGTTCACAATGAAGCATGAGTGCAATCATCGCCTCTCTCTCACAGGGAGGAAGGGGACGGAGCAGAAGACATTCGAGCCCCGTCAGGAGGGATTTCTCACCGCCCTGAACACTACAGGTTGCCAGCGCATTCCTGTAAACATTTTGCTTCCTGCCGTTCCCCTCCTTTCAGGATTTCGTTGTTGCTGTTCCGGAGCAGCCTGGGGCCCTGTCCTGAGGCAGAGCGGGTTCGGGAGGGAAGCAGAGCAATGGAGCGGCCGCGCTGCCGCCCGTGTGGCGCAGCCTCATCTCCGGTCCTGGGCGTCCCTCTAGAGGTGAAACAGCAGCCTTGTCCCCAAAGCTGCTTTCCGCACACACCCCTGCCGGGCCGGCAAACAGGGATAGGAGTGTGGGCTCTGAGAAGCCGGCACGTATCTGAGCAGGTCTCACTGAGCTGTTCAAACCATCAGGTTTAGGGCGGCACCGAGGGGCAGCGCCATGACCCCACCCAGGAGCTGAGCGCGGGCTCTGCTGCAGCGCCCGGCCCTGCGCGCCCCAGCCCCTGAAACCCCGAGGCTGATGATTCCAACACACTAAGAATGATTATGCTTGATGGGCTATTTCTGTACCTTCATCCCTCACAGCATTCATGTCTGAATAAAGGGAAAATAAAATCACTTAAAGGAGCACTGTTATGTAAATTTAAAAAATTGCATAAACAGTGTTTATTGACTTTTTTATAACATCTAAACTGTTTAATTATGGTCAGGAAAAATATCCAAGTATTTCTAATCAAAAAAATACATACGCATATGTGCACATATAGATAGATAGATAGATAGATAGATAGATAGATAGATAGATTATAGATAGATAGATAGATAGATAAAGAATAGTAGATCTTTTGCTTCTTTCTCACAGTGATTACATATTGATCACAACAAACTCCTCAAGAGAAGAGATAGCAACAAAAGCTCTTTGGTTGTTCTGCTGCCAATTGACAGCAGTTCACAGTCTGGATGCTCAATTTCACACACACACACGAATACGTTTGCCTCTGCTCTGCAGTTGCACGCGTCAGTGGAGCTCAAAGCCACCAGCTTGTCTCTTACTGTTCCCAATGAACTGTGCAGTTCAAATCAGCAAGGCACCCAAGGGAGTTGCAAAGGATTCTTCCATTGCATTTCAGGGGAACTGAGCTGGATCTGTGGTGAAGAGTACAGAAAAAAATGTACACCTACAAACCTGGAAGCCACAGCTGACACAAGCCCAAGACCAGTGCCTTGCACTGTGCCTGCCTAGGCTGTGGCAATCTGTCTGGGAATGCAGCCACTCAGTCCCAGGCTGCACTGCTCCAACCCTGAGTCTTTGCTATCAGCACCAGCTTCTCACCACAGCCCTTCACTAGATCCAAACCAATCCAAGCATTGTGGGAGACTTTCCAGAGCCAGACATCCACACCAGCCTTTTTCAAACCAATATGTGATTCATTATCTAGCAAAATCAAACATTTGTGCACAGGCACCTACTAGACAAATCCATAAAAAGCCAGAAAATCCTCCAGTGTCCTTTAGCTGAAGTGACTAATCCCAATGGCATACACAAGATACCCACAAATATAAGGAAAGTTCTGTACATAGAATGACAGAAAATTCAATAAGCTACTAGTTCACTTATGTCTGAAGATGATCCTGAAACTAAGACACTCCCGTGCATTCTCAGAGTTGAAATTACTTTCAACATGTGAGCACTTAATCATTTCTGTTTCTTTTACAATAGCACTGTATATTGTAACCCTGTTTCAAGTGAGGTACTTCAAAATTCTTTGCACACAAACAAACCTGACAGGCCTCCTTGCAGCATCCACCTGGCTAAGTGTTTGTTCACAGCACACAGATGCCACCTGGCTTTTCTTTACACCGGGGCAAGCAGTTTTAAATAACATTGCACTATCAAGAGCCTGCAAATGGTCTGTAATCTGTCATAGCTTCCTATTTAGTAACTCTAAGCTGAGTCTTGGAATTTAAATCCCTAAGAAGCATACAAAAAATTGTGGGTCTACATCAAATTACTGCAAAGGCAAAGCTGCTTTTGCTGCTCTCTCCTTATGCTCATTGCAAAAGCCATTCATTCCTGAGTGACTTTAGTTTCTGCATGCAGCTCCTTCATTTATTGGAATAAATAATATTGATATATTAATTTACCCAGCTACTTTTGCTAACAACATTCAATGCCTTCTTTTAAAATATGTGAATGGGGCTAATTCTAGATATACACCTCAAAAGGCTCTGCTAATAGGAACAAACCTGCAGCAATGAATAGAGTTAGGAAGAAGGCTTAAGTATTGTTTGTTGCTTTTAATAAATTGTTTCCTACTCCTGTTTAAATCAGGACATTGTGTGATTACCACTGAAAGGACAGCATCATTAGATACTATTGGAGAATTAGACAGCAAGTGGCAGTGCTAGATTTGACAGCTCCATAAACAGAAACATTACATTATCAGGAAAAGGGCCATGGCAAGTTCAGCAAATTTCAGCCCAGAGCCTTCATCATTCTCAGCCAGGGTTTCACAAGTAGAGGTCACAACAGTTCTCACAGATGTCCATGTCTATGCTCTTCCTAAATACTGATCCTCAAAGTGGCCCCCATATTCTCTGAAATCCATTTGATTCATATTGCAAAAGGGTGCAGGCAGTTACTGTGGCAGTGTCTGGGAACATACTGAGGATGGAGGATGGAAGGAAGATGCACTAAAGCCACAAGCCACACTAACACAAAACCTTAGGGTTTCTAAGTAACTGCTCCTTCGGTCAGTAACTGTCTCCTATGGAACTTCTGTCTCCTCTGTAACTGCTCCTCCCACTGAGGTGGGACACCCTCAGTGATCTGGCAATTGATGTAGTCTCTGAACCTTTTAATAAATGGCATGCATACAAAATTATTCAATCTTCTGTTTCTAAAAGATTTATTTTCAATTTATATTATTAATATCCCAGGTAAGTAGACTCTGTGAGAGAGAGAGCTACACTCAGATTACAGCTATTCCTACAACTGGGAATAGGAATGGTACCAGAACTGCTTCTGCTGCATGTGGCACTGAGAGTAATAAATTATTTAGTAAAGACTGTACAGGTCTGACAACTTAAGAAAAAAAATTCTCAATATCAAAACTTCAACTGACTTCAGTGGGAACAGAACCAAACTGTTGCAGTAACTAGAATCGGTTTTACAAATACAAATCTGTATTATGGGTAGCCCTCAATTAAACCTTGGTGATTATATGCTTATGACATGTTTAAATTATGCTAATACAGCCTTTGAATGTTTTATCAATTCCACTGAGCAACCTGGCTGTTTCCCAGCTGGTTGAAAGCAGGTCAAAGTTAGGCAATGCTTCCAGGGCAGGCTCCTGCCACACATGAATAATTACCCTGGAATCTTACTCCTGAGAACTCTTTCTAAATGATGTGAAAAATAGCCCATGTTAAACTGCATTTTCCAAATGGACATTTTCTCTCCATACCAGGCTCTTAGTTAAGTAGTTCAGGTGTCCATAAGAAAATCCTGGCTGTAATTGTACCATTTATTCCTCTGTTTTAGAGAGTAGCTAAGAACACAAAGGCAAGACAAATGCTGTGTTCTTCTACAGTGCTGCTCAGCTCATTTACCTGCTCCTCCTGATACAGCTAGATAAAAGTGATGATTCCATGAAATTATAAAATTAATCTTCATACATTTATACAGATTTGTGTTGCAAATAATCCAAATTTGAAAATGGCTGAAAAGAAGATGCGTGCACTGCACCTGTTTCAACTTCTCCTACATCTATATCTACTTTTCCTACTTTGTAGAGATTTTTCTGATCATATTGCTGGCTTGCCTCCCTCATTTTCTCTGCCTAAATTGTCTTAAGAAGTGAAATGTACATTACCATTATTAAATTTTACATCATGACCTCAGTAGTTTCATGACAAACACAAAATCCCAGTCAAAGGGAATGAGGAGAGTGAAATAATGTTTCTTCTGTTGGGAGGGGGATGTTGTAGCTATGCTGAAGAGCTCTGTCAATTCACTTTGTGTTCTGTAACCTCAAGAGTATTTCACTGCTCGCCCTCATTTAACTGCAGATCATTAATCAGTCAAAAATGTATATTTTGGCTTTGGAAGATATTCACAAACCACTAGAGAAAGGCCATGAAATAATATTCAGTATGACCTAATCTGAACTCAGAAGCAAACCCAGTAGATTCTTTTATTACTTCTCCTGTGTTTTTTCTTTGAATTCAGTTAATCTGTATAAAAGATCCACAAAACTGATCAATAAGGATGCAATCTTATCTTTTAAAAATAATTTCAGTTTTCAACCTCCTCCACTGATAGTAAAAAAAAAATAAAAAAATCTAAGCCTTCATTATCTTTTTGCTTCCAGGAACTACATTAAGAGTTCGCATGTACTCTGCCACCTCATATTATTAATTTGATTTCAATTTAGTATTTAGGTGAGCATGATTTGAGGGATTATTTGCATCCAGTGATTGTATGGCACAAGTGTCACAAGTTACTTGGGCCACAGCTAACTAACAGTTTTCACAGAACAAGGAGGTGAAACTCAAATAGCAAGGATACAAATGTTCTCATCCATAGCTAAGACCAGGCTTCCACAGGCACTACCACAGATCTATGGCTGTCGGATCAGTCAGCAGCAGAAATTTGAACAATAGAAGGATCTACACAGATCACATTGAGATGTGATAGAAATAGTAAGAATATAAATTACAGAGCTTTAGAGCTTTATATTTTTACATGAGTTTTCAGGGTCTGTCAGAGGACAGGTGATTCCTGTTCTTGTATAATGTAAGTGTTACAGTAAGAGACAACCATTGATATAAACAGCACAAGAGTAACCCAATAAGTATTTTAAACAAAGCTGAACTGTCAGAGAAACTTAATGCCAAAGATCAAAGTTTTGAGTTTCTGCAGCAGCACATTTTTAAACTACTTACACTAATCCAAAAGTTGAATTTAACATTTTGTTAAACCCTTACCCAAATTGGTTCTAGCATCTGTGACTCCACGCCTGCAGCATTATACCTCTGGTTTTCATAAGTAATGTGGGTGAATTTTTTAATTTCACTTCTAGTTTATAACCATGGAATTGTTTATCTGAAACCTTAAATAAACATCATTAGGCAGTAAAGATTGGAAAAGACAGTCTAATCTGACATGCTTTTTTTCCCTCCACATTTAGCCCCTGTGATCTAACAGATATGTTGGCCCAGCAATGAATACCTGAAGCTGTTTGAACCACCAACTTTTCCATGGTGACCCCAACCAAGCACAATATCAGTGTCTGAGCATTGCTTCGAATATCAATCTCTAAAAATTTACCAGCTCATGATCAATCCTATTAATCATCTGTTTCTGCTCCTCTCCAACTCCATCCCACCATATGCTCCCATCCCAATCACCTGCAGCCACATATTCACACCAACATCACTGAGGTGCATTTCCCTTCACCTTCTGCAGTCCAGAGCTCTTGCTCCCCTACAACATCATGGAGATACAAAAAGCCAGTTTTGAGCAGTAAACACACTAACACATGCTCAGGAGAACTTTAAAAGGCACTGCTTACGTTTATGAAACCTTTAATGGAAGATCAGAACTCAGTTCAATTCAATTCTGATGATTATTTACAAAAAGCAACAGTGAACCAACAATAATAACACTTGGCTTTTACAGTTAAGTAACATGGTAAATGACCAACTGCAGATGTAGTTTCAAATGGTAAATTCCAAAGAATTCTACAGACAATTTCAAGCAAAGAGTAATTTACAAACTACTCTCAAAAGCAAACATCCACAAAACAAACACACAGCAGTATCAATCAGCTTATTTCTTACAAGCAATACCTACTCTCATCACAGTCACATACTAGGCAAAGTAATGATTCAAACACAAAGATTGACTTTTACCATCTGTTTTGAAATTGTTGGAGCACCACTTAAAGAAAAAACACATGCTGGCATTTCATAAGACTGAGGCCATTAGTGAGAAGAGAAACATGAAGTGCTAGTTTATTTTCTTGCCAAAGAGAATCTTGTACAAATTTAAGATATGGTAGTGTGTGAGTGTTTCACAGATATTGTTTATTTACCATATGGTTAGCTCTAATTTCAGCCTGAGATTTATATCATTTCCTCATATGCAGTGTTTTGCATTCAAAATGCTAAGCAAACATGACTCCATTTTGCAAGCAGTACAAAACACATGGTTCTTAAACATTGTCCTTTAAAGTACTTCTGAATGGGACAAGAAAATGAATAGATGAGTTCCTCTGAAAATGTGCTCACGATCATGGCAATGTGCAAAGCAACTAAGTAGAGCCCAGAGATGCACACTGACTCTTTACAGCACTTGTCCCCCAACTGTGAGGTTGATTAAAGCTCAAAATGAGCTTTGCCTCACCAGTTCCTCCCATCTCTTACACAGCAGTTGTGAGGTAGGTTCTGCTCTAAGAGAAGGACAACCTTAATACTGTCTGTTATTGTCAGAGAACCAGTCAGTGCTGACTAATTTCAACAGAAAAACACTTTCGACTGAACCCTTCCACCCACGGGCTGCTAACTACTCGTTAAAGGCATTGCTTTTCTGCATGTGTTCATCAAACACATGTCCCAGTCTAACTCAAAATGGGGGTCACAATTTCAGAGGGGAGCAGCACTTGGCAACAAGCTGTGAAACCAAACATTTTAGGTTCATTTTACCCTTCCATCCAGAGATCCTTTCAAATGTATTGATCATTTAACATACTGGTCAAACCAGTGATCACAGTGCCTTCAGCAGTATCCAAATGGAAGTATGTTTCTGTCTTTTTAATAATGCAGTGGGTGTCATGAGTCACGCAATGAGTGAAAATAAGGAGTACTGACTCATGTCTATTAAAACATGTCTTGACTAGAAGTGTGGTGAGTAGGTGATTACACAATAAATAACATGAGGATATTTGGAAGCTGAGGTGAAGGTCTGCTTGTCCATAAACCTCAAGAAAGGTACATCCACACTATCTAGATATATTGTTAATCAGCTCCTTCAACATGGGACCATGTGCCTGACAGTAAAACGTGTCCCAAACATATAAAACTCAAATTCTTTCAGCATAGTGAGAGCTAAGATTACATTAGGAGCCCCTAGGCTATGGCTGTCAGAAGCAGAATTGGCCACATGCATTGGACACTGAGGCAGAACAAGATCCCAAATCTCATTGTCATCTATGATCACGTTGGGAATCACTATTCCTATTTACTGCAGCCCCAAACCACAGGCTCGTCCCTAACAACACAACTGATTAAGGTACAACACTTCTGAATAATGGATCAAGGAGTACAACACTTTGAATATACATTATCCCTGTGGGATTTGGCAGGATTTACCCCAGTCCCAAATCTGCTGAAATTTATCATTCTTCATATTTGGCCAGGTTTAAAAAAACCTGTTTGTTTGCTTTGTGGACACAGAGTAAACCATGCTGTGACCCTGGCAAACATCCTGGAGGGAGCACAACACAGACCAGCCAGCACTGCAGGGAAGCTGAAGGCTCCTACAGCGGCAAGATGAACAAGAGTCAACAATATGCTCTGGCACTGAAAAAGGCTGACAGCATTTGGCCTGTGTTAACTGAGCCATAGCTAAAAAGCAAAAAAAAAAAATTTTACCATTTTCTTATCATTCGCTGAACCATATCTAGAATAGTGCATCCAGTTTTGGGCCACCTTCCTCCTCCCAGTACAACGACGACACTGGACACTGACTAACTGGAGCAAATCCATCAGTGAGCCACCAAGATGGGGAGAGACTAGAGCACTTGCCCTTTGAACAGAAGCTCAGTGATCTGGGCTTGTTCAGCCCAGAGAAGAGACAGCCCCAAAACGACTTTGGAGTAGCCTTCCCTAACCTAAAAATCAGTGCTGCACTCTTCACATCTCTGCCCTACCTCTGTGCATGTAAATCCCAACAGATGAAACTAGCTTACCAAGCCCCCTGAACAGACAATAATTTTTGTTACTTTCACTAGCAGCAATTGGTTGTTCATTAGGAACAAACTGGAAGTGTGAAGTTTTCCACTTGTGCTGCGACTGAGATGGAACCCGACTAGGTAAGTACTTGAACAAGAAGCACCACAAAGTTAAGTGCCCCTGTCCCACATCTGCAGGCAGTTCTCCTCCTGGGGACCTCCAGCAGACAAAAGCATTAACTTTGTGATGCTCTGCCTGGGCTGGCTCCAAATATTATATTAAAAAAAAAAAATCTGTGATGAACCTCAAGTTTGAAATGAAAAGGAATAGGCGAGTTTGCCCTACTTAAATTCTGTGGATATAAGTAAATCAATACATTTGACAGGAACAACTGAGGATTCCTAACTGCTCTCCCCCATCCCTAAGCCAACTGCACGACAAATAACCTTTATTAAATTCCAGTCAAATGAGCTGCAGCCCTCCAAGCAGGAAGTACATTTGCTTTAGATGCAAAATTCCTCCATCTTTTTAGTTACTGACAACCAGGAGTGCAACTTACAGAAAAGAACAACCCCCCCAGTACAACTTATATCCACCAACACCCTTCCACTTACATGAATGTTTCCTTCATCCAACACATTATCAAAAACATATACATTCATCCTAATGCCAAATAAAACAGTCATGGGTGCACATTTTTATAATAGCTTTTCAGAAGATGGGAAAATATTTAAAGCTAAATTGTTCATTAAAATGCTTCATAAAAAGCATGTATTACTGAGGCCTGAGCATTCTCAGATGTTTTCTGTATTAATAGCCATATTAACAACTAAAGTCAACAGTTCCAAAGGATATTTACCAGCTCAGATCAAATCTATTAATCACATTTCAGTAGCTATTCTGGGAATTCAAATCCCCAGACAACTTTGAAAATCCTAACCACAGAGTACCTTTAGCATTCAACACAGGATTTACAGATACAACCCCAGAGTATTTTCTGTATGAGACTTCCTTCATTAATCCTTCTGAAGTGTTAAGACGTTCTACCAACATGGCACATTTCATCTACCACCATGCTGTAAAAGAGCTTTGTGAGCAATTACAGTCCTGTCTTCAGGGTGATTCATTCCCTTTAATTAAATGCCCTTGAAATAGTACTGCTATGAATGTCATCAGATGCAGCCTTTGCTTGAAAATAAGACCAAGGACAGAACAAAAGCAGAACTTTCTCAGCCCCAAGAAACTCAGGAACTAAGTCTGCATTTTTTTTTTTTGTTAAACTATTCTCAGTTCTACAAAACTGAGATTGCCTTACATTTTAATTCCAAAAACTAAATACTTCAGAAATGCCTTTTAAGGAATTATCACGTCTTTATTCAGATGAGAATGACCAAGGAGCAACAAAACAAAAGCAAGAACCAATAAACAAAGCCCGCAATTAACAGAGCAATTGAGCCATTATTTGTTTCCTTCAGTGCTATGTCACCCCAGAATTCAGCTTCCATCCTGGGTGCTGATTGTCTGTTGATTCATCTCATTCTGCCAGTCAAGATAAATCCAAACTTCAGAGATATATCTTATGGCAAGGGGCACAGAAGTGTCAGTCTTTAGAAACTTGTTCTCTGTGGCTGATGTACCATTAAAACGAAGAACAGTATACCAGAAACAGACCCTTTTATACTGGGAGGGGTAAATGGGTTCTAATGTGGTTTGCAGGATCAGAGCTTTTGCTGTACTTGGCAATTACTTTCAAGTTCTTAATTTGTATTTTAAAAGTCAAATTTCTTTTTTCATAGGCCAAGAACCATCAGAAGAAAACCAGGGGAGGAAAAAGCAGCTTAAACACATAAATACATGCATTAACTCCTGAGATACAGATCTAACCTCCCGGTAACTACAAAGAGAAGCCAGCTCACCCACCATGTCTGAAACCGTGTTAGGACTATAACCTGTGAATTACAGGTCCATAAATTGTAAGACTTCTGCAGCATCCTCTTCAGAAGATTCCACAAAAATGTTACAGGGATTTTAGCCCAGATTTCACAGGTTACATTCTAGCCTATTTTGGATGTACCTCGGGGTAATAATTTTTCTTGGTGAGTTCCAAGAATAACGGTATTTCCTGCTACTTGGCACCTTTTCAAAGCACAGACAGCAGCTCTCACAGCCAATTTCATTCCCCCCCTGAGACACACATATTTGCTTAGGTGATCCAGAGTCATTTACAGAAAGAGGATACCAATTTCAAAATGGTTCCATAACATTTAATTCTGCTGTTTTCTCAGGTTCTATATACTACACATACTTCATGCTTTCAGTTTCTTGCTAAGAAAATGTAACTCTGCCACTGAAAGTCACGTTTTAATATCCTCTGTTTATTCTAAGGACTTGCTGAGCTGGTTTTTGTTCTATCCTGACTTACATAGAGGGGACTAAGGTAGGAATACTTTAAAAACTGTACACAGCCTTGACAACTGCAAGTAGATGAAATCTGGACTGGCTAAAAAAACTCCACTGGTTAGTACACTTGGGATTGATTGTAAGGCATGTAGAGAAGCTGTATTAACCTATTCTCACTACAGTTGTGCTACTCCCATTCCCATTCAAACCTCAAAAGTGTGATCTTGCAAACTCTGAAAACAACCAGCCTCAGCTCAGCACTCCAAGATTATTCTCAAATCTTCCAGCTGGGGCTAAGGCATAAACTGAGGTCATAGAATACCAAGTTGGAAGGGGAGCTCCAGCATCATCTTGTCCAAACCTTCTTGGCAAAAGCAAGATGTCCCAACACCCTACTCCACCGAATCTTTAAAGTGTCCAACGCTGGGGAATCCTGCACTTCCCTGAGGAGATTATTCCAATGGCTGATTGTTAACAGCTGATAGGATGTAAGCTTCCTGCAGATAACCAGGCTGTACTTAAGTGCTCTGGCTTTTTCAATAGGATGGTTTTCTGAATGTCTCTAAGATTAGAAAAATGCAGGCCAGAAGCAATCCTGGCCTTGGGCAGGATGATGAAGCTCTTTCCAAACCTATGTTTTCATTGCGTGAAAAGCAGACAGATGTAACTGTTCACAAAACCAACAATTAACATAGATTGTAATGGGAAAAAGTATCTGAAATGGAGAGCTCCACAGCTCACTCCACCTTGCAGTGGCACTTAACAATGACATCATTGTTTTTCTTGATTATATATAAATGGAATAGTTCTCAGAGTACATAGCCTTATGAGGATGCTGTTTCCTAGCCAAGCCAATCAAGCATCTTAGAAATAAGCCAGCAAGCATCAGTATTTTTTCCATGCTTAACAGTTCAGCACCAGACTAATCCACAGAGTGCTTAAAAGCTCTAGGGGGAGGCAGCACTGCTAATAGCAGTAAGAAAAGGACCATCACTTCCCTCTTTGGGCCCATTGTAACAGGTTTTAGCATGTTGGTGTTTATTAGCCTTCTCTTCATGCAGACAACACATTTTTGAAGGCAATAAAGATGTTATAAAAGACAGTGTCCCCATTCAGAATCTGTTTTTGAGACTTATCCTTGAAACACACACTTTGGTATTACCTTTCTTCAAAAATGAACAATTTAAAAACAATATATCTGCCAATATAAAAGTTAGCTTGAGTGTGCATTTGCCTATAAAACAATGTACAGAAGTGAGACAAAAAGTCATTGGACCAGGAAAATACTAATTTGTCAATAGTCCGTAGATCTCAGATAGCTAATCTAAATAGTTAAAATATTTTTGTAATTATGCACCAAGCAAAATAACTCCAAACTTTTCTTGCTTTTTTCCTTCAGAAAATTATGTATTTTATAACGACATCTGTTATCAATGGAAACAGTCCAAAATTCTGTCCTCAAAAAGAAAAGCTTCCACCTATGAGCACACCTCCTCAGATGAAAGGGACTACTGTAGTCTATAAGGTTACCCATTGGACACAGGAACAGGCTTTTACAGCTCCCTCTACAGTCATTAAACTAGTTATGTCAAAAAGTTGGTTTCTATTTTCTTAATTAAAAGGAAAAAAATCATGTCTGAGCAAAGGTAGAAGCAAAAAATTAAATATATTCTCTCAACAAAAAAATTGCACCCAAAGCATTACTTCTCCATCACGTTGCATCACCTGTTGTACCAGGTTTTACAGTCTCATTAACTAGTTGCTTCAATATTTATAAATTCAAATATGTGAAGGTCTATAAAGCACTAAGTTTTATTTTGTAAGGTGCCTGTAGCGGGGGGTTACCGGGTAGTAGAAAGCAGCAAGGAAAAGGCTCTATTAGCCAGGGGCACGAGTGGGAGCTCTCGGACTCCAGCTGGAGGACACGTAGCCCTGGTGAGCGCTCAGCTGAGCGGCACCAGCTCCTGAAAGGGAGGATGCACGCTCCTGCAAACCTCCTCCGGGACTTCACCCGCGGGGAACCAAAGTCCGGGACTGGAGCCTCGGAGCTCGGAGGAGGCGTGTGCGCCCCGCACCGCTGCCGGGACAATGCGCTGCAGGGCAGGAGCTGAGCGAGGCGGTGCCACCGCCACGTGCTGAACCCTCACAGCTGAGCCAACGGGGAAAGAGCGGGGGGAAATGAGGGAAAGGGGAATAAGAGGACCAGAGAAAAAAAAAAAAAAAAAAAAAAAAAAGGTGCTATCCGGAGCTCCTGGGGGCCCACAGACAGTTGTGCTCCGGCCGGCTGAGCCCACTGCCCCGGCTGAGGGACCCCGGCCAGGCCGCCCCGCCCGCACCTTCCCCGGGCCCCGAGGCACCCGCCTCCGGCCCGCGCCTGCCGCCGCCGATTGGCGGCCAGGGGCGCTGTAAAGCGGCCGACGATTGGCAGCGGTGAGGGCCGCGCTGTAAGGCAGTCGGCGATTGGCAGGCGGGCGGGCCCGTGCGGGCGCTGCCCGGCTTTGTACACGCGCGGCCCTTTAACAATGGGCGCGGCGCGCGGCGCCGCGTGATGGCGGCGGAGCCCCGGGGCCGCCGCGCCGCGCTCGGGAGTCCCGGGCCGCGCCCCGCCGCCTCCCCCGCGGCCGCCGCCACTACCTCCGCGACCCCCTCGCCCGGCCGTGCCCCGCGGCGGGAGGGGGCGGCTTAACGAGCCGCACTTGTGCCCCGCATGGCGGCTAGCTGGGCTGGGGGGCCGGGGGTGCCCCGCGGCAGCTGATCGCGGTTAGCCGGGGGCGAGCCAGAAAGGGGCGAGGGTGGCGCTGCCTGTCCCGCCCTCAGCGAGTGCCGCTTCCTCCCCGGTGCCTGGGCCCGGGCGCCGCGCCGCGCCGCCGATGGAGCTGGAGGCGCAGTGGTGGACAGGACAGCTGGCGGCCGACATCCACCAAGCGCTTCGATACAAGGTACCGCGGGGGGAGCCGGGCTGGGGGCGGCCCCGGCGTCTTTGTGAGGCAGCGGGCGGAGGGCGCGCCTGCGGCGGCCGCGCTCGGCGGAATTGGCTTTGTGAACTCGGAGCTCGCCGAGTCGTCCCGCCGTGGGCGCCGGGGCCGTCTGTCCGTCTGTCCGCGGCCGTGACAGCTGATCCGAGCGGCCGGACTGTGCTCCCGCTGCTCCCCGGATACGGCAAGGGCTCACGGTGCGCCCGGTGCCGGTCTTGAGACGTTTGCAAGGTTTAAACTGGGCAGAAAGCATTGTGGTGTTATTGGAGAAAAAAAAAAAAAAAACAACAACAAAAAAATCTACTAGCCAAACAAAAACCCAGCGAAAGAAACGCTGGCAGCGTTAACAGTAGAGGGTTAAGGTAATTGCTTAGAAGTTGCTTCGATTGTTTCGGAGTTGTTCTTCGGGAGTGTTTTGATAAAGCACCTCTTAACACCTGGGCTAAAAACCGTTTACAATGACCGAACCTGCTAAAACAGCGCTTTTGTTGCTTGATGATACTCGATGAGCGGGTTACTTTTCCCGGAGTCTTGATTGCTTTACTCTTTTTCCGGTGATGGAGGGAAATAAAGGAAGGACAGGATCATTTATTTGCTACCAGATTATCTTTACTGAAGCTAAGTTGGTGCTGTGAGAAGTGAATTATAAAGCTTAGTAGGTGAGAAGTTTGTTTGTGGGCTTTTGTTCCACTTCAATAGCACGTTTCAAAACTTTGGATTTAAATTAAAACTTTGAAAAATTTGTGACTCCATTGCAGCTTGATGTCATTAAGTGAAGTTAATCAAGATAATTTTCGCTGGAAATGTTCTCCAAATCCTACTTGAACACAGCGTGTGGGTGCACAGTCCATATCGTAAATTTTTTCATAATAAAGGGGACAGAGTACAGCACTGCTGTTCTGCTGCATACATGAAGAGGTACTGGCTACTCGGCAAGAGCCTGGCCGGTTTTTTTTTTACCAGTCCAAATTTTGTATTCAAAATAGATCATGGCACAGATTTTCTCAAATGTGGTGTTTCTAGGACCTTTGTTTTGAGGGGTCCTCCCCCCAAGTCTGAGACCCTGTGAGCTGAGGTGCCTTAGAGCACTGCAGGCAGTGTCAGTGTGCCATCGGTCACATCGGGTCAGTGCTTTAACGTGCTCGAGGCCAGTGTTGGTTCAGGCACACCCGCTCCCCTTCCTGAGCTTCAGCTGGCTGTTAGTGGTCCTTTCCTGGAGGCATCGGCAGGAGATTTGGCAGCTCTAGAACATGCAAACACTGAAGTGCAAAGTCTGGTTGCCCAGATCGAGCCGTAGCAAGAGAGGGGTTGAGTTAACTATTGAACTTTGCATTGAAGCAGCTGAGGAATACTTGCATGCCCTTCCCTTGTACAGCCTTTGCGGCAGAGACAATACAACAGACATGGTAAAAGCTGAGGTCACTCTGGCTGACTGCCCAAATGAAAGATGTTAAATTTTAGTTTGTTAATATTGTTCAGAAACAAAGTATTTTTTAGTTGTTCTGTAATACAACAAATAGATATTTTTTTTTTTGCTGAAAAGGAATTCTGAAATTGAGAACAGAGGGAAGAAGGGAGAAATCCTTTGAAACTTCTGTTATTATAAATATTAAAATATCAGCTGTATTAATCTGATACCACTTCAAACTAAATCATGATTTTAATAAAATTACCTGCTGCTGTTCACCTAGGAGCTAAAGCTGCCCTCTTACAAAGGCCAGTCTCCCCAGTTACACCTGAGAAGATACTTTGCAGACCTGATTGCCATTGTGAGCAACCGCTTCAGGCTGTGTCCTGCTGCGCGCCACCTGGCTGTGTACCTGCTGGACCTCTTCATGGACCGCTACGACATCTCCACACAGCAGCTGCACGTGGTTGCTCTGTCCTGTTTACTTTTGGCAAGTAAGTATGTGGCACCAAACTTTAACTAGACTGATCGATTCTACTGCCAAATGCAGAGCGTGTCTGGGTGGGATGGAGCAGGTGGAGGAAACCAAGTGGTTATATAAATGATATAAAGTGGATATATAAATGATAAGCAGTGCATATCGGTTTGGCCCAGTTGATAGAACATTTCTTTAGACTTGTTTTGATTTCTGTTGGCACCTGATGAAACTGAGGGTGGGAAAAAACAAGCTGAGATTAAAAACGAATGTTTATATTTGTAAACAAATTATTCTAATGTGAACTTAAGACATGTGTTGTAGAAACAGAAACCCCTAGAAAGACAGTCTGCCTCAAAATAAGTCTGTCCTGTGCTGGAAATGAGAAATTTGCCTATCTGTGATAAAGAAAGAAATTAAATAAACCATGTGTAGACTGCACTGCATTCTTCTGATTGTGCTGTGTAGTTCTAGAATACTCCAGATTTTTGTAAATGGCGATGTTAATTATAAACAGTGCTGCTTATATTGACATCAGATTCTTGTGGTGTGTATCCACCTTTCAACATTCGGGGACCCCTTTTCAGTATCCCTGAAAAAATAAGGGTGCCCTTTGCTGGGAAACCTGCTGGCACTTGGTCACAGGCAAATAGAAGTCAGAGAAAATGGTCCTGGCAGCAGAACTAACTGCTGGTTCAGTTTCTGCTGGTCTGTTTCTCTGAATCTCTTCTCATTTTTCCCAGTAAGGGCTCTAGGCCCTCTTTGCTACAAAACTGGAGTGCGGTGGTATTGGACAGATTTCATCTTTCACTGCATCCCAAGTCCACCAATACAGCTATTCAGCAGAGCAGTTAAACCAGAAAAGGGTTATTCCATGTTCTTCTGAGGGCAGACTTTGACTAGGTGCCACCAGCTAGTAATCTTCTCTTGGCAAAGGGTGTCGTGCTGAGTCTGAAAACATTGCCTCAGAAACCACTGTAATCCATTTAGGAAAATGGATTGGCTTTGAACTAATGCCGGATTTTCAAATTAAATTCATGTTCTGAAGAGAATTTTTTTTTGGTTTTAAACAAACCTCTGCCATAGTTCATGGCAAGCTGCAAGTAGAGATCTAAAAGCCTGGAGAAGCTGTGTATGGATTGGTTGAGAGAGAAGCAAAATGCTGTTTTAAACTTTTGCCCTGTGTGGCTCAAACAAGCAGTTTAATCAGTGGTGTAATAAGTTATGACACTGTGATATATCTGATAAGGTTAAAGAAGTAATAAGAGGAATTATTATGTGACTCCTGAAGTTTTATTTCTGTAATTACTGGAGTATGGGAAACAAAAACTAACACACTGGCACCAGTATTGGATTAAGTCCTATATAAGTACCTCCACTATTGAAAAAAGTAAATGTTCATGTATGTTCACTCCTGCAAAACTCAAAGAATGTGCATTTACAACCTATCACGTAGCACTGAATAGAGAGTGTAAGATGGAAAGAATTTGCAATGAAATTGAAACAGCACAACCATATGGCAAACTGTATGGAAATGTGACACTTGTTTCTCTTATTAATGGGTTTTCTACATACACAGTTTTGCTTTAGGCTAAAACATACAGGCCTGACAAGTTGAAAGTCCAAGGAAGGTTGCAACAGTTTATGTGGCAGAGGAGGTTTTCAGATGCACGTTGCTGAACTCCACTTGTTTGCCAGATCTCAAGTACAAAACTGCACCTACCATTGCAGGCATTAAAAGCAGCCAGGTTGGCTGGAGCTCTAGCTATGCTCTAATGAGTTTTAGACATAAAAAGGGTGTGCAGGGGTGGGAGGGTGATTAAAGCCAAATGCTCTTGTGGTGTGTTTGCCAAGTCACATCAAAGTGGTATTTCATTGATGGTGGGGACACATTATACAATAATTGGGTGACAAAAGCTTGCATATGTAGTGTCAGTGATGTCCTAATATTCTGCTCTTGGCAGCTGGCTTCTGTGTGCCAGCATGGGAAAATCAACAGGAAACATGGCACTGCACTATATCCTACACAGTGTTTGACATTATCTGCTGAAATTTAGCCCATTTTAGTACATACCCCTTTTTGTCTCTAATAACATAGTCTATTCGAGCTTTGCATCTGCAGGAAAGTCTCTCAAGCTTGTTTGACATAGTAGAATTGAAATATGACCAACAAGACATTAGCTGTAATCCATTTAATAGTGAATATGTGCTAAACCTTTTTTTTTCCCTCCTCTTTCTGTTCACCTGAAGGTAAATTTGAAGAAAAGGAAGACAGTGTTCCCAAACTTGAACAGCTGAACAGCTTGGGTTGTATGACTAACATGAATTTGGTACTCACAAAACAGAATTTGCTTCATATGGAGTTGTTGTTGCTGGAAACGTTTCAGTGGAATCTGTGCCTTCCAACTGCTGCTCATTTCATCGACTATTATCTTTCTATTGCTGTCCATGAGACTGATCTTCATGATGGCTGGCCAATGGTTTGCTTAGAGAAGACTAAGTTATACATGGCAAAATATGCTGATTACTTTCTGGAAGTATCATTGCAAGGTGAGTTACAGATTTCAGATAATGACTTCTTTGTTGTCTTGACAGACAATATCAAACTTCAATGATTTTTTTTTCTTATTCCTTCTTTCTAGATCATGAATTTTTAAATTATGCCCCTTCTTTAGTTGCTACTGCATGTGTAGCTTCTTCAAGGATTATCCTGCGTCTGTCACCCGCATGGCCCACGCGGCTGCATCACCTCACTGCCTACTCCTGGGACTTCCTGGTGCCGTGTATTGAGCGACTCCTAATGTGAGTTAACACCAGTGGCTTTTTTAAGCCCATCTCTGTATCTGTTGTTATGCTTAATTGCTGCCAGCAGTGCAATTATATTTCTTTAAAAATTTCCGTTCCTCTGTTCTAAAAATACTTGTGTATAAGTTTGGTACATATTTTTAGGCAATAACTGTTTTGCTCTTTCCAAAAGAGAAAACTTTATCAGATCTAATCTCATTCTTGATCTTTTAACAAATAAACTTCTGCCTTGCATTTCCACTGAACATCTGGGATGCTTTGAGCATCTTCAATAGCTTGTTCCCAATCTCTGTAGTCTGATCTGAGAGCAAAGAGATAGTGAAGAGTGCCAAAGGCAAAGGAGCCTATGACTGTATGCCTTGGAAGTTCAAGGCATGCTCCAAAGAGATGATAGATCAAACCTGCAGACTATTTGGGTGACCAGCTTTGGCAGGAGGAGATAACCACGAGTTTATATCTATTCTTGCTGTATCCATTTTTGCATTACAGCTGACATAAGATAAAAATTCCAATGAATGCCAAATGAACCTTCCCGGGTAGGCATGTTACACAATCTGCTTTCCCTCTACAGAAATTTGCTGTTACCCAAGTCTAACATAGCTGTGATCAGAAGATGCACAGCTGTATCTGCAAGAACCACATCAGCCTTAGAAATGTGACATTATCACCCTTGATGACCTCTGTTGGCTTCACTTATGTGTATAATGAAAGGAGTAGTACCTAAGCATGCAAGTGCTGTTGCAAAAGTATTTTCAGTATTGCTCTGGAACAGAGGGAGGGCACCATCAGAAAGTTAGTAATGAAATGTGTAGGTGGCATCTGCTTAACCTCAGCATAGAATTGAGAAAGAGAGTATGTCTAGATACATTTCAGACAGTTGTAAATCAAAGGGAATTCAGATGAGCCATACTGGATAGGGTAGAAAAAAGGTGAGACAAAGGAAAAAAAATGAAGTGGTTTTGCTCTCTAGAACAGGATCTAATACTATATGAATATGATCTTTAAGTACTGTAATGTAGATACTGCAAATCTTTCTGGTATCTTTCCTTTAGGAACCTTATATGCTGTTTAATTTAAATTAGGTAGAAGCAGCCAGTTCAGGTTCTGGTAATCCAGCAATTTGTTGGCCAATGTAAGTACAATAGCAAACTTCACTGCACTGTGATTCTAGATCCCACTCTCTTGCCTGTATTGTACTTGGCTTTTATCTGTGTTTTTTATTGCTGTACAATGAAGTGAAATGCTGGAAAGAGTGTGTACCCTAACCACATTTGGAAACCTTAGGTGATTTTAAAGGGTAGCTAAAACTAATTTTTTTTTTTTTAAAGTTTTGGAAGCTGTCAGATACTTGCATCATTTTTTAGAGTGCTCTTAAAGTTAACTCAAAGGAGTTAAAATTACATGAATATCTATTTTGATGTATTTTGTCTTTTGTTTTAGTGCGCATGATAACGACGTGAAGGAAGCAAACAAGCAGAAAGGACAACAGGCTCAGTCTGCCCAGCACGCCATGTTTCAGCCCCCAGCTCCCAGTGGCCAGCAGGCCAATGCTCAGCAGCACCAGCACGTCCCACAGTACCTGCAGGCTCACCAGTCCTCCTTGCAGTTCCACCACCCAGCAGCACAGCAGCAGAGCTGCCAGCAGATACTGTCATCCACTCACACAGCCTCGTACGCGCTGCAGAGCTGCCCTGCTGCCCTGCAGAGCAGCGCTCAGGCCCGAGGCCACGCGCACACGGGCGCTGCCGTGTCCCTGGCTGTGCCGCTGGACGTGAAGCCGTGCATAAGTGTCTCCTACAACCGCACGTACCAAGTGAACGGACGATATTCCTGCATTACTCCCTGCTTTGAGAGGTGATAAGTACAAATTGCTTTTGTGCTTGTTTGTTTTTTTGGGGCAGAGAGTTGTGTGGAAAACGGTTTCATTTTTGTTAAACCTCAAAGTTGGAGGGCAAAAAATTGAATTAAAAAAGGTGTCTTCCCAGGAAAGAAAGCAACTGGACTGGCAACCGGTACCACAGCTCAAATAACAGCCTGCAAAAAGTTAGCACACAGACCATCCTCTGAAAAAGAATCTGTATGCTTGGGGATAATGCCTTCTTCCTCTGACACTCAGAATATTCTGCTTCTAATGTGTGTCTGTGAAATACTACTCAAAAAAAAAACCAGCTGTGGACTAACTACAGACTTATCTTTTAATGAAGGAGATATGCAGTATTATTTTGAGACATTTATGTCATCCCACCGTACAGTATTAACACTTACTTTATACTTACTGAAACTTAAGAATCCACTGAATGCCAGACTTCTACAGGTACATGGAGATCACAGGAAGAAACAAATCTCATGTGGCCAACTCCATCATCTTGCCCCTTTTTCACCACTGGTGTTGGTTATTAGGCTAACACACGTGAATTAACTGGTATTTTGGCTAGTTTTTTCAGTTTTGTACCTTACAGGACAGACAGTATATTTTTGCCTCTTTTATCCTCCCTGTCTTTTTTGTGTTTAAAGTAACTCTTTCATACTAACTCAGGGACTTTTCTACTCGTTACTCTGTGCTGCTGGTTTGTACACTAATTGGATTTAACTCGGGGAAGGAAGGCAGAGGGGGAAGAGACTATAGCAAGTGGAGTGGCTTTTCTTCAGGGCATCTATGCAGAGTACCAAAGGGATATGTTAGTGCTCACAGAATGTAGATGTGAACTACTGCCCAGCAGTGTGATAATTGAAGAAAAGAGAAAGTTTCAACTGAACTTGTACTGTACCAGAACTACTACAGTGGCTGTGATTCCTCTTTGTACACACACACAAACACAGGAATACTATTAACCAACAGAAAGCATCCTCCAGTTGTACTGACAGTACCATTCCTACAGAAAAAGTACACTTAAATGCTGATAGAAATCCAGTTCTGTCACGTTTATAGTGGAGGGAAATTCTCAGGTAATAAAGGGGCAACTTTTTCTTCTACTATTTGGGAGTTCCAGAAGAAGATGTAGAGATTTGCTCTTCCAAGTGGGTGGATCAAAAATATTTAGCAGAGTGAACTCCTTCAGCACAAGTAAGGTGCTAATAATATGACTTTATGGAATTACACTGTCTCCTGTGGAGTGGATAGTCTGAGGGTAGAAAGCTTCACTCATCCACCTCTTGGATGAAAATTATGGTAGAGATATTAACAGAGATGGTTTTTGGGGTCCTTTTGTGTGTTTGTTGGGTTTTTTTTTACGGGGGTGTTTTGTTTTTTCTTTAAATACAAGAAGATATCATACTTTCTCCTGTGGTAGAATGTGGGAGGAAGTGGTATGAATAACAGGATTCTTACTGCTTTGAAATATCTTTATAGTATGTGGGCTTAAGGCTTTTTTTGGTAGTTTCATTTGTTTTTTCACCATCTTCTTCCCTGTCTTAGTGGCAGCACTTAAAGTTGTGTTCCATCAAATGACACTGAATTATTGTGAATCTTACAGAAACTGTTTTGAAAGCAGGGGCAATTAAATTACATTATCAATATGAAGATGAAAGCTTTATCACCACAATGTTCAGAATGGAGGAGGACAGCTGTGTTCATTCTTTCTAGAGCTAAATTATAACATGCTACAAAAAACCTATTTATTGCTGAGGAGAAGAAATCCTCTTTCTCTTGTTTTGTCTTAAATTCCAATTTCTGTTGTGGGCTTTTGTAGCATAGATGTGCAAGTCAAGAAGAATAGGAGGATGAATGGGAAAGATGACCCTCTCCCTTTTATCTTAGAGAATCAACTTTGAAATAGACATAGTGTGGTCAATTCCTTATTAAAATGAAAGTTGGTTTGGTTTTTTCATCTCCTCTCTTCATCTCTTAATGAATATTTCCCTGTGTCTGAGAGTAGCGTTAAGTAGAGACTTTCCACCTTATAAGATGCCATGCTTTTCACTCAGCACTGTTACCCATTTTAGAGGGAAATGGACTTCTTTCTGCTGGTTTCATTTTGTTGCAATGCTGTATCCAAGTCCTCAGTGTTCTAACTACCTCTGATGCTATGAATGTACAGTCTTGTAATAGACCATGACTTGAAATAACAGCAGATGCCTGTAGCAATTTTTTTCTGTAAAATCTTCAAATCATTTAACTTGTCATCTTTTTTTGTGACACAGCAGTATAGGCTCTTCTTTTTTGGGGTATTAGTAAATTTATCCCATAGGCATTTGATATATAAAAATTTAACTAATACTTAACACTGGAATTATAATGGGTGGGGGGCTTTTTCACTTAGTTAATACCACAGCTTTACATTTAATAGGGTATTTTTTATTTGACTATTTTAAGGCATTAGGTCAATTGTAAAAAGATCCACTACATACTGTTTTAATTTATTACTTAGTCTGAGTTTTTTTTTCTGACACTACAGCTGCATCATGACTACAGAGAAAATGTACACTGAACAGTTTCAATCTATATTATTTAAAAGGGCTTTATCAGTGTACATTAAAATACACTGTTCTTACTATCAGAACCAAAATGTGTTTTTTATGGCATAAATAAGAATGGTGCTTCTAAATGCAAAATGTCCAAAACAATGGAATCTTTGTGAGTGCTATGCATTCAACTTATTTTTTAAAATAAAACTAGTTTTGAGTAAGAAGGCTCCAGTGTGTGTTATGCTTTGTATTGTGTTTTATAAAAGCATGTAAACTGTCTTGCCCTGTGTAGCTGGCTGAAGCTGTAAGGACTTTTTCTCTCCCTCCCCCCTTGTTTTCTGTGACATATCATAAGCTTCATGAACACTCAGGCTTCACAATTGAAAAAAAAGTAGGAAGGAAATCGTGCAGGAAGAGCTTTAAAACTAATTGCAGCCACAGCATATGCTAAATATTGTACACTTCAACAATGAGTCTAGTACACAGCTGTAACAAAGAAATAAAGAACAAAAGAACTCGAGTAGCTCAAGAGCCAGCGGAGGGAATTCATTTTGTTCTCATGCAAAAAAGCAACCATTAATGCTGGCAATCTCAGATTTCTAATACTAGAAATCATTTAGGAGATGTGGCAATAGCCTCTTGTCAAGAGCCACAAGCACTTGTGTTATTTACAATAGCTGTGAAGGGTCAGTCATGCTGCAGGCACTGTAGAATCACATGATGTATCCTAGCACAGATATTTTTGATTGTTTTGAACTTCTGATAACTGCTGCTTGCTAGAAATAGTTCTGTTTCTTTCTAACACTGTGCACACTGTATATTTGTAGCAAGGCTGACTCACAAAAATTAATAAGCTTGCTTAAAATCTAATTTGTCTAAAGTTAAAAAATGAAATTATGAGGCCTCTTAACTTTCACCCATCCATTTAGGAATAAACCACTGATAGTGAAAACATTTCTGGAGGATCTAGGGCCAGAGGGAGAGCAAGCTGTACTCCATCCCTGTAAGAAACAAAGGCAATGCTCTAATACAATGATAGCATGCATATTACATGGATACTTTGATCTGGGAAGTTTTGTCCTCACTCTTAAGGCAGCAAAAGTCAAGTCTGTCTAGACTGTGGCCTTGAAATCTCAAATTTTTTTTTTTTTTTTTACGGTAATTACAAAATAGGAACTACCCATGACATTTCTGAGTCTCCTAACAACTACAAGGATTGCCAAATACTTTTCAACATTTCAGTAGAAGTCTCAGCTTCAGATTTGAAATTGCAAGTCCAGCTATTTTTGTGTTTGTACGTAACAAGAAAAGCCTTATCTCTGCTTCCCATGACCCAGGTTCATTATTTACTTTAAATGTGAGGCTATTTACGGTCTTCCAGCATTGCAAATTTAGCTTAAAATCTGAATTTTAAAGTCAACATTTTAGTGACTGACACATCACCAGAAATAAAAACTTTTTCCAACTCTAATACTGTGGTTAAAATATATATAAGCCAGAAAGTAATGTAGCATATTCCTGCAATAATTTATTGACTCTGCATTCTGAATGTTCACAGGAACAAAACTCTTGTGAGTAGATAAGGCCTTATCTGAGTGAGTGCAAGTGCCCAGTTGGTCATCCTGTATTAAAAAGGTGGTCAACAGCAATTTTTTGAAACACCAAGTAAAGCAGCAATAACAAAACACACACTGTTTTTAGTCTCCATCTCAGTGATAGTTTAGAAGTTAGGGCACAAGTACAATTGTGAAGCTTACTTTAGACTGTTTGCTCTTCCCTGGAATTAAAGGTAATGTAAGAAATTTCTCTAACTTCAATAAACAAGGCATGCATTCTGACAAAGGAAAGCATTGGCTACTGGACATTGAAAACAAAAACCCCAAACCAAACAATGTGTAACTGCATAATTATTTTCTCCTTAAACTCCTTCTTCTATGCACCCTCAGGTATCTAGATATCTTTATCATCTTGAAGAAAACAAAGAAAATATGTAAAGCATTGCCTAGAAACTTAGAAAATTAAAACATAAAATTGAATAGAAGTAATTGAAAATTATTGTATGCACAGTTACACTATGGGTATTTCAGTACTCAAGCTCACCAGACTGGGAACTTTAAAACACTTGCCCTCCCTTCAGTCTGACCTACAGATTTATTAATGAGGCTCCATGCAGAGGAGGACAGATTGTCAATCTGCCTGTTGTTAACATGATGTCATGAAAGATTTTGCCAAATGGTGTTCTGCTTTACCCTCTCCAACAACTATCAGATATGTTACTTAGAGTTCTCTATTTATTTGTTTATTTTAAGAACACAAAGAGCAGCAAGGCTTTGCTAAGTGCTTCTGTATGCTTGGATGGACAGATTTTGCAGGAGGATGGATGACACTGCAGACAGCACTGCTGCAGATCTCCAGAGGTGTAGAAATTCTTCAGAAATACCACAAAGCCTGAGTTTCCAGGCAAAGTGCCTGTATTTTGGAGAGCAGTTCTGTGCTCCTGACTTGCATCCCATCTCAGCCCTTATCTTAGCTCCTGTTTGCTGTGGTGCAGTAAGGACAATCTCCCAAGGGCTTCAATATTCCATTCTCTTTTAGCAGAGATTATGAATACCTTGAAGACTATCTGCACTGACAGATGAAGGAGTAGGTGTGTGGCCACACATCCAAAAACAGCTGAATGGCAAATGGGAAAAGTGGATAAGGCCCTACTGGGCAAGGGGTTCTCTAACTGGTAGGAAAGTCCCCTTCAGACTTCTGTGCCTGGGTTTGGGTTATGTGCTCCAAAGGGATCCTCCCACCACGCAGAGGTGGTTGTAAGACTCCTTTGGGTGTTCCTTGTAAAGTATCCTCAGGCTTGGGAGAGCTGGTTGCTAAAAAGGCAGCAAGCATGCCAGCACTACACCTACAAGAGACCATCAAGAATTTTTTCCACTTCCTTGATCAGCCAGACTGTGACAACACAAAACTAGCTTGGAAGCACTTCCATTGCCACTTTCTCCTGGAAAAAACTGCCTGTTTTGTTTGTTTCCATAAGCCATCCCTGTTTATATGTTCCTGTTTATACTTGATATTAGTACATGCCTTGGGTTTTTTTAACAGGAAACCATCCTATCACCACATTCTTAAATTCTCCCCATTCACAATGCAGTCAGTATTCTGGAGAGGATAAAAAAGTATCAAACTGCTCATAACATCCCCTTGCAATACAGCCCCACTAAGAGATTCCAAAAGAATTTTTCTGGAGTTAGTACAAATGCAATTTTCCCTCCTATATCAACACAAAATGGGTAACAGAAATTATGTGTACTTCCATGAGAAAAGAAATTAAAAACACTATTTAGCTTCCTTACATACTTGCAGTAATATAAAACAGATTTAAAGAAGCATTTTCTTCTACAACCTTTTGCAAGTTGTTCTCTTTCCTTTGGAAAAAAGGTGCAGGACAACTCTGAATAAATCTAAGTCTTTCATATGTCAAAAGAATAATTACAGCAAAAATCATAGCTGTCTCAAATATTCCTTTAGGTTGAAAAAACAGGATTAAAGACATTAACTACCATAAGTATTTCGTTTTACCTCACTTACAATTGCAGTGACTGCATTGACAAATTGAAAAAAGTGGTATTGCTTAAAAGAAGATTCTAAGACTAAACAGCAGAGGGATGCAAAATAATAAAATAAAGAAAAAATTGTGTTCTTATTCATCTTGTCATTATTATTAAAAAAAAAAAAGCCAAGATGATTAACTAGAACTGAAAGGCTATATATTTAAATCAAAATTAACTAGAACAAATTATCACAGCTTTCAATGAGGGCAAGAGCTTAGCAGGATTTTCAAGAGATTAAGCCCTTACATAGCTAATGAAATCATTCAGGATTTAAGCCAAATACTAATGGAGGTAAGGAAGAAATATCTCTTAATGCAAATTAGTCAATAGGGTCTATGATGGGATTTCTTGCACCTTCCACTCAGTAAATCTGATTAAATGCAGAAAGAGGAGCACTTTCCTAGACTTGATACAGTTACTTTTCAGTACAATTTTGTGGTATAATAGATGTGTATATACTCAGTTCTGCTGAGCCCTGCATGTGCTGTATGCTTTCCCAGGCACAGAAATAAAGATGTGCAAACATTTATTGAATTAAAGACTTAGCTCTAAAACACAAAAGCACATATCCTTGAAAAAACACCTTTAGGAATTGTGATAAAATTACATTTTACTGGTTCAGCTTCCACAGCCACTACTAGCAAGTTGTCAATTACAGTATTAAATTGTCAGTCAAAGAGTGGGACTTGATGATCCTTGTGGGTCCCTTCCAGCTCAGAATGTTTGGGGAATCTGTGAAATTCACAAATTCTGCTTTTTTTACTGGATGCTGAAATAACTTATTTGAGACCAACATTCAATAGCTCTTGTGGCACATTCAACACTTTTAATACAGTTCATGACTAAAACTCTTTCCTCCTTTGTTAAACCACAAGTTATTATTTACTCTATTTGGAAATTGTGCTTTACATTTCTTTTAGAAATACATCTTCTTTGAAGAACTATTTCTTTCAGTATCCTATGAACTAGAACAGACAAATTACTTTGATTTGTAACTTCAAAGCCTAGCTACAGAGGAAAATTATGTAGGTAAATAATATTACGTGCTCCAAGGCATTAGGAAATAAATGTCTAATTCAAGGTGTATCCAAGTAAAACTTGTGGTATAGGCACATGAAATCCACTACAATTAATTATTTATATCTTCCTCAAAGGATTCTACTTGCTAAGTTCTGTAAAAGGACACCAACACTTGACAACAAGAACAGTAGTGGACTTTTCCCAGGAGGACAAATTATCTTGGGAAACACTCTTCTAGTCTCAGAGAAGTGGAAGAGGTACCTTGCAATAATGCACTTAAACACTGACAATCTCAGGAACTTGTAAAATTAAATGGACTTGGCAGTCTTTTCCAACCTACACCATTCTATGGTTCTATTCTATCATGTTAAGACATTTAGTATTCTGCAATTCACTTTCCATGCCCCTATTCAAGTTGAAAAAGTTATTTAAAATTTACTTCAATAAAAGGATTTTAAAACAGCCTATTAAACATTTTATTTCAAACAGCCATATTCGAAATACCCGTTAAATAAATTTTTTATTCCCAACTTCCTACTGTGTATATGCTCAAGACAGTCATCAGCTATGGCTGAACACAGAGTCTGGAGCTTGAATAGACTAAAATCCAAATATTGTGACTGAACTTTCTATTCTTCTTGGAATTCCTTGTGTTGCTCAGACAAACTTAATTTCAGTTCCTCCTTGAGCCTCCATGAGGGAAATATGCCAGCACCTTTCACTGTAGTCACAAATCAGACAAAGAAATGCTTCTTAAAAAGGTTTTGGGAAAAGCCTTTTTTGGAATCATGCTAGAAAAGTAGGGAGCTGTCTTCATACCAGCTCCAAGGATACAGAGCCACCAAGAGTTCTCACAAATTATAATACAGTGGAGCTGCTGTTATAATATGTACTATAATATGTACTACTGGACTCTGCAGAGTGTCATCCCTCTGAAAACCTTATCACCTTACTTTTATAACAACAAAAGCTCCTACAGAGTTTTACAAATACCACAGAAATATTTTATATTTAAGTTTGCATTACTTTCAATTGCTCCAGAGGAGCTGAGAACAGACTGATAACTGATCCAATCCAGTTCTTTCTCATATGAGTGGCCAATGTGAAACTGAAACACTAACAAAATTCTAACAAAAGCAAAGATGATATAACTGTGAACACAAAGCTAAAACTATTTGTTGGCAGATTGAACAAGAACCAACAGTGCTGCTGGTATAGATAGCAGAACTGGTTTCTCATATGCTAGCTTGGATCTAGCCAGTTTTCTTAGCTCAAGATGGAGCACAGAGTTGATGCAGTCATATAATTTCCAAAACCCACAGAAGTCTGCCATGATTTTCATATATTATTGTACTTTGAAGTAAGCACTGCTGATCCAAAATGATGCTGTGCAGATCAAAGACTCAAGAGTCCTAAACTCGGAGTTCACCTTTTCAAACTGATACAAAAATGACATCTAGCAAAAAAAAAAAAAAAATCAAAACCACAGAAGAGCAAAATAAGTATTGCAAATGATGGTTGCAGTATCCAGTATCCTAGAGCAATTTTGGTATCAGTTCAAGGGTTCTTAGTGTTGAGAACACTTTCTCATTTCACCACCCCTCAAACTTCCCTTCTCATGGAAAGAGAAGCTGTCTGCTTCACATCAAAGCATCTGGAAAGTTCCCTCTGATGACAGATTTGAACTATTTGAAGAACAGTAATACAGCACTAGGCTGTCATAACTGAAAACATGGAAACAGAAGTCTTGCAAAGGGGTCTGGAGCTCATCACAGGGAAAGATGAAAACTTTAAAATATTATAAAGGCAGAGATGTCAGGTGCTGGTTACACAGGTAAAGCCACAATACCAGTGTTTTTCTGCCACCTACTGATACCTTCCAACTCCCTTTTTACCTGGCAGTTCACTCACAGATGAATAGGTAACTCAGCTGCTTCTGACATCTGCTCATGCAACTATAATTTCTTTGGAATTACCAGAATTTTTTAATCTACACCTCTTCAAATCAGCATGTGATGAACAGCCCTGTGTACAGCTGCCACTGACAGCACTCATGCGGACACATCTGTTTACAAGAAGGGTATAAAATAATTTTATAAAATCTATAAAGATAACAACTGCATCATTAGTCAGGAAGGGATTTTTTTCAAGGTTGCCATGCTACAAAGGGTTTGAGAATTGAGATAGTAGATACTTCAAACTATCAGTCTATGTGTCAGTTGTTTGTATCCAACATCACAGGTTTTATTTCCATTTATGTTCTCTGTATGGTTTGGGAACCCACACAGTTTTTCCTGGCCTCATCAGCAGCTATCAGGAAAAGCATAAACATTGGCAGGAAACTATAAAAAAAAATCTCTATAAAAATAGACCTCAAAAACTTGTAACTCCCAGAATATACCTATCCTTTGCATGAAAACACTTTAAAACCCATTAATTTCATAGCTAATCTTGCCATAAAGACTGAGCACTATGAAAATATTTATTACCAAAAAAAAAAAATCCCTAATTTATTAGTTCAATGAATGGGAAAGCTTCAGAAAGAGTTGCAAGAAACATTTACAAGAAAACTTGCATTCTAGAGACAGAGTGAGGAAAGTCAATTTAACTTCCCAAACACAGAGTGCCACCAAGAGCCTATCAGCTCTGCACAAGAAGAACATATCGAGTATGGGATCCTGAACTAGCAGATATGGGCACACCACAAAGGAGTCCAGGAAGCTGATTCATTGTAAATTTAAACTGGAGTACATGACAGAAATAAAGCATTGTGATATCTAAGTATTAGGACAACTCTTCTAGGGGTGTGATAGATATATTCTCATGATATCCAATTTTTGAAACAACTAATTGAAAGAGGAGCAATAAGAATTTTTAATGAAGGAAAAGACAGAAGTTCATACCAGTTGGCTTTTTGAAAAAAAAATTTCCAGCATTTCAACTGCAAAAGTATTCCAGAGGATGTCAGAGTCCTTTGGAAATTTCTAAATGTAGCTGAAGAGCTCACACTTTAGAGAACCCAGAAATTTTCCCAAACCATTAGAAAGGAATAATGCCCATACTGCTGTAATGCCACTGCCTTTGCTGACCCTTGCTCTGCCTCAGAGCTCCAGCTCATGATAACTTGTGGCAGCTCCGTGTGAGGGGTCACAAAGTTTCATAAATATACAATCCCACCAGTCAAGAATGTGAAAGATTGCAGTCTACAAAAATCAGCATGCCAGATGCAGTTATCTAATCAAAATGTTGGGTATTAACTACATTTTAAAGTTTTTACCCAGAGCTTCACTTAGCGAATATTCGAGAGAAAAATTGTGAATTTTCTTCAAAGTACCATAGCATTTCAATATGTATCTAATACCTATAAGTAACATTTTGCAAGCTATAATAAAATTCTTACTGGATTTTTAATTTGTACTCTTAACTAATATATCTAATATGCTTCTAATTACAGTAAATCCAAATGTGTTGAAAGTATAGATAGCTCTAACTTGGCATTTAGGTTGATAATGACTAAAATTCTCTGCTACATAAACATATAAAAGAACAGGAAAGATTGACTCAGAAAATATTAAAAAATCAGAGATTAAATATAACACAACTTATCAAATATAAGTTTAAAACAAAGACTGTATCTGAAACACCAAATTCCTGAAATACTGTATGCTGTATCTCCCTATAAACACAAGTTTTACTACTGCAACAGCTGGAAGCATTTAGACTTTTTAATATCTTTTTCAGTAACAAAGTTAAATTCTTCTTGCAGCTGTTCAAAAGTATTTTGGAATGTTTTGTTCCCTGGATCCTGCATACTGTGAAAGAATGTAAGGGCAAAGCTGGAGGGTTTTTACAAATTGCCTCAATTTCAAAATAACTTTTTCCTTAATTAACCTTTACAGACTTTACACACACTTCTTCAAGACTTCTGATATATCTTTCTGACTAGCACTAGTAGCATAAGCATATGCTAGAACATGGCTTATCTGAGCCAGAATTATTTATTAGGTCTAATTGCAATGTCTTTTAGTTTTAAACAAGTTCATACATTTTTTACTGAAGTGAATTTCTGAAAAGTAGAAAAAGATGTATATTTTTACTTTAAATTGTACATAAATATTTCTCTGCATTACAAAAATTTTTAAAACGTCTTTTTCTAAGAAGTAGTATTGCAAATGAAAGATGTTTCTTACAAAACAATTTAATTTGTTTTTTCTCTTTTCACTGGATTATCAGATATTACTGCTAATAACCTGTGAGTCACGAGGTGCATCAGACACAGGGAGCACAGGCAGCTGCACAGGACACACAAATATCCAGCACAGCCCTCAGAACTGAGGCCTGAGCTCTCCAGGGCTCATCTGAGCTCCTGCCATAAACCCACTGTGCTCAGAGCATCCCAGAGCTACTGAGTCTCACAGGACATCTGGGTGTCCTGGAGAGGACAGGACCTTTATCCCAGGCACACAAGTGACCCCTCTGCCACTGCAGCAGGAGATACAGCTTCCTCTGTTGGGCTATTCTGGGATGAGACCTAATCTTAGGCAACAGTTCTGCTCTGGGGTTTTAAATAACTGTGATAACTGCTTCAGTTTGTTCCCATGCTTTTCTTTTATCTGTTAGACTTTCTAAAAACACAACAAGCCTTAATTTGGTCCCTGTTATTTGTAATCTTGAAGCCAAAGAACTTGCATGAAAAATATTAAGAGTATCTACAATTACCCTGTAATACTCCTACTACAGTATGGACAATATGTATTTCATTTTAAAAAAACATGTGAAGATGGACTATCAAAATCTGCTAAACATTACCATAATGAATTCCATCATATATGGATACCCTCATACATGAATACTTAGGATATTTGGGATCAAACTCAACTGCTTGAGCCTATTTGATAAATTTGCCTGTGAGTGAGCCATCAAATTCCAGTAGCTATTTCTGCATTGATATTTCTTGGCACATTAAAATAAAGCCATCTATCATTAATTGCAGAACATTTAAAGGAATAAATGGCAACAGAGATTTCTTATAACGTTGGCAATTTTTAGAACACAATTCAAATTCTGACAGATTAATCAGGTCACCTGGTTTAACATTATAGCTATTTAAAAAAATCAACTAGGAAGCACTAAGAAACCCTAAACCAACTGACAAACAGTTCCCACAGATCTAAGCATGAAATTCTAACAGATGAGAACGCTGATAAAACTTAAAAATATACAATTCATTACCAGCTGCATCAAGCAGAATTTATCACCTGTGAAACAGGAGCTACAGGAAAGCACTTCCTCCATCAGGTGCCCGTGATAAAGCATGCATGAGTTTGCCATCAGAGCATGTCATTTCTTCTTCATCTAGAAGGAAAGGTACATCTAAATCAAAATTTATTGACAGAACAGAAAAAGCCATTCAATATGATTGTGTGTGGATATATATATATTCAATATATTTGAAAAGTCACCCTCTCTGCCCCTCCAAATAAAGTAAAACTTCCACTTGATTTTAATGGACCACAAACAAAATTTACACTTTTCTGCCTCACAGCCATAGCAACTCACCTGCATTCTAACATCTGAATTGCTTATGAGCTTGTATTTCCCTGAAGGAGGATGCTTTCTTGAATTTAGAGTTAATGGAGGAGAAAAAAAATGAATTCTCTAAAACCTTCAGAAAACATGGTCCACAAACAAATACTTGACAAAACAGCTGGAGGTCAGTATCAACAGCCTGTCAGATCAGAGTTCAAAGAGAACTCTTTTTGGTGAGGAAATATCATATTCCTTGGTGTCTCCTTTCAGGATAAGGACATGGTGTTCAGAACCCAGCCCAGACTTCATCTGGTTTTTTTGAGCTGTCACTCACTGTAGCTGTAACAGAAATTATTACAGCAAGGGTACAGTCAGGGGCTTGGGCACTATTAGTACAAAGCATGCTACATTCACTTCAAATCATTTTACAAACTATATTTAAAAAAAAAAGTAAACTGGCCCACCTTGACTGGTGTAATTTTAAAACCACCTGAGCACCCCACAACCTTCCCTGTGGCTATTCCAGTAACACTTCATCAGTTAATGAAGTGCCACTCACCATTTCTACAAAAGAGCAGAAAGATGCTCCTGTAAGAGCATTAGCTGCTTTTATTCAGGCATTAGTCATTTGACATCTAAATTATTTTCAAAGTGACTATGAAGAACAGTTATACTTTGTAGACATACTCCCCATTTTTTAAGTAACAATGACTTTTTAATGGCTACACATGCAAATTTTCATAACTGAGTCATTAAGAGATCTGCACCATTATGTATGAGTGCCTCCTTCCAGCAGCAGATTTTTCTCAGCAATTATTTTAGATAATTTTCAGGTAAGTGGGAGGAAAAATAGTAAAATTTCAGATTATTAAAAATAATGAGCTGTGGATTCCCCATCCTGGAAGTGTTCAAGGCTAGGTTTGATGGGGCTCTGAATGACATGATCTAGTGGAAGGTGTCCCTGTCCATGCAGGGGCTCTGGAACCACATAATCTTTAAACCCAAACCATTCTATGACTCTGTGATTATATGATCCAGACTTACTACTGATGTCACAAAAGGTGCTTCTGTGTGATAACAATTTATCCATCTGGTGACAGTTACATTAAGGTCTAATTTTTATCCAAATTTTCATATGTTTAATATATCATTACTGATACTACACATGATAATTCTTCCTGTACTATTATGTGATACTAACACATTAGTAGTCTTAAAAGATATTTAATTAAATTTATCAGCTAGGTTTGTAATTTAAGTGATTTTTAAAGTAAGATTTATATCAGCTGAATAATCATATTCTGTCATTCAGTCATCGATACAATCTCTTATGTTTTCAGTCCTTGAGGGTTGATGTCAACCCTCCTACAAGCAATAGTATTTCTCTGAACCTTATTACATCAGGACCATGCAAAGCAGAGATATTCACAGTGTGAGTAAATTAGATAACTGTATTTTGGGATTAAGATCAATTTGGTACCCAAATGCTAAGCATTTGATGAATATCTGATATTGATCAGATAGCACTTTAAAAACTAAGAAAAGCAGTGATGTGCTGAAGACATGCTTGCAATTTTAAAATATTTTTATAAAATATTTGTAGAATTTCCAGTTTATCTGTGTTCCAGCATGTGGTTTACAATCCACAGGTGCTAGAGAAGAAACAAGAGGAAGCTATTTAGTCAGGAAACAGAAACAAATCACCACAAGATAAATGAAGAATGTGTGGACAGAGGGGAAGAAAGTCAATTGGAAATTGCAGAAGACTGAATTTAGTTCTGGTCCCCGCTTTCAGGCAGGCAGATGTGCCCAACCTGACCTGAGTGAAAAAAGCACAGTAGCTGTAGCAGGCACTGTCATCCTCGACTTGCTCCAAGAGCAGGGGGATTGTGAAGAGAGGTTGTTTGTGAACATAGAGACACTTAAATGGGGTCACAGGCAGCTCCAGCAGGACCGAGACATGAGGTTGTCTTAGTAAGTTCCACAAACTTCCTCCAACTACTAACACAATACAAGTGAGCAGCCATTTGTATACTTATTTTCTTCTCATAATATGTTTAATAATATACCTGAATACATATACAGGTTTCCTTACTGATCTCAGTAAAATAAATACTTACATGTCCTTACATGTCCTTACATGAAAACTTGTTCTACCAGATGCTCCATTCACAGCGGTTCCATTAAGTGTAGATCAAGGTACAGAACTGTCACTCTAAATGCACCTCATGTATGCTAGACCAGATTTTCCAGTTAATAGCAGTGCCATTTGCCTTATGACACAGCGTAAATAGCAGAGAAGCTACAAAAAAAAAAAATTAATGGGTCAGATTACAGGTCTGTCTAGGCACTATTCAGTCCCCAATAAAGACAATACAATGGATCTGCAGAACAAGTAAATGATACTTTCTTTAAGTACTCCTCCAACATTAGGCAGTCTGTATTTTGCATACTGCCATACCAGCATTGCTCAGGTAGGTGCAAAGTTGAGGCTGAGGTGATGAGGATGGCCAAGACAGCAGCACAGGTTCCTCATTTAGGGCAGTGAAAGTATTTACAGAGGTTTGGGAGAATCCCTCCCCAGCAGAAAGACCTCACACAGCATCTGCAGTCACTACTGCTGCTGCTGAGAGAATGAGAAAACTAAACCCAGAAACCTCTACCTTAAACCACGGGAAATGCCACCAAGTTCAATGGGACTGTTCAATGTAAGCACGTAAAAATAAAATTAATACATTCCTAACAGACTCGTTAAGTTTTGCTGCACAATAGCAGGAAATATGTAAATAAGTATTTTTATTGTACTACCTTCCTGCAGGTTCTGTTTTACAAGCCATTCTATTTGTCGTCTACCAACATCCTCAGTACAAGCTTCCAGCGGAGCATAACCCCAGATATGTTTTTCCCTACACACTAACTGCTTGACCAGCGGCTGTCCCGCTTTCCCAGGCGAGGTTGGCACGGGTGTGAAGGGGCTGCAAGGCCGGGCCGCTCCGCCCTGGGGTGCCCGCTCCCTCACGGCCGGCTCCGGGCCGCGCCCAGCGCCGAGCCCGGGGCACCGGCGCCCCCTGGCGGCGGCGGGCAGGGCCGCGCCCGGAGCGCCCCGCTCAGACTCGCCCCCACATATAAGAAAGTAAATTAATGACTTTATTTAATCTACTTTGCTTCTGGGTATTACTGCGTTCTTTCAAAAACCAGTGTAAAGCGATTTCGGTGAAATGCTGTAAAGAATCTACCACATTCAAACCTTTATTTAACATTTATTGGATGAGAAGTATTGGGTAGTGTCACACTGTACTGCTGAACAGAAAACACAGATGTTGTTCAGAGGGCTGTTTTAACTTTTTTCTGAAAGTCAAGGTCGCCTTTCCAAGATCTTTGGTTTACAGGCACGGCTCAGCCACGATTACTTCGTCTTCCTTCAATCTATCAATATAACCAAACTGCCTACAAGCATCCCTCAAAAAACCACAAATATTTATTTGTAAAAAGTCCAAGCCAAATCACTTGATGCAAGTTTTCCCTTTTCAAAAAGGACTCCGCTCTCAGCTATGGTTATGCAAATCCACACATTCAAAACCAAGAGCTATTCCTGATCTATAGCAGCATTGTTATTAACAAAATGTTCTCTCTTGTCCTTTTCAGTTTCTACTGACATCCCAAAGGCTCAGATTAAAATGAACTTCAATGAATGATTCAATTTAAAATATAAGTGCTGATGTTTAGTGATTATGCAGGAAATTTTAAAAAATGGTCAAAGGTTAAATAATACTGAAAGAAATGAAGAGGCATGATCTATCAGTTTATACTGAGCACCAAGAGACTCATCCAATACATCCAATGCATCATGAGCAGCATATAGAAAGGGGATTTGTAAATTCCATAAATGAGGCACCTCAGAACTGCTGCCCCAAAGAACTTACTGAAGACTGAAGGACGTCTTTGAGGAAAAGAGATACCACAGAGCAAAGAAAAACACAAAAAAAGGCCAAGAATATTTAATGTACTTGCTCCATGAGCTGTGGTAAAGGATTCCGTATCAAGCAGAAATAAAAACGTATTAACAAAAAAATTCTGACGAGCAACACTGTTACTCGTGAAACAGCTGTTTCACAGTAAATCATGGTTTAACTTTTCAGAACGTGCTTCTGATACTGACAACCATCCCGGCTGCCTCCCACAGACACCACCTCAGAGCGGCGTGCAGGAGCACACGGCAATAACAAATGTCAAGAACTTTTAAAACTGGCTTAAGCAACAAAGATGATTAGCTGCTTTTTAAATCGACATCACTTGCACATTCTTGACTACCGGAGGTGGTGTACCTCCACACATCCAGCGGAACAAACCCGCACCAGCATTCCCGGGGATGCGGCGCTCCCGGGGCCCGGCCCGGCCTCTCCGCGCCCCGCCCCGCGCACGCGCGGAGCCGCCACCGCCCCTCGCCCCATTGGCCGCGCTCCCCGCGCTCCCCGCCCGACCCGCCGCCGCCGCGCAGGCGCAGTCGAGGCCCTTTCGGGAAGGTTCTGTGTCGCACCAGCCTTTCCTTCCTCCGCCAGGGAAATCCTGTCCGGGTACGGGCCGCCCGCAGCCCCGCTCCTCTCCGCCCCGCCCCGCCGCCGCACGGGCTCTTCCCCGTCACCGTGTGCAGCCCGCGCCCTTCCCCTCACAGCCCGCCCGCCTCCCTCCACAGCCGCCTGCCTGCCCCCCGCAGCCGGGCCGCGACTTCCCCCGCCCCGGTCTCTTGTTTGTCCCTGCCCCGAGCTCAGCCGCTCTCGAGCCCTGGGCCGGCCCCGCAGCCCGTCCTGCCCCGGGGACATGCGGCTGTGAGGGGCAGCCTCATCAGCATCATCCGTGCAGCGGGGCCATGGGGGCCGCTCCCCTCGCCCCCCTCCCAGCCCGGGCCCCCCAAGGTCGGCGGGCGCCCGGCGTCCAGCGGGGCCGGACCGCTGTAGGTTAGGGGGGAGCAGGTGATGGTCCTTCCATTGCTGAGGTGCCGGCCTCGCTTCTTGCAGCTACCTGGAGGTTCTTCTCCTTGAGACGGGTTCTAACTGGGAGCGCAAGGGCGGAATAGACGGCTCCGAGCCGCAGAGTGGGACTGCCGGGAAGATCTTCGTGCCTGCAGCGCTGCTGCCAGAGTTACAGAGAAACCTGCCGCCTCTCCTCTCTCTTTCTTGTGATCACCTGGAGAGGAGAGGTGAGTTGTCTTTCCCTCTTGTCGCGCAGTAGCAGTGGAGAAGTAGGCTAGCTTGCAAGGTGCAGAACTTGTTCAGGACGGCTTCAAGCCCCAGCTGGCTGCTTGGTTTGTTTTACTTGAGACTCAGCCCTATACAAAGGCCCGCTGATGGAGAAAGAGATTAGCACCGTGTTAACCGCGCGGTTCTCTCTCCTTTGCTGCAGTGCCCACTTTCACCGCTGCCTCCTGCTCTGCCTGCTCCTGCTTTCAGCATGGTAAAGAAGAACACTATCCCTGATGGGTAAGTATCCCTCACACTAAGCAAGAGGCAGGAGCGGGCATCTCACAGAGAGGGGCACTGACTGCCCCAGGCGCTTTCTTGCCTCAAGCGTCTTCACCACCTACAGACAGACAGGTTAAGGTAGGTATCTTCTCCAAGACAGGAGCAGCCCAGCCATTCATTCCCCAGGTGAGTATAATGCTCCAGCCTGTCTGTAAACACTTCTCCTTCACCGGCCGCACACAGTCCTTCTTCCTAATCTTTTTACCCCCCAAGTGTATGTTTACTTGGGAAATGGGAGAGTAGTCCATACTCCTGGCTACTCGTGTTTGCTACTAGGAATGGCCGAAGAGTTGATAAGATGGGAGCAGGTGGTTGCATGCACAAGATCAAGGAATATTTTTGTGAATTCAGATCCAGAAACATCTCGTGGTTTTGTTTCTAACAAGAGTACGACAGAAATGTTGTATCAGCAAAAATAATCCCAAATTATTCCAAATGCACTCTACAGGCCTTGTGATGACTTGATTGGAGTGCATATATGGACCACAGAATGATGTCAATTAAAACAGGTACAATTCTATTCTTCAGCTCTAATAAAGCACAAGAAAAGAAGTCCAAATTAAGAGTTTTAACCCATGTGTTCTTGATGGCATCTGTACAAACTTTTGGATAGGAGGGTATGCTGAGATAACAGCACACTGTAGTGGGGCAATAACTTGCAGTTTACACATTATTTGAGGAAAGAATTACATTATGCTGGTTTCAGGGGGAGTATTAAGTAGGTTTATTAAGAGCATTCGTAGGAGGAGCAATAAGATACAGAAAAAGTGCTCCTGTAATATTTGTTGGGCCAAAAACCAGTAAATAGAAACAAAAGATGAACAGAATTTAAAAAATAAAGAAGCGGAAGAGTTTGCATGGCTGACAAGCTCAAGGATTAAAATTAGAATAAACCTTCAAAAAAGCTGTTGAAACGTGTTTCTCTGAAAATTTCTATGAAATTTCAGTTACATGTTAGATGTGAGCTAATTTGGTTTAGTTTTTAAGCAGCGATTCAGAAATTGGAAAACAATTAGTTGTCCTTGCTTTCTTCATCCTTGAAAATTTTTACTAAAACTTTGAGAATCAAGTGCTTGTTTCTCCTTTCTTATCCCCCCCCTCGCATTTGAACTGGAGGAGCTGTGAGGTTACACGGATTTCTTAAGTATGGAAGAATCTGTGGACTGTACTTTTGATTTCTGCAATTGGAAACTAATACCTTTCAGGGAGAGAAACAGCTACTGTCAAATATTTGGTTATAAATTTAGTATCACCTTTTGACAAAGTGCCTGATACTGAAGTGCTTTCAACTTCTCCAGATAGTTTTTATACTGCTAAGAAATGAAGCTGGACATCCACAGTAACAGGGGCTTGGCAGTAATGAAGTTGAAGGCCTTGTCAGCCCCTCAGTCTCATGCAGCAGGATGTGGATGTCACCCTTGTGCTAGCACAGCATGTTGTTCTTCACTGTCAGTTCAGTAAGTCAGGAAGACCTAGAAGTGAGCCCTGGAAGGGACTTAAGGAGACTAGTTTGAGTCTAGGTCATCCTGCATATGCAATTTACTGGCCCCACAAATAGGGGTTGGCAGAAGTGGGATTGTGGTCCCCTGGAGCGTAAGGACAAGTGCAGACTGTGGAAGCACAACCTCAGTCTCCATGTTGTAATAGCAATACTCTAACTCTTTTGCTTTAATGCTTCTGCAAGAGATAAGGAGAGTGACACTGAATACTGGCATCTTTTGTCTTCCTCTTAGTGCCTCAATTTTTAACACTTTTAATCCAGACCTCATTATGCTAATTCAAGCAATACAATGAATTGGGGGTTTCAGTTAAGGTGGTAAGTAGAAATAGTGCAACTAAACAAGAAATGGTGAACCTTTTTTTAGGACAAGGGGTAATGACTTTAAAGATAAAGAGGCTTACATCAGATGTAAGGAAGAAATTTTCACTATAAAGATAGTGATGCACAGGAATGGGTTGCCCAGAGAAGTTCTGGGTGCCCTTCCCTGCAAGTGTTTTCAATGCTGGTTGGATGTGTCTTTGAGCAACCTGGTCTAGTGGAGGTGTCCCTTCCTGTGACAGGAGAGTTGGAACTAGATGATGTTTAAGGCTTCTTCCAACCCAAGCCATTCTATGATAAAGGAAATTATATATTTTTTTAACACTAATGTCTTGGAGCAGAGCTGTGGTGTGGTGTCCACTGCAGTCTTAAACCTACAAAATAGTGCTGGCACTAATTTTGTAGCAAAATGAGACATCAGTGTAGAAGAGGGGTTCAAGTGACTCCTTGCACTGCAATTTGCACATGGAGTCAAGTTCTGGTTCTTCACAGTGTCTGAAATGGTTTTAACCTTCAGTAGTTGTATGCTCCAATGTTTTAGTGAAGAATCAGACAGTCCAAGCTGCCTAACAAGTCATAAAATACTATGATGTTTTTACAAATTTATACTCATTTGTGCTTCAGCATCCAAAATCCTGCTGTGTGTATAATTACATCAACTCCAATTTTGAAGAGCATCTGCAGAAATGTCACCTTCTGGCAAGTTTCCCTTGAATAGCATAAAAATACTGAGTGGGGTCTTTTTGATAGAAGGGCAAAGCTGAATTATTTTTGCCAATCCACTATAAATATACTTCTTTAACTGAGTTTTTTCTGTCCAGACTTAAAGCATCAGCATTTTCATTTAGACAGGAATATTAAATACTGTGGCATAATGGATTGTGCATGTTCAACAGTGAGTGGGAGAGAAAGATGATATTTTATTTGTGAAAGTATTTCCTATCATCAGTTTTGAATCTGGTGTCTATAGAGGTGTGGAAGTCAATTGGAAAATCAGGTTGCATGTATATCATGCAGTATCAGTGGCCAAAAAAAGGGAAAAGAGGTTCCAAGTAGTATTTTCTAAATGGTCTTGCTAGAGGTGACAGTAGTTGTAAAAGTAAATCTTACAATGAATCAGTTCTAAACCAGAACATTTTACTGGAATTTAAATCTTCCATATGACCTTAACAATGTTAAAATAAATTATGAGAAAAACATTTGTTCCACATCTGGCTATATTGTTTAAAACCAAAGCAGATAAAATATGCAGCTGGATGTAATCCATAATCAGTTTCTTCATGCCCAGCCTGGTTTCCACTCAAGCCTCTGTGGCTCTTAGTCCCTGGTACAGGGATGATGATGGTGCCGGCTCTTGTGATAACAGCTCTGACTCCTGCCCTTCTTGCTGCCACTCAGTTCAAGCAGGACACAAATCACGTGTCACAAGTCTCACTCACACTGCTCAAATGCAAAGTTAAGGCTTTGCTCCTGTAATTGCTGTTTATGTGACCACGTGCAGATGATCACCTTGGATCATTCTGCCTTTATCTGTACTTACCCTGTAAGAGTTTGACGTTCTTTAGGCCAGGCCACTTTTAATTCCCAACCATGTTCCTTTGTTGAGAACAGAACAAATGTGAATTTATTTCCATAGCTAATCTTTGGTTCATTTCAATCTGCTGGTTTTATTTTTAGTTCTGCAGCAGTGTGCTGAAATTTCCTTTTTAAATACCATTTTAAAGATAACATGGAACATATACCCTTTATGTTTTTGATGAAAAGTGCTTTCTGCTCATTTTCTACCATAGAGCTGTCAGCAGCTTTTGAGTTTCTTGCTGATTGTGCAGATTTTTTTTTTCTGGGAGGATTGAAATGGCTTTAAATACAAGAGAATAAAACCCCAAGTTTATTAAGGTCTGACAACAAATTGGCTAATCCTGGGGTATTGTTCTGTAAATCCCCTAATATGAAAAAAAGTTCAGAATTTTTACAAAGCCTTTTTTACATTGTTAATGAAAGAAAATAAGATTTTAAAGCCCTTTTTGATACTTTCTTTTTGACTTTTAAATGCTCCTATCTGTAATAATTATGGTTTATTTCCACTCATAGATTTCCAAGAGAAAGCAGGTTAAAACAGCACTGAATTTCTGATTGAAATTGATTAATGTACAATTTACATCTCTTAAATAGGAGTAAATGGAACAGTCTCAGATTTGTTTTCATACTTCACAGCAAGCATAAAGCTACCAGACTCCAGAGTTTACAAACTTAAAAATTCACTTAAGAGGACTTATCCTGCAAAAAAATTAGAATTTAGTAAAAGGTTTTATTTGAAACAGCTTTTAGGGATCTCATCTCTAGCTTGCCCTTACACTTTCTCTCCTTGTGTCTGTCTTCTACAGAGCAGCTCTTTGCAGCAGCTTTCCTGAGGAGTTGTGGTTACTCCTGTGTCACTTCATTTGTTGTCCATTAAACTGAGCACTTGTGTGTCTGCACTGTGAGCCTTCATCTGTTCTTTGCCTCACGATGAAGGTTACAGAGAGAAGTTAGTGCTGAAGACATGGCTGTAGGAGATTGTTATGTGGTTTGTTAATATCAAATACACTTCAGTCACCCTGCTTTGTGTTTCCTTTGTCACTTCCAAGCATCTCTGAATGGTGATGTTGTTATTTATATAACATGACAAACATAATTACAGATATTTCATTGAGAATTTTTCCAGCCAACTTCTAGTTTTTATGGTCCAATACAGGATTTGTGAACAAAGCAAAGTAGTCAGTGGTTAGAATATTTTAAAATTAAATACTTTGTTTATTTCATTAAATGTTGTAGCTTTATGAACATCAGAAAGGAATCTAGAAGCTGTTGGATGCTCTCTTGAAAGAGAGAGATTAATTTAAGCATTATTTCAGAAAATTGCAAGGGAGCGGACAACAGCGTTAAAGAATCTCGTGGAAATGTTTTGTATTTTAATAGTTGAGGCATTAGCCAAAAATGCAAAAAGTCTGTGTAGATTTTAAGTCATCCAGCTGCACCTTGTTAGGTTATAGAGACAACTTGCAAAAGAAGAAATAATAGTTCTGAGTTTAGAAAGTAAACCTCTTTGAAGGTAAAATTGATCTGCTGATTAACTTGTTTTCCTCTTCAGATAATGCTTTTCATCCTTTTTTAAAAATTGAAATCTCTGAAATATTATATATGGAGAGCTTTCTCAGCACAGTGCAGAACTTGTGCATACCAGCTCTTTGTGGTTTTGGAATTACAGGTGTTTTGAGTGTTGTAACAAGTCTTCTTATTGGTGATTTGTGATAGGTTTTGTTGTGATGGAATAGTCTCGCTATTTTTCAAAATGGTGAGAGAAAGTTCAATCAAGAGTGTTTCTTTGAAAAAGAAGCATATTAAAAAGGAAACCTTTTTGGAAAATACTGATTATCTGTATTGTTAATGAAAGTAAACTTTGCATTTCATTGTTAATTAAATGATTGATGTGTGCCTATGGCAACTTTTTTAAGGTGTTTGATTCAGTCAGGTTGAAAAATGCCCACCAACTACAACAAACATTTTTACCTGTTGAACTTTACACATCTGCTTTGCCTTATATTGGTGCTACGTGTTTGTATATGTTATTTTGCCATTTTGAGGAGAGGAATTTCCGGGAAGTTGAAGAAGAAGGAAGGAAAAAGACTCTTTTCAAGCGTCCTGATGATACTTTGAAACTGCTTCATGGAATTATTGCAAATCTGGGGACCTAATTATACTTTATGATAGCAGCAATTTTTATGTGCTTTGTGCTGCGGGTGTCCTCTGTTGAATCATGCAACTTGAAAATCTTTAAAATGTAATATTTCAATATTTCTTTCCTTCCAGATGGCGGAGTTTGACACCAGTTGGACAGCCTATTCCAGGAACGAGATTTATTGCATTCAAAGTACCTTTAAAAGGGGTATGTATAAAAGTAACTGCAAATTGGCTGTATTAGATAAACTGCAAAAGCAATAAAAAATAGCATGACTATACATGCAAATTTCAAGAAAATTTTTAAAAAAGTAATTTATTCAGATTTAAGCCTTTCAACCATCTGGCTTTTAAAAAGAATATTCTATTTTTTTTATTATCTTTCTTTATTTCTGATGTTACTCTTTTTATTTATCTTTTAAAAATAATCAAGCTTCTAAATCAATCAGCCTGCTTCATTTGATCACTATTAAGTGCCTGAATTCATAATCTTATTAAATATCTTTTCATGGCTGCTTTAAGAAAATCATATGGAAGAGTTTATGATATGAATAACAGTCTAGGCAATGTAAGCCAAAGTGTAATTTTATGGAAATTAAGCACTCATTGAAGGATACCAGCCACTGCAGAACTTGTAAAACTATAGATCCAAATTGGCAATTTCATAAGCAAAAAGCTTCAGTGAATCTGGTGGGAATGTATTATAGCTAAAAAAAGAAGTCTTCCTAGATTTCTCCTATTTTACTAATTAATTAGTTTATGAAGTACTTTTATTAGTATTGCCTTTAGAGTCTTGCTAGCTTGAAGTGCCATCCTAAGCTATTAAATACACTGAGTTAAATCTTTAAATTCTTTGTTTCTACAATATGTGGAGGTTGTGTTGTAGAGACTGTTCAGTTCTTTAGTGCCTAGGCCTTTTTGGAGGCATAGGGCAAATTAGTGTTAATTTTTACAGAAGGGCAAATAGGACAAGTGCAGCATAAATTGACTTCTACAAGTCCTTGCTTTAGATACAGAGAAAATAAATGTTTCCAAGCACTTTTAAAGTACAGTGGTCTGACATAACTCTAGCAGTTAAAGGGAAGTGTTCTGTCCAAGCTTTTGTCTTCAGATTGCTCTCTAGTATCCATACACAAAAATTTTGGTTCTTTGGGTATATTACTACCCATTATGTTTTCAGTCACCGTTCAGTTCAGTTTTATTAGGAATGACTGAAGTGAAATGCAGGATTTGCTTCCTGCAGCTGCCTTTACAGCTTTAGGATGATGGTTTGGTTCCTTGGACACCAAGGATCTCATACTTAACATGTCATGTTCTCCAAGATGTGGATGGATTGTACAGCAGTTGTGTGATTTTCCACCAAGACTGCCAGTCAGCAAATCAAGCTGTGAATATAAAATCCAGTAGAGTTATAATTGGCTTCTTTACTCTTGTCACAAGGAGCACTCCACATCAGCCTGTTACTCATTTCCTGTCCTACTGATCTCACTGGGGCGTAGATCTCTGTTCTGGGAAGCTGTCTTGGCCAGACATAAAGTCTGGTACCCAGGGATGCAAAATCTGTAACATTTCTGTCCCTTCAGCTTGTTCAGTTTCAACTATGCAAGACAGAGAAATGACAAGTCTGCCAGAGACTGTGCTTGAAGGCCACAGAGTTTGTGGCAGAACACACATAAAAAGTGTGACTGGCTTTGCAGAGGTGGTCAGTAAATCTGTCTGAAGATGCTGAAGACCTGATTGGTTGTAGTTTGTTGGAAGTCCTATTATTTATTAAATTGGTGGAACAGACCTCTTAAATATGCAGCAGTTTGCTTCTTTGCTGTGTATTAGGAACTTGATTGGTGATTTCTTCCAAAGGGAGACAACATATTTTCTTTCAGTATTTGAAGATACAGGGTTGTCATCTTAGAAGATGTGCTGTCAGTAAAGATCATGTGTTTACTTGGAAGGATTTTCTGTCTTTCCTTTCACATCACCATTATAATGCTAGCAGTAACTTGTAGTGTAGTAAGAATTGGGCAAGTTCTTTTCCATGCCATTAGGAGGATTTTTAGAATTGGTTCAGATTTCCCACAGCCCTATTAAGCACCTAAACTACTGAATAGTCAGCAAGAGTTTTTCAGAAAATTCCAGAGCCTTTCGAAACATAGTGTTTCATAACACATATAACTGTCTACTCAATCAGTATGTTTGGAGATAGCTTATTTTTGTAAATTACATTCCTCCTCAGTTTCTGTCATGTCATGTAGTAAAAATTCTTTAATATTCTACCATAGACCTTTTGCAGATTCACCTTTGTCACCTCAAAGTTGTTAATTCAGTTTCAGATTAGACTAAGAGTCACTGCTGAGTAGCAGTGACATAACTGACTCATATTCATTTTGTTTAAATTTCTACAACATCCACTTTTTTCAGCAATGCACTGTCTGAAATACATAGGACTGAATACTTTATTACTTCCTTTCTGTCCTCCTCCTCCTTTTCAGCTCAAGCTTCCTAATCACATACCAGCTTTGATATGACTGCCCTGCTGTTTATTCTTTACTTCAGTTTCCTGTCTCTATTTCCAGACTCAAGTTCTTGCTAGCATTTTACATTGGAATCTGTACAGTCAAAACAAGGAATGGTTAGTTACCCTATAGCATCTGTGGTTCTAAGAAGTATGTGGTCTGTGGCTGCCTTCCTTTCCAATAGTTCTGAGTCCAGTCTGCTTGAATTTCTTGTTGACAAAGGAACTGACAGGTGGTTGAGGCTGCTGCATCTTTTGCCACTGTCTTTATTGGTTCTGGCTGAGCCTGTGTCAAAAGGCTCTCACAATGGACAAGTGCACTGTTCAGAGAAAATCCAGTCTTGAGTATATGAGCCATTTTCATACCTAAAGTGAAGAACACATTTCAAAAACCACAGCTACAATAGGGTGAGTAAACATTTTTCTCACTGTTTGTCAAATGAAATGAATTATTCATTATCCACCAACACACAGCTTTCTTAGTCACGATATTTGGTCTTGCTTAATATTCCCCAGTGCTAAATGATATGCAAGTACACTCTGTCAAGAGATGAAGGAGGGATAAAAATGTCTGCACAACATTTGTGGGAAGAAAGTTAAACCTTTAGAAATGAACTCTTGTATCACAATTTCTTATGTTTTATATGAAATACACTTCTAGTTTTGAGTTACTGTGCAGGACAAAATTTGGGAGAAGTAGATTGTAGTGCTTTGCTTTTTGGTGTGTTTAGTTATATAAAAATCAATATATACATGCTGCAGTTTCCAGAATTTTTGTGTCTGTCAAGCTATAGCTAATTTTAATAATGTTTGTTACACTGTACAAGCAGAAATGCTCACATTGCCTTGCATTTTCATCTAAATAGGAATACATACATTTTTGCATTCTTTTTGGTTCCTCTTACCTGTATAATACATGGATGTGGTTCTGATAATTAAACACTCTCTTTTAAATATTGATGTTTCCTACTACTAATTAAAACAGCTGGATATTACAAATGTCTTACTATTAGAATGTAAAAAGAATATGTTTCTTTTCCATTTTCTTTTTAGGCAATTAACCAGAGGCTTACCCCAACCCAGAAATTTACACCAAAAGACTTAATTGCTGCAATGAAAGCCCTAAATGTGGAGCTTGGATTAATTATTGATTTAACATACACCACACGATACTATGAAGTCAAGGTAACAAAAGCCTAACAAAAATGTAAAATAGTTTCTGCAACTTTTGTTTTAAAGTGTTTATACATTTTCTTATCTAGAATTGGGATAGACAAGCTATCTAGACTACTTTTATGTCTCCAATAGAAAATAAATGTTTTATCACAGAGGGAATAGCTCATTCTCCCAGCTAGTTGCATTTATGGCTGATTAGGATTATGGTAACTCAGTAATGGATGAAGATTTCAGTGCCAGGCACTGCACAAAAAGTGCAGAAGGGTTGTATCCTGTGTCCTGAAGATATTCTCATTTATTCCTAGGTGGTTCTTTTTACTCATCCTCAGTGAAATCCACTTAAGAAGGTGTACATTTTTAAACTACTTTATCAATTTAAAAGTTTTGCCTGGATGGTTCAAACAATTGTGATTAATCAGCCTCCTGTTGAAAAGGAGAATAAATGACATTGTTATATCAGAATGCAAATCTTTGTATGCACATGGGCTCTAGGCATTAAGGGAGTGAATTTGTGAGTGTGTACATGGTTGTGGGTAGGAGGGACAAATACTGCTAATGATTGAAAAATGGGTTCGAATGGAATGCCAAGAAACTACTCACTACTCCCTTAGTTAATGTGCAGCCTTATTAGCAGGGATAAATAAATCTTATGTGGAAACTGTTCCTTGTCTGACATGGTCTTTAATGTAGAAATGTTAGTGGTAGTTTCTGAGAGTTTATTTCTATAAAATTGTGTCAAGATTGTTTTCAGTTCCTATTCAGGATTTGAACAACTGGTTTACATTGTCATTATGTTAGATACTGCTTAAGGTTTCTCATTGTTGCAAGACTTCAGTATTTTTTACCATTGCTTTTTTCTTTTTTTTTTTTTGTTAGGATTTACCTAAAAGTGTGCAGTATAAAAAACTTTACACTGTTGGACTGGAAGTCCCTGATAATGCTACTATCCTACAGTTCAAAAAGTGGGTCAGAAAATTCCTTTGGGAAAATGCAGGAAATGGTAAATATCAGCATCCTGTGCTGTAAAAAACCTCACCAAAATTTTATTTCAGTACTAACCATGTCATTTACGAGTTTCAATATTCAATAAAATGTATGACACCAGGGAACTCGGGCTTGGGCTTTTTGCAGCACTTTCCACTTCATTATCATGATAAGATCCATTGTGCAAACCTCTGTGTATCTTTTTTTTCAATCAAAACATGTTTTTTTCAAAAATGACTGGTAACTTAAATGTGCTTCCTCATACTGTTACATTTGTGTTATGTGTCAAAGTAACTGCAGCAAGGCCTTCCTCTGTGTGACCCAAGTGTTCACCATCAGCTGAGTGAGTGTTGGAGCTGCCAGCCCTTGGTGGGTGTTTGAAGTAGCCCTGGCTCTCTGATGGCACTGGGCACATCTGTGTAAGCAGCTTCAGTCCATTGAGTCTGATGTAGTGTTCTGTGCCTTAGGAGTCCATTATTGCCCTCAGATCTGAGCAGTGCTTGAAAATCTGATTACAGACCCCGTGTCGGTGTTTCCACAGTGTGGCTGTGCTGCTGTTTCAGTGTCTGTGCTACAGGACAGTTCTTGGCCGAGATTAGATAAGGTGCTTTTTGTGAAAATAATTCAGTGTGTGTTTTGCCACAGTGTGTTTGTAGCTTTAAGCTTCCCACTCCTTTTGGTAGTGAGCAGATCAGGCAGATTTTACCTGTTTGTTAATCCAATAATGGTGGACCATTCTTTCACGCCTTTTTGTGATGTTTGCTGTGGTTCCTTTAGCATTCTCTTTGAGAAAGCAGAGATATTAACTGCCCAAGTGCATACAGTTTTTACTGCAAAGCATAACCAGGACCTTCCTGTAGCTGATCAGTTGTTTTGTGAAAAAGTTCTGACCTTAATTTCAGACATAAGAGCCTGAATTAGAACTACTGGGAAGATGGAAAAGTATAAGAAAAAGCCTTTGTCCTTGCTCAGGAAGTTAGTTCTTCCTTTGCTCTTTTTTGGCTTAAGGAAATTAGCTGGTGATTATTAGTTTTCTTTTGGTTTGGATCTAGTGCATTTTTGTGTGATAAAGAATAGTGTGTATCTGAATCTGATCTTGAGAGAAGCAATTCTTGATTTGTTACTGGATGTTGACATGCAGTTATAGCTTGTAAGGGCATTTTGGCAGAGCTTATCTAACTTCTGACTTGAGAGAACTTTCCTCCTTGCAATTTGGCCTCTGTTTTAGATAATCCCTAAAATATCTCAGAATTCCTTTTACAAATACTTTTTAAGAAGGTGGTTCTTTTTTAGTGTTTGAGTTGTTAGGACATCAACTTGGAATGAGCTTCTGTGGCAATTAGACTGTCGTGATCTGTGGCAAACACATTTTCTCTCAGTTATATTTTATGTCATTCAAAAGTTTATCAATGTCCTGTTTCAAAGACCATCTGTCACTACTGTCTCTGCCAAAACTCTGTTCTTCTGATGATGATCATTTTTCTTCAAAAATCTAGCCTAAAACTTAATCAGTTATGCATTTATTCTTCTACCAGCTTTGCCCTTTATTGTTGTTCTCTGTCCCCACTATGACATTCACTATCTCAGATTTGGTTTTACAGACTAAGACAAGCTTCCTTCTTTTATGACCAACATAGTAGCCCTTTCTATATATATATTTTTTTAAACTTGTTTGTTTTTCATTACATTTCAATATGAATATAAATAGTCTGGATGGGGTTTTACCAGTGCCTTGCATGACTGTATTAGAGTTTCCCTCTTTCTCTCATTTGAAACACTCTGGCAATACTAAGTTATTCTGCTTTTTAGCCTTTGGCCAATAATCTTTTTTTTAAATATTTCTGTAGAGATTACTGATCCTTTTTTCCTCCATGTATTTTGCTCCTAAGCTTTTCATACTTTCAGGTGCATTATGTGTAAGCTAAGTTCCTCAGTTCTACATTTGCTTGTTGAGATTTGCTTTCAAACCTGTATTTTATTCTTTTTCTCCTGTTCCTGCAATGGCTGAGGTTAGGTGCTTTACCTGCCATCACTCTCTTTTTTTCTACATTCTGCAGAGTGAATCTCAGCCATCACAGGTTTGGAGGTAGTGAGCTAACAGCTGCTAGAGATCCAGCATGGAGAGGACATGTGTCTTGTCTGGACGGGTCTCTTGTTTTACAGGCATGACAGTAGAATTTGTAAATAGCAAGCATTGTTTATTATTACTTTGCTAGAAAAGCAGAGGTTTGGTTTTTTTTTTTTTTGTAAAAAAAAAAAAAGTTGTGCTAGCTTTCTATTAATTTTGCTTTCTGGACTATTAAAGACTCTTTCCTTTTTTGACAGAGAAGCTCATTGGTGTGCACTGTACTAACGGAATTAATAGAACTGGCTATCTTATATGTAGGTAAGGCTGTATGAAAGCAGAAATTATTCTTCACATAAAGCAGCATCCTTATATTGCTCTCTATTCCCTTTGGGACAATAACATAGTCATGCTTTTCTTCAGGTACCTTATAGATGTTGAAGGCTGGGATCCAGAGGCAGCAATTCAGGGTAGGTATATATTTTGAACTAAGGCACATGTCAGGTTGTACTTCACAATTACTAAAAACTCACAAATACAACAATTCTATTTTAGTATCTTTTCAGCAATTGCATGTGCTGACTTATATAGAAGATTTTATAGCCAACTGTTGATTCTATTCCAGGCAGGACTTGAGCAATAGCAGATTGACAGCATAGGGGGAGTATGTTTTAGCTGCTTAAATTTTTTATTTTTACTTTAAAGAGTTTTCACTCATAGTTTGTTACCACTACTAGTTTCAGGGGTCTTTTTAAAAAGTGCTGCAATGAAGCCAGCTTGCTGAAATATTTAATACCAAGTTAGAATTGTTTCAAATTCAGCATCTCATGTGGAACAGAAACTTGCCTTTCACATTTTTGTGGCTCAGTTTGACCACATTTCATGAGACTGTATTTTTTTCTTTTCTCTAGCTTTTGGTGATGCCAGAGGTCACCGTATGGATGGCCTTGTGTATCTCACTGATCTCAGGACGCAGCCCATGCGAAGGTGAGCAAAAGCTTTTAGTTGTGTGCTGAAGATCTTCCAGTATGTCTCCTGGCATTTTTAAAAGTTCATTTCCAGTCCTAAGCCAAAATTACTCCTCTCCTAAACCACTAATATGAAACTACACATAGATGTTTTTTGTGTATTGTCAGATGAAGAACATGAAGTTATTCAGTGTACTTTGTTCATCTTTCCAGTGTATATGGTTTGAAAGATTGTTTTTAATCTGACAGCTACTACTGAACATTGTTGTGCTTTTATCATACAGTGACAAGTGTATGATGTACTGAGTCTGTATTCTCTCAGAAGCTGAAAGGAGCCACTGCAAAGGTGTCTTTGTAAGCTCTGTCATCAGTCTGCTGTTGTTGGCACTGTAGAACAAGATATTACAAAAAAAAAAGTAGAACAGTTTTAAGAATAAAAAATATAGGAAAGTGGAACATTGTTCTTGTCCCCTCTTTTCACAGTAGTTGTATTTCTGATGTTTCAGAACATTATGTTTATCATCGTCTCCTAAGAGCAGCCAACTTTTAATGTCTTCTTAAAGTATTTGTGCCAATGATGCCTTGTAGCAGTAAATGAATTTTAAAATTATTACCTGAGTGATTTGCTTCTTTTCCAATTAATTGAAGGTCCTTTGTTTTGCTCTTATTGTTGTTTCATAGTCTGTGCAAGATTAAGTTGGAGTCATGTCAGATTTTTAAAATAAATTTACAAGATTAATATTTTCAGAGGTATCTGGAGATTTTACTTAACATAAAATTTCTGTCATTCAGAATGAAGAATTTTATGGGAGTGGGTTTTTTCTCTGTCAGTAGTATGCTTTAAAAAGGAAGCTTATGTGAGATTTTTTTTCCCCCCTTAGTAACCTTGGAATGGATGTATGGGATGCAGATGAAGATATTATCCCACCACCACATGCAATGGAAGGATCTGTAGAGCGGTTCCCAAATGAAGATTTTCACGGGTAATGGGCTGAAAAATGGAATTCAAAACAAAACAAAAAAACAACCAACCAAAACCAACCAACCAACCAAAAAAAAAGACAAAAACCACAAAAGAATTGTTTCTTATTGAAAATACCATAGATACTCGAAAGAGATTTTATTAATATAGCCTGTCCATGTAAAATGTATTTACAGAATTTGACAAAACAGCAAGAAGATACGGGTAAGAAAGGGAATGTATGCTATTAGAAGTCTGTAAGTAATTAGTTCACTTAGGAAAATGCAGTTTTACTTAGCCTGTCATTCTTCATTGTTCTACAATAATCTGCAGTTATTTTTAATTAATTTTGAATCACTGGTTTTGCCTGTTTAACAAGTACTGTAGAGTTAAAACTGAATGTTTGTCACAGCTTCTGCTTTTACACTGAAGGTTTTATAATCTTATATACAGTTTGGATTATTATTAATTTTGATACCTTAATATTTGATTAAGGTCTTCCATATAAATTCTTGGTTAAAAATGAATTGTTTTCATTAATGACTTGTAGCACTTTGAAGTATGATATTCAATGCTTCTTAACAGGCCTGGGAAAAGATTAAGAATTTATGATGACCACTCTCACAATGATTTGCAAGGACAGATGCAGCTGCGAGATTTTGACTTCGTTAATAAGGGGCCTGGCCAAAGACGAAGGCCATTTCATGACCATCAAACTCAGGATGAATTAAGAGCATCAGTGCAGATGAGAAATTGGGACTACAACAGGGGACCAGAACAAAGAGCCTTTTCTGATCACCAGTTTTATGATGATTATCAAGAAGACACGCAGCTGAAGGACCTGGACTTCAGCAGCAAGGGACATGGACAGAGTTTGAGACCTTTCCATGGGCACCAGTTCCATGATGATTTGCAAGCAGACAGGCAGTCTTTTGACTTCAACAGAGGACGGGAGCAGAGGCAGAGATCCTTTTCTGACCATCCATCTCCTAATGATTTCCAGGAAGACAGGCAGTCAAAGGATTTTGATTTCGGTGGCAGGGGCCGTGGCCAGAGGCGAAAACTGTTCCGTGACCACCAATCTCATGATGAATTTCAGACTCAAATGCAGTTAAAAGAATTGGATTCTGCCAGTAGAGGTCCTGGCCAAAGACTAAGATCCTTCCATGACTACGAGTCACATGATGCCTTGCAGTCACAGATGCAATTGGGAGATTTTGAATTTGTTAAGAGGGGTCGTGGGCAGAGGTCGAGACCTTTCAATGATCACCAGCCTCGTAATGACTTAAAAACAGAGATGCAGCTGAAAGATTATGATAATAAAGGTCCTGGACAAAGGTGCAGACCTTTTCATGACCCTCAGCCTTATGATGGCTTACAGGAACAGACTCAATCAAAAGATTTTGATTATGGTAATAAAGGGCACGGACAAAGGCCAAGACCTTTTCATGATCATCCAGGCCACAATGACTTGCCACGTGAATGGTGTTCAGACAGGTAAGGCATCCTTGAGCTGTACGAACAGAAATGGAGAATAAAAGTGTAAACCTCAGCAGTTTTAACTCAAATGAAGTAATTTTTAAAATAATTTTTAAAAAAATCAATCATCCTTTTTCTATATAAATGATCAGTTCATTAACTTTTCTTGTTTTGACTTACTTGACTTAGGGTTTGATACAAGCTGGAGTGTTGCAGCTTCAAAAGCCAGTGTTTCCTTAATTAGAAGGTTGTGCGTCTTTAAAATTTGTGTTTCCTTTGCCTTTTCGTCAGCTTGAAACAAAACTCTTGTCCCACTTTTTTTTGTACAGAAACTTATGCTTAAAAAGAAGTCCTCTGGGCAAAAGAGGATATGAAATTTTATTTATGCCTTCAGCCAAACACAGATAAACAGGAGTGCTACAAGGAAGTTTGATTTGCCTTTGTTTATCCCATGAGTTAATAATTTGTTAGAAATCTGCTTCAGAACTTGCATTATATTCTCATAGATACATACATCACTTACTAATAAACCTATAGGGTTCTGACATATTTCAAAATACTTTTAATATTGCAGAATGTGTTTCAGATTCATTAGACTAGTTAAATTTGATTTGTTTCATTGTACAGCTAAAACAGAGAAGGTTATTACAGTGAAGCATATGATTTTGAGGTATTAAATTAATACAGTTATTTCAATTTTTATTAAGTAATCTATTTTAAAAGAAGTATTTTATTTCATTTGATGTGTATTTTTCCCCAAATCTTACAACTGTCTTCTTAACAGGCAATTCTTTTGGTTATTTGCAGAAATCAGTCCTTTCCTTCCCATGAAAATGTACCACAAACTCATTTCTCCTCGTCTCCTTCACTTCACAGAGATTACGGGTCTGATAATGATGACTTTAACAGAAATTACAGGTAAGTGTCAGACATTGTTTTCTGACTTACCTTGGTAGTATTACTCCCCCTGTTTCCAGCTCAGAAATACAAATTAACTGCACAGTGTAAAAATCTGTGTTAATATTTTTGCTTAAATGCAGTTTAACCCATTGGATCTGAGCAAATTAATGTGACTAATTTTTCCATTGATACTGAGTTTTGAGTGTTATTATTGTGTGGATCTCTGACATAATCATTGACATGGCAAGCACAGTTCAAGCTAATGAAGTACATAATATGAAAATGGTGTGTCAGTGAGCAGAAGAGCAAAGGACAGATGCTATATTTAACTCAAGTGCTGTGTACAGTGAGCTAAGGAGTTTTACTGTGCAGGAGGGGCAGGCACTGAACTGGGTTGCCCAGAGCCATTGTCCCACATCCTTTAAGAATGGACATAGCCCCTGTACAAACTCATCTAATGAGACTTAGTTTGAGTGACCCTGGCTGCTTCTAGAGATCCTTTCCAGTCTGAGTGAATCTATGGTTCAGTAAGGGAGAAGATTTTAAAATTTTAAAGATTATTTTGAATTGGCTTTATATACCACTTACTTTACCAAGCAAGGAAGGTATTTAGAGTAAAGAGAATTGAAATATAAATATAAATATATATATATACAGTATCTGCATTTTTAGAGCATTCCATGTGTATTTTATAGGAGAGTGAGTCTTCTATTGCAGAAAAATTAATAATTAAAATATTTTCCAAAATACATCATTGCCTGTTGAGGCTGTGTACTAGAGAGCTATTGTTACATATTGTACACAAAAATGAAAACACAAACTTAGGAAAAAAAGTCCCCTAAGTAAAGATATTCTCAGTAAACCAGTAATTTTAATTGTAAACAGCACTTGAAACAAAACTTCATCTAGTAGAATTACTTACTGTAAAGAGCTGTAATTTTAATCACTAGAATTGGAACGTTAATACAAACAAGTTTGCAATATCCACAGAGAGGATTTTAATTTCAGGGGTTAAAAATGAGAATGAGGGTTTGAATTGTTCTTTCAGTGTTAGACACAGTTCATTTCTAGTGGTGGCCCTCAGCAATAAATCAACTGCTTTATTTCTATGAATTTCACTGTTGATATTTGTTCTTGCAGTAATCGACCACATTGTCCTGAAGACAACAGGAGAGTGCATCCCTCAGAGGAATTTCATAGAGGGAAAAACAGATTTGCACCATACTCTTCACGAACAATGCACCCATCTTCATCCATACACCAAGAAGATAGTTCAGTAGACTATGAAAGAAAGCATTTTCAGGGAGAAACTACCAGAAGCATGGAACAAAATAAAAGATTACCAGTTGTAACAGTTGATTACAATTATGGTCTGCCACTAGACTATGGACCTGAAGAGGATGAGAGATCCCATTATGATTTACCACCAAGAGACCACTACAACTGGAACTGAATAAAAAGGACAGTGTTTGCTCAGCTTAGAATTGCTTTCACCCATTTTATTTTGTATGTGGACCAATTTTTTTTAAAGCAAAATAGTTAAATGAAAATTTCAGTAGTAAAGTACAGGTCTCTATTGTAAGATTAGCTTCTCCTGATATTTGGGTCTTTAAATTTATTAGGCTGTATTTGTTAAGTGTCATTGGAGACAGTGTCTCTGTACACATGGAATTAAAGCAGTCCTTCCTTTTAGTAAAATTGCAACCCTGAAAGAAACAAACCCTTAAAACAAACAACTTTCTGAGTGATTGTGTTTGTTTTTTGTTTTACAGTTCTTTAAAATATATGTGATTTCCAGATGCGTAATAAAACACTGCACTATCAGGTAGACTAGCATTGCAAGTATAGGGAAAATACTTAGAAATGAATGAAGCCAGGTTATGTACAGTTTTGAAAACAGAACTTTGAATTACTGCTAAAAGTCACTGCAGCACCACAGTTTACTTCCATATTATCTGTACCATCCACTGAACTGACCTAGTTGCATTCTTTTCATAGCAGAACTTTTCCCAGATTGCTAAGAATATGTAAACAATTGGAATTTGAATATTCTAAATGTCAAACTTGCTTTTCAGTAATTGGAATATTTCATCCTGATTGTGTATTTTTTCCTGATCCCTTAGGTTATCTATGTTTCAGAATAGCCCACTGCAGGTAAATGTCACCAGTTTCTCAGCAAGAAACCCTAAGGAAGGTAGGTCATGTCTGTCCCCTTCACTGTCTCGACTGGCCAAGGACACTGGTGCCCCTGTACTGGCACCTCCTTGTTTGTCAGTCACATCTGCCCCACTCCTCAGTTCTGTTGTTTACTAGTTTCTTCTTGCAGCAGAGCAATGTAATCAGAACAGCAAACTTATTTCTTCAGTTGAGCTCCTTCTAAGGGTCATGCATTGAGCAGTCTCCTGAACTGCCTGTGGCTCTCACAAAGGCAGTGCAACAAACAGTAACTGAATTTATGCCAGCAGCTGCCCAGCAGCACCTAGAACTCCTGCTATGGATAAAGAAATCATTCCCTAGGATGAAAAACAGTGTTACTATTACACTTAGGTAAATTGAAATACCTACAGCTTTCATTACTGTTACATTTTAACAAAGTAATACTTGAAAAGGCATCACAATAAATAAGGATAAAGGTGGAACATTATATTAAACAATTCTATGCAGGCTACTTAGGTCATACAGTTAAGACTGCCTTAAAAGCAAAGCTTTAAAGCATCAAGCAAGAGAGCAAGAGGGTCTAGGTATACTCTAGAAAACTGGGAAAAAAAAGTGTTTGTACCAAAACTCAGAAAAGTTTTTTTTGGCTTTCAATGACAGCATAAAACCCAGATTTCTGAATTTGTGGTTCTGTACTAAATAAGAACTAGATTGGAGTATCTTGTAACTCCTGTTGTTTGGTAACACATGCAAACAGTTCCCCTAGTCAAAGGACTCCATGGGTATAAATTCATACTGCAAATGCTTCATTGCCTGTGCAACTGGTAGAACAACTTTGGCTTTGTTCATTGTACAGAGTAAATAGTTTTCTTATTTTCACAGCAGCTTTGTATTTCCCATTAAATTGTATTTGCCATCAAATCTGATGGTGAGCTCCATTCATGTGGTCTCAGGAATGAAGCCCTGACTATATAAACCAGTTGTGGAACTGAATACTAAAAGTCATGAAAAGGCATTTGTTCCTTCACTTGGCTTTCTTTTTTTTTTTTTTTTTAACTTGAGCTGTAAGATGAGAATCTTTATCTACACTTCTTTATTTGCAAGCAAGATCTGCAACATGGGCTACTATAGATCCTTTTAAAAAATCAACAAAAAACACCCTTCCTGGCATTTTCCAGCAGGGACTCAAGAATTACAGAGTGATATTATAAGCATTTGTTTGAGGTTTTTTCCTACTATGTATGCAGTATTCATAAAGTGAATAAAGAGCAGAAAACATTTGCCCTTTGTATTTCTGTTTTGGGGTTTGTTATTTAGGATTGCAGTGACCCTAGAATCCATCCTTTGCTACTTCAGAGTGGAGAGCTGAAAAGCTGCTGCACTGGAAGGCTCAGTGAAGAAGAAATATGGCATAAGAAGTTAAGATCAGCAGCAGCTCTTACCAGCCCTTGTCAGTTCCTGCAGGACCCTTTGAGGGTCAGGTGCACACAGCCAGGTGGTGCAATTCTGTTATCTAACAAAACAAATGTCACTTCCCTGCCTGTGTTGAATGCCTCTCTTCAGGGAATATTGTTAGACATGATGTTTCCACAAGTGGTTTTGAGAAGTCTGTATGGAAATAAACATTGTTTTGTTTGTGTATTTATTTATTTATAATTTAGGATAAGGCTCTCCACCCTATTGTTCCTAATGGAATTATGCAGAACTAAGCCCACATAATGTATTACAAACTCCAGCTGACATTTATTTCAAATTCCACAGATTGGTTCATCACTGTGTATTCACATCTGTACTATTTAATTGCTAATTAAATTCACATGATAGAGAATGAAATTAAATGTTTCTTGTTTTTAAAGGGAATATTATATTACAGCACCACTCATAACTAAAACACAATACTTTTATTTATTTCACAGTTGTACAAAAAGGCCATAAAGTTTTGCTGGTCTCTTTCATGTATGTTCTCAGCAAGCACAGAACTAGCTGTTGTTGTTGTTGTATCACAGAGCATAAAAAGCCAGATAGTGTTGGTTTCCCACTGCTCTGAGTGTGAAATTCTGAAGAAAAACACAAGAATACAGAAAATTCAGACTGAACATGAAATTATTTAAAGAAGTTGTAACAGTTCTAATATATAGAAATGTTGAACTCAACTCTCAGAAAACTTTTCTGTTGCTGTCCTGATGTCATGTTTTCGTAGGATTTTTATCAGATGGTGAAGCCTTCATGCCAGCTTGCCCTGAACTGTGATCATCCTGAGTTAGGAAATGTTCAGGTGATTCCTGGAAAACCCTGAAAATTCACATGAGCTCTGTGCAGAAGGCTGATTCCCAAGAATGGCTTGGGAAAAGAAGAGGTCAGCTCCAACAGGAAACCAGAACACAAAGATAAAACTAAATTTATATGTAGTAATCTAACTGAATGTGTACAGCATTCAGTTTCCTGTGTGAAGAACAAGGTTACCTATAAAAGGGCTAGAAAGGTTTGCATGTGATTGTTTTTTCTCTCAGCTGAGGCAAAAGGTAAATGACCTACAAGAAGCCACAAGTGTAATTGGGTTCCTTCCCTGTTTATTTGCTCTGCTAGCAAGCTGCAGGCTTTCTCTTTGTGTGTGCAAGAATGGTCAGTGTTACCCATCAAATCTGGGGGGCACTGCTCAACCAGTGTGCTGGGACCAGCAGTTCAGTGACTGGAGCAACATCTTCTCAAAGATCAATTCTTTCTTCAAAGAAAGAATTCTTATGTGAAGCATCCAGAAATGCAGGCACCCAAAGGTCATTTGTGGCCTAAGAAGCTGCTCAGTGCTAAGAAGGAAGGTATCCCCCATGTGGGGTTTAGCAAGGGGATAGGAGTCCTTGGCTGCTGTGAAGAGCAGTTTATTTAAAATGTGTGTGCAAACTAAAAGCAATAGCTTCCATGCTGGCACCAACCACTAGAGCTTGTTTCCTCTCCAGGCTGACTGTTACTGGCTCCAGTTGTCAGCAGACTGTGCCTTACTGGTTCCAGTGGACAGCAATTACCAAACCAGCAGCTCCCTTTCTTCCTCTTGTGGACAGCCAGAAAAACAGATGACAAAAATTAACCAGGTAAGGAAACAACTTGATTCTTTGTCCTCCTGAGATGAGAAGACAATGCAGGGGTTGTGGGGAAAGGACAGGAAAAGAATTGCTTTAAAAAAGAAAAATGAAGGAGGGAAAATGAAAATGCAAGTGTCAGGGGGAGAGTCACCATTGTGAGGGAAGAAAGGTGCAAAAGGTGCATGTGTAAAAAGCTGGTGAAGGATTAGTGGGTATAAAAAAGAGGACACATGCTGGAGGAGCAGTTCCTGGCAACTTCTTATCTGGGTCTTCTGAGCTGTGCATGTGGCTCTGTGTGAGCTGATGTAAATAACAGTTATCAAAAAATACAGGAGCACTCAGACCTCTAATCCTAAAGTAAAGTCATGTGGGATCTTAAAACTAATTAAGGCTTCTCTCTAAGCCTTAAATCTAGTCTATGTGTAGTATAATATCCTGATGATATTCCCTGTAGAATCCAATGAGAATTTTTCAGACCATCAAGTAAGTAACTACTCCACAAACCTAATCCACATTGAAAACAAGCTCAGTTTTTACTGGGTATCAGGAATCCATGAATAAAAATCCATTTGTCTATTACAGGTACATACCTATTTTATCTCACTCTTTCAGGACAGCATAAAAACACACTATAATGTTGCTATTACTGTACCCATCACACAAAACTTACTGTTATAAATTAGTTAAAGTGTAACAAACAAATCTGAAGTAACTCTCTAAGAAGTACAAGCAGGTCAATACAATACATACTGAAAGCAGGAGACATTTATTCCTTTATGAGGAACACTCAGGACTGAATGTTCCACAAAGGAAGATGAAAGAACCCTCAACAAAGATAAGTCTGATAAAGTTGTTACAGATGAGGATGTTCCCTATGTAGTTCTTCAAAGGGCCTCCTCTAACATAAACAGAAAGAAGTTTTTACTTTCAGAGTTATACTACCAAACAAAAATCCATAAACATGATTAACTCTTTCAGGAGAAGAAAAGAGATATCATTAATATCTGTTTATCTCAGTCCATCTTTGAGATGTACACAGTAAGTTTAAAAGAAACAAAAATGGGTATATTCAAGACCTGATTGATCCTTGTCTGCAGACTTCAGATGAAAAATAGGATGGTCCCATCCTAGTATCAACATCATGTTGTAGATATTCAGTAGCAATTCTGGTATACAGTAAATGGTAAATTATGATATTCACACAACATGCTGGAAATCTTTTATAGGCCTAAGAAATATTCTGAGAAACAATATTTGCAAATTAAAGTAAAAGAAAAACAGTTATTGTTTTCTGTCACTTAAATATAGGAGTAAAAATATCTAGAGAGCAAAGGGTACGTGCACCAGACTTGTTTTTAAATCTAATTTAAACTCATTAACTGCTGCAGAACTTGTGATGATGGCCACAGATTAGCTTTCTTTTTTATCTTTGAAAAGCAACAGCTTTTGGAAAGAGCTGGACTAGATGTGAAACCTCTGGCCTTGTTTATTCAGCATTATAGTGTGCTTCTGAATCCTTATGTCCCTGATGACAGAGGTGCTTTTCTATTTATGCTCTTTGTATTCAGTTTGTGCACACTGGAATTATATGCACTTTTTTTTTTAACTGCACAGACTAATGTCCCTCTTGCATTAGGTCATGAAAAAATAAAGAACAATCAGACTACTGAAATTAAATAAAGAAAAAAGCTCTTAAAAGCACACAACTTTAGATAATAGAAAAACTTAGTAAAAGGACTCTAGTTGTTTCTGTCATGTTATTTTCATGTTGCATTTCTCCACAGTGCTATGTAGAAAGACCTGCAGACTTATAGGAAGAGTTTGACCTCATTATTTCCCTTTCTCTTTGTGTCTGACTGGCTCCTTTGTGTCTGTTACCTTGATCCAAACAAGCCCAATTAGATACTTGACATGAACTTTTCTCCCCTTCAGTTTTCTTTCTGGATATGAAATACTAAATTCATTTTTATATAGGTGTATATATGCATGCATATCTATGTATAAATGTAGATGTATGTATATGATAAACATTAAATATATATATATATTTCTATGTATAAATGGAGATCTCTGCTATCATAAATATCAGTGAAAGAGCAGGTATATATAAAGATGCAATTGTCCATGGAAGTTATTACTGTTAATCCCTTAATAATGAAGTATTAAGTTTATTTACTGAATGTAAATTTACTTTAGTTACTTTCTTGACATAGGAAGTGGTGCAGTTCCATGCACAGAGGGGTCAAACAGGGAGGCTTTAAATGTAAACATAACAGCTTGTTTGAAAAAAAGACCAACAGTATGCAATGCACAGATAATACCATTTCCTAAAAATGCCACAGGAACAATAAACTACCCAAACTATAAAATATTTATTAAACTTAGGATAGCACAGATAACTGCTAGACAAAACTAAGAAACTTGAAGTTTTTGTACATAAAAGGTTTCCAAAGGGTATCAGTAATTTATGTCTCCATGTGTTGTAAGATAGGGTGGAAAGTAGAGCTGAGTTAGAAAATGGGAAGTTCATGACCAGGGAACTAAATGCTGAAGAAATGATAGTCCATGGCTACCAAAACCAAGGTGGTTGTACAACCTTGTACAACAAGGTTGATCAGTTGTACAGAATTTCTCTTTAAAATGGAGATGAGCAAGAAGCAACACTTCTGAACAAGTCTGTGCCACCTCATGAGATAAAATTCCTGAGAGCAGAAATCCACAAGAAAAGAAACACAAGTTTTCCCTCTCTGTCATATCATGAGCCTCTCACTCAGGAAAACTGTCTAAAATTGACAATGTAAAATATGATCAGAGGTAATGAAATCTAATGAGATAATTACACAGCTCTGGTGACATTGGGAATCTTTTAGATGTTGGTGATTTTCACTACCTACTGGTTATTGCAATCCTGTTTGATGTTGAGAAACTGAAGCCCATCAAACATTTTTCAGAGATGTTGCTGCTGCATGTTGTGGGCGATGCTTTGCCCTGGTTTGTGTCAGAATCCAGCACTTCCTTGGTACCTGAGCTGTCAGTCAGCATCCAGCCTCCAGCCTCCAGCCACCAGCACTTACTGTGAAGAACTTAAAAGGAAGGCCATGGACAATATGACTTTCTATTAAGAGGCTTTTGAGAAGGTTGTGCAGCTACTAAAAAAACTCCTTGGAATAAAAATAAGACAATTAAAAGCCATGAGAGTTGGCATGGAAACTAGTGAAAAAAATAAATACACCTTTAAATAAAAATCAAGCAGAATAGCAAGAGACACTATTAGCTAGCAAGAAAAAAGAGATTACTCAAGAAGAAAAATCCTTCAGCAATCAGAACTCCTCTTTAACAACACTGCTAAAGAGGGGCCTAACCTACAGAGATAAAATGTCAAATAAGAACAAGGAAGATTAAATAATACTTGAAGAAAAAGCAGTTAAATATATAAAAACAAATAGGAATTTTAAAGTTTAAATGTTAGAAATAGTCTACAAGATATCTAGTTAGTTTGCAGACCTCAGAACAGAAAGTATTTTTAAGAAATACATGTTGGAAAGAACCTGCACAGTTTACCTGCATCAGTTCATTCTGCAGAAAGGCATCTCCCAGAAATGGCAGGGACAAGCTTCTAAGACTAGCTTGTTTTCAGACAAGATTTCCAAGGGAATTTGGAAATCAAATAACATAGACACAAAGATACATGCAAAGATACACACAAAGATACATACATTTCATATTTTATTATGAAAATAATTTTTTTTATCAGACCAGAAGGCAGCAAATGTTATACTTACCACTACAGAGAGGCTGGTGTGATCCTGAGCAACACAAATCTACAAACCTTCAGGACACAAAAAACTAAATGGAAGTTAGTCTTCTAAAATTCCAGAACATGCAAAAGATTATGTTATGTCAGGTCTAATCAGGGGGATTCCACCTGAAAAACAGTGCCTCTGTCATCTGCTATTTGCACAGCTGGAGCTCTTGGAGGCTGCACCTCTTTCTGCCTGGGCTCTGGCAGCCAACAGGGCCCATACCCGAGCTGCTGTCACTGGGAATCTGCAGCCCAAGCAATGAGAGTCTGCAGGTGAACACAGCTGGCAGGAGGAAGAAAGCAAAATAAAAACGGTTGAGATGAATGCAGGAAGTACTGATTAAAACATACCAAAGGAGTGAAATTACTGAGTTTTATTTAATTTAGGAGCAGGTTGGAGAGAGTGTACTGGCACACAACAGATTTTCAGGGGGAATTCTTTTAACAGAAGAGGGAAGGAAATGTGTAGGTACTCCTTGAAAAATAGGTCAAAAAAAATTGCAAACAAAACTGGTGTGACTTAGAGAGGCACTGAACAGATGCATGGACAAAGAAGAATTAGTTTTCATAGGGTGTAGGGAAAGGATTGAGGAGAAGATACAAGTGAATAGTTAAGTAATGATGTGCTTTACATAAATGTCACATCAAAATACAAATATATATGATGTGATACTTGAATGAATTGTGTTTGTCCAGATTGCCTGCTATAACAGATCATTCTTTCTGTCTTTTGCAGATTGTTTTGCTGGAAGTGCAGTTTATCATAATTTCAGTAAGTACTCAGAGCACGTGACCCACCACCAATATCTTCCCTGCATTTATTTTTATCAGGTAGGAGCTGTTCAAAACAAACTTCATTTCATGTTTGATGTGCCCTCTGCCTTGACTGCTATTAAAACTGTTTCTAAAGAACCTTAGAGGAAATAGGATGTTAGAATTGGAAACATCACCTGAGGATCATTTCAATAACAGCCACAGATGACAGGATGGCTGCTGATTCCTGGCTAAACAAACACGGATATACTATCAGGGATGTTTGCTATACATCCATGTCAACAGCATCAAACATACCAGGAAAATATCTCCACCCTCAGTCTGTTCCTTGCTACTCCCTGCCCCAATTCCCTGCTTCCCTCCCATACACAGCTAAATCAAACATGTACACACAGAGAACAGGGGCAGGCATGTGCCTGGGATCATGGGCAGGGACCCAGGCAGGTGCACCTGCAACGAGGGTATGGCATGGCAGAAAGGAAGGTGTGGGGAGTTTATGGAGTACTCTGGTGAGAGGCCCTTGGCCTCCAGCTAAATCCACTGTACTTTTTGTGTGTATTCAGCTACAGAAGGTATATTGAGTTATTTGAAGGTAGTTACTGCATCAGAACCATGACAAGCAAAGGGCATTACCTGGGTCATTGAGCATAGCAGTGTGACAAAACCCACGTCCACCTCTGCAAAACAGGTCTGTGCTTTGCTCTGGCCACACTCTGTGCTCAGAGGCCTCAGGCTGACTCTCATTGCCAGTGTTTGGGGCCACTTCAATGCCAGTTTCCAGCTGCCACCATGCTCCCACCAAAGGACAGAAGAGACAAGGCAGGAAAGCAGCACCCTGAGCATACTTTAGGAGAGGCTGAAGTCTAGGCTGGACCTGCATGGAGAAGGGCAGATTAAAGCATTATCCCAATGTCCTGACAGAACAGTCAGACAGTGATAGTGCACACAGCATTAGAATGTCTGTTTGGAATATGTGCTCGTGGGAACGGAATGAGTGAGCCCATACATGAAGAGTGAACTCTCTGGGGAGAGGGAGACCAACCAGAAAGGCTGGGTGAGCAGAAATCTCTGGAGAAGGTTTGGGTGTGAAACACGCACAGCACAATGGGCTTCAGAGGAAAACTTTATCACACAGCACTATGCAAATTCATGTGTTTATCCAAGTTTATGCCATCACAGGAAGAAAAAAAAATCTATTACTTTGTTTCCAACTTATCACATGAAAGGTTACCTGCGTCAGCTAACTTTATGTACCAGTCTGGGACCATTAATTTAAATGATTAGTCGAAGGCTAATTTCTTAATCTGGATCTGATGGAAGCTGATAGCAAGCACTTGGGAGCCTGGTGTGCCTGCCGGGAACAAGGGGCACTGCCGGGCGGGATTCCAGGATCCTTCAGCATCGCCCGGGGCTCGCCGGGCTGGGAGGGAGGACGGGCCGCTGTCCCAGCGGGGGCGACGGCAGAGAGCGGGAAAGAACGTGGCCCCTCACAGAGCCGGACCAGCCGTCCCGTCGTTGCCTGGCTTGGCCGGCGACGCTTAATAACCCTGGGGTGTTGCCACCCTCGTGTGCCATGGCCCCTCTGCGGTACCAGCCGCAGTACCACAGCCGCCCCTCACTGCTGGGGCTCCACAGCGGCGCCCGCCCGCCCGCAAGGGCGGTGGGGCCGCGCGACCGAGCCCGGCCACAGTGCAGGGCATGCCGGGAATTGTAGTCCCACCGGCAACGACTTCGCGCCGCAGCACCGGGCATGGCTGATGGACGGCGGACCTCGGCAAGAGGGAGGTACAGCGTTGGTTCGGCGAATACCGACCGCGCTGTCCCGCCCTGTTGGTGGGGCAGAAGGGCCACCACCCAGTGGACATGGAAGGGAAAGCGTTTACTCCGCGTTCTCGAGTCCTGTTCTCCCCTCGGGGTTCGGGATTGGGGTGCTCTCCTTTGAGTTCGCCCCCCTCCATCGCCCTGCAGATGGAACGCGCCGGCACCAGCCAGCGCCCCCCCAGCCGGCCCGGCGGGCGCCATGGCCGATCCTGCTCAGTGCGGGCGCTGCGCGCTCCCGCCCTCCTTGCTCTTAGAAGCGCTCCCGCCATTGGCTGCGGCTGGGCGCTCTTGCCAATCAGGAAGCGGCTCTCATGGAGGAAGGGAATAAATACAAGATGGCTGCTCATATAAAACCAGGCATTGGGCTTCGCCCCGGTGATGGGGGAATCGAGGCTTTAACCCGCGCTCCGAGGGTCCTTCGCCGCTGCCGCCCACGCCGCCGCCGCCCCGCCCGGGGGAGCGACACTCCGACCGCCGCCGGCCTCTGCCGCGCTCAGCCGCTGCCCGCGGATCGCCGGCGGGGCCGAGGCCGGGTGCGGCGCCCCAGGCCCGAGCGAGGCCCAGCGCCCTCCGCCGGGGCAGCACCCCAGCCCCCCCGTCCCGCCTCCCGCCGTCAGCCCGGCCCGGCTCCGGGCGGCCATGGCCGTCTCCAGGTCGGTGGGAGCTGGGAAGAATGGGGGAAGTAGGGCCGACAGCGGCGACCCGGCACTCCCGGCTCTCCGTGTGGCCTCGTGCGGGGGGGGGTGGAGAGGTGCCCGCGTTCCGTCTCCTTTGGCTTCGGGAGCCCGCCGAGACCTCGCCAAGGCCGCCCCGCCGGTGTCTGGGGATGGCTCTGTGCTCTGGAGCCTGGGTTTGTATCCTGGCCTGCCATGACTCTCGTGCCCCCTCCTCCCTCGGCCCGCAGGGGCTCTGCCTGGGGCGTCTCGGGCTTCCTCCTGAATTCGACACCTTCGTTTTGTTGGCCAGTCTTTCCTAGGGTGGCTAAACTGCTAGGGAGTAGGAAATTAGCATATTGAATCCCAAAAACTGGCAAGGAACTGTTTTTGCGTTTCAGAGCCCTCAGTTGTAAAGTAACCAAAATAAAACAGGCTTTCATGGAGAAAAGTGATCCGTGGATTCTGGCTCTGCCTCAAAATGTTGGGCAGTATCTGCTTGCACACATGTGCTCTGGGGTGTGCCAGCGTTTAAAGCATTCACAGATACAGAGGTGTGTCTTAACAGCGCTGTGTTGTAAAAAATGCTGAGCACAAATTCCTGGGGTTGTTTTTCTTTTTTTTTTTCCTTTCTTTTTTTTTTTTGTGTGTGTGTGTGAAACGGGCGGGTTAAGCTTCCGAACAGGATAATTGAAAGGAAACTATAAATCCAAATTAAGCTTGTGATAGATTAGCTCCAAGTCACGTGTTAGAGTATCTGTACTTCCAAAGTGCTATCACAAAAGTAAATTCTGTTTCAGTAGCTCTGTGTGAATAAGTTTGTGATTCTATGTAGCAAGGTAAAGGTGTGCACATTTATAATGGAAACCCATTCTTCATCAAAAATAATGGCAGCAATGCACCTTTTAGGGACTTCTAGTAGCAGGTGTTTTATTTTAAGCTTTGTAGTTTCTACAAAGTATCCCTTTGTTTTATTCTACTCTTATTTTTTTATCAACTTGTTATATGTTTGTTGTGGCTTTTTCTCATCCCCCAAATCTGTCCATAAGAACGTGGAAGTAGTGAGGATTGCTGTAACAAGATTACCGTGTACATTAAAATAAGTCATCGTGTAGAGGAGTTGTCTAATTACATTAGGCCTGGTCAGTCTGCTTAACCAACTTTGCTAATGTACATGTGATATGGGGGCTAACAGGAATATCAAGATTGAGCTTTTCACTGTGTGCTGAGGCTGTGGCTGCTCTAAAGGCTGCTTTCCATTTCAGTTACCAAGGCTGCTTTAGTGGAAAGCAGCAGTACAGAGATTTACTTAACACCTTTTGGGAACTGAAAGTAAAACTAGATGTGGCTCGTTCTAAGATTCAGTGTGAAGCATTGAAAGTTGGTGTGTTACTATTGTTCTGTATTGCTTCAGATGATAGTTGTAGTATCCAAATGTTGCACAACTGAGCACAAGGTACTGAGCGTCAGTAGAGGTGCTGTAATACTGGTGAGTCGGTTCAGAGTCGTTTCAGCTTCACGTGTAACTTAGGTAAAAGAATACATGTTTCACAGTGCTGTAACATCTTGGCTATTCCTGGTGAGCACCAATGTTTATATAATTGAAAGAAGTGATAATGTGTAAATTTTGTCTGTCTCTCTCCCTTTGAAGTTAGACAGCAGCTCCTGATAAGTTGAGTTTCCTTTCTGCTGCTGGACCATAGGAACACCGATACAGTGTCAGTGCTGCTTTTGTAAATAAAGATACTTTTCTTCACCTTTTACTTCAGAACATTGAACTTCAAAGGTCCTTGCCTTTCAGACATATTACAAATAATTGTTTGTGCACTTGTAATAAACCACATATCTATTTTTTGTTCAGTTTAGTTGGTCCATCATCTGTTCTAATTCCACTTTTCCTCTAGGTAGTTACAGTTACTTTTTTTTATGGACTACTGTAATATTTCATTGTTGAATGCCTCTGTACTTATACAAGTTTGGAGAGTGAGGAAGAGCTTGACTAAATCTTTTTGAAAAGCCCACAGACCTTGTGGACTGCATACCAAGCATTACTATTAACAATCATTTCATTAGGGGTAGTTCTATATTGGAGCAGCTATTTTAAAAATATCTTTTTTTGGAAGTGAGAGTTGGAGAAGTTTTACATTCTTAAACCAATAAATTATCAGGTGGTTGTTTTCCCAGAAAGTTTAGTTTTTGCTTTTTTGTCAATTGAAAACCTTTCTCAAAACTCTAATCTGTTGAGGGAGATCCAAAAAAAACCATAGTGAATGCTTTGAAATACCTTCATATTAGATTGAGAAATTGCAGCTTTGCTATTAGTAAGGTTATCTTAAAAGTGATTGTAACTAATTGTAACCTATTGACAAAAAAGTCTGGTATTTAATTCTTCATTTTATGTTACATGGATTGAAGACCTCCTTCTATAAAACATTTGTGTTGATGCTCTAGAAAACAGACATAAAGTGAAACAGTAGATCCCTCATCCCAGAAGACGTTGCAGAATCTTTGCACTGTACATGTTCATCTCTTTGGTAGTTTGTGCTGGAGAGACTGATGAACACCATCCTCCAGAAGCAGGGATAGGTGGGTGGGAAGGTTGGTATTCCTTCTGTGAATGTGTCATTTGGTAGGCCTTAGCTTCTGTCACTTAACATTATCTTACAGATGAAGTGGTATAATGTTTGCATAGCTAATAAAAAAAATCCCAATGTTTTTAATAGTGGAACTGAGAAAGAAAAAAGGAAGTGAAAGGTTGTGGTTTAGCTTCATTCCTACAAAGTGCATGATCCAAGTGCACAATTGCAGTGGCTCACCAGTGATCTTTTGAGATACTTCAGAAGGGAAAGTAATACTTCTAAGAGGATGACAACTCATAGATTACTCAGGATGGTAGATTTTCAGTAGGTAATAAAATGGTGATAGTCCTTCAGTATCTAATAAAACTTTTTTCCAGTTTCTTAATGTGTTCAAAGGCGCCTCATGTTATTCTAGCACTAAGGTGTTAATGCCTTTCTCCTGTTTTGAGTGCCTTTGCAGTATGAGGGAGAACCAATGTACTTTTAAAATGTAACAAAATTAGGAGTCTGGTAAGGCACATTAAGAGTAAACAATTTTATTTTAGTTGGTGTATCCTTTAAGTTCTCCCTGAAATACCTTGAAGTCAACCTCTTCAGGGTATATTCAAGACAGTTCCTTACAGAAATATTGAGAGCATTATTTGCTGCTCTTGCAATCCATTCTTGATTTGATCTGTGTAAGATTAATACTGTTTTCTAGAGTTTTCAGTGGTTTTGTTTACTTGAATTTGTGTATGACTTGTAATATGTAGATTAGGAACCTAGTTTTTATTTTGAAACAAATAATGTCGAAAGACTGTGAGAGTAAAGCTCTTGTGAACTAAGCAGGCCCCACGTATTGCTCTCAGCTTTTGAGGTGTGGGGCTGTGACTTCCCAAGAACAAGTGGCTGCACTGGCTGGCACCATTACTGTTGGAACATTTCAAATTGAATACTGCATCCAAAATCTCTTATGTGCACTGCATACCTTTTAGAAATTTTTTTGAGGTTGTCACAGACTTTCTCTGTGAAGAATTCAGCTTTTAGCTTCTGTGGAAGCTATTACTTCATGGCTGCTCTTGCATAAAAAGCAGGAGTTAACCTGAGCAAGTATGTGTTCATTGCTGCTTAAAGGCCTGTGCCCAAAGCACTGGAATAGATGTTCTAGAACCAATGTGCTTATGGGAGTTCAGACTCAAACGGGGGAAAAAATAATGTAACTCTTCCCTTGTTGGTGGAGATTAACTTGAGGACCAGAACAGTGGACTGCCTTCTGTGATGCTCTTTGTGGGAGGGCTGATGCAGCCATGGGAAGGGGGAAGCAGAGCTGGCATGTGCCCTGCTGCCCAAATGAGACAGAGCTCAGTTTCTCACACACACTTTTCTAATGGACTGAAAATTGAAAGTCAGGATTGTGTGCTGATAAGAACGCCAACCTGCTCCAGCAGATGGAATTTGAATAGTCACTGAGGTGTTCACTTTGTAACTTACTGATACACATCTTGTGTTAGTCTGTCCTGACAGCTGCTTCAACTTGCAATTCTCTCTCCCAGGTTTTGTAATGTAATTGGTCCCATTTTGGAGTGCATTGTTAGTTGCAGATACATATGTAATAGTTAACAAGTAAAACTTGTACAGCATGAAGTTGTAGGTCATTCATGAAATACATAGTCCATATGGAATCAATTATACTAATTTTAGCATTTGGTTGGATTCCATATGCAGTGTATGGTACTGTGACCTGGTGTGGTCTTGGAGCTGTTGTTTCATTCCAGATGTTACTTCAGCTGCTGTGTAGGAAACAGGATTTCTTCATTGTCCACAGTCCCACCTTCATAGCTGTTTGCACACCTAGGAGAAGTAAAATCCCAATCCATTCTTTGTGTATCATTGCACTTCTGGGTCTTGTTCTGAATTCTGTTGAGTGGTTTTTTTTCCTCTTACTGGCTGATTCTATATTTGAAAGTTGCTTATTTGATTACTTAACTGTTCATGTGAGCGAGTGTTAAGAGCTGACCAAGCTGGGATTTGACCAAATGATGAAGTGACAGCAGAGGGCTGTCAGGTCAACAAGAAAAGTCAGACTCCCCATTAGAACTTAGGTTGAATTTCACCCTTGTCAAGTCTAAAGTTTAATTTAGGGATGTTTTTCAAGGTGTCCGGGCTATTTCTGTATTAAGAAAGAGTGCCTGGGAGGAAGTTTTCTGCATGTTGGAAATATCAACTCCTAAGAGGATTCCCTTGCCTTCTGATAAGTGCTAGCTAGCAGCTTTTCACAGAGCTCTAGGCAGAGCTTGACATTACTGTTCCAGGGACTATGCCACTGAGGGTTTTTTGTAGTCACACAATTTTCATGGCTTGGAGGATATGCAGAGGTAGTTGCAAGGTGTTCATACCAGATGTCCTTTGCTATTAGAGGTTACTCTCAGGACAGTTTAACATGCTGGGGCACAGAGACGTAAAAGTCCAAACAGATTGTTTCATGGGCAGCAGTGATCAAGTCACTGTTCCTTTTAAGCCTCCACTCACTGAAAGCAACGAATGGAAAGTTTCATAATCTGAAGTCCTGTGGGCACCCAGTCCAGCCAGAACACTTACACTGAGACAGTTGGGATCTTTATACAATGCAGCTGCAGGTATGTTCTTTAGCAAGCATTTTGAAGAGACTGTAGCTTACACCTGTATCCTGACATTAATTATGCAGCTGCTAGCTTTGTAGTGCCTCTGGAGCTGAAGGGCTCTCAAATCCATGCCATCCTGTTTCCTCAGGAGTGCCATAAAGTTCACTTTAAATAGTATGGCAACTGCCCCTTCAAATGGAGATCAGCCCCCTATTTGGGGCAGCAGCAAAGATCTGCAGATCAGCATGAGGAACAGAACATGTCATTCATTGCAGCATTTGCCTCCTTTGCCTGGCTGAGGGTCATGTCTAGCCTGCTTCAATGCTGAGTGTGCAAAACTGGTGACCAGAAGATGGAATCACTGTGGTACCTGGGGAGTGCCCCCACCTAGGTGTGGTGGCTTTCTGGGGGTGAAGCATCTCAGATGATAGTGGATGCTTCTTCTGAGGCACCTGCATTGATGTCTGTTTCTAATGGGCCCAGTGTAAAAGGTGTTTCTTAGAAGAAAAAATTGAGTGGAGTGCTGATCATAAGAACCTTGAGTTGTTGCTCTCAGTTATGTCTTGCTGATACACTTCAACAGAGACTAGAAAAATCTTGAATTTCTGAAGTGACAGGAAGAAATTATCTCTTTGAGCCAGGTAGTGCTTTGTGCTAGCTCGCACAGCACGAGTTCATATCAAAGGTGTGTATGGTTGCTGTCCCGTTGATGAGAAGTAGTTAACATGGTATTGGAGGATGACAGAAGGATATGAACCATTGTTTAAGAATTAAAAGTGAAGAACTTGATATTTTTAAGTTCTGATTGCAGCAGAAGTAGTTTTAGAGATATCTTTAATTTTTAGCATGCATTGGTATTTACATTTTCATAATAATTTAAAATTATTTTTCATAATAATTTAAAAACATTTTTTGTTTTAATATTTTTTCCCCAAAGTATTCCTTGTATTTCTGATGTTTGTTTTTGTCTTCCATAGGCTTAGAACAATTTTTTGATGGAGTTGACAGATTTAATAAAATAATTAAAAACCTTATCTGAATTGTAGAGCATCTCACTCTAGCACACTGCTTCACACTTCTGGGAATGATGTGAGACACGTGGTGCCCTGCTTACAGCACTGTCTAGCATCAGAAGCAGAGAACCACGTGCCACTAGAAAACTTGGTTCTCTTTGTCTTTAGTAACTTGTTCAGAGGCTGCTAGTTTGTTCTGAAAATGAAAACCTTGTCAGAACTTACGAAACTTCCTTTTTAAACTGCAGGTACTCAAAACTAAGTAGTTAGCAATTTTTAGTGGGTTTTTTTCCATTCTTAATGAAACTCAGACTGAAAGCTTTAATTTGAAAAATAAACCAACTAGCACTGCTGATCACAGACAACTTTTTCAGTGCTCCCCTTCCAACTCTTGCAGAATTCAGGCTCTGCCATACTCTGCTGCAGCAACACCAACACTCAATTTGAAAATCTTAATAGCTCTAAAATATCAGTTTGGGAGTTTTGCATCCTTCTGCGGGAGGAAAAGAGAATGATTAGTGTGACCAGCACTACTGTTAGTCAGATGTTGGCTGTGTTTGCTAATCTTGTTTCCATGTATTTTGCTGCAGTTGAAAGCTGAAACCTTCCTGTAGTGATGTCAGAGAAGTGAAAGATTTTTTTTGTTTGGTTTGCGTTTGTGTGTAAGTTAAGCAGATTACAGTTTAAAATAACAAATTCCAAACCAAGCACACTGTGGGTTAAGGAAAACTCCAAGAAAACAAGCTGTATTTTGCAGGTAACACAGCTTCAGAAAGTTGTGGGTTTTAGGAGTGGAGATGTAGTGTTGTAACTACGTCTGGAATTCAGGTTGAGTTTTTGAGGGTAGGCTGACTTAGTGGTTTCCTCCTGTTTTGACTCATGAAGAGTTCTAGCTGGGGAAGTGGTCACAGTTACACATGGTGCTTGGTTTTGAGATAAAAAAAGATAATTTGATAATTAAAGGAGCGTGTGGTACTACATGGCAAACCTGAGTATGGAACACCAAAGTTTCACAGAGAGCAGAAGAATGAAAGGGGTGAGAACAGGTAAGTTAGAGCAAACAGTGGTTCTCAAAGCCACTGTGTTTTGTATTGAAAAATAGTGACTGCTGCAAATCAGGTTGGGTTATTACTGCCAAAAGTACAGGAGAAAAAATACTGACAGCTAATGAGGTACCTGCTATGTTTCTCATGACTAGTCCACTATCAGAGATTCAGAAGTTTTGAATCTATAAAGCTTTTTTCTCCTTGATTGTATGATCACACAAAATTGCTGGTTTTATATATCTAGGGTTTAATTTTTGGGACTTTAAAACAACTTTCTAACTAGTGAATCATAGCAATTGAAACTTTAGTTTTAATCTACAAAGATTGAAAAAAGCTCACCTATTTTAGTAGTAGGAAGATAATTATTTCTGGGATGGCAGATAGCAGAATTGTCTAAAAAGTTATAATTATTTTAAATCTAATGAATACTTAATCTAATACCTCCAGTTATGAGAGTATTTGGGTTTTGGTATTACCTTGGCCCTGCACTGCAATTCCGATTGTATTGTGAACACATTAAGATAAACTCAGGATTAAGTGCAGTTTAAGCATGCCAAAGAACATACAAAATCCAGTGATGTTGGAAAGAGGTTTTGGTGTTTTTTTTTCTTTTTATATTTTTTGATCTAATGTCAAAGGCAATTTACATGAAATGTAATTAGTAGCAACAGACTAACAGGGACAAGGCATTTATTTCCTGTGTGTGCTCAAACCAAGGGTGTGTGGTTATGAAGACAGGTTGTCCAGGATACCTGTATCTTTATTATGCCAGGCTGTTCTAGGTGAGCTTTACTGCTGTGCAAGGTCTGGTTTTGTATTGTTGCAGTTCTTGGAGGAGTACTTTTGTGGAAAGCTGGAACAAACTATTTTAATTGCACTGTGTGAACAGGTTCTAGATTGATACTCAGTAATAACCTCATACTGCCCAATAACTAAAGCATAAACTTGGCACTCATTAGAGAGCTCTGATCAACCACTGATAGTAAGGGAATAATGAGTACTTGAAACTCCAGTCATGGATTTGAGTATCTAGATTGTTACGTGAATATATACATAAAGACAGACTTTATTTCTCATTCAGTAACTAAACAAGGAAGAAATGAATTGTTCTACAAATAGATGATTGGAGTCTTTCACTAAATACAGAGTTACTGTGGAAACAGATCTGCTGGTTAAATCCCTGTATTTTGAGGGAAGAGCAGAAGCATCAGATGACTTGCAAGCTGTAAACACAAGAGGTTTGGTTTTGTGTATTCCAGGTAATTAGGGGGAAAAGATGTGAAAAGTAAAAATTTGTCATCCTGGAGAGGCAGAGTTTGGTGTTGCAGATAACAGGCTGTGTTGTCAATAGAAGTGATAATGTGCAATAGGAGCAGCTGAGCCCTCTGCTTTTTCTATCAAAAAGAATTTGATGATCACTCACAACATATTTGTTTCAAGATTGAAAATGTTCTATCACAGAACAAAGACAGGAGCAATTAATTTTTTTCTTGTGACTGAAGATTTCTTAAACTAGCCTTTCTTACTGTTACTTTTTTTGTTGCCAAATTAAATATGCTTTTAAAACAGCTATGCTTAGTGTTAGAAAAATAGTACATTATTCACTCTGCCAACTGACAGTCTTCAGACAGACATATCTTCTCTTTGAGTTACATAAACTGCAAAATGTGGGGGAATATTAATAGAAATGGACAACTGAGCTATGAATAGCATAACTTTTCGGTTTTTGTCAATCACATTTAGGCTCGATCGTCTCTTTATTTTACTGGACACTGGTACAACACCTGTAACAAGAAAAGCAGCTGCACAGCAACTTGGGGAAGTAGTGAAACTGCATCCTCATGAACTGAATAATCTCTTATCTAAAGTAAGCATATGTTTTTCCCTAGTACTTGAATGGTGAGAATCAAACTAGTTTAAAGGGATGTGCTTCTGTGGGAAGAAGAAAATACATTGTGGTCTTGGGTTTTTCAAAAGTAAGAGAATGAAGAAAATTGGGGCTGCTTCTGTTTAAGGTACTGTTCTGTCAGCTTCTGAAATGATTATGTGAGGTTTCGCTTAGTATTCATATTCGCTTAGTATTGATATTCAGCATTTGCTGTAAGTTCAGAGCTTGTTCTATAAAGAGAAGCTCTGCTGCTTTACAAAGATTTTTTTTCACTTGCCTTTAAAGGTTATTACTTGTGTGATAAAACATTAAAAAAGAGGCTGCACGTCTTTAAAAGGGCTGGAAATTGGGAAGAGTTTTCCATTAGCTTGAGACTTCAATCTGACCAAGTCTAGTAAAACCACCAAAAATAGTCCATCTCTGACAGGTGGGGATGGCTCAGTGACCTCAGTTCTGTTCTTACGGAACAGGTGCTGTTGCCACAATTGATGCTATCAACAGAGTGGCCAAGGAATCACGAATATCAAACTGCTTTCAGAGAAAGAAATAGTTTTTCCAGATGTGTGACATAGTGATGAATTAGTTTAGAAGACCATATATTGCTTCAAGTGACCCATGTTGTATCTCTTCTTGGGTTAAATTACTTCAGGGTTTTAAGGTCTGTTAATCAATTTTGAACACTTCCTTATAGAAAAAGACAGCAACAAACCAACCAACCCAAAAAATAAAAACATGTCTCAAGCCTTGTTCAGTACCTGGAGGAAATAAAGTTTCAGTTTAACTGATTGGACTAAATATATCTTATAAAGTCTTAAGGTCTGACTCTGGCAAGTGTTCTGCTAAGCAGTGAGCAATATAGAGAAGGCTGGTGGCATTTCTTGGTTTGTTTTTTTGTCCTTTATATTTTTGTTCTGAATGTTTTATTAAGTCATAGCATTGAAGTAATTGTGTTTTAATAGAACATAACAAATGATGGATTGTTTTGGAAGTACATTTTGAGCAAATACTTGTTATTAATCTCTCCTTCAAGGTGTTAGTGTATTTAAGAAGCACGAATTGGGATACTCGTATTGCGGCTGGCCAGGCTGTCGAAGCAATAGTGAAAAATGTACCTGAGTGGAATCCGACTCCAAGATCAAAACAAGGTGCTCCTTAAACTCATTGTGTATAACTCATTGTTTGTCTTATGCAAACCATCTGTGATATGAGACTTTTCAAGGCAGCTGTGTCATTTGGTTTTTTATGAGCGTAAACTTTTATTTGCACATAAGTTGTTTGGAGCAGGGTGCTAATAATGCCAAGGTCAGGGGTTCAGTCTCTGTTTGGGCCACTCACTTACGAGCTGCACTCAATGATCCTTGTGGGTCCCTTCCAACTCAGACTATTCTATGATTCTGCGAAGTAGGACTGTAAGTAAACCTCTTTGACTTTAGATGTTCCTGACCTTTATTTCTTTCAGAATTCCTGTTCTTGTCCTTTGTACTCTCATAAAGCTTTTATAAAGAAAAGGAGTAACTAGTAAAATGGTAATATGTTTAACCAATCAACTTTGTCATGATAGTTAGCAGAAACTCTTTTCTTCTCTGTTCCCTTAATCTGAGCACCTTTCTGAGGAAGGTGAGATGGCAGTTTGCTCAAGACTGTTCTGTTTCTTTTCATCTGAAATCATCGTGTTAGGGATGTTAGTTTCCTTAATTGTTGAATTATGGACTAAGTGATTTTGTTCAAATCCGTTGGTACTGTCTGTGTTCACAGCTTTGTGGTGCAGATTCCAGAAATTCACCGACTTGTTTAAAAACAGACACACACACACCCTAAAACAGTATCAATGAAACTCACATCTGTTTGAGGTGATCTCATATTTGTTTCACTTGGTGCCTCCCAGTTCTGTTGGCTTTGAATTTGACAAGCAAGTTCTGCGTTTTCCTTGTCCATTGTCTTTATTTTTGTAAACCATCATATTTGCTCTCCTCCAGCAACTGCTCTTCATATTGAAGGTTTGCATTCTCTTCAATCTTTCTTCACAAGCTGCTTTGTCTTTTAGATAACTTTTTTCCTCTGTGCTTTCTCTTACTTGTGTCCTTCATGAGATGCACAGAACTCCACACAGTCTACCTACATCTCTAGAGTACTGAAATTTACACATAGTGACAAAATGATGTGCTTTGTCCTGCCATCAGTGTCCTTCCTGGCGAGACCCAGGACTTTGTTGTCTGCCCTGGCTTTCACTGCTCAGTAAACAGATGAGTACAGAAAGCTGTCAGAAATGCCTCCAAGATTGTTATTGAATGCTGTGTTGTGTAGGCATGGTTTAGGTTATTCATTTTACACCTTGTGTACTTATTTGCCCATTAGTCTGTTCTGAGAGTCTTCCTTGGATTCCTTAGTGCCATTGTGACTTTAGGCTACCCAAAAGAGTTTGGTGTCACCTGTGTGCTTGGAGAAGAGTGCATTAGTGAATGTCTTTTCCATCAGTGAAAGGATTGGTGCCCCAGAGGACTCCAGAACTAATTTTTACCTTTCAGTTTGTAAAAGGATGTTCTCCCCAGCTCTGTGCTAACTTGGTTCTTTTGATTTATTCTTTCACATGAATCCTTGCCAAAAGCTTTTAAATATATTATGTTCACTGGATGCCCTCTATCCACTTGTGGCAGCTCTTTAAGGACATTGATAATCAGGTTATTAAAAGGTGGTTTTTTCCAGAGCAATTCTCTTTCCCAGTGAATAATATTTATCCATATGCTTAATCAATTGGTTATAGAATCATAGAATAGTTTGAATTGGAAAAAACCTTAAAGATCATCTAGTTTCAACCTCTTCTACCACAGGTGGGGATTTTGCTATTGTCTGCTCTGTCTTACCAAGGAGAGAAGTTCATTTCACTTGTCTAGTTCAGGGATTACTTCTGGCCTGCCTTTTGTACATGGAAGTTGGGTAACCTGTTAGTCTTAGAGTACAGCACCCTTTTAAATGCATTGTCCAGTTCTGGCACCTCTGCCTATCAGATTAATGAAATTGCAAAGATTGTGTGTTTAAGAAAAAGGTACTGTTTGAGAAGCGCTCACAGCTAGGCATCAGCAGCCCTTTCTCCCACACCTGTTTAGGCACTCTCTAGCTTCCCAGCTTTGGATGCTTGGCTGGTAGGGACACACAGCAGTGTTGGTGTGTTTGTGATACTGTTTGTGAGCTGTGTGCAGTTCAAAACTGTAAGCTGTCCCTGTGTGTGCAGAGAAGGCCTGTAGGTCATTGTCCAAGATTTTTAAAAGCTAAATTTATCAAGGGAAAAACATTTTTTTTTTTTCTCTTCAGGTACATTTAGTGACCTATTTCAGTCTGTCTTTGTGAAAATGTAGCCTTTATACTTTGAATTAAAATGCTGTATGTCTGCTGATTCTTTGGAGGAGAGATATCTTGTTTTTCCTTTATCTTCTGCCAGAATTTTGAACAAAAATTTCATCATGTTGTCCTTAATATTATTTTTATTTCCTACCTAGAACCAGGCTCGGAAAGTCCCAATGAAGATTCACCTTCCACAGACCGGTTGCGCTTTGACAGATTTGATATCTGTCGCTTGTTGAAACATGGTGCATCTCTTCTTGGATCTGCTGGGGCAGAGTTTGAAGTCCAAGATGATAAATCAGGTATCTAGATTTTACTTGCAGACAAGAAAACTTAGTGATTTGAAAAAGTTTGTTGTGGCAGCATTATGACTCTAGCCACTCATGGATTCTCAGAATGTCAGGAAATAATGGCAGAACCTATTCCCCAATGTGTGGTTTGCATTTTCTTCCTCAAGTAACACAGTTTTTTAGGAGGGATGTATTGTTTGTTTAGGTTTTTGCCATAGCAGTATTACTGTGTATACAGTAATACTGTGGGGAAGAAGGGGTGGAAACCTGAAAAAGCATCAGAGATTTCTGTAGACATTTTTAGAAGGGGCAGGCACTTCACTGCTTGTTCTTTACCTGAACAGTGTTCCCACATACAAAAGTAGGATGTGGCTTATTTAAAAGCTTGAAGGTTTCAAGTATAGAAAGACTGCATGAAAAATACTGTGATAAGACTGACAAAGTTGGAAGATCAAATACCAGTGCCTGTGTGATGTTTTTTTGTTTCAAGTGACTTGTCTAACATTTTTCTGTAATTTTTTTAGCCGAGAGTTGGTTTGTCAGTGTAATGGCACTGAATTATTTTAATCTAAGCTATTTTTTGCTATTACTGTACTTCCCTGTTCTTAGTTCTGGGCCATCTACCAGTTTCTGCACCAAATTAAGTGATGCTTTTGATAAGAATCTGACTGTGTAGCCCTGATTCCTTTGTTCCCTGTGTGTGATGGGTTCTGTGCAGGGTACTCAGAAGATCAGTAGCTCAGCAAGAAGCAGAGCATGTGGCTGCTGAAACTTGAGCAGTGTCCTGTCTCTTCAGGCAGGTTGCTAATTTATTGCTTGCCATCTTTTAAGCTAGATTAATAAAGTGGTGTACGAGTTCCACCTTGTCTAATGAAACCCAACACTTCAGTTCATAGAAGCCTGATATTTATTCCAATGTCACATGATTTCATCCTTGAAGTTTATGTGAAAATAAATAAGAAATACAATATAAAAAAATAAGAAAATGAAACAAAAATCCTTAGTTGCTGCTTTTTTTATTCATGAGAAAATGTACAGTCTGCTTTCTCTTCTGTGTTCTGTGGCAACTTCCCTTTTCAAGTAAGTAGACAACATAAATGGACATAATGTAACTTAATCCTTAGAATTAGCAGTCTTTGATAATTATTCCTGAGATGATGTTAGAAAGCAAAAATATTTTTTAAAGAATGGAAGTTGCTTGTCTTTGCTTGTCAGTTAAATGCAGTTTAACAAACTTACTGGTATACACAATATTAACTACTAGTTACTACTCAACCTGGTGTACACCCCAGAATTGTATCAATATTGGTCATCTACTTAAAAGTTTGTGCTGGTAATTGAAAAAAAAATCCCACCACAACACCAACAAACCAAAACAACAACTCCTTCTGACTGGTTTCTGTACTGTGCATGTGAAGTGAAGTCTGACAGCCCTACCAGCTGCAGGTTTTGGGTTGCTTGGAGGTTTTATTCTACTTGGGTGCTAAAATCTCATATTTCTAATGCAATTGTCGGTGCTTCCGAAGCCTAGGTGTTCTATAGTTATTGTTGAAACATCAGACATTCTTGAGGTGGCATTTGTTGATTTCCAAAATGAACCTTGCTCAATCACAGTTGAAGTACTTGTGTAGTTACAGTAGCAGAGGAGGTCTTCCTGGTATCAGTGTGATTTGTCTTAGCAGATTATATTAGCCAAGTGCAATTTAATCCTGTAAATTTTGGCTTTGTTATGTACATTGAGCAAGTCATCAGTAAAATATCCAGTTGGAAATCTGACACATCTTCTTTTCCAATCCCTTTTTAAGGTGAAATTGATCCTAAAGAGAGGATAGCACGACAGAGGAAACTGCTGCAAAAGAAACTTGGCTTAGATATGGGTGCTGCAATTGGAATGAATACTGAGGATCTGTTCAATGATGAAGATTTGGACTATTCTCCTTCTCCAGTTTTACTAGTAAACAAACAACCTGTAGGTAAAACCTTGGGCTATTTGACTGCAAGAAATAATACAGTGGGTTTGCTTTATTTGAGCTTCTGTGGTTACAGTATTTCTGTTTTAAGTAAGATGATTGGCATCTAATGTGATGTGCTTTGGCTTCCTCAGTTTTTACATCCCATAGTTGCTTGTTAGTATTATTTCATGTCAAACTGCTGAAATGTTTGAAATGGAGGGTTGGGGAAGTTGAGAGCGTTGTGGGTTTGAGAATTTTTCAGGACTTCCATCATAAGAAGAATTGACAATGAATGACTTTTCTTTCAGACTCTTCAGGCTGCTGAGTTAATTGACTCAGAATTTCGAGCTGGTATGAGCAATAGACAAAAGAATAAAGCCAAAAGAATGGCTAAGCTATTTGCAAAGCAAAGATCCAGAGATGCAGTGGAAGCTAATGAGAAGAGGTATAATAGTGAACTGGTTTCCTTTTATTTCTGTTAAGCTGGGATTGTGATTTGATTTATCTGTTGAGAAACTTCTACAGTCTTTGCATCTTAAATCTCTTATGTGCTAATTGTGCTGATGGTGGAAAGTTTGCATGCAGTGCTTGTTCCCAGGAGAGCTTTGTTGAGGACCCAGCTTCAGAGGCATCTTGACATAATGGGATGCTACAGCTGAAATGTGTGGTTATTAAATATGGCTTGAGAATAATGCATGAAAACAGGGGATTTTAAGAAAATGAACAACTGAAAATTTAGGATACAGTTTTCTGATGTGTGATGTGTTCTTCACTGTAGTTTATAGTGGCACATTATTGTATCTACTGTGTTCATAATGAATGATGAACAAAATTCTTGATCTTATTTAGGAATTGCTGGGTTTCTTGGATAAATCTGAGACAGATTGTGAATTTGGGACAGCGTTCTACTGTCTCCTCACTGCATTTTTTGGTTTTACATATAAACTCAGCTAACTTGCATATTTCACAGTGCTAAGCCTCTTTGTTTTGTGTTCTTGCCATACTTTATTGTATCTGAAGACATCAGTTGTAGATGTAATTACTTGCCTTAAAGCATACCTTGAGTTCATAAACATGTACTTGCTCCTTCTCAGCAATGATAGCACTGATGGGGAGCCAGAAGAAAAAAGAAGAAAAGTTGCAAATGTTGTCATCAACCAGCCTGCCACAGACTCAAAAACAGTGGTAGAAAATGCTCAGGAAGAGGTATGATGTATTGTTCTGCTGTTAGCAGGAGAGATCATTCAGTTTTTCAGCAAAGTAATTTGAAACAAAATTCCTTCATGTGCCCAATTTGTTTAGTCCATTTAGCGTTCAGGCAAGTGGAATGAAGAATGTCATGGCCAGCTTACTTTTAACATAATGAAGCAAGTGAGCTTCTAACTGTTACAGCATTGAGGAAGAAAACACATTTAATCCTTTGGTAGCAGTTTGTGACCCAAATTAACACGAGTAGGTGGCTACAGGTGTCAGACCTGGGTATTAAACTGGAAAACTGTGCTAAACACTTACATGGTAGGATTACAGTGAGCCACAAATAATTTGATCTAAATGCTTATTTAATCTTTATTTAATCTTTGCTGTACTCTAATTAGGCTTAATTTAGAATTAGATTCTATCTTTAATAGTTGAAGATTAAAACAATTACCTTAGTCTTGGAAAAAACTTTTTATTGGTTTCAACAGACTGAAAAGCTAAAAATTAAGAAATGCTAAACCAGAATATAAATGATGCATAGAAGTTTATTTGAGAAGACTATCTAGAGAAGTCTGTATCCTACAAAAATAGCTTTCCAGACATAGTTCAGTAATTAAAATTTTATTTGCATAAAAAATGGTTGGAAAATTAATCTGAAGTATTAATAACTACAGGCTGAATAGCTGCTGGTTTTTAAATGTCTTCCAGTTGCTCTGTGTATGTGATGATGTGAACTTACTAATGGTAGTAAAAATTCCTTTCCACAGCCATGTCGGTTTCCTTGTAGAAAATTTTGAGATAGTGCATATCCTTTGGTTTTCAAAAGGTAGAACGTGTTTGGAAAAGGGTGCTGTTTATTGCTGAATTCATTGACCCAATTTCATTCATGTAGTGTGTTTGCAAACTGAGACTTACCTGTTATGCTCTTTGAAGGCAAACTTCATAAATTTAAAGGATCACTGGATAGAATAAGAAACTCTGCTTAATTTTCTTCTTTAGCATGGTTTCTAAAGGAAAGGTGAATTCCAGAGCATCAAAATTAATTCCCATAGAGAAGAGGTTACACTGTTAACAGAAACTTCATAAACTTCTTAAGAGATCCAGTACTAATCAGTGAAGTTTCTGAGCTGCGGAGGAAGATTGTTTTTTCAGTTCTGTCCAGTAGTGAAAAAAAGTACTTATGCTTTTGGAGTTTTTTGTATGCCATTGAAGTATGCACAGGCAACAATATAAGAAGTGTTTGTTCATGATTCTTCTCTTTTTCGATCTCATACTTCATTTTTTATGGATTTAGGCAAATGAATGGCCTCTGGAAAGCTTTTGTGAAGAGGTGTGCAATGATCTCTTTAACCCTTCTTGGGAGGTAAGACACTTGGACAATTTAAGGTGGAGCTAATGGTTTCTTAAAAAGGGCTTCAACAGAAATGCAGATGTTGTATGTGTAGAACTTGAGAGAATTTTGCCAGATATCAAAATTTAAATCATTTATGCATACAGATTACATAGCCAAGACAAATTTGCTTCTAGCAAACTGAAGTGTTTTTTAGACTCATTTAAAGGGGAATGGAAAATGTGTAATGTATACTTGTGGAGAGTGAGAAAGATATGAAAAGTAATCATTATATAAGTGAGAACTATGGGAGTGTTGAAATTCAAGCAAAATAAAATCACATCAATCTATAGTTAAAAGACAAAGCAATTAAACTTGGGTTCATAAAGACTTTAAGGAATATTATATGAGTCTGTTGCTGGCAACAGTGGTATGTTTGTCTAATGCTATGCTAGTAGCAAAGGAAGGAGAATCAATCCTTTAATAACTACAAAAGCTATATGTTTGCTTGCTTAGACAATTTATTTTCAAGATTCAAAATGGTTCTACTCACCTTTTTATTCAGTCCTTATACAATTGTCCACAAACTTTGGTAGAAATTTCAGATAAATCATGAAGTAGCTGATAATGATCTAACATCTTGTGCAGAAGGTGGACATAACTGTTGTCAACTAACTTCATTTTCTTGAGTTGATCTTGTGAAGGGTTAAATATTAACAGCAACTCTAACATGCTTATGTGTATCTGTAGCACAGTCTCGGTGATGTCAGTATGGGCAGAGCCAGCTTGCTCTCAAACTTGGAAACAGAGATAGATCATATGCAGCCAGAACAATTATTTTGGTCCCAGAAAAAGAATCATTATATTTGTGTGGCACATCACTGCACCTGAGCTAAAAAGCCTCACCTTATTTGAAAGCAGGCTGTTTGCAGTTGAAGGCCAGGTCTACTTGTCTTCTGGTATGTAGATGTTCTCATAGCTTTCTTAGTACATTTGATATAAGGCACATGTATCCTAATAGGGGAGGTAGATCAATACAGAATCATTATTTCAGTGTGTTCTGGGTGAAAAACAGACTAACCTGCCTCAAAATGTATGTTTAAAGTGGCTCTTTGGCATCTTGCAATGTCTAGAGGTCACCTGGGTGACTACTTCAGGCTGCTTGCCACGCTCACAGGTAGCTGAAGTCAGGCAGGATGAATCCTACTACTGCTATTGCCTTTATACATCTGTGTCTTGCTGGTTTGTATTTGCAGAAGCTGAGACATCAGCTATCAAAGTCTCCTTCTTTTGACTTTTAAAACCTAGCCCATGATCTGTCTTGGATTTATGAACAATTAGGATTTTAAGACTGGACTCTGGTTTTTTATTGGCTTGCTTATAGCTTTAACCAGCAGGCACTGAGCTGTACATAGGGGTCATATATGTTTGCATTTCATGTAAGATGTTCTGGTGAAGGGAGGAGCTACCAAGTACTCAGTTCTAGTTGTTACTGCCATGAAATGTAATGCAACCATTTTCTGCTAGCAACAAGCATGTATCTCAGCTGTTCTTAAAAAAAAGTGTTAATTCTCTTCTAACTTATGTAATGGCCTCTCAATGAGAGCCCAGTTCAAAACTCTGCTTTTTCAGCTTTGCATATCTCTTGAGTCCAGTTAGGTATCAGAAATCCCAGAAACGGGTGTGTCTTTAGCACATATTTCTACTGGTCTTTTCTTACTTCCAGAACTCTTCCTAGTGTGTTCAACTGTTCAAGTTTGGTGAGAGCATGCAAGTGCCTATAATTTGCTTTCCCATATTGCTTGTTCACTTATTTCTAAAATCCAGTCAAGCAAGGCAGGTTTGTAAGTTATGCAGAATAGTAATTCCCAGAAATTTGTTTTGCAGACTCCAGAATACTCAGTGAGGATCCAAACTCTGTTTAAGCGATACAGAGAGTGATAGAAAATATTAAACATGAAGTGCTTGAAATTATAATACTATGTATTTGCTTTAGCTTATAAACTTAATAAAAACAGTAATATCTTCAAACTTCTCTTTGACAACTAGTGCCACTATGGCACTAGTTGTCAAAAGTAAATAAATGTTGGCTATGTTGCTGTAGATGTCATAATGTGTTAGAAAATAGAAGCAGTTCTTAATTGCTTCTGTTCATAAGCTGGCAAATACCTGGGGTAAAGAAGGTTGATTTTTGGACAGGTGAATATTTTAATAGATGGTTTGATCTTAAAATTCCCACACGTCTAAGTAGTGCTAGTTCTGCAGCTCTTGAAACATCTCTGTTAAGAATACAGTAGTATTATTTCAATTTTCCAGCATGGGTTTTGTCTTCTGTCCCCTAATATTTTATTTATTGACTTTTTGCTTCACTTTCTTAGGTTCGACATGGTGCAGGTACCGGACTGAGAGAGATACTTAAAGCTCATGGTAAAAGTGGTGGTAAAATGGGAGACAGCTCTTTAGAGGAGGTAAGTTTCCAGTCATGTAGACTTAATATTTTACTTAAATGAAGCTTAGAAAAGAGACTTCTTAAATTACTTTGCAATAGGTGTGTGATATGGGGGAATAATATAAAGACTTCTCTGTTCAGAATCATCTGTATGACATCACTGTGTACACTGACAAAACATTGTTTGTTTTTAAAAGGCTTATGCAGAACCCAGTACTACTGTATAATTAGCCATTAATATGTTGATTGTGTATAAGGTTATTAAACATTACCTTCCATATTAGAATATACTGTTTTCAAATCCTGGTAAGACTGTACTGAAACAAAATTGACAAGTTAATTGTGTTGCTCTGGTAGTGTCTCAGACCATTTAACTCTACTTGCTTAAATAGTAAGAGGACTCTATTAACCGGCTCTCTTTATTGTGAGAAAAAGAATTAAATTGGCCTTCTTAAAAGGACAATTTTTTAAAAATATCCTGACAATAATAGCTTGTTTACTAGTAGTGGATTTCGTCCAGATTCCTACTGACTCCCTTGCTGTAGAAGCAGCTGGAAGAGCTTGTGGCTTAGAGAGTTGAAGAATGAGATCTAAATCAGTGTAATTCAGCATACTTTGTAAATAGTGAAAGCAAAAACTTCTCCCTCCTTGCTTCCCTGTAGAGTAGTATTTGTTCCATGGCGATGGCTGGGTGGGTAATAATAACACAATCTGCAATAATAAAATACTTTAAACCATTTCTTAACTATTTATGGAAAGTGTGTGTACTCCAGCTAGCTTCAAAACCTGCTGTGTATGCCCTCCTCACTGGCAGAGCATGAGACATTCAGAAGTCTCTGACTTAGGTCAGCGTAATGTAGCAGCAACCAAAACTTCAGTGTGGTGTCACCGTTATTCTTACACTGACTCCAGAACACAGCACTGTACCAGCTACTGAGAAAAAACCCAACTCTGTCCCAGCTGAAAGCAGGACACTAGCCTTTGATAAAAGTACTGTTTTTAGAGAAGAAAACATCCAGGTTATGATGTTTATAATAATTGAGTCAATGTGAGCATTAGTTGTCATGTCTTTTACAGATTTTAGCTAAAGTAAGTGTATCAGAAATGCTTTATGGATAAGTGCAGTCAAGGTGTTAAACTTTTCTCTTCTTACAGATGATTCAGCAGCATCAGGAGTGGCTAGAAGACTTGGTTATTAGACTTCTTTGTGTGTTTGCACTAGACAGATTTGGAGACTTTGTTTCAGATGAAGTAAGTTTAAGTTACCTTTGCATGAACAGGTAGATCAGCAGGCTTCTGCAGGAGATAACACTGCAGCAGCTTAGCTGTGCCTTGTGTAGTGCTGCTGTATGTGCCTGTTAGAACTGCTCAGAGATGCTTATTAAAAGGTAGCTGATACATGAACTTCACCTTGTGTAGCAGTTTGGTCATCTCTCTTAAAGTCAAATTTCATGCAGAAGTATCTGTTTTATCGTTTACTTTTTCCTAGGTGGTGGCACCAGTGCGTGAGACTTGTGCTCAGACTTTGGGAGTAGTATTGAAACACATGAACGAAACTGGTGTTCATAAAACTGTGGATGTTCTCCTGAAGCTGCTTACACAGGAGCAGTGGGAAGTGAGACATGGTGGTCTCCTAGGAATAAAGTATGCTTTGGCAGTACGTCAGGTAATAACCCTCATGACAAATTGTAGAGAGCTTGGGATCAAAAATCTCTGCTCAAAGTAGAGGATGTGGATGAACAGTAGCTAGGTGTGATAAAGCAAGATTGCTTGCAGTGCAGTCATGTGGGTTGAGATGTGTGACTGCACTTCTATATCCATGCTGCAAGTATATAGTGCAAGCTGTGCTTGCAGAAAACATTAGAAATAGAGATATGCCTGCCTGGTCTTGGTGGTATTCTCATATGTGAGGTAACAGAGCAGAGTCTTGCAAGAAGGTGAGACTGTCTGTGGTATTATTCTGTAGACACTGAGCTTTGTTTATACCAAAACTGAGCTGATAAACAGTTCATTACATGTATAACCTATGTTTGATTTCATGAATGGTAACTTAAAATACTTAGATTACGCTGTTGGACCTGTATCATCCCTTTGAAACAGTCAGGTTCATTCACACACACAGAATGCATCTTAGTTGATTGTATCGTTATAAGCTTTTTTGGTTTAAAAATGCTTTTGATCTTTTTGGCAGGACATGATCAACAGTTTATTGCCTAAAGTGTTGCCTGCAATAATTGAAGGTCTGCAAGATCTGGATGATGATGTCCGAGCTGTTGCTGCAGCATCTTTAGTGCCAGTAGTGGAAAGCCTGGTCCAACTTCAGTCTCAGAAGGTGACTGAACTGTTTTAAGTTCACTTTTGGTTTAAGTAAAGAAAACAATAGTTAGAGGCAGCACTGCTTTTGTTGTTTTGCCTTTTTTTTTAAATGATAAACCTTCTCTGCTTATTTGTGTAGGTGCCTTTTATTCTTAATACCTTGTGGGATGCACTTCTGGAGTTGGATGACTTGACAGCTTCCACAAACAGTATCATGATCCTTCTTTCATCCCTTCTGACTTACCCTCAGGTCCGCAAATGCAGGTAACTTTTCAGTTATTTTTTCTTCATTATTACAGGTCTGAGTGTCCACTTACTGTCAAATTGGAGTTACCAGTTTCTTTCAAATCATGTACCAAGGAGATGATTAATGTAACTCAGTATTTTATTTCTACTCTGGTTTTTCCATGAAGTGCAGGCTATGACAGTGCTTCTATTTTGATGACATTAGTGAAATGCAACAAAGGAATTAAGAAGTGTACTAGACATGGTTTATATGTGGCTTTTCCCCCCCTTCTGTCTCTGTCCATTTATCTTGGTTGTTTTAGTAAATGATATTTGCTTCACTCACATGGTGGTCCTGCCCACAAACATCTTGTTTTTTAACAAGGAACAGACAAAACTCCAGATGAGACCAAACTGTTTATTACAACATTCATGAGCCTGTAGAACTTTACTATTGGAACAGTTCTGAAATAAGCTACAAACATAAATTCACATCAGTAGTACAACCAGTAATTCTGTGTCTGGTTGATGATGCTGCCTAGTTGCTATCTCTTTGGGACTCTTAACATACTAAGATGCAGTTCCTTTAGTTTGTCCATTTTTCATAGTACACATGGTAAACTCACAGTATCTGCACTTAAGGTAGATACTTATACACATTTGGTTTTTCTCATCCTATATGGTTAGCACTGCTGAAGCTGATGGTTGCCCAAATCTAAAATAAGGAATTAAGTTTTGTTACTAATGTAGTCTTCAATTCAGCATGTACTACTTGAATCAGCTGGTATGCCAGTTGCATCAGTTGATATGCCAGTTCTTGCAAAAAAAGATGCAAGCTTGTTTTAAATTATTGGTAAAGTCATAACTGCCCAACAGCAACTTCAGAACAGAAACAGCTCCTCCTTTTTTCTAAACAGTTGAACAAAGCCTCAAGTATAATCTGGGGAAAAAACACGGTAAAAATACATGCTTAAATTGACTAGTTCTCTATACCAGTTTTACAAACCCAAATCAGTATTTTCCTGAAAAAAGGATACCAACTGGAACTATTTTAAGTGTGTAAGCTGTAGTAATTTAATCCTTCACTTAAAATCCCCAAGTATGTTAAATACTTTCTTTTCTTAAAGAAAGTATTTTCTTCTTTTGGATAAAATGAGAATAAACAAAATGAACTTAGCTCTGTGTGTATGTTTTTATCCCTGACACTGCCTCTCCCTCTCCTGTAGTATTCAGCAATCCCTGACAGTTTTGGTCCCACGTGTGTGGCCATTCTTGCACCACACAATATCTTCTGTGCGAAAAGCAGCACTGGAAACATTATTCACACTGTTGTCTACCCAAGACCAGGTAAGAATTAGAGTTATTAATGTCTTACTGTGATGCATATTGGAGTATACTTGGTCATATGATTTCCTTGTTTCAGAGTTCTTCAACATGGCTGACTCCAATTCTGCAAGACATGTTGAGGCACATATTTCAGTTTTGTATCTTAGAAAGCAACCAAGAAATTCTGGATCTTATTCACAAGGTATTTGCAAGATTTCTCCTGGATATAGTGCTTGTGTATCCCACTCTTTCAAATCCTCTGTACTTTTTGTGCAGATGAAGAATAGTGTGCTAATGTTAAATACTTCAATGCTTTACTGTAGAGTGGATGAGAGAGTTCCTGCAGTTTCTCAGCATGTGTATGATGTTATGTAGACCATGTACAAATTTGTCATTATTTCTATTGTGATTCTTTCCCAAGGTGTGGCTGGAATTGTTAAACAAGGCATCTGTACAGTATGTTGTTGCAGCTGCTTGTCCATGGATGGGAGCCTGGCTCTGCTTAATGATGCAGCCATCTCATTTGCCCATTGACTTAAACATGTTGCTAGAAGTAAAAACCAGGTCCAAAGTAAGTGAAATGTGGTCTCACTGACTGTTCTGAGGAAAGTAGGAAATTGCTTAGCTGTATATAAAACATGTTCTAAGGGTGTTAGAGGGGAGTGGTGGTGCCTTTCTATAGTTCTAAATGTAAAGTGTCTTACAAGTCTCAGTTCTGTAGAGCAGAAGGTTTCTTGTCAGGTTATCCATGAAGAATTCAGTCTGTGTAGTGGTCTCTGTGTAGATACTCAAGAAGTCCTTATTTGCATGGCTCTAGAGCCATCTGTTTGCAGGACTGAGTTAAATCCAGAAACATTGTGTTGTTTCTGAAAAGATGCTGAGAGAGGTTTCCTTTTTCCTCTGTGTGTTTATCAGCTGTATGTCAAGTATTAGCCTTAATATTATAGTGAAGGAATGTAGCACACATTTAACTGGACTACAGAATGATAACTACAGAGATGATTTCCAGGTGTTGACTGCTTTAAGAAATCTGTTACCCAAGAAGTGTTCTGTCTTAGTCCAACTTTTTCATGGTGTGGTGATTATTTGTACTGTTATGGAATATAAATTTATCTTTTCATTACAAACACCCTTTCAGCCTTTCCTGTATTCCACAGGAAAAAGCAGGTGCTAAACTGCGTCAAGGTCAAGCCCAGAACAAGGAAGTGATCCAGGAATACATTGCTGGGGCAGACAGCATTGCAGAAGATCCAGCAACCAGGGACTACGTTGTCATGCGTGCTCGGATGATGGCAGCAAAGTCAGTTTACTGGAAATATGAAAAAAATACTTAAAAGCAATGTATTTTTTTCATAAAATATAGTGGTTTTGTTAAAATCTAATTATCATTTTTGCATCTTCATGTTGAATCATTGATTGCAGAGTAATTATGACATTGAAGTGACTGTTTTTTTTCATCTTGTCAGGTTGCTGGGAGCACTTTGTTGCTGCATTTGTGACCCAGGTGTAAATACTGTTACCCAAGAAATAAAGCCAGCTGAATCATTAGCTCAGCTACTGCTCTTCCACTTGAATTCTAAATCTGCCTTGCAGAGGATTAGTGTTGCGTTAGTAATCTGTGAGTGGGCAGCCTTGCAAAAGGTAGGATGTTTCTGCAGCAAAAATATATTTTACTTACTATCTCAATCCCCTGCTTGTTGTGTGGTACTAGGCTTGAAATAAGATTTCAGTAGGTAAGCTAAAATGGTGTTTATACATCTAAATACCAAAGTCTTGATCGTTAGACAGTGGAGGAATACAGGACTCAGTAGATAAATGCCAGCTGTCAGAACTATGAATCAGTAAATATGCTCACATTTTTTCTACAAATAAATCTATTCTCAAGATGCCTTTATCTAAGGTCAGTGATTCCTTTTAAGATGACTGTCTTTTATCTGCTCACTATCATTTCTAGTGGCAGACTTTTTGTTCCTAATCCTTTATCTTTAATATTCTGGTTTATGAATGTTAATGGTCCCTCTGGAAACTGGATTTTTGTAGCTAGATTGAGCTGCCCAAGACTGAACAAAGAAACTGTGATTATTCAGAAATGCAAATTGTGTTTTTCTGTTACAGGAGTGTACAACTGTGGCTATTTGTGTTCAGCCTCGTTTACTTGGGGTCCTTTCTGAACATCTCTATTACGATGAAATTGCTGTTCCTTTTACGCGGATGCAAAACGAATGTAAACAACTCATCTCATTGCTAGCTGAGTCTCACATTGACATTGGAAACAGAGTGAACTGCAGTGTATTTACAATAGATCAAGCTAATGAGCTGGTAAGTAGAGGCATGCCTGCCTTTCCTCCCAATCTGTTCTTGTCTTGAAAAACACCTTCAGCATAATTATTACATAGACAGTAACTTGCAGAAATAATGTGGTGACCTTTGCATATCTCATGAAAAAAAATGTGTCAAGATTCTTACTGTTTCCCCTGAGGTGTGTTTACAGTCTGACAAAAATGGAGTGCAATGCAAGGTACATACTTAATGGGAGAATAAAAGTGAGTGTTTTGATCCCAGGTGTAGATTTACTATTGAAATCTACACACAAGTAAACAAAGCAGGCTTCAAAACCATTGTCAGACGACTTGTAAATAGACTATGTAAAATCTAGACTTCCCCCCACCTTGCCTCTGACCTTTTAATCTGCTTTTAATCTTTTTCCAGTGAAAGATTTAGGCAACAATAGTCAACCACTTATGAGTGGGGAAGGATATGGAAGGTTCTGCAACTACTTTGCTGTGCTTTTTTCTTGGATTTTTATCCCAGTCTCTTTCCTCAAAAGAAAGTCAGCTGAGAAGCAATTTGTTCATGTACAGGACCTTGCACATCCTTTCTGGATTGTTGTAGTCACATTCTACTTTGCTAATCTGTCACATGCTTAAATATTTCCAGAATATCTGGGTAGAACCAGCATGGGATATGGGACAATCTAAATTTGCAGGAGTACATATGCTGTTCTTGTAGCTTTGGGAATCCAGACTTTAAATGTCTATGATGTACATGATTTTCTCTTTGATCTGCAGTTCAGGATTCCCAGAAGTACAGGAGCATTTCCTGTTATTTACTGGGAAATTAAGATAGTGATATGTGGTCAAGTGACTCATGTTGTGCCATGAGGATATCCTGTTTTACAGTCAATGAAGCAGATTTGTAATTCCTTCTTTTCTTTTCTCTTAGGTTACTTCTGTTTTCAATGAGGTGACATCATCCTTTACTTTGAATCCTAAAGTTCTGCAACAGTTGGACAGTAAAAGGCAACAAGTCCAAATGACTGTTACAGAAACAAATCAGGAATGGCAGGTGTTGCATCTGCGAGTCCATACCTTTGCTGCATGTGCAGTTGTGAACTTGCAGCAACTCCCAGAAAAACTAAATCCTGTTATAAAACCCTTAATGGAAGCTATCAAAAAAGAAGAGAATACACTTATACAAAACTATGTGGCTTCATGTATAGCCAAGTTACTCCAGCAGTGTACAACCAGGTCTCCTTGTCCCAACTCAAAGATTATAAAAAATCTTTGCAATTCCCTGTGTGTGGATCCGCATCTGACCCCACTGGCAGCATGTCCTGCACAGCCTCAGAGTAGCCATGAAAACTCAAAAGGTAGGACATCTAAGTCTAAGATTACCAGGATTCTTTATATGTTTGTGCTTATTTCTGAGCTGATGAAATGAATATTTGAATGAGGCTTCTTTTCACTGATTTTTAAAATGCCAGCATTTGAGTATTTATTAATAATTATTTCATTTAGATATTTTAAACTGTGTGCAATTAATGTGCATTGTTTTATATCTATATAGATGTATAAAATACTTTAATTCCAATTTCCAGGTATGGACTCTTGTTTGGTTAATATCTAGTTCTGATGTTAATGAGTAAAAATGGAAATTAAAGCCTGTCAAAAATGTATGGCTTGTGTTACATTCCATGGGCTAATCATAAGATGAAAAGATGAGGACAGTGTTCAAAATTAATAAAATAATCCCATGCATGCAATGGTCATGTATTTTTTTAAATGGCTGTCCATTATTGAAAATGTATGGATTGAATGAACCCAGATTAACCCAATTAAGATCTTAATACTCTCAAACATTCTAACCTTCTTTAAGATTTGACCATTGTACATTTTACTCTTTCTTAATGAATGTGTCCTCCTTTATCTCAGAGTAGAATAACATTCACATCTGATTGAAAATGAAGCTCTCTAGTATAAATGGAAACACTAACAAATGCAGACGTACTGATGGCATCTTTTATTGTACCATGACAGAAGTATTAAACTGTTTTAAAGGACACAGAACATAAATTGGTTGGAACTTGAGAACATAATGTGTTCACAGGTAACATACATGTTACCTGTGCCTGAATTCTTCCTGAATTATAATTTCTGGCAGTTTGCACACTTAACTTCTCATCCAGAGTCTGTAATGTGGTCCTAGCACAGTAGCTGTTTGTACTGAAGCTCCATCGTCCTCAAGAGTGGAAAAAATTAGGGGTTTTTTAAAGCACAATCAGCAGATGACTTGTAGGTAGCTCTCACTTCCCCCTATGTGTTAAACTACAGCTTAAAGTGTTGTCAGCTGTTCTCCCTTTTCTTTTAGGGCCCAACTCTGATAAGGATGGGATGCAGCACACAGTTACTAAGCACAGGGGAATAATTACACTGTACAGACATCAGAAAGCTGCTTTTGCCATCACAAGTCGGCGAGGTCCTGCACCAAAAGCTCCAAAAGCCCCTATTGCCGATCTCCCCCCAGGCAGCAGTGGAAGCATTCCTACAGAACTTGATGAGGTACATTCCAAAAGCTGGAATTTGCAACTTCACATCCACCCCTCCTTTCCATTACTTTGAGTTCACTGCAGTTGATACCTTTGTAGTAGGGATGGCAGGGGTTTTGCATCACAGAACAGGAAGTTTTGTGATGCAAGCAGCTTATGTTTGATGTTTTAAATGTTTGTCATTAAGAACATTAATAACTCCTGAAATGTTGTATTTACTATAGAATATGAATATCAATATGAGTTCATGGAGATGGATTTCCACAATGGGTGGAACAAGCACAAGATGACACGAACTGTGTCCTGCCCATGTTAGTGTTGGTCCATCTCAATGCATGGTGGATGCTCCTGAAGCATTAAAACCAGCAGTTGAATTATGATTGTGTAAAACAGCATGTCTGTGTGACTTCCATACTTGGTGTCCTAAACTCTTCCCTTTTATTAATTTCAAACTTCAGCATGTTTTAATGAGGTTCTAGGCAGGATTGTGAACTCCTAAACAGTGTTGTGGATTTTATTATTAATGTTTTTTATTAATTCTGCTTGCCAGAGAGAGCAAGAGAGAGGGATAAATAAAAAATGAAGTATTTTAAGTTTTCTAGTAAGTACTGTTCTTGGTATCACTGTATTGGCCATATCTGAGGTTCTGGAACCAGAACCAGTTGGAAACATTTGTTGAAATGGACTGGTACCAGCAAAGGCCAAATCTCAAATTTATAGACTCTAAATAATTGGCTGTGAAAGAATTTTTCTTTTTTACACCTGTATAAAGAATAAAGGAATTAACTCAGGAAAAAATTGGTTGGTGAATGTGTTGTGGGTAGGTATAAACACAATCAGAATTGAATGCCTATGTAATGAGAGGTCACCCTTGACAATAATTGTTATTAAATATGTCTAACTTTGCTGCTTTGTTGAATTGTTTCATTCTAGGCTCAGAAACCTTATGTTGTACAGAGAAGAGGAGCTGAATTTGCCTTATCTACTATAGCTAAACATTTTGGTGCTGAAATGGCAACGGGATTGCCACATCTCTGGGATGCTATGGTTGGTTCGTTAAGGAACAACATTCACATAAATAATTTTGGTAATTGCACTTCTGATTTAAGCTGGGGAAGGGTGGCAGGCTGGAGTCAGTATGCCAGTCTGAAACTGAGCACCGTTTCTGTTTTTACCAGACCGAAAGCTGTTACTGGAAAAAGGAGATGCTCCTGCCCAGGAGCTGGTGAATTCCTTGCAGGTTTTTGAAACAACAGCAGCTTCAATGGACACTCAGCTACATCCTCTGGTAATCAGCTTTTGCATGAAACACTTCAGTCTCTTTATTGCTAGTTTAAGTCTTTATTGTGTCTTGTTGTGTTACACTGGAATCAGCATCTGTGCTCTGCTTTATTCTAACTCTGTATTTCCTAGTCCTGGAGAACAGACTGGTAATATGATGCCTTCTGTTTCTTATGAAAGTGCAGATTAAAATGTGGTTATGTAGCACTGTGTGGCTGACTGAAAGACTTCAATATGTGCCTTTTACGTGTATATATATATACATAAATGCAGTATGTGGTTATTGTGTAAATTGATTTTGGTGCTGCTAATATTGTGTGCAGTTTAAAAGAAATTTGTAGGATGTCAGAGAGGCTGAACTTGGTTCATCAAAGCTAGTACTTAGGGACTTGCACACTAGGAAAAACCTGACCATCTGTTTGGGTATCCAATACAAAGGCATATCTGCACTGATTAAAAGGAAGACACATACACCCATCAGAGACATTGATGTATACCCTGCTGGGGAGATACAGATTTCCTTCTGGGTGTCCTCCTTGTCACACAGAATTATTGATTCCCAACATGAGTAATTAATCTGCATAAACACAAAGGGAATGAGTCCAGGACAAATTTGCTAGCTGGAAGGAATTCTTAAATCTGTGTATCTGTATTTAAGAAATAATTATTTTCTCTTTAATAAAAAATTCTGGGTATTTAGTACCATGTTTTCAGTGTGAAACACTTCTTTGCTAAGTAAGGGCTCAATTAGTTTTGATTTTGACTGAAATGCTGAATATTTTGTCCCTCTGAATTTTGTCTGTATTGGGGAGTAATACATGTTCAAAGTTTCAATTGCCTTTTTCTTCTGAAATACTTTTTTCATTTTAAACAATTATATCTTGCAAAAGAGCCATTCCAAGCATTCTTAAATGACTTTAAAGATTCTGTAGTTAAAAAAAAACCACTAATTTTTTTATTATTCATATTAACCTTTACTCCCTGCACCTTTTTCTTTTGTTCAGTTAATCCAGCATTTGCCTCATCTTTACATGTGCCTTCAACATCCCAGCACTGCTGTGAGACACATGGCTTCCCGTTGTGTGGGTGTTATGAGCAAAATAGCAACCATGGAAACAATGAATATCTTTCTAGAGAAAGTTCTGCCGTGGCTGGGAGCAATAGATGACAACACCAAACAGGAGGGTGCAATTGAAGCACTTGCATGTATCCTTGCTTGGGTATTCAAAAATGCAGAAGATTCTTTGTTGTTTCACTTGGGTGAACAAAAACAGTTGCCGGAAAAAACTGGGAGGAGGAATGAAATAAAATACTAAGCTGGTTTTTGTTCTGTGGAAAGAAACAGAAGAAAGTCTAATTTACATTGCTCATATTTTATCTGCCATGTGACATTTTGGTGGAGGTAATTTGGTTTCTGAAACCATGCACTTTGCTGGCTAAATGTAATTATTGGGTAGATCAGATTTCTGCTTCTGCATTGCTTTGTTACTGGAAATTTCATTACCCGAGTGTAACAATTAATGACTCTTACTGAGTGTGAAATCTCCTGGATGTATATTTGTCAGACAAACCTGAACTATTAAAAACTAATTCCTTAATGAGCACTGCAGGTGTAATGGAGCAGCTGGATGTTGGTATTGTCCCATACATTGTTCTCCTGGTGGTTCCAGTTCTGGGCAGAATGAGTGATCAGACAAACAGTGTGCGTTTTATGGCCACTCAGTGCTTTGCCACACTGATCAGACTGATGCCTCTTGAGGTAAGCTCCAGCTGTAAGTGTAGGGATGTGGGAGCTGTCCTGCATCCACTCTCACCAGCTGCAAAGTCCAGGCTTCTGGTTTATTAAATGCTGAATGAGTAACTGGTTTTATAGGTGTTGAGTCCATGCCAAATAATAGAAGATGTGCCATTTAAAATGAGCAAAATTGGACCCTGTGTTAGCAATTTTCTAATTTAATGTTAAAATAAAATTTCTCTTTATAAGAAGCTCATGCCAGCTGTATGCACAAAATTAAACGGTAGATTTATTAATTTTGTGTGTAATGCTGCTTTTCTTAGATTGGGTTTAAAACCTTTAGGCATTCTGTGTGCACTCTCCTTAGGTATGTGCTGCTAAGTATGTTGTCAAGAGAAATGCACAAAAACAGTACTGGTTTAAAGGCAAAATCAAAAATAACAGTAATAGAAATAATGTGTGCATAAGTAGGGTCACTTATTACTAGTTCCTAAAACCAAAAAGCACTGCCCTACATATATAGGTAAAATATGGTATATTATGATGCAGTAGTGCTTAATCAGTACAGATCTGCTTCAGTCTTTCATTCCTGCTACAACTTGCATAGCTCAGACAACTTCCGATGTGCATCAAGGACTACAATGCTTCTAAGTAACTTAGTGTGACCACCAGATGGTAATAGAAGACAGTTTAGGCTTTCCACAGCAATAATGAAAAACAATTGTCAGCTTAATGCATTTTTTATTCTTTCACTTTTTAATTTAGCACAATAGAACCTTAGAATCTGATAACTAGTGATCTGCCTTAACAGGAGCACGCTTACTTTGTGTGCTTACACTGAGATGTTCAATTGGTTGAAAGGGAGCAAAGAACTTAATTTCGAGCATGCTCATTGCAGTGCCATTTGCACCAGGCCCTTCTTCGTATGCATCCTAAACACAGTCCTGTGGAATACACCTAGCTTAGGGCTTGGAGGAGGGTTAAAGCTATTCAATAAAGTTCAGTGAGAATCTCTTGGAATGTACTGTACTTGTTTTATTAATTGCATGCATATGCATGATCACTTCATATTTATTTTCCATAGTTATGGAAGAAGTGCCTTCAAATTTCCCTTTCTGGTTAAGTTCAGTATCAGATACTGAACTGCAATAAATATGTGAGCATAGAGTAAAGCAGATTAATAGTGAGAGAAAATACTCGTGTTGTCATGGAACAGTATTTTATTTAACAATAAATAAATAGCATTAAGTGAATTGGGGCAACTTAACTATGCCCTGTTTTCTGCATCTTTATACTCAAATATTCTTGCAACCATAAAAATGAAAGTATTACTGAGAGAAGGATTGCAAAATAAATGGTTCAACTTGATCAAACTTGTATTGATAAGCAATTCTGCTGCAAGCTGACAACATATTTGAACCAAATGACCTGCCACAGTGTTCATACTGCAGGTGGGATCTTCTAAAAGGGAGTGGAGGCAGAGCGTTGAACAAGGAGGCTGTCCCTGTCTGTGTGTGTATTGAAATATCCTGTGGGGCAGCACTAACGTCCCCCTTCCTTGCTAACCACATACATGGTGGCAATATTTGCTAGAGGGATTTTTTAGTCAGGAGCCCTCAGTAAGATGGATTTTGAAGTAAAGCTGACTAAATGAAAGGGGATGAAGAGGATGGAAGAGGCCCAGAAAAATGGGATGATAGATGTGATGGTGGTAAAATGGCATGCCTCTGCTGCTTCTGTATGTTATTTGCAAGCAAGAATGAGTATATTTGGCCCCCAAATCCCTTCTTTGAGCTTCTGGCCTGGTATGGGGAGTACCTAGGAAGTAAAGGTCTGCTGTTACAGACCTAGAGGGGTTCAGGTTTTGGTTTTTTTCTCCCAACAGTTTCCAACCGCTTGAATTTATCCTGTGGGTTTCAGTATCACTTTAGATCTAATTCTGCTGAGTAGGAGAAAAATCCATCAAACGGATGGTAGCTTGTGGCTCAAGAGGAGTGGGTGTCGTAGGATTCTCTAGCCAGCCAGATAAACCCTCTGATTAGAGGTAGAATAGCTCAGTCTTTGTAGAATCTTAGCAGCTTGACCAGAATTTTCTATCTCTTGTGTAGTTTTAATCAGTCTTTTCAAAGTGTCCTTTTGGGGCAGGATTTGTCTCTTGAACCTTGCAACCCTGCATGTGTTGACCTGCAAGTAATCAGACAAGTACAGCTAAATATAGTATTTAAATTTTGAGTTTAGAATCATACAGTTGAGAAGATTACAGATTTTACTTGTGCATTTAAAACGTCTGAGTAATGTGAGGTTTGAGTTCTTCTCCTCTGTGTGGCAGTTTAGTCCTGTAGCCCTTACATGACTGCTTTAAAATGTTACCCTAGGCTGGTATACCAGACCCACCAAACATGTCTGAAGAATTAATCAGGATGAAGGCTAAGGAACGTCACTTTCTGGAGCAATTACTGGATGGAAAGAAACTGGAAAACTATGAAATTCCAGTACCAATCAAAGCAGAGCTCAGAAAATACCAGCAGGTAACAGCTTGTACTTTTATTTTTAAAGTTCCAGTCTGATATGGTTTCATGGGATAGTAGTTGTTCAGATACCTTTTTCTTGTGAATTTTTTGAGTGTTTGGTTTTTGTTGTGCAGTGTGTATCTTGGACTCTGGGTATGGAAGAACAAATGAAGTAATGCATCCTTTCTGTACTGTTCTAGTGATATTTTCCCCTTCCTGGATTTTGCCTTTTCTGGGAATGGTCAGTGGGCTGTGCCTTGCTAACACTGACTGTGGCAGCCCAGCACTGCAAAGCCAGGCCTCACTGTACTATTTGGATGTTTGGTTTTCCCTTTATTCCCCCTGCTTTTAGTGAATGGGCTGCAGGGGATGCATTTGTGGTGGAGAACCAGCTCCTGGTTTAGCAGTGCTGGGTCACTGAACACAGGGATGTGTGAACTGAAACTCAACTAGCAAAAAGCCAGGTTTTATTGAGTCACTCTCCTTTTTTGATTTCAGGATGGAGTGAACTGGCTTGCATTTCTCAATAAATACAAACTTCATGGAATTCTTTGTGATGACATGGGTTTAGGAAAAACTTTACAATCCATTTGCATTCTTGCCGGTGATCATTGCCTCAGGTAAGCTTAAACAAATCACATTTTGTCTTAGACTTTAATGATAAGTCTTATGTGGTAATGAATCTGGACATAGTCCTGAGCAACTGTGACTCTGGGTGGCTGTGCTTGGATGGGGGGTTTGGACCAGGTGGACTCCACAGATCCCTTCTCACCTCAACTCTTCTGTGAAAAACAGTTTTTTTGAACTCTTATTTTATGTTCTTCAAGGGCTCAGGAATATGCAAGAACAAAACTGGTGGACAGTGTTCCTCTTCCCTCCTTGGTGGTGTGTCCTCCTACACTCACAGGACACTGGGTGGACGAAGTGGGCAAATTTTGCTCAAAAGAATATCTTAATCCATTGCACTATACAGGACCTCCTACTGAGAGAGCAAGGTAACAATCTTGCACTTGTAACTGGTTTACAGTAAAATATCACACATGGAATTTTTCAATTGACTTTACTACTACTGAAGCATAGTTTGTGGGCATGGGAACATTTGTGGTGGTATCCTTAAAGGATGAAATAATAACAAGATGTAAGGAACACTTAAATTAACTCCTCATTTTTTTTTTAAAGATTGCAACACCAGGTGAAAAGACACAATCTCATAGTGGCTTCATATGATGTTGTAAGAAATGACATTGACTTCTTCAGGTAAGAATTGGCTTGTTTTCTGAGGTTTTTAATAGCTTAGAATTTTAAATGCTACTTAAGTCTGTGTTCTTCTTTTCCAGAAATATTAAGTTTAATTACTGCATTCTTGATGAAGGCCATGTAATAAAAAATGGAAAAACAAAGCTGTCAAAAGCAGTAAAACAGCTGACTGCTAATTACAGGATAATTCTTTCTGGGACACCAATCCAGGTAATTGATTTTTTATTTTGGATGAATAGTGGAAAACAAACAAGATAGGTCTGTCTTGCACTCAGCTTTATTGTACCTTTTAACAATCATCTTGTTCAAATTATACATTGTAAAACAGCTTTTCATTTCTAAATGCTCAAAACATCATCTTTCGCTTTCCTGGTATACCTGTGTATAGGGGAATAAATGCAAGTTTTGTGGTATTAATGGAGTTCAAAAGTTGGCAGCAAGACTTTCTCTACCACTTCCTCAAGTAAAATTAGCAGGAAACTCAATTCTAAGATCTCCAGATTTTGAACTTTGTCCGAATGACTTGGCTCTGCAGTATCTGTCTCGCCCAGGAACAAGACCACTGGTGTGTCCTGGGTTTTGTTAATCAGGAAAACTCTGGATGTGGCTTAAGGCACTGGACACAGTGGGAAGTCCATTTATTCATTCAGCTGCATGCAGAGGTATTTCTGTTACTCGGATGGATGAAGGAGCCACCAAGCTCCAGGAGCTTGGGACTGGCGTTGTACTGTGAAGCTTGTAGGGTTTTAAATATGTATGGAAACATTTTATACCTTGCAACAACTTATTACTTATGAAAATAATTTATCAAATGTTTCTTTTATGTGCAGAACAACGTGTTGGAGTTGTGGTCGTTGTTTGACTTCCTAATGCCAGGATTCCTGGGCACTGAGCGCCAGTTTGCAGCTCGCTATGGCAAACCTATCCTGGCAAGCAGAGATGCCCGCAGCTCCAGTCGAGAACAAGAGGCTGGTAAGGATCAAATGTTTCATCTTTGGGTCTTTGTTTTAGCCTTTTAAATGAGATCTGCTAATGAAAAGAAGTGTGGTTATTTCTAACATCAGAGATTGAAGGGGAGCTGAATGGTTTGAAAAATGTTTTTCTTCTAAAACACTGCTGCTGTTGCCCTCACTAGGGGTACTTGCAATGGAAGCTCTGCACCGCCAAGTCCTGCCATTCCTGCTGAGGAGAATGAAAGAGGATGTGCTGCAAGATCTTCCACCCAAAATTATTCAAGATTATTACTGTATTCTCAGTCCTCTACAGGTATGCTTAAAAAGTGGCTGAAAGTTTATTTCTCAGCAGAGTTAAGACCACAAAGGCATGAATTCTGTACTCCTGTGTCAATTTGATATCAGCTCTGACAGTCTCTGGATGTACTAAAAGAATTTTGTAGTATATGTGTTTAAAACACTAATTCCAGTCCTGTATTAATAGCGTGTTTCTTGAGTTTGATTTTGGGCATTGTTCAAGAACAACATGTATGTGTCTGCAGATTGTTTTTCAATAACCCTTTCCAAGTTGAAAGAGAATAAATGGCAAGAGATTCTGTTGTTAAAGTTTATGTTCTGTTACATATGAAATAGCTTTCTTGATGTATGATAATTCTGAATATTAACTTGAAACTAAATTCTGAATAGAACTATCTTCTGTCAGAAAAAACACACTTATTCTCTTGTCTGGTCTGCAGGTTCAGCTTTATGAAGATTTTGCCAAGTCTCGTGCCAAATGTGATATTGATGAAACAGTTTCTTCAATTTCACTGAATGAAGAAACTGAAAAACCAAAGCTTAAATCTACAGGTCATGTATTTCAGGTACAGTTTTTTTCAGTAATTTTTATTACCTAGTATATACATTTTTGGTAACTGTATTTATAGGTTTAGTAGAAAATTAAAATCAAAATTGTAAACTTAGACATTTGTGGTCATATGATCTAAGTAGAGTATTTATGGCTGGAATGTGAAGCATAGCTATTATGTTTAAATTATGAGTTTGTGTCTTATGATGTATAACATTGCCTCATATTTTAATGTGATCTGCTCAGTTCTGCTGTTTTGTGGATCTTGTAAAAACTGAGTACTGAGAGAGCAAAACCTCAGAATGAGGGAAGTAATTCTGATTGCATCAACTCTTATACTTCAACATTAAGATTCTGAAACAAGCACAAAATGTTTCCTTAAGGGTAGGTTTATGATCTTATAGAACTGAAGGTTAACTCTTGATTAATTGGAAACAATTATTCTCAAAGTGCTCCCAAACCCATTTCCTCTACTGCAGACTCAGATCAAAGTGTGGAAAATGGTAATCCTTGCATTTTTCCAGAAAGAAGGGACCAAAATCACAATGAGTGTAACAGTGTTTGGGTACAATTTGAAATGCAGGTTTAAAATGTGTAACTTTGATGAAAATACACCATGAAGTCCAGATTGTGGAATGTGGCAGAGTGACCCCTGTACTTATAGTTAATTCTGTTAATCCTTTTTCTGTAACTGTGTTTTTGCTTATCATTTCTTTGAACTTCATTTCTTAAATAATTCAAGGCATTGCAGTACTTACGGAAGCTCTGCAACCACCCAGCATTGGTGCTCACAACCCAACACCCAGAGTACAAGAGAATTACAGAGCAACTTGCAGCTCAGAATTCTTCCCTTCGAGACATCCAGCATGCACCTAAGCTGTCTGCTTTGAAACAAGTGAGTAGACATTTGTTGTGCCTTAAATTCCCCAAATGTCTCCGCTGTTGTTACAGTTTAGGATGCTTTATTTAAGCTTTCATCAATAGGAAAACTCTTTTTAATAAAATTAAGTAGTAAATGAAAACAATGCAAGAGTGTTTCAGGGATATGCCCTATTTTCCCTGATAATTTAAGAGGGAGGGGGAACCACAATCTTCATGGTGATGATGTCTATATAATTTGTTGGCATATGAAAAACCTTACTTCTGTTTTTTTCTTGTCCCTCTTGTTGCAGTTTTTTTTCATTTTTATTACACAGGAGACAACTTGATAAAGTTAGATTGCATTTCCATAGCTTTACTTACAATAGAGTTTAAGAAAAGAAAATGTTTTTTTTTCATTTTTTAATGACTCAAGTTTTTTGTAGTTTGACAGGGAAGCCAAACTTTGCCTTCTTGTCATTTAAGTGACTGTCAATTAGACACTTCCTTCTGCAGTTTTTCTCTAATTTCTACTTTTGATAATCAATGAATGTCAATATTTATATGAGCTCTACAATCATTTTAATGACACACTTTAATGTTCTTTTACTTAAAGCTGCTGCTAGATTGTGGTTTGGGGAATGGTGGATCTTCAGAAAGTGGTACAGAAGCAGTTGTGGCCCAGCACAGAGTGCTTATCTTCTGTCAGCTGAAGAGTATGCTGGACATAGTGGAGCACGACCTTCTGAGACCTCAGTTGCCTTCAGTTACGTACCTGCGGCTGGACGGCAGCATTCCTGCTGGGCAGAGACATTCCATTGTTTCCCGGTATGCATCATCCCCTGGAACCACTGTGAGGCAGCTTTGATGAACTGTGCTATTTAGATGGTGCAGAATTGGGTTTTTTGTCTGCCTCAAAGTACATGAAGTTCATAAATTCTTTATTTAAATGAAACTTACCATGCTTAACCTTTTCTTGTATGCAGGTTTAATAATGACCCATCTATAGATGTTCTTTTGCTCACCACTCACGTTGGTGGGCTGGGACTGAACTTGACAGGGGCTGACACCGTTGTGTTTGTGGAACATGACTGGAACCCGATGAGAGACCTGCAAGCCATGGATCGGGCACATCGCATTGGGCAGGTGAAAACCTCTGCATTTCCCATAAGGGTGGCTTTTCTCATGCTGAATTTGCCTGAGAGTGTTTGTAATGTATAACAAAGTGACATCTCTGGGTTTCTATCAAGCTTCCATTCATACTTACTTCTTACAAATATACCGGCTGCTGAAGTGCATTCTTCCTTATTCTGCCCCCAACTTGATAAGTCTTCTCTTCTGTACTTCCTGATCTGCTGGGGAGAGGCTGGAGAAGAATCACCCTTTGGTGGAGGAAGAGATAACTCAGGACTGAGACAAGGAACTGAAGGGACAGCCTGCAGGGTTGTGCTTCTCTGGTGCAAGAATGAGTGGTGGTAGTCTTCCCCTAGAGCTGTAAAAATCAGTGAATTCTTCCAGAGTACAGAGGCAACTGAAGATGTTTCTACTGTATAGTGGCAGTGTTGTGCTTTGTCTGTCAGACTGAGTAGAGTTACCGAAGGGTGGCTCCAGTCCAAACTGCTTCTAGACTGTCCATGATAAGCACTAAAAGCTTATGCTTTCCTGAATATCTGAGATGATACTTGTTAGCTAAGTGTGTTTTTTTTTTTTTCTTTCAGAAACGTGTTGTTAATGTATATCGCCTGATAACCAGGGGAACTCTGGAAGAGAAGATCATGGGTCTTCAGAAGTTCAAAATGAATATTGCAAATACAGTGATCAGCCAAGAAAATGCAAGCCTGCAGAGCATGGGAACAGAGCAGCTTCTTGATCTGTTCACTCTCGACAAGGTAAAGAAACAGTTTTACAAATACCTACCAAAAATAGAGTCAGCTTAGGGAAAAGCTTTGCTTTGAAATGTAAAATTTAATCACACAAATGCTTAAGTTGGACTGATGAATAGTAGACAGCTCTCTGAACAACAGGAGGAAGTGATATTTCCCCAGAAGAATTATCAGACTTGAAGAATTTATTAGATTGTTGAAAACATTATTCTGTATATTAACAGTAATTTTTTTCTTTTGTGAAGGATGGCAAAACTGAAAAAGCAGATACCTCTACCTCTTCTGGGAAAGCATCAATGAAATCAGTACTCGAAAACCTTGGAGAACTATGGGATCAAGAGCAGTATGACACTGAATACAGTCTTGAAAACTTTATGCATTCATTAAAGTAACCACCACATATTTGTAATACAACTGCTGCTAGTTCACATATTTTTCTGCTGATATTCAGCAAACTTCAAAGCATATAGAGTGAACCTTTAGCTTAATGTGTAAATAGACTTACTGAAAGAAGAATCTTCAAAAGACTGGCATGAAGTAGTGTCAGCTGTTTCACTGGGAAGTTATTCTGTCTTAAACGTTTGCACTGTATAAAAACTTTAAATGTAAACATTGTGAGGTGGTTCAAATTTTACTTGTTCTGAACAGCTGCAAATTCTTACTTGGTAGAAGAATTAAAACATAGCAGGTTTTACATCTGTTAACAAGTGTGACTTGTGTTTGCAGTTAAGTCCACCGTTCTTTCTTTCTGTATCTATAATAGTTTTGTACAGTTGTTTCAGTGAGTACTTCAGGTTGTTCAGTGTACATTTTTCTTTTAAACACAACTTACTTTTATGGTATATTTAAAAAGCAGTGTTCAACTTAAGCTTTCATTCAGATCATTTCAGGAGTTACATCACCAGAGGCAAAGCCTAGAAGCCTTGGAAGTATTGCAGAATGGAATGGCACTAGGCCTGTGCACCCACCTTTGTATATTGACTATATATATATATATATATATATATCATGCTCTTCAGTCTTTTGACACCATCTTGTGAGAACAGCTGACTTGAACTTTTTAATGTAATGAGCTCTATTAAACACAGGTAATGGCCTATTTGAGGCCATGTTTGCATCCTGTTAGCAGGGGTGTACTTTTTTAATTTATCTATAAGGCTAGAATATAGCCACTTTGAGAGATGCATGTATTCCATATGTTTCAATCCTATATATTTTTTGTAACTAAAAGAAGAAATTAAATATACAGACAGACATTTTCCAGAAGTAGATTTTACACTGTCTAGGATTCTAAAATCCATGCTAAAAGTGACTGTGTACTAAACCAATGCATGATTTAAAGCTTCTTAAAGGAATAGGGAGGACTTTTTTCTTTAGGAGAAAATATACATAGAAGTACCTACATTCAGTTTGAGGTAATTGAATAGTTAAAGTTGTGTAACAAAGATAGTAAAAGATTTAATAGCAATGAGTGAGAATAATATGGCTGTATGTTATGCAGCTTTTTATAAAAAAGGGAGGCAGTATAAAAGTGTTTCTAGATGTGCATATGTACCAGTATATGCACTTTTTTATAAATATTAAGTTATAGATAACTTACAGCAGTTGTCTGAATACATAGAATATATGTATAAATATAAAACCTAAGGTTTATAGCTTGCTGTGTGCTTAAGCATCAGAGCTTAAAAACCACCAGAGACCTCAACTATTGTAAAATAAGATTGTTTTAAAACTATATAAATCAAGACAGTTCTATAGCATTGGAGAAGAATTAATGTCACATTTCAGTAGTTATGAACTGCCAGATTGTAACTAAATTAGCATTCCATAAAAATAAAACAAACTGGGAATATATGAGTTGCATGTTGGGTTTGTCCATGTTTAGTTTTGTTTCTCTAGGGAAGATTTATCTGGCTGTGTGAAAAACCTAATGCTTTTGGAAATTACAGCTGGATGAGTGTTATATTGGTTAATTTCTACCTTCAGACCATTTCTGTTGTGCTTTCAGCTGATGATCCAAGCAGGGGAGACAAGGTGGGTCTTGGTGGTGTTTGCAGAGAAGTTACAATGCTGGAATAATGCGTACTTGAAGATAACTTGGTGCAGTAATTTGGTGATAGTGCCTAGAAATAACAAGATATTTGAATAAAGAAACTTCTTTAGTGGTAAAAATTGCATATGTTTTTCTTCAAGAGTTTTATTAGGTGCAGTGATAAGAAACTTTGGGTTCTGTTGGGAAAGAAATAGCCTAGGACTTTTTAAAGCCATTTATTTATCACACTGGTTGCTATGCAACCATAATAATTTTAGCGATGGCTCTCTTGGATATCACATCAACAAGATCCTGCACCTGAAAAACAGGGGAAGGCAGAACCTAGAATAATTGTTTCAAGAATATTATATGTACTGGCTGATGTTAAGTGTTCTGTGAATTAATGCTTTGAAATGTAACCCAACAGGAACACTGCACCAACTATATAAAAAATTGGATTTTGTTACCTTAATATTTAACAAAAAGCTGTTGTGTGCTTTTCAAACTAGCAGAGCATTTGCCAAGATCTGGCTTGTTTGTGCAGTGTCCTCAGTGCACAAACTGGATTCACTTACAGTGAAACTCCAGCAAGAAATAGCTCTTAGAATGTTTCTAACTGCATTTGATCTCTTTATTGGGTATTCAGCTGGACCCCACCAGGGTCTGGGCTGGAATAGGAAAGTTTATTTATTTCTAGGCTGAAATGAAACCTTCAAATAAGTCAGATTCTCAGCACCAGCCATTTTGCTCCCCAGCTCTGCCCCTAGTACAGGTTGTTACCTGCTCATGAGGATACAGCCTAAGCCTTGACTGACTGCAGGTGGAGTCACTGGAGGCCCAAAGAAACCTGAACTGAGTAGAACCATGCACAGGCTCAGAATGCTTTGGGTTGGAAGCAACCCTGAAGATCATCCAGTTCCAAAGCCTTTCCATGGGCAGGGACACCTTCCACTACACCAGATTGCTCCAAGATCTGTTCAACCTGTCCCTGAGCACTTCCAGGGATGGGGCATCCATAACTTCTCTGGGCAGCCTTCTCCGCTGCCTCAGACTCAAGGTTTGATGCATTGTGTGTCATTTGCACTGAGTTCAGTTAGTCTCTCTCATCATTTAATAGCATCAAAAAACACTAATAGTCACCAAAGCCAGACCTCCAAATTAATGTAGTTCCTGATTCAGAGCTTGCTAACCTGTGAAAACTAAGTACCTCTGACTGGTGGCCACATTCTGGGCTGGAAAGAATGACTTTCAAACAACTGTACACATAATGCTGCTTTTCAACCAATCCTAAGGACTGCTTGAAATCCTACTTAAAACTAAATGGAGACCTACCTTCTGCAAACAGGTCTGCATAAACACACCTGCCCTGCTGTGTCTGTTGTACTTAGATAAACTAAGAATTCAGTCTAACAAGTCTGTCTTTCTCCATGCATGTTATATTTGGAATTCACTTAGGCAGGAAGCTGCTTGCTTTCTGCAAATTTACTTATAACTATTGCAGGTTTCTAGGGTTTTTTTTTTATCCTTCTCCCTGATGCTTTTGTAAAGTTTTTTTTTCCCTGAGTTTACTGAAAGCGAAATGACACTGAATATCCAAGGTATACATAGTAATTTAGTTTAACTGAAATTAGTTCAAGTTGTCTTTTGCTTTAGCCCATTGTCTTTACAAATCTTATATTTTACCTTAAGATTACCAGATTTAAAGAGAAATGCTTGCATTTGCTATTAGTGGTATCCCCAACTTTCCTACTGTCTCGTGGTTCTGCAGGTTGTAAGGCCAAGAGCACATGTTTCTAATTAAGCCTTAATTCAAGCAGTAGTAGGGCAGCTTTTGGCCATATTAGAAACTGTGGAAAACTTCGAAGATGAAAACACATTCACATACCAAAGCTTTTATTACCTTGCTTACAAATGGTAAATAATGAAGTGTTAAATCTAGCTTGGTGTGCAGTGTTAATAGAGCTTTGGCATAGGACAAGCTTTAAAGCTCTTAAGCATCACAGCAGCAACTGACTTGTGCTAAGTTGCTTTGTAATCAAAAGCTTGGAAGATGGAGTTCTTTCTTTAAACCAGGCAGAGAGATGCTTTAGGGCAAGCATTATTTTTCAAATCTTATTTAAGTGAATTACTCTCAAGGAAAGTTCTCTGAATATAAGGATTTTTATAGAGATGATAATCCATCTAAATTCTTTCAGTGGTCTGTTAAAAGACATGACCTTTGAATTTGTGTCAGGAAACACTTTCAGTTGGCTCCTTATGTTCTAGTAGCTTCATTAGTTCTCCAGTATTCTCTTCTACAGCAGGTTTGTATCTGTTCAGTTACACTGTTCTTAAGGCCAACTCCCTGTTCAGGAATCAGGATTTAATTGATTCTGGCAGCCAGACCAGACTCAGGGGTTGTGCCCAGCAAGGGAAAGCTTCCTTTGGTGTGAAGCTGACAGCACCACCCTCTCCAGTGCAGGAATGCCACCGCCCTCCTGGGAGGACCAGATAGCAGCAGGGTAACAGAGCTCTAAGTTCACACTGACAATCCTGGGATCTTGGATGTCACTCAAAAGGAGATGCTCTTCATCTGTGTGTGCATGGGCAGAGCGTGCTGGTTGGAGCATAATGCCAAGTCATTTCCATTCATAAGCCTTATGCAATAACAACAAAACCTTTATTTTCTTCAATTGCTAAGAGGTGCCTTTAATTTAGCATAAAGAGTAGACAGTCCAAGCTCCTCTGTATCTTTTTTCTTGGGCAACAGCTAAATACACTGTGCTGAATACACTGTGCCTATGCTGCAGTAGATAGGCAAGAAGACAAGAGAGAAAGTTGTCCTTTGCCAAGGTTAAGACATTTTTATTAACTTGTTGTAGACACTGGGATCCAAACTTGCAACTTGCTGGTGGGTACATCTCAAGTTGTACACACCAGCCTTCCATCTGCACAAACCAGCACATGAGGGTTTAGGAACTTTGTTAGGCTATTCTTCCTTAAGGCTGTCAAACCTTTAAAAGTCATGTGTTCAAGACTTGTTCTGCTTTCTTAGCTCAGTCATGTGGGGAGCTAACTTGGAATTGGGGGTTTGACAATTTACAAAGTAATCAACAATCACAAACTCTTTCAGATAATGACCTTCAGTATTTTCTTTTAAAGTAAAATTCAGACCAGGATTTGCTAAGTTGTAAAAGGTATTCCACATACTAAAAGAAAACATTTACTGCTCATTTTCCCTTTTCAGATGAGGCAAGGACGTTGATCCAGAGAGCAGAAACTTCAAACCCATAAATTCAGCCTCAGGTGCAAAAGCTGCAGGAAGAGGGAGAAAGGAAGGATACACTGCATCCTGCCAAATGGCTGTTCCAGGGATGCAGCAAAGGGAACTTCTCTGCAGTTCAGTGAGAGGCTCAGAAACAGCTGAGCTATCGGAACATGCTGGCCATGTCTCCAATGCACTCCGGTTCCAGGGGCCTTTGCAGGACTATGTGTGCTGCCCATGCCAAGGCTGTGCCTGCCAGAGTTTTCCCATATGTCAGGGTAATTACATTTCACAGTTTATGCAGGCTGGGTGCTTAGATACTCCATTGAGAAAAGGGAATAGTGCTCAGTGTAGCGGCCCAGGCGCTTCATGTGGTTAACTTGTGTGCCTTTTGCTGCTGTTTCAATGTTAGCTCTCTCTGAGTAAATACTGTGCTCTCCAGATACACATTTCTGTATTCTGACCCTGTTTCTCGTGACTCATACTGCACTTACAGGGATTTAATTATCAATCACAGCCCAGCATCTGAGAAATAAAGCCTTCAAGTAGAAATCTGTAATGGTAAGCCAAGGGAAGAGCTAACGCAGATGTTAAAATCTGCTTTTGCAACAACAGAGCTTGAAAAAAGTCAGTTGAATTTGTCATGGTCTCTGCTGTAGCCAGAGAGGGAAGACATTAAAAATGCATCGACTCCGAGAAAATTACACTTTCCAATTCCTGCCTTTCTTCTGAATCAGAGCTGCCTCACCTAACAGCAAAACTGACCTTTAACTTTGCATTACCAAAACAAGTGTGTGCCTTTAGGAAAATGCTGCACTGTATTCTGATCTATTTCTCCATGCTGTCCTTGCTTCCACACAGTCCAGATTATAAAACTTCTGGGACACTTGTAACTGTTCATTCTTGGCCTCTAATTTGCAATTATTATCACTCACAAAGCACAACAATCAAACTGAATCAAACTTGTCAACTAAACTTTATGTACTCAGGTGCTATTTCATGTTCATTTGGACACATTTGGATTCATATAAACACAGGCAAAGTTCACTTCTTGAGCATAAAGTCAAAATGTAGCCCATGCTCATATTCAAGAGAATGTGTTTTCAGGAGATGGCAGAGGAAGGAATCATGCAGAATAAGAAAACCCACGGTAAGTGCCAGCCCACCAGTGTCTGTCTTCATTTATGACTATTTTAAAGTTCACCCACTTAGGCATCATATCAGTTAAATCATCAGTTCATTTACAAGCTGGAAAGGACAACATGGCAGAATTCAAAGTTGGTACTTCTGCTTTCTTTGCTGCCCTGGTGAGAGCTGCAAGATGTGATCAGCATTTCAGGCTTCTCACAGCTGACACAGTCAGCAGTAGTTAATTATTGTTTATAAAATGCAGAACTCTGTGTTCTCACAGTTAGAAGTTGCATCACTCTTTGGCTGTGCCTATTATTTATCAGCTGAAGAGCAAGGCAGCAAACAAAGCAAGGAGAGTGAAAAAACACCAAAACCCATGACAGTTTACATGGGCCGTGTAGGGGCAGGAAAAGTAAAGCAGGAGGAAGGGACATGGGATGCACTTGCCATCAGCCTATTTTCCCTGGCTCTGTTTGGTTTATTTCTCTCAGTTTCCCACTGTGCAGTATTTTTGCCTCCAATTTAGATGTGGTCACAGCTGGCAAAGCCACCGAAGTACTGCTGTGGAAGAGATTAGAATGCCTTACCACTGGGAGCCTGGTGTGTGCCGCCTCATCCCCTCCCCACTTAAGCAGGAAAAGTAGCTCCAACCACCACCACAGGAGCCTGCTGTGCCACCCCAAAGGAGAAAACAAACCAGCCAGACTCAGAGTTCTGATAAGTTTAAGTGGCAGATGGCTACAAACACCCCACAGCTTCTTGCACCTGCACAGAAACCTAGAGAGAAACAACAACCCTTCCACACGAGCTGAGGCCCAACACGGGCCGTGGGATGTGGCGGCCAGCGCTGCCTTCACAGAGTCATGAAACCACAGAATATCCCCGACTGAAAGGGACCCACAAGGCTCAGCGAGTCCAACTCCTGGCCTTGCCCAGGACTGCCCTGAGAGCCACACTGTGCTCCTGAAGGCATTGTCCAAAGAGCTCCTGAACTCTGTCAGGGCTGGTGCTGTGACCTCTTCCCTGGAGAGCCTGTTCCAGTGCCCAGCCACCCTCTGGGAAGAACCTTGTCCTAATACCCAGACTAGGGGCGTTGCCTTCATGCCCTCGCTGTCCCTCACTCTCCAAATGGCATAACAGAAGAAAGGGCCTCAGAACCACCACTCTGCTCCTCGGCCTCCTGCCATGGCCCTCACGGGGGAAGGGATGGAGGAACGGCTCCTCAGCGCCCGTGAGGCCCCGATGGCCGCGGGGCGGGCGCAGTGCGGGATCCCCGCTGCGCCCTCCACCCTCAGGGCTCCCACTGATGGCGGCTGCCCAGTGCAAGCCGGCCTCAAACTCCCCGTCTTCCCATTTCAGCCCGCTCCCGGGTTTGCCATTGTGAGCCCAGAAACCAGCCCTCTCCCCAGACCCCGGGTTTGCCATTGTGAGCCCCAGAAACCAGCCCTCTCCCCAGACCCCGGGTTTGCCATTGTGAGCCCCAGAAACCAGCCTTCTCCCCAGACCCCGGGGCAAGGCTGGGGCTGTGCAGGGCCCGGCAAGGCGGGGCCCGGCGAGGCCTTTGCGCTGTTGGGGCGTTCAGAGCAGCACAACCGACGGCCTCAGCTGCGGCTTCGTGGATTCCTGCCAGGTGAGGATCAGCCCGGGTTTGGGCCGAGTTGGACACCTTGTGGGCTTTTCTAGTTATCCACCCGAGGTCTCTGAAGGAAAGGAGGGCCCCTCTCCGTTTCGTTAGTCTGCTGCTGATCTGTCACAGAGTAAGATTTGCATCCGTGAGAGATGTATTCAAGGCACTAAATGGCTTTTGCAATTATTAGATGCCTTTATCAGCTTTGCTTTGGCACTTAATCAGCCGCAAAAGCTATTTATTGCCTCATAAACTCCTCTGCAGCAAACATTATCCTTTAATTAATCCCTGAAAATTACAAAGGCTGATGAGGTAACCCCATTTTCACACCACCCAGTCAAGATGAGGAGGATTTGTTGCTGTTTTCCCCTTTCATTTTGTTTTTAGGCATTTGTCAGCTGTCTCAGTCGGAGGGCTTGTCAGGACAGGTAGTAGCAATTAAGCAGCATGTCCCAGGTAACAAATACCAGCCAAATCACTGAGCTGTGAGGATTATTCACAGCTGAGAAAGTTAGGAGATGAGTAAAAGTTAAACCTTAATTTAGCTCACATTAAAATAGGAAACGCAATCTGAATGGCATGTTGCTTCAGAGTTAAAGGATGTTACAGACTCATTAAAAGATTGGACCGGTTGCTAATTAGGATTTTTTGAAGCTAAGGACACAATCGTAGATCTCTTGCATACTGAGAGACTTCAGATGCATTCTTGCTTTGTATATCATTAACTTTTGTATATCAGCACTCAGAGGAATTCAAAATAACTGCAAAGCATCAAGATCTGTCTCTGCAACAACTCAATACCTTAAAATTTTCACTAGAATAGTGGTTTTTAATCTGGATACAAGTTTTCTTTACAACACAGACATAAAATGATGCTATTTCCACATACCTCAACCCATGCCCCCACCAGATTCAGACATTAAAGTAAAGCAGTTCATAAAATAACAAAAATGTTAGGCATCACTATTTCAAATTTAACTGACCTTATAAAAACTAGAATTATAGCTAGAAATTCAATGCTTTTGTGTAAATGTGCCCATTCTAATTTACAGGGGGGTGAGAGGAGCAAGAAACATTCCCATAAATATTTGGGAGTTGCAGTTCTGAGTCCTATCTCTTTGCTTGCCATGGATGACTGGTAATTGTTGGGGAATTGCCATTGGCTGCTTGGAAACCTGATGTCAAGAGAGAAGGTGTTTCATCCAGGTCAGTTGCTGAGTTGCAAAAAGGTGGTGGGACCATGTAATCAGCCTGTTCTCTGCAGATGTGCAGAAAATGTTTCATGAACTGTAAATTGTATTTTAGGAAGTACCTAGTGATGCAGGTAGTTAAGGTAGAATAAATTTGGTAGGGGACTTGAAGTATAGGAAGGAAGGTTGCTCTAAAAATTATTGCAACAAGTTTCCCCATCAGCATTTAAAGTTTCCAAAGCAAATTCTGAAAGGGGGAAAAAATCTCTTGTGTTTGAGAAATAGGCAAAGAGAAAACTGGGAAAAGAGAAACTATGTCTCTTAAAGCTCTTTATTTTTCCTCATCATTGAAAGAAAAAACACAACCCAAACTCACAAAAACCCCAACCTTGTTCTAATCCTAGCTCACAGCTGCTAGGGAATTTACATCTCCTGTGGCAGGTGTTAATCATGGTGAGACTAAAGAGCAGTTCCACTTCAGTGAGCCTTTCTGTGTGTTAGTAGGTGGTAGCATAGTCAGGACTCAAATTATAAGAGATTATGTTTTCAGAGATGTGTTGAAAACCCCAACCCAGCAATTATGTTTTCCAAAGTGTCCATTTGTTACTGCTGGAGACATCCTGCATTGCTGAGTGGTGCGTTCTTGCCACCTGAGTTTCTGAAACGCAGCTAGGGGGGAAAGGATTAAGGAGGTGAATACTGTTAAAGCAAAACTTTGGAAGCTAGAAACTCTGAGGCTTTACATGCTGGAAGGAGATGTGTTGAGGTGCAGCTGGTGCAGTTTTTTGCAGCATTAGATGGTCCAGCAGCCATCTTGCTGTCCTGCAGGGGGGTGGAGGGCAGGGCTCTGCAGCAGTGCAGTCACCTGCTCTAGCCCCAGGAACAGTCACACAGGCAGAGGGACACACCCCAGGGTGCAGGAGCACCTCAGTACCTGGAGTCCACAGCTTCTTGAAATTAAAGGAACCACAGTAAAAAACTTGAGTTCACTGGGAGTTACAGTGGGTAACTAAGTTAGTTCTAATTTGAAGTGCTTCTGAATTAACTGTGGTAGTGAGAACACATGCTCAGGAGCAGTGATGTTCAGGACTCCAGGTCTGTATCTTGCCCTTTGGCTAAAGATGAGGCCAAAACTCCAGACCTGTGAATAACCTCACCTGAGGAAATGCCAGCAGAGGTCCCTCACTGTGACAGGTGTGGTATTTCTATGCTTTTAGTTGCAGCTTTCTCATATCCTGTAACTTCCTTTCTGAGCAGTTTGGTGTTTTTGTCATGTCTAAACCAAAGGATTTGGTTTCAGGAATAATGTTCCTCATCCTGGTTGCATAACAGAGCACAAATACCAGCTGCTGTCCTTTTCTTTTAGAGCACAGCTGGAGCACCAGGGGGAAATGGCAGTCCCAATCCTATTTCCATTTTTATGGACAAGAGTGATTGTTCAGTGATGTTGGTGTAAAGGCCTGCAACATGCTAGGATATGAGTGGATTTCTGTGGGATTCCTTTCACCCTGAAACTTTTCCACAATCTGAAGTATCATGGGGAGTATGGAATGTGAATGTGTAAGGATATCAGGCTGCTCACTCTAGTCTGGGTTTTATGTGCTTCCCTATGGAAGAGAGGGAGAGTGGTTGTATCTCTGCATCACAGACTGTTCATTTTATGCATGTTAAAGCAAAACTTCCTTTGGCTAAAATGCAAAAAAAGTCCTGGTAATGTAATTGCTACTTACCTACAGCTACATGAAAAACATTCTCCTGACTCTTCAGGGGATACAGAAAAAAAACAAAGAGAAGGGATTTTGTTTTCCCCAGATTACATCCCATCACACAATTTTCTATTAATCTTCTTTTCAGTGTAAAGAATATCCCTGTTGTTTCAAAAAGATGATAGCATGCTGCTCAGTGGGCCAAAGGAATGATAATGCACTCTTAGAGCATGAGGAAATCAGCCTTGTTAGCTCTTCTTCCAAGAATAAAGCTGAGCAAAAAGGTTAACACAGGGTTGAATCCTTTAGAGTAATTAATCAAATATGTTAATGAGAGCACCACTTTGTTATAACTTCTAAAAAAGAGAGGTTAGATCAGAACAACTTGAAATTAGAAACAATCTCAGCATACTGACTCTAGGACTTAGTGAGACTGAGCTGCCTGAAGAGTGCCCTGCATCGCTGAGCCCAGCCTTGCCCCAGCAGGAAATCCACAGGAGGAAGCTGCAGGTGGAGTTTCTGTGAGTGTCCTGGGTGGGGGGCAGTGTCTCCTGCAGCTCCAGCAGCAGTGAGGTGCAAGAGGCACACAAAGGCAGAGCTGTTATTCATGCTTTATTTGGTACAAACAATACATTTTAACCTGCCTAACAGAAACTGAGCCAGACTGAGTCAGAACTGTTGTCAACTTGTCTTCCTGAGTGGTTCCTAATGTCTGAGCAAACCTTTTCTTCCAGTTTCTGCCCATCTGATTTGCAATCCAAAGGGGTTTGTAGAGTTAACCTAAGTGCATTGAATAGGTTTTGACTAGCTCAGTCTCAGTTGGAAATGTGTATGTAATGGGATATTGCTGAGAAACAACTTCTTGTATTGTGCTTTTCTGTGTACAAGTTTTGTTTGAATACTGCCAGGCCTTATTGGACATCACAGCCGTGCCTTTGAAATGTTGACCTAATAAAATCCAGTGCTGGGGATAGAGAGCCAGTGAAATGTTCATAACCTCTCTACCCAACAGAGTCCTTTCAAAGAGGGATCAGACTTTCAACTTCAGTTCTTTACACAGTGAGAAGGAACCAGCAATTAAAGCTCCTTATATCCTTGTAGTTGTTAAGTATAGAAATTAAATTATACCAATATGTGTTCTCTTCAATGGAGATGGAGGCAGAAAAATATCATCACAATAATTAGTTTTTCTTTTGGGAAAAGGACTGGCTTTATTGAGTATTACAGCTGACACTAGTGCATTCCTGACTGTCTGTAAGATCTCAGACAAGTTATTTCTTTTTGGTTACTTTCTTTGGTTACTTTTACGTGCTCATTTTGTTTTTTGTGCTTAGACTGAAAGCACTTCAGGACATAATCTCACTCTCTCTGCCTTTTGTAATGCCAGGCCTAACAAAGCTTTGCTTTGCTTTGAGACCTTTAGACACTGATGAAACATAAATACTTTCAAAGATAATTAACTATACTGACTTTGAATGGAAAGTCATAATCAGGCCTGAGAAAGAGGAATCTTTGGTGCTCTACCCTATCTGCTGATGAGTATTCTCTTGGAAAGGAGGAGACTGCAAATTTTTGCAAACATTCTAAATGTTCAAGATGCTTTCAGAGTTGCAGCTGAGTCTGAAGGAGCTGGAATGTGAGTGGTTAAATTGTGTTTGGCTGAAAATCAAATTAGCTTGATACCTGCATGTCTCACTAGCACCCAAAGCCTGGAAGTGGTTTAGTGAAAATTGAAGAACTCCTTGTCCTACACAGACAGCTGTGATTGCTTATAAAACTTCACCATCAAGTGCCTTGAGGGGCACAGGGTTGCAGTGTGGTAATATTTAGGCTCTAAAACAAACAAATCAAATCAAAATAGGCTTTCCTTTGAAGAATTATATAAATTTTCCATTCATTCTTTTTTTGTCCTATTATTTTTATCACAACAGCACCTGAAAGTCCAGTCAGCATAAAGAGCAAGGCAACATATAAACTCTGCCATAAAATTCTGCTCTTCCTTTGAAGCACAGTTGGTCTTTGGGCTCAGTAAGAGGGGCAAATTAAGTTGCTTAAGAGATGCTTGGTCTGACTTCATTTTGTGACTTTTGCTTCTCCCGAAGTTCTTGTCATGTCAGTTCTACCAGCTGATCTACTTTATTAATTATTTTTTCCAACTTGAGTTTTTTGTAGAGTGAGATTGCATTCTGTAGTAATTAGATAGATAAGAGCTGAGATAGCTGGAACTCTGTCAGAGAAGCAGGATTAAGTGTCCAGGGAGTGGAAACTTCTTAACCATGATCAGCAGCAGAAGACACAGCAAATGAACGTGCACTGATTAGATGAAGTCAGCCCTGGTGGCACAGGTGTGGGAAATAAGTGCAGTCAGAAATTCCTTCTCACTGAGTTAGTGCCAGGCCATGATGGGGAGTACCTGCAAAGACAGTTACTGTTGCAATTACTCTGGCCTTTAATTTCTTTGTTTTAAAAGCTAAAGGAAGTCCCCCCTCAAACACTTTAATAAACAGAGTGACTGATGTAATCATAGAAGGGCACATTTAAATATGGGTAGAGTATATACAGTTTGCTTCGCCCCACTTCTCCTGTACAAGGCACTTTAAACATAGGAAGTGGCACTAATTAGTCCACAGATACAACAGAAAAATTGTGGTCTGTGGGTTTTCCCTCAGAAGATTTGTGACTACCAGAATGTCCTCTGTAATCAGAGAAAATATTTCTGTCATGGGAGTGGTCCAGGTTCAGATACTCTGTTGGTATCATCATGGTGGACTATTCTAGTTTGCCTTCTAGTTCAGTAACAAGCATTCCTAGTAATTGCAAGTTTTTTTAAGAAATAACACCAGGTCACTAGATCTGCTGATCCTCAAGGCAGGCTCATAATTCACTTACCTGCAGTCCATATAGGGGCAGCTAATAATATCTCAGAGACCCAGTAGGGCAGGTACATCTTTATAGACTGCTGGATGCTGGTTGGTTGGTGGTTGGTTGGTTGGTTGTTGGTTGGTTGTTGGTTGGTTGTTGGTTGTTGGTTGGTTGGTTGGTGGTTGGTTGGTTGGTGGTTGGTTGGTGGTTGGTTGGTTGACTGGGGAATTGTGAACCTGCCCAGTGTTAAGGGCAGTTACTGCTTTCAGCCTTGGCAGTGCCACTTCGCCAGGAGCAGCCAAGAGGAATTGGTGTGGACAGCAGTACACCTGACACCTTGCCCTTCTGTAGCATGTGGGATTGTCACGTGGGACTCACACCTGTGTGACCTTGCAGTCAACTATTTTTTTTTCCTTCTTCTTTAATATATCATTGCAACTGAAGCTTTCTTATGAATTGTGAGAAAAGGTGGAGGCTTGGTGGTGGGAAACAATGCAGGCCTGCAAAAGCACTTGCTCTTTGGATTTTGGTACTTTTCAGGCAGCTATTATATAGTGACCTACTCTGCTTTGCCAAGGCAGGTAGTTCTGGGTCTGTGCAGATACACCTTTAGGCAACTAAGTCAGCCAGAGTGTTCAGACAGCTTCAAGGTTATGCAGCAGCTGAGTAGGAATTTTCAGGAACAGTTTTGGACTTCAATTTTTAATTACATCATTTTTTAATTTTTTCTGTTTGGCCCTACAGTGAAATTTGATTAAGACAGTACTAAAGGTTTTTCCACACCAACAATTTCACCTTCAAAGGCATTTGCAGCTGTGACCTCAGATATTGTCCCTATTTCATATAGTTCTTCTGTACTGACAGAAGAAGGAATTCATGTTCGCTGTTCGTAAACAGGATCATGCCAGAGAACATCCTGACTCTGTGTGCAATCTCTGCCTGCAGTCTGTCTGCTTGATCTGCCAACCCTGAATTTTCAGCTCCCCACCTGACATGAAAAGGGGCAGATATTAGTTTTTCTCTGAAATGAACTGCTGAATTAACAACTCTCTCATCTAAGGGCCACAAATGGAAATGAACAGCTCTGAATGATGTGGCAGGCGCTCAGAGCAATGTATGTGATATTCTTACAAACCATTTTGATGAGGTGTCCTTACATCAGCCGGGAGCAAATGCAGATGAAAAGCTCAACAGATAACAAACCAGAGGAATTTCCTTCAGTCCAAGGTTCATGACCTCATTCAGAAGTTGGGTTTGGGATCTGCTTGTCCTGGGTGTCATCAGAGTACATTTTGAAAGCACACACACAGCTGTCCAGAAAATCTGAGAGGATTGCTGGCCAGCCCATTTGTCTTTACAGCTTACATCTGGCTTTGATGAGCTGCACATACATGCATATGAACTTTGTCCAGGTGGACAAATGTCTAGTTTAATGTTTAGCAATAGGTCCTTCCTAGCCTTTCAGTCAAGGGCTTCAGTTACATATTAATGGCACAGGTCTTTGTGCAGGTCCAAGAGCAGGAACATTGGGACATACTGGGGTAGGGAATGTTTTGGCTCACCATGTCAGACATATCTGTCGGCCCCAGTTTGGCAATTACTTCAGTGCCCATGTAATTTTAAGCACATAAGTAATTCCAGACAGTCAGGCTTGTCTTTAAAAGTGCATTGCTGACTGGGGAATTTCTGGCTTCTATAGCTGTTCAAACCTTGGCTCCCAGGAGTCTTCCTCCAAATTTAACAACGTTTCTGCTTTACTCTCTCGCGGTAGAAAACTGGTAGCCTGCTTTGCTCTGTCAGCACAGACAGAAAATCTGCTTTAGCTTCTATCCTGTGAGACTCTGTCATTTATGCATTGGACAGAGACCTTGATGGGAATAAACATAGGATGGTTTACTTGAGAGGCCATACAATGTGGGTTGCTGAAGCTGAGACTTGTTATTTAGGTTGAATGAAAGTGTAACCCAGAAAACTGGCAAAAATTTTACACACACTTCTACAAAGTTGGGTGCTTGTTCCACAAAGTTTAGAAGTAGGGCAGTGCAGGAGCCAGAAGATGCATTGGAAATGGAATTGGTTTTGCACCAGGATTGGGAGAGAAATGTGTAAGCCTCTTTGAACTGGTACATGAAGCTATATCAGCTCCATGCTGTATGTGAAATAATATTGTTCATGGCAGTGGGGAGAATATACAGCAGCCTAAATATTAAGGGAGAGGAAGGACTGTTTGGGACATCTGTAAGTAAGTAATATTTAAATCTAAGGTGCTATTCCTTGTCCTGATTTTTTTAAAAATGGATCCTTCACTGTATTGCACCATAACCTGTATGAGTGAGGGAGTTTCTTCTTTCTTTTGGGGAGTGATTTTTTGCATCTTTTTTTTTAATTATTATTCTCATGTACTAAGAAATGTCTGCAGGCCATCAGCCATTTCTCCTTTGGCCGTGGAAGAATGGGCCTATAATAGGAAGACAGTTCTGCCCTATAGTGTACTCCTTTCTCTTCCTTTTTAAACATATCTCCCCCTTGAAGAGCAGAGCCTGTCCAGCCTGACCCAGGTCAAGATGGGAGAGTGACAAAAGCAGATTTCCCTGGAAAGCTTTTTTTTCCCCATTTACAGCTAAGTGTGTAACTTCACATCAGAGTTGGTCTAGCTAAATGAGCACCTTGGACACCACCCTCCTCACTACATCCTGGCTGACTTCCTCATCTTCAGCTCTTCCTCCAGATGGAAAAGCTACAAGTAGCTGGGGGCTTCTGTCAGCTGTACTGACAGAACTACAGTCAGCAAATCCACAGCTGTTCCCAGATGCACCCCAAATATCTCCAAGCAAAGCAGCAAGAATTGGGATTCAGTTTATGACACATTTTCCTGTCTACTCTAGAATAAATGGGAGCATGCAGCTCGGTGGGTTGCATCAGAGAGCCCAGTGAGGTTTTGCTCTGTCCCTTCCTCAGCTGTGCTCTTGAGGCTTCTGTTCGTACTCAGAGCAAGGATGATCTGAGGAGAGGTATGTGTAAGGGTCTAGAGCATGTCTGTGCTCGTGGGGAGAGGTGGAGCTGACAGAGGGGTGATGTCAGCACCTTCCAAAGCCTCAGAAGGGATATCATGTTCTTTAGATCTAGAGAGAACCAGCATCTTCCCCAGTTGCCTTGTCCCAGTGCCAGGGTGAGGCTGTTACAAGTGAAAGGCTGGGTAATAGGAGGAGCTGCAGAAGGGCCCCAGGAGCCCAAGCAGGTGGCACAGCTGGTGATGACAGGCTCAGCCTGTGGGAACAGTATGTGTGCTGGAGATAGCCAGGGAGAACCCATTTTAGCAAGAGCTGGGCACACTCACAGTCACATGGCTCTGGCTCAGCTGTACAGCCTGAGCTTTAGGAAGCTGAGAGAACCAAGTTTTCAGAATTTGCATATTGCAGCTGAGTGACTCCACTGACTCCATTTCCTGGGGCCAACGAGTTGTCCTCACAGTTTCTGCAAGAGTCACAAAATGGATGGCAACTCACTCCCCCCCCAATTCCTAATCTGATAGCGCATTTGGAATTGGTTTGGAAATTGGGCAAAGATTCAGCTTGAGTATTTGATATGAAGTGTTCACTTCTGGTTAATGCTATTTCTGTTACATCCCTCCTTCAGAGCATGATTTAAGAGGACTGTCTGAGAGAAGGGCACTGCAACTTGCTGACTCTGTGTTACCTCCTGCAGCATTTTGAATGCAGCTTAATTTCCTCGTGAAAAGAACTGATACAACCAATCCCCAAGAACTCTTCACACTTGACAGAAACACAAGTGAAGCGGGTGATCCATAATAATTAGGAAATTGGGATCAAAAGTGGGCAGGCTTAGCCCAATCTGTTTTGCTCAGGGGCAATACTGCATCTTATAATACACAACTTAATTACTAGAGTACATCCTTTCTGCAAGTGAAGGCAGTTTCCAGAGTGGAAAAGCTGCTATAAATATAGTTCTAAATTCTACTCAAAACTAGGTTAGGAGAGCATAAGCTTGAGTAGTAGTTAAAAGAGTAAAAGGAGAATGTCATGTAGTGTTGTCCTATTTCTGGCATCACTCCTCAGTGGAAAGGCCATTGTCACCTATCTGCCCTCATATGTCGTTCAGAAACAAGAAATCAAACACAAGATAGAAATTATGGTCCTTAAGATCCCTTTCCAAACAAAAGTGGTTGTCCTATTTAAGGGCAGTGGCAGACATCTTCAGCTGAGGGCTGCAGTTGCTCTGTCAAAGGCAGACTGAGCGGTGCTTGTGTGAAGAGTCCTTTGTGTGTCACAGCTACTGTGTTAATGAAAATCTAAGCTGCAGAAGAAGTTCATCCCCACACTTTTTTGCTTTTCCTCTTGGTTTATAGATGTACCCTACACTCTACAGGCTCTGTTCAGTGGAGCTAAGACTCACAGGATGAAGGTAAATTTAAGAGTTATCTAATATGTTGTGTAAGAATAGTCTGACAAATGCAGAAGGTATCACATATCTTAGTGTTTGTTTTCCTTTGTCTAATACAACTCCCCGTTTCATTGAGGATTAGATGTCAAGAGCCATTACACAGCAGGGAGTTAATTACAGAAGTTCTGGGTTATATAATAGTGATTTCCAGATTTCCAGCCACAGTAAGTCATATCTCCTCATGACCAGGATTTTTTCTGGCCTTCTGGCTGCATAGTCTATATAAACTTTTTTTTCAGGGCAGTGATTGAAATAGTTTTACTGAAGGAATTTTAGCACTGAAGTTTCCTGGTATCTGATGGATTTTTCCAGAACAAAACATTAGCAAAAGACTGTTACAGTTTGTCATGTTTATATCTGATCCTGCTCTGAGGGTGGTTCTTTCATTACATGGCCATAATGGTACTTCTCTGCCTTTAAACTCTCTTGACAGAAAAGTGCTTAAACATTCTATTTCTGGATTTTCTTTTTTTGTCCTTTGTAGGATTGGGGTGAGGGGCATGGAGGGATGCAAGGAGTGTGATTGCATTATCAATTATTTTATGTTTTGCCTCACAGAGTGCAGGTCTTCAGCACTTCAACACTTCAGAGTAATTTTCCTTTGTGTGGCAGGTAATTTTTTCTCTGTGCTTGTTGGAATATGTATTTTCTGCTGTTGTCTGGCATCAATATTTAGCATGTTTGAATAGGACAACCTAAGCACCTAATGTGCTTTTTTAAAAATCTGAACTGAGAAAAAGAAAAACAAGTCAAGGTCTCAAAGCTGAATCTCCAAATTAAGCTGGTGATGTTGAATTTGAGCATCACTGTGTCTAATTGTTTAGCTTGGGGTGGCCACAGCATAATCCTTGTCCTTGAGTTAGGCACCTGTAAGTAAATGTGAGGCAGAGCTACTCAAGGTGCTTTAGCATGGCCTAATTTAGTTTCTTTTCAGGGTGGTTTATCACACAGAGTGTTTTATACTTACAACAGCAGTGCTTACTTGCATTATGCTGCCTGTGACGGGAGTAAAGCTTTTGCTTTCTGTTGTTCCAATTTATATAAAACAAATCAAGTTTCTCTGGACTAAGAGGGTGGAACATAGGAATGATTTACTAACTGAAAGGCTTGGACACCCACTTGGGAGGGAGTTGTTGGTTCTGGTTTCTGTCCTGTTTCTGAATTCAATGAAATCCTCAAATACTTTGCTTAATTCAGCCAGAGTGACTGAAATGTGCCCATTTACAATGGTAGCATGCAGGTCCAGTCAGAGGTAAGAAAGGCAGAGGCAGATTGCTCAGCAGGGCATTTCTGGCAATGTGTCTGTGCTGGCATTCTGTGGGCCCTGAGTACAACAGTATGCACAAGGCACAGCTGGAGGAATTAGATTCATTGTAAACAAGATTTTGCCCATCTTCTAGAATTTCATGGTTGTTATTTGACTCTGACCATGTTCTGTATTTGACAATGAGATTAGAGGGTGTTTTGTAATTCTGAAAGGCAGAGATTTTGGAGGACAGATGAGATGAGATCATATATCTTTGCCATAACTTTTGACAGTGTTTTGCAAAATTATTTTGCATATGAGTTCTGTCTCTTTTTCAGGCTGACATTTCAGTGGATACATGTTGAAACTGGCAAGGAAGTCAAGGTGTATCAGAGGGCACAATCTTGTTACATATAATTTTATGAACAAGCGCTTTCATTTTTTTACCTTAATGGTGATGCTTGTGCTCTTCCAGAGACCATTCTTCTTCACTTGGTAGAGAGCAAAATACATATCACATGTTAAGAGTAGTTGCCACGACCATGACTAAATAGGTTCAGTTCTTGCTCAATAGTGGAGAAAATTTTGAAAAAGAAAATAGTAAAAAATAAAGATATTCCCAAGTGTTTTGACCACTCAGACTATTGGATAGAGAAGGAGAAATACACCTCTGTTCTCCAGTATGTGAAACATGATAAATACATTTGCAAGTGCTTTCTGTATTTAGGCCTGCAGGTGAAAAGAAATGCAGGGGAATACCCTGAGAATCTAAGTAGATCTTGGGTTATTGAACAATTGTGAAGTATTATGACACAAGCAGGTTTATATATTCCTGTTCACAACATGCTAGGGCAGCAGCTCAAGGGGGGATTTTAGGAAGTTGGTAGCAAATAAACATCACTCAAGCTCCTAAATGGAGACCTGGCTTTACTGATTTAGCCCCAGGTGCCTCCCACAGTACTCAGGTAATGCAGGCACAGACACACTGGGAAGCTGCTGTGCTCTGGGTGGGACAGCACAAATTCTGTCCAGCTGTTGCCAAGGACCTGCCATATGACTTTATACTTGCTGATAGTTTATTTCTCCTTCAAAAACAGGAAAACAGGAGATTTCTGGACCTTCATCATGTTTCCTTCTCTAACTGCTGTATGAGCAGTTTGTCACCCAAAATAAACTGCAAAAACTTGCTTGCCCCAGGGGAGAGAGAGGATTCATTTGAACAGGCATCATCTGTGTGTGCAGCTGGTGCATTCAAATTCATCCTGTGTTCAGAACTGAATTGTGTGCTAGAAGGGTTTTGCAAGTACCTTGTAAACTTGTTTTCATTTTTGTGAAAACAGGTTACAGAGGTTTCTTGTTTTAAAACCCATTTCTTGGTTCATCCCTGGGAGAGACTGCAGCAATTCTGCCTGTGTGCTCATGCTGTTTATCTTTTGCTAAACAGAGGAAAGCAGATTATGGTTTTTAAGAGCTAAGCTTCAGCTTTTCTGCAGGTCTGTGTGAGGGGGAACACGTTGCTTTGGTGCCTTGAGTGCAAAAATGTTCTCTTGGGAGCGTGTCTAAATGAGCTTTGTACACTTTCACAGTCACATAGGTGACTATTTTAGTTCAGTTTATGTTTGCCAAAATAACACATACCAAGCAGAAGCAAAAGAAGCCGTGCAGCCTTTTGTAAAGTGCACTGGTTTAAATTAAGTTACTGCAGCCTTTTTTAAGTGCAGGCAAAGGCTGAGGTAACTGCTGTTATCAGCTGGAGAAGGGAGTTGGCAGTATCAGTGTACCTTGCCAGCAGCATGGCTGACTTTATCAAAAAGAGGAGGACCGAGGATTAGAAGGTTCAAAGGAGCTGCACTTCTTCCCACAACTGTTTTCTTTAATTTAGGAGGGGCTAAAATCAGACTGATTTTTGTCCAGATGGACTTGGAACAGTTCCTTTTCTCAAGTCACTTCATTCTACATCCCCAGAAATATTTCCATTATATATATTTTTGTATTTATATTCAGTTTAGCATAATAAATACCTCTTTAAGGTGGCTTTTTATTTTAGAGAGAAGAGATAATTGGACCATATACTTGCATTATAAAATAACCAGAAAAGACAGTGTGTGTGCATGTAAGGTGTGTCTTTGCTTAACCTTTTCCAGTACAAGATTTGGGGGTTTTGTATCTAGTTTACATTCCCACAATGCATATCCCAGGATTTCCTTAGCATGTGCAAAGGATGACAAATATCAGTACTTCATACAACTATATTTAATAAGTTATTACAGAAAAAAATAAAGTTCAAACTACAAAGTTTAAGCAGTTGTAAGCAATAGCAGCATTGAGCTCCATGTTTAGTCACAGTACTGCAGTTCCATACAAGCATTAGTCCAAGCCAAAAAGGAAGAAGCCTTGTTAGAATTACTAGCAAAAACAATCTAAGAGAACATGTAATAAAAGATACAGTACATTTAAAATTAGTTGAAAAACAAGTACAGAGATCTTAGCTGTGAATGCTCTAAAAGTTATGTCCATTAGTTTGACAGTAAAATTACAAATATCTAATACTTTATACCCCAACAGAACTACATCCAGGAAAGAAAAAAGAGCAAAAATTATCTCTTGTTAGCACCCTGGTTTTCTACTTACTGATGATCTTTTTGTCATGTAAATTTGAGTGTGTCAGACTTATGTGACCAATGTGATTTCTGACCAGCTACCCATTTGGGGTATAGAGTAGTCACTAACATGAATATAAAATACTCCGTGGTATGATAGAACACTATAGCAGCAGAGATTAAGAAGTTTGTCTGTTTAAAAAAAAGAAAGGAAGGAAAAGAAAAAGGGTTTAGCTGACATCATACAAACCAGCATAAAAGCAACTACATACAAGCCAGATTAAACAAAAGAGACATTTCTACAAATCTGTGACTAATCTTTCACTCATACCTTGCAAGTAGAGATGTCACAATACTGAAATATTAACATGGGAGCTTTTCCCAGTTAAGCGCCTTTTTTTTCTTTTTTTTCTTTTTTTTTTTTTTTTTACTACTCTAACAGATAGTGAAATCAGCAAAGTTATTTGCTAACTGCATATTTGCAATACAATTTGTTTTAGCCCATGCCTTGCTAGCAGGCTATAAAATACAAGCATGTCGGCAGAAATATAAGCATAAACTTTGTACCACTTAGCAGGAATTTTTTATTCCCTCTTCATTCCTTAATCTCCTTTGTTTGCAATTTGTGTACATTCCAACCAGTAGTACCTAATTTGAGTCTAAATTTTACTTCACTATTTGATCTAGTCTATACATTACTTACAGAACTGAACACACAGAGGATACACAATAGACCAACTCTGGGCACATTTCTTCCCACAAGTCACGGACGAGCCACTCTAACACTCGAGCAGAAGGTAACTCTAAAAGGTCATCAGCAACTTGTGGAAGCGAGAGTTTTGTCTAGAGAAAGTCATTGTATGCCCTGTTTACGCAACACCAGTCTTAGTCTGGATTGTTTCAGGTGCCAGAACAGAGTCACTGGCTTCAGGAAGGGGTTTCTTCTGGCTGCATAGGGAAACAAAGGTGATGGAAATGGAGGTGACAAGCGTTTTGATACTGGCCCTTGGTATCGCCAATACAAAAGAAAAAAAGGACAAAGACACAAGAGAGGCAGAGAAGGACGGAGAAAGACAAAGAAGCTGAACGGATGTTCAGACGTGGTGGCAATATGAGTTACTCATTGCTACCAGGGGATGGACAGAGAGTGTTTGCCATTAACTTGGCAGCTGGCACCCACGTGGGGTGGCTGGGTTAGGAAGTGCTGTGGGCACCGACATTCTGCTCCACGCTGCCACTGAGAAACACATGCAGAGAGGACTCGTGCAGGAAAGGGGCAATTTCGGTAAATAAATAACACGGTGGCAAAATACAATGAAGAATATATCTCTTAGGAGGTTCACTCTAAGGCTATTGAAAAGAGAGTTTATTGAGTTAATGACAAGAAAAGTAATGAAGAGTTATGCTGAATGGGCAGGGTCAAAAACCCATTGTTCAATAGATTTAGTTCCTTATAACGGCAATAGTATTTCATCAACACTGGTGGTGTATAAATCTAGACAGCGAACTGGTACTGTGACATCCCTATTATCTCCCTAAATCATTTTGATAAAGGAAAAGGCTTTTCAAAATATCACGTTTTTTCTGCTTCATTCTGTCATTTTATTGCCCAATTCTTTGTTACAATTTTCCAATCACTTTACATAACCAACCATTTTCATCATTGCCACACTATTGTAAACCACATCAGCAAGTTAATACATAAAGCTTTGCATTTCAAAAAACTAGACACTTTAGTAACAATATTACAAAGATTTTAGCTTCAAAAATAACTGAAAATGAAAAAAATAAACTTTTAAAGAATCAGCATCATAAAATTAATTTATTCCAAGTAAAAATACAAAATAATATTAATGACATTGACCAGATATGAAAGTCTCTCCCAGAAACAACTATATTAATGGTTGAGAAAGCACTCCTTAAAGAAAATACGAAATAAAAATGAAAAATATGTAAATATGTTTAATTTTTTTCTTAGCAAAAAATCTTTCTAAAAATAACAATGAAAATTTGTCTCAGTACAAAGGCTACATTACTATTGAAAAAATACCAGCATGAAGAAAAGGTACATATTTGACAGTAGAAAAATGATTTTAGTGAATCACAATGTCTAAAGTCTGCAATGAAAATAAATCTGCAATAAAGATTTATGCCTTTTTTCTTTTCATTTTTCTTTTTTTTTATACAAACAGTACAAACAGTATTGCACATAACAACAAATAGTCGAGGTTAGGTTAGCCTTCAAAAAAATCGACTAGTTCAAGTCTCACATCAGAAAAGGCCACAATAGGACCTGTTGTACCCAGGGGCTTCTTAGTCAAGTTGCAGTTCAGAACTCCATATTTTAAAAAATAACTTTTTTTGAAGGACCCTCTTTTAATATAACATATTAACAACTCAGGGGCACATTCATTTACAAAACAAAAGGGAGCATGTCATAATTTAATAAACTAAAAAAAGTTCTCTTTAAAAAAATACAAACAGAAGAACTCTCACAATTCTGGTCAGTCGTGCATAATCACACTTGATTATAAATATACAAATTAAGGGAAAATATTTTTTCACCTTCTATTCACAACTTTCAGCACCAAATGGAGTTTGTGTTTACACCTGTTCTTTATGATGATTTTGCTTCAGATTTAATCCAACATTATGCTATATTGTACATTTTCCAGCTTCTCTCGCTCTCGCTCTCTTTCTCTCTGGGAGTATTTTTCTACATGAAAGAGGGGTATTTCTTCAAAAAGGTTTACTTCTTTCACATAATTAGGTAGACTTCTGTAGGTTAGCTATGATCTTTAATATTACAGTTATAAAGCTCTAACTTCTTCATTTTCAAAAAAACTCAAATAAGCATGAAAAAAATAAAGTTACCCATCTGTTAAATCATTTTTCTTGCAGAATTAAATTAATATATATTTTTCTGAATAAACTTACTTAGAAAATATCATTTTCTTTCCTATATTTCAAAATTGAGGTATTGCAAAAGATCATGTCAGTCAGAAAGCATGCCTTTTTCTTTAAAAAAAATCATCAGCCAACTGTTGAAAACTGTCTAGATACAAAAAGTAGTGCATAACAAAATGTCTTGTACAGATGAAAAAAAACAGAAAAGACACCTGGGCTGGGAAAAGCAATATCACAAAACCGCCCAGAAGTAACTTCAAAAGGGATAATTATAATAAGCATTTTAAACCAGTAAAAAACTATTTTTTCTTTTTTTTTTCTCCAAAAACAGAAAAAAATCCTTTCAAAGCCAATACTCGCAACTAAACATCGGGAAAACCAACTTACTAAATTAGACACAAAGAAGGACATCACAACAAACAAAACCCAGAACATTTAAATCTACTATGCGGTGTCATATCCAGTCAGATTGTCCCCAGAACTGCAAAAACAAAGGAGGAAAAAGAAAAAAAAAATAGTGTACACATTCTCACAATCATTAGTATACCAAGTGTGTTTATATTTATATGCTATCTGCAGCCCCATAGTTCATGCTAAAAAAATGTCCACTGTGTTAGCAGGTCTTAATTGTATTCAAGCTTCACAGGATACATCCAGGGATTAGAGAGATAACACCACATCCACAGAGCAGACATCTCATGTTACTTTAATATGCAGACATTTCTTTAGCACCACTTTGTTTCCTAACTTCCTTAAATGTGCCTAGGTTAGTATTTGACAGACTATCTAATCGGTAGTGTATGTACGCCAGCATGAGCTCTTTGGTTTTCTGGACAAGGTCTGCAGCTACGTAAATGATGCAAGCATTAGGAAAGAGATTGTAACTAAGAGCTCATTTCTGTTTATGTACCTGTTATGAACTGTCAAAAATGTGTTAATGTCAGATACAGAGGCTTTAACAGTTAAGTTTGATCACAGTACTAGACATAATCACTTTACTATATAAAATAAATTGCACGATATATAACAGAGCACCGCAAAGTACTTCATCTACCATCCACAAATTTTTTTTTAAGAATATCCTACAGCTAGTTTTTATATTTGTTGTAATATAGGTCATTCTGTAATGGGCTGATCCTAATTTCAGAAGCATTACATTTACTGAGGCATGCCTTCCTCCAGTCAGTAATCAATTTTTTTTGTTACTGAGCATTTTGTAGCCTACGTAAATTCATAATTTGTGCATTGTGGGCAGGTTTTATATTAGACATATATAAAATTTATTGCATGCAGCAACCTGATTAAGTAAACATGCAGTCAAAAAATATTGACCTTCCTTGGAAGCTTTTCTGTATGCTATACTGATCTCCTTTCAGCAGCCATCACTATTTTAATCACATATTCATTTTTAATTGATACCCTAGCCTGAATAGAGTATTATGGTATTAGTAATACCATTTTAATAGCAGCAAAAGCTATTGCAGCATACATTTACATAACACTAAAAGACCTAACAGAACAAAACAAAAAACCCCAACAAAACAGAACAAACAAACAAAAAAAAAAACCCTCAGCAAAATAAAAGAAAAAAGTCTGATCCAGCTTATGAGGTATCATCCTTACAAGTCAAAATCGAGAGCAACTAAAGGCTTATTTTCTTTAAGGGTTATTACTATTCTAAATGACCCAAACTAATGATTGCTGAATATCTGTTTAAGTTTTTGCTACATCTGCCACCTACTCGTGAATATTACCTTTGGTAAGTCATCTGCTAGGGGCAAGTCTAAATTTCTGAAAATAAGTGCATGCTCCAGTTTAAAAATAAAAATAATTATAATTACAATAAAAAAATCTTCATCACATACGCATCAGCCCATGAAGACTGATGAGAATGGCAGTCTACATAATGTCACTAGTGACAAGTCTTGTGTAGGAAATTAAGGTACCAAGCAGATGTTTGTGTGAATCAAAGTGCAAAATCAGTACAGTTACACTCTGCCGGTTTGTATTATACTGGACACTGAGTTCAGTAATGTGACTGTAAATAATAATAATAGTAATAAAAGACCCATATCTTCATTAAAGTCGAGGACGAATGCACAGATTTCCAGAACAGTAAGCCCTGAGGCAGCGCTCTCTTTTCACTCAATTTTATTTACTCCAGTACTTCTTGCTGGCTGCGGCCGGGGTTCAGCTCCAGCGGAACGGGACGTGGCGGGGCCGGTCGCCTCCCTCCTTTACCAGTGGTTTGTGGAACTCCCGCCCAGCACGAGAGTGTATGCTGGCCCAGCAGTATTCACAGTAATACTGCAAGCAGGTAACGTTGGCACAAAAGAATGGAGCAAATTTCCCACCACAGCGAGTGCCCTGGCATTCGTCACACATCTGATCATCCAGCACATATGGCTTCACTTCCACCTGCACCAGGGACAAGAAAACAACTGTAAGAATGTTTCATAGTTTTGCTAAGCAACAACACAAACCCCAATATTTTAATTCTTTCTGGCTCTACTGAAGGGTTTCAGCTGATGCAGGATTAATCCAAGAGGCTGGTAGTTAGATTTTCATACCATGCGCTTTACCTGTCAGAAAATCTCAAAGAAGAAGGGTGTGCTTTAGTAATTATTCAACATCCCTTGGAAAAGTTGGGTCTGGGAAAGTACTAAGATGGAAGTACAGTAAAAATCTCCAAGGATTTTCCACTGAGAAAGCTCCAGGAATCGGAATAGAGTAACAAGACGGGCAGGCCATGAGAATAGGATTTAGGAAGAAAACTTATAACAAACAAAAGTATATTTCTAAACTTCAGAGGTCTAGTGAGTTTCAGAGGCTTTTTTCCCTCAGAATATTTTTTTGGTCTCTATTTTTTCATGATTTGCAAAATGCAGGACCAGACTAATAAGAGATTCAAATTAAACAAAATTAAATGCACTTGTATGAAACACTCTCAATTTTGTGGGCAAAATCACTATCTAAAGATTTTTCGCTCTTGAGGTGCAATAAAATTTCATTGTAGTTCCAACTAGGGCCTTGCCATCAATTACAAACAGTCTGGAGAGCTGCTGACTTTGGTCCTACACTCATTTGTAAACAACTTAGGGCTGGAATGCCTTTTGTTCTTAAAGCATTTGTGCCAAACACAGCAGGACTGATGCATGATTAATGATGCAATAATGCTATTACAGACCTTGAATATGTTCCTATGAATTGTGCCTACACATTTAAATTGAGTGTTCATTCATTGCAGGGAAATCATGAGTTCATGCATGTCTAATTCTTATGGCTCTCTGATGCTATTTATAAAGTGGTTTAAGTACAGTCAACTGCACTAGAAAAGACAGAAAAAATTGAAGTATACATTTATTATGAATAATTTTGCTGTAACTGTGCAACTGCTAGTTCAGCACAATTTGTATATTGTGAGGAAAACCTGAGTCTAGTAACAATATTTAAATACACAGAGATTTAAAGAAACATAGAATGAGATGCTAAGCTGAAAGACAAGAAACATTCTCCAAGAAAGCTTTATGCTGAATTTACTTCAGCTTATCCTGATCACACTTCAATAAATGTTACTCCTTTGAAGTAAAGCTTCTGTAGTGAGTTGTATTTCTTGCCTAAGGAACAGCTTGGGCTGCCAATCTATTTTTTTTAATTACACCCTGCTACTAGTATTGCATGGAACAGTCTGAGTAACTGCCATTTTGCATATCAAATGCCGTATCACTAAAATTAGAAGCATCATGTAAAATAAAACAGCGCTGTCTCAAATGAAATTGGAAGAAAGCAGGTCCAATGTCCAGCACAGCTCTAGATCCCCACCTACTCAAATTTCCCAAGCATGAATTGTGAAGGTCTCAAAGAGAGTCTCTTTCTGTCTCCCTCTCTCATCTTTTCTTGCATTGGTTACTAGTGAAATAATTTTTAAAAGTTGGCTGTGTAGTTCAGAGATTGAATCCATTAGACTAAAATATAAGGACTCATTAAGACACTTCATACTTCTTCAAACTCATGCATAAATCTATTTTTAAAATAGAAAAAAGATAACTAAATAAACTTCAATTATCAGTCCACCAAATGAAAACAAGAATAGACTGATGAAAAAAATTACTAGCAAGTGACCTTTTGTGGCTTTAGCCTAAAGCTTAGAAAGTACCCTCTAGTAAGCATGGCTAATATATAAATCTCAAAGGGTTCAATGTGTGATTAAGACTCCAAAAGTAATCTTCTCAATCTCTCTGTAAGATTTTTCAGAATCTAACGGACAAGAAATGTTTAGGAATAGCCTTGTCTGAGTTAATGTAATATGGTGTAAAGCACCATACACAAATTGCTTGAGGACATATAACTCCATGACCTCCTTGAAACTGACAAAAAGTACAATTCTGATTTGTAAAGACAAAGTCAAAATAGTTTGAACTTTGCAGCTGTGCAGGTTTATAAGCATACTGCACATGATAGACACACCTAGTACTTGTTAAACTGACTTCTGAAGAAACCATTTACACTGGATTAAGGAAAAACAAGCCATTCCTATCAGAAAAATACACAGCAGCAGTCCATGTCATGTGTCCTTTTGAATAATTCTAAATGCAGAGCCCTCAAAACATGGGTGTTGTTTGTATGTATAATCAAGAGGTGAAGACAGAAGGTCTAAAGGAAAAAAAAATTTTTGGAAATTAAGTAATGCTATCTTTTAATGTGTTCAAGTCAAATTTCAGTGAATACTGTAACTTCACTCCATATTTGAAAAGCCCTTTAGGGATTTCATATGGACTGAAAAAAAGAATCTCATTTCTCACCCTTCTGCCTATCAAGCATCTCTTGGCATTTGGTTTTAGTTAAATAATTCTGAAGACTTTTGAGGTCAGCATTACCTATTTTAATTACAATAAACCTGTGCTTTAAGGACCTCAACTCTAGGCCTACACTACTGGCAGAAAATGGCCTAATAATAGCAAAAGTGTCAGAAGCTACACAAGTAGTCACTAAATGAAAAGTCACTGATGTACAATGAGCAAACATCTAAAGGAGGAGGAAGAAGCTGGGAAATGCTATGGAATTTGACTTACGGAATTCAAAAGAGAACAAGGACAAATAAGCTTACACTCAGCTATTTTCTGAGTTTAGCACTAAACAGCTATTTAAGATGATTAAAGTATTTTTTCACTCTGCTTCAGATGCTTAAATAAGCTTTTAAAAAATTGACAAATATAATTTAAAGAACAGAACTTAATGTTCAACACAATTCCAATAAAGATTTTTTAAATACCTGTACAGTCTGGCAACCACCACTGTGCTCCATGCAGTTTTACTTACCCGTTTATCAATGTCATTGTGTTGGAGCTGGACAAAGCGAGCACTGATAGCAGCAATGTAGCTCTGCTGATTGGAGAAAGCCACTCTGCCAGCACCTTTGGGGTACTTCAGCTCTGGGTCTGTATCAATGCCAGCATAGCAGACACCTCCATATAAACGGTCCATAATCATTGCCAATTCAACTGCAAGAAGTCAATTGTTAAATATCATAGATTTAACATAAATCATGGTGTTGCATTTGGATTGTTGCATTTTAAAAAGCACCATTTGCCTTATCAGATGTGTCTTCCAAAGTTTAAAATTCCAGAGTGAAACACAGATTCAATCAACTTTACATGAATTATAGTAAAATATAAAGGCAAAAATCAGAATCTGTAAAAAGTTGATGTGGCTGAAATGTGAAAAAAATGCTGAGTTATGCTGTTAAAATAGGTATCAGATGAACAAGAATTTACAATATTGCATAGTAAAGCTCTAGTCTTGGTAGGCTTTTTAATGCTAGTTTACATGTAAGATCACTTAGGGATATTCCTGTTTTTAGAATCTGATATTTTGCCCTAAGTACTAAGGTTCAAAAGATATCAAAGATGTGTTTCACATTTGAAACAAAAATCTGTGAAACCCACAAAGTTCCTCCAGCTAAAGCAAGCCTACATTATAGATGCAATTTAAAATAGTATTTTGGTAGAACATTATCTTGGTTGTGGATCCTTTGAAATTATTTATTGCTTTTATGATATTAACAATAATTCTAAAGAAGTTATAAATATCATTCATAAAATCAGACAGGTTGAATGCATGGCTGGGACACATACAGAAGGAAAGTTAAGGGAAAGAACTGAAGGAAGTAGAAAAGAGGCTGAAGAAAGCAGGGAAGAGCCATGTAAATTGTCCAAGTTGTATGGCTACTGAGCCAAACTCTCTGTAAAACCTCCCAGGCCAACAAATTTGTCAGGTGGCCAATGCAAGAACTGAGACCTGCACAGGCCCTGCCAAGTCAGCCATTTTCTAGTGCTAATGTGTGGAAACACTTTCTGTAGCAAGATGCCATTTAACTACCCAAAATAAAACTTAAACTCACAAATACTAAACATTTAAATTCCCATAATTCTCCCAAAATTCTCATTAGCAAACTGACTGATGTGTATGTGTTTGTATAGATCTGTGTGCAGGGAAGACTGTATGCTAACCTGTCCATGTGCAACAAGCAAACCAATGTCTGACTCATTCTACCCAACCAGGTAATACTTCTGCTCCAAGGAGTAAGGAAAAACTACCAGCATAATGTAGTGATCAATAGATTGTTCTGCTTTCTAGTGATTTGGAATCATCCCTTGGGTAGTGATCTCAAAGTGTCAGTAATGAATAAACATCATGAACAGAATTACAATAGTAGCTCCACTAAGTTACTCTTGCCAATAGAGAAAGAATATATAGGATTCTAGGGTAAGGAAAGCAGACAGTGTTCAAATATCTTAGGGAAAACTTCCGTATCTGACCTTTAAAGCTGCAAACAAGAAGAAATGGAAACTATGTATCTGCTTTGGAGAAGTTACCTATTTAAAGGCATCAGTTTTCAAATGTAATGCATTTCAAATGGATCTGTGACAGGCCAAATGGCATACAGTTTTATAAAGGCACTCATTAGGAATGAGCTAAGGTTTAATTGTTACTATTTACATAATTACCACCTAACAGTTGGGCCTTTTTTAAGATGGTGAAGAAAGTGAAAGCTGCCAAGAAATGTGGAATGAGAGAAATCTTACTGTCAGCAACGTCTGGGGGATGCTGGTACAGCTTCCCAAAAGATTTAGGATTAGGCAAAATATAAAGTGAGGAGCTGAAGTTCCAGTGGGCTGGAAAGTGGCTGCTGGAGGAAACTGAGCCCTACAAGGAAAGTCTTTCTTCCAGACAGTGACTGAGAGGCCTTGTCCATTACAGTTTCCCAGGATTAGGATTAGGATTTGGGTTGAGAGGACGAGAAAGACAAACCATGCAGCTGCCTTGGAGTGAGGCTGGAAAGGGAGTACAAACAGAAGTGAGGGCTGCCAAAAGATCTGGCTAGGAGAAATGTTTTAAATTGCTTCATGGCTTTGTCGCTGGCTCACCAAAAATATCAGAATTTAGAAGAAAGAAATTAGGGTTGAGCTGCAATTAGGAGCAGTGCTCAAATGGGGCCTTCATAACAAAATGAGGACTGCCAGGAATCCTGGGCTGGGATAAATCTTTCCTCTGGCCAAAAGCTAAGGACTCTTGTTTATGGCTCTGCAAATAAAAGTGAAGAAAAAGAGCTAAGGGCGAAGAAAAAAAAATTGAGTGAGGAAAGTTACATTAGGAGTAAGTCTGGAAAATGCTCTTCCATGTGAGGCCACCAAGAGACCTGGGCTGGGAGAAATTTTTTTGGGGACAATAGCTGAGAGGTCATGACCATGGAAAAATTAAGGTAAGAGTTGAATAAAAGGGAAACAGAAATCATAGGGCTGAGGTTGGAATTGGTTTGGAAAGGGTCTGGGAGAAGGGTCTGGTCTTTGTCTTCTAGTCAAAGGAAAAGGAAACCTGTCTGCACCTCAGCAAACAAATCAGAGTTCAGATCAACACAGTCTACATTACAAAAAAATCAGCCAAGTTCCAGGATATTATGCCAAGCTGGGGAAAGCTCTTTCTACTGGCAATCCTAATTAGTAACCTATTTAAAAGATAAAGAAGTTCACTGTTTGTATTTTCTAAACAAGAAGATACTCCTTGTCTTAGAAAGCAAGTTGTGATCTTTGGAAAACACAGAGTCCATTTTCTGATCTTTTACAGATGCTATTTATCTTTCCTCATCTTTTCTACTTAATCTGCTTCATGTCCTACATTTTCCTTCTACTCACCAGCTCGGAGAGGCCGTGGAACTCCTCCAACAAAGATTGTTTTTCTTGGATCCAAAGGCTGAGACCCATCCATCACAAAGTCACTGTCACTTAGGTTCCAAGGTCGAATTTGCACCTGTATTAAGGATCATTTTTAACAGAGGAACTTGGCCACTTAATTAAAATTAAGAAAAGCATACCAAATATTCCTATAATTAAAAACAAAATTTGAACTTTTCAAAAGCAGTAAGTTGGTTTTATAAGAACCAAGACAATTAGAGAACACACCTTATCTAAGTATCTGAAAGAAGGGGGCCAACTCACTCATGACCTCTAGAGGCCAGGCTTGAGTTAAATGTCCTACACTCATTAATTCCCTGCCCCCAATCGCCATCATAGGAAGAAACCTGAAAGGGCTTTCAGAACATTTTACCATGTATGTGCAATTACAGTTGCAGTTTGGGATTCCAGCTTTCCTGAAATCACATACAGTGATCCACAAATTTAAAAGCATTGATAGGAGCCGATAAAATTAATTTCTGTGCTTAGATACAAAAGGAATTTGTATAATATGTGAATTCCTATTTCTACTGAGCAGCAAGCAATACAGCTGATAAGAAATCTTTAGATTAAACAGAAAAAACTGCTCAGAAGTTATTTAGATAAAGCTGTTCATCAATCCATTTTTTGATCCATGGAATCACACAAGACTGCTCACTGTGCTGCAATCCTGGGTTGTTCATTCATGTCTGCAAGAGTTTTAATAGTACTTTTAAAAGGTAGCACATTTTTTTATCTTATCTTATTTGCCTGCAGTTTTCACCTCATTTCTATATCTCCATGGGCACAAAAAAAGACCAGCATTAAGGAATGTTAGAGATGTGAATAATAAAAACAGGCCGCTATATGTCTTCTACTCTGCTATAGCTGTCTGCAGTAGTTGAAATTACCCCATAGTTTCTATAAGGTAAATGAAGCCTAAATTATAAATTGATTAGCTATTGAATGCATAAAAAATAATAATAAAAAAACCCTAACAAGATTCAGGGGATATTTGGCGCTATCTGGATCATAATTTGGCAGGGTTAAGTTTCTTCATTTCATCACATAAGGCTTTCTTTTCCCTTAAATCAAACAGATGAAACTTTACCATTCCATTGTTTTACAGCTGTAAAAGGATGCACACTCCTGAAGCATACAAGGAGGACCAAATATAAAAGTTAATTGAACATGGCATTTATCAGAAAAAAGCAAATGTTAAAGCCATGTTATGCTGATACAGGAAGTCAATTCAATGCAACAGCAAGGTCAGAAACAGGAAATGACAAATAATTAACTTATTAACTGAGAAGAGTAACAGCAAATGGGCTAGCAACCAGCAGAAGTGTCATGGCATAAGCTACTTACTGGTTTATCCTTGATTGTGGGACTTGACACACATAGGTAAAGTTTTCCATCTTCTTCCAGACAGGCATCTATCAGAGCTTGTACAGAGCTTTCTTCCTGGAACAGCAGAAAGGCGTAACCTTGAAAAAGATAAGGGCACAAGAAAGAAAAGTAACAGATTAATTTATAGAACCTTTTTAAACAAACAAGCCAGAGAAGTGGGTAAAATATACAAATTACAAATACTGTTGAGGTTATCCACAGATATTTGGATTCTTGGCAGAGGAGAAGCAATCCAGCTCCTCCTCTGCTGTTGGTGCAAGACATCACCACAATGCTGCCAATAAATATTGGAATTCTCTGGGGAAAAGGCAACAATGTATTTTGGTGTAAGAAAAGTCACTACAACTTTTCAAAGGGTACAGCAGGGGAAGGATAAGGAGAAAATTAATTTCCCTAATTTAAGAAGCCAACCTAGGAGATCCTTGACCCTGAGCTCCAAGATTCATTACTTTATGGAAAGCAGTGTAAGAACTAAGCTCCTTTGTACATGTCCTATTCTGACATCTAAACAGTGACACAATTTCCATATGAAAGGGTAATTTAGTCCAGTTGGTCTAATTTCAGTTAACCTTGCTGAGAATAAACTGAAAAATTTGGCATGTACACTGTGTCCCACAAACTTGAAACAAGGTTGCCACTTGAAATGCAAGATACACTTGGAACTAAATGAAGTTGTTACAGTTTGGCAAAAGCATTTTTACCAGCCAGTCAGGAAAAAAAAAAAATCTCTATTCCAATTAATACCAACGTTGGCATATCTTCTCCAATGATATGTGAAGATATATGTGAACCTTTCTGTGTTACTGAAAGCAGTTTGTAATAAGGATTCAGTGACCTCTTTCTTCAAAACAACGTGCTAGATGGAAAGTGTATTAAGGTACCTGTTCTGCCTTTCTAATAAAAGAAGATCTTGATATTCATACTTGATGTTAAAAACTGGCATTTTGGTACAAATTCCAGGCAGTCACACGGCAGTTTTAGCTTATAGTGCATTATATTTGTATTCTGCCATTCTTTCCTCATGTTATTAACTGAAAATAAGGACTCGTTCACCATTATTATAGCAGAACGTGCATTGTATGTATTAGGCATGTGAGAGAAAATAAACTTACTGGCCCTGCGGACACCATTCAACTTAGCAAGCCACAGCTGGCAGAGTTTGTGAGAAAAGACCTAAAGCAAAAATTTCTCAAGAGTTAAAGATTATCCAGATTCATGCCTGCCATGGCTTACCAGAAAACGCCTGATTGCATTTCACAGCATTCATGAGAAGAGCACGTTTACAAAAAGAAAAGGTTTTCTTTTAGTCTTCTAAATCTAGTAACACCTTCCTTTTACAGCTCCATGGTTGGGCACAGTTTGGTGGAGTAAAAGGAAATCACTGTTTTATAACCCATGGGAGAAGGTAGGAAGAAAGTTTGTTATATTAGAATTTTTATACTCTGCTCCATTCAAGTGATTCATTACAAACACTGTAATGAATTATCTGGACAGTCTCTAGTTACTCAGTGGTACAGGAATATTTCAGAAAGGTACTAATGGAGTAAAAGTACAGGTCTCTTACTTAATGAAGTCCAGAGCAGACTGAATTTAATCAAGAGTTTTTCTTCAGAATTTCAATTGATTGTAAATTAGTTCAATTTTATCATAATACCTGAAGGGTACCATTTTATGCTCAACTTGTGAATACTCAATGCAATTAATAATTTAAGTTCTTGCATTTGAGAACAACAGTAGATAAATTGTTGTTCAAATACATCAACCATGAGCTGAATCTTCTGGTACAATGCCAGCATTTGGCATGCAAATGTTATATAGCCAACAGGGAAGGATTAACCTATTTCTGGTTCTTAGAATCTGGGCTCTTTTCAAACAAAGTGAAATACTGTAATGAAGAGTGAAGAGTTATATATAAGGTCAAAGAGTATTTTAATCTCCTTGTCACATGTCTGCATATCATCTACTGTTTTCATATGTAACGGATCTGAAATCCATACTTCCCAAAATTCAGCCCACGTGCAAAATCAGATACAGGAATCATAATCTAGGGGTCACAGGTTTCCAGCTTTATGACACTGAGGCTGGGTGGCAGAATTAGGAGAATGAAGAGAAGAACTTCCTCTTTACAGTGTGCACAGCAAGTCAGGAACGTCTTTGGGCAGTCACATGCACTGACTTCATCTCCAAAGGGAAGGACCATTTATGCTTGAAACAAGCTGAACTACCTTGGAAGCACAACTTTCTGCCATTTAGACAGTGTCTTTTCTGATGTTTTTATAAGCTTCAAGATTACAAAAAATCTAGCATCGACCTCAGATTTCTTACAGAAGTATTTCAATATGTAAATCTACCTCATATTATGTAAAAAAAGGATGGCAAAGAAAATTAATGTTCTAGTCTCATTTCTTTAGGGTTATTTTTAGATGGTTGAGATGGCTGCCTCAAAGAAGTAAATTTAAATAGTCTTAACATTTTCATGAAATATATATTTCACTTTCTTTTTTTCTTTTTTTTTTACTAGATTTTAAAAAATAGTTTTGAACTGAATTATGGTGGTATTTACTAGAACTTTTAGAATAAAGTTGTTTTAAAATCCCACAGGAAAGGAACATTTAGAAACAGTGTGAACCAAATTTCTAAATCAGTTAATGTGATGACAAGGGTCATTGCTCAAAGTCACCTTAGTAATCTTATTAGAAGATGCTTTGAACATGAATAAAACACATTTGAAAATCCAAAGACTAAACTACTATTAAAAATTAAACTCATTTTTGAAAAATAAAAATCCGAGGTGTTAAAAAAACTGCAGACTTTCCTTTAAACATTGCAGTGACATGACTGCATTTTCAAAAAAACTTCAAAGGCTTTAAATACTTAAGAAACCTCAAAATAGAAAAGGCTGTAATCTCACTTAGCTACTGCAGAAGAGTGAAATTATGTATTAGTCAGGGCTGCAAAGATTAATTTCTTTTAGTCAGTCTAATTTTATATGGCAGTGTTTGACCCTGTCAGCTGATTCTTTTCTCTAAAAAACAAAGGTGTATAAGAAATAGGAACAGTCCAGAATCTTACAGAGACTCTTCTATTTCTGCACATTTACATTTTCATGAACACCAGACAAAGCCTGGCTGCTGTGATATGTAAGAAATTCCTCCTATGCCACATTACAGACAGGTATGGGGAAGGGTTTGTTTGATTTTAATTAAAGGACTGTACTCCATATCCTCAGTTACACTGGAAAATAATTGGAGCCTGAATCTTAATAGCAATAAAATGAAGTGTACATATCAAATGGAAGCCAGGAGACATAACAAGAGAAGTCAGCAATGGAGTGGGTCATAGAAAAGAGCTGAATGAAAACTGAGGTTCTGTGTCAGTAGCTTCTGTAAAATAAATTGCACGTCTTCATAACGCCACTTTTAGCACTAAACAGCCCACATCACAAGATCACCAAAAGAATTGAAACACTTAACCCTTACTAATAATGATCTTACCATATCACAAATATTTACTTCCATTTTGCCATAAATATTACAGTGTTTTTCTCCAATTTAAGTGGAAGGAGAAACCCAATCCCCACAGGACCTCTGCTTTCTGGACATGCATTATTTGTGGGACATGGGAGAGGTGCCCCAGTGTTTCCTCAGAAGAAAGGACAGCATTTCTATAGTGCTGTAGGAAATACCTACAGCTAAAGATTTATAAAGTCTTTCCAGTTCCAAAAAAGCAGAAAGATTTTCTAGGCATCATTACTTTACTTTCACCAGTTATGGATAAAAAAAGCCCCAAAAGAACAGTATACATATGCCATCTCAGTTTGTCCTGTAGTAAAAATACTCCCACCCACCTGTATTAAAAAAGAAAAGACTGAAATAAATTACTTGGATTTTTTTGGTGTTTTTTTAACCAAAAGAATATTCCACAGGCATACTAAAGTCTGTCTTTATCTGGCATTTTACTTCTGAACTAGTGTAAAACATTACACTATAAATTTGCAACAGCAAATTTATAGTGTTGTCTCCTCTTTCAAAGGTCACAGCCATTTTCAACATCAGACTTCAGACTGCAACATGATCTATAGGAGCTATAAATCAGAATTAAAGGATATAAAGGAAAGGCTCTAATATACAATTTGGTTACTGTAGTTGTAAGAGTAGTCACATGGATTTCATATGAGAAAGACTAAATATTTGATGAGGTGGAAGCTATCTTTGTGAAGTTTACTGAGTCAGCAGCACGAAAAATAGCATTCAAATTAGTAAATATAAAAAACCCAAATAAATTCAGAATTGAATTTTTTAAATTTTGATTTTCAAGGGCAATATGCAATGGTGACCACTCAGCTCATGGTCATGATCTGGAGGGGGTCAGGTCTGCTGCTGCTGCTTTTACTCTGAACAGATGGCTCAAGAGACATCTGCTTCCAAGTCTGAACAAAACCTGTTACTCTTCTTTGCAAGAAAACCATCTTCCAGTGCTACTCCAACCAACATTAATGTGGAAAAATTCTACAGAAATAGAAATGCTCTGCTTGATTTCAGCTTCTATTTCAAGCACAGTATCAGCATTGGGTAAAAAAATTCAGAGGAAGAAAGCACTGGTCCAAAAATCCAGGCTAGCTCGATTTCAGTTATTTTAAATTAAATTTGATATTGGGTTTTACAATAAAAATAGATTTTGCTTTGAATTATATGTTTTTCTTAACAAAGAAAGCAAGCAGCACTTGCTGCTTATCCCAAAATATTTGAGACTGTTGTCAAGAGCTTCAAAGTAAAGTACTTCAATCAAAAGAAAAGACACTCCATGTCATTTGCACAGATGAAGTTAGTAACATATTTTCTGATTTTTGTATGTGTCTAACTCTCCTGTGAGCTGTAGAACATTTCTAAAGGCAGAATGCAGAGCTTCAGCACTGAGCTATGACTTCCCTTCTCTGTATCAAGTAATCAATTTGTCATTTGCTGCTGTGGTGCTGCTAATAACCATTTGAATGTTCACTCACATGTGGATTGTTTTTAGGTTCCAGTTTGTTCAAATTTATTGTCTTTGTTGACTGAAAGAAAAATATGCAGCTTGAAAAACCCTCCTTAATAACAGAAGGGGTTTTTTTTTCAAAACTGGATTATGTTGAACAACAAATTCCTCTCAAAACCAAAGAAAATTCAAAACTGTTTCTGGTGAATAAGAGTATGCATCTCCCTGGGAGATGAGATTAGTATATAAAAAACAAAAATAAAAATACCAGGCTTACCAAATCCTCTAAAAAATGATGTGTTTACCTTTATTAATGAAACAGCCCAGCCTCCACTGCACGCAGCTGACTGCTGGTTACACTCTGGTACAATCAGCAGTCAGATGCACTGCAGGTCCCAAAGGCAGGCAGGGTTTGCAGGGGATGGAGCAGCCACAAGCTGCCAAGCACAGCACTGAGCCAGCTGAGGGGAACAGCAGCTCTGAGCCCGGAGAGAGGCAGGTGCAGTGCCCTGGGCACCCACAGCCCCTGAAATACTCACACTGCCGGTCCTAACCTCCCGTCTGAGAGGACACAAGTATAATTAGGGGTATTAGCTTTGATAAATTTATGATGTGTGTATTCCAATGATCTTACACCAATTTTAGATTACTGCATCATTATTTTAAGGATAGAATCATTGAAGTGATCCTAGGAACCAGATACATAATTTTATACATGTAATGCCTGTAGGACTTAATTAAAGACTTCAAGTTTTTAATGCATTAAATAATTACAACTGACTGGGGGTGGGAGTAGGGAACAACTTACTTTTTAGATGACCATCATCTAAACAATGAATATGCTGCAGTGGTAGTACAGTCTGTCCCTGCACCACCACCTGCAACAATCCTTTCAACATATTTCAATGATTTGAAAGGATGATTTAGTGCTTCCTAAATTATTAGCAAAACAAGATAGCAAAAGTTACTACAAAGCAGAAAATAATACTAAGTCCTCAGCTTAAACACTATTCAAAGGACAGCTTTTATCCTGAAGCCCATAATACTTACAGATCAATTCATGTATCTCCATTTATAAAACAAAATAAAGTGTGACATTTAATAAAAATAGTATTGGGGAGGGGTGACATGTACAACCCACAGTAAAATCTACTTGGGTTTTAGGAAAGGTTAATGGGAATAAGACAAATAGTTAACTCCTTCCATTTGACAAAAGTGGTCTGGCTACCTCTACAGATAAACATGGAAAGCTTTTAATGTACTTAGATATGTTCAAATTATTGAAAAAGGGTTAAATGCTTGCTAAAAATTGTGGCTTCTTCTATAGCAACCCAGCAATTCTGAAAGAAAGTAGGATCTGTTGAAAGCTGGGGGAGAATAATCCTGCAATGCTACTTCAGAATCAGATTTGTTCTGCCTAGGTTTGGATGACTCAAAAATACTTTTGTATTTTGCTTCACCAGATGCTTGTTTTCCCCTGGAAAAAGAAGTTGCAAATGGCATCATTTTAGAGAACAGAAATTCTCTTAGATGAAGCAAGTTCCTTGAATGCTCTTAGATACCTGGCACAGCAGTCTCAAAGACAGACATTAAAAAATCATCATTATCAGTACACCACCTCAAACATTTAGGACAAGACAGGAAACAGTGCTAAGAGCTTAAAAAAGGGAGACTCAAACAAAAGTCACCAAAAACCTTAAAGAAAATTCTCTGTAAAGCATGCTAAAGTCACTCAGCTACACAAGAGCACAGGAGTGCCTACTGCATTTTGCCACCACATATTTTGTGACTTGCATTGATTTGGGATGATGCTGCCCTGCTGTGGGAAGACACAGGGACTACAAATGACAGACATGGCCTCAGATGTCAGGGGGTACAACGACTGACACTGCACACAGTCCCTGTGTTGGAACATAAAAAACATCTAAAAACCCTTCCAGAATCACTCTCTGTCATACAATGTAATTCTGGATAGGGAATGCCAGTTTCCATTCTAACAAATACTGTCATCTCTGACTTCAGTTTTTTACACACAAAAATTAGCTTGGCATTTCATGCTGGACTGTGCTGGTATCATATTTGATCAGTTAAGCCAAAGCAGGCAGTTTTCTAGAACAGAGTGCTGTATTTGCACAGACCAGATACCTTCTTGTGAATATAACCAATGAAATTGGAATTATGATTCCATACTTTACCTTTGGAACTGTTCACTCTTGTTCCTCTGGAAGAAACTACAACTGCCACTGCAGTGGCATTGGAATTAACCATGGAAATGGTCTTCATCCATGAAATCAAGATCAGTCAAAAGACTACAACAACAGTGTTCCCATCTAAACAGTACTTGGGAGAGAATCAGAGAGGCTCACACTGTCTGTCCACCAATTGTTTTTAAATTAAAGCATGAGAATCATTTCATGTTTCTTTTTGCAACTTTGCTTACAGTGGTTTCTTTTCATGAGATCTCCCTCACCCTAGTGTCTCATATGGAGCAGTAGGGACAAATGTGCTTAATTTTATCAGATAAAGCATAACAAACTGAAGAACAGGGAAAATACAAAAGGATCAGACTGCTGCATCACACATCTGAATCAACTGTAAAGCCAAAGCATTCCTCCCATTCCAAACCCATCCTATCTTCAAGCTCTGCCATGCTTCATTTTCGAACTCTAATTCTCATCTCTATCCAAATATCAATCTTTCTAAATGAAAAAATAAAAAGGATTTTTTTTGCATATTTTTTGGCATTTTAAAACACATGGTGCAGTTCTAAGTGATTACTAGAAAAATCATAGTTATCACAAGGAAAAACCAGTAAAGAGTTTTTAAAAAGTTGTTTTAAAGCTAGCAATCTGTTAAAGAAAAAACAACTGAAAAAAATGTTTTTGAAACAGTTGGCACCATCTGTTTAATAAAAAAAAAAAGGAAAGAAAAAAATTACTGTAGTTAGCATAAGCATTGCTTAACTCAGCACACCAGCAAATAAGTGAAAACCCCATCAATTTATATTTAAATAAAACATGAATTATCTGGATTTTGCCAGAGATAAATAGACTGTGACGTGGTAATGTGCAGCTACTTTTGACAGCATCCTTTAATTCATATTTCTTTATTTCTCAATGTCTCACAGGTACTCAAAAGATACTTAACCAAAAACCACATTTAATTCCCAAATTCTGGGGTGAAAGCCAAGTAAACACATTATGAACTGGGCATCTGCTTACCCAAGACCAACACATGGCATTTATAATTTTGCCAGTTCAGTCAGTAACATATCCAAACAGATGCCAAAGGAAGTAATCCAAAGGCTTCTCAGGCAATGGGAATGAATTAGCCTTATTCAGAGGCAAAGCATTAAAAACCACCTCATGCATGACACAAACATACAAACACGGTGCTAAGCTTACAATGCACAGCAGGGGTAAAAAGAAATGTTAAGGCAACAATGCAGATGCTCAGAACTAGAAATAGGAGCCTCTTCCACACATTGTCAGCTGTTGGCAGCTTCTCTTGCCCAAGTGCACAATATTCACTTTCAGTGACAAGAGCATCCCTGTTCTCTCAGCAACCTAAATATGGAACTCACTGGCAAGCAAGGTAAGGTAAGTTGTGCTTGATCTACAGAATGATTTTGGGTTTGCTGTTACAATGCCCAAAACTCAAACACTGACAAAGGCAGACTGCTTTCACAAACACTGATCAGTGTATTCTGTGACATCAGGCAAGATTCAGTAAGGGCAACAAACCCCTAGAGTATCTGGGGAAACAGGAAAACCTGGAATATACAGATAGCAATGATGTGCTTGAGGAATATGGTGCGGATACATCTGTGTTGCTGTGCCATCCCCCAAGATCCACAATGGCACTGTTAAGCTCACACTGGGATAAGCCTGGTGTTACTCACCGTGCTGGAGACCCCAGCTCAGCATCATTTCACACACAAACATTTCTGTCCATCAGGCCCAGCACTAAATCTGAGCTAATGTGCCCAGGCAGACCTGTGGTGACACCATCCTGCTGAGGATGCCAAATCCAGGCAAACCTTTGTTCAAGCTCAGTGCTGCAGGAATGTTTCTGGACTCCAACTGGTCCCAATGACAGCTTACAATGCCACTGCAGCTAAGCTAATCAAGCCCACCAACAAATAAATTAGCTAATAAGGCTTGCTGGAACTGGCTACACATCTATAGCCTGACTCACTAAACTAACCAGATAAAGCCCTCGGGGGGGGTGGTGGGTGCTGGTGGAGGTCACTAGACTGTAAGCAACATTTTAATCTTTCAGATTTCATGCTTGATCAGATTAGCCATGGCTAATGGTTTCTGCAGCCTTCTCTTCCTAGCCCTAAGAATATCAACAGAGTGCTCCTATTACAGGCTGACTGCAGGGAATTCATGTATTGCATCAGCATAGCAAACATTCCAGAATTCAATAAATTATACCAACAAGTAGATACTGAAAATCTGTATTGATGCATTCAGGACTGCAGGGGATGTTGCATCACCTGGATGCAACTGAGGACAGAAAACCCTGATGTGAAGCAGCAGCAGCATCAAACTTCACTGCCTGTGCTGACCCATGGCATCACCTACTGATGTTGTCTGCCCCAAAGCTCTCAGTGAACACTTACCAAAGCAAGCAGACAAAAATCCTGAACCTTGCTGGAAGACCAGACACTGCCCAATGACCTGGCCCTCCAGCAGTGGAAAAGGCCATCCATCAAAAGGACACTCAAGTCCATCTGGAGGTGATGACATATGTTCAGAAAGAGCAGGGCTCAATTTTACTGCCTCTGGGGCACATTCAGGGAGCTGGGAGAAGCCTTGAAGGTCAGGCTTTATCAATGTGTGAATAGCCTCTGCATCATGCCCACTTCACTCCAACAATTCATTTCTCTTGTTTTCCTTCAAGATTGCTAGCACAGAAACCCCAGCTCTCTCCTCCATAATTTCATTTGTCCTTTGTTTTTTGGACATGCTTTCCATTTGAAAGACTCATATTCAAAACTAGAGAAAATTTACAGACTAGCAATGCAACATGGAAGACAAGGCATCTAGAAAAATGAGGGGAGAAAACATTTGAATTCATGACTACTTGACAGTGGAATAAGTCTCACTGAATTTTGCACCAAGCATAATTGCAAATATCTCTGTTTGTATTTTTAAGGGAATGTCCAATAATGCACCAAAACAGCTTAAAATAAAAAAGTAAAACAAAACCAAAAAAATCCAAAACCAAAGCCCATCAACTTAAATTTTAGGTCTGAAGGAACTTCTGATCAAAATGAGCATTGGAGACATTTTATTATGGTACTTCTGAAAATGATTCCATAATAACTTTGAAAAGCAAGTACGCTTTATTGAAAAAAAATACCAAAAAGCTGTGAAAAAAAATTAGACATTCAAACTTTACCCTCTGACTCCTGGAAATAATATTCTGTCTTCTGTGTAGGTGCTGCCTGTGTGGGATCATAGTAAATCAAGTGCATTTGACCTAGGGAGCTCCCCATGACTGTGAGTGAATGTCAGAGCCAGGCATGCAGGATGTCTGATGCTGCAGCCCTGACTGATAACTAAGAAGTCAGATATAAATAAATCTGGAACAGTTGGGATTGACTGTTGTTTAGCACTTTCAGACAGACGTTCAGGGCAACTGGCAGGGGCTTTGAAAGCTGTTTCCCATATTAGAATTGTGACAAAAATAGAAGTGAGGCTGCATTCCCTTGTCTTCTGCTAAAATAGATCTTACTCAAAAACATTTTACAAGATTGTCAAGGCATAACTAGTCCACAGTCAGATAGAGAACAAAATCAAAATTGGAAGTCCCATGTTAATTCAACAAATAGTTACTTATTGAATTAATAAGAGGAAAAAAATAAAAAAGGGAAACAAGGAGATAATACTAAGAGATAATAAGGACAAGGAGAAGCTGGCTTTCTACTTTAAAAAAACCAAACTTCTAAGTGAAGGCACAATTAGAATTCACTAGCCAGAAAGACCCCAGAGATCATTAAAAATAACATAAAAAGGGAAAAGCATATATTTTAGCAACTGTCCTTAGAAATATTGCAGAGGGGTTGGTTTTTTTTTTTTTTTTTTTTTTGTTGTTTTTAGGGCTGTGTGATTTGTTTTCAAATTCAAGAACAGATGCTGCATAACTGCTGACAGCAAGGCTGAGTGGTGAGAATGAACAGGAAAGAGGAAGCATGTCTGGGCTTCTCTTCTGATTTCAAGTGTCCCAAATACTGTTCACAGGGCAAGTATTTGTCACAGTGTTATTTTGCCTCCAGCAATTAAGCTTCCAAATAAATTAAATTGGCTTTTATTTGTGTGTTTTTACAGTCAAACTATATCTAAATATTTCAGGATTAGCTAGTTCACTGACTGAACAGCCCATTGTTCTGCCAAAATAATCAGTGGCCTTAATGAGCAATTAAGAGCTTCCAGGGTCAATGAGAAATGAAAATCTTTGCATGTAGACCACAAATTTCGTGTACAACTTCCTGCTACTGTTTCAGATCAGGAATGAACTCAGGAAAGAGAGCAGAACGTATTGCACAAAATCCGAGAGAGCAGGGTACAGCAGGCGCAGTTTGATTTAGCCAAGTGACCCTCCCAGAGAGATTTCCCACCAGCACCCAAAGCAGGAGTGCACAAGGCTGTGCTGCCTGATCAGAGGCTGCCCCACCCCGGGTGCCCTCTGAGCTCCAGCACCCAGGGAGCCCTGATGTGGAGCAGGACCAGAGCTCCTGGCTCACAGCTCCCACTGGAGTCACCTCCCTGCACAACACTGCACACCCACCCCAGGGACCCAATCCAAGGCACTTCCTCTCTTACTCTCCTGGATTTGGCAACGTGCAAACCACAACAAAATCAGCTATGAAATTTCTGCAGCTTGCATTCTACCTACTGCTGGTACAAATGAAGGCATAATTCAAAGGTTCAAGGTGGGCTGAAGAAGTACACACAGAAGAGCACGTTTCAATTACCAAATTGTGAATTTTTTTCCCGTCAGGACAATGGCTGAAAATATGCTTGATGAAAGATAGAAAATTCACTATAAAGAATCAAAACTTTGCTTTACCACATGGCAGATGTAATTTCCTTTTACCAGAACAGCCCTCTTAAGTGCATTTTAAACCAATTACCTTTAGGTGGAAAATATGACTTGCTTTCAGCTTTGTGAGGCCAGTCCACCACAAGAGGTCCAAACCTACGAAAGCTGGCAGTGATCTCATCTACAAAAAAACGAATGAGGCACCTTAGAGAGAACATAAAAACTGACAATGGCAAGGTAAAAAGGTCTTACTTAAAATCAAAACAAGAACAGTGAAAACTGCCATGATGTCCATAGCAAATGCCTAACTATTATTTCATCTCTGTGCTGTACATAGCTGCTTAAAAAAGTGATTTTACATTCCACTAGTGGAAGTCTGCAGCAGGATTAAATGCAAACCTGATCTATCAGAAGTGAATATGCTTCAGCTGCGGTCTATTTCTAATTATAGCCACAAAGCAGGGTCAGATGCAGCCACATGGGACTGATGGAGGAGCTCCATGTCAGCACGGCTGCTCCTTGCAGCCTGCCCTAGAAAGAGGCTGCAGCAGGTCATGCCACTGTGGGCATTTCACCTTCCTCAGGCCCTTTAGGAAATCTGCCTTGAATTACCAAGTTTTTTCTTCACTTTTTAAGCATCACCTTGGAACCACCATGTAACACACATTAAGAGCTATCCTATAGGACAATTTCGTTTTATATGCAAATCCTTCAGAAAAAAGTATTTAAGCTTCTTTTTGAAAAGAGTCTTATTTTCTCAATACAATTTTAAACATACTTTAAAGAAAGAATTAGTTTAATGTGATCTTATGTGGATCAGAACAAGCCATCAGGAGAAAAGGCAGTGGGGTTTTACAGTTTCTGGATTGCTGTTTGAGATGTGTCCAGTTTCACTGACCCCATGAATTGCATGCCAGAATTTCAAGCATCTGGAGACAGAACACACAGGTTGTGTACCTGAAGAGCTGAAGAGTAAAGGGTTACTGAAGGAGACCTCTCAGGAAAGTGGGTGACAGCTCCCAGGTCACCCTGCTACTCCCTCACAGGACAGACTGGGCACGTGTTTTGACTCTGAGTGTCCCAGCAATGTGTACATCAGCCGTCCCTGTTGGGTGCTGCATCTTACAGCTGCAAATTCAGATTACCCACCAGACCCCATACAACAGCCCTGCAACTGATGTTGGTGTGACATGGGAACTGCACTTGAGGTGCTTGTAAACAGACTGGCAACTCATGCTATTTCTTCATTAAAACTGTTCATGGTTTAGGCTTCAGATTAGTAGATAAGAGATCTCCCTCATTTCATTACAGGGCATCCTCAAATTCCCTGTGTATGCCCATTGAAGCTAGACAGTGGTGGATACCAGCTATATTCCAGCCATGAAAAATACACCAAAAACTGTGATGATTTTAGTTTGGGAGTAAGAGTTTGTGGGGACACATGCAAGTAGAGCAGATAATGATTGAGAAAAACTGACCATCCTTGCTGGGTAGGTCATTACTTTGAAACCATATTATTACCCTATGTTTATCATCTGAACCCAAGATACGTGCTGGGTATAAGAGCTGATCATTTAAAGCCCACAGTATTTTGGAAAGGACTGCATTAACAAAGTCTTTAGAGTCAACCACATCCAAGAATAGGAAAAGACTACAGAGGAGAGACAGTACCCACTAAGTTCCCTTTTTCAGCTTTCCCACTTGGCAGTCGTGGGAAGACATGCAGATCAGAAGACCTGCCAGGCAGTACAAGAACGCCAGGTAAACACTCGGGTGTTGCAGGGGTGGCAGGGAGTGCTTGTTCTAAGCACCGCCACAAGCACTACAAGAGACACACCTGGAAAATTCATTTGCCTCTATGAAAATATCATCACCTATTTAATAGTAATTATAAGAAAGGCAACTCCCACATGTCAGCAGTGCAAGTGATTCACAGTACCTTCATCAATGTCAGGAGGGAGCCCTCCAACAAACACCTTCCTAGAGTAGCGTTCCACTCGTTCCCCGTTTTGGCAGCGTGTCGGAGAGCTGAGGCCCGAGGACAATGACTGATCCCCATGGCTGTCATCTAGGAAGCCATCCTCAAAAGGAAACAGTGAAGACCGACCTGGAACAGATTTTGTAGGATCTACAGTTAATGCTATTTCCTGGAGAAGGAAATATTTCAGTAAAAAACTTTCCCTTTTGCTGTTTTGCTTTAACAGAACTTGCACTAAAGGACTAGGTGGTCCAGTTTTCCAATTCATGTTCGTTAGTATTGTTTCCATTTTTCCAAGAGTGTGTTACCCTTACAAGACAATAAACCTAATTTAGCTTTAAAACAAACCCTCGTGAATGGATAGAAATGAAAAACAAGTTATCCGATGAAATTATATGTCACAGCTATAGAAATAACCTTTGCAAGATTTACATTTCAAACCAGTTAGAGATTTACACCTTCCATAACAGATCGTGAAGGAATGATCTCAAGATCCCTCAAGCCACTGCACTGCAGAGCAGGACAGTCCTCTGAGTGCTGTACAGGATCCTGACAGCAAGGGCTGCAGCACTTCCACCTCCAGGGAACACAGGCCCACGCCCAGGGGGGCAAACAGCAAAATAAACATGGAAAAGCTTTGGATTGTGGATACTAAACAGGAAGTGAAGAGAGTCAGTGAACAAGAAAAAAAATCTTGTTAAATAAACCACAAAGAACTTGCACTTGAAGGAAAACAGTGTTAGCTAGAACAGCCTGTCAGCCTGTTTGTCACTGAGTTAAAAAAAAAACATCCTTTCAGTCATGAACAGGCAAAATCAACATTAATGGCTCCTACTCAATTTGTTAATGAAAAGTAAAGAATTTATTTGTAACCATCTGATGCAATAGCAACTTGTTTCTATTACTAACAAAGAATACACACATTATCTTAAGAACAGATATATTAACAAGGAAGAGAAAAAATATTCTAAGACTGCATATAAGCAACACTTGCCAGCATGGAATTTAACAATATACCTGAGTAAACACATCCTGCAATATAGAGAGATGTATAAATAAGAACCACATCTCAACTCTGAAAAGGCCACTTGTCCCCTCATATCAAGGAGGATTTTTCTCAGGGATGGAATTATAATTAATTGATACAAACAGTTTATAGGAGAGTTGATTACAAGTATAAATGTATTTATACTTTTGTAAGTGCACATAATTAAATTCAAAGGTAATGAATCACATGAAATTGACACAGCCAGACCTACAGTTTAATACCACACTGGTATTAACAGCACAGGAAGTGAAGGAAATAAAAACAGGGGCAAGGTGTAAAATCAAGACAGAGGGACAGCAGTCAGAAAAACATATACACTGAAAATATCAGTAATTGTCTCCAGTAGCAAAAGACAGATTAAAAAAAGAAACAGTAATCCTGTGTAGGAAAAACAAGCTAATAAAGTCAGGAAAGTCACTGACACACAACATCAGCCTGATTTTTAATTACAAACATCAGGCACCAGAAAAATATATTAAAAATAATATATTGAATGTTAAACAATGGAAGAGATTACAGACACAAAAATCCACTGAAGTAAAACTCCTACCATGCATTTACACACCAACATAAAAAATAGGGTAAATGCCACAATCAGAGAAGGACGTAGAGCTGCTACCTTTCAAAGACTTGTTGTCAGAAATGGTGGGTTCAGAGCATGAAACACAAAAGACTTTTGATGAATATTCCATTAATGGACAAACACGTCATGCATATGTATAAACATATGCATTTCAAAATAAAAGAGAACATTTGCATGAGAGAAAAAATGAAGAATACTATAACTGTGTAAAAATATCAATTCAGAACACTCATTGAAAAGCTGGAAATCTGAAAATATCTCAGAGATTGACATTACTGGAGAGATAATTCATCTTTTAATTCCTGCCCATGAACCTACTTTCTTGTAAAAAAGTAAACAAACAACTAACATGAGCCATTAGTGGAAGATGACATATCAAATTAATAACAAGGTGTTCAACCAAAATACAGATCTGCAGAGGAGACTGAGTTGTGAAGGAAATAATAAAAATTCACAGCAATTTAGAAAGCAAGGTATCACCTCTAAGCACCATGCCAGACACTTGGCAGTCTACAGGCACCACACTCACCTCAAATAAATGCAAATGATGTTCTATAAGTTTATAGCTAAGTGAAGTGTAGAGCTGAATATAAGAATACATTTAAAATAATGGAAAGCGTACAGACAAGGGAACAGGGAATGACTGTTCACACTCTTCTCCAGTAAGGGAAAAATGAACTGCACTGAACACAATCAGTACATGCCAAGGCTGAAAGCAAAGCAAACTTTGGAAACCCTTGCTAAAGACTTTTTGGGATGTTTAAAAATTTATGTAGGCTTAGAAAAGGGAATGAGTAAGAACAGGAGAAAAATGCAATCTAAGGCAATAAATATTAAAACATCACCTCAAGAGACTCCCTGGGCAAATTTCTGGGAGAACAGTATGGGAAAGCATCACTAAATGCACTTTTTTTGTAACATATTCCTGTACCCCTCCCGGGGCATCTCTGAGTTGTCAGTGTAGCAAAATAGTTTGGGCTGATTTCCCACAGTGGTGCTTAAATCTGTACCTGAAAAACTGGCTGTAAAAGTTAAAAAACAAGGTACCAAGAACATGACTCAACAGCTCAAAGCATGATACCTACAAAGAAATGCTCATCTCTTTTCCCAAAGGAAAGAGAGAATCAAGTAGGGAACTGAAAGTTTATGGCAAGCCTCAAGAAATGTCTGACAAAACTTCTTCTCATTGCAGAGGCTTAGTCACAGTGACAGAATCAAACACTAATTAAAATAGCCAAGTATAACAAACATAAAATGAGTCCTTGCACAGACTTGCCTGTGGTTACTCTGCATATTATCCCAATGCAAATGTTAAAAGCAATAATAGAGAGTGATATATGAGAATATTTGATAACCAACACATTTTTTAAAACACTGTTGTAGAATTTCATGCTTAAGGTTAAGGAAGCTCAAAACCAATATTATAAAAGTCAAGGTAATGATAAAGCATGAACATCACAGACTTTAATATGAATGAGGCAAGTCAAAATCCCTAACATTAATGACAACAAACACACACAAATCTAGTTGTTAGTATATAAAAGCCTGCATTTCACACAGGAAACAAGTCTTGTGGAATGAAACATGCTTCTTGGTAGTGAGAAAATAAATCTGAAAAGCCAGCACATTCAGAACTTGTTTGCCCTGTTTTGTCTTCACTAATATTTATATAAAACAGCCTAAATTATATTCATCACAATTACTTCTGCATTATTGTATTTTGCTTCTACAAGTAAACAGGAGTTGCCAGTAATTCATAGTATCCTACTGATTCTTACCTCCTTTCCTACTTTGGTGCATTTGATCAATCTGAAAACACCTGCCACAATCTTAAAATTAAATTAAACAGTGTTCATGTTCACAGAGAGTAAGTTTGTGAGGAAAATCTGAATCTTCTGTTTCAGATTAAGCTATTGAATGAACACTAAAATGTGTCAGCTTTGAACAAAATCAGAGCAAATTCTGTATTACAAACCATGTTAGAATGGCATGTACAGCCCACCACCTCAACCCATACAAATGACAAAAGCCCTTAGACGCACTGGTTTGTGTGATGCATGCATCTGTCTCTAAGGGAATGCAAATTCTACATTTGGAAAAGGGGGCAATGTCACCTGCCTAGCTGGCAGAGAACTTCAGGAAAGGAAGATAAAATTAAGTTTAATGCTAAAGTACCCCTTGCAGATGGCACTGCCTAAATGTAATTGTTAAAAGCTGCCATTTTCACTGTTATTTTCTCAATAACAATCAGTCTGTGTAAGCTCCAGCACAGGACAGAAATGTAAGCTGCATTAGTGGCTTGCTCAGTACAGCTGTTGGACTTGCTATTGTCCTTGTTCCTTCATCTCTCAGAACAAACTGATACATAGCACTGTACATTTATAAAATATTTTCAGTTTGCTTTTATGTTTTAAGGGTTGTCTGTGCTGAAATACTGTTAAAATGTGCTCAAATACTGTATCTTTTAAAAATTATTATCAATATTCACTGCTGAGGACAGTTACTAGCATTGGTATTCACACATGTTCTGAGGCAATTCAATGTAATGAAGTCTAATATTCAGAAAAAGCTGTTTAATGTAAGAAAAAGAGTCATTTTTGAATGTTCAATGCAGCAGTTAAACATTGGACTCCTACAAAACCAACAAACACCAAACATAAACCCAAACCCAATCTTTTTTTGGAACACTGCATTTCAAGTCACAAATACATGTCATGAGAATCTTTACATTCAGCCATCCTCCAGTTCTCTAGTAATAGCAACACTTGAAGTTATCAGCTCAGGATCATCACTGCTTTAAGATGCTGTTAAAAGGGAGCTGTTTTGCAAAGGAAGAATGTGAGATTGATTTATACAAAGCAATTGATCAACTACATATTGTTAAAATTGGTAGCATCCTCTTACCACAAGAAAACTAAATATTTATTTCTCCCACTATTCAGCAAACAAAACATTTAGTAAATACTTTTACCTCTTCTCCGCCCATAGCTCCTGGCTGCATGTAAACACAGAAGAAAATTGTGGGTACAGCTGTCATTAGATTTAGCTCCAAAAGCAATGAGAATGTAGCTTCTACCTCTTCTCTTTTTCCCCTCCCACCATAAAGAAGGAAAAGACATTTAAAAGTGCATGATGAAATTCAAACAATCCAAGACAAGAAAAAAAGTTGAAGATGATACAGCCAGGGAAGGAAAAAAAAAAAAAAAAAAAAAAAAAGAACATACCTGCTGTGGAAGGTTTCTACATAGCAAAGGGCAAAGGTATTTAAAAAATCAGGCATATAGGACAGTATTATAAAATAATAATTTAGGATTATGGTTTTAAGTGGCAATAAACATCATCAACAGTAATTCTACTTAAAAGAACCAGCTTTGCATTTTATTAAATAGTTGTGGAAAACATATTTCCCAATTATGTTTCAATTTAAATAATTAACCATATTTAAATACTAAAATCCTACTAAAACAATATGAACTCAATAGCCAGTACCTTCCTATGAATCAAACTAGATTGACAAAATGCTTTCATAAGTACCAGAATAAACACAGCGTTTCAATGAGACATGCATCAATGGCAAATCCACAACGTTGGACAACTTTACAACTGTATTTTGTGATGTAGTAGCAAATGCAAAACCCAGAATTTTTGATCTGAAGTTTTAGAAAAACAGAAAATAATCTGGAAAACACATCTTTTACACAGGATCACTGATGAATCACAAAGCCATCCATCCTGCCAAGGCAATCAAACATGGAAGGCCGGGGATCAAGCGGGTTTTCCAACACAAGCGAGCTTAGGTAAGAGGCAGCAGAGCTTTGTTTTGTTTCCTTCTCTCCTCATTGTAACACTCTCAGTGCTCCTGCTCCTTCCCAACCCCAGCTCTTATTTCTGAACCGTGCCTATATTTGCATTTACACACAGTCTTTAAGTCCATAAAAGTTACTGAAACTCCCTGAAGGTATATTTGCCTGTAAATTCCAGGGGCAAAATAGTGCAATTCACTTAAACAGGAAGACAAGCAAATTAGTTTTTACTGATTTAAAAACACTGTATCATATTTAAATACTTCAAGAAGGTGAGGTTTCACCCTTATTGATTATATTTTGTATACATATACACACAATTTGAAAATTATCTCAGTTGTAACTAGTATTTATATTAAAATGTTAATTTTTTCCAAGAAGCTGAGTTATTCAGCATGACAACTTCAGAATGTCAATGCACATTTTATTATGTTGCTTTCTTAGGATGTGAAGTTTGAATGTGTCATTTGAGACAAGTTAAATAAAAAATACCCATCTTGCTCACAAGTCAAAATTAACAGCACAACAGATTAAATAGCAGGAATAGTTCATCAGGTGAATTTCATAATGCCTCCAGTAAATACTTTAGAAAGCAAACAATTTAGAAATTATTCTTGAATGAGGACAGGTGCAAGAAAATAAGAGTACTGCACTATTACAAACAATGAAATTACCAGAGCTATGTTCATGAAGTTACTTTCTCTTTTTGTCCAACAGAAGACAAAAAGCAACTGGGAGCTCCTTAAACTGTACCCCCACTAATGCCTCTGCTCCCCGTGTACTGTTTTGGTGCCACATATAAATGTCCTTTTGCACAGAAAACCATCTCCTGGAATGTTTCTAAATTGAACACAAATGATTCCTTCCTAGGTACGTTCTGGATCATTAATATTAAGGCAAACCCAGGTGCTTTAGGAGGGGATGAGCACATTTCCCCATGTAAACAGTGCCGGATGGATTGTGCAGCAGGATCACCCCTGCCTTGGTGTTTGTCCATCCTTAGCAACGTTCTCCAAGTGTCAGGTACAAAGTTACAGAACTGCTGTGTCCCAAATTGCATGGCCTCAAATGCAAAAGAACAACAGATTCTTTTTCAACCACTGATAACTCTCCTGAAACTATTAACTCCCCTCCCAGAAGCGAATCCTATTTTTATGGACATGAAACTCTATCATGAAGGACAGAACTTTAAGCTTTTAACAAACCAGCACAAGAAACTCCCCAAACCTCAAATCTTGTAATGCAATCAAGGAAACTCAGTGTTAATGCTTTGGAATTCCCCAAAGCCTGCAGCTAAGATTGCCCATTGTTGCAGTAAATCAAAACTCACTCAAATTTTAACTGCATCTCAAGGCTACATGAAACTGATGAAAAGGAGCTTTTCTGGGATTTTTTTTACTCTTTTATTATAATGTGGGACTGAAACTGCACCTTGTATTTGTATCAAATAATTAGCAGTCCTAGGAAACAATAAATTTGTGAATCCATAAAATATTAACTCAAAAGGACTAGATCTACATGCTCTCCATATCATAATTTAAAATTAATTTGATCATGCAATTTCAAATTTAGGAATAGGCAACAACATTTATTTGTATTATCATATTTTATGGAAGACTTAATAGGGAGTATTTTCAGATTTTTAAGAACATTATTTCTTCACTTCTGGTACTTATCTTGTTCATGCAGTTATGTGGCCACAATATCAAAGATACACACTTCAAAGAAATCTTGAAGACACATGTTAAATTGATGTAAAATAGCATTACCTCTATGAAAAAAAAGAGTTCAGCATTTTCAGACTAGAAGTTTTGGAGCTATACTGGCTAAAGGAAAGTTTATTTGACAAGACTGGGAGCCTCCTTGATTTATAAGGTACCAGAATCTTATTTCTAGCTTGGAACACTCATTTGTATTCTTGAAGCAGTCAGCAGTTCAGAACAATACTTGCTTTAGGACATTATGAGTTATGCAATGATTTTCTAAGATCAGAAAGGAAAATATGTCAAGCTTTTGCTTTTGAACAGAGGGTCTCTGAAGTTCTTAGGATCTGGAAGTTTACAAGTGAATTAAAATACCAGGGAAATGAATTCATGAACTGAGGGAAGGTGACACAAGCAAGTATAATTATGCAATGTGTTTTTCTGCTACAGAGAGATCATCCAGAAGAATTGCAAAGATGGACATTCATCTACAACTGGTTCAAAAGGTGGTTCTCAACTTCCATTAATAGATCTGCACATCTGGATGTGCAGATGGGCACTACAATGATTTGGTTATATGAACCTCAGCAGTCCCATGTGGTTGATTTTTTTCCAATATTAACAATGCAAGTGTTGCAGCAACCTCCCTTCTAACATATACAACAGAATCTCATCACCAGAAAATCACAAGCTACATGAAAGCTGTATGCAGCTAAGTCCCACACACTGGGCCTCAAACACTTGATCAAACACATGAACTGCATTCATCATCCAAAACCAGCTTAGGTGTCCTTTCCTGAGGCATACAAGCAGCCAAGCAACTATAAACCTTCCCAAGAAGGAAGGTTTATCTATTTTCATCTTCTCATTTTGGTTTAAAAAATCTGTTAGCAATAAAACTCACATTTTTAACAGCCAGGCTGCTTCATCTCTTCTAGCATCATATATAATGCTCTTGGAGTAGCCTGGCAAATCTTAAAATTCAGAGGAAACAGATGGCACTAACCCACAATAGAGACAATCACAAAGATGAAAGGAAAGCACATTGGTGAGGTGGTGAGGCAGGAAAAGCAGTGGGGAAAACAAACAAACAAACAAGAAGGCATTAAAGAGCTACCAAGATGGATTAAAAGGAAGACAACAAATCTTCCTCTGCTAGAAAAAGCCCTTATCAGCCACTGATAAGAGATACTGCCTTCAGTTAACAGCCAGACTGGATCTCTGGAAGTGCAGATGCCAATACAAAAAACTGAAAGGAAGAAAGAAGAAAAAGCATGTACTTACTATTGCTCCCCTGCTTCCCCTTTACCCCTTTAAAAATTTAAATAGGTACAGAAGGGAGTTTGAGATGTCAGCAAGCCCACCTCACAGCCTCCAAGGCAGCCTCAATACCAAATGCTTGCACAGCTGCTTCTGGAAAACCTCACAAGGTGATGAGCAAAGTGACAGCTCCCGCACTCTGGGGCTCCTCTGAACCCCACTGCCTTTGCTAGCTCACACTTCACATCAGACATGTTTTCCCTCCACTTATATTCACTCAGAGCTCTTCACAACTAAATCAGGACTAGTTTTGCAAACCTTCTAAGTTTTCTCAGTGTTTTTTATTCCTTTCTGTTATTCTATATGTGCCATTAAGATGGTGACACATTAGTAACCCAAACTGGCAACTGGACTAAAGAGCTCAGCAAATTCCTACAGGCAAGAATGGAACTATTAGATGAGATTGATGCCTCTTGGAATTTAGTCACACATTTGCCCAGAATATTACCACTACAAGAAGAAAGCTTTTATTAGCTGTTAAACTGCCAACCCAAGATCTTGCAAGACAAAAGTAATTCAAGAAGCTTTCAATTTGGAGCAGTTTATTTTAAGGTATAACGGTAGCACTGGCAAAACTTTCAAATATAAAATGCTACCTCAGCAAGTCTTACATCTAAACACTATATGTATTTGAAAACAGCACATCAGGAAGAGCTAAGTACAATAGCTCTTAAGGAGACAAGCAATTTTAAAAACAACAGAAACATGAAAATAAAAAATGAAATTATTCTGTTGGCATTACATTTCCTGTCATGGCATGACAACTTCCCCACATAAATAGGATTAACAAAACAAAACCAAAATCTCAACACAGACATCTAAAAAAGTGCCCCAAATCCCTTCCTTAATGTCTTTTTCAAATTATTTTACTCTGAATAAATAGAACTAAATTATACTAATGAAAAGACAGTCAGATGGAGAGCAAATAGTACCAGACCTCACAGATGACACATTTTTATATGAGACAAGAATGAACAGTGGAAGCAGATGGAACATTTGTAGCCCAACAGGACTGCAAAGTCACTGTGCAGAGGAGCTTTACAAAAAACAATATTCCAGCATTTCACAAAGGGTTTTCATTTAACTACCTTTAGACTACATTTATTTTACAGAAAATTGTTGGGGATCCCAGCACAACACTTCAGTGCTTCTTTACAGAGATCCCACACCCTCATTTATTCCCATGTTCCTTTTCCCCTTTTCTCCTTTTTCCACGTTCCCCTGCCACACTTCTCTCCCACTGAAGTCACTGAGGCTTTCAGGAGTTCCCAAGAAGCCCTGAAGACAGCTCACCACCTGCCATGTAGCTGACTGTGCATTCAAGCTGATCACTCAGCCCTGGTTGCTCAGCTAATCAGAAACGAGCATATATTCAAGAGAAGCAGAGGCTGCAGAAATGGGTGGCTACAAATGGTATTGGATATTAGCAAGAGAAAGGATGGAGGACACCTTTGAGTTAAATTTATGCCACACTTCCCCTACAAATTACAGTATCCATTATTTAATAAGGTGCTGTAGATGGAAGTTTATAAAAAGTCTTGCACTGTTTAGCCCAGTATGAACTAAAAAAATTACCTTATGTCACTAATTGATTCTAAATACTATTTCGATTTGAGAAATTCCATTTAGATCTAGTACAGACAAAAGCTTTACCCTTTTCCCTTCAAAAATGCTTCCAATCTAATATTTGCATCTTCCTTTTGTTTAGCTGTCCTTTAGTACTGTGCTTGGATCTCTCTGAATATTTGAACATTGCATTCTTCTGCAGAAGGCCAATTCTGAACTTCCAGAGCATTTATAATATAAACATGTTTATACACATGTTCAACTCTGTATGTACACAAGCATAATGCCACTAATGACACTAAGAGATTCATAACAATTATACATTTAAAAGTAATCTCTTTTACCCCATGAATTTCATGATTTCAGAACTCAGTGTTTTCAGCTGCTGAAGATTTAGCCTTGCACAATGAACAGAAGGGTGGTGGCACATCCCCCTGTGCTGCCAGCTGAGCAACACCTCACAGCAAACAGTGCCCTCCAACACCCACAGACTGCGGCTCAAGGCAGGCAGGCAGGAAAATGCCCAGCTTCCAGGGGCTGGGATGAGCAAACAGGAATAACAGCTGAAGTACAGGCAGAAGTGCTGCCACAGAGCACGAGGAGCTGGAGACAAACATCCCCCAAAATCTTCCCCTCTCCCTACAGCATGTGAAGTTTTGCATTGCTCTTGGCATGAGCACATGTTCTATTCCACCTTCAAAAGATTGCCTACATTGTCAGTGGGAAATTGAGCTCTGAGTAATAAATCTTAAAGATTATTACTATGTCTTCACAGGAAAAGAGAAAAATGCTTATGAAGCAATGCATTTAAATAGAATGTGAAGGCTTGATTTGCAGACTCAGCAGAGAATGTTTGGTTTCACAGAAATTAAACATAGATACGACAAGTATTATGATTTAAAGACATTACATAAGTTTTCAAAACTATTCCAAAAAAATATTGTGATTAAGTATCTCTTGGGAATTTTTATTTTACTTATTTAATTTTTTTTAACCCAAATCACAGCCATTCCAGCACATAAAAGAATGTTTCTTCTTGAACTAAATTTTCCTTGGTATATTTCCCCATTACAGGAGAAAGGTAATGAATGACATGGGAATTACCTAGTTCTAAATTTTTCAAGTTTACCTACATACAAAAAAGGATTTCAATCACAGAAAGTAATTTTTAAGCTTGTGTACTTGAATATTGGCTTTTATTCTCAGCTCTTCAAAGATTTAAAAGTAAAACCCAACAGGTTTCACAGTACAATAATTCTAGCTAAGGGCTCTGATTGATGGCCAAAAATGGTGTGGCCTTGCCTAGTAGAGAAAGGAAGGGAAAAGAGTCACAGAAGAGGAAAAATATATGGGAACTTATTCAGACTGGGGTGTTGTGCTTCATTTCATTTTGCCTAAATTGCATATTTATGATTCCACGCTTATTTAAGTCTTTAAACAGTTAATATTTGAATAAACCAATCATATTTTAAATAGTGCAAATGCATACATATATATATAGTTTTGGTCCCTCAGTTAGCTATCCTGATATGTTCACCATGCAACAGGACTATAGCTACAAAAGATGATTGTTTTTTATAAACTATTAAGAGTATATAGTTGTTGTAAAAGGTTCAAAGAAATTGGACAGGAAAATAGCTTTTTTCATTATTTTCATCAAAAAGGAATCAGAATAAAACACAACATTCATTTAAGATAAAAGCAAGTTATTCCAAAATAGTATAACTTGTTTCAGTTTTTCATTCCCATCTTTCAAAAATCTCTGTTAGACTTTGTAAGAAATGCTACCATGTATTTCATCATAACTGTCAATTTTTAAAGGTAACTCAAAATTCAATCATAGTATCCCATCTTCACAAATATATGGACACTGTAGAAAACAAATACATTCTGAGACCAGAATTCATGTCAAACACCTGACACCTGAACTGTGTAGACCTTATTTACACCAGGAGGCATGAACAGCTTCCTCCTTTAATAACCTCTTTAATTAAACAAAACGTTTTTCCTAGTTAATTATATGGTTTCCCATAATTTCATGTGCCATAAAGAAATGGGGTTTATATTCTAACTGTGACAACAAAAACTCCCCAAAGTATCACCTCACCATTAACTGTGTAAAACTAAGAAGAGGACAAGCAAAGTCCCAGTTTTCAAAAGCTGGCCTTTAAAGCCAAATGTTAAACACCTAGCATCTTATCTATTACAAATTTTGGTTCTTCACATCTATAAATTATTCTTTGCTTGTTACTACACAAAAGAACCCTGCAGTTTTCAGCTATACACAGTCTAACCTCCATAGACAGTGCAAAGGCAAAACATTTTAGAGAAGTTCGTAAGTAATCCTAAAATGTTTAACTCAACACTGTAAACAAAAATGGACATTTTGAAAGAGTCAGCATTTCTCAGGATTAGACAGACAAATATCTGCTTTGATTTGCAGAGTTCAGTTCAGCATTCTGCTGGTGCTGCCTCACACCCTGTCCCCCACCTTCCCCACACAGGAACTCTTCCACATCCATTCTGCCAGGTTTTTTGAGTCCATATGATCATGACTGGACTTTCAATCTTACTTTTATTTCCTGACAGAAAAAAAAGCAATAATCTCTCAGTGAAGTGCAGTTTTCCTCATTATTTAGATGTCTAAACATTCTCCCAATTCCCATCTACATAATGGAAACCAACAAGGCAAACATCATCAGTCCATGTAATTGTATGCAAAACTTGTAACAGCTCATCCCAACAGGAAGAAATATGTCTGGAGAGATATCAGAAATCAAAATAACAGCTTTAACACACATACACACCCACAAAAGAGGGAACAAGAGAGACTGTTCTGTAATATTCTCCATAGCAGGCATTATGAAGCTTGCAGTGAAACACATAAAGCCATTACCAAGTTAATATAAAGAACAGAGGTGATTGACTTATGAAAAACATTCTCAGAGAGTGAACATGAACTTCTATGCAAACATTACACATATTTATGTCTGACTGTACAGCTACACACACAGTAGATGTAAGAAATAATATTCTACATGGCAATATAAACCACTAGACATCAACTACTTACTGTTAAGAGCCATAATATTGTCTGTTCCTGGATGATGGAAGTTTATTCCCATACGCCCTGCAATGTAAGTAAAAGCTATTTTCAATGTTTTTATTTCAAATATGAATTAAATTCATTAATATGAAAAATTTCTAAAGGGAATGAACAGTCAGGGTAGCTGAATCTTCCACCGATTGGAGACAACTTCCCAAGAATACACATTTAAAATATTTAACACCACAGTACCTTCAGTATTATGTACTTAAAACATAAACAACTAAACAATTATTTTAATACATTCCTTTACTTTGCACTAAGGAAGCATTATGCTTACCCTTTCAAAACAAGGCCTCGAGTTCAGCCTTGCTGCAGTTACATCATTTATAGTTGGCTTCCAATAACGAGTACAGCATTACAAAACTCCACTTAATTGGTAAAAATAAATCATTCTCTTTCATACTAGATGCAGCACCTTTAGCTTTCAAGTCAACAGATAGTTGGAGAGGGAGTTCTTTCCCTGGTTTTGCATTCTTCCCTAAGACTCTCCCATCACCTTTAGTGCTGTTCAGATTTATTTTAGACGCTTTTTAACTCAGCTGCAGTATTAAACCTCATCCTGAAGACACTTTGGCACAGGCCTTTTTATATCAAACCACCCAAGAAAATCTACAAGCTGTAATTTGTATTGGTCCTCACTTGGAAAAAGATGTAAAAGGATAATTATGGTCAGGTAAAAATTTATTTCAAGTAAGTATTGTAAGTTCCTGTATATAATGCAATTCCATTTCGTGGGCTTGTCCTATCTCCAGGTCTGTGGCTAACTTTGGGAGCTAAGGAAGAGGTCATTTTACATTTCTTCACTACATGAACACCCAAATATGGGTGCTCAAGATCCATTCACCACACTGAAAACCAATATAATGGTTATGTTCCTGTACTTCTGCAAACCCAAATTTTAACAAACTCTGGCAAAGCAGAACTAAAGCCAATCCTCTCCAACATTTTTAGTTCCTATTGACAACTAAAACTTTCTATTTCCAGTCACAGAAACTGCTGTGCTGTAATGAATATTCTTTCTGAACAGATGCAGCATGAAGTTTCAATACACCTCTGAAACTAAGTCATAAGCAGGTTAAGAAAAGTAAATCAATCTTTTCTTCACATTGAAGTTCTCTCCTTCTGTTAGAAAACAATGACACCACAATAAGGCTAGGAAGCAAAGAGCACCTCCAGAAAGAAGTGAAGAACAAGGTAAATAGAATTTCCATTTTTACTTTCCAACTCCTTGAGCAAAGCTTCTTAAAGAGATGATCTTCATTAACCACTTCACATTTCCTAATTACAGACATAACTCTCCTATACATATTTTCACATTAATCTGGCACTGCAGAAACATTAAAGCTGCTATTATTTCATCTAGTATAACCTTTGCTAAAATACGTCAGCCATCTCCAGATGAACATTAATCCCCTTTTCCTTACCAGTGTATTAATGAGTGTGAGGTTACAGGTATTACTTGTAAAGAGAAAAGGTGTCTGTACTAATTTGTACTTTAAAATTAAACTTGGAATAGAAGGAAAAAAAAACCTGAAAAAATGGAGTAAAATTTGAATGCATAATGCTTGAATGGCTCCTTCTCTTTGCCTTTGCTGAAGCTGAAATTCTGCTGTTCAACCAACTTCAGAAATAGAATCCTATCTGTGACATCTGGGTTTGGTTTTTTCCTCCCTCCAGGCTGTCACTGGACCAGGTGCTGCTTGTGTGACATTTTGTCACCTGCCCTTGGCCTGCTATTTTTAAACAGTTCTTGTCAGCTATCTTTTGAGAGGAGCAGAAAATACAGAGCAGCACAAGCAGAAGGACATGTTCTCCCACTGAGCTAAGCCAGCCTGCAGGATAATTCTGTACATCTTCAGAGCTCCCTCGTGCCACTGCACAGAAACAGATTAATGGAATCCTTTCAAAACACACCTGTACTAAAAGCATTCAAAAGAGACTGGCAATATACTAGTCATGAGACAACAAATTAATTGTGAACAATTATACAGCCTTTCATATTGGTTATAATGTTTTAATATTTTGTTGCTTGAAGCAAATTATTCAATTGAAAAAAGAGGCCATCTGTAGATTACAAAACTGCTTAATTATCTAAGGAACAACAAGAGATCAGAGAAAGGAAATTAAATTTTTTTAATTTAAAGGTGCAATGTAGAACTGTGAAATATAATTAAGAATATGTACTCTCAAAGACCTATTTAGATGAAACACATAAGTGAAAACTAGAAAACAACCAATTTTAGGAAAAACACATGTATGTTACCTGAACATTTACAAAATCTATATAAGCACATATTACTAATTATAGTTATAAAACAAAATCTTTAGATAAAGGGTTCACTTCTCAAGAATATTAAGCACACTAAACAGAAATGTAGGGAAGTTAAGAGCACAGAAGTTATGGATTCCAGCAGTTCAGTGAAATCATAAATAGGAACCCTTCCAGTAACTACATCCCCAGTACTTGTGTTCAGTGTACATCTGCCATTTTCAGTCTGCCTGTCTTGGTTTCATAACTATTTACTGAGTATATTTCCAATTACATGCTTTTTTACCATACACTTAGAGCACTGCAGTTAGGCTACAACAATAATCACTCTTCCATGTATTTTCTATTCCTAGTTTAGAAAGAAAAAATTCTAGCTGTATACTTCCTGCTCTTGAAACACTTCAGAGCATGAATGAAGGCTTGATGACTCTTGTATAGCCCAGGCTGCACTGTTGCTTACATCATTAAATTTCCTAAATTATCTCTCCTAACAACATTTGGAGAGACTTTTCTAGCTGGACTGCCTGGGTGCCCTGCTGCATGTGCAATATCATACTTGCCATGGCAGAGAGCCCAATTCCTTTTTAGAGCACATCAAGTCTGTGCATCCTCTCTTCTGCATTGTACTGGAAATGAGATAATAAATAAATTTGACTTTACCTTGTTCTTTGTAAAGGTGCATACTGATCCTGAATGAATTCTGAAATCTTTCTAACAACTTAAGGAAGGATACCCTTCCCACATATGAATCTTTCTTGATTCTTTTGCAAATAAAATTTTGAAAATTGTCTAGATAATTTTGAGTTACATGAGTTTTAAGAAATAATTCTGTTCCAAAAATAGTAAAAATTAGTATCAGAAACAGTTTTATCACTATTGCATTTCTTGTTTTATTCATTTGCTCTTCCTAAGTGCTTCATGGTATTTTAAACTTGTGTAACCCTAATCAGCACCTGGATATGAACACTCACATAGTGAAGGGCTTTTAAGATTACAGTTACCTATTTTAACCTTTCTTATGTTACAATCAACATTCCAAGAAACAATGTTCATTGCTTATATATTGAGAAAAACTTGCACTACTATACCTCATGATTTGCCCCAGATTGACCACTTATACCAATTCAGCAATTAAAGTATTTGGCATAAGATTTGCTAGAAAATGGTAAAGCTGGTCTGCTTTTGACCTGTTCTGAACTTTCTGGGAATGAGAACTTCCTTGGAATGAGAACTTTCTCTCACATAATTGTTAAGATCACTGTTGATATCAATTACAATTTATGACTAAAGAATTCTGTGGCAAGGTCAAATGAAACTGGCAACAGGACTAGGTCTGCTCTATTTCTTTAGTAATAATATCTCTTTTATCACTCTTATCTTTTCTATCATTTCCAAGTTACTGCCAACAAAAGGCACTAAAACCCAGCAATACTTATTTGAATAGACAGGTAGCATGTGGGGAAGGGTCAAGTTTAGACACAGCAGAGTGCAAAAAAATGCAAAGCATGACCAGAATCTTACCCCAAACATGTGAAGTAAGATTATTCATCTGACTCCCATGTATTTGGGAGCCCAGAAAACAGCACAACCTACAACAGCACAACCTACAACAGCTCAGCCATGTGTGCCCCAGGGTTCACAAATGGGCACAAAGCATGAAGCACATGTGCATATACAGGAATTTTAATAGTTTTTACCTGAGTAGACCTTCAACCATTCTCTGTCCTTTTTCCCAAAACTACAGACATGTGAAGCTATGCTACATTAGCAGACATGCCCAAGACAATTTCAACACCAAGAATGTTGTAAGCAAGGGTCCACATGAAAAAAATGTAAAAATAAGAGGTAGCTCTCTGAAGAAGTTTATTGACTTTATTCTCTCCTCTCTTTTTTTATGTATATTTGCCATTTGTTCACACCCATAATTTAAACACCCACACTTACAGATCTTTAAAAAAATTAAAATACTGAGCAGAACAAAAGTACTATTGTTTGCCAGAAGGGAAATATGAAGAACTATTACTGTGTTCACATGTATATACTTTAACTGTGCAAAAACATATTGTGGCAAAGTGAAGTGTATAATTATCAGCTATGAATATCAGTAATAAAACTTCTTCCTATCACAAATATATCCTATCAGTAGGGAAAACAAACCAGCATAAAATAAAACAGCATACACATTACAGTGAAATGCAGACTTTATAAGTAAATTACGTTGCTCCAATAAAACACAGCAGTCTTGCACATATTTAAGTAGTGCAAACATTTTTAGCTTGAAACAGCTATATTTTCAAGTTAATAGTACTTTGAAAGCAATACTTAAAGTTAAATTTTGCATTACTGATAAGTGGTAGACAAGTTATTTGTACACATATGCTCATTCTACATGAAGTTCTAGAACTGTATTCAAAAGAGCAATATTGGCATTTTTCACTGGTGGCTTGGGAGGACTAAAATAAAACAATATCAAAGCAGACTTTACCATTAGCAATCTATACTAAAATATACAAAACCCTCAAAACAGCAGCAAAGTGAGAAAGAAAAAAAGCAAAACAGCTTTAGGTCTCTGTGAGGCCAGTCTTCACCAGCACAATGAAAAGAGGGAAATAAAGAGAAGGAAAATTTGCTATCTCTATAATCACTTAAACCAAACAAAGCAAATAAAAAACCCCCACCACTCCTGACCAAACAGATTCAGCAGGTCAAAAACAAGGACATGCTGTTTGCCAGCAGCAAATTGGGAAGTATGACCATACTACAGATTGTTGCAAGAGGCACTTATTTAATTTTAAAAATATGAACCATCTAATGACCTTATTCTGTCCTGAAAAAAAAAATTAAAGAGGATTTTTTTAAAATAAGCAGAGTTTCAAATGGAAAAGCAACATACTCTCTTTCCTTCAAAAGGATTAGCACGAGGGGCCTAATTTTAAACACAAATACATGTGCAAACACATCTGTTGGCTCACTCTGTTTTTCATGAGCATTGAGATTTTGGGAAATGCTGGAACACTGCACTATTTTTCCTGCTGAAAGTGTTGCAAAAAGCTCCAACAGTGTAGCGCCGTTCCCAGCACTGAGATGACAACATTTGTTCTATTTGCATGACCTTTGTGTTCAGCTGCCAACTGCAAACACAAATATTATCCATTCACCTTCACTTTTCTTGGGTCATGTGGCAAACTTAGTGCTTTGCTTACAAAAAGCTTAGGAACACTTACAGCTGAACAAAATCAGGTGGTATGTACTGAAATGAATGGAAATTAAAGTGGAAAAGTGAAGGTCCATTCTGTGGAACAGAATCCAACAGTCTTAAGTTGCATATAATCTTCAAACACTTGGCTGTCAAAAATGTGAGTAATTTAAATGTAAATAAGAAATCCTAAATTTTGCTGAGTTTTCATATGACCTGATAGAGTCTTTACAAAAGTTATGAAGTAGTAATCCAGTAACTTCAGTTTTATGTTTCACAAATAAATGAGTGTCATTAAGTACAGAAAATCAAGATAAAAAGTTTCCCCACAGATGCTATTTCTGCCTGTGAACTGTTGTACATTTATATTCAACATCTTGATCTCTACTGAAATATTGTGACACAATCAACACATGCTTTGTGTATCTCTCTACAGTGTGATATCCATTGAAATTAGATCTATTACAAAGCCTACTCTTGAAATCTCCCTGTACATGTGTTGTCTCCAATTATTTATATTTGAAGCTGTGTCACACTTCTTTTAAAAAACCCACAATTTTTGTTAGGTGGAGATTTGTAAATTACAAAGTTTGCTTCTGTTCTGATTTAGAATAAATAAGCAAATATTACTGTTATCTAGTGTAACAGTAAATGTAAAAGAAATACTTTGAAGGACATGATTTCTTTCCTCAGTTTTATACTTAGTTTCATGACCTGTCAGTAGCACATGTGCACAGCATATGATCTAACACAGCTGAAATATTTTATTTAATTATTTAAAAATAGAACAAAGGCAGCTGCTAGTTACTTCTGATCAAAATATTTTTTATAGATCAGAATACCTCTGTTTGTGTTGTAATGCAATAGTTTGACACGGATAAACATATTGCAACAGTGACATATTACACCACAGACAAGAGACACTTTTATGTAGGAAAGAAATGTTCTGGTCAGTGATAAATGGCATCTACCCATAGCCATTCTGATAATTTACTTTTGCCCTACACCTTCAGGTCAAAGCAGAATGCAAATAAAGAATGCAAACATAACCTTTCCTCATTAAAGCAAAACTGTCACTCATACTTTTGTAGTGTATAATATATTTTATTGGCCATTCAGAAGATAAATACGACTTTTCAGAAAAACATCTTTGGAGATCCTGCACATTTCTGTCCAAGAGGTCTCCTTATGACTGACATGGGGAACAGCCAGATACCCTGGGCTGTACACTGTGATTTGTCATTAACCAAATGAAGCTTAACAATTCCTTTACTCAACTTCTGCCCTCTTTTTTCCCTCCTTTTGAAAGAAGGAAAGTATTTACAAGTATTGACTGAAAGAAAGATGTTGAAGCTGGTCTTGATGGTAGAGAAAGCAGGTAGGGAAGTCTTGGGACAAACGAAAATGAGAATTCTTTTTCAATTCATTTACATTCCTTAAATCTCAAAGTATGAAAATGACAAATGACTTTTAAAGTTGCACAGTTCCCAGACTATGAGGACAGAAAGCCAGGAACATACAGAAGGGCTCCCCTATCTGGCAGGAAAAACTGAGAAAAAGAAATCAGTTTTAGAAACAAAACAAGAGCTGACACTGAGCACCTTCTCCCAAGACTGGGCTCATGATAAAATGCAACTTAGATGGATATGCTGGTAATTTAGGTCCAGAAAACTCCGAGCTAGATTTCAAATCTCTTTTACAGCAAAAATACACAAAAAGAACTGAGTGATTGAGTGACCCTGGCTGTCCTCACTGGAGAGCACCCAGCCAGCCTGCCCATCAGCCTGGCTCAATGTGGGTAACTCAGCATTGCAGGAGTGAGGGTCAGATCATTACCAATAATCTCTCAGACTGGCTCTGCTCCACACTTGAAAGCAATAAAATGGTCCCTCCCAAAAAATGCCACTTAATCACATGTCCTCTCAAGGTCAAGGGGATCATGCTTTAAAAGAACCGATTGCTTGGGTGACCTTGAAATAAACTCAATTTCCATGGCCTACAGGACAAAGCCTGACCATACCTCAGACAGTGAAGGGTATGAAGCTTCAGCAACTACAAACAAGAGACTCTTTCTCACCTTGAGCTTCTCCACTACCTCCTCTGAACCAAACAGAGCATGAGGAACTCAGACCCCAAAAGAAGAACAAAATATCCCAGAAGCATTTCAGTTTGGTCTTCCCATCAGAATCTTTTATGGTTAATCCTCCCACCCACATTCTAATCAAGAGCTCTCATTCCATACCCAAGAGAATTATTTTTTGTTCCAAGTATCTGCTGGGACATGAAGGGCACACATGCTAAGAAGGATGATGTTTCAAGCAAAGTTTCAAACTTCATATAAACTGCCTGCAATATTTTACTCATTAATACATATGCAGACAGTACTTCTAAAAATAAGTATTTGCTGGCAGCAGCAGGGTGAAATGATCCTGAAACATCGACCTGTTTCAGGCTCTGTAACATGCATTGGAGGCCTCAAGAAATGTACAGTTTTTCTAGAATCAAATCTTCCTGTATTTTCAAAATCAGAGGATTTTGGTACTCACCCTTTTCATACTTTCCACTTAAAATTTGGATAGTAAATGTATGGCAAACTGACCTGTAAGTGCTGCTAACTGTGATTGTTTGAGAAAAAAGGGCTCATTTACCAAAAGAAGAACAATTTTAAGAAGTCATTTGAAAGCCATCTCATTGCTTTTATTTTATATTAGGATTTTTGTATCTACAGAAGAAATAGTGCACAAACCTAAGTGAGGACAATCAGATGCAAGAGGAAGTAAAGATTTAAAGGGAATAAGCAGTTTACTATGAAAGACAGAGTTGGTAAAATGAAGAGGAACTAGCTCAGAGGGTTGGTTAAGTTAATAATATTCCAGAAATTTCACACAAGAGACATTCACATGGGCTTGTCTACAAGGAACTGAAAAAATTAAGCTGAAGTACATAACCAATATATTAAAAAAGTTTCAAGGCGAAAATAAATGAAAATTTGGCAATGACTTAAGAGCAAGCCAAAGCAAGCAGAACTGATCACTTACTTTCTGAATGTGCTAACAGACTAAAGTGTCCTGCTACTTTAAGGGGGAGAGCCAGAGGAGTGTGAAATAAATAAGAAAAAGCAAGTGAATTTATAAGACAAGAAAGTGAAATGTGAGGAAGGTGCAGGGAAGGACAGCAGCTGAAAACCTTCTGCACTTTTGTAGAGAAAAAGTAGTGGGATGTACAGGAAAACATTCAAGACCAATTTTCATAGAAAAAGAAACAGCAAAAATACAGTAAGAAAGTGAGGTCAGGACTAAATCAATTTTTGCAGAAGAATGGTTTTCAGGAAAAGGATTCAGCTAAAATAGGAACACAGATCTGTTTAACACAGAGGAAAGCAACACCTCTTGCGAGGGAGAATGAACATGTCCTGTAAGAGCTGCTCCTGTGAATATTCCCAGCCACACTGCAGCGTGAAAACAGGAACAGGGAAAGGGCACTCGAGGCCAGGGCCAGGCTGGGGGCTGGCAAAGTCAGCCCTGTGCTTAGATGGAAGAGAAAAAAGAAACAGAGAAAGCAAAGTATCACTGGGGGGAAACCCATAGGCAGGGAGGTAACTAACAGAAAAACAGACTTCTCCAACAGCTGCTGAGTGGAAGTGAGCTCATTAGCAAGGGAGGAAGGCCAAAATGGGTGAGAAACACTGAATGAGAAAATGAAATAGTTAGAGCACATCCAGTCTGAGACAGAAGCCCTTATTAGAGCAAAAGTAAAGCTAACGGTCCCATTATCAAATGGAAAAGATCAATTTAAACTTTACACAATAACCAACTTCAATAATTAATATCCAGTCCAATATCTAACCCCATCTTTTTCCATACTAAGATTCATGTGGAAATTCATTCTTAAAAAATTAGTTTCTATTTGTATATGTAAATAAATACTGAAAAACCCCATAAAAATAATGAGTTTTAGCTAAATTACAACATATCTAACAAAATACAATAAATAATAAATTGTATTTACTAGCCATTTGAATTTTATTAATATGCTAATGCCAGCCACATGAAGCATATATCCAGTGGAAATGTCAATTTTGTTGAGCATGGTTTTTTAAGTTTGACTTTAACCCTTATTTCAGGAGTTTATGATCAGAATAGACATGAGACTGTATTCCCTGCCATTTCAGACAGATGAATAATAGTTAAAGACACATGAAGGCTATGGCACAGCAAATTTCAAGACAACAGGAGTAAAGAAGCCAGTTTGTTTGGCTTGTGAATAAAACCTGTATCTAGAAGATATGGCAAAAAAGGTACGGTATTTTTGACCAAGAAAAAATATTTTTACAATGGAGAGTAAATGAGGCAGTCATGACGTCAAAAAACATGTATATAAGCTTTTGCTAGGAAGTGCTATACATAACTAAATTTCTTCTTTGTGTTCTGACTCAGTATTTGGAAATCATTTCTTGTTCAATACTTCCTTAGTATATGGCTTACAACTATCCTCAGTCTGACAAGTCAGCAAGAATGCATATTAGCAAGAATGTGCACCTATTTTTAAACACAACCAGTGAAAGATAAAGACAAAGGAGGGTGCAGGTTGATCAGGAATTCAATGAAATGCTGCCACACCTTTTACTATACTATCAGCCAAGTATTGCAAATGGTTTCATCCCTAATGCCAACACCTGGTAGAACAAACAGAGTTTAACAGCATAAATAATGAACAACTTTCCCAGCACTTAACAACAGCTAATATCTTTTGGCTTCCCCTAACAATTTGAAATCCAAATTAAGATAAATTTGTTTAAAAGAAACCTGAAATTAACTATAGAGAATAACCTTGACACACTGGTTGGTTTAGGACCAGTGCATCCTAGCTGATAATCCACACTTTAGTATAACCTTTTAAAAAGATGTTGAACACAACAATTGGACTCAAATGAAATATTTTTGAAGTGACTGCAGCAAGAGATCTTGCTCTACAATTTGTTGGTACAAAATCCCATGTTTCAGATACGCCAGCCAGATAATACTATGATTGTACACTTAGAATAAATGGGTAGACATTTCACTTTCTCTTCCTAGTAGAGAAGTTTATCTTAAGATGGGAAAACAGAAATTTCACAAAACTGGAAACTCATTCATTAATAAAAAGTTTATAGAAATACTGAAAAGCTGATTTTTGTTTAAACACCAAGCAAGCATGGACATATGAATATTCCTAACCTGTAAAATGATTCCTCCACATTATATCAGCGAAACTCATTGGTGGGCCACTGGGAGGGTAGTGTTTACCTTTCAGAGGCTCATGATCAGTCCTTATCATATCCATTAAGGAATTTTCCAAAGAGTGCAAGTTAAAAGTGTCATAGGGCCTATTCCGGTCCTAGAAGAAACAAAAAAAAAAAGGAAGAAAAGACAAGTGTTATTGAAAAATTTAATTTTCTAACATAGGCTCATTTCTTGTTATATAAATTCTAGCATCTAATTCTAGATTATAGAATTTGATAGAACTTTCTATAAGAAAAAAAATGTCTGCAGTTTAAAATTATACCCTTCATTTTGCAACTGCTGTTTTCCCCAGTACAGCTATGCAAAGAGGCTTTTAAGTATTTCTAAAAATATACATAGAAGCAACTGCTAATTCTAAATATTGTCATTTAAATAAGAACTTAGAAATAAAGCAGTATTAATGCTTACACAGGAGAAATTAAATTATTTCAGAGATATTTGGTTTACAGCTTCATCATCTGCTTCCTGTCACTGTGCTACCTTAATATCAGAGCAGAAGCAAGCAATGCTCAAGACACCAGCAAGCACCTTTGTGCCAGAAACTACCAATTAATTCTTCAAATGTCTAACATTAACCTGATGGGTTTAAGAAAAGTACACTAGGTGCAAGAACAAATAGAGGCAAGCTAGGATAACACTTCCACTGAAAGGCACTCAAAAACCTGAGCAAGGGCTGGTCTGTAATGTTTGAACCTCCCATTTTTAATACACTGTAGTTCTGCTTCTGCTTTTGGTAAGTAAAAGGAAAAAAGAAAAGAAAAAAAAAACAAACCCCAGAATCAGTCTTCAGCAGGCCTACTAGAACAACCAGTTGCAAAGTTCAGGAACAATTCCATGGAGGAAACAATCTACCAATGCCCATGTATCCAGAGTACTGTACACTATCAGACAACATAACAGAGTGGCCCCTTATGGTCACCCAGCTGTTAAAAAATATTTGTTTGCCTACTCTCATCACTACCATTAAAAAAAAGGGGGGTGTTGTATACTATATTATGCTACAGCTGATAAAAAGTGGTATAAGATCCTACCCTGCAAACTGAAACCTTCATTGTAATATGCTCCCACAATTCCTGGAACAATGTTTTTCCATGTTACTATAAGATATTCTTGCTTGCAAAACTAGTATTTAAAATCCTCAGAGAAAAAGCAGTATCCGTAGAAAAGGTAATAAAATTCTGCCTTAATAAATACTATTTCTCTTGAACCATCTTGTTCTTAGGTTGTCTTTAAATAAAACTAAAGGAGAGAATACTTGCATAAATTCATCATTGTTTTAATATTCCCGTTCTGGAATTAAAATAAATACACATCATTAAAAGCTTGCTATTACAGAAAACTCTGAAATACAGATAATCTTACTGTCAAAAGTCTCATGTTCCCACAGTGCCTACTCTAAACTGAAGACCCAATTTCCCCTTATTCAGTGTGCTAATGTTGTATTTTCTATAAGTGGACTACCATTATTGTCTATACACATTTATTTAATCTATTGAGAATTTCTGGCAGTCAAACATGATGTTCAAAGAATAATACTTGATTTCTGTTAGAAGCTATACTAAGTACTGAAGTTCAAATGAGCTCACTCATTTTCAATTCTCTTTGTTGATGATTCTTGTCTTCTACAGCTGCTTAGAATTCCATCATTTGTATACTGCATTTAAAAGAGTACTTGCTCCCCTATCCAAATGGAGCAATACACTGAAACATAAAATAAAATGTATGTATGTCCAGCAAATTCAAAGTAGATCCTACGGGAAAAAACCCTCAAACCAAACAAAAATATCCAAAGTACTGAGGTTGGGGTTTTTTTTCCAAAAAGAAAACTTTATTTGGTTAAAACAACCCACTTCTTAGTAATATGCACTAGTAGAGAAGAGTTTGTTTCATAATCGCTTCCTTAAAAAAATGCAAGGGTAAATCAAAAACAAAAAGCACTAACTTTGATGAAAAAAACCATTCTAGTGATGCATTAGTAAATTGATTAAGTAGGTTTTACATAATTCCTTTAAACGAAGTACTTTTGTTGGCTTTTTTTATCTGCCTCTTTTAGATATATGTACTGCATGTAAGTGAAGAGGTCAGCTGCTTCAATACCCAACTACACCATCCTTTTGAAGAGAAAATATGAATGCAAAGATACAGCTTTTATCCTAAATGGAGGTAAGGAAGTATTTTTCAGTCAGATGTGTGCCCTGACCTGGTTTACTACACAGCCATAGCAGAGCTGAGCTGGCAAAACCAGCACTGGCAGGAGAGCTAAAGGGCAGGACTGAAGCTTTTGCCACAGTGGTAGTTTATTCCAGCTTCAAACATTCCTGAGATTACAGTCTTAGAGGTCAGAAGGCTTGAGTTCAGAAGAGGACACAGCCTACAAATTGAATTTAATTAGCCTTTATTAACATACGTATGTTATATTTTAACCATTGCTGCTATAGTAGCAAATCCCTGGGAGGTCCTGCTTTGTTCTGTAACCTGCCAAGGAGCTGAGCACAAGGGGGAAAAGGGAGAAAGAAATTGTAGCATGGCAGCAAGGCTGTGCAGGGTAGGCTTGCTGGAATGCTGCAGCTTCCTAACCTTTTCAGGGGCACACAAACCTGCAATATATTTTCAAGATTAAAACAGACCTACATTAAACACAGGAAGATCAATTTAATCAAAACCCTTTACCAGGCAATTATAACACTTGCCATTATAGCACTTGAGCAAGATAAATCTAGTAAAAGAAATTTTAGACACAACAGATTTTACGAGTGGCAGTGCATAAGTATAACGTGTGCTGACCACAGACTTTGCAGTGTGGGTGATAAAACACAAGTAAGGGCTAACATTCTAGCTCCTAAATAAAAGGGCTATTACCATTTTTCTCAGTAGCTTTCATTTCAGTAGCAACTCATTTGTACTCAGCAGATTTGAAAACTGTTTTCTAAATTCAGCGATTTCTTCCAAGATGACTGGTGCTTCTGCACACACACACACAATTATGTTTCCTCATTTCTCAGCACAAACAGGTTCTCCTGGTTTTGTGAGCTGATACTGTTCCAGCTCCTGGATTTGCCTTTTGCATTGTTTCCATAGGCCACCAATCTATTGCCAAACAATCCCAACAACATAAACAATTCATAAAAGCCCTTAGCAGCACATGAGGATTTTGCAAGAAAGTTCTGGGACTAGGAACATGAACTAAAATCAAAAGATATACAAAATACAGAGTGATAAAGCATAATAAATAACTTGCTAAAGAAGTTTTAAAATCCAGCCAGTTTGGAAGATTTGCTGGGATATCTTCCTACAGAAGACAAAGCTCCTAAGACCTACTTAGATAAACTGCATTATGGATAAAAGAGAAATCTCCAGCTACCAGGCACTGCCTTTGGCTACACAATAATCATTAAGTCAGCAAAAGATTAAGTCCAGCCTGCCCATGTTGGATTGTATTTCTGCTGTGTGCAGACAGCAGCTCCTTCCCTGTTAGCTGCTGGTGTATATGGCAGCATATTTCAGTTCTCAGAATTATCCAGACTTGAAAGAAAGAAAACCAGTTTAGTAATAACAGCTCTTAGAGAAGAGATGCATTCCATAACTTTAAATCCCAGCCCTTCATGGCTGCTATCTCTACATTCATCTATGCCATGGACTTCCTCAAAGTGGACATCAATATAATGAGAAAACACAAATGCATATCAGGATCAGATTTTGAAGAATCACAAAGTGAAATGGACCTTTAGTTGGAGCTGGGTCTCAACTTTCTACCTCTAAATATCTTACTTGTAAGTCTGATAAAAAAATGTCACATCACAGAGTGTCTATAACATTTTACCTAAAAAAAAATCAAAACCAAAGAGTAAGTGCCAAAAATAACTGCAGAGTCAATGCACTAAAATAAAATGAGAAAATATACCAATGTGCATTTTATCTGAATCTTACACTTTGGTGCATATGTATTATGCTAGTCTTTAATTACACAGCCATGATAATGATTCACAAGTCTCCAGTCTCCCTCCAACACACATAATGAACGAGCTTGGGAATGAATCAAAACAGTGCTTTGAAGAGGTCTGTTTATCTCCAGGACAGATGCCTGTGTCACTTACTCCAGGAGATGGCTGAGTTGTAATACATGCATCACCAAATTCCAGGAAGGCAAAAGTAATTTTGAAAGATATTTATGAAACAAATATTACTTAGAAGTACTGAAGTACTGACACATTTGTAACATTTGAAATAAAAAGAACTTTTTCCAATTTGTTGTACCCTGTAACATGGTAGGCTTTGCTCTGATCCCTTCAGACTCACGGCAGGGGCATGTAAGGGCAGGGCATACCCAGCACTACTCCAGGTCCCTCCCAGTAGATACACAAACCTTGTCTTTACTGCTGAGAGGGAAAGATTGAGAATGAGAAAAAAAGATATGACTTCATCACAAATGACAATGTCAAGATCAAATCTATAGCTAGGACCTAACAGGTGAGAAGTAGATCTTAATACAGCCTGATTTCCTCATTAACTCTCAGCTTGAACAGTAGCCCAAAGTAATTGGAACTAATGAGCTACAAAAGGAGATGACTGACCTATCCCATGGCAGAGACACTGACAATATGCATCTTGCTCCAAAACCTGATGCTGTATCATTTTCTTCTGACTCTGCAGAGGATTATGGCAGAAAAGACACTTGAGCATGATTCATTACAGTGCAGTTAAAAAGGGACAAGTTTTTACCCTAAGAATGCATGTCAGCAATCTCATTCATGGTGCCCAAGCCCAGCTATCATCCATAATCAGAATCCTTAACCATGGAATACAAGGTTGCATGTTTTAATCCTTGTTGGCATGGTCATCTACATCCATACCATAAAATACACATGGAGTTGAGAGACACCCCTCAGCTGCATATTTTTTTACTGTGCAAGCAACAAATCCTCAGATATCTTGACCTTCCCAAAGACACATTTCCCTGGGTCTACATATTTCAGTTCACCGACTTCCTACTAAGCTTCCTATATTCTGAGCACTATCTCAGTTCCAGTAATTTATTTCAGCACTCTTCATTTTCATGCTGCCCTAGATTTTTCAGCTTTCTGCACCAGTATGTGGCACAACACAACCCAACTCTGCTGAGCAACAAGATGGCTTCAACTCACAGGAATATTAACTGTTTCCAGAACACCACTACTCCAGTGAGGCTCCCAGGAGTCATCAGAGCCTGACTACGTGACATTACACATAGTATTTTGATCAGAACAATGAGATCTAGGGAACAGCTAAAACTCTTATGGCTTAAACAACTTTCCTATCAATGCAAACTTCTTCACAGGGGTCACTGCTGTGTTATTTTATTTATCCATAAACCTGGATTTGGCTGGACAGGATTGCTGAGCATTGCCAACAAAAGCTGAAGTCAATGGAAGCACAGCTTTGAATAAAGACAGGGTAAAGTGCCAGCACTGTTTCCAACAGGGCTCACTCACTCTGTTCTAGCACCTGCAGCACAGGTAATTAATTACTAAGAACACAAGGAAAACAAGTTTGTCTTGTTTCAGTATCTCAATTCAAAATAGCAAAACCAACAACTGCAAAAAAAAAATTCTGAAGTTTAGCTTGGGACATGCTCAACATGCCATGATGGTGCACGTGAATGATCACATCCAGCACGCTCTAAAGGCTCACTGGGCAGTCCTTCACCCCTCACAGCTTCACATGGATGCCCAATCCCACTTGCATTCTCAGAGAAGTTTTAAAAAGTCCTTCAAAATATAGGAAATCTGACAATATGGTCACCTGGTAAAGTAAAATTATCACTGTCCAAAAGAATTTTAAAAATTGTACATAGCAAGTGTTACTTCCTTTGCAGCTTGGTGCTGGAATGCTGCCAACAACATGACTGACAACCCAGATAGACAGAACTAGAACAACCAGAAATTTCAGTAATTCTTCCTTATATTGGATTTAGTGAAAAATGAAATAAACCAAAACAAATTAGAAGACATAAAATATAGCTAGGATGGAACAATACAGTAAATTTGTCTATGCCCATAGTGAGGTATAACTACTAGCACCAAGTTTTAATGGAATTTTATTTGAATTCCACTTTCTTTTTTACCTTTCCAATTAATTTTTAAGGTGGATTTATTGTGTTCCTTTACTGGAACAAATTGGGGAATGTTTTCTTATGTTGTTGTTGCTCTTGGAGTGTGCACAGAACACATCAATTTCTTATACATTTCTCGTTTTTCAAGATTACCAACTGTAGCAGATTTTATTTTCATAGGTGTTCAGAAGTTCACTGGGCAAAAGGTGAATTTTTTAAAGCCTATTTAGAAGGCTTCTAAGAAAAATAAGGAAGACTAATACACATATAAAATTATATCTTACTGTATAAAGATGATGGAAACATTTCTATGTAATCTGAAAAATAATATTTCAAATTCAAGTTAGTTAGTCATCTTTTGTGTGTTATATAAACTTTCATAGTTAACATGCAAGAACTCAGACTGAATCCAAAAGCCTTGAAAACTTGACCTACTCAAGCAATTTTTCCAGCAAGAAAGGTAAAGTTGTATTCAAACTTTAACAGCCTATAAATTCTGAGTTCTAAAATCTTTTAGTGAAGTGTTTGTAATTTAAATTTTCAGATTAACTAAAAAGCACAGAAATATGAAGAGATACAATCACAATCAGCATTATACAGAATTACAAAAATGAATAAAATTATATTATTTGGTTCAAATGCCCCTTTACTTTGCAGTTGAGATTCCCTTTTTGCACACCTCTAATGTAAATGTTCAAAATATATAGAAGAGAGTTCAGTTTTATAGCTATCACACTCACTAAACTTGACTATCCTGTCGAGTTCCTGAATATTCAATATTTGCTTGCAAAGTGGAGGAAGAAAGTAATTCAATTTCCACTGCATTTTCCTAAAAACAGCTGATAACTTAGTTCTTCTTCCAGTACACATTTTTATAATATGCCAAGCACACTCTACATGATCACTATTGTTATTTCTGCATTCAATGGCAGTCAAGCACCAAGAGTCAAATGCTCCAATGGGGAACACCATCTTTTACCGTGCTTCCATCTTTGCAAACAGAAATATGATCATATAATACAATTACTATTTCAAGCATCATCTTTTGCCATGAAAGCAATTGAACAACATATTTTAAAAACCCAAACAAAATCCCCACAACAACAAATTAAAAAAAAAAAATCAGAAGAATCAACAAAACATCTATTCTTTTTACAGCCATTACACTGCTGTAGGGAATGATCTGCAGACAGTACAACTGACTGAACACTCAGTGACAGGATTTATGTTTAGTCATATTTTGTTCAATGTGATGCTTTAGATAAAAATCTGCTCATCAGTCCTGCTGCTGAATGCATCTCAAAAAGCTGATGTATCCACTTTCTATTATAGTGACTGATTCCAGTAACAAACAGCTCTAACACTTGTAAAATATAGGATTAAAGTAGTTACACCCAAGATGACCATCAATTCACAAAAACAAGCAAGTGGAAAAAAAAGATGTCAGCAGCAGAATTTACAAGCCCATTCATTATACCCTTGAGCTATTAAAATGACATAATTTAACTGGTTCATTGGCCTGCTGTGCAAGAGTTCAGCACTGATAAGTCACCTTTGGGCTTCTACCTCTCTGCTCAGTAGAATGTTGCCTGTGTCCCATTGCAAGGAAAAAGTAACATTGACCTAAGAAATCCTTGCCAGACAAATCAGCACAAGTGCAAACCTCAAATCACAAAATGAAAGCACTGCAGAGCTGCAGAGGAGGAGAGAGTACTGGGGAGGCTACAGCTCAATAATCCCACTCTGCAGGCTGGACCACAGAATGTAAGACTGAATGGACATGTTGTATAAGGAAGCTGTTGTCTCAAAGATGTACAGTCTGTCTGTGGTATGAGAGCATAACGAGACAAAATAGGAGACAGAAAAGAACACAAGCAATCACTGTCAAACAGATCTCTGAGCACCATTGCCCAGTGGCTTCATTTGCTATGGCCACCAAGCAAAGGAGACTCAAGGATTTATCTGAAACTGGTTTTGTCTGCAGTTACTGATCATCAGTGACAAGGAATATATTGGTAAGAGGGGAAAAGAAGTGTCACTGAGATGTTTAAGCATGCAGACAAAATATTGTCTCTCACCCTAAATCATAGTGCTTTTAAGAAAAATGTGACTAACATAACATCTAACTGGCACATTCCATGTCACACTCCTGTTCCATTTCTGTTGTGCTCAGGAAATAGTGCCTCCTAACAAAAATCTTGTAGGTGCCAGAACTCCAGCAGCTATTTCAACAAAAGAGAGATACCACATTTCATCTGCTCACACAGGACAAGATCCTCTCCTACCTAAAGATCTGGAGAACTGAGAGAGGACAGTCATGCTCCATTTGAGAAGAGGAAATGGTACAGTGGGGATTGTTGTTCCTGAGGCCTGGGGGCACTGGGCTATTTACCAATATTTACTCACAGGCCTAAAGCAAGCCAGAAACACTGGCAATGAAAAACAGCTCCCAGAGAAGACAAAGAGGTGATATCACCTTTGCAGTGTGATGTCACTTTGCATCCAGCAGGATTTAAAGAAAAAAATTAACCTATTAGTTGTAATAATGCTTTTAATTACTAATTACTTACCAATTACTCATGTGAACTACCCAAATCCTAACTTTATACCATTATATAGCACGATTAATATGCATGATAATTGTGGCACACAACAACCCACTCTGCCACATTCTTCCTAAGGGGATTGAGAATAGTCAGGTAGCAACTCCTGCCCATCCTAGGACTTTATCAAGGACATAATCCATCACAGAATCCCAAACTGCCTCAGACACCTTCATGTGAAGGAAATAGAATTACAGGCTTTCTCAAGCTGTGCACCTACTTCTAAACACGAGCTGAAAACTCCTGTATGGCCAGTGAGATACCAGGCAAACCTTTTCCTGAAGTGTCATTATGTCAGAAACTCTAATTAAAAAATATTTGCTATTTGATTGTCAGCAAAATTACCTGACAAAGGCTGCATATAGGCAACTGAACAAGCAGGAAAGAGCACACAGCAGCAATCCAAAAACCACTTGTAACATCAAGCTCCACTTAGAGGAAGGAAGGACAAAAGCAGAGCAAAAAAAATGCCAGTCCAAGATTATGTTTTAATTAGAAGCAACTCTTCAGATCAACTATATGCAAGCAATTCCAATTCAGATTAAATTTTACAAATAAAATAATTTTTTCAGTGGCAAGTACTGAATCATTCCACATATGAAAAAAAAGTTCAATTTAATAACAAATTCAGAATTAATTTATTAAATATATTACCTTCATAGGATAATATATTAAAATAGTAACTGAATCATGCTATGCATACTTCCATCTTTTATTGCCTAAGGGGCTTAAAGGCATAGAGGATATGAGGAAAAGAATAACTAATATAAAATGCCTGAACACTTACATTAAAATTCTTTAAAATAACGAGAATAAGAAATTCTTCCCCTTAGATAAGAAGAGGCCATGAGCAGTTGTATTGTCAGGTAGGTGTTATGCATTCAAATTACTGCTGCACATTTGGATTTAATTAAAACAATTCGGAAATCACTTACAAGACACAAGTACAAGTGTGAACAGCCAATTAACCAAAAGGAAACCTTCTTTATGCAGAAATTGAAAACCATATTCATAAGAACAGGAAAAGCATTTTCCTTTTACATCATAAGAGCTATACTGCTTAGCACATGGCAAATTTAGCAAAGATTGCTACAGACAGGAAAAATGAAATAAAAGCCTATTTGATTTGCAACAGAATTCTCTTTTTTTTTTTTTTTTTTTTTGCACAGAGTAATAAAAACTGACAGGCACCTTAAGAAAATATTGCGACAAGGAAAGAACCAGGATGTTCAGCCACTTACACATATTCAGGGAAACTGTAAAAAGGTCAGCATGAATACCGTGGACAACAAATGTCTACAAGAAGTCTAGAAAGACTGAGAAAAAAAATTTAAAACACCAGAAGTCAGGAGAAAATAATGTAGCCTCCATAACTGCTCTTCACATTCATAGAGGAAAATCAGGCAAACAAGGGTAAACAGAGGAGACAGATAAATAGGAAGAGAAAGCAATATCACCTATCCAACTCAGCACCTGATGAGGAGCATGGCAACCTTGTAATCAAAAGGAGCCAGAGTCAGTGAGGCCGTCAGTGGAAGCACTAAAGCCAGTCCAACTCACAATGGCAGCACTGTGATATCTGACCAGCAAAATAAAAATCAAAGAACTGCAACAACTGAAGCAGGATATGAAACTATAGATGACAAACACTGTTTCTAGTTTTTATGACTGAAATTCAAGGATTTCGTCCCTTACAAAGCACAGTGCAAAAATAACGTAGCATTATGCATTGTTGACACAATACCCTGGAAAAGGTGGTTCCTGCTTCTTGAAAGAGTAGGACATGGCTGATCTAACAAGGACTTCCACAGAGCATTTCACATGCTGCTGCAGGCAAAGTGACCACACAAATGGAAACAAAAAAGTAACCTGTGCAATTGAGGTAAGAAAGAAAATGGCAAAACGGGAAAGAACTGCTAGTGCCCAAGAGAATCTGCTAAAGAAGTATAAATAATGCAGTTTCTCAAGGGTAAATCTTGAGACCAGTTTCTTTGAGATCACTTGAGATACTTGAAATGAGTAATATTGGTTATTAAAGTAGAAACATAATAATAATATTTACAAGACTTCATCAACCCAGAAGAGAGAAGCTCATCATACAAAAAGAGCTGAAGAATTGCAGCAAAGCAGACTGATACTTAATAGCACTAACTACAAGGTCATGACCTCAAGAACTCAATCTTCACCATCAAGTAGGACCTCATCAATCAGTAAGAGTGACACAGAAAACAGAAATACAGGAGTTTTTTAGTTGATTTCTGGACAATTATAAATCACATATATAAATGTTGTATGTGAAAAGGTAAACAAAATTGTAGGTTGTATGAAAAACGATGCATTTCATATGATTGCCTTTTGAATCTGTGCATGCCTGTATTCATAAAAAAAGTTCTTCTCATTGTGTTTGTTCTTTTAAATTGATTCTCCTTGCTCTACATGTCCAGCAGAGCCAAGGACTGAGCTATATTTTGAGACATTCACCAGTTCATGTTTATATTTGAACAAAGCTACTGTGCAAGGAAAATGATTTGCAAGAAAACTTTGCAGTTCCTATACAAAAGTGAAGCCTTTAAAAAAACCTGTAAAATTAACTACAATCCATTTTCAAGTGGTTTTGAATGGCATACACAACAGCAGGTACTTCTCCCTTGCCTAGAAAGAAAGAAATGTTATGTAAGTAATCTACTACTCAGTAAAACCATGTCAGAAGAGTGTGTTTCTGTTTAGACAAGGGAGGTGAGACTGTCTGCAGAAACTTGCATCAAAACCATGTCAGAAGAGTGTGTTTCTGTTTAGACAAGGGAGGTGAGACTGTCTGCAGAAACTTGCATCACCTGTAAAATCTGCTGAGAATTATGGCTGATTTCTGTACTCAGAAGTCACAGGTACAGCTTCACATACTTGCAACCAAAAGCAGCAGGAGCCACCCACCTGAGGACCCTCACCACTCAATGTTCAATCTGGTCCAACCTTTTCAAGATTTTATTTGCAGAAAATCTCACCCGCAGAAAGTGCATGGGCATATGGTCATGTTGCATTGCTGTATTTGAAAATGCCATAGCTCCCCTCCATTCTGTACTATAAAAGTCCTACTTTTTCTTCTTCCTGACTTTTGTTTTCTCTACTCTCTTGTTCTTTCTTGGTCTTCCTGCCACACAGTCAGCTGCTACTTCAGGCTTTGTGAGTTTTAAGAAAAACCCTGTCAGAGGTCTCACTGTTCTCAATTTTTTTTCTATTGTCACAGAAAGAAACAATACGATCCTGGAGAGAATACATGAGCAAGAGAGTTCTTTAGTGAGGTGAAATAATTAGGTCAGACTGTTGTGGGCATCATGATTCAAAACTAGAAGTTATCTTTATAAGTAGTTAAAAAAAATTCAAACCCACAAAGAGTGCTATAAACATTTTACACACTTGGTTATTACACACCTTAACATTTGCTAAGCACATCAATGGATGACATTAGATTTGCTTATAAGCCATCTGTTACCATGCTAACAATCAGTTAATACATAAATAATTTGTTAACCCTTTACAAATGTTAAGGTCATGCAGTAAATGGGAGTAACATTAGCTACCTCCATGTTAATTCATTAATGCTTTAAACTCATCTCTTTCACAAAGCAAGATACTTCAGCAGAATGAAGCAGCAACTTTCAACAAGGAATTAGGAAATTTTCATTTAATCCAAAACAATATTTAACCACTCAAGTGTTTTAAAACAAAATGTTTGCTCTATTTATTTCAGCAATTTTGAGAAGAAGCTTCAATTCCAAAGACTTTCTTTAGGAAATTATTCTTACTTGCAAAAAAGAGCCTCAGTCAGAGAATAAAACCCGGAGAGCTTTGGTGGGTGAATTTCTTTGTTGTCTGACATTTCTCATTAAATGATCAGCTTTAAGTTGCCTACAGTGTTGCCAAAAATAACTTTTTAGGATGAATCTTTTTAAGCTGAGCACCTTCACAACAATTCTACATCAGAAAGGTGAATTTCACAAGAAAATCCATTTATGGCTATGACATAAAAAAAATCATATATAAAAAGTCCATGAAAAAGCCATAATGAATGCTTTTCTCATTCATGTCAGAAGTGGCTCTTTGTCAATCTGTGTGAAAATCCATCCCAAGCCAAACATTTTCAAAGCTCAGTTTGGGCATGGGGAAAGAAAATCAGTTCTGCATGTTCAGACTAAGTTATCACTTGGTTAAAATGTCTAAATTTCTAGAATTCAGAACTTCTAGCCAGTATTTCTGAAAATTCCATTCTCCTTGAATTTGATTAAACCTACTTTTAAAACCCCTCATGCTATTAATTTTGCACAGGACTAAGTGAACACAACTACAGGGATTTATTGGGCTTTCCTCTGTAACCTGAAGCTTTGACACCGAAAGTGGAATAGGGGAGGCCAACTCAAATGAGAAGCCTCATTGAAAAAAAGAATCAAAATTCAGGAGTAGGAAGAAATAGATGTTTGAAAGCAGCTGAACAATTCAAGAGTGGATAAAACAAAGCAAATGGGCCATGCCAACTGAAACCTATTGACAGTGCTCTGTACACATAATTTTCATTAACTTTGTTAAATCAAGAACAAAGATTAGAGTTGATCAAAAGCTTCTTAACTTGGGTGATGAATCACATGAAGTTTATCACTCTAACATGCAACAGAATCTGTGTTTTGCTTAAGTGGTATATTTAGACTCCAGGAATTTAAAAGAAAAGTGTTGCAAATTCTCACAAACAGAAAAAATACTTAGGAAGAGCAGGAGTAATTCTCCAGAATCTTGAATATGCACAGAGAAAAACATACACAGTTGAAGGAAAAGTTGGTATCAAAGCAATTAAATATTTTGCTTCTTTTCTCTTCCCTGATGAAAAATTCTTAATTCCTGAGTATTTGCTATGTAGCATGAACTGAATATTTTCACAGGAACCAATTTGTTGTCTTCAATTTTTCATGCCCAACTTGAGATTCACAGAAACAGCAAACTTAAGAGACTGCAGTGGATGTTCTGTGTTCAAAGACCTATTTTCTAAATGTTTCAGAAAAAAACTATGATTTTTTTTTTAGTCTTCTCAGATTGAGCATTGAGAAGAAAATGAATTTCCCAAACTCTGTGCACCTTATTTGCCTCTGCAGAATGAACTTCACATCATGCCTTCTAACACTTGTGACAAAGCAGATCAGTATCTACCCTGATTGGCACAGTGCTTCTCTCCTGTAAGATCTTAGAAAAATTGACAACTCTGTCTCTGCAATGAGCTTGAGAAACACGCAATGAAGGGACAAAGCCACTTTTCCACAACAAGGAGGAAAAGGGAGACATCAATTACTTGTGATTTACAAATCTACTCATAGCTTGTAGGAAAAGGCAGAATCATGTAACTGAAACTTAAGGAAATGAAAATGTTGACCAAGTCTGAACAAACACAAGCAAAGTTTCTGTGACTTTTCACAACTTGCATTTTTAAAATTCTAAAACTTACACATATTAATAAAATGATTACACAAATGAAGACCTAATTCTATATACAAAAATTTTACATTCTTCTAACTACTGAGACAACTGCTTAGTACCAGCATGTGCAAGCATTCTAACAACTGCTTAAAAGTAATCTTTTTGTGAAACATGGAAAAATTGGATTTAAAAAAATCATGAAACAGAACACGGCAGTGCTACCTAAATTTAGGTACAGAACATTTAAGATCTCACAATAGCCAAAAAACTGTGAAGTCTAGAATAGAAGCAAAATTCAGATGTGTTCTGTTTAATGTAAGATCATTTTTGAACTTTAAACTAAACAGCGCTATATTTTAGCTTCCCCTTAGTATAGGTCTACTAGAAATTACTCTTGAGTGACCTTCATGAAAGGAGAGCTATTTTACCAACTGCTAACAAATGGAAATATTCATCATTCACTCAGCAAACTCTTTTTTCCTTGAAGAACCACTGGAACCTGAAAACGCTCCTTTTCCAGCTCTCTCTTCCTCTTACATTCCATTCACAAAAGCAGTCTAGGCAAATAGATGAAAACTGGCAGAGATGATCCAAGAGGGGAAATTGCAATATTAGCTCCATGCTCTTCTCCTTCCCTTCTACTGTTCCTCTCAAAGACAGATAAATCCTCTATCAAATTTTTAAGACAGAATTGTTGATTCACTGTTTGATATTAATACTTTTAATGTTTTTAAGGAAGTCCTGTCTGTGTACAGAGCTGATGAGAACATCAGCTGCCTACTGAACTCAGACCTTTGCTCTACCTTCACTAACTCTGACAGATTAACCAGTATTGATTACTTAAAAATCAAAATTCTGATCAATAAGCAATTAGTGCTCAATCATCATACTTTGAATATAAAACAGTCATAGTTTTTTTTGTACCATTACTGTTTTAGTTAATTTGAACATGCAGACATTAACCATGTCAAGAAGCTAGAGCCCAGAATGAAATTTAGACTAAAGAAATATAGTGTTTTAAAAATTAATCTTTAAATAGACTTATTACATAGTTGCATTCAACTATTTCTCACTGAAAAAACCCTCTAGATTTAAAAAAGGTTTTTAAAATTAGTCACCAGAGTGTATCAGTCAGTAAAACTTCTTTACTCATAAACACAGAACATTAATTGTTACACTCATGAATGATCCAATATTTGAACTCTACATTTATACAGATATATGCACTGATATTTAAACACAAACTCATTGCATGCTAGAATTGGCATTTAGTTTAAGCATGAAACATTGAAAATTCCTAAATTTAGCTTATAATTTTATCTGGTCCAGACTAATTCCAATTGAAAACAATGAAGAAAAAACACCAAAACACTTGCCCAAAAATCCTCTCTCAGTCTCCCTGCAAAAGATAGCATGTTAAAACTATCTTTATACACAATAAACACCACCTTTTTTATTTCTGCTAGAGAAATATTTATCAGTAAAGCTGCCAAGAATGGTTTGATGCACACCAGAATCTTCAGAGCACAAACTGCAACGCATTTTTTTTCTAAAGAACATTACTTGGAAAACAGCAAAACTCAGCACAGTTTCTGGAAAATTGTTACAGTGTTGCTATAATTAAAAATCCACAAGGTAGACATACTTAATTAGAATACTGGTCTGCAAACATTTAATTCCTTCTCTATCTTCCCTGCAAAGGGAATTTCTTATCCTTGCCTCCAAGGGTCTATTTCAGGCACTATCAATCCTCCTAACCCCACAAGCTGTGTCCCAATATCTTCACATGGCCAAAAGCCAAAAGCAATACACCATTTACCTGAGAGAAGAGAGGGGTGAGAGAAGCAGGAGATGCCAACAGCTCTGCACAAGCCCCAGCCCTCTGCTGGAAAATGGAGCGGAGCCAGTGCCGGGAGAGCGCGGCCCAGGGACAATCAGTTAATGCCAGCCCCGGATGGCAGAGCTGAGGATCACCTCACACAACAGCAAACACCACTGCCTGCCACACCACAGCCAGAGACCCTCGCCTGAACCACTCAGGAGCCAAAAGCTACTCAGGAGAACAAACTGACCATGCGTTTGTATTTCCTCTCTGGCCTAGTTCCACACCCGTTCCCATGATCTCGTCTCCAGCTCTTACTTGCTACATCACATTTCATTCCAGACTGATCACTTTTTTACCTTTCAACTAGCAGCTTTGTATCTCCATTTTTAAAATACCTACATTGCAATTGATTTTTCCCAGGAAGTGTATGAATGTAGTCTCCCTCAAAGTATTTTTAGTGGCCTTTCCACACCAATCACAAGGCAAACACCAGAGTTCCTACCAAGTCGTATTTAAATCTTCTGATATGTTCTGCAGCACAACTCCTTGGGACAGACACCAACTGGTTTTGACATACAAGATGCACTATAGAATTACTCAAAGTAAGGGATGAAAATATATAGCATATTTCTTTATACACATGTCTTAAGAGAAATATTTTCAAATAGAACATTTTTTCCTAGAACAAGATATATCAATAGCTGAGTATCAACTATTTTCAAATATTATAGACTCAGAACACAATCTCAGTTACAGATCTTTTCTGGTCAAAATTTGTGATGACTGCAAAGACCTGAACTACAAAATGGCCCTCCCTGATGTGAAACAGTGAACATATTAATAGTTTTCTTCTTTCTTAGAAAGCCTAATAATCCTAACATAACAGGTTAACACAAAGAACTTGCTAGTGTGCATAAGTGTGCTGCTAGGAAATTTACTGGAAGGTATTTCTAAAGTTGCTCAAAACCACACAGCTATGGAGGGTGGCAGATGTAAACGGATAAACCTGCCAGAACTACTTGATAGTGCTGACAAGCAGAACTTACTGTGTCAACATATTGCCCAGTTTAGGGGTGGGGGGAAGAAGAAAAATGACAACCAGAACCTTGGCAGCAAATATTAAACTCTTAATTTGAATTTCATTTTTATCAGTGCAACTAAACAGTCGCCTCCTACCAATACTATGGTTTCAAGATGTCTTTGGCATTTCATTAAGTACAGCAGCAATCAACAGTAACCCAGACTACAGTTTTTAATAAGCAAAATTCAGCAGCTTGTATTAAAGAAAAAAAAAAGGAGCCTAATAGGGAAAAAAAAAATACAAGTGTTCTGAGTCTCTGAAATCAGACTGTAATACCAGCTGGTGCTTAGAATAGCCTACGCATTTGCTTTCAGTTGAACATGAAAATACCAGGTTAAATCCACAGAGAAGAAAACAAGTTTCCAATTTACATATTGGCTAATACTTTAGCTTTTTTGAAACCTTAATTTTAAAATCAAAAGAACTTTTCTTTAAAAGCAGTTAGCTATTTTTTCCTTGTGATGAGTAAATATCTGCCAGTTCAATTTGTGACAATTTACAGTCACAATAATAAAGTTCTGTATTCATTAAAGATGTATCTCACTAACCAAACCACAGAAATAAGACCATTTACTGTTGTTTTCACTACTAATTGAAATATACCAAGATTTGTAATGTCTTACATGTAGACAATTCAGAATACTTGTAAATTGAAACACATTTCTCACTCCTAAAAAAATGACTGGGAGCTATTAGCTTTTATGGTGCTGTGCTCTGTGCAACATAGTATTTACAGCAGGCATATTGTGCCTAAAGTGTAATCTTCCTCCAGCCTTCAGTGCTTCAGAGACATTAACCAGCAGCTCACCAGAAGCCACCCCACCTTCATTTAGGGCAGCCAATAAAAAAATTGCAACTCTCCCTTTAAACAGAATGAAGCAGCAAAATGAAATTTCAGGGCTGACTATAAGATGTCCTCTTTGAATAGGTTCGGAAAGTGAATATATTTTACTTCAACAGTCTCCTAAAATAATGGGGGTGGGGATGCATTTGTTTGATTTCTTTTTTTCACTGTGTTTCTAAAACTAAAGTGTCGATCTGAATGCTATTCTTAACAAACTGATAAGTTAAAGATGTTTGAGAGTTCATATTTCTTGAGAAAACAACTACCTAAAGAGCAAGCCTATATGAATGATTTAACTGTATTTCAAAACAGAAAATTTTGACTTGTCGGACACCAAAACAGCTAACCTAGAAAAGGTCTGAGATTCACTTCACCTAGTATAGATATAACTGCAAGTGCAAGCTCTGCTTTTTTTCAACTTAAAATGGATTTCACACCATGACAGGTTTCATTCTGCATTAAAATTGCAAATCTTCCATTTGGCCCAGTTTCAGCTGCAATTGATCTGCTTTGTCGTCATAGATTTAAAAAAAAAACCAGTGAAGGGCACTGCAGCTTTAAATATTTCAGAGCTATGTAGCTAGTAAATAGACTCCATTGCAATATGGCTCTGAAGGTCGTGTCCTATTGTCTCTTTTCTCTGCAAATATTCTGAACAGCATAAAATGCTTTATTTTATACAATACTTTCCTGCCATTTCTAAATCATGTCAATTGTATCAGGCATTTCCTTACTGGAAAGGACAGATACGCCACTCTTTCCACACACACCCACGCTGCTTCGAGATGTATTCAAAACGTCCACTGTGAATCTAACAGCAGGGTGGACGTGTTGGATGTACACAGCTTTTCATATGGACGCCTTATGTGAGCAGGCTCCCTGTTAAATCCCACCACAACATAAGGACAATTAGTTATTGCAGTGGTGATAAAATAATTAACTGAATTTCAGGTCAAGAAACATCTTTGGTTAAAATTAACAGCCCAGTTAGAAAACTGAACCAGCAATTTCCACATCTCAGCTTTCTCACATATGGGAGAATAGGAAAAAAAAATTCTAACACAGCACCAAGGGAACACAGTCTGCCGAACCTGTTTTTCATGAAGGCTACTACCTTTCAGATGCTAAAAAAAGAGCAAAAAACAACAACAAAAATGGCCATACACCACATTTAACAACAAGGTACAAGAAAAATTAGATTTTAAACCTCAAGCTAGAACTGGAAATCTTCGTGAATGCACTCCTTAGGTTCAACCCCACTTCTTTCTCATAAGGTGACTATCTGGTGAAAATATGAGTTCTGGAGATGCCACTCAGAACAGTAACATGAAACACAGCCCTATGAAAAACAGAAATCTGTGATAGCTGTCATCATGCAAAAGGTGTGTGTAGTCATTTACCTGAAAAGGCAACAGATTGTTGCCGTTGTCCGTCCTGAACGCGTTGTCTTCCATCCAGGATTTGGGGGTTAAGGGTGCAGCCCGTGGGAACTTCGGAGGGGCAATGACATTGCTGGAGAAGGGTTTTTTAAGGGGTGAAATGGGATTGAGGGGGGAGGGCACGCCGACTCCCACTCCCACGCCAACCCCCACTCCAACTGCCCTTCGAGGGTCCCTACCAGCCTGCAGCCCACCCCAAGGGTTGGAAGGTGTACTCCAAGCCGCGTTTTGATGGTTATTCCAGCTGGAGGAGGAAGAAGAAGAGGCAGAGGAGGAAGACGGTTTGCTGGTCATGATGGGCTGATGGCTGTAAGCAGCATTTCTCTGGGCGAAAGGTGCCTGGTTAGGGCTCACAGGTGACCTCCGCTGCTGCTGCTGCTGCTGAGCTTGCTGCTGCTGCTGCTGATGTTGGTGGTGTTGAGTCTGAGCTAGGCCAATCTGAGGTGAGAAAGTGCCACCAAATACAGGGTTGACATGGTGTGGAAAATTCTGGAAAAGCATTGTCCCATTGACTGGAGTAATCCCTTGGAAAAAGCTATCATCCACCGTGTTTGTGGTCCCCGTAGACCAGGTGCTGCCAAACGAGGGAGACAAGGAGGTGCCGGCTGCAGGTTCTTGTTGAGGCTGGTGAAAGCTCAAGCCAGGCAAAATGGGAGACTCCATCTGCATCTTCTCCTTGCTATTTTGGGAAGGAGCCGATGTGCCGATACTAGTCACTGAACTGTTGTCTTCTGGTTTGGGTGTCTCCGACGAGATGGGTGTAGAGGGGGCTTCTGCTGAGTTTGGATCTTGCTGCTGCTGCTGCTGCCGCTGCTGCTGGGGCTGGGCTTTGCTTTTGTCCATCAGTAAATCATCCTGCATGGTTTGCGCAGCTGAAACAGTAGGGGAAAAAGCCACAAAGACAGATTATTAACATTGTCATTCATACCACAAGCCAGTCTGTTTTAATCATTTGCCGGCCAAAAATCTCGTCCTATTGCTAGTACTATGCTACAGCATATTGCAAGGCAAACCCGTAATCTTCCCCCTCCCCCATTTAGGAATATGTAACCTTTGATCGTGCTAGATTGCCCTTAAAATATTTTTTAAGATGCTTCACCCTTTTTGATGCCTTGTTTCCCTTCAGTCTAAATGAGAGATGTGCTTATAGGGCAGAGATATACAGCAATTTCGCCACGTCTCTTTTCTCTTACACCGGAACTCAGAGCTCTCACCCTGCAATGAGAAACTGATTCTGGTTCCTGTTTTTCCAAGCACCCTCCTCCTCCACCTCCTCCCCCTGGTTATTTGCATACGTCAATAAATACTGCTGCGTCCTTCAGCAAGGTTAAAAAGACACCGGTCTTCGCTCTTCTCCACCCCCTTTTCTATTAGGGGACCTTTAAAGGAGCCGGGTACCGATTTCCCTTAATTACCAAGCAAGCTGGCAGTGATTGGGCTTTATGGGAGCCCAGGCGCGCAGGGACGCGGGCTGATACGGGAGCGGCTCCGCTCGCTGCACAATCGCTTCCTGCCGGCTCCGGCAGCCCGGGCGATGGCACCGCCGGGAAGGGGGGCCGGGGGCGGGGACACTCCGCGTACAAAGCCACCGAGGGGTGTCACATTTGCCTTCGGTGACCTTACGATCTCTCCGCGTAAAACGCTATTTTACATCAAAGCAGTCCTTTACTTGAAGGTACAGCTATCTACTCGCTCTATTTATAAACATACCCGCTCTATTTATACACATACATATGAAATCATCGGTGATTTCTCCATTAGAAAACCCTAAGGTCAAAATCAGCAGATTGGGGAGGTATTATTAGACTATGATCTTTCTAATGCTTTCAAATGAAATCTAAAACCAGGAAAAATCGAAATTTTTACACTATAGACATGCTGCATGTTGAAAATCATCTTTATATGCACAAGACAAAGACTAGAGACGCAAATTATTTGCTAAATCAATACATAAGTTTAAACTTCAGAAAGGAAATATATATGGAATGGTTGAGGCTTATATCTGCTAGAAAAGGTGTTCCATATGAAACAGGGCAGATCATATAATGTTATAATTATTTTGAGACCCAATAGTATTAATACAATACAGACATCAATGAACAGCAATTGTATGAAATTACATCAGGAACCTCCACATTTTGCAGGCTTTTTGTCAATGGAGAGATAATTCTAAATCTCAGAAGTATTTTAAATGAGCCCCAAATCACTTTAATTGAGTAATTATACCAAAGATGGCCATTGCTGAATATCTAACTGCATTGCTATTGAGTTAATCATATGACATTTACATTGCATTTCGTAGGATTGTTTTTGTATTGCAACAATGTAAAGCCAAATCAATTAACTGTTTAAGAAAGGCAGCAAAGTGTGAAACTGTCAACACTGTCCTTTCTGACATCAAATGATCCAGGTGTACCTTGCATTTTTTGTTCTTTCCTTTAAATATTTACTGAGGCATGCACACACATTTTAGTTAAAATGAATTCCAGGAGAGGTTTCTGGTTTCTAGCAAGTTCCTGCTAGTGCTGCCCCTGAATTACCAGTTCAGTATGTAAAGGGAGCAGCAAGGCTTCCTGAGCAGACCATGCTGTGAGACCACATGAAGCTCCTAAGGACGGGGTAAACCATTGCATCTGTTCCAGGCAGCGCTGCTGCTGCTGCTGGGAGTGCAGAAAACCTTGCAAGGCGTTTTAAAGCAACACTGCAGTAAAGCACAATACACCAAGCTCTGCCTGTGTAACTTTCCATTAGCTTCACTCCTACCCACATCACTATTACTGCTCAGGCTACATAAAACTACTGATGACTCCACATCAGAGGGAGAAAAGGATTATGTTTATCCCTCTCCCCTGGGTCTGACCTATCAGTATAAAAATACATTTAGAGAGAAAAACATAGCAGCTGAAATGTTAAAATTCTGTCGTCAATAAAGTTATATTTAAATGAGTTAGTCACCAGGTTATCTATAGTGGCTAATACAGCAGTTGCTTCAAATATGTACCTTGACTTAGCTAGCTGGTTTTGAACTTTATCCTAAGGACTGTGATTCATATTCCCTTCCATATTGCTTCTTAAAGGCAAAAATCACTGCACCGTTCAACCCTCTTGTCAAGGTCAAGACCTTCCTTTAATGAATGAAGCCAGTCCAAATGAAAAAACACTGGTTAATAAGTGACTTTGACAGCCAGGCCAGCCACTGCCTAATGTGGGACTAGTATGCAGTACTCTTGATTATTTGGTGTAAGTATTTGTACAAATTTACAATCCAGTACAGGAAAATCTAAATCCCCACAGCAATACCAGATCCATTTGCATGCAGAAACCCACGCAGCCAACACAGAAATGGTTAAGGAACAGTTACCTTTGGATTTTCTGTATTTAAAGATCAACAAAAGGACAGTATATTTATTTTCTTCTTTCAGGTTTGGTATATGTGAATAGTCGACCAGACAGGCAAGAGCACTTTGACAACTGGAAGCTTTCAGCGCATGCTCTCCCAAGGAATCATGGGGTTTGAAGTCTTAGCACAGACAGCATTTCACTGCTGCTTCCTGAAAGGAAGGGAGCTCGACAGGAAAAAAATATGTGCACACTCCCTCTTCCCAGGGAAAACTGCTGCGATCTGAATCATCACGTCTGAGGAAATATCTGTCAGACTGAGCTGAAAATGACTAACTAAATGTGAGCTTTTAAATAGTCTGATTTAGAAGCCCAGATCAAATAGCCACCTATTCAGAACAACTGCTAGACAAAGAAATAGTTCCAGTATTTCCACACTTCCCTTACAAACTCCTAGCATAAGAAATTAATTATAAGTTCATACCAGCTATAAAGTTTACAGCTATTACAAAGGAAATTCTGCCACGTTGCTTAGCTGAAGAATATATTAAATAATCATGTGTCATAATATAATTTCTAAATATATTCTGAAACTCAAACACAAATAGGTCAAGTATGAAAATTTAAAAAGAAATCAAAATCAGTACACAGGTGAAAAGTTGCACTATTTGAATAGTTTCCCATTTTCAAGTTACAACTTTTTTATTACTGAGTTGTTACTACACTGAAAATTCCACCAAAAAAAAAAAAACAACCAAAAACAACAACAACAACAAAAAGCGGCTGCTCAGAAGAAAATCAAGGTGTGAATGTTACTATTTAACATTCCATCTATTCTGTACATGGTGGTGCCACACTTCACCTCCCTCCCTTTCACTACTATCTACATATCTCCAGCCCTCACATCAATACACAGCCTGACAGGAGTTTCTCTCATAAGATATTAATATAGTGATCATTAATGTAGGTTGGGTAAAATTTTCAGAATTTCATTCACTGGCACTTGGTGCTCTGTTTTGCACTAGTCCATGAATTATTCTGCATATTTATTCTGGGTAATTCATAATACTAATTATTCAGACCAAATAGTAATACTCATAAGGAAATACATCGTTGAAATGAGAAGTGTGAAAATAACAGTGTTTAATAAAAGTGCAGGCTGATTTTCCAAGGATGAAATATGCACAGCTTTGTGCATGAAAGAGAGATGACTAAAGCTGAAAAAGATAAATTAGGGCAGTTGAAAGTGAGTTGTCCTAACACTTACATCTCTGCTTTCTGCACTCTGGTTATGTTGGACTGGATGGTCTGCCTGCCCTAAATCAACTCTGTAATTAAGAATTTCTCAACACTTGCTCTAACCTGTTTGTGCCACTCTGAATCATTCAAGGCAGCAAAGCTGTTTTCTTACAGCAACAGAAAACACTTAACCCTGTGAACTGTCCCTCCTGTCACAGGGCTGGCTCCAGGCACTCTATGCCCCTCCTTTATGTCCCTATTCACTTGGGGGTTATTGCTTTTCAGATGATTTCGGGATCCACATGCAAGGGACCGTTTCTGTTGGTTCTTCCCAGGAGACAGTTTCACTTCATAGATCAATCATTAGGATAAGGAAAAAGCACTCCAGAACCAAAGAAAATCAAGATATAAAGACAGTTTTTGATCAACTAGCCACTAGAAGGAAACAATTTTTTTTCTGTTTCTAGCAACCAACTCCCTCATAACTGGAAGTTAAAAGATAGTAATGGCAGCTGAATCAGAACACAGGAGCTTAATTCAATCTGGTATATGAACTACTTGACCTGGGCCAGTTCCAAAGAAACAAATGTAAGAAAGGCCCAAAATAAGCCAAGCTAATTCAATTAACATTGTATAAGGTGTATTTTTATTTTAAGCAATTCATTATGAAGCAATTTAAGCCTCTTTAAGCCTCCTGTGACTCACAAACCATGCTAGCTTTTTTGAGAGAAAGTGACTATTCCAACTAGCTTGAAGGTTAAAATGAAGTGTTACAGTACTGGAAAAACCCCCAAGTTTTATTGTAGAAACATGTTTTTGACTTGTATTAGTTTCACTTTAGACTACTTGAGGGCTACTTGAAAAAGACCTAACTGATCTAGTAATTTAATTTGACATATTACTATCATAGCAGATAACATACGGATTTGCCAAAATATAGAATATTCCTATATTGCCAGGTTACATAGCTTTGTTTTAAACAGCAAATAATTCCCACAGTTTTAATACTGCCAGGTCAGAAGGACCATATTAAGGTACAGCTCCTTCCCTATTTGTCCTCTTTTCCAGGCCTCCCTGGAACAGTCATATATACATACATATTTAATCTACTTCCATGTCATTCTTTCAGTACTTGCTTGTCAACTTCTTTATTAAGCTTAAATCTGTTTAAATTTGTTATCAAACCATTTAGTATTTTTAAAAGTTTATATTTTGTAGTAAGTCCAATAACCAATTTTAGGGCTCTATTTTGAGCCCTCAATAGCTTATATTTGGTGATTTTCATTAAGTTCTGTACTTGCCTTCGACTGCGCAGTTTTACTGAATTTACTTAAAATGGCTGCTACCTGCAGTCAGTGTCTGGGAGCTGAGCCTGGCAGAGCTCCAGCAAGAGCAGCCACTCTCCCTCACTCTGCACTGGCCAAACAGAGCCTGCTCCCAGGAGAGTTCTCTGGGCTCAAATGCAGCCACTCTCTGCCAGGTGCAGGTAAGAGATGGCAGAGTGAGGCGGAGTGCAGCCAACATCACAGAAATGGAAGGAAGAAACAAAGAAGGATCTATGGAGGGATGATATAGGGAGCAGTAGTTGAAAAATGAAAACAAAATGCAAGAGGCAATCTGAGATTTACAGTGGAAATTGCCAATGCAAAGAAGGAAGCATAAAGAACAAAAAGAAAAAAAAAGAGAGAGAAAAGGGGGATGAGGGAGAGTGAAGGAAGAGATTGTAGGGAGAATAAAAAGCAAGCATTTAAATAGAGCAGCTGCATATCCAGTCTTGTTAAGGAGAATAGAGAAGGATAAAATGACAATTCTTGCTCTGTCTAGGAATAAGGAAGTAGTTTTTGACAAATTTAAAACCAGTTAGTTTTATATGTATTTTGGGATCACACTTTGATTCTGGAAGGAGCAGAAAAGGAACATATACCCCAAGCTGGCCAACAGTTTCCTCAAATCAGTTTTTGGATTTCAAAATCTTTATGCTATTTATGGAATGTTCAGGGGTCTACTGCTATAGAATGCTTTGGGTTGTAAGGGACCTTCAAAGCTCCTCTAGTCCAACCTCCTTGCAATAAGGGATGTCTTCAACCAGATCAGGTTGCTTAACCTGACCTTAAATGTTTCCAGGCACAAGGAATCCACCCTCTCTCTGGACAACCTGTGCCAGTGCTTTACCACCCTCATAGTAAAAGATGTGTTCCTTATGTTCAATCTAAATCTGCCATCCTTTAGTCTGAAACCACTAAAGCTTGTCCAATTATGCTTTTATGTACCCTATTACATTTTTATTTTTCATGTTTGGAAAAAAAAAATTAAATTAAAAAGGTCCAAACCTACCAAGTATTCACTATTTGATCTGATATTCAAGTTTTGTCCATTCCAGTCTTGTAGAGCAAATTAGCCACCTTTGTTACAGATGGTGGCCTCAAATGGTAGCCAAGTGATCCTGGGTTCTAGCTCCAGTTCTCCAGGTAAATATTCTTCACAGCTATTATTAGCCACTATGACCTTTATCATAAATGGCAGGCAACCAGCATATCCTTTCAACACCAAAGCAAAAATACAGAAACTGCACAAACCACATACTCCTAGAAATAAAACCAGCTTCCCTCTTGCAATTGTAACACTTGAGAATAAATATAAAAAACCCTAAGCTAGGCTAGCCTAGCTGCTCAATGTACTGGCCAATAGGCAATGAGCTTAATCCAGACCAAGAATAGGAACCAGAAAATCTTGATATCCAATATTGCTCTTACATGCCACGGACAGCTGTAATTGGGACAGTGTGTATTAGGATCTCTTCCAGGAGGTCATGCCCATGTAGTTTAGTCAGCCCACTGTACATCCAACACTCCTCAGCAGTGGTAGCAACACTGAATTTTATGGTCCCAAAAATAAGAGCAAAATACATTTTCTGGGAGAGAATGTCAATGCCTTCTTCCTATCTGTTTTTATACCTCTTGTAAGGAACGTTTACAACTCTGTAAATACTTCAGCATTCCTCTTTATGATATTTGTAGCAATTGGAAAATAAACAACACCCTTACTATTATGCACATAATACTGCTTACAAGTCCAAGTACTTTACACACATTTTGACAACACTTTTCTTTCCCCAAAGACTCTCAAAACCCAACTGATTTGTCCCTAGCTAAGGCAGCACAGTCAAAGAATCCAGTATATTCCCTAAACTTGCCTTCCTATTCCATCTGATGTCTGTTGTCACGTACATGCAAAAGCTTGACCTCAGCCAAGAACAGCTCCAGGTTGATGCAGCTGCACAGCTGCACCCTGGGCTTGGCCCTGTAAATTACAACCTTGAACAGCAACTGCAGGGTAATTTACGCAAGGTAGAGGAACTAGTTTCATATAGCAAATAAGCACTATTCTTTAAAAATATAACATGAAAAGGAAAATGAAAAGTTGATTTTTACTAACTAATCTTTCCAAGAGTCCGTCATGTCACAACAGCCTCTGAAAAACAGGCTATTGCCCTTGCTTCGGGAGCACGACGTGGAGGCAGGAGACAAACACCGACGGTGGAGGTAATTGGAAAGGCAACTTCTTTCCAGATACTATCCACCTCTTTGCTCTAGAAAGGCTCTTCAGCTTCTAAATTTCCACTTTTCCAGATTGTGATGCTCTAAGTTGACTTCTTAACATACAACAAATTCCAAGATCACCTTAGAAGGATTATTTTTTTCCCATCTGGAAGTACACCAACAAAAAAGAGCTTTGCCATTACCACCGGCCGTGCCATCCCTCACCCCACTTGCACATAGAAACCAGTGGTCACCGGGCCTCCATCGAGCACCAAGTGCCACTTACAAGGGCGCTTGTCCTTGTCATCGACAACACCACCACTGAAACGGATTCATTTCCCTTCGCCGTTCCAGCCACCGCCTTTCTGGGCAGCCCGGTCGGGGCTGGCACCGGGCAGGGTCCCCCCGCCCTGAGGGCAGGTCGGGGCCCTGCGGCCGAGCCGAGGCGGGGGCCGCCTGCACCTGTTCGGCAGGGGAGAGAACGGGAGATGCTCCTGCCCGAGGGGGTCCCTGCGGCAGCGGGGAGGGAGCACAGCAGGCGGCCCAGCCTCTCCTTCCTTCCCTCCCTTCCTCCCTCCACCCGTGAGCGGTCCCGGCCGGCGGCGGGGGGCGGCAGGAGGGGCGGCAGCCGCCGGGCGCGGACCTCCCCCCGCAGACCCCGCTCGGTCACCCCGCCGCGCTCCCGTACCTGCCCCGCGCGCGGAGCCGGGCAGCGACTGCGCGACGGCGGCGGCGAGGAGAGACATGGGCAGGGCAGGGGGAGCGCCCCGCCGGACCTTTAAACCCGCGCCGGCGGCGGGACTACAGCTCCCAGCGGCGGCAGGACTGCGGCGGCACCGCGGCGGGACTACAGCGGGACTACAGCTCCCAGCGCTCCCGGCGCTCCGGGCACGGGCTCGAGCCCTGCCCTTGGCGCAGGCGCGCTGCGGGGCCGGGCGGCGGTGACGGCGGCGCGGTTGCGCTCAGCGCTCGCCGCCTCTCCCCGCGGCGGCCCGGGCGCTCCGTCCTGCCCCGGCCACCGGTCCTGCGCCGCGTCCCGCCTGCCGAACGAGGGAAGGGCCGCCCCGGCCGTCCCGCGGAAGGGCGGATTTGCCGCCGTCCCGTTCGCTCCCCTTTCTCCGCCGCCGCACGCGTGACGCCTTTGTCAGGCTCCGGGCCCTCGGCTGGGCCCGCTCCTCCGCCCGGGGCCATGGCCGAGCAGACGGGCTTGGCGCTGCCGCAGACCATGGACAGGTACGCGGAGGGAACGCTCGGGCTGGGCCTGTGATCCCCTGCGGCGGGTTTGGGATGAGTGTCGCGGGTCCGGTTTCGATTTTTGCCTTCTAAAAGCCTCGGTGGCCTGACTGAAGTGCCAGCGCTGTTCAGCAGCGCGTAAAGTACCGCGGGCAGCTGAGGGCCAGGAGGGATCGCTCCCGCAGCCCTCGGCCAACAGGAGCTGCGTGTGTGTGCGTGTGTATATGTGTGTGCGCGCGTGTGTGTGTCCCCGGGCCGGCCGGGGGCTGCGGGAGCCGGGGCTGGGACGGGCCCTGGGCCGGCCGGGGGCTGCGGGAGCCGTCCCTGGGCCCAGCAGAGCCTCCGGGAAGGGAACGCACTGATGTGCGCGTCAAGTGAGGCACCAAAAGATGACCTAAGCATAGCCGGCCTTGTGTGTTTTGTTGCTGGTTTTATGATCTGAAGAAAGCCTTTAATTGCTTTCTGGAGCGCTTATTAAAATTACAACCTTAGGAGTATTACGACTTAAGCATCTGTCTTCGTCTATAGTTACTAACTTGTAAATTCTACTTATTATATTTGTTTTCTCTATATATGCTTTTATTTGAATACGTAACCCTTTCATCCTGTTCCATTGAGCGCTTCAGGTTCCTTAAGTGTAATTTCTACTCATCTATGAAGCCCTTGCAATCTATTCCTACAAACAATAAAGCACATTCACAGCCTGTTACTGCTGGAATTGTAATAGCCTGGTATCTCAGAAGGTGGAGATCCAGAAGCAGTCAGGCTTCTGTCGATGAACCTGTCAAGTTTTCATCATAAGGAATCAAAAAGAGCCCTGGTGGTTTTGTCCTTTCCAGGTCGCCTCTAAGGAAATAGTGTTTAATGAAATACAGCCTGTCATCATGCAGGTGATGGAAATACAAACTATGGGAGGCAGGGGTGGAACTTGTGCAGCCTGGAAGGTGGGAATGAGAAGTTCCAGTTTGATATAGAAAGAGGATAAAGGTGATTTGGGGAGGGAAAGTTTGTGTTCTAGAAAAACTGAAAAGGTAAGAGATGACAAGTGGATTATTTATGTTATAAAAGTATTGCTGAATCAACTCCTCTTAAACTAAAAAAAAAAAAAACCACAAAAGCATAAAAACACCAACAAAACAACAAACTTTCATCTGCATCCTGAATTTTGTGGTCTAGTAATAAATATTTAGAGTCCAAGGAAACCATAATACTCTCTGTGGCTGCCCTGATGCCCATGGCTATTGTCCTGGTTCTGAAGTCCTGGTTCACTCTGTTGGGAAGTGGCTGTGAGGTTGTGTTTATAATCTTTGTTGTGACCAACAGTTGAATTAAACAGTTAATTAAAAAGAGAAAGGGAAATTAGTTATCTGGTTGCCAAACCAGTTTACTGTTCTTCAGTTGTTACCTGTAATAGAGATGTGGGCTTCGATGTACATTTAATATTCTTGTATTCTTTAAAGTTTGTCAAATTATAATTTGTGTCTCTGGCTCTTTTTAAAGACTTTTCCTGGTATGCTTAGAGTAGCTTGATATGTAAAACAATTGGACAGCAGGGAAAGAATTTGAAGTACCTAAGTAGCATAAAAGGAGGTGTGATATGCAAAATCTTAACCAGTGATTGCAAATGATTATAGCTTAACAGAAAATGCATACTTTAAAATGAAATACAGATCTTTTACTGAATGATGCAGAAAACAGCTTTCCAGTGAAGATGACTTCCATTTGGATTCTAATAGTTGGGAAAGGGGAAAAGAAGGGTTTTCTTCTGTTTCCAGTGCCTAGATGGCCACCAAGAGTGGTGTCATGCTGTTGTATCAGGAATTAGGTGTTGCTGTAGGTCTGAGTGCATGCACTGCTTTGTGAACAAGGGTCAGAGCTCCCAGAACAAGTTCTTTGATTCTCTGTTTGTGAGAGGGAACAGCTGAGTTCTTCTCTTGACTCTTAGATTCTGTACCTGTATGATTACAGTTGATTTCCTTAGTAAAGTTGGGTTTCTCTAGTGCAAGGACTGACTTGATAGCATCACCACATTCTTGCCTGGGATTCTTCTTTCTTTGATGTATTTTGTGCTCCATCCTTTATTTGCTTGCATAATTCAGTCTAGGAAGCAACCCATGGATTTGTAAGGAAGGTAAATAGCTGTTAAAATGTAAGGAGTCAGTTACTCAAAATTTCTACCTAAGGATTTTATACTTACCTGAAAGATTGGCTGTAGCATAAATACAAGAGGCATGACAGTGAAGTGACTCTACATTGTGGATTGTCTCATCTGCAGCTTTTAGGAAACTAATCCATATGACTGGCATCATCTTTTCTAGCCTGAAAATTGGAATTTCCATCCCTCTTGTAATTTTTTTTCTTCTCTTTCATGTTCACATAACAGTTCCAGATAATAATTCTTGAAATGCTGTCCTTTTCTGCAAGCAGAAATCTTTTCAGTCTGTGGTAAAACCCCATATTTCTGGACTAATGCATACACTTTTAAGGCAGGTATTAGTAATCTGGCTAAATGCTGAGATTTTATTATTATTTCATTATTTTAATGCCTTTGTTCATGTTAGTTTAATGCATAAATTACAGAATTATAGTAATCTTCGTTAAAACTTGAAATTATGTGGCAGTGGGTTTTTTATGTGCCGCTAATGTGAGCTGTAATGCTAAAATGTACTCATATTTTAAGCTTTATTCTCTTGACTTCAGTTGGATTGTGTGTGGATTGCTCTTGCACTTGGTTATGCCAGTGAATGGCTGGGGTTCTGTTTTTCCAAGCATATCCTGTGGCAGTGATTTGTGGTATTTCATGTACTACCCAGATTAAAGACACTGCTCCCTTCTGTCCGTGTATTTGCCACCATGGCCAGAACGTGCTCACCGTTACTTCAGGCTGTAGAGGTGTTAGTCAGCATTTGATGGATAATCTCTCAAAGGCTTGTGCAGGTACCTGCTGAAGAATCAACACAGTGATCATTTTAGCATGGTTTAGTTTTTGAATTAGCATTCTTAATTTTCTGACTCGGTGGTAGTTGCTCAGTTGTGGTGAATATCCTTGGTAAAAACTGGAGCAAGATGATGTGGCTTTAAGTCTCTGCCATTCCCTATTCAAAGGAGATGAGAGCTGAAATTGCAGGTAGACTTTAAAAGCAATTAAACAATAAATTGTAGTTTGCTTAAGAAATTACTCTTGCTATCTAGAGGGGAGTGCTGTTGCAATTAAATTTTCTCTTTCCAGATCACTGATTTATTGGGAAAATGCTAGCAATTGTAGTCCAAAAATTGCAAAATAGTGTTGGATTTTCTATTTCAGTTTTTGAAATGTCATCTGATTCCATAGTAATTTTCTTTTTTTTTTTTTTCCCAAGAATAAAGAATATGTATGGTATTGTACATGACTTTCAGTTTCTCTTTCCATTCCAGTCACCATTTGTGGTGGTGTTTGTGTTGAGATCAGTTCATTTCCTTCCTTCTTTGAAAGTGCAGGCACTGTTTTAGTTTTATTTGCACAGTTAATTGTCGATACTTTAGTAAGCTAATACAGGGTTTTGGATTATGACCCTGATGCTGCAATCTCAGTAGTGTAATTGGTGCAGGCTGGTCCTTGATTGAAGATGTTTATTCTGAACATCTTAGACTTGTACTGGATGTTGTGCTCTGATTTCTCTCACTGAGGGAAGTTGACACACGAGTGACTCTTTCTAGGAGTGGAGTTCCCAGATAAGATAATGCAGAGTAATAAGCAACATAAAACACAGTATGGGATTGATGTATTATCTTTATTGTTTACAGAATGCCATCTCTGCAGTCACTCAGTCTGTTTGTTCTACTCCTGCTGATTAAGCACGTCTCTTTTCCTTGTCCTACCTCAAGTAATTCTTTTCTTTCTTCACAACAGAGTTAAACTCCTTTGAGAGAGATCTTCCTAACTTCTGGCTGAAGTCTCTCAGTGTCTAGCAGTACCTGGCTTTCTGTTCTTCCTTGAGAGTGGGTTAGAAGGAAAGGCTGGGTGAGAGTAGAGGATGGACTGTGCTGAGTTCATCTCCCCCAAGGAAACAAGGAGTCTGTTTTTCCCTGTCCTTAGCCCAACTGTTTGAAAGATGATGTTGATACAGGATGGAAAAAGCAAAATCACACCTATCTTGGAGAGTGGGTTTCGAGAAAGAAAGTTTGAAACAGTAATAGCTTTATAATATCTTGGCTTTCTCATTACTGCTTCATCCCAGGTACATCCCTTAGTATTTTGCTCCACTTTATCCTGAAAGTTTTATGCAGATTGACTTCTTCCTGTGTCATACCAGTGAAGATGATTAATGGAGACTTGATGCACACCTGTACATTGACTTTTGCCCATGGGAAATATACAGGTGTCAGCATGTTGTTTATAAACTACCTTTACCTTTTGACTCTTGTCTAATGTATGTTATTTTTCTATCTCTGTCTCTTTTGATATGCTTAGGAACAAATGGACGTGTTTTAGTCGTTGCTTAACAATTAACTTCTCCCTGCAGACAGTAGGTAATTATACTTCCTATTTAAGTGTGAAGAAACTCCTGAGAGAAAACTTACAATTTTTTGTACTCAAACTCTTGGCATCCCCTGTATTATGGAGGCATTCAGATAATATTTTCATTTGTTACATTCACTTTATCTAAAAAGGCTGTACAAACTCCTGTTTATTGATCTCTTCCATATAAAATTGCTCAGACTCTGTAATAGTGCTTAAAGTTTTAATGGTTTCCTTTGCCATGGTGTCTGTGAGTGCTCACTGAAATGGAAATTTCTGACAGGTAATGCAAATGTGTAGAATAAACATATGTATAATAATTTACAGACAAATATCAAAAGGTTAAGATATCAATTTTGCAACAACTTCTTAAAGTAATCCTTAAAGTGGTAATAAATATGCCAGCTGTTTTAGGCGTGTTTGGTGCTTTTGGCATCTCAACCTGCTTATGGCCTTTCTGCATTGCAAAGAGGGTGGAAAATTCCTGGTGTGAAAATAAGTGCTTTCTCATGAACATTTTTGCTTTCCCCTCAGCAGCAGAATGGGCCAAAGTACTGGATCTTTATAGGATATAAATACCTACCTTTATCAAAAGAGTGTGTGACTTGCTCATGTTTTTACTGGCATTTGTAGTTTACCGCAAGTAGCAAATTCATTGCCAGTGCAAAAGAATAAGAGGAGTCAGTCTGAAGTGGTTAAAGCAAACTGCATCTGGCTGATGTTTCTAAATGAAACTGTTGAGATTACATAAGTTGGTGAAGGGGCTGGAGCATGTGATTTACTAGAAAAAGCTGGAGGAGCTAAGCCTGTCTGGAGAAGGGGTGGCTTGGGAGGCCTGATGACCTTCTGCCTGGCAAGGAGGCTGTTCAGGACACTGACTGTGGAGGTTGTGCAGGATGGTGAGAGTCAGCTGGGAATTTGAACAGAGAAGTTTTCAGCATGTGGGGATGGCAATGATGCAGTTGAGCTTGGGAACAAGTTCCCAGTGCAGATGTGGATCTTGGCCCACGGGGCTTTTCAGGACCCAGCTGGAGAATGCTCTGCTGTCTGCTCTGAATTTGGTGTTGATTCTGTCCTGGGCAGGAGGTCTGACAAGATCTCCTGTGGCCCCTTCCAAGCTGTAATTCTGTGATACCAGGTCTGGATGCAATCCCAGTTTAAGGGAAAACAGCACAGCAGCATTTGCACTGCAGTGCTCAAGCATAGGGGAGGTGCAGCCCACTGGCACCTTCTAGCAAATCTGCACTTGGTCTTTCTTAGCACCAGCTCTGAAATTTTTACCTAAAAGTTGAGATAACTTCCTCTCTAGTTGGATTGGGAATTTGCTTTTTTCTCTTGAGAATTTTTGCTCCTGTCATGTTAATGCTAATATGAGTGCTTTTTGTCAAAAATTTCTAAAACTGAATGGAAGTGCTTATGCTCAGGATTTTTGTGTGGTGTTCTGGGGGAAGGATTAGACACTTCCTGCCTAATGCTACTCTAGGATAAGAAAACTTAAAATCAAAATATCCACTTCTAAATGCTGCTTTAAAAAAATGCAGTGAGGTTCTATTAAATCAGGAGCTAGCTGTTCATTTGTTTCTAAGTTAACCTAAAAATTAAACTGGCCTGCTGTATAATAGTTTCCCCTATAATGAGTAAATACCAGTTGATTTAAGGGCTATCCAGGGAATCCTTGTATGTGCTTATGTTTGGAAACAACTTTCACAGAAACCAACTTTTTGGATAAGTGTTGTTAGTGTTTCTAGGTTTTCAGGTGATTGCTGATGGAAAGTATGGACTGTTTAGTTCTCAGTTTATGTATCTCTGCCTGTTTCCTCCTGTGACCATGCAGCTCTTCTTCAATGTGCACATAGTAAAAGAAACTGCTAAAGCAGTGGGAAGATGGTAAATAAAAGAGTTGTCATGGACAAGAGGGGCTGGCATTCAGTGCTATTTTTTTTTAAGCCATGTTGATATAATTATTATTTCTTCACATTCTAAAAAAGACAAGACCCTCTATTTTAAACCTGCTGTGTGGTCATTATGTACCTTCCAGATCTCTTCTCATTTGTTTCTTCTAAGTGCCTCCTGGAATGTGAATATTTTTGTTTAGAAATGGATATTTTTTATTGGCCTGAAATGTGCCAACATTTAGTTAGCTTTCTGTGGGGATGTAATTGCAGCAGACCGTGTGCAGGGTGCGTGTGACTGTTCTGCTGGTGAGTCACGCACTCAGTTGCACAGCTTGTCCAGGAGAGTCACTTTAGTGTTGCCATCAGACACCTTGCACTTTTGTTCACATTTATTCAGAGTAAAGACATTTCCAAATTTTCAATGTCTGCCACATTTGATAGGTGTTTTTTGTTGTTCTTGAGGTATTAACATCCCAAGAATTTATCTTGTTGGCATTTAAATTTTTTTTGTAATTTTTAGGTCAGAAATTGTTCCAATTTTTATTATTAGGATTATATAAGATGACTGACTTAAGTAGAGCTTTTTGGTTTGTTCTCTTATACTGTAAATTTTCTGGTAAAAAATAGAAATTATAAACTGAGAATAACTTGAGTAATATCTGTCATAAACTCTTGAGTTCAAAGCAATTTGCTTGCTTTGGAGTTGGAGGACTACACTTCCTTTTTTTTTTTCCTTCTCTTTTCTTTGGAAGAACTCAACAGGAAGATTGCTTACCCTGTATGGTCAGTTTAACCATGAAACTCTCTAGGAATACATAAAAAACATCAAACTTCTATTTCTCAGGTACTATCCCTCAAAATTGAATGCAGAGCAAGGAACCATGTTTAGTTTCTAACAGATGTCTATGCTAATGGATTTACTTCTGTAAGTAAAGCTGCTGTGCCTAAAGATCCATTTGTACTTCTGCATTAACTGACTGGGAATGGCTGCAGGAGACTGAGCTCCCATGATACAGACTCAGTGAATAACTTTGTGTTTCTTTCCATTTGCTCATCACAGCAACAGCTGAATGTCAGGGTGGTTACAGTTTTAGGCAGGTCAGCCTTGGTCTGTGCTGTTTGTAGGTCGCTCCTGATATTTGGAGCATCTGTCATCCATTCTGTACCTGTAGCACAAATACCAGTATTGGTGTTCTTCTGATGCAATCCCTTCCCTTTTCCCCCAGTGCAAAATAGCATTGTTGGTTATAGAAACTACATATTTTTGTCTCCATTTGGAGGCTGGTCATCTTAGAGGTAATTAATAAGTAATTAAAATGTTTAAGTCACATTCAAGGAAGTAACTTTAAATAGCCTCTAATGCATAATTTCCTAGTTGCTTCACATCTCCTGTGTTTGTGATTATTGACAGATTTGTCAAACAAGGCATGAGAAAATGTTTTCCCTATATTGTATCATGCTGTCTGCACTATAAAAAAAACCATTAAATATTTAAAGCATTAACTTAATGCTATTGGAATTCTTCACTATTTGCTATGTATGTACTTGACTACATGTCAACTTTCTGTTCAAAGCATGTTTCCATTTTGGAAGTAAATTGTTTTGTGTGTGTGTATGTGGTTCTTTGTTTAGGTTTTGTTTGGTTGGTTTTTCTTTTTCCACTTAGTTTTAGTCACTTTTGTTTTCCTTCCTAGGCTGGTGAGAATCAGTGTTACCCACCCCAGCAGGCACTCAGTAGCTTAAATTGTTAGTTGTAGGCCAAGCTGCTAATATACATTAGTAAGAGTTCAGTTAGCAAAATGTATAATGTTTTAGTAATAAAGTGCTTGTTGTACAAGTTGTTGTTTTTCCTGATTTGTCCTTTGTGCACGTGTAGAAGGGCCCCAGTTTTCCTCCCTTACTTAGGAAGTAAAACAAATGTTTCTAACATCAAAATTCATTGCATATTTCAAGGCCGATAGCAAGGCCACCAAGCTTTGATTTCTCACCTTTTCCTTTTAAAAAAGTGAGAGTACAGTAATATTAAAACCTGTAAGATAACTGAATTTTGGAGATTTTGTGAAAGGAACGTGTCTGAATAACTGGTTGCAAAAATTTAACTTATTCAGAATGAAAGCTAATTTGTTTTACTGACAGTCAAGATTTTGGCAAACTAGAGACCAAAACACAAGATAGCTAGATCTGAGGAGGGATTCCTTATTCTAAGCTGGCTAGAAGCAAAGACCTTAAAACAATAAGGCCGAATTTAAGCACAGTAGGTGATGCCTGGCAGTCAAAGGTGTATTTTTATCCACAAGCTAGAAAGCAGCCAGCAGGATTTGGGAAACTGTCTTTACTTGTATCTCTGCCTTTATACAGTGCAGTGAACTCTAGTGTGAAGTATTTCCCGTTGATTTAAGCTGTAATTAAAAATATAATAAAGCTTGAACTGAACTTCTGATAATCAGTAGATCTTTCTGGTGCAGTTTCTAGTTAATTATTCTGTGGGGTTTTAATGGGTTTGTTTACTGAGTTTCAGTTATCCACATGCTTTTAATAAAGCTTTTTAAAATCTAGTTTATAGGATGTCATCCTGAGGTTAGAGGAAGTCAGAGCCTGTATATAAATACCACTTGTGTGACCGTGTGTTCACACCAACATTCACTTGATTTTCTCTACTTGAGCTGTTTCTGTTGAAAGCATTGCTTTTGTAGCAAAGTGTCTTTACTGTTCTATCTGGGCTCTTAACAATATCTCCTTTACTCAGCTTTGCAGGCTATCCTTGATGACTAGGCAGAGCAGAATTGGGTCTATGGTCAGATGACTTTCAGGACTTGCTTTGAGAATTTTAGACTTTGTTTCAAAGTGCCAGCATGTTTTCTAGCTGAGTGAGACAGGCTGGCATATGGCTGCTGTGCCGGGCTGCCTTAAAAGCACCCTCTGAAGTCCCCAAGGAGCATCCAAGACCACTATTTTTGCACCAGTGTCTGTTCTTCACTCAGTGTATTTCCCTTGTGTGTTTTTCCTGTTAAAATAGTGGAAGGGTGTTTGGAATTTGATAGGCAGGTGTTGGATTGAAGAATAAAGTATTTTTTTGTGTGTTTGATGGCCGGGAAAATACTGGGGAAAGAGCAGTGTTCCATCCTACAGGTGGGTTCATCTCTTCTGGCACTTCATCTCCTCTGTGAACATTTCTCAGGTTATTCCTTTGTAGCCTTTATCAGGGATTTGTAGGCTAGCCTTGCATTCTCTTGTGACCATGCAGTGTGCCTCTAGCACAAGATCTTATTGCTGCTGGTTCTTCACACTCTGGAGGAGGAAATGCTTAGTGGTAGCATTTGCAATGAGGTGTTTCTCTTGCTTTTTGAGAGAACAGTTTGCTGTCCCCCTGCTGAAATTCCAACCAGCTCCAAAGCAGCCTAATGCTGGTAACTCCATTTTTCTGACATCCTAGTCTTCCAACTTAAACATGATCTTGTAGTGCTTAGAGTGTAGCTGGCAAGTTTAGTGTAAAGCTTATCCCTGTTCATCATCCAAGATATTTTACCTGTTGACATAGACTATGCATAAAAAGTTGTTATAGAAGCTCATGAAAAATTGCCTTTTCCAAACAGTAGACTTGTGGGTCATCCTTTAGAACAGTGCCATTTTGTGGCTAGTGATTGGAATGCTTTTGGTCATTTCTTTCAAGGTACCTTTTCACCCCGCACTGACTTGGCTCTCTGTGCTGCTGTTGTTATCAGTTGTGTTTCAGCCTTTTCACTTTCCTCTTTTTGGATGTGAAATTCAATTGCAATAAGCTGCTCTGACACCTTGTGTTTAGCAGGACAAGGATGATTTACTCTTGCAGCAAGATATCAGCAAATTCCTGCCACTTTAAGGAACAGAGCTTTATGATTTTAGAGAAATGCAGAAAATGTTTTGTTTTGTGAATGCACTGCTATGAGAGGGAAAATGTGTTTCTAGCTCATGATTCTAGAGCACATCATGCATGTTCAAATTTGCATTTCCCACGGTAAGAGTTAGATCTAAAAGTCAAATAGGGCTTTCTGTTCTGAGAAGTTTTTTGGTATTACTGATCCTTCATATTTGTATGCCACTGAACATAAGGGGGAAAATTCCAAGATGTTTCCATTCCTACTTCAGTACTGAATATTTGAAACCAGATCATAAAACAGCTGTACTGTCCCAGTCTAGCAAGTCATCTTCCATTAAGTGTTGTGGATACAAGGATACCTGCTGGGCTTTTGGGGCTTTTTTGTGTTGCTTTACACAGTCATGCCTGCTTGAAAACAAAACTGTTTCATGATGGATTCAGCTTTCACAAATTGAGTCAGATTTGATTTAAATAACATGAATTAAACACTGTTTTCCCTCCCATCCAAGACTGGTTTTGGAAAAAAGTAACCTCTAGAAGGGGTGTAGCTCAATAAAAAGCAGAGCAGTCTAGGTATGTCTGATCCTGGAGGTCTCAGGGATGTGTTGGAGCTGCAGCTCCAAGCAGGTACCAGAGAGAGAAGCTCCTTACTGGTAAGAAACTTGTGCTTTGGAGGAACCTGGTTTTAGGCAGGCCTTGGTTTCTTAGTCATGTAACATTTGGAGTGTAGGATCTCTAATCTTCTATACAGCTTTCTCCCCAACTGCTTTGCTCTTAATACAAGCAGTGCCCTGAAAAGAGTTGGCTTTGTTAGAGGGGAAAAAAAAAAACCAGATCCAAAAAATGCTTTATTCTCAGGGTCAGAATAGAATTTTTGAGACAGGAAAGCTTCATCTGCTGGGGAGCTGAATCTAAAAGGCATTTGTAACCCTATATTCAGAGCTGCAATAGTGATATGGTCTGGAGTTTTGTATGTTTTGTTTTGATTTTTTTTTTTGAGCCAAGGAAGTGTGGAAAAATATATTGGTGTTATTGATTTGGCAATGTAGAAAGTCATCAAGGAAAAGGGTTCGAGTTTCTGTCAGAAACAATCCTTTGTTCCACCTTTTCAGCCCTTTCTATTTCAGGTTATCTGAGTAGCAGCCTGATTCAGTGGTAAGAATCAAGGTCATATTTTATTCAGTACAAGAAAATGGAAAATCTGGCAAGAGCCTAGATACCTGTTTTGAAATGGTTTTATTTAGTCCTTTCTGCTACAGCTGCTGTCAATGGAAAGAGATAAAGCTGATGACAGTATACAGGGAATTTACTGTTCATTATTCATGACTTGCTGAAGGTTTAAGTCTGTGAAGGATTTTGTTACTCATTTCATAGGTCTTTCAGGTTTTCAAGCATGATTGGCTGGCAAGAAGCAATTAAAGAAAAGGTGCATATTTTTCTTGACTTACTAACCTTGACAGAGAACTTGAGAACAGAATTCAATCTATAACCATTGTCACGGACAAATTCAGTTAAAATTGCAGTGTAGCAAGATTATATTCCTGCTTAAATCTGTCATTATTTGAATAAACTCTAGACTTGCATTTTGTGATGGTATCCTTAGACCTAACTAGCTCTGTTGTGAAGCCTTTAATTTATAAATAAAAATCTGAATTACAAATTTAGTGCAGTTGTAGATTTAAATAGGATATGGAATGAGTGAGTGAATGTTTACCTGTAATGCAGAAAAAAACTTCTGAAGAGGAACAATTATCAGTAATGTTGTATGGTATTATTTGTTGTTAAAGTAAATTTGGGGATTCTTAATGTAAATAAGTCAGCCTTTGATTTTACCTTCCCATTAAGATGAATGGAAGAAACTACAGTTCTGATTCCAGATGTCATCAATTGAAAAGCTCTAGTTTTAGATCACCACACTGTAAATTTACATCTGTACCTACTATAATGTGTTCTGTAATTAAAACTGGTCATTACAGGTTCATTTTATGGATTGTTCAGTATTAAATTGCTTTCTCTCTGGTCTTCCCTGGAATCTGAATCTCAGATTGTATTCCCTTTTACAAGTGTGCCAATTGTATGTATGCCTTGTACGATGTGCTCAATTATATTCCCTTTTTACAAGTAAAAAATTGCTCCAGGTTGCGTTCTGCTCTGACACACTTGCAGCTTTTTCCACATACTTCTACTACTGTAGGTGTTAAAAAGATTTCATGCTTTAAAGAATGGCTTGCAAGTACTTGAAAGGCACAGGCATTTCTATTAGAAAAGCATGGCTATTCTTCTGTAAAGGAACGCTTTCAATTTACAGATAGAATACTACCCAAAACAGCGAGGTCTTAAAAGCAAAGCTGTTAGACAACAATATTTTTCATGTCATGAAGTTGGAGCTGGACAAAATTAAATTTCCCATTGCAAATTCCCCCTTCCTTTTCCTCAGAGGAGTTAAACAAAAGCAAAAGTGAGAGGAAAAGCATTGTGAGCACTGTAACATCCTGGCATAGAATCTACAATCATTATTCTCAAATAATAAAGTTGTTTTGTTTACGAGAGTCAGAGCATTTCTCAGTTTCTTCTTCCTCAGTTACTGTCTGTTACTCATTACAGACAAGAAACCTTTTAGTGGTTTGTCTTAATGTTGCTACACAAGTTGTTAAGAGAACAAAACTTCATCAAAATTGTGATGTTAAGCTTCAGTTTGGTCACAGTGTCTAATTAGATTGTGTCTTGGAGGTTAAATTATAAGGAGGCTGTTGCTGTGCTCCTTTATAAGGGTTTAACTATGATTGTAGTGACTTGCATAAAATATTTTTTTTAAAATCAGACCATTATAAATATATATAAATAAAAATGTAGAGTAATATTCTTATTTTGCTAGATTCTGGTTTATTATGTAAACTTCAGTATCTTCAGTATGGGAATTGGCAAATTGTTTCACAGTAAAAATTACTGGCTGAACATATCTGATATTTTCCTAGTTTAGATCCATATTTTGCTTTGTCTTAGTTGGCCAAAAGTCTGGCCTAATCATCAGACCAGATATCTGGGAGTTCCTGGTTCTATGCTCACTTCAGGTGAGGTTGTATAGACTGTCAGTCCTGTGTTTTCTCCTTACAGATTAATATATTTGAATTTTTATGCCCACATAATTGTCAAAAGCAGAAATTTCCTCCTCTACTGGTGCAATAGTATTCTTGAAGTACTTTGTAACTTAATTTATATTGTACAAAGTCAACTTGTTTGAACTAAACACTTCATTTTTTCCAAGAGAGCAAATGAATTTGATATAATTGTTTAGAGTTTTTTGTGGTATATTGTATCATTTGTGTTGTTTTATTATTTAAGTGGATTGGACTTAGTTTCCCAAGTAACAGACTACAGTATTGATCTTATATTTTTAAAATTAAAAAAACTTACCAAAATGTTGTAGAAGGAGATGATAAAACATTAAAAAATATGGATTTTCCATATGTTGAATTATTTAAAGGTTGGCCTATAGTCTCAGTGCTTTTTAATCATAAATTATCTAAATTTTAGTTAATAATTCAGAATGTATAAAGCAGTTGTTTAGCTATCTGAAAAGTTATGCTTATGATGTGTTGATTTTATAGCAAAACCGGTACAAAATACTTACACTTCTGGTGATTAAGAGTGAAGTAATAACCATCATCTCCTCTAGATGCACATTTTCTCAAGCTGTATGCTTTCACATGTGAATGTTTATTTTTAGCATGCAAAAGTAGCAGCAAACAGCTTTGTTTTTCCTTCCTGTGCTTGCAGGAGCTGCTGGGTTTGCTTTGCTACGGACGAGGATGATCGGACAGCAGAGTGGGTGCGGCCCTGCCGCTGCAGGGGCTCCACCAAATGGGTGCATCAGACCTGTCTGCAGCGCTGGGTGGATGAGAAGCAGAGAGGAAACAGCACTGCCAGAGTTGCTTGTCCTCAGTGCAATGCAGAGTATTTAATAGTATTTCCAAAGCTAGGTAAGATACTCCTCATTTCAATTATTGCTTATTTATTTGTTCTTGCCTTCCTTTGTTTTCCCCTTTCTTGTGCTCGGAGCACCACTTCTGTTGGAAACTTCTCTATTCCCTTTCCCAGACAGAAAGAAATAACTTTATATTCTGCTTGCATCCTATTTGGTGGCTTAGTTAAATACCTTCTAAAACTTTTGGATCTATTCCACTTAGGTATATAGATAAATCTTGTGATTGACCTGCAGTTATTTCCTGGCTGATGGGATTGTTTTTCTTGTTGAGCAGAAGGTGACTTCTTTCAGCAGTTGCCACACAGCACATAAACACATCCTTTTTTTGACTCAGCTTGCAGAGACACTTATCAGAGGAAATTCAGAGGAGAATTTCCTAAGCAGCATGTGGCATTACTGGAAAAACATACTTTCACTTTGGTCAGGAGGTGTTTCTGAGACAATATTGCCCTGTGATCACGAGGCAGAATATTTATGATTGCTGGGTACTGCTGTAGCTCTGTTTGTCAAGGTCAAAAAAAAAAGTTGGACATGGTCTCCCAGAGTCTCTTACTTGAGTAGCCAAGTAGGATAATGCACAGTATGTTGCATTTATTTAAATTAGCAGTGCTTGCTGTTATTTCAGCCCTCATTTGCCCATGTGTTCTATAGGATATATTAAGCAAAGCAAGAAAATGAAATGTTGCCATGGAAATTTAAATTTTGTTTAAAAGTAAAACTGATTGTTAGAGAAAGGGTGATGTAGTAATTGAGTGCAGGCATTCAGAGGATTTTAAAGAAGATTTTTTTAAGGTATCTTATTTCTGTAATGAAAGAGCTGAAAATAACTCACTGTCAGTTCTTTGGGAGAGGACTTCTTTCTTAGTAGCTTAAGGGCTGATGAAATTAAGGTGTCAGGGGAATTTTGAGTGATGACATTTACTTCCATGATAGAACACTGAGTAATGGGAAAGAAAATATACACAACAATATTGCATTGTTGATATAAAAGATACATAAACCCATATGAAACTTACTACAAGTTATTCATATAACAGCCACACTTTAGCTTTGCTGAATAGAAGGCATCAAACAATAACATTTACAATTGGCTTTGGGAAGAAAACTGGGTTTCCATCTGGACACAGAACGCACCACGAAACTTTCCACCGTTTGAAATTCTTGTTTGTGTCTTTACTGATGAAATTGTAATGTGAGATGTGTTTGCATTTTATTTTGACAATGGCGAAAACGGGTAGCAACTATAATTTGGACAGGATACATTAACATAACAGACATTTTAATTTGTTCCTGCAGTTTGTGGCAAACTGTATTTGAAAGGTTAGATTCCAATATTCCTGCATTCTGAAGATGGCCTAAAATTTTTGCATGACATTGTTCAGTTCTTGCATGCAGGTATATGAGACTCCCTTCATGTATTTTGATGTGTTTTTCCTCATAATACCATCATCTATTTTTAAAGATAAGGGCATAAAAATTCAGACTTGTCTAAAAGTACACAAGACATTGGTAGTAGAGCAGGGAAATTCATCTGGGTCCATGGAACATCAGCCATGACCTTGAAGTGCCTTAAACAACTGAGCCAGTCTTGCCCTTATGTAACTCTTTCTAGTAACGCAAAGCTGTTCCAGCACAATTCAACTACAAGTCAGTCAGGGTCACACCAGGCAGAGTAAGGACAGTAAGAATTTTCCAAGAAGCCTTGGAACACTTCTTTTGAAGACAGTGTTTGTCATACCCTTCCCTGAGGCATCACAGTTCAGAAACTTACTTACTTTTAAGATTTCCCTTAATGTACTACTGGAAACTTTTTTCTAAAAATTCTGTGAAAGGATACCCTCATCACAAAATTTAATTTATGGTTATAGTTTAGAAGTAATATCAACTTGAGGAGACATCAGTGAATATAAGTTACAGGGGGTGTTTCTTTATATATTTACTAGTTCAAAACAACCTCTCATGAAATATCTCAAAATCAGAATTCCATTTTAGATTTGATATTGCCTATCAGTTCTGGTGATTGGTGATAATTATGTTCCTGTGAGCTGTTTTCTGCTCTTTCAAGTACTTTCACTAAATAGAAAAAATATTGTTACCACTTTGAAAGTAACTAAAGAATCTCTAAGATAATTATTTCAGTTTAATAAAAAGAAAACATTTTGGCAGAAAAAAACTCTTTAAAGCATGATCTATTTTTCAAAATAAAAAATATTTTTGTTTCATATTTCCTTCTTTAATTTGAGTATCAGAGATATTTATTTTTCTGTTTCTTCCTCCTTACCATCTTAAAAAGCAAAACTAGTTTTGTCCTCCTTTCTCACTACTTCCTTCCTAAGGCCTAATTAAAAGATTGTTTCAATCATTTTTTTCTAGTATTTTCTCAAGATTCAATACCTGATTCTCTAGCCAGGTTTCTCTTAATGATAAGTATCAGTAGGTGTAATTTGTTAGTACTTGTGTTATAAGGCAACCTTCAGTGTCATTTGAGTCTCCTGTCTTCAAACATAAGTTTTCAAAATGGTAAAATCAAACAACTTTTTCAGTGCCTCTGGGAAACAGTCAAGATGTGTAAACTATTGTGCATTTAGTACTTGCAGTTATGACCTTGTTGCTACTTCCAGCATACTGATAGACATCTCAGCACCTTCTTAAGTGTGTTCTGGAAAGTCAAACACAACTATTAAGAGTTGAACTGGATGTTCCTGTTGCCTTTTTTCCACCAGCTGACTTGAGCTGAGTGGAACTGGGGTTTTTGAAAGCATTCTCAGTAGAGCTGTTCTCTAGAAAAAGAACTAACTAAGTCATGAAATGGGAGTCACAATTTTGTCACTGTGGGTAAACTTTGAGAGACATGGAGGATTAGTTACTTGAGGAATGCCTGTAGGCTGGTTTTGAGAATTTTCACTGCTTTTGGTAGGAAAAAGTAAGAAGGAGCTCACAGGAATTGCTCATGCATATGAGCTGTGGGAGGACAGTCTGTATGTAGAATTTGTTGACAAATACAAAAGTAATGTGGATTATGGTGCTGATGGTTTTCATTTCCATGTATACATTTCAGTGTTCTGGCTTTTGCCTCACTCATACTCTTGCAGTCCCTCAAAGAAAAGATGCAGGCATTGCCCTTGTTTACCTCACCAAAGGTAGTCAGGGTATTTATTGTCTTGCCCTGTGTAAGTCTGGAAAGTGCAGTTGTGCATAGACAGAACAATGAACCTATTCATGTGTTGTTGTCAAAGGCACTGAATAACCTGCATAGGAGTATTTTTTTCCTCCAGTGTTTTGAGAGGTGATCATTTAAACATACTGAATGCAGCTTCTTCCAGTGGAAGGAATCTTTTGTATTAACTGCTGCTTTTTACTACATAGCAGGATAGTTTAGTGACAGAATTTTCAGGTGAAGTTGTCAAAGATAAGGACATGAAGTACATTACAACAAATCGGTATTTTTTCCTTTAGAAAACTAAAATATCTAACAAATAAAAAAGGCACTAAGCCTAAAGTGGTTTGTACAAAAGAACAATTCTTACTCAACACAAAGGAAGCTAATCACTGGGTAAATTAGTGCTTTAAGCAGTGTATCAATCTCCTGGAAGAATGAAATGGTAGGTAGGCAGAAGTTACAAGTTTAGCTTAATAGCTTTTTAATTATATATTATATTATATATATTCACTTAAACAGCACGTGTGGTATGTCAGACTTGCACTTTGCCTCGTTTGTTCTTTCTTATTGGTGATAGATGCTGACTTTTCTACAGTATGCTTTTATCTGTGTGTATCTATATATATATCTCTCTTGAAACCTTACTTTTCCTTTATCATAGGTCCAGTTGTTTACGTTTTGGATCTTGCAGATCGCCTGATCTCAAAGGCATGTCCCTTTGCTGCAGCTGGAATCATGGTGGGCTCCATATACTGGACAGCCGTTACGTACGGGGCGGTGACGGTCATGCAGGTACAGCTTCCCTCTCCTGCCTCCCCTGAGAGCAAAGGCACTCTGACTCCTCTTTGCTTGGCTCCAAACGTGCTTAGCTGCTTGCAGTGTAGTTACCAGTCAATTCAAGATGGGTTTTCATGTTTAACCGGCCATAGTTCATAACTGCAAGTCTGCCTGTTGGGCATGGTTCAGTCTGCAGCTAACAAACTGCGCTGCTGCTCTAGCTGGCTGCCCTGTGTATGGCAGACTGGTGAACACAATTCTGTTCTCATGGGAAAAGGTGCCATTACCACCTAGCTGCCAATAATGAGTATCTTCAGTAAAGACAGGAGATGTAATCTTTTCTTTTACTTGGAGAAAAACTTTGCTAGTAACATTCAAAGTGTTGAAATTGAAAGATGGTAAACTATTTTCTAGATATTGTGATTTTTTTTTATTGTATAAAGGAAAATACATGCTCTGAATGATGCAATTCATTCATAAACAAGAAATACAAAACACTGCAAATTAATGTTTTAATTACTTCAGACTGTACAATTAGTTGAAAGGGGAAAAATAGTTTTCCTGCTTCTGTTCTTGTGAACTTACTATTTAAATAGAAAAGTAATGTTGACAGGTGGTACCCTGTTACCTATGGAAAGACTTGGTAATGGTGATTCTTGTTCAACCACAGACCAGAGTTTGCAGAGACTGTACAATCAGAAGCACTTCCTTACTCTTTCAGTTGTTGATTCCTATCTAAAGTCTATAACCTATGTTTTGCCTGAAGGCATAAAAGTATTTCTGATGCTAATTCAGCTGTAGATAGAATTAACAAGCCAATATGTTAATAAATACCTCTCTACACAGTTCTAATTTTAAATATACAATGTGGTTCTTCTCTCATAAGTCATTTGGCACTAGTCCTTGAGATGTGTGGTACTGCCCTGCCCTGTGAAGATGGTGTGCTGTTTTGGTTCAGGTTCTGAGTGATCTGAAAGCAGCAATGCAGCCCAAATGAGTGGGTGCAGTTTCCCTGTACCAGTGTGGCCAAGGGTCAGCAGCTGCACAGGTGATGTGCAATGGCTTTCAGTGCCCCCTCCATTCCAGAGGGTGAGTCTGTGTATTACAGAGTGGTGCAATTAAGTATTTTTTCATTGGATATTTCGTTGTTGTGGCTCCAACAGGAGCATTACAACCATCTGTAATACAGCGAGGCTTTGGAAATGCATCAGTCCTTTTCTCCTTGCTCACTACTACATTGATCTTCTTTTTCTGTAGGAAATTGTGACCTTTTTAGCTGCCCTAGAGCTCTGCAGCCAGATGGAAAAATAAATGCTTTGTTCTGAAGTTGTTTTGCTTTTGAAGTGAGGATCTGTGTACACATTAGTTTAGGCAGCTGGTCAAATCCCAGATATGAAGAATTAGCTGTTTTCATGATTTAATGTTTTGATTGTATGGATGGCATGCTGGGCAAGACAGTAATTTAGTTTTGCTTGTAGAGGAGCAGACTGAGTGGGTAGTAGAGGGAAACTGTTCCAACCCTTTTGCCACCCCAGCCTTGCTAGGTTTAATGCAGTTTTTCTCCTGATGTATTTCAGACTCTTTTCCCTTGTTGAAGGGCCAGAGAGAAGCACAGAAGCTATTTTTAGACTTCAGGTGCAGAAAAATATATACAGAATTGACATTGTGGTAGCTAAGTCACTAACAAGTCAGATGGAGTTACTGAAAGCAGAGAAATACAATAATCTGAAGCAGAAAGAGACAAGATACTGATGCATTTTTGATGGACAGTGGCTGTAAGGAGAAAAAGGATAGTGTCAGACTTCACAGCTTGAGTAGAAGATACTGAAGAAGCTGGAAGACAAATGCTGAATGTTTTTTCAGGAATAATCTGTTGGCAGCAGCAATATTGGTTATGCCTGTTTTTAGGGGCTGTGGTATATAACATAGCTTCCTGTTCGGGAGGTGTAACATGGATTGCTTTTCAGAGCAAGGCAAAAGGGTACAGTTGGAAGGTGCTGTGGTACATTACTGTAGCTTCTTCCCTGTGTCCTACCTATTCCAGAAGTACTGGGTTTGTTATTTTCCTTTTTTACAATTTTGCTGTTGTTTCATGTTCTTACCTTCTAATTCTAATTTTTGTGCAATTGAAGACTTGATAAGTTATTGTACTTGTGGGGAAAACAAGAAGTCAATGAAAACACATCAGAAAATCCAGTGCCTGACAAACATAATTATTATTTTAGTGTTTTTAGTCCTACCAGATTCTTACAGAAAAAGTCATGAAAGAGCCTGTTCTTCCTGGAAGCAATTCAAGGACTATATTAGCATTTATACTGATTAAATTGAGACAAATCTAGAGGATGTGTACCACTCTAATGTAATTTTTTATCCTCAGTCCTATTGGATTTATTTAAAATTAAAGCAATGTACTTTGTAAAAGACATAAGGAACTGTTCTGTTGCAGTTGTAACATCTGCATTTTATAAATAGAAAAATCTGATTAATTTTTTTATATATCAGCAGAAAGGTATAGACACAGCAGTAATAATGATCTTTTCAAATCTTTGAACTAACTACATATGAAAATAAGGTACATGTGAAGATATGCTGCTATTTCCACTACAGTTGAAAATAATGTTCATCTTCCTGCATTGTGCAGAGAAACAATAGTTAAATATTGTGATCTCTGTTATGTAAGGTATTCCTAAAAAACACAAAATATGGATAAAAACATCCTGAGGTACCTACCAGCAGTTTATCCTATGAACAGTAGTGTCTGATCAGTTTCTGAGTGTAGAATTAATTGTTATAAAACTGTAAATTCTTAAATGCCTTTTGGAAAGCTTGCTGTATTATTAGTGTTTCAGATGTTAAGGCTTTTACTCACACAGAAACACATGAAACCTTTCTTGAGATGGTCGGGAATTCTGTTACAGCTCTCTGCAGTAATAATGGTTTGCAAAATAGGGCTGCTAGCTCACCTGCATTATCCTCTATAAGCAACCAAGGATGCAAAGAGAAAACAGTGTAAATTAGGTAAAACAGTGTTCTTTTTTTCTTTAACTTAAAACACGTGGGCAGCTTCAAACAAACTCAATTTTTTAAGTTACATTTTTGTTCATTTGTACATTGTAACATTGTTGTGGCCTTTGTTATATTTGTCAACTATATGCATATTTTCTAGGTTGTGGGTCACAAAGAAGGTCTTGATGTGATGGAGAGAGCTGATCCTTTATTCCTTTTGATTGGCCTTCCCACTATCCCAGTCATGCTGATACTGGGCAAGATGATCCGTTGGGAGGACTATGTGCTCAGACTGTGGCGCAAATACTCCAATAAACTACAAATTTTGAACAGCATATTTCCAGGTAATGTGATTCAATTAAAAAAGAAATGCCAAGATTGAACTTCTGCCTTTAGGAGATGGGGATAGGCAAGTAGTTTTTGCTATTTTTAGGTAGAGTTGATTAACGCTTTTCCTCTAATTCATGGTCATTCTGTTTAGATTGTGTTTGTGTAATATGTCCTGAGATGGGTGTGGCAGGAGTAGCAGGAGCATGGATGGTTTCAGTTCAGGCTTTAAACAAAACAAGCTACTACAAGTCATGGGTCTTACTTGAAAGTAAAACTGCAGTCGTTGAATGGAAACAGAATATTCACTGAGAAGAGGGATAGTTCTCACAAAGCAGTTGGCTATAGATTTGTACTGGAGTGGGGAGTGGGCAGTAATGCACTTTCTGTGTTCTTTTTGGAGGCAGTATAGGCCATGTAACCTTTTCTTCTCCCTTCAGGCATTGGATGTCCTGTTCCTCGTATCCCAGCAGAGGCCAACCCCCTGGCAGATCACGTCTCTGCCACACGGATTCTGTGTGGAGCTCTAGTTTTCCCTACTATTGCCACAATAGTTGGCAAGCTGATGTTCAGCAGTGTTAACTCAAATTTACAAAGGACAATCTTGGTAAGATTCAATACTCTCTTTCATAAATTATTATACGAGAGGAATATGAAGGGTTGTGAAGGAGGGAGGCAAAGGAAAAAGGAGCACAAATTGATCTGGAATTTTCAGAACAGTATTTGATTAAAGGAAGGGTTTTTTTAAGGTTGCCTGTCTTAGCAGTGGACAAACATCATGTGTGTGAAAGACTCTTTATGACTGAAACTAATCTCAGTTCATGACAAGGATGAAAGTTTTATCTGGCACTATAGTAGAGCAGGCCTTAGCAGTAATTAATGCTGACAGGGAAGATGAGGAGCCAGCATCTTTTAAGAGCAGTCTCTGTAAGGGAAGACTGGGATTTATATTATAAACCTTTTCATATTAGCTTTTGTTTACTGATTTGGAGAGAAACTCTTTGTTTCTTATTTTAATAAGGAGAGGAAAATTAATTCTCCATAGAGTTCATATGGAGAGGGAATGGCAATCTCTTGCTTTGTGAATAACCTCTCTGGTTGCAGCCTTTCAAGGACAAGTACACTGAGTTTGGTAATATGGAATCCCTGCTCATCTGACTGTCACCACAGCCCGTTTTCAATTCCTGCATGTTTGTGCACCCCTCTCTTTTATGCAGATCAAACAGTGATATTGCAAATGTTCATGCAAACTAAAAGCTTCTTGGTGTCTCATTTTGAAGACTTGAGATAAACATATTGTAAAGCTTTCTAGAGGGAAAAAAGGTTGTTTTACAAAAATAGATTTTATTTTGCTCCACTTTTGGCAAGTGCCATTTTTCACAGTTTAGTTATAGAATGGTTATCAGTACTATTCCTTGTGCCTTGTATAGTATACATTCAGAGAAGGGAGGAAAGCAGATACATATCTGCATTTGCTTTGTTATTGAAATAAGATTTTGATTTTCAAAATTTAGAATACTGGTGAGTATATAGCTTTTATAGATTTTATAGATAAAGCTTTTATAGATTCAGTCTGTAATCCCTTTAAGTAACGTTAACCTCTGTAATAGTGCATTGTGACAGAAAACTTTGACATACTCATTTGAAACTGTACTAATTAGTTAATCTTTAGAAGAAAATACCATATGTATAGAAAACAAATCTTCTCTGACTGGAAATTTTTAAGAATATTTGCAGTGCTATGACACTGAACTGTGCAGGTTTTCAAAATATCTTTTTATTTCAGGGTGGAATTGCTTTTGTTGCTATAAAAGGAGCCTTTAAGGTTTACTTCAAGCAGCAGCAATATTTGCGCCAAGCTCACCGCAAAATTTTAAATTATCCTGAACAAGAAGGAGCGTAAGGCTGTAACCTCCAGATGTCACAGAGTCTCACCTAACAGGTTTCCATGTTGTATTGGTTCCATTGTTATTGCACAGTAGTGGAAAATTGTGATAAGTTGCTGCTCCTCTATTTTTTTTTTCCTTTAAATACAATAAAGCACTGTCTTGTGGCAGGGTAAATCCTTTCAGCAACCACTGAACCTAAGAATGTGATTTGGCTTTCATTTTTTTTTGGGTATTTCTGTTGGGCAATAGGCTTTTGAATTATTTTCTTTGAGCCAATATACTGAATGGAAAAAAAAAAGAATCAACTACAGAACATTTTAAGTGTAGTTAGGTAGGCTATATCCAAATGTCTTTTCTCTAGGTGATTTTGTACCCACGCTGTCATTCAGTTTAGCATTTCACACAATGAAGGGAGATTGCTTTAGAAGGGGAGTGTGAGTCATTACCAAGGAGAAACAATTTTCCTTGAGTTTTGCTGGTATCAAACAGGGAGTGTGAAATACTCAAATGACAGAGAAAGCAGAAGATAGATCACTCTCTGCAGGACTTGTATGTCAGCTTTAACCACCTAAGTATTAGGTGTTAAAATTAGCATGGCTTTCAGGTGACTATTTTACTACTGGTAATTTTCAGTGTCCTGTTGTATCTTCTGCAGTGCCTAGTGTAATTTTCTCATGGCTTTACTGGTTTGTAACTGGTGCTGGATTGCATTTTTTCCCCCAGTTAAAATAATTACAAGGGGGAAGTAAATTTCACTTGCTTATTTTGTAGTTAAGTATTAGAACACTTGTTTAATTTCCATATTCCTTTATGTTGTGTAAATACCCATAGAAACCTGTGAGAAAGCAGCATTGAACACTAAAGCTCCATGTGAAGTGCCAGCAGGGCATCCCCTGAAGCAGCCAGACCCGAGAGTGTAACTCAGCTCTGCTCAGGACTGGGCTCTGCTGGCAGTGCTGCCTGCAAGGGGCTGACACTGCACTCTGGGTACCTGAGCTGGGCATCCTGCACAGGGTCCTGGGCTTAAGGTAAACGGGCTCCAGTTTGTAAAGGACTACAGGATAAATCTTCAATGTGTCATAAAGTTTATTTATACAGTAAGCTTTACTGTTCCCATATGTCTAAAGTAGTCAGTTGAGGGAGACATTAGCACTTCCATTATTTGACGTATTTCTAAATCTAATTTCACCAGAAATTGATTGTTTTGTGAAGTTAAATTCTGACAAACATAATTTGAATATTGCATATTCATATCAGACCTAATCTGGATTTCATATTTGAAGTTCTTTCTTAACAACAATTTCTTTGTTTTTCTCCGAGTTTTCTCTTGTTCATATTAGTATGTCAAATGCATGAAGAATAGCTTAAAAATACTTGAGTGGAATTATTCATTAGTAAATATTTCTTTTCACCAGAAATGAAGTAAATGCAGAATGGACTTCCTATTTGACTGCAATAATGTATGTTAGGAGAAATTCAAAGTAAGGTACCTTTTCTATAGTATGTTTATCTTAATTACCAAGATGTAATATTTTAAAACTGTACAAAAGTGTATATAAAGGCCAGTTAGTATTAAAAACCTATACAGGTGTTAAAAATTATACACTCAATCAATATCAAATACTTTTGAGGCTCTTGCTGTAATGGAAGAATTACTATAACCTTGTCACTCTGCTAATTATATTTGTCTTAGTAGGCTCACTTTTATATAAAACCTAAACTGAGTAGCAGCCTCTGAAAGTTGCTACACTCTGTAAGATAGTCTTGAAACAATATAATATGTATTTCTTACAGAATTCCTCGTTTCAAGAAAACAGCTTTTCAGTGGTCTTCACTGTATATATTTCCAAGCAATTTATTACTGTTTTTTAAAGTCTCATGGAAAGAATTGAATGATGCAAATTAGTGGGTTTGAAACTTGTTTAATGGAAAAGCTCATTGTCTCCTCTGGAAGTTAAAGCTATTGTAAAAATACAATTATAAAATACTGTATGGACTGTAAGATGATTTCACATGAGTGGTTAAAGGTCATTAATCTGTAAATCTTGTTTTTAAGTATTGAAAATTATAGTTATGTTGAATTAGGTTGAATAAATATTTTTTACACTCCTTAGTGTACTTTGTCAGTTGAACAAAAACTTCTGAAGGGAAAGTGTTTTGTTTTAATGCATACCTAAAGATTTATATAATTAATTTTGAGTTGATGGACTTCATCTTTGTGATGAAGAAAGAATTACTTTAAGACTCAAGTCAGACATCACTTTTTTTTTCCTTCTCTGTAGTGATGAATAAATGATATAGGGGAATGTGTTTCTTAAACATTTAAAGCAAAAGAACTGTTGTAATATGGGCAGCTTCCAGTGCCACAGAACTGTGGGGAAGTGACTGCGTATCTTTGGGCTGGCTGATGTGCAGCGTTGATTTGGGCAATGGATGAATCCCTCCTCATCAAGAAAGATAATACTGGCTGAAGGAATTGTATTTTTCACTGATAGCCAATTTATGTCCCATTGCTTTCAGGACAGGGACTATGAAATGTTGTCTGGCATTTCTCAGTACACCCTTACAAGTAACGTGGTTTCTCTTAGACTGCCATTACATGGACATAAGGGCACAAATTACCTGCACTGTGATTGGGTAATGCACAGAAGGTGCTTCTCCCCTTCTCTCTAAGATAGACAAATCCAGATAGGCTTTATCAATTAATTTCAAGGCCTACTCAAGAGCTTGAGTGACACAGCTCACTCTCCAGAAGGGCAGCTCCCAGTACACGTGCACAAAGAAGTGTGCTCTGCACAGGGGGATGAACCGCCCATTGGGCCGTGGCTCCTAGGCCTTCAGAAGGTTTGCAGACCTGTGGCCTCTTTTTCCATTCTTGCCAGTTGCTTGTTCACATGCTCTGGATATTTTATTGCTTTTGCTCTGCTGAATATTGTGAGCATAAAGCAGTTATTTCTGGGTACTGTACTGAGTTGTTGAGTAGAAAAATTCCATTCCAGAACCACTAAAAGCAAACATGAGACATGACTTGAAACTGCCTCAACCAAACAACTCAGCAGCACCTGTCAAAACATATCGTGCAGGCATCTCATTTAGTGCTGGATGACTACGCCATGGAAAAGCAATTGCCTAAGCAGTGGTCCTCCATAGGAAGTACTGTGCTTTTAAAATAAAAATAAAAGCAATTCCTGGCTTCAGACCACTCTGTGGTAGAGCATGCACAGCTTGATGTTTGGGGTGTTTAGTGTTTTTCAATCGCTCCTCTGCTCTTACTACAACTCAGTAACACTTGGCTGCAGTTTAATGGGAGCTGATGAAGGAACACACTGCTCTGAGTATTTACTGCAGGTTTAAGGATGTTTTGTCAGCTTTTGTCATTTCTCTGACATGAGTCACTACAAGAAGCTACCTCTGAAAAAGCCTCCCCTTCCTAATTTTCTAAATACTTCTCATGCACACAAGATAGAATGTATAAAAATAGAATTAAAACATTTTTAGTTTGATTAAAAGCAAGAATGATTTTTGGGGTTTTTCTCTGCAGCAAAATGGTGGCTGGTTCAGAACTGTTTGACTAACTTGATGGAAGAAAGTCTCTACCACATTACCTTTCTGGCACAGTTCTAGGTTAACCTAGATCATTCCCTTGGGTAGTTCAGAGTTTGTTACTAATCATAGTTTGCTGCATTTCTGTTGCTTTATTCTGCTTCAAGCAAGACCACAGTGCAGGAGGAAAGTCCTGCTTATCCAATATGTTTGTACTTCAGGTTCAGGGGCTTTCTGTATTTTATTTTATTAATCCAAGACAGATGCTGGTTAAGTATAGATAAAATATTACAATAACTGCCTCTGGATCCAGAGCACTGCACTACCTCTGTGGAATGCAAGGTACATAGTGAAAGGCATTTGGGGTAGGGTGGATGTGTGTAGGAATAAAAACAGAAATAGAAGAAAATGCCATTTTGACATACAGAATCTGAGACTTAGACCCAATTCCTTTAGCATGAAGCTGTGAAAGGCTAGTGGGATTTCTTGTAACCAAAGACAAGAGCAATTCTTTTGGAATTGCTGACAGGAGCATAGAAAATTGGTGGTAACCTATAAAAAATATTTCAGTTTGAATTTCATTAAACAAAGATTTCAGGTTTTAAATTTTTTGGTACCTTTTAAATGCAAAACAGTTGTTACTGTGTTCTTGTGTTGGTTTCTTTTGAAAAAGCAAATGGCATCTTCTAACAGCAGGATTCTCTACCCCAGCATGTTTTTAAATTTCAAGGTACTGTGAAAAAGAAAGTGCTTTCCACTTAGCATAAATTCTGTACTGGGGAATATAACTGACCTTCTCCCATTACCGAGCCCCAAGTGTGTCCTACTGCAGACACAGAATTGTGCTATGGATTTATGCTACACAGCACCTTACTTATAATTAGGCTGCTTTTCCCATCTCATTTCAAAGATTAATTAAAATGCAGGTAAAATTAAAGAGTAAATTCACAAGTGATTTCCAAAGTATGGCTGCTTCCATTTCTTTTTTCAGCTTTAGATCCTTTTTTAACGCAGATTTTTTTTTTCTTTTCTAAAGGGGCACAAAAGTACTAAGACTCATTACATCCATTTATTATATTTTTTTTTGAAGTACAGGTACAACATTTACATAGGGGTACTGTATGCCAAATGACAGAAAATCTGTGTATTTCCTGAGCCTTGAGGCCAGAAGCTCTCTGGGTAGAGTCAGAGTGAGTGACCATAGATAGTCTGTAACATTCCCCAGCATTTCAGTTCTCACTGGGCTAAATGACACACACTGTGTGTTGAAATCCCTTTATGTAACATTGAAGAGTAGAATTATTAGCAGCCCACAGAAATATTTTGCCCTAATCTACAGATTAGGACCAAGAAAAACTAAACCAGCTTTACTAATAGCGTCTGGGGAAACATTTTAGTGCTGATTCCAGCAGCAGATGATGGAAGTTGCCCCACATGTCAGGGAAATCATTTTGTCTCTTCAAAAATCTGAGCAGCACGGGGCATGAGTCTTGAGTCCATGCCTTGCAAGGATCATGGGGCTTCTTGTGCTGAGCTCTCTGTGCCTTGGTCTTTTCAACCATGTACCAAGATGGGAATAAACCTGTGCCTTGCAGATAATGGAACTACAGAATATTCTTAGAAAAGGAAACAAGAGTGCCAAAGCCTCCCAAAACTCTGTGAGGTGCATATAGTAACTCATGTTACTGGCTTCTTATTTCAAAATGATGGCCCAGTCCTTTTTTATTGCATCTGGCATTCAGATGTTACATAAGGAACTATTTGCAAACCTCCAGCTGACAAGCAGAAGGTGTCTTTCATGGTTATCTTCTTTTTCCTTGTTACCACATTAATTAACTCCCATAAACCTCCCTTAGACTGTCTCATTATTGAGGAGTACATCCATTTATGGCATCCACATATGAAGAGCTTAAAAAAAGTAATAAAAAAAAATCATGCTGTATAATAAGCTGGACACCTTCAAAAGCCTGTTAGACTGTCAGATTTAGGAACCTCATTACAGGGTAATCAGCTGCATCTGGATAGTCCTCACAAGCAAATTAACAAAGCTTTTTTAAAAGTAATGCTTACGATGAATTCATCCCTTTTGGCAGCTGCACAGTCATCATCTGGGAAGTAATGTAATCCTTTCCTTGCACCTTGTGAATGGCCTCCACTGAGGCAATGTTAAAACACATTGGCAGACCTGTGAACAGGACCAGGAGAAATGGAGGATTTCTGCATCAGCCATGATGTGCAGCTTGGAGGGTGATTTTAGTTTTGGGTTGGTGCTTTTCTGTTTTTAAAACAACAAGGCTTTTCATATTGCACACCCCAGGAGAGGCACAAAAGGCATAAGCAAGCTGAATTGATCAGCATGTGGCAGTTCTGCTCCAGTCAAAAAGCAAATAAATATGCTGAAACATAACAAGGGTAAGTCAAATCTACACCACAATCTGCTCATGGTAGGCAGACTCCAGAAGTGTATTTTTGCATTGTAACGTGTCTTGTATTCTAAAAGCAAATTCTTTTCTTATGATTGCATTTTTGAGATGTAATTAGATGGCTTCAAAATATGCTTTTTTTTCTGTAACAACTCTTTTTTGAAAGTCGAGTATCTTTTTTTACTAATTGACTTATGGAGGAACAGAATAGTATTGCCATCAAAATACAGTAACAACACTTGATGTTCCCTGTCCAGTAGGTAAGGAAGCAGAGGGAGAGACTGTACAATGAAATTAAATTCTAATACGTATTAACAGGTGAATTTGGTGCTGTCTTGAGTACTGCATTTTCGTCTTTAAAAATCTATTTGCATTTTAAAAAATTACCACTTAATCAGTATTAGATAAACCACGACCCCCATGCTCACACACACACACAAACCCTGCCTTTTTGTTCAAAACTGATGCCAAACCAAAAGTGAGACCCAGAATGGGAGCCAGGTACCTTGGCCATGCTGCCCTTGCAGTTCTGCTCTCTTCACCTTTTTGGGTCCCACTGGCTGGAGGAAGCAGCACTGCTGCACAGCAGGAGCTTTGGAAGAACCACTTGGGACAAAATCTGCAGGTGACTCAAGTGTAGGAGGTGATTGCTGCAGGCAGGACTGCAGGGCCACTCCAGCTGCACAATCTGGTTTCTCAGTCCCAGAAGTCCTACAGAATCCCTCTTCCATCTACTGAAACAAAGCAACCACCTGTCAACGTAAGCTCTCGATCACAGAGGACTGGGATTCTTCCAGCACCTCTGACAAATCTATCACAGCTGGATGTTGTTGCAGATAAAATTTCAGCTGGTTTAAGGTGCAGTTACACAGCTTAGGAATGATGTCTCCTGGACAAGCAGATGCACAAACAGTAATTGTGACTGTATGAGCCATGGATGGATATGCCACCTGATGCTTCAAATCCTACTGCACCTTGCCCATTGCTACTTTGCACATGATTGCTGGATGCTGTTGGGAATCTCTGGGGTGAGACCCTGATGCTCCAGCCTCTGGGCTCAGTTTCCTGGCCAGGAAGCAGCTGCAGTGCCCAGCAGTGCCCCTGCCCTGCAGCCAGACTGTCCCTGCCCAGCAGTCAGCGGCACCAAGGGCACGGGGAGCCACGGCTGTACCGCGGGAGCAGAACTGAAATGCAACCAGCTGAGCTGGCTGGTGCTTGCTTTGAATGGGGCTAAGACTGATCTGACCTATGGAACAAACTTCATGTTAAAAAAATCCTCGAGTGGTGCATTATAAGGCTCTGACACCAGTGCAGACAGACCACAGTACAACTTTACAGAAGCCAGTTTGGCCTCAGAGTGTGCAGAGTAACAAAAGATGGAAATGAGAGCGTTGTGGCAGAATTCTGGAACTGTAACAACTGCTTGGAAAAAAGAGATTCGGATTTCATCTAATGTCTAGAACAAGATTATCCCTCCTTATCACAGCAATGTAAGCCTAGAGCAGATGCTGGAATTCAGAATTCTGCACCAGCTGAAAGCAGATCTAGGTCCCCAGCAGGTAAAATGCTGGACTTGCCAGCACTGTTTTCTTTTTCTGGCTTCTGCTGCTCCTGCCAGTAGCTGCAGTAGTGCTGGAAAGTTATTTGAAAAGGTCAGAGATAAAGATAGTTGGATGTGGATTTGCAATCCTGAACACATGCGGTATCTGAGAAGATGATCTGATCTCATATTCTGGTTCAGTCCTTTTATAGTTAATCTCCCCATTTTCCAACTGTGTAGGAATTGTACATTTTGGCTAATCCTCATATGCCTCTGGTGGTTGGAGTTTTTTCCATTGACAGCAGTTCATCAGTACAGCTAAACAAAATCACTGTAAGCTGTCAAACAGAAGACAAATGAGAGCTTAGAAAATAGAATACTCGCTGAACTGAGACAACACTTCAGCGCCGACAATGGTGATGGCAGGGGAGAGAGACTATCCAGTTATAATTGCCAATTTAGCAACAGCTGAGCCTGTACTTATCTGCATTAGTACTTCTGCTAAATTCATGATGTTTTTGTCCTGTGCTAAGCCTTGACGTTAGCAGACACAATGCAAATGCAGTGTGCCAGGGATAACTCCTCTCTCAAAAGCAGCAGGATGTTGTTAGTCTGAGGGCTAACTCCTAAGGGAAGGGCTCTTTTTTCCCTTATGTGGGCACCTGCTGTTGAGCTGAGCTTTTTTCAATCTGCTTGCAAGCCTCAAGGTGATGAGCATGCACTATTTTCTTCAGATATTTGTTCTAGCCTTCACCTTTCTCTGTAAGCCCAAAATATGAATTCATTGGTTTAAACTTGCATTTCAGCTGTTATTTGTCTCAGTAACAGCTATGTTTGGATTGTACATCATAAATCCAGCATTCTGTTTCATCATGAAGGGAGTGCCACCAAACACTGGTGGCTTATTCTGCCAAGGATAGGTGATTTGTGGGAGGTAATTACTGTTTAGCCTCTTGATATGCTCTCTAACCAAACCATGCTTCAAATTAATGAAGTGTTAAAAGAATATATTAAAATATCCTATATAAAATATAGGATATATTTTATATATAAAATACAAAAATCTAAAAGCCCATTTCTCAGAAATGAATTTTGCTCCAATTCACCAATGGGCAGATGAGTGGAGTAGCAAAACATGTGCCTGCCCTTTTAAATGAAGAATGGCATCTCAGGGAAATTTATATGGCAGCAATCATCCTCATAATTAAAAATAGTCATCAGCTGTAATATTAGGTGCATTGATGATGTGAGTATGCAACATGGCAAACCTAAATCAGAATGAGAATACAAAATCCTGAAATTAAAATTCAACTGTTCAAGAATAGGAGACAGCAAAAAGCAGAGTAAGAAACAAATTTTTCCACCTTTCCTGTACAGGCATCCATATCCTGCTGTCTATTTTGGGACAGGAACCTTCTAACAGTCTTCTAACCCCCATGACATGCAGGAGGAAATGTGTCCTTTCTCCAAGTTGGCAGTTATTTTAGTCCCATAAATAGCTTGCTGTAAATCATGCCACAGAACAATAAAATTGCAGGGATGACACAAAAATTAGCTATATGATACAGAAAAGCAGAGAAATTTGTCTTCAGCTGAAATCTGAAATGTTGCAAACCTATGTAGCACATCCTAAGAGGCTTTGACAGGCCTCTCATCAGCTCAGCAGTAATTTCCTTTCCTACCATGTATTCTGTAAGTCATGGCTGCAGGCCCTTCCTGTTTCAGTATGGGGAGCACGTTTGGTTTGCAGGGTGGATGTGAGGCAGACCATGTGAAAGGGTCACTGTGGTCTGAACAATGCCTGTGGTCTGAAGCATTAATATTTGCTGCAGCTTTGACCAAGTGACTGCACTGGAGCTCACGTGCTGGCAGCACAGTCTGTCAAAGGCTGACTCAGGCAGCTGCCTAGTCCAGCGTCAAAAGCAGCTGTTTGTGTACAGATTGCACTCTCATATTGCAAAGTCATACAAATCCGTGCCATAATCGTGTCCAGGATTGCAAATAGGGCTGTACATTCATGGCTAATGCTGTTACTCATGGAACTGCTACTGGTAAATTTAAGGAGACTTCAGATTTACACGGCTGAATTTAAAAGTGAATGAAGAAAGATGCTGAAACAACAGATTCATCTACTCTTTTCATACTGTGTGTAACATCATATTAGGCTTCCCATAAATCTGCAAGGGCAGGGGCATGGTGGGTACCGATGGTTGGTACTGTCCTTCCTAGCAGGAGCTGTTTGAGTTGTCCATTGCCAGGTCCTGGCTGAGGCCCAGTAATGTGAGGTGGGTGGCTGGGAAGGAGGGTGCAGACACACACCTGATCCTCCCCATGCAGCATGAGACTGATGCAGTCACTCATGAAACCACCCTTCAGACTCACCCCTTCTCACCATTTCCTTTGCTGCCAGATTTAGATTATTTATTACAGCTCTGTGAGTGTGAATCTGACCTGTTTGCCATGACAGGCTGTAGCAGAGAAGGTCAGAACACAGCTGAGCAAGGGAGCTTGAGTTTTCTCAGTCTTGCTCTTTAAGATGCAAGTAACATCACTTCAGACTTGCATCTGGGTAGTCAGCAGGGATAACTGCAGGTCTAAGGCCATTCAAGCTGACAAATCTCTGACTCATCTCTCCTCTCTACTGGGGTGATACACTTGGCCTATTACTGAGGCCTTTGAAATAGAAACGGACAAAGGAAAGACAAAAGGGAATTTAACAAAATGTCATAATTAATTTAACAACATTTAAAATCACCAACTGCAGTGTTATTCAATTTTGGTGAATGGGAAATTAAATAAATGCATTTTTTTCAAATCTCAAAGAGCTGAAAGCTCAAAAGTTTAGATCAATCTTCAGAGAGGTATATTTCTAATGGACAGGATTTCTCTCAATCCAAGAACATTCATTATCTCTGCAATGTTCTTTTCAAGCTTACAGCTCTGGAGAGTGCAATTTATTCATCTGTCAGATTTTATGCACTTCTTGCCAGGGTATCATTTATATATTATTTCTCCAAACCAGAAAAATTATTTTTAGAAAGGGAGAGCAAGCAGAATAAAGCCTTTAAATACAAATCAGCTGATTCAGAGTCCCTTCTCCATTTTCTATCTCCTTCAACCACATTGCCTTGTATTTACCCTTAAGTTAAACCAGTCAGTTGAGCTTTTTCTGTCTGTGACAGAATTACAGAAAACAGGATAAGCAGTTTATCCTTTCAATGTGCAAACAAGGCATCCCTTCCAAGCAGATGTATTAGTGAGTCACCACAGCAGGTGCAGCCCAGGGACGCTCACACCCAGCAGAAAAGTCTGACCCAGGGGAAAAGGAAGGTGTTGCTGCATGGCAAAGCACAGAGGAAGGAGCCTGTGGCTCTGTAATTCTGCTCTTTGCTCACTGTGCAAAGTGTGCAGTCAGTGAGATGCTGCTGCCAGTTTCTGTTCTCGTGCTGTCCTAAGGCTTGTCCTGCTGCTCTTCCCTCAGCGCTCGTGTGCCTGCACTCCGCCTGTGCACCCTCACAGCTCCCCCTTGGGAAGTGAGGAGCCAACAGGAGCTGTTACACAGACCTTGGGAAGGCAGATGTGCAGGATCTGCAAGCTGCACATCTGCAATCATACTCTTGATTCCATTCAAGCCTTAAGTTACAGAGCTCTGCAACATGTTTCCTTGTCCTCCTCCTCTACTTCCACCTGACACAGGAATGCTGCTATCATCACATGGTTGCCTGGTAATTCCTTAAATAAGACCACGTTTCCAATTGCTAAGATTCATACTGAGCTTTAAACACCATGATCTGTGGCCTCAGTGAGCAACTGTGGAAGAGTTCTTCTGGCATAGTTTGAACACTTTATGGGAAATGGTGGCAGATCTCTGACAGTCTTACAGTTTGAAGCAGGGAATTGAAAACTACATGGTAGGGGGGAATTCAGATTGACTGAGGTGGTGTGCTTTATGAATTGAGGATGAGTATGAGGAATCTTCCAACCAACCTGAAAATGTGAATGTTGGAGCTGCTTAGGTGGGATTGGATGAAACTGAACTGCAATTTCCCAAGGGTTTGGGTTTTTTTAAGAGCCACATTAAGAGAAGAGATGGACCTTGGCACCTTACTACCACCTGCAGTGCTGTATGGCTGGACCTGAAAGCAAAAATGCTGTTCTCCACAGCTCTTGGTGACTTCCCTGCTTATCCTATCCTACTCCAAGGCAAAAGATAAAACGTGGCTTTAGCAACACATGTAATGAAGGAAGGACAAAGAGGGTGGGGACCGAGCCATCCCTGAGAGAAGCGCATGAGAGCTGGCGGGCATTGATCTGTGACAGAGAGCCGGGAGCTGCAGGAGGCTGCGGGGGGATGTTGATCACACATGGGCTGAAGGAGGCAGGTGACAAATGGCTGAGGAGATGAGGACGTGGATGGGAGACGGGGAGGGGATGGTCGGGAAGAGAAGACAGCGGGTCTGTCACCGTGCGAGGCAGGAGCGAGCCCGCCCCTCAGCCCCTCGCTGCCCCTTCTCGCCCGGCCCTTATCGCCCGGGCACACGCGTCCTGCACGTGACGGGCCCGTGCGTGCCCCGCCAGATAACGCGCCTGCTGTCACCGGGTGCCACGGGACGAAAGCTGTCCCGCACTGACCCCTCTCCCTCGCTGGAACACCCGGCAACTGCACCTCCCAGCCTGTGCTGAGAGCACGCTACCTCAAGGCCCCATTATGGCAAGCGCCGGGACAGAGCAGAGCCATGCTGCTCTGTCCCTCAAACCTGCTCCGTGGGCAAAGCCGCTGTTGTCTCCTTGCGTGTCCCTGCAGTGGCAGCTGTCGCAGTGCCCAGCAGTGCCCAGCACAGCCTCCGGGGCACGTTCAGCTCCGCCCTCAGAGAAGGGCGCAGGGCAGAGCGGCGGCCGCGCTCGGTGCTGCCCCACAGGGCCCCGGTAACCCACGGGCACCGCAGCCCGCAGGGGCCGGGGCGGTGACGAACGGAGCCCGCGGCCGCCGGCGTGAGGGGAAGGCAGAGCCGGGGCAGCCCCGGCCTGGAAATCCCTTGGGAAGGCCGGGAGCGAGGGACACGGGCAGCGCGAGCGGGGACAGGGAGTCCCGCCGTCCTGCTCCTTAGAAAACACACCGGGACCAGTTCTGCGATTTAAAGTGATTTATTTTCTCTGATTAAGCATTCAAAGTTCCGTTTGGGGTTTCATCTGTAGAATCGTACAAACACGATTTTCGTCTGCGGAACGAGGGAAATAATTTTCATGCATAACGGTGAGATGCACAACTCTTCACATTGTTACAGGGAAGAACAGCAAACCTTGCATGTATAGCACCAAGAAGAATTTTAATTACAGTGTGAAAGAAAGGTACCACAAAAGCTTCTTGTTTCATGGTATATCATTTAGGCTGATGTTTTTACTCTGATGTATATGCTGTTTTCCAAGCAACGAAAATTAAGCTTCTCATTAAAAAATTAAAATATACCTGTTTAAAAACTTTACACTTTCTAAAAATTAAGATATTAGATTTTACTTATTTTCTTGCATAGCATATTCTGGACTTTGAAACAGATAAGAAAATCTAACAAAAGAAAAAACCCAACCCCAAAAAATTAATTATTCCTTTCCTAGTCTTCCCTTACCCTAGCCTGGTCAAACAGCAGGAACTAATTATTGAATATGTACAACTACATCATGAACTTGCACATTCCTCTGAAAATTTAAGCCTACAGTCCTGCTCCTTTATTTATTACTATAAAAATGGCACTAAAGAGTTCAAAATGTACGGTCCAATAAGTCACTTCTACTTGACTTTCAAAAATATTTTGGGAAGTGCCAGCTCTAAAGACTCAACAAGTGACCCCAAAATTCATACTTCAGGTCTTTCACTCTCTTGCATCACCATAAAAAAACACCCAGTTCTGTTGCTCATTTCAAAGACAAAGAACTAGATGTGACAAGCAATTTCAAATACTTATGCACATCCATTACCTGCAGGCACAGGTAGCTGGTTGGAAATAGCTCTAATTAATGCCCTATAAATACTGCAGAAGAGGAGATATATTAAACTTCCTTTTTGATAAGAAAAAGGTAGTAACATGTGGCATTAAATCGAGCCAAAGGAAAGACCTGTTGAGTAAGGAGATGTGATTTGATGGAGTTGCTGCTCAAGAACAGAACTTTACACTTGCCCAAAGCATCCAAGATTGCCAGGGGCCAGTAAAGGCAGGATCACTCTCCTCTCCTGAGAGCTTTGGCCATTCTCACTTTCAGGACCAGGAAGGAACATCACAAACAGTGCTGAGCTGCTGTGGCTCTGTGGGTGCTGCAGAGCTCCCCACTCTCATTACAGCTCCCCAAACCGGGCACTCTCTCCTGCAGTGCCAGAGCACCAGGACTGAGCATGGCATGGCCAGGACATTTCTGGTATGGCTGCTGGGGGCACCTCAGCATGTTCAGCGCACCAGAAATTACCACCAGCCTAAGTATAATAATTTATTAACTGTGCCACCCCTTATAGTCTTATTTATTATACACATAAATTGACACTTGGCTTTGATTTTGAGCTGCAGTCCATTTTCTGAACAATTGCTTCTGCTGAGCTGTTGGTCAACCAGATCTATTAAACCTTTCCACACAGTTTTGAGAAGGTATATTATTTACTTCAGCTTAAGAAAAAGTGCCAGATTCATTACACTACAGATGCATACTTCACAAAAGTAGACAGACATTATTGTTTTGCTTGCATGATGTATGGTGGCTCCAGGGGGTTAGCAAGGCAGCTCCTCTGGCATCTTTGTAACATCTCTGTCACAGATCTCTGTGACACCATTGCCAAATTAAAGCTCAGTCCAACAATCTGTGAAACTATGGGACTCTGATTATTTCTATCCAAGAAAGAATGTATCTATGTAGATACTTGTGTATCCTACAGGTGGATACTTTCTATCCTGTAGGTGGATTCCACATTAAAACAAAAAATCAATGTTGCAAGACTTCCCAGATTGTTAGCTATTCAAAAAGTATTTAAGATTATTTAAAATGACTAGCCAAGAGTGTAAGCCAAAACCATTGCTTCATATTTCATAATCTAGGGCTATCGATAGACCACAAGGCAACACATTTACTCCAGCTGTCAGGCCAGCTTAAGGATTTAGTTATCAATTATCTCAACTGCCTTTATTCTTTTTGGTGTCTGGTTGGGTAGAAAATGTGGAGCTAATAAAGTCAATGAGAAATTCTGGTAATTTTATTCTGTTGCTTTCAAAGAAACTTAGGACTATTTAGACACTACAAACTGTCCTGAAATGAAGGTCTTGTCTTCACTCTAAATTACTCAATTCAACATTTAAAAAAAGCCTAACACATATTATTATTAGCTGTACAGCACCACAGTTGTGCATTGGTAGTTCACACAGTAACACAACCCCTTTTCCCAGGAATTTATAATTTTTACACAATGACATGACAGACAGACATGGTTATCAGACAAGAAGTGCAAAATGGCATGCAACTCATATGCATTATCTTCCATTTCAACATCATTTTTATGAAGTGGCTCACAGTGTGGGCCAGCAGCCCAGCTCACACTTACACTTTGTATACATTGAGCTTAATACAATCTTTTGCATTTTCACATTCATAGCATCTTTAAACTAACAATTACTGACATTTAAACTCAAGTGGACAATCCAAACTACAAGCATTCTTTATATATGCATTCTTCAAGTTACACAGAGCCTACGAGCCATTCCACTCTTAAATATTCTACTTTTCCTACTTCCAGGGAAAGGCTGCATAAGGTACATTTTTCTTAGCTTATTCACAGCAATAGAATCATATTGTGCATACATCAGCAGATGTCTCCTGCTGCAGTTGAGTAGCACCTGCTTTCAAATTATTTCTGCAATTGTTACACTTGCTAAAACCTCCCACTTTGCTGAGCTCCAGCAGCAGCCCAGGGTGGCTCTCCAGGCTTGGACATACTGTAGGTGCCAGCTTTGTTCAGCTTCATGGGTAGAACTTCCCAGGGTTAGAAGACAAACTCTAATCACAGCAAAAATATCCAAGGGCACATGCATGGTGCCAGTGCTAAAGGGACACCAGTGACACTTTGGGCTGGTGTGACAATGGCAGTGCCTGCTCACCTCACCTTGGCAGGGAGAGGGCACGCAAGGTGAGGTGAGCAGCAGCCATCTCTGCCTTTGAAGGTGACACACAGAGTGGCAGAACTAAACAATCAGCTTGTGGAGATGACAGATCCAGTTATACATACAGATTCCTGTCTTCCTAAAACACATTTGTCACTATTACTTTCTCTTCCTACAATCTTATCTGGAAATAATCTGTGAACAGAATTATTTGCATAGATTTTTTTCAGACTCTTGAAACTCCCCCCTTAACAGGTATGTGCCAGTGCATGATACGGGTATCTCCCAGTCAAAACAAATAACTTCACTTGGACTAACGGGTTTTAAGAAATTGGTTGTTAAGAACACTTCTATGCCTCAGGCCCTGCAGAACTGTGAGCAGGCTGAAAGTTACAGTAATGCCAATGGGATAAAGGGAGGAGGTGCTTTTGGCAGCTGACTGACTCCAGAGCACTGATGGGCACTAAGCCTGTGAACATCCCTGACTTTCACGAACATCTACAAATAATTGTTCGGGTTAAAACCTGTCCTGCTAAACTTACTTGATTCCAAAGCTAACTGGAAAGTTTTATAAAAGACTGTTTTTGAGTACTATTACTGTGAAATGTTTATGTATTTCCGTGTTTTAAACTAGTTCCAACATTGTCTTGTCAAGTGCACCACCTTTAGTATTACTCAGAAAATTTCTAAGATCTCTGTACACTAAAAGGCATCACACCTAAAATTTACATCTTCAAAGGGCTGCCTTTTCACTGACATTTGCACACCCAGGTTTTCTACATTCAATACCCCACAATACCATTTCTGCACATGCTCTGAAATGACTCAGCCTTAGCCATGTAAAATGCACTAACTAGTATTGGTCTCCTACATCTGCCTGGAACTCACAAATAGCTCTTCCTCCTTCTCTGCCATCACAGGAGGCCATCCTTTACAACAGACTTTATATTAAACACATGCTCTTCGATACACAACACAGTGGTTAGCTGAAGTTACCAAAGCATCACCCTCATTTCCATTCTCTATTAGCTTCTTCCCCAGCCTGTTCTTCCCACTTTCCAGGTTACTGACAGAGGACTGCCTCACTCCCCTGTGTGGAACCTGAGCTGATTCTGTAAGTGTTCCCCACCAGAGCAGATGTGTGTTTGAGCCCACACAAACCACAGGACACCCAGCTCTGGGAATGGGTGGGGGAGAGGGCTGGAAAGGGTCCTGAGTTCCAGCTGCTGCCCCAGTAAAATTTTACATGTCTTTGGTAGGCACTGCAGAAGTACCACAATTCCTTGCTTCCCTTTTTGAAAAGGAAGCTGAGCAGACAGTGAAAATCTGTAATGGAAATCTGATGCAGAAGGAAGCACATCTAACACCCAGTAAAGTGGTGGCAAATCCCCAGAAAGATGTAGGATTTAAACTTGGATGCCTCTCTCTGGAGTTTCCCAAAGGCTAAGCCTGGCCACTCCTTGCACTTGGAGCAATCCCATCCATTGTATCTTCCCCACCCACTGCACAGTCAAGGGATTTAATGGGGAATTTTGCACTGCACCACCAAAGACAGAGTCTTAAAGGTTAACAGCGACAAATGCTCATCAATGTGATGTCCACATCCTTTAATGCTGCACTGGGGCTTAGAAATGTTAATTTAGAAAGCCATAAATATTTTTCTTAAATTCTCTTTAGATGCTAGTTCAAGTAAGTTGATTTAATTGTGACAATCTCCTGGGCCTTAGGCCTTATACACTTTGCTCCTTTGAACTGCAACTCAAATTTCACCCACTATTACCATTATATTCCACCCACAACACATACTGTAACTTTTATTCTTTGAATGGTAAATAGAAACGTTTCAAATAAAAGCCTTTCAGCAGAATCTATGTAAGTCAGGCTTTTAAAATTCCAAGGTACAAAAGGGGCCTGACTTTCTGATCTCTTCTGGCTTTAAAATACCCAGAGGTGCCTTGTACTAGCAACAATATTTAAAACTGACTTGCAAACCACATATTTCAGAGTTGGATTTGAGTATCACATTAGGTATGAGCTCAAGCAAAGGCCCCAGTGTCACTGTGGATGACCATGTCAGCTCAATGGTCACCTACTGAAAGAACATGGGAAAAATGTACAAAAATGTAAAAGATAATGGTTTTTCACTTTACAGCAGACCTACAGTAAAAGCACACTAAGCAGTTAAGCAGACAAGAAAAGGTAAAATTCTGCTGATCCTGTTTTAAAACAAGAGCTAGGTAATAATAAATTTAGTTAAAAAGGTGTGTAACACTTTTCCAGATGCTATGATTACACTGTGGAATGTGTTATCAATAAGGGCTGCTCACATCCAAGCACTTAAATAATCTGAACAAGCTCAAGCATTCTTTTCTGGCTAATACTATTAGTTAAAGTAGATTTAGATAACTTGATTTTTTAAAAGACAGTAAAGTCAGTAAGTCAAGATTTGCACCAACCCCTAAGAACTGGGAGTGGACAAACCCTGGTGTTGGGACAAGTCATTTTCCAGGCGGGCTGTTGGAATTTCTTTCTCCCCTGAGAGTACCAGACACTCTTCCCAGTGCCAAGGACAAAACCTGTCTCTCTCAATGCCGCTCACTGTCATGTGTTACTTCACGGAGTCCCCTCATACCTGTGTGCTGCCAGAACTGACATTATTCACTACTTTAACAATCACACACTCCTCACCTTCTGAAATGTGATCTTTTGGTGTGCATAGAACAAAGAAAATGAGCAGGCAAAGTAATTTCTCCAAAGCAACGTTGTAAAGCTGCACTAGGTAAGATTCAGTCTGGCTGCAGCCAGGCCCTAAATTTACAGTTTCAGGTTAAATAATTAAAATTCTGTCTTGTGCAAATATTTCTACCTTTATATTACTAAGTTTTTCACACACTTAGAGGGCAACAAGGTGGATCTAGCTAAGAGGTGTGGGATGCCACGTGGGGAAGTTTTCTGAAACTCCCCAAGAAGTGCCTGGGAGCATTTTTGCAGCAATGCTATTTGGCCTAAACTAGTCCAGCTGGATAGCAGAAAATCCCATTTAATGTCTCAGAAAAAACATGCACAGACTGATAGATGTAACATTACCAGTATGCAAAAATTAAAATGAAACAAATTAAGAACTCCAAACATTAAATTCAGATTGTTTATTGTAAACAGAATAACTCTAGCACTCTGTCATACTGGCTGTGTCACATGCACCCAATTCCACATCAACTGCTTAAAATAGCACTTGCAAAAATTACAGTTATGTAATAATAATTTATGTTTTCTTACATAAACTAATTAACAAGCACTAAAATTGAATTACAGTGTATTCTAGGTAGTTCTTTATTGCTTGTAGACACTGCAGCTTTGGATCCATTAAAATGAACCCATTAGTATGCCTGAGTTTATCAAAATTTACTGCTATATCAAACTCAGAAACTGTAAAATGCTGGAGAACACTTAAAAGCAATTAAGAGTTGTTGGAAAACTCCATAGGTTTCCACATCCAGTCACAGAACTTTGAGGGTATACGTTTTTTCCTCTGGAAAACATGATTTGTTAGCTTGTGTTAGATACACTATTATTCCAATTTATTTATATAATCTGTTAAGAGTTGATAATACTTCCATGAATATATATATATTTATTTTTACACACAATAGGAGCCATTTCATTATATTCACCATAAGAGTGGTATGTTTAAATACTAAATCCCAAAATATATATTTTTATAATATGTTGTCAAAACTTTTAATATATATAATACAAATACTTTTACTAAAGGAAAACTATAAACAAAAGTGAAATGCAAGAGGGCAAAAAGCCTCATGAGAAGGATCCATGAAAAATGTGAGCAGAGACATCTTTACTGGTTTTGTTTAGACTGTATTTATTTTTTTTTCTCTTCATCAGGCTAAAAAAGATGCTAGTGGCCTTCCTTGGCAACAGGTTACATCACAAACTCTCACCAAATTTATGAAAAAGATACTGAAACATGTACCATTAACCTTTGAAACAACTTTTAAATGCACCATATTTATTCAATTAGAAGAGACTCTCAAACCCAACTTAAGGCCCTTTCCCTGTCAAGCATTCATTTAATGTGGCCTCAAGCCAGCGTAAGAACCAACATTGATTCAATCACAGAACAGCCCCACTGACTACACCAGGACTCTGATGTTTGACACTCCTGCCCATCCCATCAGGGCATTACCTGCAGGCTCTTTAGTGAGGAGCAGATTCTCACTAACACCTCTGAGCAGATTGTACACCTTCAGAGCTTCACATACCCTCTCCTGTCCGACTAAGTGCCCTCTCTTTTATGTATTACACAGGCAGGAGAACTTCCTGCTCCTTGCCTTTTCCTATCTGGGTGCTGTCCCAAGCACAGACCACTCTGCAGAAGTCAGTAAAGTTGGTGAGACACCTTATATTGTTTTATCATTTTACTATATTATGGAATATATATATATCTATATATATATATAAACATCATTTCAGCATAGTTCTTGATCCTTCTGAGTTCTTCCCAGCAGCAGGAGCAAACCCTTTGTGATGTAACCTGAAGCACAGGCTGTGCTGTAGCACTGCTATCCCAGCACTGCACTGTCCCAAACACCTTCCTGAAGGACAAGAAGGACCCAGACAAGAATCAAAATAATGATGTATCTGACTCATCAGAGAGCCCCTCTTTGACAGGCACCTGTTCTTGAGCAAAGAACTTGTGTGTGTTTAAAGTTATTTGCACTAATGAGTGCTTTGCTGGACTGAGACCCAACATAACAGCTGAGGCAAAACAGACTGAGTTCTCCATCAGCACATATTCAACTGAAAACAAAATTTACACCAAAGAAAGTATTTGATATACCAAATGGACAGTTCACAGTAATGCTAGAAAACTCAACAGGATGTTGACGGTATCAAGAGACTGGGACAACACTTTTGGTAACAAAAATAAGATGCACTAATAAAGTGTTTCCAGCATTTTACTAGTTTTAATATAAAATGTCCCCAAATTTGTATAGAAAGATTAAAATCATGCCCTTATCTTCAATTATTCTCATTAAGACAATTCTCTCACCTATTACTGTGTTGTCAAATTTCCTTTCTTCCAGCCCCACTGGTCTTCATAAAACTTAAATAGAAAATATGTTGGTTGCATTAAGGATCAATTAAAAAAGTATCATTCAACACGTCACTTCAAAAAAATGTGAAAGTCTCTATTTTTAAGAAAAATTGTTGACCCCATCCCAAAAAGGACTTACTTATCTCACCCCCTCCAAATCCCAATAAGATAATTATTGGGATACTGAACGGTGTTTTTCAGGAGTAACAAGCACATTTCAAGCAACTTCGTTTGCTCTGGAGGGTTATTTCATCAAAATGAAATTCTGAAGGGATATGTTATTTTAAAAATATACTGCATCTACAAGTTTTTTATTCTTGTTGTTGTTTCAGTTGATTTTGGTTTTTAACAGGTTGTCTGTAATATAAATGACACATGACCACAACTGATTTTTATATACCCTCTATCCCTAACACACAGCTAATGTCAAATGAACCAAGGAGGAATTTGGGACTTTCATAATGAACAGAACCATTTATCCCAATGATCTTTAATAATTTTGTTCATCACAAAGTCCCCTGAAACCATGTCAGTACTGATCATTTGCATTTCTTCATCCATTGGGGTTCTTCACAGTTTTGCAGCCATGAAATTGATATGTGGTTTCACCAGTGGGAAGAGCGGCAGACTGCGCTTGAATTCTGTCATATTTTCAATCACACTTGGCTGCAAAAAAGTGCATGCAAGAAAAAGTCTGCTCAGTATCTTCAATCAGAAAAGTGGCAAATTCCTTTGTGGCTTTTCATTTCAACTGTTGCTACAGCTACATAAAAATATGCTTTGCAATGCCTTGCTCTTTTCTACAATATTAGTGATTCATACTTCATTATTACAGGAACCTCCAAAATATAATGTTATTTCTTATTGAACAACCAGTTTGATATTTATATCATTCAAACAGCTATACTGCAGTAACTGCATTGCTAATAACATCAAAATCTCCCATAAATGCAGAGCTGATCTTTTCATTTTCATTCTGATTCAGAGCACCCCACCTGTCCTTTGAACATCAGACTGAGATAGTAACCACAACAGCTATTCTATGCACCATTATTTTTAGATGTAGAAACAAAGTAAGTTTCTAATATTTCAGTCATAATGGCTAATATGAAATTTCTCATACAGAAATTTCTGCTCATGGCAATTATTTCACCTGACAGGTGAAATAATGTTCTTCTGATGAAGAACACAGACCCACCACACTGTGAAAAGTTAATCACCTGTTGGTACAAACACTGCCATCCTTCAAGAAAAGTCACTGAAGGTCCAATAAAGACCCAGTGCTGTCCTGTCCAGCCACAGAGAAATCTGTAATACTTGTATGAATAGAATTTCCCAAGTTGTTTCCTCCACAAATAAACACATGGACAGGAATGTGCTTTAATATTTTAAGCTTTAAGAAAATGACCAAGTAGTTGGTTTTGCTGTTGCTCTGAGGTTGGTGGGTTGTTTGGGTTTTTTTACACAAAGATGATAAATTTGTTGATGCATACGCATCTCTATCTTGACACCTGATTTATCTGATCACATACAATCAGTATTTTCAGACAGTCATCTGTATTTTATCCACAGTGCAGATAACCAGTGCAGTTTACTACTGCTACTAGCTTTTGTTTCAGAGGACTAAAAGGAATCAAGGAAAAAGGACAAATTGATAAAAAGAGAAATCAGCAAAATCCCTGTTGTTAGTGAGGACAAAAATGCAGGCAGAAAAGAGCTAAAACGTCAGCCCCATGACAGCAGCAATTTACAGAGGTCTGTTTCTCCCTGTAAACTTGTACTTAATGATACAAAACCTCTAGATTAAAATACAGGCCAGGATTTTTTTTGTGTGTTGTTTCTTTTTACCTGTGGTAGTGGTGGTGCTGGTGCCAGGTTCACGTCATTTTGGCATGGAAATTCTCCTACAACAGGACCTATTTAACATCAGAAAAATTAATTTGGGACCATAATTTAATGACTATCTTTTACAAAACTGATTAACTGCTTTCTCTTATAAGACAGGTATCTAAATAAAGCATCTTTACTTAAATATTTAAAATGAAAAATTTAAATTTGAAGTATCACTAAATAAGTATTTGAAGTATCGCTAACATTTTGCTTTTATATTACAAGTCTGTCTTTAGAAATACAGATATTAATCCATTATTTTATCTGAAAACATGAGCTGAGGCACGGGCTTTTATTCCTTTTACTTATACATAAAGAAAATTTAGAAATAAAAACTGCTCATCTGTTGATCAATCAACACTTAAAACTGCTTCTCAGTACAAATGATGAGCACAGCAGCAAATGCCAGTGGTACACAGAAGAGCAGTGCAAGAACAGCACATCATTTGATAAGGATGTGCCTACAGAAGTGTAGAGGTTTCTCCAGGCACCAAAAATCTGGACAGAAACCCCAAGTATTCCCTGCCTATACCCATGCATGTCCAACTCCAATTACCCCAAAACTTATTTTTGTATTTCTAATATTTTTTTCCATAGCATAAGAGAGGCCAAATGCCACATTAAAAGATTTAGGACTGGGGAGCTGGTTTAGGACTTGTTATAATTTCTGTAAGCAATCACTTGTCAGGTTGTCTTGCAAGCTCAGCCTTGTCTTGGCAAGATACCATTCCAAGCAAGTAATACCCAATCTGGCAATACAATGACTACACTTTAAGAAGTCTTCTCTAGATAGGAAAAGTTCTAGAACTACTTGTATGTAGCAATTTCCAGTCATGAGAACTGGAAAGGTGCTTTGAAGCAAGTCTTCCTTACTCAGCTGCAAAGCCACAATTTTTACACCACCATAAAAATCAGTCCTGAGGCAGAAGAGAGTTTTTATGACATGCATGCAGCATGAGCTTCCCTCTGTACCACACACCAGCTTTTAATATTTTTGACTTTGCAAATAAATGTTTGTTGGAATTTAAGTCCAGTATAAAATGGTGAAAGATTTGCAAGCAAAACCTTGGAAGTTTTTCCTCTCAGTTTATTCCTATTAACCAGAAACACTTCTTGCCCTTTCCTTCTTGAATTCTAAAATGGAACAATACAATTTAGATTGCACAACTGATCTATATTACTTCAAAATAAAACTCAAATAAAAGTTGACCTTCTAAAGTTTTAATAAAATGTTTGCTATTCCCAGAGGTTTTGGGTTTTGTTTGTTTTCCCCTTTGAGGGTGTTCAAATACTATCATGGGCATTCATTGCTAGTTTGGCAAAAAAATGCCCACACTGGATTGGTAAGTGCACATTCTAATTTGGGCTGGTTGGAGGTTTTGCTCCCCTGTAGGACTATTACAAAGTTTAATCTTTGTTTGAAAATATCTTGTTGAAAGCAGAAGTAGTATTTTAGGATATATTGTTTTATTATCAATATACTTCAGAATATTGATAAGCTGAAAACTTGTCCAAAAAATCAACAAAAAATCTGAAGCACTCATGTGAAGTACACCTGGGATAAAACCCACCTTCTTCCTCTGAAAGGTGCATTATCTCCAAAGCTGAGTTCTTCTTACAGTGCATTTGTATGATATAACATGGCTATCTGTAACTATCACTTGCTGGCACAGGAATTGATTAGATATTATATTCAGCACAATACTTACAGGAATCCATTTCCCTTGCAAGGACATGTACCGATACCTTGTGTCTTCTGGGAGCATCTATTGCCAACAGCACCTACAGTAAAAAATATCAAGTCCTTCAGGTTTAGGAAGTATTCCTTTAGACATTATAAAATAGCAAAAAGAATGAAAGAGTTTAAATTTTAATTTAAACCTTAAAATGGGGGATGAATTTTGGGATGTGCCTTCAACTATTATTACAAGTCATCCATACAGTACTCCTGAATTATTTTACAAACAAGTTAAGCAATTCATGTACTGCTTGGAACTCAGAAAAACTGTAACAGAAATACAGCCATTAACTATCATAGTATCAGGAATGCAACCTAAAATCTCTGCAGAACTTTCAATCCCTAGCAGCCTCCTGGAAGCACATCACCCTGAACACTCATTAAATTCAGCTGGACTATCCAATCTAGCCTGTTATTTCTGCTCTGGAATGCTGGATAATCACATATTGAGCACTGGTGTAAGCAAAATAGTATAGATTCCTACAAACCTAGAATATGCATACTCATTCAAAAATTCTCATTTATTAAACACCAGGTACTGAAATTCCATTTCCTAACTTTGCATTTGCTGCACAACTTCATGTATGCTATATAGTACTATTAAAAAAAATCAAAAGTAAACAACCCCCTCTGCCCAAGAGAGGAAAAAAGAAGACAGACACACACATGCCCATGCTTCTTCACAGGCAGAATTTTTTCCATCCAAGAATGAATTCTGAAGACATTAAGTTGATCTTATTTTCCAGAGAACTCCCTGAGCTACCAGTACTCCATAAGAAATAAAACTCCATGAGCACTTTGCAATATAGTGAAATACCATCGTCTATTACACATTAAAAACCAGACAGAATGATGACCAAGTTATTTCTATACTGGTGGGGGGTGACATGGACAGGACAGGGACACATTTGAATCACTTACATTATCCATCTGAGTTAAAATGTACATTTACTGCATCATTATGCTGTTCCTTTGCTCTGCCTAACCATTAGAGGAACAAAAACCCCTACTGATTTTACAGTGAACAAAGCTTCAAAAATATCTAGTTTCATTCACAATTCATTCCCATAAAATAAGCTGAATCACTGATTGGTTGAAGAAAAAGATAAAAGAACAAATGTGCAATTTTGGCCAGGTTTGGTCACAGAGCAGCACATTTTATATCCACAAAGGAAAGATAAATGAAACAAGAATAAGGGCCAGCAAGGAAAAAAACACAACAAAATCCTATCATTCTGTGCAATTTTTACAGTTGCTATTAAACTAAGTAATATTCAGGAAATAAAAGACACCAGCATCCATTTTACCAGCTCCCTAAAACAGGTGTCAGTACATCCCTTCAGAGCATGCCCAAAGAAGATTCAGTTGTACTCCATCTCATTCCCAGGAACATTTTAGCTGCATGACTAACTTACCTTGTAGAACTGTATAATGTCATCCTTGGTCAGGGTCTTCAGATAAGCCACTTCAATGTTATCTGCACAACAGCAGCACAAATTAGAGTAAGTCTGCAGATCACAGCTGGTTATTAGCACACTGCTTATACAAAGTATACTTCTTTCAAATTCAGATGCTGCAATTGACTGCAAATGAAAAGCTTCTCATTGTTATCTTTCAAGTTAATACTTGCTTCACTAAAAGTGTCAGTAGAACCTTGGCAGAAAATTGTACTTCAATGAGTCTACTTGATTTGACTTACTAAAAAATGCATGTTTGAAGAATACTGATTGCACTCTGGGCTATTCAGTAGCTAAAATAGATATGACTGCTCTTGTATATGATCTTCAAATCAGCTCCACATTTCTAATGCAGGTTATAGATGGCTTTTTTTCAGAGTTAGGAAACAGAATGGCAGGACATACTTTTACAGACATGTTAAGGAATGGTGCCTACATACCCCTTAAGAAGCAGTCCCACCTTTAAGAGATCTGGGGACAATGTGTTTCAGTTGCTACATTCCTTGATGTTAATTAAACTGTCATGGACTAATCACCTAATATCAGTGCTGCTTAAGCAGGAAGGTCTCCTGTAGGCGTGCTTGCTTTTCTTAGGAGTAGCAAGAAGATCAAGGAAGAAACACGTGCAAGAGAACACAGTGTGAACAAGCCTGTAATGCAGGCTCCAAGCAATATGAAGTTCTATATGGAGCAAATTAAAAAAATCAACAATGCAGTTTGGAAAACTAGGTAAGATTTGGGAGAAAATAGTAAAAGTAGTAATATTAAAAATGTACTAACAAAAAAATCCTTTCACTGCTTAAGGCTGGAATATGAATTTCTGATTTTGACAATTCTAGTCATATTAAAATAATTAATGACATAAAATTACTAGTAGGCAGAGGGGAATAAAAGATACAAAAGTCAAGGGAAATAATAAGAAGAAATTAGGTATCAAAAATATGGCTACACTTAGCAGAAATTCCAAAGAGATACTATTGGTCCAATTATGGTATAATCAGAAACACTGAGGCTGAAAAACCCCACACTATTTCATCAGACACAAAAAAAATACTTGAAGTGATAAGCTTCAATTCCACTTTTTATGCTCAGGCATGAAACTTTTCAGTAGCTCTTATTCTCTCTACACCAAGCTAGATGACAAGTCAAAACTCTTCATTATTAATCAGCTCAGTGAGTCATCATGAAGCAAAAAGACTGTATTTGCTATCATGGAAAGCCAATATGGTACACATAATGCAGAAGAGAAGTCACAGAATAGAGAATGAGTTTTATGGAGGAAGCATATTATGCATGAAGACAGAAAATTAGAGCTGTGAATAAGAGTCGAGACATGAAGCTGTCAGGAAAAACTGATCTGGACATAAAATGATTTTTTTTAATGTCAGAAACTGTATTACTAATGTGTCTAACTGTATTAGCAACGTATATCAGGTTTTTTAAATTTAAAATACATTTTTAAAGTATTGAAACAAATACAACTTAAATATTGTGTAGGACCACACAGTAAATAAATGTCAGTCCATTCCCAGTAATAATACTAGAAGCTGGATCTCATTTGGTCTCCTACAAACCTATAACCTTCAAAGCACCACAGATGAAAAAAAAACAAAAAAAAATTAGTGTTTCTTCAAATCCAGTCTAAGCTGAGACAGACTGCATGTTAGTTAAGATACTTGCTGTTGCCTCTGTCAGCACTCCCCCAAAACAACTGCAGGATGCGAAGAGAAATAGGGTTCACATAAATGTGTGTACTGTCAAGCATGCCAGTGTGTTTCTGACTGCATCACAGGGAAACAGACAGCAAATTATGTACAGGCTGTGTAAAAGTTTCAGTTGTTCCCACATGAATATGACACTCAACAGTCACAAATGCAGCCAAACTAGAGCATTCAGCTTTAAAGGAATTACCATTCGTCTTACCTCTGTCAAAGTTGTACTGCTGGGAAATGATTTCTCCCCAGTATTTAGCACATTCTGCAGACAGCTTCTTTGGTTTGTCTAGGCGACGAATTGCTAAAGCTTGGATGTGTTTTTGGAAGGCCTCTTCTGTCATGTCTTCTATGCATTTCTCCATAGTCTTTAAGAATGCTTCAACTCTGCTCTCTAAATAGTGTGGTGGCTTTTCAGATTGGATAATAAATCGCAGTCCCTGGATGCCATTTGCCCGACGTGGGCCACTGAACACAATGTAACCTTGGCAAAACAAGAACAGCCACAAATGAAAAGAAATCCTTTGTCACAGCATTGAATTTGCCAAATGCAGCATGCTTGGCAAGAAGGTGATTTTATGCTAACTTAATTCTGTATTATAAATAAAATAATGTAGGTTTTCAAAATGTGACACTGTATTTTTTTAGAACATCTTTATTTCACTGAGGTCAATATCAATTTAGGGGAGGGGCAAGGAGGAGACGAGGCACACTAAGACAAAACCAAAGAAATTCTGTCATCAGGATTGGGTTACCAGAAATGAAGCTGTACTCTAGTGCTTCATTAGACTCAGTATTAGAAACTTACTATTTTTTCATAGCATCCAATCTGAATTCTCTTTGCTGTAATGTAAGATCACTACTTCTCATTTTAGGAGTTAGATAAAGTATTTTTCCCTTCCTTTTTGTTGCATGATTTTCTAATCTGAACAACTAATCCTCTCTTCAGTCTTCCTCTACCCTTTTAATAGCAAGTCTATCACATAACAGTCTTTTAAAGGCTGTTTTATAGTGCTCTTATGGTTTCCTGATGCTCATGTCAAAGCTGGTGACAGCATTTCAAAGTTTTTATCTGAACAATTTAGGAGTATTACTGTGAGTGCATCTTGAATGTTTCCATTTATATATCCCAGCATTTTACACAGCAGCATGACACTGCTGATTTATGTCCTACTTCTGATCCACTGTACCCTGCAGAGTTTTCTACAAAATTGCTACCTAGCCAGTTCTTCCTGGATTGTATCTGTGCCATTGGTTGTTCCTGCCAAACTGTTCCTAACAAATTGCATCTTGTCTTCATTCAAGTCATGTTTCCAAAATGTCAAACTAATTTTAAATTCTAACTCTACCTTCCCACACACTTGCAGCCTCTCCCAAATTAGTATTATCTGAAAATTCAGTGAATACCCTCACTCTTCTATCATCCAGAATGTTGATGAATACAGCATGGAACACTGGATCAAGAGCAGAGCTCTGTAGAACATCATTTTCCAAATGAACTATTCTCTATTCTCCAATCATGACCCTCCAAACTCCTGTACCCAAATGTGTAGTTCTTCCACCTAGGTACTTCAGTAACAATCTCTCAGTTACCTTCTATGAATTTAGAACTAGCTTGAAAATTTATTCCATGTTTTCCTGGAATTTGAATTAAACTGACTGATTTATAATTTCTCTTCTTTTTCTCTTCCCTTTTTAAAAAGAAGCATTTAGCTGTGTCTATCTTTTCAATACCTTATCATCCACAAATTTTCCACTATAAGACTTCTAATTCCAGGATTTCCGAATTTCATTCTTTGGAATAGAATGCAGAGCTCATCACACCTTGCACTTTTTAAAAATTTGTAATTTAATCTAATTTGTTATTTTCCTGTTCAAAAGTATGACATGAACTTTGATCCCCAGTATTTATTAAGTGAAAACTGAGTAAGCCATCCTGAATTTTCTGATGATTTGAACACTTTGATTTTTTTCCATCATTGCCAACTTTTCTCCCCCACTTTCTCATACTGCTTAACCATTTATTGAAAGAATTCTTGTTACTACTTCTACTGTTTAGCAAACTTCTAACTCTTTAACTTCTTTTTCCCTAAGCTTTCTCAGAAATCTTACTAACAATTCCATGAAATTTACTGGATTTTGATGATATTTCTGTTGCCCCTCCTAAGTGTTGTGAGCTCTATTATTTGGCAATTATGAAGTGCTGGACTAAACCGGTTCTTCCTCGGTTCCCCTCCAACTTCTATACAAAACCAGCCACCAGAACATTTCAAAATGCTGTTAAATAACCTGGGTCTATCCTATTTTCAGCAGGGATACAGGTAGTTGAAACTGCTGTGATGAATATTGTATGGCTGGTTCTGCCAGTTGCTCACAAAAAGCCTAATCTTGCCTGACATCCCTGGCAGTCATCACACTGAAATATTTGTCTGCTTCTCACCTTTGGAAAACCTGTACTCCTCCTCACCAGTATTACAATCATGTGAGCTGTCATGCAAAGTCTCTGTCTCTCCTTCTTACTCTGTTTAGAATAACCTTGCCAGTTCTCAGTCTTACTGGTTCAGGTAACAATTATTTGTATTTATTGGTGAACAGCTATAGTCTTAAAAAGCCTGAAATGTATTTAGGTCTTCACCAATACAGTAGCTTACCATTACCCACACTGCAGTATTTCTAATTTAGGCCTTACAATTTAACAGTTGGACTCAGTGATCTTAGATGTCTTTCCCAACCTAAATGATTCTGTGATTCTACGTATCTTGAAGTGCATCTACAAGTAGAGTCACAAGGAGGAAACATCAAACTACTATTGATTCTTTAAGAAGATCTAGAAATTTAGGGGACTGATCCAATCTCCTTTTGGCAAATTCTAACATGAAGTTTTCTGTACAGTGATCACACTTCTCTGAGTTGGAGCTGATTTCAGATATTTCAGACATCTTCAAAATCATGCCTGCTTGTTCTTATTTTAGACTCTGCACAGTAGAATTTCTTTTGAGTCATCAGCAGTTAAGATGATTTGCATTCAGCAAGTGCCCTTGAAATGGCATTCAGTAAGCAGGGAGAGAGCACCTCCCAGCTCCCTGTGGCACTGGTGTGCACACACAGCTGAGAACTCACCCAGCTGCTCCTGGGTGCGCAGCGTGTTGAAGCACGGCTCCGAGATAATCTGGCAGAAGAGCTCCAAGAACATATTCTCAGAGGTGCTCTGCATGTCTGTCTGGTAATAGATTTCAATGCCACAGTTGTTATGAACTTCATTTCTCTGTTGATATACAAACCAACCTCCTAAAAGACAAAGTTAAAAATGGAAGTTTATGCAAGTGTACATTCTTACTGTTAACAATTAAAAACATAATGGGCTAAGGTTTGTAGAATGGACTTATAATAAGTGGTTTAGGACTGTTAAAGCAGAATTTCCACTAAAAGCATACTTTTCATAAGACAAGAAAAGAATGCATCATTTTACCATCAAAATGTTACTGCTTGGAAATACTAGCAAGTAAATTGAAACTGGCTGCTTCTCTTCAAGCAAGTATTTTTGGAACTGCAGTGAAATTCTGCATTGGCTCTACTGTGTAAACAGTTTCTAAAGACAATCTGCCAGAAATTATTATGAAAAATAATTCAGCATTTAATACCAACAACTTCTTTTGTATATGGTAGCTCCCACAGATAATCAGCTAGGGGTAATTTATCTTATCTGTACAGCTACATATGTCACCACTCTCAGCAATACCTTGAACCTCCTTTTTATAAAAAGCATTTTTTTCACCATGGAAGTAAAAACATACAAGACCAAAAGACTTTGTGTAAGGAAAAAAAAATTATTTGTGTAAGCGCTTTTTTATTTTTGCAAGTAGTCATTACATGCAATTCTTAATGGTCAATTAACACTCAGAAATGCTCAAAGAATGGTGTTTACTCAAATGTATATACTCTGTGTAGCAGAGACTGGGACAGGGCCTTGTTCCCATAAATTATAACAAGTGACTTGGAACTGAAGTGCAGAATTGTAGGATCACAGAAGGGCTGTGGGTTGGCAGCCACCAAAGATCATCCACGTCATCCCAAGGAGTAAAATTTACATACACAAATTAAAAATGAAATCAAAGTAATTGTCAAGTGTGCTAGAAAGGTCATGTATTAGTACATAAATTTATCAGTAAAGCCACACCCTAACTATATTTCTGAATTTTAAGTTTAGAATACTTGAAGCAAGTTTGATTTCAAAACACACTCCTAGCAACACAGTAATATGCATTTTAAAATGTGAGCAAGGAGAATCTCAATTTAATGTGCCTTAAATATGATAAATCAATCATTTAACTTACTGTCAGGAAGCTGCACTTCTCTGTACCTCACTAGCTGACTGGGAAGGAGTGGCTTTGTATGAGCATGCTCAATGAGAGTGTCCTCAACCATCTGCATAATTCCTAATGCAGCCTGGAAAAGAAAACATAAGAGGATTTTTAATGATCATTAGTTATTCTGTATTTAACAGCAGCATAAGACTTTCCAATTACTGATGGTGCTGTGAGAGAAAAGAAAAAAATCAGAAATATAAAGCAGGGATACTGTAATTCAATACAAATACAGTAGAAGTTAAGTAGATGAGAGGAAGAGTGAATATGGAGGGCAAGAGTTTTTTTGTGTCTTCTTCATGTTTAAATTGTCTACACGTTTAACTACTCCCAATTCTCCCCAGTGCTTCTGAAATTAAAGATGAATGGGTTTTTTTCACTTTCCCTCCACTACTTGGTGTGCTCATCTTTCACAGTGAAAAGGAGATATCTCTCAAATTTATGTCTGAGAGCAAATGGCATTTCAGTAGATGAAAATTTTAAGAAAACAAATGCTTAAGGTAAAGGATGCATTTCATTGATGTGTTGGTGCTGTTAAGACTCACTGCACAAATACTTTCTTTTATTTGATGGATTACAGTAAGAATTAGAAAAATATCTACAAGGAGTGAAAAAAATCCAAAGTCATTACTTTCATTCAAGGATTTAACCTCAATAGCTCCATCTCTTAAGGGTTATGTGCTCTTGTAGCCTGCACACAGAAGTTACAGGAACCTGCTCAAGTAGTTTTGGCTGAAAGCTAAAATGTCTCATTCTGCACTGCCATAAACTCACAACACAAGTGATTTTATAAAAAACATGCAAAAGGTTTGAAAACTTAATAAACATACACCCTACCAACACCTCCAAAACCCCCATGCAGTATCAAAGACAAAAAGACAGAGGTCTAAAAAAAACAGTTAAAAAGTTTGAGGAAAAGACTATTTATTCTTTCAGTCAAGTCATCATATTAAAATACTGACAATAAGACTGCTCAGACAGATGTTCTGAACAGGATTAGTTTACTTTTCATCCACTTACAGCAAATAAATAAAAGAAATTGTCAAAAAAGCCCAAGCATCAGAATGAATTTAAAAAAAAAACCAGGAATTTCAAACAGCTATATAAATCTAATTTTTCAAGTCCAGATTCACTGAAAAATTTTTTCATGATTGAAAGGTGTCACAAGACAATGTAAATTTTGATTTATTTTAGTTGGAAAAATTTCTTAGGTCCAGGTTAAAATTGTTGAGTGTTATCAGTGATTATCACATCATGGGTACTGAAGGACAGACAACTTTTTCTGCTTTCTATTGAGGGAGGTCTGCAGATAATTTCTAAACATTACACAGCTATGGGTACACCAGGACATCTTTCCCAGTTCTTTAGCAGTAGGACTTTCAAACGACCACCCATTATGCCAAGTAAAGAATACACTTCTCATATAACTGCATCATCATGGAAATCTAAAAAATTCAGGGTACTCAGTTCTATTTCCAAAAGCAACTGACTTTTGTATACAAACATGTAAGGGATAAGGAAGGAAAAAGAGACTATTTTTAAATTTCTCTGCAAGAAGAACACTCCATAAAATTTTTTTACAAATACTTTAGAGACATTCTTGACAAAGAAAAGTTTGTCTCTCCAAGCTATTAGCTTCTTCCTATCTTATTTTTTCCCACTTTAGAAATTAACTTTCTCCTCCATACACTCAGCAGTCACAAGCACTGCCTGTAACAGCCCTTGCTAGTAAACTATCCCAGAGCTGTTCTAACACAAAATATTGTAAACAAGCCTTATGAAAAAAGAACACAAAAACATACAAAATAGTATTAGAATTTGTATTGGTACATATATTAAAGCATTTCTTATGAATTCATACGCAAATACAAAGTGTTACTATTTTAAAGGAAGACAAAACAAATGTTTTCTGAGTTTCACTCCCCTGAGAGCTGACACTTGGCTTTTTCGTGGTCCACCATGCCTGTTTAGCTATGTGCAAACTACTTAACTGGAAGGATACTGGATTCTTAAATCTCTGCTAGTTATTCTAAAGGTTTTCAGTAGAAAAAAGCAAGATTTGCAGCACATCACTCCTTATGTAGCTTGATCACAGTAACATGCAACATAGACTTTCAAATAAAATAGACTTTCAAATCCTAAGTTGCTTTCATTAAATTTCCAAGAGCAATATAGAGGCAGCACTTAGCCTACTAAAGCTAAAGTGGAAAAAATTACACTCTCATACTCCTATAAAGATAAAAAAGTACAAAGTTAAATTATGAAATCACATTTGGCATAACTGCTTCAAGAGCTGCAAAGATTAAACCAGTGCCTCATTTTTATGCTGCTTTTAAATAAAAAATGTTTTATTAAGAAAGTATCAAACCAACCTGTTTTGTTATATTGCCATGGAGAAGAGCTTCAATGTGTAACCGTGACAACAGCTGTGCTATGAAGGCCTTGAGACGGGGAAGGGTGACATCTACAATACATATTTAGACAGTTAAATCACTAAATTGCATTTTTAAATTATGAAGGACCTAGGCCTAAATCATCATTAGATACAGTGCATTCTCAGAGGAGGAGAATTCTGTCATTAGGAAGAAGTAAAATCTCTCCTTAAAAATGCAGCACTGGAATGCCTCCAGGTCTAAATAGCAGCACTCATCATATAGTTTATTTCACTTAGAATTCACATGCTGTCTTGACCCAGATTCAGAAAAAAAAAAAAGTTAAAAAAAAGCTGCCTTTCCAATCATGCTGAACAAACACTCATTCTCCAGAGAACACACTTGCAATCATTCGGGTGGTGCTCCAAGGAAAAGCCTCAGTTATTTACTAAACAAGCAGCATGTAGTTTATAATGCTCAAGAAAGACTCTGCATTTACCATTCAGACTAAAAACAAGAACCTCAAGTCAAATATGATGTTTTACTATTAACTTTGGAACAAAGAGTACACAAGAAAAATATTTTGGCAATATATCCTAGAGGACACATGCACAACACATACACACACATTCTATCCAGCCTGCCCTTGCAAAGCAGTTCTCACACATGGTGCAAAATACAGTTTAACCTATAGAATCAATGGAGTAAAAGGAATGATGGTTGGATGGGGTATTAATGGATATGTGTTCTAAATCAAACCCCTCAAACAGAAAAGTCAGGTATTCTTCTTGAAAAGAACGTTGGTGTATTCCAAGAAGATATTACAAGACATTTTGCAAACTGTCCCAGGAACAGCCTTTTAATACAACACAGTAAAATACAGGTAGAGAAAATTCTTCAGTTCTACAAACACAGAATTAGCACAGAATGGTGTGGATTGAAAGGGACCTTAAAGATCATCTAGTTCTGACACCCCTGCCATGAGCAGGGACACTATCCACTAGGCTCATTGCTCAGAACCCCATTCCATCTGGACTTGAAAAATCACTTAAATCTCTTAATTAAAAATTTCTTCTTCCTTCAAATATACTGGGGCACCTACTTTGTGTTAAGAGCCACAATGTTTTATTATTTATATATTTATATATAGTTTTATTATTGTTGCCATCATCTATAGAAACTGCATATTTTTTCTTTATTAGCTACAGGTCTTTATTATCTACAGAACCATAAGCTAGGATTCCCCAACCATGGAAAAACAAAATAGTTTGCACACTGGGAAGTACAAGGCAGATACACTCCAGTGTGCCTGTAAGATGTCAACTAGAGACAAATGATTTCACCAATGCTGATTAAGTACTGGATTCACCACATCCAGGTTCATGTACCCCCAAAGTTAGTAAAGTTTTGCCTGAACTTGTATCTGCAAGTTTTGCCATTTGAGATCTTTTCCATGAACTACTCTTACTTTCTTGAAACTGGAGAGCAAGAGCAGCACAGCCAGCATCAGCTCAGGCCTGGCACTGCAGGGGCTTCCCTTCAATAGTGAGCAGAGTTCAAAACAGGTACCCTCAGTAGTTAGGTAACATAAGGAAAAAAAATAATAAAGAGGCAGAACATTACCATCTAGAGCTTCTTTTAATTCATCTTTGGTCCAAGCAACTTCAGTCATCAGGAGCCGGAGATAATACATTGCATGCTGGTGAGGTTGTTCAGCCCTGAAGTTGTTAAGTGATCTCATGTACTAAACCAAAAAAATCAGGTGCAAGTTAGAAATTCAGAAATAGACTTCTAAACATATTAACACTGTACTCTCAACATCAAAAATATACAGTTCAGGTATTGAGAACATTTCCTTGCTTGTTAGAACTCTAAAAAAGTGTGTTATATCACCTTAGTAATAATGCAGTCTTCTGAGCCTTTGGAATAAGCAGATACCATTAAGATGGCTGAAATGTGTGTGAAATCAAACTTGTCCATAAAATTAATGCCTAGAAATTAAATTACTGCAGTAAACAGGAGTTTAGATCAAATTTCCTGGGTAGTTGTTCTACCCAGGAAATTCACCTTCTATGATGACTGACCAGGGGTGGGGGAATACTGCTAATAGAAAATGTATTTTTCTCCCTGTCACCTACTTTGGCTGACTTGTTTAGACAAAATCTGGAGCACCTGGAAAATTCTCTGCATGTTTTGCATGGATAAAGGACGTATGAGAGAAGAACCAGGGAGCTTCTGCAAAAAAACTGCTTTCTAGTCCAGCTGTGCTTTTACAAAATAAGCAAAACCTTTTTCCTCTACCAGAGAAACTGGAAAGTGCAAACTAATAGCTTTGGCAAGCTGTAAGCATTTCCAGTGTAGGAAAAAAAGAACTCATTTCAGGGCACGAGTGACCATGCCTCAGGTTGCTGAGGATGTATCCTTCCTTCTGTCTGCTCCAAACAGAAGCCCAAAGTTGGGATCTCCCTCATCTGTCTGGCAGAGACATGGGGAGAAAACTGCAATCTCCCCAGCTGGTGTAACTGCTAGAAACCAGCATGTACTAAACCAGGTGGTTACCTTGCACCAAAGGATCAAGGCCCAGGAGCCAAGACAAATCCAGGGAAAAGAAATGTTGCAAACTTTTTCAACAGTTCCTTTCCCCTTTCATCTATTTCTCACTTCTTTTATGCCTAATTCCTACTGCAGCCTTTCCAAACTGCAAAAAGGATTTAAAGCTAAGACTTTCCCCTCCATCCCCCTACTTTGATTTCTACTCCTACCAAAGCAAGCTGTGCTTCCTTGATACATCATAAGAAAGACTGACTAAAAAAAGATTCCAGGACCAGTTATTTTTAACCAAAGAATGTTACATACACAACTCTGAGAAACTCACAGCCACGAAAAAGGAAAAAACCATCTGAAGTCCCACTAACGCAGCATTTCACTCTCTATTTCCACAGACTGTCAGCCCTCAGATCTCCTATCAGGTCAATGCATTCAGTTTTCAATTACTCCAAAATGGGAATTTCTCATGCAGCTTACCGCTTCCTTGATAATTTCAAATCTCTTTTCATCGATCTCAAAAGTAGCCATCTTCTCAATGATCTTCTTGAGCAAGATGTGTTGCTTGTCGTTATAACCTTTTACAGAGAGCTATGGAAAAAGTGCATAAGTTGCTTTAAATGTGGAAAACAAAAGAATAAACCCATTACCAAGTCTTGTACAATGCCATGAGCAATGTGCTTTTCAATACTTACGCTAAATTCACCATTATGGAACATTTAATCATTCTTCAGTTAAATCCTTTTACCCATCAAAAGGTAACTAATGACAAATACATTATTGCATATTTGCACAGGAGTTCTAAATGCACAGAATTCATGGAATTTCATGTTGGTGTAAGTAAACTGTACTCAGAATACAGATATTTAATGATTATAGTCTTGGAGTACTGAAATGGTTTTAATCTAGGTTTCCTCACTTTAGTAGTGAGGTCTGAATTCACAACTTTCTAAAATTTATTTCTCCGATTTACTTTAATCCTTGATTCGTATCTATGTTCTTGATCAAAGAATATTTAAGGGGAAGTAAGCAATACTACACAAAAGGGGGGCTATAAACAGCAGCACACCTTATAACCAGGATGCTGCTGAGCTAAAACATCAAGGTAGTCATCCTGGAATTGTGATGACACATTGATCTGATCATATATATTTTTGAAAGGATAAATGAAATAGACTTACTCATTTAAAAAATAACATAAAACTTAAAAATGACTGTATGATTTCATCAAGCTATAGAAAATTTCTCTGGCAAAAAGGCATTAAAAGGTCTTTTTTTGCAGGGAAAAACTTCAAAATTTGGTATCTCAAACCAGGAATTTGATTTGATTTGTGCAGTTTAATTAGAAGTAAAACTAAACTTTAGAACATAAACCAACATATAGAATTCCTGCTTTTCAGTAGGAAGAATATATTGTTCTGTAGTTGCTGAAACATAGCTAACAATGGGTCTGAAGACAAAGTTATCATAAATAAATTTATGACAAAGATTGGTATGCTAAATTAGCATAGGAACCCAAAGAGTTCAACAATCACCATGGGTGACTTCTCAGAGTAGCATCTGCCCTTGCTCAAAGCATCAATATACTCATTAATAAGTTGCACTTACTAATTATAAAACTTCTTACAATATGGAAAATAATATTACAAGTTCTCAAATAATATTTAAAATAACTGTGACTTAAAATTAAGAAAGTTACGAACTTTTTTTTTTAAGGAATTAACCCTGATCATACAAACATCAGCAAGCTTTGAAACTGAGGTTAACCTCATGTTTGCAGTAAGTCAGGTGAATGTAAGCAGGAAATGATATTTGTGTTTGATTTTAAAAAATGCAGCACTCTCTCATGTAGAAAAGGTAAAAACAATACAGAGTACATTCTTCTGCTAAAATGCTTTGGAAAGTAACACTTCTACAGGAAATTTCAAAACACATACTGGCACATAAGGGTGGTTAACAAAAGCTTTTAACCAAACTTCAAGAGAGACTACTAAAATCTCCTATCATAAATCTCATAAGAAGCTGAATAAGAAGTAAGAATTTATCATAATATCAGTATTTATCAAGTATTGTCAATGCTTTATAACAGATTTTAAAATGTGATAAAAACAAAAGAAAAAGGCATAAATATCCAGCATTGCATTCTAATGAACACATGCACAATCCATCTCCACAGCTCACTACAGTAGAATTAGATAATTATAACAAAATCTGTAAAGCTGAGGATTCATTCAACAGAAAAGTTAATATTTTTATACAGAAACCAGCAATACTGCTTTCCAGATTACCATGCAAGCAAGTAAAAATGTGAACCAGAATGCAACAATTGCACTACACACGTTCACAAGACACTGCAATCTAAAACAGGTCACTCAGTACTGATTAAAATACAGTCTTGCATTGCCTTCAATTCATGAGATATATGCAAGGAAAAAAATCATTAACCATCTCATTTAGAAATGCAGAAGTCCAATGTTTTCTCCAAGCTCAACAACTCCCAAGCTGTTTCATTTCCTCCTGTGTTTTCTTACTTACAAGTATTGCATTCATTCCTGATGCAATGCCATAGACCAAACCTGAGAGGCGTGCTGCATATGTATACTCTTTTAAATCATCCTTCAATAACCTGATAAACAGGTATGTCATGTTGCAATGGAGAGGATCAGCATAAATGTAGCGACTAACAAAAAGAAAAACAAAAGAAATGCTTTGATACCTCAGGCAGTGACAAGGTAATGGATGAAGAAACATGACTGAAGAGTATGTATATGCAGCCTCATGATCAGTAGTTCTTGAACAGGAAAGCAGAAGTATACTATTTATTTAATAGCACAAAAAGGGGGTCTTTTACCCCATCAGTCAGAAAATTTTTAGTAGATATCTGACCAACAAATATGTAAGCTTGGTTTAGGGTTGTGGTTTTTTTTTAATGGAGGAAGAAATCTTACAAACTAATTAATTTCACAAATGATATAGAAATAAAGAAGAAAATTTGCTTAATGTGAACTAAAAGACTGTTGAAGATTTTTAATGAAATTCAACTTAAAATTCAAATCAAAGAAAGGATGGCTAATAACCAAGATCAAAAGGACTAACAGCCTTTATTTTTTTTATTTAGAAGTCCTTCCATCAAATCAATATAAAAATGTTGATGAGTGGAAGTAGTTTTAAGGCTCTAAGCTTTTCCTTGACTTGAGTACTTACATACATCCCATAGATGGTATTTTGGAGATCATAGTTCAAGCCAGCTAGCTCTGCTGCATATGCATACTCGTTGAGGGAGTCTTTGAGTAGTTCAAGGTACAAATAGGCCATGTTACAATGCAAGGGATCCACGTAAGCAAATGGGCTGGAAGAAAATGTTGAAAGTAAAATATGCAGTTTAAAATTATTTCTCTGCTTCTTTTGGCCTTTTAAGTTTGATCTGAAGGAAACAGCATTTTCTGGGTTTTTATGCTGATGGATCCCATTCTGAAGGACTCCTATTTTGAAGCCAAATATGAACACATCTGAAAAGTGTTACTTAGCTTGCATATGGTTTGATGACTAAATTCACTCAAGATCCCAGAGATATTCTATTTATGCTCATAAATCAAGACAGGTTTTATTTACTTGGCTGCACAGTCAGAATTCACCAGGAGTAAAAGAAACTAAATACACCAACATAGCTTAACAGACCAAAATAAAAGTCCATGTACTGAACATTAATTAATTAATACTCATACACTATCCGTTTCTATTACAAAAATTAGGAGATCAACAATTTTTGGTATGACAATATGCAGTACATGCCAAGGTCAGCTTAAGAGATAAGTCTGTGTATCCATTTTCTTACTGTTGTAATTTTTTGTGTTATTTTTTCAATGGCAACAACTCTCCAAAATCTACTGTTGCATTAGGAGCACATGATCATACATAACACTTGTAAATTTCTCAAAAAGAGAAATGCAACTCAAAGACTTAAGTAATGCTTCAACCATGCTAATTGTTAAATACCTGTCTGCTTTAAAGACTTGAGAAGACAAGTTATTTGCACTACATGTATTGGTAAAAATCTCTGAAGTGCATGTAAATTCATTCTCAATGTCACAGATATGATCACCAGTATCTGAAGCACTGGCTGTCAGGACATGGTTTACAATTCAAACCTGACTTTTTCCTGAAGCAGTCAGATATTCAGGCTATTACATATGTTTACATCTATACAGCAGGGTATGCCACTGTGTGTATCAACATCAATGCAGTAAAACAAGATCACAACACACCAACTGATTACTAAAACACATGGCAAAGATATTTTTAAGAAGGTTCCTCATAGCTTTTAACTTCTCCTTCCTTTTAGGTTAAGAAAAGGAAGCACAGGAAGATATTTTAACAAACTAAATTAATAATTTCAAATATATGTATTTCAGAAGCAGAGCCTGCTATAGCCTGAAATCTTAGCCCAGATTAAACAAACAGGTCAGTAAAAAAGACAAAAGAACTTGTCTTTGCATTTCTCCCTACAATGAGAATTTCCCAAAACTGAGCAATTTTAATATGCCAAATGATATAAATCCAATTACTATTGAATTTTTTAATTAAGACCAAATTCAAAGTGAGATGTAGGTCAATCCTATAAACCTTCCTCCAGACTCATTAAATTCTTTCCCGTTTTTCCCAGACTTAATCAGTTTGAGTGATTACTATGTCTGTATCGCTTTTAAATTCTGTATTCTCACTTAGCTGGCAAAGGCCAACTGGGAATTTTGAACAAAATCGAAACTACTAGATCATTAATCCTCAAGTGAAAAATAACAGAAAACAATTATTACAACACTGCTCTGGGAGTTGCTTCCTATTATTTGACAGTTTTGTAAACAAATGCTTATTTCTAGTTTACCTTTTTTTCACTAGACTCAAAGAAGTAGAGCAACTCGATCACTAATGATTGAGTTGTTGAAAAAAACCCCATAAAGTCCAGTCCCTTCCCCTTTCAAACAGCTGTAAGTGACACAGCTGGAATCAACACTCAAGTGCTGAGTTTCAAAGCATTACCACATTACATTGTTGTTTTACTTCCTTTTAAAAAAGATACTTTTTGAGTTCTTAAGTTGCAATCCATACAAATGCAAAAGCTTATCATCCTCTTTTAGGCTGGGCAGTATGTCGGATGTTTTTACTGCGATGTTTCTTTACCACAAGGATGCCTGGGATTTTTTCAGTTTTGGAACAAGGTGATTTCAAGAGGTTCATACACATACTGTCCCTGTGCAATTTGTACATTTAAGGGAGAAACCAACCTCATCAACTTCCTCTTAATTTATCTACACACAATTGCTACTACAACATCTGGACCAGGATTCTTTCTATGCTTCATGTTGAGCAGGGCTGCAGGCAGAAGAAATCCTCCTAGATTTTGTTATCATACTGAAGCAGTCTATAGTGTGAACAAACTCTTGTAATCCACTACAAGGCAGCACAGGCTTCATATTTTGATCTAGAACTAAGGCTTAGACTTTTTATGAAAAACTATGTTGTAAACGTGGCTTTTCACCAGTTCACTTGGTCCCATGAGACATGAGTGATTCCATCAAGTCTCATAAATAAACACTCTGCATTTCACCATTTCCTTCAATGACCAAATAGAGACGGATTCTCCAAGAACCTTTTTTAAGTATCCAAACTAGACAAACCTGCTCACAACATCTTTTAGAGGTATGTACCCAGTGTTGTCAAAATCTCCTCGCTCATGCACAATTACCATCTCATTTTTAAGGAAAAGGAAAAAACCCTTGCTCCCAACCCTAAGGAAAAAAGCCAGCTCTCACCTGGAACTGCTCCTAGGAGGAAAGAGGTAAATCATTCCATTACAATGGTCAGCAAAGCTCAAGTACTTTTGGCTTTTTATAAGGGCACACTGAGCTGAAAGCACACATCTAACTGGGAAATACCATCTCCACAGGTCTAGATAAGATATCCCCACCTGCTGCAGGAGGGCTGGACTGGACCTTTAAAGGTCACTTCCAACACAAACAATTCTAAGATACTGCGTGTATTGCATACACTTATACCTTTGTGTGCTCTCCATAAACCCAATTATTATCTTTTATTCATTCACAGATTATTGATATTATAGTTCACCTGAATTGATTTAAAAAAACAGCACAACTGTAAACTCAGTGTCCATCAGTAAAATCCTATTTTGGATTTTGGCCAAACATAGCACAAGGGAAAGCCACCAAGAATGAAAAAGAAGGCAAAGCACTGCAATTGCTGTTCTCTGAACAAGAGATGGGGAGTTCCCATTCTGATCCTCCATTTCCTGACACACTGAAGTTCTAACACACATTGAAACAGTTCTAACATCCGGCCTGTGGTTTCCAAAAGCAAAAAAGAGAAAATGCCCAAGCAACCTATTTTCCCCAACTAGGATCAAAACCAGTACCAAGACAAGACATGACACACACTGAAAAAACCTCTGCATAATATCCTGCAAGGAAAATTTCAAGTGCTCTCTCAAAACAAGAATTCAACAGTGCATCTATGGGAGCCCCCACATGGCCCTTCCATCTGTATCACCAAGAAACTTAATTAGGCAAAAGGAGACTCCCTGAATTTTTTCTGGCTTTCAGTAGTTCACAGAAACAGAATCAGCTGCACTTTAAAAACAGCACTTTAAAAACTTTTTTTAATTCAAAAGTTAGAAATTTATTACTTGAAAGGAACATAAAGAAGTTCCACTGTCATGCTCACTCAAAAAAGACTATCTTCCTATGATGAAAGTCATGCAAGACCAGAATTAATACTACATCATTTTATCATATATCTTGAGGTCAAAATCACTCACTGATAATACAGACAATGCTCTTCAAAAAAAAAAAAAATACAATCAGTTATGGGTGTCAGTTTAGTAAAATCCCAACATTTTAAGCACTTTTTAAAACTGATTTGCAGTATGCAAATGAAAATAGAATTTGAGCCTAAAACTATTATCAGAATAGCACTTCATAAAGAAAATACATGTTAAAATAGCTGTGATTTAGTAATTAATTTAAAAATACACAATTATTTTTAAAGAGGGGTATTGCAATATGTAGTGGGTTCTCCTGGCAGGTATATTTTAGGTATAGTAAATAAAATATAAAAGAAAATGTGGTTTAGAAGTATTTTTAGGTAAAGTTTTCCTTTCAATATGGAAGGAGCACATCAAATTTCTTGCTACTCAATTACTGCATATCTTAGATGTGCTTTCCTGCACCTAAGCCTTATTTCATATTCAAAGTAAGGACAAAGACTCTGAAGTGCAAGAAAGCGTTTGCTGCACAAATGCAGATTCCCAATAAATAAGAAACTTTTGTAGATGACTTTATGTGATATACTTAACATTGCATACCTGAAAAATTCAAAGTTGAGACAAGCTTTTGGCAAAAAAAATTTGTCATCTTGCTTGAACCACAGTTTGCTCATAGCAGTGTCCTGTGTCAAGAAAAGAGGTTTGGTTAAGTCATCTTTTAACTGCAGTATGTGCCACAGCTTTAAAAAAAGTTTCTTCACCACTTCAAATCACCACTTAGAATTATCCCCTTAAATTCCTATTGCTTGAATTGCTATATTCACTATATATAGTGAATATAGATATATTCAATATATTGAATATACATTCACTACATTTTGAGATCACTAAATGACACTTCTCTCATTTTCCATGCAATCACAGGCAATTTTTTTTCTGTACAGTTACAAAACAATAGCCTTCCCTACACCCTCAACTTACTCAACAGTGGTCAAAAATATGTAAGAGTGGCAGTCACCCTTCTGCTGAATAAACAGCTCTACTGCTATTTTTATCAACTGTTGACACACTTTCAAAAGGGCAGAGAGAGTTCAAGCTGTATCTAGATTCACTTTCCTAGGAACACAAATTGTCACAGTCCAAAGTTGAGCAAAAAATGAACTTTCTACTGTCTTTGCAGCAAAATATTTAAGTTTTCTACTTTTTTGTTTTCTATACTTTGAAATATGAGATGAGCTATATTTCATAAAACAGAGGAATTAAATTCTAACTTCCCAGAAGGTCAGGCAGTAAACAGGACAAATACAGACAGTTTACCTTGACAAGGGCAGGGTACTGTGTTGCATCTTTTTCCAATGGCAAAATCTCAAAGTTTGTAGGAATGAACTCATTCTTCATTGGAAGCTTGAATTTCCCATTCAGGTCAGCATTTTGCCATTTCTAGATCAATAGAAGAAACAATGAAGCTACACCAATTTCTGCTTAATTAAAGCATATATGGGTATATTTATTTTACACTAAAACAAGAGATTTAAAAATGTATTCCAGTACGTTCTGTGTAAATATTATTAAGATAATAAGGAAAGAGAGAAATAGCTGGGAAAAAAAAGTTGGAGTAGGCTACCAGCAGGATGAATTGCTCTTAGAAGGAGGATTATAGATAAATAATTTTGAGAAGTTTATAGTAGAGAGGAGGGTGGGTTTACATCTTATATTTTCTGCTACTGTGAACCACAAATGAAGATATTAAACTGAACACTAAACTAAGAATTCTAATGAAGAACACAGGCAAGGTCAACCTCAAGGAAGTGCTCCTATGCAATGTCTGCTCAGAGCACACTCAGAAGGTTCAATTCAGCCCTAAGGCAAATTTTACAGCCATCTCTTCTTGGAAGATCAGAACAACAAGTTTTGACAAGGATTTGCCCTCTTCTTTTTTTTTTTTTGAGTTTTGATTTTTACAGTCTCATTTAGCTGGCAAAACATACCTTCTATGCTGCAAAAATCAACTTCAGAAATAGTTACAAAGAACAGTTTTCAAGAATTCCTTTTTTAAGTACTGATCAGTTCATTAACATATAATAGAGAGTTTTAAGTTTTGAGATATGAATGCTTACATTTTTACTCAACCACTGCATATTAGGCATCATCTTCTTTCAGAAAAAAACTGTAACATTATCTGCACTTACCTTGGTTTATAACCATTAAAATATATCCCTCCTATGTAATAAATATTTGAAATCTAAAGACTAATGTAACATTCTTACTTCCTTTAACATTAAACAGACTCATTGTATGATTTTCATGCTATGGAAAGCAGTGGATTTAAGTTCCCCCTTCAACTATCTGGAAAATTGGACAAAGAATTTACTACTGACTTTCATTTGCAGATATTAGAATGTTACAAATTTTAACATGCCTTAATAACTTCATCAGAAATTGCTTCTTGCTTGTACTGTGTTCCATACCACTCTTCTGTTCGATCCGTTTTTCCTTCAAAAGACTTGGAAACTATTGCAACTCTGAAAACAAAGAGACACTTTGGGATGACTGGGTCTGAGAGAACACAGACATTTTTTCCAAGCACGCTTCATCACCAGAACATCTTTATTTCTGCAAACAGTCCATAGACAATTACAGGGCAGGAGAGCAAGTACAAGTATACTGAACTACATGCTAAGGTTAACCATGAAATCAGGTTACCACAATCATTTAATGCCACTGTTTTTCTGAAGTGTTACAACCTGGGGTTACACAACAGAAGTGTGGCATGCAATTTCTATTTTTAAGACTTTTGTTTTTGCAGACAACAAAGCAGTTCTTGCAGTCTTCTAGAAAACTGATGAAGCAATTACATTTTCTATACACCTGTATGAACATCCAAATATGTGAAAATACTGACTATAGAAATTTTATTCCATTCCTAGTGTCACAGGAATTGTAGATAACCTCACATTTGAAAGGGACTCATAAGGATGATCTCACATTCAACTCCCTGCTTCTTGCAGGACTACCTAAAACTAAACCATGTGACTAAGAACTCCAATCATCAAGGTGCTGCCTGAACTAAAGAATACACTAAAAAAGAAGAAATCCAGAATAAAGAAAATTACAAACTTATCAGTATTTTGCTAGTAGCCTGCATGATAGGTATCAAGAAAATTCCTTTAATTCTATTGAACAATGTACACAACAGACACAAAAGACTATTTAATGGAAGAGTAAATAGATGTTTCTAAGAAATTTGAAATTATCAAAAAAGGAAGCACAACTACCTGCTCTCCTGGACTGAATACCTGCCTGCCCTTGGGAAGCAGCACATTGATTCCTTGCTTTGCTCTTTTTTTTTTGCTTTTGCTTTCCCTATTGAACTGTCTGCATCTGAACCCACGAGTTTTCCAGCTTTTACCCTTGAGATTCTCTCCCTGATCCCACTGGTAGGTGGGTGAGCAAGTGGCTGTGTGGGGCTTGGGGTTAAACCACAACAGAGGCACAAAGTTGCTAAGAGACTACAAAAACCATAAAGTCTCTTAGAATTTCAGAGCAGCCCACCTACCAGATCTTTTTGCACAGTAAATAATAATAATAAGTCAGAGTTCTAAGTGAAAAAATTATCCTAATAAAATTCCAATAATCATATGGCTAGAGCAGCAAGACAGATGTTTAGTGCTAGAATATACTCTTAGAATATGTCTGTTATTCAACATCTCCTCCTCCTACCCTTCTCCAACATACTGACCCTAAAGCAGTAATGACAACCCAAGCACCCAAACATTTCCTACAGGAGCATACTAAAATTCAAGAGCTAAAAATAATTGTCTATTCAGTGTATAGAAAACAATATTGTGGAAATCAACATTGTAATTCTCCAAGCAGTCCTGCTTCAACAGAACAGTGATTTATCACAAATGACTACTGGAATGATTATGACATTTTGAGTTGTCAGAAACATACCCACAACAATAGAAACAAATAAAGGCATTTTGTCTGCCCAAGAATTACAACTTCAGACCAACAGGAAAGAACCAGGACACAAAAAGAGGGGAAGAGAAGCACAGCAGGTAGAAATGCTACGCCATGCAGGTATTTCTATATATTGTAATCCATCTCTGAAGTCACCAATTATGTAACATTACTTTTGCTTTTCATGTCTCTGTTGTGCACTATGAACATCCAGCACTATGAACATCCATATGTTTTAGGACAGTGTGGAAATGCAGTGGGAAATCAAGACAGGCAATCAGGTAATCTTCAATAGGACCTGTTTAAGAATATTTAGGCTTGAGCCATTTATAAATGTTATTTACTTCTCTATATACATTCCTGTACATGCAATCTGCTGTAGTACCCAATTTCAGAAACAACCACAATGATGCATATTTACTAAATACTATCCTGTTTTTCACCCTCCTGAAATCTAAATGGAAGCTACAGGTGACAGATCCACAGTACAGTGTTACTTGGGAAGAGGATGTGTGCTTTAAAATGAATGCACTTCCACAAAAGATTATCAACTATTATACTCTAGATTTATGTACTGAAACTCAAGGTTATAAAGGTGAAAAAGTAATAGAATACTTAATCAGTATTTGTGACATAAGTAACAAATGTGTCAAGGCAAATCTATTCTTATAAAGGACTGATTTTTTTTGGACCTAATTTAAACTTTGTCTTCCAAATTGTGATACTATCAAACAATGGAAGAAATTACTTTTCTCTCATTCAAATATATGACAAAACATGACTGAGACAAAAATAACAAAAGCCTACATTTGTCCATAATTCAACTATCAGTAAAACTGATGTGAGGTAACACAAGCTCCTCAAAGGCCTCACATACAAATCCCCTCAGAAACCAGAGCAAGGGGAAACTACACACAGAGCTGCTGCTGGGCTGCAGGACAGCACTCTGATCACTGCAGAAGAACAAGTTATTTCTCAGTGTTCAGTAAAACTAAGTTGCTACCAAGGATTTGTGGGGGGAAATAAGTGAACAAATAGTCAGTTTCAAAATGGATGCTCAGATCCAATGCAATTAAAAACAAACAGGTATTTCTAGCATGTTTACCTTCAGGGTGAGCATCACCAAGTGCACTGAGATAACTGTGCTGAGAGTCTGTGAAATTCCAGTAGTAAGAAATTTCTCTATCAACACTTGTGGCTTTCATTTTATTTTTCTTCCCTCTAGGACAGTACTAGTGCTGCACTTCTGCTATCAATAGAGGAAAAAAAACCCACTTACTATCCAGGGGAAAATGTTCTTTAGCTGCTTAATCTGGTGAGTCACTATCCTCTTAAATTTTAATAAGAGCATTTATTCTGCAGATGTTGAAGGGAAAAAAATGCCTTGGAAATGATAGGAAAATTACATTTTTCAGCTAAGATTGCTACACATGCCAAGTCTATTCCCTTATCTTCACAGATGGTTGGTAAAACCCAATACAGTGTGAACAAGTAAAAATAATACTTACATTTTAAAGTTTCTCTCTTAGGAAAATTAAGGCACTAAATGCAACAAGTAGTGTGGAAGTGGGAGGAGAATATGAACACTTTCTATTATGGGTCAGTCAAATGGAAGCACATGCATACTTATATGCATACCATCTGTATGATTTTTTTTCATACTTTTTAAACTCAAAGTTTGTTAAGAAAATAACAGTTGAAAAACCATACTCTGGAAAAGACACTGAATGCAGTTACTACAATATAGCTATGCCAAGAGGTCCTTAGTATAGGTGAATGGAAAAGAAATGATAAATAAAACCACAATACAAAGAAAAAATTCAAATCAGTGCCAAGTAAAGCACCTCAAGACAGAATGTATGCAAGACATAAAAAGAAAAAAAACCAATAAAACCAGGAAAACAATGCCAAACAACAGGCAAAGTTAGGATGTGGCACATAATAATTCTTTGATAAAAAAGGAGAACAGAAAGGTAAACATGAGCATACACATCAGTAAATGGTGGATAACCAAACAATATAGATATTGAAAGCAGATGTGCACAAGTTCTTTTACAAGCATATAAAATTGCTCAAAAAAGACAAAAGGGAGCAGGCTACTGAATTGGTAATTCATTCTATTCATATAGATACAGATGTAATTTAAAAAAAAGGTGTATCAAAAGGGACCCTTTTATTAACATCTGTAATCTCAACTCATTCTTTTAGAAGAGCCCACTAAAAACAAAATCCACAGTGGCTTTTTTGAATCTTCATAAGGTACCACAAAATCACTTTTAGCAATACTTAAGTAAATTTCCTCTTCCCAAGATAATGTATCTTGCCAGCAACTTAAAACAAAAGATACTATAAAATTATATTCCCTGTTATATTTTACTATACTTTGAAGGTCTTAGTTAAGTAAAAGATTTTTTAAAATCGCAGTTCATTTCAATCTACTTCTAATTTCACAGGGTAAGTGCTTAAAATATATCTAAAAGGAACATAGTACTACACACAAGTTAGTATTTTCTTTCAGTCAAATCAAAGTATGAAAGTCTGATAAGACAATATATAATTTCTTTAACAGTTAACTGAAGAAGCCATAAAACCAGGTCTATTCCAGTTCTGAAAGCCATTTTTTTTCTCTCAATATTTAGCACCTTTTTAATATAAAAGTTTAAAATGACACACTTCTTCATCTATTAAATGACATCTATTTCTTAAGTCAGGAAAGAATGTCAAAAGGCTGGTACAGCCAGCAACAAGAGTAGCACAGAAAAGTGGTGAGTGGTCTGTAGCATGCAAAGCATCTGACAAGATGAAGAATCTATGAATGTATGCACCTGTACTAATTTCCTCCAGCAATTTTTCAGTGTTTAAGTAAGAAGATGCTTTGGAAGTTCTCTGGGCAGTAACAAAAACCCAATTTACATTATGAATCAGATAATACTGACTATTTTCTTGCAACGTTAAGACCTATGCTTCAAAGCTATGTAAAGCTATAATAATCATCAGATCTCATTAACACCTGCAGCTTCTTTACTAAATCAGCACCAGCTCAGGTTTACCTATTGCTTGTAAGCAATTCTAAAATCAGTCAAAAGTTCACATTCATGTGGAATTTGGTTAAGCTTTCTACAGAGATCAAGTAATTACACGTTCTCTATGTTAATTACTAAAAACAGTGCTCGTATGTTAGAGGTATCAAATTTTCAAGAACTTGGGTGGTAGAGTAAGATGAAAATACATTCCAAATAGAGAAGTATTAAATACTTGGGAAACAGAACTAGAGACTTTAATTAAGGTATTGTTTGTTCAAAAGATGATCTTTCGACACCATCAAGCTCCAGCTGAAGCATCCCACGCACATTACACAGATGCACACCCACACACAGAGATATGGGCCCTTCTTTAAAGGGCATTAATTACTATGGCAACTACTGCTGCTGATATAGGCAACTCCATTTATTCCATCATTACTTGCATATCTCCAGAAACACCACAACCCATCACATTTGCAAATATAGTTCATAATTCAAGTTTATTTGACATTATCTAATAATTATTTGAAACACATCAACCTTTGAAAATAAATTAACATATATCTAAGACCTTCTCATACATAGAAACATAGTGAATGTTTTTCAATCACATTTACTTTGGAGTTGCAAGAGACACCTAAGACTTTGTGTTTCCATTAGTTCATCTGCCTTCTTATGATGTTTGTGTTAAAATCCAGTTTAACTCACCGAACATTTTCTGGTCTCAGTTTATCCAGTACCATCTCTATTAAATCAGGCCTGAATTCTTCAAGCAAATATTCAGCAGCCAATACTTCTTCTATAGGATAATACTAAAAAACAAAGCCAAGGAATACGTAGGTGAATGAAACAAAAGTAAGCATGAAAAAGCTATGGTTCAGTAGAGGGAACAAAAGCAAACACTCCTGGTCACTAAAGCTATATTACTTTGGTAATTTCAAATTAGGGACGTGTAGGATGTTTTAAAATCTCCCTCAAAACTAAACAAGAGGGAGTAGTATTCTAACTATGTAATCATATTTCTCATGTACTAGGCAATTTTACATAATTCATATTTACCATTCTTCTCTCTTAGAATATTTAATATCTCAATATAAAAGTCACCCACCTTTAAATGGTATTTTGATTAAAGTAAAAATAACATGGTAAATGCTGACCCCTGCAGGATATTTCTGAAGGTAAAAGAAGACCAAGTACTCACAAGAGTACATTTAGGGAAAACAAAACATAAACAAGCAAAATAAAACAAAGAAATACAAAACCTAGGCTTTTTTAGGACTCTTGAACAGTTCAATTCTTATTTACAATAATTTAAAGAATATTATATTTTAATATCTAAAAGTATAATAAATGTTTAAACACTTAATTCTAACATTTTTTATTTAGGGTCAATCTGAAAATGTCTTAAGGTACATGGCAACTTCAGAAGAAAAAAAAAAGCTAAAACTCATCTAAAAATGATTAATGTAGTTGACAGGAAAACTTTCTTGATAAACACCTGTTTACCAAGGGCAAATTACCATAGGTGACATAAGTGCTCAGTACTTGCACTTTGCCATACCAATGTACTTTTCTCAACCAGAAATATTCCAAAATGGCTTTCTGAATTATATACATCATACAAGAAATTACAGTGGAATGACTTCCAGAACAGAAAGTAAGTCACAAAAAGGATTGTGGAAAAGAGGAAGGGTGGTAGGGGGTGGAGATCAAGGACAACGAACCAAACCTGTGTTATTAAAAATTCAAGTGGGAATGCTAAAGATTCAGAATTTGATGGTCATTTAACTACTAAAGCAGAACAAAAATTACCATTCACACTGCCAAGCAAAAGAAAGACAGTTAAAAAAAAGTCCTCATTCAATACCCTGCTGTTTGGAACACTGCTGGCAACTTCCTGGCCTGATTTTTGGAGACAGCAATTGTAATCAGAAATAATTCAACAATTACTGAAAGGCTGTTTCAGAAGTCGGAAGTCCATTTGTTAGAGATTTTAGGCATTGGACAGAACAAAAGCAAGAGACAGCATGCCACACTGGAGCTCTTTTAAATATCCATTTACATGTTTTCAGCCAAGTCTAATGCTTTTCAGCATACAGATAGAAAAGTTGAAAATTAAACACCATTATTTTAGACCAGTAATTCCTGCAAAAGAATTTAAACCGGTAATTCCTGCAAAGAAACCAAAAATTTCTCTGAACAGATGGAGACAGACATTAGGTATAAAATGACAAATGGCTGCAATGTATAAAAGTTGTGTAATTTCACTAGAACAAAAAAAAAAACTCAGGGAATTTTGCAAGAAGCATGAAAGACCAAGTAAAAGCTACATGATTCTTTCAGTACCAATATGCAACCACATCTGTGAAGTCAAGCATTTGTAATTTGCAATCTTAATACAAACATTTCTGCTCACTGCAGTATTTCAACACTATGAACTCAGGAACACAGTGTTTATGAAAAAATATTCTTTGCCTAATATTTCTCTAGAGAACACTTAGCTACCAAATGCAATGGCAAGGTACATCTGTCTTTAGAAACACTGAAACAGATCAAATAGCACCTCCAGTTACTGTATAATCAGTTCTACCAAATACAGAAGTATAAAATGGTAGAATGAACAGAATGTGACTTTTCGACTGCCAAAATTAAGACCTATGCAGTATACAAGAAGTGCAAAGGACCTCACAGATGCCTGTATTTATTAAGTGGATAATCAAATACACTGTTAAATTATTATTAGAAAAAACAACCACCAACCAAAAACAATCCTCTCCACTTACGTGCAACATTCCTCCAAGCTTTGATGTGTAACCTCGTGGTCGTTCCTTATCTTTAAATCTGAATGCCACAGCATTTAGATCCTAGAAAACAATGTATGAATGATTAAAGATCCTAAATTAAAGCCTATTTTAAGAATAATTACTGGCTACATAATTCCTTTTTATACTGAAAGAAAAGGAAGTACTTTTGCTGTATCCATGTTATAGCAGACAAGTACCTAACCTAAGTTTTCAGGATTATTCAAGTTGAATCAAACTCCCAAGCAATTTGTGATAGCCTCATAATGTGAAGCATTACACAAGTCTTGTAAGTCCTTTTCAAGCTGCCTAAGAGATCTGCCTCATCTCTCATATATTTAAATTTCCTGATAATTTGAAAACACACCAACTCTGATCCCACCAGTACACAGTGTTCCAGTGCAATGTTTGTCATACATTAATGAACTGAAGCCTCTCTCTCCCTCTTCCTTTTCTCTTCCTTTTGTTCAGTCAGCCAAGAGTAAGTTTAGAGACAGAAAAAGTGTGTTTCTTTTTGCTGTCTCAGCCAGAGAAATAGAACACATCGCTCCTAGGATATAATGGCAAGGGTGAATTAAAGAGAGCTAAGACTTTAAAGCCAGTGAAAAGTACAGTCCATCCTTCCATGAAACCATGCAGAGAGACTGATTAACTCAACAATTCAGCTGAAAGTAAACTCAAAGATTCTTTTCATACTAGTTTGCAAGCTCTCTGACTCACCCCACAGTCCCACAGGCTCAGGAGTTCTGGGACTGCGAGAAGAGGAGCAAGGGAAAGGCACAGGGATGAGCCAGAAGGATGGAACTGCCTTTTCCAAACCCTGGATTTGCTTACTCTGTCTGTGAAACCAATCCACTGGGACTTTCAGCAGAGGATAACAAGACCTGAGAGTACTTTCACAGGTATATAGTGTCCAAGTGTATGAAACAAAGCTAACCCAGCTGCAGAATTGGTATTTCAGCGAGACTCAATAGTTCGGATCAAACAAAGCTGAGATGGAAAAGGAATCTTTACCCAAGCATATGTACTGAACCAATGACACTATATATATATATATATATATATATATATATATATATATATATATATATATATATATATATATATATATATATAAAAATAAAACTGGGTTTGTTCACACTGACACTGAGAAGAGCAGTGCTATCTAATAAGACACCACATTTTCTGTGCACACAGAACTATCCAGACTTATAAGGAGCATGAACAGTTCAACAAAGACTGACATGTACTGCCAAAGTACTTCATGAAAAGCCTTTAGCTGACTTTTCAAAAAGATGAGTGGAACAAACAGCAGAGTCAATGCCCTATTGCCTTTACAATCTCAAAGGGGTAGAATAGCAGCCATTTAAATTTCCAGTTCAATGTTACTCCTCAAAGTGAATGTTTCCCTCCTTCTCCAGTGAAGACTAAGCAAAGTTATGTAAAACCCTTGTGGACAGAGCAAGATTCTTCTTCCTTCACCTCCATTGTGCCATCCTAATCCCAGCTCTATGAAAGCATTCCACACCAACACTAAGACAATGTATTCTGAGTGTACTTGTCATTTGTGTCATGTTGCATCTTAAAAACTAACAAACTTAATTACCATGTGATTATTAAATGCTAGTTACAAAGTCAAATAATCTAATAATAAATAAAGTTTGTAAAAAGACAACCATCACATATGGTACAGCCCCAATTGCTTACCTTGCACTCTTGGAAAACCCATTCTTGAGGTCCTTCTGTGCGTAGTTTTTGAATATATTGAAACATGTGCAAAATAATATCTTCAACATGCACTGAAAAGAAAAAAATACTTAATTCATTCAGTTCTGCACAAAGAAATTTAATGAATACAAATATGGTTTTATTTTTAATTACACTTTGAAACATCAAGATCTTTAAGTACATCTGCAATCCCACCAAAAAAGTTAAACTTGCTTTTTTCAGATATAAATTTAAGGTAAGTGTTTATGCGCCTAGATAATTCCAAGAAGTGCACTGAACATGTCTTATTATGTGAAAAAATTTATTTACAATATAATTTAATTTGGGTCTAAATAGTATGAATAAGTAGCACACAAAGGTACTAACAGCTCTTCTTCTCTAAAGAAGTTTATTTGAAGTATTTAATTAACTAATTTAATATAACCTTAAGTTGATTTCTTACGCTAGGTGAAATGTGTTAGCATACTTAGAGGAACTAAACACAGAATACTAACAGGTTAATTAAAACAAACTGGCTTTCAAGCTATAATACCAATTAGTTTCTTCAGATACAAACACAAAACCATCACATCAGCAATAACATGGAATATAGACAAAGTGCTTCACTTACAAAGTCCTTCTTCTGTCAAGTCCACATTAATGATGAAAAACATGAAACCTCTAGCACCTTCCTTCTGGCCTCCAACAAGAGTATTTACCCACCCTATGTCATTAAAAGAAACTATATTACATAAATCTATAACAATTTATGCAACTTTTTGCATGCTTCAGGAACATTAAACCCCATTTTGATTCATTTACATGTTTTCCTTTACTTCATTAATGCCTACAGCAACAGTGCAAGTTAAACATAACCCAAGTCAGCTCCATCTGATTTTGTACTCAGAGTGATATGACAAACTCAAGTTCATTTGATTACTGGATTACTGGATTCTGTGTGGAAGAAAATGATATAAAGTAAATAGCAAAAAATACACTATTATAATGTTCCAGACATTAAGGGACCTGACCGTAACCTCAAAGTTAGTGACAGAATAGAGACAAGACCATTATGCCAAAGTTTAAATAACTCTCTCTAAACAAGGCACATAAAGGGGAGTAAAAGAAATAATAGCCTCACAGCCTGAGTGACTGTTATCTACCCTGCTGCAGAAATAAAAATAAAGCATAAAATTACTTAAGAGTTCAAATTATTCAAATAGATAAAGGCTTTAACACAGAGATCTATTTTAAGTGAGACACAGTAAAGTTTAAAAAACTGTATGATCAAACATTTTTCAATTCTCCACCATTGAAGGACTTACCTTTGGCTTTAAGCTCTGACAGAAGACTCCCTGGGCCCTCATGCCCAATCAGATGGCCAAGGTAATGGCCAGGGTTTGATTTATAGTATTTCTGAAGGTCTGGTATGGGAAATGTGACATAAAGATTTCTAATGTCCTTAATGGGTACCACTTTATAAAGTTGCTGAGGAGAGAAACAAGCAAGGAGACCCATAAACAAAGGGAAACTCATTTACTGTATTCATCTCAGGAGCATGTATCATGTTCCATTCACACACACACACATTACAAACACATCTCCTAAATCTCAAAAGTATCTACAACTTAGGGCAATACTTCAGACATTCATTATAAAAACAAAGAAAATTAATTATCTCACAGTTGCTTACAACTGCAAGCAAATGTGCAACCTTTACTATAACCTATACAAAACTATACTCAGCATGGAAAAGTGGGTGAAAAATCAATAGAAAAATATGGAATTCAACAGGGACATTGATAAAAGAGTAGTGAAGTGCACAATGTATTACTGAAACATAAAAAATAACATTTAAAATGTACACTCTGGATGGAAGACGTATCTCTATACGTACCCGGAGATGCTCTTCTTGGAAAGGATGCTCAGGAAACTCTGGTATAGGGACATTTTTATTCTCTACTTCTGAAAATAACTTGACCACTAAGCAAGTCAGCTCATCCAAGGATTCTAGAATAAAGAAACATTAGGAAAAACACAGTAATTATATAAGGATTCCAACTAACTTTTTTTTTTAATATTGTTTGGGAGAATCATGTATTATACAGAAAAGTAGTTTTAATGTTATGATTATGTTAGTTATGATTTTTCATTTCAGAAAGAAACCAATTATTCATATTTAAATTTTAAACTGTAACATGCTAGAAGCACCATGCTTATTAAAGGAAGGCTTCAATCATGAATAAATTAAATCCTGTAACTGAAAATATATCTCTCCATTTTACAGATTAAACTAAGCTAGAACTGAAAGATACATCAGATGTTGAACACCTACAAAAAGAAACATTCTACAAAAGTTTAAGGGACATAGAATAACACCTGCAAATTTTCTAGAGTGAAAGTAGTTTTGCCAAAACTTGAATTTTCTTTAGCCTCAGCTCAAGTCCAGCACTTCCAGTACACTTTGAACCAGGTCTGTCCTTGGCACAAAACACACACACCTGTGACCTGTTCAAGCACTTCTAATTTTCCATCCATTCTAATTTCAGTCTGTGACTGCAGTACTTTGCAAGAATGAGAGAAGACTTCTTGCAGAAAGAACATGACGACGTGCATTAACTCACCCAAACTGACCTAGATTATTTCTGTTGAAATGCTGCCTTCAAAATTGCTTTCTGCCTCAAGAAATGCATTTTGGAGCACTTTTCAAAGTGAGCATAAGATAAAAAAAGATTCTACTGACAATTTTTTAATGAAAGACTTCCAAGGGTGGGTATTGCAAGAAAAAAAAAAATCAATTGCTTGGACATCTCAAAATGAAAGATTTGATAGATTGAAAGATTTCTAAAAGCAGTTACCTTGTTATCAAAACAATCCCAGTTAAACTGAGAAAGTAGAATCTTTCCTGCCCAACAGATGCATGCTCCTAGACTACACTACCAGAGCTGTGCTGGGGAAAAAAACTAACAAAACAATGTGAACCAAGAAGGTTCCTTATATATTTAAATTTTGTGACCTGCATGTTATTCTATTAAAAGCCACCAGTTTCTATGCATATCAGCAAAATAAACATTCATTTAATCTTGCAGGGACAGTTTTCTTTTAGTACAGATTTACAATTGCCAATGTGATTCTTACTGTAAAAGTTTCCATGTAAAATTCCTCAGTGAATTTGCCCTTGATTAGATAAAAAGCTCACTTTTCTTCCATTCATACTCACCATCTAAGCATTACTGTGAAACACCACACAAATAGGAGTCTGCCAGAGCATTTTCAAACAGCAAACAGATTTCAACAAACTGTTATTAAGCTTTTGGCAAACTTCAGTAAAATACCATCTCAGCTGTGGAAAGTTCTAAGCGGTTGGAACCTCCTTTTTTTTTTAAGTATATATGTAAAGTCTTACTCAACCAAGAGAGCAAACTCACCTCTGCCTAAGACACAAATAGCCATTAAATTTGATGAATAATACGTAGAATGGAACTTCAGTAGCTCTTGCCTTACATCTATTCCTTCTTGGGTTGGTCTAGTTTCCAGAGTGAATTTGTTCCCTGTAACATGAAAATAATTAACAATATGTGAGGTTAACGATATTTAATGTTACAGATTAATCTTACAGATCAAAAAGAAATATATAAATTAATCAGTCTGCTTTCCTTTGGATGGATATTAATTTTAAAAATAATCAATATGTATAATAAGAAAACTGGCTCAATATTGTCTCATGTTTTAAATATTTTGTCTATATTCCTCACCATATGCAGACAAATTAAACGGTGAAGTTCTAGACACCCTACTCTGTTTACTCCCACAGCATCAATACAGAAGATAAAATAAAATAACAAAGTTTCAGTTGGTAACTGTGCTGTTACAGTACTGGAGGACTTTAGGAAGCAACAGTCAAAAGACACCTTGTAGCTGTAGAAAATGGACACTAGCCAGTGCACAAGTGCCTGGAAAACTACTTGACATTGAGGGTAATGATGGAGAAGAATCACCATCACAAGCATTAATTCAGGGAGATCAGTGAGAGGTATCTGGAAAAATGCACACTCTTAAAAACAAAAGGGGAAAGTGCATTTGTTTCTATGGAGAGACAAGGAATAATAGAAGGTTTGCTGACCAAACAGGGTGCACAACAATGAGGAGTAAGCTGAAGCATCAAATGGAGTAATTCCCATACTCTGCTAGATTAACAACATCTCAGCTGATCAAAGGGAAACAATAAGGCTGCCAAATGCATCACAGTTGCCATGTCTTTGGGTAAATAAAAACATCAAAGCTGAGCTCTACTTCTGCCAAGTCATACCTACTGGAAAGCTACATGCTGCAATTTAATTTCAGAATCAGAACCTAATCTAAGGAGAAAGGAATATGACTGTTACTGTTGAATTTGAGCACATTTTGAGTATTCTCCCCAAGAAAACATTTCCCTTGTGTGAGCTAGATAACCTTCTTAAACTGTACAAAACTATTTCTGCAATTTCCACTTATGTTTTCTATGTGTGCTACACAGGAATTAAATAATGCCTTCAGTAGCAGAGATTACAGAATGTACTTTGAACACCTGCCTACTAATGCACAGCTCCCAAGGCTTTGTTTTAAAATTTACCTGTTTGGAAAATGGAGTTACAATTTTACACAGAGCCTCTCTTTTCTGGTCAACAAAGCAATACCTGCTCTTGTGGCAGGTGGCCACCAGACCCAAAAATATGCTCTCCAACAACAGATGTAAAGGTACATCTTATCTTTTTAGAGACAGAGGAAGAAACCACTGCCTTAAAGCCCATTATCTGCTCTCCCATCCTCCTACCACACCCAATATTTGAATCAATTATTCATAAAGCAAACTGACCCATCCACAAAACATTTTTTTTGCACACATTATATTCAATGATCAAACAGTGCAGTCCTGTTACTTTAAAGGTTTCAAAAATAAATTCATGTAGAAAATAATGCCTATCCAAAAAACCACCCAACATTTAAACTTCTAACAAATCATCAAACATTTGTGGCTTTGTCCAGAACTATGGTATCTTAACTTTATTGCTTTTTGAATTGCTTTTTTATGCTTAACAACAATTATTTTCAATTGTTACTAAGCATAAAAAAATTAACGCCATAGGATTGGGATTTGTCCCAGATGATTTTGTCTATCAGTCTCCTACTGTTGCGTTCTATGGTGCAGATTTTTGTTTCTATATTCCTACTCAGTAATTCTCATAGCATTTTGCTGATCTTTCTGATTTAACCTAGTCACTGTCATCTAGTCTAAATGCAATATTAAAAAACAAAAAGCATGTGGCTAACAACAATTTAAACACAATTTGTTCACATTGTTATACACAAAGACTCAACAGTACCAGTAACTGAAAACAGCACTCACTGCAGTAATTATCAGGATCACAAAGATTTCTTCATCATTGTACTCAAAGTTTTGGATCAAACTTTTTCCTATGCTATTGTCTAGCTCTGGTCTACAATGTGAAAAATGCCATAAGCACCATAATAAACATATATGGAAAGGAAAATAAGAGAACTGTTAGGGTCTGTCTTTAGCAATTTTATATAAACAATAATGCTATGTATGTTACACACAATGCTACTGGATAAGAATATTCTGACAAACCTGTTCCAAATTTACTGAAGGGATGGTTGGGGTTTCCAGTAGCCTTCTCCAATTGAAATAACCTCCAGGCATCATTCATCAGATTCTTCTCATGCTCAGAATCAACAGCATTCACTTCCCTATCTTTGCAACTTTCATCAAACAGGGGGCACAGGAAAAACTGGGCAAATCTAAAGAGAAAAAATTTAGTTAAGTCAAGAGTACTGAATATAAATTGCAACAGAAAAATATAACACTTGGTTCCTCCTGAAAACAGATGAATAAATTCCTTTTTAATGCAGAATTTATGAATTCTTTAACAGTTTTGACACTGATTTTATATCCTTATTTCTCAATTTCTTTGTTTATAAATGCAGACAATATGTTCATCATATAAGGTAGTACAAGAATCAAGGGTCTTACTTCACAATTCCCACAGTGAAAATTTCTCCTACTCTGAGTTTTAGGTACAAGAGGCTCTTAATTTCACCAATCAAGTAAGTCTTGTCAGACATCCAGGGAGAAGCCAAAGAGCAAACTCAGTCTACCTCACTGGCTACACAGCTTTCAATTTCTGTCCCATCCCACAAGACACTGAGATTTCAGCAAGTTCCCTCTACTAAGAGCATCCTTAAATATTTCTAGACTTCACCCTTGTTTTGCTGTCAATAAGGATCCCATGGGAAGCACAGATTTTGATTGCACCATCCCAGTGTTTGCACAATGTGTAAATTCATGATCAGATTCTGTGCCTTGCATTTCCAAAAATATTCAGTGTAAACACAGCATTTAAACTTCAGAAATTCTGTCTCAATGAAGAACTCTCCTAGATGAAATAAATATGAGTAAGACTTTCAAACTGAAAAATATCTTGTTATCAATTTTAACAAAAGATGGTTTTTACCTTTTTTTTAAATATCATAATGATAGAACTATCAGAAAACTTTTACAGTAATAAATTCAATTAGAACATTTATAATAAAATTTAAATACTAAAAAATACATTTACCTGTCCAGTGCACCTTCTAGATGTTCATGTGACACATCAAAGTAATAGTTGGTATGTTCACCACTCGTGAAAGCATTTGAGCTCCCAGCATGCTCACTTAGAAATTGGCTGTACTCATTCTCTTTTGGATATTTCTTGGTTCCCAGAAACAACATATGCTCACAAAAATGACTAAGCCCAGCAATGTTGGGGGGATCAGACAAGGATCCTGCAAGAGGAAAAATTTCATGTAGCCATTCATAAAAAAGTAATACTAAAACATTAAGTCTTTTAAAGAACTCTGAATTATAGTATGTGGCTTCAGACAATTATATCAATTCTGTGACTGTAAGAAAACACTTCTGCAACTACAGTCAACTAAAATTAATCCTCAAAAAATATTTGAAAATTTAGAATTAATAACTGAACCAATTAGTGTGTCAAATTGTCTCTCCAGATCAGCTTACACTTCCTTATACGGATGATTTTCAATTGAAGTCCATGACTCATAATCTGTAAAGACCTGGCATATCACAATGTTCTGAGATCTATACCTTGGCTTTAATAAATGCATTGTGTTAAGAGGCAGCAATTGCCAACCATCATTAAAAAGGTATTTATCCTGTGGTTTATAGGATGAGTGATAACCTGTAATTGCCTGAACACAAGCAGCTATGGATGACCAGCTAGCAGGTGTGAAGACAAACAGATTAAAAGACAAGAATGATTTGGAAGAATGGAAACAAGAAGGCAGAAGCTGGAGAGTGGCAGCCTCACCTCAGAGTGTGCAGCAATGCTGCAGTTGGCTATCACTGCCACAGGACATAAACAAAACCACATTCAGGATGTTCTGAACTAGATAATGATCTGGGACAGCCATCCCCACAACAGAAAAGGCCAGAAGTTTTTGAAGTCCATCATGACTTCTGGCCTAACACGAAGAGGGGCAGGAGCTCCCAACTACAGACATGGCAAGAGCGTGTTTAGGTTATGTACATGATGCATCTTACCTTCCAATCAACTGAAAAACTACACAAGCTTGAGATATACCTCAGGTGTAAGAAAAGGGTTCTATTATCCCAAAGAGCCAAAGCAATTGCCTCCCCCTTCTATTTCCCATATTTCTGTTTGCACACATAGGCACCACTGAAGTTAGGGAGTGCCTCTCCAACTTCTCTAGCACTACAGCATTTTCTCACCTCTACACATCAACAACTTAGCATGAAAAAAAAAAGTCTGACATGACAGATGGAGCTGTCTGAAATCATTGCACTTGCACCCACCCCTTTTCTGCTTACAAAAGATCTTTCATAACATGAAACTTCATGGTTAAAAGCAGTCTTTCAACTGACTGAGCTACACTTGAGTAAACACAGAGTACAGTAAGAGCATTTAGCTCCAGTAATTTTGAACTTGATGTGTCAAAGAATTAAATAAACTACAAATTACAATAAAAGGCTAGGCTGCCAACTGCATACCACTCCTGTCAGTTTATTTGCATCATGGTATCAGAACTTGAAGCATTTTTATTAATGACATAATTACACAATACGAATTGAATACCTATGTGGACATCAAGTGCTGCTGAGGACTTATCTGTGGTGGGGTCACTAATGAGAAGAGCTTTAATGCCATTTGCCAATTCCAGTCCACGATATTCTCGTTTATCCTCAGGTGATTTGATAATTTCATTTGTTATTCTCTTAATAGCTGGATTGTTCATTTTGTTGTTTGACTCCTTCTGAAACCTTAAAGAAAAAAGAAAAAATTTCTCATTATCTTCACTTAAGCCTTGCTAATTTTTTAATATTATGTTAAGACAATACAGGGCAATACCAACAGCTAGAAGTTCTATTACATGCAAAATTCACTGAACTTTCCTAAAATTCAGATCCTGAAAGATACTGCTGCTGAAACAAAAAAGAAACCTTGAAGACCAACAAACACAATAAAGATGTAGATCACTTGAGTGCTTCAAGTATCACGTTAACTGTAATTGAAACAACCCAAACTTAATAAATGTCAACCCCTTATTTGATTACGATAAAAATTAAATCAAACGAAGCATATACTGCTATCTCAAGTATACTTTCAAACTTCAGGAAAGTATTTCATGGATCTGAATTGTTGATTATATTACAAGTGTTGTAACTCTGATTGTCAAATAAACAAAATTTTACTAACAGACCACTGGATTTGTACACTCAAGCAAAAAACAGTAACACTGTTTACAATAGTGCCACAAAAATCCAAAGACTGAAGAACTGCCATGATAAACAGGAATATACTCTCTCACTTATTTAAACTTCTACCATTAGTTTAACAGATGCTACAAGATACCCTTCTTTGAAGGCATAATTCTAAAATGCTAAGAAAATAGTGTGATTCAGAATCTGAAGGTCTCCAAGCAAAAGCTATAAACAATATCAAATAACTTTTTAAAATGTGTGCTTCAATGCATTTTAGAAGGAAACATATAAACTAGTAAAACATCCTCTCCCAGTATCAAATACTTTAGAAAACATATGTAATCACTAAACAGTAACTGAAATGCTGAATTTAAATTTAAATGTGTACACTCTCATTTAAACTGGTCATTTATCCACTAGCTTAACACCCTGCTCAGGATAATCCTGCTTGGAATGCCTATGGCCTTCTTCCACTGAAAAACGCATATACCACTGAAATACAAAGATTCAAGTACCACATCTCAGTTTCTCTGCATCAACAGGACTGATACAAGCCATGCTAACAATTAAAAGATGCCTCCACGTTCAGAGTTTTAAGAAATACTCTACTAAACTTAAGCTACTGTGTAAAATTTTTTAAGTGAGTGTAGATACTTTTCACGTATGAAAACCAGTAACTAAACTGCTCCTAATTGTTTTCACTTGCACACAAGTTAGATTGACAGATCTAAGTATGCAGGAGAACAAGGACATCCCTTAAGCTCCTGATTCCATGTCTGCTAATGAACACCTATACCTTGGTTTTCAGCTAGAATATTCCATCTCAGTAAGATACTAGTTGTCTCTCAGAAGACACATAGATACTATAAACTATTCGAGTTGTGGCGTTTTTTTAAATGTTATACAATTTCCTTATCATCTGATATCTCCTTGTTACTTCCATACCACATCACTAAGTCACAGAACTTTACTGTTTGTTCAGATGACTCATCTTTCCAATGTGATTCATCAAATTACGCAGCTCTGAAACCTTAGGAGATTTCAATTGGTGTCTCATGAAGCTGTACACCTCCACTTCATTTCATTATGATTCCCTACTTTTGCCTCCTTCACAGGCTACTTCCAGCTTGGTAGTGAAATTCCAGTACAGAAAAAAGCCACAATTTTCAAAAGGACAACACCAGTAATTAAGCCTTCAAACTAAGGACTGAAATTTTTATCTCCGCCTTCACTGTTATTTCAGTGGGCATTGTGAATACAACATCCTCTAACTTCAAATGGGTTTGCATGATTACCTACGATTATTTTGCTGCAAAGTGAATCACAGTACCAGACAACTGGAATAAAAGCAAGGGCTGATCAACTAAGCAGTGCTCCTGGAAGGCAAATACGTCAAGAGGACAAGAACAACACCTTCCTGCTTACGTGCTGTTCCTCCTGCTGATATGTTACTACAATACAAAAGTGAGAAGGAAAATTTTCACTTCAGAGAGAACTTCTACACCATTATGTTTTACAGGAGTAAACTGTAAGACTCAATAAATACTAAACATTCCCTCATATGACTGTTTTCCTGTGCAGCTTTTAAGTAAGTGCAATTGCTTTATAAAATACCACACTCTATTCTTTCACACAAAAATCCTAAAACTCTCTAAATCACTTTTTGACAATAGAACTGCTTTTAACCACAGGCAAAAAAAATAAAATTAAGAAAACCAGAAATCCTGTACTTATTGAGAAATAGCTTTATTTTGAAGGTCATGTTCAGAAACTGTCCTAAAGTCCATGTGCTACAGCTACTTGCTGTACTGTCATTATAGCAAGCACTGGATGCTGCTGGTCAGTAGCAAAACAATTCTTCCACAAAAGAGGTTCTATGTTTATTGCAGAGCTAATAGCCTAACAAAAACATTAAAAGAAATACTGCCTTACTACTTTCATAAAGCAGAAGCAACAGAGAAAAGCCAATAAAGCCAAAATAGCAGGCACAATACAAAGCATTACTGTGGCAGTAGAAATTCTTCCACTGGCTCAAAAATTACAGGTGGAAGGATTACAAAGGTAGAAAGGAAAAAAGAATATGGATGTCTGAGCTGAGAACAGTGTCCCTATTCAATTAATAGGAAATATTCTTCCTCCTCATCAAAACTATTTCACTTGTACGAGAGAAGTATCCTTTAAAACCAACACTGAATTTTCAATTACAGCACTTCTAGTGAAATTATATTCTATTCTTTGAGGTTCCATTTTTGTAATCATTTCCAGGCAGGCAGTCCCTTGGAAGCAGCAAGGCTCTCTGGGGATGCCAGGTTTCACCTGCAAACAGAGTATTACAGAGGGGGATTAAGTGATATATGATTCTGCTTCACTATTTTAATCTCTCAGAGTTATTTTAGCAAAGTTACTTTAATTAAAAATTAGCCTGTGTAGTCAAATCTAAGTCCAATGTTTGAACAATTAAAGGACCATATTTGAAAACCAATTAACAGAAACTCCTGAGGGTTGCTTCAATGCAAGAATGTGACTAGCTAACAAAAATATGACCCCCAAGGCACAAACTCCAAAGCGCTTCTCAAGTTTTTTTTTGTCATGACAGTATGCACACACTGAAGTCAAGTACTAGTACACATGTCTGCTCCAGATGAAAGGCAAGTTACCATCTCAGCAGGTTTTGATGCTTGCTTTCTATCAATTGCCTTAAAATTCACGCTTGCTTCAAGTTTTTATGCAACTAATTGCTTACCATTTACCAGAGTGAAGTGAAACCTTCATTGAGTGAGAACCTCTGTTCTGTCCTGCATGGGAGTTACCATTGGTAACAAGTTCTCTGTGCTGTTTACTAATCCATCTTGGTTTACATGAAGACTTCTCCAGCTGCCAATGTATGGAGTGCAAGAAGTGCTGTGTGCTTTGGCAGGAGGCCCGGTGCTGCAGAACTACCAGCCAGAGTTTTCTCACCTCTTACAAGGATGACAGCACCAAACTGAGCACTCTGGAGGAGTCCATGAACTTCTTCAGTCCCAGGCTCTTGGCTTTGCAACAACCAAGTAAATCTGCATTCTTGCACAGGTTTGCACCCCTCCTTTTTTCTCTTGCACCTACTGCTGATCATGACAGCAGTAGAATTATGCTATCAGTAAAACAATCAGGAATCTACCTACTCTCTTAACATTTCCATTCACCTGTATGTTATAATAATTTTTTTTAGACTAAACTGTAGGCAGGAAAGTTAAATCAATTCAGGTTGAACATCACCAAAAAGGATCCTTCAGGAGACTATCCATACTTTTACAGGTTACATATTCATCAATCGTTCTTTTAGACACTTAGAGATTAAAATACCTCATGTTTCAACATCCATAAAGCATCAGTCTTGTGTGAATTTGCTTGCCATGAAGCTAGAGAATGTATGAGATCCTAACACATTCCTGATAGTGATCTGAATAATTCTGATTGCATGCACAGGCAGACAGACTGCGTTAGTAGATAACGTGCTCAAAACGCAAACATGTTTTATCACTTTTAAACTCATCAGGAATTCAGCCTACTGCTTCATACACAAAAGGTCCAACTACAAAGCCCCACAATGATTTAATCAGTGTTCCCAAGTTATTAAGAACAACTAATCACGCCAAATCAGGCAAGTCTGAAGATGATGAATATTCATAAGGTTTTGTTATGTAGTTCATTTTGAAGAAATTCTAAAGTCTGGCTACAATTAAAGCATTTTCAGAACCTCAGTCTGCAGCTTTTTGCCAAGTCTGTAATTGACTCAGAAAATTCCCTCCTAATGATTGTGGCCAGGGCAGATGCCTGCCATGCTCTTGTTTCCCAGAGCCCAGCTTCTACAACTCCTAGATCACAGCAGTAAAACTCGGTCTGCCACAGCTGCAGTGCCAACGTGACAGCAGAAACACCGGTGTGTAACACGGGTGTACGGGAATTACAGCAGCATTAATGAGACCACACCACACCACGTGTGACCTTGGCTAAAACAAGGGCCCTCCCTGGTAGTTTCACATGGGAGATGAGGCCCCAGCTGAGTAACTGGCCTGATAATTACAGTGATGTGGTGACCAAACGAGATGAGATATACAATCAGACACCATAAAGCCAGTTTACTGCCCTACATCTACAGTCCTTAACCTGACCACAGTTTCCAAAGCACTGGGTAAAAAAAGTCAAACAAAAAGGCAGGATCTTATACAATTTGATGCTACACAGAGCAATAAAGGATAACAAGTTTTTTTAATCTCTTAATTACTTGAGCTTACTTTTCCTATGTCCTCAAAAACTGCCCCAAACAATTCATCCAAACCTCCAAAGTAAACAATCTCTAACCACATTCACCAGAAATAGAACAATTAATCCTTCCCTAACAATTCTTTGCTTCAATATTTTACAAAATTCCAAAAGGGTTTTGAAGTATTTGATTGACCTGGGGGACGAGGTGAGAGGGGGGTAAGTAAAATTATCTGGTCTTAATCTTTAGATATCATTAAAATACAGTATCATTAAAATTTTCACAGATCTGGCATAGTAATTTGGCTTACATCAGTATTTTCAAATGGCATGACTGATCAGACTAGTTTCTGTGCTACGTGACCCACTGCTTCAAAGCGTATTTTACAGATTTTCCTAAGAAATGTACTCATTAATTCAATTAATTGCTTTATTCATTGAATACTTGCAGACCAGGGGTTCTCATTCTCTCTTCCTCCCCGTGACATTTTTCTTCCATCACCCTACAATTGCAGGGCTTGCTCCACAACCCAGGACTGTGTTGGTGTCTTGTGCATGGCCCTGCACACACAGTGGGAAACGTTAAACTGGATGCTACAGGAGACATCTCTGTGCTTTATTCCAGCTCTGTTCTGATGTGTATTTCATAGATTTTGTGTAAGCAGCACATCAGATTGCCCAAAACTCTCTGTAAAGCCAACTCACTTAATGCTTTATGCTACCATCTGTCTTATACCCTCAAAAAGAAAAACTTGTGATGTTTGAATTAAAAAAAATAAAAAACTAAACAAAAAACAAGATGAGATTAAAACTTCAGTTGTACTGCATAACAACAAGAAATTCACAGAAAGATGAGAGAACTGGCAAGAAAATCTGATCTAGTGACAAAAACAGAGAGAATTCAGAATTCTGAATCATTAAAAGCACTGCAATGCCACAGTAAAAGCAACTGTTTATCTAACACTAGAGCTTTGACATGAGAAACAAACCAATAACAATGAGCAGTTTACAAGAGTCAGCGGTGTGTTTCAACAAATGAAGTCCTGGCTGTTCACCTATTCTGTAGTCTGGTTTTCGCTATTTTGGACAATTCTGGTTCTACTGTTAAAATTATAAATAAACTCTGAGCTCTACTGCATTCTTTTCCATATCAATTGTTCAGGCAAGCTATGGTTCTTACTCATTCTAAAAACAAGGTGCAGAAGGTAATACTTTAATAGAAAGCTGCTGTGAAGCAACTTTCAAACAGGATCCATCAAAAATCACCTTATTATATACATACAGTACTATGTGATAAGAGCATTTTAGCAACTTATGGGCATCAGAAAAGGTGAAAGCAAAGATACTCACTGACAGATCATGCATATACAAATACACAACCAGACACAAACTAACCAAAACAATTTCTCTAGATTTTTATTATGAACTTTTTGATCTCTATGCTGTTAGAAGACTGGATATCTGTCTTCAGTTACTATAAAAGCATCAAACACAACAGAATTAATACATTAAAAATATCAACCCCACATGCCATTTCTGAAGAGGTCTGACTGTACTTTCAGTAAATTACTTCTACAATAACCAGCAATGACCCCTATAGCTAGGAACCTAATACCTTCCAGGACAGTGAAACACCAGAGGTAATGAACTTCTTGTCCCTTCCCTCTTTCTTGTGGATCTTACAGGGGAGGGGAGTGCTTCTGTATTCATGTGAAAAAATAAGTTATATACTTGTCACTTCAATCAAATCCCAAAGGTGCCATTTCATCCAAGGGATGAGACCACAGCCTTACACTGACTGAAGACAAAAAGCAGAAAGCGAGGAAAAAAAAGCAGGCAAGCATAGAAATAAGAATCCTTCTAGGGACTTCCCAAATAGAATAGATAATTTTAATTCTGTACATCAGATGAAAAGGAGGTAAGCTGTAACTGAGAAAATATCTTGCTACTTGACATAAAGATGAAAGTTAAAAATGTTACAAAAAGAAAAAGTTCAAGCATGAACAAAATACAGAGATGGAAAACAGGAACATGTAACTGAAGAAAAAGATTCTTAATTTTCACATCTCAAAAAAATTATCGCATGAAAGAACTATTTCTGTTCTCATTTCATTATCATTTATGTAAATCCTAATTCACAATTAAAATTAAATGGATGATTAAATCATGGTTGTAGGCAGTATGAAAACACAACAGGCCTGCTCACATACATAAAGTTAAGTCCAAATACTGCATATATTCACATGCATAAAGAGGAGTAATCTAGCAAGACAAACTACAGCCTGAGAAAAGCATTGGCTTTTCTCCACACTGTGAATTACCTTTACAATTCTGAAGCATAAATAGCAATAATGAACAGTAACAGTGCATCCGAATTTTGACACACGAGCACCGACAGTATGAGTCATCATAACTCACTTTTTTCCCCGGAAAGATGCTACTTTTGACGTCTCTAACTCGTGCAGCATTAAATATAGGTTTGGCTACTAAGGTAACAGCTACAGTGTTAATTAAAGAAAGAAAACAACTTAGCCTTTGTCCCTGACCCTAGCTCCCCTCCGGACAAACTTTGCCGAGTTGTTACGCAGTTTGAACTGCCCCTAAAAGTGAGCTGTGCCAAGGCTCCCGGCCGCTCCTCCCTGGATCGAGATTAGCTGCGCTATCTCCACCGGAGCTGGGGACACTGGTGACACAAACACGCAGTAACAAGCCCCGCACGATGCCACTGCCAGATAACTCGGCAGAAACTGAAGAGGCCGCTCCCATCAAGTTTGGGTAACTGAGAGCAGTCTCTTCTTAAAGATTTTAAACTTTTTTCTTTTTTTCATAATTATGCCTTAGGAAGACCTGGCAAGTTAAGTAACACGACAATTCACTGAGGTTTTTGGAGAAGCAAGGCGAACAAAGCAAGCCCCCGGGCAACGAAAGCCACTCGGCTGATGACCAAGCCTGCTTTGTCAGAGGAGGTGCAGCTGCAAACACCGGAGCGCGTCAGCGCGGGCTCTCCCGGGCAGCAGAGCAGGACACAAGGCAGGGCTCAGGCCTCCTCGGCACGCACGGGCCGCCGCCCCCTCTCGCCCACCGCCCGCCCGGAAAGCCCCGGCGCCAGCCCCGCTCCGCGGCCCGAGCTCCCCCGGCTCCCCGCCGCGCTCGGGGCAGGGCGGGCGCTCCCCTGGACTCACAAGGTGCCCCCGCCCGGCCGCGCCGCCGCCTCTTACACAACACCGCGGGGGCTCTCCGGCCTCACGGCCCCAGGTCACACGGCCCCGGGAGTTGCGGCCCTGCCCCGGCCCCGCCGCACTCGCACCGTACCCGATAGAGCTCCGCCGCCAGCCCGGAGGGAAGGAGCGCGAGGCCGGGGCGGCCCTGAGGCGCGTCCAGCCCCGCAGAGCCCGGCTCAGCTCACGGAAGAGCCGCTGCCGCATATCCCTGGCGGCCCCGCCGCCAGCACCGGCCTTTCCCCGCCGCCGCCCGGCCCGGCTCCGCTCGCCTCAGCACGCGCCGCTCTCCGGCGCCATGTTCTCCGCCCGCCTCCCCCCGCCGCCCGGCCAATCCCTCCCGGCGCCCGCGGGGTCCCGTCCGCCCTCCGCGCCCGGGCCTGGCGGGACCCGTACCTGGGGGTGCCGGGAGCTGCCGCCTCTGCCGCCGGGAGGGCCGGGGCTGCGGCTGAGGAGGGGGCCGGGGGCCTCTGGGAGGAGGCGGAGGCGGTGGAGGGGGTGGGTGGCTGGGCGGGGAGCCGGGGCGACACTCGCCGCGGCGGGGGGGCCGCGCCCGGCGGAGGCGGACGGGGTTGCGGCGCGAAGGGCGGCCCCGGGCTGCACCCGCGGAGAGACCGTGTCGCTGCCCGCCCGCTTCCTGGTGGCCGCGCTCCGCGTCCCTGGCGGCCTCTGCCAAACAAAAGGTAATTAGACGCCTCGTAATTTGAGCACAGTGGGTGCAGTGCCGTCCTGAGAGGCAGAGATTTCGGGTGTCAAAATCCTCCGTCCCCCAGGGAGAGGTCGCCCTCCGGCAGGGAGAGGTCGCCCTCCGGCAGCTCTCCCTCCTTCGGGCGCTCCCCTTGGAGCCCGCTGGCCGCCGCTCACCTGCCGTGCAGCTCCGCGGCCCCGCCGCGCCGGACACAGGACTTGCCTCGCAGGATGGGTGTACGAGGTGTAAATGGTGGATAAGGATGAGTTTCTGTTATAAACCCGCAGATTTGGGGTTCTAGGGTGGCTTTTCTTTCCTTAGTAGATTTCCGTATGGGAAAGTTGTGGATGTGGCTGGTTGCTTTAATTCTTTTCTAGGAAAAACAAACCTCCAAATAATTTTTTTTAAAAAGCAAAACAAAAATCCAAACCAAACAAACACCAAAAAAAATCCCAAAAAACCCACAAAACCAAACAACCAACCAGTCTCCTTCCCCCCCCCCGCAAAAAAAAAAAAAAAAAAAGGCCAAAACAACCCGAGTTGAAGTTCTATGGGTTTATTTTTCTGTGTCTTATTTTTCAGAGTTATGAGGGGGAAAAGACAAAATGTGCTACATTTAATGCCTGATTTTAGCTTCCCCACTGCTTGCCTTCTATAAAAGGTGGTATCTCACAGCTGGAAATTCACAGAATCCTCCTATCACAAAAATGTAGGAAGACATGGCCAGAAGAGTTACCTAAGGTAATTTCTGTACCCAAAGATAGAATTGAAGAGGTATCAAAAGTAACTTTAAACTAGTCAGCTTTGGTTAAAATTGCTGTTAAGAAGTGACAGCCCACTGTTTCATATGGTCAGCAGAATCAACCAGGAATCAACAAAATCTGTCAGGGAATTTGGGTAGACGTTCATCTGCTGGTTTCCAGGGAGGTCTGTGCTGCTATAGAGATGCTCTTACCCCTACCTGAGCTACCCAGCTTAAAACATTTGTGCCTACATCAAGTACACCCACACTTCTGGCCTCAGTTTAGACATGGAACTGTCTCTCAAGTTAACTCATCCTGGTTGGAGCAAGGCATTTGGTAGTTTTCACCTCAATCAACTGTTTGGATTTAGAACTGTGTGGGTGCCTAATTTTAACACAGTATGTTAACTCCTGTGAAAATGTCCTCATGGGATTCTGGTTTGAGGCAGTCTGGGTTTTTTCCAGTCCCTAGTGCATGTAAAAGTGAAGACCAAGCTGGACAGAAAGAGGACAGGATAAATGGTGAGCTGTTAAATCTGAATTCCACCCTGTTGCTGGCAGTGCGTCAGAGAGGCTCATCCCGTGGTGCCTGACAGAAGGACTGCAGGGTGAGTGCCCCTTCACAATCTGTCTCCTCCCTTTCAGGAGCAGCTGGGGGATTAAGGGGTTGTGAATTGGAGTCTTTCTGTTAAATTGAATGTACAGTAGAAATACTTCTGCCTTTGGCTTTAATACAGTTGTCATGTAGGGGTGAATGCTATAGAATTATACGGGTTCAGGCAATTTACTCTTTTCGGGTCCCAACAGCGAGTTTGTTAGCCTAATGTAGTATATATTTAGCTAATGCTGGCCTGATCTATATTTAGCTGCTCTAATAAATCCTGCCTTTTACTATAAATCTTGCCTATATACAGGGGCAATCCTGGGGAAGCAAGGTAGACTGTGCCAGGAGGACTCTGGTGGTCTGCTAATATATGAATATAAAAGGAGCACTTGTGTTTCTGTGGTGTGATGAAAGATCACACCTCCTCATGCATCTAACATGCAGAGGTATGCAACAGAGGTCACGCCTACTGTACTTTACACCTATTTTATCCATTGTAAGCTTATTTAGCGGCTGTTCAAAGTCACTGGTGTGTCCTGCTTTAACCCCAGCCGGCAACGAAGGATCAGGCAGCCGTTTCCTCCCCCCCACCCATCCCGGTGTAATGGGGAGGAGAATCAAAAGTACAACTTGACTTGAAATAAGAACAATTGAGAACTCGACTTGAAATAAGAACAATTTAGTAACTGAAACAAAATAAATTATAAAAATAATAGTAAATAACGATAGTAATGATGGTAAAAAGAAAAAGATAAGTGATGCACAATACAATTGCTCACCACCTGCTAACCACTGCCAGACCCTGCCCCTAGGCCCGGTCAAGCCTTTCTGGGTAACTGGTAATATAAATCCCCAGTTTTTATTCTGGGAATGATGTTTTATGGTGTGGAATATCCCTCTGGACAGTTCAAGTCACCTGTCCTGGCTGTGCTCCCTCCCAGCTTTTTTTTCCCCTGCACCTCCTCACTGGCAGAGAATGAGACCCAAGAAAGTCCCTGATGCAGGATAAACACGACTTGGCAACAATCAAGACATGAGTGTGTTATCAACATTGTTCTTATGTTGACAATCCACAACACAGTACTGTGCCAGCTACTGAGAAGAAATTAACTATATTCCAGCCAAAACCAGGGCACACTGGTGTGGGGGCCTGGATATATGTTGTATTGTAACACCTGTGTGTGTCTAAGTTACTCTAAACGAGCTGCAGCTGCAGGGTCCTTAGTTGGGCAGCAGCTGTGGCTCGTGAAGGTAACTGAGATAAATAGGGGTGGGTCAAGAGCCAAAGAGGAGCCCCTGAGAAGAGAGAAAGAACTGTGCTGCAGAGAAAGGAGAAGAGTCCCAGCAGAGAGGCGAGAACAACACTGCAGCGAAGGTTACGACAACTGGTGACCCCGACGTGATGAAGAACGCACAGCCAAACATCACAAGAAGGTATGGAATCCCCCGGACAGCCGAGAGCTGTGGCAGCCTGAGAGCTGGGACTTTGGAATATCAGCCAGAGAGCTGGGACTACAGAAGATAGGACAGCTGAGAGCTGTGGCAGCCTGAGAGCTGGGACTAGAGAAGGTATGGAATCCCCTGGACAGCCGAGAGCTGTGGCAGCCTGAGAGCTGGGACTGTATAGGGATATGTATATATTCTATGCATGTATCTAAGACAGCTGAGAGCTGGGACTGTATGCATATTATAATTGTACTATTGTTAAAAGAAAAGGGGAGAAATGTGGGGGCCTGAATATATGTTGTATTGTAAGACCTGTGTGGGTCTGAGTTGCTCCAAACGAGCTGCAGCTGCAGGGTCCTTAGTTGGGCAGCAGCTGTAGCTCGTGAAGGTAACTGAGATAAATAGGGGTGGGTCAAGAGCCCAAGAGGAGCCCCTGAGAAGACAGGAGGGACTGTGCTGCAGAGAATGGAGAAGAGCCCCAGCAGAGAGGCGAGAACAACACTGCAGCGAAGGTTACGACACACTGGTGTTTATTCAAATCAGATTGTGTTCTTTGACTCCTCTCTGTGTCCGTTTATACTACCCAAAATTACACTCATACACTGTTTTGGACATATTTTCTGTGTTTTAAAAATATTTTTAATAGGACACCCCCAGCAAAAGTAAAGAGGACTTCCAGTGAAATTCCTTTCTTAGGCTGGTCCTGCAACTAAGATTTCTTCCCCATGAAACTTTAATTGCTCATAGACAATTGGTGCTTTTGGTCCTGCCTTCTTTATCTGCCCTAGTAGAAAAATAGGTGTTGCCTAAAAGACCAAATGAGCCTAAGCATAATTTAAAGTGTGGAAATTATTCAAATACTCCCATGAAAAAAACTTATGAAGTAGCAGTGTAGAGATCCCTCTTCAGGATATGTGACATAAATGTACAGTGAGGGAAAGTGATCTTCAAAGTAGGTAGGTTAAAAATAATTTAGAGTAAAACAGTATTTTATGTATGGCCTGAAAGCTGAGACACAGTAAGTGTGAAACTCTTAAGTACAGTCTTGTTAGGCTTCTAATGGAAGCATGGCTTTTCCACATAGATAAAATTGTGGATTAAATTTGAATTGTAATTGCATATAATAGAGCTTTGTAGCAAACTGGCCTTGGGCTGAAAAAAAAGCATAACTCATGATTGTTATTTCTACTCCAAAATAAATAGCAGCAATTTCATGACAAGACATATATGAAAAAAGGATTGTCCATTGGCTGTTCCCAAAATAAAAATACTGAATGAATAAAATTAAATTAATTAAATAATTAAGTTAAAAGATATGAGGCGAAAGAGACGTTTCCTGTTAATTCAGTCTGTGTGTTTGCAATTTTCCCATTCATTATTTCTTTTCTTGTTGTGTAAAGGATGTCATCTAGCTGCACATCTTAACTGAAAATAGGTAACTGTATGGAAAATTACTAGCTTAACTCTAAGCTTATCACACAAATGCATACATCCCCCTATGTTACTGTTAATTTTTTATTACTGTGACTATAAAAAGTTATAAAAGTGCTACTGTCTGTGTTGGACAGTGATCTGGCACACAAGCCTAAAAAAAAAAAGAACTCTTTTATTCTGTGTATTTTCCTGGTTAGATGAAACCAGTTCTGGTTTTAATCCTGTTACGTGCATTGAGTCCCTAATTTTTAACAATAAGCTATTTATTTGATTGCATTTTCTCTGTTCTTTTAACAGTGACATAGTTATCCTTTTACCTTGACTGAAGGGGAATCCTGTCCTCAGCTGAGAATATAGCAGTATTCTCTGAGAGTAAGTCTTTGTTATTTAACTTACTGTATGTGGACAACACAGAGTTTAGAATATTACTGGCCAACTGGTCAGGCTGTTCAAAGGCTACAATTTGGTTTATGTTTATCTGAGGTGCAGGTGATTTCCCCTTTAATGTGAATATGCAATTAATCAGCAATTTTCTTTACTATGTCACTGATAATATTAAATATTAAACTCTCCACATGCTCAGTACAGGTGATACATTGTGTAGCATGTTGGCAATCAAATCAGGTGTTACTAAGCCTTGAAGAAGTCTCACTGAACCTTATAATTTGTATTAATTATATCTCCCCATTATTATACCTTATATAACCTTTTTAATTTGTAGGTAATCATGTTCCATGTAAACAATTTTACTACTTTTCAGGCCTCCATACCTACCATTCCCCAGGTGATCTGATACAGGCCCTAGGAAAACAGTGTTTGTTTTGTCTATGAATATCACTGCAATTTAATGGCTTTTTGCTTGCAAGCCTTACTTTAAAATTGTCCTTCTTGATCCATACGTGAGGATTAATACCCTCTTCTGAAATTGCTACATTTGCTGTTGTGTGTACTATTATATAATTCAGATTTCTGTAATGTCTTTGTCTCTATTTAAACAAAATAAAACATTTGTCACAGATGAACTACCTGTCTTCTTAAAGGTCATTCTCCCAATGACTGTTAAGACTGTGGCCTAGATATTCTTGTTTCCTTTTTCTCATATTTATTTTTATTGCTCTGGAAGTGCTAGCTCCCTGTTAGTCAGTTTGTGTTTATAGTGTATTAGTATCATTAGGCTCTACCTAGTCTAAGGAAATGTACAACCTCTGCTATAAGCTGACCTTGTAAAACAGACTTGCAGCCATTAATCTGTATGCTTTTTTAAGCTAACTTGATTACCAGAAATACATGTTTTCCACTTACCACAGCTATATCAAAGGTCCTATCGGCCAAATTTAACTTTCAGTAATCAAATAAATTCTCATTGCTTTAATGCAAGTTTGAACGATCCCTTCTGTGTCTGTAAGAGATGTTATATTTTCAGGAAAAATAATGACTTTTGTTCCTTTAGAAATGAACAAAAATGCATTATTTAGAGGAATTCTTGTGATCCAGTGCTGCCTTCTTTTGTGTGATCCATATGAAGCAGTATAGAGCAAAAGGTAAATATTTAGATTATTTGCATACCTGCATTTGACTTTTCAGTCCAGCAGTAGCTACTGCACAACTGTCAGTACAAGTGATTTTTGCTGTTAGCATAAATGGTACACAAAAAAGCAAATAATGAAAGTAGTCTAAATATGCTTGCTGTGGATTATATTTATTTTCTTGTTTGGTTAAATCTTTAATTAGCTGAAACAAAATGTGGTGTTGTGATTTTTAGTGTTCACTGTTTGTTCTTTGCACCTAATTTAAGATTGATTGGCTCTGGCATTGTTCTGACTCTTCAGATAAATGGTAGAGGAGCATAGTGGGATGTAGCTTGATACCGTTGTCAGGAAAATGACTGCAAGCCTTATGCGTTAGGATTAATTTGTTATTAACTTGGAGGAAAGAAGTATAATAAGATTCAAAGCAGCTAACTTTAGGGGAAAAAAAGGGTGTGGATGCCTGCAAAATTATATTGATGGGCAATCTAAATTTCAGAAATTGTGAGGGGCCCAGAACAAGAGCAAAGCACTGTAGTACTGCAGGCTGTAACAGGTAGATGATGGGCTGTAGGAGCCAGTACAGTTTTAACAAAAAAAGCACATCAGACAAGTTGAATCTCCTCCAACATCTGCTTCTTCACTTCTACCCAGAAGACCTCTTATCCTGTCATAGATCTCCACCTAGCACAGCATTTAATAGTGCCTCAGAGGAAGCTCTCACAGGGAAGGCAGGGTGACATAAATGGCAAAGTGGTTCACATGATGTAGTTTCAAAATAAAAGGATGGATGTGGTGTCCCCATGGTGCTTTGAACTGAACCTGTAACTACTTATTTTCATTCTTACATACAATTTCCCCACTACTCGATAAGGCAATACCAACTTGTAAACACGTGGAAGTTATGTGTGGCATTCAGACCGACACAGATGAGTTGTTCTGCAGACCTGCCTGAGCTGAGGCGTGCACAAGGCACAGAGGGACCAGAGCAGAGCTCTGCAGGCATGGCCAGAGGTGCACGGCTGGGAGCAGGGTCTGCCTGGCAAGCTGCACTGGGGCACCTCGGGCCGAGGGGGCAGCCGGGGCCCTGCTAGGAGCGGTGAGCGCTGTGCCCCACTGGGTAAATAGAAACCTGGGCATTGTTTTAAACGGGCCAAGTAACACTGCAATTCCACAAGGTATTGGCAAGTTGTGTTTATTTGTTGTGATGTTTAACGAAATCGTGGGCCAGCTGGAGAGAGAGAAGGGACAGAAGAACGAATGGCCGTAGGGTTTGACCTGTGAGAAAGGGTTCCATGGATTACGTGACCGTGGAAAATTGATGGCAGGCGGGGAGTTTGGCTGCCCCCAGACCCGTGGGTGTCAGCGGCAGCCGCAGAGAAGGCCAGACACTGTCCTGTTGGCCCCTCGCGGTACTGGCGGCGCAGACGGGCCGTACGGTAGGTATGGGTGGACAACAGGTACGTGTCAAGTTCAGCGGGACCGGGGGCTCGGGGAGCCCGGCCCGGTCTAACTCCCCGCCCTCACGGCGCCGCCGGCGGGGCGGGGCAGCGCTGCCGCTGCGGCGCGCGCCACCCCTAGGATTTGAAATCCCGTCCCGTGGTGCCCCGGGGCCGCTGCTGATTGGCCGGGCCGGGCCGTGCGTGGTTCAAAGCAGCGGTGGCGGGGGCGCGCGCGGTTCAACAGAGCTCCGGGTCCGCGGCAGCGTTTCGGTGCCGTGCCCGTCCCGCCATGGCTTCCTTCGGCTCCCAGGGCGGCGGCGCCAAGAAGGAGGAGAAGGGCAAGAACATCCAGGTGGTGGTGCGGTGCAGGTAAGCGTGGCGGCCCTTTTCTGGGCGAGCGTTGGGGGCCGGTCCGCGGGCAAGCCCCGGGGAGGTCCCACGTTGGTGCCTCCGGGACTCGGGCCCAGACGTTCTGTGCTCAGTACCCCGGACAGCCCGCGGGACCGGCGGGCCGAGGCCGCCGCCGTGCGACAGGCACTGTGTAACTGTGGCTGTGCCGGGCCGCTGTGTCCGGCTGCGGGTACGTGCTCCGGGGGACCGGTGTGTCCGCCCGGAAGGATCGCGGGCGAGGGAGCCGCCCCCCGCCCCGTACCCCCCGCACTCCTGAGCGGCCTCGGCGCCGCGCTGGGAGCCGCCTGTCCCGGGCTCCGCTCTGCGGCTGAGGCCTCCCTGTGCCTCCCGGGGAAGCGGCGCTTCCGCAGAACTAAGGCTGTTATGAGCGATTTTTTATAGCTTAAAAAGGCAAAAAGCTGCAGTTTCCGATCTTCATTCAGCACACACCCAGTATGAAGCTGTGCTGGAATCTCAAGAAGAGCTACGCAGAATTAGTGTGATATTCGAGACACACAAAACCCAGGCTGAATTTTGCTTTTCTGTGAGCTCCTGTGGGAAGTCGCTAAGCTTTGACAGCTAAAAATGCTGCTACTGCCTCTGTGGTATACCTGTCACATAACTTCATTGATGCAGACTTTACCGGGGACAAACAATGGAATGGTGGTCACCTGCTGAATTAAAAATGACCAAATGTCTCGGTTGACGAGATGAATTTGCTTTTTTTGTATGAAATGATAAATTTCATGTACTATAATATTAGGTTTTCTTCGTAATTCTGAGGTGGTTTTAAAGGATTGCATACTAGTGCTAGGTCTTGAATAATCTTAAAGCACTGCATGTTAAAACTGTAATATTGGTAATGTATTATGTATTGTGTTTAAATCACCTGTAGAAGTTGGGTTTTTTTTTTGAGCCAGACCTCAAAATATTAGTTTATGTATTATGTTTTAAATGCCTTTTGCAGTGAAATTCTCAAGCTTACAAATTTTGCTTTTACACGTGCACAATTAATATAGAAATTAAAATCAATTTAGCCTTATGTTTGCAATGCAACTATAAAGCTTCTGAAACAAATGTGGGATTGGTGAAAGTGTTGTGACTCAAGGCAATTGCAAGAGAATAAGTTTATTGGAGCAATTGGATTTGAAATACTGTCAAGAGCAGCTGTTTTGTTTTTATCTCTCTTAATTGTTCTGGAATAGCTTTATCAAGTATTAATATCTATTTTAGCTACATATGATGCTCCCTATGAAAGTAGAATTAGGACTATCAACGGTGGAGTGTTCTGCTGTTGTTGTAGCCCACAGATTAATTGCTATGTCAAGAGTTAGTTTCTGACCTCTTAAAAGTTCCTTGCCTGCTCATGCCTTCGCAGAATTTTTTTTTTAATAGCTTCAGTTTCTTTGAGCTAGTAAATGTTTCTTCCACCTTTCTTTTTCTTTTGCATCCAATCAGATTGTCCTTATCTTACAGATATGAAAGTAGATGCAACTGTGTCCTGATTTGTTCCCAAAACCTGATCAATCTTAGCATATAATAAATCTTTTCAAGCAGCATGTTTATTGAGCTTTGGTAAAACATTAATTTGGAAACTCAAAATGCATCCATTAGTATTGTTAATATGCATAATTTGCTTCATAGCTATGGGGATGAACTTGAGATCAAATGTGTCTGTGGCACACCAGGCCGGTGCTTGTGTGGTGGTGATGGTCTGTACGCCTGCTCCAGCCCAGCTAAATTGTTCCCCTAATATCACAGCTCTGGGCTCCTGTGCCTCCTGCCATGGACTGGGTCAGTGTTTCATGGTTACACAGCAGAATGTGTTCATTGCTCTGTTACTTTCAAAGTTATGAGCTTGAAGCTGTGACTTGCTCCTCTGCACAAGATTTTAGTGATCTTGTGTTGTCATCAGTCAGTCTTGCACCCAGGTGTCCCATGCTCTGTTTAGAATCTGACACCTCAGCCTCAGTGATGTATTGAGGGAGCAATGTTAGCCACAAGGTTCAGGAAACTCGAGGTGCCATGTGTTGTGGTTTTCTTGTGTTTTGTTTTTTTTCTTTAACATTACAATTGAAAGAGGATCTGAAGTGTCTCTAGTGTTAAGATATTTTAGAGTACAAGCTTGTAGAAGTTATATTTTCAAGCTGACTGCTCAGGTCACATATAGGTAGCATAGACATTCAGTACAGTAGCACTACTAAATGAAGAATAAAATAGGATTTAATGCTTTTTAGGGTATTTCCATACATTTCAGGAGAAATAGTGGCAAATGTCTCTTTAAGAAAAGTGGTGTGCACCAAGTTTGAATTAACTTAGTGGTGAAACAAGATGCTCACCATAAAGTTCAAAAATTTTATTGTTGCTGTGTTGAATATTTTACTATTACCTTTCACTAATCCACTTTAAATTAATGTGGATTCCACACACACACACACCCCCCGTTGTTTTTTTCAGGTGCATCAGTACCTGAAGGTTCTGGTATTGCTGCTTACTGTCCTGTAATTAGTAGGGTCTCTTGGTGATTTAGAGTGTTTCGTTATCAGCATTTGATTCACTATTGCGTTGACTTGCATGTAATAAGTGTTTTTTGGAATTTTTAAGGCTCTTAGACAGTTGTTTAATATGTTTAGTCTTCTGCCCCCTGCAACTGAACATGTCCTGATGCCTGTTAGCTATGGGAGCATCTATATGATCTTGAAAGTGGTTATAGGCCTGTTAAAAATATGTATATAACAAGCAAAAAGCTGTGGATGCCTGAATTGTCTCACAATGGAAAAAAGGGCCTGTAAACTGCCAAATTGCAGCATTTTTTCTTAATTATTAAACAGATAAAGTTAAAAACTTCGGGGTTTTGCCCAGTTTCACTATTCTAGATCCTTAAAGTGACATTAGTGCTTCATCTGTTTGTGTTCTTGTGATTGATTTCGGTGATTTCAATCTGATATTTCTGACTCCTGTCCTTTTAGGCCTTTTAATGCCTCAGAACTGAAAGTGAGCTCCTACGCTGTTGTGGACTGTGATCAAGCCAGAAAGGAAGTCAGTGTCCGCACTGGAGGAGTGACAGATAAGTCATCAAGAAAGACTTACACATTTGATATGGTTAGTAACTGCTTGGGGGCTTCCAGAAACAAGCTAATACTGGGTGTGATGTTACACATTCTTATATGGCTGAATGGGACGTGTTGTCTGGTGCCAATAGGTTTTTGGAGCTCAGGCAAAGCAGATTGATGTGTACCGGAGTGTCGTGTGTCCCATTTTGGATGAAGTCATTATGGGCTACAACTGCACAGTGTTTGCGTAAGTAAGCCAATAATTAGCGTTAGGAAACTTTATTTGTATTTTAGTTTCTTGTTTACATTTTAATTTTTATTCTCACAGTTATGGCCAAACTGGCACTGGTAAGACCTTCACAATGGAAGGGGAGCGGTCACCCAATGAAGAATATACTTGGGAAGAGGTATATTATCACTTCCGGGATTTTTGTCTGTACTGTAGTTCACAGCTGGAAACTGGACTAAAGAAAACCAAAAGTTGATGCCTTTCAAATTCTGAAGCTGACTTTCCTTAAATGTTTGTAGATTATCAAATAATCTCCTTCATTTATATGAAAAAGACAACTTAATGTTGCAGAATGGTCTGTTTGTCTGGGACGAGCCATTTGTCAGGTGCAGGGAAAACTCCGGACTCAATATGAGTCAACAGCAAGTTCCGTTTATTGAAGAGAGCATCAGACACTTATACTGCAAATAATGAGCTTATGAATATTCTGTAAGCCAAGCGATCTATTGGTTAACCTATACCATCAACTCTTCCTCATTCCTTCGGGCCTACATTCCCTATTTCCCACATTTCTGTCTACTTCTTATCATACCCAGCTAGGCCCAAGGACATGCTGTCATGCAGGTGCAGGACTTGGAATTAGCCACGGCCTTGTACTTGTCCAGTTTCTAGTCAGCTGAACTCCCAACAACTTAATATCTTAAATGTATTACACTCAACTCTTGATGACTTTTATATGGAAGGTCATCTTTATTCTTATTTATATTCAGTCAGACTTTTGTTGAAACTCTATGCCCCAGCCCCAAATCTCTTTCAGTACGTTTATAAATTAAATACTTCTTTTTAATTTGTAGGATCCACTAGCAGGTATCATACCCCGTACATTGCATCAAATATTTGAAAAACTCACAGAGAATGGAACCGAATTTTCAGTGAAAGTCTCTCTTTTGGAAATCTATAATGAGGAGCTTTTTGATCTTCTGAATCCTACTCCTGATGTTGGAGAAAGACTGCAGATGTTTGATGATCCTCGAAATAAGGTGAGTGCTACAAAATGTTGTCTTGAGGCTTTCCAAATTGTTGAGAGATGTATAATAAGCATGTATTAATTTCTGACAGAGGGGTGTAATTATTAAAGGCTTGGAGGAAGTAACTGTACACAACAAAAATCAAGTTTACCAAATCCTGGAAAGGGGTGCAGCCAAAAGAACAACCGCAGCTACTTACATGAACGCATATTCCAGGTAAAAATCTTCCCCATTTCAGAAACCTTGTTTTGTTCTTTGTTAAACAGAATCTTACTGGAGATGTAAGCAGCTAGTGCAAACATGACATCATGTCTATCACAGTGCAGACTATCAAATGTTGGTTAGAATGCCAGAGTTACAATATCTTCCTTACCACCTGCTGTGGGATGATTGCAATAGAAGTATGAAGGGGTGTCATGGTTTAACCCCAGCCAGCTTCTGTAAAATTTGCAAATTAGGTTGTGGAAGCTGGGGATAATATTCTATGGCAATAAGGGCTGCTTCGTATGGTTGCATGTCATAGAATGTAATAAGGGCACCTGGGTCAGAAATAGCATTCTTTTTATTACTGCTTTCACGTTCTTGAGCTGCAGATGTGAAATCTGTATCACTGTGAAAAGTAGTGATCCAGTGCTGGAACAGTAAGGAATGTACCTTCTCTGTATTGTTTTTTAATTTCAAGATACACTGAGCATGTCTGTCTACTGGTGGAAGGAAATAGGTATTTTCTACCACTGATTGGAGCACAGAACTCATTTTGTCTGAGATTACAGGGAATTTTGGAAATCGATGTGCCTGAGGTGTTTTATGTATGGTCAAACTGGTGTAATTCGACATCTGTGGCTTCCTATGTATGTCAGCTTCCTGCAGTAAAAGCTTATTAAAGCAGTAAACTCAACCTGAAATCATTATTACTATGAGAGTAGTGAAACACTGGAGCATGTTGACCAGAGAAATTGTGGCTGCTCCATCCCTAGAAGTGTCCAAGGCCATGTTGGATGGGGCTTTGTGCAGCCTGGTCTAGTGGAAGGTGTCCTTGCCCATGGTAGCAGGGTTGGAGCTGGATGCAACCATTCCACGATTCTGTGACCTTAAACTGTATTACTATTTTTGATTGAAAAATTAACTGAACTTCTAAATTTTTAATATTGAATTCAACTAGTTGCTGAATTTTCTTAGCTTGCATAAGGAAAGTTACGTTCCTTAATCTCACATTCTGTGAAACTGTTCTTAGCATAAGGACTGAAAAAAAAATTGCAAGTCAGTTTTCGTGTGATGCTTGCGAGTTGAGAATACTCAAATGTAAGCAAAACCAAGGCATATCTCTTGGTTTTCCTTGAAATAAGAGAAAATCTATAGGATTGAATAAATCAAATGTCAACCAGTTGCCTCATCACTGGTTTTAAATACAAATTCATATATACACACACCAAATGTTACTTAGCAGAGTAACTTTGTGTATTAAAAATGTACTTTGTAGTTCATGGGCTAAATGTGTTCTCTGTAAAGAGCACAAAACTTGCAGCAGTCATATAACAACTAATATTTGGCTTTAATGGAACATCTGAGACTGGTTTCTTTTGCAGCCGTTCCCACTCTGTGTTTTCAATCACCATCCATATGAAAGAAACAACAGTAGATGGAGAAGAACTTGTTAAAATTGGAAAGCTAAACTTGGTAAGTATTTGAACTAAGTGTCATTGATAGAATTTTTAGCCATGTACTGGAGTTTATTAGAGGTTTTTTCCTGATAAAGGGAAAAATTATTGCTCTCATAGAATGATGTGAAGTGTGTTTGTCACTCTGAAAAATATCAGTCCCATATTTCACCCCAGTGTCTCCTGAAAAACTAGTTAGCTCTTTTATTTATTCTACAAGACTTTGGGGCAAGCATTCTTCAGAGTGATTGAGACAGAAGCATAACCTGCCTTTCAGGTTGATCTTGCAGGAAGTGAGAACATTGGTCGATCTGGGGCTGTTGACAAAAGAGCTCGTGAAGCTGGAAATATCAACCAATCTCTGCTGACACTTGGAAGAGTTATTACTGCTCTAGTGGAAAGAGCCCCTCATATTCCATACAGGGAATCTAAACTCACAAGAATCCTTCAAGATTCTCTTGGAGGACGGACAAAAACATCAATAATTGCCACAATTTCACCTGCATCTGTAAATCTTGAGGTAAATTTAAAGTCTGAAAACCTATTGCTAAAATAAGTAATATTTTAGGAATAATTTTGCTAATGATACAAAAATATGAGTTAATTCATCAGTTTGACCTAGTGTTAAAACATCTGTTTTTCACAGGAAACATTGAGTACACTGGAATATGCCCATAGAGCAAAGAACATCATGAACAAGCCTGAAGTTAATCAGAAGCTAACCAAAAAAGCTCTTATTAAGGTAACTAGTTATCTTAAAAAATTAAGTTACAGGTTAGGTATGACTTCTTGTTAATGTAATCTTTGCTTTACAGGAGTTATGAGTACAGAAGAAACTGTAACTAGTAGCTGTGCTTCTCTGAAGTGATTTTAATTACTGAACTGATGCTTTTAAACTAAAGCTGCACTTCCATTGCCATGGTCTCTGCAGATACTGGCACTGTTAATAAGACTGAAGTTGAACAGAGGGCTATTGCTACTAGCTATGAGTGTGGGGATTACATGTTTGTAGTTTTGCACTTTCCCTAAAAAGTGATTGAATTAGAGGGAACTTGTCAGTAAGTACAGGTGAAGAGCCAATGTAAAGTAGCTCTGTCCCTAAGGGAGTTGGGATTCCCATTGTAAGCTGCTAAATGCAACCAAGTATGACCTTCAAATGGAAAGTCTCAGTGCTCTATATATAGCCAATGATATGAATTTAAATAGTGCTGTACTGAATTTAGAAGAGAGGTGAAGTGTTTTGCTCTTGTGCTTATGCAAAACTTCTATAAAGCACTACCTTTGTGAGGTATCTGTTAAGCTGAATATCAAAACCAGAATAGAAATGTTCATGTTCATGTGGTTGTTTCTTTGTGCAGGAATATACTGAAGAGATTGAGCGTCTGAAGCGAGACCTTGCCGCTGCTCGAGAGAAAAATGGAGTCTATATCTCTGCTGAAAACTATGAGTATGTCTGCAAAATTTCTGTGAAATAATTAGCATCAAATCTCAGATACTGGTACCTATACTTATACAGAAATACTTTCAGATATATTTTTCATCCAGCAAGTTGTAGATAGTTAGGAAAACTTAACTGTTTGGTCAACTTGTTCTTTCAAAATTAATGATTATACAGATAAAATCCAATAGGCTTGCACTGAGGATTTTATGTATGTGTGGAACTTGCTATAAGCATTAGCCAGCATGCAGATTTACACATGCAGCCTTTTTATTTTTTCAGTGGACACTAGTACAGGAAAGTAAACTTGATATACTTAACTTCACTTTAAATAGGGCTAGAAAGTTTACAATAGAGAATTGTCTTAAATCTTCTCTGCCTTAAGTGAAAATTACTTGCTATTCGTATAGAATTTTCCAAAATTACTGAAAATTTTGTGTAAATCTTGAAACTACCTCTTATTTAACTAATTTGTTCATTTATTTTAATCCTTGCTTGAGAGCCCTTAATGGAAAGCTGACAGTCCAGGAAGAACAAATTACAGAGTATATTGACAAAATCAGTGTCATGGAGGAAGAAGTGAAAAGGGTAAGTGATGTTTTTCAACTGTGGCTGAAATCTGCCAAAAAATGGAAGAAATTCATTCCTCCTGTCAAAAGGAGGAAACAAGTTTGAAGAAAGAGCAGTCAGAAGATTGGTTTTGTTGTTGGTCTTAAAGTTCCCCAATTAGTCAAGAATGGAAGCTTCCTAGTCCTTGAAGTTAGGAATTTGAAATAATGAATATGAAATTGCAGGTTGCAATACTTATTTTTAAAGCTGTTTTCATGTCTACTACTATAATTTTATTTGCTGAATTTTCAGCAAAAAATCTGCTTGTAAAATGATATCATCTCAGTTGACAGGTATCTATCTGCTTAGGAACAAAGAATGAGGGGAGGGTGGTCCTGAGCTTCCTTTTAACAAATTGCACAAAAATTAGGGCTCCTTTAACAGAAATGTAGATATTAATTTGCTGGTAGATGTAACTCCTCTATGTATCAGCTTTACTGGCTCTTCTCAGTCTATCTGGTTATGTTTGTTTCTGTGTGCTGTAATGGTAGTTTGCTCTTGTGTTTTGAGAAGAGAAGCAAGCGATTATTCCAGTGAGAATGGTGTTGGCTTGATATTTTCAGTGATTACAGAGACTATACAAACCTGTAGTTTAGGTTTAAGTCTGGAGTCCTACAGCTGAAGTTACATTGCTAGATGGCAATTTGCCTTCTGTGATTGTAATGTAATTTGAGAGATGTGAAATGAGACTGTCACATTTGTAAAAAGTGGTGTTTCCTTTTTGATTATTGTCTTCCTATGTAGGTCACTGAACTATTCAGAGTCAGTAAAAATGAACTTGAACAGTGTAAAACAGATTTGCAGATCAAGGAGAAAGAACTGGAAGAAACACAGAAAGATCTGCAAGAAACCAAAGTTCAGCTGGCTGAAGAAGAATATGTGGTTTCAGTTTTGGAAAATACTGAACAAGAGCTTCATGACACAGCTAGCCAGGTTGTCACAGTTCTTGTGCCTAATGTGAAACAGCTTCCTATTTTTGGGAGTTGGATGGGCTGTTGTTGCTAAAGCATGATGTGAGTGAGACCTGATCTGAATTTAAGATGGAAAACTAGGATTAGATGGCAGGACTTTCTCTGTGGTAGTATTGGCAGCTGACTGCTAAATACTCTGGTTGGTCTGGAACTAACTTTTCTTCAGTTTGTCATGGGAGTTCCAGTGCTTTGCAGTATCTATTATCATGAAGTTTTTTGCAGAATAAGTAATTATCAAAACACACTTGAGGTAGGGAGAGTGTGTCCTGCTATTTAAACTGCAAAGTGATAGAACTTGTACCTTCAGGCACAATGACAATTTCTTTCTATTTGGATTCCTGTAAGATTAGGAGGGAATGCCTGGTTTTTACACGTGGGTTGTGGAGTGTTTGAGACAAATAGGTGCAGAAATTATTTATGCTCACTACAAACAAGGACTTCACTATTTGTGTGAATTCTAAATTATTTATCACAGGACTAGTACTAAAGCCTCTTGTTTTAGTATTATATTGAAGAATATATTTACTGTCAGATTGTTCAGAAAAAAAAGTTGAAGTGCTCAGGTATTTTTCAGTTACTATTCTGAGATAAATGATACCTTTATTCCTTAAATACTGAGGAAGTAATTTTTTAATGCTTTGATTTTAAAGCAGAAAAATGGTCTCTAGTAGGTAACTTTTTCCCATGTTCTAAAAGCATAAATGACATAACACCAGGGTCCAGAACAGTTGTAATTTGATGGTGTAAAGGGAAATACCTGTTTCCATAGAGAGATAACTTCTTTAACTCAGAACTTTTGTTGCCTTTCCTTATATAATATATGCTTGACTTCTTGTTTCAAGACTTACTGAAATAACTTTAAAAATTCCAGTTACTGACTACAGTTGAAGAAACGACAAGAGATGTGTCTGGGCTCCATGCGAAACTGGAGCGTAAGAGGGCTGTTGATCAGCACAATGCTGCTGTCCAAAATACCTTTGCAGGACAAATGAATGCTTCATTCAGCAAAATACAAGATTCAATTACTGAAAACAGTTTGAAGCAGCAACAGATGTTGACATATTACACAAATTGTATAGGTAAGTGTAATACCTGTATTAGTAGTCATCCTGTAGTAATCTCAAAGACCGCTTCCTGAAATGTATCTGTTTTAGCAAAGAGGTGCCTTTATTTAAGTGACATAATGATTGCAGTTCCACCAGTAATGATGTGTCTGGGATGATCCACAGCCTTCCTGTAAGGGGCAATAAAGTAATGAGTAATAAAAAGAGTTCTATCTTATAGGGGAATTTTTAAAAAAAGTTTGTAACTCTGGATTTCTTTTGCAGGTGACCTCCTGTCTACCAGTTCTTCTACAGCAGATATGTTTGCATCAGTTGTATCAGCATCTTTTGCCTGTCTTAAAGAATTGGTGTCTACTGAAGTTTCTCACATGTCTGAAAAAATAACACAGCATGAGAATCTATCACTTGATTGTAAAGCAGAGCTGCTGAGATTAATTGTTAGTACATTTGCATGCTCTTACTTAAATATTGGAAACCGATTTTGATCAAAAGGGGTTCTGTCAATGTATAGCATTTTTTCTGATGCTCTTTGGCTGTATCTGCTTCACCACCTGACCATGATTGTCTCTCCCATGTCACCCCCACAAGCTGTAATGTACTAAATAGCATATACTGCCATAATAGAGCAGTGGATATGTGCACAGTAACTTCTTGCAAATGTAGATGAAGGAACAGCCATGTTCTGGTTTAATTTTTTTTTCCTCTTCCTAGGAAGAGCATCAGACTGGATTAGGAAGAGCAGTAAATAGCTTGACGCCAATGGTAGAATTTGTCTTGGGGTTAAATTGTCAGTTCCAGAGTAACATGAAGAAATATTCTGCAGTGGCTGACCAGGTAATGCACATAACCTGGCTCCTTGCCTTATGCTCTTCTCTTTTTATTTAATTTACAGATATGATGTTCTTTGTTCTTCTGCAGTATGTCAGAGTGTTTCCACTTCTTGTCTGGCCTTTTCCCCTTTATCTTGTCCTATGAGTTTTGTCTTTTAACTTTCTTTCAGACTTTTTTCCTCTCTCGGGTGTGGTAAATTTGCTTGTTCTCTATATTGGCACAACTGCCTGCATGAGTGCCACAGTAGAATGGCAAAACACAGATGCTTAAATCTTTATGTAACAAATATTCGATGATACATTGAAATACAGGGGGGAGAGTATATTAAGAAATCTGAAAAAAAAAAAAGTCAACTTAGGCAAGTCCTACTACTCCAAAAATCTTCTGCCCTCATACCAGACTTTTTCTATAGTCTATTTCCTGGGGAATGTGATGCTTTATCTTGTTAACAGCCATAAGTGTAAACAATACTGCACTTATTGAAGCCCTTTGCTTCAAGTTAGAGTTCTAGTCTATCTCATTATGCTAGGGAAAAATATCAGTTTCCTAAATCAAGATATAAAAATATAACTATAAGTAAAACTTTTTTTTTTTTTAAGATGGAGGACCATAAAAAGGAAATGGATACCTTCTTTGCAGATCTTTCTCTCACTCTGAAAAAAATACAGGAACAAACAGCCGGTGGTTTTGCTCAGCTCCAGCATAATTGTGACAGCTTAAAAGAAGAAGTGGAAATGATGAGGTTGGCACATAGAAAGGTATCCTTGGAGTAAGAAAACATCCTAACACCAAGTGTGATTGCTTGCTTTGATTTAAACTCTTATGTGGTAGTAAACCCCATTGTACTTATTTCACAAAAATGTTAGGAGGACAGTAACTTGATCCTAATTCTATTCAGCTTTTGTTAGGCTGCTTTAAGTAGTTTAGGAATGTAGCAAAAACCCCCTTCCCCTTGCTGTATATCAGTATATGTACATTTACATATGTCTCCAAAAAGAAAGTGTCTGTATCTTCACTACACAAAAATTGTACCTTCTGCTTTAGAATTGCAAAACTCTGCCTTTTCTGCATTTTTAATTCAGGCATTCAAGTATGCTTTAAGACTGTTAACAAGTGCAGAATTAACAGCAATTAATTTTTTGGTAATTTCTTGATAGAGTGCAGCTGAATTGATGTCTTCACTGCAAAGCCAGCTTGACCTGTTTGCTCAGGAGACTCAGAAGAGCCTAACTGATGTAATCACAAGAAATGGAAGCCTGAAGACCACCATCACTGCTATGCAAGAAAATGTTCACCTGTAAGGGGCACATTCTTTTTGCTGTACACTTACACAAGATAAAATATATATAGAGAGAACTTCAAAATTGGATGCTCTCCATCTTTATGTGCTTATAAAGCCTGCTGGGCATGGCCTGTGTGTTAAAGCTGGGTTCTGCCACAGAATGTAGATCAGAGTTGGCTTTTCCCCAGAGTAAACAGTAGATCTAGAAGGCTTGCCCTTGAACTTGTCTCCTGAGCATGTTGAGATAAGAAAGTATCATTTTGGGAGCAATATGCTGAGGAGTGTCCCTCAGTGTCTGGACTTCAAAATATATAAAGGCTTAGCATGAAGCATAATAATGTGTCTGTTGCAATATGCTTCATTCAATTGCAGACTGAATAACTAAGGTCTTGCTGAAGTTGTTTTTGGTTTGTGGTTAAGGTCTTTCTGCTCTCTTTTGGGGTTTTTGGTTGGTGGGGGTTTTGTTTCTTTGGCAAACCTGCTGCAAGTGTTGCAGGTTTAATAAGCAGAACAGCAATATTATAATTAACTGGTTTGATAGAACTGCTATTTCACTGGCTCTGGTTTCATATTTGTAAAAGTATTCTGTGTTAAAATCTACCTTTCAAAATATCTGAACTCTTACAAATATGTTGTTGCAGGAAAACTACAGACTTAGTCAGCAGTACAAATTCCAATCACAACAAATTTGCTGCATCTCTGGATAATTTCTCTCAAGAGCTCAGGAGCATAAATGCTGAAAACAAGGCAATGCTGGAAGAATCCAATGACCACTGTCAACATCTTCTCACCAATCTCAAAAATGTGGCTCAGCATACCAATACATGGGGTGAATTTACAACTGCTCAGATGGTCAACTTTACTAATCAGCACCTGTTGTCATTCAAGGATGAGAAACAGCAATTTCAGTATTTACAAAAGGTACTTAGAGTCATTTGTAGTCTAATGCAACATCCTGAGACAAACTTTACTGCAGAATTTATAGAGGGGAGAAAAAAGTTCTAGTCAAAACAAAACTATGATTTTTTTGATAGCAGACTCATGTTACTAAGCTTGAGCAGATGTAATTAGAGGAAATCAAAAGCCTAAATTAAGAGGAAGACTTTGAACTTCAAGTGCCCATAACCTCAAAAAATGGTGTCATGGCTGATGCCATGCAACTGACTTGTACATGTAATCTGAGTGTTTTGCATCATTTTGGTGGTGTTTAATTCTAAAGCTTTATCTACAGTACTGTCCTTGGAAGATGCACAGTGATCAAATGCAGGCTATTTTCTGGAGTTTGCAAATGACTTTATTGGTCAGATTGAGTCAATATGGGAGAAAGTATTCCTTTTAAGTATATACAAATTCTGGCCTCTTATCTAAGAGTTTCTCTCTCATGTTTTTGGGGGATTTTCTTAGTTTCCATCACAAATTTCACATCCATCCTGGTTTTATTGTTGTAATAGGCAATAAAATAGGCAAATCCAATATTTTGCAGACTTTTGGAAGGAAAAACTCACTAGAAAGTTCCTTCACACAGAATACTCTGAGTTGGAAGGGATCTCCAAGCACTAAGTCAAACTCTAAACTAAAAGCATTTGTTGGCCTCAAGACCTCTCTGTATCTGTTGCACCTGCTGAACACTTCAAGAGTTTCATTTCAATGGGAATGGCTGAAAACACAATTGCCTTTTCCCCTACAAATGTATGAATGTTCTAGTACTTACAGGATGTTCACGTTCAGGTGAATATCCTAATTCTGTGCAGGGTTTGTGATTAGAAGCATGAGGAGTCTGGTCTGAGCCAGATGGCATCATCTTTATTCTTGTGACTAGCTTTCTAAAGTGATCATACTTTCTAAGAAACTGACTCTTCTGAAGATAGCTGTCAAAATGAGAGTGTAAAACTGGCACTGAAACTTCTCAATTTGAGGTCTCAGTTGTTTCGTTTCAGGTCATGTCACTAATCCTGCACCACATCTTAGAAAAGAGGCCATAATCTTACCTTTCCTGTTAACTTGTTTTTAGTTGGGTTGTTTTTTTGTTTCATTTTCAGAAAAATGAAGAAAATTGTGATCAAGCAATAGCTGAAATTGCTGACCACATTGGCAGCCAAAAGGCTGCTGAGGAGAAGGTGCTAAATGGCCTTCTGGATCAGATAAAGGTGGATCAGGAGATACTTGTGGAGCAGAAACTGGCACTGAGGGAACAAGTGCAGCATGGACTAACTCAGGTTAATGGTTTCCTGCAAGAGGATCTCAAAGTGGATGTTCCAACAGGTATTTAATCAGGTCAGGGGCAGAATGGTCTTAAAGAAAACAACTTGAGTTCCAGAATTCATAAGTGAAGGTTAATGGGGACATAACCTGGCAGCCTTACACCTTTAAGATGTGTGCGAAGAATGGTGTGTGAACAAGGCATGATTTCTGTGATGAGTTTATGTAAAACTGAGGATCTGAAATTAAACACTGAAAAGTGTATCATCTTCATTAAAGGGACAACTCCACAGAGAAAAGACTACTCCTATCCTGTCACCCTTGTGAGAACAGAGCCCCGGCAGCTGCTGCTGGAGCAACTGAGGCAAAAGCAACCAAATCTTGATGCTATGCTAAGCAGTGTGGGAAAGGAGATGGAGGATAGTGCAGGTCAGGTATGTATATAAATGGCAAATGAGGCTCTTGAATGAATATTTCACATCTTTGAGGTTTTTGCAGGCCCTTTTGGAGAGTTGACTGGAACACCAGGGCTGTTGTTGCCTTTGTGTTTTTACAGTGTACTTGGACTCAAATGTGCTGAGCTCTTGACAAAAATCATATCTTGAAAAATAAGCAATGATATTAATAATTTAGATTTTTCTTGTTTTTCAAAAATAGAAATTCCATGTATTTTATAGATATGATCATTCTCAATACATTCATTAAGGAAATTCAGACACTAACTACATCTTTCTGGGAAACTTCTGTTTTAGGACCTGTTGGAAGAGGGAGTGTTGCAAGAACCCAGTGAAAGCCTTGCTTGTGACAAATACTCAATGGATACGAATGTATATTGCCACACAAATGGAGGCATTCCTTTTTTCCAGGTAACTTCCTCAGATAAGCAAAACAGCTTTGTATTTGAGAAGAAACAGTACTTGAAACAGTGCTGTAGTTTCAAGTCACTTCTTACATTTCAGGGTAGTCTCACAACTTGTTCAAATCCTGTAGATAATGCTTTGTTAACCTTGTGCTAAAGTAACAATAGATTGTGACAGCAGTTAATAGTGGATAAAATAATGCAGATTTCTGACAAGCTAGGCAGACAGTTGAAAACTCCTCAGCAAATAAACCTCCATAAAGAAAATTGTCATAATTTGCTAGACATGTGTTAATGGGGGAGTTGAAAGTATATGCAGTATTTTCTTAGAGGCCTGACAGAAATATTGACATTCTTAAGTGTTCATGGGGTTGAGGTTTTTACTTACAGGCTTCTGACCCTTTTGCTCTACCAGCACATCAGTGTAAACTTCTTGGTATATTAGTCTAGGGGTTTTCTTGCTGGGAAGAGCATATTTTCTTCTTGGGGACCCTTTAAAAATAGCTGCTGAGCTTCTGTATGTCTACAGTCAATCTCTTGAGTAAATGCCATCTCTTAGGAACCTTTTTCAGGAGTTACATCAAGTTTTTTGCTCAGAACACTATGTACTGCATTGCACATGAGCAGAAGTCTGATTTCTTTGTATTCTCTTAACATTGGGTATTTTCTTTAAATCCCAGCACAAAAGAAGTCTCAAAAAGGGTAAAGAGAATAAATCTGCAGCTCCACTGGAGAACAAAATGGAGGATATGACAGAAGAGCTTCTTCAGAAATCTAAGCATCCTTTAAGATTGCTGAACTAAGATATATCTTCTGCAGATCCCTGTTTTTAGATATTTCTATTTTACTGTCTTACTGAGCCACAATTTTTTTTGGTATTCTCAGTGTCTCTATGTAGTGATGCAAAGTTGAAACAAAAGATTTACCTGCTCAGTCTCGTACCTTGGTTCCATTTTTATATGTGGCAGCTTGCAAAGTTTTGAGGGAAAAAACCCCTGCAGATTACGGTGCTGTTATGTTAAATATATATATATATATGTGGTCAAGTAAGAAATTATCTGTTTCTCAGTAGATATAAAGTACCAGAAAAGGATGTGGAAATATGCTTTGCCAGCATTATGAGTTAGCATCTTATGTATTAATCAGCTGTAAATAAGTGCTGCTTTTATACCTGCTTTTTATTCCAATTTTCCTGTTTTGTTTACTGTGATACTTCAAATAAATTAATAAATGGAAAACAAATGTACAAGCACCTTGCTCAGATTAAAACTTACCTAATTTTCTTATGGTGTCAGGTCTAATTTAGCTAAAAGATTATCAGCTGTGTCATCAGTCTTGTGCTGTCAGAAGAGGATGGTTCTCTCCCTTGTTTCACAAAAGACAATAGTTTTATTTCAATGCCTCTTCATTCTGTGAAGTCTTACTGCTGGGTCTTGGGCTTTTTGTTTGTTTGAACCCCACTGTTCTTCTTGACTTGCAGATGCAAATTCTGGCGCCTAAAACTTAATGGGTTAATTCTCCAGTCTCTAGGTTCCATTTTCTTGCACTGTATGCCTGTTATCATTCCACAATGGTTCAAGAAATCCTTTATTAACTAAAAAATCAACCCCAAAGACCGATCCCATAGCTGTATTGAGTAGCCTAAGCCAAGTGGGAGAGGTTTGCACAAGCCTTGCACCCTACTACCTTTTCCCTGTGGAGTTGACAGGGTTAGTATGAACAAACACACTGGAATAGCCAGTGACAGCAGGCTTACATCCATGAAATCATGCCATATTTTATGTTCCCTGTCTTGATCCTCTTTGCAACTCTCTGCCTTGACTGTTTGGTTCCTGCTGCGTGGGGACAGCCTGCTTTCCTTAGCAGCTGTTTGAATTTCAGGTGCTGCTTCACATTTTCTCTTTTTTTAAAGTAGCCCTCAAAGTTGTGTTGTCCTTTGTTTGCAATGCTGGCAGTGATCTGCTGATCATTGTTCCATTGCCCCAGGTATCGGGAGGCCACACCAAAGCTGAATAGGATGAAAAATCTGGATGCAGAACACGTCCTGGCCTCCCTGTCCGTGCCTCCTCTCCCACTAGATGGCCCCAACACTAAAGGCTGCTCTGAGCTCAGGTGCTGGCTGCTAAACAGGACTTGGAAACACAGCTTTTGCCAAGCTTTCCCTCAAGCATCTGTCAAAAAAAAAAGTTTCAAAATCTAATATTGAATTTATGCTTCCATATGGAGAATTCTTCAGCAGGGGCTTGCTTTATCAAGAGCTCCATTTGTGTAAAAGATGATCTAGTGCATGTCTGCATTACTGCAGACTGTCCTGGTGACCAAATTCTTATCCTGGCCTGCTTTCTGTTCCCCACCAGATGGGCATTGCCCATAGCAGAAGGCAGCAATAATTTGCTTTGGTGTATTGTATGGTGTATGACAAGGAGAAAAGAAGGGTAAGAAAAACAAAGCAACACTTGTTTGTACTCATTGTAATCCCAGATCTTACCCAAGGGAAGAAATGGCACTGTCCAGACGAACTTACTGGTGGTTTGATTTTGTTCTGTGTAAGGCATCCTTTACAAGAAGGGTACAAAGCCATTTCCACAGAACAATTTGCCAGGGCACACCCACTCTGGCACAAGCCAGGCTGAGCATGAGGGAGAGTTGTAGTGACTGGGGCTCTGGTGGATGGCCATGTTCTAATTAATCTAATTAGTACTCTTTGGAGTCTAGATTAATGATTGAGACAGCCCTTGATTTAACAACAGACTTAGATGCAATGTGGGGAAGTGAAATAAGGAAAAATAAGTTTAAATGCATGTGAAATAGAGACAACAGTAAGAGGGCCACAAGAAGCACAGCACAGACAATTAAGAGTCGCCAGCTTCCTTTTCAAGTGAAAAATGAGTGGCCAGGAGGAAAGTGAGGAAGGGGAAAGGAAACTTCCTGCTTCCTCCTGGAAATCAGGGGGCTGCAGCACTTGCTGCATCAGATTTGTGGGGGATGCAATGTTTATTTGAAGAGAGAAAAGAAGACTGAGCTGACTGGCTGCTATTGATGACTGCCTTTTATTTTGGGTATCCAACAATGGGGCTAGAGAGGAGTGAGGAGAAGGTGCAGGGTTGCTAGACTGCTTTTCTCTTTTTTGTTAGGCATCAGTCAGCATTGCAATTAGCTGTTAAAAGGGTAAGGAAACAAGATGAAGCCTTTAACTCTTTAGGGTGAAAAAAGAAAAAAATTAATCCAGGAAGAACTGGAAAAATAAAGTTAACATTCCTTTTTCATCAACAAGAGATTTAAGGGGGAAAAAGAAAATTCTAATGGTTGAGAGCATTAAAACCAGGAAAATACGTATATTTGCTATGTATTTTAAAATTTATGCATTTTAAACAAGTGTTTACAACCATTTGACTACTATTTTTTTTCATTCCCTGTTACAAACTACTTTTTATGGTAGAGGGCAATGCTCTATAAACTGCACGCCCACCCATGCAGTTAGCGTATAGAGTGAAACACCAGTAAATCATTCTGTGCTTTGCATTCCTAGGATTTCAGTGGCAGGTTCTGGAGGTGAGGTGCAGACCACCTAGCAAAGCAGGCTGTCCTTGGAGGGGGAGCACAGGCTCCATCCAAGCAGCATTGCTGTGCTCAGTCTTGAAATTGTTAAACATAGGAGAACAGTGAATGCACTGAAGGGAACGTTTGCCTATGTTTCTGTTCTATTTCTATGCTTGCAATATACTCTTTGGCTCCCTAGAAAAGGGTCTAGCTACCAATGGGAGGACATGGTTAGAGAGCTACACAAGTGATCTTCAGACAGATAAAAAAGGAGCAAATGCTTGGTCAACCAGTCTCTCATCAGGGAAGAGGTTAGAAATAAGCTGCCTCTTTTATATTAGGTCTGAAAATTGTACAATTTTTCTAGCCTTTTATGACTTTATGAGGTGATTGTCAGCTTCCAGGTGGCGCAAAGTAAAATTTCATAAAATAATGGAAGTTAACTGGATTGCTTTCTTTTTTTCCAAAATATTAAACCTTTATAAATATTCCTTTGAATTCCTTAGTTATACTTGAAATCTTTTGTTACTCTTGGCCTGTTTATAACCGAATCATTGTACTTCAGAGAATGAAGCACAATGACCAAAACTTTGAACTTGACAAGTGCATTTCCTTCATTAAAAATTATCAAATAAAGGAATGAAATAAATGGAAATATCACATAAAAGTACACTCAATTTTTTCAGAGCTTCTCAGTTCTTGTCAACATATATATATATATAACATTTTATTCTGAGAATGTCCAGAGCACTAAAGCTACATTTTTATATGATAAAGAATTTTCTTTTTGTTGCCAGAGGTTAATTTAAAGATTTTTTTTCCTAATTAACATGGAAATTTTGTGAAGCAAAATAGAACAACTAGAGGAACTAATGTATGCTTTTTAAGCATTTTTAGAACAAGTTAAATACACAGTAAGATACTTCTCTTTCTCCATTCAAGTAATAATAATGACTGGTGCCTCTCCAAGGGCTGATTTCCCACTGTACAAGTCCAGTCTTGCTAATTCTGCTGCAATCACTTGACTTACAGTAAAGTAATAAGATGAAGGGTCAAAATCTCTGTTTTCCAAAGTGAGAGTGAAAATGACGTCTAAAAACCCACAAAACAATCAAAGGCCCAGTTAGGTCTCTATAGCCAAAAGATTTCAATGCGTTTGGAAGGGTTTGTCTGGGCAAGGGGGGGAAGTAGTTTTCATGCCTAGTTCTGTACGCTCTTTTACGCTCTTTTAGTAGGTGCTTCAAGCACACTTACTTCTGTTTCATAAAATGACTTTGGGATCTTTGAGGATTGGTGTGAAGTTGCTCTGCTCTTAAAAACTAGACCCAAATTCAATTGAAGCTTAGCACTGCCTGCAGTGGCCACTGCATCCCACCAGTCCTTGGGCAGAGTGTGTGTCACAGGGAGGGCAGAGATATCCTCTGCCTTATGGTACACAGCTTCATGCTGAATCTGAGCACCACTGCTGCCACTGTGGGAGCAGACATTTGTTTCTAAGGGAGTGGATTCTAAATAGGGGCGGTGTTGGTGGTTTTTTGAGTTTAGTGGCTGGGGTTTTTTGGTGTGGATTTTTGTTGGTTTTGGGGGTGTGGGTTGTTTTGTTTTGTTTTGTTTTGTTGTTGGTTTGGGGGTATTTTTGGTGACACAGAAGAGCTTAAGTAATCCCTGTCATACGTAAAGATTGTTTTGGGAAATTGGCTTTTCACATTTCAATTAGCTTTCTCTAACGCTCAAGCTAAAACCAAAGCAGCATTGTCATTATGTTCAGAAGGTAAAGGAAACAAAGAAGTAAATCACTTATCATTTGCTATAGCCACCATCTTCTCTGACTTAATTAAAATATGACATTAATTTGGAAGCCATTCAGCTACAGATATATATTTAAATGGTTATAATATAATAACGATAGCTGCCAAAATTTTGTTCATTCACTCTAACAGTTTATTTTAGGAAACTCAGTCCAGCAGGATGAACCTTGAATATACAAATTATTGCAAGGAAGAAAATTTTATGATGTCTGTTAGTTAATACAGAAACCAATCTTATTAATCATGGATTTACAGAGGGCTGTTTTATTAGATGTTAACCATAGCTTATGTTGACAATTGATTTTCATTGTAGGACAACTAAATTTATATTTGTAAAAAGATAAAGATAATTAAATTTACTTTATAAAGGTTACTATAATAAATGTTAGTACCTGAGAATAGCAAACATTAAGCTGCCTTAGCAGCAAAAATTCAGTTAAGTGATAGGTGGTTTTTTTCCATTACATTTAATAGTCCCTGAACATTTTTAGCCTTCATTTTATTTCCCAGGGTTTACACCTACTGCTGTAAAAAACTGTTTAGGTTGAAGCCTCACTTTTAGTTTATTTTCTTTCCAATAAAACAGGGTCAAAACATTTTTAAACTTATAGAAGTAAAATAAAACAAATTAAAGTTTTAAGTAGAAATGTATTATGTCATCCTGTCATTTCTCATATTTGTCATTAAATTGTTCAGAGTCTGTTGAAAAAGATGTTGGATCTACAATAAAATTGTACACCTAGGGGGTTTTAAGAATTAAAAACAGTATTACTAAGGAAGTTGATTTGGACCTTTGCTTCTTAGTCTAAGGGAAAATACAAATCTTGCACAGCCAGGATGCAAGTATTACAGAGGAATTCCTCCTCTGTGGCATTCCTGCTGTGTGAACAGCCCCTGACAAGGGAGTACCCACTCCTGGTGAAAGTGAGCAGGGAGAGGCACAGGAGCCTTGTATTCATGGAGCTGCAAGCATTTCCACTTGTGTTTGGGGTGCTGAGGGGCCCAGGCTTAAACCCATATGGAGTTTGGTGTGACAGAGGATGGAGTGCAATCCTCACCACCCCTTCAGCAGCTGTGGCTCATTTTGATGGAGCTCAGCAGTCCAGGTGAAGCTTTGTTGGACATTGTCCTCTTGTGGTCAAGCCACCTCTTGGTCTCCAGTTCTCCTCCCAAAGCAAGGCATGGCCTGAATTCAGCCTTTCTGTGTTCATTTAGGCACTGGTATGGAGGTACCCAAGTCAGAACCTTCAATGCCCTGATCTCTCCAGCACCAGGGGAGTCAGACAGGAACCTCATGGGATGATTCATTTCTTGGTGCCCTGAGTGCTTCTCATCAGCGATGGGAACCTAAGGAGGCAGTGACTTTAACTTGGATGCTACAAGAGCATTGCTGAATCTGGGATAAGCATCACTCCCCTTAAATTTTCCTATTGTGATTTTTTTAATGGTAAAGGCATTTATTGAGACATAAAATACAGATGCCTTGGCTGAGTTTTAACTCTTCACAGCTACCTCACACTGTCCTGTTAGCCACCTTCAGGCCGTTACAAACAGCACTTTCTGATTCTCTCTGTGCACATTTGCAGTGAAGGTCCTGAAGCCATTGCAAGAAACTGATATTGTCTGGTTTTAATACATTACTTAATCTACTCAGGACTAAGTCAAGACAGGCTTACTCTTCAGGCAGTTTCCATTTTGATGTAGTATTTACTTTAAATGAAAGGCCATGCTCCTATTCAAAGACATGATTTCCCCTCTCTCCTCTGCTGTCATTAGAGTCAGATAACAGGAAGAGACAGTAAGATAACTGCCACTTATTTAGATTTCACTGAAGCTTTCAGGCAGAAACAGGGATGCCAGCCAGAGCCAAATCAATTCATTTGAATGATTTGCTGATTATCCATGTTAGTTATTCCCTGATTATCTTGCCTGTTGTCCAGGACTAGATCTTTGTCTTTGGGCTTGGGTTGGCTGTTTATTTTAACCTATTATTTCTAAGGAATATTCTGCAGCACAACCAGTGCACCCCAGTCTGCACATACCAGACTAATTGGCAGTGGAAAAACTAAGGATTAGTATTTTAATAACTGATTGACAGAAATAAAGCTTGATCATAGTTTTTCATGGGGGCATCTTAGCTTGTTAGAGAAGCAGGGTTAATAAATAATTTAATAGCTTTTTTCAAGACTTTGGCTTGAACATTTAGATCGCTGCTTTTGTGTTTTAATTAATGCTTAAATTGTGGACATTCCAAGAGCTTCCCATCAAGATACACTGAATGATGATCATACCTGTAGAAGAATTTAGTTTAAAAGCTGGGGAGCGGGTGACCATGCACAAACAGGCGTGGATGTGGTGACATGAATTCCAACAGCAGAATAATGGGACAAAGGTAGGTGTGCAGGTCCCCAGTTTCCAGCCCACAGTTGCTGAACCACAGTCCTGTCCCTCTCATTTGGCAGCACAGTGCTGCTGGAGTCACTGCTGCATCCCTCCAGGGAGCTCGTGCTCTCCATCCCCGTACCACTCAGACAAAAAAAGAGAATCAGTGCTGCTCCTAAGACTTTGCTTGAATGTAAGCTTTCTGTCCATAGAGTCTACAAGTTCATATTTCCAGGAGTCATACAAGATGATGAACTACAGCAAAGTTTGGGAAATTTGAGTAAAAAACTTTGAGATGCTGCAGTACTATGGGATGGAGCTACAGCAGCAGGTGGCTAATTCAGTCAGATTGTGCAGGCTGACCTCCTTCCTGCAACCAAAGGATCTGAAATATTCTTCAAAATCAAAGGCAATGCTTTGTATGTTGGGGCTTCTGGTCATAATGAGAAAATTAAGTCTCTGAATTTGATTCTCTTGCATGGTCATTACTTTCCAAGTGAGGCAGGCCCTCAGCCAACAAACTGTTTTCTGGTTTTTAGCCATGTGCATTTTGACAACACAATGTAGATAAACACATACAGTTTTCTCAACAATAGAAATAAATCACTTCAGTCTATTCATTACTGTGCCTAAGTGAATTTTTCCGCAGTAACTGAGGCAGTTACACATCATCTGAACTAATGCAGGAGACATTTGGAAACAAGGCTGTCACCAAAATGAGATATTGTCATTCTAAATGATGAAAGAAAGACACCTCCATGACAAAGCAATACAGATTAAATCAGACAACATCTTTTGCAGCCAAACACAGAACAAGAAATTAAAGCAATTCATGATGCTATCAAAATTAAGGGCCAGTTTTCCCTCCCTCACAGACTGGTGCAACAGGTGCAGCCTGTGGGGTGAGGCTCTGTGCCCAGGCAAGGTGGAAGCCAAAGGGCCAGGGCTCACTCCCTGTCTCAGCAGCCTGCCCTGCTCTCCTTCCTCAGCCTGCCTTCCTGTCCTTCCTGTGTGTGCACAAACGATGCTGTTCCTTTTGCTTGTCAGTCAGGACAAACGGAGAAGTCTCAGGAGAGACTGATAAAGCAGCAATTACAGAGCAAAGTCAACAAGAAGAGATGGCACCACAGTGGGCGGTGGGAGCATTTGTTCAGTGAGGAGAGAGAGCTCCAGGAGCAGGTACAACTTTCACAGCACAGATAACAGGTTGCCATTTGACATCAGGCCCCAGTGAAGCTGATCCAACCTATAATATCTGCAAAATCAAACTTTTGGCTGGGCCAATAAATCTTGCCATTCTGGAACCTTAAAATTCCCCATTTCAGTTATACACTTTGCTGTAAACAGCATGTATTAAAGTCAGCTTGATCAGATCTATAAAAACATCCAAAGAGAAGTAAATTTTTGGCTTAAAGATTGTATTTTTTAAACTTACAGGCATCTGCTGACATCCGTGTGTCTTGTTAGGAGAGGAGGACTGGAGCTGCTTTACTAAGTCCATTAACTCCAATGTCTTCTTCCTGCCAGTGACCAAAAAAGGCTACTGAGGAGAGCTGTGGGAGAAACAGGCACCAGCAGAAAAATCCTTTCCTGCTTTCATCAAACAGTTCTGAAAGGACTTCCTGAGCCAAACACAGTGAGCTAGCTACTATGTTTAATACTCATCAATGTACCTATCCTCCATTAATTTCTCTTCTCTTTTTCTGAACCCATTTACACTTTTGGCATCCAGCACTTCCCATGGCAACAAGTTTCATAATTTAATTATGTGTTGTGTGAAAAAGTACTTCCTTTTGTTTGTTTTAAACCTACTAAAAGAGAATTACAGGATGCACAACAGAATTGCATGAGCAGACTTAAATGAGAAGATAATGTGGAACGACAATGGAAAATCAGTCTCAGCGCAGAGAACTGGAAACCAGCTTTGTTTTTGCTTTACTCTGACCACCAGTACAGGGTTAGTTAATACTTCCTATTGTTCCTCTCCCTGTCATAAATAAGCCAATTCACGTGATTAGTGTGAAAAGTTAGAAAACAGTCTGAGGTTTCTACAGAAATAGTAATGTTTGTTAGAAAGATGAGCTCCAAGGTCTTCCTTTTCTCTTAGGGAAGACAAGATATGGTGACTGCTGTGCTGAGGACATCTGAATTTGCATTTGAACTTTCTAGGTGATGTGACAGTTAAAAATGTCAATATGATTTGGGGCTCTGTGGAGACACACCACAGGGAAAGAGCGAATGAGTCTCTCTTCTTGGAACTGATGTGCGATAGCATCTGGAAAAGGTGAGAGCAGTTCTCTGCACCTCGTTACTGGGAAGCCAAGCTGCAGGAAGTTCAGAGAAGCAGAGCCAACTGTAACTGTGTGCTTGGAAGATGAGAAAAAGTACAAAGAGCTGACAGCATAGCTGCTAGCCAAGGCTTAGGGAGTAAGATGGTATAATAACTGTCAAGTAATGTTTTAAGTGTAAACCTGCAGGAACGAGAGAAACTAGGTTAGTGTGGGACAAGAGACTAGCATAAGTAGTGACAAACATAAAGAAAATGTAATAACAAGGCTTTGTCATCCCTGGCCTTGCCCCATGGGTGGGTTTGACCTGGGTGTTCCTGGTCTCAGCATGCAATGTTTGCCAGGAGCACACACACTGGGATGCTCTCGCCCAGCACAGAGAACTGTGGCCACAAACTCAGCACACATTGCCCACACTGTGAAGAGGGGCTCAAGTGTTGCTTGCATGTCCCAAAAGCAACAGAAGCACAGTTCATGTCCCCTGCACTTTACTGTGTCTGGCAGAACGTTGGTTCAGGTGCTCTCTGGAGAAAGCAGATCCCTGGGTCTAAGTTAGAGTATAGGCAGACATGGAAAGACTGATCCTGTTTGGGCTTTATTGATACTCCCCAAGAAACTATTCATATCATGAAACCCCCAGACAGAGACACTTAAGTATTCAAAGCCCATGTGTGAACTAAATAGGAAGAAAACTGTAGAAAATGTGACAGGAAATATTGAAAGTGCATTGTATTGCAACAGTTTCAACTGCAGCAGGGTTTGGGGAGTGTGCACTGCGGGTGACATGACTTCCTTCTGCTGCTTTCTGTGATTTAATTGTTATCTACAGCATCCTGACTCTTTAGGAATTTACCCTTCAGTGATACAGACAGAGGCTGTGCTGCTCTCTCCCAAACAAACCCATTTATCTGTAGAACACACTTATCCTGGCTAACTGACTTTAACACACATTCTTACAGTTTAATATTTTACAGGTGTCAGATGGGTGCTATGAAGGCTACATAAGAGCAACATTGGTCATGTCTACCAATAGATTCAGTCCTGAGGGGAAATGTAACATAATGTGGAAGAGACAAAAACAATGGAAAAACAGCTTGGCAAGCCACAGAAATTAAATTATACAGAGGACTTAGTTTAGACACATTTTGATATTAAATTGCTTAATTATCTTCAAAAGTAGAGTACTCTGACTTGATTCTGTAATCACAGTCCAATTAAACCTGCCTTTATGGCCAATACATCTGAGACTGAAGATCTCTTTTCTTCAAGAACGAATCTTAGAAGGTCATGTAATGGCAAAAGTCAGAAAGGGTTCACACTGCTCCTCCTAGACTGGTGGATGTTCTTCCAAGGACAGATGTGAGCTACCTCTACCTTCAGTTTTAATTGGTTATATCATGTTAATTAATCCTAAAATTTTAATTTGCACTACCTTCTTAAAAAATTACTGAAAAGTGTACAGATCTCCCAAAGATTATCAAAACACACAGCTACACAGAGAGCAGTGTGGAATCTGTTCTTCTAAATGAAGATATTTCTCCAGTTAATTTCTAGTACATGTTGGTAGTATTATACAAGGAATCATTTTGGTCAGTTGTGATGTTGTAATTAGGGGGTCTCTCCCATTGTCTACAGGATCTCTGAAGCCTGTCCTGGTGAGCAGTCTGCTTTCTGCCCCTCCTCTCCAAATGTTCTGTGAGTCTGAACAGATTTTTAAAAGCCCATTTTTGTACAGATTATATCTTTGGCTGTACCTTGACATGTGAAGAACCGTGTGGATTGGCATGTGACCCCTATGCACAACATTTCTCATTGCTCTTTGTGTGAGTGACCCCCACAACCTGCACTGTCTGTGGCTGTCCTGGAGACCTTGGAGTCGCACACGCTTTGGAATGGTGGGGGATCCCCAGTGCAGTGCAGGATCCTTCTCCAGCATTTCCTGCATGCGCCTGCTCCAGCAGAGTCAGGCGCAGAAGTGTGGACATAGATCTGCCTCTGAATTACTGTGCAGCAGCTGAGCTTCACAGGTACAAGCTGTCCCTCTTTGAGGATGTAGCACCGAGCCCTGGGTTGAAGTGCCTCTTCCCAGCAGCTGTGTCACCTGTGTGTCTGCTGAGGATACCATTCAGACCCTGCTTACAGCTTTGCAGATTAGTTTTGCTGTAAGGTTTTAAAGTAAATAAACAGAGGATGGTTAGAGATCAAGATTTCAATTAGCCTCTGTATCAGGTTTGACTCTGGCATCGTGGTTTGACTTCAAGAGAACATCTGGGCTTTGTTTTAAATTCTACTCAACACTAAAACCTTCTATATCTACACCTACAATTTCCAACCCCAGTAATAAGATGAGGTAAATTTATGAGATGGACAAACTAAGGAAGGATTAAGAAAGAGCAGCTCTTCCAAAAAGTTAGTCAAGTCCAATGCTCAAAGTATTTGGAAGGTACTGTAATGTTTTGAATACAGATTATAGATATATACAGATTTTATATTGGCATATTTATTTTCATGTCAAGCACAACTTATTTTTTCTTTGCTTTTATGAGAAGTAGTATAAGAAGTGGAAGTTGTGTTGTCTAACTCTCCTGACACCTCTGGCATGAGGTAACAGTGTCATTGAAGTGATGAAGTCTCTGGACTCAGGCTCGGGGCTGGGCACTGTCTGAGACTGATGCTGCTGTGTTTTGTCAGTTCATTCTGGCTAAGCAGTTTCCCTTACAGGGAGACCTCAGGGGCAGGAGAAAGAAGGGGAGACATCTGCCTCAGGGAAAAACTATTCTTCTTTTCCTTTCTGCTATTTAATATTGTACTTAATGGGATATTTCCATGTGCAACCATCGAGGCAGATTCTCAGTCTGTTATGAAATGATTTGCTTATGAAAATCATCAGCTCCAATGGGCTCCAAATCCACTGCACAAGTTCTGAATTTGTCTCTAAGGTAATTTCTCCAGCTTTCTAGAGCAAATTCCACCCAAGTATTTTGGCTTCTACCTGTGAATGTGAAGCCTTTTGAAGAGTTTGTGCTCCTGAGAGTCTAACAATCCATTTTTCAGATGAGGACAGATTTCAGATCCATCCTTCTAACCCCACTGTTAAACAATCATTAATAGTTAGCTAGATGGTTATTGTAAGCTTCTGTATTTGACTATTAACAGCAACTGCATGTGTGTGTCTGCTCCATATAGAACAAACCTGTCTAGGGATTGATTTTATGATGCCAAAATGATAAAGTTTGCTAAAAAATGTAGAGTGAATGTGTAAGCTCTGGAAAACATTAACAAAAATAACTAAGTAACACTCCCTATTCATACCTGATTCCTACTGACATCAAATTTAGCTGTGTGTACTTTGGACTCATTGGAACTGTTACCGTGAAAAATCTTGCTGCACAAGTCCTCTTTGAAACATATTTGTGTTCTGATTGCTCTGTTAAGGAAAAAAAAGTTTTGTCATCACTGTAGTTTAGGCAGATTCTCCATTGTCTGGAGTCTTGTTATAGTCATTTATATCAACACAGAGTGGGTGTACAGTAGCCAGCAGTCTGTGTTAGCAGCATTTGAGATTCAGTTTGCACTTACGTAAATGATTGTGCAAGATGTGAGAGGCAATCTAGCCCCTGGGAATTATATATGGTTTTGGGCGTAATCTTTATGTGTGCAGCCAACACGTAAAAATATAGAGAAGTTTTAACATGTTACTGTTGCCATCACCCCAAATAAATATAATTAAACAAGCAGCTTTCAGTCACACTTATAGGCAGGATCCAGAATAGCTCATGTTTTTGGTGGCAGATATATAGGAAATATGAGCCTATGAGGAACAATATATTGCTTTGTTTTTCATAGCATTGTTCACCACATTCTCATAATGGTCAGATAAGAAAGTTTTCAGACCAAGGAAGGGTTAGAAAAGTACATTTCTAAAAGTATTGCAATTTATGTAGTTTAATAGGATGCCTCTTTGCAATTCAGAAAAAAAACCCCTGGTGAATTGTATCACATTTCAGCTGAATTAAACTGTTTTAGAGATACTGTGTCAAAATAATCACTAAGACAGCCCAGTCCAGAAAGAAAGTGGTATTAACTATGTTTGTAATGTGGGGCCATGTGTTCCTTCCTTTTACCACAGAGCTGTAAATGTTGCATATTCCACTTTGCAAGTGAAGGTATCCCAGAAGAGATATTAATGATATTGGGGTCTACAGGAAATGGAAGCACCTTAACAATATATTCCCCTGAGGGTCTGGCATGTGCTGCCTTGGAAATCCTTGACAAGACTCAAAAGCACCATTAAAGCTTTTCTGTAGCTTGCTTTTCTTTTCTTTTTTTTTTTTTTTTTTCCATCAGAGCCTGTGACAGCATGGGTGAAAAACGCCCTTGCTGGTGGCAGCATATCTCTCATACCCACAAATATTCATTTAACATTAATGAATTGCTTAAACATTCCTGAGGTGCCTATGTCTCTCAGCAGAGTTTTGGAGTCTTTATTTTGCCATACTCTAAACCACAATCCCAAGTAAAAGAGCAAAGGAGGGACTAAAGAGAAAACCCCTGGCCGACTTTTTGCCAGTTGCTTTCATCTCTGGAAGTTTTCCCTGTGATGGGGCTCTGCAGGTTGTCAGGGCAAAGCAAAGATGTCTAAATGACAGGGAGAAAAAAAAATCTGCTTTCCTCTAACCCAATGCTCAGGAACAGCTGAACTGATTTTGCTGAAACATTAAATGTACTCAGCATGATGGAGATTCCCTCAGAACAGATTTTTTTTCACTTGGATGGTTTAAATTTGGCAAAATCATTGTGATGTAGAACAAAAACTGATAAGCTCCTGCTAGCTCTGCCTAGAAAAATAGTTTATATGTCATCCACTCCTTTTTAGACCAAGAATTGTCTCATTCTGCTATATATAATGAATGTCTTTAACTTGCTCTAATGTTTATTACAGTTGTAACTCATTTATTAAATCAAATCATGATGGTGAGAAGGAAGTTGTAAGAAGTGAATATCTAACAGATGAGTTATCTGGAAGAAGGCAGCACCTACTGACATCACCCTGCAACGTGCAGTGCCTGTCTGGAGCAGTCTGGCTTCCATGATGCTGGGGAAATCAGAGAGGTGAACTCCCTCCTATTTCCTCCTTGGAAGGTGTTCAAGGCTGTGGCCTCACCTCCCTTGGAAGAGTCTTGAAATATTTTCAATAATGGGAAGGGGTGGAATGGGCTGGATCCTCTTGGAAAGTGCCCTGTAGCATTAGGGAATGATGCTGCCGGTAGCCTGCGCTAGGTGTTAAAAATATGAAGTTTTGCTGATTTGCTCACTAATTCTGTACAGCCAAATGCAGTTATTGCAGCTGGGAATGATCCTACTCTGGTGTAACTCTGCTGAAGCCTGCAGTGTCACAGAGGGTGTGATTGTGGGTGAAAATCCCAGTTTGGAGAGCAGAAACCGGCTAGGTACACGTTAGTGACAACAATCCGTGAGGCAAAGGAAAGTGTTCTGTGATTCCAGACACACTCACCCATAAATTGCTGACCGGTTTATGTATTGCCCGATATAACCACCCCAGGAATCAGGAATATTCTGTTTATCGGGGCGTTTATCACAGATAATCATGGGTGCGGTGGAAATACCGCCTGGCGTGTATCGCTGCTGTTGGAAGCTTTCATTTCCTGATTTTTCTGACACTGGGGGGGGGGGACCGTGGTTTTGATTTTTTAAAATTATTCTTATTTTATTTTAACGCAGCGGCCGGAGGACTGCCCAGCTCCCGCCCCGCCGTGCGCGCCCGCGGTGCCGCCGTCCAGGTGTTTCGCGTTACCGCCGCCCCGTAAAAGCCGAGCACGAACACGGTGACACATAAACGCGAAATTAAAGCGGTGCTGGGCCCCGCCCGGGGCTGGGGCCGAGGGCGATCCGACCACCCGCAGCCGGGCCAGGCTCCCCGCTCCCCGCAGCACCGGCACGGCCGGCGGGAGGCTCCTGAGCCCCGGCGGGGCCGCGGGTGCCGCTTCCTCCGGCAAAGGCTTCCCCTCTCGGGGCACCTGTGGGAAAGCGGCCCGGGGTTCCACGCAGGACAAGGGCTGGAAGGGGAGGGAAACCGGCTCAAAGCAGCCCACGGGCGAGGCTGGGCCGGGCTTGCAGCGGGCGCACCGTCCTGCGAGGCCAACTCGGCATCACTCGTGGGGCGGGCGGTGGCAGCCGGCACCCCGGGCAGCCCGTCCGAGCGCTCCCCGCCAGCCCCCGGCCTGAGGGGACACCGGAGCGGCACACGGATTGTGTCCGGCCGCCTCCGGCCAGGGCCAGGGCCAGGGCCAGAGCCAGAGCCAGAGCCAGAGCCGCTCCTTGCAGCGCCCCGCGAGCGGCGCGCCCGGTCCCGCCCGGCTCCACCGTCGGGACTGGCAGCGGCGCCGCCTGCTGCAAGTGCGGGCCTTGGTTTTTATTATTATTTTTTTCCTTGAGTTCAGGACTCCTCGAAGGCGGGTGATTTCACGGAAAGTGAAGGGGAAGACAGGGCCCCGAAGTTATTACACAAAGTAATGAGTTCTCCAGCCGATTCCTCCGGGCTGAGACCGTGCCAGTGCGGGGATGCACGCATCCCGCCCCGCCGCCCCCCAGAAATCCCCAGATTAGCAGGAAAACTTGGTGGTGTTTCAAGTGCATACCAAGAAAATTAATGTGAAAGCATTCCTCTTTCCATCGAGAAAGGCGTATATTTTCTCACCCTCCCAAGGCTTCTCTCTCCGTCCCCCCACTTCCCCCCCCCCCCCATCAGGGTTTTCCAGATAAATTGGAGAGCTTTCCAGAGGGAACCTGGAGAAGAAATAATAGAAATACTCAACACTGTCTTGGTTGCCCCGATCTACAGCACCTTTCTTTAAATGCCCGTTAGACTGAAAAATTCCGTCAAAACTGTATTCATTGCAACAATATTGGTAATAAAGTATTTTGTCTGATGTTGCATTTTGTCTGATGTTGCATTGTCTCCTTCACGACAGAAACTACAAACAAAATGTATGTTCCAAGCGAAAAGGAAAAGGTTTTATTTAATCCAGAAAATAATTAAAATCTCATGTATTTTTATTGGTTTTAGTATCCAGCAGAGTGAAAATATTGAAACTCCGAGACCCCTTGCATTAAAAAGTCACAACTGTTCTATTTTATTAGTTCTGACTGTGTGAAAAAAATTATAAGGACAACATTGAAAAAATCCGGGTTTTAGAGCCCCGAATGGCCATAAAAACAATAAAATCAACTATAAAACCTGCACTAGTGATATTAAAAAATTATGTAGTTCAATAAATGTGACATTTCATGAATGCGGATTTAATAGTCTCCAACCCGTGGAAAGAGGAAGGCTGAGGTCTAACAATTGAATTTGAAAGGGGCGGTTCTGTAGAACTGCAAAATTAAGTGCTTCATTTTTCTTGTTAGGGATTATGCAGTGGTAGTGGAATGTAATAACTGTGTCATTAAAACTTCCTTTTAACAAGGCCTATTGCTTGTATAAAAGTCAGAAAAGAATAATCTCTTCCTCTATTTATTTGTTTTCCAATAATACAGCAAAACATTTTTTTTCTTTTCGTATAAACTTGTTCTCAAGATTTTGAATCGACAGCTTGTAAAATATTGTGGGGGCCCTCCATTCTGCTGCCTCGTATCATGCACGTCGTTATTCCAGAGGGCAACGGGTCATCGGTTTACTGTACATTTATTAAGTAAATCAAGCTGCAAATCCAACACTTCCAGATGAAAACATTAACTAAACCCCTTGGAAAGAGCAATGCCTGGGAGACTGAACACAGAGAAAAAATAATCAAAACTGTCAGCTCGCTTTACGTGTACCTGATATTTACAAGACACAAGACCACGCTTTAAAGGTGAGTTTTGGCATTTGTTAACAATGTAAAGAAAAAGAAAACCTAACCTCTCTGTATTATTAAAAAATATTTTTTTGTTGTTTTTAATTTCACCAACACCCTTTCGTCTTGCTCTGAGCCTCTTCTTAAGATCTTCGTGGGTTTGAACTGCAGACTTTTTTTAATTTTTTTTTTTTTAAGAAAAAAAAAAAGGCAGAGTTATACCAGCACCTGCTATTCCTTAACAGCTTTCCGTGCTCGCTGTCAGCACGGGGGCGTGCGATGGAGACGGGACACGGCGGGCCCCGCGGACACGCAGGCTGCACCTGTCGCCTCGGCTCGCACGGAGCGGCCGCGCCAGCGCTGCCGTCGGGGCCAGGCCCCGGGCGCTCGAGAGGCGCGGGCAGAGCGGGGCTCGCTGCCCCTTGCTCACACCTCCAATCACCCTCGCCCAAGTCCAGCGGGCAGCGGTGCAGGCGAGGGGCGGCCCCGCGGAGCGGAGTCGGCGACGCTCGGACGGAGCGCGCGTCTCCCGCGGGGGCTGCGGGGCAGGGGGAATCACCCGGCGGGATCTTAAAAATCGAATCGATGGAGCCCAGGTGGCGCTGCTCGGGCCGCTGGGTCATGCCGCTTTCCCAGCCCGGGCTGTCGGGCCCTGGGTCCCCAGCCCCGCGCCGCCCCATCGCCCCCCAGCCTGCCGCCGGTGCCGGCCGTCGGAGCCAGCGAGCAGCGCGGCGCCGCTTCCTGCTCCGCCACGCCGGGCTCTCGGCCCTGTCCCGGGCACGGGGCCGGAGCCTGTGCTGCCCCCTGCCCACGCACTCCCCGCACTCGTTCCCGGCGCACGCAGTCAGGCGGAGCGCCAGCGCGGGCTTCTCCAAGGGAGAGCTCCCCGGGCCGGGCGGGGGTGCCCGTCCGCTTCGTGCCTCCTGCCTCGGTCCGCGCCAGCGCCACGCTGCAGGGGTCAGCGCGCAGCCCCACGGGGAAGCCCGAGCACCGCTGACGCTGCGCCCTGCGCCGGCAGAGGAGCGAGAACCGCTGCGGGAGGCGCCGGGGCCTCTGTGCCGTCGGGGCCCGGTGGGCGACAGATCGCGCCCCGCCGGCCCGGGCTCCCCCGGCGGTGGTTGATTGGCGCCGCGGGGAGTGCGCTCCGGGAGGCGGGGGAGTGTTTGCCGGCGGGGGGTGTTTCCCCCTTCCCTGGCCGGGCTCATTGGCCAGACGGCGCCGTGGCAGGAAGGGGACAGAGACCACGCGGGCTCCGCCCCGCGCCAATAGAAACCTATCGAAGGGTAACCCGAGCCCAGAGAAACCCGCGGCGGCGGTGCCAGCACCCAGCCGCCGCGGTCGGGGCCGGCTTTCCGCAGGGGCGGCCGGGGGCGCGGGGGTGCGCGGGCGGTGACCGCGCCATGCAGTACCAGCCTCCGGGCGCGGCGCCGGCGGCCCTGGGCGTCGGCGTCCCGCTGTACGCGCCCACGCCGCTGCTCCAGCCCGCGCACCCCACGCCCTTCTACATCGAGGACATCCTGGGCCGCGGCCCCGCCGCCGCCCCGGCCCCCCACTCCCTGCCCGCCCCGCCGCCGCCGACGCTGCCGTCGCCCAACTCCTCCTTCACCAGCCTGGTGTCCCCGTACCGGACCCCCATCTACGAGCCGACCCCCGTCCACCCGGCCTTCTCCCACCACCTCGCCGCCACCTATGGCACCGGCGCCTACGCCGGGCCGCTCTACTCCTTTCCCCGCGCCGTCGGCGACTACGCGCACGCCCTGATCCGGCAGGACCCCCTGGGTAAGCCATGTGCCCCCCTCCGCCCTCCCGGCTCCGGTGCAGATCTCGTCCCGTCCCCGTCCCGCCGTCGGGGCAAGGGTAAATGGGAAGTGCCCGAAAGCGGTCCCCTTTCCCGCCCGCCCCGCCGCTTCTCTGTGTTCCCCCGGCTCCCTCCGGCCCCCGTCTGATTTACAGTAAATTAGAGACGTGCCGTGCTCCGGGTCTGTCAGCGAGACCACAGTGCGCGGCCGCCGTGACTCAGATTTGTTTTCCTTCAAACCAAGTGACTCTGAGAGTGTCCTTAGTAATGTCGCGTGTGGTTTTGGTGGGGAGTTTTAATTGTGCTTGGAGATCGCATGGCAGATCTCAGTCTTTCCTGCGGATGACTTGAAAAACACTCGGGAGGCCGCTCCGCTCGCTGGGGCCCCCGAGGTTCCTCTGCGGGTCGGCTCGGGCCGGGCCGGGCCGGGTCGGGGGTCCCGGTGGTTACTTCGCGCCTTTGGCCGGGAAGCGACCCCTCTGCGGGGGCTGAGCCCCGTGCCCGGGCTGCAGCACTTGTTCTTAGTGATTGCAAAACTGGACCTGACTCACCACATTTGTGCAGTGAAAGAGGCTGACCCTTTCCGTTCATACAGGAAACCTTGAGCTCTCGATAGGAGTAAATCTGGTTTCAGAAGCTGTTAAGTGTTTTCCTGGCCGCCTGAAGCAGGCTCTTCCCCGGGAGTCGTGCACATTGCTGATTACTTTATCGACATCCTCAATACAGACAAATTCAGGAAACACTCGACTTCTGATAGCCGGGATCCGTTTTTCTGATATTGTTCATTTCCTCTGTGTGGGATGTGACTTTATGACAGCTAAAATAACCAGTTGCTTCCTATTTTTTGAGTCTGTTTTGCACAAGAATTACTAAAGCCTGACGCAAGCAAAATCTCGAAAAACAATACAGCAAATTGCAAAGGGTGCAGGCAGAAAGACAAACAGCGTGACTCAGTAGCGCTGGCCGGAGCCTCCTGCCCGGGACGCGGCTGCGGCTCCGCAGCGGGGCCGGTTCCCCGGCGTGTCGCTGCCTGCCCCGCCTCGCCCCTCGCCCGGCCCCGGGTGAGCCTGGCGGGCACCCCGCGGCCTCTGGCGGGCAAAGCCCCAGCCGAGGGTGGGGGACACGCGGGCCCTCCTTCCTAGAAACCCAGTGCCCTCCTGTCGGCGCATCACCCCTGCCCAGCCCCGCGATGTCCCCGCTCTCCACAGGGACCCGGGAGACGGTTTCTTTAGGGCATCGCAGTGAAAGAGCAGAAGGAAGCAAAGGTCTTTTTTTTTTTTTTTTTTTGGTCTCTTTCTTTGCGAGATAGACCAACAGGAAACACATTGACGGAAATGTTGCCAAAGCCCGTAAAGTGACTTTAACTGGTCTCTCCGTTTGGCGGAGGGGAAAAAATCAGAGAGGGGAAAGATCAGAGTAGGAACTGAGAGAAATAAAATCAGGCGAAGGAAATTAGCGAGCCCTGGACCCGGCGCGCTCCCGGGACTGGGCAGGGGCTCCCCAGTCCCGCGTGTCCGCGGCCGGCCCTGACCCTGGGCGCTGTGCCTCTCGTTGTAGGGAAGCCGCTGCTCTGGAGCCCCTTCATCCAGCGGCCGCTGCATAAGAGGAAGGGGGGGCAGGTCCGCTTCTCCAACGACCAGACCATCGAGTTGGAGAAGAAGTTCGAGACGCAGAAATACCTCTCCCCGCCGGAGAGGAAGCGTCTGGCCAAGATGCTGCAGCTCAGCGAGAGGCAGGTGAGGCCGTGCCCCCGCCCCGGGGAACCGCACCCCTTCCCCTTCGCTCCAGGCCCCGCTGTGCAGCTGCTGTCGCTGCATCGGGACCTGGCCGGCTCAGGGTCGGCGGGAAGGGGTTTTTGTCTGGTTCTTGCTTTTTGCTTGTGGCTTGGGAAAGGCTCTGGGTGCTAACTGGCTCCAAGACTACCCTGCACCTTTTCTCGTTGTCGTTGCTCAGGTCAAAACCTGGTTTCAGAATCGCAGAGCCAAATGGAGGCGTCTAAAGCAGGTACGGAGATGTTTCTGTTTCTATAGAAATAAGTATTTTAATTGTCTTATCTTACGCCGTGCTCGCCTATTCCAGGTTGTATGCAGAAGTCATCTGAAAGGCTGTTTAACCTCTTCACCTTGATTAAAAAGACAAATAGTCATGCTGGAATCCATGAGGGCTCGTTCAGGCAGCACTAACGTTAAAAGCTTCTAATGCAGTTCCTATATCAATTATGCCTGTCTTTCACACACCACCTATTAAAACTCCACGGTAATTGTTTTGTAAACCCATATGTTGTTTAGCCAATTAACGTGGAGAAGATAAGTAATTGTCAGTAAATTACCTAGGCAGTTTTTTTGGAGAATATTAACTGGTGTTTTAAAATGCCCTCTTTTGATAAACACAAGTTGATGTATTTTGCTAACATCGGGAGAAAGCAGGTACAAACACCTTGTTTGGTTTGACGAGCCACGTGGAAAATTGAGTAGTTTTTACCTTCATTTCACAAGCAGTTACAATGCATGAGCCTAAGAAGTTAAAGCAGTTTCCCTTCCCTTAGAAATCATGCTCAAGAAGGTAATTATTTAGGGAGTTTTATGGCACATAGAAACTCAGCAAAACTGAGGTCCCTTGGCTCAAATATTTTTGAAAAACTCCAACATCTTGACCTGAGTCTGGCTTCAGCAAGTGTGACATGGATGCATACAGTCTACTGGCAAATTTGCCTTTAATATAAAAGTAAAAAGAAAAGTAAACTAATCACGGTACGGTGCTCTGGATGAATCTGTTCTGTGACCTTCGCCTGAATTTAACTCAATCTTCAGTTGATTTTTAAATAAAGTTCTATTATTCTGGCAAGAGGCCGCCTAGGGCCCAGCCCATGCCACAGTGTCCGGAGAGCTTGCTTGGGATCTCGGCCATTTTAAGTCATTTCCTCCTTTTCATTCAGTCACATCCATTTCTCCAAGCCCGCACGGTTATATCATGGGTACATGTCCCTGCCTGCTTTTTCTTTCACGTAGCATTTCGTGCCCCCTTAGGGGACTAGGCTCTCCAGACAGGAGCCAACATAGGGCTACTCTTGCCTTCACAAACAGGGGTTTGATTTGGTTTTAGTGGTGAGTGTTTTAATGTTGAGTTTTAGCTTAATTGGTAGTTTTTTTCCATTTGATTTTGGACCACTGATGGATTCAACCTCCCTCCTCTTGCTGTCGGGTGTAATTAAAGAAAGATCAGGGCAGGAGGAAGCTGTGTGTCGGTGTTTGTAGACTCATAATAAACATTTGCTTTGCTAAAGACAAAAGTTCAGAGGTTCCTGGGCTCCAGCAGCTCCTGACTCTTTTGAAGTGGCTGCGATAACCATCGCCAGGGAGCCCTATTCACGGCAGCAGCCCCTGTGGCTGTGAGGGAGTGGGATCAGAGCCCTCGCCCAGCCCGGTCCCACTCGGGCAGGTTTATAGGCAGGAGGCCCAGGGAGGCAGCAGGACACCTGCCTTTTTCTGCAAGGTGGTTTTCCCACACAGCACAACTGGAGTTCCCTGGCCTCCTGTCTCTGTGGCCTCTAGTTCTGTGTCAAGCAGGATTCTTTCATTGCAGGAGAACCCCCAGGCCACCAAAAAAGAAGAAGTAGAAGGTGCTGACAGTCACAGTGAGCAAAGGCCGGAGAGCTGCCAGAGCCCTGAGCAGAAGGGTAAGGAGGTGTCTCTGGATGGCTCACAGTACACCCCCTCACCAGCCTCACAGGAGGACCTGGAGTCAGATGTCTCTGAGGACTCTGATCAAGAAGTGGACATTGAAGGCGATAAAGGCTATTACACTGCTGCCCACTAACAGTCCCATGCAGAGAGCGGACCTAACTCGGCTTGCACTTTACCAGGGACTGGTTTGAAAGAATATTGTGCTACAGGAGAAAACTTTCACCGTTACATTGAAAGAAAAAAGCATCACCAAATAGACTAATTTTATAACAAGCAAAGAAAGAAAGACGTATTTTCTGCAAACAGTTCAGTTTTGCCATCTCTAATTTGGTTAAAGGACCATGGTTTGTATTTAATTATTTGTAAGATATGTTTGTACAATTGTCAGTGTTCTAACTGGAATATTATCCTGCACCCTGTCCTTACTCATGGTGGTGGAGAGGGTCTGAATCAGCTGCTGTCGGTGATCAGGCAAAACTCTAACTAGTATGGAAGTGAGTATGGATTGCAGGACTAAGCCCTTTATATGTGTAAACAAACGTACTTTAAATAGATTAATATAAACGCCCTTTGTAAGCAGAGAAACATGTTCTGTGAAATAGGGAGGGATTTGACCATCCCGAGAAGTGCCTTATACTCACACCCTTTTATGTGCTCTCTACTGAGACATGCTTCCTTCGTCAGGTAGAGTTGTCAGACAGATTCCTTTTTCTTCTTGTGTGAGATGCAATGTGCCTTCTCAGATTTTCGAGAATTTTGCCTCACAGTTTGGATGGTTCAATTTGCAGAAAAAAAATATTTTTCTCCTTCAAAATCTCTAGCACTGTTTTTTATGGATTTCATATTTGAGAAGAAAATGCAGGGAGTAATAGGGCCCTGCTGCAGGACAGAAACTGGCATCAGCTGCAGGGCATAAGTGAAGCACATGGCCTTGGGAAGATAATGCCTATCGTACACGTACGTATCTGCTTCTGTACATACTAGTTTTCTTTAAAAATCTTGTGGTTTTATACCTCACATTGTTCATATTTTGTACATATTTGTTCAGTGTTTTAAAAAAAAAGGCAAAACCTGGTATTTAATTTTTGATGGACATATCTGTGAAATAAACCTAAACTCTGCAACACTCGCCACTCTGGCTGTCCAGTTACTGGCAGGAGAAAACCCAAACCTCTTCTTTGCCAGGTGTGTTGTAAGCGCCTTTCCCTCGGTACTGTGCCGGCCATCAGCCAACCCGCAGCTTTCTGGGCACCCTCGGTTGCAGGAGTCTCGTGTGGGCTCTCTGCTGTGTTTTTTTGCTGTGTTTCAGCCTCTCACCCCGCGTTTCGGTTTTGCCCGTGGTTGTGCCCACAGGGGAGCGGGCTCTGCGGCGGGAGGAGGAAAACCTGGCTGGTGAGCCCGGGCTGGAAGCGTGGGTGTTTACCCCGAGTCGCCCTGACCTGGGGTGCCGCAGAGGGGCGCGGGCTGGAGGAGGAGCGGGGCCGGCAGGGTTTGCTCGGGCCGGGCATCGACCCCAGCCGGGCAGACGCTGACCCACCTGAGTCAACAATGGGTATTCATCGGCGTTTCTCCGAAATGACTCGGGGAAGGAGCACGGATGCCGGGCTGTGAGAATTGCTCCCGGCAGTGGGCATCCTGGGTGGGCACCCGCGTGGGTATTCAGCCCCTCCAGGTGCCGCAGTGAGCACCCAGCGACGGGGATTTACACCCGGCCAAGTGTCACTAAAAGCCAATTTAGTGACAAGAAAAAAAGTTTTAGATAGCAACAAGTGACTGTTGTGACTGGCAAGGGAGGATGGCCCTTAGATCAGACGAGCTGTTGCTTCTAAGTGAGTTAATTCTTTCAGAAACATCAGCTGAGTTTTCTGGATAAGTGGCTCTAGCTTTGATTTGTCCGAAAACCGCGCTCATGACCGGGGCCCGAAAAGACGAGGTGATCGGGAGGTTCTGTGCCCCCTGCCCGAGCACACCGGGCACGGGCTCTGGCCCTGAGCTGCTCCGGTCGGGGCCGCGGCCGGGCCGAGCTCGCACGGCGGCCCCGGGGGCACGGGCACCGGCCCCTGGTTTAACACCGCCCGTGACAAAGGGAGGGAGCTCCGGGGCGCTCCGGGCCGTGCCTGGGGCTCCTCTCCCCCTTAGCGCCGGGATCGAGCCCCAGCGCCGTGAGCGCCACGAGAGGAATCGCTGAGGGCGCAGACAGCTCGCAGCGGGGCTGCGCTGAGGAGGAGGAGATCCCTTCTCCATCCCTCGGCTTCCCCTCGCTCCGGTTGCCGTCCTGGGCCTCGACGCGGGTCCCGACGGGGACGGGGACGGGGACAGCCCACCGTGAGTCCCGGGAGCTGCGGGGCAGGGTGGTGAGGTCGTGAGGGCCGGAGCAGAGCAGGGAGAGCTCGGGAGGGAAGATGCAAGTCCGCGTCTGTTTTTCTTTATCTCTTTATCTGTCCCGACCGATGTCAAGGTACACGAAACTGGCGTCACCTCTTCAACGCCACTTCGTGTTACGGCTGTGCTTTGCGTGGGTATGGAACAGGGCGGCCGTCACGGGTGGGCAGCCAGCGGCCTGTGGGAGTGGGCGCCGAGCGAGCCGTATTTCCACGGGGTTGGTGCCGGCCGGGACCAGCCCGGAGCCAGCCGGGCCCGGTGCGATGGGCGGGGCGGGGGCTCTGCCCCAGGAACTGCGCGGGGTCGCGTCCTGGGAGATGAAATGGGGTCCCGGGAAGCCGGGCTCGCAGACCCAGGCGCTTTGCCCTGGGATCCCCAGGGATTTGGCGGCTCCCTGCAGGTGCGGAGCACGGATGCGCCGTCTGCAGCCGCCTGGCCAGGGATGTGGATTTCCAGAGTGTCGCGACAAGTGACAAACAGCGCTGTAACCCGGGCTGGGCAGTCGATATGTCCTTGCTCACCCGCCCAGCCGGGGAGGGGGCTCAGGGAGGTAAAACACACCGGCGGGGCCGGCCGAGCTGCCGCTCAGAAGCAATCCCCCCTAATTTCCCCAGCTCGTTTCCACGCGGGGGAGACTGACGTGGGGATGACCACGGTGGGGCGGACGAGTGTCCCTCCACGGGCAGTCTCTTCTCTTTGGCAGGAGAAAACCAGCCAAAGCACTTTACACCGTTCGGGAAAACCTTCGAGCCCCTTCCGTGCCACCCCGCTCTGTCCTGTTTGTTTGCCCGTTGGCTATTCCATGCCGAACTGGCACGTATGACCTTTCCAGCACAACTCCCGTCTTGTTTTCGACTTTTTTATCAGCCGATTCAACTTGAAAATGGTTATCATTTAGCAGAAAAACAAACAGAAAAGCACATTTTTGTAAGCAAAACGTTAATGATTGGAAGAATTGCACCAATTTCAGCTTGACAGTGTGTGATTAATCCTCCGGGTCAGGTACTTATATTTTTAGTCATTAGGTTCGTTGGCCTTTGATATGCAGAACTGTTTCTAGCCTAATAGGCTATCGACCGGGCCGCTGTGTACTTTGACTCGGTGCGCAGCGCGGTTCCCCGGCCCGCGGGAGCGCAGCGCGGGATGCGCGGGCAGCGCCGGCCGGGCGGGCTCGTCCCGTCCCGCAGGCCCGTCCCGCAGGCCCGTCCTGTCCCGTCCCGTCCCGTCCCGTCCTGTCCCGTCCCGTCCCGTCCCCTCCCGTCCCGCAGGGCCGGCCCCGCACTTGGCCCACGGCCGGAGCCGCCCCGCGCCCGCAGTCCGGGACACGCGTGGGGCTGCGCGTTCGCGCCCGCCGCCGGTGCTGCCGCGGGGCGGGAGAGGAGGAAGGCGGATGCGCGATGTTTGCAAAGCAGGTCACTTTAATCCTTCGCGCTGAAATGTCCAGAGCCTCTTCTATCGCACAATAATAGGAAATAATAACTCAGGGCTGCTAATTGTTTGCTTTCGCTGAAAAGCACCTTCCTCTGGTCATATCGGATAAAAGGAGTTTTATCCATCCACTCAGTTTAGTGGATAACAAGAAATGGTATTAGGCCTGGAAGACATCTGCTATTATATGTCTCCTCAGAGGACCAAAAAAAGAATCAGACAATAAAATCTGTGGATGGATATTATTGTCTTTTAGTTATGTATGTATATATATATGTGTGTGTGTGTGTATATGTATGCAAAATGTTTGTTTTTGAAGACATTATTTTACCACATGAGAAAGTACCAAGACAGACAGAGCTGTAACCCTGAAAGAAGCATGAACAGCAGGTCAGAGCATGCTGCTCTGATTCAGATCAACTAACGTTTAGCAGTAGTTTGGGCTTAGTAAGGACTTTGTCCAGGTGACAACAGCTTACCAAAACGCCTTTGCTGACAGTTGAATCTTTGTCTTATTTTGAATCATGGACTGGCTCCAGGCCTCCTGAGCACAGGAGGTTTGCTTATTCCTATTTATCCAAAACAGGAAATCAATGTGTATTTCTAAAATTTTTCAGATGGTGCATGTCAAGGCCAAAAAAACTTTACACAATCGTGTAAAAGCCTTATCATGTTAACTTAAGTGGCTCCGTTTCACAACTCCATTGTCTGAGAGCTATTGACAAATGACTGCTAAACCCCGGGAGTCTCAAGCACATCCAGACTGTGTTACTTTGGTCACTTCGAGTTATAACAGCAAATTATTGTTTGTTGGACTCTTTCAATTGAGTTGGTGACTAGCGAATTCCCCCTGAATGTTAGATACCCACCCATGTCATAAAGACATAATCTCTAATGGGACTAATTGAGAGGTAGATCTTTCTCCCTATCAAATTGATACCTACCTATGTCATTAAGCCTTAATAATAAATAGAACTAATAGGTTTGTTTGGGTTTGTTGGGTTTTTTGTTTGTTTATTTGGTTTTCTTTCTGCTTGTTTTGATTTGTTGTCATTGTTGTCATTGTGGAGGTTTTTCTTTACATAGCAAAACTGAGCCTGATATTAAACAATCTGAGAGCCTGTGCTTATGCTTGTTTAGAATTGTCATTGTGACTTTTTTTCGTTTTTCATCCTTTTTTTTTTCTTTCCTGCAAGTATTGTTCAAGATGTCAAAGATACTAGCACAATTCTGGGAAAGAGATGTTCTGATTTTTTCACTGGTAGGAACAAACCAGTGTAAAGATATGTATTAATGACTAAGAATTTATCTGCTGACTTTTTACAAGACAATTGTTAGGGTGGGTATGTGTGCAAGCATGTGGGCTGGACATTTTCAAGTAGCTGCTCAAAGGAGCAGATTTTTCAAGGGTTTTGTCTGAGTACATTTTGGTGAAAACAAAGTCAAAGTCAAAACGAATTGCTGTGGTGGCCTGTAGGAAATTAATTGGTGCTCACAGTCAGCTGGAAATACTGACACTAAAGACAAACTGAACTTCACATTTGTTGTACAGTTTAGGCAAATGATTTGGGCTAAAAGATTGAATGGGCATGAAAAATGAGCTGCCATCTCATCTGCCTTAGGGAAGGGGCCATTTCCAGGAGGCCTAATTCAATCAAGCTTATTTAAGGACTAAAAATCCCATCTGACAGACACATAGACCTCAAAACTTTTAACATGATTTTAGCAGGCTGAGTTGCAGTCAGCGAGGAGCCCAGAATATGACCTGCTAAAACTTGGCAGATTATATCAGTAGACTCTTAGTGGGTCTTGCTTTTGAAAAAAGAGTTCCTGACTGAACTAAATCTACTGAAAAAAAAGATCCTTTTTCCCTTGTTGTCTAGGCTGACCCTTCAGGGTTTCCCTGAACTTCAATCTGTGCCATTGCTTTGAGGACCTATGTGGAGAAAATTCTTGCTGATCCTTTCCTATGATACCCCTTGGCTGGTGCATGGGCATGCCATTGTAAGGAGCATTCTGTCCTTGTCTAGACAAGTATCAAAGCTGTATTTTTAGAATGACTTAGCAAACACTTTTGAACACCTTTTAGCATTTGACTTGTCCTGTCTATGCAAGGTTTCAAATCATGGTAGTCAAACCTTGTTAGCCAGTACCTTTAAAAACACAGCTTTTATCCTAGTCTAGACGTACTGAGAGTGCTTGTCCTGGAGTACACCCACATGAGGGTAGAGCCCTTTTAAAATGAGTCAGGACTGCCCACTACCCTGCGATTGTATCTCAATAACTTACAGCAGCTATCAGGATAAAAATCACAGGTTAAAAGGGGAAGAAGTAACTTTATTTTATACACATCAGTTCTTCCACTTCCTTCTCTGTAATAAGAAACCCTCTTACACATTAGCCAAAAACCTAATCTAGCACACAGAGTCCATCAGAGAGATCTGTTGTAGTCCTAAGGTATAGAAGGACCCAGTTCTGCAAGAGGATGAACTAGTGGCTGAGGTCACTTTCCAAGGACTTATCCTGGAAGTTCTTCCCAAACATACCTTGGAACTGGCCCAAGTTGCTGTGAGGAGTTTGGAGACAATAACCCTTTAAGGAACAGCTCTGCACTAATTTGGTTCATTTTGGCTGATGGGTGTTGCAGCCCCACCAGCACTTCAGAGCAAGTTTGGCTCATTGAGGGCGTTTCGTTGGTTGATTCTGGGCTCCACGGCAGTAAGGCACCAGATTAAATTTATCTCTGAGCATGTCAGTGCCAGTTAGATGTGGCAGGAACTGCGAATGAGTTGCTCTGTTGGCTGAAAACAAGCACGGGGCTGTGTAAGTCACAGTGAGAACAGCCAAGGGAGTTGAGCTGTAGTAGCAGGGGCTTCAGGGGCACAGAGGCAAAAATGATGGGATGGGACAGCAGCTCCGCAGCCCCATGGCATACTGATGCAGGCAGTGGAGAAAACCAAAAATTTCTTCTAAAGTTTGTCAGATAATGGAAAATTATTGTTTTGGGTAAAGGACAGAGACTGATCTGACAGTCTGTCAGGGACCGGACTGAAGTTTTCCATTTAATAAGATTTTGGGATAATGTCGTGGTCAGTGCAATCCCTAGGAGATGGATCAGGTCTGCCCTGCAGAGCTAAACCCTTTTCTGTGCCTTTGGCCCTGGAGGCTCGCACCGACATTGGCTTGGTCACCACTCATGCACCTGTATAATATTGTCCCCTTGGTGCATACCCCCTGCAACTTCAGGAGCATTTTACTCCAAGTGAAGCATCCTAATTTGGTTCAGTGGAATAGCAGCAACAGTGGCAGCAGCAAAGATGGCAGCAGCTCTTGGCTGTCTCTGCCGCCTGAACAGGCAGGAGATGTACAGCATTCCCCCAGAATAATTTCTCTTTTTGATAACTCTGTTTAGGGGAGGACTGGACCCCATCAGAACACTAGTTGCTCTTGAAAATCTCAGTCAGAAATGTATGCAGATAGTCTTTGTGCTGTTCACCACTTCCCATACTGTGGTAGGGGAAGAGAATGCTGACACTGCAATAACTGAATAAAAGACACCCATTTTCTGCCCGTGTTACTCTCACAATGAATATTGTTCATGCTTGGTGCTGGTTTGCTCCACCAGCTACCCCTACCCCACAGCCTTTGGGTGTGTCTGGGCAGTCAGGGTACACTCACAGAAAGGGCAGATGGTGAATGTCAGTATACTTGAAAATATATTTATGTCTTAATTTAAAAACTTACACGGAAAAGTACATGTTTTTTCTCCCTTTTTCACTTTCACCTGATACTTTTGCTGTAGCAAAAGAAATGCTACCTGCACATGGAAACAAATGTGCAGCTTTTTCTAGGGAAGAGAATTATGCCACAGAGGCCTGTGGATGACATGACACCAGAACTTCTCAGAAAGTCCTGTGTGGTAGGATGCAACTGGCCAGCTTCAGAGTCTTTTGCAAGGCAGCAGAAGTTCCCTGGGCTTGAAGTAATAAACATCTTACATGCACAGATGTGGTTGGGGAGGGTGGTTTATATTGATTCATCATCAACCACTCCAAAATGAGATTGCTGTGTTGTTGTATAACCCTTGGAAGGGGTTTCCTGGCAAAATAATTTTCAGATATTTTGTGGTTTTTTCCACTATGATATTTTTGCCTCATGACTGTCTCCTGAGCTATCAATCACAAAATTCATGAACACAACCTGTACAATCTTATTTCCTATATATGTGAGGAATAATCTAGCACTGGCAAATGAGGCACACATGATAATACTTAAAAATGTATGTAAAATATTCAGTTATTTGGTGGTTGCACCAGAACAAATGTAGGATAAATAATGTCATTAAATAACAAATGGATTAAGGCCTTATTTTTTCTTAGTTGATTACGGAATCTGCATTACTACATACTTTCCATTATTTGCAAATTACACCAGACAGATTGAATAAATGCTTTAAAATGGGTCCTGAACACTGGTTTAGAAACACAGAGGAAGTGGTTTCTTAGACAACTGCTACCCACGTATTGATTTAATAACAGAGAGGTGGAGGGGCAAAGATGATTATGTTGATGTACTGAACTGTTGATTGTTTAATTGAAGGTAAAATTTTTAGCTTCACTAGTCAATTACCTGATCTCATTAAGTTCTTAAAAATCACTAAAATACCATTCTGGCTGAAGCAGCTGCACTTTGCTACTATATTGTCTAAAGCATTAGGAAAATCATTTGCTAATGGTGATTTACAAGTGTAAACATGTGATATTTTTAGCATCTGAATAAGCTTTCTCCACGTGAGAGATTTTGAACTACTACCATGCACCAGGTATGTAAGGGCAAAGAAGGATGTAAAATGTGTTTTTATGTTTGCTTAAATGATCCTTAAACTTCTAAATATTTTAAGGTTTCTTCTATTCAAACCTTATCAACAGGGTAGAAAATACAAGTAGAAAATAATGATTTTTTAATAATAAAGCTGTTTCAAATATAAATGCAAGAACATTTTCAGTGCCTGTCCCATAACAGAAGTTGTATTAAGAATAAATAGAAACTAAGACAGCATCTGGCATCTCTGTGGAGGAAGAAGCCCCATGCTGTGGAAATGCTGGAGATGCCAGCCTGGAAGCACAAGGAGGACTCCAGAGCAGCAAGGACAGCTCATCCTGGGCCTCTCCTTGTTCCTTTGGAAGTTGCGGATAGAGGACTTGGCAGAGCACCTCCTGGATCCTGTATGCCAGAGTGCACAGCACGGACATGAGCACTGCTGGCAATCAGTGGCATTTTTTGTAGTTCCAAACATCCTAGGAAGACATTCTTTCAGGTTAACACATTTTCATTTTGCAGGATGCCTGTCCCGGAAAGGGTAAGTGATCAGTCAATGTTCATACAGTAATGTAGGCAGCCTTTTCCAAAATCTGTGTGCCGAGGGTTCTGTCCTCATGTACTTCATTTGGTTTTTAAATCAGTTCAGAGAAAGACAACTGGTTTCCATGCAGAAGGAATCTGGGATCAATTTCTTCATTCCTGCAAGCAATGTGACTTCAGCCACATGAACTTGATGAACTCTCAGAAAGGAGCTAGACACGTTTTTCTCTCAGTGCAAAGATGTGACGAGGTTATGAACAAGTCCCAAAAGGAGAAATGAAGGAAGACCTGGGTTGTATTTTTCCCCCTTCACAAAGGGTTAATGAGACATAGTAGCTGTAGAAAAATAATTTAGAAGAAATTCTGTAGCACCAAGATTTCCCAGTTTTTGGGGATATTCCCACTGGTTCTGGTTCTGTGCCAGTTCACGTGCCACTTAAAATCTCTTTGGAGTGGAAACTGACTGTCAAAATATGAAAAGGGGACAGAAGCACACAGCACTGACAAGGAAATGTGCCAGTTCCCCAGTCTTGGAGTACATGCCTTCAAACTTCTTGGGAAACATAATTATCTTCCTATTATTCCTATTACCTATTATTGCTTGAAGTTCCCATCCATCAGTAGCTCCTACACTACTGGTGTGGTTGTTACTTAGGTTTTTAGGTACTTGAATTGAAGTGCAAAGTGCAAGGTAAATAAAACTGCTAGTGTTGCATTTTGATGTCATGTAAATTGGCAATTATATTTCTGCACAAGGCAGTGATATAAATTATGATATAAATCAACCCAAATTTGAGGACATTCACGTAGAGTCTTCCTTAATATTATGTAGATGCCAGAAAGTATTTTTTATTGTAACACAAGACAGTGGGCATGAAAAGGACAAAACCTAGTTTTTAAGAAAGCAATATCAGTTTAGGTTTTTAGAGGGCAAAACTACTCAGGGTCTGGAGTTTGGGTTTGTTCTCCATTTTTTAGGTATTGCCTTTTTAGGGTTTGGGGAGGTTTTGGCCCTGCACTGTTGTTTATTGACTGCAGAAATGTGCAGAAAGAGTAGAAGCTGTGTAGAGCTGTTCCAAGACTCGCTGATATTGTCAAGCCAAAGAAGTTTGATGTGCCTGTGTTATTGTGATCAACCAGTCTGTCCAAAATGGTCCTGCAACTTTTTTCAGGTTAAATTAGCACAAACTCGTTTTTGGACAGGGTAGAGCCTGTGTAACTTGGTTTACCACGGCAGCTTTTGGAATTATAGCAAATTTGGCTGTGACATTTTACAGGAACAATTGAACCATTTTAAGCACTGATTCAAAGGTAATTCCTGGTGATAGCTGATATCAACAGTGGCTTGACTTCCTACTTGGTAGGTGGGCCAGAAAAGCCATCCTGGTGGAAAGGAGAGCCTGAAGGATTCCTGTGAGCAGAGCCCTGTGCTCCAGGAGATCCCGCAGGGATGAACTACAGGAGCCAGCTCAGGAAAGTGCCTGGGGCCAAATGTTTGCACAACTGTTCTGAGCTATGGTTCTGCTTAGGGTCGTTGTGGTTTTCAGATAAGAAAATGAGGAAACTGAATAAAAACATCTACCCACCAAAAGGGTGAATTGTATGAGGGTATCACTTCTGTGTGCCTTCACCTTCCCCTTGCAGACCTGAGCACTGGCAGAGGCTGCCTTGCTACTCTTGGTAAACAACTTTTGAGGTGTTTGACTGGCAATAAAGTTCATCCAGCTTCTTAGGTGCCCAACGTCTTGTAACCTGCACCCTGAAGATTGATATACAGCCATCCATTTATTAATCCATTTAATTTCTATTTTTGAAGTAAAATAGAAGAATCAGGGTATAATTTTCTTGAATATAATGAGTACTTAATCCTGAAGTCCACCTTTTAAGCTCTCCTTAGTTTGTATTTTTCTTTTTTTGTTGTGTTTGTGTGTTTGCTTATTTTTATTCTGTTCTTATTTTCAGTGATTTTTCATGTTCTTCAGAGTAGGAAGAGCTATTTTTCAGGTAGCAAGAGCTATACCAAGTCCTGCAGGTTGCACTTAATGCTGATTTATGTGTCAAAATTAGCAAGCCTAGAGAGACCTTTTCCCTAACAAATAAATCAACATATTTCCTAAAATGAAGCTGGCAGGTGTTTACTTATTTTGTGTTTTTCATTTGTCTTGAACTCATGCCAGCTTATACAGTGCTGGATTGCATTTAAGTTCTCTAAAACATATTCTCTAGAAAAGGAGCAATTACAGTGCAGTGTTTCCTGAAACTACCAGAGTCTGAGGTCAGAGTACTTGTTTATAAAACATATTTCTCAAACTTCTGTCTTCCAAGAATCAGCTGAAGCATAATGCTGGAAATATAATGTATAATGAATAAATATATTTCAGTGATTCATGAGGATTTGTCTCATTTTATTTCTAGATATGAGTAGGTCATTAACTAGCCTATACATATACATACATTTAAAAGCAGAATTTTCCCTTGCCCACTAAGATCAGTAATATATGATACAAAAACACTGAAATGTTTCATCATATCTCTGCAGCAATCTGTTCTCTAACTTGGTACATCTTATTCTCAAGATGATAAACTTTCTCAAAAACCTTTCCATGTGATCACTCACAAATACTAAGGCTTTTAATACTCACATCATGCAATGCTTACATTGCCTAGCCAACATTTATTGTGAATCTATTGATGCCCTGCTTTTAATTCCTAATGATACTGAAATTAAATTAGCTATGAACTCCCTTACAACGTCTGTCTCCTGATCTGGAAGACTGTTTATACAAGCAATCAGGGAAGTTAGCTGCTCACTGGCAGGGCAAGTGTCTGCAAATAGGCTCTGCAATAACATATTAGCCACTGCAAATGGAGGAATATGAATTAAGCATATAGATTTTGCACTTGTTTCCTTTGTGCCTCCCCTCTTTCCTTGACATGTTTACTGACACATTTATAATGTAAGAAAGAGCTCTGAATGTTGAGCATTAATTACGTGTGGGAACTGAAGCATAAAATAACATCTACATTTTATCCTTTTTAATCAAGAGGAAATGCTCTAATGTTGGATTTAGATTTAATGCAAAACTAAATATTTGACTCACAATATATTATGTCAGTAGATTGGCTGGTATTTATCACACTTTTCAAAACTAGAGCTTTAATGCCTCATTTGACATGATTTTGTCAGTCCCTGACAGAAAGCTGATAAAATGTCCATTTATGCCATTACAGCTGCCTCTTGTAGCACTTGTGCTGCTATGGAGAGGGATCTGCTGTCTTTTGCCTAAAACCTTTGGTTTTGATAATTTTATAACAAGTTGATCTCTAAAGTTCATTTGGCTCTATTACAGTAGATAAGTTCTAGACTATAAATCAGGTTTTAATGGTACAAAAATAGCTTAAATTGACTAGGTGGCCAAAAGCTATCTAAATACTGCATTTTTTCTGTCAAGGTAGCTGAAACTAGAGTTAAAACTACCACTGGATTTCCATTTCTTCTCTTATTTTTAGTTTCATCTTCATAGGGCCTTTTTTTCCCCTTGCTTGGCCATTTTTAAAAATTTTCTTAATCCACTGTTAGTAAAAAAAAAAGGTTTTCCACAAAAAATGGCAAAACTGAAGAGGACAAAATTATATGGTCCCTGCTGACCAGACAAGATGATTCTAGAGAATTCTCTAGCTCTAAAACCCCCTCCAGTTGTGTGCCTTTACCCAGGCAGGGCTGTCAGAATGGGAACATATCACCCTGCACCCCAACTCTTACATATAATGTGGATATGCCAGTGCCAGGTACCTTGTGCTCAAAATACCTGCAATTGGGAATATCTTGTTATAAATGCAGCAGAACTATTTAATACTTATTTCTAATCCACCTCCATCTTTCGTGGGTTTAGAAGTGGACGCTGTGTGGGCTGTAGCACTGCTGGGGCAGCCTGAGGAGTTAAAAACGAGACAGGGAGTTCTGTTCCTCCCCTGCCACGTTCCATTTCATCAGGCTCTGCTCACAGAATGAGAGCTTTACTAGTTCTATCAAAATCAGTAAAATAATAATAAAAAGACAAGTGTGACACCAGCAAGAAGGGCTACTCCAACAAGCAGTGCTTGGTCCCTCGCCTGCACTGGCAGGGAATGGTTTCCTGCAGGAGTGGCTGAAGCCCCTTGGATAATCAGTGAGTGAGTTGCACAACAGCCTCTGTGTCCAGTGCAGTAATACCATGAGAAATAGGATACGTGTGTCTGTTTAGGAAGACTGGCATATTTTTACAATTATCTAAACAAAATGAATTGCAGAATTTCAGGTCAAGCCTGAACTTTGCCCTGTCTCCAGAAGTGCAAGGACAGTGAAGTCACTGATTTGTGAAGAGTACAATTCACCCTCCCCATTTTCTTCCCTTTTTTTTTTGATTGATCCCATTGAAGTCAATGCCAGCATCTGCATGATCTAAATGATCATTTGCCTTTGGTGGCTGGATTTTGGCAAGGAAAGTATGTGGAGTTAGCTACTCAGGACGCTGAAAACAGTGCTTTTCAATGAACAGGCATGAATTCATTTTTCCCCCACCTAAACTGAAGGAAAAATAGTTCCAACACTGACAGCTTATACTCTGTGGAGATGTCTGAAATCTGAGGACACAATAAGAAATTCAAGTGCCACTTATCTCTTTTTCTGCTAGTCCTGTCCTTGCTGATAGTGCTCAGCCATGACCAGCCCAAGGGTACGACAATCCTGCCCTGGCACCAGTGGCAATTTAGGCCACAGGGCTTTAATTAATGCCTCTGCTTTGGGAAGGGCAGAAGATGGAGAATTAAAGCAGTTTCTCCAGTTAGGCCCACTAGAAGGTGGGAGGAGAGTCGTGCATATTTGTGCATGCTTGCAGTCCACCCACTCCTTCCTTCCCTGGGCTCACCCTTCCGCCCGCGGCGCTGTCCCCAGGGGCGCAGTGGCTCTGCCTTTGCTGGATGCTGTGGCAGCATTTGGGGGCTCTCAGAGAGCCTGCCCTCCCTGCAGGGCCTAGGAGGGGGGCAGAGACGCTCTGGGGGCTGGGAGTCGTCCTCCAGCTAGGAAATGGAATCATCTGTGTAGCTAAAAGTGATATAAAGAGCTTCCCTTCTGCCAACACCAACATGCATAACAGGTGTTTGACAAGCCCAGGTAGCTGCCTTCCTCCCATGCCCCAGGCCCAACAACTGGAGCTACAAATTCTTGAATATAACACATGTTTCTGGGTCCTCATCAAGACAAAATTATCTGTGTGGTGGGTTGAGGTCAGCACTTGTGCTAGCGTGGAGATCGACATTCTCATGGGAACCTGCAGAGGTGGCATCAGCCTCTGGGACCACTGGAACAGCACCTTTTGTTTGCTGACCTGGTGGAAAGGCAGCTCTTCTGTGCTCAGCAGTGCCAGTCAGCAGAGGCCTCAGAGCTTGTGGGATCAGCACTTTATTCACATGAAAGACCTGATGCCTTTGATTCAGTACTTCTGCCTTTCCAGGATGATGACACCAAAGCAAAGGTCTCTGTGATCTCACTGTCTCAGCAGCTTTCACATGTGAGCTTGGTACACAGAGAGCTGCCCCTCTGGCATCTATTTACTCAGCGGAAAGGGAGCAAAAAGGCACAGGCTTGCCCAGGGTCACACAGCAGAGGTGTCGCCAGCTCCTCGCAGTGCACTCTTTACTGCAACAGGTTTTAGAGCTCATTTTCAGTCTTGTTTCTTGCTCTTGTGTGATAATCTGGTCTTCCATTAAAAAAAAAAAAAAATAGAAAAAAAAAAAAGAGGTGCAAAGACCCTGTAACACTGTCAAAGAGAAATCAGAAAATGCACAGCTAGAGACTAAAAGTATCATAATGAAAATAAGAACTTATATGATGTGTAAAACAAATATGCTCTTCTCAATTTTCTGACTTTTCTGGAACAGGGCAACTCACAGTTCTAACATTGTTACTGGAAATGGTGAATGTTATGCTTTGAAGTCCTCTGATGTGCTGAAGATGCTCCTGTTCACATGCACACTTCTCAGGGTTGCCCCGGCCACAGCTTTAATGGGGCAATGATGTGGGTGGACTCATCAAAAAAAAGAAAAAAAAGAAAAAAAAAAAAAGACACAAACCAAGGGCAGGAAGAACTCATGCAACTTCTTTTTTCACTTCTTGTCTCCTCTGATTTCCCACACGACCCCTGCTGCTGGTGCCACACTCATTGGCTGATGGGCCAGCATGGTACCTGGCCAGTGCATTATTTATGTAACCACCACTTAGATGGGACAGGTGTAGAACCAAACCCCAAACCTCTGTGTACTCACCTAACAGAGCAAAACAGAGGACGAAATACCCCGACTAGGATGAGATTTTCAAAAGTATTTGTTTTTAGCCTAAGTGCCTCCACTGAATTTCGGAATAAAATCCCTCCCTGCCTATGTGGTGGACAAAGCCATGCTGGCCTCCTCCTGAAGATTTGACTGTCAGCAATGTCTCATCCCAATAATAACACAGCTTCATCTTCCAGTCAGGAAACCAAAGGAAGAGACATTCTTAGGTTAAGATTTAGAATAAAATTATAAATATAGATAAAGGTTAAAATCTCAAGTATACTCAGAAAGAATAAAGCAGCAGTCATCAGGATGTTTTACAGACTTCAACTTAAAAACCACTTAGGTTTGTTCAAACTTTAAAGCCAATGTGTTTAATGCATAGGGGTTATTTTTACTTTGGTTCTCTAACTAAATACTGACACTGTTCCTCACATGTCCCAATCTTTTAAATGCTTACTGCTTGCCCAGGCAACTGGCAGGATGGAAAAACAGGTATGATTATGTCCTTGCCATCTTAGGCTGAAATAAATGAAATAAACCATTGGTTTTGTTACATGATGAAGTCTATTATGGTTCTCTGATATGGCATAAAATACCTCAAAACAGTGTAGATTTAAATTTGCAGGTCTCATTTCTGATGTAATTAATTTTATAAATATCTGATGCAATGAATTCAGATGTAGGATTAGAGTGAATAACTATGCAAGGTGTGCAGAGTGAGGGAAATTAGAATTTTTGTACTTGAAATTTGTAATGTCTGATATAAGAAACCAAAGACTTCTCTTAACTTTGGCAACCAGAGCAGAAACACAGTCAACCAAATCCCTCTTTAAAACAAAACATGTTCTACTAAAGTAACAAAAAAAAAGGAAAAAAAAAATAAAAAGGGCGCTTAATCTTAAACACCAAACACACACACATACACACACTTATATATACACTAAAATTTGGAAAAGGCAATAAGAATGCTTTGTTTCCATTCAATGACAGATTCAAGTCATTCTGTTGAGATGTGTTGGATAACTGTGTTATATACTGGCTTGGAAGGGGAAAATTATGTGGGTTTTGACCAATTAGCTAACATCAGAATTTTGTATTGATTTGGAATTAAAGAGGCATTAAAGACAGCACTTCACATTAACATGGGCGAAGTCAAAATCATGTAGCCTGGAAAATAAAATTGCTGAATATACAGTACAGGTGAGACATGAGCATATAATAATCTCTTCATGTTCCAGTGTAGAGGAGGGAAAAGCTAAGCTTAATAAAGTTACACTCCTCAGGATTTCTTACGGGATCTGAGTTTTTCTTCAGGAAATGACTATCCTTCTGCTCACTTGACACAAACAAAAACAAGGAACATCTGTTGTCTCTTTTGTCTTTATTTACTACTTCTGGTCCAGTTTGCTCCCTCGCTTTCCTTCTGGAGACCTTCTATGAGGACTGGTGCTTGTGTCCTTCTTGTCCTTTAGCATTTTTGATAGAATAAGTAGGTAAGTGCATACAGTTGTAAGAAGTTGTTTCACCTTGCTCAGTTTTGTGCAGATTTATTTTTCTCCCATTGTTTTGTTTTTGTCCTCTTACTTAATTATCCAGCACAGTTGTAACAGCTGGAGAATACTTGCTTACGTGGAGTTTTGGTCTGACCCAATATGGCCATTTTAATATTCCCCAGTTGTTACTGTCTTACAAAATTAGAAAGTCTAAACACAGGGGAAAACTTAACTGCTTGGTATTTTTATCATCTTGCTGTAACAGGTATATTTGTCATAAATTTCTCTTCTTTTTATGCCTGAGTAAAAAAAAAAAAAAAATCATGCAGATTCTCTTTAATTGTGAGGGCAGGATTATCAAACCTCTATGTCTTCAGTCCTGTGAATGTGACTGCATGTGTTTCAGCTAGATACACATTGGCTGCTTCTTTTTAATAATCTGTTCAAGGTATTAAAATAAAAGGGGAAAGCTCTGTCCACTGTTCATCATAGTTTTTTTGTAAGATAATTCAGCACCAATTTTAAAATGAGCAATACTTCCTGTTATGATAAAACTGGCTCAAGAAAAATGGAGCTGGCACATATCTGTTTGTCCCTTCTGTGTGGAAAAACCCACCTGATTTGGCTGCTTTTCTTTTTTCAAAGAGAGCATTCACACATCCTAGTGGTCATGTAAAAGTCACTATAATTGTGTATAACTGTATATTCTTTGGGCAGCAAGAACAAAGGCCTCTATATGCGCTAAATATTGTTTCATTCAGGAAGTTATTCTTATGTGTATGTTTCCACAACTATTATCAGTAGAATTGAAGGGTAGCAGCAATATCCACAAGCTGTCTGATTTCCTTCCCACACTATCAAAGATTGAAAGAACAAAGATGAAAATGTTTGGGAAATGCCTTCAACTATGACATAAATTTCTTTCCAGGAAAGGTTTAAGGAAGTTGCCTTTAATATATTGTTTATAGTATGGCACTCCTGCCTGAAAGGGTTTGGCTATGTTGGATCTTCTAAGCATTTCCCAAGTCTGGCCCCAGGATGTCCTTCAGTGGGTTATGTTCTGCTCTTGGTCATGGTAGTGGAAGCTCCAAGTTCCTGCACTGTTTCTGTGTTGTTTATTCTGAATCCGTGCGGATGCATCTGAAAACAAGCCCAGCAAATATCTGTTAAATGTTCAACCAACTCCAGAAAGTTCAGAGGATAAAATGACATAGGAAATTATTACTCTTACAATGTTTATTTTATTTTATAAAGCTCCATGATTAATACAGGTTATTTATTATTGTCACTCTCACAGTGTTTGCTAGTGTCTGTGCCTGGGGTATTATGCAGCGGGAAACTTAAAGAAAGAGGAGCTGCTAAACCCTGTGGCACTGATGAGTTGTTGGAGGCTACATTTTCAGCTCCTGTTCCTGTCTGGAAAAGCTCTCATAACATACATCACTTTGGATGGCAATCCATGCCCAGTGAACGGTTTCAGACATTGCCGTGCTCCCTTTTATGACTTTATTTTGTCTAAATGTCATGGGTCAGTTTCATGCACATCCTGGGGTAGGAACTGAAAGGAAGCCCTTGGCATGCTAGCTAGATGGGAAAGGCAGTAAAACTGGACATCCAGATGCTTCCTTGATTAAGATCTCCAGACTGGTGTTCCCCTGGAGTCTGGGAAGTGATGAAGAACTGAACTGTTGTCTGCCAGGACACGGGTTACCCCTCTCCTCCAAGAGAGGTACTGTCCCATTCTTGTCACTGCTCTCGTACCTGGGCTTCTGCCAAAGCAGAACAAGAACAACTGCAGGGTCTGTGAGCCCCTGTGAATGAGCTGGACACAGAGACCCTGAAGCAATGTGTCACTGGAGCCCCCAGGTTTGCTGTGTGGCATGTCCCCATCCCCTGTGGCTGCCATCACTGCTGCAAGGCCCTCACAGAAATTCCTGATTCTGATGAGTCAATTTTCTGGGTCAATAAGCCAGCATTTCTATTAGTGGTTAGAAGTGCTTTTGAGGAGTAAAAAAACCTCTCCTAGAGCACCAGATAGAAAACTTGTGAGACAAGATATCTAAGATGTGTTGAGGTGGGTAACAGTGATCAGGTTGGGAAAGGTCTGTCTGCTCATACACACAGCAAAGGGTCAATGCCAGGGAGTTAAAATCTGCCCTAGCTGTTAGGGGAAGGAGCTGCATTGCACACTTTTAAGTCTCAGTGCCTCATTTCTGCCCAAGTCTTTCTTGTGTGTGATTTTTTTTTTCAAAAATGAACCGTAGACTTTGCCCAAAGTCTGGATAAATGAAATATTTTGGGACTAGATGAAAAAAGAGTTAGGATTTTTTTTTAATTAAGCATATTTTATAAATGGATCCTCAGCTGGAAATTTTTGAGAGATTGAAACAGAATTTCATACATTAGTATGTTGACTTCTGCAAAAAGAAAAAAAATACTTACAAACACCACTATTAATACTTAAAACAGGTGAAAATGAGTCAGTACGCACCAAATCTTACCTGGTGGCCACATGCTTTGTGCACATTAGCCCTTGTTACCTCTCTGGTGCCACCTCAGAGGGCCATGTTAACTCTGCAACCTTCATGGTTTCAAGGGCAGAAGCGCCTTGTTTGCTTGTGGCAGGGGAGGCTATAAAACCACAAGATAAAAATACTTAACAGCCAACTAGCAACTCCCTTTAGAACAGGTGAGATCTGAATATCCATTACCCCACAGTGTGTGCCATCCTTCACGTCAATACAAAGTGGTGTGAAGGAAAGGCAGAAGTGCAGGCTCAGAAACTATGATAAAGTGGGTGTTAATCTGATTTTTACCACTCTATTAAAGCAGTAAAGTATTGCTTTCTCCATTGCGATATATATTTTTGCAAGGCTTCATATGGGCTTTAAAACAATGACAAAGATTTTTGTACCCTTTCATAATGTGTATTTGTAAATCAGAATAAATAAAATTCTTCCTCCTCCTTCAATAGCGTTATAATTTTAGCTGCTTCCCATCTGGGAGTGGTACAATTTAACCACAGCCCCAGAGGGCAATGCACACTCCTCCTGACTTGCCGGGGATGACACAACAGCGGCTCCCCCCGTAGCTCTGTGCAGGCGACAGAGCCCCATCATGGCAGGACAAGGTGGAGAGCTGCCAACACCCTGCGCCCTCAAGATGTGAACCTGATGTTGGGATCTGCTGGGTTGTTATCCATGCCTAAATCGTACCCTCTGCATTTCCTGGGCTGCCTCCCCTTGTTTGGCGTCACCAGCCCTAAGGGAGGGCGCAGAGCCCCGCGGGGCTGGCGCTGTGTGCTCGGCTCTCCCTGCCTGTGCAGCAGAGCAGGCACTGCTGTATTGCAGCTGCTCATTTGCCTAACCTGATGGTAAATGCTCAGGGGGCTCTTCTTCATGTTCTGCATGTTGGTCACAATTCACTTATTAATTAACATAGCGGTGGGAATCAAGGATCAGTGGCTTTGTTTTTCTGTCTCCCTTCCACTAACTTGCTTTTTGCTTCAGGCAAACAATCCAAACTCTGTCCACATCCTCAATCCTGTAGAACAGGAGTGATAATACCTGCCAAGGAGCTGTTTGTGAGCTTTGCTGAGCTCTTTAGCATCCTCAGCAGGAGGCGGCGTAGAAAAGTACAGCAAACCTACTATTTCAAAACAACCCGGTTTTGAGTCATGGCAAAGAGCTCCCACTGAGCCCGGGCACAGCTCTCAGTCCCTTCCTGATGGTCCCATCATTCCTTTAAGAAGTTGCAGCCAAAGTAGTTATTCTGGCCCTTTTCTCCCAGTCATTGTTCCCACACACCTTGTGAAGACTCACACTAGTGGAAACTAACCACTTTATTTGTGTTTTTTCAGGTTAATTTTCAGCAGAAGTTCCCTGAGCTAAGTGGCTGCAGAGTTTCCTGACTGCTCATACTCAGAAGAGGCAGGCTAAGAGCTCTCATCTGAGCAGGTCCAGGGCTGCACCTTCCAGTCGCGGAGGCATTCAGGTTAGCTTAAATTTAAATTAAATGCTGGGAAATCTAATTCTCAGCAAAGCTTCTCCGGGTAATGATAGGTAACCTGAGCAAGCCCTTTGAGGCACGTAACCTCACCGTGTTTGTTAACCGTGCATCTTAATCTTCAGCACAGGTGAGAATTTGATGTTGTGGGTTAGCTGAAATTCAGAGATCCACCATGTTTAGGAAACAGTGAACAGACAAACCCTAGAGTGAGCCTTTTCCTGGCTGTCTGGCTAGGGATGGAAGGGAAGCAGGTCTGGCTTGTGCTCTGACCCTGTCTGAGCTATGGCCTTGCAGAGGAGGAGCAATTTCGGTATCTCAGCCCTGAGCTCCGGGTAAGCTCATTAAAAGCTGCTACTCAGCTGAGGTTTTCCGTAATCCCCAGGTGAATTGGAAGATAAATGGGTTATATAAGTTTGTGAAAGCCACAGAGTTAAGGAACTTTTCTGGGACGGTGACAGACTTCACTTAACACCTTGGAGACATAGTAAAGTAAGTTAAATAGAGTATCAAGAATGTCTCACGTAGTTTTCTGTACTGTTGAAGACACCACTCCCAGATAACAGGATAATATAAGCAAAGTATTTGAATCAGCATTCCTGGCTGCTAAGGTAAAGATCTAGCAATAGTGCCCATTATCCAAAGTGGTATTTCTGTCATAAAAGATGGGAAAACTGTTATCTTTTTTCTTTTTTTTTTTTTTAAATTATTGCAGAAGTATTTTTTCAGAATTGCTTTTTTTGTTTTATTTAGAAGCGTATATATCCTAACAGCAATGGATGACTTGCATCATAAAGTAGTGCAGTGTTAAACAAATGTAAATGTGAAGAAAAGGTTTAAACAAATTCTGGGAGGTTTCCGAAAATGAAACTGATAAAATAGGCTTAATAACTAAGTGTCCTAATCCAGGAAAGAGGTTAATAAGGGTTCCCTCATAAAGGGTTTTTGATACCTGTTCCTGTGAAGCTTACTAACTTTTGTTCAGCTCTGAACACAACTGCCTACAGTAATGGTAGCTGGACAGAAACAGTCCACATGTGATTAAAAAGAAAGTACTGCAAATTTCTGGTAAAACGGGTCCTGGGTAGTGATGCCTGTTTTCTCATAGTGCAGTTTGTCCATTAGTGTGCATAATGAGCAGCTAAAGGCATTAAATTACACAGTTGATGGGCTAACCTTCTGTGACAGACTAATGTGTGCTTGACCAACAATTGATTCACTTCAGGTTCTCTTCAGGTTTCAAAAAAAGCACTACAAGATGAGAGTTGGTAGCTTTTTGCTGAAGTTTAAAGAATTTACACTCGACTGATCAATGTCCAGAGAATCCCAGGACTTTTCAAGTAGGCACTGAAAACAAACCCTGCCACTGCTCTTGGCTTTGCCAGAGAAGTCTATGATAACATTATAAAGGTCACTGCATGGGAAGCATAGACAAATACACCAGTTTGGAGTATGCTTTTTCACTGTGCTGGATAGCTCTTTAAACTCAGTGGAATTACATGGTCCTACAAGTCTAGTCTACTTCAAGGAAAATGTTCAAAATTGTCTTTTACTATGCAGTTATTAGGAGATCCTGCCATTCACATCCTAAAGTATGTGAATATTATTAAAACTTATTTCTATATTTTGTTCTTTTTTCTGTATGTATATGATGGAAAGAAAGCACACACAACTCATAGGTCACATTAAAATGACCTTTGGAAAATTTGAGGTGCTCTCGTTTCTTCAGCGTGACGTAATTAGGTTTTAGTCCTGAGCAAAGATACTGGAAAGCTGAGTTGTGTCACAGTAGTTTGCATTATACTTTTACCTTCTTGATGGTTAACTTTCTTGATTAGGAAACACTGTCTCCCCTGGGAGCTTCAGACAGAGAGTTCTCTGACAGGAAAATATACTGAATCCTGTAGCTCGTTGGGTTTTGTACAGAAAAAAAATGTGTGGACACATGAATTGCTAGAGTAGCTGACGACTTTTTTTTAAAACTTGTACACAAGTAACAGGTTTTCTGCCTTTTTTTTTTTTTTTTTTTCCTCTTTTTAAAAGCAGCTTATTCAGCTGTAAAGATTTGGGTTTGCTGCTTAATTGGCTGTTTAGAATTGTACACTTTGCATAATCACTATTTGACTACACTTTGAAAAAAAAGGAAGTTCAGTCTATTCGTTACTCAACTAAAACAATCTAAAAGGCCAATCATACTTTCTGATGTCTCTTCATTGCAATGGAATTTTGAGGTAACTAATTCTTCTAGTCAAAGACGCTGTGACTTCTGCCTGATCAGTATTATTTCAATGTTGTGCATGGTCTTATCTTTCAAGTAGAATTTTCCATAAGGGGAAGTCAGTATATTCAATATATGGGGACATGAATAGTTTACTTGACTTAGGGCATATGTGTGGAAACAGCAAACTGCTCTGCAATGTTCAATGTAAAAAATCAAAACACAAACTGGTATGCAAGTATGTATGTGAGTTCTTTCTTTCCAAGAGTTTTCCATTTATGCATACAAATGTATGTGTATTGAGGTACATAAAAACCTCTTTAAAATGTTTTGTACTGCTTGCTTTTCATAGTGCAGAAGGATCTGAGCATGCCTGCCAAAATTCTTATTCTGTCATACTGGAACAGAAAACGAACAATATTCTTCCCCGAATTTTTAAACACATACATATTTTTTGTAACTGATAGCACAGCTAGCTTAATGTTATCAGCATTTCTGTGGCATTCTCAGTGGCTCTGACATGTGCAGTTAAGACTAGCAGGACAGTTACAGCCCATTCTGAAACCCTCTGCCAGACTGTATTTGAGAGAGCCACCTTCATCACCATAAATGCTGACCAAAATGGGCTGGGGTGTGGGACAGACATCTCCAAGAGGATTTTAGCAGAAATTTCTTTCTCTGCCATGCTTTGCACACAGATTCCTGCTCCAAGCTCTCTTCGTCCTGCCCCTTGTGGTGCCTCCTGCCCAGCCCTTGGCCCGCCCAGAGGGGCAGCAGCAGCAGGGTTTGGATCTGGGTGCCCTCTGCTTCTCTTGGGCATTTGGGGCACTGCCACTGCTGAGGGCCTGGGCCGAGGGGGAATGGAGGGGTGGTGTGGGGCTCAAGCACTTCCAGGCAGGTGCTCATAGAGTTTGTAGCAGTATCCCCGAGTTCCTGTTATGACTCTTGTCTATATTGATGAAAAGCGCCTTTCATGACAAAGGCAGGAAACTTTTAACATGAAAACGGTCAAACTGTTGTCACAATTCAAAGCAAATATGAAGTCTGGATAGAAACACAATATAAACATTCCCAGGAGAGCTTTCTGAGACTTGTTATGCAGAGCAAAGTTGGCACAGCGTTCCATTTGCAACACTAAAAATCAAATGGGTTTTTGTTTGTTGTTTTTACAAAATTTAAGTGACATTTTATTTATTTTAAGGATCGGTTGCTGACGCACAATATTCCTCTGTCCACTGATTCACATCAAATGAGCACTTTCTGTAGCCACAAGTGTCTGCACGGCAGGCTTGTATTTGCAGTTGAAAAATCAATAATTAATTCATAGCCAAGATAAAGAGCTCAAGCCCATTAAGAGATTACCACCAATGTGAAGATTTTCAGTTGTATTCATAGTAAAGGAGGAGGAGACTGAGAATGTTTGCCACTTAAGTTTAGTCTACGACCCATTTTTGCTCTTTCTAAGCTGCCTATCACTGGGCTATCTAAGTAACAATAAGCTAGTCACTCAAGTGTTATACTAAATATTGGTTTCAAGATAACTTAGTATAATGAAAATGAAACTTGTTTTGACAACGATAAAAATGTTTGTTCAAAAATTTTTGCCATAATTCCCAAGTGAATAAGCAGCCCTTGACTTCCCCAAAAAAAGTATCTGAATTATTTTTTATTCAAAAACAACTTGCACCTGAGACATATAAATTGTTATCTAACTTATTACATTAATGTATCTGCAAGAGAAATTTTTCCAGGCAAGGGAATGTACAAGAGCTCACAATAAAATTAGCAAATACGGAAGATTAAAGGGAAAGCAATCAATTTTGAATTTGATGAAAATTGAGTGAGTTTCCATATTTCTAATATAATGTAGAGACAAGGAAAAAGGGCCTAAATTGACAAATACTTGTGTATTTTATTATTTATTTTAAACATTTTTACTTATTGTTGCCACTATGATAGTTACTGTCTCATAAATCACATAAGCCTGTAGTCATCCATAGCATTTGGTTCTTTGCTCAAGTGTTAAGAGGCTATCAGAAAAAGAATCATTAGGCCTGCTATTTTCTGCAGCCACACACCCTGACAGCACAGTTATCAGCAATCACTGGACTGTGCTTTCATTTACCATTTCTCCAGAGCAAATCTGATTCTCCTCTTCTCCTCCCTGCCTGCCGCACAGATTTCTGCAGGGGCTGTGCCCCATGGCTGTGGCCCTGCTCTAACCCAGCCCTCTCAAACGGGACAAAGGAAAAGGCTGCTGAAAAGGTGGTTTGTTCTCTATAGCTTGGTGTTTCACAGACTGGAAGCCCTGCACAGCTGTGCCTTGGCTTGCAGGGCTCAGGAGGGTTGTGCTGTGAGCATCCTCAGCCCTGCTCTGACCTCAGCTGCCTGCAGGGACACGGGGAAGGCGCAGACCCAACCAGCAGCGTATGCAGTACCAGAAGGACCAGAAGAAATGATGACATTATGGCTCTTTATGTGTCAAGAAACACTGCACAGGCAAGTCCTTGAGAATATCACCAGTAAAATGTCACATTAATTTAATTGATGATTGTGCTGACCTTATTGCTTCTCAAACTTGCAGTAGCCACAGAGGTTTTTTCGATGTTTCAAAAATAGGTAGCATTGGATTGATTTTTAATATACTGCAGTTGTTCTCTCACTGGTAACACAGTCTGAGCTCCTCAGAAAAGGAGGTTCAAAAGAAATGCACAGAACTGATGAATGTTAGCAGAAATACTTTGTACAGAACAGGTTGTAATGGCCAGAGTGGAGCCTTCTGGTGCCTCTGATGTCCAGGCTGGTTCCAGGACATTCCCCTGTGAGATGAGAGAAGATGTCTGCATAGCAGGTGAGCTGTTGCAGAAGCACCTGTGCAATATCTTCCAGGCTTCAGGGATTTCTCTGTGCTTTTGATAATGTGTAAGTAGTTTTCAAGTGTTGTTTCACCCTTGAACAGTTTACTATGAAATCTTGATACTTTGTATTAGAAATTGCACGTGCTTTGAACCTTTAACTTCCATGGGTTTTTATTTTGTGCTCTAGTCAGCTTGCATATGAAGAAATACCTCCATATTTTAAACATTTTCTAAATTCTAATAAAAAACCCAAACAACTTCTGGTGCATGTTAAATACTCACATTTGAAGCTCATTTCCCCCATGACTTTCAGTGTGAGGAAAACTTGGCTGCTCAAAGAATCACAAAATGAATTCGAAGTGATTATAAATATAATAAATTTCTTGGCATTTGAGGTGACATTGATGCAAAATTGCATGGGAGGAAATTCCATGAGAAGGAATTAATCCTATTTCCTATAGGATTTTTCCCTCATAGAAAACAAATCTAGCCTTATTCTTTAAACAACCCCTCCTTATTCCTCCATTTGACTAAAGTTTTTAGTTTAGTTTTCTTTAAAACATTCTTTAAAACGTAAGTAAAAATATTAGCTAGGAGGTTTCTGAATTGCAGGGCAGCAGCTGCAGCACAGAAGCCTTTGGGAGAACGTGGATCTGGAGCTCAGAATTAAGTGTAGTTCCTCAAAGAATCATTTCAGCAATGTATGAGGAGAACTGCTTCACAGCTTACTGAATCTTAGTCACTTGTGCTTTGGCTTTTGCAACAGCCACGTGAAAAAGAAAGGGTTATTTATTAAGAGCAGAACAGTTCCCTTTTAGTTCTGTAGCAATCATGTCTCTTTTTTTCCAGTCCATGGAAAGTGTTATCTCAGGCAGCTTTGTGCAGGAAGTTCTGTTTATCACTTCCTCACAGTTGCAGTTTGTCTAGGACTTAAATATATGATATCAGATTGCATCAAAATGTGGGCCTTTGTGTGCTTAACTCATCAAAGGAGTGGACCCTCAGGACTTGATATCACTTCACTGCATATGCAGTCATGTAGCAAAACAAAGTCTATCTAAACAGGACAGGACTATTTCTGTTGGTAGTGTAGCAAAGCTAGCAGAATTGGTGTAGTTTCAGGTATCTGCACTGTTTCACTTCTTGTTTTTAAATTTATCACTTTTTAAACAGTGACACGGTTTGCCTGTTTTTACTATGTAAACTACAACGAAAACAAAAATATTGCTTCAACAATCAAAAAAAAACTCAAAAACCCCAGACTCAGATGGGATTTACTTGGTGCACACTGTTGGGTTGTCTGCTTACGTGACAAAAAAAAAAATTAATAAGAATTCTAAAGTTTTGAATCCTTGTCTTTTCAGCTGGCTATTGCTCCCACAAATCTGAAATGGTAGATGGTTATCTAGACAACTGTGTGTCAAATGAGCTCAATGAGGCTGCAACAAATCCCAACAGTGCAGAAGGTTGGGTGCAGGTTAGGAACCTGCTCTCCCACCTTGGTGGCTCTGTTTCTATTTTCCCCAGGCTTGCCAGAGGAGTTCCCTTTGCAGCAGGGCAGGCTGCAGTGCCAGATGTTGTCACAGGAAGTCTATTCAAACTGGGGAGCAACACTTCTGCTCCCAGCACAGCTCCTCTGCGCTGACCCTGGTTTTTACCAGCACCCTGCCCCACGCCCCTGCAGGACCTCGCCCAGCTCTGTTGCCCTCCTGCTCCTCACAAGCTGCCTTCGTGCTGGCTGATAAGAGTCCAGGCACTGCACAGCCCCTGCTGGGAAGCTGCAGCTTCAGCTCTGCTTCTGCTCCTTCCCACACACTTCTGGTGGGTGTTTTAACCATGTGATAGATGCAAAACTGAGAATATGAAATTAGGATAGTATCCACTCCAACGTCCATGATGTGACTCGCCCTCTGATTAGTAAAATCTCCTAGTACTGTTCAAGGAAGGAAAAAGAGATTAAATGACTCAGCAGTAAAAGACAAAGTAAAAGTGTCTCTTCTCTTCACATTTCTTTTTTTTTTCACCTGAGAAAGAAAAAAAAAAAGTTGTTATTCTTAGAAGGTGGACACAGAAAGAGATTGAGGGCTTTCTCCTTCTCCCTTTTTCCAATTATTTTAACTGTGTATTAGTTGACGAACATGATGAGGAGATTGCTCCAAATCCCATCAAGCAGCTGCTGGGGGAGCCAGTCAGCAGCGTGACCTGAGCAGAGCCATCCCATCTGAGCACAGGGCCCCAAAGCCCAAAGCTGCAGGGATCTCCTGGCAGGTGCTGGCAGAATCCTGTCACTCCTTGAGTGCAAGCTGGGAAATAATCGAGTTTCCCAGTTCTGCTGCTTTCCACTCTGCCTCCTGTGCCAAGGAACCCTGGGGGGCTCTTCCTTTTGTCTTCCTCCTACCACTGGAGGAGTTGGTAGGAGGCTGCTGCCTCCTACCACGTTTTGCACAGAAGGGGTGGTATGGGCCTCAGCACTCAGTAGAGCTAAAGAAATTTTTGAAAAACGCAGGACGTGCTGCTGTGTGCTGTAACTTTGAGCCTTGTCAGTCCACGTGAGGAGTGAACTCTCACTTCAGGCCAGAAAACAGGAAAGTGCATAAAACCAAGGACTTTTTAAAAGAAGTTGAACTTTTCTCCCTTTTTCTTTCAGTTAGATTATATAGCAAAAGTGAAAGTCAGGAACATACCTCAAAACAACTTGTCCTGCTCTTCAAAATAGTTTTACTTCGAAAATAGCAGCACTTTGCAAGAAGTAAATGTGCACTGTTGCCTCATGAAGAATATGTCCCTTTTCACTGCTGTGAGGGAAACCTTGCTTTTGTTAGTCAATATGGATAATCAGTTCTGTGAAAAAGACTTTACAGCTACTAATCAGCCATATAGTTTTTCACATACACATTTTCACAGTGAAAACTGGAAGTTTTGTGTAGTTCTGTTTTGTGGAACCCCACACTACCCCTACAACTGCACTCTACAACTCAACTGCCCCTTTTTGAATTTTTTTTTTTGTATCCATAAAGTCTTAAATATTTAAATAGATGATGGTGTCAGTGAGGATGTACAGCAGGTCCACATCTCTGGGGAGTCTGTGGCTTGTGGACTCATGGACTCGAGTGTGCATAAAAGGTCTGAACAACTGAATTACTAATTAATCTTTCTAATTAAGCCAATGCCTTTAAATAGAAATCCTTTGGTGGTTCTTTTAAAAGTTGTTTATTTTTATTTTTAGAGGGGTTGTATTTTTTTGCGGGGGTGGAGGGTGGCCTTAGTGTCGTCCAGTTTGGGGTTTTTCAGTCTTCATTCAGAGCCCGGCATCTCCACGTGGAGAAGGATGCAAGGTGATGTCAGCTCTGCTTAAATCCAAGCAAGGTTAGCCAGAAGGAAGAAGCACCAGCTTAATGATTTCTTGTCTTGGGCTGCTGTAGGACTCCCGGAGATGCTAATGAATGTTAATTTATACTTCTTATCACTACACTAGCAAGACCGTTCACACATTTTCCGCAGCCACCACGAGATTTAGGCTGTTGTCCTAATTGCCATTGTTCTGGCTGCTAGCTATTACATTTACCACAAGCTGTTTTCATCTTGTTGGGAGCATGGTGCTAAACTGAAAAACACCTATCTTAAGCAATTTGCTGCCTTCTGGAAGCTGAAGCAATTATAGTGGAGTATGCAGACAAGCTTCTATACAATGCGTGTAAATTTCTGTCTGTGGTTCCAGTAGATAAATTTGAGTTCCTGGAACCTTGTACCTGATTAGAAATGTAGGCTCCATAACGTAAAGCACAGCACACAGTCTTTCTGGAAATGTTAAAGTTCTTTTTATGTAATTCTTTTTGAAAGATTAAATATAACAGATTTACCAAGATGTATTTGATCATGGTAAACCATCACGCCTGATCAGGTCTGAACTTATCCTACAACACAGCCTAATGGTGGCCCCACGATCTCAGTTTGTGTCTGTTTTTACTCAATGACTCCGTCAGAGATGGATTTCCCTATCCCACAGAAGTTGTAGCTGCTCAGAAGACCACAATATTTGCACACTCATGGTGGTACCAGCCTGGAAAATTACTTAAGGAAAATAAGAGCAAAGGAGAGAGACCCTTCTCATCTCAGTCCAGAAGAAATGGCTACCTTAACCTGGGACCAAACTTTTCTCACTTAATGGAGTTTGGTGTTAGACTAGCTACTTGTGGCAGCTACATGGTATGAAAAAGCACAGTCCCCTTTCAATCTTTGTGCCATAATTTTCTGCTGCTTTTTGTGCACCAGGAGCAATAGTTGTCTGACCCAGCAGCCAGCCACCTAAGAGAGGGATAAGAAAAAAAGAAAAGCAGTTGTATCCAATATATTTTCTGCTGTTCTCATTCCTTGATCCAGTTTATGGAGAGGTCAGGAAATTTTTGCCCTGGGCAACAGATCCAGCATTTTGGGCAACAATGCTCTATAAGATTATGCTCAGCAGTAAGTTCAGATAAAACCTCAAATGTCTGACTTCCTAAATTGCTTTCTTCTCTTTCATATTTTTAGGTACAGCTATTAACCTACTTTAAAAAGGAAATTCATATCAGAAGTCATAGACTTTTATTTAGAGATTAATTTGTCCTGGAAAAAAACTTTCTAAGTTTAAACCAAGCTTAAGGTTGTCAAAGAAGTTTGGTTACATGTATATTTGTTTCATTTTTCATACTTATCTCCACTTCCTTCTTTTGCTGGAGTATTTCCAGCCTCATCAGAACCCAAAAGTACCAGAAATAAATTAGAGACATCCAATTTTGCAAAGCATAGGTCTTCTTGTGCTGAGAATCCTGAGCTAGGACTTGGGAAATCTGGGTTCAATTTTCTGCCTTGCCATTCATTTGGAATTTGATACTGGATAAGGAGTTTGGTACAATGAGTCTGTGCTTCAGGCACCCACCTGTGAGTTGGCTGGAGCAGGGAGATCATGGGTCCAATCCATGTACAGGCCATTCACAGGCCATAGAGAGTTGGACTCAATGATCCTTGTAGCCCCCTTCCAACTGAGAATATTCTGTAGTTTTTCTCTATTCTCTATTTCCAATAGTTATTCTGTGACTCCACACTGCTGTGGTGATCAGAGCTGTTTGTGAGCACAGAGAGGCTCTTTAAGAACAACAAAATGCTGTTGCATTTAGACAAACATAGGATTGGGGTTTGTTTCCTAAATCATTATTTTTATCTTGTTTCAACCTGCTGGAGAACAAGCTGTAGTGTTTGTTTCTGGAGACACATTATCCCTGTCCTAAGCAGCTCTGTGTGTGTTGTGGCAGTGCCACTGCTGGCCAGGTGACTGGAGTGGGATGTGCTACACAGCCCATCTTCAGTGGGGTTTCACAGGGACTCCCTGAAGATGTACTGTCTCCAGTAAGATATTTGAATTTATGTTTTTTTTCTTTAAGATCTAAAAGTTAGCCAGTCTTGAGCAATGAGCATATTCATGTTTGTATTCAGCAGTGTGACTTGCTGGGCAGTGCATCTATAAGTTACATGTCTGGCTCCGAATTCAAGCACAGAAGGGATGATCTGACCCTAAGATGAGAGATCCTGGCTCTGGAGATGAACTTGCCATCTCACATAGCCACTTTCTGGTGACCCAGTCTGGGTGTTCTGCACATGGAGAGCTGGGTTCCCAGATGCACAGGAGAATGGTGAATTTGAAAGGTATAAATGAATGTCTGAAGGGTAGCCACAGCTTCTCATCAACCTTGACTCCAGTTAATGATCTGAAGAATGTGCTTGTTATCTTGGGGAATGGTGAATCAATTCACCTGCCGGTTTTAGTGAAAGTTTTGCTCTTTGGGACTTGTATTTGCAAAAATAAATAGAGTAAGTGTAGCACAGAGCCAGGTGTTGACAAAGATTTTTTAGCACTACAGGAATCCTCAGCTATTACATTACCACATCAAATTCCATGTCTTTCTTCAATCAAAAGATACTAGGAGGCAAGGGTGTAACTTATTACAGGTATGAATAATAAATTATTAACACATTACCTATTTTCATGAGTAAGCACTTCGAATGTATCCTGCTAGATTTCATGACTCAAATTTTTGAAAGGGCTAAATAAATACAAAAATTAAAACATTTAATCCTGGACATGCTATTAGTTAGAAATTCAAACGATACAAACAAAACTAATTACAGCAAACTACTCAGCAAAGCACTTCGCAAAAGAAAGCCTCACAAGTAATTAGATTCCCAGAAAAAATTTAATCGCAGCTGCCTCAGCAGTTAAAAAAGAAAAGTATCAAAGTTTATTATAACATTGCTGTGTAATGGTTTACATATTTGTCCATTGCACTTAAGAAGAATAATTTAAAAATTATTCTCAAGCAAAGGACTAAGCTCTTTATAAAAAGTCCTATTGTACTCACTGAGTCATTTGCCTTCATCATTAGACAATGACTAAGCTATCTTTTGAATCTTAGCTATGTACCTGTGTAAATAAATTACCATCATACAATTACTGTATTATTCTATTTTTAAATTTTCATAGTATTGTCCAGTTTTATATTATGTGGTTTTGAAAAGCTGTCTACAAGAAAGAACATCTGTATTCACATGCGAGTTTAGTCAAAAAGACTGAAGTTGAGGTCAAAGGCATTTTCATTGCAGTAAGTTCTAATGACAAATGAAAGATTACTTTGAACTTGAAGCCACTTGGACATTCAACCTAAGTATTTTTGTTGTAGATGCAAAACCTGGAACCTGGAATTGTTTCTAGCTGCTTCAGAAGCACTAAGAAAACCAGAAGTTGAGTAAACCAGAGTAAGATGATGTAGCTTTCAGTACTTGGTACACTTATCATTCTTAGATGAATGTTTGCCAGAAAAAATAAATTATTGGTTACTGAGGTGTTGTGACGCACAATTGACACAAGACCTTTGAAAACCTAAGCAAACGTGTTTGGGTTATGGCTGGATAGGATGCACAGGCCACAAATGTTTCTGAACAGTTGCATTGCATTACAGCAGTGGGTGAGGTCCTAAGATTGGATTTGATATTGAATATAAACCAACAATAAGAACTTCAAAGTTAGTACCACAATTTTTAAGAGTTTGACAGTAGTCCTTGTTGCAGTGAGTTCACATCTGGTGAGCTGTGTATAGAAGACCTATGCCTGTATGGTTATCAACAGTATGATTTATGAAAATGTGGTGGTTTATGCTAGACAAGAGTTTTTGTGGGTGACAAACATTTTTCACACCAATCATTGTTTCAAAATCTTCTTGTAAAGTTGTTTTGGGGGTTTGGGGGTTGGTTTGGTTTTTGAGGGTTTGTGTATATCTCTCTGCTTCCAGTTTGTGAGTATGGTGCTTCTATGCCTATAAAAACCAGGACTCTGCAAAACACTCCCTTTTTTACAGCCTGTCTAGACCTCTAGAAATTGGGAGTGTCCAGCACTTAACAACTGATGGCTGAGTGTGTGTATAGATTTGGTTAACTACATAAATGCCATCTCCATCCTTAACTCTGAATTTTTGACACTAGTCAATGAGTGATTTGCTCTTAAATTAATGAGCAAGTGCAGTGAGGAGTATCTCACCAGGTCTGCTGTACTGTACCATTATCAAAAGGTAAATACAAGTACACCAGCCAGAATCATCACAGATTCATAAAATATCCTGAATCGGAAAGGACCCTCAAAGATCACCAAGTCCAACTCCTGGTCCTGCCCAGGAGCATCCCTGAGTCACACCATGTGCCTGAGAGCATTGTCCAAACGCTTCTGTTCTGTTGTACGGACAGTTGTCACCTGCAACAAGCAGTTTTCAGTTTTCCTCACTGCAAACCCTGGGCATGGCTCAGGGCATGGCAGAAGCCATCGGGGTCTCAGTGATCAGGAGAAATGAGGCACAGAGCACAGCAGGAGACTGGATGTGTGCAGTGAGCTGTGCTGTGCCCACACGGGCGCCTGTCGGGGTGAGAAGGTTGTGCTGGGGATGCCAGGTGAGGGATGCTGGTCCTGGAATGGTCCTGCAATGACCCCTGTAGCTAAGGAAGAATTGAAGGGCTCAGAAAAAAGTGTTCTGAGACTCTCAAAGATGTTGACTGCCACTGGCATGGGACTCCAAGAGGCCCCAGCAATAAGGATCTCAGTGAAGCACTCAACCATTTAAAGTGATCTTAAAACACTTACTATCTTGCAACCAGTAGAAATGTTGAAGTAGCAGGCAGGAAAATGGGGTCCCTTATTTTTCTGGATGTTTTGAAACTGTTTCAGCTCTGAAAAAGCAAATCCTATTGTGAATGATTAGTTTTCTTTAAGCCTGCTTGCAAGGGGTCATCCTGAAACTGAGAGGTAATCCTGTCTCTGTCTCTCTGCTAAACTAAGATGGGCTTCAGTCCAGCTGCCAAAAAGGAAAAAAGGGAAGAAAAAAAAAAAGAGAGGGGGGAGTTTATTAAACTAATTAAAACAAAACAAGAATGTTCAAATTACTTTCTTTTAAAACACATAACTCTCTGGATTTGAACTAGGTATTTATTGACCAAAGTTTATTTTTTCTCATTTTTAATCCTGTTGATGATGAAGTATTTTAAGTAGTACTGGTTAATTCTTCTTATTAGAACATTTCCCTGCCTCTTTTTCCTCTTCACCTCATGCTTTATATTTATAGAGAACATCAGGTAACAAGGCAAGCCTGGCTTCTGACCAAAAAGGTATTTTAGCTAGAGATTCATTAGTGTGTACAAAACCAGCCAGCCTTGTTTAAAGGCACTTCTTACACAAGAAGAAAGGGGTTCAATTACCATATTTCATTTAAAGTGAAGATTAAACATCTTTACCAGGACAGTGCACTAATCCCATGAATCCTATTTATGTTGAAATGTAGTGCTATTGGCAATAAACAGTAATTTGAGAAGTCATAACCCAAGGAAATAATTGTCAAGTGACTTTAGAGCTCCCTATAAATTTCCTCTTCATGACTTTGGCAGTAGTGTTCAACAACAGAGTTAAATATTTGTTTTAGGTGCTCCTGCCTTTAACAGACTAATTAAAAAGATGGAATTCTTTGATTCTATCTCAAATAATTTTACTTCTAATCTCTCTTAGGCAAAGTCAGCTCTGTAAATGGAACTAAACATATTTTTTTTCTGAATAGAGACTTTACAGTATAGCAATAAATTCAAGCACTGGGAAAGTAAATGCAACTGAAGTACCCTTAATGATGCTGTTGTGTAGTTGTTATGGTTGTTATCCCATTACACAGACCTTTACCTTGAAGGCCATAAATTCTTTGAGAAATAATTCTAATGGGAAGGTGCATTACTTAAACATTGTGTTTCAAAATGATGAAAATCGTGATTTAAGTTTGAAAAACCAAGTCACACAAACTGAAGTAGTAGTAATGGAGGGGAATTAAACTTTAGCCTATCATGCAAACCTTCTAAATTTGTATTTCCTGAGAAACTGCGCAATGGAGCTGTTCCCAGAGCTGCTTCTTGTAATTTGCATCACACACATGCCTGGAACTTGCCATCAAGGATCAGGCCCCCATTCTGCTCTGCTCCTGCAAACTTAAAACCAGTGCCTGAAACAAAAATTGTCAGTCTAAATACCTGACCCAACGCCCACTGAAGTCAATGGAAGATTTTTCATTGATTTTAATGATTTAGTTCAGGAGCTAAGTAAGTATTTCTAAGACAAAAATCAATATTGTCCCACAGTGGTAACGTTTTCATGTGCTTCTATTGATCCCTTTGACACAGATTACAGGATACCTTGGCACTGTCAACACACCAGGTTTTAACAAACTGATTTGATTTATTAACACCTTTGATTAACATCTGAAGTAGCAAGTATTTATCAAATGTCAGCAAACAAATGTTCAGCAGACAGGTCACCACGAAAAAATGACTTGTTGCACAATGTAAGCTGAAGTTCAATAGGAAAAGGCTTTCCATAAAATCAGTTTATGTGGGAGCCCTACCATGATATGCAATAAGCTAGGCATTGAAAAACTGGGGGTTTTTTTAACCAACTGTATAATCAGGCCTAAAAATTGCTCTTACCTCCCCTGGAGTGCCTTTACTTGCCTCCTCACATGAATGGTGAAAAAAACATTTCCATGACAGCATGGTTGTAAAAATTATGCCAAATTTTTCAAATCCAATGGAACTTTCTTGTTCTGTCAGTTATGCTTTATGATTTTATAACCCATCTTCTACATAAATACAGTGAAATGCATCATTCTCTTTCAGAAAGACTGCAATCCATTCCTATGTTTGGAACATCTGACTTACAAATGGAAGTCCTGGGGCATCAGAAGTGAGACTGGTTGTCAGTGATATTTACAATGTGATTGTTCAATTGACAGCCCTGTAATTTAGCTTTGCCCCTTTATAAACCAACCAAAACCCTTCAGTCATTTCTTGAGAATGACTCTGAAGTCTCTAATTCAACTTGATTTTTGTATAACTACTGGGAAAAAAAACCGATGCAATGTAACAATTGTATAGTAGTAGTCTAATGGTGCACACCTTTCTTACTACATAAAAGAAAATATATTCTTTTATGACATCAGACTCTTCCACATGATACTGTTTCTCAGTCTACTAATAGTCACCAGAATGATCCCCAGGTTTAAATTATCATTTCCTCCCTTCAAAAGGATCTTTTTCTGCTGGAAGAATATTTGAAACCTTTCAGAATTTTCCTGATCCAAACCTAAAACTACAAGTTATATCTGACACATACTGGGGTGGGCTACATTCATTTGTATTTTCCAAACCAATGTAAAGCCTAATTTGCTAATAGAATTGGTAATCATGTATCACACATAAGCTCTTACAGTATGAATCTCTCTAACAGTTAAATCGATCATAACAAAAATGTGGATATCATGTAAATCTTATCAGGATCACTAAAATAATGGCACCTCTGTTTACAAGGTGTCGATTGGTTTTAGAGGCTTTGATAATGACTCCAGACAGTCAATAAATACAGAGACTTTTACATGGCCACTAGGAGCCGAACTAAACTATCTAATCTTTTTAAAATGACAGACAACACAATGAACTCTGAACTTAATCCCCTCCAAACATTAAGGAGACAGTTCAGTGCTTAAAGTACTATTCAAACTCAAACCCTACATTAAACAAAAATCATTAAGTGTCTGATTGAAACACACAGGAAAATTCAGAGGTAAGACTGATTTTCCTTCCCATTGTGCCTGGGCAGTGGTCTGTGGTGGGCTCCAAGTCTGTCGGTTGCTTGTCTTGGGCAAGGAAAATACCTCTGTGCCTTTTGAAAGTTTGCAGTCAAAGCAATGGAAAAAAACCCTTTAAAACTGAAGGATTAATTGCTTTTTGTCTCAGGCAAAATTTCCCCTAAGGTTTTGAAGCAGGCATGGGAGACAATGTTATATGCTACATTTCAAGTTGCAAAATTTACACTGTTGGGCTCATAACCTCTGAAAATGATACATTGCCTTTAAGAGGAAAAGGAAACTGTAAATGTAAAGCTTATGTTACACTGAGAGATGGGGGAGGAGGGTGGCAGGTAATGGCTAACATATAAATGGTGCATATATGAGCATATAAATAGATTAAATCACCCTTTATTTCAGCTGGTCAATTTTTTAAATAAATAAGAGGACCATCCAACTGTAAGACAGTTTCATCCAGTAGTAACAAAGTAAGAGAAGAGAAAATAGAAATACATTTTAAATTATCACTAGCAATTCTTCTGAGATAATTGTTTGCTTTCTAACATTATCAGACTCCCTATTTGCAGTGCAAATCTGAATCCTTCCAGTACTGCTAAAAGTTCATTATTACCCCGTTTTCCATGAAATGCATCTTCTCTGTGCCTTTTGTTAGTTTGTCTTATAAATGTACCTCTCTGGACAATGAAAAGAGGAATTAATCTGTTCTAACCTTTTCAGTGCATCCCTTTTGCTTCCGAATGTAAAATCTGATGTGAAAAATGTTTTTGTTTTATTCTTAATGTGACTCAGATATCTTTAATGTCTTTCCTGGCTAATTGGAGATAGGATGTGTTAAATATCTGAATTTCTAATTAATGAATTCCACTGAATAGCTAATATTTCCTGAAATCTTAGTTTCTCAGGTAGACTGCTGTATGCAAAGGGGGAAATATAATTTAAATCGTCATTTGGACTTCACATTTTTTAATTACCAAAATCTGCTTACATTGTAGAATGTAATTTGCTCTACAGTTTTGCAATTTTGTTTTATAGTATCCTCATTGCCTTGGTAAATTTCAGTGTGCAAATGGCTTCAAATATTTTATGTTATTAACAATGGTTCTTAAGTCAGGAATTTCTGATATTCCCACTAGCTGGGTTTTACCATGATTAATTATTTAATCTTGTCTTTCCTGCAGTGCTTGATGAGCAGACTATTGCTTCTTGTTGTTGTCACTCAGATGAGCTACATTATCAGGACAGCCTTAATCTTACAATGGATTGTTATCTGTGTTCTCAGGATGAGATCAACCAGCAGAAGTGAGAGTGTGAGTATTTATTTGGCATCAATGTGTGATATTTTAAACCATTTTCTAAAGTCTGAATTTACATTAACTGTATACAAGCTCTATCTTGATTTCAGACTCCAGTTATGCTAATATATTTTCCTTACTGAACAAAACATTTCAAGATATTCTAATTTAAAAAACCCTCTAAATCCTTACTTTAGAATATTTTTTATTTTTTATGTTTGGCTGGCAGGTTTTTGATAATCAGTACTTCCTCTGGTGATCATTTGTGGTAGAATTAGTGGAATTTCATGACAGCCTATTATACAGCACTTTTCCTTAGCAAGAGCTGCCTTTCCTTTCCATGGTGGCCTAATTAGTATTTCCTGAATCAGAGAATGGCTGAAACATTATGAGACATTAGCTGAAACAAATAGCTGAAACATTATGAAACATGAAATATTTCATAAGGAAAAAAAGGAAGATAAAGTACCAGAGCTCTGCCAGGTCTGTGCTGAATGAAAATCCACAACTGCCAACATATTTGGCTTCTGTTTTTTTCCTTTTTAATTTCTTTAAAACTTTTCTTAGTCATTCTAATAGATTGCTTCCTAAACCTGCCCCTGATTTGTTACCATGCATTTAAGGACAACTACTGTAGTACATTAAAGTCTTACAATAGGAAAGCTTGTGTTAAAGAACTGTGCAACTGATTGTGAATAACATCTAACCAGGACCCAGCTAGAGCAGAACTACAAGTGTCTATAAGATATGCTGCAGCATCTTTTACTCTCAGAAGCTCCTTGGTCCATGCTTTCTCTCCTGTTCTCTTTCCTTTACCATGAGTTCCCAAATTCACTGCATTTGGGCATTGCCATCACACATCAAGTTATACCTAAGATTAGTTGAAGGCATTTGTATTTTTTTTTCTCTGTTTGTACCAGTGGTAGCAATGACAGGGTTTAAGAAAGCTGAATGATGCCTGCTGGCAGTGTGGGCAAAGCATCCTTGGCACAGGCTGGAAGGCAGAGGACTCCCAGACTCACCAGGGACTCTCCCTGGTGCCCCTTGTGTACCACAGGCCCCCAGCTCTCCCCGGTGGTGCAGCAGTGGAGACCCTCCTTGGCTGGCTGTGCTGCTCAGGGCTGCTTGCTTGCAGGGCCAAGCTGTCCCTGTGCCATGGGGCACTCTGGAACTGCTCCTGGGGCTGGCCTGGGGGCTCAGAACTGGTGTCTGTGGAGGTCCTGCTCTCCTGAATGGAAACCAAGTATTGCTTTTTGCATAAAATCCCAGGTGTGTCATGGCCAGTGAGCTTCCAAACCAAGAAGAAAGACAAAGGTGTGATTTTTTTTCCTCTAAAAAAGAATAGCATTTACCAAATCTTTAATTCCTAACAGTGCAGCAATTTCACAAGGAGTACTCAGCAGTTTTCCAATTTTTTAATTGATCAGTGCCCTTACTTTGCCTATATGTGTATTTATAGCAGTGTAACACTAAACCAGATTTGCCTTTGTTTTTGTGATTTTTGCATTTTTTTTTCTTGAACAGGAAAGCATTCATTATCAAATGTTGTGAGAACAATACAGTAACTGGAGGTTATTTTATATGAAAATATTGTTGATTGTTCCTCCTCTAGAAATCTCTCTTGGCAGCTCACTTCCTGCCAAATGAATCAGCAAAAGCTGCTCATGAAAGTTGTTAATATATAATACAATCACCCAGAACTGCACTTGGTCCTTATCTATAAAGTCCTTTTGCGATCAATGATTCACATCACCTTTTGATTACAGTCTCTGAGCACAAACAGTTTCTTAATATAAATTAATGGCCTTGGAATTTCTAAATAAACATTCCCTTTTGTTTAGCATCATTTCCTATTTTCATACCAAAACAGAGTCTTATTGTAATTGTTCAGTTTTCACTGGAAAAAGTGTTTGTGGCCTGGAATGTTCTCAAAAAACAAGCGGTTCCTTTCAAAGCTAATAGTGTTGATTTACAAGGTCTAACGTGCCATGTTAATTGAATATAGCTAGGAAATATTACAAAAAAGCAGCTAGTGTGGTGTGACACTTTAAACAATGATTCTTGTACTCATTTACTGGAAAAGAGATTTTTTTTCTTGAAGTATGGTATTATTTGGCAATGTTGTTTCCTTGGTTGGTTTTTCTTTTTTTTTTATAGTAATAAGACCCAGCTATCTAAGCAGCAGATAGTCAAGGTACTTCCTTTAAATTTCCTGATTGCTGTTAACACTACTGAATAGGCATGAGCTCTTCAGCAAAATGAATACTGAAGATTTCCTCTGGCCAGATCTCGCTAGAAGAACAATTAAATACCAACCATCATGCAGTGATAACCTAATGCTAACTGTTCCCTCTTGCAAACTTCAGGGAGCATGAGTGCAGAATGTAGCCGAAGCATAAGCCTGACCTGCACAGAACTGGAGCAAAAAACTATCTGATAATATTCCTTTCTAAGGCAGAGTTATTTCACTTAAATCAATTAGGTGGAGTTCTAACTAAACTGAAATAAAAACCTGAGAGACTGAAAATGCCTATGGAGATATTTAGTTTAATTAATTCTTAGCTAAAGTGATTCAAGACTATATTCAGACAAGGTTGCTTTTTTTTCTTCCTGAAGTATTAAAAGAATAAAGGCCATAATAAAAATGATCAAGCCTGTTAGTGTGTTGTTCATAGTAGTTTCAATTAAAGCAATTCAGTTTGCAGTGAGAACAGACTCAGAGTGGGCACCGTGTCTGCCACTCACCATGGCTCAGCTGACAGAGCAACTAATCAAGCTGGGACCACTTGGCCATCACCAGTCAGATGTCCATCATGTAGTCATCCTAACATCAAAAGTAGTTTTAATTTCTGACTTGTTCATATCCCAGACTAGAACAGGGGCTGTTTTTCTCAGGAAAGTTCTCCTGGGTTACATAAGGATTACAAAGTTGTGGCCATCTAAGATTGGATGCTCTTAAAAGTGAGGAGAAATAAAAGACCTCCTGTTCAAGGAAAGTAATGTCCTCCAGAAAACAATCTGTAATAGAGCTCCCCACTGCCTATAAAGAAGTAAAGCCCTCAGGCTCCCAGGGCATGCCCTTGACTCAGGGTTTTAGTGAATGCCTGTTCCTTAAAAGCACTGGTAAGCAGAAAAATTTTTATGCATCAGTGTTTTGATCTGTGGAATTATAAAGATGCTACTTTGTAGCATCATTCAAATCCTATGCTTAAAAAATATGGTTTGTAAGTTGCAATGAAAATGAAATAGTACTTGCTCTTCAATGGCAACTAGCATTATGTAAACACACGTAATGACAGAGACTCTCCTCTCCTTCCCACTGCAGTCAGACTGAAGTGTCTGTTCAATCAGTAGTTTCAATTACTTCATTGACTCTTTCAAAGATAACATCAGCACCAGCTGAGGATCTCTCCAGATATTTTTAGGCACTTGCAAGATGTCAGTGAAATGCCAAAAGCAGTTAGTGATGCACTGCCCTCCTAACAGGAGAGATGTGTGCTGTTCTGACAATTTACCGTAAAAAAAGCCCCATGTGAACCCCCAAATGTGAACACTGTTCATTCAGTATTTTGGTGAAGATTGTTGTATACTCTCTCCAATTCTTAAATCTAGTGTAATTAAACCAAAAAAACCAATGTATTTATGATTTTGACTACTATTCAGAAAACATAATTCACTTAGATGCTCTGAAATCAAAAAAGGTAATCTCCCTGCTGATATCTAATGTACTGGCTGTATATTAGGCAAAAAGGTAAAAGGCAAAAAATTGCAGTGGTAATTCCATCATCTCCTCATCTGCCTGTTTTCCTCAAGAATCATTTGATTGGGTTGTTGCTACCATGCTTCATCTGAGAGGCAGAAATGGGTCTGGCCATCAGAAAAACAGGCACAAGGGGAACAGGAGCAGTCAGTTCAGCTTCTAGGGAGAATGAGCTGGTTTGCAAGGGTCCAGTTTGGGGATGAGCCCAGGAAAGAAGGCGGTAGCAGAGCAGGAGATGCCAGAGAAATGACTAATGGCATTGTTGTCCTTGTGGAGGGATGTAAAGAGGAGATATCTGGGCAATGACCAATGAAGTAATTTGTTATGGATGGCATTGCATGTGAAAATTATCTATAGTAATTCCATTTGAGGGGGAACATTTTCCCCCCATCTCTCTTTTCCATGATTCATTCAAAATGGATTCCAATCCAAGTGGGAAAGAAAATGAAACAGACTCAAAGCTGCTAATTGTGCACTGGCAATTGCAAAAAAAGGAAGTAATCTACACTGGAATTGCACACCCAGTAAGGACCCCACTCTACAGTTCATTACACTTTTTGTAATGGTCATGTGGGTAAAATGTGTTTTTAAAGTATCAACACAGACAGGAAAGATTGAAACCAGCAGTTCCTGGCCCTCTGGTATCCCATTAGGGTTGGGGAAGAGTAGGAATTAGGGGAGGAAGGGGAGAAAGGACGTGGTGAAAGTGGTTTTGCTTTAGATAAGCCTCTGCATCCTGTTTCACAATATTGTTGATAATTTGCCTCAGTTTCCCCTCTTGCTCTCTTCTGAGCTGTGAACTGTTTTTACACCTTCAGCAAGAAATAGGTGCTTTGGATCATTTTTTCAAAGGAAAATCTCAGGATGATTGGAACGATGGCAACAGTTCTATATCTTACAGGGCCTGAGATTTCTGCCTGTCCAGATAATGAAATACTTCCTTCACAGAAATAGTATGAATTTAGCCAGCACAGAAAATACCTTCTCATTTTCTGCTGGGGACTTCTAGAAGAAGCCTCCTCAGGCTTCTTGACCTGGTTAAATCTGAACTAGTACAAGTAGTTAGTACAAGTAGGATACCTCAGAAATGATAACATCTGTCCTTTTCTGCATGGAGAGTACCATAAATTAAAAAAAAATTACTTAGTATTGTCTTTGGCGACAAACTATTTAGTTGCAGCCTCCAAGTATGTCATGTATAGTTGTGAAGCAAAGCTACACTGTTCTGCCAGAAGCGGATGTCAGTGCCTATACTGAATTTGTCCCTTTGTCTTTTTAGAAATATACTTTATTTCCTTGAACGAGGCAGTTCCCTAAAGCCTTTTGAGAGCGGCCCTGAGCTCAGCTGGAAACAGGAAAAGCTCCTGTGTGACTGAAAGCTGTAGATGTTGGGCACATGTGACCAGCACTGGAATTACGGTGGGGAGGAGCAGCTGGCAGACGTGGGGAAGGGGAGCACAGGCTGGACAGACAGCACGGGGTAGAAGCAGGGTCAGCTGCAGCAGGAAGGGCTTCTGGCAGTTTTGATGTACTCCTGCCCACAGATCTGAGGTCAGATACAAAACCACCACTGTACCTTGGATCATCCTCTGGATGTCATGGTCTTATGTTCAGTGGGGGTGTAAAACACTCTGGAGAGCTGAGCAGCCAGGCCTGGGGTGATTTGGTCTGATTCTGTCCAGAGAACAAAGGTACTTCAACACCCACTGCCACAACTGGAGACTGTAACATCTGTCTATTCCTTGGTCAGTCACCTTTGTATTTGTTTGCTTCTTCTTACATTGCTTTGCTTTGTTATTAAACATATTTATTTCCAGGCAGCTGTGATACCAGCAAGAACATTGGCAAAACAGATTCAGAGTCCTGTTTATTTTGGTTAGCTGATATCCTAAAGTAAGCTACTGTTTAAATTTTTGGGAGAGGAGGAAGAAGAAATTTTATCCAAAGCCTCTGTAAGAATCAAACTAATTTAAAATCACATAAATACATTCATAAAAGCATTTTGTATAAATCATCATGCTTCCTGCATTCTATTTTTATTGCCAGCCACAGTGTGTGATGTCTGGGTGTAGATGTCTGAGGCATCTCTGATTTACCTGCCCTGCCTCTGCTTTTCCACAGTGGCAGTAGATGTACTTTCTTCTATCACACGAATGAGCTTAATCTTGTTATAATATTTGCAGTTTACTTTCACACTGTCACCTTATAATTGTTAAATTAATTCTAAATCCGATCACTGTTAAGATTAGAAATTAGTGGTTTCCACATCCATCCTTTCATCTGCGTTTGTGTGACATCCAGTGGCTGAATGGGTCAATCACAGGCTCCCATGTCTGGTGAAAAGTGTAAAAATTACTCTCAACTCCATGCAGAACATGAAAGCAGGAAATGTACTGCATAATAATGCTAACAGAGCATTTGCTTAATTTTGATTCAAAAATAAACTGGAGATTAAAGCAGCTTGTTCAAGGAAACACACTGCAAATTTGTAACCTTAACTCACTGCAGCCTTTAGTGTTCTTTCCCACTGCTACTGATGTGAACTCATCTCCTCAGTGTTCCCACTGGGCACAGAGCAGTGAATAAACTGTTTATCACGTTGCTCCAAAAGGAGTAATCTCTGTTTTCCTGAACTTAACTGTTGACTGCATCATGAGTGTCCGGATTAATCAATTTTGTCAGGAGCAGTACTGAGCTTAGGAGCCAAATTTTGATTAAACCCCTAGCAATATTTTAAAACCCCAAAATATATTGATTATCCAAATGATATTGAATTAGGCTTCTAAACAGTTCTTTAAACTTAAAGATCTAGAACTCCAGTCTCATGTTTGAAATAACTGCCTGCAATTAAAGTAATTCATGGCAGTTGAGCAAGGTGTTTTCTTTGCCATCATCATGAAAATGATATGACAGCAGCACTGCTCCCAACATGTCATCCAATTTTTTCCATGCAGGTAATAAATTAGTAACAGCTTTTGTTTTGCTCATACACATAAACCCCACAGTTATCTCAGAGCTTTTTCTGCAATTTGTTATTAGAAGTAGCAACTACTAATGCTGAAAAGGAAAATGAGAACATAAGTGTTTCTCTGTTTTTCTAATCTGCTTTAGGAGATCCATAAACCTTTTTCATAAATCCAGCTAAGTCCTTGTGTGCAAGCTTTTCATATAGCAAAAGGAAAATATAATTAAAAAATAATAATTTTAATTTCCAAAAACTTAACAGAGAAATTAAGTATTGATGTCTAGTGTCTGAAATTCCTTTAAAGTTATCTTTTAAAAATTATTAAATTTCAGGTTTAATATTTATTTCAAGGATGTAAAAATATTATTTTGGCAGGAAATTTGTTGTTAAGACTAATATATATTGGACACACACACACAAAAGACTGTGCAGGCCTGGGTAGTGCATACGAGGCAAATGATACCAGCAGACAGGAAAAGAGCAGCTGTGCACCATTCTTGGACACAAAGTCCTCAGGAGTCACGAGGTTAGCACAGGATCTTTTTTTTATGCTTGGTTTTGCTGACTACAGAGCCACTTAGTCAACTCTAATAATCAGAATAAAAGTCCTCTCCTAAAGTTAGATTAGTTTTATGCTGCTCTATGGCAAAGAAAAGCAAGTCAAATCTCTCAGAATTGTATCTAGAAGAAAACAAAGATCAGATATATGAAAATGCCCTTGCTGAGATCCAGTCCTTTGAGCTGCCTCTTGGAACCACCATAAGGTATGCTTCTTTTAAATAGTATTATACTCTTCATGATGGATTGTTCCTTCTATAGCTGTTCTTTCAGTCAGCAAAATATATTAGAAACTTTGTTTTCCTGACCCTGAAACCTACAAGAAAGTTGAGTTTAATTTCAATGTGATTGGCCCTCAGTGAAAAAGTACAAGCCAAGGTCACCTACTCTGCTCTTTCTTTTCACCTGGACAAAGCGATCTGTTTCTGATGGCTGGCTGCAGATTTGTGAAAAAGAAAGTGCTCTTAAAAATAAAACAAGGGCAAATGTTTTCTTTTGTGTAGCAACGTTTTTAAAGTCAACAGCTACATTTTAAAAAATAATTTACTGCTTCTTATTCTTAAAATTTTAATAAATGCAACTTTTGTTTTAATCACCAAAGACAGAACTACTTAAGGTTTTACTGTTGATATTTCTAAATGTCTGAAGATTTAATTATTTTTGTTTTGTTTGTAGCTTATGGAAACTGTTTAATAGTAAAAGTGCAACTGAAAAAATTCCCCTGCATATTTGTCCTTAAAAAAAGTAATTATATATAAGATTGTAATGTAATTTGTCTAGGTATATTGTCAGTATTTGTAGAAGAGTTTTAAAAATAGCCTGCCTGGCACTGTAGGCGTCAGGTTGCAGTAACCATCAGGCTAAAAAAAGAAAATTAAATTTACCCTGAAAAATGTGTCAATCTACAATTTCAGTATTTTGGTGATGGGGAAAAAAAAAGAATGTGGGAAAATTGTTACTGCATTTGAGTGATTTCTTGAAGGAAATACTACAAGTGGTAGGATTTTTCCTTTTTTTTAATTATGCAATTTGTAAGCACTTGTCTACATTCAGAATAGTCCTTGTTGATTTAGTAGGTGAATGAACAATCTGAATCAACACTGAATATGATAAAGGCACAGGCATAGACAAGACATGCATCGTCTTTGGTGCCATTTATTAACTCGTGTACAGGTGTAGTTGCACCAGGGCAGGACAGATGATGAGCTTGATAATAGTAACTGGAAGGATGCCAAATGCAATTGTAGACCTTGATGCATTCACATTTGTCAAATGCTGTCAGTTCATTACTGGAAAAAGTAGCTACACATCACCCTGGAGTTTTACATATCTGGCCTATTGCTCTACACGAACTTCCCACTTGTGTGCAGATAACTTTGCCCAGAAAACAGGTGCATCCTGTCTCCTGAGCATGCAAAACCCAAGGATTAGTTAATCCCTGGCCACAGGCCACAAAGTGTAAAATTTACATAGAAAATAGGTTATTCCTCCTTCATTGACACATGAAGCTTTGCTGTACAAAGCACTAGGAAACATTATGCTAGTTTCTAGTGAAATACAGCAAGCCACTGCACATGGAGGTGCACTTTTTTTGTTTTGTCTTGGTTTTGTTCTATTTTACCCCGACTCTCAAGTTTCTATCACGTAAAGAATGGAAGGAATGACGACTGACATAACCTGAATGCAGAAACCCGGCAGAGCCTCCGCCTCAGGGGTCGGTGCTTCCCTCCCTGCCGGGACGGGCACGGTCCGCGTGTGCGGGAGCGGTCGAATCAAAACAAACAAAATAATAATAATAATAATAATAATAATAATAATAATAATAATAATAATAGTACAAGACCACACCATGAACTAGCCACAAGACCAAACCAGAACTAGCTCAGTGGAAAAGGTCCTGTTGAACCCTGTAAGCCTTCAAGGCGTCTGTGCAGCGCGGCGGGCAGCCGGTCGGTCCGGGACAGGGGCCGCACTTTGCGCGTCCCTCGTTTGTTACAGTGCCCCGAGCGGGTCCAGCGGCTGGGGCCGGACAGATGCGGCTGCCCGCGGTCTCTGCCGGACACCAGCGCCCGGACGCTGGTGCCATGGGGACGGAGGGGCTTTGCCGGGCTCCCCGACCTAGCCCTGCCCCTGACAAGGGCAGCACAGCCCTGCCGAACTGGTGCGAGCCCGAAGGGCGCGGCCCGGCGTGACCTGCGCCCCCTCACCGGCCGCAGCCCCTCCCTCGTCCCCGCCGCCCCGCGCCCAGCGCGCACCGGCGAACCCTCCCCGGCGGCTCGCGCCAGCCCCCGCCCGGCTCCGCGGCCGCTCCTCCCTCGGCACCTCCCGCAGCGGCGCGGCCGCCGGGTCCCTCCCATCCAAGATGGCGGAGAGTCTCCCCGAGCATGATCGGATCCTGCAGGAGATCGAGAGCACCGACACGGCCTGCGTGGGACCCACCCTGAGGTGCGGGGCGCGGGGGCTGTGGCGCCGCTGGCGGGTGAAGCTCCCACGCTCTGTCCGCCCGCCGGCCTGGGAGCTGCGGCGCGGCCCGGCCGCGCTTTCTGACAGCTGCTCCCCAGGGACGGCGCGGGGCCGCCCGCAGCGCCGCAGGCGGGAGCGGCCGCGGTGGGTGCGGAGGGGACGCGCGGCCCCCGCTGCCGCTCCGTGGGGCCCGGCCGCCGTCCCCCGTCCCGGGCGCTGCGGGGCGGAGGGAAGGGGCCCGTGCGGCGCGGGCAGGGAGCGGGGCTGTCAAGCCGCGCCGCCGCTCTGACAGGGAAAGGCGATCGAGCGGAGACGGCGGCCGTGGCCCGGCTCCGGGCTGACCGCTCCCTGGCATTGTCTGCCGGGGAAGCGCCGGGCACGGCCCCGGCGGGGCTGGAGTGCGGCCTCGGGACGGGGCGGCCCCGGGCCCGGCGCGGGTGGCCGGGCTTGGGGCGCCCGCCGTAAGCCAGTGCCGGGCTCTGCCGCCCGCGCTTGGGCACGGGCAGCTCCCTGGGTGTGCCGGTACCGCCGGGTCTGTGCTGAGAACGGGGCCGGAACCGTATCGTGGGTGGGTGTTGCAGTGCTCCGATATCAACCTCTCATGATGCGGTCTGAAACCCACTACCCTGCTCAGTTTGCTTGGAAATGTGACAGTGTTTAGAGCGTGTCTGGTGTGCCATGACTGCAGTAGTTTGGTTTTCTGTCTTTTTCCTCCAATTCTATGCTGATAAATGGCTTAGCCTGCATTTTGAAAAAAAGGTTTTGCATAACCTTTCCTGTTAGAGGGGAATGTGGAGGTATCTTTCACTTAGAGCTGGGGAGATAAAGGCAGGGCCTGTGGAGACTGAATTGGGTTATAGAGGAAACAGGGGAAAGGGGATCTTCATCGTGTAGCTTTGCTGGTGCTTCCCTGATTAAAGATGTCTGAAATAAGTGAAAAAAGCATAGGCACTAGCCAGACGGGGGAGAGAGAACTGTGAATGTTATCTCCTTGAAAAGATACAGAGAGCCTGTGTGCAGAAAACTGGAAAAGGCAGTTTGTGTGGCAGCGTGCTGCAAAGCAGCGAGCATGGTGCTGCTGGCTTTTCCTGCAGTGGGAATGGTGCCTGCTGGAGAATGTGGACAGGGCTGGGAGAGGATGAACGTGGGCTACGTGGGTGGGAATGCGGTCCTGAGAACTGGTGGAAGAGAAGTTCCTGTTACATGATGCCAAGTGGGTCATTTTGCACATCATAGCAGCTGATTTTCGGGTTAGCTACACGTGTCTACAGTGGATCCTCCACAGCTGTGTGGGAGGTGGCAGTCTGGGCATTTGTGTGAGGCTGGGGCAAATCAATCCTTTGAGAGCCCCCATGGGGAATGTGGTGGTCTCCTCTAGACATTGCACGGGGACTGCTTGCTTGCTCAGTCTGGTCTTGGAGGTCAGCTTGGAGCAAACTGCACTCTGACCTTCTCTCATGTTCCTTAAGCACAGCTGCTGTTGGGAATTCAGTGTGGAGATGCTGAAGCTGAGCATCGCAAGGAGCCTCACCTGTGGGAGTCTGTGGGCTTAGGCTGATGGAAAGTAGCTGGGATGCTTTCAGACTTAAGTTGTCCCTGGAGGCAGTTTCACCGTGTTAATCACTTAACAAGCCCAGGCAGGTTGAAGCTGATGCCTGCAAAAAACCACAACAAAATATTAAATATAATTGCAGTTTCATCACTATCTTCAGTACAGAGCTTATATCAGAGTAACCTGTAGAAAGGACAGAGTGTTGGGCTACACAGCAGAAGAAGGCATCCACAGGTGTGGATGGGGAAGGGACCATATGAATCTCTTATGCATATTAAGCATTTAAAATGTGCTGATGTCTTTATAAATTCTAAAACTTAATTTCTTATTTTTTGCATGTTTCTATGCTGTCACCAATTTTCCAGTAAGGGAATTTTACATTGCTGACTTTCAGGACTTTTAGGGAAAAAGTGGATGTTGGTCTGATTTAACTGTAGTGTTCAATTACAAATAAAAAAATGTAGGTGAAAGAGTGGTTACACCTGGCTGAGTGTTTTGAAAGAAGTCCAGCAAACACCACAGAAGTATGCTTCTACTCCCTAAGAACAGCAGCATTTAAGATCAAATCTTGAGCTGTCTGCTCAGCTGTATGTTACAATTTGTGAATTGCTGTGTGAAACTGAAAAGTCTGAAATCCCACATCAAATTACAAGATCTATTTCAATGAAAGAAGCATGAATGTAAAATGGAGCATTATTTTCTGCATGAGATCTAGGTTTTTACTCGCTAAACAATGTGAATCAAAGAAATGAGTTGAGTAATTCTACGTGCAGTTGCATAAGGCACAACATGAAGTGATCCATTGATTTCCAGTCACAGAAGCCATTGAAGCCAGTTGTCTCACGTAATGACTGAGATTACATTAATTTTGTTATGTGAAATGGAATATTTTTGTTATCTCTGGGTTATAATGCTGGGAGAATATTTATAGCATTGCCACATCAAATAAAATACCAACATACCTACTTAAATAGCAGAACAAAAGAGGGGGCTTGAGGTGAGTGGTTTGGATAAGTAGCATGAGGTAATATTAAATGCTGAAGATTGTAGAATATGCAAGATCTGACTTATCCTTAATTGTTAATATCAAGATATTAATGTCCTCATAATGCATCCATGCTTCACAGAGGAAGTGTACGTTTTTCTTGTGGGCTGTATGTAGGTTCCATGGAAACACATTTTTGCTTCTATTTTTCTTCAATGTTTTACTTGCTGGTTGGGTATAGCTGTTCCTGCCAGGGTGCTGTTTCCTGCCCTGCTACAAGAGTGGCAGCACTTGTTTTTATGATACAAAAAATAATAACATTTATAGATATATAATGTTTTTGTGTATAATTTACTGGTAAGGAACAACATACAGACTGACCCTGCAGGTGATGTTCTGCTGCTGAGATCTGCCCATAAAGAGGAATTTGAAATGCAGGTCCTTTATAGGAGGAATCAGCATACAGCTAGTGCAGTTGGGATTATTTACTGTTTAGGAGAGTTAGCTCCTAAAGACTGCTCTGCATCTCAAGAGAGGAAGAGATTGTATTGAATTAAATTAATTTTCTTTTTACATTTTAACTGGATGGATTTATTGATTTAAATTTGCTGCTATTTTACTTGCATCTCTAAATTCAGTGACACATGCTGAATCATTATAAATGAGACCTAAGCCAACATGCCTTTCATTAAATAGGCAGACTGTGTCTATAGCAAGCCAGGATTATTTTTTTCTTTTCATCAGACTCTGTGAAGCTTTTATCAGCATCTTTTTGGCTTTAATGGCTAACAAAATGAGATTAATGACAAAACTTGTTAAAGGCTCATCACTCTCACCTTTTTATAGAACATGTTAATATCATGTAATTCATGTTGCATACATACTTTTGAGCTTTTCTCAGGGAGAACTATCTCATTTCTAATCTTTAGAAAGGAAGTGGAAAAAGACAAAGAGAAAGAAAAGCAGTTCCCGTAATCCTCTCAACAATAACAGAAAAATCAGAAACTTAATAACAAAAAACTTAAGGCCCTCGCTGAACTCTGGGTTTTAACACTTCTTGAATAGTCAGCTGGACAGGCTGTGGTAGCTAGTAAGACAGATTCTCTTCAGAAGAAAATAATTGACCTTATTTGATGGTTAGTTTATGGTTGGTTGAAAAAGGTCAAAGTGGAACTCGACAGAGCAGTTGTTCTGCCAGGGCCCTGTGTGCTATAGATATGAGTTTCTTTGAGTCTGTAGTAGTGTGTAGTATTTAAAAGCTTTTTTTTTTTTAAATAGATGAATTAACTCTTAAACTCTAGCTTGGCAAAATATTTCATAAGCATATGGTAGACTTTCTCTAAACATTTCATCTTGTGAGCTTTGCATCACTAAGTCTGCAGTGTTCTGTGGTTCCCATACACAGCCTGTCAGGGGAGTACCTCCATGCCCACAATCCGTTGACTGAACAAAAATACAAAAGTAAAATTAAATATAAAAAACTGGGGGGGATTTGATAATGGAAATTCTGTTGCTAAGGTGAAGTTGATAAGGAGGTGCCGTGTCTGTTGATCTATCTGTCTATAAGCAGAATGTACTCTGGAGCTTTAACTGACAATCACAGCTTGGAAAGTGCTCCTCAAAAGTCAGTATAAAATTGCTTTTAATTCAGTTCTCTCTTCCTGAAATCTGTCATCACAAAGCCATTGCCTGGTAGATGTTAGAGCATCTTGTAGGCTGCTCTGAGTTGTGCTGCCCATGAAACATCTTTGAAGAGTTCTTAGAGAGCCTCCTGTGAAGACATTTCTCTGTCCTGTTGTCTCTGGCTGAACAAATCACAGCCACAAGCACCATTCAGTGGATGCATTTCTGCCTGGTGCTGCAGTATGCTGCAGTCACCTTCCCCTGGTCTAGGACTGCATTGCACTGGTGAAAGCAGCACTGAGCTGAGACTGCAAAGCAGAATCATTTCTGTATAGTGCTGCATTTTTCTTGTTCGGATTAAGCAGAGTTTGGAGGTTGGATATCATAAATGAGTTTGGCTGAAGTGTTAAATTGTTAGCTGTTCATTCTGAGCTTCTGTCCTTGTGTTGCAGAAAAGCCAAAAGTGAAAGCTACACTTTAGTAAGGCATCATTAGAAAAATAAGCAATTTTGTCCTTTACTGGTCAAGGTCCTGAGAAAATTCAGAGTTAGAGATATGGAGTGAGAGTCTAATTCTGCTGGGTTGTGGTACACTTTGAAACTGCAGGTGCTTTGCCCAGACTGGGGTCTGTAGTTTGTATTTTGGAGATATTCTTGTATTCATTGAGTGAAAGCAAAATGAGCAAAGTGCCTAAATGTTATGTAACTTCTGTTTTACTGAAAGTGTACATTGCAGTTACCAACAGGCATGATTTAGGTATGTGATTCTGTGTCTTCAGCACCACAGTTAGTAAGTGGTAGCATAGGCAGTATGAATGAAATCTGAAAATGTGGGAAGATTTTACAGCATTACACAACTGCAGTCAGGGAAATACTTTTTCTGCCTATGGTCTGTTGGGATTTATGATGTGGTTATCCAATAACAAAATGTGGTTGCCTTCATTTTTCTCCTGTGGTCTTACTTGTCTGGTAGGATTGTCTAATGTAATTTTTCAGTGTTTTCAGTATTTTGGTTTTGGAGCATGAGCCAGCAAATAGCATTTTTGTCTATAGCTTAGTCTTGTTTTAAATATAGAGCAGACATAAGAATACTCTGAGATCATCAGTGCTTTAGATGAGAATTTTAGTGGTTTGATCATATATTTTGATTTCAAATGGTATGGTAATCTTTTACAGAATTGTAAGCTATTGGTTTGAAAATCAGTAGACCCTATCTTTATTAATGGTGTGTCTTCAAGCCCTTCTTAATTTTCAAGTTAATGCCTTTTATTCCTGGGTTCCCTTTCAGACGGAAGTTACAAAGTAGCCCCAAAGAACTGGAAAATCCTTGTGTGATAGCTGTGGTCTCTTTTGGATCAGGACTGTACCTTCATGTATGTTGTTGTGGTTTAACCCCAGCCAGCAGCGGAGCCCATCCAGCTGCTCATTCACTTCCCCACCTGCAGTATGGGGGAGAGACAGAAGGATAGAAGCTGGAAAACTGTGGGCTGGGCTAGAAACGGTTTACTAGGAGAAGCAAAGGCTGCACACACAAGCAAAGCAAGGACTGAATTCAGTGCATCCCATGGAGAGGCAGGTGTTCAGTCATGTCCATGACAGCAGAACCCCATACAGCAGAACCCCATCATAAGTAGTGGTTATTCTGGAACATAGAATCACAGAATGAACTAGGTTGGAAAAGATCTTTGAGATCATTGAGTCCAACCTATGACCTAACAGCTCCTCATTAACTAAACCATGGCACTAAGTGCCACATCCAGTCTCTTTTTTAAACACATCCAGGGACAATGACTCCCCCACCTCCCTGGACAGATGATTCCAGTGCCCAGTCACTCTTTCAGTGATGAATTCTTTCCTGATCTCCAACCTAAACTTCCCCTGGTGCAGCTTAAGGCTGTGTCCTCGGGTTCTGTCAGTTGCTGCCTGGAGAAAGAGACCAACCCCACCTAATAGCAACCACTTTTCAGGGAGTTGTAGAGAGTGATAAAGTCTCCCCTGAGTCTCCTTTTCTCCAGGCAGACCACCCCCAGCTCCCTCAGTGGTTCCTCTCAGGGTTTGTGTTCCCAGGCCCTCGTTCCCTCCTCTGGATGCACTCGAGTGCACTCTTCCCAGCCTGAGGGGCCAGAGCTGGACACAGCACTCAGGGTGAGGCCTCAGCAGTGCCAAGCACAGGGTAGGGGTGATCTCCCTGCCCCTGCTGGCCACACTGCTCCTGATACTGGCCAGGATGCCTTTGGCCTTCTCGGCTGCCAGAGCACACTCTGGCTCATGTTCACTTGGCTGTCGACCCCCAGGTCCCTTTCTGCCACTGTCCAACTGCTCTGTCCCTGCCTGTAGCACTGCAGGGGTTATTGTGGCAAAATGTCATCACTCCAAATGTCTCCTCCTTTCCTCCTTGTTCCCCCACTTATGGACTGAGCATGATGCCATCTGCTCTGGAGCAGCCCTTTGGTCAGTTGGGGTCACCTGTCCTGGCTGTGTCTCCCCCCGGCCTCCTGGCCAGCGTGGCAGCACGAAAGGCCTTGGCTCTGTCTGAGCCCTGCTCAGCAATGACAACACCACCTCTGTTATCAGCCCTGTGTGCAGCACAAATCCAAAACACAGCCCCATACCAGCCACTGTGAAGAAAATTAACTGCACCCCAGCCCAAACTAGCACATATATTTATGCATCAGTTTATCTTTATTATAATAGCTAATTTCTACTTTGTAAGTGGATTGTTATGGAGTAAGGAGAATGACCTGCTTGCTGGGAGCCAGTGTATCCTAAAAAAAGAGAGGATTGTTTGTAGTGTCAGTTGCAGATTTTGTCACTTGGTGTAGGATTTGATGGTATTCCAAGTACTTAAATTGAAAGACAACAGTCACATAAAGCAACTGTCCATGTGATGTATATTGCTATGAAGGAGCAATTTGTTTTATTGCCTAGTCCATTATATAGAGTCAAAAGGGCATTTGAAGAGTCTGTGCTGTAGACTGATTAATCTGTCATACAGCAGCAGAACTGCAGTTATGATTTTTCTGTAGCCTGGTCAAATTTGCCATTGGTAGCAAAAGTGTTTTATAAGGAATCACTTGCATTGCTGCAAGTTTCAACATATTACTTTTCAGGTTTTTATAAAGCCTGAAACTGTTCGCAGTCATGTTTGCGCTGCAATTTTTTTTGTTTTGAAAAAAATCTTTAGGTTCAATGCTGATTAAGTTTGTCATGAAATACGTGTCTGCAAATCAGGTTATCTTGATCTTTTACTGTTCACACATCAGCTGCTGACTCAGTTCTTGCAGTGTTTTCCAAATGGGCAACTGCCAAGTGAAGCTTTAACCTAGGTAGTAACCTGGGTGAATTGTTCTGAAACAGCTCTCTCCAATTTCACAGGCATTACCAAAGAGCTTGTCCCAGTGTTTACAAAACAAATTTCAAAATACATGAAAGCTTTTAAAAAAGAGGAATCATCTGATACATCATCATCAGAATAGTGTACTTAATAGGTGTTTTATGCAGTTTGTGTCATTGTTTCATTTAAATTCAGCCTTCTCTTCATATGAACGGCTTATGCTTGTGCACTCTTACCTCAGTTAAATTCAGAAAAGCCAGTTCTCATTCCTGTGATCTCTTCATTGACTTGTTTGTCAAGCTGATTTTATTCAATGTCTGGTGACCCAGATTTTGGACCTGCCATGTGCATAGGAAGTGCGTAATTTTACATCCTTCACAAATGCCAGTCATGTGGGTGCTTACTTCCTTGTGAATCTTTTTGGAAAGCCAACAGCATAGCCTGTGCTCCAGCTTTCTTTGTGTGTGTCTGAACCATTGGTATCTACCTGAGGAGCTGTAACATAATTCAGTTAAATATAAGTCTGGTTTTGACTGCTAAGTGCTGGTGTATTTGCAGGTTTTGTCATGTTGCATTTATGTATTATACTACTAAAATAAGCTCATTCAAATTGAAGAGGATTAATATGTCTTGAATAATTCTGTTAAGATAGTGCCAGAAAAGGATTTGCAAATAGGAAACTATTTTTATGGGCTGTAGTAAACTATTAAGTACTAACTCATTCAGAAATACAGTCCTAGCTTTGCATCAGCATCAGGTAATCACATGTGATTTTATCTTTCTGAAGGGCTTGCTGTGGCCAGTTGTGAAATCCAGCTGTGGCTGGTCTTTCTGGCTATTTTCTGGTGATGTTTGAAATGCCCAAACCCAATCCCTGTCACCACAGAGCTTGGTATGACAATAACAGTTCAATTTGAGGCTCAGCTTGATGAAGTACTTTCAGCAATGCAGCTTTTCCTCATCTTGTACATGTCTAGTACAGAAGTATCTGTACTCCTGAAAAACTGAGTCCTTCCTGTGCAGGAAGGAGTTAATGATCTCTCCTGGAGCCTGGCTGAGGCCCTTCCCGTATCTCAACCTTTGCCAGTAATAGCAAACTAGTAGGGAACTTAATCACTGACAGAGGTATTAAGAAGGAAGGAAACAGATTTTAGAGTGCATCAGCCTTGATGGAAAGACACTGGATTGGACAGAGAGGACCTAAAATACACCGGGGATTTTTTTTAATTTATATAGCATGAGAAAAGTGTTCAGTTCTAATACTGCAAGTGGGATTTTCACTGTGTCTCAGGGAAAGTAATTTGCTTGCAAAATTGCAGTGAGTGTAACTTGCAATTCTCCTGGGAATCAGAGTAATACAAAATTAATAAAGCATATACTGTCATATATGTACCTGGGGGATACTTTTGAGACATTTCAGCTTCAAAAGGAAATGTTTAACCTATCGAGTTTTGGGACTTTCACAGTTTGCACACTTCCTTAGGCATAGAGTGGCTTTGAAGGATTTTTACCCCATTTTGTTCATAGAAGCAATGTTTACTTACAAGTTTTGTTTTCAGTTAATTTCAGTATAAAAGTAACATAGCACATACTGTTTTATACTTTATATTTGTTCTGGTATGTTTCATAAACTTAGGGAGCTGCAAAGAAATGAACAGATTTTCTTTGTTCATCAAGCAGGTAAAGAATTGGAGTTAGTCAGTTGCTTCAACACTCCTGATGGCTTCCTAACTGAGAGAAACACTGAGTTTCAGTTCAGCTTCTGAAATGAAAACAGACTTTTTTTAGAAGTCATGTTTTACTTTCTTCAGTGATCCTTGGAGATATGCAAAAAATATACAGCACAGGCTGTTGTTTTACATGAATTAAATACGTGATGATTTTTTAATATATAGGCTATGTGAGCTCATAAAGTTTAAAAAAGTGAATAATGTAAAATCTTTGTAAAATACATGTTTTGGTTATATGTTTGCAGAAGAGTGTGATGCAGGATAGGATTGTCTGGTTTGATCTGTATATAATAGAATACATTCTTAATCCAATTGGTTTTGAAGCTTTTTAATTACTGGGTGTTTTATTTTATCTGGAACTTCTTAAATTTCTGAAATAATGTATTTACATCTGTATAGTGTCGATATTCAAAGCCTATTGAAATAAGTAACCTACACATTTCTGACATTAAATATTCTGTTCTATTTCATATGTCTTGGGAACAGACATATGAGATCGTTGAAATATGAAATTAATTTTCTTAAAAAAAATGGATGTGTATTTATCTTGACGATTACATCTCAAGTGCTCTAGATAAAGTTGACAGATTACCTAGAGGTTGTAATAGAGGCCTAATTATTTCTTTTACATGTGTAATAGAAATCTCATTAAATTTTTTAAAAGAACCTGGAAGCTCACAATTTGGTTTACAGATTAATCCGTTGCTCCTAAAAGATAATTTATGTAACAAAAGTCTCTGGAAGTATTAAAGGAAGATAAAAATATTGCTATACAGACTTCACTTTCCTACTTTGTATTCTATGAAATAAGATAGGTTCCAGCTAGATCCCCTTGTATCCATGTAGGTATATGAAGCAGATGGCCAAACTTGGCACTTCATTGCGTGGCGATAGCCAGCACCAAAGCGAGCAAAGCTGCCGATTCCTTTGCTGCCTTTTTATCTACTATTGCAGCACAAAATGAGGAAAAAAAGTGGTAGCACAGCACTTGTTTTTCAGTTTCTTACTTCATACATCAGTAAGTCGCACAAAGGCTCAGCAGGAAGAGGCATCTCCTTGGTCAGCAGTGTAAAAACAGGAAGGAGGAAGTCTATTGCAAATGTGGGTGTGCTGATTATGGTTGGTGTTTGGCTGCAGAGGATGTCCATTAACAGCCGCCCGCGTGATCCATGGCTTATCCAGCACCAACAATGAATGCTCGAGTGCTGCTACTACAGAGTGAGGACCCTGCTTATAGGAAGTAATGTTAACTAACAAACTGTACTGGCCCTTTCCTGCTCATAGAAACAGGATACTATTAGTGAGAACAATTGACAGAAATTGCACATCCAGGAAAACCAGGCAAGCAAAGCATAACAGCTGAACTAAGATTAATAAAATCTTTTCTCTGAATAGGCCGTAACTGAGTTCTGTGTTGTTCTGGCATGTAATGTGAGCTTTTAAATAGAGTGGTGAGATGTAATTATGAGTAAGAATGGCAGAACTGGGGCATAGGTAGCATCTGGCACTGAAAGGCTGCTTAGGTTTTAAGAAATGTGCTTATTACCATAACTGCAATTGAATTACAGGAAACACCTGGACATTATTTTATAAAGCTTTTTAGGGTGTATGCAGCCACCTATATGAAATTACTCCATGGAAAAATCCCTACAAAGTTTGCAGCTTGTGTAAACAGAAAATATCTTTGTACATTGTAGGACAAAGGAAGTTTCTGCAGCGTTTCCTGTGAAATTGCAGCTCAAATGGAGTGTGTGATACAGTATCATGGTTAGGGATGCCATGGTTATAGTCACGGTGTGACAGGGCTGCTTTAAGGGCAGAATCTTAATTTGCAATGTCAGTGTTTTCTGCTTGCACTGATCCCACTGAACTCATAATACATATTTGAATTGTAAATATTACTTTGTTGTTGAATTTTATTTAGTATAGCTTAGTGTTGTTGTTTAATTTTGGGATTTTATTTCAATGAAAAGAGAAATAGGGAGAACATCTAGGGGATTACTTCTTGCAGTGTGTTTATGGGAACTAGTTGGGAGCATCTCTAGCATCAGGACAAAATTGGCTTTGGTAGCAAGATATGGATTCTGAAATCATGATTATCCATAAGCACAGTTTCTTCATTTGAGAGTTGGTACATTTGTGTGTGTGTTTTGCTGAAAGTATTACTTTGAAAAATTGAATAAAAAGTGCATGTTTGGGCAGATTTCTTTTTTTTGTGCCTTCATTTAATTGATCAAAGTAATTATATTTTTTCCCCTCATGGTGCTTCATTTGAAGCTCTACAAATGAATCTTTTCCTCTTGCTTCTGTTGAAGGTCAGAAGTTGCATGGTCAGACTTACATTCCATGTCAAACTCATGCAGCTGTTGCACAGATATGTGTAATTCCTGTCATTGTCACAGCATTCATGGAGCTGTAACTGATTGGCACTTACTGAGTGGTTATCAGTATCCTGAAAGGAATGTGTACATACAGTTTTTAATTGCTTCATATGTCTTGTGCAATCAGGAAATGAAAGACTTTGTGGCAATATAGGCAGGGGTGGGTAAACCTGCAATGCATCCTAGAAATGGGACAGAACAGGATGGTTTGGGGGAGGTGTGAAAATGGTGAAAGGTGGCAAGTCATTAATAAAAAATTTCTTTGTCCTGTAAAAAGATTGCTGTTTTTTTCTTTTTTTTTTTAACATGTGTTTTTTGACTATTTTAAAATACATGATCTGTTTTAAAAGTCTCTGCTGCTGCTAGAACCTATTATAAATGATTACTAGAAGAGTTGTTCTCTCAAAAAGTTTACAGTAATGCTCCGTAAGCTCACGTTTGTCTTTCCTGAATATGGATTGCAATTAAAAGTTGAATCATTGCCCATTTAAAAGAACACACAAAATAATCCCAGAACCTTTAAGAAATAGTAATTTTTTAAAAACTCCAGTGGGATTTATTAAATATTACTTTATCATTATCTAGTAGACTGTTCTAGTAATGATTTTTAAGTGAGAGAGTTATCACCAACCAGGACTTCATATTACCTTCTGAATTACTATTTTCTTATGAAAGTATGGAGATTTTATTTTTAATAAAATAAACTCTTCAAGTTCATTTTTTTTGGCCTAAAGCCTGGGTTCCTGAGTAGTTCTTCTCTCCTTTGAAAAGTTACAGCTATTGCTGTAGATATGAGACAAAGTTAATTTAGTTCCCATTCTGATTATTGTTGAAATCTATTTTTCTATGCTAAAACAAGAAGACTACAGTAGAAGTTTTACTTAGGTCTGGTTATTGTAATTTTCTGGTCTTGAGGCCACAGATGTGGAGCTAGACTGGAGATGAGGAGGGGAAAAAACAAATTTGGGGTATTTGCTGAACTTCCAAAAATTATTTTGGGCTCCTCTTCTTTTACAGTTAATAGTCTATATGCACTTCCTTTGTCTGCCCTTCCAGTAGTTCACTCAATGTATTAAATTAATTCTTGGGCTTATACAATTTCTTTTTTTGCTTCTAACTTTTTATTTCCCTCCTCATTGCTGAAACTCTCATCCTCTTTTACTCCTGCCTACACTCAGACATTTAAGGGCATCTATCCTGATTGCATGCACAGAAATATTTGTGTGAAATTAGAGCAGAAATATGATTTTGAAGGGAGCCTGTAACCATTTGTGAAGATGGTTTATGATGCTCACTTAGAGTGATAATATGTATGTATGGAGTTGTCATTATGGAATAAATGATTTCAGGAAAATTTATTTTGAATATTATTTTTTTTTAAAGGTTGTGTGAAATTCTTGGCATGTTAAGTTTTAGTTCTCTGGAGATTTTTTGATTACTTAACTGTTGGTATTATTGTGCATAGAATGGTGCCCTCTGGTGCTTCAGTATATTTTTGCATGTAAACACAAAAGTCATCAATAACCCCTATTAAATACATGTTTTTCATGTTGTGTTTCAGTTTTGAAAGTAAAAGTTTTAGGAAAGTTTTTTACAGTATAAAGTAAACTTATTTTATTGTTTTCAGTTGGAAAATGGTTGCATATCTGCAAATCCTCCTTCATAATTTCTTGAGACCTGAATTCAAATCTGTTTATGCTTGTTGCTCTCCCTTCAGTCTGCTTGGTAAGAAAGATCAAGGTAAAAATATCTCCATTGCAATAAAATGTAGCCAGTGAACTCAGACATTTTTCTCCTTTAGGTCACTCTCTGACTGCTCCTAGTTTATTTTTTTGCCTTTTTCAAGTACTTTCTGCACTATCTTCTTTGTACCTAGACTGGCATTAATATGACTCATTCAGTTGTTGGAATGAGTAAAAAAAAAACCCAAAAAAAGTCTCAGTTTATATACAGATTTCTGGGAATATAAACAGATATCTGTGCATTACCAGGAAAGTTGCTCAGCTCTGCTTCTGTTCTTCATGGGTTCCCTGCTTGCCATGTTGTTGAGGAGAGAAACCAGTACCTGTCCTGTCACTGATTTGCTATACTGGTGGCTAAGTAGTCACTCGAGTTAAAGCTCTCTCATTCCAGATTGAAAATTGATGATGTTATGTTGGTTTGGGTTTTTTGGGTGCCAAAATCAAATAGAAACTTCTGTCTCCAGCATTAGTGATTTTCTCCTTTTTTTAAAATCCAGTCTGAAGACTCATACCAAGAAAAAAACTTTCCTGTCAAAGTTTCATGATATGAATCAACCACTAGTAGTCTATAGTTGTGCAGATCACAGGTTGAAAGCAGTTTTAATAAAAACTAATAATGTCTTTCAGTTTGTGCTGTATTTCAGACCATCAGCGTCCACTTCAGGGGCCCACAAAGCTGAAGAGGATCCTTGGGCTCTTCATTCAGAGGTGTATAAATGTAAACAAAACCTGAAAGAACTGTATATTACACATGTAAAAATTCCTTTGGTATCCTAGGAATGACACTTCCTACTGCTGGATGTGAAACAATTTACAGTGAGAGAGAGATTTTTAGGGTAGACATAATTGCATGTAATTGTCATCTCCTGAAGAAATGGAGCTGGAAGGGTTAATGCTTCCTCACTTGCTTTCCAGCAGAACTGTGTGTGTGCTGTAAATTCAGTTAATTTTGACTTGTAATTTTAAATCATTATCTCTAGGATGCTTTAGGATTTCATGTCTCTCCAAGATATTGCAGTATTGGTGATTTGTCTGCTTGATAATTTAGCTTTCAAAAGTGGAGAATTTTTATCAGCCTCTCTAGCAGTGTCATAATCTGTTGAAATGTACACTTTCAGATAATTATTAAGAGGTAGAAATAACTATTTAGATAGCTGTAGGTAATCTTTGAAATAAGTGTATGTATGGAAAATGAGTTTCAGTATCAGAAATGAACTATGACGTGTGGTGTTCCCTAAAAGGTAAATCAGGTGTGTATTGTTTCAGTTGTGTTTGCAGGTTTGAGAAAAAGCCTAATTTCTGTCTGTGGCCAAAGATGACCTGGCTCTCCAGTGTGCACTTACATTTTCCAAAAGGCTGGTGTTTTAGGCCAGACATTGTTCTGAAGCCTCTGAAACTGCATGTGTGACGTGTCCTCAGAGGACAGTGTCCTCAGGGAGTCAATAAACCTGTTTATTCATCTTCTCACCTAGATGAGAAAGTTGTGATATGAAGTTTGAATTTTTTAAAAAGACACTGATGATTTATTTCTGTAAAGGCAAGCAGTTCTGTCTCATGTGCTGGCGAGCGTTGATTTGTTGTTCCCACAAGATGGAGCTGTTTACGTACGTAATTAACATGGAATTTGTACTACTAGTGCGTTTTAGGGAGGTCTGACAAAGTACTGGTTTAAATCACAGGTCACAATTTTATTAGTGTCCTTACAGAAAAGGGTACAATGTACAAGACAAAATAGTAACTATTGTTTTAAGAAGGTAGGGTAATCTTGTGATTAAGGTATTGGGAGGTACACAGTATTGCTTTCTTCCCCCTTATTTTGAACATTTATTCCCTGTATTATTTTCAATTAAATATTGTGTCACTACCCCTGAGATTAAAAACCAGTACTTTATTATAATTAAATTTAAGCATAAGTGGCCTTAATACTGAGGAAAACATAATCAGTACATATATTTATGTGGAAACTGTGTTGCCTGTGCTACATTGTATGTACTTTAGAACTCCTGGTTGTGTTTTCTGGAATTTTTTGATAACATTTTAAGGAGAAATCTTCTGATTGCAAAGGATTTCCTTTTGTCAGTATTGTAAGAATATGTCTGAAAGTCTTGGCACAGAAGTGAAATGGATAAAAAGTTATCAAGGCAGCAATTGGATACCCCCAAATCATCAGGAAATAGCTAAGTCCAAAACCACAGTGCATTGCTACCATCAAAGAAAGTTTGGTGGTTCCTCTTGTACCATCTTTTTGTAGTCTCATTCTCATTTTAATTATATTTTCTTTACTGAGTTTTACTGCTGCTTTCATTTATGCTTACATGACACAATTTACAGTTTGGACACATAGTGATAGATAGAAATCCCCTGCCTTGTGATAATGATGCTCCTTTCTCACTTCTCTTTGAGAACACTGGAAGGAGACCTAAATTTGAAGGCTTCTTCCACCCTTAAACAAAAGGCTAAAGAAGCAGTAATAATTTGAACTTCTTTTTCTTTGAAGGTTTTTTGTTTTGTTTTTTTCTTTAGCATACAATGCAGTGTAGGTAGTGAGTCCAGCCCAATTTGAGGAGGCTAATGCTTGCCAGATATCTGTGAAGATACTTTGATCATCTGGTCCTCCTAATCTTTTTTTCTTCTCCAAGAGCTCTGAAGACAGTTGGATGCCCCTCTGTGTCCACCCTGTAGCTTCCAGCATCTCTGACCCTTTTCTTAATGGAACAGCACTGACATGGCTGTAATGGGTATTTTGGAGTGCTAGCACATGAGTCATTGAACCTTTTTCTCATCCCTTCCCCATTTCTGTCCAGGTGACAGGGCTATGGCCCACATTCTTGTCCCTGTGCATTCTTATGCAGAACATCAGGCTGCCTAAGGAGGCCTCACTCAGTGCCCTCTGTGTCTTGTACCTCTCTTTCCTCCCAGGCCAGGATGCTGCTTCTCCCTGCAGCCAGCGCTGAGTTCTGCATGGGGGTGTTTCCCCCTGGTGATGCAGGTCCCTTCTGTCCCCCCACCAGAGCCCTTTAAAGCTCATCCTGGGCAGCCTTGAGGGAGCCCTTTCAGGCAGTCTGGCAGGAGCCTCAGCAGGAGGCTCTTCTGGGCACACATTTGCTGCTTCCAGCTGTCATTTCAAACTGTGGTGGTAGAGACAGGGAAGGATAAACCTGATGGGTGAACAGTCTTATTTTTCCTCTGGTGCACTTTGGAGGAAAGAGCCTGCTTTCAGTACCATAGCCTTATTTTCCCATCATAAGGGGGTATTACTGGAAACTTTTATTTGGTAGATTTTTCTCCTGAATAAGTATCTATAACAAGCAGAGTGTAAGGAATTGACTTTCTTCCCTGGCCATGTAGGACAGCATATTGCCTTTCTTCTGTCACTTAAGTTCAGTTGCTTCTCTGAATATATTGTACAAGGTCAAAAGGAACTCAGGAAGTATAAAGAATTTTATAACAAGAGTCTTTTCAGTCTCTTCTGCAACTTTTCTTCTTTGAAAGGTCATGTTCCTGTCAGACATTCAGCTATAGGTTTGTTGTGCTGGTGATGAGCTCAGATCTCAGCAAAGTCCAGATGTCTGGTTAGAAAAGAGTCTTGAAGAATATGGGAAACCACACTTCTCCAAGAAGACTAGGAGGGAAGTAGTTTCTTACTACTTAAGGGTTTTAGAGCTTTGACTCATGGTTGCCTGAGTCTTGTTAAGACTGTACTTCTGAAAGTAACATTGAAACGCTTGGAATTTCAGCCTTTTCTTTTCCTCATGTGAATATTTTTGAATTTTTATTTTTTTCTTAATCAGCTTCTCCTTGTAAATTTCTGGAGAAAACTTTATAATTGTGAAAGGAAATTAAAGGCTAAAAAAGCAATTTAAAGACTTTTAATAATTTTTTTAACCCTTGTAGTTTGCAGTACAAATGTATTTGTATATGTATGATTAAATCAGCCTCATATTTCTGTTCTCATTCTATGTGAAAAGCTACTTCAAAACTACCAATCTTTGCTGTTGTTGCTGTGTGAAAGTATTAATCAATTTTTGGAACTGTCTATACCTAGCCTTTGTTGAGAGACTCCCTACCTTTGATTTTGGTACAGTTCTGTATAAAGCCTCTTTTCTTGCTTACTCCGCCAAAGTCTGAAGCCTTAAGTTTCGCTCGGCCTCCTTTGCCCCTTCTCACGCTCGTGCATTTTTCCATGCAGATTTCTGTTTCTGATGCTGCTTAACAAACTGCACCAGTAATTTCTCCCAAGTCGTTTCCTGCTGGAGTTCTAAGTGAATTATTTGAGAATTAGTAAAGTAAGCCAGAAGACCTGATTGTAGCCCTTGCAGCAGTTAGGTGTGTGCACATCATGGCTTTGCCCTGGGAGCTGCTGGGCAGGGATGGAGCCTTGGGGGTTGCCTTTGCCAGGGTCCCGCGCGCTGCTCCGGTCATTCGGCTGCGGGCACCCGAGCCTGATCGAGTTGGATAACTCTGCTGGTAGGAATACCAGGAAAGCAAATTTGTATGTTTGCACTTCTTTATAGTTAGCAAAGAGTGGAATTTGATGGAAAAGCGATCCATGCTATTTGAGGTGGTTGGAGAAACTGATTCTTTTGTACCCATATTTGAGCATTAGGGCATAAATAACAGACCAGTGAGGCTCAGGTCAACCATGATGTAACTGGTTAAGCACCTGGATTAATGCCATAAGGGCTGGGTTTTGTGCCATCAGTTCTCAGCTTTGTGCCATCTTTTCTTTAATGCTGATTTTGATGGAGTGGATCCACCAAAGGATGCCACCAACATCAAGTTTGCTTGCTTTTATTTTCTTGTTAAGAGAGATAGGTTTCAATAAAGATGGTTGCATACATGTTATTTTCAACTGGTGAAAAAAGTAAACTTTTATTTTCTTATTTGTATTTAATAGGTCTGTATATGATGACCAACCAAATGCACATCAGAAGTTTATGGAAAAGCTTGATGCCTGCATACGTAACCATGACAGAGAGATAGAAAAGATGTGCAATTTTCACCATCAGGGCTTTGTGGATGCTATTACAGAACTTCTTAAAGTTAGGGCTGATGCAGAAAAGCTAAAGGTAAGGAACAAGTTTTTCAGAGTTTCATATATCATTGTCTTCGACTCTAAAAGAAGGAACTGGACTCTTCTACTGAAGATTAATTTAGTGTTTATCACATGCACTCTGATGTTTGCAGCAAATTTTTACAAGTGAATTCATCAGCATTTGTGATTAGAGCTATATTGCCTGATACAGTAATTTATATTTACAAAGCTGAATATTTTATTAGATCTCATTTTGATTTTTTTAATGTATGTTTTCAAAAAATGCTACCAAATTATTTTGCCTTTTTATAAAGGCTTTCTCAGAAGGTGAAGGACAGGAAATGATAAACACAGTATTTCTTAAAAAGGTCTTTTCTTAGTCATGTTTTTATATGTCAGACCTTAGAAGAATCGAAAGTCCTTATTAGAAAACTAAAAATGCCACAATTATGCGTGGAAAAAACCCCTGTTCTTTACTTTATAATGAGCAGCAGAGTAGGTGATGTTAGTAGTTTTCATGAGATATGAGAACCAAGATTTCCTCACAGATCAGAATGCAGAATAGTGAATTATGAGATCCGTCCCTTTTAGCTCTCTTTACACTTTTGAGAGCAAAATATGCACACCAGACAGAATGAGCATAGTTCATCAGAGGTTATGATTAGAAGACCATTATATAAAGGATATTCAGATAACAAGAGACCAAATACAGCATCAATGAGGTCATTGAGCATCTTTGTTCAGAAATTAATGAGATTTTTAATAAACTAGAATGTGCTTCCTTATTATGATGACCTAATGAGTCACTTACTATGTGGGAAAATCTGAGGTTGAGCTTTGCCTGCACCTGCAGCATTAAAATGTTGCTGTGGTTTGGAGATTTCCACGTTTGATGTTAATCAACCACCCAGTGTTTGCATTCAGCAAAGTATGAATGTTTAATTACCATAAAATGCAATCACCATTTCTTACAGACAATGAATGGCCCATAGAGCTCATTGAGGTTATCAAAAAGGGACCAGTGGTCAATTGGGTCAATGATTTGAATTGTTTGACAGACCTACAGAAACAAGGAAAGTTCAAAAATCCCAAGTAAATTTGAGAAGTTTGCCACAGAATCTGTTAGAAAGAACTGTCATAAGTAATTGAATTTAACAAAAGCCCTTTGCGATCAAAAGTTCAAGTTCAAGCTGTAGAGTTAATTTGAATTTGCATTTCTTTGTTCTAAGTTTCTCAGGAAGCATGATCTGATTACAAGGGTGAGCAGTCACATCAGGGCAATATATGCATATTTGTCTAACAAAGGTGAAATTATTTTTAAGGTCCAAGTTACTGATACCAACCGAAGGCTTCAGGATGCTGGGAAAGAGGTGAGAAAATGATGCTTCCTATATGGACATTATGAATATTTGTAGCAAAATAAGTTTATTTGCATAATTTAAGTGTGATTTTTCTTTCCTTTTTTTAAATAAAAAACCTTTAAGGTGATAGCCCAAACAGAGGAAATCATCCGATGTAGGGTTCAACAGCGGAATATTACAACAGTTGTGGAAAAACTACAGTTGTGTCTTCCAGGTGAGTGACCTACAGTGAAATATGATGGCAAATTAAATAAAGTCTCAATAGCCAAAAGGAAAAGTCTTCTATTTTTTCTAAGTTCTGGTCCTGTAACATCCAGGTTAATGAAAAAATGAATAGGTTTTTTTAAAGATGTCAACATGAAGGTTCCATATCTTTTGCAATATTTGACACAGAGCAATTGCAACAATGTCATAAGCAGTGAGACATTTAAATGGTGCAAACCATGTAGCCACGTACAGCTTTGAATGAGCTAATATTTTTAATATGGTAAACAATTAATTTTTTGCTTGAGAGGGTGGGTTTTAGTGCTTTAAGAGTGGGGAAAATACTAATGATGTTCTTTCAACATTGTTCTTTTAGCTCTGTGTCACTACAGGTGTTTTGAAATAAGCAAAAAGGCTCTAAATGTTGTTTCAGGGAAGTAATATTGTAGGATTGCCCACAGCTCCATGAGGGTTTTGTCTTGTTTGTCATACTGGTGTAAAGTGCATTTGAAAATTTTTCTTTATGAAGTCTTGTTGACGTGTTCTGAGTACAGTAGGTGGTACTGTTGCCTTTTTATGGAGACAGGCCATGGACTGGTAATGCAGATCAGGTTGTGGCATGTAGTAAGTGAATGAATATGCTTGATATGTATAGTTTTGTCTGGTTTTGGTTAATCTTAATTCTTTTTAATTTAAAAACTGTTAAGGGTTCAGTTATTGTTTTCATACTTTCCGCTGCATTCTAGAAAATTTTTTGCTAGGTTTATCACATTTATGCTACAGTAGGAATTAAATAAGGTAAACATAGCACATCCTTTTCTATTTCTAATTTTGCCCTTTACACTACATATTTTCCTCTTTTATTAACTAAAGCCACAGTATGACTCACAAGTTAATCTGCTTGCTTTTGTGCAGTGCTGGAAATGTACAGCAAACTAAAAGAACAGATGAGTGTAAAAAGGTGAGTAAACTTATTTGTATGAGAAAAAAAGTAACATTTGTGTGTAAATTGACAGAATAGCAAACACTTATGTAGACAAGTAAGTGTTCTTAGTCTGTAGCTTGGTATATGTGTAGTCTTTGTTTCCTAACACTGATCTGTGTTTTAAGAACATTTGAAAATGTACTAAAGAACTTCTAGGACCTTACTGATTGCCATGAGAAATAGTGCTTACTTAAATGGGTATGACATGTAGTGAAATTATGATTATAAAATATGAAATTAAATTTACTGGTTTTTATTACTTAAAGCACTTCAAGAAGCAAGAAAAATAAGACCCTTAGAGACTGAAGGTCTTTTAGAGTACATTACTATCTGATTAATATATCGTGATATATTTAAATTAAATGCATAATACCAGAAGAATGGACATTTTACTCCTTATACTTTTCTTTAGATCTATCTGGTTTCTGTATGCTTTTTGTCTAAATGGGACTATGGGAATGAAGTGAAGATAATGTGTTGTTTGGAGGTTTTCCCTCTTTGACAAATTGACTTGTTAATAAGAATTAAAACTATAATTATGAATTAACTTCTAGGATAATAGTTTATAACTGGTGCATGACCAGCTGCTCCTTCCTATCGTGTCACCACTTTTCATTTTCTCAGGGAGCCACTCACTGCTGCTCTAGTCCCAGAGTCCCCAGTTCTCCCTCCCTCCATGGCAGCTTGGCTGCCCCTGCCTCCTGCTTTATCTGCATCCTGTCCCACTGGGGCTGCTGCCTGCACCTCACACTCCCCCCCAGCAATACCACTGCTGCTGTTTTCTTCTTCATGATTTCCCCATCATCACTGCCACCGTGGTCCCTGCCTGCCTTTCACAGTGCCTCAGTCACACCAGTGCTCTGTGCCTTTCTGGGCTCCTGCTTGCTGGTGGTGCCTCTTTGTGCACTTGGCACCATTGCAGGGAGCTCCTGCTGACAAGTCTGTCTGGACAAGGCTGTTCCATTTGGAACTAGCTGTGCACAGTAGTTGGCTGCAGGGCTGCTGTGTAATACAGATTTACTTTTGGACTGTTTGTCTGGATTTCGGTTTCTGGGTAGCCAACACATCCTACCATACTGTTGGACATCTGAAAACCCTCAACAGCAGCCACTGTGTGAACAATCAGCTCTAAAGCCTGTGTGCAGACATGTCCAAAATGCTTCAGATTAACTGTACACATCAGATCTATGGACATTGCAGCAGGTCTGATGCATCTTTGACAGTGATATATGTGTTAAATGGTACCTATGCATGTTTGCTCTCCAGGAGGTCTCCTGCAGAAATACAAAAGCTTTAAGAATGACCTTACAGCTATGGCACTATGGTGTCTCTTATTAAAATTAAAACTTGCTATGTGTGAACCAGTGTGGTAGATCTCATCAGCTTGACTGCTATGCAGTGTTACCTCTGAACAGGACACTGCTCCAGCATCTGCTTGGAGTAGCTGGCACATAGCAGTAGTAGTAGCAGCATGTTGGTGCAGTGCTCCTGGAGCAGCTCTGCAGAGAGATGTTAACAGTCCCCTTGCTACTCCAGTCAGAGATCAGACTGAAGAGTGTGCTGTCTGAATCACACCACTTCCCTCTGCAAGGTCTTCTGTGGACAATGCTACATTTAGTGTCCTGAAAATAGTGAAAACACTGGGTTCAGTGCCTGCATTCTGCCTACCCTTGCTCTGTCAGGCAAGGCAAGCAGCATTCCTGGTTTTAGAGTTGCAAGGAAAGTTGTAATTCCTAATGTCATCATGTAAAGATCATTTAGGTGAGATAAAATTGCTGATGGTTTTTAGCATTTTGACTCTGTATTTGCTAGTGCTTTTGTAGAGTCCATTGATGGTTGATGTGCTTTCTGAGAAGCCATCAGTACTCTTCAAATCTTAAAGACTTCTATCTGACAATTTCCCCCTGGAAGTTGTTGCCAGACAGGAAGTCTTGAAAGTCAAAGGACTCCTGAATTGAGGGGTTTGGACATGTTATTGTCATACCATAAAGAGATCTAAAGGAGAGGGGAGATGCCATAGCTTTGATGTACCATGCCTTGAAATCACATGGAGTGAAGAAGGCTTAGACTTTGCTGCAGGCTCCTGCTGCAGCTCAGATAACTCTTTCATTAGCTATGCTACAGTTATTATTTTGCCTGTGACTTTCCAATTCCCTATAATACAGCCTACAGGTGGCTATTCCATGGAACTTGCAGGTAATGCAACTGGTAATTTCCTTGTGGCTCAGCAGAGTGCGTGTATTCTGGCTTTTATCACTACTAAAAGATTGAGCAACTGCAAGAGCATCATAGTGTCAGTACAAAGACCTGATGGCTGATGTGTGCACATAAAAGGGAATTCAAAATTGATCTTCCTAAGTTTTGCTGTGAAGCTTTTTCATGGAAGAGTCGGAGTAGCAGTCACAACCCAAGACATAACAAGGCAATAAGGACTGTTTATTTTAGGCAAGGATAATTTCTCATAAATCTTCATTGAGATTTGGTAATGCAACAAAGCTTTCACTGCTCTTTTTTTATAAAAAGACATCTTGATTTTCTCTGCTTGTGGCCTTTTAGAACATATTTTTATTATTCCATTGTCTTACAGTCTTGCACCATGAATAAAACTCTCAATTCTAATGTTTAAAGGAAGGGAAAACAAAAGTGTGGATATTATATATGCTTGTGGGATAGTTGTTACAGAAAAAAGATTGGAATTTCATTTCCTTTTTCCATGGCAGACCTCCTTTAAGATAATGCAGGATTTTGGATCTGGAATACATGCTGGTTTGTGCAGGTGAAATAGAGGTTTACAGAGAGGTCCAAAAAACCATCTATTGATAACAACTTTTGGTCCTTTACCAACATGGGTAATGTTTGAACTGATGACCTAGAGGTGAAAGGCTCTGTATCCTATTTATCTGTGTCCTGAGCCATGGATAACACAAGCTGACAAGAACTGTAGTAGTGAGAGGAAGTAACTGCAGAATCTGCTCTAAACAGACACAGTTGGCTGGAAAGAGCTGCAGAGGGTTTAAAGTCTTAGCTGAGGAAGCACAAAGGAGAAGAGTGGCTTCTTTGCTGCTCTCCCAACAGCATAGTGGGGGCTATGCACTTACACAATTCCAGCTTGAATTTTCAGTAGCAGTATTGAAAAATCCCAAGGAACTCCCTTAAATGTGTTTGGTAGCAAAGTTTAAGGTATTTACTCAGTGGAAATGTAGTAAGCAGGACTATACAGTGTTTCCTCCAAGGGAAGTCCTAAAATTGGAGAATGCTACTATTTTTTCTTTGTAAACTAGGTTTGTTTCCTTAATTAAAATAAAATGAGGGCTTTATCTCTTGTGGTTTTTCAGCAGGAAATTTTGAGATATAACTACATGTTTTTTTACTTAATAAGCTTGTGTGCAAATAAAGTACTCTGAGTAAAATTCAGTCTTTGAGTTCATCTTGCTCCTGATTTGTGTAATTTCTTTACTGCTGTAGTTTAACTTGATGGGGCTTTTTTAGTAAGTTATGGTACTTCTGTTTACTCCCTCCAAACAACACTCTGGTGGTAAAAATCTTAAAAGTTCTCTTTATAATTTAGAGCATAAAGAAATACTTAATATATACTAAGATAATGGTAATTTTCTTTTAATTTTGGGATTTTTGTGTGTTGATATTTTATATTCTATTCAGACCTGATTCTTTTGTGCCTGGGGCATGTTGCAAAGAATAAGATGATGCAAAACACTCATATTAATTTTTGGGGGGTTGTGAGGTTTTTTAAATTTACTTTTGTGTTGTGAGTTGGTTTTTTCTTTCCTGATTCTTGCTGGTATTAAAGGTTCCATTTTTATAGTTTTAGTAAGATACATAGTACAATTTTCTTGTTCTGATGTTGAAATGGATCAGTTCTGCACAGTCTTATCATATGACCCATATTGGTGTTTCAAACTTGTGTCTTCATTTTGAAAAAAATTACAGATTTTGCATTGAGGAGCATATTGTCCCAAGATCAGCTCAGAAGAGTAGATAAAGGAATGCTGTATTTATATGAAAAAAAACTTTGAAGATACTTCTTTAATTAATTTGTAGTCAAATGGGCAATCTTCACCTTATGTGATTGATAATACATGATGGGAACTAATAATATTGTCAAAACCTTCATTATTGAGTTAAATCTATGGAAAGTTTAAAAATCTAAATATGTAAATATATCACTCTGTGAAATGATATCCAAAACTTTTTGGTTTAAATCCTGACCTGCAGATGACCTTCAAATTAATAAGACTTCAGTGCTTTATCAGAGCAGATGTTAAAAGGGCAAGGTCCTGAGCTCCATATATATGTAATTAGTAAGGGACTCTAGAATGGATTTAGAATGGATTATGTTAATTCTGATCTTAGAGCCAGCAGTCAAAAACCCTTCCAGATGAACTAACAGTGTTCTGATAAGCTGATCTGTATAATTTAAATAAAAAGCTTTTATAAGATTTTGACGGTATTATGGTTTTATTCCCCAGAAGTCTCACCATGTGGCACTCGTGGCCATTTTCTATTTAGGAAAACAAAACCCGCACACATAAACCCCCCAGACCTTTTCTTATGTGCAACATTCCCGTCACCTTATGTATATTTTATATAAACCAAGCATATAACAAACAAAAGCTCCTAATTTACACTTGAAACCTCTTTATTTGCAGTCTTCTGAAAGCAGCTCTGTTCTGGAATAAAAGAGAGGATTTTTCCCATCCTCCAGCTATGCTGAGTTGTTAACTTAGAAACATCTTGATTAAGAAGGTTCAAAACACTGTCTTAATTTCAGAATTGAACAAGAAATCATGGTTCTAGTGTTAGTCATTTATTATTGCTTGTCTACTGAAGGAAACCAGAAGCTTGAATTACATTTTTTGAAAGTGTTTACTTACTATATTAAAAAAGTAATATCTAGAAACTAAAGAACCATAAAGGACATGTCTAGGTTTTCTAATTTGAAGGGATTTTCCTCTTATTTAGCTTTTTCCCTCAAAATAACTTGGTAATTTTTAAAAACAGATAATGTTGGACTTTAAGGAAGGAAAAGTAATTAAAATTATGGAATAAAAGCTGAAAATGGGTGAAGGGTATTACTCCATATTTCTGAAAAGAAAGGGTTGGAACTAGCAGCAAGTTAACTCCATCTGATCTGAGCGTTTCTGCTTTTCCCATTTAAGACCAAGGTAGAAGACATTGGTTTTCCTTATTCTGTTCTAATTGGACAAACTAAATTCGTTTTCCCAACTCCCTCCAGGGCTGAGTAGCTGGTAAGAATACTACATAAAGGGAAATTACTGTCACATCTGCAATTGGCTGCTGTCGTACTCATGTTTAGCCTGGTTCCTGTGCCTCTCTAAACTATGGTTGAGATCACAGATTTGTTGATAATGGTACATTGTTGATTCAATGTAGTTGTTTTCTGGATGGGATAGATTGTGTTTTGTCAGAAGAGCTAATAGGTTTGTGGTTTACAGCAAAATATGATACACTGCTGGAAAAAAACATTGGTCAGGATAGATTTATACATGTATTTTCTGACTAAGGATGGTGGAAAGAGGGTGGTGTAGATGTGTGCCTGTGTTCACATATGCCTGAAGACAGCAGATACCTGTAGGCATGCTTTTTCAAGATTTTTTTCATTGTTTGGTGCAGTGTTGGGTGATTGGCAGTTTGTGTTTCAGAAAAAACTCCAAATCATAAAAAACCCCTAATCAGTTCGTTATAGATGGGCAGGTAATGTTTATGGCTTCAGTGTCTCCATTCTGCAGGATGCAGACTGGTAGTCCAGCATAGTTGGACCATTGATCAAAACTGTTAATACTATAGGAGTCTACTTAAAGTTTGACTTGGCTGAGTCACTCTCCACTGGGTTTTTTTCCAAACAAAAGCATTATATGGATGACCTTTTGATTGTTCATTTTTCTGAGAATAGAGTAAATTAATTAGATTTATTTATTAGAATACAGTAAATTAATATTGATTCCATGTGTGATATTGATATATATATTTGAAAATTTATTTTACCAACTTTTTATGAGAAGCTACATAATTTTATTTTAATCTCTTTATAGATACTATTCTGCTTTGAAAACAATGGAGCAGCTAGAAAATCTGTATCTTCCTAGAGTTAGCCAATACCGCTTTTGCCAGATAATGATGGAAAATCTTCCAAAACTGCGTGAAGAAATAAAAGAAATATCCATGTCAGATCTCAAGGATTTCTTAGAGAGTATTCGAAAGCATTCTGACAGAATTGGGGAAACTGCCATGAAACAGGTAAGCCAGTCAAACAGAATGACTTCAGTCCTGTTGTTTACTGAACATTTCAGTTTCATTAGTCTGAAATTACCCCTCAGAGATTACAGTCATCCCACAGACCTCTGAGTAAAGGTGGAGAGCTGTGAAATACAAACATGTTGTGTAGTTTCTGTCAGTGCCCTAGACAAGAAGTAGTTTCCTCCCTGAGAAATGAAGGAGTGATGCTGTATATCTCAGGTTTCAAGAAATTATGAAGTACTTTGAGTAGTCAACTCCTGGACAGTCTGTATCTCAGCAGCTACTGCACCAAAACAAAGAGCAGCCTATCTGGCCAGCTGGCCTGGATGAATTAGACAAAAGAAGTGTTGAGATAACAGCCTAGTTCTCTCTAAAGTGCTACTCATACAGAAGACTGAGGTAAGAGCCAGAAGGAGACTGAGACAGCTGGAGGCCTTGCTCCATCACAAAATAGTCTGCACTTGAGAGCACTACTACTAGGCAAGCTTTAAAGCAGTTAATGCTTTTAAAATTTGTTCAGAGAGCAAATAAGGTTTTAATTTGACTTCTTGTTGACAGAATTCAGGTTGGGTTGCCATTTTGTCATCTAAGGTTCTTGTAAAATGCAGCATTGATTATTATAAATAAGATTCAATTGCAAGGTTATGCTGTGCTGCCTTCAATAGTAAGGGTAATATGGTGCCTTTGATTTCTATAGCTGACTGCTCACTTAGGCTTAACTGAAAACTGCAGAAAAAGTATCTGGGAACTCAGATACCTGTTTTTCATTTAAATATTGATTCTCTGCAGTTTATGATCAGATAAATTGCAGATTTATTTTAATTTTTTTTTCTGCCATTAAAATGTCATTCTGAGGGTTAGGGAAAAGTTATGCAGGATTCACTTTTGAATTCTTTTATCATCCCAAACTGATTAAGGCAAAATCACTGGGTGTAGGCTGAGGGTGTGCTTGCACCTTTTAGTTGTACTCATGTGTATTCAATTGCAACCCCTCTTTTTCATGTCCTAGCATATACTCATCAGTATTGAAATTTGATTTGCATGCCTCTTACTTGATTCTACTCTTAAAACAGGCACAGCAGCAGAAAACCTTTAGTACTGCTCTTCAGAAGCAGAATAACGTAAACTATGGTCGGAATATGCATTTAGGTAGAAACAGGATTTTGGAATCCAAGAATGAAATCACATTGAAGCGAACATTTGAAGATGAGGATGAGCATGATGAGGAGGTAATTTTGTACTAAATCAGTTCATCTTATTCAAAGTGAACAAAATTCATTGTCTTAACACTTTGTTTAGATGGTTAGTTAGAAAAATACACAGAAGACCTTCAAGGTGTACCAGTTCATATCAGCAGTTGAGGGTGAAAAATTACTGCTAAAATATTATTTGTATTAATGCTAGCTTTAGCATTATGTTTGAGGACATTCAGTTACACAGGACTTCCAGTTATTCTGGAATTCAGTTGCAACTTACATTGTGTATTGCCTGCCCACTGTTAGTGTTATGTGGTCCACTGGAATATTCTGGTGGTGCTAAATCCTGGATTTTGGTGTTGATGACTTCAGCTTAGCTAAGTACTCCTTCATCTGTCAAGTACTCAATATTCCCAAATTGAATAAAACAGTGGGCATTTAGACCTTTAAAGCTCTGGAAACACAGAGAAAGGAGTGTGGTATTATAACACAAGTTAAGTTTATGACTGTAATGCAAAAGGAAGAGAGATTGGAGTGATTGTTTTATTGTTTTCCAATAGAAGCCAGCCATTTTTGAGTCCTTATTATGTAGACAAGTTCTGTTGGTAATATATCCCATTTTGCAGATTGTATGCATATATGTTTTATATACTCTTGTTTTTCCTTTCCTTCTTCAGGTTTTAACTGCCCAAGATCTTGTAGACTTTTCTCCAGTCTATAGGTGTTTGCACATCTACTCTGTTCTGGTATGTGTTAAAGTGACCTTAAAAGGAGAAATAAATTTTTGAAGTTACATATTCATTTTCACATTCTTCATACTCTTAATAGTTCCCAAACAGGCAAATGTATTGCTTCTAGCGTTAGTAGTGCTGGCTGAACCAGCTGAGATGGGTGTGGGTACTCAGGACATGAGTTCATGTGTTCTTTTCTATGCATAATAAAGGACACTCCAGAACTCATTTATTACCTAAGTGGTTTTAAGTATATTTCTAAAATATGCAAAGTATATATGCAAAATATGCATGTTTGCCTTAATACTGGTATCTACACTTTCACAGTTCCCACAAGTGTTTCATGTTAGCCAAATACTTGGATGAATGTTACAAAACATAGGAATATTCAGTCTGAATCTTGTGGAAATTAGAGTAGTAGCAAAAATAAGAAGCAAAATCTGGAGATTCTGACAGGGTGTGCCCAGGCAGATTAGATTGGATTCAATGGCAGAGACACAATTGCCTATTTTAGCTTCTGTTGAAGAGATTCAGTGCACAAGCTTAAAAGGAAGAAAACGTTTTTTTTTGGAAACATGGTACTGAATTATTTGTTGTTTTTTATCTTTCCTGTGTCTCATTTACTTTTGAAGTCAGATTACTTATAGAATTCAAGTACCAGTGACACACAGGTGATGTACTTGTAAATATTGCTAATCCTGCAGTCTCAGCTGCACCTGCCTTCAAGCATTCAGGCTGGGTTGTCTTCTTTTTATGGAATACTTGCAGCTGTGGTACATGAAAGCTTGCATATTGAAATACTGTTTAAAATGTAATTTCACTGGAACTTTTTTTATTATTATTAAGAAAAAAATGCAAACAAAACCATCATTAATTGTTCATCTCACTGAAAAGTTGGGAGGAACAGAAAGACAGGCTACCAGAACTATTGAAAGAGTGAACTGTTTATTTTAACAGAGAGCAGTGTGAAATAACACATTAAAAAGAATGTGTAAAACTAAGCATACCAGTTGACAACAGCTGCTACTTCTTCCTTTAGTATAATAAAGGAACAGGAAGTAAAATTGACAGATGACATTTAAAAGTAATACATAATTATATTTTTCACTTTGATAAGGATCCTGAAGTTCCAATCACCCTTGATCCAAAGATATGCTTTTTGGGTTTACACTGAAAGTTTTCCAGATTCAAATTTACTGGAGACAGAAAACAACTTGGAGTGATCCCTGATATCAAAAAGGGTTGTTGATGTAGATTCCTGTATTTCCTGCCAGCATAATTTCCTTAATCAGCCGTGATAGCATTATCTAGAGTTGTGCATTAGCAACTTTTGGGAGTCCTTCTCATTTACCTTGTGTTGAGTTTAGAGAACTTGATGATGGCAAAGAAGGGGAGTTGATACCAGATGGCTTTTCATTTCTGTAATTAGAATCCCGCAGCAAGTGTTATGTTCTTAATGAATTCTGTCTCTGCTACAAAATTGTGGAAAATATTCTAATTTCACACAGTACGGAAATTTTCTACTCTGCTGCTTCATGTTGAAACTGAAAGCATAGGTTTTATATACCTCAGAATATTACACAGCTTGTGATTCCATCCTAGTGATAGCAAGATAAATACATACCAAACACAGACACATACATTCCAAACCCGTGTATTATGTGAGATGCTGTATATATAAATTCTGGTGAAGATACCCCTCCCCCTTTTGCTTGTACTGTTACCTTTTCATAAAACACTGTATCAATGTAAAACTAGTGGTGTGAAATTGGATATTTTAGCAATATTCCTAAAATTTATAACAAAACATGAACTGATTTATTGTTTCTGTTGATGGAAACTGTGATCAGTAATTAATGTAAAGATGTAACTTTGGAAGCTGGGCAAAACAATTGCATTGCTTTTTTACATTTTATCTTGCCGAGGCTTTGCTGATTCAGTGAGTGAACCATCAGGGTTGTTGGTGTATTCTGCTGATTGCTTCAGCACATGTGGTTCAAACTGAATTGTTAATTGTGCCTGCATAGTATAGTGTGGTCTATAAATAATCATGAGATATTTTACATCTCCACTTGTGGTGTGGATTTGAGAAGAACAGCTAGTCCTTTTCACTCAAGAAGCTTTTGTCAGGACTGGCTGGAGATTTGATGCTGGAGGTAGAAACAATCTGAAATCTGCAGTGAATGTTTGGGCTGGAAGTGAATGGTTGTATCTGTGATCTTTATGTTTGTATGAATTGGAGCAAACTGTGTAAAGTTCTGCTGCAGTAGACAGTGCTAGTAAATTTGCATCTTGGTTTTGAGTGGATTTTTTTGTTTTTAAGCAAAGTCTCTCTTTTAGGCTTTCTTAGGTTAGCAGTATTTCTAAATATACCTAAATATTCGTTGTTAACGAAATATTCATTATTAACTAAATTTATATCTCGTAAAGCTTAGGTAGGTAATGCTGGATTAGTAGGATAAAATATCTGTAATAATTTGGAGACTCTTTGGAAGACCAAGTAATGGAATTCTAAATAGCAGTGGCCTAATAATAGGCTCATAAAGCCAAAACAAACTTTAAAAATGCTAAGCTGCTTTATTTTGCTTGCATACAAATTGCATGTGGTTTGGTTGATAGATGAGTCAATGTAGCACTGATTTCAAATGGACAGATGGTTTCTACAGAATGGTCATCTTAATGAGATGAATAGGATGTCACTTGAATTCCTCATAATCATTAGGCACAGAAGGTATTGTAGTTTTGAGGATCGTGATAGGAAAAAAAATCTAATTCCACACTCTTTATAAATCCAAAAAGAATAAACAAATATTCAGTAAGTCTCATATGTGTCCTTCTTCAGGCAAAGCTGATGCAGCTGAGTATTCAAATGTGTCATACATTCAGAGAAGCATTTTTGTAACAACTTTATAATGCAGTTACTTTCTTGAGTAACCTAGAGAAATGTTTTGGGAGACAATGAGTTTCAGTTATTACAGTAATAGGCAATATGCCATATCTATGAGTATTAATATACTCTGAAAGTTGTAGTTTAAAAATGGACATACTGTTTAAAATGCATGGTGTTGCCTGGCAAAATGTAGGCATGTGAGCAAAACTTCTATTTACAGTACAGCCTGTAGGCTTCTCTACAGAAAAAGGTAATTTCTGAGTATTTCATGCTCGCAAAACTTTGCTGGTGTCAGCTGGAGGCTTACATGTGGAACAAATGCAAAAAATGTGCTTAGTTTAAGAGAATTCTACCTTTAAATTAAGAAGGGCCTTTTTCACACTGAGTCGGTATTCTTTTTTTGAGCTACTTATGTCTTTTTTTAGGGTGATGGAGAAATATTTGAAAATTACTACAGAAAACAAAGGAGGAAACAAGCAAGATTAGTTCTGCAACCACAGTCAAGCATGGTAATCAATACTTTCAATTTTGCATTGATTTGAGTTGAAGCTAATGCCTAGTGGTATTTTTGTTCCTGAACTTGTTTTCTTTTTCATTGAAAGCATGAAACAGTAGAAGGCTATAGAAGATACTTCAGTCAAATTGTAGGGTAAGTTTTCTAAATGAAAATTTATTTCACTTTTACTGTGTTGATTCTTAATTCAACCTGTGTTCTCTTGTTGTCCAAGAACTTTCTTCTGCAGCAGGATTCAGTTTCTGCACAAATCATGTGTGGGTGGTTATTTCAGGATCTGAGCAGGAAAGAGCATCCAGATGCTGCCAGCAGGAGGCCCTACAAGGGCCCTCCAGCAGCCTGGGCTCCAGATGGCATGAAACAAACTTTTCACATTTTTCCTTCGTTCTGGATGAAACACAACACCAAACCTACCAAAGTGTGGCTGCTCCAGTGGGGAGGGTTTTGGCTATGCTTGGGTGTGAAAGGTAGTGTTTGTTCTAATGTTAGAAACAGCTTAATAATTTCAGTATTATTTTGTTCTAGTTTCTTTGTAGTAGAAGACCACATTTTACATGTAACCCAAGGATTGGTAACCAGGACATACACTGATGAACTCTGGAACATGGCACTTTCCAAGATCATTGCTGTTCTTAGAACACATTCAGTAAGTGAGAAGCCTTATCAGTATTGCAGTTTAAATCCTCTTACTTCAGAGCTCTGTGTATTTAAAGCTGGGATAGCAACAGAGTGAAAAATTACACCTCATGTTTTCTTTTTCTTGTGATTAAAAATTGCTCAGATTTGGGAGGGAGCCTGCCAAGCTTTTGTTTTTCCCAACAGTATCAGGCTGTGATCCACAGCCATGGGCTATTTGCATAATCCTCCACTGATTTACAACTCACTGGGTCTTCCAAACCTTCTCTTAGTCCAGCAGTTTAGAATATGCAGAGTTAATCTGCTGTTATTATTGCAATCCTTCCTCATTAGTCTCAACTGACCTCTTCATTAGATCAGATTGAATAGTTCAGCACTGAAAGCACCACCAGGAAATAGTTCCTAATTATCATTCCAAATGCTGTGTTTCCAAAATAAACTCCAGCAGCAAAACACTTGCAGCTCTCTCTTCAATGCTCTAGTCATGTTATGTTTATTTGAAGTAAAGGTATTAGAGAAATTCTGTATCACTTGGGTATTTCAGTGCATTCAAGTGTGTCTCCTAAAGTTATACTCCTACCTTAGCTGCAGTGATGCTGGATGCTCTTTCTTATTCCTCTGTGAAAAACCACTGGAATACACAGTTCACTCAGACTGGCTGATAATAAATTGCTTCCTTGTTTACTATTGGTGTAACTTTTACTGTCAGAAAAAATACAAGAACTTTATCTTTCTCCTGTGAAGGTTTGCTAGCAGCATTTTCTTTATGCAGTGTTGTTTCTTATTTTTATTAAAATTGATTTTTAATTCCAGAAGCATTTTATATTTCATATATCCTGGGGAAAAATGGGGAAAAAGTTGAGATTGCAACCATAGTTATCATTTATTAGCATTAGTGGTACGTGAGATGTTCTCATAGTTTTTTACTTCTTTTGAGAGGATTATTGAGATATATTCATCCAGCATTTTTTAAAGCTAAAAAATATTTTGCTAGTTAATTATCTCCATGTGGATTTATACAACTATATAAGAATATGATAATTTAAAGGTTGAAAATAATGTAGACTCTAAAGAACTCTTCAAAGTCTTGTCATGTTCTTGGTCACTTTTTCTTCTCTATATACATAACTCCCATCAAACCCATTTCAATGGGAATCTCTCTAACATCATCCTGCTGAAGACTAATGTTTAGATAAACATTACTCTTCCTTTTAATAAAGTATGCCAAGGGCAAAACTTCAAGAAAGGTGAAACAGGTGTATATTGTCTTCAACCAATACTGTATTCTCATGCAGCTTTAAATTATTTTAATAGAGTTTTTTTTACTTTATCCAGTATTTCAAATAGTGAAGCTGAGGTGAAAGCCTTAGTTTTATGACTCTACTGCTCTGATAATCAAATTTCAGTTTCAGTCATCAAGTAAGTGACTTAATGTCCTGACCTTTTATCATCCAATTCACCCAATTTAAATTTGAAATGATTTAGAAAATATTGTATTAAGTTTTACCTATACAGCTGGAAAAAACTGTCTGAAGTGGTGCAGCATTAGTTAGACCCAAGCTTGGTGGTCAAAAGGATGTCCTGTGGAACCTCTTTTACAGTGATTCCACCAAATGTGCTTATGTTCCACTAAAATAAATGTAATTTATTGATTTTCAGTCTCAGTACACCATACTGGTACTTACTGAATCACATATTTTAGTTGAATTTTTCTGAACTTTTATACCTTTGATAGTTATATAAAAATTTAACAAATACTTTTATGTAGCTGGACTAAGTAAAGACAAGTCTAAATTGTTTTTCACTAAGGCTGGAGAGTTTAACCTGTGATACTATTCTTTTAAAATGTATGTCCCATATTTTAAATTCTTTTAATAAAATCAGAATTTCTCACTTTCAGTCATATTGCAGTGATCCTGACCTTGTTCTGGAACTGAAGAATCTCATTGTAGTATTTGCTGATACTTTGCAGGTACACACTGTATTACTAATTTACCTGAAATTCTTGTAGACAGATTTTAACTTTAGCTGACTGCAATGTTTGTGTTTTCATAAATCATATATACAAACCAAACCCAAAATTGCACAATAATATAAAAAAAAAAAATTTATTTCTTGCCTTAGGTCTTCGTTTTCATTATTATGAACTGAACATATGTGTTCTGGGCTATGCAGCAAGCATCAGTTATTCATCTCTGTGCAAAATTAGTGTTAGTTTTGTAATTTATGTATGCTCTTGACTTTTAAAAAAGCTTTACTTCTCATCATAAAAAATAACAGCATTCCAGTAGTCATTAACTCTTTAGCTGAAAGACTAAGTGAGCATCATTGGAAAGTATTGTTGCAGTTTTTAACAAACAAGGAGAAATGGGGCAAATTTTCCAATGCATAGGATAAATACTTTGGTAAAATTTTAATAAATCAACATGTAGTAGTGTGCTACAAGTACTGTAATTTGTGTTATAGAGATGATAACATTGAATATAAGTCTTACCTCAGACTTGTGAAGTGTTGTGAGAGGAATTGAGTGTATTGGTTCTTGAACTATCTCCTCTTAATTTTCATCCTTTAGGGCTATGGTTTTCCTGTGAACCGACTATTTGATCTTTTATTTGAAATAAGAGACCAATACAATGAAACACTTCTTAAAAAGTGGTCTGGATTGTTCAGGTTAGTATATCAAAATAGTTGTGCCTTTTGTATTGCATTTATTGTTTTTGTCGGAGCTCAAGTTTTTATGATGTAATTCAGAAAGAATTTGTGAACTCAAGTGTTGTGTATGAATCTCAGGTTGGTTAGGACTAAGATACTCATCACATGTGACTACTAATTAGAAGGAGAGACATCAAGTACTGCTTCTCTAGTTAAGGGAAAGAGGGAATGTCCAAAGGGACATTATCAGAGAGACAAGCAGGAGAGAGACATCTGTTTCTCTTCTTTAGGAATCTGATAATTCCAGGTTATTGCAGTAGGGCTTTAGTTTCCTGATTTAGGTTGTCTCAATATCTGCTGTTGGCTGATATGCACATCTGCCTGACAAACTACTGACATTGCCACTATGTGTTCATGTTTTTTAAATGAAGGATGTTTTCCACCACTTCCTTGGGATCATTTGATTGAAAAAAACCTAAACCCAGGAATAGATCAGCCTGAGACTGGCCTCCAGCGCCTCCTTGCAGACAGGGTGTGATGTCTCAATGTGCAGAAATTGTTTGCTATAAAATGCTTTATTGCACAAAACCTTACTATTAAATTGACCACTTAATGTTCTCCAGTTGTCTGTGCTTCTGTTACAGACATTTGACTAGTACAGAAGTGCAGAGGGTGCCCAAACAAGGTGGCCAGATCCTGTTTGAAGCTGTTTCAGTCATCTCCATTGACCACATGTAGCTCTGGTGCCAGAGTAAGACACTCTGAATATCAGCTTCAGTGTAGGAAAAGTGCAGGTTTCCTTAATCAGTAGGTATATTATGGTTTATTCTGGAGTGGATTAGTTGCTGTAAGGTTCCTTTGCTTTATGAAGCACATGTGAAAACACTTCTGGGTATTTTTTTCCTCTATGATTAGACATGCTGTAAAGAGTTAAGATATATTATGTATTTCCAAAGTAATCAAAAATACTTGGGATGTGTAAAGTTCTTAAAAATTTTTGAAGTTGCAGACCTAAGTGTGGTGAGAAAATTGATATTTATTTACACATTTTAACACCAGAAAATACTATAAGTTACATGTCCAAATTTTTTTCATTTCACTTAATCACCAGGGATATTTTTGAAGCAGACAACTACAGCCCTATCCCTGTAGCAAATGAAGAGGAATACAGAATTGTTATTAGCAAATTTCCTTTTCAAGATCCAGAACTTGATAAGGTGAGAGAAACTTATGTTATTAAAGTTTGTGGAAATCCAGTTGAAGACACTAGGGACAGTAATGATTTCTATAATTAAAAAGCAATTAAAATTTGAAAAGCTAGGTCTATTAAGAGGCTTAATCACCTTCTCTGTGTGTAATTATCTTGTCATAAGTAAGTATAAAAATGAAAGGTTGAGTTCATTTGCTCAGATGTTTGAGTGAATTATGAAACCCATTGTTTTGTAAACAAATTAATAATAGAGTTTAATTGATAAAGTCCTTATGTAATTATATTGCAATCTGTTTGTAGCTAAATTTTATTGCAACTCATGTTTAATTACTCAGTATAACTGTTGTATTGCAAAAATACATGTAAAATAGAGATTGGTTAGAGACAATGATTTCTGTATTTCACTTTCAATTTAAATCTTTGTGTTTGAGCATGTGGGGCAAAATAAACATGAAGGGACTGTGAATAATTCTGCTGTAATAGCATTGCAGTAGGATGTCCTTTTGTAGCCTCAGCCATTCTTTCACTACAGATTGTGTTCACAGAAAGATGATTAACCTGTTCTGCTATTCAAGTATGATTTTAGAAATACCAGTGAAGAAATAAGAGGCTCATGATGGAATCTATAGAGGAGCACTAAGTCTAAGAACCACATGACAGTGGGAGTAGCTGCTGTAGGGGGAAGCTGTTTTATACAAGATCCATTGCTACAGATACCTGTAAAAGTGAAAAGCTATTTTAATTCTGTGGTTCAGCAGGGATTTGCCAGCAATTGTAACAGCTGCATGTCATTAATACAGTGCTGCAATGAAAATGAAAAATTTAAGGAGGTTTTTATGCTGATTTTTGAATGAGATTCCAGAGTGCTTTCTGGGTGCATTCCTCCATCAAATTAAATTATTTAGCCATTATAGTACTAAAATAAGTAAAATAGAATGGAAATCCCTTACAGTATTGGAAGTATACTATACCCTGGATACTATTTAGCATGGCATATTTTGCCAATAAACTGCAGAAATTTTTATATTCTACTAGATAGTTTGATCTGCTATGTATGTATGATTATGTATGATTACTACAAAGCTTTGGCTGTTGTTGATGGATGCTTTTTTCCTAAAGATAAATTGAATTATTCATGGGTGATACCAGGTGTTAATTATTTTTCTCATGCATTAGTCATAAACAGGAAAATAATTCTTTTGCAAATGGCAAAAATTATGTGTTCAATGCAGAAATATCTATTTAGTCTGTGTAGATTTAAGTGAATTTATTCATTTTTGTTCTCCCAAATACAGTATCAGCTTTAAAATTCAAGTAAGAAGCGTGATTTTATTATTATAAGCATATTACTATTTCCCACATGTTAATCCAAATTCCTGAAAATAATTCAGACTGCCTTGGTTTTGTGAACTTTAAAAAATAGTCTAAGCATTCTCAAGCTACTTTGAGAATCCCAGAAGTGTTGAACTTCTTAAACTTTTTTTTTTGCACTGTTTTGTTTGTGAAAGAAAAGTTTATGGTTTTGAACCTCTTATCCTGTTTACATCTATATTATTCATTCAGATTAAAAGCAGTTTGAGATCTGCTTTTTAATGTGTATTTGTAAATTGCTTTCTGCAGGGGCATCTTGAACTACATAAAATCTCCAAACTTTTTTGTAATTTAAAGTGATAAAATTCTCTTGTGCTTATAAGCTATTTAAACAGATATAGAAGTCAGCTCAACACGTGCAGCTTTGTATTTGATGGAGATCAGAAAAGGTTTAGTTAGATTAAAATGTTGATAATGTTAAATGGCTTTCTAGTTGTTGGGTTTAGTACCAAGTTCTTGTTGGAATCAGTATGATCTCTTATTTCCTCAGCAATCCTTTCCAAAGAAGCTTCCAATGTCTCAGTCAGTGCCTCAGATTTATATGCAGGTGAAGGAATTTATTTATGCAAGCCTTAAGTTTTCAGAGTCACTTCACCGCAGGTAAGCTTGAGCTGTCAGGAGTGTGGCTGCAAAGTACCTTGTAATTTTCAGGTGACCTAAAAATACATATACTAAAATGAAAATTTTTTTCATTTTGTTGTGTACTGCTTGCTGTGCTTGTTTCATAATTTACATATATGATTCTTCATGTATATTTAGTCTATGAGTCCCAATGCTGTAGCATGTATTTATCCATATGTGGATATGTAGATACTATACAACATGTGCATTGGTGAGTGTAGCTTGATGGGGTAAACAGTTTAAAACACTGCTGAGGTTCCTTAAGCAGAATTGACCAGTTTGAATAATCTAGAGAATTTATTTATTTAACAAAACATGTAAAGATTGAAAAGAATACTTTGATACTGACCATTTCAGAAGTAATTGTTTAGCATTCCTGACTACTTCCTAGTGTTTCATTACTCAATCCTTTGAGTTTCCTTAGCAATGATTTCTCCTGCCAAAAAATGTGCTGTCTCCATGTTCATTCCCTTTCCTATCCCCCCTTCTTCTGAGGGAAAACACAATTCACAATTCACCCATTTCCTTTCCTCTTCTGGCCTTCAAAAGCTTAGTTTTAATTGGATAAAATAGAATTCAGAGATCTGAAATCTGGAAGGGATTTGTGGCCTTGTCACCCATTTCTGCACTGTTAAAGATGTAAATTACTGTCTTTCACACATTCTTAATTGATACTGTTTATAATTTACACGTACTAATGAGCACATGTTGACCTCCTTAGTAACTCATTAAAACCCACAAATTACTCTTTACTAACATCTGTGTCAATAAACATGTCCAAAATCTAAAAATAACAGATTTTGCTTCAGTGTTGAATTGCAGTTAGTGGATAATTTGGTAGGTGAAAAGGGTGTTCTATCTGCTAGATCACAGAAAACATGGAGCAGCCAGAATTTAAATGCACGTAGAGAATTCTTAGCTTTGAAAGTACCCTTGACAGGGAAGAAATTTAAGTTAATAAGTATTGCTGTCAAAGTATTGCTACATGCAGCATAATTATAAAAATAATTTTTTTTTCAGTTCAACAGAAATAGATGATATGCTCAGAAAATCTACAAATTTGCTGCTTACAAGAACTCTAAGTAGTTGTTTACAGAACCTAATTAAAAAACCTCATATAGGTTTAACAGAGGTAAGTTTTGAAACACGTATTCAAAACTATGGGCTTTAAAACAATCCATGCTAAAAGTAATTTGGTAAATGTAGATACACAGATATTGACACCACAGTATGAGAAAATCAAGTACTGTTTGTTTAACAATTAAAAATGAGAATAAATATAAAAAGCATCAATATCTGTTACATACATGAGAGCAATACAGTGTTGGGTCTAGTTGGGCCCAGGGATGCCTTTTGAGAGAGACATGACAATGAAAGAATTTTGGGGTTTTTATGATAAACTGAGAGTTGCAGGAAATAAGCCAAAGACATTTACGCTTTTGTTTACATGCAGAGCATGATTTGTGTGTTCTGTCTATCAGTTAGTACCACTAATGTTGAGCTTCTTTCTATAAAAAATAGAGTGGAATGGAATATAAGATATACTTGAATGTATAATTCTGCAGACAGTGTTATGACTTTAAGAGCAGTAAATTTTAAAAAATCAAGTGGTACAAATTAGTGATTTTATTTCAGCAATATATTTTCCTTTATTTTCCCTTTTTTAATTCTAAACTATCAATTGAATTTATTTCACTGGGTAGGTAGATTTCACTGAAATAGTTTTTGAAATGGCATAATTTGTATATAAGCTACATTATTACTCCTTAGTGGTATTTGAAAGCAAACTTGAAAACTAACAGGAAATGGATGGTAACCTGAAATACTGAAATGAATTTCTAGTTGCATTCTTCCTGAAAGAAGTAACCATTTACAAAAGTAAATGACAGTAGGTGATATAAAAAGAATTTTACAAGAATTTTTATCTCTTGTAGCTTGTTCAAATCATCATAAACACAACACACTTGGAGCAAGCCTGTAAATACCTTGAGGATTTTATATCTAACATTACAAATATTTCACAATTGACTGTTCACACTGCAAGACTTTATGGACTTTCCACATTTAAGGTATGGTATATCTCATCCATTATATGACTATGTCTGAAAATTTATGTAACTGAAGCATTTTAAAACAAGAAGGGTGAGAGCAAAGCTGCTTGTCTTCTCATCTTTGTCTCTAAAATAATTCTGAACTCTTAAGCATTCAGTTGAGCACTGAGTAGTTAAACAGTGGATTTTTATGTTATTAGTATGAGCTAGAATATGTCAGTACATGAGAAACCTCAATATTATCTTTCAAGTGCATTTTTAATTAAGTTGTGAGGTGACAGTTAAAGCTTAACTTCACCAGAAGCTTTTACTAAATTAAGCTCCAGTTTGTGTAACTTCTCCCTTTTTCTGAATGGAATCAAGCAAAACAGCTACCTTGATCTAAAATGTTTGTGTCTGTTTTTTTATTCTACAATAGAATGATTTTGTGATGTATTTTCAAAGGGTGTGAGTATTGGTATAAAAGAAGTATTAGTAACTAGTGCTTGAACTAAAATTATTCTAGGATATTTTTGTAATTTAAGCCACAAAACAAAAGTCATCAGGGATTCTACAGCAGCTGCAACTTGAACTTTAGGTATTTGGCATTTTTTCCATGCACACTGAAACAAGGGAGAGTGATTTCTTGTATTTATGGGATAAAGAGAATTAATCCTATTGAGAGAGTTCTGTTTTCTGCAATTCATTTTATCTCTTGATGCAATATGTGGTCTATCCTACTGTAATATACCCTCTGGCATTGATGTTAAAAGGTGGGTGAGGTGGAATAATTGCAAGACACTTCATATTTCCAGTTGATAGCTAACGATTCTCCCATTAGCTGTTGCTTGTTTTGCTAAGGATTAGTGCATAAGGCAAAACAGAAGGGATGTGGCCTAGCAACCATACTTGGTTACCATTGCCCTCCCAGCAGTTTCCCTAATTTTGGTCTAGGGTGTCTAGTTTGCTTGTTGTGTCTTAGAATTTGTGTATCTATAGCTATTTTCCTCTGAGGGTAATTCATTATCTTTTTACCAATCAAACATGCATTCAAAACCACTTAATACAGCCATAGTCTTTGATTTCAGTAAGAGGTGAGATATTCTTTGTCCTTGAATTTCATTTAAGAAGTGCATTTGCAAGTTGAGTTACATTCTTTGTAGGTTGCTTATGCTGTTTAGCAGTTGTGTTTAACACTCCTACAAACTAAGTTCTGTTGGAGGGATCCAATACTGTGTCTGTTCTTAGTGAGTTTGCACTTTGGAAAAATATGGGACAAATGCTGACAAACAGAAGGGCTTTTTTGTGTGTGTGGTTTCCCTCCTGTCTACTTGCCTGGAGATCTTGTTAGCACAATGTTCTCCAATTATAGTGGAAAATTCTTGTTAATCCCTCTTTCTTCCCCTTTCTATTGTAATGAAAAACTGCTCACAGTTCCCCAACTGGGCCCTCACAGAGTTTGGTATGTTCTGCTGTTATTAAATTCATCTCCTAGTGGCAAATTGTGTCACCTCCATTCTTTCAGAGTGGTCAAAAATCTCCTTTTATTAGCAGCATTGGTCAGATTCACATTCCATGAGATGAGCTTTTACATCTACACTGTATTTTTTTAATGCAAGACCAAACCAGAAGGACTAGTCTTGCCATTGCCAGAAAATCATTAGGTGATACGACCACTCCATGAATGACTTCGATTTAAAATTTAAAAAAAAATCCAAACCCAAACAAAAAAAAATTAAGAAATTTTGCTCTAAGCCTAGGCAGATACATTTGCAAGTCCCATCATTATAAATTGTTGCAGCTGAGGTTTTGTTGTTAATCAGAATCTTTATTTGTAGACTTGACTGTAATTGAGACTTTTTTAGTCATTACGTCTACAAAATGGTGGGTATCCACATACTCCTTTGACACGATGACAGGTTGCCAGATTCTTGCATGTTGGATTTGGAGAGCTGTTCAGTGGAGCCTTTCTCAAGTTGATTTGACAGTAAAAATGCTATTTTGGAATTATACTTTGATATTTATTTATGGCAGGGCTGCATACTTTCTTGTTTACTCCTGAAGTGCCTCTCAGCCCAGGGCCTGATTGAAGACTGAATTTGGCACACTCAATGTGAGGACACCTTTAACCTCATAAATTTTTATTTTTTCTTTTTGCATTTCTTATTTATGCTTTTCTCAAATGCCATGTTTTTTGTAAACATGGAAAGTAGCAATGGAGTTTCATCTGCTTTTTGGTTACTTCAGTGTATCCAGACTATTTTTACCCTCTAAAAACCTTAAGCAACCAATCCATGTGGTTTAAATCAGATGTCTTAGTTGAATTATTTCTCCATATCAGTCAAGCAAATTTTATGTCGAGACCAAATTAGAAAGATCTCAATATCTTTAAACTCCAGGCTGGCAAAAGTCCAACTTTCCAGCAGCACACACACAAGCATGTGCTCATAGGTCCCGTTGGATCTCTGAGGAAGTCCCCTGTACAAACGAGGCAGAGACAGCACTGTAACCTCAGCTCTCACTAAATGCAGGATTTGCTGTTCCAAAAAGTAGAAACCAGGGTGTGTCAAAGCAGGAGCGAGTAGGGGAGTGCTCTGCATCACGGTGTGTGATGATCAGGATATCTAAAGGAGGATGAAAAATTATGAGTATTCTCCAGGTGTGCAGCTTTAAGACAATAATTGCATAAAAAACATGTGATTGCTTGAGCTCAATCCATAAAAGACAAAATTATTAGGGTATTTTATTATTTTCTCCATAAAAGAAAAATCAACTTTGTGTCAGGATTGATAAATTTGTAAGGCAGAATTAAAGGTGTTTTTTAAAGTACATTAAAGTACCAAATTCAATAAAATATTTTTGAATCTATGAGAAACACAAGACTTCTGTTTCGTTGATAGATATAATTTTATCTGCATTTAATAATATTTTAGAATTCTGAGAAGCATTGCACTTGTTTTTTTTTTCAGGATGCAAGGCATGCTGCAGAAGGAGAAATATATACAAAACTTAACCAAAAAATAGATGAATTTATTCAGATTGCTGATTATGATTGGACAATGTCTGAGTCAGATGGAAGAGCCAGTGGATACTTAATGGACCTAATTAACTTCTTAAGAAGCACATTTCAAGTTTTTACTCATTTACCTGTAAGTGTTCAAAATTAAGTTTAATTTCAAACTATTTGATCATCATTTTGTTTTAAAACAGTAAGGATTGAACAAAAAGTTCTGGTTTTTTATTTGTGCACATGCTGACATGTATTTTTAAGCTTTTCTCAGCAGAGAAATATTGTCAAATGTATATCAGTATGTTGAAGCTCACACATCAGAATACTTAAAAATACTTTCAAATACTTTAGTCTAAATATTGTTACCAGCAACTAATTTGCATAGTGTAAGAACTCATGCAGTTTTCTAGAGCCTTTTTGATGTACCATGTTCGTTTTGTGTGCACATGCATTGGTTCAAAAAATGCAGAATTGGTGTAAATCCTACATTTGTGCATAAGATTGTGGAGGTCTTGTGTTCTCCAAGGTTTTTAGCTAAATATTTTTGATCATAAAAAGTTACTTGATTCTGGTTAGCCAACCTTCATTGAATGAATTCTTGCTCATATTCAAATATCATGTGTTATTTTGTGTCAGGAAAAAGGGTTCTGTTAACCTGTCTTATGTATGAATTGTTACATTGTGTTGTCTGATTTCCCCTTGCTTTTAGATAAAAAAGACTATTTCTAATTTGGCTTACCATCATAATGGTTTGTAGCTTTATAGTTCTGGAGTAACTTCAGTAAGTAATTCAAGCTGCATCTGCTTTTTATCAGCTTGTCCTTGGTTGTTACAGTCACACTGATGTCTGAGTGCTTTGCCCACCTGCAGTGCTTAGAAAGAGTAAGTCCTCAATGCATAGAATGTTTTGAGGCTTCAGACTGAAAGAAACAATTTCTTTATGTGCACAGCAAGATGTTGAAGTTGCTGGCATAGCCGGCTGATCTTGTCTTCCAGATACTACACAGAGGCTGTGATTCTTCTGTCTCCCGTTCTTTTAACTGACTCAAAGACAAAGGCCACTCCAACTGTATCATGTGATACTGATGTGAATGTGTCATGTGAGGCGTGTGCTTCTGTGCCAAATCAGTGGAGCGTTTTTGGATAAAGAATAGCAAGTTTGTTAGATAGTGTAATTCATTGTAACTTAGTATACAAAGCAGTGTGAACAAATGGCAGTGCTCCTCAGTGGCCATATGCATATGGCAGTTAAGGGATGTGAAATTTGCAGAGCAAGATGTATAGAAGTCTGTCATGAATGTATGCTGCTAAATGGCTGTTCAGAAATGAGCCACAGACAAAATGAAGCAATGTGTTAAGGGAATGCAAAGAAGCAGCTGTGGCATTCAGACTTAAGAAGTGTGGAAGGTATAGAATTATGTGCCTGGGGGTACAAGTCAGCCTTTGGAGAAAGCTAGTTTCTGTAGAGAGGTTATTCTGTAATTTCAGACTGTGGTCAGGTAACAGGCAGGATGAGGAACTGTACGGACAAGTAGTCTGCTGTGGCAAGAGGTTTCTTGTAATGTTTTACTTATCCTGCATCTCATTCCCTGTCCTATCTTGACCAATTGTAGAAATATACGGTCCTGTGAATGTTGTGTGTGACCTGTGGAGTTTATATGAAAATGTGTGCACGCTATGGTGATTCTAGTTAGATTTGTACTAGTAAGTTATTTCTGTTAAAAAAAAATTATAGTAAAAGTATTTCCCAAGATTAGCCCAGAACCAGGTTCTATAACTTGTTAAAATAGTAAGTGCTTTGGACAGATAAACTGAGCTAGATTTTTCACATGCTGTAATTAAGGTTTGGAATACTTTTAGAATTAATTTTCCTTAATGAATTATTCCAATCACGTCACAGTGTCATTTCCATAGTAATTTTTGTATGGCGGAAACATTCCACTGCTCAAAATAGTTTATCAGAACTTTTTCTGTAATTAGCAGTCAAAGACCAAATCCCTAGCACACTGGCCATAATTCTAATAAGGAAAAGAGTGGAACAACTAGAGAGGTCTCTTCTCTTCTGCCTTTACATACCCAGTTGTGTTAGAGGGCATTGGGCTAGGACTAGGGACCCTAGTTGGCCACAGTAGTTCTTTGTTGTCACACTCCGGGGTCAGTGACTCTCTCTTTGGTATTGTTTCAAATGCTAGTCTGCCTGTAGAAGTGTTATAATATGTTCTTTAACATTTTTTTTTTGTTGCAGTTATTGGGTTCCTCTCATTAGAATCTTGTTTTATTTTTGTTGTATGTATAAGCTGTGTAAATGCACAGGGATGTGTCTCCCTTTGTGCTTTTATGTGGGGCTGTACTGAAGTGTTGCTGTACCAATGTAGACATAACTTTTCAAAAATGCATCTTACGTTGTATATCTGGATTTTGAAATTTTTATTCTTTTCATTGGAATATTAGAACTCTAAATCAGGTAGATCATGAACTGTACTGAATCTGCACACAAAGTGACAGAAGTTAGTTGGGGTCTGATATCTCTGTTGAATCCCTGGAAATGTCTTGTGTCTCCAAAGCTTTTTTCCCCTCTCAAGTTTTGCGTGTTAGTTTTCTCCTCTGTGCTTGTTTACTGTACTTAAGAAGCAATTTTGGAAAAGAAAACAGCTTTCTTCAACCCTACAGTTATAAAGCCACAAGTTTAATGTTAAAATTTATTAATGGGTCATGTTATATTTAGATTCTTACTATCCTGAGCCATTTTAAATATTGCTTGAACAAAGTATGTTAATAACACAGAGATAGCCTCTTTAAGCCATAATGGTAAAAATAGCATTTATTTTTTAACCTAAGACTTTTGAAGTATATTCTTTCTTGTAATGAAAAGTTCTCGAAAGGCATTTCAACAGACACTTTGAAGTTTGATATTTTGGCATACAGTTCCTTATTACAGAAAAACATGTTATCACCAAATTAGTATTATTTAAGTTATAATCTCTTTGTTACATTTCAACAAAATACTGTATAAATTCAGAGGTTTAGAAAACACTATTATGTAGCTATAATTGTTCTTTTTGTACGCTTTTTCTTATCTTTTATTGCTACCAATTTTTTTATTCTTTTTTTTTTTTTGAAGTTGACAGTACATCTTAATTTTTTTGTTTTGACTGCCTTACTGGTTTCCTTCTCAGCATAACAACAATGACCATGCAGCTATGTCGGTAAGTAGATGCAAGGTGAAGAAAAAGCATGTGAACAGAAAAACTATGAACTGCCTGCAGGCTTATTGCTTCAATTTTTAATCATTTAATAAAAAGACCCTTTCTGTTTTGCTGATAACTTGCTGTGTACCTTGTGTGGATGCATGCAGGGATCAGGTTAATGACTAACATTGGGCTTTCATACACTGGGACAGACAGCAGGAGTCCTAAAAACCTTGCAGAAGGTTGATGGGGTGTGCCTTGCATCCCAAATGAGGTAATTTAGAGACTGAGACCTTGTGAAAGAGAGGTCAGGTATCAAAATACAGCTATGAGACATGCATACAGAATTAGGATAGAGTGATATAACTGAATAAAGTAATCAGTGAAAGTTCTATCGTTCCTCTGCTACATTTGTCTGGGGTCAGGGGAATGTGTGTACTGGTGTTCTTTATTTGCTTTTCCAATTTTTTTATAGAAGCTGATGAATTTAAGAATTCTCCTATCCCCTGGTTATTTTCGCATTGTAATTTTTTTTCATACGGCATAAACATTGTCATGATAATGAAAGTGATGAGGTTAGTTTTACTAAATAATTAAAACCTGGAGAATGAATCTAGCAGTGGGCTCCCAAGTTGTTCAGAGCCTAGAGCAAGTTATTAGTGGAGCTGTAGGGAGGTGGAGTACATAGTCTGTTAAAGAGAAGGCTGAGGAGAAATCCAGTGGCAGCCTACAACTTCCTGAAGAACAAATACAGAACTGGTGGAGCCAAACTTCTTGGTTGGACTGACAAATTCAGATGTAGCTGTGGTCACAGGTTGAAGCTTGGGAGGTGGAGCTTTGATATTAGAGGGAAGGTGTTCTTAAAGAGAGTAGTGCAGTGTTGAAGGAGATTGCACAAAGAGGCTGCTGAATTCCCATCCTCTGCTACTTTGAAGGGTCTAAGAAAAAAGATCTATGGACCTGAAGTAGTGTTGGCAGCAGTGCTCCAAGTAGAAGGTTGGACTAGATGACAATGTTGGTTCATTCCAATCAACACTTCCATCATCTGGATACTCAGTGTGCTGGTGAACTGTCAGGCTAATAGGCGTCATGAGCTCTGTGTTTTGTGTAGAAATGTTTCCTGTTAGTATTGTGTAGGTCTCAGGCTGATGGTTATTTCATAATTGAGGGCTAGTGGAATTCCAGCAATATAGAACCCAGAAGCTGCGTGGCTTTGGGAAGGTTATAATTGGAAAGTCATGCAGTTTTTAATGGTTCTGTTTTCTGAATTCACAAGAATTTAGTCTTTTAGGATTATGTTTATATCCCATTTTAAGTTAGTCTTGCAGTTGATAGTGCCATTAGACGCTTTGAATCAAAAAGCAAATTAAAGTTCCATTATACAGCCATTAATCTCATTAAATAAAATGGATGATCGAATTTGTTATTATGAAACTACCTTTTTTAGTTTTGTTTTGAAGAGTTAGGGAAAAATGTTTCCTTGTATTTCCAGATCAGTTAAATCGTAATTATGTGGGCCTATATGTAAGTGGCTTAATCTAAGTGTAGAATTAGCTGAAATTTTATTCTAGATATGTGCCTTGTCAATACAAAGTTGGAAAAGAGTGGCCATTGAAAAGAGACTGTTGCAAATTACTTTCAGTTAGGTATTTTCAATTGTTTTGGTAGCATTTGGGGCAGAGACTGGAAGTAAAATTGATTCTTAAAAATTCCATTCATGTTTTTATCATACTTGCATTCTATCAATAGTTCAAAAGTTGGAGTTTTTGACCTTGAGTGATAAAATTTGTATGTTTAATTTATTTGCATTTTCAGAAAGAATAACATTATGTTATTTCATATTGCTATATTAATTCTCCACCTTAGTATCTTAGATTTAACGGGTAAGTTTTTTATTTTCTTTTTATGCTGAGGATGGCAGTATGTGTTATTTTATTGTTTCTGTGATTGGCAGCAAAAGCCTAATTTCACAGCTTGCAGTGAGGGTGAAGGGGTGGTGGTTTTCTGCAGCTATATTCAAAAACTGTCAATCAACAGCCTCCACAGGCTACTTAGAGAATGGGTTTTCTTACTGACTTCTCCAACTGCTGCTTCATGCTGTCTTTGATTGGCACAGCCTGGCAGGGAGGATGGATGAATCTGTCACTGGCTGGTTAATTGTGTTGCTGGTCTCAGCCTGACATCAGGTCTTTGACTCCTAAGTGGCTCAATACAAAACAAATTAGCAGATTGTAGTCATATTTCTCATTCTATATGCTTTGACTTTGTTGAATGCAGTCCATAAATCATATTGACTGACACCATAGTGAATGATGAAAGCTGCTTTTGAGACAGCTAGCATGGGCTTTAGAAAGCAGCACCGCGAAGGTGCCGGGGAAGGATGCATATGGCTGACCCTTTGGGAATTTCCTAGGAGCCAAATGTCTCTTTACTACAATTGTTCTTAGGAGAAAAGCTTTTGGGTCCTATAAAAAAGGATTTAATATGTCAGCAGATTCTCTTTACAAGCTCCTTTGAAATATAAGAAGTTTGTCTAAGGGTTTTCTCTTTTTACAAACTTGTATTTCAGCAAAATGTGGAGGCTGGGTGAAAAAACAGTTGCCTTTAACACTGTTAGCAGGTGTTTTTGAGTATAGAATAGGGTCCTTGTTTCCTAAACTTTACACTGATTGAGTGGAAGAATAGGTTTTGTAGATAGGAGCAATTAGCATAGGCACAGCAGAGACAATAGTAGTGTCTCCAAATGGGTGGCAACTGGGGCAAATGTGAGAAGCCTGCTGAATCTCTGCATGCTGTTGAATATAGGTATTTAATTGCTAGATAACCATGGCCACCCCCACCCCCTTAAATAATAATAGTAATTTTACAAGGCAAAAAACCCAAACATCAAGACTGTTTTAAAATTAGCTGATATTTGTTCAGTCCTGAAAAATAAATGTTATTGCTATGTTCACAAATCCTTATATTTCCTCTTCAAAATGCTTTATGAAAATTTGGCAAGGATTTGATGCTGTGATTTGATGGATTTGATGCTGGAAATTTGGAGATGAATTTTTAACTAGATTCTATTTTTCAAACACGACTGTTAATTTTATTCTTTTCTGGGTATCATACATCCAATGCAATTTGAACTGGAAAGTGCTGAATTTTGAAGAGGATAACATAGTATAGTTCACATTTCTCTTAGTTAAAATTCAGCATTTTGATAAATATGCGTAGCTTTATTTTTTCTCTAAATTTGAGACTATTGTGTTTTTTAGTAAGTATCTACTGTGTATAGTAAACTTGTAGTATTTGTTGATGTGTCATTTGAACAATAAGCCTGTAGTTCAAGTTACATAGTTGGAAATAGTTTATATGTTAGGATGTTTCCATTTTATGAAACTTCAAAACCAACATTACATGTACATGTATTGATACTTATTTAAAGTCCTAGTGGCTTTAGCTGTGTCATTTCTGTATTGTAACCATTATCTTGTGCTCCAGTACTATTGATATTTGCCAGAATGTAACAATTAACTACACATGCTTGTTAGAAATATAAAATTCTGTCATTTATTTAAGATAACAGATGAGTACACATTGTTTCCATATGAAATAAACTGAATGTTAAAATTTTTCATGACAACCTATTAATCTGGTTGAACTTTTATTACATTACAGTGGCAGCATAAATAGGACATGGAGCTGATTTGATGGAGCAGTACATTAAACAGAGATGCACTAGTTGTTCCATTAAATCAAAATGACATTTCCATTAAGTATTTCAAATGCACTACACTGTAATTACATGAACTGTGGCCCATTTAGTCCCCTTCTCACCTCCCTTTTTTGCCTATTCTTTTTTAATTCTCTCCCCCCCACCCCCCCATTCATATTGATATTGTTCTGCTTGGGGAATAGAGCTGCATGTCTCCCAGTATAATTGCTGTTGGGTTTGGGAGACTTTTAAGCATGCTGTTCTTGTATTGTTTCCTACATTCTTTGTTGTCAGTTCATCTATTTTGCTCAAATATGTTATTTGCTTTTCTGAGATTTTCAATTAAGAAACTGACATGTCATTTTAGACAAAAAGCTCCTTACAGTTCAAGGTGTCCTAAAGCTAGAAAAGAATCAGCAGCAGCTATTTAATGTTTCAGTGTGAATGTGAGGAGAGTTGAAGGCTTTCTATTGTATTCATTATATTTTAATTACCTTTGAACAACTAATGGATTTTTAAAGCATGAAATATTTGGGGCCAAATTTGCTTTCTGTTATGAAAATTTTCTGCACATGAAAAGTCAATCATCTTAGCAAGTTGACATATTAAGGACAATATCTGGCTCTTCAGATGCTGGAGCAGAACTTTCCAAACTTTTTGGGACTGTGAATGTTCGTTATAGTTGTTCATTACTTATATGTGTTTCTGGGAGTCAACAGTGAATTGATCAACCTGACTTTGCAGAACACAGCTGGGGAACCATTACTTTAGAGAAGCAGGTGACATCACTGTACTGATGGGTAGAAGTAAAACAATAGTGCCATGTGCTCCAGTAGCTCTGTTATGTTATTATGATTTCTTTTGTGTAAATGTGTTGTTACCTTTGTTTCAATGTCATTGTAACACACACATCAGTTGAAAGCAGTGGTTTCAGTACATTAATCTACAGAGATTCTTGTAGTTGCATTTGGCACCCAAGATCACTCTGTTTTAAGAGATGGCAGTGCTGTGAATAGAATAGTGCCATCTGGTTTGGTATCTGGTCTCAAGTGGTTTTCTTAACTTTAAGGTAGAATTTTGTTATCTTTAAATTTTAAATAATTTATTCAGGTTAATGTCTGACTTTGTGTTTTGTTTTTTGACCTCATGTTGGGAAAATTGTCTCAGTTACATGTAGATGATGGGGAGAGCAATATTGCCAGCCAGACTGTGATTGGGAAATTATTTCTATTTTGTACAGCAGAGGGCTACATTTCATTTTGTAAGCAGTTGATCACTGACAGCACTGATTTATTAAGCACCTGAGATGATGGATAAGCATGAATTTTTAAAGTAATTCAGCAACAAACTTCGAGATGGAATCTGAGTAGTTAAACTACCAACAATTAGCACAAGCTCTTACAAGAAATGCCTCAACCACTTGCAATCATTTTGGTTTATGTGAAGTTGGGGGGTTATTTAATTTGCTATTGTTAATAATATGCTGCATGTTGATTCTCATTACATTCTTGTTTTCATTCTGTTTGGGTTAAAAATATTTAAATAAATCCACAAAGCTGTTCATATGCTTTAGCAACTTTAATTGCCATTGTTTTGGAAATGTCCTTGTATTCGTGTAGACTGTTGCATTGCTGAAAGAAATACCAATAATTGCTTTAACATCTATTTAATCTAATTCTCTGTTTGATCTAATAGAAACAAATCTAATAGGTCAAAGAAATAACAGGAAGTGTAATTTCTCTCCTTCTAATCTAAGTTTTGTATCATGAAGACTTAGAATGTATGATAAAATCCAATCAGATGAGCAGTTCTTTAGTGACATATCATTTGTTTCTATTGTAAAACTTGTTGCTTTTTCTACTAGGGAAAAGTGGCCCAGACGGCTTGCATGTCAGCCTGCCAGCATCTTTCGATGTCCCTAATGCAGATGCTACTGGACAGTGAATTAAAACAAATAAGCATGGGAGCAATTCAGCAGTTTAATTTAGATGTGATACAGTGTGAATGTAAGTATATATTCCCATCTATATTTGTCTTAATATTGAAAAAAGTTATTTAGTGTAAGCTATATCGTGATCCTTTTCCGTAATCTACTAAAACTTTGTCTTTTATTGAAAGTAATATTACAGTACATCTTCTTGTGAAAGTATTTATAAGTAAGTATGTTGGCATTCCTGGGAAATTTTTTTAATGCAACATTTCTTTTTCTTTTTTCTTTTTCAGTTTCTAAATTGAAACATACATTGTTGTTACTCCTAATGGGATCATAACCACTATATCCAGTAAAGATTTAGTTTAGTACAAAATTGCCCAAAACTACTACATAAATATTAAGTTTTAATGGTTAGGAAAAAAAAGTCAAATGTCTATAAAATTCTAATGTTTTCTCTTGAGTTCATCTATTTTTATTCAGATATTTAAATGTGTTGTTATGTAGGGTTTCCTCACTCCTAGAACTGCTACTGCCTTACTATGCAGAATAATAGTACTCATTTAGTAAACATTAGATTTTTTTTGCTGTCACTGTTTAAAATATGGTATCAAAATTATTTTACAAACTGGTTCAATAGAGCACTGAAGGCAGGATTAATTACCTTGTGTTTTGCATGGAGCTTGTGGCACAGGGTGATCCGTTTATCTGTAGGAAGGAAGTTCCATGAATAGGTGTTAGGACTGGTTGTATAGTTGGTGGCTGAGCTACAGTGGAAAGGCTCACTAGAGATTTTTTCAATGTGTATTTTCACATTCTTCTGCTCTGTTGTTTTTTGATGGTTTTTTTTTTTCCAAAGTATCTTTGCTGTTATGTATTTGAAGCACAGAACTCAATGATTTTGGTGACAGCTGTGAAATGGGGCAGTTATTCAAGTCATATCCTGAGGCTTTTAGTTTGGATACATGAAAATAATTGGTGACTACTCCATTAGCAGCCACCTATGGGAAACTGAAAATTTAATTTCAAGCAGTTTGGTTAGCATCACAAAAGGTTCTTGTGGGACAGACTTAGGGGTGTTTTTGACATTTTAACCATATACTTGTCTTTCCTTCTCCTGCTTTATTTGTTGCATTCCAGCTGAACTCAGTAACAGGCAGAGCAGGCATCTTTCTGACAGTCCCTGACTGTCCAGCCTTAAGGCCTTTCAGGGCATGGAACAAACTGACAGGACTCTCAGGGTCAAATTGATAGAATATTTGTGATTGTGACATTAAAATTCCGTGATTGTACATGTTAACCAAGCAGATCATGGTTTGACTTTTCTTACTTTTAGTATGCTTGATATTGCAAATTTATCAGTGTACTTTTCAGGTAGGTACACGGGAATGTGTTTGTGCATTTGTGTAGCTTCCTGTATGTAAAAAAGATACCAGTTGTTAAAAGAGAAATTACACAGTATTCAAAGCACTGACATCATAATCATTCATCTTAAAAAGCTGAATTAATGCAAGCACTAAACCATCAAGTACCTTCTGAACACATGGTGTAACAGTGAAGAAAACTTGTCCATTACAGTATTATTCTGTTTCTAATATTTAAAATATCAGCTGTGAACAACACAGTACTTCACTACTCTCTGTAGATGACTAATGCCCTGTTTCACCCTGGGATTTCTAACAGAACAGGGATGAAATGCATGTCTTGCAGTTGACTTTCACAGTATGAACAATATATTCACAGCAAAGAAGGGAGAAATTCCACTGTTTCCAGCTGTCATCTGATCTTTGGCTTGTTTTCAGACCGTTTCCTTCTCAGGAAAAGGCTGATATGTGCCCTGATTTGTGTCATCCTAATTTCTGTTGCCATTCTGTCTACCATCTTTGGTTAATGCACAGCAGAAACTTCATCAGTGAAGATGAAGTAGAGTTTTATTTAGTCTAACATGATAACATTTCATTATTTTAAAATAAAAAAGTAATATAACTGTAAGACGACATGGTTTTTCATATATAGCTGTTATTTTGAGTATATGGCACGGACAGGACATACCAAAGCATTGGCCAAAATAAGAAAGTTTCATAAAGCTAGTAACTTAAAAACTGGAAAATACATTCTTCCACCACTGTGTAATTTCTAGCATGGGCTGTACAAGGCTGATAGAATGAACTTAATTTCTTCCTGTGTGAAAAGCTTTTAAAGCATGTTAGGAAACATTATTTTGCACAGAAACCCTTTGAGCAGTTTAAATACAATTATGGAAGCTTGTCAGAATAGTGTGTTGCAACCAACCACGTTTTGCAGTCTGTGGAATAAAGGAGTGACACAAGGTTTTACTCAGACTGCTTTGCTGATGTGGTTTCATTCATAAGGTCCATCACAGGCACATTCCAGGCCTCACTGTGATGCCTGTGATTTATGTTCTTGCTCATCACCCTCCCCCAGCTCTATTCTTTGATGCTGTGGGATTAATGGATACGACAGTGACATTTCAATTAGTGCTTAGAGTGGGCGAATAATTCACAACTGTTGGGAGTTTTCTACTGTATTGTATTAATGGGTTTGACATTTTACTTACAATGGAGTATACTCAGATGAATTTTGAACTAAGAATTTAGATGACATGTAGAAAATTATTAATATCTGAAGGCAAAGTTTTAGAAGTTCTTGCCAATATTGTAGAATTTTTTTTCTGATCTTAAACATAATTTTACTATTTTTAATATGAACTGGAGAGATCTAAATAAAATCAGAAAAATATGATAATTTGTTAGTTTTTTTTTCTTTTCTGTTTAAAAACAATGAACAGTCCAAACAACAATCCAGCAATCTGTTAAAGTCAGTAAGTTCTCTTCTTAAAAAAAAAAGTCATCATCATCTCACGCTTCTTCTGGCATGTTTTTGTTTCCTTCCAAACATTCCAAAAAGATTTTAGTTTTATTTTAATTTGTCCTAATGTTCTAATGAAAGTATTTCTCTACTTCCTCTGCAAATTTTATAACCTAGAGCAGTGTTTTATGCCTGTATTTTGTACTGTTCTTTCTTAGTGGTTATTTTCACTAGGATGATGGAGATTAGTGAAGCACTGTTCAGAAAATAGAACGTACTAAGTCCCATTGAATAAAATCCAAAGGGTGGTCTTTTTCTTGAATATTACATTTTGGTTCCCCAAGGAAGGAAATGTGTTGGGAAGGGGGTGTTTCTGTTTCTTGAAGATGAAATTCAAATGTGGGTTACTGTATTTCACTTTACAGGAAGAAAGGTGTGCATAATAAAACATTAGCTTTTCAGAGGCACCATCCAGATCTACTTAGCTTACATCAGGTTCTTATTAAGGAATTCACACTTATCTAAAGTTGTAAATGTTGGAAGAGCTAAATGTTTTTGGTTTTTCTTATTTATGTATTTTAACATGAATTGTGAGGCAGGATTAGTTAACGGAATAAAATATGGGTGAGTGAGCATCCTTCTTCACCCAGATATGAACGGGTGAAAAGGTTTTGGGTCTTGCCTATAAGCAAGCAAGGGTTAGTGGAGAGTTAGAGCAAAGTACTCTGTATTTTCCTGATTAGCCTCTGTGTGGCTTCCTGGCAGTCCCTCCTTTCCCCCAGTGCGTGGAGAGTGGCAGTGTCCAAGAGCAAGTGACATCCCTGACCAAGGTGTTCTCTCTCTGCTGAGCACCAAAAGTGGTCTCCAGGTGGGCATACCAGAAGCTGGGGAACTCAGAGACTGTATTTCCTTGAAAAGGCACATATTCTTCTCTGGAGGCCCCTTGCTTACGTGCCTCCTGTCCCCTCTGGGCAGTCAGGTTACCTCTCTGGCTGGAGGCCATCCTTCATCTGCCGCCTGCATGTGGCAGCGCGGGGGCGCAGGAAGCACAGAGCCCTTGCTGGCACCGGGGGCTGCTGCCTGGCCAGCTGGCAGCTCCCTCAGCAAGGCTCCCTCCAGGCCTGTTTGAACAGCTGGAGCATCCAACAGGGCTGCAAAGTGGCTGAGATAGTCACCTGATTCTCTGCTCTTCCTTTAAAATTGCTTCTGTAGCTTTGCTGTCCCGCCTGTGAACCAATGCTATGAGGCTGGAGTTAAACTGTCCTCATTTAGCTTTTGATTCAAAGTCTGGACTTTGGTTTTTCACTTCTTCCACTGAACAGCAAAACTGTTTGTCAAGAATTAGGTTCTGAATTCCCAGACCAACAGAAAGACACAAACCAGATGATGCCTAAAAGATGGGTTTTTGAGCCAAAAAAATTAGGAGACCTGTTAATAAATCTAGAATTGTGTAGAAATTCAGTGCAATTTACAGTTAGAGATCTTAAATTCCATTTAGTAGATACAGCCTTTATCTTAAGATCTCCATTAATACATATATGTATATATGTCTGTTCTCATATATCCTGTATGCAAAATGTAATTATAAGATCAAAGCACAATATTAAAAAGAAAATGGACTGAAGTAATCTTTGCAACATTTATATTAATCATTATAATTTATGTGTTACCTCCCAGCCTGTTTTTGTATATTTGTTTCATTTGATCCTATCTTCTTTATATTTCTAAACTCTCTGTTACAAGGAAGTATGTTGAGATTGAACATACTGAGGACCCACATTGTTCTTTTTCTAAATACACAATATCAGCAAAGCAGAGGAAGAGAAGATGTTAGCAAAAACCTTGTGAATACCAGATTCATATAATGTATATTTTCAACTGATTTTTCCAAAATATTTGAGTTTTTGATACAAACTGCCAAACAGCCAGTTGTTTGCCCCTAAGAGTGACAGTTTAATAGTGATCTTTATCTTTCATTCTCCTATATTATAAAATTCCAGAATGCTTTTGTGCATATTAAGCCAAACAACAACCAGCCCCCTACCCCTGCAAATCCTCTTTAAGCCTAGAATGATTGTAGGGGGTGAATATTTTAAAAGATGTATATATGACAGTGTTTCATAACTATCTAGAAAAGGGCCCTTAGGACAAAGGCATTAAGAATGTTAATCCTGTTCTTATATCTTCCTAATATGCTGTGCAGTAGAAAATATTTAATTAGCTTTGTAAAATTGTTAGCAAAACTTAAAAGCCCTGTGCTGAGGGTGGAGGGCGAACTGTCTGACTGTTACCATAAGTAGATTATCTTTTTGCCCTCTGAACTCATGAAATTATAATAATGAGGCAAATTCTATTGTAGTCACCTGTCAGAATGTTCCAAATGTGAGAATAAATGTTTGCGCTATAATGAGTGTCCCTAATGTTGTAAATGCATTCGTAGTATAAAATTGTAGTTTAAGAGAACAAAGCTTGTACAACAATTAGGTTTGGTACATTATGTACTTCTTGTTCTACAGCTGCAATGCTACTAGGTATTAAGTAGAGAAACGTAATTATTCTGTATTATTTAATGCATTGGGATAAATTCCAAACTCTCTTAGCTTGATGAGCACATAAAAGATGCAAATATTTGCCCTGTGGCATGTAAGAGTATTCTGCTGTAGGAAGATATCTCCCAGAGTGTAAAGTGCCAAAAGCCAACTGAAAAGACTTTCCAAAGGTCACAGTTTTCAGTTCTATTTATTTTTCAGTTCTGTAACCCTTTTTTTGCCATTGATCTTCTTTCTCCCAGTGCTAGCTATAATTGTGGAGTAGCTGGAAGAGCTGAGGTTCTGGTGGTGGAAGCTGATGACAGTGTACTGTGTAAGAACAGAAAGTTAGGATCAGATCAAATGATCTGGTGGGCCTTACCTTTCTGCTTTAAGGGGTGTAGAAAAGACTCCTGACCACCATGCATATCCTCCTTGTTAATGTGCTACCATAGCTCACAACTCATGCATCTCTTCTCATCTCTTTGCTGTGGAGCTTTGCTTAGGATTCCGTGCTGGAGTGTGGTGTTCTATTTTAAACTCTGGGTTTGGCTCAGCTTTGCTGTCCTTAGAAAGGGTGTTCTGAGTGGCCATGGGATACCTGCAGAGGACAGCCATGCAGACAGACACACGGGCCTTCAGCCTAGGCTGTGCAGCAGGGGGCCTAAGGTTCCTAGGCTTAGGCATCTTTGTAATTCTGCAGGCTGGTGATTGTACAAGCTGTTTTGTCTTTCCTGATTTAAAGAGTTTATTGTGAGAAAACTCTCCCTATAAAATACTGAATGTAAGGTATGTTTTTCTACTGTTTTCTTTCTTTTTTTTTTTTTTTTTTTTTTTTAGGGCATGTTTGTAATCAATTAAAATTCCATGAAAACGCCTCTAGAAAGTTGGTGTTACTTATAAAGTAGGAAGACCAGACAATTTAAAATTCACACTTGAATACAGTAATCAGTGAGCATTTGCCAATGTTAGCAGTACTTGTCTGTGACATTACAATGGTCTCCCTAAGGCATTTGATTGTTATTTTTTTCTTTAGTTGATAAAGAATAAAGTTCTATAGCAGTTGAATTAATTCTCCTATTGCATGACTCTCGTAAAATAAGTTTGGCACTGGTGTAATACAAGTAATAAATTCTGCTTCTACTGGTAAAGCTGCTACTCTAATACCATATCCGTCTATTACTAAGCTATTTTTAAGTGTTCTGAGATGGTCCTAGTAGTTTCTTGTACCATTTAAGTAAGTAAGTATCTAAAATTGTGTTCCATGTAGTTCATTTTTAGACTTGTGAAATAGTCCATCTGAATTCATTAGTCTGCTTTAGGTTGAAACCATACATTCAGAAGTAAGCCATTATTTTACCATCATCTTAGCTCAGACAGCAGTGGTTTTCTGAATTTTACCTCCAACATAATCCATGTTTTCTAACTACCCATTTAAGAAAATATATTAACGATTTCATATAACTTCTAAATGTTAGTATTAAGAGCAGTAGAGTTTAGCTCTGGATCTGGAAATTGGATGCATTTGTTTTGTTTCCTCTACAATTGAACGACCTGTTTCTCAAACTTGGAAAAAAATATTACCTTTTTACTGCCTTGGATGCTCTTCTCTAAAGCTGTTGCAGTTGTATCTACTTCGTTTTGTTGAGAGTTCTACCTGAAGGGCATAAGAAAAATACTGTCAAGTTCTTTTGAAATAAGATACCTAAACTGAGTGAGGATCTGAGGCAGTTGTTGTTTGTCTTTGTTGCTAACTTGTGACTGGGATAATAACAACAAAAAGTGTATTTATTCTTAAGTTTAACAACTGTTGATCTTTTCCTGGTTTATACAAGTAGTTGACTTTCTTTCACTTTCAGCGTTGCCATTTCTGTATTATGAATATATTTTTGCTTGGCAATTTTGACAGCCAATTTTGGGTTCAGAATGAGCAGAAGTTCTTTACGGATAAGCAGGCTAAAAGGCATGAGCAGGCATTTCAGCTCTGCACTGACCATGGCATGTAGGGCTTTCTACCTGTTGTCTACACATGAAACCAGCTCTCACCTTAGTGTTTGTCTTTTAATGATGTTTGGCTGGAGGTGAAGGTTTGCTGTAACAAAGGCAGATGTCTGAAAATACATTGACAGCCATGGAATCGGTATTATTTTGAAATTCTTCAGTAATCATGCACCTCAGGCTAAAAAATATCTTGGTTTCTGTGGTTGTAGCATTGCTACTGGGTTAGAACTTGAAGCAAAATTTCTAATAATACTCCTACAAGTATTATTATTTAGGATTATGGGAAAAACTGTCAAAAGGTGGTTTGTTGATTTGTTTGGTTTAAATCACTGTGAGTTGTTAAACTATTCCTATGAAACTATGCTACTTAGCATTTATATTGCATAGAGCTTGATTTTTCTGTTAGACTAAAAAAAATAAATCTATATCCGTAATATTTTAACCTTTTTTTTGCAGTGTTTGCTAGTTCTGAGCCTGTGCCAGGATTCCAGGGAGACACCCTGCAGTTAGCTTTCATCGACCTCAGACAAGTAAGACACTAGTTGGTGTTTTTTATCCTTCTAATTTCCCCTTCTGACCAATGCTGAAGTTATTAAATTCAAGAACCTTTCATGGTTTTGCATTCCCATGTAATTAGTTGTGAAAAGCAGTTATTTGAAGTATTGTTAGTGGCACTATTCCCTGTAATTTAGTATAAAACTGTTTCTCCAATGTGTGGTTAGGGGGCACTGTGCTACTGGTAGTACTGTTATGGGAATACTGGATTGAATTTTGGTCCTGACAATTTTGTGAAAATCCTGTGATGTCTTTTTGCAAGAGTGTACATGTCATCCTGGTGTGTGCTGGTCTGATTCCATTGTGAGCATTTGCTCCTGGCTACAAAACTACTCTCTGGATAGCAGAATCAGGCATCGTATTATTTAACATTTCCTTTCCTGAATTTGTTGCATAGAATTCTTTTAAACTGTTGGAAACAGCTTTATTCCAACTGGATGATCTTTATTCTACATGAAATTTAATTTAATTATATTTTAAATGCTGTAATATTGGAAGCACTTTTCCACAGACCTTGCCAAAAGGAAAGCTTTCCCAGACTAAAATCTACTAAAATCTTGTCAATTTGGACTTACAACCACCATTATAAAGAATCTTCAAAACATTTTCATGCTTGAAGTTAGCTTTTACAAAGGATTTATTATTTCACAGAATTGTAAGTATCATATAAATAGTGAAATGAATAATTTACTGCACATGGGAGATCTTTACCCTTCTGCAGGTGTTGGTGATATTTTTCAGTGCCATTATGAGACTATCAAAGTCATTAAAAACTAGGAGAAAGTAGAAAGAATTCTATACCAAATACTGAATGGTCTATATAGTGAGAATATTTTTGCTTTTAATAGTTTAGTAGTTTTTTCACAACAAGATTATTAAAGGGCATTTCAGAAGGGAAGCTTCTTGAGGCAAAAGTATTTAGATTTCTCATGGTAGTAAGAAAGGACTTAGTAAAATATTGTGTCTTTTTAAATGAAAAAACTAAAAGCTAAGGTTGTCTGTTACATTCTCACAGTAATATAATAATGAACAATATCTACAGTGGGTATGTGTGTACAATGTGAGAGGGTACAGGATTATGGCTACAAGACTTGTTCATGCCACAAGTCTTGTCTTGACTAGCAGCCTTCCTCTTTTGGATTCTCTTTTAACTCTGTTTTTATTGTCAGTGTTAAAAGAGACTAAACAGCTTCCAATTTGTACTTAGATAATTTCATTTGAAGGGAAAGGATGTTGAGATTTTGGCACCATTTCTGTCATTTGCCTAAGTGGAGTCCTTGCAGAGCCTATGTTTGTTTCAAGGGAAAACATGATTTCCATATATGCGGAGGGGTGTGTACATCCTTGCTACAGGAAGTAAAGATTTTCGTATGTTTTAAGCACTAACTGGGGAGTATGTTACTTAAGTAAGTATTATGTTGTTTATGGTAGCTCTTCATTTATGTTAGCAATTATATTTGGAATTCTCTCAAGCACTTTACAGAGGATGCTCTGTAGGTCATGTGAATTTGATTGACTTAATATATTTTATAAACAGGAAAAGTGTGAGCAACTCTCTATTGGCTTGCAGCTGGAGCTTGCAGATGTAGAACAGTTCTAGCATGTTTGATTTGGTTTGGTTTTTACTATATTTTTGTGTGCATCACCAAAAGGTATTTCAAGCACACATCAAAAACTTCTACCATTTAGTAAGGATTTTCAGTGCTTTCCCTCTTCTCCTTATTTGTGATGCATTTCTGTCTTAATAGGGTAGATGACAGTTCTTTTCAAGAATACTTAGAAAGGCAACAGAGCCTTTTTCAGAAGGTTCTTATAAAAGGTCATGCTTCTGTTTTTTAGTTTGAATTTGATACTTCTTCATGAATTGCAGGATATGAAAGATAAGGAAGTAGGTCCAGTGGTCAGGTTTTACCTGCCCACCCGGACTGTGCCCTGAGGTCAAACTCCTGATATTGGCTGTTTGGTACAGAGGAGCTGATGACAGGTAGGGGCTGATACAAGGGGGAAAGCTTGAACCGTATCAAAGCTAAAAGGCAGGAGATTTGGGACTCAGTGAGAGACTGTAGCTAAAAGATGGATCAGCAGGATTGCCCTCTTCTTAAAAAGCAGCTGACCTGCAAGGGAAAAGACTTTATCGTCCTGCCAATCACATGGTTGCTAATGGAAGCCAGTTATCTCAACAACAGCTACTCCCTCTGTGCTGTACCAGTGCAATGGGTAAGATTAATGAGGATTGGGCAGTAGCATATTCTAGCATGTTTTACTAACAAAGTAAAGTCACTTACAGGGAGCCAGCTTGGAAGACAGAGAGAGGAGCTACACCTGAATGATTACCATGTAGGGAGGACCAGCTTTGAGAAGAATTGCCATAGGTATTTTCAACCTAACCAATTCTTGATTCTCTGTCTTTCCCTGGAGACAGTGTGTAGACAGCATGTTGCCCCCAGCAAGCCCACTTTCCTTCTTCCTTCCACAGACATAGAAGAGCAAACAGAAACAGCTGGCACAGGAAAGAGTTGTGTCTAAGAAGACAGCAGTAGTTAGTAGCAGGAAGCTCTAACAGGACAGAAATCACAAAGGAGCAAGCACTAACCAATGTCCTGTTTGAGCCACCTCGGTCTCTTTATACTATTCTCCACTCAGGCTTTTGTCATACTTAACATGCTCTTTAAAGATCTCTGTAATCTGAAGAAACCCAAGTCAATAAAGATTTTTGTGCTATTTTTATCACCACAGTATCTCAGCATCTTATGCAAGTGACTTGGTGGGGTTAGCTGATCCCACTTGATCATCTAGAAAGAAACTTGCAGTTCCAGCTAGTTTAGCAGGCAGAAAATTGGGGCAGATTCATGGATCTGTGCAGCTGCAGTAATTGTGTCATGCCTTATGCCACTTGTCTTAGCATATGACCTGAGGTCACACCTAGGTGCACCCTTTGACCCCACTTAAAGCCATTGAGGGGCCATCTCAGTAAGGCAATTATCAAAGTGGCATGTGCTGCTTTACAGAGACTGTCTCTGGCATCTTGTGGAGATGACCCAGCTCTCCTGCAACTTGCACTGCTCTCTGACAATCATTTCTTGCTACTGTCTGTACAGGGAACCTGGGTAAATAGTGCAGTTTATTCCCCAAAGTAGGGAAGAATAATCTTTGGGGATTTTGCTACCAATTCAGATCCTAGGTCAATTGGAATTAACCTTCCAAAGTAAACAAGTCTTCGTTTGTCTTACTTGAATCGTCTCTGAGGAGGAAGCACAGGCTCTGACATGAATGAGTTTCTTCCTGGTTATGATCTGTTCTTTACTGCCTAAAGACTAGGGTTACAGTTCTGGAACATGAGGCGGTTTCTTGTATGTCCTGTACACTTAAGTACTGTGAGGATAAAACATGAATATTATCATTTGTGTGTTATTCTTTGGAGAGCCAGTGTAGTATGTAGTGGACAAGAACAATAACCTTGTGGTAAGCTGAGAGTTCAGCAGTTGCTGTCCTAGGCCAAATGTCCTGATTCTTAATCGAGTGAGTGCTAACAGATACCTATTCTTCAAATCAAATTATTTCCTGCAGAGATATAACTAGGCTGCCAACACAGCTTGACTTTGTTTCACTTTTGACTTGACAAGTTGTTCTTCATGTTTCTGTCCACCATCAGCACTGTTTCTTAGGGGCTTCTTCCTCTGTCTCATCTCAGACAAGTACTCATCTAGCTTGATAATTTGTGAAATTTTCTTGTGTTGCTGGGTTGAGGAGAACTGTGTCTTATCTATGTTCTTTTGGCACTTAAGTACGTGTTGTTAACACCTTCCAGCTGCTGTCAGTGTTGGTCCTGCATCAGGCAGCAGTCTCAAGTGAAAATAATCATAGGCTGTTGGTAACTGCAGAGTTAAGCAACCACAGTAGCAGTATCTCCACCCACATGGCAAACAGAGTTTACAGTCTGATGGTGGTGTCTTTCAGATGGAAGACCAAGGGCTGTGATCCACAATGTCCATAAGTTCTGCTTAAGTGTGGGGGAAAATTTTAGAAGATTTTCCGCAGTTTTGTATTTTCTCAATGTTAGAGATAAATTGGACGCAAAGTCATGACACAATCAATATGATTAATATAGAGAGTAATTTATCATAGAAACATTAGAAGATACATTTTTGTCAGACTTTTGTTCATGGTCTGTGTACATAAGTATGTGTCACTTCTAGGAACTGAAGTTATTGGTAGTATGCAACATGAATCCATCAGCAAATCCTGATATTTAGAAGTATAATACATTTTCTTCTAATTCTGTATCATTGATAGTTTATTTGGTTGCTTGTCCATTTATACTGGAATGTATTTTCTGGTGAGAAATACTGCTAACCTTGTGAACTGTAGTGTTCCATGCAAAAAATGTAATGTAAATTTATTTGAAAGAGGAAGTTGTTATCACTACTTAATATAGTTCTCCTCTTTCTTCCCTTTCATTACTGAGACATAGCATTGTCATTCTGAAGTAACTCAGAGGTAACTCTGAGGTAGGTAGGTAGGAAGTATGTAACAGACCACTGGGCTTCAATCCTTGGTCCAGGATTTTCTGACACTGAAGGCAGGGTGACAGATCAGTCTTCCCCACTGTTATGCTTGCAGTGTTTAAGTTGAATTGATTTCCTGTGGCAGTAACTACGTTTCAGCTCTGGCTTGTCTCCGATTCCCAAACGTGCAGCCTGCCAAAGCTCTTGCCATCTGTATTCCCTGTGGAGAGTGCTCTTGAGCCCTTCAGAGAATAAGTTGCAGCCTATTCCCAAACCTGTTGGCCATAACTCTTGGAGGCTGAGGGCTCTCAAGGTGTGCTCTGGCTTCCTTTACATGCTGCCAGCCCACAGAGTGCCTAGGCCTTGAAATTAGTGGGGTACACCCACCCTGACCTCTGTTCTGAGTCTTGAACTGAAAAACATCAGGAGTTTTCAAGAGGGAGAAATCCCCAACAGTATGTTTAGGAGTAAGTCTTAAAAACTTCAGAGTTTGAAGATAAAAGTAAGACATTTTTCATAAGGCAACAGTTTGAATTTTTAATTAGAAAGTAGTATAGAGCATTTCATCTTTTGCTTCCCGAGGGAAATGGTTGCTGAGACTTTCATCTTCACAGAGGCTCTTTCACAATGCTTACTGATCCCTTTCCCCCTGTTATGCACTCCCCAGCTTCTCTGAAGAAGCAGAGGAGCATGTTACATCTGTAATGTGAAGCCCAGCCTCAGGCTGCTATGTAATGGGATTTGTGCTTCTCTAGTTTTCAGTGCAATGCTGCTTATTTAGCTAAAGGAAGGAGCTCAGGTTTCAGACAGCAACAAAGCAGGAGTTGCATCTCCCTGGATTTCAGAGTATAGATCCTCACTTTGCTGGAAGAGGAAGGCAATTCTTCCTGGACTTTCCCTTCTCCATAAATTGACTTGGCACTAAGGCAGGAGGGCTTGAGGCACACCTGAGCAGAACAGGCACAAGTCAATGTTCAATATCTCATGTATTTGCATCATACAGTGGTAGTATGCATATGCATCTCTGGGTTTAAAATGACAAAAGTTATTTGAGTATGACTGCAAGCAAAATGTGCATTACGTGCCTTGCAGGGAAGACACAGTATTTCTTCAGAGTACTATATTCTTCCAAGTAAACAGGAATTCTTCACACAAATGTGACAACTTGTTTGTAAGTACTTGTATTCCCCAGTGGAATCTCTTGATTTCTCCTTCTCAGCTGTGTTCTGCAAAGCCTGTAGTTAATCACAGTAGGCTCAGATCACAAGCTGTGTGTATAGATATTTGTGAGGAAGATCTCAATCAGTGCTCTGTACACAGAAACAAGCTGGCTCATCACTGGGATGGGATTTATACCTGCCAGCTGGTAAGAATTAGGAAGCTTGGGAAACAAATGCACAGAAATTGGCAGCAGGGGGTCAAAAACAAGCATGGCTTTGGATTCACTATCTTGATAAGGATTTGCAGAATCAAAGCACAATGGCAAGTTAGTAATTTCCTGGTAGTAAGTATTCCTACCCTGTAAGTGCCAGAAACTAAAAGCACACATGCTGGGTATTAGGTGCCTGTGTATTCTTTGGGACATTAAATCATTTATCAAATTCAGTGCGAAACAGATTGTATCCAGTTCATGTAAATACTCCTTTTTCAGCAAAGAAGTGTCAACAACATGCTGATCGTGTACCAGGTTTTTGCTGTAGATCATGGTGTACTAACGATGAGGGGCCATGCTTGAAAACAGGTTTGAAAACCTCGGTGTACAAATGCTGTTACTTCACTGGCTCTATCAATACCTCACTTAACAAAAATTATATACATATGGCTGTTTAACTACAAGATACCCCATTCCATCTATGACAAAAACCTACTTAGTAGTTTCTCCAAAGGAAAGTATAGGATATTGCACAAAAGCCTGTGAGGTATTAGTGTGTAAGCAGAATGCCATCTCTTCATCCACAGTAAGGAATGGCATAGGTACCTAAATCATGGAAATTATAAAAAATAAGACAATTCCTTATTGTTTCTTTAAGCTAGTTAATTTAAGGGATACAATTTTTTGAGTTCTCCTCTTAATGAGATACGCACAAGAACTAAATGAGCCAACAAGAAATCTGTACTATATATTTAGAAACTACACAGAACTTGGGAAGCACTGACTCAGCTTGACTTGGAGACCTGCAGATACCAGTATTTGAATAAGATGAATGCCCTTTGAATAAGCCTCACTTAGGGCATTTTATTTTGTTGTTTGGTGATTTTATAATTTTGGAACTGAGACAGGAAATCACATTTACTGATCTGGTTTGTGTGGGTGAAACACTTGACTTAGAACTGTGCAGGGCAGTTTCATCTTCTAAATGATACCATCATGGAAATCACTAAAAGTTTCACTGGAGAGGTTGATCAAAGCAGATATGAAGGAAAAAAAAGAAAGAAGAAAAGAAAAATTTGGCAAAAGCTGCTGTCAAGACTATTTAGATAGACATATCTGAATCTCTGTCTGAATACTACCAACTGTCACATTTAATCAGCTTTAAGCTCTTCTTGGTCATTATTACTTTTGCAAGTCACAGTTTAGAAATTGTTAATCAATTAATTCAAAACTTACATAGCTGTTGTTATGATGAAAACTTCATATATCTGGAAAACCTTTCCATTCAAGAAAGCTCATCCCATAGTTACAAGGGAAATTCATATAAGACTGGGACCTAAATTTTATCCTTGGTAGTTGAAGTGAAATCCCTAGAATACTCTGCATGTAATGTTAGAACCCAAAGGCTTTTGTTTCTTTGAGCATGACAATTTCTTTAATAACTGGCATGCTGTGGAACACTTTGTGAGGCAGCCATTTCCAATGACATTAGGAGAGAAGGCACTAAATGAACTTTATATGGAGAAGGTCTTATTCTTTTGCAGAAGGACCTGTTGGTTGGAAAGTTTCAGAAGGTTCACTTCCAGATAATTTCTCAATTAACAAATATCTTCCTTCAGTTAGAAGCTGATCTGCGTGCCTGTTATGTTTGCAAAATCCTGCTTACACTTTGAATCACTGACATGCATTCTATTCAGTGGAAGTTATTAAATGAAATGAAGATTCTCTTTAGTTATTCTTCTGCTAGCAGTTTTGCTCTCATCCGATCCTTGCCTTTGTCATGTAAGAAATTATGTACTTGCAAGGAAGAAAGATTTGGGTGCACAACTTTCCAGAGTTTGTGAATACATTATATCAAGCTGTTGTCTTCCTGCTGACAGCCAGTTGCTGCAAGATCTCCACTTTTGTGTCTGGGCCCTTCTGTAGCCCTGAATTGATGGATGGGGTTCAGTTTTGGAGCCCCATCTCCCCAGTACTTCCTCTGAATTCTGTGAGCAATATGTGGTTCCTATGAGTAATGAAGAAGCATTGTTAATTGAGCAAGACAAGAGAAGAAGATTATTGGTTTCCTTCAAGTTACATGTTATTTGAATTCTCTTAATGTTTCTAAGTCCTGCTCTTCCATTGGGGAGCCGCAGAACTGGTAGCTGTGTTAGTGTATTAAGTAATTTCTGCCCCAAAATCACTTACATTCTCCAGCCTTATATACACTGGGGGTACCACTGGTATGTAGTATGTACTGAGCAGCACTACTAACCCTTTAACCCTACAGATTTGCCTTCAGTATTTTTTTCAGTTGCATCAATCAACATACTTAGGTTTCATTCCTTTTCTAAATTATCTGTCAATCACATGCAGCAGACAGAATACCCCACTTTTTTCCTTTTGCTAGTTTCTTCTGTGAAAAAGAAAGTCCATCTCATCTTTGTGAGTCACTGTGGTGCAAATATAAAATCCAGTCAAGTCAAAGGAGTGTTTTACATCAGGAAAACAAGACTTTTTCCCAGCTTCAGAACAATAACAACACAATGAAGGAATTGCATGGACATAGTAAGGCAGTGACTTGAATTGGTGAAATGTAGTTAATGAATGTTTATTCATTTGGATCATAGTATCTTAAGAAAAAAGATAATATGTTCAGAAGTGTTTATATAGGGTGTACCATAATGAGACACCGATTTGCAATTGGCTGTCTTAGAACTGCAGAAATACAAATTAAAATGTATTACTCTGTCTGGCTAAACTGCCTTCAGTCAGTCAGTGAAATCTGGGAGATGAAGTTAATACAAAGATACCAATAGCTGGCAAAAGAATCATTGAATTTCATCCTGGTTTGTTTTAACTGGTTTCTGAATGAAGTGCACTAGTTGTACTGTAAGCAGTATGACTGAACCAGCATGTTCTTAGGCACAGCTTGTCATGTATGTTACCATTTATGGCTTTTATGGGTGTGTCAGGTTTGGAGCAATTTCTGCTTTCACAAATTGTGCTATTTTAAAGAAGAGCGGAATAACAAAGTTCACATGGAAGGTTCACATATAGATTGTGTCCTCCTTGCAGAGGACTTTATCTAGAGCATTAGTAGCAAAGGAACAGTGCAACTTAAAAGACCCTGCAGTTACAGAAAGTGTGAATAAAGAGTGAATAATAACAGAAATGCAGAAATAAATCAAAATATGAGTAGATGGAAGCACTAAATTATGGGGAGAAAAGAACTTAAAAATATGGGATGAGGTGATAAAAAGATTAAAAGTCGATTTGTGTCTGTAAATGTACTTTGTTATTCTTACCTTTCTCTTTCTGTGTTTATAATTTTCCATGGTTTATTCTGAGACCCAGTAAGAACATTTGTTTTTAAACAGTAGAAATTTGAAGAGATGTTTTTATCCAAAGAAAAGAAAGGACTTTCAGTACACAGTTAATGGTGTTTAAAGTCCCTAAAACCATGGGCTTGCCTTATTCCCAGGAGAACTCAAGCTTCCCCAGTTTTAGTAGTGTGCCTCCAGGAAATCGTTCAGAAGGACACATAATTAGCCCACACTTTCCAGAGTGCACAGTGTAACTTGATGCACTTAAACCAGAAGACAGTTTTCGTCTTTTGACCCTGTGTCAAATGTGTCAGTTGAGTAGCTTACCTGAGATCTGTAAGCCAACATAGGCCATCAGATATTTTCCCATAGAAAGGAACATGCAGTAGGACACACACAAACCCACAATTTTAAAACTTATTTATTAAACTTTTAAAACTTACTTATTTTCAAAGTAACAGAAGTGGCCATTGTAAGTGGCACAACCCAATGCATTGAGATTCTGGTTTTTTTTGCCAGCCTGAAGTTTAAAGAAATATGTTTGCCCTTGCTAAGGATGTATGAAAAGGAGAGAAGTGGCTCTTTCGCTTTAGGCACCAACAAGATACTGAGTCTCTTGGAAGGGTGAATGTGATACTGTCATTCCAATGCACATCCAAATGATAGTTCTGGGAATGGTAAAATGCTCAGTATGGTGTCTACATCTTGCATCCATTAACATGCAGAGTAGTTGAAAGAGTTCACAGTGAAATGGAGTAATGTTGAATAACTCCTAGACAGAAATGCCCTGGTAACTGGGTGGGGTGGTGTTGGTGGTGGTTTGTGTGTGTCAGGATGAGGTGGCTGCAGGGGGGACCTGTGTGACTGATATAGAGAGGCACAAGGTGAAAACTCAAGTGACACTGTAAAACGGCCCTCATAGCTTAATGAAATAAAACCAATAATGCGATTTAAACTTCTTTGAGTTAAAATTACTTTAATAAGGGTGTTAATTACTAGAGGATTAACACTGCTTACATGTGATAATAGATCTGGTCAGTCAATAAAGGGTGAGAATAATGTTCGTTTAAGAAGCAAAAGAATCTAGCACAGGATTACTCCCTAGAAAGGGATAACATTTCAAAGTGGCAAGTAAAATCAGGGGAAGATGTTTTCAAATTGCAGGAGGCATTAGAGGCTGAATTTTGCCATCATTACTCAGCAGAAGTTCCATGTGTACTGGGATCTGTTGGAACTAAAATATTAAGAGTAATTATTGCAAATGACATATAAAATAATTTATAATTATTTGGTCTTCCAGGGAAATAATAAGAAATAATTTTTTAGATATAACATTTAAAGAAAATACTGTCCATAGGATTGAGGAGAAAATGCATAACCTAAAGGGGAAAAAAAGCGTCTTCTAAGGAGAATAATTTCTTGAAGGTGTATTTCTTAGAAAAGAAATTGTATTGGATTATTGCCTTTAAGCAAAATGGGATTTTTCCCTAATGTGTTTGCAAACCACAGCCCGAGGAGAAAGATTTTTTGCAAAAACCCAATTTAGAAAAGGAAGTTTCGAGGTATCCAGGTTGCAACTTGCTGGGCTTGGAAGCCTTTGTTAAACCAAGTTATCTAGACAAGTTAGCAAAACAAAACCAGGATTTTATATGGGCTATAGTATTTGCTAAAGTGTTTTGAGAGTCATTTGATAGATATAAATAGGAAAGTAAATGTTTTCTTGTAGCTGAAGAGGAAAGTGAAGATTGTCCATGAAAGAATATGAGAATTTTTTCCTAGTGATTTTGGCTTTCCTTTTAACTCGTCTGTATTTACATTCCTGAGCTACTGACTGCAATTCCTTGTCCAGAGGTTCTCAGGTCTAGCATAGCTTTCCCTAAGGGATGTAACTTCATCTGCTATAAGGGGTGGTTATGCAGCCATACCCTGAGTGAACTTCTTTGGAAGAAATAACTATCTGTTTACAGTAAACTTACAATGGCCACATCTGTAAGTATCTGTGCCTTATGGATTGCACTAGATTTTTGTTTCTGGGTGCAAACAAAATTATGCTGGTCTGTGGCCTGTTATGTCATGAATTTCAGTGGCTTTTCATGTATTCTAGCTCAGCACCCAAGATAGCTGAGATACTTTATTGAGCAGTTGCTGTATTTGTATCTGCTTTCTGAAGAAGCATTTCAAACAGACACCTTGTATATAAAATTCTAAGTGTTTTAATGGCTGCCTAAGAGAAGAATCTGGCACACTGTGGCTGTAATTTTTTACTTTAGATGTGCAACTTTTGAGAAATGCACAGATGCTAAAAGAAAGTAAACCAAAAGAAAGTTGTTAATTAAAAAATAATTACTCTGTTGTGTTGAGCCAAACTATTTCCCCTTACCTGCTGTAGGACCTCAGGGTATCTCAGTGGAAGTGATGTGATTCATAGTACACACTGCAGATCATGGACTTCTGTGGAGATTTAAGTGCTGCAGATTCAAGAGGGCTCATAAACCTTGTAGACATGCTGTATATCCTCCTGTTAAGTTGAACCAATCTCTGTAGCAATGTAATTTCAGCATATTTCATGGATGTAGTTTTCTCTGGTGTTTTTTCCAAGTCAGAATATGACAAGAAATGACTGGAAAGTTGGGAGAGGGAAATGCCTTGTTCACTGAATCCCTAGTTCCCAGCAGTGCCTGCACTGGTGGTGTCCTGGGTCTGTTCTTAAGCTGCAGCTTCAACCAAGAGCTAAAGTCTTCTCTTCCTCTGTAAGCACAAAGCTGATGCCATGGAGCTGTGCCATGCTCACTTGCCTTCCCATAGGCATCAGTTTGCATTTGCATGCCAGGGCTGTGTATCTAAAGCTCCTTCCTTTAATCCTAGAAGTAACTGGACTGAAGTTTAAACTTGGAGATGCATACTTGGGCAGACCTCTGCAGATGATTAGTTCTAGGGTACAGCAGCCTGTCTAGATTAGGTGTGTGTTTATACAAGGATAGTTTTGGAGTTGTTAGAACCAGCATTTGTCAGATAATGACTTCTTGTGGTATGGTGTATATGCACACTTGTAAGACTGCAGGCATCTGGAGTTACTCTTATGGATAGTGCTAAATATTAAATGTGGCAGATGGGACAAGAGTGTTCAATTCCAGAACACAGTATGGAAGTGGAAGTGAGTGTGTTTTGTGTTTGAATTTTATTCTAGTTACACCAAATTAAATTAATTTTAATTAGATCCACCTCTAAACCAGAGAAGGTAGTTAAATTTTAACTTTAGATTTTTAATTTTTTGATAACATTTTTATAGTGAATCATCTCAGATGGATTTTTACAGGAAGGATTGAGACAAATGGTACAGTTTTAATCCCCGAGAAGTTTACTTTAGGATAGCGTTCCTCATCATATGCTATTTCTGGCATTATTTCATAGACAAGTGAATAGTTTAAAGCAAACCTGTTGTGAGTCTAGTGCAATTAAAAAAGTAGTGCCTATAGAAAATAAAAGATCAAATAAACTAAACTATAAAATTTCTTTTTAGTAGATGTCAATATTTAAGTACTACTGGCAAACCTGTGTTTAGTAAAACAACCAGAAGCCAAGTGGAAATTCCAGCTGAGATTTACCTCTGCTATATTAAATCCTTCATAATTTGAACAGTTGAAATTGTGTTTTCAAAGTCTTGTCCAGGTGAGAGGCAGATGGCCTGTTTGGGGGGCTGCACTTGTCACCCCTGTGTGCTGTTTGAATGTGTACACCTCCGCCTCAGGAGCTCAAAACCAGAAAAAATGGTGAATGGCCTGACCATTGCATAATACACAATTTTTAATCCACACAAATTTTGCCATTGACATAGTTTTATGCTTTGTCTGAAGGGACTTTGTGTACGGACTAACACGCTTGACAGGAGCAATTTGGCCGGAGCCCGTGCCCTCTGGAGCCTGACTGTCTGCCAGGCTCCTGCTTTTCAAACTCTTCTCTGCTTCTAGACTCAAAAGATGGTTCTTTTGCTACTAGTCCAGCTTATTCTTTAATGATGAAGAACAACACACTACATAATAAACATTTTCACTGTAATTAAACAAATCTTCTTTGAAGAGGTATTACTTGTTGCTGTACTGGATGTTTCATAGGGCCTAGCTATTTATATTTGTCTCAGAAACTATTTTTCTGTGTCTTCTGATGTTATATCTTGGGCTGCTTGAAGTTTTAATGGGATTTGTAAAAATTATATGTTGTGAGTGTTTTTCTGGTTATGGTAACAGCAACAAGCTTGTTCACGTGGCTTCAGCAGCAAGTATTCTATTTTATAGGCAGGCCTAAGTTCATTTGAAGTGCCAAAGAATAAAAAAAAAAAAATCATGAATGTAACAAGACCAGGCATTTCTCAAAACATAACTCACGATCCAGATTTTAGGAAAGAATTCTGTCCTTTGCAAGGATTTTTTCTTATAAAAGTATATGAACACAAATAACTTCTGTTTTCTCTTAGCATAGCAACAAATCCCAATGGTTCATCTGTCATAACATTATACATTGTACATTTATGAATGTGTTGAAGATTGTATCCTAACATTCAAGATAGTGACAGATACAATTTCACTTATAAATTTGAAACAGATGGTAACATTTAAATACAAAATTATTTCATTCTTGTGAACATTTCAACGTCCCAAATTTGGACACAATTTCTAAATGTATGGTGCTCAAAAGAAAAAGGTAGGTTTTAATGCAGTAGCTTAAAAACTGAAAGACACTGCCTTTCTAACACAGACTATCCTTCCTTTGAAAATCCAGGGCTCAGTTTTCAAAGCATTGTCTAGGAATTTAGCCTGCGACCCCCATTGACACTAATGGGAATTGCATAGCTAAGTCCCCATAACATCACTTTGAAAATCCATTTGTTGTACCAATTCAGAAAAATGACATAAACTATGGGGAGACATTCACAGATCAAGAGAACAATGTACACTTTGAAATACAAGACCAGTGTGTGTTATTCCAGTTATGCGATCAGTAAAAGGGATTCTGAAATTCACCACGTTCACAAAATAAGTCACCAGGTCTAAATAAAACAAAATATTTTGGCAAGTGGCAGGCAGACTTGCTAACCAGGCTAACAAGATGTTTGTCAGCAGTAATGAACACCTACTGATTAAGTGATAATTGTGTTTGGTTGGTATGGTGTTATTCTACAGTTAGCAAACTCTCTTTTTTTCTTTCCAGCTGGACTTAGGTATCTACATTTTAAGTAGTTCTGTTGTTCCTTTGCAACAAGAAATGTTCAGAGTAAACAAGACCTGTCTTTGTCCAGTTTTGATTCTGATCCTGATCCTTTATGTTTTGTTTTCCAATTTAGTAAGTGTTCTCATGGAGCTTTAATTAACAGGAACATAACTTGGTGACTAATGATGGTATTATCTTCATGGTCTTGCAGATGGTTTTTGTTGGAAAAAAGTGTATACCTGTGTAACATATGTTCATGTATATTTGTGCACAAAACCTAAGCAAAGATTAAAACAGTGTTGTTGTTGTTGTGTAGCTGTGTTACTGCAGTGCCTATGAGTCCCAGTCATGGACCATGGCCCCATTATGCTGGGCAGAATATAAATAAGTGTTTTAACAAAAGAAAGACAGTGCTGCCTCAGAGTTCCCAAAGCAATGAGATTATAGCTCCACTGAAAGGTTAACGTTATGTCAGAGATTATGAAACAGCAACAGTTCTGGTTGACAGGCTTCCTTTTGGGTCCTGAAACCCATTTGTCCTTCTTAAAACAAGGCAGGGTGGGTTGGTACAGTGTGAGCTCCTTGGAGTAGGAAATGTTTCGGACTGGAACATTTGTGAGTGGCTTTTGTGAGTTTACTGTGTTTAAAATGAAAAAGTCACCTTCATGTTTGGTGCTTTGCTTGCTCCAAAGCCCAGTAGAAGTAGAAATAATTGAAATATTAATGTGTTTGCTCTGTCTTCATCTTAGGGACTGAAACGATACATAGCTAGCAAAAGTCTTTTTTTTTTCCTAGGCCAAAAGCCATGCATCCTCGAGGGAAAAATTGTAATGTTACTTCTGTGCTCTTTCCTAAGAAAAGATTGGGTGTAGCTTGCAGTTGTATATGCTTGGCACTATTCATTTCCCAGAAGAGTTCACCGTATTCTAGGCTTTGGGTTTTTTTAATTAAAGAGGTCAAAATCCATTATATCAAAATTTCAAAGAATTTGCCAATTAGCTGTAGTCTGTGATGCCCAGCAGGTGGCTTTTATACTATTAAAGGGAGATTGTTTCCATCTCTGATCAAAGCAAAAGCAAAACAAAAGAAAATATAGAATATTTTGCTGTACACAGTGCAAACCACATGCTGTGTAAATTATGTGAAAACTGTACATGGGAGACTGTTCAGTCATCCCACTTCAAGAAAAGGTTCTGTATATTTTCACACTGATCCTCACGAGGATTTCAGTGGTAATGTCTAAGTCTGTTTAGATTACTGATTAGCTGAGGAGGTTAGACAGCTTGCTATATCCTAAAATGAAGACTTTAGCATTTTTCTTATTTAAAAGTAAAAGTAAAAATGCACAATTAAGTAGATAATGAATTTACTAGGAGTGAAATTAGAAAAAGCTGAGCGTGCTGGAATGTTTAGGATGCAAAAAATTTCCAATTTGCACTTTTGAATGAATCTAAACTTCCCTGATTTTTGCCTACTTAAAAGAATGTTTGTGACCTTTTGACCCTTTTGTTATCCTTTACTCAGAAAGGCCTTTATTCTGTAAGACTTAGGTATAAAAAAATAAAAAGAGCATTAATGGCGTAACAGTCCTTTCTGATCACCCTGTGTAAGATGTTTATGCAAAGTGTCAATAGAAGCAATTGGCCTAACAGTGTGACAACCTGCTTTGCTTGGAAATGGGCTAATCTCCTGTTTGGGTTATCCAGAGGTCAGGTAAGGATTTCTTTTTTTGCACTCCCCGTAGCGCACGGGTACATAACCTGCAAACACTACAGGGCAGAAATCAGAAGCAATTGAGCCTAAGGATGCCACAAAGCATTTTTAGTTAATCCTGACCTGTTTGCTTTTCCTGGTTTTTTTTTTTTTTTCTTCTGCTTTCTTTTAGTTTTTCCGTTCTTGGTCCCATCCCGGAGAATCTGAGTGTATAACACACAATGATGACAGGGACTCTACCAATTTCATTATCTGCTTCACTGTGTGGTTTTTTCCTTCTTCTTTTTTTTTTTTTTTCCTCCAAACAGGCATCATCCCACTCTTTTTTGAAGTTCACGTGGAAACCTACTTTAAATCTCAGTTTTTGAGGGCTGCCCCCTTTGCCCTGTCACAGCAGGCTGGAACTCAATAAGAGCTCAGGCAAGCGTAGCGGGCCGGGCAATGGGCCTTGGCGGGCTGCACGCTGTGAACTCCTGCCTCTCTGAATCAGCTTCTGTGTGTTTTTATAACTGCCTTTTTTTTCCCTGTTAATTATGCCCCAAGGCTGTGGAAAGACAGCATTTATCTGTTTCAACAGACTAAGCAGCAAGTGTTCTGACATGTTTATCAGGCAAATTGTACCTGACAAAAGGTAATTACACATGCAATCAAGTCCAGAAGTAACTGGGTGATTAGGGGTTAATAAACTGTTTAGCATAAGAAATATTGTGAGCAAGGAGAGTGGGCCAGAACTGACATAACTGACAGTGATATAAGAATTACTTTTCATTGGATGGAATATTTGACTTTACTGAAAGGTAAGTAGGAAATTAGGTGTACAACTCAGTTTTATCTCCAGCTCCTGAATCACTGGTGCCATTTGTACAACCAAAACTATTTGCTGATGCTCATGCTGCTTCAGAAGAGATTGCAACTTGTACCATTCCATCTTGCATTAAGCTACCTTTATAATTTACAATTAGGATTTTTGTAGTATAACCAGCACAGGGTGTAATGGACACTGCCCCCATTTCCATCTGCAAAGCTCATGTCTCCTCCTTCTGTCTGTTGCTGTGCTCACTCTGTGCATAGCTATTTCCCAAAGTTGCATTCTCTTCCAAGATTATTCCTGACAGTTGCCCAAAAGTAAAAAGGAAAGGGCATCTGTATGATATCTGAGGATGTGACAAGAGGCTCAGATGTCATTGAAAGGGCCGGATGGTCAATTCCAGCAGTTCCCAGTGCACAAAATTCTCACGTAATTACAAGATGGCCTAAATAAAGGCTTTGGCTGAGCTGCTCTGAACTTTAGGTAATACAATGCAAAGCTTTAGTGAGCAATGATAAAGAGTAATTTCTATTCAAACACGGCCATATCACCTAGATACTGGGAAAACGCTAGAGAACTAACTTTGAGGAATAGGTGCAAGTACCCTATTTGAAATCAGAATTCTGTCCCTAAAAGTTTAAGATCTTTCTCTCATAGCATCAGTATTATAATGTTTTGTCTTAACTGATCCTGTTAGCTAACAAGGTCTTACTGTAGGAGTAACCAAACCTTTTAACCAAAACATAGTTTAGTATCTTTTAAAATAAGTCTTCCAATTAAAAATAGCAGTGTTACCTGTGTAATGTCAGAAATTACTATAAACTTTTACGTAAGTACACATAAACACCTTTTCTTTTCCTAGTGATGTTTATTTCTACAAAGACACCTAATGTTTACACATAAAAGGCATCTAGAAAATACCTACACATGAAGGGAAAATTACAGAATCAAAGCAATGTAGAGTGTAATTCAAAATAAAAGTGCAGCACTGCAACCAGAGGCTTAAGTTACCTATAATGTTAGAAGTATATATGTGACTAATAACGTAATGGTTTGGGAAAGCAACACTGTTGCACATACAGTAGAAGAAAAGTGCTGCTCTCTGATCATCAGCCCTGATGGTTCCAAGATGCTGGATGAAGGTTCCCCTTGTATCACCTTTAGAAAAAGCAAAATCTTCTAAATAAGGTGGAAGTGTGGGCTGTATCTTGTAAATGCAAGTAAGTGGACAACATATAGGATGTTCTTGGCAGTGTACAGGAAAGGCTGAAGCTTGTTCTTTTTTTTTCCCTCGTTCCTTTTTTTTTCCACAATGATTTAGACACACATCTCTGCAAATTGTTCCTAGTCAGAAGGGAATAATTGCTCCTTGCTCCTAGGGAAGCATATTCTGCTCCATTATAAAATACTTGGGTATAGTATTGCCTGTCTGAGCTTATTCTTATTTTTCATGGTTATTATGGGATGAAGAGCACAGCAGTGCCATTGTTCTTGGATAGCAGAGTACATATATTTAGTTTATTTGGGCTTCACAGTGTTTTTGCTGCATGATAAGCTGGTTCTGACTAAACACCCTTGGGTGGCTCTTTATGTGGGGCTGAGACTGCCTTTCTGTCAGGATTTTTCCACATATGTTAACTTAGGAAAGATGGATGTGCAAAAGAAACATTTTTTGTATTGTAATTTCAAGGCAAGTTGTGCACAGTCTAACCTTAAAGGAGTTGCAGCCAGTAGCACGGGTATGATGTGATAAAACTCTGTTGCCTTTGACTGGTTTTTGAGGCTGGGAAATGCTTATTGCCAGGACCTACTGTTTGCCCATATTTGACCATGTATGCCAGTGTGGGGCATTCCTTGTTAGACAATACATTTCATTTTCAGTTACTGTCTCAGTAATAGTGAAAGCTTTAATAAATAAAACAGTAGTAGGGAAATGTTGCTTTAACTTGGCCTTGGTTTGATCCTAGATGCTGCAGTAAAAACTACTGTCACAGAACCAGCATCGGGCTGTGCATCCACTGAGCCTGGGTGCCAGGGCAGATGTAGGTGATAGGAATGGCCAGGACACAGATCCCAAGAGCTGCACACCAGACAGCTCTTCCCACCCCACAGCATGCAGTATTTGCTGTCCAAGCCCACTGCGTACAGCAGTGTGCCACGGTGCAGAACTGCAGCTGTGATGGGACAGAATGCACAGTGCATCATCGTGCACAGCGGCAGTCTGGGCTCCAGCAGTGTCTGCAGCTCCCTGCCACATTTAATCCTGATCCAGGACATGATTGTCACACTGCAGCCCCTGAACAGATGCACAGAAGGAGGGAAGGGGGCTGTGACTGACTGTCATGTGTCATTTGATTGCACATCTGGGCCTTTGAGCTACCTGCCACGTGTCATGACAGCTGCTTGAACTTAAGAGATTTATTAGCATGAGGTTGGCTGCATGCAGCTCTTTGACCATGCATGGAGCAGGGAAGGAGCTCTGGGTGCATCACCCTTGCCAATAGTGTCTCTTTAGGAGTTCATTCTTGAGGGCCAGGACTGTGTTGGAGTACACAGAATATGCTTCATGTTCTGTGTGACAATTTTTTACCTCGTGTTAAAAACCAACAGGCTTCATGGTCTGTTTAGAGCCCTACATACTTACTTGTGTTTGGCGAGGTGACAAATGAGGTGTAATCTTCCAGTCATCACTATCGCTGAGATTTCCCAGAGCCATGGCACAATCAGTTGAGTCAACCCCTTGAAAGCATTGTATGAAACTCACTCATGCAGTATTGTCAGGGAAGTTTCTTTGAACTTGTCAGCACTGTAATTGTGTCAGTCATCAATGGCTTTGGGCTGCACATTGCTAGCAGGATACTTTAGGTACCTTTCACCCGTATGAGCTTCAGGGTTGTTTAAGATTTACCCAGAATCCTCTATTTCAGTGGTACAACAGGGATAAGAAATGAAATCTTTCACTTCTTACTCACTGAATACAACTGCAGGAACATGGGTCCATCCTTAAGGACCATGTCCCATGTGAAGCCCATGACAAGTAGCACTGTAAGTTGCAATAAGTTATTAATCACCAGATGATATCGTTTGGGTTCCTGTGAGCTTTATCCTCACACCTTGCCTTGTGCATCTGCCTGTCCTATCTTTCCACTCTTTTGGTTGTGTTTTAAATTACCTCTGTGAGGACTGGCACCCGAACTGTGTAACACAGGTAATAACAAGTGATGAGTAACGTGCAGCTGAGGCTGTGAGTTTCACAACTGAGTTATCAAGCCTTCCCAAGTCTGTTTGCATGGTGAGTGAAGGCATGTTCTCAGCAACTCAGTAAAATTGGTGGTGTCCATCTTGAGAAAGGGCTTTGTGGGAAAGAACTGTTTGAATTTGACCTTGGTGCTTATAATGGATATCTAGTCAGCAGAGAGTGAAATTGTCTCCTTGGGTTTTAGATCCTTTCACCTCTATGAAATAGTTAAATGTAAAATGTGAGTAGGTGTGTCAGAGGTCTGTTATAATGCCAGAAAATGTTGCTACCTAGTCCTAAAAGATTACACTACAAATAAGGATAAAGTAATTAATTAGAAAAATATGTTTTTAAATTAGACACTATATTTGAAAATAACATAAGAAAGTGGTTTGGAAGTGGAAAAATTTGCAAAAGAGAGGCATTGAAATTTGAATCTGGGAAGACTGGATGTATACTTTTCTGTAAATGAATTGGTGTTATGGTTTTGGGCATGAGCATTGCTGGACTCTTCTGACAGTTTGTCACGCTGAGAAGTTTAAGTAAGGCAAGGTGAGGTTCTCTGGGGTGCAGCCCTCCTCTTAGTGTAGCCTGAGAAGTCAGAGGGGTGAGCACCTGCTGCACGTCTGCCTGTGGGAGCAGGGGCTGCTACTGTTGTGTCCCAGCTCTAACAGCTCTGATCAGGCGTGGCAGAAACAAATGTTTGAAGTGAACAGTTCTTCCTTGAAATAGCTAAATGATGTGACTTGCAGTAGTCTGTTACATTTTTTTCAAGTGGCACAAAATCCTGTTCCAGCCCACCTTTCCAGCATTACTGATTCAGGGCAAGCAGGGCTCTAGGTTACACTGAGGACCCTGCTCAGCAGAGCAGCCTCGGGCACTGCACGCTGGGGCGAAGTGTTGTTAATGGTTCCCAAGGCTTTTTTTAACAGTAAGTTTGGCTAATACGGGACAGCCTGAGAACAAGCCCTTGTTAGCCCTCAGCAGCAGGACAAGGCCAGGCCCCAGACGCAGGGGGAAGCTGGGGCGCCCCGCCATTGACGTCAATGGCAGTGGGGCCCACTGGCGCGCAGGTAGCCGTGGGAAAGGCATCCCCGAGCAGGGCTGCCTGTGCCCTGGCCCCTGGCAGCCTGGGCAGGGTGCCCAGCGGTGCCTGGCCTGCACCCCGTGATGGTGGAGGGGGAATCGGGCTTTGAGGGCCATGAGGGTGCTGGAGGTTCAGTATCGCGTCTGATTGTAAAAGCAGGCTGGTTTATTGTTGAACAGCAGCTCTCAGATCATGAGTCCAAGACATGATTTGAAACTGCAGCCAAGCGTATTATTGTGGCTGGAGACTTTTTGTTCCTCCACTGAAGTGTTTGAGTTTGTTTGGGCCAGAAGTGTGCCCAGGGCTTGGCTCTGAGTTTCAGGGATCAGTTATAATGGAGACTGCAGCCAGGAGGTGTTTAATTCACTTTAACTGGACTACCTGAACCTCGTTTAAATTAGTGTGAGAAGCAGCAGATACTAGTATCCCTGTCTTGCTCCCCACGGTAAAGCAAGTTCCTAAATACTAAATCGTGAAGCCATCAGCATCCCCTCCTAGGGCCAAACCTGCACAGCCGCTTCCCTGCACATTGAGGGAGGTGAGAGACGTTAAAGAAAGAAATGGGCAGGTGAAGGGGGGTGGTGGCTGGGCTCGGCGGGGGCTGCGCCCGGCCTCTCTCCGCAGAGCCTCCCGCACTGCCTCACCCGCCTCTCCCCCCGCAGCTCCTGGACCTCTTCATGGTGTGGGACTGGTCCACCTACCTGGCGGACTACGGGCAGGCCACCTCCAAGTACCTGCGGGTCAACCCCAGCACGGCCCTCACGCTCCTGGAGAAGTAAGTGCGGGGGCCGGAGCTGCCGGCGCGGGGATGCGGAGCGGGGCCGGGGCCGGGGCCGCCCTGCCGGGAGCGGCGGGGCCGGGCCGCGGGAGCAGCCGGCGGCTCCCGGATTGCCGCTCGGGGCAAGGGAGACGCTGAGCTTTGGCCGTGGTGAAGCCGATGCGGGCGTCTCGGCCGGTCTGGCGGGCGGGCAGGGAGGGCAGGGTGAGCCGGGCGCGTTACCGGCAGCGCGGTACCAACCTGCTGTAAAAACCGCATCAAGCAAAACACGTTGTGGTTTAAATACGCTTTCTAACAGTGTTTTCTCTCCTCTCCTGCCTGCGATGAAAATGTCTTTTGCAGAGTTCACAGAGGGTATGTATCGCCTATATTGTTACAAAATACTGTTTCTGTAACTTGCCTAATTTCCCGAATTTCGTTTTTGTATCCGTTGGTACGGGAAATCAGCAATATAGATGCCCGTTATTGACGGTGAACAAAATTCACCCATTCACTGAGTCTGAATTTACCATGGAAGCAGATGATACTAACGCGTTTTCTGACTTGCTTCTCTCCTAAGGCAATTGGTAGGATCAGGGTCCTGCTGAAGGGGGATTTGCTTAATACTTACAGGTTATTTGTGAAGTAGTATTTGTTGAAACAAACACGTTCTGCACTTCTGCATTGCAGAAGTTTAATTTAAGAACACATAGTGAACAGGTTTTGTAATCTTTCAGTTCTTATTAGCAGAAAGATCAAAAGAAGAACATTAGTAAACCAGTCTAAATAGTCGGATTTTTCCTTTTCAATTTATGTTTCTAATGTGTTTGTCATTTGCTTTTTTATTTCTCTAGAATGAAAGACTCCAGCAAAAAGAACAACATTTTTGCTCAGTTCAGGAAGAATGATCGTGACAAGCAGAAGCTAATAGAGACTGTAGTGAAACAACTTAGGAGTTTAGTGAATGGTATGTCCCAGCACACATAGGCCTCTTAAATCGACAGTATCTCATCCCACCAAGAGGTGTTTCTTATCCACTATTTCTACTAAGTGGTGATACCAGTTAGGACTTTTGTTTGACCGAGAAAAGGAAAAATGCAGTAGATAGATTGTACATGTAGTCTTCAACAAACAATTCTTTGTACGTATTTTTAATGGGTCGAATACTATTTTGTATATTGTAAACAAATGGTGAAAAACGAGGTTGTACAATAAAAACCAGCACAGTCGTATTGTACATGGAACTGCTGAACTGTAAATATGTTATTTAAATATCTGCAGATATGGTGTCCGAAATTTTGCTCCGAGTAGGAATTATTTGAGAAATGATCCCTTAGTTGCTGTTTTCTGGTTGAATCCTAATTTAAAGTTTTTGAGCTTGAGATACTTGTGTTTCAGATGCCGCTTACTGTTTTCCTGCATTAAATGTATATTAGCCCTAAAGTGATTAAACATAATTTTGTATACCAGGTTTTGTAGTCTGGAGGTATGAAAAGGTCTTCTGATTTTTAGTACCTTTGAAAACTACCCGAGAACTAGACTTGATATCTGTTTAGCACTGGGACTTACAGGCTTTGTTCTCCAAAAGGGTTTAATCTTGAGGTTGTGAATGTAAATAACCATTTGATTTCTTTATAATGTGACATGTTGTTTCGTTTTGGTTTTGTTCCTCAGGGTTACTATTTCTAACTGTACTTTTGTAAGATCTCGGGTTCTTTATCCCAGGTTGCAGTAAGGAATAGGTTTGCCGCTGTTGTTTTCGTGCCGCATCTGTTTGTTAGTTTGCGCTTTCTCCTGCCAGCCCCATCCCAGCGATTGGCATTTTGTCCCACTACCGGTCTCTTTGCACTGTCCCCTCCTGGCTATTTTAGACACTTAAGAGAATGTCTAACAAATACAAACCAAATGGAACGTGTAAAAATAATGTACATTTCGCTGTATTTTTAAGTTATTGACAGTCTAAATACAGTAATATAAACCTCACCCGTATTGCTGTTTAATTTCACACCCGGGAGCACACCTCGGAGCCGGTTTCGCGGGACCTGTGCAGGTCCCGACTCACTGGTGATTTTCCCCGGGGAAGGCGGCCGGGGATCCGCGCGGCCCCGACGGCGGGGTGCGGGCCGGGAGCGCTGCAGGCCGGGGAGCCGGGGGCGGTGGGGCTGCGGAGCAGGGCTGGGGCGCTCCCTGGTCGGGGGAGCCCGGGACGGGACTCGCTACCTGGGCAGGCCGGCCCGAGGGGGCGCCGGGAGCTGCCGGCGGGGCGGAGAGGGTGCCCCGCACCAGGAGCGGCCGTCCCGCCTCCGGCTCGGGGCGCCCCGAGGGGCTGGGCGCGGGCGGGAGGGGCGCCGGGCCCCAGCCCCGGGGGCTGCCCCGAGCCCCTCGGCCGCTGTCCCCGGCCCTCCCGCGCCAATCACCGCACTTGGCCGCGCTGCTTAAATATGCAGCGGATACGTCATCTCCGAAGGTGGATCGGGCGTAAGTGGCCAATATCTATATAAATGTGGCCGAGGGGCGAACCGGCAGCAGGAGGCGAGCGGGGCCGGGCGGGCAGCAGCCGGCAGGGCCCGTCGCGCAGCGCCCGTAGCCGAGTCGCGGGGCGCCGGCCTCCGTGCCTGACAGCCGCACCCGGCCCGTCCCCGCCGCCGGAGCAGGATGCCGGCCGGGCCCTCCTGGCCCGAGGCGGCGGCGCTGGTGCTGCTGGCCCTGGCTCTGCTGATCACCCTGTGCCGGCACCTGTGGGCGCTGCGCTGGAGCCTCAGCCGGGACCGCGCCAGCGCCCTGCCCTTGCCCAAGGGCTCTATGGGCTGGCCCTTCTTCGGGGAGACTCTGCACTGGCTGCTCCAGGTGAGGCACCGGGGGACGGGGCGGGGTGGAAGGGGCCGGCGGGAGCCACGGGCTGACCCGCAGCTCGTCCCCAGGGCTCCCGCTTCCACAGCTCTCGGCGGGAGCGGTACGGAAATGTCTTCAAGACCCACCTCCTGGGCCGGCCTGTGGTGCGGGTGACAGGCGCTGAGAACATCCGCAAGATCCTGCTGGGTGAGCACACGTTGGTCAGCGCACAGTGGCCCCAAAGCACCCATATCATCCTGGGCTCCCACACTCTGCTCAGCTCCACTGGTGACCTGCACCGCCAGCGCCGCAAGGTGAGCCTCACAGCCACCCCGACAGGGCGCACAGCCCAGGCAGCGCCCAGGCCTGGCCTCGGTGGCATGTGTGCCCCCCCTGCTTTAACTACCTGCCTTTCTTCCCCTTCTCCTCCTAGATCCTGGCCAGAGTGTTCAGCCGTGCTGCCCTGGAGAGCTACCTGCCGCGGATCCAGAAGGTTGTGAGCTGGGAGCTGCGGGGCTGGTGCATGGAGCCAGGCTCTATCGCAGTTTATTCCTCCGCTAAAACCTTAACTTTCCGCATTGCAGCTCGGATTCTGCTGGGGCTCCGCCTGGAGGAAAAGCAGTTCAAGGATCTGGCCAAAACTTTTGAGCAGCTGGTGGAGAACCTCTTCTCCCTGCCCCTGAACATACCCTTCAGTGGGCTGCGCAAGGTACTGCCGCCTGCACTGCTCCCTCTGCCCGGGGCAGCGCCTGGGCCCTGGCGGCACAGATCCCCTGTCCTTAGGTCCACCAAGGGACATTTCTGATGGGCCAGGACATCTGCAACACCCCATTCTAGGTCTGAAGGCTTGGTGTCTTACCTACCCCAGCCATATCCCCTTCTCTCTGCACTTCTCACCTGCTTTTGGCTGGCTTCCAACACCTCTGGGCACTGGCTCCAGCTCATTATTCAGCATAGGGCTCCTCTTCTCCCTCATCCCACATGTTGCCTCTGGTGAGTCCATCATATCTGACCCTATCCCATCTGAACTTATGTCAGCCCATGGCATAGACGTCTGTGGGCATAAGCACAAAGAGGTGGGCACAGCACACCTCAGCTTAGCACCTCCTCTGAAAGTCAGACAGGCTGAGAACTTAAGGCCGCTTATGGTCCTCGGTCCCTTGTAGTCCAGCAGCCCAGAGGCAGCCCAGGGAGAGGGACAGTCTCCGCCTCTTTCAACCTGCAGTGTCTTCCCTGCTGCTCTGTCCCTCTTTGCCTGCCTCTCCACACTCCTGCTCTAGGTATAGGTCCTGTGTACCATTCTTCCTCTCACATCCCTCCCTCCTCTAGCTTTGGGTTTTTCATCCTTACCACAGCTGAAGTCTCCTGTCTGCTTTAGACAGGTCTTCTCTCATCTCTTATTTCCACTGTGAGCTGTGTCCTTTTGGATCACCTTACCCAAAGTCTCAGTTCTCCCCCAGCCTCCCTGCTACTCTTCATCAAAGCTCTTGTTTTCCCTGTCCAGTTTCCCTTTGCAGGTTGTCACCAGTATGAGCTTTCATCCCCCTGCCCTCTCTCAGGTCAGCCAAAGCCTGTCTGGCCCCAGACCATTATCTTCAACTTGCCTTTAGATCCCCTTGTCGTTCACCTTGCTCCCTGCCCTGTTTACTTTGTCCAATCCTTCCCACCTCAAATCTAAGCCTTTGTTTCTTCTTCTGAATATCTGGCCATGGCCATTTTTAACTTCAAATTTCTGGTCCTTGTGGCTTTTGCAGGAGACATTTTTGTAGAGAGTCGCATAGTGTGACTCCATCATCCCAAGTTGCAAACGCTTTGCTGATCACTTGACTTGCTGAGATCTTACCGGAATGTTTTGCTGCACTGGAGTGCAACACACCTGAAGATGAGCTGACTGTGATTAATGTGTCTATCCACTATTCCCATGTAAAACCATTTGTGCCTTGCTGTCTGGACTCAGTTTTCTTGTTACCTTTTCTTTTCCCTTGGAATAAGCTTCCTTTGGACCTGACACAACTGTAGATTTGCCCAGTGCAGATGCCTCTGAACTTGGTAGCAGGGGTTTACTGTTGTCTTTTCCTCCCAGAGAGTTTCTTGGGACTTGTTGCATTTGATTCACAACAGCAAGGCAACAGAAGGTGCAGCATTTCCCCCCAGACTGCTGCCTCTTGCAAGGCTCTGGGGCTGGGCAGCAGATTAAACAGTTCTTGCTATTACAGGTCCTGGGATTAAGGATTGCTACACTTGGGTTCCCCTGGTCTCTCTAGAGAAGGGGGACAGTTCCTAAGGTTCTCCTGAACTGTGTGTGCCTCTCACAGGGAATCAAAGCACGGGACATGCTACATAAGTTTATGGAGAAGGCTATACAGGAAAAACTGCAGAGAAACAACCCAGAAGACCACAGCGATGCTCTGGATTTCATAATGAACAGTGCCAAGGAGCATGGCAAAGAATTCACCTTGCAGGAGCTAAAGGTAAGGAGAGCCTCTGCCTTGAGTGCCACTCCTGACTCAGTGGCTGTTTGAGAGACGTGGGCTGAGGGCCAGGAGGAGGCTTGTGGGGAGCTGGGGACCACCGCCAGATGCTGAGGACACCAGCTCCTGCACTCAGCACACTCTTATGCCCTTGTAGTCTTATGTCTCTGCCACAGAAGGGACCTTTTAAAAGGCAGTGAATGCCCTTCTGCCTTTCCTCTTCAGGGCCACCAGCCTTGGCCTGATGTAGGATGCTGGTAGGGTTATGTGGCTGTGTTAAGGCTCTGCACATCTGTGCAGTCAGTAGCCTCCAGAACACTCTCTTGGAAGTATTCAGAGCTACCTGTGTGCTTCTCAAACACAGCCCAGCACCCAGCCTAGGGCAGGGTGTAGATCACATCACTGGACTCCTCAGGGCTGAGAGCCCAGAAATTTCTGAGGTGATTAACCAGAATAGGTCTGGGGATGCAGCGATGGATTCCAGGTCATTCCCTATCGCCTCCTCATTCATCGATCATGTAGCTTGTGGATTGCTGTGAAGAATGTAATGTATGGCTGTGACATAGGGATGAGCCCAGTAGCCCTTACTGAGCCAAAACCCCCAAGTGAATGTGATGAGTGTTTTGCCAAAGATCTTGGGAAAAAAAATTTGTCTTTAGTACTGCACCATTCAGAGTTCCAGATCACATGGTATCAGTGAATCGTAGATGGCATTGCATTTATATAAGAACTTTTGAAGCAGTTTTGCATGGGTACAGCAGCTGGATATGATTTTAAAGTATTTGAGTATAGTTTAAAGGTAGTTTTACTATTTGTTTAAGTATTTCAGGATAACTATCCAAAGACTAATGTTTTATAAATATTTTGTAAAAATGCAATCGCTAAATCTAAAATATTTGAAAAACTTTGAGCAACTATTAGATATAATTAGAACCAGTATATATTACTAAATAAATTTTATTACAATTATTTATTACATTATTTATTCTAACATTTTATTATAATGTGATTTTAAAAAATAATTGACAGATTCAAAATGTGATTAAGATGAATTAATCTCTGATAGTATTCACATTAATATTATGCAAGAATAATTTCACAATCTCTCATCATATCCCTGACTCTGACCACAAATGGAATAAGGAGATATTAAATGTAACATAGATTGAGTGACATGGCAGCAACCTTGGGCCAGCTGATTCAAATTATAACATATTAATTTGTTGTAATGTACCTTCATGGTTAGAAAATTTCTGTATTTAACAAAATTAATTTCAGACTGAACTGCCTATGCTTGCAATCATGGCAATATTCTCCACCCTAATAAAACAGTAGTAGAGGTCTCATTTAATAAAACAGTGTAATTGGATAAAAAGTCCAAAGCTGTCTCAGAGTTGTGGATATATCTGTCTTTGACAAATACTTCAGACGCTGGCACAAACTAGTCACTAATCTGCTTTTTGTTCAAATGATCTGGAAAGAGAGTTTTCCCAGAAATTTTTCTAAATACATTGTGATTTGTACTGCTGCTATGAACTCACCAGGGCCCTTGAAATGTAAAGGTCATTAAAAAGATGTTGCTTTGCCAACAATACTGTTCTAAAATATTTTAAACCTTGGGAAGATTTAAAAAACCCATCCTGTATAATAATGCTGTCACTGGCTGGGTGTAATGCTTCCCATTCTGCCTCCCAGGACAGGCACAGTACTGATGAAGAAGCTTGGGAATATCCTGCCTTCCAGTCACTGGTTCTGCTGGCCTTGCAGAGGCAGGGAGGGAAAGCTGTGACAGCAGCTGTGACTCACGTTCTGCAGCAGCACTGTCAGAGGTTGATGCAAAGAGCATAAGGGCTGTTATTTCAAACCTAAGAGCTTGCCCTAAATTCCTTGCATGCTATTGAAATGTCTTGGGGTTTAATTGCATGTGGTGGAACTGAGAGGTTTCTTTTCATCTGTGTCTGTTACTTGTGAATGTAAAAATTCCTGCTAATGCCTGCAGGAGGTGTGATAGGGGCTGACAGGGATCTGTTGTTCCAGGGGTTTTATTTCAGCTGAAAGATGCCCTTGAGAGCTGCACTTTGGCAAAGCATCTAGACCAGCCAATATATGGCACTAGGGATGGTAGCAGAGAGTCATCTTTGTTACATTATCCTTAACTTTATCAGATTTGAATCCAAGTACCTTCAGCCTTCAAGTGTTCTTCTCTGTGTTTGTGGCTTCACCTCTTTAGAACCGATTGTGTCAGAACAATTTGAAGTCCAGACACAGTCATGTGGAAGGGAACTGCTCTGTGTCCCTGTGGGATTTTGCCCCTGGGCTGGAGCCATTAGTGCTCTGTAATACCAGTCAGGTCCCAGGCCTTCCAGGGGGACAGTTCCTGCTTCTCCTCCCTTTGGCTTCTCCTTGGCTTTTGTCTCTGGCCTCAGCACTCCTGTGCTGTGGAGCCATTGGCACCTTCAGATGGTGCTGTAGGTTTGAGCATTATGTTTGCTGTCAGAGATGTCATGCCATGGGCAACCCTTAACTTTTGGGAAACCATTTGCAAAAGTTGGTTAGAGGGTGCTGCAAACAACCCCCAGCAGCCTGGCATGTGCTGTTCCATACAGGCCCTGCAGACAGTCCCACAAAGGCTGGGGGACTGTGAGGGGGCCCCTGACCTTGGACAAGGCACACATTGCAGATTTGGCTGTGCTGTGGTCCATGTGTCTGAGCTGAGCAACTTCCTAACTTGTTATGGGTGCTTCTGCTGTGGAGTTTTTGGGGACTCTGCTGTGCTTCGGGCTGTACAGCTTGAAAAGCAAGCAAGTCCTTTGCCTGGTGTGTGCTTCCTGCTGGCTACAGCACTTCCCAGGCTGACCTGCTCTAGCAGAGGCCTTCATGCTTTTGAATCTTGCCTTGAGTCCCCTCCCAGGTAAGATCAGTCACAACTGGAGATGGATCAAATGCAACCCAGTTAGCTGCCAGCACATCTAAAATTTGTGCATAAACCACTGCCCATATCCACTGCCTGGACAGAAAAGTAAAAGTTGGGGTGGGGAATTGGCAGATGATGATAAAATGCATAATACTTGAAATGTACTTCACTCAATGTGCTATAGAACATGGTAAAGTGCTGCCTTAAAATTGGTAAATCTTGTGAGGAAAGCTCAGAAGAGCTGGATTGGAGGTAATGTGTACTCATTCCAGCTGTGGTTCTGCAGCAGTGCCTTGGCAAGTGGATGTCCAGTTCATACAGAAATGCTTTGGTCCCTGCCAACCCAGGATGGGTGTGGGTTTGGGGAGAGCAGAGTGGGGGCCAGGGCCCCCTGCACAGGGGTGAAACCTGCAAAAGGTGAGAACAGTCTGAGACACAATCTCTTTGAAATGTTATTCAAACTTGTAATTTTCATTCCTCTCTCAGGAATCAGCAATTGAGCTCATATTTGCTGCTTTTTTCACCACGGCTAGTGCTAGCACCTCTCTGATCCTCCTGCTATTGAAGCACCCCTCAGTGATTGAAAAAATAAGGCAGGAGCTGATGTCCCATGAGTGGTACCAGCAGAGTGAGTGCTGCCCTGCAGGACCCTGCCTGGAGACCCTGACCATGCAGAGCAGGGACAGAGAGAAACCACTTTCCCACCCCATGGCCAACGACATTCACAAGGAGCAGAGCCAGCCCCCAGCCCCAGTGGAGGAAGATTCCCTCCAGCCCAGTGCCGTGCTGGAGCCCACTGTGCCCCAGAGCAGCCCCGGCCCCGGCCCCCAGCTCCCGGCACCGCCGGGGCAAAGCTGTCACTGCCCCGCAGACATCAGCCTGGAGAAGCTGAGCCGCCTGCGTTACCTGGACTGTGTGATTAAGGAGGTGCTGCGAGTGCTGCCCCCAGTCTCCGGAGGCTACAGGACGGCACTGCAGACTTTTGAGCTCGATGTAAGTGTCCCGCACTCCAGCAGGCTGCTAAGAGCTGCTGCCTGCCTTGTGAGCAAGCACCCTATGTCCCGCACAGTGGTGGCTCTTGGCAGTGTGGCTAAGGGGAAATGTCACCCAGCAGCCTCTGTGAGTCCCAGTTGGGCTGGGGAGAAAAGGAACTGTAGAGCAGGTGGGCAGTGCAGTGGGGCTGTCTGCAGGCACCCTCTGCTCACCCTCCAGTAGCACAGGTAAGTAACAGCCCTCTCCTCTCTCTTCTCTGCCTTCCCCAGGGCTACCAGATCCCCAAAGGCTGGAGCGTCATGTACAGCATCCGTGACACCCATGAGACAGCGGCTGTGTACCAGAGCCCCCCCGGCAGCTTTGACCCCGAGCGCTTCGGCGCCGGCCGGCTGGAGGCTGCGGGCCGCTTCCACTACATCCCCTTCGGCGGAGGGGCCCGCAGCTGCATCGGGAAGGAGCTGGCCCAGGCCATCCTCAAGCTGCTGGCCATCGAGCTGGTCAGCACGGCCCGCTGGGAGCTGGCCACCCCTGGCTACCCCCGCATGCAGACCGTGCCCATCGTGCACCCTGTCGATGATGGGCTGCAGCTCTACTTCCACCCCTTGCAGCCCAGCCAAGGCCACGAGGCCTGAGCCGGGGAGGGGTGCACTGCTCCCCTCAGCCTGGGGCCGATGCCCCTCCACAGCTGCCAGGAGCAGGTCTCTGCTGCCCCAGGCTGCGAATGCTGCTGGGTTACTGCTGAACAAAACCTTAAAGGTCTTTCTATTTTCCACTCCTGGTGTACAGGCTGGTAGGGCGTGCAGGTGCTGCAGCAGGGTATCCTGCAGAGCACTCCCGAGCACTGGGGCAAAACCTGATGAAGATGCTGGCAGGGTGCATATGCCATGGAGGCTCAGTCAGCCCCTGCCCCATACAGGCCTCCAGCTACCAGGGATGGGGAGCAAAACTCCCAGACCCACAGCCAAGACTCCCAGTGTTATCTCCTGTAGGTGTGTTATAGGAGAGGCAGGAGAAACATCCTGCACATTGTAGCTATTTAGATGAAAAAAGAGGGAGGTGGGGGGCTCTGCAGGAAAACACAAGCCAGAGTTGCCCAATCCCCAGCATCAACTCTAGCTAGAATAATAGGGTGTAAAGTGGTTTTTATTGTAAATATTTAATCTCATTCATGCACTTCCCATTAGAGCTGGCACAAGGAGGATATGTCTCATTCACCCACTAGTAGCAGCTGTGTATGTTGTACTTCTGCACATCATAGCTGCTGCTTGGGGTCTGCCATGAAACCATCTCTGAGGTCCCGCCAGGATATCCTCCCCAGCCACAGCCTGCCCATGGGATTGGACTGAAGCAGGGGGAGGGGGCTTTGGGGAACAAATGTTTAGAAAACAGATATTTCTGAATGTGTCTGAATTGTGGTACAAAGTCCCTTGTTCCTGATGATGCTGTTCACATTGCAGAGGGGACATGTGCAAGATGCCACAGGCCCTGTGGTAGCTGGCTGGCTGGCCAGACTGACTGTCACCTCTGTCAGCCCAGCTCTGCCAGGAAAAGTGTCAGGACATGCATCTATCCAGGGGGTGGTACCCGAGGCTAAACATGGATGCTGAGGGCACACTTGTAGATGGCTTTTGAGTACCCCTACAGGGTATTTCTCTCCCATGTAAAATAAAATGAACTGAGTCCTGTTGTTTGTGTACTGAGAACAGATCTGGGCACGGGTCCTTGATCTACAACAACACGTGTGTAAATTTCTTTCAGCTTCACTTCTACTCCCCACTGTCATGTATTCTGTGTGAATGCAGTGGGAAAATAATCCTCCTTGTCCCTCCAGAGCACCCCATGCCTGGTGGTGTCTGTGTGCTCTGTGTGAAGAACCAGCTTGACCTGTGAGGGCCACAACATGGCACGAAGACAGTGTCCCTTTGGAAAGGCTCTGGGGAGCTCTCCAGGCTCCTGAAACTCTATCATCATTCTGCTTGGGTGCTAGAGATGGCCTTGCCCTGGCCAATCCCTCTTGCCTGGCCGTGCTGGGGCACTGCAGCGACCACCACGCTACCTCGGACAGAAACCTGGCTCCCAAACGTGACAGGTCAAATCTGGAAGAGGTTGAACTGCAGGGCTGAGTTAAGTGCTATTGGCAAGTCGACCCTGTAGTGAACCAGAGCCTCTGGCCCTCCTGACCTTGTCCTGAAAGGTGAATCTTTTTGCCTATCAGAGGTGAAATCAGTAGATGGTGGCTGCAAGTGGCAATGACTAACGTTAATTAGCAGGAGCTACTGGCTGGCTGAGACCGCAGGCGATTCAGGGTCTCACCGCGGGCAGGACTTGGGCAGGGCTGGGCCTGCAGTGTCCGGCACCCCGGGCAGGAAGGTCAGGGCTCCTCCCGCAGCGCACTTAAAAATTACTCTGAGCGCCAGCAAGCCCGCTGAAAAATGTAACATGAATCTAGTTAAAAAAAAAAAAAAGAAACAAAAAGAAACTGATAAACTGATTTTGTTTGCAGATAAACACGAGCATTTAACAAATGAAGTGTAATAATTGTTACTTGTAATCAAAGTTTGTTCATATTAGGCTGTTAATTTCTTGACCCCCTTCCAAGATGTTTTTAATTATCCCTTTCACTCTTTACCATTTGATTCTTTTCAAGCCGATGGCTGGGGAATACACAGCTGGGAAGATAATAAAGCCTTCCTGTGGCAATTATCGGTGCTCAGGCCACCGTATCTCGTTATTTTGATAGACAGTGAACTTGGCGCGGTTGCCGGCCGGGTTCACGCAGATGTCACGGTCCGTGTTGTAGGTCACAAGCAGGTCAGCGCCCGGCAAGGGGAGAGCGCCGGGTCAGGGCGCGGCCGCCGCTCCCGACCAGCGCCGGCCGGGCCCGCGGCGAAGCCCGAGGGGCTACCGGGCAGTCAGTGCCCTCCGGGGGGCTCCCTCCTGGGCAAGGGGCTGCGGAGGCGGGCAGCCCCGCTCCAACAAGGCATCGTAAGAGGAGGGCGGGTCTCGTGTGATGGGTTGATTGTTGGAAAAATAATAATTAAAAGCGACATCTCCCTCTCCCCTACACAGACACACACACAAAACTTCCAGCGTTTATTGAGCTTGTCTGGAACAAGAAAGCAAAAGTAATAGGGACGGAAAAGATAAAAATGGTAAAGAAAAAAAAAGTGTATTGGCCGCAGCCGTGGTCGGCGGAGAGCTCCTCGCCCCGCAGCCGCGGTCCGCGCCGGGCGCCCCTTCCCCAGCCCCTCCTGCGCCGGCAGCAGCAGCAGCAGCAGCCCCAGCCAGCGCTGCCCTCCCGCCGCCCCGCTCCTGCCGCGCTCTTCCCGTCCGCAGCTGCCGCTCCCGTCCGGAGAGCAGCGCCGTGCCCGCCCGCCCCTCCGCGCCGCGCTGCAGGCGGGGTGCCCGCCCGTGCCGAGCGCCTCTTCCCGGCCGCGGCAGCCCCGACGGGATGCCGGAGAGCCTCAGGCGAGGGTGGGCACTGGATCCCGGGGAGAGCAGCTGGGAACGGCGAGTTTGGTGTTTCCTTTCCTCGCTCACCTCCTTTTCCCTCGGTGACCCGCGCTTGAACCTGCATCGGGAGGCCGAGACGGACTGCTGCCGGCGGCTCCTTCCTCCACGGCCGGCAGAAACACAAGCCATGCCTTTCGAGGTGAACCAGGGGACAGCGGAGGCTCCTCCGCCGATGCCCCGGCGGCTCTGCTCAGGGGGTCTCCGGGCTGCCCCAGCACGGGGTACCGTCCGCTCCGGCCGCCCCACCGTCCCGGCCCGGTGTCTCCCGGGTCCGGCCGCTACATCGCCGTTCCCAGCCGACAGCGGTGGCGGGCGGACGAAGGAGCTCCGCAGAGCGCATCGGCGCCGGGCGGCAGCGCCGCGGGGTAGGTGACCGGACAGCCGGGCCGCCGGGTGCCGGCGCGCGAATCTCTGGGTGCAGCCGCTGGTCTCGAACGAGCATCGGCGATAAATCCGAGACGAGGAGGCGGTGGTGGCCGACCACCGGCTGTCAGCTGTCGGCGGCGTCCCGCAGCCCACTCACCGAGCGTGGTGCAGGGTCAGCGAGCCCGGCCCCCGACAGCACCTTTCCTTCCCCGGCAGCGGTCTGCGGCGCGTAGGATGCGCTACGCAAAGCAAATAGTTAAAGATTTCGAGGGGAGGAGCCAGGCCGCAATCCGCAATTAAAGATGAACTTTGGGTGAACTAATTTATCGGACCAAGGTAGGGGTGGGCAGCAACCTGGGAAGGGTATAAAAGGCGGCCCGCGGCGAGCCCAGCCCGCGCACTCGGAGCTCCCGGGGGGCTGGGCGGGAGTCGCTCCCCAGTCATGGGCTTCTCCGCCCTGGTCGCCAGCGCCCTGTGCACCTTCCTGCTGCCCCTGCTACTCTTTCTAGCTGCCGTCAAGCTCTGGGACCTGTACTGCGTGAGCAGCCGCGACCCCAGCTGCCCGCTCCCGCTGCCCCCGGGCACCATGGGGCTCCCCTTCTTCGGGGAGACGCTGCAGCTGGTGCTGCAGGTAAGGCCAGGCGATGGCGCGGGGAGCGGAGAGGGGCCCCTCTGGAGCCAGAGCTCCTCGGGCTGCAGGGGAGGGAGATGAGCGGCAACTTTGACAGGCTCCCGTGCCCAGGTGGGAAAGAGCTGCTCTCCCTGCCTCTTCCTCTCATGCTTCCTAAAATTTATTTTATCATTTCCCCCCTCTCATCTCCTGTCTAGAGGCGGAAATTCCTGCAGATGAAACGCAGGAAATACGGCTTCATCTACAAGACTCACCTCTTTGGGCGGCCCACGGTACGGGTGATGGGCGCCGAGAACGTGCGGCACATCCTGCTGGGCGAGCACCGGCTCGTCTCCGTGCAGTGGCCCGCCTCGGTGCGGACCATCCTGGGCTCGGGCTGCCTCTCCAACCTCCACAACGGGCAGCACAAGCACCGCAAAAAGGTACGGGCCGACGGCGGGCGGGGAGCGGGCGCGGTCGCCTCGGGGCGGCGGCTGAGCCTCTGTCCCGTTGCTCCTCGTCCCCCCGGGCAGGTGATCATGCGGGCCTTCTCCCGGGACGCCCTGCAGCACTACGTGCCCGTCATCCAGGAGGAGGTGAGCGCCTGCCTGGAGCGGTGGCTGGGCGCCGCCGGGCCCTGCCTGCTCGTGTACCCCGAGGTGAAGCGCCTCATGTTCCGCATTGCCATGAGAATCCTGCTGGGCTTCCAGCCCCGCCAGGCCAGCCCCGACGGCGAGCAGCAGCTGGTCGAGGCCTTCGAGGAGATGATCCGCAACCTCTTCTCCCTGCCCATCGACGTGCCCTTCAGTGGGCTCTACCGGGTAAGGCTCACGGCGGGCCAGCAGGAAAGGCCGGCCAGGGCACGGGAATCGGGGGCAGGGATGGCAGTACTGTCTGAGGCCCAACCTGCTCTCCCTCCTGCTCGTTCAGGGCTTGCGTGCACGCAACATCATCCATGCCAAGATCGAGGAGAACATTCGTGCCAAGATGGCCCGCAAGGAGCCTGAGGGGGGCTACAAGGACGCGCTGCAGCTGCTGATGGAACACACACAGGGTAACGGCGAGCAGCTCAACATGCAGGTAAGGTTCCCCCGGATTAATCTCTTTCCTTCATGCCCCCTAAGAATGTCACACTTACCTTGCGGGGACAAAAGGGAGAGCGGGAGATGCTCTCTTTCTCCATGAAATAAACCTGCTAGTGTTGAGCACTAGGATGCAGAGGCTGCAGTCAGGCTGTTGGATGGGGAGACATGTCTGCAGGCAGCATGAGCATCACCAATCACCTCCATCCAGACCCCTGGGTGTCTGTTCCAGTTTGGGAATGATGTACAGCATTGCTGTGAATGAGTGGACCTGGTATTGTGTTCAAGGCCTGGTTTAAGCCTCTTCTATCCTTTATGTAAGGAGCTGAAAGAGTCTGCCACAGAGCTGCTGTTTGGGGGCCATGAAACCACTGCTAGTGCTGCCACGTCACTGATCGCCTTCCTCGGGCTCCACCATGAAGTCCTGCAGAAAGTGAGGAAAGAGCTGCAGGTCAAGGTCTGTGTCTTCCCCAGAGGCATTTCACAGGAAGGGGCAGTGGGAGGAAGGTAACTCCAGGACAGGTATCCCAGACAGGGCTCCCTTTGATCCAGGTGGTGCTCTGTTTTAGGGGTGGCAGGAGAATACTGCTTATAGCTGAGGGGCAGCTGCTTTGCAGTGCCAGGAGCCCTGGCTGTGTGGCTCATGAATGTCACGGCAGCATTTTCCTTTCTAGGGGTTGCTGTGCAGTTCCAACCAAGAGAAGCAGCTGGACATGGAGGTCTTGGAGCAGCTGAAGTACACAGGCTGTGTCATCAAAGAGACCCTCAGGCTGAGCCCGCCTGTTCCTGGAGGATTTCGGATTGCACTCAAGACCCTTGAGCTAAATGTAAGCAAGGTTTGGGCAGGACTCCTCAGAGCAGCTGCAAAGTATTTTGTGTTCATGTAGCCTGTCTGCCTCAGAGTGACCTGCAGGAAGCCAGGAGGGGAGGTGGGATGCACTGATGTGTCCTGTTCTGTCACTTCACATTATTTAACAGGTGCTCCACATCTCATTTCTGTTCTTTTTTTATAGGGTTACCAAATCCCTAAAGGTTGGAATGTTATTTACAGTATCTGTGATACACATGATGTGGCAGACCTCTTTACCAACAAGGAAGAATTTAACCCAGATCGCTTCATGTCTCCATCTCCAGAGGATTCCTCTAGGTTCAGTTTCATTCCTTTTGGTGGGGGCTTGAGGAGCTGCGTGGGCAAAGAGTTTGCAAAAGTCCTTCTAAAAATATTTACAGTGGAGTTGGCTCGAAGCTGTGACTGGCAGCTGCTGAATGGACCTCCTACAATGAAAACAGGCCCCATAGTGTACCCTGTGGACAATCTGCCTACCAAATTCATCGGTTTCAGTGGCCAAATCTGAGAGCTCAAACCTGCAAATGGATTCCTATATAGCATTTAATATGTACATAGTAACTTTTTATAGTAACAAAGGCCTTTAAATATTTAAAACTTGTAAATGTACAATAGTTATTTATGTCTTCTAAGTATTTCAAGAGGCTATGATATTTTTTTCCCCAAGCACTACAATTATGGGTCTCCGATTCATAATTAGATAATGTTATTTCTATAGAAATAAATTTTCCCCTATTTAAAATTATCACTGAGAGCTGGCCAGCTAAGCATTTGAAGACATTTCAGGATGGTGTATGTATAAGAAATATCTGAAAAGCATTCAAAACAATGGTAACTAGCTACTCATCCAAATTACCTGAAATGGTTATTGTTTGAGAATGTTTTCAGTATTATTTGTGTCTAGATTGTATGTTTAATGTGTGAATTTTAAGTTTGACAATAAACTTTATTTTTGATGATCCTCTGTATGAAGATCTGTGTGTATGCTAGAGAGTAACTTAATGGATGTGGCTCTAGGGTTTGGATGTAAAGCCAAATCTGCTTCTGTGAAAGAGGTATTTCCTATTTTTGTGTTCATAACTCTTCCCTCCTTCACATGTAGTTGCTTATTGTGAGTAGTTAATTGTTATAAATTTTAGCTGTAAATGCAAGAACAGTACAAAACTGCATGCTCACTGAAAACTGCATGGAGTGATGGCAAGTGCTACAGGTCTCCTTATCAAACACATCATGTTGAGCCACGGTAAATCAGAAAGAAAAGGAAAGCAGAATAATGTCACATAAGTTTTTCTCTGGAGCTAGTTGAGGAAAAAATCCACAGATGTCCTCTCCTCCCATATTAGTGCTGACCTGTGTAAACACACCACTGAATCTTGTTCTGTGTTGAGCTTGCTGGCTATGAATCTTTATTTACGAAGGTTCTCTTATCAGCAGGTAGAGCAAATAAAATCTGCTTATTTCTCCTTGAAATGCAACAGCTCTGACTAGGTGAGAGATAGAGCATGCATTTGGTTTAAGAACTTCTTTCATGGAATTCAGCAAAGTGAAAACTAAAAGGCAGGCACTAATGTGAATTGATTAACAGAGAATCAACTGTTGAGATGCAATTCCCCGGGGGTGTGTAAGCAGGGCAGATAAAATGCCCTAGGCATGACCCCTATTTTGGCTTAACCATAAGGGGTTTTGTGGCCACCCCAGCTTACTACACCTATTAGTCTTCCCTCAAAAGTCAAACAACATAGGGTGGCTCTATAAACATCTACAAAGTAAACCAATGTAATTCAGTGTCATGAGCACTTGTAGCACCATATAGAATAGTTAAATTTTTTGTTTACTTCTGGAAAACAGTCACTTTTTTATGTTCTCCCAAGATCAAAATTAAGGACAAAGCTAAGTTGCCCAAAATAGCTGCAGGTATCAGTTGCCCAAAATAGCATCTATGAGGCTTGGAATTTTTTAAAGGGGTGTTTTTATAAAGCGTTTGATATGTTCCCAGCTAGCATTTTAAACACGGGGGCGTCTAACACATGGCTTTAGATACAGCCTACATATAGCTATCAATAATTTTTTTGTACTCAATTTTTTGTAGCCCCAGAAAGCATTCTTTTTAAATTGCACCTGAGTCATCCTGACAGTGTTTAAAATCTTAAATATTTTCTCCTGTGCAAACTTCTTGTACCATTATGTTTCTCAGGGACTTGATGAATAACCTCAGTTTAAACCCCTTTATTGCCAATATAGTAATGGAAAATTGCAAACCTTGATCCTGATTTGGAGGTGATCTGGAGTCTGGAAAACAGCAGGACCCTTGTCCTGGTATTCTTTACTAACATTTTCTTCTGTAACATCCAAATGTTCTCCAAATCCAAATAGATGCTGATATTCTCTAAATGTTTTGCTTGGTTTTAATTGAAATCTTTTATATATGGGAACTTTTTGCATGGTCTTCATATTATTTTAGTTTATATTTTATTTTTATAAAGAATGGGGACCCAAGTGCTGTCTGGATAATACAAACACTTTTACAGTGTAAGTCTAAGGTCATACATGCAAGTCTTTAATTTTTGGTTTTGAGTCAAGTTTGCATGGCTTTTATGTTTGGAGAAGAAAAAAAAAATCTTATACTTAATTTGATTTTGTCTGGACATCTGGGGGCACATCCTCAGCTGCTGTAAATCATGACAACATAACCTATGTTAGGTACTGCCCCTGTAATAATTTATCTCTGTAGCTAAGCGCTCTGTCACTGCTGTGCAATTTAGGCATCCTGGAGCCAGCTTTAACCCAGCTATCCTGAGAAATGGCAGCAATGCAGCTACAGTAAAACGGAGCTCAGTGTGGGTTAATTGCTGAAATATTTGCCCAACTTCTTGAGCAGGTTTTACAGCCGCTGCTAATCTCCTGTGCGCAGCTGTATTTTGACAGCTTGGGTGCTGGCTGCAGACGGGTTTCAGGTGAGCTCTGCTGCGAGCGCAGCTCGGCAGGGCTGGCGTGGGCAATGCTCGGGCTGTGGGTGCTGTTCAGGCGCCGCAGCCCGATCCCACACCCCTCTTGTTACGCCGGGTCCGGGAGCTGATGTTGTTGAAAAATTACCTACCGAAAAACGAATTGCTTTTTGGCCAGACCAGGTCCTCATTCCAGCTGCCCACATGAGCATAGTTTGTGCTGGGGAGCTGCACCGAGGCAGGAGGAAGGGTATTTCATATTCCTCCTCTTGGTTGGCCTGTTATTTAAAAGAAAAATATTTGACCGTGTCTCTCTTCAAAAAATCACACACAATTTAGAAGGTGCTGCGCTTTTGGTCCTGGAGCAAAAAGCCATGATTTATATGTAGCATGCTGGTTCTTCCCCGAGGGTGAGGTGAGTTAATGGAACCCACACTTCTCCCAAAATCATGTGAGTAACAGCTCCTGCCAGCCAGCAGCATCTCTAAAGTTTAGAATTTCTAGACTATCTGTTAAGTTCTGAACGTGTTGCTCTTAACAACACACAGTTGTATCTACTCTTTAATCAAAAGCACATTTGTGAATTACACTGATGGAAATTGGCATTGAGGAATGCTACTTGATAAATCAATACTTGATTGAAAGGTAAGAGTATTTCCAGATAAGGGCAAAACAGGTAAAAGTGAATTTTGCTGGTGGTTATATGACTAAGAAAAAAAATGCTGAAAACTTATTGGAAATTATTAAAAATAACTTGATGAGGTTTATTTATTTTGTCCCTGTGAAACAAAGACATGTTACTTGCAGGTTGCTTTCAGCAGTTGAGCTGGGAAATATTTTCCTTTGTTATGGTTCATAGAAGCACCTATTTAAGGGACAATATAGTTTGAAGTCTTGTATGTTTAAAGTTTGAATTTTATTTTATTTTATTTTATTTTATTTTATTTCCTTACAGGAGTCTTTTCCTGGACCTTGCAAGATGAGAGGCTGACAAAAAGGTTTTCCTTCTTTCTACTAATTTCAATCTATTGTTTGTTTTCTTATTTTATTCTGTTCAGTGATTTAGAGTTAACCTTTGGAGAGGTACCAAGAGAAACACTTAATAATATGTAAAATACTTAATCTTTGACTTTCAAGTTGCATTTTCCTACGTGCTACAGGAAGTTTTAAAAAATGTTTTTACAAATCTGCATGTAGCCATCTTTGAGAACAGAACACTGCTGTTTTTTGTTAATTCTATGCATCTGCAGAGGTTTTCAGGGTGAATGCTGATAAAATAATATGTCTGTCTTTTAGAAATTAATGTGCATAAAATGAGAACCCTTGTTCTATTTTTTTTTTTTTATCATTGGAATTGATTTCATGAGGTATAAATTCTGAAAATTTGCAATCTCAAAGGGAGCTGCACTGCTTAGACTACCTGAAAGTCCAATATTACTTTTGATATAATCTCAAACAACAATTAAATAGATGAAATAGCCCATGTGTAAGTAACCTATTGCTCAATTTCTTTACCTGAAAATTATTGCATATCATCTTTCCTAGAACAGTCTAACAGGATTGTATGCAAGGCTCCTGGATCTTTCACAAGGCTAGGCAGGACATTTGCATAAACCAAACTTTAATTTACTGACTTTTGCAAAGATTTAAAAATTTTAAAATGCAGACACAAATCCTGAGTTTGAGATATACTGCTGGTATGTTCCAGATCCAAATTAGTGAATTTATTTATGGCTTAAAGGTACTATGTTACATGTAGTTGTCCTCTATTATAACAAAAAAAGAGTGGGGTGGGTTTGGATAGCATTTAATTGAGATAGTTTTGTTTGCCAGGTGGTTTGTATTGTAATTTCTCTGTCAAGTTATACATCCAGCATGCAATGCAAAACATATACAGATTAGCAGCAAAAATTCAAAAAGTTTATTAGTTGCAACCATTAGAGTGATAGATTAGGAGAAAGGAAATGTAACTGGCAGCGAGTTTAGAGAAGACTCATTACTAGACTGGCTTGCTTCACTTGTTTAATAATGTCTTACAAAAAATGTTATATGAGAAGTTCAATGAATAATGCAGCCTTCATTAAGTTATGTAAATGAATGTAGCTTCGTGGGTGGGTTAGAAATAAAATATTTAACAAATCTGTTTATATCCAAAGAGTAAAAGCAGCGGAAACAGCTTTTAAAGAATCTGAGATTTAAATATTTAAAAGGTGACAGACAGAACTTTCCTATTAGGACATAATAGTGCTGTTTTAATAGGTGTTTACAGCTTGCCTCTCAGTTGCAACATAGGCAGGGCAAGATATTAAGTGTTCTCAGTTAATGAAATGTTATTTGTGCCTTTATCAGCAGCCCCAACATTGCAGTTTCCTTGAATGCTGTTAGTGCCCCGGAGACGTGCCGGGCTTTTGTGATTTGCAAGGCTGGAGGAATCATTTCAGCAAAAGTGACTTATGATGTACTTGTTTGCCAGGTCATTTTGTTCACAAATACACAATCATTCATATGTTGCTAGATTTCAGTGCTTTTCTTTTCCCCATTTATGACCATTTAGGAAAGCCTTAGAATTCATGGGTTCAGGCTACGCTGCTGTGCAGGATAATTGTCACAACATGAGAAAATGACAAACTCAAGACTAAATCAGGCATAGACGACATGTTCTCCTACCACACCCACAAATGCCAACCTTTCTTAGGCTTCTCCCAAAGCAATTCCTTGGATTTGGGCCTCACAGCTTACACAGAAGGTCAAAGATTGTTGGAGGCTGTTTTCGAGCAAAAGGGGGAATAAATTCCAGAGCTGAGGGCCTCTCACAAGATCTCTCTGGAGATAAAAGTGACCAAAATGCAGTCAGAACCATTTGCACTCTTGAGGAGGAGGCAGGCCCATAACTTCCTGGGGCGGTGGGAAACTGAAAATATTGGTGTCACTACAGAGATGTGGGTCCTGAGCAGTGCTCCAAGTACAGTTTAAGGAGGAGATGCACATAGGCACACACCTACCAAGACTTGTCAGGTCATCTTTGTTAATGCTGCTTGAAGTGAAATAGCTTCCTCCAGGAATTGCTATTTTGAGGGTAAAAGCAACAATTTAGGCTTGGGATTTTTCCTTCTTGAGCTCTATAGGGTCAATTTGCTATATCTGTATCTCAGAAATATACTGCTTTTATAAAATATCACCAGAACAAACATGTTTTCAAGATTGAACCTGAATTTTCCATGGAATTATAGTAGGTCTTGGTTTCCTTGGCTTGCTGACTTACTTGATGTAAAGAAGCAAGAGGCTGTGGTGTGCTTTACCTAAGAGCATTTATTTTATATCTGAGCCTTCCTGAACGAGCTAACTGCTTGTATCCTGTGGGAAAGCACGGAAGGGACTGCATATTGCCCTGCTAGCAAGAGCACTGCCTGCCTATGTAAATAGAGTTGAGGTTTTCTCCCCTCTAAAATCTACATCGTGCACCTTCTCATCAAGAAAGCTGCTTCTCTCCAAACGTCCCTTGGAAGCCCAGGAACTGCAGAGTAATCGGAAACTGCTCCCTGACCTGGCAACAGCCTCCTCTTCTGTGAATTGTCCCGGCAATAGCCTCCTCTGTTGTGAATTGTCCTTAACTTTGGCAAGAACGGAGGGAGATAGGGTGGGACAAAGGGAGCAGCAGTGAGACCAAGAGCGGCGCTGCCCTGGCACCACTGCTGCCCTGGCTGCCGGACACACAGGTGATTTTCACCCTGGTGTGTTTTCATCCTCCTTGCCCCACTGTCTCTGGCTCTCGGTGGCATTATATTAAATATATATTATTGATGTTAATGATGCTGCCTGCAGCACTGCAGCAAGCTAGCACGTGCATTACAAATCTAGCAGTAAAGAGGAAAATAATTAGTTTTGCTTGAAGTGATGGCATGTTGTGATATTTTTGCTCATTGTATGACATGAAATGTCACAGATTTGTGACATTTCTGAGGGAACTTTTCTTTTTAACTGGGACTAAGAGCATGTTGGTCTCTGAAATTCACTAATTGTCAGTCGGTATTTCCAGGAAAAAATCACAAATTTCAACCACAAGGATATGCACAGCAGAGCATATTTTACAGGGATCGGTTACTTGCCTGCAGAGTAGAACCATCCACTTTTTATGGAATTGTCTGATTTTTCTCCTCCTTTGCATACTGGTAGTAATTTTTTTAATCAACAGTTTGCAGACGTACTTATTATCAAAGTATTCAGGAGGAGAGAAAGGAGACAGGCTGAGCATGCTGATGTGGAAAACCAAGAGTCCTTAAGCAGTCAAAGGTACTTGTTTGTTTTGGTGGCTCCTTGGTGATTGTCCTTTTCACCTTTTATTAACCTGCAAATGGATTAGCCCTCGTAAACTAAAGAGAAGAGACCAGTGCACAACCCACTGCCCCAGAGATAAGGTCACAAAGAGGGGACGTGTCCCGAGTACAACCTCGGAGAAGAAATAGAAGTCTGAAGGCATTTACACGAGGCTGCCATCGCGCTTTACTAGCCCTACTGTGATTTACCGTATCAGTTCAACTGCTGACACCTTTATGTCCCTCCCTCCTATCCCAGCAGGCCGCAGAGACACAGTCCATGATAGATGCTGGTGAACTTTTCCTCTGATCACCTTCTGAAGAACTTTCCCATAATCTATTGTTTTCTATCACAGTGGAAAACAAAACAAGGGGTTTTTTTTGACTTTCAGTTACCAGCTATTTTGCCCTAACTTTAAAGCAATGTACTGAATTTATTACATCAGTGTGAAAGAAGTTTTAAACTCTTGTCTCTTTATCCTACTCCCTGAACTTAACATGGTCCAGAGTAAATCAACGTAATTGCTGTTAGACCTACATTGTTGCAGGAATGTTTTATATTCCATGTTGTCAGTTATTTAGAACAGTTAATTGAAATTGCAACCATAAAGAGAGGAAAGCTACAGTTAAGAAATTAACTTTTTTTTTAGTGCCTGTGGCTACTTGTATGAATTATATAAAGAGCCAACACTAACTTTAATGTAAGACCAAAAGTGTCTGGAATATCTAAAAGGAAAAAATACATTTGTGGATTCAAGGCAAGTATTTCCTTTAATTGACTGATTAAAATATAAGAGCCCATTCTGGATTGAGAGAAGCAGCTGACCTATAGTTCTTCTTTATAGTTCCAAAATAGTTACCAAAATTTTGGATTTGCCTCAAAATAAATAAATGCCACGGGCTACACCTGGTTTGTCTCATCAATATTCAGCACCAGTGTTACAGCATGGGGGAAAGTGACAGCAATGTTAACAACGGGTATTTTGAAGAGTGCACTTGGAAGAGGGGGAAACTGTGCCACACACCCTCCTGAGAGTGTTCTTCCTCTGAGTGTGCCCTCAGCTGAGCTCTTGCTCCTGCAGAAAGGCTGGGAAGTGTGTACAGAAGCATGAGCACCTGTGTAACAGGGAGTTAAGGAGTGGCTGGGCTGGGAAGGAGATATCCAGGGAAGGCTAAGTCAGCACTTGTCAATAGTGACCTGATTGCAGTGCTGATCAGCTTCATCCTTCATCCTAATCAGCAGAGAATTATGCTTAGAAGGTCTACCATAAAATGTTCTCAAAAAGGTTTCCCCAATTTTGTGCAAGGCTCTGTGTTCTCTCTGCGTTGTGAGTGTTGCAAATTTGAAGTTGGTTTGTTGTTGTTGTTGTTGTGTTTTTTTTTTGGTTGTTTTTTTTTTTAATTATTTTGTAATGGCTTCTTATAATTAACATTGCTGTAGAGGAAGATTTGGCTTAATATAATTTAGCAAATTATTTGTCTTGCTATTTTTTTCTTCATATACTGAACTTCATGCACTCTAAGCCCAACTTCTGGGCTCTGCTCTGTTAGCATGGCTGCCTGTGGTTTTTCAACAGTTGTTCTTAGCACAAGTGGCAAAAATACAACTGAGGTATGATAAACCCATCTTGTATTCCTGAATTCCTTAAAACTGATTGCTTTATCTGGCAGCATGAAGCCTGCAGTCAGGTTAGGCATAGAAATATTTACTTACACTATACGTGGGCAAATGCATATAGTTATACATCTAGCTATACAAAGTCAGGTAGAAATATGAAAACATGTTTTAAATTTCATATTACCTATACTAGGCAAAGAAATACAGATGCACTGTGGACTTGAAGCTTAACCTGTCACCTTTAAAGTACACTGTGTGATCCATCTGGCTTCTACTTCTGTTGTGCTTCTTGTTTGCTGAAGGCTGGAGGAAAGACAAGAATTTCAGCAGCAGATTCTTGGTCAGACACACTGTCCTTGCAGCCACAGCAGAAAAGGGCAGGAGTGCAGTCAGGCACCAGCTTGTGACAAGGTCAGAGTAGGTGCCTCCGTGCCTGCTCATCCAGCTCAGATGGAGGGACATAAGTGTGCTGAGGAAACAACAAGTGGGGAGCACAAAACGCAGCCCTTTGCTGCTGGTTCTACTCAACACTGCCGCACCTTGCAGCTCCTGCAGGCTGAGCTGGTGCAGGCACCCGGGTCACCTCCCTGCCAGCCTCCTCCTTTCCCATCTTCCTTTCATCTCCTGCAGTCTCTGATCCCTTCTATCCGAAACTTCCCTTCCCTGCTGCAGACCCTGTACAGAGGGTAAATGCAGTTCTCCTCCCCTCGGGCTCCCTGCGCCTCTCTCCCCTGTTCCAGCTTTCCCCTTCTCCCCGTGTCCCTCAGCAGTGCTCACGGCGGCCCTGTCTCCCTCCATTCCCGTCTGAATTGCCTTCCTCAGTCTCCTACCCCTAGAGAAGGCAGACTCTCCAGTCTTTATTTGTCTGGGAAATGGCTCATTTAACTGGGACAGGGAGGATGGGCAGGGATGAGAAAGGGCCATTGTTATGCTGAGAGCAGTTAATGGGTGCCACCAGACACTTGTGCGATCTACAGACCGCAGCAGAAGTCCCTTAAGCAGTTCTGGTACAGCCCAGGCCACCACGGTTTCCCACTTCTCCCTTGTCAGTTTCCAAATTTTTGTCCTGCTGGTCTGGTACCATTCCTTGGCATTTTCTAATGAGTCTGATGGAGCAGTCAAAACACACCACACTACAGAGGGAGAAACACCCTGGAGTTGAGGAAAGGCCTTATGATATGGCCGCTATCAAAGGCCTGAGGCTTTGATTTGGAGAACTGGCAGTCCCTCCGGGGATGGGAAGGACTGGGGATGGAGCTGCACACAAGGGTCCATCCACACACAGATCTCCATCCACACACAAGGCTCCATCCACACACAAAGCTCCATCCACACACAAAGCTCCCTCCTGCTCTGCGGAAGCACCCGGCCAATGGCCGGCTCTGTGGAGACAGGGTGGCACACTGTGGCCCAAGCCATTACTTTCTCCTGAGCATTTAGACATGCCATTAGAAAAAAAACCAACCCACAATTTTCCTGGAGAAAATATTTTTTTTACAGCAGATGCTCAGCCTTCACCAGACATGTAGGTCAGCTGCACGGTCTGGGTGTCCTTATTTAAATAAGGAAGTCTTCCTTTGTGTTCCTGTAGAAATTAGGCTTAAGTCATGATTGGACTGGAGCTTTTATGGTTATTAGCCAAAACCACTGTCAATTTAAAAGCCTAAATAACTTAGGTTTTTACACCAAAAATAATTCATTTCATAGTACTTCTACTTTTCATGGGCCTGCCTGTTAGAGGCAATGTGAATATTGGCTCAGTTTTTCAGTTCTGTCGTGTGGAGACTTGAAAGTTATTTAAATGTTCACCTTTCCCATGTTGTTTCTCTTTCTACCTCACTCCCTCCCTGGATCACAAGTGTTGACTTTAATGCTTAACATGAGCAGTATGTCTCTCAGAGTTTTCCTGTGACCAAAAGAACTGAAAGATGAGTATGATTCTGCAGGTCAGAAATTGACTGTTACTGATTCATTGAAACAGATCCAAGTGGCTCTTGGAATGTCTGTAAATATGCTGTAATGAATCACCCGTGACCTCTGAGGGGAAGATAATGCGTCAGATATTGCCTACAGATACGTCTTGTAGACTGGTATGGAAGATGGCTGTTTCCATATTCCCCAATAGATGCAGGGAAGGCACTTGAAATAAATCCTATTAGGAGCAGGGTGGCTGGCATATGGTGTTATTCCCCTTCCAGTCACATCCAGCTCAACTCAGCAGTGGCTGGTGCAGTTATCGTTGTCCTTTAATGGTCCATGAAAATGAACTTTTGATCCCAGTCCTGTTTTAAGTAAACAGATGACCCCATCAAGCAACACCATCCCATTTGGGAGCTCAGCAGAGGCTAAAGCTAGCAGTAAAAGATCTGCCATTTACAGACACTGCTAGTGAGCTGCGAACTTTCATCCAGGGGGTGATGGTGGTGAAAGGACACAGGAGGAAGTAGGAGGAGTGACACTAGGGCCTTACCAATTTATGGGCAGGTTTTTTTAACTCTAGTTCCTTCTGTCAGAAGAAATGTTGGCAAAGAAGGATATTACCCATGAATAAACTGGTGAGGAAGGAAAGGTTAGTAACCCCTCCTGCCTCTCCTAGAGGTTGCCTGTGTAGTGGCAGGAGAGAGTTCACATCTGGTGCAGCTGTCCCTGCCTCGGTGGCGGCCCGACACCCTGCTGCTTTTAGCAGGAGTGATGCTGAGGGATGGAGGGCAGCACACGCGCAGCCCTGGCCCTGAGCTCAGCTGGGTGATGGAGTGAGGAAGTGCTTCCAGCTGAAATTGTGTGCAGACTGAACTCTTTCCCATTTCAGTGCCAGAAACCAAAACTGTTGCAACAGGGTTTGCTTAAAGGCTGCTACAGGCCACTTCAAATTTGATCTTTAAAGTGTTTTTTTCAAGACCATGAAAATTCACTTTCTATAAACTTTTTTTTTTTTTCAGATTATTGCAATCTTCTCGGTTAAGCTAAATTCATTAGTTTAAACTCAAGGACTGCCTTATACCATAAAGCTGGATAACCTTTTTTTCTTGTTTGTCTGGGGGAAGGGAGCTGCACGGCCTTTCACCTTCCAGCTTTACAAGCAAAGCTAAATTTCTGGGCAATCACTGCAAAATGCTTTTTCCCTCCCCCTCTTCCAGTGATGGCTGCAAACAAAGGTCTTTAGGGCTGGCTACTCCAGACTTCAGGACTTTTAAAGGTCTTTACTTGACTGGAGATCAAAGGTTTCTCCTTAAAGAGTTTATCACTCAGACAACTCTGCAGTTAGCATTTCAAACTGGGTTTACAAGTCAAATAATTTAGCAATTTCTTCTAACCATGTGGCCTTATGCAGAGGCTGCTGGATGCCAATTATAGCACCATTATGACATGGAGTGCAGCACTATCTATTGACAAATGTGTGTACCCTTTTCACCATTCTTAACTGCAGAAAAAAGAGGTTTCCACATATTCTGAGTAGGTCCCAGACTGCTCAGTTGGGGTTTGAGTTTCCTTCCTGAGATTGTGGATTCCTTCTTTGTCACCTTGAGTGTGGCTTTTCAGCTCTCTGTGCCCTGGCAGAAAATGTTTTTCTCCTTTGAAAGCATGAGAGCTATGAGGACAAGTAACAGGATGGTGGGCATTATTATCATTGGTGTAAAATGCAGCAATATGACTAAAACAAGATCTTAAACACTGCTCAAATGTCCCTGACCATTGACACTTCTCTTTTCAATGTTGCTATCAGACTGTCCTGACACGAGGAAGAAGGGATTGGTGTGTACAGGCCAAGCCAATGACCAAAACATTGTTGTCAGCAAACCTGCACCAGCACATTAGCTGCTTGAGTCCAGAGCTCTGTTTATTTTCTGTGCTAGGTTATCATCTGTTATGTTGTTGTAGGCTCCCTTGCTGTGCTAACTACTTTAAACACCTTCCAAAAGTGCACTGAACAATGGCACTAGCGCCCGTCTTGGATTCATATAGCTTTTCCTCTCACCAGGCAAAGGAATGGAGCCATTGAATTGTCTTGGGGATGGTGAAACCTAGGCTGAAACTTTTGTTCCTGTTAGTCCTTTACACATGTCATCACAAAAAAATATGTGTTTACACATGTTGTACTTTAATTTGGGTGTAAAATTATGGTGGCAATATCAGTTGCCCATTAAATTGTCAGAAGAGTAATACATGGAATTCATTGAAGGGGAGGTGCCTAGGCTTGCACAAACAATCAGCCTGTTGTAAGCAGAGCTGTGCAAGAAGTATTTTATATCCCACATATCCCTTTATGCACCTGGAGGGAGGTTTTGCTCTGCCTGCTACGGAGGGTCTGACTTTGGCTGGCAATTCCAGAACAGAAGCATTTTATGGTGGCAGAAAGTGAAAAAGTCAGTGGGTCAGTTTTTTCAGACAAAAGGCTGAATGGTTTCTCAGACCTCCTGTACAACCAGTATTTAGGCAACATTATTACTAGTAGTATAGCTGGCTAATTATTTTCAATTCAAAGTGCATGGAACAGTAAGGAAAATGTCAGCATGCTATGGGTAATTTGTGGCATACATTTTTTCCAGATGGACTTTCTGTCTTGTACGTGCCAATCATGATGTAGGCTGATATGTTCAGAGTGACTGAGCACTCAATAGAAGAATTGCATGTTTTTATGAAAGAAATGGTGTGTTCTACCTGCACCTATAAACATGTGAAAGGCTGGTTAAGGATAGCTTTTAATTTAGGATATATTAGGTGTACATTGAGTACAAATACTCCCTCTAGTTTAACATGACAGTGGTATCTACTGAGAATCCTGACAACTTAAAAATGTTAAATTCTTAGAAAGCATTTTGATCATCAGACTCTTTCCCCCACAGAGAGAGTGATTATTTTCTAGATTTTTGGAATTGTATAGCTTCTATTCCCCAAGCTGACAGTTTCTACAAGAAGCCAAGGTCTTTCACACAAACACATTGCAGAAGAACACAAAGGGTGTTGGATCCTTCTTCTGAGCAGATTTTGCATGTTAGCCTGTCCTTGCACAGTGTCTACACCATGCAGAAGGCTTTTTCAGACCAAAATGAAGATAATAATGATAGTGGTATGATATCCAGAGACCATTGTCTAACACAGGGACCATGCAATGTTATGTACAAAAGCAGGATATAATTCAGAAGACATCATTTGAATTGATAAACAAAATTCTACTTGAATTTGAACAACCAGGCTGTATCTAGCCAAAGTGTCTCGCAGACTTCTCTAGCAACCCAATCTTTATGCAGGAGACCTATAAAGAGGTTCTCTTATTTATTTTATTATTATTTAAAATGTCATAGCATCTAGGAACCTGTAGCATGAACTAGGAGTCTAAAAGAGAATTTTCCAACACATATTTGTTCGCAACAAGCTACAAACCTTGAGGGCCCTAGCTGCATTAATTTTTTACTAGATATGCTTAGAAGAGGGGAAATAGCAGTGATGTTTCCCTTTCATCTAATTGCCTACTAATGCAAGTTGCCATCCAAGACATAGGAAACATGAGTCACAGCTTGGCTGGGTGACACGCTGCAGCCTCTTGCTGGGAAGGTATTCCCAGCCACGGAGCCTCCGGCAGCACTGCGGAGGGTTCGGCTCAGGGCACAGGTTTGACCTTACCTGGAACTGTGCCAGACCACGATCAGAAATATTCACTGCTCTGGTCAGGAAGCAGGATGCTACCACAGGAGCTGGAGTGCTTCTCTGAAAGTGAGAGGCTTGGCTGCACCTTTAATGAAGATGTACATCAAGAAAGCTGATTAGGATGGGTTTGGCGTCAGTTTGGTTACCATGTTGGTGAGATGGATGCTTGAGCGTGGAGCTGGTGTGTTCAACTCTGCTTTTCACAGTGCAACCTTAGATCTGTATAACCCAAGCTTTCTAATGATGATTGTGCTTGATTTTTGAGAGAAGAATACTTTAAAAGATCAAAGTTAAGCTCCTAAGAACCCTAATGCCAAAGGCTCAGGTTTAACCCTCTGTGATTTAGTTCAATTGTTTCTTGGGATGACAGTACAGGCCAGTGCAGTCAGGAGTATCTTTGCCCATTGCAGGCCTGGGAATAGTGGTTAAAACTGACAAGAGTGAGGCAAGAAACAGCAACAATGACTTACTGCAGAAATACTAATATTTCCTAACAGACTATCACTTTTTCTGTGCCTGAATGTGAACATTGTCCACTTTATTATCTCTGTCTGGAAAGAGGAATTGAATAGAAGATAGTCACAGACCTTAACCTTTCTGAGTGATTTATCAAGTAGTAGGAGAATTCTCAATATGAGGGTTAAATCTGGAAAACAGCTGTGTTATGAACTGAATCAATGCAAAACACAAATTCCTTGTTCTCTCATACCCTATTTGGTTTGTTCATTTTATTTCAGTGTAGTAAATGGGGATCCAGTTTTGCATTCCTTACTCAAATGCACAATTAATGTAAAAGAATCCCCTTGTCTGAAAACAAGTTGTGAAAGGTCTGAGTTAAAGCAGCAGGACCAGGCAGTAAGTCATACACTGCAGAATAATAACTTCTTAACATAATATCATCATGTGCCACAAAAACTAGAAACTAAAATATTCACACTGACCATAAAAATATCTTTCTACACTTCACCACATCCTAAGGTATGTTTTCTTTTGGAAGTAATGTATAATATATTCCTACCATTACTATTGCTTGGTGAAGTGACTCTTGCAAATTTTACTGTCTGCTGAAGCAAGGTGAGGGGAGGAAGTGGAGGGAGAAAGAGCTTGTTTTTAAATTTTAATTTTGATAGAAACTATATTAATATGTCAATATATTGCAGGAATCATTTTACAGATAGCTTTACTTTGGCAACAGCATGGTAGTTTTTATATCAGAGCTAGTAACTGTTTTCAAAAGCAATATATGTTATCATGGCACTGCTCTATAAAAGACCTTCTTTGACACTGCTGTTGCAGGTAACTGCTATCTAGTCACAAAACCCATTCTCAAAATGTATTAAACTCGGCTGTCAAAACAGCTACTTGCTTCTACTATTCTTAAAGGAAAACTCTCTTTCAATGTCCCCTGTTTAATATTTAAAACCTTCTTTGAAATCTGGAAAAAAATTTCTCAGAGCTAGATTATAACCATTTATTCCTGCACTAATTTGATTTTAAAATTAAGAAAGGTTTTTCCATTTTGAGTATAGAGAACCATTCTAGCAGAATTCATTGTATTGCACCACACAAACCTTTTCATTCTCTTCTCCAAGGTCCTGTCAGTACAGCAAGTTTTCTCTTTAGTCATTCAATTGTGAACAAAGATGAATTTAAAATATGGACTAATGTGAACAGTATTCCAGATGAGGCTCGAACAACACCTTCTCCAGTGTTATGAATGTTTGCCTATTTCCACTGGAAGTGCCTCACCTCATATATTCCAGGATCACTTTTGGCTTTTCACAGCCATATCATGTTGGCAACTCAGTCTTTCCATGATCAGGTAATAACTCCTGACCTTTTATTTTTCCTTCAGTGCTTTCCAGCTGATGAGAATTATTGGTCTCATCTTAGTCTAATTTTAATTTTTGCTATTAGTTGCTAAACATTCCCTTTATACATTACTTTTCATGCCACTAGCACACTCTTAAGTGCCATTCTCTTTTGGACACTACCACCCTCTTTACTTTTTGCCATCTATGAAATGAGATGATCATAAAACTGATCAATGTGAAATTACAGTAGTAATTTCTCACCCAACCACCTCTGACCAAATATTACTTCTTTTAGAACCTCTCCCCTAGCAAAATCCTCATCCTCCTCACAGCTCTCAATTCCTACCTTCTCTGTCATAACTAGTGACACCTACAAAACACCAAGTGCTCCACTGCAGGCTTTTTCTGTACACAGAAATTCTGTTATTTCTTCAAAACAAACCACCATGAAATGCCTCATCCAAGCTGATATATTTACCATGAATTCTCACTGGTAGAACTGAGCTTCATATGTTAGTTCTGTACAACATCCTATGAAACAATCCTTAACTTGTCAGGAAAAATTTAAAATGTATGCATTTAAAATATGGAGATGGTATTGTTAACAGCTGCAGCTTTGTGATACACGAGTGCAATATTCAATAGCTGATTCCTCCCACAACAGAGGGGATAGAATGCAGAAGAAGCAGGATAATGCTTTTTAAATGCTTGTCTGACTTGCCTTTTTTTTTGTCTGTTTTTTCCTCCACTGAGAATCAAAATTATTAAATTCTTTCAAAGTGGATGAAAAACATTTCTGTGACTACAGTTGTGCTAAAAATCAACTTTATTTATTGATTGAATCTTTAGAATAAAGACCTGGCATAGCTGATCCATCATAACAGAAAAACAAGATTCAAGAAATATTAATATTCTCCTAATTACACAAAGATGATGTGCATACTAACTTCTTAAGTATAAACTAATGCCTTCAATTCAGTACCATTTCATGACTTTATATTCTATTGAGATCTAGATTTTTGTGAAGCACAATGGAATAGACAAAGAAGAAGAGGATTTTGTCTTTTTGTGGTATGGACAATTTCAAGCAGATACAGTTACCCATATAAAGATATTAATATACTATTAAAAAAATAGAAATTAAATGTAGAGAACCTTCAAGAAGTTTTCATCCTTGGAATCTCTTGTAAAATATGTTCTGTAATTTTTATATTAGTCATTCTTTTAATAGTGGAAACGATTTATAATTATCAGATGTAAGTCCTGGGTTCTTGTTTATTCTCATATATTTTTAATCAATTTTTTATTAATTTTTTTTGAAAAAGGAGTAAGTAGGTGATTTGGAATCATATTTGGTCAGGTGACAAATACATGTAGCAAGGCACCAAAATCTTTTCTTGGATGGAAAGAACTTATGATAAATAGACTTTTTCTCCTCCTCAAAAAATTAACCAACCAAAAAATTAAAACCAAACCACAAAAAAGCTCAAAGAAGCAAAAAAAAACCCATCAGCATATTTATAACTACTGAAACCCAGCCAAAAATTAAAAGAAGGTAAACATTTTTGCAGATGACTTGAGACTCAGACACCTGGTTTTGCAGCACAGAACCACCTGTGCAGAGTTAAGAGGAGAGGAAGGAAGTACAGTACACAAGGTGAAAATACAGGGCGAGGCAATGTGATGTATCCCTGAAGCCAAACAAGAGGCTGTTTGTGTACGACCCTTCTGAGGCCTGGTACGACTTCCCAAGGCTGGAGCTCTCTACAAAGGGATGCATAAATAGCAGTTGTTCACAGCAAGGGTTATACTATATGGCTATTAGAGTGAATAGAAGCAGCTCACTTCTTCCCAATGACAGGAAATAAGGTCAAGCAAAGATAACAGGTCATTGAATTAGAGGTTTTCAAAATATTAGTCTTACGCCTTTAGTATGGAGTGAATGAGTGGGTTCTCTTTAAATGTCCTGCTTCTGAAACTCAGGGACATTTGAGACCAAGCCTATGAAACAGAAATTGTGAGGTTTAGACCTGCCTGACCCAGCCCCACTGTCTCCAGGAGGCAGTATATTTAATAACACAGTCAATCTGAATGCAAATCTTTTAAAAAGCAGCCGAGGCCTTCTGGGCTGGTTTGTTCAGTCTGCATGTTCTCTCCAGAAAGGAGGGAGAAGAAATCATGTAGGAGGTCAATGCTGTAATAGCACTGTTAAACATCTGCCTTGCTTGAGAAAATAAGTATTTGTATAACAGTATCTTGTCTACTATTAATCTTTAATACCTGCATGTGCTGCAGGAATAGTTATCTTTTTCTATAATTCCTAGTGAATTAACTCCAAAATCAATTTCCAGAGTGACCAAGCCTTAGCTTTCTTCCTAGGCATTTGTTAAAGGAAAATTGGTCTTTTCCTGTTACATGTTGCTGAATGTGACACATAAATAGTCCAAAACCATTAGCATGTTTTACAATGCAAGCATTTAATATCAAAATTTGTTAGGGAAATAGTTTCTCAGTGATTTCTAGAAGCTCAGTCTGAGCTACTGTCCACTTAATCTCTTCAAATCTTACAAAGTATTTTTTCCTGCAAGTGTTTTCAAAGCATGAAGCAACTGCATCTGTAATAGATACATGAAATGAAATCACAGACAAAAACTTCAGATAAACTCGTACGTACACATCATGTTCAGCACGGGGTGAGTTCAGTTGAGTGGATTCAAAATTGGTGTAGTTGCCAGCAATAATGAGGATATGGGCAAAAACATGGAAAAATTGCATATACTTTTGGTTTTGGTAGCACCTCTGGTAAAATAGTACCTCATATTAATTTTGTATTGATTTTTGTAGTCAAAATCAGAAATTTAAAAAAAATCAAACACCAAATTACTTCTTACAGATATACAGCTGTAACAGTTTTTGTCTCAGCTGTGTACATGTTCCCTTTGTTTAACAGGTATGCAATTTGATTTTGCACATATACTGTTCTTTCAATAAAATACAAATCACTGCTAAGTAATTTCTGAATAGTTGGTAAATTCATGTAGCATAAACAGATAGACCCCACATTTTGTTCTAGTGTTTGTGCACACATTCATTTTTCAAGTCAAAGAACACTGCATAAGGTAATTTTTAAAAAAAATAATAGAAAGTCTTGTATGTCATTCTAACAAGAAAGGGTAAAAACTCTTGATGGTCACTAATGTGTTAGTTGGGTTAAAAAAACCCCTTTCTTATAATCCCTTAATCATAGGCAAGGTCACTGATTCAAGTTCATCAGCTGCAAGACAAGGGAAGAAAAAAATTTCACACGTTTGTGTTCCTTTTGTAATGATGCAACTCCTCCTTTAAAATGAGATAAAGCATATTTCTAACTCAGCCTTTCAAAGGAAAACTCCTGAGCCTACATAGTCTGAAATTCCTGAGTTTTTGAATGAAAAATGCTTATGCATCATTCTACAAATTTGATTACAAACTTGAGCCCTGCTGCTTTGTCATATTTTCTGTCCATACAGGTGCATGGTTTTTTTGGCTGTACACGTACGGACTTTCTCTGTCTACTGTAGCAACATCCATAAACATCAACATTGTGTCTGAGGTGCCTGCTGAGCGTTTCCGACACTTACCCTGGGAGGGGCACACATGTTAGCAATGATAGCTCCAGCTGCTGCTAAATAAATCATAATGCCATCTTAAAAACATCGACAAAACAGAACCAGATTCCATATTGAAAGCTGGCCAATCTTTCATATCAATGTCTTTCGCAGAAATTCCTGGGCACCTGTTATAAGACTTACTCTTCACTTTTAATTAAAAGATATCCAGAAGTATTTTTATTAAATACCTAAGCACACATGGTCATCTCTTTTTATCTTTTGTTTCTTTTCCATAGAGTGTAAAATCATCTGCCATGTATTGTACTCTGTGCAAAGTTTGTGATTTGGGGGTCATGTTGAAATAGGTAACCAGAAAGATGAGAAAAAAAGGATGCAAAACTACAAAACTATGTCTGTATATCCCATACACAAAATGCAGGCACTCTCTTTCATTTGTCTTGTGCTTTTCTCTAGAAATGAAAACATAATTATAGAATCATTTCTTTCTGGAGTAAGTTACAGAATAAGTGTTACCCGTATTTTAATAATAAGGAATGAAAACATACATGGGATGGGATTTTTAATAACTCAATGGTACTTCCATATTTTTGGCATATAGGCACCCAAATGAAATCAAATTCATCAACAGTGAAGGTTGCTTCATTATTTTTCTGGTTTTCTATTCCATGGTGAATGATAGGCTTCTGTCTCTCTGTGTAGGTCTTTCTTGTAATGTTCTCTGCACACTTTCATTTTTTATTCTGCATTGCCTGACTTTTGTTTTCCCTGAGGCAAAATGCACAGTTACAAAATTTACCAAAGGCCTGGAGCGTTCAAAATTACTGGTAACTCTTAATAGAAAGCCTCCATGTTCCTTTAGTGATTTTCTTTTGTGGGGGCTAAGAAATCCTTTTTAATGTCTCTTTCAGAAATATGACTTTGAGACAATTTTCCCCTGTGTATCTGCAAGCTCTGCAGAACAGAGTCTGCTTTCAACACAGGTTTTCAGGTAGTCATGTCCTTCAATCCCGCTATGTGTTGTCCTTTGGAAACAGTTTATTCCTATTGTTATAGCCTAATGCCATAACAGAAGAGTGATGGTAGTTGTCTTAAGAGGAAATAAATGAGACTCTCGGGGGCAGACTGTGGAGAGAAGAATATGCAGGCCAAGGAATGTCCTTAAACCATTGACTGTTCTGCACAGGGGGGAAGTACAGTGCATGTTCAGAGGAAACCAGTGTGTTTAATATTAACCCACCATTTTCTGTGCACAAGGCTCCTGTCCTGCTGAAACTCTGTGTCAGACAAGAGCTATTAAGAACAAACTTAACAACAGGAACTGGTGGAAATTTACTTGTATATGCTGTGATAGAAGTCATTAGTGACTAATATGTGTGTTAGTTTGAAATAATTTCAACACCATGTGTTGCACAAGTGAGAACTACCAGCAAGAATCTTATACTGGGCTTGTCTACCACATATCTGTTAATTCAAGCTCTGCAAAAAACATTGCCAAACTAGGAGGCCCCACATGCCTTTTGTTTAATTTGATGTATATATTGTCTAACACCTTTAAAAAAATGTTAAACACTGTTTATGCAAAGAGAATCCCTGACATTGTGTGCCAAGTTCAATGTTAGCATGGTTTACAGACTATTCCCATGCCCACAGGGCTAGAAATTCTGCCCAAGGTCATAAGAAGGGTGTAGTCTGGTTTGGAGTGATTTAATATGAGGCAGCATGTGGGATACCAGAAAATAATGAAGCATTTTAGATTAAAGGTAGAACTTAAATATTTTTATTTTCTAGTTTAAATTTATGCAAAGAAATGACAAGAAGTCAGGGGATTTTTATTTTTCTTAAATTTTTCCCCTTAATCTTGTTCTTTAAGATATTTTACTTTGTTAATATTGCATAGGTTACTATCTATATGTTAGAAGCATATTCTGTTAATTTGTCTCTTTTCTTTCAGTAAAATACACAATAGACAATGATTTAATTTTAAGCTCACTTAAAAGACATTGATAGTGTAAAATAAAATTAATCTAGAGCTAAAATTTAATGGATAAATCACTGAGATTATTAAAACTGTTCCATATAATAAATAAAAAAGAGGAGTAAAAAGAGCCTGGGATATTGTCATACACAAAGTACGCAAAACATCTCATCTGCTTTCTGGCATTAACCCAGCTGAGACCTAGCTACCATGTAAAAAACAGATTAAACTAACATCCATCAAGGTGAAAGATAATTATTGCTTGTGTCAGACAACACCTGTTTTTGCAGCATTCCTCAACTGAGTTAAACTAGAGACATGCTGAAGTTTTCCACTGAATTTTACATTTGACAGTTGCCTGAAGCAATTGTGTCTGTGGAACACCTTCACCTCTTCCTTTGTTTACTTTTTAGAGAGACTAAAAAAGGTAAAACACTAAAGACAAAATTTCAAAAATTAAGCAGAAAACTCAGCAGCAAAATATGTCAAGTTTTTGATGGATGTTTATTGAAAAGTGTTGCAATAGTCAGTCTTTTGTGATGTCCACATACAGATCTGTTGAAAACATTCATTTGGTAATGAGTTCTGCTTACATTACTCAGGTGAGTAACCTCACTTCAGCGGAAGTTTGCAAAAGTTCAAGTAGCAGTTCCTAGATAATGTCATAATGTATTCCTGCTATCTTTAAGCAACGCTGCATAGGTTGTAGGGCAAGATGTTCATCCTATTGCATAAAGTAATCTGTATTTCAGGCACTGATTTCACAACAAAGTCCTGCTTCAGTTGTGCCAACACAGCTTAGAATCCATGGATCAAAGTGAGCTCTGTTACATGAAAAGCAATGATACATATGAACAGTATAGCTTTCACAGATCAGTTCACAGAAGGATTTGGAATTTTTCCCTTTTTTTTGGTGAGTGTTTTTTGGTTTTTTTTTTTCCTTTTTGAGAGACATAGGATAAAGTTTGATTTTACAACTGTCTTTTGAAATAGACCTCTTAAAATAAAACTTATTTTTCCACTATATAGGAAAAAAAACATTGAAAACTTTGTGTCATCAACTACTCTGCAAGGGACAATCTAACCTGATCAGGCTAAATATTGAATATTAAGAGGTCCAATCCAGGATTCACTTAGGTCAGATAGGGTGATATGTGATAGAAAGGCCAGGTGGATGATTATGTTAAACAGTAGACCCTAAATAAGTTTGTTAGGTGCATCAATATGAATTGGTGCAAGTAATGGAGCACCAATCATCCCACTAAAATCAAAACTGCCAGCACAGGGTAAACTACGATAAACTGTGTTCAAAAGGTAAAGAAAACCCCTCTGCAAAGAATGTGCTTCCCAAGAGAGAAACACAGAGGTCCACAGAAGAGAATGAGCTGAGGTCACAGATGTGATGTTTATTGGGGCAATAGATCCAGAGGCAGCTCAGCATGGCTCATTGCAAAACGAGGCAGCAGTTAACAGTGTTTGGTACTGGCTGCTTTTAATGACAGCTTCTAAAGATTGCACACAGATTTGAAAACAAACATGATCAGATGGAGAAATGTGAAACAGATAAAATGTGTAAGCCAAAGGCCCTAAAAGAAAAGCTACTGCTACAATTATTCAGGGTAGGCAGTTGTATCAGTGCAGATAAAAGATGCAAGATCATCTTGTGGGAAAACCTTTGCTGAATGATCAGGCAGAGAAACAATTCATACTACCTCATCTATTGTTAAGAGTTTTATCAGAGCACATCAGAGCAGTATGGCCACAGCAAGGGCAGGGCTGACACCTCAAATACAGGGCTTGAAGGGACTCCAGGGGTACCTTTCCATTGCAAACTCATTTGGAGGGCAGACCCTGGTCAGCAGAATATGTTCTTAAGAGAGTAACCATACTCGTGAGAGAATTTAAGAAAGTGGAAAACAGAACAAAATCAGTAGAGGAGACCACAAATTGGCTCAAATCAATGGTCATTTCACCAGAAATTTAGTGACCCATAAAGATCCCTGAATTTTTATTAAGATTGTTATGCAGGAGCAGTATTAGGTACTGACAAAAGAAAAACAGTGACAAAAAAAGCATGAACATTAAATAAAAAAGATGCTCTGCAAAAATCATGGTCTTACAGTGGATGTCAGGATGACCAAGAAAATATTTCATAATACTTTATCAACATTACTCCCTTAATTTTCTAAAAATTTCAGAAGAACAATGAATGGGCAGAGGCCCAGATGTAACTGGACAGTACAGTAACCAGGGGCAGGAGTTAAGAGTATGCAAACAGGAGGATTGTGTCTGTGGAAAGTGTTTTAGAGATGATGCCTCAATAGAGGATGAGGTCAGTGGAGAAAGCTGTCAATTATTTGAGCTGGAAATCTACATTGCTGTGACCTGTATTAACAATACAGCTGGTACTGATTACATAAAAGCACCACAGGAAATACCAGAAAGAGTAGATAAAAAAATATCCTTTGGTTTAAGTGTATGAAAAATACATCTTTGTAGTTATGGTGGTAACTGTGGATGGTTTTAGTGCATTTCTTCACATCTTTCTTAATGTATTGATTCTGTGCTTTAGAATAATTGACTTAGAGCATGACTGAGGTACATCTAACCTCACTGAATAAAGGTGTAATTGGTGAATAGAGAAGTGCAATGAGATCAGTGGGAGGAAGCAAATAATTAGCTTCCACACAATATTTTTCAGAGTTTTATATTCCAGAAAAGTCTGAGCACAGACCTAACACACATTCTTTCAAATCCTAGCCATAAAAACAGCATTATGGTTATAAAACATAATATTCTTTGCCCTAGAGTTTATAGCCTAGAACTATTTCAGTGCTGAGTCTGTATTTCTGCCCGTGTTAACATTTTAACTTCTACTACTGCCTGAAATAGTTCAAAACTGGTAGAGAAAGAAACAAATGCTCAGGACAACATACAATCTGAAGAACAAATCATTGGGATTAGCTGCCAAAGAGATGATCACAGCTGGAGTCTGGTCCAAGGAACTGGTCTGGGGACCATGTACACAGCTGAGTTCCATGTAATCAACCCTCACCCCTTTGTCTGCACAACACCACACGCTCAAATTAGTATCAGTGATGACCATGGTGCTATATTTAACTTACAGATTCTTCCTGATCTGTGATTTCCTAAACATCTAAAACCTTTGAAACTCTCACCCCCTCGTGTCAGTTTCTAACACATTCTTTTGTCTGGTGTTCACAAATTCAGTTCTTCTCCATGAATTTCTGCTCAGAAAGATAGCTAAATATTGCTTTCTTATACTGTTACTTCATTCACCTGTCTCGCAATTGTTCTTTATACAATCTAAGTCAGCAGAGTGACTTGTCCTTTAGAAGTTTCATAGCTTATGTAATCTTCTCATTCAGCATTTAAAGGTTGACTCCTATTTTTAACCTGTTAATGATGCCAGTCTATTTTCCACTTGTTACATTTTCAAAAGAGCACTGGAGTGCTTTCATCCATATATTTGGCAGAAGCTCCATTGAGAACTTGTAAAGAAATGCAACCTATTTATCTTCATTGCCCTTAGATACAATGCCTACAAAAAATTGCCAACAACAGACTGCTGGGGTCCTGAGATGCCTGCTCTTAAAGCTGATGAGTATTGTTCTGGTGTTCTTTTGTAAAGCCCTGTTATAATTTGTGCTCTTTTATTTAATGGTACAGCTCTTTAGGGCAAGGACTCTGGGTCTTTTTCTGCTTTGCATTTATGCTGCATTTCTGTGGCCTGCATCAATGCCAACAGAAGAACAATTAATAACACTTGTACAAAACCTGTGCACACAACAGCCCCTAAATGGAAACACTAACTTTTGCATGATCTACTGGCTATCTTGAATTGCCCTGCATGCCCAACCCTTCTTCAGCATCAAGCAGGGAGATCCTGTTTTATTAAAAATGTCATGTCTAAACACAGACTTTTTAAAAGCCTGTGGCATTTGCTGCCTAGTTCCAAACACTGTATTCTGCACACATTAGCTACTTTGCTTCTGCTTACTCCAGAATTAATAAAACTGGTCCCAGCCTTTTAGTGGCACTATTTGCTTCTAACTTTCTCCCTTCAAATCTCTTAAAAATGCATGAATCAACACAGCAGTCTGACAAACCATTTTAGGAGCTGATTTGATTGATGCTTCTGTAATAGGTTGCCAGTACAAGTCCCACAACAAATTAGAAAGAAATGGGAGAGCAGGGGCACACACAGGGTCTACAGAGCAAGGGTCAACTTCCTAAGTCTCACAGAGGATTCAGTGTTCCAGTGGGGGAATGGGTTTGATATACTGTTCTGAACTTCCCAGAAGAAAGACAAGGGGATCTGAGGGATTAAACATATATTGGTCATCCACACCTGTCATTGTGAAGGTAACAGCAGCCTCAGGGCTGCTGGCAACAAAATCTTCCCTATCTGCTATCATTGCAGACGCCAGAGCTAACTTTCTCTCTGGGTTGCAAAATGGATGCCAACAGCCACTCCTCCAGTTCAGAGAGGGTCAGGAAACAGCAAATTCACTCCCATATATTTGAGATGAAAAGAAATTCTCCTTCTTGCATGCCAAAAGGCTTGACTGGAAAGCCATGCCCAGCAAGGCCCCCCCCAGCAGAGCCATTTGAAAAGCAGGGTAGATCTGTGATGCCACAGTTGCAGGGTGTGCATACTGCACCCGGCCCAGGCCTGGCAGGGTTTGGGGTTCCTGACAGGGTGTTCAACAATCGGGCAGGGCAATGGCGAAACTCAACTTTATCCCTTGGAAAGTTCAGAAGGTTAGAGCATTTGGGGGTGTCAATTTACATACTTCATGGAGAATATAGAGAATTAATCAACTGGTGATTCAGGTGATTATTTTTCTGATCTCTGGTAACAATATAATTAGTGGTGTGTACAAAATGTTATTGTTTTAGATCACATCTCTGTATGGAATTTAAGCTCAGTGTTGCCCTTCGGCAGTGCCTAACATTTCAGGAGCACAGGCGGGTTCTGAAAAAGAAAATAAATAAGTAAATAATAATGAAGAGGACCCTCAGCCATCAGCCTGGTTATGAGGGAGGGCTGGTTTCGAGGTGCAGGTGGCACAATCCTTTGCAGGTGACGCTGCTCAGGCCTCGTCCGCGCCGGGCTCGGGGCCGCAGAGGCGGCCGGAGCGGGCCCGGGGCTGGCGGTCCCGTCCCGTCCCCGCTGCTCAGCCGGTGTCCCACCGGCCGGCCCCCGCCAAAGCCTGCCGGGTTCGGTGCCTTTGCAGTGCTGTGAGAGGACGCCGGGACCGTGATTCGCAGGTACCTCAGGGCCTCCCATCCCTGCGCTGGGCTGCCTGGGACGAAGAGGGCCCGCAGGCGGCTTTGGGAGCCAGCCCAGGCGCTTCCTCACGGATATCTGCATCGTGTCCCCGGCCGATGGCCCGGCCAGGAGCGGAGCGAGGTTCCACGGGGAACTCTTGCGGCATTTGGGGGAAAGGAGAGCCCCTGGTGCGGCCACGGGAATGGGAACGTCCGGCCGGGGCTGCGCTTTCCCTGCCGACCCTATGGGAGACCGGTTCCCCAACCCTTCTCCCCTTCTCTCACTTTTCTTTTTTTTTTTTTTTTTTTTTAATTTAAGTTTTTAAATGCAGCGAGATTGGTATTTCCTTTCCTCATTCCTGCTGACTGCTCAGCTCTTGGGTGAATAGAAAAAAAAGGAGCAGATATCTTGGACGTAAAACTTGCCAGCAAAGGAAGTGCAAGGGCTAGAAAGAGAGCTGTATAAGTAGGCTTTGGAGTTAAATGGTAAAGTTGGAAGATCTAGTTAGAAAAGGAAGTTAGTAATGCAAGCTGTCATGAAATTGCTTTAGAATTTTCTAAATCTTGAATCTGTCTTCCTGTCATAGTTCAGCTGATTAAAAACATACAACTGCATTAGTGAGCTGCAACAGAGGGGCAATACTATAGTGATTGCTGCAGCTGCTCTTTGTAAGTTATCTCTGGGTTGCCTTTCCTCATTCTTTTGGATGGAAGTAATGAGTGTCTCTAGCCTTACAGGCGGGTGAAATGCAGGGCTTTGTGTTGTATGATTATTTTCACAGGGAATTTACATAGTTGAAGAAGTTTATCACTCTTCTTTGGACATTGTAAGGCTTGTTTCAGAAATATTTGTCAGTCATTTGCACCAGTGAGTTATGAAACTGCTTGTGAACTTGGCAGTACAGAACATCTTGTAGTCTTAGTAGCCTCAAAATTTTTTCCAGGTTTTGTTAGTTGATAGGTCTAAAACTGATAAATCATGAATTGAGACTGCTGTAGAATTTCTAATAACATTAAGAAGGGACAGTAGTAGTCATGTGCATGCAGGCCAAGATTTAGGGGGAGCATCAGCATAGGAATCTTAAATGCACTGTGTTTTCCCAGTTTTTCAAAGGCTTTTGCTGGTATATATTGGGGATGAAGGCAACAAGCTTTTTCTTTTTGGAAAAAAAGTATCTCTACTTCTCCGTATAAAAAGAATACAGCCTAAACATCAAAATGAAATAGCAGTGCAAGGAGCCAAGTGAACTCATGTGTGCAGAGTTTGTTTTGGTTTTTTTTAACTAACTTTATCTGTGAACTCCCAGCCCTGGAGCCTATTTTAAATAAGATAGGAAGCTTCAGTCTTGTCACAAATGCAGCTACAACTTGTCCTGGGGAAGCCTTCGTAATGGGGTCAGGTAAAGTTCAATGAACTACCAAACCAGCACTATTTCAGAAATGCTAAGGTGCTCTTTCCACTGATCGCTCCACTCTCTCTGCCTGTTATTAAACTGGTAGTTTTTACAACATCAATAAAGAACTTTCCTACCCAATTGCCCCAGACAAAGGCCTGAAAGCTAGGTTTAAACTATGAAAACTTTGTGTTAGGTTCATTTAGATTGTTTTGCTGTGTCAAATACTCACTTGAGTTCAAAAGTTCAGATGAACCATGAACTTTGTCATTTCACAGCAGGCAGTTCTACAAATATAATCCGAAAGTGAAAAAACCTGGTATATTTAAGGTGAGTTTGTTGTTCTATGTGGAATATACTTGGAGTTCCGCATTTGCAAAGTTCTGCTCGACTTAAAAAAACCTTTTAACTATTTAAAAGACAAAAACCCCTAAAACACAATTAAGCCAAATAATTCCTTGATCCCTGACCTTTTAGGCTTTCAAACCAACACATATTCAGTGACTAATCATTACTGCACAAACTAAACCCAGCTAATCTTCTTAATAAATTGTGAAGTCTTGTGTGTCTCATGGTTTCAGTGATGGCTTTTCTCCCTGTCTGGAACATTGCAGAATATCAAAACAAATGGGTCATGGCTTTATGTATTTGTTTAAAGTTTGAATCTATGTCATCTCATGATATAGTCTTGAGTTCAGATGGTTTTACAAGCCTATGTGAAGTATAAGACTGGTAGGAATGAAAAATCAGTCAATGCAATTTTCACCTACTTGCTAGAATATAAAAATGTATGGACAAAACCAGTTTGTTCAAAACTATTTCATAAATGTGGAAACTTACCAGAAACTGAAGAGTGCAATAAATTCAGCTTATTTTCCATGAAAAGGAATTCCTTATGCATACTCTCTTCCTCCTCCTAGTCTGGAGGAGACTCCTAGGTCTGGAGTCTCAATCTATCAGGAAGAAGCAGCTCTTATTTTTCTTTTTTTTCCAGACTTCAATTTGGAATCATAAGTAACTTTAGGCTGTTGCACTGACTGTTCATAACTTTTAATACAAGGTTCAGAACAGAAAACCTCCAAACCCAACAGGTGTTACCTGAAATATATTTTTCAGTATCACATATATTTCCTGATTTTTGCATTACAATAATTTTGAGTTTTTGTACTTTTCTTGATGCTGTATAAGGCCTGAGACTGCATATGGGGGCTTATCATTTGATTATAACACATTAGGAACTTCTCATTTAAGGAAAGCAAAATAATTACAGATTCTTGATAAAATTTGGTCTCTATATGAAGCACGTGCTTTTGGCAGAAGGAGTAATTTAATTGTTTGAAACAATTCATGTATCCTTGTGCTACTCAGCAAAGAACAGATATGAACATAGAGAAGAAATTAGCAATCATGTTCTCTGTGAACAGCAAGGAGAGAATGAGGAAACATCACATTTAGTGGACATCTGCAACAGCTCAGCAGTTGTGCTAAGCCCATACTTGTAGTTGAGATTGTGACTGAGCTTGTGATGCGAGCTGTGGCTACTACTGGGATCACTTCCCTATCTCCTTCCTCTTCCTAAAGGTTTGTGTCTGCTGAATGGAAAAATTATACATTGTGAGAGAGTGCATTGCCTGTCTTGTCTGATAATTGCCAGTGCTGGTTATCTTGGGCACTTCTGCTGCAGCATCTTGAGCAAGTGCACCAATTCAGGGGCTGGTGGCACCGAACTCATGAGCTACCTCTGCTGCAGCAGGCATGAGCTCTCTTCCTGCTGGCAGGCTGTCCTGGGAAAAGCCAGGGAAACAGAATTTCCACAAAACAAGGCATGCTTTTCTGTGGCAATAGCTTCCTACTAGTACTGGCAGGAAGATTTATGTAATGCATCAGTGATTTTCAGCCACAATGAGCCACAAACCTACTTGGGAGTTTTGATTATAACCTAATTTTTAAATATGCATGTAAGTCTTTCCTCAGTTCCCTTATGCTGGGTAAAAATCACAGAGCAAGACATCAAGCTTTCAGGATTTTAGATCTAGGTGAGGAAGACTGTCTTCTGAGAGCCCTCCTGCCATGCCTTCCAGCATTCCTGGAGGGGGTTGGTACTAGGGGATTCATTCATCACATCTGGGCAGCCTTCCATAGCATGGTCAGCAAGTGACCTCAGAAACTGTGGCACAGATTGGCTTCAGAGATGGCTTTAAGCCAACTGAGCATTCTGTAATTTCTGTGAGAGCTCTCTGTAGAGGAGGTACAACATATGGGCATCCTTCCTAAACTGCTGCCTAACTTGTAAGCTGAAGAGAATTTCAGGGGTGATGGTGGTTGTTCTTTGTTTGGTTGGTTTGTTTTGGCAAAGTGCAGTTTAGACCAGAGTCCTGTGTGAGCTTTCAGCTGAAGGGAGAGTCAACTAAAGATGAGGTGGCCTTCACTGATTGCAGTGGCATAGCAGTAGAACAGCTTGGAAGGACAGGCTGCTTTTCTTCTATTCTGAACATGGCCAGTGACTGTAAACACAGTTTTCTTTTTCCATTTGGGAACATGAGCTTTATTGAAAAGTATTCTACTGAAACCAGGATGCAACACTAATAATGTTAATGCAACACCATTCTTTTCATTGTATTGTCTCTTTTATTCAACTTTAGTGAGATAATAGAACAATATTTATTTACTTCTAGATATCTCTTGCGCAGATAGATGTTCAGGATCTAATTCATTGTGGTAGGTTCTAACAGGTGAAACCTAGAGAGGGCTCCTGTTTTTATAATCACTTCTAAATGTGTAGTAATTGCTGTGCAGTGCATTTAATGTATTTTAGTCAGACTGAGAAAATCAAAATCTTAAAAAAAAAAAGGGCAACTCGCTTATTTGTTAGATGTTTCTTCCTCTAGGTCGTCTCAGTTCTGTGGGTATGAATAGCAAAAAACTGATAGTCTCTGAGATTAATTACTAAAGCTATGTGGAAAAGGTCAGACTACTCTAGTACCATTCATAAATTAGACTGCATTCATCTCATGTTGTTTTGACTGAAGTAGAATAATAGTGGTGATAAATGCAATACATTTTTCTATTCAGACTGCTCTTAATGGGAGTGATCAAATTATTTAGTGGCTGGAAATAAGTCCAGGATGGGAGAAAGACCGGCACAAGAATTGTATTGCTCATTAAGGCTTGAATTACTAGGTTTTCTAGTTAATTGTAATTTGTTGTTTGTTTTAACAACAACAATTTTTACTAAGATTTGCTGTTAATTATAATTGTATCAATGACTTTATTTAGGTTACTCATGGTCAGCACAGAAAGAAAGCACATTGCCTGCTTTGAGAATGCTGAAATTCTGGGGTTTGTTGATTTAAGCACCTAAAATGGTGTCAGTTTTTCTCAAGCTTCTTGAGACTTCAAATGTTGACTTGAAAACCTGAAACAAAAACTTGATTTCAGATACTAACCTCTTACTGGTCCTTTTGCACGTATTTGGGAAAGAGAATTTTAGTGGTATTTTATCCTTTTGGCTCTGCTTGCAAGTTAAGTAATATTGAAAAACCATTAAGGTGATTTCAGAAACGTTCTGTTTAGACTTGACATAAAAACATTTAAAATATTTTTGGATGACAATGGTGGAAAATTTGTGCACTTTTTCCCAGAGTGGTTGAACAATTACTAATTCAGTGGTTCCTGGTCTTATCTATACAATGCAGTAGAGGCTTTGAACTTCTTTTTCAAATAGTGTCCTTTCAGAGTAAATATTAGTGTTACCTTTTTACTTCATAAACGCATTGTTACTCTGGTTAATTGTTAGATTTACTGGTCCTCTGGGGGCTGACATAGAGTTTAAAATGAAGTCACTTAAACTAAGGGCTGAACAACAAAAAGCTGAGACTAGCACAGAGACCAGGCTAGTGCATGAGTATATGTCTTTACTCTGTTAACATAAAGCACATCAAAGGTGCGGGAACCTGATCCTCTGACTGCTCAGAAGTCTGAAAATAATTTGGTAGTAAGGTGCCTTCCCAGAAGGGAAGTGGTAAACTGCAGTCCCAACTCTTAAGTCAGTGTGGTCAAGTCTTGCACTAGTTTGGGCAAGAGTCAGTGCTTGCAGGAATTCCAGTTTTGCCATTGGGCCACAGGAGCAGTGAGATATTACTTCTATGGCTTGCCCAAGTGTTTGTGTCTCTAATTGCCTTAACAGGAGTGGTGAAATACACACCAGAATACTTGTGAATGGCAAAAAAGTAGATTATGAAAAAAACAGGGAATAAATGAGAATGTTGGTTGTAAGAATTCCAACAAGAATTCTGCCTTGGTTTTTGTCTGCATTGGGATTCTCAAGTACTTTGACACCCTACTAAGGATACTGTCAAGAGAGATCTTTGGGTTGAGCTTATTTCCCCTTTTCCTGTCAAAGGAGAGTCACTGACAGCAGGCTAGTCATACATTAACATATGTTTCATATCCTCCTCATCATCAGGTCAGGTACCTGGCCAAGTTGTGGTTAGCAGGTCTAATTCTTTGCATTGTTTGCTGGCTGCAAGACTATAGGTTGCCTAAGCCTTCAGTTCTGCCTCTCAGACTGCTCCTCCCCTTGTTCAGCTCTATTCCCCTATTCTTCAAATTGCTTTTACTATAACTGCTAAAAGCATTTTTTTTAGCTTAGATATTCTCCTGGCTAGATGGAAGTGAGAAACTGTCAGTACCGGCTTCACAGCCCATAAAAGACTTTGTGCTATTGATAGTTTTCACCACAGTATTTTGGAAAATGTGCTATTGTAGGAAACTTCCAGGGTGCACTTCTGTACCCTGTGGACCTGCCTGAGGCCACACAGTACAGTGGCCTCCTTGCTGGTTTGTTTGTCTCCACATAGGGATGCCAGAGCTGTCACTGGCTTGTCCTGTGCCCAAGGATGTTATCCCACTCCGGGAAAAACTCAAAAGGAGTCACTACTTCATTGTAATGACAATGCTGCTGGAAGTCAGGGCATCCACTGCTGCACTCTGATATGGCCAGCTCTTTAAACTGAAGTTCTGCATGTGTTTGGTTTTAATGCTTTGAACAAGCTTTACCAATTTCCACAGGAACTGTGGAAGTAGTGCACTTTCTGATGGCATGTTTCCAGCTTGAACTGGAGAGTGCTGTTCATGCACTTCCATAATTGGTTTTGGCTTTGTAATGTCAGTCCAAGGAAATAACATTTTTCTTCAAGCAGTTCACTGTCCAATCTGTAAATGACTGCCTTTCAGACTACCTCTTTCCCTTGGTTCACAATTCCCTACTGTCACTGACTAATTTTCAGCTTACATCAGGGACATCTGAACATCTTGTAGCTTTTTGTTTTCTCTGAAATAAAGAGATCTCAGCTTGTGAATCTGAAAGTTTGTGGTCATGCTGGAGATCAGTACCTATTCCAAGGTCAAATAATGCTGCACTTGTTTCTTTTGCTTCTATAATTCCTTAAAATTCATCTGCTTTACTAGTATTTTCTTTTATTCTTTCTCACATGAGCCTCATATAAATACCAATTGGGAATAGCACAGCTACCTCAGCTGTTCTGTTAGTATGGTAAATAAGCTTTTTCAGTAACAGTGTATTTTAATGGACTGGCTGTCACAAAAGTGCATAGAAATCACCGCTCAGACAGAGTAGAACACAGGGAATGCAATATTCTACCTCCACTTTGGGAGCTGGTTATCTCCTCACACAGACTTGGAGTGCTTGGAGCAGGCTTGCTTGAATGCAAGTGGGAGGGAAGCTCTGGGAAGCAGGGATATCTGCTTAGAGAAGTGCAAGAGAGGAGAAGGAAAAGGTAAAATCAAGGGTTGAGAATTTTTTTAGCCTGAGAAGATGGATTCATCATATCTGTCAGTGACACTTTCAAACAGTCCACCTTTTAGATGTTCTTGCATCTGTGATCTCTGCTCTGAAAAATCTCCACTTGCATTCTTTCATCTTACAGCTGGAATATTGAATAAGTGACCTTTTCTGACTCAGACACATTGTTGTCTCTGACCTCCTCAAATCATGCCTTCACCTTTGCTGCTGCCAGATGCCTGACTGCTTTCCATCTCCCTCTCTCTGCACCTCAAGAAGTGTCCTTCATTCCTAGCAGAGTCTTTCCTGTTGGTCTGTTGCAGAGCTGCTTTTCTCACCACTTGCCTCTCAGATGATTATAAATGACAGGCATTTACATTTTATTCCACTTTAGGAAAGCAGCTTCCATATGGAAAACACATTTTATTTGATGTTGGATTTATCCAGGAGCTGATCTTAGTCATAATAACTGTTTCTCATTCAGGGTTGCTGCTTTTCTTTCTGTATTTTCCAGCTGGACTGTTTGAGGCATAGGAGGTCAAGTGACTTGTCCCAGACTATGAGTCAGAGCTGTGAATTTGGATAAGTACCCAGTATCCTAAAGGCTCCCAGTCTTCTCCTCTGACCATCACTAGACCATGCAGCATCTCTGAAAGGATTGGCTCTATGGAAAAATACAAATTAAGAACACTGAGTTTGAATCTTTAATTCCCAGAATGTAGTTATTGAACCTTGTTCATATTACAATGAAAACATGTTTTTTTTAAGTAAATAAACCATGTAACAGCTTTTTGGGTTTTGGCTTTGTCTGTTTCTATGCCCAGCTAAGTAATGGCAAAATGTTTTTTATCGGCAGCTAATACAGGAAGCAAAATGTGAAAGGGAAGAAATCGAGAAATGTTTGACCTAACAGTGGCCATGATTTAACAGATATTTTGGACTGGCTCTTTTGGAGCTGCTTGCAGTTGAGTGCCTCATCCATTTAATTTGAATATACTGCTGTTCATAACTTGAGGTTAAATCCTCCTCTTTATTTGTGATATATGTTGTGTTTTCCCAAGGGCACCTTCTGGAATGCTTAGCTAATATCTTAATTAAGATATTTTGTTTTCACAGCAGCTCTACAGTGTGAAGAGAATATGCCCTCATCTCATGAAGTATGACAAAAGTGCAGGGAGGTTGGTTCAAGAGTCTCTGCTAAGTTTGTGACTGCAGTCTGAGGTATTTAGGACTGATTCATCAGGAAAACAAAAGTTGTTGCTTATGATTTTAAAGATTTTGGCTGTTATTGGCTGTTTGTATTCACTAAAAAGTGAATACAAAAATTACTTGTTTGTGAACAAGATCTATGTGTTTCCACAAGATGCCATTTAATAGAGCTGATGCCACAGGAACTTCTGTCACGGGTTTTGGACTGACAAGCCCCTATAGCTTGTTTTCTAACTCAGTGAAGAGGACATGAAATCTTCTGCAGACATGATATCTTTTGCTGAGGTCTGATCAAATATTTTTGTTTTCTTTCCCTATCTACTGCTCCTCATCTTCATCCCCAAGCTGACTTCATGTAAGTGTGAAATAGTGGTCTCCCAAACCAAGTCTTAAGCTTTTGTTCTTAAGCATTCTAGTGCTGGGTGTTGCCATCAGAATGTATTGATGGGGCAAAGGAATTCTTTCAGGAAGCAGTGGTACAGTTGCTCTGCAGCTTTCCAGAGGACACTTCAATGTCTGAGGAACATGAATGTTCAGATTAAAGAGAGTAGTGAAATAATAGGTAGTTGAAAAGAGACTTCTATAGTGCATGATTCTATGATTCCATGCTTCTGGTCAGCTAAACAAGTTCTGGAGATGACTGGTTCCTAAGTCAAATGTTTTTGACAACTGGAATTTGTAACAAAATACTGATATTCATTTTCCTTTAGATCATCTCTCCTAGGTAAACATCACTGTAGCAAATCTGAAACCCTTCCTATATACATGCAAATTAACCAGCTAAGTTTTAATTTAAATCTGAATTTTAAAAATTGAAAGTTTTTTAAGTCTCTATACAGGGGGAAATACAAATGACATTCTCATTTCTGCTTCCTAAAAATACTGAATAAAGAGGTTTAGGCCCAGCGTTATTTAAGGTTGCATTGAAAAAAATGGGCACAGATGAAAAGACATCCACATGCCATAAGATTCCAAGGGAAATATTTAAAGGTTAGCAATTCTTATAAGATGTCTGCTCTTTGAAATTTGATCCTTATGGAAATTCATATTCTCATGAAAATTTCAACCAACTCCTAACAGACTAAAACTGAAGAAAATCTGTCTGGTTTTGATTTTAACTGGAGTCAAAGCTACTCATTCAGTATTGGACAACTTTGAGGAGACTGACTCTCATAGCTGAAAATAATTTTTTTCTGAAATGTTAGATGGATCAGGGCATTAGAGTCAAGGTTCTGATTATAATGCCTCTCTAACCAACTTCATATAATCATGTGCACACAAAACTTGTTAAACTCATTTTGTCTATGAGTTTACCCTGATTCATTCAGAGGGAAGAAGTGTCACATACTGCAGAAGGGAGGGAGTGTTGGTTCCACTTGATTTTGTTTTGTTTAAGCTTGAATTTGAACTCTGGATGTAGGATTTTCCAAAGGATATCTGTCTTGGGTACTTTTGAGGCATAGACACTTGTGAAATGGACAACATCTGGTTCAACATTGTTAATCTCCATTTGAAGAATGCCATTTAGTTCTTACTCAGACTTTATGGTGAAAAGAAAATATTTTGTTTTTCAACATTGTCTGTTGATTTATGCCTTTGAAACTTTTCTGGGATGGTAGAGTGGAAATTTAAATATGATGAATGTGTTATGCAAATGAATTTTTTTTTTGTCTCTGTAACTGAAAAATGTTTTGTTTTAGTGCTAGCTTGTGTGAAAAGATAGGTTACTCTAAAAAGCAAATTACAGTTGTGCTTGCTTTGTTGTGGGGCTATAGTATGCAAACTTGCAGTGTAAACTGTTGAATTCAAATGAGACAAAATGAGGGCTGGGGGGCTTGCCTGGTTTTTCACCTGCTGCAGTGAACTTCTGACTTCACAGAATTTGTGTAAAGCCTAGAAAAGCATTAAAGTTTTACAGCTACCGGTCTTTCATCAAATCATTGGTAGCAACCAGTGGCTAAAATACCAGTTGCTCCCTTGGGTCTCATATACTCAACACAAGAATATGATTTGACTTTCACTCTTTCCCATCTCGCTTTTGCTCCCATTTAATAAAAATTACCAAAGACTTGTTAAGGTCTACATTGCAATGTGCTTTGCCAGTCTCCCATAGCTGTATCCAATAAGGAGAATGAAAATGTTTGCTTTTCTTTCTTTTCTTTTTTTTGTTTTTTGATAAGCCCTTTATATGGCACTTAACAATGACATTTTTTCTTTCTTCCACAGTACTCTGCTAGCTGGGCAAGTGATAATTTTGTTCATGACACAGATTAAGATAATGTACATTTTAGTAACATTCCCCATTAAATGATGCTTTTTGTTTTTTAACTTTGCTCTTGAGGTTAGTTTGCAAACCTAGGAGGAGGTAGTTTGCATCAAAGGCTCTGCCCTGTTGTTGAAAAAGGTTAAAAATATGAGAACATTCCCTTTTTAATTTCCAAGTTTAATTTTTATTTCAGTTATCACTGAGCTTGTTTTTTAATTGGTAAGGAAAATACTTTGATTTAATTAAGTGTAAATACAGCTTCCATAAATTTTGCTACTTAAAATAATTGGAAAGTTAAATTCAGCAAGTTCTAGTAGTGTTTTGTTTGGGGGAGGGGGAAGGTACCTATATGTGTAAAATTTCCTCTGAAGTGAGAGGGGAAATCTGTGGGAAATCTCTTTAATTCTTATTGATTTTTTTTTTTAATCAGTTATGACATGGTGCACCAAGAATGGCTATTTCCCTCTCCCCCCACCTTCCATGAATTCTTCAACAAGTAGCAAATTATTTAAGATAAATGCCTACTGCTGTAGACAGCTGCCAGAATAGAAGTGAAAATAAACTGGTGAAAGGAAACTGCCCAGTTCATGGAAAGGGCAGCAAGGATATAGTGCAGCAAGTCCATGACACTTCTGGATACACATGCTGAAAGACTTACCCTGGCTGGCCTGCTACAAATCTCCCAGTAATTCATTAAGGGGAAATGCTTCTTGCAACATTTCACTCCTATTTTAACACCCTTTGTCTTTACCTTACATACTCACTGGGTTCATTCCTATGTCAAGTGAGCCTCAGTGAAACCAGTTTTTCATTCCTGATAGAGCAAACTGTTTTGCTGGAGTAGAAAGATTAGATGGATGCTTTTACTGTAAGCATTTTAGCAGTCTGTGGTATTTTTTCGAGGCTTGGGGTTAGAAGAAGGATATGATCATTGTGATCCAGTAAACAATGTAAAATGAAGTAACTTGACTAGTGACTGAAACAGGCAATGTTGTCATGTTTTCCCATAACTTTGAAGAAACAGTTATCTAAATATAATACAGTCAGACGTATTAAGATGGAAGTACAAAACCATGTCCTGATTGTTCTAATCTGCTTCAAATCTTTGAAATTAAAGGATTAATTTATTTTCGTTATCATGGGGCCAATTTGCTACAATTGTCTGGGGAGGAATCCCATTAACTTCGCTCTGATTTGTTTTCTGAATGCTGACCATGGGATTTGACCTGTTTAAACAAAGGAGCTTGCCATTTATTTCAGCTAGTATTTAGTTACATCAAGTGTCTCTATTCCACCTTATGTAACTTTACAACTCTAAAGACAGTTGTAGCTGAGTCCTGGTTTAGTAATTTTGTATTTCTAAAACAGACCAGAGTGATGGGAAAATGCTCTAATTTACACAATACTGACTCAAATATGTTGGCAGAAACCTGGGTCTGGATAACCTGAGTGTATCTGCAGAAGCTGAACTGTCATCTTTGCTCATAGTTTAGAGTTTTATGGAATTAGGCAGGTTGGGAGGGCAAAGCATGGTAATACCAGTACCTCTGGGATGGGGGGGAAAGCTTGTTTGTTTGTTTTGGAGGTGTTTGTTTGAAGTGTAATAGCTACATAAGGGCATACTGGCAGGTGCTGTAATACTTTGAGCATAGTTTGTGAATGGATCCATCAAGAGAAAGTTTCAGGGTGGCTCTATCAAGTGTACAATTCAAGAAGCAATCTGTTTTACATTAGTAAGTCTCTGGCTGCAGATTACAGGGTTTTTAAGGTCTTGTTGTTATTTCCCAGTTTATAAAATAGCTCATCATCAATGGTATTCTGTGTAGCCTTTGGATTCCATTCATAAACCTTTACAGTTTGATGGGATTTCCATGGCTGAGGCACATTCCATTGAGCATATGCAAACATCCATACGTGTGCATGTTGCAGCCTTATCTGTATAAAGGAAACTCCTCTTTAGTGGAGGTATATCATCTGACAGAAGATATGTTTATACTGGGCCAAGAGTGGTCTGCATGTTCACATTGTCCAGTAAGAAAACTAACCTCTGCAATACCTGGAAGTTTTGTTTTCTGTTTTTGTTGGTTTGTTTTTAAATAGTTTTCTATAGAACTAGCCAGTGTCACTGAAGGTACCACAAGCCAGGCTGCTGGAATTCCTGTTAACTCTTCTATGGGTTTAAACTCAGAAAATCAGTGAGCTGCTGTTTCCTTGGTTTTACACAAATGGTAGTTCTAACTAGGACAGAAACTTCCAAAGTTAGAAAGCAATTCCAGTGCACAGTAGTTATTTTTTCACTCACTGCAATAAGTTTGAGACTTCAACACCTTTTTAAGTATAAGTGATCCAAACACTCTCATGCTTTTATGGGGTGTATGTTTGCTGTCCATTTCTTAAAAAATCCAGAGGAATCCATGTTTGGCATGAGTGGAAATGCAATCCTTGACACTCTTTCTTATTGTACACACAGAACATTATTAAAGTTTCCTTTTCACCCTTACATCTTAGCATTGCTGTCTTTCCTCTGGAATTGTATTCTGTGTCTAAATATTGTTTAAACTGCTATGACTAGTTTCAAAAATCTCTCCCTGCTGTGACACATAAGTGCATCTCCTACTTGATGCCCTGCCATGTGCTTTAAGAGCAGGACACAGTGACGCTTTCTGATTTCAAAATCTTATCTAAAAAGTGTTTTCTATGTTTCTTCCTTTCAGAATATTAGAAATTGACATATATGAGAACTGAACATTTTACAAGGCATGGTCTTGCTGCCTAAAAGCAATGATCTCCTGAAGTACAGGTAATATGCTTAGAAAGGAAACAGCATCACATAAAGTGGGTTTTATTATTTTTTTCCAGAATTCAGGCTTGGGCCCTGGTACACCCCCTAATTTATCTTGAATTTATTTCTTGATTGGAACACAGAAGTACAAAGATTTGTATTACTGCTGAGCAGTGTGGCAGAGCAGTTTGTTAACCAAGTTCTGAGGAAGACTTCAAAAGACACAGACCAGAATTTTATCAAGTCTCTCAAGGAGTCTGGCACCTGATGTGCCTTTACCAGAGGTGAACTTTTCTCTTATATTTTTTACCAACCTTACAAATGTAGGTTATTCTGTTTCACACTACAAAGTATGCCCATTTAAATAATAAAATTAGCTACTGCTTTCTCCCCTCTTCTTTTGTTTATACTTGTTTATTAATTACTTCTTTAGGGTTTGACCCTAGGTTTAGATTTAAGTTTTGTGTGTTCAAGGCTGACAAAGTAAAAATTTATACTTTAACTATGAGAAGAGATTAAGAATTAATAGGTTAAAAGCTTGATGCATAAATCTATACTAGTATGCCTTGTGCTTTATGAGGGCAAATCTATATTGGTATATATTGCTTTAAGTTCAAAAAGAATCCCAGCTAAATTTTAAGTTACAGGGCATATGCAGACCTGTGGGGTGGAGCATTTACCTTACCAAGAAATTTTAGTTTGGCATAGTGAAAAAGAGGAAAAAAAAATTCTAATGCATAGTATGAACTGGTGAAAGAGAATGATGAGCAGCATTGCTTTGCTGGTCATGCTTCTGGTTCAGGAAGTCATCCTTACTTTAGAAAGTGTCAAAAATAGAAAAATGTGAGGCTAGGAAGAAGAATAATGGGAACAAATCTAATGGGGCATGAAAAGAAGCAATGGTGTGAATTAGAAACATCAAGATGCTGTAAGGCTTTTTCTCAAGTCAAAAATGAAGGAATAAATAAGATTTCAAATATGGAACTTGCATAAATCCAGTGTGCCAGCAGCCACACGTGTGGTCCAAGAATTGTTGGTCAGATAGGAGATGTGGAAAGATTGCTTCCATCATGCTGCTCATTCCTTGTGGCGTGTAATGCCATTGAGCATAAGGTGGGAAGTGAGTCCTGCTGTTCTGCTGTGACATTTTAAAAATGGCCAGTCCAAGGAGGAATCTGAGGTTAGTGTGCCCTGACCAATCAGTTACTATTTCATCTGGTAAAGAGGTGAATTACAGCAAATGTCAGGGAGGAATGAGGACATGTGGAGAGCAGCAGATTTCAGAAATGTAAGTTTCCAAGTTCTAGAGCCTTGGAGATACATAGACATGAATAAAATACTTGCAGAACAGTGCATGCTGAAGTGAAATAGCTGCGTGTTTTCTGAATTAGGTCACATAAAATCCTGAATTAACTCATCTCTACCTCAGCCACTTCAGAAAGGAGCCAAGAGCCTGTTTGAGTTATCAGAGAAGCAACCATGAGAGAGGACTAAAGGCAGAGTGTGATAGTCATGTACCCTTTTGTGTATTTGAAGCTCTCATTGCTTTGCTCCTGGGATTCTCTCTCCATCAGCTAGTTCTGCTGAGAACAGCTGAGTATTTACCAAGTAGTAAAGAAGCAATCTACCTCTAAATTCAGGACACAGGACCATTTAGAACTGAGTATAGGTTTTACAATTCCTTGTGACAGTCATCCTTCAGGTGAGTTGGAAGCCGGCTTCCAACTGGTAAATTGGAACTGGTAAATTCTGGTAAAACTTCAGTAATTTGTGAAATGGTATGCCACACTTGATGGCTACTTAGTTAACAGAGAACATAAATTGAAGTGCATTGCAAAGCAATTGGATACATTTAAATGAATGCCCTTAAGCAGGCAACCCTGGTATGTGTGAGTATGCTGGTACTGGCAATTAAATCTTGTTCAAAAGGACAGGTGGAAATCAAGGCATTTGCTATATCAGTAAAATAACTGGGAAAAGGATGTGTATGGCTGAGTGATGAAATGTGCCAGGTAAAGCAAACGCAGCAGGTTTTCTTCACCTTTTTGTCAGTAGGCAGGTAAGGAACCAATCCACTGAACAGCATTGCACAGGTACAGAATAACTTGGAAAAGTCCAAGCTGAATTGAAGTGGCTGGAGCAGAGAGGGTAAAATCTTTTGCAAAGATCAGAAAGAAGAATGAGTGAAGTTCTCTTCAAGACAGCTGTGAGTTGGGACCATGGCTTGCTCCCATGTCTGCCTGACACTGTGTATTCTTGGAGAAGTGAGCAATAGACAACAAATGAAAAATTCATTGTTAATCCTCTGTTTAGTTCTGTAATTTGTAGAATTTTTTTCTGCTCATCCAGAAGGACATTTACAAATTAGATAAGGAAAAAACACCAACCCCTTAATTTCTGATGAGATCTTGGTTAATTGTTAGAAATGTTATGTCCCACTGACTTTATTTATGTCTTAGTTTTGGGATGTTTTCCCTTTTGGTTTCTTGTAATTTTCAGATATTTTTAGTTTGGTTTCCGGAGAGCATATCTGATTTACTTTGTCCCTTTTAACTTGAGTTACAAAGTTTTAGAAGATCAATAATAGTTTTTCTTGCTATGAAAAATGAAGTTCTCGATGAAAAAGGCTTTTATATGATGATTGATAGGTCTACTGTATTTCTGGTTTTAAAATTCACTTTGTTCATTTTTTTTGTGAAGCAGAATGGTGTGAATATTACATTCTATTCAGACAAGTCCACTATAGGCACTCAGATGTCAAAATGTTTCAAAAACATATAAAAAATAAAGAAATGAATAGAAGCTTCCTTGTTCCTTAAATTATTACTGTGTTACCCTGAACTGTAAGTGAACCCTTTTTGCTTATAAAAGAAGCAGCTGTTCATGCGATTGAAACCATGGTTCATTACAAGCTGACCTCAAATTCAGGAGTAAAACTTCCTCTATTTTACTACAACTATTCAGACAGGGACTAGAGATAAACAATAATCAAAATCAGGATGAAACTTGACTGGGAAACCCTCTATACTCTTTGGCAGAATTATAGCAGCTTTTGGATCACCGAGAGTGATATAATGTTAAATGACCCTAAAACATTCCCTGCTCAAATGCAGCAGGTCTGCGCTGCCAACTCTGTAGCAAACAAAGGCTGATTGTAATGACTCCTTAAGCATAAGAGTATAGAAACGTTAATTATCACATTTTTTCACATTAAACATTTACAGAGAGTCAAGATGAAAATGGACTTGTTCATGATGATTTCCCACTTCTTTTTGGGTAAGCCATGTGATTAAAACAGATTTTCATTGTGTGTGTCTTATTTGAGTTTCATATCTTTCCTAAATGGTTTTGCTTTTTAGCTAATTTTGGAATTAGGACTGGACAAAAGTAGCCAACATGCCCCTACCTAGTTTTGAAGATGTATTTCTAGAATAATGTCATACCATTAAAAGATGTAAACTAAATTAATGCTCATTACTAGCCAACTCTTTTATAAATGAAGTAGGGCAGTGACATAGTGCCTTGGATGTATGTTTCTCTCTTTTGGTCTATTGTGTTTGTTATTCCTCTTCTGTAGCTCCCTTGTTTGTTGTTGTCCAATTTTGAGACACAGCATAATACTGCTTTCTAGTATTATTCATGACCCATATAACAAGACTCAGAGATAAGATCCTTTACCATTTACTGGGGGGCCATAGAGAGTCCCTTTTCGTGATCAAATACAAACAGGAGATTATGAATGTGTGTGTGCTTGCTATGATACATTTAATTACAGAGGTTTGGGGCAAAAATCTTTTGAGTCAGAGTGGAACATAATATGAACCAAGTAGTAGCAATATTCCTGATACTTGTTCAGTAAACCAGACATCTTCCTCATATTAGAAGTATGTTCAGAAAATGTTTTTGCTTTCTGACCTAAATTTCTTGTGGAGTTGTTAAGAACTTAGTAATGGGATATGTCTCTGGGCTCTTAAAATGCATTGTGGGAGTGTCTTAAGAAATTGCTGTGGGATAAAGAAAGAAAAAACTGTTCTCCTATGCTCAGAAATCTGCTGGCTGGAGATGTGTAATATGGTTTTGGGGTAAACTGATGCTATCTTCCACTGCTAGTTTTCCTTATACCTTATTCATTCATTGAAGCTTTTGTGGGGTTTGACATAGAATCTGCATAATTAATAATAATCTGAATTTGTTCATTTCTTTTACCCACAGATTTTGAGGTGTTTTTACTGAGGATGAGGTTTGTTTAAATTGTGTAGTCTTCGAACGTTATGAAAGCAAAAAGTACTTCTGTCAAAGTATATTTTGAGGGAAGATAATTCAAAAGCTAAAACTTCACATTTCTGAGAAATAGTTTCTTAAATTTGTTGTATTTTCTTTGTTCATGACATGTGCAGTGCATTCAGTGTCTTCTTCCCTATTCCACAGAGTTTCATGTCATCTTTATTCAGGTCTTGCCCCTGCCCTTCTTATTAAGAAGCCCACGGGAGGGCACCCAACTTAACATCTCAGTTCTCCTAATTCCACTGCTTGGTTTGATCCCATCACCCTGTTAAACTACTCATGCCTGCTTGCCAGGGGATCAAGGAGCCTTATGTGATAGAGGTCAGAATCCCACTAAACTAGACTACTTTTATTTTTAAACTTTCTTTTCTTAAGCTACTGCCCAATTGGTGGAAATTCAGTTTTAGGCTAAGCAGAGAAGAAAGAGGGAGAGACCTTGGGCAGCTGCTTAGCTGTGACTCTGCTGTGTGACACGGAGTCATGCTTAACACAGACCATAGCTGTCTCTTGCTCTTCTCTCTGTCTGGACTCTTGGGGATGAATCTCTTTCAAACGTTTCACGTATCCTGTTTTCAGTTGGTCTTTACTCAGCCTGTTTTCATTTAGCTGCTGGCCTCTCACTCCTGACAGTTGTGCCCTCTCTTCTTGCTTGTGTTATAGGTCTTCACTCTTAGCAGGCCTTTGTTCTTCTGAGCTTTTGAACTTCTGACTTCTCTGTTTTCAAGACAGAGTTTCTGGTTTTGTTTCCTGTCTGCTCACAGTGCTACTAATTTCATATTTTACTCATTTCATATTTTCTATGAGAGTGATAATGTTTTATATTTAATCTTTTTTAACTGTTAGTAAGTGGCACTGGGGTCATAGCTACATATTACAGGATCCTACATTATCATATCTGATACTTGGACCCACTATGTTCTTTTCAAAATGATAGTCTGTAAGTACATTAACACTGCAAGTGAGCAGTGCTGTTGTTCCTGAGACTGACCAGTTTTTTGCTTTCACATGAAGGTAATGTGTTTTTTCATGCTCTGCTTTCCTCATGTTCCTGTGCAGGAGGAGTACTTCACAATTCCACTTCCTCTCAGCTGCCTGCAAGATTAAACATTCTGCTGAATAAGTCTCATGCAGAGAAATCATGAAGATTTTGGTCCTACTATTAATTGCTGCTGTTTTGTGATCAATCTTCAGCTCATGTAAATTCCTGCTGGGGAAAAAGACCCCAAAGACAAAACCCGGAGAAAATTTTTTTAATACCTTCGGTTGTCAATCTACTCTTGTGTCAGTCATCTGTTCAAGTCTTCTTAGTTCATTTTTGGCGAAGGTAAGTCCAAGTGCTCTGCTTTTGGGGTAGATGCATTTTTGTCCCAGAACAGCGCTTTCTGCTTCTCAGGTGCACCCAGTTCTGTGGTTCTCAGCAGCACCATATCACAATCCTTGGCCTGTGAGAGAGGACTCCACTCAGTACTGAGCATATCCAGCAACCACCAGGCTTCTCTGGACACCAATGTAAAAGCACCTCTGTTCATTCAATTTCACCCCTGTTCATTCACTGTTTTCACTGTTCATCCCCACAGAAGTGTCCATTGCATCCACTGCCACTGCTTATTGTCATCCATGTGTCTGTAATCTTCTCAACTTCTGGATGAGGAACTCCTACAGAGGAAAAGCACAAAGGCAGATGAAGACTCATTTCTGCCTTCCACTTAAGGAGAAAGCTGAGCTCACCCATAACCTTTGGGATATTTCTCTGTAGTCCATTAGCTGTTAGGGCAATGCTTCCACTTAACAAAGCTTTTATGGTTCAAGGCAACATCTTGTGGTTTATTCTGTCCTCTTATCACCTCACTATGAAACTAGACAGCGAAATGTGTCAGCTTTCCACTGGGGAGACTGGCTTCTTGTTTGGTTATCTGCTCAGCTAGAAGTATCTATGAAATCTGAACTGTTAACATAAAGATGCAAATTTTTTAGTTGCCTTTGGTAAGTGATCATTTCTCTTGGACTGGTGTGATTGGATGATTACAAGACCTTTGGATGTTCATTGAGCACCAGCTCATTTGTCATCAGTGCTTTCCAAACCTCACTCACTGAAACCAAGGATACCATGGTGGAGTTTCAGAGAGCTCCAGCTAATTTCAGAATCTCTCTTGGACTGTTCTAAAAAGAGCAGCTCTTAGATCTGTCAATTATCTTTTCATTTACATGTAAGTTTTTGTTTCTCTAAGAGCAGTTAAAATTTACCAAATTTTGGAGGTTCCATTCAACAACATCAAAATACATCAGACAAAAATTGCTGGACATTGAGTAGGAAAATGCTTTTCAATTGGAAGAGATTTATAAATTAATTTGAAATCACTTTATCTGCTCTTGAAACAGAGCCATGCCATTTCCAACAAAGGTCACGAAGGATATGCACTCAGTGGAGCTGTAAGGAGAGTAGAAGAATGAAGAATTGTGCAGTGGAACAGATACATTTGCCCCTCTGAATGCCCTGGAATGCCCATTTAATGGCCTAGGTGATCAGGAGTGTTGCTGTGCCTGTTGTAGCTGAGTGTAGGGTTCCATGGCTTACAGCACCCTGGATTGCCCTGTGTGTTCTCTTGCCTGTCCAGGTTGACAGTAAACTATTTCAGTGACTGTGATGGTACAACTTGCAGACAGTCTATTACCTTCTGTCTCACTCCTCAGTGTGTCGGATTAATTTCATAGATAAAAGAACCTGTGTCCTTTAAATCTTCCTTCAGTCATTTAAGTTAAAAATGAAGTGTCAGATGTGGCTTTTAATTTCCTGCCTATTTTCTTTTAGGTCAGGTCTTTTGGCATTATTTAATCCAGGTCATTTGATGTTATTTAATCAGTGTGATATTTTAATGCAGCTGCTTACATTTGGCTATTGCTCTGGCATGTTTAGAAACACACAGCATGCCTGCAGTATGGAAAGAAAATTGCTAAAAACTGAGAAGAACAAGGAACAAAATACTTATTTTTCTTATTTTTTAAAAAACCAAAAGCTGGTTATCTTAACATAGCCTAGGATGGACTTTGTAAAAAGATGACAAAGATAGTATTTTTTTGGAAGATGCTATTTAAACATGGCTCATGCAGATGAGAACTAGTTTAAAATGTGAGGGATAGTATTAATTTAAGGAACTTCTTCATATTTTGAGATTTTAAAAACATAAATGCAAGAAATTATCCACAGTAATTTGTTAATAGTAAAAAAGAAAAAACATCTGTTCCAAACCAAACTATTAGGATAAAGCCTATACAGAATTTAAATAGCTGCTTTCAAAGCTAGCAGTGAAGTATGCTGCTTGATTCATTCATGGCCTCTTTTTAGGGAACTTAGATTTCCCTGTGGTCATATTGGATTGACTCAGGAAAACACAGAGGGGTCTAAACATCTCAGAGGGAGGTCTTCTGCTGCCTGATGCAGGGGCTGCTCATGCAGTAATGCAGGTTATGCTCTTTTCAAAGAGAGTCAGAACAAAACCACCCCTCCATGACCAAAACCAAACTCTAAGACACCTTAAGTGTATTGGCCTTTCAGTGCCTTCTTTGTTCTGGAACTGCACCGTCTGCCTCATGCTACACTGGGATTCCCATGAAGTGTTTATTTCTGTAGTGTCTGAAAGTTTGGACTATAGCATAGGTGTTAAAAGCACATTTTGCCATTTTTTAAAATTTTTTTTTGTTTTGTCCATTCTGCTGTTTTCTGTAGCGACTCTTATTTTCTAGTTGATTCCTGTTATTACTGGGGATTTGACTGCTCACACATGCTTTGTTGTTTCTTGTGTTAACCCTTTCATAAGCCATCTTGCACTTTTACGAGTTTTTCCATTTCATTTGAGCTTTCTTCTGGTTTTTTTGCACTTGTATACCTACATTTCTTTCAGCTGTTAAACAAAATTAGTCTGTATTCTGCTTCAAACTGCTTGTCACAGGCCTTTGGAGGAACCAATTCCCAGCACATAGGCTCCTGCTGAAAATGATGATTAGACTGCTGGAGATCTTGCTATGCCAGGGCCACTGGGTATCTCTGTTGTGACCACTAAAGATAAGCCTAAAGTGAGAATGAAAACCTTGCTGTCCTTGCTCCTTCTGCTCTGCTCTGTCCCTGCTTGTCCCAGGGTATTGCAGCCTGGAACCTCTTTCAGCTGACGGCAAGAACAGTAACAGTGTGGCTTGCGCAGACTGTGCAGCAGAAGGAGCAGTGTAAATGGAAATTACGTGCAAAAGGGCTTAGAACTCAGAAGTCCTTAAAGAACCCCACTTCCAAAGATTTTGAATCAAAGAAGAGATTTCTCAGACATCCTACTTTACTAGCAGTAAGAAGAATTTGGTATGAACCAAGATTTCTGGCCCAAAGTTCAGAACAGCAGGTTTTGCTTTGTTGTTGATCCTTGACAGAAATCAAGTGTAAGCACCCCTCACTTTGAGACATCAAGTGATGTTGGCTCTGTTCCAGCAAAGGCAATATTCCAGGGAAAGATGACATAGCTGAGCAAGTCAGCTGTCTAAAAATGGCTGTTAGAAAGGAAGAAAGAATGAGAATAGAGAATGTCCTCTCAAATTTTAAAAAAAAAAGTGTTATTTTAATAGTTCTTCTGACTCTCCCCTAAAAGTGGCCTCAGCTGTTTGTACATTGGCTCCCAAGGATATTGTCCTTCCACTAGAGATGGTTTGTTTTTAAAAAAGGTGACTTTAAAAAAAAAGACAGAAAGAAAAATAAGGTGCTCTAGTTAATATAAAAAGAAAACACAAGCAAGGCAAAATATTTATTCAGCATATTATCAAAATTTTATTCAATCTGAAACTCATTCCCTTCAAAGCTTATATCAGAGAAATATAACAGTAACAGTTAGTTTACAAATTGGTAGTTTAGAAAGATTTGAAATTCAACTTAATTTAGTGCTGATTTTGAAGTAATTGTTGTGTTAGGAGATCAGATGAAAGAATACAAATTTATCCATGTCTGAACCAAAAATTCCTGCAGAAATTGTCATTTGTTTTTTTGGAATGTGACTCCTGGGCTAATAACTTCCACGGAGCTGAAACATTCTCCTCTATGGCTTCAGTGTAGTTTATCACTGTCTTTCCTCACTCCACATAGAAAAGTTATTTCCATGGAAGGACAGTATTTCCTAGTATCACAATGGTGTTTTAATCCTGTTTTTCTTCCCTAATACAGCTACATATTTCTAATGACTTGGCACTAACTATTAGCTTAGGCGGTTTTGTTTTCAAATTTATTTTCACGGAATTTCAGTAAGTCCAGGTTTCTTCAGTGCATTTCTGGAATTAAGAACACAAATTAATTAAATCTTGCTCAAATGAAAGACCTCTAAAGAAATTGTTTTCAGCTGTAGCTCTCTCTGCTTTGCTAAGATTAATGAATTTTAGTGCTCAAAAGGCCAAATCTATGTTCCTCACAAACAGGAAGCCCACAGGTGGGTGCCTTTGTCAGACAGGATAACAGGGTCTGGTGAAAAAGCTTTGATGTGTGCAGTGACCAGGTCAGATGTAGTATGTGATAGTAAAGCTTCATTGGATAAGTGAGAACTCTAATATGTGTCTATATATGTTATTTTCCAGACACCCTGAAGCATCTCTGGTTCATACAAAGACCCCCTATATGAATTGCTCTTCCCCCCCTCCCCACTTGTGTTAGGTTTTGGGGAGGGGGGGTTGAAGTTAAATACATGAAAGTACTTTGGGATTTTTTTTATTTGCTTGGGTTTTGGCATTTCTCTCTTTTAATTTTGAAGGGGTTTAAAAAAGGTTTAGCCTCTGAAACATTTTGTTTCTCCTGACACATTCTAAAAATTATCAGCCTTTGAAAAAACAAAATTCTAACTAAAACCTAGAGTTCTCCCATAAGATGATGACAGAATCTGGAAATCTGTTATTTTTATAACTTGTGCTAACAGAAGTGTTGGAAAATTAATTCTCTTGCAAATACTGTCCAGGATTTGAAAATTAAACAAAATACTAAAAATTACCGAAACAAAAAAAACCATGAGAGTTCCACTTTTACGTACTGGGTTCAGTGTTTTAATATCTATCTACTCAAACCTCTACCCTAGAAGGGATTTGAAAACATTATTACTTTATGATTTCTTTCTCCTGCTGTATTTGTATCTTTTTTATGCTGCCTCATGTTGGCTAGTACAGAAGTACTTGAATTTGATGATTTTTAAGGAACCTTGCAAGCCGCTCAATTTAGCTTTTCAACCTGTGGGTGCAGAAAAATTAGAAAAGTCATGTCAAAGCATTAAAATTTTGAATGCTTATGTCAGGTAGCTCTGGATTCCATGACTACTTCCATCTCATTTAACCCTAATACCATGCTCACTCAATAGGACAAAAAAAATAGTCCATTGCAAGAGCCATCAAGTTATAAACAGGGAAAGTGTGTTACCTCTCCCTGCCTTTCCCATTGCTGTTTGAATGCTCCCCATTGTGCTCTTAATGTTTTAGTAGAGATTCCCACTCCTGTTGCACTAAGGATATCTTGTTTAGCATCAGCCAGTGTGAACAGCTCTGGAGTTGTGTGTCTGTGCAGTTCAGTTTAATTCAGTACAAGGACAGGGCTCTGGTTCCTACATCAGGATCCTCTTGATGCTCATCAGGGGCTGTTGCTTTCTCAGTGGTTTGTTTATTTGGGTATGGCACAGATTTGACTAGAGCAGGGAGTTTTTCTTCTTAAAGTGCACTTTTCAGGCAATGGCTGTGCAGTTGTTACATTAAAATATCAGAGAAAGCTTCTTCTAGTAGATTAAACCTGGGACCAGAATTTAATTCATTTGGCTACTGGGGATTGTGACCAGTTTGATAACGGTGAGCCAATAATTTTATCATTGTGTGCTTGATGCTTACCTAATTAAACCTGTTCACATGCACTGAAGCTGGATATTTTTACACATCAGAGCCAAGAGTAAGAGTGTTTCACTAGAATGCTGGATGGCTTAGTCTGATGTGACATTTATCTTCACTCATCAGAAGTGCAATCAGTGGGGAGTTACCCAGATCTTTGTTCGTGAAGATAAATGTCAAATATTATCTATCTCCATTCTCATATGGTGTCTATCACCATGGGATCTGAATGCCTTCCAAAGCAGTGATGTACACAAATTAGATCTAAAGCAGTCAGCAAATGATCATCACAGAGATGTCGCTGACAATTTTCTGGCAGTGCCTCTTTGCATCGAATCTTTCCTGTTTCCTTTCATTCTGTATCAGACAGTGAGAGATAAGCTTGTTTAATTATTGGGGGGAGAGGGAGGGAGAATCATGAAAGATAGATTGGACAGTATGATGGAATACTGAATTCATAATAAATTCTTTCTTTCACCTTCCTTTGAGTTTTCCTTTCTGCCCAGGAGGCTAAAGACACGTTCTCTGTTCTAAAGTCAGTCTTGGAATAAGCAGTGCCAACAAGGCCAGGTGTAATTTAAAAATATTTATGCATTGTCAGCTCTGGAATTAATCTTTCTTAATTGAATTGACATGAACTCATGTCTGCAGGTAATGTAAACTGTCAAACACTCTGCCAGTGACAGCATGTTGGTCAGGGTGGTGAAGTTAATGAGAGATCTAAATTATGATGGAATATCTCAGTGTTGGCTTTGGAGCCTGATGTTTATAAATGCATTAGTAACATCACATTAGCTACAGGCTACAGACTCTGGAGTTCAGAAGGGCTAATTACTTGTTTTCAGTTTCTGAAAGAACTGGGGATGAGTTATTTGCACCCCAGAAACATTTTAGTAGTATATTTGCTGCAGTGAAATTTCTTTCCCTTAAAATACATATAATGGAAATTTTAGGCCAAATATATTTCTCCATATGTAGTATAGTGCTCTTAGTGTCTGGAAATACTGTTTTAAAATGCAGGTATCAAACTACTTATTGCTGCTGTCTAGGAGGGTTTTACCCATTTCCACCGACAGTGAGATCAAGCCAGCCAGTTAGCTGTTAGCAAAGCACTTGGCACTATCTAACAATGATGCTTTTCTTTCATGGCAAAATGGAATAACTGTTAGCTTTCTAAAATGCAGAGAGTGCAGGGTGGATCCTGTGGGACAGAAATCATAGATAAGGTTTGTTTTGTAGAAGGAACAAAATTAGCAGATGAGCCTTTGCTTGCCATAGGCAACTGTTGATGAGATTTTCCCAGGGTGCTTAGTGAGGCATCACGAGCTGTGCCTGACAAGCTGGGGTGAGGCTGCAGACTAATTTTACTGAAGAGAGGTAGGAGGTGATGAATCCAGTCTCAATGTTCCATCTTCAGAGATGAGCACTTGCTTATGTGCCATAAGTACTTGAAAGTATAAAACTGCTTTTGGCACTAATTAGAGTTCAGACCCTTTTTAGTGCACGCCGGGCTGGGCTCAAACAAGGATGCTGATTGCATTTTAAACAGCAAGGCCTTTATCTTGAGGTAGGTGGGTGATAAGAGAACACCTGACTGATAATAATGGGTCCAGTGATCCATTCTTCCAAACTAAAGGAACTGGGCTTGCAGATGGAGCCCTGGGGACAAAAAGCTAAAATACTTAAATATCGGTTTGATATTGGGACAGTCTCTCTGTGGGTTGAGCTCAGGACAAAACCAAAAGGATCCTGAGAGTCCTTTCAGGCCTTTCACAGGCGGAATTCTGAATTGATAAAAAATCCCTTTCAAAATTCGACAAATGCCTAAGTAGGAGAACTAAAGAACATGGTTTAGCTCTTCTCTTGCAAATTTTCAAGAGGCAAGGTAATTTATTGTAAAAGAAGGTCTCCTATAATTTTACTGGCTTTGGGTTGTGTGGGATGAAATTATTTTCAGACAAATTTGTGTAAAGTTCACAATTCAGGTTTTATAAGTTTTGATAGATATTTCACAAGAATGTGTATTTAGCTGTCCTTTATTATGAAGGTGACCCTTCCAGTCTTCATGTCAGAGGACAGAGAAGTGAAGGAAGAATTCCTGTAGTAAGTGAACTGAAGCACACAGAGTTTGAAGTAACCTTGCTTGTTGTAAACATCAGCTAGCACAGTGAAGGTAACACCTACTGATAACTTTGAAACATATTTAAGATATTTCTCACCTGGTGTAGCACTGCTTTCTGTAGATTGTTTACACAATGGAAGCACAGGATTGTTTGACACATTTGGAGAAAATGCTGATTAAATTTAGCCACACAGCTCTTTGTTCTCAGCAGGTATACATCATGCTATCGCTGTTATTCTCTGCATTCAATACAAGAGAATTGTTGTTCCAAGACTGTGCAGGGAAGTGGAGGCTCTGTGGATTAACAGAGCTGCCTGGGAGCTGAGGTGCTGAGACAAGCCTGGTCATGAGGGGACCTGGTCAGGTCATTCTTCCACTCTGGCGGGGTGTGGGACCTGCTAACTCCTCTTACCCTGACTGTGCCTGCCCTTAACATCCTCAGGAGTAATGATGTCCTCCTTAGATCTTTTCTGCCTAGCTTTATGTGTGGTTAGAAATTTTGTTCTGTGTAATAAATGGGGGAAAAAGGAGGAAATTAGTAGTGCTTTTTACAAATGCTAATTTCATTTTATTTTTTCTGGTAGCATAAGGGCAACATTGTTTATTAATGTTCTTCTTACAAATGCATGTTAGTCAAATTCTTCCTTTCCCTCAAGTCCTCTCTAAACCACACATCCTTCCTTCAGCTGCTTAGTGATTTTGTCCTATGCCAAATAATTTATTTTAATGGGGTAATTCTGAGTTATGAAGTAAGACAAATGAGTTTAGAATTGAGTTTTGTTTGAAATTCACCATTTTGCTTTAAAATCAATTAAAAGCTGTCATCTTTGTCCGACATATATCTTGCAGAGGCATGTACTTACCTAAAGGAACTAAGAAATACAAGTGGGGTAAAATTAAGTAACTTTGTTATGCACAAAAAGTAAACAGAAGTCCATTGGTCTTGACATTTCAGTCGAGGTGTTGTTCATTATACAGACACAGGGTCTGTTACAGCCTGGCCTGTATCTCTGAGAGCTTGTCACAGCCCCAGCATTGCCCTGAGCTTGTTTAGATGTCAATGCTGTTACCACGGGCAATTCTGGTACCTTTCTCCTGCTTTTCACTGGAGCTGCTGTTCATGGCAAAATCAAAAAGTGGGGGTGTGTTTTCACAGATAGGCAACAGATTTTTTTCTTTTCTCCTGATTTAAAAAAAAAATAAATTGTTGGGTTCAGATTAAAAAAAAAAACAAACCCAACCCCCCCCCCCCAAAAAAAAAAAAAAAACCAACAGTGGTGAAATTTGGTATTTCCAGTGGAAGTACCACGGCGCAGGTGGCCACACGCTGAACAACTGCTGTGGGAAGGTGTTTCAGGGGTGCATCAGCATCTGTAGTGCCTGACCTCTGCTAAGGCAAGGCTGACTTGGAGGCTGCCTGAACTGAAGGCATTTCCCCCATGCTCCAAAGGGGACCAGGAGCAGAGCAGTCCCTAACCTGGCACTGACAGCAGAACTCCCGTGATGTGGCAGGCTGGCCTGGCTTTTGCTGTGCAGGAGAGATTTGGGGGTTCAATCCATTCTCTCCCCTCCCTATTGCCCTGAGCATAGTTCGTTTTCAGGGTCTTTTGCTAGTTGGAAGCACCAGAGCTAAGGTTCGCTTTCAGTGCTTTGGGGGATTTCCATTCCCTTTTCCTTTAATTTTCTCCTCCCTGTTAATTGCATAAGAGAAGCTAAGAATGTTAACTGAACAGATAATTCTGGGTTCATGTATATGAACAAGAAGAATCGAGATTTGCATGAAAATAGCTATCCTCAGGTTAGACCTTTGCATTTGGAAATAAGCTCCTTTCAGGTCTATTTTCCCCCCATTGTTATGTGTTTTATTTAATGTGAATGGTGGATGTTTGGGGAGGGACAGACGTTTGTTTGACTATTCAGATGCATTGGCAGGGTTTAAGTTGGCACAGCATGGATCAGAGCAGGATGAGTGGAGACATCTTTTTTCTATTTAAAAACACACCCACATATACTTGTGCAACTGAAGTAAAAGTAAATCCTTTCTCAGAACTGATTGCTTTTAGTGCTTTTACCTGTCTACTTTGTGTGTGTGTGTGTTTAAGCTCACAGCACAGTGGGACTATCCTATTTTGTTTCAGGATATTTCAAGGCAAGAAATAACAAAAACTTGGAATAAATCCTCTGTAACAAAGTCCCTGTATGGCAACACTAGAAGATCTTGCTAGGTGTTCCAGTTCCTGTTTTTCTTGCATAAATAATTGTCTTTGGAGTTTGTTTTTTTTTTCTTTTTTAAACTTTCTTAATATTCTAACAGTAGCAGTTAATCATATATAATGCATGCAGGTTGAAGAATGTATCGATTTGGGGCTAGACTGCTCTGACGTGGGCAGGATTAGTTTTGAAAGTTGAATTGACTGCCTCCTTCTCTAAACCAGGAGCTCTTCAGCTTAGAAAGCAGTCACTGAAATGGATCTCCTCTGGCAGGCCAGGGAGTGTCAGGGCTCCTGGGCAGGAGCTCAGGGCTGGTCCCAGAGGTGCTGAGGCTGGAGTTGCCTTTGGAGCTGCTGTGTGACTGCACAGGAGGTGTTGGGCTGGAGAGAAGGTGCTGATTAACTGTGCTATCACTTCTCAGCCAGGGAGTTATCTCAGTTAAAACAAAAGCTTTGTGTTTCTGGGAGTAAAAGAGCAGAATCATATAAAAAATACTTCTGCAACCTTTCTGCCCTTGAAAACATGGAAAAGAGTGTTAAGAAATCTGTAGTTTGCTGTAGAAGCCTGGTGCTCTTCTCCAAGGTAGGTGATGTCTAATGGTTTGCTGCTAACTGGAGCCTTCATTGTTTTAGTGCATGTTAGTGTGTCTTTTACATTTAGGGTAAGTGTTGGCCTTCTTATGCACTGTTTATCTCAGCTGGTAAGTTGTCCTCTTTGCAGTGTCCCTCCTCATCTTTGGTACATATGTGAGCTGGTGGCTAAGTAGATTTTTGTTACCTTGATTTTATATTTTATTTCGTTTTATTTTCTTTATAATATTTGTCCTCCTGTGAGTAAATAAATTCTTCTGGGGGCCTCTTCTCTGCTGCTGATGTATTCTTGTCTCCCTGAGTTTGCCTGCAGTCCTGAAATGGAGTCTTCTGGCAAAGGAACTTGCTGACGACTCAGTTTGAGAATATTTTGTTTGATGACTACATCAGCTTAAGATATCCTTCTCAAGGCCATAACCCATGATTTCTTTCAACACACCATAGTACTATGGCTGGAAGCAAATAAGAGGATTGTCTCACACTAAACAAAAACTCAGAAAGGGTGTAGGAAGGTTGGTACTTTCTTTTTGTTTTGATTTTGTTAGTCTAAAGCATGGTAGAGAATGGGAATAAATACCTGCAGTTAGTCATGCCACCAGTGCCAATGCATTGTGAAGCCATGGCCGGACTGGAATGGTGACTCTGAGGCTGGCCCATGATCAGCCTTCATGGTATTTGCTCTCATAACCTCAATAGTAAGCAGTATGCAGTTAAGGCTAGAAAACTTGGGAATTCAACAGGGAAGGACATCTTTCACAGCTGTGGGTGCACAATCCTCCTCTGAGAAGCACCATGCTATCTGTCTTAGAGTGGAACACTGTTTTGGGGATTGCAGTGAGGATGGGATGCAGTGAAGTTTCAGAGCTAGGTTATTTCATAACGTTGTCCTAATATGTAAATGCAGGGAGGCATTGCAGGCTTTCTCTGTCCTTATTAAACTAAATAAGATGCTCTGCCAATATGTTCCAGCAGTCACCTAAAATCTGCACTAAAACATCTCCTTTAATATTTTGTATATTTTTTGACTTTTAGTTTGAAGGTTTTGAACAGGGAGAAGGAGTCTTCATGTGTGCATGTGCATGTTTTTAATATATTTCTGAAGAAATGCCTCTCTAAAGTGCCTGCTTTAGACACTTGTTATTTTTTTGTTGCTCTGCCAATTTCCAGGCTAGTGCTGATGTCTCAAGCTTTTCTTGTACAGAAAAAGCCTACTTGCTTGCTTTTAATTCTTTTCATTATCCACATTTGAATCTTTATTAATTTATAACGTGCCTTTTTTTGAGACCTGTAGCAAAATAAAATACATGGTTTAAACATAAGAGGATTATGATTGATAGAACATAGTTAACGTGTCCTGGGTTTATTAATTGTTTCCTGTTTGATGATGCATCTAACTCCATTAATTTTCCAAACTGCTGTTTTTCAGAGAGCAGTGACACGACCCAACAGACACACAGCTGTGTGAAGAGGCACTACTGGGAGTTCAGGTGCTTAGGTGCAAATCTGTAACTGTTCCATTACTGCCTAACAGCACTTCAGGTTTGTATAAACTCTCCAGTCTCTCCTGGTTCTGCACCTTTTCCTTTCTGGAAGTATATGTATGTTTTTACAGCCAACCAGCCTGGCACTGAACCTGCATCATGGCCAAAAGTTGCAGTATCTCCAAAGGCCTGGGCTCACAGGTTCACTCATACAGCTCTCTGTGCTACTGACTGTTCACAATTGCTCCGAGAAGGTGGTGCCAAGTGTCTCTGCTTTTGTTTTGCCGAATTTGCTTAACAGCGATGAGAATTACACACGAGACTGGAGATGAAGGATCGGTTCACTTCTCTGCCTGAAAGGTTTAAACCTGAATCTGGTACTGGGCTGCTCCTGCTGCTCTGCGCTGCTGTCACCGCTGCACTGTGCTGCTGTCACCGCTGCACTGTGCTGCGGTCAGTGCCCAGCAGCGCTGCTGTCCCTGCTGCACTGTGCTGCGGTCACTGCCCAGCAGTGCTGCTGTCACTGCCCAGCTGTGCTGCTGTCCCTGCTGCACTGTGCTGCGGTCAGTGCCCAGCAGTGCTGCTGTGGCAGCCCCAAAGCAGCGGAGAGGAGGGGTTTGTTCTGCAGACCCCAGGTGCGTGCTGGCACCCTGCTCAGCCCGGTGCTGTGTGACACTGCAGGCTCGGTGTCGCTCTCTGACCACTCTGGGTAGCTCCGAAATGCAGCGAGCACCACTCCCTCCTGTGCTGTCACTCCGGGATCCCTGTGGGTGGCTGGCAGTCCCACTGCTCCTTTGGGGTGTTTGGTACCTCCTGCTGTGTTCTCGATGCCCCGGTGCTGTTTGCCACAAGTCCTGACTCCTTGTAGGTCTGGGAAAGGAACAGAACTGTCTTGGAGTCTTTTTCAGCACCTGCAATGCATTCAGATTTTTTGCAGGCTTCAGGAAAGTTTTTTTCCCCCACAGTGTTCCTCATCTAGCACTTATCACTGAATGCAATCTCTAGCCACAGCAAAGGTTACAAGGGAAATAAATTTTTCAAAAAATAACTTTGTGGTCAGAGCATGGTCAGACTCGACAGATAAAATGTGTGGGTTGGTGGTTTTTTTTCGGTTTTTTTTTTTTTTTTTTTTTGCACATAAATTTTTAAAGAAGTTGGTAGTTTTCCATTAAAGAATTGTCTTTCTAATTCATGTCCCTGTCTGTAAACGTGACATGGCAGCTCTGAGCAATGGCAAGTACTGTGTAAAAAGCTGTATGGTATTTACTAGCTGAGCTAGCACTGAATGCTACCATTTCACACTTCAGTACTGCCCTCGGGTTGCTCAATAGATACTTAAGCATGTAGGGGCAGGGAGAGGATACAACAGCATAGAGGTCAGTAAGGGCCAGCCTTGCAGTCACTTTGTATGTAATAGGTAGGTCCCAAAGGTGCTTCGAGCTGTGTTTTGCGAGTACACTTAGAAGTAATGGACTTGGTGGGACTGCTTTCCCTTGATTACTAAATGTATCTTGTTCATCTCCATCTGTGAGACGTATTTAGGGTAGGAATAAAATAGAAGCATGGGAAGGCCTCTGTGAACACACGAGACTTGGGATGTCATCTTGTGGTTGTTCAAAGAAATGCAAGAACAGCTTGTAAGTATGCCTGAGTTTACTGTCTCTTTACACTGAGCTGCTAGAGGTGCAAGTTTCTCCAAATATTTTATTTTGAATTACACGATGGCTCTTTGTAAAGTACATGACAGTAGCTGTTAACTTCCTTACAGCCCATTCCAGTAGTCAGGGTTTGGGTGACAACAGCAAGCAGTGATAGGAATGCTTGGATACCTGAGTGCATCAATGATGCAGCCACTGGTGTCTGAACCTGTGTGATGGCAGAGGCAGGAGGACTCTGACATCCTGCTGCTAGTTACCCATTTTTTGTTAGAAGCACTTTCAGTTTAGCTTTAGCCTTTCCCTGGCTGTTCCAGCTGGCTGAAAAAACAAAGTCATGGGAGGAGGAATTCCCTGGATTAAGTAATTTCCTGTAATAAGGAGGAGTGGTATCAGGAAAATCTACATTCTGCCCTCTTTTCTGTGGCCTCACAGGCCATTTGCCTCAGCTGCTGGTAACTGGAGTGGTTCAGATCTGGACTGGCCAAAGTGAACATCCCAGTCACGGTGAGAGCAGCACCAAATTATTACCAACACAGGGCTAAACCTTTGGTAACTGCTCCAGCTAGACAAAAACCTGTTGCATGTTGGAGTCTTGCACAGCAGCTGCACCAGGGATTACAGATTTGACTAGCATTGTATGGAAATACAAATGATCACCTTTTCTTTCTTGTGAAGATGTGCTGGCTTTTGTTTGTTACTGGGGCAGGCTGGCAGATGGGATGGCTTCTCAGACTTTTCAGTTATGTTTTTAATAGCACTGTCTAATTGAAGTGAAACGATCAAGCCTATGCATGCTTGAACAAAAAGGCATCTGGAAGAGGGTGAACTCCACTCAGAAGGGCAGTACCTGCCACTCTTCAAATGCTCTGTGAACAGGCTTGCTTGGATCTCTGCTCTTCACGCCCTTTGAAGTGAAATGCTTTCTAATTACAACCCTTAGAAGCAGCACACTTTCTTGTCTTGCATGAAAATAAGTTTGCTGTGATTTTTACTGTTTGTCAGATTTATGGCATTGATTGGGACAGATTTTAATAGTGGATGATCAAACATTAGCTCATGCAAATTGCTGGTTATTTCTGGAGAGCTATTTCATCATTAGTGGAGGGACAATCCATCTGGATAGTGATTAGTTCCAGCTCTAAACTCTCATTCAAGGGTCAAGATGCTTGAGAGTTTCTTGACAACACAAAACTAAGGGTGGTGTTATGTTTTCGACAGGGTGACTGCTGCTTGCTCCACTCTAGCCACTGGGACTTGACATGATGGAAGCTATTTAACATTAGACCTTTACCCTAATTCCTCCAACAGAATAAGGTTACTTATTTTGCCCAACAAGTACATGCTTATTATTTTACAGTTCTGTGTTTTAAGAAGGTGTTAAATATGTCACTAAGTACAATCACAGAAGTTTCTGAAGAATAATTTTTGTAGTTATTGTTGACATATTTTTAAAGGCAGGTGAAGTCTTTATCCAGTGAAAAATGTGGCATTCACACCAAATGCTGATTTCAGGTTCTGCTGCAGATTTCCTTTATTTCAAGGACCGGAGGATGTTCAGAGGCACTTCTGTGTCAGCCCTCCATAAAGGTGAGAATCACAGACTATAACCTGATTTTTAGTGCAGATTATATTTTATTCTGCCTTGGGAGAGGAGATTGAGGCAAAATGAGATACTTCCATGTGCAGATCAGATTTCAAGCAAGGGTTGATTCTAGGTCATGTATCCTCCTGGGTTTTGATTCATGATCATCTCTAAATACAAGGAGTATAGTTAAACTAGTCAACAAATTTCTTTATTAATTTACTAACTAATTAATAAATTAATGAGAACTTTGTGCAGAAGTATTTCCTTATTCACTGTGCAGATAACAGTAAAATACCTTAAATTGCACGTTTGTGTCATTATATCCTCTGATAGACACAAGTCCTAATACATTGTAGTTTTGTAACAGTTGAAGAAAACTGGAAACTTGTGTTTTACTTGTGGATAAGTTTATTTAAAAATTAATTATACTAAAAAACAATGTATAATTCATTTCTATGTTTATTAACTTGTCAGGATACCTGCATAGTGTTGTCAAGTCTACAGCATGGCAAATAAGAATTTTAAGCAGCATGATGATGAAAATGAAAACTTTGGAATTAGAAACAATGTATGACCCTTTGGTTGCACTATGATGTTTCTTTGGTAGACATAATTGTAAGTAGTGATTGTGTTCCTTTAATTTAAAATGCAGAGTTTCAAAGTGTGCCCTTTTGAGAAAAGGATTCTCAAAAGAAAGTATCTGTTAAAAACCAGAGATAGCAGTAGCAGGCAGCTCTTCTGAGTGATTTTTATAAAAAATCCACTTTAAAAGCAAAGTCAAACTTTACCATGTAGAAATACCACCGAAGTAAAAAAAATGGGGGTTGTGGGTTATTCCTTGTTTCTAAAAACCACCTTCCATGACCTCTTGAACCTTGGCTAACCTTATTGAAAGTCTTAATTATCTATTTTACCATTCTAAATACAAGCAAATACAAAGGATGGAGAACCTTGCTGATTTTGGTCCACAGCCTGGGGCAAAATTTCAGCACTATTTAAAAAGATGAGGTAAAAAATTCTTCCTTAAATTGGTTTCACAATCTTCATTGACAAATAATTCTGTTGGGGGAGAAGGAAGAAAACAAGAGAGGTAAAATTATGTGCACAAAAGACTTCAGTGTAGTTTTGAAAAAGACATTTTAAATATTAAAATCAAAATGTATTTAGGGCATGTAATTTGAGTTAAAGTTTTTTCAGACTAATGTAGACTCTAGGCCAACTATTAGCTATTTTAATTGTGTAGGTTATTAACTCTTCTAAAGCAGTTCCGTGTTCCATCTTTAGCTAATAGGTTATTCTTTTAATTGTTTCTCAGTAAATATCAGTTGATTTTTTTCATAGCTCTAAGGATATAATCCCTATCTCCTGCTAAAACAGAGGTGATAGACTCTGTTGAGTCAGGAGTGTATCCTGTTGATGACTGCTGTCTAAGCTCATCCCAGAGCTGAGGAACAGAACCATTCTTACCGGCAGGGAGTAGAGGAGCACTGCCACAAACAGCAGGAGAATCAGCAGGATGATGAGGCCGAGGAAGAGCCATTTAAACCTGCGCCACACAATGAATTTCATGGTCTTGCAGGGATTTGTGAACCAAAGGAAGGAAGTGTCTGGCCGGCTGCATTTTGAAACAAGTAAGTATAATTTATACTCTAAAAATTAAGCATGAGATTATAACACTTCAAAAACATGCTGGTCTGAGGTTGAAGAAAACAGACAGTTTTGAAATGCAAGATAGCAGCTGCAGTAGATGTGTGCCATTAGTACTGAAACCATCCTGCATTTTATCCTAATGCTTGCAGGAGGAAACAAGATTGGCTTTTATAAATGGAACTTTGCAAAGGATAACTGATGACTAATATATTACTGCATGCATCAGAGTAACTAGATACTGGGTATTTCTAAAGCTAGTGGGATAAAAGTGTCTTACTTTGGTAGATCTAGTTTGGGGTTCATGTTGGGTTCATCTCTTCCTTTACCAGCTGGCCTCTCCTCAGCTTCTTTTTCATTGACAACTTCCAGTGTCATTTCAACTTTACCCTTCAGGAAAAAAGTGGCATGAGACAAGCATCTTATTGAAATTGTACTAATGGGACTTGCTTGGTACTTAGACAGAATAGCTGGGATCAGCTCATGGTGTTCATCTGTGTTTCCAGTTTTCTCCTCAAAATACACTGATTTCTGTACTATGACAGGTCACAACTTAGTATCAGGAAAAGACACATGGAAAAAACCAAATCACTGGACATAAAATTGTCCTGCTAGTTCATTATAGTTCTAAGCCATAATTTTTTTTTTCCAATTCAGCAAAACAAAAACAGTTCTCCTCTTCTTCCAAGAGCAGCCTAAGGACTGCATATTTTCCAAATGACCATGCATCTAATTTTTCATATTGCATATTCATATTTTCATATTGTAAATGTTTCTGAATATTTTTCCTCATTTATTAAATTCCAGTAATAAAGTTTTAAGGCAAAAATATTAGAAAGAAGAAGACACCTTTGAAAGGCTTAATATTCTGCAAATTATAAATACACGTTTATATTCTCTGTAGAACAAGTTCGAATGCTTTGGGTCTTCTGATGGCATACATAATCACAAAGTTAGTCTGGGTTCTCAGTACAGAGATTTTGTTGCTGTATACAAAAATCCTTTGGATTTAAACATTTTCCTTTAGTCTTTAATGCATTTGGGATGTCTCTAATGTTCTTCTGAACATTAATGTGATAAATTAATGAATCACACAATCATTTTGGTTGGAAAAGACTTCTAATATCACCAAGTCCACCTTGTCAGCTAGGCTATGGCACTAAGTGCCACATCCAGTCCTCTCCTGAACACCTCCAGGGATGGTGATTGCACCACCTCCCTGTGCTGCCATTCCAATGCTCAACACCCCTTTCTGTGAAGAAATTTTTCTTCATGTCCAAGCCAAATCTCCCCTGGCACAGCTTGATTCATTCACATGACTTCATCAGCTGCTTTGGCAAGATAGCATAACTGGCACCACAGTCTTTCAGGTTAAACAAAGTTAGCAACAAATTACATAAATAAAGCATTAAACTCACATTTTAAAAGAAAAAATTGTTGCTGGACCAAATTCCTGAACTTGTGCATGGAATGTCCTATTTACCCCTCCTCTGTCCATTCACTGAAAGCTAGCAGCTAAGTGGGAGACTCTTTACAGTCTTTCTTTGTCATTTGAAAGGAAAGGTGAGCACATCTCAAATACTTTTAAAAGAAGCAATACCCTTACCGCTAAAATACGTGAGCCATCCTTTTCAACATAGCATGGCCACCATCCTTTCATGGATTTCTGTTCAAAGAGAGAGGCAGTCCTGGGAGCCTTCTGAGAACTGTCTTCCTTGTATTCTGGAATCATGTCTATACTACACTTCTCAGGAACTTTTGCTGGAATGATTGTTTTATGTAAATCAAGTTCCACAAAGCCTAGAAGGTGGATACAAAAATAAACACTGCATCACACAACCAACCTCACAGCACAGCAGCTCAGCATCAACCTTGCTGTCTCTAAAATTGTACGTACAGGAAATACAGGAAAGGCAATCAACAGACGCATTATGTTCTTGTTTGTCTAAAGATGTTGTGAGGCAGGGAAGTGGAACACAATTTGTTTAAGCCCCTCTTGCTGGTGTTGATAAATTTGATTTAGCAAGCTCAACAAGAGCTTGCAAGATTGCTTGATTTTTTTTTAATAGAGGGTTTTTTCCCCCAGAAATCTAAATGGAAGATACCCAAATACAGCAATATAATAAGTAATTTATGACAGTTAAATGCATAATTTAGTAAACTTTAATAATGGTTATAAATCAACTACTTGTTTTCAGATTTTGAGGTCTGTATAGTTTGTATGTAAGCTAAAGACTTTGGAGCAGTCTTAATACAGGGCAGAGAATCCTGTGCAGAGCAGTATCTCTAGAAAAGGTGAGGATTAGTAACAGTGTGAAGTAGATTGCTTAAACCTCATTTACATGCTATTGTCAATACTCTTATTTAGAACTAAAGTGCCCTTGTTTAAGTAAGTTTTTTAAAGAAAGAAGCAAAGTAAATTTTCATGCATATTATTATTTCATGTGCCTTATGAGAGGGTTTACCTGAGTGAAAAGTGTCTTGGTTTACCTGCCAGTAGGCCTTTACTGAGTGAACACTTATTAATTCAGTGAGCCTGTACTGTGAAGGAAAGCTGGAGTATATTTCCATGTTCAGTGTCTCACTGTAAATGCAATCCTTATGTGATAATTTAAAATTGTTCACTTTGATATCCTTCTTTGAGAGAACAGTAACTATTTTCATTCAAAATCTTACCCAGATAGTCATCCAAGGAGAACTTGTCATTATCCCATATTTGAATGATCAGTTTGGGTGGGATTCTGAATTCTGTCTTGTCAAGACTCCAAAAATGTTCCTAAAATATTAAGAAACAAATACCAAACACCTTTAAAATTACTTATGAAAATTCAAAGCTGGAGTCTGCTAGTACTTGTGAATTCTGGACTTGGTGGAAGTATTAAGAGATCTAATCTTGCCCTGCTAAAAGCAGACTGCTGTTGTTGCCAGTGTGTTGTTTCTGGCCTAAAGGCAAAATGAATCTGTTCACAACAGCAGTGTGAGAAAATACATGGAGCTGAGCCAAATTGTCTCTTTCAATATGTAGGTACAAATTACCAGGCTAACTAGAATCTGTATTCTAAGAATTGACATCTTTAGGAATACTTACCTTCTTGGAAACTAAACAGAGTTGCTCTGCTGGGAGATAGTCAAAAGGAAAAACAAATCTCCAGTTGAAGTTCCCTTCGCCATCTAATGATCGGTAGTGAACATCAGTTTTCTGCTTATTTTCTTCATTACCAGGCATCCATCTGAAAAATATGGAGAGACGTGTCTAGTGTTTGCAGTAGGATTGCACTGTGGGATTGCCTGTTTGTACTGGAACTGTGTCATTAGGGGGTTGCAGACCAGCGGTAAGAATTGCTCACAGAGAGCTGGGGAGTTTTTCACGCCCCTTTGCAGTTTGGTTCCAATTTAGCAGCATAAATAGGAACATCTGAACTGAATTCCTGATCTAAGACCAGTCCTGTGATCTTAGAACTCAGTGCTGAGTTGCTGAGTTCTTTTTTAGGGAGAAGTTAGATCTGCCTCGTAATATATTTCTCTGATTCTATTGCTTTTTTTAATATTAAGATAAGGGAATGTAAAAATTAAGAATCCAAGCCATGCAGCACCAAAACTAACTCTGCCTTTTCAGTTGCTATCTGACTAAAGAGATGAAATTCTGGCATCTTACATCACACATTAACTGATTGTGCTTTATCTGATAACACTTCTGTAGTTCTCTGAGGTTAGCATTTGACTTGGCTGAACCAAATAATATTTGAAATCCATGGTCAAGGTATTCCCAGGACATTCTGAATATTATTCATTTTAAGTGTCACATGACAGAATGCTCTTACCCCTTCACATAAATATCACTCATTTCTTCTCCTGTGATGCTCTTTTCATCCAGAAGGACATCTTTGGTGTTCCAGATGATCACACGCAGGACGTACCTAAGAGAGAAATTTGGGGTGAAAGGTTTGGATTGCTTTGTCAAGGCTGCCAGGGGGTGTGCAGGATATGGGGATGGATGTGGGGATACTCACTTCTTGGCTTTTCGGGGTGTGATGTTGAATGGAGGGCCTGGTGGGCCTAAGCTTTTGGGGAAAACATCCACCCACATCTGCAGCTTTCCCTGGAGCAGTGAAGAAGATGGATGAGGGATTGTTTGTTGCATATAAGGTTGTCATGGCCCCTTAATTTTTCAGGTAAGTTTTCTTGTTTCTACAGAAACTTTCTTTAAAAAGCTGCATTTTATTATGTTTCTAGACTAACCTGCCTTACATTTTATACCAAGCAATAATGATTTGTAGCCCACTTCCCCCTCAGAAATACCACACTATTAACAACATGACATAAATTCTGGAATGCTCCATTTCTGCTTTTGAGAAACCACAACCAAGGCAGCTCACAGTACCTGGGAGATGTTGGGCTGGAAAGTGCTATATAAGGTTCTTGTTTCCACATGTTCAGGTACCAAACCCTGGGTTCTGAGGATATGAAGGGCTAATCTCTCTTCACCTGGACCAAGATGCTGATGCAAGATTTTGTTAGCTTCTGAAATAAAATAAATGGGAAAAAAACAGGGGCTTATGAACTGGAGTTTGCATTTGAACTTAAAAATAATTAAAACAAGGTATTTAAAATTGAGCATAAAAGTGTGTTCAACTTGGAGAAAAATCAAAGATATATTTCTAGTATTCCATAAAGAACTGGAAAGTTTCCTATTTTATCAATGGGAATTTGAGACATACATGTAAAATAAGTGAACTAACTCACCAGCATCATCCAAAGTATAGTCTTGTCCCCCGTAGTTAATCTTTCTGCCATTCTCAGAGAAGACAGGAGGAGCATAGCCTTTAAACCTGGCTACATTTTGCAATAACTGGGTGGGTTTCAGTTGATCACGCCAGGTATTCACACCTGAACTTTTATGAAAGCAAAAGAAACATCCTAAAATTATTCACCATTCATGGCATTTACACATCATGTAAAATGTATTTATTAAGAAAGAGCAGCACTTGAACTGCCTAGATTGAGGGCTCTGGAGTTTGATACAGTGACATAATTCTGTATCAGCTCAATTACCTTCCAAGACAGTGTTTTTTCTCTAAGTATCAAAATAATTCAAACTCTCAGATGTTTTCATATTTACTTGCAACAGTAGGTCAGAAAATTCTGTTAAGTGTGAGTTCTCTGGACAGAAATAACATGCATTACTGTATTAAGAAAATGTCAAGATATTTGATGCCATGGTTTTCAGTGAAGGCTGTTCTGAAGATTTACAGTTTCACTTGGAATTTAGATGATAAACCAAGCACAACAAATGCCCTTGAGAAGTCACAGCATTGTTTTTTAACCATAGAATTAAGGTTTTTTTAGAGATTGGGTACCAGGTCTTACAGATTAAAATTTTCAACAGACAAAATTCACTTACATCCAGTACTGCTGGGGGATGCCGCAGTGAGATCCATAACGAGAAAGGAATCTGTTTTCCAGATCAATTATGGTTTCACCCACTTTTTCATCACGAGTCAATGCATCATAATCATAGACTGAAATTTTCAGATCCTTTTCTTGAGGCAAGAAGCAGCTGAGTTCATACATTCTAAACATAAAAATTGCCCATTAAGGCTATTGCTCTTTTGAGAAATTCTTCTTATTTTTAAACTTAAAAATACAAATTGAAAAAAGCACTTACTAGTTTATTTTTGAGCAATAGCCTTTGGAAGGTATTAAAAGGATGCTTCCAGTGCTGATAAATCCAGCAATAGTTATCTTTCATACTCCAATTTCTATTTGCACTAATAAATAATTTCATTTTTACTCCTCAGGATATTACCTCCTTCCTTTCTGCACAATGTATTACTTAGATGTTTTCTGTGCATCAGCTTGAATTGGGACTGAGGAAGGAAGTTACTTTGTGTCTGTAATCAAGTCTCTTTGCTATTTCTTTGCATAATCTGAACAATTGAAAACCTGTAGTACCTCATTGCAAATTATGCTTTTCAAACCCTTTATAACCCTTCTAATCTTCCTCTCTAGTCCTCCTAACTTCTAAGCTATCAAAATCCTCCTCCCACTCTAAACCAGAACCAGAATTTCATAGTAACTATGCAGATGATGTAACTTTTCATTCCTAGCTAGTATTTTTTATTCATTTCAATGGTGTCACTAACACCAGTGTACTGGGAATGCATGCTAAGCTGATTACTTGTAAGATCCATCTAGTTTTCAGAGTTAAAACTTTCCATATTCCATAAGCATATTTTGTTACTCTTATATGCCTAACACAGGCTGGTTTAAGATATATACATTGTTTTACTTTGTGCAATTTACCCACATTACAAAATTTATGGATTAGCCAAACATCTGTCATTCCCAATGATTTCAAAGGAAAACACCTTATGCAATTTTACTCACAATTAACTGTCAGTATATAACTATGAACAGAGCACTGAATATTTCAAGTAATGGTTTACCTTAAAAAAAATTAGGAAAACATTCTAAAATACAGTAAATTGAAAATACAAAAAAGTTTGTTACCTGCCAAAGATTGGGTTGAGGGTATTAGGCACGTAATGATCTCTGTCTTCAATTACCTTTTTACTTAAAGTTATTTTTATATAAGGATCACACTATTTAAAATAAGAAAACAGAACATGGTTAAGGGCCAGTTTTCAAGACTAACTTGATTTAAAGCGCAGCAGAGCCGTGGGCCGGCAGGCGGGGCAGGGAGCTCACCAGCCCGTTGCTGTCCTGGGGCTGGAGCTGCATTGCCCGCACGATGTAGATGCGCACGATGCACTCCTGGGGGCCGCTGTCCGGCAGCTCCCGGAACTGCCGCGGCGGCGCCGCCACGGCGGGGTCGTCGGGCAGCGCGTAGATCTTAAAGGAGCCCTGGAACACAGCGTGAAGGCTGGAGAGCAGGCACTGCGCTCAGTCTGCTTTCTCTTATTCAGCCTACACATACACACCCTGTTTTATATATATAGCCTGATCCACAGTGACCTAGAAGTCTTTGTTTTATTTTTGTGGGTTTCGGGTGATAACACTAAAAAGACAAGGTTAGATCTTTTGCCAGTTTGACTCAATTCAGCTGTTTTGATGTCAACATAATTGCTGAGTTTTGCTCCAGCTAAGAATGTCGAACAAATACTTTGTATTTGTTTCTCTCTCCAAAAACATCATTTAAGGTTTGGAGATGTTTTGATTGGTTGATTGTTTGGTTTTATCTACATTAGCATTATTTTAATCTATAAAAGTCACAGAAACAGTACAAAATAACCTTTCCAAAATCATTCTAAAAATGCACTTTTTGGAATTTAAGTCCTGTTTGAGAGGTTATCTGGGAAGGTTTTGTACTGGGGAAGGTTACGTTAGAAGGTATGATATTTATTTTCAATTAACATGAAGCACATCTAGTGTGAGCAATGTGTAGCTGTACTTTCCTTGAAAAAGATTGGTCTGTAGCTAAGTAGTTACCAATATCTGTTGTCCCTACTAATGTACACATCTGTATTTAAGCTGAAATTCTTGCATGTAGATCTACTTAAATAATCACTAACATACAAAAGAATGCAGCTAGCATTTGTTTGTTGCCCGTCATTTGAAATTTACCTTGAATTCCCCAACCACTGATGGATCATCACTCTCCTCAGATTTCCCTCTGTATAGTTTAAATGTATCACAGAAGTCTGTTAAGTTATTGAATTCAGGTACTTTTTCCAATTCACAGTCATACACCTTAAAAACAGAAAAAAGAAAAGTTTAGAAATTATCATATGTATATCAGCTCCACCATAATGGCACTGCAAAGTATTTTATGTTTGATGGAATATTTTGGGGAACCAAAGCTTTTTGAATGATTTTTATATCAAAGTGGGAGCAAATGCAATGTTTTGGAGAACATGTGACAAAGCTTCATTTAGGCTTGGTTAAAACCAGAGTAAGTAGCATGTCATAAGGTTATCTTTATTTTCTTTGTTAGCTGTATTTCTTTGTTAGCTGTATTAGACAAGAAATGAAAGTAGTCTCACTTCAAATTTTAGCCAACAAACAGTAAAAGTACTAATTCTCTGTGCTCATACTTTCTTAATGTGTATGTTTATTTAGGATCTGCCTGGTGCCCAAAGATGTCAAGAGTAAAATTCCCTTTGACTGAAGGCAAGGTTAAATTATTAATGCATCTCTTAATAAGTGTAGGTAAGTAGAAGAGAAGCCAAGATATCTTCTTAAAACCTTCATTTAATAATATGAATAAGGAAAGAACCTTTATAGAAATCATGTATAGTTCAATTTTGAAGAGCATTTAAAAATAAAAAAAGGACAGTTTTGATTAGGTCTTGGGCCTATAAACTCTGAAATATGTTATTTCATCCTGAACATTACCTTTAAAGTGTCATATCCTTTTTTAATGTACTGTCCACATTTTTCATATTCTCCTATTGAAGCATAAAATTTGCTCCACCAATCAACAATTTCTTCCTCCTTAAAAGAAAAGCAAATTAAAAAAAGCTTTTATTGGGAGATAAAGCCTCTCTCCTATCATACTGTACAGCAGAAATCATGAACAATTCAGCATAATAGCAAACATTATCCTCTAAAACTTATTATCAGTTAGGTAATACCAAAGATTTATCTGAAAGAAAATTGGAATATAATAATTAAGGCAGTTGCAGATCTACCTCATTGTTAACTGAATGCATTTGAAAAGTAGTTGAGTCTTGCCCCTTAAAAATAGTACTTCAATAAGCCTCATGTCACCTAGATACTAGCAATCTATACATTCTACTAATCCAGTATTTCTGTGGGTTTTTTCTATTTTTATTTAAGTCTGATAATCACTGTTAATAAAGTGCTATTTTCTGTATTCACTGGGTTTGCATAATATAATTATTTTGCCTCTGAAAACAGATTTCCAATGGTAATAAATAGCATTCATTGTCTATGAACGAATAGAATGAAAAGTATTCATCTACTGTGAAAATCTGATTTTTTAAAAAAGATTATTTGGATTTACAGAGAATCTTAAAGTATTATGCAGATCATTAATGGTGAGTGTTTGTTAGGGCTGTTCTGGGTTTGTTGGGGTTTTTTTTATATATAGGGCATTCTATTTCAGCCTTGCATATTTTTCCTATATCTACCATGTAACAAGTTCACTGTAGGTTTTATATCAAACACTTTCAGAGATTACTGTTGTCATCCACATGCTTAAATGCTAATTTGTAAGGAGTATTGCTATATTGGTTTTCAATTGGAGAAAGCAATGTGTAGATTATTTTGAAGTAGTATACATTACCTTTTCTGTGAGCTGCTCATGACGATCAAATCATAAAAAAAGAGCAAAATAAAAGCAATGGTAAGGATATGATTTGTAGAATTGTATACAGTTAAATAGGCTTTAAATGTTTAGTAGTTTGTATATACTAAGTGTGCAAAGTAAGTTACAAACATTAATAATTTCAAAATGCTTTTGAAGAATACTCAGACACCATGTGTTTAACTTGATGATTTTTTTTTTGTGCTGTCAGAAAAGCAGAATGTTCTAGATACTGAATTGGAGCATGCATATTTATATACACATTCATTTTATAAAGCAGGTTTGCAGGACTGTAAGACATTATTACCCTGTGCTTTGTTCTTCACATAACCAAAAAAAAGGCAAAAAAATTGTATCTATGGATTTATCCATATAAGTGTGAAAACAATATGCACAATCCAAAATGCTTCGCCTGTTAAATCACAGACACCAGAATTATGACCCACTAGTCCACTAAGAGCAAGCATCATGCATCCCATCTGGAAGCCATGATTAGCAATGTCATTTCTGCTACTTTTTATACATTGTACCTTGTGTTTTCATTTAAAAGCATTAGCAAAGAATTTTTGTGCAAAGCAGAAGAAATGCAAAACATTTTATGAATACAATCCAAATGCATCAATAGGTCAGGACATCACTCTGGTATATCATTCATTTACTCCCATTTCTGTTCTCTTAAGTAATTATTTCACTGGGATGTTCAGGTCTATTATATTTTACTAGTCTTGTCTACCTTCAAATCATAAATAATACAGCATATTCTTACCAGATTAGCATGGGACTGTCATTTTCTAAAGACAGTTGGAGTGAATTTTTTTGTGGAAACACCATCATTAGTGATTTGCAAAACTTACTGGCAGAATTCATGAAGTAATTTTGAATAGTTTGCTATATTTAAATTTCACTTTGTTTAAATGTTGGTTTGTAATGTTGACAATGCAAAGGTTAGCTTGCATAATTACTCAATCTTAATTCAAAGAGCAAATTTGAAACCTTTTCACGAAATATACTTTGTAGAACTTTGAATTTTTCATCAAAGCATAATGTTGAAAGGGTTTAAGTCAGGGTTTATGTTTTGGGTTTGTATTTTTTTGTCCTTGATATACCACCAACTCTCTTCAAATAATGCACTTGGTAGTTTTGGGAAGACATAGTTAAGGAGAAATATAAATCAAAACTTAAGAGGTCTTCTTTAAAAATTTCCAGAGCAAATAATAGTCTTCAATATTCAGATAGTATTGTTACTAAAAGTTGTAATCAGGATGTGCTCACAGAATGCCAAAACACAGAATAAAATGCCATATGATAAATTAGAGATTTTGGAGTGAAATACTCACATGGTAAAAACAATGTAATGTTACTGTTCTTTTTAAAATGTACCCAGTAACTTCACTGTAGATTGTTATACATGAAGTTGTCAAGATATTAACTTTTAACTATTATCTTTTAAAAAAACCCTGGAATTATGGAAAAAAGTCCAAGAGATGCAGTGGATCCCTAGAAAAGTCAGAGTTTTGTAAATTGTAATATTATTTTCCAGGAAGCGGATTTCTAAAAAAGTTTAACTATTAATAGCAAATGAAGTAAATCCCATCATTTTTTTCTGCTTTTATCACACAGATTTTAAATAAGTTGGCACACAAAGAAGTTTCTAGTAGTTCATACATTTTGTGTATGCATAGTAAGATCTTTGAACAAGGGTACCTTAATATAACTAATCTTACAGGACTTGTGAGCATCATCTCCTCCAGAATCTCTCTCTGGCAGAGCTGCCCAGAGAAGTCGCCCCTCAAGGCCCCAGGGCTCAGCAGTGCTCCCCATCCCGCCCGTGCTGCTCGCCTGCATGCATCACTCTGGTACATACATGCACTGCTGTTGGAGAAGCCATTTTGCTGAGTGCTGCTGACATACTGCTTAAACACTGCAAATCGGAATGTAATGGATGAAATTTTGGCATTTTGTGTCCTCAGGGTGTTCTCTGCATAGCACTGACACTTTCCACAGTTTTACTTATTCCAATTTGGATTGTTCTGAGTTTTCATTCCTCTAATATGGATGCTTTCACTGTATCTAATGTTATATTTGGCTTGGGTGATGTCAAACTAAAAGAAATTGTGTTTCTGCTTATGTAGCATTTGAAAGTTTCCCTTTTTATTTGAAATAAACTACACAAATATAATCAATTTTACTGGTGACTTTGAAGTGCTAAATCTTCTTTATTTCCTAGATATTTTTCCTTATAATTTTTAAAGACAATAATAATATATCTTACTTATATTAGAGGAGAAGATCTATTTCAGATAAAGGTTAGAGACTGCTGTAAATTAAATATTAATGACAATTTACATGTATGATGACAGTAATCACAGGATCATGGTCTATCTATCTACTTAAATTAGTGTCTGAATATGGTGACAATAAGAAGAAGAGATGAAAGAAGAACAAGGCAATCATTAAAATAATTAAATAGCAGTAAGAGTCCAAAAGCTTAAATTCAGTATTATTTACTTTGGGACTGTTGTAACAACGTAAAATATTCTGAATTTTCAAAAGTCAAAATTGTGGATTAAGAGTCTGCAAAATTGCTATGTATTAATGAGCATAATTTCTCTGCTTCCTTTAGTGTAACAGACCATCAGAAATCTTTGAAAACACCTTCTAGGCAAGGGAAACAATTTACAGTCCTAAAAGAATGATTTTTTTTTTCCTTAAAAATGTACTGCTTGGAATCTGTCTTCAGTCACTTTTCAGCTCAAGAGTAAAACTCTGTAAGTAGAATTATTTTTTACCTGGAAAGTAAAACTGTATTATGGTGGTCCCGAAAGAATCAGAGCAGTAAAGAGACAAGGCACAACAGAAGAGAAGGAAAAGAACTGTTAGTGCAGAAAAAAATTTTTTCAGTGTTATTGGGTTTGGATGGCTTCAAGATAAGAGAGGCCAAGCTGTGACTGTGATAAAATGAAGGGCTGAAGGACCCGAGCATACCCCTACTTCCAACTCCTTTATCTGGAACTGCTCAGTCTGCAAAATCAGGCTGCCCTACCCACCATCAGTGGGAACTGGGTGATGTTCTATCACATATTTTCAGTAGCTATCGAACAAGATAATTCATTCTTAAGCTAGTAGTGAATTTGGCCAAGGACAAAATGCTATAGTTTGGCATTCACAATATGAAAACAAAGTTTAAAATTATGACCAAATTTCCTTCGCTTTCCTGTCACCAAGTAACTTTCTGCCATCTGGCTTTCCAGAGGGTTGCATATGTTTCTGACAATTTTGCTGTCTAGATAGTCCCTCAGAAATCAGAGATCTTAAGAACAAAGTTAAGCATCAAATTTCAAAGATTACCTGAGCTGTTAGCAGTGGCTGTGTGTCTTCCATATCAATTACTGTATCCTGGCGAGGCGCAGCAGAGAGCAGACTAACTGTAAGCCAAAGGTTTTATTAAGGCAATATGGTGTAGGAAAAATATCTTACTAAACAGTTTCATCAGATTTAAATCCAGACAGTTAGAGAAAATGTAAAATAATTCACTGGCCATTTGTTTGCTCCACTAAAGAAAGCAATTAGTTGCCACTTTTTGCTAAAAAAAGACAAAGTACTTTTGTGCAGGATATGCAAACATTTCTCAAATATATAGAATTAAAACTAAAAGTAAGAGTAAAACTTGAAAAAATGTAGAGGAAATGTCACCATTGTATTCAGACCATATTTGCTGGAGTACTGGATCATCACTGTCACTAGGGCTGAGGTGATCTGCAGGTAGTTAACTTCCAAGTTGATACTAAAGAGGAACATCAGGGAATGAGCACAAGTCCAAGAGTGGACTCGCCTTTGCATTATGCCCTCTTATGCTTCACAGAATGTTACACTATTAATACTCTCTGTCAGATGTTTTTCCTTTCAGATAATCATATCTCCGCCTAAGTACACAACACGAGATGGCAACTCATCAGAGTAAACAGGCAGGTAATTCTAGCATCTCACAAGAAGGTGGAACTTTTCATTTTCCAGCTTTGTACCTTTCAGCTGTGGTGCAATGTCCTGTTTAGTGGTGTAGGGGTCACAGCGAAAGCTTTCCAGTAAATCAATAGTGCATTGTCCCACGATGGGCTTCCGTCCAAATGGTCTGTGGTCTATTACTTTAATAACAAGAGATGGACTGTATAACTCCTCTTTGGGCAACAACTAAAAATAGAAAGTTAGAGGTTTTTTTACAATGAAACAGAAGAAAAAGAAAGAATAAAGATTTTCCCCCTAAATTAAAGGCAGTTACTTCATTTATTTAATACTGAGCTACTCCGTTCTATGGCTGTATGGTGAATGAAAACTTCTAATCTTATCAGTCAATAAAAGTCAGTAAGAATAATTGTCCCAAATATTGAATATTCTTGACTTTTGCACTTTTCCCATCCTGGCAAAAAGCAGCTAAACATCTATAAGTAAATTACCCTTTCAAATAAAAAATATATACTGCACTGGATTGTGCATATAAAATTGTGCCACCTGTACAGTACATGACTGTACAGACATGTTTACATGATCTTTATTACAGTTTTCAGGCTCATAAATTTCTTATGGTAAATCAAAAAAGGATGTGTAAGCCTTCCTACTCAGAACAAATCCTTGATTTCTAAAAACTATGGAGGAACTTATTTTGCTATAGAGAGCTGGCATATAGGTTTTTGTAACGTACAACTTTCATGAAGAGAACAGAAGATGGAAAATTAGGTGTCTTTTTGAGGTTTTTGATCACCACAGATTCCACCATTTCACCCCCACATTCCACAATTAGACTTGGAGACATAACAGGTGCCAGCTGGTAGTTTTTCATGTTCCGCAACCCCCAGGCCAGAATCTGTAAAATAAAATCCAATATGAGCAAAAGTGGGAAAGGATGTCAATATGTTTAATATAATAATCCAAAAGCAGGAAAGAAGAAATTAAATCTTTTCAATAATAATATGTGTCTGGCAAAATATTTCAAGGTTCTAGTTCTAGGAAAATGAATGAAAACAGTGATATTCACAAACACTTAGAGAAAAGAGTATTTCTCACTATGAATAGTTTTTGTTTTCTGTAAGTAAATTCAAAACCTTTCTGTCTAGAGGATGAGAAGACTGCCCTTGTATTCAGTTAGTTTAAGAGTAACCATACCTCAACAGCAGTGAGTTGAACTACTGGTCTGATTCCTTGAGGGACCATGTAAAGCTTTGGTGCCCTTTGTGATGGAAGAATTGGAAGGTTGGTACCACCCTGTTAAGACACACACATAAGTATTAGATTCTCTCATCTTAGCTGAAATACCCTGCAACTACTAAGACAGTTCTTCCCATAATGTCTCACCATGTAAGAATATATGCTGTGTCTTATTATATTACACATACAGAAAAAAATACATATATACCTTGTCTCTCAAAATAAGTTCTGCAGCAAAAAGAATGTCTCCACAAGCTTTGCCATTATTTGTTACAGGATACCAGAGCAGTTTTGGTGTGATGTCATCTTCTGGGGCCAACTTGACCATGGGGGAACAAACACTTCTTCCAAGGAATTCATCTTTACCCTGCAACCAAAAATGGCAAAAATAACCATTAATGTACTGACAACTGATATAAATAAATAAATAAGCAATCAGCATAAAAAGATTTCACCTACCACTTGGTCACTGTCAAAAAGTTCAATAACAACCTTAGGTGGGTTTTGGGCTATTGACTGTGGGTCCCCATAGATCTCAATTTCATTAAATATGAGAGTTTGGTCCCACGTGGGATTTAGAGTTGAATGAATGATCTCAGTTGTTTTGCTTTGATGGAGGAAAGAAACATGAGCATATGGATCTGAAATATCATACAGAAATTGAAAGCATAGAGTTACAGACAAACAAAACCACATCAAGCCATAAGGCACACAAGCACATTTTTTATCAAATATAGCGTTATTTTGCTACTGTTGTTACCAGTTCTAGAAGTGATTCTATGTAAAACAAAAATGAACACATATACATAATTTACATTTAATAGAGCAATTTCCATTTGATTAATAAATCACTTCCTTTATACAAGGCTTGATTAACCGAGTAATAAATGAAAATTATAAAATATCTTGCAAAGCAGAAAGAGAACCAGAAAACTAAAATGAAACACTGTTTATACTAATCTTGTCTTAAATCTTGTCCATAGAAACCCTTTTTTGTTCTCTCCATTGATATACAACTATACTGCCTCATAAATAATAGAAAGAAATAATTCAAGGTCTGACCAGTTGCCAAACAACAAATTGTCCCAGGCTGTATTGCTCAGATCATGGTTAGGTTTCAAACATGCTCATTTATAGCAACCTCTTTTTGTGAAACAGCTGAATGATTCAGGTGGTCTAGCCCCAGTATTTGGCAGGCCTTTAAATCAAGAGCTCTGTAGAAGGTATCTGATGATGGTCATTAATGCTTCCTCTACCAATTGCAATCACTAAAGACTAAAGGCAATTTTAAAGGTTATCTTTAGGTCAGTTTCAATAGATTCTGCCAAGCTACAGGATCAGAGTTTTACAAAATTTGGCTAATTCTTCAAACTAATTTTAGAGGAAAATAAAATGTAGATGAGCTAGTTTATGTATGACTGCTTCTGAGGTGCCTGTCCTGAATGATAAAATGCAATTTGGAGGCATTTGTAACTGTTTCTTTGCATTGCTTTTAAGTACTGCATGTTGAAATAAGACCAAATTCACACAGGCAGCCATACAGAACCCTCCTTATTTTAGAAAATATTACTAAAACCTGCAAAGCACTGTATCTTCTGTAACAGAGGCATTACATTTACTCAATTACAGGGGGAAAAAGAGGGATGCAAATAGAGGGTAATGGAGAAAGAAAATTCATTTCAGCTTTGTCTTTTGCTGAGGTAACCTCCTTAAAGGAGGTGTAAAGTCATGTTCTTACAGAATCTAAATTCAATTTGCTCTGTGGCTTTCCAATGAAATTTTGATTTGAATTATCAAAACTTGAAAACTGGGTATTAGCCTGACTACAAAGATGCCAGATGGACACAGCACAGTTGGAATACCTAAGAGTTGGAAATGAACATGTATAAACAAATAAAAGACATGCTTATCAGTAAGGCACAGTGTAGTTTTCTGCAAGTTAATTTCCATAATGAATTAATATAAAACACTGAACACTGAGAGGCAGTTGGTGCCATAACTAATGAAAAAACCATCCAGCTTTCTTCATCCTTGCTTTTATGCAAGCCTCCTGCAGGACAAAACTGCATGTAGACTTTGGTTAGAAGGAGAATTCAAGGCAAAAGGAAGGGCCTGGTCATGGGAAATTCAGACCTCATCTGAAATCCAGTTCCCTCACTGACAATTCACTGGCAGCAACTGGTACAGAACATACAGAGCACTTTGTCTGCAGCAGCCTCTGGGGCAGCAGTAACCAAATTCAGATTATGCTTAATAAAGCTGAGACTTTCTTTATGGCATAGTTTCAGTAGCTGGGACCTGCATACAAACCTTATGGAGTTAAGATATTCTACATCCAATAAATCCATCAACAAGTTCATGGCAAATGTGGGTTTTCTGCACTTTTAGAAGGATTTTTCCATACCTGAAAAACTGTCTTTGTCTAAAGCCATGAGGTTCCTTGCCTGGTAGATGTAACAGCGAAGGTGGTAAGTATATACTCCTGTATCAAATAAATAAAACAAGTTCAACTGCATTATAGAGGTTTCTTTTGTGTGATGAAGATAGTTTGTACAAATGCCTTACACATTTTAACATAAGCACTGTAATAACATTTTTGCTTTTCACATGATGAGTGTATTAATACCAATGAGCTAGCCCCTGAGAATATTTGTTCTGCACAAAGCAGAAATAAAAAAAAAATCACTAATGCTATCTGGCCTTTTTTTCACCACACAATCATCTAAAAAAACCTTCTATTCAAAAATTGCTCTTTGAAACAGTTTGATAATCTTGTTCACACAAAGAGAATCAAGAACTGGGCACACCTTTGCTTAATTTAAGTATTCACTACAGCACTTCCGAGATCTTGGGTCTTTCACATTTTTAGCTCTTAGCCTAGAAAGTTATCCCAATTGCAACTCTGTCTCTTTGGTTAAAAGACTTTAAAAAATAAACCACTACATGTTAGGTGGAATAGCTTAAAAAGAAGATATGAGTGGCCCAACCCAGGACCGTGTGGGGTTAAGTTACTACAGCTTTTCTTTAAAAGATGTCAGGTGTAACCCTTTCAGCCCTTGAAAAATTCTGAGTCACCATCGTGGGGCTAAAACCTCTGACCTCTGGCAAGAAAAAGTGCTATTTCCCTCCAGCTGTCAATTATTAAAACAATATTCCCCAGGTTCTGAAATATTTAAGACTTAAACATCCATTCTCAGCAGGTTGATCAAGTTCTGCAGAGTTCAAATAAAGACAAGTCAGAGCCCCTCAAAAAGGATGTTAAGTCTCAGAATTGACCTCTATTCCTGTTAACTAGCACTGGTGGCTCCCATCTCAACTTCTTTGCTTTTGTGATTCACATAACAGTGATTACAAAGAATTTAAAACCCATCCAGGTTGGCACAGTTACAGTTTTGTTCACTTTGCCAACTCAACTACATGGTACTGCTTCCTCTGGGCCAGGCATTGTCTAATCTTGCACTGAGCTGGTTAAGTAATGTGAACCAACAAAAAAGTTAAATTTAGCATTAAAATTCCTGTCCCATGCAGGCTTTAAGAATATCTGTGTGACAGCAGACTGAAATATTGAAATGACTAACTGTAATTTTTCTTTAATAACTTAAATAGGATCTAATCAAGGGTCTGATAGTAATTACTAGAGAAGGCATAAAAAGCTAGATGTAAACCACAAAGATTTATGATTCTGTTTGAAACCAAAATGAAACAGACAACATTTTGGAGAAAGCAATTGTTAAAGAACCTACTGTCAAAATAGCAGGAAACCATTGGTGTGTTGGCACCAAACACTGTTGTAGCTGAATCCTTGGCTTTGTTTGAACTCTTCCCTTCTTCATCATCAGCACTATTGTCTGCTCCCTGAAATTACATACAGAGAAAAGTTATTGAGTATTTACAAACATGGAAAGAACTTGATAGAAATGGACCACGTGAGGGAATTTATTGGCTTCCATCTCCCTTCCAGCACAAGGAGAAATTAATTTGTGAGTGAATGTACTTTACAAGATGTTTACTCATGTCCAGAGGTGATTTTGTGTTGCCAATTGAAGCTCTGAAGAAGTCATATGCAGTCATGTCATCTTACTTCCAGGATGTTTTATTTCTGAATACCTACTAGCTACCTATCAGCTCTTAGTGGAGGAAAGCTCGCAGGTCTTCTGCACTGTGCTGGGGCAGAGAACTGCTCCAAGGCTTTCTCCCAGCACTAGCCCAGGAACTATAGCTGTAAGCAAAACGGAAATAGGAATTTTTACTCAGAGCAACCAAATTAACTGGAGAAAGAAAATTCTGTCAGTGAATCCTTGATCAACATTTGGTGCAAAAAAGAGAAACAAACCAAGAAAAAAGTGTGAAGTTTTGTTAATGCTATACACTCAGAATTATTATATATTTAAAAAAACAAAGGAGGCTTCTCACATTATTTGCTACAGTTTCTATTTTGGTAAATAGAGGTTATTTGTGAAGCTGTGTTAACCTCAAAAGCTGAGGAATAACTGCATTCTGCTCATCTATCTGCGTCAAACGAAATTCCGGCTTCTCCTACACACTATTTTCTTTTCTTATTGTTTTTTTTTTTTTTTGCTATCTTTTCTTGTGTCTGGTTGTTTATACAACCAAATATTCATGAGGGGCAGCTTTTTCCAAGCCTGTTGTCTTTTGTGCTGATGTTAAAACATCTAAATTACATGCACAAAAATCTTGAGCTATCTTTTCACTTGACTTACAGGGGGCTTACCTAGTAATTTGGCCTTTTGAGGTAAATCTCACATAATGCAAAAATAAAAATAATTAAAATATAAATAAGTAGGATTAAACCCATAAAACATAATCATATATAATGTGATATATAATATTGCATATGTCATTAAAATATAAAAAATTAGTAATAATACAAGAATCTCTACCCCAACTTTAATGATCCTTTTCTGATTAAATAATTTAAACAATACACGCTGTATTATCTTCTCAGTTATACTCTAGTTTAACAATGCATGGGCTAAAATGTCCAATATATTTGTTTATTTACTGCAAAGTAACAGGTTGACCTTTGAAAGATGTGTTTGACAATCTGTCTCTTACCAAAGCACCTTCAAGTTTAAAGATAGCTGCAGCACCGTGTGTCTCTGAGGGAGCCATTTTCCGTCTCCATCGTCTTCGGCGGAAAGTGTCAGAGCTGCGCTGCTCCCAGTGAAACTTCCAGCCAATCAAGGAAGCATATTCCCATCCTTCTTGGTCTTCATATGATGACCTTCCCTTGAAGATATAAATTCTTCTTATCCACAGTGTTGTGTAACAGTAGTAAAAAAAGCAGTGTTTCTTCTGGCAAGCCTAAAAACCCCCTCCTAAACCAAGGCTAGAAACATCAATGTACAAAAAGATAAAAAAAGGGAATGCAATGAAAATGTAAAAGGTTGTTGTAGATTTTTTTTTGCTTGGTATTACATGTTTTCTTCACTCAGGTAATGAGTAATCTCATGCAGATTTAAAACCAAGCAAACAAAAACCCTCACATTATTCCAGCGTACCAGTCCCTGCCTGGATCTCTCTTCCTTACCCTGCCTGCTGTCATTCCCTCCGACTGCTCCCTCCTGCGTTTCCGCACCAGCCTCCGTCGTCGATGTGTGTGGTACATTTTCTCGGCAGCAACCCATGACTTCGGTTTAGTGTCTGGAGGAATAGTAATTCCATATTCCCACCCTACAACAGAATTGATGAGTTGGTACATTTTCAGAAATACAAGTAAGATACCTGTGTGTGGTGTGTGGTCAACACAAACTGGTTCCCCACTTCCTTTAGTCCCCAGACTTCCTGATTCACTTCATAGCATTACTTGGTGACTCATCCCATGGCTGAAGGCTCACAGGTAAATTATCAGACAGATCCAAACCTGGCTTTGCCACATATTCTTGGTGCAATTACAGAGGTTTCAGGTCTCAACCTTCTGATTTCTCTAAAAGCCTCTCAATGCTACTAATCCATTAAAATGGAAATTGAAATAGATGCAGACAGTGAACACTTTCTCAATGTCATATTATCTGATTTCTTAAACAATTTATCCAAATATTTCCTTGGTATTTTTCCATTGGGCAACCAATATCAGGCTCAGAATATTGCTACAGTTTTGACATGTGTCCTCCTTCATTATGAACTTCATTAGGACATCAGGCTGTCCTAATATCAGCAGATAAAGAGTAAATCTTACCATGTTCATCCACTGCTCGATTTAAATCAGATTTCCAAGCATCATCTTCCCACACCCATCCAAAAGGACAAGTGAATTCACGTGGGGGTGGGGCTTTTTCTCCATTCTTTCATGTAAGGGAAATATAACAGTTTTCTGCATTAGTGGGGTAAATACACTGTGTAGCAAAACATAGTAGTCCTTCTCTTAAATCTTTACTTATCCAGTGAAAAATTTAACTCTCACCACATCTGTGAAGCTCTGCTCAGGTGCTTTCCATTCCCCTCCAGGATAGCGACTCTCATTTTCATACACTTCATCAGTAAACTCAGTATGACCAGCATCAGCTTCAGTCAACAGACTGCACGTCCAAAAAAAATACAATAATAAATAAAACCAATTTTAGTTCACTACAGAAGACTTATAGAAACATAGTTCAGAATGTGCACACATGGGGGTATTCTGCATTGTCCAGCTATTCAAAGGAAACTTAGAAAAAAACACTGAAGAAACTCCAGTTATAGTAAGCATAAATATGAGTGAGTAGCAGGAATGTTTAACTGCTGTTTTATTCAGGATCTGCTTTGAATACATCCCCTTGGAAAAAGAGAAAAACATCATAAATTTAAGTGTAGGAAACAAGGACTCTGTATGAATTATATGCATCTCTGGAGCACATGCATCTATGTATATACTAAAATTTGGCACTGTATTTAATTTGTTTTCATTTATGCTGTTGACAAGGCAAGCAATTAATTAGCTAATATTTTTCTAATTTGCAAGTAAAAGAAATAGGAGAACATGAAATCAGGTAACAGCCTGTTGCTATCAGGCACAGTGGTTCACTGTGGTTTAAAAGGCACCCAAGTGTGTTCCCCACTGCCCCTTGCTGGCCAAATCGAGCCACAGATCATCTCCCAGTGGAAGCAGCTGCATGGCAACAATGTGTATTTCAACAGGATTTGATGCAATTTCTTCGCGGCATCTTATTCATAAAAGCAATATAAATATATACAGTTCTTTAATATAAACAAAACGTCATCCATTCATGCCTATAACTGATAAAATTTTAAAATAGCACATATTTTTCCCTCACGGTTTTTCTATAGCAACAGTTCTATTTATTTTTCACCATCAGAACAAAAGAATTTAAAATAGGTCAAATATTTTCTTTTAGGAAGAAAGAAAAGTCTCTTTCTCATGCTGTTTTTTGTTTATGAAACAAATCATGTTCCCAGTCTGGTTTGAAGTGTGGCAACACAGTTGGACTGGCACAACTCCAGAGCTGAAAACCTCTGGCAGAGCAAGACTGAACCTGCTGGAGCTGAGGAAGGGCTGACACTTCATGAATTTGGTCTGCCAGGGGAGGAGCTGCCACATGGCACCACAACCTTCTTCTGAAAGCAACACCTGCCTTGAGGCAGTTTGAGAAATAACCTGTGACAGTTGTTTCCTTTCTTGTTACTTTTCAACATTTAATGAAATAAGCACAAAAAAACCGCCCAGTGTTTGTGAATGCCCATGCAAATGCTGTCATGGTGTTGCTACAGCATGAACTGCAGATTTATGCTGGATGCCAGGGTTAAATTTCATCCAGGGAAAATCCACCAATCCAAGGGTCTGCTCTGAAACCATCACAGCAGGACCTGTGAATCTCATAGAGACACATGGAAGCCTCCTAATAGCTTCCTAGGCATGAAATACTGTTATTATCCCTTTCTAAAAGATGAAGAACTGACACCCAGAGAATATAAGCAATATAGCCATCATTACATGGGGACTGCAAAACCATAAGTTAGTTCTTAGAAATGGATGCTTTCTTTCTGTTGGTCTATTTTGTTTTGCTTTTAAAAAAAGGTAATGTTAGTTCAAGCATCATTAACTAGCTTTGACTATTGGCTGGTTTTTGCTGCCCTGGAACATTCAGCTTAAAATCCCTTTCTCATCCAAGAAAACAGAGAGGAGCTTTTACTGAACACCACAAATGCCTTTATTTCTATCTGCATTAAATTAAAAGGATCTGACCTTCTTTCAGGATCAACCATCCATTCTCCTTCCCAGTCCCAGCCCTTTGGGGGTAGAAAGTACTCTCTTTTCAGTTTGATTTTTCCTGTAACATCAGAAAACTTGTGGCGACCAACAAGTCCTGAGGTACCCCACTTTCCAAAAAGGAGAGCCTGATTTTCATACTGTGTGGGAAGAAAGCAAAAATCCAATTATTATTTAGGAATAATAAACAGTTTTTAAGAGGAAAAAATTATATATTTATGTAACCATTATAACTGAAACACTTTACTATAAATTTACTTCCTCTGAAATTAAGTACTCCCTTTCTACATTACTCTGCAATGTCATCATCAATTTCTTTCTTTCATTTTCTTCTATGCTGCCTGGTAAACAATCTTCTCAGTGTAATGCCTCCCTACAACTACAGTAAAAATGTGTCTAAATTAAAGAGCTGTTAAATAAAATTATGTTACAATGTTCAACAAAGTTCCTTCTGTCCCTTAAATGCATGATTCTGTCTTCCATTTCAAATCTCCTATTTAAATTATTTTCTTTTGTAACATGTAGAACTGAATCAAAATCTAATCATAGGAGTTACCAGGGGCACAATTCTGATGTCAGCCCTGTCTATTTCCCCTCCTGGGATTATTTGTAGTTTATGATAGTCTTGAGTTTTCTGCCCTTATTCCTGGAAAACTGTTGGATTGTTGAAGACCAACAAAAGAGACATTCAATACCTCTTAAACTGTATACTTAAATAATGCTTTGAACACCCATTGCTTTAAGTGACTTAGTACAGCACTACTAAATATTTAAGCATAGGTGCAACAGTGACATCACTGTAAAAATGTCTTTTTATTAGCTATTTTACTGCTACTGGATTATATGCACCATTAGGTGATGCAGCATATAAAACACACCTGCTACTGCCATCCAAAACCTCTATTATTTGCTGTGGGAGTATTTCAAGTATTTGAATTCTGATTTTGTTAACTCTTCTCATTGAAATGTTATTGTATTATTGCTTTTTGTCAGCAACAGTAAATTTTCTGCTGCTACAAAAGAACTACTATTAAGCAAAACCACTTGTATGCAAGTATCATTTATAGAAGTGAAGAAGCAATTAAAAAAAAGGGATTATTCACATGCCAAAACATAATAGTTTAGATCTCTATCTTAATTACACTGATAAAAATCTAAAATAAATATACTTGAAATCACTGGAGTTAACCAGATTTGTAGTGACTAACCAGTTCAGAATCTGGTCTGCTGAAGTTCATCTGGTAGGCACAATGGACTTGATCATTAATTGCCTTGAATGGGTTCTACTTGTTTCCTTATAATAAACACTACTCTCCCTTTCTGTCAAGCATGCAAAGAAATTCAAAAGAGCTCCAGCTGCATTGAATTCCCAACATTCACATCCAAGTTTAAAGTAAGAAAGCAGTGCTGGACATACCATTTCTGCAAAAACACTGAATGTTCCCTCTGCAAAGCTATTAAACTTCTTTTCAACTGCACTGAGCCCCAGCCAAATGTTAATTCGTAGCTCTGCAGGCATTTTGACATCTTTGGTCTTGTCCTGTGGGTACTGGCACACAAACAAAAATGTTATTCTTTGTTCTGTTATGGAGGTATCACAGCTTTCAGTAAAATATATATAAACAGAGAGATATGAGTAACAATACATATTTATTTATCTCCTCCTGTACTGCTTTTTCTCAAAAGCCAGTAATAAGTACTACAGGAAGAAAACATTCTTTAAATTATACCTGCCTAGGGCATGTAAAAATCAAACACATTAATGGTAGTATCATCCCTGTTCCCGTATATTCTCTCCCAAGTTTCATTCAGCAATGAGTTTTCAGTGTTGACAACTTAAAACTTCAATGTTGATATTGGAGTTTCTTGTTGGGAGACTCTGGAAATGCAGAGGTTAGCAGGGATGGTTCAGTAAAAGCAGAATCAATGGTGGTTTGAATAAAACCATGAGGTTTTGTCTGCATTGAGGCGTTCATGAATATAACTACTAGTAAAATTACAAACTCTGTAAGCGCTCTTGTTTTAGTGTCAGATTGCTTTTCTCCTGGTTAAGTTTATTTCAGTTGAGGACAATATCAACTTAGATGGAGAAAGGCATTCCCATTCAAGAGTAAGAGTCAAGTCAGAGAGGCAACTTCTGGGTGTGGACATGCTCCATTGCTTACAGAAAACCATCCAAAACTGAGTAAGTTTTTGGAACTTCTCTGACTTACACTTATGATTCTCTCTGCAAGTTTCCATTTATGTCCACATAATCAACGCCAGCTCGTATCAACTGGAATTGATATCAACTCCAACCCCAAATATCAACTCCAGTAACACTTTAAAAGTTTTATCACAATTTTGAACTCTTTTAGAAAAGTCTCAGAGATAGGGGCAAATACTGGTTCTAACTGGTTTATGATAAACTTAAAAGTTCTGTGATATTTTGAAGAAGCTAAATGCAGTTGGCTTCTAATCTGTCCTGAGCTTGACACCTCATTGTTCATAGTTTGTTCACGTGTTTCATACTCATGTCAGATGGCATCTCAATTCAGGGAGTTAATTATTTCTTAAGGATTAAAAAATAGTACCTTTAAGAAGATTGTTTGGGTCTTTCCACAATATTTACCAGACGATTCAGGGCTTGTTGTGGAGTACAGCACTTGGTGTGCAGGAACACGAGCATAGGCCAGTCTTTTCTCCCCTCGGATCATCCATATGATCACATCAGGCATGCTGTTTTGTGGCTGAGGATTATTTGTGGGGAAACAAGAGTTAAGAAGAGTAATTAATTGAACAATAAACTAATCTAGAGCTGAGAAAAGAGAAACATAAATAAGGGCTTATGTCAAAGGATTTATCTTTTAGAATCATGAATGATGACGAATATGATAAATTGAGGGAATTGTTTTGTTTTGCAACTAAACCAATATATACTTCTGAAAGAATAATAAAAAATACCATTGAGATTTTTGGAGAACAAAGTAAGTTTTATTTAAAAAATCCTTACATCTTTTATAAATTTTTCTAAAGATATTTTGTATCTCAATTCCCTTAAGGTGATGATAATGACTGGATGCCATATGCTGATGCCTTGGACTGACCTGCTACATATTAAAGTACTTGTGATGCTTCCACATTAAGGGTATGTAATTATAAGACTTTTAGCAGAAGACAGAAACCACCTATTACATTTTTGGAGTTCTGTGCCCACGTTTGTGAGTTAGCTACAAGTCTGGCCAATTAACTGATCCTTTTTTTTTTTTTTAATTAGCTCTACAGACCAGAAGCAACAAATTAAAAATAAAACCATTTCTAAAATGCTGTGAAAAACAGTTATGAGACAGCCAAGATGAAAACAGAAAACATTGGTAAAAATTTTTTAAAAATCCACAGAAACGTATTTAACTCTGTTAGAAGTTGATTACTATGGCTACAAGCTGTGGAAATCCAACATATACCCTGCAGTCCCTGAACCAGAAAAGTGACTTGCAACTCTGGGAGAAATCACAGAGTGATCATTACCCAACACACATTCTCAGTGAGAACATCTAACAAATGAGTTTTGTAAAAGTAAATTGCAATTACACAGGGGAACATGTTTACTTTCACAGGATCTAAAATTACTGTTCTACAGAGAGTGGATATTGCTTGATCAGCAGTGAACTTTACACCCATTTGTGTTAGACAGGTACTGCTAAACTAACCAGTTCTGCTAAACCAAACACAGTATCGTGAAGCACTAACCTCTTCACTCAGTTGCAGCAATCTATCCAACCAGTCCTCAATTTCTGTCAGAGTGGCTTTCACCTCAGTAGCCTCACTTCTCATCCTGGCTGCCGCTTCTCCAATCTGTTTGAGGGACTTGAGGCGCAGCTTTTCTATCTGAGTGTCAAGGACTGTAATATTAGATTTGCCTTCTATCAGGGGAAATGGTTTACTGAAAAGAGAATATTTTTATGGTTAATAACCCAGGTGGCTTTTATTTAGTTACACTTTAAATGCAGGCATGCAAACAGTGGCAATGGATTGAGTGCCATCATTTCTGTGATTGAAAACCACTGGAACAGTGCTATTGCATCTATTTCTGCAGAGATTTTCAACTACAAGGTATTTATAGTAAGCAAGGGAAAGGCTGTACTTACATAACAAGCACCAAGGTAGAACAGGTGTTTGCTTTAATGTAATTGCCACCAATCAAACGAAGGAAAATCAATTTCTCTATATACTCACAATAAAATATTATCCTCTCAAAATGTATGTCTCAAAACTGAAACCAGTGCCTTCAGACCAAGATTAGGTTCCTTTCCTTCCCTGGAAACTGTATATTCTCAGACATTCATTATACAAATATGGTTTGTGGCTATGACTAGATTTATCTAACCCTCTGGGAAGAAAACATCAAAGAACTCTGAAAGAAATCTGTGACACAGAACTTTTGAGACAGTAGAGGGCAGAGTAAGTATTCAATGGAACCGAAAAGTCTCAGAATCCTGAGTTAGAAGGGACTCTCAAGGATCATTTAGCCTTGCCTCTGAACAGAACACCCCCAAAAAATCATACGATGTGTGTGACTGTGCTGTCCAATTCCATCAGAAAAATGAGAGGAGGTTTGAGGAAAAGGCAGCTTTTCAAAGACCAGTGACTGTATCCCTTTAGCAGAGTTCATTAAAATGTCTTTAATATGATATTTTACAAAAAGTTTAAAAATTTCCAAAGACACTGCCTAGTTTCTCTTCTTTGACCTATATTTAATGCTATGAACTTCTAAGGGTTTTGATTCTGTAAGACTTTGATAGTGACTATTGTGCCTTCCACTGGAGTTCCTTCTACTAATCTGAATGCAAGAGCTGTCTGCCCTGGGAGCTGCTTTCACATCAATCACATGTACCAGATCATAACCTTCACAAACTCAAATAATTTTAAGTGTTGCACTGAAAACTCTCTCAAACTTCTAACTTATTTAAACCTTAGCATAGCAAGGAAAAATCTTCTAAAGACAGGGAGCTATGTCTTTGACAGAAGTTTTTTGAGTTGGTTGAAAAAAAAAACCCAAAAGAAAATTGTATCCCATCAGCAAAATGAAGTTCATTTGGTGCTATATCTAAGTGCTATTGCTCCATAATTGTTGAGTGATAGTTTATAAAACAATGGTCTGAATTTATAACAGTGCAAATATGTGTCAGGATGAGGAAATGAAGTTTCCACACTGGTTCCATGTGACAAAAGTTTGCCCTTCACATTTTACTTTCCTTGAGTTTGTCAGTCCTTTTTATCTGTTTCTTTCAGATCACAGCATTCTATGAAGTTATTAGTTTATATTTTTCTGTAAGTTTTCTATCATGTAATTCTTTGCTAGTACATACTGACCTCCACTGTTTGTTTTTCTTCTGCTAACCTTTATATTGGCTCAACAACATGATGAATTTGTTCTCTCATTTCATGTTCTTTGTTATTTCCTCTTATGGATAATAACTATTCTGTCATTTTCCTTTTATTTTTCCTGTGCTGTTTTATCACCCACTTGTTTACTCTCCCCATCTCAATATCTCCTTTTTGAACGTCTCTTTCTCATACAATTCCTTCCTCTCTATTTAGAATATATTCTCTTTCAAATGTCTAAATGCTGATTCCTGCTGCCTTCTCTGAACATCCCCAGACATACAGACACATTGACTAAAAGCGTATTCAAAAATATGATCTTTATGGCCCATAATCCCTGCATAACCTTTGATTTTTTTATTTTGGGCTTGCTAGTGAAGTACTAGACTTTCTTCCCTCTTCAGTTTCAGAAATAACATTGAAACACAGGTAAACCAGAGGGACATGAGGAATTCTAAAGAAGGGTGGATGCAAGAAAGGCAGCAGAGAGACCTAATATCCATTTTCAGAAAAATCCTGCCTCAGATTTTTTTCAAGAGATGCTGTTTTGTCTTATCACTGTCAGTAATAAAACTATGCTGAGATAATGGAGGATTACACAACCAGATGGATTATTTGATTGGCAACATCCATGATGTTTTACTTTTGGAATTTCAGTTCTTAGGTCAATTCATGAGATTAGTCAGTTTTATAGTCCTCAGAATTTGTTTTCTGACTTAGCAGAGGCAATAACAAAGATTCTGAGCAGGCCTGGAATGATAACATAAGAGATAAAAAAAATTCCTTTACCTTATGTCTTCTGTAAGATCATCAATCAGCTTCAACCACATCTCTGCTAATCTGTTTTCAGACACTTTAGCCTGCATTCCTGATTTTAAGGTGGCTAAGTTGGATTGCTGAGGAATTTAAAAGAAAAGAATTTGCACTTATGAACTTCCAGTGTGGTTTATGGTCAGTAGGAGTTTCAAGATTTTGATCTTGTTTATTCATCTGTGTAAAGGCCAAACCAATAAAAGACTCATGTTTAAACTTAATTTGTATTTAACAGGACTATTCTGATGTTCTCCCCCACTGTATTCAACAAAACATGAAAATAACAGTCCCACAGACTTAACAGCTCCAACCAACACTGAGGACTCTTCCTTTCCCTGGGAATTCCCTGTGGCTTCAAGCAGGAGTGTGCTGAGCCTTGCTAAAATACAGGCCTGTGATGAACAGTGCCATTTGTTACACCAAGCAACTTTTAATTTTGACTAAGAAAAAAAGAGAGAAAGTATCACAAAATTTCCATAATTTGCTCAAAATGCCACTTTTTCATTACACCTCTAAATGAAAACGAGTAAAAATGAAAAAGATTTTAAATGTCTTACCAGTCTTTCAGTCATGTTTAGGATTACATTCACAGGGTCCAATCTATGACTTATGTCCTCCCAAAAAGAAGTCAGCGTTACAACTGGCTTTGTGTTTGCCCATGGCAAGTAGTAATAATAATTACCTGGTGTGAAACATTTGTATGCAAGGTTTAGAATTCATGACAGGAATAGATACTGTACACTGTTGCTACATTCATATCATTTATGTACTACAAATAATGAAAAACATATAAGCTACTCCAAATTCACAAAAAGATTTGCATTTTCAAGCCACTATAGCATCTGTTGAATGGTAAACATTCACTTCAAATTGTTTCAAAATCCAATAGGTTTTAAAAAATAAATTAGCTGTTAACATATTCTTTCCCATAACATACTTATGTAGATGGCATATTATTATAAATTTATCCTTGAAATAAAATATTCAAATAATAATTTTCTAGAGTAGTCTGATTATTTCATTTAATACACAGGAGGAAAAGAAACAACTACTCTTTGCAGTTAATAAAAAAATTATAGTCAAAATGTATTTTCCTGTCATCTAGCTAATTTTTTTTTCTAGGCTGAGAGATGTATGACTTAAAAACAAGTTATTATTTTATTCTAAATCAGAATATTCAAATCATGTTTTCCCTACTTAACTCTAGATATCTCTAAAATAACATGAATTCTCCTGGCAAAGTTTGTGTATTTCTAGTACATGGCCAAAAGACTTCACTGAATCCTGTCCAAATTTCACTAATAACCTCTTATTAGTAGGGCCTTACAGCATGTACTCTGTAAATGCAACTTCACCTCAAAAGCTCTGAAGACCGCCATACCCTTTTCTGCCACATTTTCGGTGCAGTTTGGACTGACACTCCACAGCTGCAAACAGCACACCCAAAAGGCAGTTTTTGGGTATTGAATACTTGAAATGAAATATTTTATATTTACCGTCGAACACGGCGCGGCTGTACTGGGTGGTTGACGCCAAGGGTTTGCAGGTGCTGTCGAATTTGTTGCCGTAGTTGCCGATGCTGACCTCGAACTGGATGGGCTCCCCCGTGTCCTGCAGCATCGTGGCAGAGTGAAACACAGCAGCCAAGCAGAACTTCCGTCTGCGCTGGTATTTCTACCAAAACAACCTTTTCAGTTGGATTTCAAACTGGGATCCACAATTATAGAAAAACAATAGCAATAGCTAAATGGAAATTATAGCCTCAATGTTTTTACTGTTTTCTGAGAAGAGACCAAAAAATATAATGTGTATAATAAATTACTGAATTTGATATTATAAAATATTTCAGATTAACCCTTCTTGCCACAAGGGCACAACATTTTTTTAGCCACTACTCCTCAGCCACCAGTAAAGGTCTCTCTTAACTTGGAGACTGAACTCTATTGTACTGATTTTATTGAGTTAGATCACTCTTCTAAAAACAACCAGCCAGGCACATCTCCACTACCAACAGTGACAATAAAACAAGGATTTACCTCGACAACCAGTAAGTCATCATTAGGAATCATTTCTAATTTTTTATTAACAGGCTTGCTTTCAGATAATGTAGATAGTTCAACCAGAATTCTCCCTCTATATGCAACTCCTTCTCCCTGTAACAGAAACACATATCAAATCAAATTTTATATATTTGCCCTAAAGAAGCGTGTATTTTTTTTAGCTGTACACAATTCTGGCTTCACTGAAGTGTTCTCAGAACTCCTGCAGAGGAATGGATGTACATATTGGAACAAGTGAAATAAAGTAGTTGGCTTAATGCTGGAAGTGAAAATAATATTTATGCAAACAAGGAAAGAAGAAATACAAATGCATGCAAAGGTGAAAATTGTCAAAATCATTTCTGCTCCTTCAAAAATACCTTTAAAACAAAGCCAGATAGGAATGGAAAATACTATCATACTTCCTTACTAATCTTAAATTTAAAATATTATTCAAAAACAAAGAGCAAGAGGCGTGTAGTGTCAAAAAAATTAAAATTATTAATTCATTGATTAAAAAGAACTGTGTTAACTCTTTTATGAAAAACAATTAATAAAGAAACTTACCTTTCCAAAGTTTAATTCATCATATGGGTCTGGGAATCCAGTGTATTCTCTTGGACTTCCATAAAAGTTTAAGTAACAAGGCCCAAATGTTGGTAAAAATCCAACTTCAGTTTCTCCAGAGTTTGCTAACAGAAGACATTACCATTATATCTTTGTTAATTACCATATTGAGCCAGAAAGAAACAAGTAACATTGCTATCAAATCCATTAGAAGGAATGTTAGATATTAGTTAGGTATTAGTAATATGAGAACACTTATTCTCTGGGTGTACCATATGAATTTAAATTAATTATACCAATGACTGTACTTGTACCTAACTTCACTGCACAACACTTACACTAAATGCAGCAAAACACTTCATGCAACACAACACTTCATGCAGCAAAAATCCCACAGAATGAGAGGAATTTATGTCCCACTCCAAATATATGGTTTTAATTTATGTGCAAGGGTAATGTGCTCTTATGCTAACAGAAAACATGTTTTCTAGAAAATGTGAAGCTGAGTAAAACAACATTTGCAATCACTTAAAGGCACAGGCCAAAGATCAAACTAAATAGCCACAGAAAAGATGCACTCTCTAGCAGAAAAAAGAGGTGAGAAACAAGTCAACTTGCAACAGAAATTTCCTGGAATGACCTGCAGCACAGAGAGGGATGCACTTATTTCTCACAGGAAAAGAAGGCTGAGGTAGGACAGTGACAGTAAAGGGCTGTGCCCTGTGTGGCCATGCCACTACTGAGTGACACGAGTGGACTGCAAAAGTGGATGTGATGTCTTGATGTAATTTCCTGTTAACAAAGTCACCTATAACCTGCACAATATAAAATAAAGATTTGCAGTTCTCTATTTTGCATTTGGCTATTTTCACACCCTTACCTCTGAATCAGAAACAGATCAAAAATTGAATGAAAAAAACCATTTGAATAATGTCCAATTAAAAAAAATTCTAAGACCGAACTGCTCGCATCAGACCTCAGTATCACTAGGTTTAAGATACATGATATGTGTTAAATTCACTGCTTACTGATGCCAAAAAATTAAACAGAATATAAATTAAAAAAAACATATAGGCAACAAAAAGACCTCCCAAAACTGGAATAAAAAATAATTTATTTTCTATTTTTTTTTAAAATTTAAAATTCAGTTGTTTACTTTTAGAAGGCTAATAATCATGTATGATAGAAAGTGCTCTGAGAAACTATTTCAGCCTCTAACTTAATGTTACTTTATTAAGAAAGGAGGATAGTAAATGAAGTACCATGTGGATGAATGTTGATTACCTTTCAACTGCACGCCACTTGTATTTCTTTCTCACTACTTAAATATTTACCAGAAATTCTTTCAAACCTGGATGTCCACCTGGAAAATGCCACCTCTCCAGGTAGTAACAGAATCAGATTTTATTAGTTTGTTTATATAGCTTGTTAAGCATAAGCAAAACAGGCACTAATTATTTAAGGCAGTTATTTACTTCTGCAGGGCTCTGCAGTTGCAAATATACCCATGATCTCAGAGCTAAGTTAGAAATTTCAAGCCATTGTTAGACTAAGCACTCTGTAATTGAAGCAACTACATGCTCATCTCTAACACACAGCTTGAAGCACCAGCCAAAAAGAAATATTTTCAAACCAATTCCAGTGCCAAAACTGGTTTATAGAGTTAGTTATTTTTGATACTCTTTAATCACAATGGTGAAATCTTTTAGACAAAGAATTATTAAAAATATTTTTAAGGTGATGGACTATCTTAGGCAATACTCTTCAGTTTGGGCAATGGAACACAAAATCAGTAACAGGTGAAGAGATAAACCTTCATATGATGAAGCCCCTGTTCCCGAAGATGAAAAATCTATATCATGAAAAGAGAAGCAGTTACATGACGAGTGATAATAGCATTTGAAAAAAAACACACATCACAATGCAATCCTCTTTAAAAATAAAGTTGAAAGCCTGAGACAAAATAAATTTCATATGGGCTAGAATTTTGCTTCTAGTTAATACATGAAGGTATTACTCTTCTTGTATAAATTCCAAAGGGCAAAAAGCCAGCATATATCTAACAAAATAGCTTGTTTTAGTGCTTATTTTTCAGCTTTGTACAATTCTCCTCCACACAAAATATAGATTTATTTTTTAAACTACTTTAAAAATCTTAAGGACATTTTAAAACCCCACTACATTTCAGGGCCCCTTAGGGTATCTATTTACATTTACTCAGGACTATAGACTAGCTCAGTTTCACAATCCTTTAGAAGCCAGAACAGGCTTCAGGCACAGCACTAAAAAGAAGACAACAGAAATGGCTGTTCCAACGCCATTGAGCAGAGAGAGAAACCAAACTAATCTCCCAGTGACTGTGTCTGGGTTTGATAAATGCTCTGTGACTCAGCTGCACCTCAGGATACACACTCATAGGGATCTCTCCAGAGCTGAATTCTCCCCAGCAGCCCAACCCCTCTCTCTTGGCTTTCCCAATGCCTTTTGCTTTTGCTTCTGGCTGTGCACAAGATATATAAAAAGAATATCTGCATGAAGTCTTACTTCAACAGCAGTCCTTCTAAGAGGACTACTTCATAAGCTTTTATGTGACTGAAAATACAATCCCATCCAATTCTTGCCTCATGTCAGCATAGGATTCGAGCCGCTAACTTTGTTTCTAAACACCTGATAAAGCTACCAGCTTAAAGACAAAATGGTCTCAGACAAGTACATAGCATAGAGATTTTATAAATGCAACAGAAAAAAGAATTAACTTAGATTCTTATTGTGACAATGCTGAAAATGGTTTTGAGACAGTGTCCTTCAAACTACTGTAGACAGTCAGATAAATACATGCTAAGCCTGTTTAGCCTTGAGCTTTACAATGCTGTTTGGATAACTAATATGCCAAGCTATGTTCACTAAAAAGATAAAACAATTTTTCTGGCAAGATAACACAGAATCCTAGTGTAGGAGCTGGCCCAGTTGTATGAAAGATTTTGCTATAAAAAGAGGTGATTACAGATATAGACCACAAAGAAATTATCAATAATCACAAGGTTATATTAGAACATAAATGTAACTGGATTTTTTCTAATATTTTCCAAAATATTGGCAGAAAAAGTATTTCTTATAATATTTTAAAGAAGAGTTTTATTACAAAGCTATTTCCCAATGGGAACAATATTTTAGGCACCTCATATCTTGTCTAACTTGTTTTCTTGCAGTTAAACAGTTTTGGGTTTTAGCTGTATGAAATTACATATCCAGACATCTCTACTGATTGAAGCATATAGATCAGCTGCCTGCAATCACAGCAGTGCAATCAAAATCAGAGTTACAAAATAGGAATACTGAGCACTTGTGCAATGAGATGCAGTGCCTGCTTCTCTGACCAGAGCAGAGACTGACCCAGGCTCCCCAACATCTGCAAGCAGCCCAGTGGTGTCCAGGAAATGAGAATGTGGTCCTAGATAGTTCCTTTAGGATAACTACTCAGGAACACTCCACAGCTTTTAGGTTCTCTTCTCAGAGATGGAACAGAAACTCTTATGAAGCAGCAAAAGGAGTCTTGTTTACCAGTGTCCAAAGAAGAAATGGTTCTGAAGCAGTGACTCCAGATTGTCTTGAAATTAAATATCTTATTAAGCATCTCAGTAAATTTGCATATCTTACACATGGTAGATTGTGATATCACATCATTTTCTGAATTTGGGAAAGTACTGGGAAATTTATTCAATTAATTAACAAATATATATAGTGGAAAACCAAATCTTGAATTATTGCTATTTCCATCATGATGTGGTTTAGTCATGAAAATTTTAATACTTTACTTTTCAAAGTCCCATAGAATGTTTTCTAGGAGCATTGTTTAGAATATTTCAAAAGGAATAGACAATCCTGTTGCCAGGGAATTGAGAAACTATGGATAAATATATAATTTGTTAGAACACTGATCTCTGCCATTCGGTGTAGCACAAGAGAAGATTGTGTGTTACACACAGCTTAAGCAATTACCTTCAACCTCTCCTCCAGAAGAAGCAATTTTTGAGAGACTTAAATATGTTGTTCCAACTACATCATTTTTTGTAAGTCGATCCCTACAAAAAAGGAAAAAAGAGGAAGATTTTATTTAAATATAATGCTAGTCATCACACCCAGGGGCAAGCTACTAGTACATACATTTTCTATGACCTGAAATGCTTCAATATTACTAACAAAACCAGTAATGACAAGTTAAAAAAAGTGGGCTGTAATCCATGAATAAATCACCTGACTTTTCCACTATCATTAAACAGTGACAGTGCTCAGTTCTCACTGCACACAATTAAAAATAATCTCATGCTACACTAATCAGATCTCTGGTAAAGAAACAATAAAGGTATTTAAACACTTGCTTAAATACTCTCATGCATTGTAAAAATACCTGACATCTATAGAACCAGACTTTTCTTATTATCTTCTTTTCATATTTTCTTATTCTCTGCTTATTATTATTTAGCTTCTTAAGTAATTTGATTAAAAGTCATAACTCACCAATCAACAATTGAAAGTTTTATTTTCTCACACATTGAGGGAAACTGAAATAAAAAAGCAATGAAAGTAAAAAAACTCATTACTTTTTTTCACCTCTGCAATGTCAATGCCTTGAGTTCCAAGAAAAAGGCTGGTTACTACAGAAACAAGGGTAAAAAACTGACCTTGATTTGAAGATAAATAATTTGATTCCATTCTGGATTAGCATTTTTCTCAATGATGTTTGTGCAAACCTGCCAAAAATGAAATCAAATATACAACAGAGCAACATCAAAGATAAAACAGAAAAAAAGTATTTACTAGCTGTGATTTAGCACACATCATCATCTGATTGGAAAAATTAGGGGTAGTAGTAAGTGAATCCTGGATTAAAGCTGCAATGAGCCATTGATGCTCAATGAGTTTTCCACTGATAAGTGCAGTTAGAGTAATCTGCATATGCAGCATTAATGACTTTCAGAGGAAAAGAAAATATTGAAACAGTGTTTAAATATGAGATTTTGGTTACCCTATTTTTTTCACTAGCGACAAATAAATGAAATTATTAAAGCTTGTTATTTCCACAAGCCACAATTTATTCTGCTTTTATCACTGCAGAGAAATGAGATGAAGGAATTACTTGATTTCAGCTTTCTTTATGCAGATTTTAGGGTAGATGAAGAATATATCATAGGGGAGAGTCTGCATTATTTGCTGGTCATGTCTTAAGATCTTTTACACTACTGGGTGTGGTAACCTGACTATGCAGCATATTAAATGACTGACAAAAAATTTACTAGCAATGAATATATGTTGTGCAATTGTGCTCCAGATCAAATTTGGCATTCTAAGGAACACATCATTATTTAAATGTACAAATGCAGTTAATCTGTGCAGAAAGATCTATATCACCAAGTACTAAAAGCAATCAGGAACAACTGGCAGGCAGGCAATCTGGCATATGCCAGTTCTAGCCTTTAGTCATACATTCCTTTCATTAGTCATCAGTTTTACACCCTTTCTATTGTACCTTGAACTTTATTTTTTTGCTATCTTTTCTTGAACTTTATTTTTTCATTTTTTTATTTCCATAGTTCCAGTAAAATTAAAAACTCATGTTGGCTTATGAAATCTGTTCTCAGGACTACAATTAGAATACAAAGGTACAGATATTACTAAATTACCTTTTTTCCAGCAAAAGAAACTTCTACAAATGGATCTACCAGGTTTTTCTTGTCTGCTTCTCCTCCAAATAATTCCTTGACAGTTTGTGCAAAAGCATCATCCACTGGAGAAGGGTCAAAAATCAAATTAAGGCAGTTGTTTTATTATTACTATTTTTATTTTATTATTGTTATTATTATTACTATTAGTATTACTATTGTTATTATTGTTATTGTTATATTGTTATTACTAATACTGTTATTAGTATTACTATTATTATTCCTAAATAATAAATTGCCCATTGCAGTCTTACCAAAATCAACCAGCTCACAGATCTAAGAAGAATAAAGTCTAACCTGATAAGCAAAATTCAGAAGTGTTGCAGGTAAAAACTACGAATTTTGGCTTAGGAGCAATTTTAAGAATCTAGATTTTTCAAACATCATATGTAGTGATGTTTATGTAGTGATATGTAGTGATATGTAGTGATCCTGAGTAAATTCAGGATGTGCTCCTGAATTTAAAGGCATTACTGTATTTGAAAAACATCATACATGTATTTGAAGACATTGCTATTTGGGACAGATATAGGGGAGAAAACTTGCTAGTAAGGGATGAAAAGTCCCCTATATTCTATTCTGAGCAGCGAACACAAATAACTATTTTGAACAGTGTTCAAACACCAATGGACAAGTAGGGAGAAGCTGCATACTTTGTGGAATGTCCTCAGCCCTGTAGATTTTGAGAAGGAAAGTGACCCATCGCAGTGCAGTCCCAGCAGGTAATAAAAGATTGCTCTCCACGTCATCACTTTCATTATCTCTCTCCCTGTTTTCAACCTGTTGGGGGATACAGTTGTAGACAAAAAAGACAAGGCAATGTAGAGAATTAGAATTAAGGTAATTAGCTAAACTGTTGATTAGCTAAAGACTGGTGTCAGTTTCATGATGAAGAATGAGACTGTATCAAATTATCATGCCACAAAAATTTAATTCCAGCTAAAGTATTTTACTTTCAGTTTTATCTCTAAAGTACCCAATTGCAGGAGCCCACTGTAATCACACTTTCAAAATCACCATCATCAGACAATGATGATTTTGGCACATGTAAAATGCCAACTTCGTGCAAATTCCATACTCATCTCATGAGAAGGCATTTATTACAATTAGGAAAAGCTTACAAGTCTGATATAACTTAGCAGAACTTACGGCTTCCTCATTTAAAAATAAACACACCACAAACAACTAGACATCTCCTTGTGATTTCAAGAAGTGTGAGAACAGCAGAGAGGAACAGTTAATACGAAACTGAAAGGCAATCTGCCATGGTTCTGGGAACCACATTATATTGAGCTAAGGAGAACAGTATGCAAAAATATCAGACAGGGAGAAAAGCAAAAGTAGAGGCAATGGTCTGGTAAGAAAAGCATTACAAGGAAAAATCACCTGTTTTCACCTTGGCAGAACAGCAGACAGGAAGGATTGGATTGCTTAAACTACCTGCTGCTTTCATCTGCATCAAATTACCTGTGCCTGACTTGTAATTACTGAGGGGTCTGATCTTCCAGGAAAATTTGGGTAGTACTCTGGTTTCTCTATGGGCTTGTCTATGTTTTGTAGTAGTGGAGATATCCCTGACTTAGTCCTGGAGCTGGTACCAGTGGCTCTGCCTGTGTAGCTAAGCTAAGGAGAGTTACACATCCGCTTGCACGCAAAGCCAGACTAACACATCTCTGCTGCCAGTGCGTGAAGGAGCACCCACAAACGGTGGAGGATGCTTAACTGAGCACAATAACCAAACAAACTTTGAATTAGCCACTTAGTCCAGTATGAAACCACTAGTAGATGAGCAAATTATACACTATTAAAACAATGTTGGGGAGACATAAATAAGTATCAGTGGGATGGGGAGTGGAAGAAAAACATTTAAATTAAACTTACTGGTGGCTCATCTCCAGTTCCCAGGACAAACATGCTGACTTTCATATAGCCTTTGGCTCCTGAATTTGTATCTTCAGGATCACTCAGCAAAAGCCATTTTCTCATGACTGCATGGCCTGAAATAAAAGAAACATCACCACTGTCCCCAGTAATGTCCATTACAAAATGGCAGACATCATATAAGCAGTGAGCTATTTCAAAAGTATGCTTTATCCTAAATTGCACCAATTATTTAACAAAATAATACTGTCCCAGACAGGTCTCAACAGAGTCATCCAAAACAAGAAATCCGGCGTTAAACTACTTTGGCATACTAGTTCAGGGACATAGTTATCAAATGTTTTTGCATTTTTCAAATTTTAGGTCTTTGGTAAAAAAGGGGCTTGCACTTCATTGTGAATTCACTGAAAAGAGTTATATATTGTTGGATATTTGCTTAAAGCAGCAAGCTTAAATAACTTTACATTAAGTTTCTTCTCTTTAGAAATTCAATGAAATGTTTCAACTTGTAGTTTCAAGGAAAGAAGTTCTGAAGTAACCATTACTTACCAGGCTCATCATAAACATAGCCAATGTCAATCTGAAATAAAGATCAAAGGCATTACCTCTGAAGAAATACCAAAACAGAAAAATGGTGGGGCAACTGACCCCATGTTTTTCATGGGCAGCACTACATTGTTCTCTTGTCACAAACACAAGACAGTTTACATAGAATATTACTAGGAGGAGAAAGAGAAAATGTCTTACACTGAAAAATGAGGGATTTCAAAGGGATAGAGCAGCCAATAAGAAAATGCAAGAAAAGATAATTTATGTAGTTATTTTCTTATTTTCTTGCATCCCCAGCTTTTTCATTTACCAGAGACACAAAATGGGGCTGGCTTACTGCTTCTTGAATTTCCTATCCTCATTCATTATTTTATGTTCAGACAGGCTTATCAGAACACTTTTGTTCTTTCTTCCTGCTCAACATTTCATCCTTCAGTTCCAGAAGTGAATTTTTTTTTTTAATGAATAATTTCCTTTTCTTTATTAAGAATTATGACCATTTCTCTCCCCAGTGTGTCAAATCTGGACGAGATTGCCTCATTCATTGGATCAGATTTTAAACATGTTCAGGAATGTAAGTATGTTTGCTCATGCAGTTGGGGCCAGTATTCCTTGCAGGTGAAGTCTGAAAGGTGATTTTCTATACAGAATTACCCTTGTGGTTTCCTCTTGGAATGTGTGCCTGCAGGAACAGAAAGCAGCTGAGTGACCTGCTTAGTGAATAATCAATCTTCCACACAGCAATACACCACTGACTCAATCGCTAGAAATCACACAGAAAATAAGCAGTGAGAAGCAAAAAGCAATCAGGTTTGTGGCAGAAAGTGTTTCATTTAGAAAAGAACACTCTTCCCTCTTTGCATATTTTTGCAAAAAGCTGGTCTAGAGACCTCTTGAATTATGCAGTACCAAATAAGCAAGCAGAAGAGACAGCCAGTACTGAAAGTGTTGTAAGAGTTGATCCCAGCAGCCATTACAAGGGAATTACATGGGAATTGCATTACATGGGAATTCTTGGCAGGCAGATGTCTACTTCCCAGAGTTGACAATAACAAATCCAAATAAAGACCATCTCACTAATATCATCAGAACCATAGAAATGACTTTAACTAAATGAATTTTCCACCCCTGTTTTTGCTTAACTTCTGACCAAGGGAAGACCTCTCCACATTCTTTGAGAATGTGTGTCTTTATGCCACCATACATACCACTATTCTGCCTATTAGCTACCTAATAAAATTATCTCTTCAAACCCTTCCTCACATCAAATAATCACCTGACCACAAAAGAAGAAAAGTTGCCTGGATGCAAATTGGAGAACTTGGTATATAAATCACACACATTTTTTTAACAATACTCCTCGACTCAATTAAAAAAACCTGCTTACTAGTGCTTTGGGCAAATGGTCTCTAGCTTGAGTAACAAGACATCACCAGGTAATTCTTTGACCCCATGAAAAAGAAGTATAAATGTAAACATTTAAAACCAGTACTTTCTCCCATTTTATTTCATTTAGTCCCGATCTGGAGCTTTCTTCATACCCACCTTAAATTCACCCATCAGACAGTCTGCTCGTAGAGAGTGAGAATCATACACCTAAAAAGACAGAGGAGCATGAAACAGGAATGTTCCCAAACAACCTGGGGAAATGGCCAGAGGATGCTACAGGTACCCGGCAGCCTTGTGAATATGCACTGGTTTTTCTTACCCGAATGCTAACGGTTTCATCGAGCAGCTCTAAAGGAGTCATGTGGACATTGTAGAAAAATATCTGTCAAGGCAAAAACAAGCAAAAAGTCTGTCTTAAAATCATAAAAACATGATTTCTTGAAGATAAAATGCAAAACCATTATTTTAAGATGCATGTGAAGCATGCCTGATACAGTACTTTCACCCCACATTCTTGCTGGACGTATTATGTGGTAACTTAGTGCAGAATGAAAAAGTGAATTTAGTAAATTGACTGAGTACAACACAGACAAGACAGTCACAACTTCCATTTGAGCAAACACTGTCAGCATAACTGTGCTGCAAACTTCCAGCAAACTCCTTGCTCTGCACTTCATATTTTTCTCAGGGAAACAACTTCAGAAACTATAAAGTTTATCACCCAGAACATTAAATTCTGGTCTAACCATCTCTGTTGTAGTTGTCAAAGTGGCCTTTTTAGGGTTAGTGGTGATAGTGATTTGTATTCCAGTTTTAGACTACTATGGATATTGAGACTGCCAAGGAATCGTTTCAATATAAGGTGCAAACAACTTTCTGCCATCCCTATTTTATCCATGACTTCATAAATTTTGATTGCTACCCACGGCTTAGTTCAAGTTTTAAAGTTTTATAAATTCCTTGGTCTTGCTTGTGTATGTTAAACATGCTTGCCATGCAATTCCAAAATCTTCTGAATTTTCCGCACATGCCCAGATAATGAGAGTCCTCGGCATTTTCTCTATTACACTCCATGTTTGCAACATTAATCTTTCAGCTATGGGATCGTTCTTGTGTCCCTTAGGTGGCTTTGAATTCTCTCCTGTATTTCAGTGTGTTTGATGCACAGATCTCCTGCCTAGACAGAGGAATCTAGTGGTGCTTTTACCAAACACGGGTAGCAAGGCAGTGACATCTCCAGGTTCTGTGGCACTCCTATGGCATTGCACTGAGCACTCACCTGCACGCACCACAGAGGTCAACAATGATTTCTAATTAACTTTTCTGAGATTTTTAGAACACAACTACTCAGTCATTCTGTCACATGGCCAACTGCACCAAAGAAAACATTCCATATGTCTCACATGAAGTTTGACTTCCTTCTAGTTAGTTTTATCTGCTAAGACTGTCAGTGACAGAGATGTGTTTAGTGATGTGAATACATAAAGAAAGGGATTGGGATTGGCTTAATGCATGTTAGCCATAATTACCAATAAATATGACTAAAAATGTATTAATTGATCATAATGAAAATTGTATTAACTACTTCTCAACATTTGATAGCCTCCACACTTCAGCTAGCGTGTTCTTACACCACTTACTTCATCAAAAAATGGGTTATTTCCTCTTTTGATTCTTGTCCGGTGTGTCTGACCACAAACATGAACTTTGACTACCGGTTTTATGTTATTCCCAGGCAACTGACGACCTTCAATGACTCTAACACGAATCTGAAAAAAATTCAGATATTTGTACTGATTTATTCTCTATATTATCAGTGATCCTGATCACAACAATTCCTTATTATACTAATGTTAGCCAACACCTGAAGTAGCTGACAGATTCAAACCAGACTTTGCAAGCTTAATTATGACAGTAATTAATTTTACAAGACAAGTTGCAGTTAATTATTTCACTGGGTTTTTTTCATTTGCCTTTACCATTTATTTTTAGAGCTGCTACAGTAGTTTGAAATCTGTACAACTATACAGCAAATAAGGTTCATCCCTATTTGAGTAAGAACTGTACAAAATCAGACATCTGAGTAACAGGAACATTTGAGGAATAATTTTGAAATACTGGCTTTCAAATGAAGAGGCTAATTATCTCTGTGGTGCATTAGATAAGCTGACATTAAATTATGCTCAGGCTGTGTAAAAGCCTGTTATGCTCAGCAGAAAAAGGGACCATGCAATATTTAATAAATCTAGTACCTGAAAATCTTGTGGTTTGTTAGAGAGGATTCTCCGTGTTTTCTTTCCTTTGGTGATGCGTTTAGCCAGCTGGGCTTCCTTTGTGCCACCTGGAACTGCTGGGGTGATACCACCAACTGGACCATCCAACCCATCCTCGTAACCTCCATCATCTTCTCCATCTCATACAGCAAAAAATCAGTGCAATTAATAAATAAATAGCAGAACTGTTGAAGTTACAGGAACAATAGTTTGATATCCAAGAGTTCCAGTAAAATTCTATTATTAGCTCATGTCAATAATGTTTTTGCCAACTACATTCTTCCAACTCCTTTTGAAAGCTAGTCGTTCTAGCCTGCTTAAGAACAACCCATATCCTAACCAAACTAGCTCTAGATCAGTCTCTCTTCTGGATGCAGAGTGTCTAATACAATTCCCACACATTTTTTTTAATCAACCAATTCAAGCAAAGCTGAGCTGTAATCCAACTAGTTCACAATTCACCACAAGGGATTCATTTTATTCCAGCTGAATAAACATTGCTTTTGAATGAATCTTGCTGTTTCCCAGCAGCAAGACTAGGCTATAGCACAGCATTGGTTTTTAGTTCAGAATCTTGAATGCACAAATACATTTAGGGTCTGCCATCCAAAATAAAACTGAATCCTTCTCTACAACATTTAAGTGTGGAATAAGTTTTTCAGTAAGGATCTTTGACAGCTCTGAAATCAGCATGCCTCTGTGGAAGGCAGTTCTGCAACCACATGATACTCTAATACTGAATCATACTCTGAGATTCCAGAATTGCAAAATAGGATCCATAAATATCTAGACCACAAAAGTGGCCGCTTCCTTGTGTTTACAGGTTTTCTTAACTGGGCAGTGACCATGGTAAAATTTAGAGGAAGAATGTGTCTGTGGTGGTTGGCATTAACAGAATGTATTCTAACTTTATAAATTACAGGCTGATGATCACCTTGTATAATCAAGTCCTTCATGGTCCTTGTAAGAGATGTATAAAACCAGGGAGATTGACATGCTAAGTATTTTATAAGCAGAAGACCACACCCACCTCTCTAACATCTCTCAAAATGCATTCGCCTCAATGGATCCATGCAGCTAACTGATTACCCTAGCACTTAATTTTTAATTCCTGAAACTGAGCTGTAGCTGTCTCAGGAAAAGTGATTTCATTTCATGGGAAATAGGTGTTTAGAATAACTAACTAAAGTGTGTTTGATAATTCACACTGAAATAATTTCTATGCAGTTTCTGGATACTAGATAAAAAACTGCCATATTTTATTTTATCTGTATGTTATAATTGAAAAAAGTTTAAAAGCTATCAAATAATCTCATAAAGGTGAATTTGCATTTTTAGTCTTCAAGTCCACATTTCTATAAAATTACTTTGAAATGCAGTAATTTAACATACAACTTTTGTGTTTATATTACTTATCCTTTTGCTCTCCAAAACCAGCCTCTGAGAGAAGTCAGTGTAATCAAAATTTCCCTCCAGAAGACTCCTGATTTCAATTTTTTCCTTCTTATGTTACTATCTATCGCCAAATAATGGTCAAACTGATTTACTTCTCTAAAATAAATTTACATTTATTAAACATTTATTAAACTTCCTTCTTTCTTCACAAACACAGCCTTGATATTAGGCTTATTATTTTCCAATCAACTGCAAAAGTTTGTTATTTCACAGTTCTTTTAAGAGTCTGGAAAACCAGATCTCAAAAATTCTCTCAGCAGAGAGAAGCCTGGTCAATATGATATACAGAGAGACCAAAGAATATTCCCTACTGATCATAGTATTTCATTGGCTAGTCAAATATCAACCTAATATAAAACAGTATCTTCCAAAACTTAATTGTCCTACAAGGGGAAAGAGGTTTAATTAATCAAGAAAATTTTTTCACCAAGATCCCTGACATTGAAAGTAATAGATGGAACATCTCTGCTTTCTGGTTAGGCCTAGAATTGCAGTAGATAATTGCTGTTTCCTTGAGCATTCAAAAATCTTTCTCCCCTAAACAAAAGCCATTTAGAAAAGTTTTTAAACAAACAGAGAAAATCATACTAAAATCCATTTTATGTCAGGAAATGGCAAATTTTTTTTTAACCTTCTGAATCATCCTTAATTTCTTTGAAATAACTATCTAGCAGTCTTGACATGCTTTCTTCTGGTGAACAGTGCTGCTGAATCACCTTCTTGCCTTACCTTAAACAGCTCCTAGAGCTTTTAACAAAAACATTCTGAGAAAAGGATGAAATACCTTCCTGTGCACTGGTCCCTCCTGGATCAGTTGGATTTGCAGGTCCAGCTGGTGGCTCGTATCCTACTACCAAATCAATTGTTGCCTACAGAGAAATGGTTTTTTTGTAGCCCACAGTAATTCACAACAGTTGATTACAAGCAGTAAGTTGTTCAAACTCTGTGCATGAACAGTTAACTATTCATTGGCACAACAGTTTTATTAAGTCTCAGCTACTAGTAAGTTAATAAACTATTATTAAGCTATATACACATGAAAACAATAAAGATTACACAAATTCAGCTAATGGACTAGGTTCTAAAATAATATCTAAGAAATGGAGTTGCTGTGTTTATATTTAGAAAAATCTGTCACAATACAAGCATGTAAGGTATTCTACAAATGTTAGCTTTAGTTCCACAATATTCATGGCAGACAACGTGATATCCTAAATTTGCAGACAGAAAAACAAAGGCAGTAGAGAAATAACACTATCTCATCAACAACTTAACAAGTCTGAACCATAACTAAATTTTCCTATCTGGCTTCTCTAATTGCTCATTCAAATCTGCATCCTGGAAGAAAAACAGTACGTCATTTTCCATTCTAATTATAGAATTGTCCTTTATCTGCTTGACTGTGGTTTTGGATTATTGAACTAACCATTATTATTTCTAGTTGCCAGAGTAACATGAGGAGTCAGCAAAAAAAGCCCAACCTTGTGACCAACTAATCATGATTTTAAACTGCAGCTGCTGAGACAGAAATTATGCTTGGAGTCTCTCATGACTGAGTACAGCAGAATGCAGTATGAAGTGCCTCAGCAGCTACACTGCACAAACACAGTAAGGTCCCACGTTCCAAACCTACTTAATTAATAACTAAGTTAATAACCATTGAAATCTAAACATGTGCTAAATCAAGTTCAGCAAGTTCTTGTGTAACTTTCTGGAGGGAGCTGGCAGTGAACATGTACTTGATCATGTGCTTTGACACAGGCAGGTGTTACAAAGCATATGGCAAAAAGGTGCATGTGGGAACTCCATCTGGTACTTGGAAAATGCACTTTTTCAACATCAGGCTGATTTCCATGCATACTCTGTGGTCCATATTATTTATAACACATAAATACAAATATATAATATATACAGAGAAAACAAAATTGTATAGACTTAATTATGTCTGGTTATAGATTTCTTCTGTCTGGAGCTTTTGCTAGACATTTCCAAGAATTAAATTGATATTAGCCCTGTTGCTGGAGCATTTTGATCAAGAATACAGCAAAATAAGAAAATATAAGTTACTCACTCCAGTTTCTTGTCCCCTTTCATTCAGTAGAGGTATGAGTTTGAAGGGAAAAGATCTGCTTTGGTTACCTACAAGATCTTTCAGTGCTACGGATGCACTGCCAATTAATCTGGAATTAAATAAAAATCATTGTTAGAATGCAAATACATATCAAACAGGGATTACCATTTTTCTTTTGCTAGCATCTGTTAGACAACAAAGTAACTCCAGCCATTACTTGAAAACTCAAAGCACAACAAAAGACCATTGCAAATGCCATCTAATGATTGTGTACTGCTAATTTTTTATTTCTGTGTACTGCTAATTTTTTATTTCTGTTTCATTACACTCAAATGTTGGTGTTGGTGTTGTTCAGTAAACATAAACTAGGTACAACAGCTGTTGTACTACACAAAACAGACACAAAACCAGACACAACTACATCTTTCTAATGAAAACAGTGAAACAGAACAAATGCAATCCACGTGCTTACTAGAGAACCACAAAATTAATCTTCTTGCTCATAATTCTGCATTTTGGAATAGGTTCATCTTCTCACTTCTAAATTCTCAGAATGTTTCTAATGGTTCTAGAGCAGTCTACCAAAGGAAGGTTTCAGAGGGATCTGATATGGATGGACTCTTCTGGGTCTACTTCTGCCTACTTTGGGACTGCATCTGTCCCTCCCACCCTCTCCCAGAAAGATGAAAATTGCATGTACTTTTAGCCCAAGAGACTACTTTTAGGAAAAATTTCTTAGTGTGGTACTGGTCTCATGATACCTGGCACTGTATTTCATTCTCATGGCATGTAGTAGCAGTTTACTCCCATACTGAAGTGGATTACTGGAATAACTGAGATTTTTTTCAATCAAAAAAAACCAAGATAATTTTACCCTGTAAATATTTCAAAGATCATGTGTCACAAATAAAATACCAGCCTTGGTGCCAAAGCAAAAAAAAAAAAGATCTATACACAAAGAACGTGACTGAGGTCCCCTGAAGTCACAGAGCTTTTTCATGGAGCAGCTAAGGATGCAAGGGTATTTTTTCACATGGAGCAAGAACACTATTATAGCTACTCTTGCATACTGTGTTGCAAGAACATAAATTAATATTTTGTAAAGTACATTAGGATACCTATATATAAAACATTAATTTCCTCCAAATAAACCTTCCGGATTTTACACATCACAACTTCTGTTCAGCTGCAGAAACTTACATATTTTGAGGTGCCATAGAAGGAGAAAAAAAGAGAAAGTATTTTCCTATGCACATTTGTAGAAAATTTATATAGACTTGACCTTTAGATTTGATATAAGCTTACTGGAGCTTATGGAGTGACTTCAAAAGAATTCAGAAGCCACCCAAAGTAATCTCAAATCAGCAGGATGAATGTTTCAGCAACCACACCCTCCCATCTGGTGACATTAACTCAAGAACTGCCATTTACCTGTAGTGCTTTTCAAATTTTGCACTGTACATTTCCATTTCTACATCTTCATCTGCCCTGTACAAATGATAACTGCACACATTTGAATGCCTAGTAACTGTTTTTAAAATAGTGATCCCCTTCAGCAGACTGAAGAGGGAATCAGTTACGTAGACTTCTTGCCTGCAAGCAGCTGCCTCTATACATTGCCCCTCTATTTACATGCCTTCATTTCCCCCTCCTTTAGTAGGCTGGGCAGCAACAGTCTCCTGTCTTTTTCCACTCTAACAAGACTGAGAAATTTAATATTCAAACTATAAACTCTCTTAGTCTACTTCTAGACTTTAGCCAAATTTTAAGCTTTGGGCACTATTCTGCCTTTCCTGCTTCCTGGGTTTGGGATGTTTCACCTCTCCCTTATCAGAAGCACAGAACTGATGAGGTTGGAAGGAATCACTCATGATTATCTAGTCCAGTGCCTCTGCTCAAGCTTAGTCAGCTAGAAGAGGTTACCCATGACTATGTCCAGTCTGGTTTTGATCATAAGCTACTCAATGACTGAAGTAATACATTTCAAAGTAACAAGGAACGCCTCAAAGTCATCCTCAGTCACTTTTGTACAAGTCTTAGAGAAAGCCTTTTTTCTGACATGCTTCTCTCAGGTCTCTAATCTTTGGGCTAAGTCAGCTACATCAGACCTCAGGAGCTGTTGGGAGGTCATGTCCATCAGCAGTTCATTGATGTTTAGTGCTTGGCTGCAAGGTCTGCTCCTATACTTCCCTCTGACAGGTAACTAGATCCCAGTTCTCTGCATGGCTACTGTGAAGCTGTTGGGTTCCTCTGAACTGTTAAGACTTCACCTTCAGTCAGGATTGCATGTGACCTCCATCTGAAGCCATGACTTACAAGATGACAAGGACTCCTTTCCTTCCAGCACAGCTGGAAAGACTTTCTACCACCTGTTCATCATCAAAGGACACCGTTCTTTGCTGGACCTATTCCAGCTTTCTTCCTCTTGCCTGAGCAGATCAGCATTTGCCCATTTAATTCCAGATCACACTAATCTTCTGAGACCATCAAATGGGACAGGTTCTGCTACTGGAATAGCTTAATGCATCCTTTGACCTTTTATTCATCAGCTTTTTTAGCAGAAGACCAAAACAAATTAGTATTTTTTCTTAAATGTTTCAGTACCTCTTTGGCCATCCCTAAGACTTCTACAAGTATAATGCCCAATCAGTCTGGTCTCTTAAACTTTTCCAGCTTTGCAGGAGTAAAGCAAAACCCCTGTTCTGCAAGCAGTTCAAACATTCTGGTCTACCACTGGAGATGACACAAAAAAATAAATGTAAAATCCCTATTCAGAAGCTGATTTCGAACCTTACCAGGCCTACAACAGCTTCCCCCCAGTGAGCAAAGGAAAACACCTAGTTTATAAGCATGAAATCAATGAACTACTGATGATCAACTACTAAACACTGAGTGGCATTTGTGCCAAAGCTAATTAATCCGTTAGTGCTGTGGTTAGCACTTCCTCTTAGCTGCCTAAATAACCAAGTGAAGTGAAACTCCACACCCATGTCTGGATCAGGAACTAACTCACAGTACCAACCTTTTTATTATTCCTCTTGGTTTGAAGGTAGCAATATATACTAAAGTCTTCAGCCTATCATGTCGTCTAGCTGCTTACATGCTACTTCTACTGGAAGCCCCAAGGCTTAAATTACTAAAGAGTCAAGAATTTAAATTCTTTTCATTTCTTTTTAAGGGTATATCTTGGCAGAGGTTTATATATATTATTCTCATCAGCAACTTGATTCTACACTGCAGTTACAATTAGTGTACTCAACCTTTCTTTCTCAGTGTGTGTATTTCATTACAAAGTATGCTACAAGACCCAACACCCACCCTCTGTTATTCCTGCTATGTTTAATTATTTTATTAAGAAAAACCTCTCTTTTATCTTTACTTATTTCATAATACTCTTTGCAAGAACAAACTTTAGAAAAGAAACTATTTTCTTTCTTGTTTTGAACAAGAAAGAAAAGCCCAAAACTGAATCTTAAACTGGATCTTGCATACAGTGGATACAAGGAAATCCTGCAACTATGTACAGTCACACTGATGTGGAAAAGAATGCACACAAAAGGGCACGGCTGTAGGAGGATTTAAACAATCTGGAAATTATTTAACTATGAGAAATCCTTAGTAATGACTAAATAATTTGCTGTAGTGCTCATTTGCAGCTGCATTTTTCTGTTAGAGCAAAGGGTGTGCCCAATCTGTTTTTCCTGTCTCACTAGGTTACCAACTACACAAAGGACATGGGGAAACACACAATCCCTGCCCATTCTCTTAACTTCAAGGGACAACTGACTTTCCTGTGAGGTCTTTGGGACTTTTTACCTGCAGAAAGATTTGTGTTCTGAGGATTTGAAATCTTTCTACTAACAGTATTAGATGTAATAGAAAACAGATGTGTTCTCTTTTCAAACATCTTTATGCCAGAAAATCTAACTAAGCATGAATCATACGAGTCCTCTGGTTTATTCCTATGATGTTCTTTCTGTATACAGTGGTTTGCTTTATTTATCTTTTCCAATTACTGTGACTTTTCTCCATGAAGAGAACTCATTAACCTATCTGCAAAAGTTTAGTGATCCTGTAAATGAAGCAGTAAATTTTCCCTCCTGGAAAACAAAGAAATGGAAAAATATCCAAATGTTCTTTCAGGCTTAATTTACAGAAACATGCCAAAGCAATGAGTTCAGTGCCTTGGCACAGTGCAAAAGCAGAATAACATCCACTGTACTCCTCCTCCAGGCATGTTTAAAAACAGACTGGATGAAAAGTTATATCAGCTTTTAGGAACAGGAAAAAATCATGTCTTATACTGCAATCTTCTGCTCTGTTGCTCCACAGGTTCTGTAGCCACCTCTTGGGCGCAGGAACAGAGCAGGTGTCTGCAAGTAGTCAGGACTAAAGAGCATGGGCCAGCAGAGCGTGCTGGCCAGGAGCTCTGGGAGCGAGCAGTACAGAGGGAGGCTGGCCTGAGAAACCAGGGCTCTGCCTATGGCTACAGACAGACAGGAGCAAAACATTTGAGAAAAAGTTGTCACTGCTTTGAATGCAACAACAGCAATCCTCACTGCGTGTTTTCCTCCAGAGGAAAGAAAATAGAGCCAAAGAAATGGTGTAGGTTCTTCTCATTGCTTGTTCTCGGGCAACAGAGGCCCCTAGGCACGCTCTTTACACTCAAAAACTAAATCCAAATTAAATCTAGATTTTTAAATAAAATATACAAAACCATGAATCTCTAAAGGGAAGACTGTTGATTTCAACTCAAATCCCACTTAGCTTAGACACCTAACACAGCTCCCGAGCTAATGGGTCTACTTGTCAATGTCAGAAGCAAACACTGGGTTTTTAAACTGTCATTAGAGTAGCTCTCCATAGTAAGGACCTTAGATAAGCATTGTGCTCCACCTTCCCATGCAGACAAACCATGGGCGTGTTATTTGCACACTCTTCCACTGAGCACTGTTTTGAAACGCTGCAGCACTTCAGACATGTATCTATTGACTTTTTCTTGAGTATTAAAAGAGGATACCATGAAAAAGCAGCAAGTCTTTGATATGGTAGTCCTAAATCTCTCTCCAAATCAGGAAATAGAATCAGTAATTCTAGAGAAATACAGGTTATGCATACATGCAAATGGTAGGTGAGAAACTTATTCCACATTCCCTCCTTTCATGTACTCTTTCATCTAAATGTGAGTGTTCATAAATATCAAATCTCTTCTGTTGTTACAGTGTTTTGTGTCTTTAAAAGAACTACAAGATGCTCTTTCCTATTATCATGTTAAAATCAGGATGCCTGCTCATGTGTTTCTCACTTCTCACCCCCTTATCTTGTTTCCCTGCCAATATCCCTTCCAAACTCATCACACATTGCAAATGTGTGGATGTGATGGAGGATCTATTTGCAAAGAGCATTACTTTGAAGGTACTACTCTGGCTTTGGTACGAACAACTTTCTGTGCATAAACCCAAAAATAGGCATTTGCTCAAACTGGGGGTTAAGAGTTACAAACATGAGTCTAGATGATATTTTAAAATACAGTTTGAAGAAAACCAACCACATGACTGCTTAACTTTGAACCCATGTACAGAGTGAAACATTTTAGGTGCTTCAGATAATCACTGTAGTTTTTGATACATTATAAAGTCCATTACAAAAGTCTGACTACTGATAAGCTTTCCTATCTCAAGTTTTGAGAGCCCCCTAAAGTCAGAGGCATGCAATATATTCCTGCCTAACTGATCTGCAGGAATCTCAAGAATGAGAGACCTGAGGGCACTGGCTTGATTCACACTGATTTTATGACAGAGCTGCAGAGTGTTGTAAAAACCAGGATCCACATATTGGGAGGAGGTAGAGAGTAGTAAAGAAAAGCTAACAATGGAGTTGGGCTACTATGAGTAAACATGAATGTTTGCCTGAGACATGAAATCTGCCATGAAAAAAAGAAACGATGACATATCATACTTCCTTTCAGAATAGTAACAGAGAACACTACTTGGCATTGACAGAAAAGAGAGAGCACAGCAAACACCAGCTATCAGTTCCATTTTCTCCCTGTACTTCAGTATTGAAAGTTGTGTTTAATACTGGGGTGGGGGAGGGTAGGGAGAGGGAAAGAAGGAACATACTTGTTTTGTCCAATTGTTTCAAAATCCTTCACAATAATTGTTAGAGAAGATGAATTATCCAGAGCAATTCCTTTCAAGTCAAATTCAACAATCTGAACAAAAAAAAAAAAAGACCAAACCCAAATTATAATGACAAGTCATGTAAAAATTACCAGCAGAGTAGCAGATACAATAAAATTATTCAGAAATAAATTTTGCATTTAGTGAGAGACCAAATCCAGCTTACATTTGTGAAAGTAAAGTAAAAAAAGGTCATAGCATGTATTTGATTTGCTAATTACTAGCAACAATAGCAAAATTAAATTGTTTAATAGTGAATCATCATTTCTTTTGCAGTTCCACTTCCTCACATTAACATACATATTTTCTTGTCATTCCTCTCCAATATTGGCTGAACTAAGTTACTATTGAATTTAAACAAATAGTTGTGTGTTCCCTTTTCTTATAATTCTAATTACAAAATGTAAGAAAAATCTTTAACTTTCATTTATCTTTGTGAAAAAACACAGTGAAGAAAACATTTTCCTCAAGAAAAATATTCCTGAAGATGCAACATAAGACTAGGCCTACAAATAAACCATGAGGACTTTCAATACATAATTCTCTTTAATTCTGTATGGTTTTTCCTGGTATGTAATAAATGATCCCATTATGTTCCCATACACGTGGCTAAACAATGGCTGAGTATCATTTTGATGGAAAGAAAGTGGGAACAAAACCAGGCCAAAACTCATCAGTTATCCATCTAATTTTACATTAACACATTGCTAATGAATTGTAATATATGGCGCAGGATGAATCCATTCACCTGCATTTACTAACACCTGGACAGAACACATTGCACCAGATCCCTTTCCAACAACCTGCTCAGCTGTTTAAACTGACCTAATGACTTTACAAGCATTGTCTTGAAATGACAAGGGATTTATTTTAAAAAACATTACCTCATTCCAAACAGGATTGAGTTCATTTTCAATTTTCTTTGTTTTCTTTTTTTCATCTGCAAATATAAACAAAGCATTATTATTGTTTTTGCTAAATCACTACCAAATAATAACATTTTTTCCTTTCACTTTTCTAAAGAAGGTTTGAACTTAAAACCAAATGTTCCAATTGTTTTTACCTCTTCCAGAAGTTGCACGGTTTACAATCAAGAAGTCCCCTGGGCAATTTTAGTAGTTGAGGCCTTTTATTGTTTTGCTTAAGCACAGCTAATTGTATTTCCAAAAAGCAAAATAAATATTTAGATTTTGCAACCTTTTATGACCCTTAGCTTCACCTTCAATAATGATGAAAAAAGACAGACTAAAAGACTTGGAGATATCAAACCAAACAGTAACCTCTAAGTGACAGCAGTAAAGCACTACTTTTGAAAGTAGTAGAGAAAATGTGTTACATATGTACCATATTTGAGATACAAAATATTTTTGAATGTTTAGCTCTGGAATAAAATCACATGGAAAAAAATTCTTAAGGAAATATGTTTCCAATGTCAGCACTGTCTGGTTTAAAGAGCAAATATTAGAACAAATATACATGTATGTAAGACGAAATGCAATCCTTCCAGAAAAGGGGTTTCCAGAGGTTATGTAGATAGGACTTCACTGAACTTACCTAAAAATTACAAAAATTGCAAATTTTCTATACTTCATGGTAAAATTTGCAGTTGGGCAATCTACAAATCATGAGAACGTGTGATGTAGTGCAAATTAAACATAGCTTGGCATTATTTTTCCTGTTCAGTTACAATATTTAGCTCCAGTGGAGGACAAGTCTTTTGACACTCAGAAGCACAAAAGAGCACAGACAGACACACAGCTCTTTAAACAGAGATTGCATATATTAGTGATAACAAGCACATTTAAGTGCAGGGTGTAAAGCAGCTGCTGATCTCCAAATGCTCAGCCACCACAAGAAGTCCAAGCTTTAGACACACTCCACGTCTTTAAAGACTCCAGTAAAGATAAATGCATTTTTGGTATTTGAAGTTGTGACTGTACTTAGCCTGGGAAGCAAGAGCAAAGATATGCCAAATGGGCAAGTTCATATACCCACTGGTCAGGCTTGCTGGCTGTGGTGGCCCTTTTATTGGATGAGAATGGGATGTACTGAAAAAATCAGCCCACGCTGCAAATTACAAGAACTGACTCCCATTTATGTAACAGGAATTGTCTACAATTCATACAGGATATTGACTCACATTGTAGGACAAAGTGCTTTCATAACATGCCATACATTTTGACATGTTCTGCCTGACATTTTGCAGAACAATGCACTAATTACCAAACTAGTGAGAGAAATTCAACTTTATGCTATCTAATAGGAGACAAAGCATTTTCAAAACTGGCGATCCCAGAATAACTGGGGTTGGGCAGGGATATTCCAAGTCCCTCTAGAACATGGGAGATGAAAAGATGTTTCCACTGCCAGTGAAAAAAAGGAACACTTACAGCTGATTGTAAAAAGGATAGTAAATTACAGACCTGATCCTGATGGAACTAATGGATAAAAGTCCTATGATCCCTGCCTAAGCTAAAATGTAACTGTGAGTTCTGGTTTGAGCAACAGTCAGAACAACTCTTAACAAGGTGCTAAATTTTCCACTCTGAATTATCCATTTTCACAAAAGCAAGATTTATGTTTCCACTAATATGCATATTCTAGATTACATTGAGAAAAACACCTTTTTCTGTTCTGCATCTCTGTGAAAGCTGGATGAAAAAACACTGGGAAGCACAGCTTACTTTGGGTTTAGCTGTAATTTTAGTCAGAGTACAACACTCCCATTCCTCAAGGAAATACTTTGCATATATTCCTGTCTCTTTACTGACTTCCTTTTTATGACACTTTTATCGGTATTTTAATGCACTGGGTGGTGGTGATATTTGTTTTAAGCACTTGGCAAAGCTCTTTCTTCTTCCAATCAAAAAGCCCGTTGCCACAGCGGGTGAGGTGGATTGCTCAGTTATTCCAGGAGCTCACAAAAGTTTCAGCTCCTCAGGCTGTTTTCCTCTGCTGGTAATGATTGCAGCTTTAGCAACCAAGACTAAACCACATAGGATAAATTGTGCAATAGGGCCAGTCGCCATTTTTTGTGTGACCCTACCATGAAAAAAGAAATTATAAGGGATACAGATAAAACACGCTATACTTGTTTCTTTAAAAACTAGCTACAGTAACTGTGGTACTGTAGAAAAAATAATTATTTACTTTATCTTGATGGAGGCACCATACTACCTTATAATATAACATGCTAGTTAATATTCTTGGGTGGAAAAGACTGTAATAAGAATTTAATTGCTCAGTGTCCAAAAAAAATTAAGATGAGCTGTTTAAACAATAACTGTTCATCATTAAAAATATTACAGAATAGCAAAACACTTAATGTTTCCATCTTAATTTTTTTTCTGTTATAACTAGCAATTTTAATCAACATGAGCAGATGGGGAATAGCAGAAGCAAACATTATCTTTTACAACAGTCCTAAGTCTAAGACTTAAGACAGTATCATATTTCTGTTAACTAAGTATCCCACAAAACTTTTGTCAAAGGAGAATTCAGATTGCATGATGGCAGCAACTGTAGGACCAAATGGGCAGACCTCCAAAACCCTGAAATTAAATGTAGATAATTTAACTATCTGCAAAACAGAAAATTTATATCCAGTTTAACTATTTTCTATTAAACTATTTTCTTCCACACACTGAAATATAAACTAAAATAGTTTTGAACTACTGCAGGCCTGCAGGCCTGTTGAAAAGCTCTTAGATTAAGCACAGATTGAATCAAGATGGATTAATCAAATTAAATGCCATTTCATCTCAGTTGTCCCTGCATAAAGTGGAATGAGGCAGCCAAAATAAATGATCAAAGCACTAAATATCCTAGCATTGACTGCACAAACAAGCAATTGAATTAATTTTTACACAGTGAAACAAGAATCTAACAAACCAGAATGATTATATTGATTTAATAATTATCACTTAGTGCCAGTTTAGCAAATTGCAACAGTTTTTCATGGTAATTTGACCAATGAATTGTCTCATATTGAGTGAAAAACTCAGAATTCTGCAAGAACAGCACCCAGTTCCAGATAGCGATACTCGTTTACTCTCAGGGTGTAGTTCTCTTTGAACTGTGAGCTTTTCTTAAAGTAAATAAAAGTTCCATCCCATTGGACTGGACATAAATGTGTTTTTAAAAAAGGGAAATGCTTGCATAAAATTCCTCTGCTACATTAGAACTAAAACAGCTGCCTATTTCCTCCTAATATGCAGCTAATATATATCACTGTAACAATTATATTAACTGCCCATTCTGTAGCCAGCTTAGTTTAAAAAATTGGATTAAATCTATTCTATTCATAGATGAAACCATATTGACTTACATGTCTTAACATATAAAACATTTGCAGTTCTTTCATACTAACAGTTGCAGGATCATGAGTTTTTTCTTCACAGAATGTCAGTAAAGGTCTGAGACTGAAAGACTGTGTTTCCATGGGAGAATTAAATTTACTGAACCTGACATCAACAAAGGCCCTGTAAATCAAAATTTGACCAAATAGTGTTCTAATGAAATGCCAACTTCCACAGCAATTTTCTGTCAATGAGTGCTGTTCACTAAGACTTCACCAAGAATACTCCAGAGTCAAACAAGAACATTAAAATTTCCTGCAGGACCATGGCCACAGTCCTGCAAATGTTTAAGTTTTTCCCAGTCTAGAATATGCACTCCCAAATGTGCTTTTTATGTCCCCCAGGATTTACACTGGGTAGGGACTAAAGTTAAAGATTAATGCCCTTTGACATATTCTTCCCCAAATAAGATTGGTTTCTCATCTCTACACATCAACAGGGTGAGGGGGAAACCAGCAGTGGATATAAAAAAACATCTATAAACATAAACAGCTAGAAGTCAAGCATATTTCAGATATGACTCTGTCCTTGCACTGGGTAGCAGGCACTCCACTTACAAATTAAATCAGAGCTGCTTAATAGCTGGTAAAAGCCTGGTATTTTCCGTCCCACTTGAATCACTCTGGACAGGAAGCAAAAAATCAGACTGTTGGTATTTAGTAAAATCACATAAACAGAAGCAGCAGGATAATGAGAAATAAAATATCCCACTAAAACCCTGTTGTAATTATGAAGCTGACATTGGTTAAGCATGTTTGGGAACATTAAAAATCCAAATTCTAGTGCATGGCTAGTACAAGTTCTCGTACATGGCTTTCTCATGGAATGTCCTGGATATAGTAGATAAAGGATAAATATAAATTCATTCCTTTAATGTCTGTTATCCAATTCCTATGTTTGGATAACTGAAGGACTGAAAAACAAATCAAGCAATGAAGAAAAAAAAAATCTGTAACTTCTATTTACTAGGTAAAAGTGAGCTGCATTAGAGCCCACGGAAGAAATGTTTACAAATGTTTACAACAGACACATAAGCATAAAGAAAGGAAGGCATAAACCAGCTCTGGAGTCTGAAAACTGCAGGAACAGAGGCAACACAGAAAGGCAAAACTGGCAGGAAAACAAAGAGAGACAAGGAACTGGAAAAAGAAAATGGATACTTAAGAAGTAGCAGAATGTGAAACAAACCAGAGAAATGACAGTATATTCACTTTTTGCAGGGCAAGTAAAATCATATTTTAACAATTATGAAGTTCCAAAAGCTACTGAGACAGGCTCTGCCACTTTTTCTAATACAGGGTGGGTAAAAAAAAAAAAAAAAAAAAGATAAACCTTGAGAAAAAGGAGGAAACTAAAGCAAATGGAATGATTTCACATCTTTCTGATGCTGAAATAAATGTATCTGAAAACATGTTACTTTGAAAGTTAAGATTCTGCATGTGCAGTGCCTCATCCTTTTTCATCCCACAGCTGTCATGATTTCAGATTTGGTTTCTAAAGGTGACAAACTCCTGCAAGGATTTTTCACACTTTAAAACAGCACTTGGATTTCAGAGCACAGTTAGGAAACCAGGTCACCAGGAGATAAGATGCCTGTTTGTCACAGTTTGGTTTGATGTATTACATGATCCAAAATGGCTTAAAGGTTTTGGCACCTTAAAAATAAATCAATACTAGAAATCAAGTTCCTCTAGTCTAGCCAAGTGAGGTAATGTTGGCAACAAGTAAAGTACATCTAAAACATATTTAGCTTTACATACAAATGCTTTATCACAATCTTCTCCTTCTTCTATATATAACTGATGAGCAATGAAAGAGAAAAATACAGTTTCCTTCCATATTCTTGTCATTAGATAATCTCAACAGGCAAAATTTTGATGTGCAACTCTGTTTGTGAAAAAAACCCCAAAAACAACAACCAAAAAAAACCCCCAAACCAAACTCAAACAAAATCAAATACCTTCCAAAATAGTACTACTGCTATTTCAGTATACTACTTGTAACAACAATAAATCACATTTTTATTGTATGTGTGTGACAGTGAGCAGTGCCTGTTCAAAGTAATCAAGGCAGGAATGATTTTTCAGATGGAAAACAAGGTAATCTTCAATATCAGAATTAAAAGTGGGTTCATTCACGGAATTAGATTTGTTTTTAAAGCAATAGGTTAATCCTTTGGAAAAGCTTGTAAAATGTGGATCCTGAGACAGAAGCACAGCTGCTCAGAACAGATCAATATGCTCCACCCAGTTCAAACTTCATTCAGGTAACTCCTGTCTCTAATTAAAAAGTCTTCCCTAAAATTACATCAGATGTAATTCCAGGAAAACATGATTTCCCAGATTTTCAGGTACTTACAAAGGGCACTAGCTTTCACAAAACTTCTCTTCTGGCTACATTTATGTCAGTTTTGCTTACCTTTAAAAATAACAGAAACGATAGGATCTGGTTTCCCAAACTTTGTTTTGGGGATATTGGTAGCAGATTCCACAATCACCCGAAGCATTGTTTCCCTCTTCCCTAAATGTTGACTACTACTGAAGGAATTCAATCTTCAGTTTCACAGCCCTTCTGCACTGAAATGCTAGCAGGAAGAGGAGGCAGGGAATTACTGGTTTACAGCAAAGGAGGTCGTCTATGGGTGGATCTATGACGGACTAGCCGCTCAAAGCTGTGGGAAAAACCAGTCCTGTAAATTGACACCAGGTTCTGTCGTGCTGCACAGAAAGAGCTCTCGCTAGTGAAATCCCGTAACGGGATCCTGTTTAATCCTGCAAAAACTTTCTTGTTGCTGCTTTTATTCTTAAACTGCGTGATAAATCTCTCGTCAGAAACCAAGGCTAGAGTTAACTGTTATGCAGCATCAACATTAAGCGAGACTCTAGAACTCGATCTAAACAGCATCTGCCTCTCCGTACACCAAGGTATGAAATTCCACAATAGCTTATATTTTTCCCCCTAATTTTGAGAACTTCATTGTTGGCAAATGCTTTTGGTTTGTCTCCGCGCCAGCCTAGTCAGAAACTGGCGCTGATCCCAAAAAACAGTGCGAGTCCTCCCCCTCCTGTTGGATTCTGGAACGACACTGCGGCTTCCTCATGGAACGTCCTGGATATAATAGATTTATAGTAGAATTCTTGAAATATGCATCCATAACTAAAAATTTGAAAGTATTAAGGAAATGCGAGCAAAAAATAAATTAAAAGTGACAAGACTCTGTACAGTTTGGAGGCATATGAATGTTTTGTCGTAAACACGTGCACAAACACTGCGGTAACATGACCTAGGTAACATTTACATGACAAGCACAGGAGCTTTGAGCTCCCCCGTGCTCAGAGTCAGTTTTTCTCAGCTGTGAACAGAGGTAAAAACCCGAATGGTTCCCGCTGCCACTGCCACGCGTGTCCCCGAGGAGAGAGGAGAGGCAGCTAAAGGAGTCACAAGTGAGCGCGGTTCAGCCTAGTTTTTACACGGTCACACGACACGTAGCTTACTTTGTAATTTCTAAAATTATTAGATTTGGGGTAGATGGAGAGGAGAAGAAAAACCCCACATGCTCAGGGAGGAATGAGGACACAGACACGTAAGAGAGAGCACTGAGCGGGCCCTGCAGGCTCGGCCCGAGCACCACGGCGCCCCGCTCCACCGCCCCGCAGCCCGCTGCTGCTGGCCCAGCACCGCCGCGTCCGGGAGCCCCGGGTAGGGACGGCACCGCCCGGGCGGCGACACCAGGGGGCGGCGACACGAGGGGACACCGCCCCTGCCGCCACCGCCCGCGGGCACCATCCGGAAACCCCGGAAGTGACGGCCCCGAGCCGCGGGATTCAAACTCCCGGAAGCGGCACGGGCCGGGGCCGGACGGAGCCGCCGCCGAGCCGTGTCCCGCCCCGTGCCCCCCGCACCGTGTCCCCCGCACCGTGCCCCCCGCACCGATCCCCCCGCACCGTGACTCGCGGCCCCTCTGAGCCCCGCGGGAGCCGGGAAGGCCCGCGCCGCTTGCACTCGCCTCCAGCTGTTGGAAGCCTTGTCCTGCCCGCTAGAAGGAACCGCTCTTCCGTAGCGCCTCGTTCGGTTTGTACAGCCGCCTAGAGATGAACGCCAAGACCGCCATAGACCGAATTATTGGCAAGGGGGGGCTGAAGCTGGGCAGCTCCAGAGCTGACGGAGGGCTCGAGAAGGGGAAGCGGGAGGGCGCTGCCCCGCGGAGGTCCATGGAGGAGGTGGCCACGGGCAAAGGCAGAACGACGGAGCCGGAGAGGAGCGAGCTCCTGCAGGTGAGCCGGGCTCTCCCCGAGGCAGCGCGGGCCGCGTCCCACGGGTACGGCACTCGGCAGCAGGAGCCTCACCTTTCCTCTCAAAACTTTTGATGTCACAACTGGTTTAGTAGTGTTAGTCCAGACAAACTTTTAGTTTCACACTTTCATTCTCAGGTATTTTTCAATGACAGCTGAGCTAATGAAATCATACTCATCTGACAAGGCTGGTAAATACAAAGACATGAGGCCACACGTGCCAGTTAGTCCATTAAGACTTGTCCTCATGTGTCCAATGGAACACGTCTCAGAGAAGGCTTTTAAGCACTTCCTGCAAAGAGCTTAACGTTTGATAACATTTGATTAAGAACATGCCAAAAATCGCAGAGTGTTTGTTTGAATTGAATTGTCAAGCTCCCACTCAGCTATAGGTAAATGAAACTGTAATTAGGTCATTACATTATTCTTCTATTGCATCTAAAGAGCAGAAACTAAGACACTGAAAGGTACAGAAGCATCTGTATATCTGTATGACTGTATCACTCGAGGTAAACCTGTGGTTGCAGAGAGAGAATTTCAAGACTTATTAGGTGACCTGGTCAGGCTTCCCAGAAGGACAGGGAAACTTTAGATGGACTCTAGAAAAGGATACAACTCATGTGGACTAGGCATATTAATATTTCTAGGCCACTCTTTTTATGAAAGGGCTGTGCCATGTGTCTGTGCCACAACGTCAGTTGAGAAGTCCTAAGCCAAGGATGAGCTATGGCTGGGCAGCTCATGCACAGCTCTGGCTAGATTCCTCTGTGTATTTGCTGATTCTCTTGGTGTTTGCTGTCGGCTCAGTGTTGGTTGCTTAATACTGGTTTCCTATAAACTAGGAAAAACAGGTGCAAAATCACCATCGTGTTAGATACACCAGATAGTCTTTGGTGTCACTATTTTAATTTCAGTGAGTGGTGGTGTTCAACCACTCCCTAATTGAGGCTCTCTGAAAATCACTTGCTTTCAGTTTTTCTTTCTAATGACTTGATGTCAACATGCAAGATTTCAACATGAGCCTTTCTCAGCAGAATTAAATGCTATCGCATCTGATGTCCATGCAGAGCCCCATGGCATCTTAAATGCAGTACCAATTGTGTGTAATGAATACCTGTGCTGGAGGCCTACTGGAAAAAGAGTGCATGTTGAAAATATCTGCTAAAACACATTTTGAAATTACAGGGCCAGATAACATGGAAAACAGGATGCTTCTCCCGAATGCTTTATTATAACTCTTCTGTTACTCACTATCATGAGATTTGCAAGAAGGCTCTTGCAACCGAATATGGTAAGAAATAAACTAAGAAAGGTAGCACCAACCTCTTTGCTGGAAGTGTTTTGGAGTTCTTGTACTGCTTTTGTTTTAGGGTCATATACTGTAGTGATCTTTATTCAAAACTGAGTACATACCAAGCCTGTGAAACTTGGTTCTTTGCATTCTCTCCTTGTTTTGAGAATTTCAGACTGGTTTTACTATCACTTGATAGATTTCAGATGATCACTTCAGTATTGTCTTCTTTGAGTTATAAGTAATTTTCTCAGCTAATTAAAGGCTAAGAGAACTTTGAAAGTGAGATATTCTTAGAATCATAAGGTCATAGAATGGGATGGGTAGGAAGAGACCTTAAAGATCACCTAGTTCTAACACCTTCCACTAGACCCTGCTGCTCAGATAATCTCAAAGTACTTGCTAATGCATTTGATGCATAGACTAACACACTTTTTTATTCTGTTTCATTTAGAAAATACTTTTGCTTGAGAAAGAAAAAGAAAAATACAACCATCTTCTTGGAGAAAAGGACAGAGAAATCCAAAACCTGAAAGACAAGCTTATGTCCAAAACCAAGACCAGTGAAGTGTCCTTCCTACAAAATCAACTAGAGGAAAAAACAAAGGAAGCAGAAAGAAGAGAACAGTTACTTTGTTCTCTATCAGAAGAAATTAATAGGTTAAAATGTAATTTATCTGCAGTCATGGCAAAATGCTCCAATCTTGAGAACGAAGCCAGTGGTACTTTTCAGGTAAGGACTGAAGAAATATTGCAATTTCAAATTGGATTTTGTGCCCACTAAGCACCAATACCTGCTATAAAACTGAATATTTTAAAAATTTTCTTACAAGCTGTGTTGCATGCTGAAATATTCTTGTATGAAGCGAGATGGTATCCAGATCAAGCTCTAAATGAGGAACAGTCAGAGTGCACACTTCAGGCAGCACACTGGGGAGGGAATTCTCTCCTGCTGTCCTGAAGGTCACACACAGGTAGTGTGACCTGTGATGCTGCTGGGATGCTCCACTGCTGCTCAGGCAGGCACTGTGCCATCTCAGATCTGTGTGCTCTGTGAGAAGGCAGCAGTGCTGAGAGACATGGGGCACTAAGAAAGACAAACTAAGCTCCTCACCCAATTCAGCTTCAGTCATGAGAATATCTTTCTTCTCTCTGCTCTTATGAACCCTCATTTGTGTCTCAGTTGTTAAAACTAATTGTCTTTACTTTCTATGGCATCGCACATGGTAAATTCTTCAATGTGGCAGAGGACAGGAATAATGAGTTTCTCCTCTCATTATGAAGTGGTCAATAGATATGGTGCCAACCCTAGGCAGGGTTCAAAAGTCCTTTTAGGATTCTACAGTTGTTTTTCCACCCCTGCTCTGTTCTAATAATCTTTGGAAAATGCATTAGTAACTCCATGAGGAGTACAGGGAAGTTGTTTACGTACAGGTGCCTAAAAGTAGGTGGCTGCAAGTCTTTCTTTTCCAGGTTTTGACCTGCAGATGGTGCTGGTTCCCTCCATAGGGAGTTAAGCAATTTCTAGAAATTCTGCTATAGCTAAAAACATAACAGAATATCTCCATCTTCTACTTTTGAATGGTAACACATGTATAGATAGTTACTTCCAATAATGCAGTTTATTGAGAAATACCACTTTAAATGCAACGTATTTATTTTAAATTTTAAGACACTTTGAACTTCATTAGTGGTGTTAAAGTGTGTATTAAGTCAACAGGTTTTCATGATATTTTTGTCATTAAACCACCAAAATACGTATTACTTTAAAACCATAGTTTTCTTTTAAAATTGTAACTGATTTATATAGAGGACAGTGATGTTTACTGGATGTCTTGGAGAACTTGAAAACAAGTCTAGCAATGCTGCTTGAAACTGCTAGGTGGCACACTAGCTCTGAAATGGAAACAACAGTTGTATAACACAATTTTGAGAAAGTTTTTACTGAGGCAGGATTCTGATGTTCATAGAAACAAGCTCAGTGTCTCTAAATCCTATTTTTATTAGGAAGTGTTTAAGTTTAATAATTGCATTCAAAGTTCTGTATTTTTCAGCTATAAATTCTGTTGTAAATCATGTTCCAAGATCCATAGAAAAATGTTGGAAGAAATGTAGTTTGGATTTGGGAAGTAATGTACAATTTTTTTCTCACTGAAGTTCCCTCTGACATATACCTACACAATTTCATAATCACTTTGTATCCTGCAGAGAAGTTACATGTCAGAATGGGAGAAACATGGCTGTAACTGCTCTCCAGTTTTAGATGGCTCTCAAGAAGTCTCCTACTCATTTGTGTACATAAGTGATACTCACTGTACTGAGGTCAGGCTCAGAAAATCAGGCACTTTGTCCTTGTGCCTGCAGACAGGCCTTCACAATTTCCCAGATGTTCACAGTCTTCCTGTTATCCCAGAGAAGCATCAAGGTCTCTGGCTTCCCCCAACTCCTCCTGTATGTCTGGATCATTGTCAAATGTATGAGGATACAAAAACAGAAAAAAACATTTACTTCTTCTTGTGTACATAAATAATACCCTTAAATATCTTCATTTTTCAAAACCTTTTTGCAGAACACCCTTCAGGACTTCCAAGACAGCAGTTCAGCAAAAAATATATTATGGTTTCCTTAGGAAATGTTTTAATGTAACTATGAATTGCATAAATTGCAATTTATGGAATAAATTTCACGTAAATCTTTATCACATATTTTGCAGAAGAGTCTATTTTAAATATCTGAAATGGCTTTCTACATAACTTGGATCCTTCAAAAAAACCCAGCAACCAACTATAAAGATCTTTAAACACAAAAGGCACATCTGTTTTAATTTTTAAATGCATCTGATTTAATTTTTAAGATATCCTTATGCTATTTATGTGAGATTGATAGCTGTGCAGGAGTAGCTTTGCTGTTTCAGCCATTTGTTTTAAACAACACTGACAAGTTGTTCTTTGTCCGCAGGAAGCGACAAACAGCACAGAAATTGAAAGACAATTGAAAGATGTAAGTTTCCTGTAAATTTCAACCATCTGTATTGAGATGCAGAAGAATGTAAATTATCATCATGTACATTTTGGGGTAGTATGGGACCTCAGAGGGTATGTTTCTGTCTAAAATATAATTACTAAAATGATTTTGTCAGAAGGCACTAATTTAAATTTAAAATCCAAAAAACTTGCAAAAGAAAAAATTAACATTTTCCATCATCTTTGAAAGACCTTGTTTAGAACATCAGAACCAAGTGGTTGCTGACAACTCGGAAGCCTCTGGGAACCTGGCACTGCTTGGGATAGCGTGTGGTTGGATTAGAAACCTCCTGAGGTCCCTTCCAAACTGAATAAGTCAATGAGCCAAGCAGCTAAAAAATCCATGTCCTTGTTCTTAAAAATTAAATTGCAATGATACAGTTTCATTTTATTCCATTTTCAAGGTCTGTTATTTTATATTTGAGAGTGAAAAGTCAATTCTTCATAATCTAGGCATGACTCATAAAAGCCTTTGTTCTTTAAGTAATTTTCCCATTGCTGCAGTTTTAACTTACGCTCAGCATCCTGAATTAACTTTCCAAATGAAGATGGATTTATTTATTTTTTGTATAGATTACAGTTTGCAGCAGATTTATCTAGCATATCTTTAATAATTTCTAATATTTTGAAGACATAAGACAAATACTTTTAAAAGCTGACTAATTACCAGAGACTTTTTTGTTGTTCTTATGTTTCTTTTTATGAAGGCTCTTGAGAAAAATCAGCAGTGGCTCCTGTATGACCAGCAACGGGAAGCATATGTCAGGGGACTGCTTGGAAGGATCTTTGAACTTGAACAGAAGGCAGAAATCGTTAGCCAGCAGGAATCTAAATCAAATTCAGAAGGTATCAACTTCATTTTTACTCCCACATGTGACCCAAACCATAATTATCAATGGAATTAAATTTTCTGAAAACAAATTCTAGCACACTTAAAATCAAGGCTTTGTTCTCAATGCTTTGGCTTCTTAATGGTAAAACTTGGTTAAATAATATTCCTCTGCTTCATGTTATCTATCTATGTTACTTGACCAAGAGTACTTCCTGTTCTTATCCACTTCAAAGATGGTTTTAACAGCCTTGACACTCTATTAGCAACCTCTTTATTTGTGGAAAGTGTTGAGGCAAATAGATGTACATCTCCCATCCTTCAAAGTACACTTTCAGTAGACATAATGGAAGCATTAAGGATTTATTAGCTAGGTGTGGATCAGATTTTTTTAAATTTACTTTTTTCAAAATAAATATTATAAAAATGACTCAAGATTGCCATGTTCTTTACTCAGCTGAACAGTTGTTACAGGGCAAGAAAACCTGTGATAGGTTTTGGCACCTCTCCAGAGCAGTGTTTCACAATAAAGATCTGGCCACCTCCAGCTCACTTCCTTGCTGTGCAGTTCCTCAATACGGCACACCTCTCAGAATTAATAAAATTAAATTCGTATTAAGCAGAAGAACCAGAAGGCATTGACTTGCTTTTCTTATTACCAAATTATTGATTTCATACATTCTGTAACTGACCTGCAAGGTAAATTCACTAAACAGAGCAAACATTGTGTGGAGTAAGAGCATACCCACAGATTTGCCATGAGTAATTCATGGGCAGTGGCTTGGTTTCTGTATTGCTGCTTGACTCTTTCTGGAAAACACTGAAATATCATCACAAGCTTGTTTTGGTGCTGTTCAGAAATCTATGAACAGTATTTTTAGAGACTCAACTCACCAGAAAATGTTGCACAGAGTTACTGCAGTCAAAGCTTTGCCACAAGAGCAACCAGGAGACTTAAAGTCAGGGTGTAACAAGTTCCTCTCTTCAAACAGCTAGGCAGTAGCAGAAATCCAAGTTTCTAAGAACCTAGCTATACAAGTTCAATATATATATATATAAAAAAACTTTTTCTGGGGAAAAACTCAGTCTTTCTCTGAGGATGTCACTGCCCTATAAAAATTGGCTAATGACAAGATAGGGCTTAGTTCATAGTGAGGGAAGGGAGAAGATTGAAGCAGGAAACTCTCCCTAGTAAATTACACTTTGAATAATTAGGGTAAGTCTTCAATAGGAAAATTGTCGCAGTAACAAAACTTCCAGTGCCAAAAATCAGCAAAAGCCGTGAAATTCTCCCTCCCTCATTCTGCTTCTACATATATTTTGTATTGCTTCTGAATTTTTGCAGTCTGCCTCTTAATTTTTTCCTACTTATTAAACTTTTCTTGGGTCTATAAGCAGAAATTTTCTAACCCTGGTTTAAGTAATAGTTGCTACCCAGGAAGCAAGCATTTATTAATCAAAAGAACTGTCCTAGTCCTTTCTATTGACTCTTTAGAAGTAAATTATGGCCTACTAAAAGATGGTCTGCAAAAGACGGTGGAAGGTCTGGCTTTGGTCAAAAGGGTTGAAGTAGAATCTATCACATCCCCAAGGGTATCTCTGGGGAGGGAGTAATGCCATGAGCTTGGCTAAAGAGCCTGAAAACAGAACTAGGAATCCAGTGGCTTTGGGACAGATTCCCATGTGTCAGTATAATGCATGAGGCCTTAGAAGAACTGTGTTTTCTACTAATATACAGTGAGTGTATTGGTAAGGAGACTTGATGTATTATAAATACTGAAAGCTGTTTCAACCAAAGTTTGCTTCTAATCTGAGCTGTGCAATAGCCTGCTATGTCAATTTCTACTAATAAGCCTTAAAATGCTGTTAAAGATTTAGTGCTCTGATTTTTAAGTGGTTTTTTTTTTTTTCACATTACTAACTCAATTATTTCTGACTCATTAAGGTCACCCACAAGAGGAAAAGCAAGAATGCTGTGACCAGCTGTTTCTGACTGCTAAGAGAGATCCTGAGACTGAAAGACGCACCATAACCCAGCTGAGATCTGAGCTCAATGAACTTAAAAAGACATATCAAGAAACACAAGGGGAAATGATGAGTTTGAATGCCTTACTGCAGTCACAACGGCTTGCTGAAATGAAGACTCAAGAAAATGAAAATACAATGAAAGAGAAAGCACAAAGACTAGAACAGGAAAATGAAACTATCAAAGAACAGCTCAGGGAAGAAAAAGAAAAGTCTGAAGATCTTTTATGTCAGGTAAGTGGATGGATTCAGAGGTTTGAGATCATTAGCAAAGAATTGAGAGAGATAAAAATTCACAGTTAATCAGAATGGACCATCTCTCTCTCTGGTACCCGTTCTTCACATAGATCTAGACTCATTCCTTGAGGTTAAAACTGAATTGTTTAAACATGAAACTTCTTTATCAATTTATTTCCCTAGTCTTAAGGGACACAAAAGAGAAGGGAGAAAATACTGAATTGATTCTAATATAGTTCATCCTTAAGACTAATAGTAAATGAGAACAAGAAAGCTAAAAAATCATTTTATCATGTGCTCCTAATTATGGAATACCACTAATATTTGCTGTCACCTGGCAGCTAAAATACAACTGATATTTGAAATATGAGAATAAAATTTACTAGACACCAAAGTAGGCCAAAAGCATAACAACACTTAAGCTCTCTAAAGACAGACTGGTTCTCACTGGTCAATAATGATTAAAATATGTTTATTTTATTTTATTTTATTTTTTGAAGCTGAACAACAGCATTATCGTAAAAGTTGATACATGCAGAAAGCAGAGAATATTTTAATGTATGCATTTACTTAATCATTATAGTATAGTACTTTCTCTTAAACTTGTTCTCTTATTTAAAAAAAATCACAGTTTGTTTTTATTAAGATAAAATATCATGTTAGTACAAACATAGGTTTTGGGAGTATATTTTTGTCAGCATCCTGGCAATCACCAGGCTTCCATTTTTTCTTTTTATAACAATAACATCATCCTGTATTCCCCCTTCTTAGTGCAATAATAATTTTTCACTAGGGTTTTCCTTGGGGAAGTAATGATTTGAATTGAGTTTGGTTCTTGCATAACAGGCACACATTTGCTGTTGGCATTGGAATGTAAGAGTTTGCTTCCATCTCATTATAAATGAATTCTTTTTAAGCTTATTAACTATTGTATATGAATGTTGTTTGTTACAAGTGTTCATCTGCCCTGTAGGTGCAGCTTCTTCGTAAATCATTGCTCAGACAGGAGGCAGAACACACAAGAATAGCTTTGTTGGAACAACAGGTACACAATTATGTCCTGAAGTGCTGATATTTAATGTGTTAGTCACAGAGTCTTTCTAGACTAGCTTCACGTTTAAGAATTATTAGTATATCAAATAAAGTAATGCTAGACATGAATATTCAATTGCGCATAATCTCTTGATGCTTTCAAAAATTTTGACGTGTCAGGAGGAAAATCTGTAACCTTGTACTGCTAAGAGGGCATGATCAAACCTGATGTTGTTTTCTCCACAATCACTTATTAAACAGGTAAAGCCTCAGATAAGGCACAGGAAACATCCTAAAACTAATCATCCAATTAAAGTTTAGCAATATATTTTTGATATACTTATAGAAATAATTGCATATTTTCTATTTTCTTTATTTGAAATTGAAACACCCTCCAATCAAAATAACTGTACCTCTTCTAAGGGAGATTTTAATAACTGGGGACATGTGAATTTCACTGTAATGAAAGCAACAGCAATTTTAAAATTTTCATTTAAATTTTCCTTTTAATCCTGTTTTAATATGTTATTGCAGAGTGAAACTGGCTTTAAATATATAAATGGGAAACATCCCTCCCAATTCATACTAACTTTGACTTTAAGTTCTCACTTTGTTGGGTTGCCAGATCCAGATATGTACCACAGACTTAGAGAACGGGAAGCTTGATCGCCACAACCTGAAGCTTGAGTTAAACCATGTTCTCAAGGAGCTGCGCAAGGCCAAGGAGAAAATAACCCGTCTGGAACCCCTGGTATGTACTGAATATTCAACTCACAGGTGAATTCAGTCAGGGATTTTGCAAAAACACACATCTTGCTTTGGGATCTTGTTTCAAACCCTGAGTAAGTGTCCCTGCATCCCTTATGTCTGTTTCCCCAGGTGTAGAGCCCTGTGCAAGGCAGGCAGGCGCTGCTTTGCTCTGCAGCAGGCACGGAGCAGGAGCAGTGCAGCAGCTCCAGAACAGGCAGGGTGCTGAGCAGGGAACACTCTGTACTCTCTGTCACTGTCTCAGCCAGTTTTGTCTGTTGCACCATGGCAAAGATGCAATGTGCTGCCACTCACACATGTTGCTGGTGAACAGGGCACAGTCCTTAGTGCTGTAACACACCCAAGGCTTGTGTGCCATCAAGCCTTTAATATATTTTCCTACAGTGTTTGATCAGTGCATGCATGTCCCAGTCTTACAGTGAAGCTCCTCCTTTTCCAGCAACTCCGGGAATCTGGACATATGGAATCACAAGAAGACTTGCAAGCTGTATTTGACAAGAAGCTGACCACATATGACAGAAGTCCTCCCCTGAAACATTCCAGCTGCCTTGATGAAAGTTTTCTTGAGTGTCCCAGATGTAAAGTGCTATATCCAACAAGCCAGCATAGAGAATTACTGGCACACATTGACTTCTGTACAGCTTGAGTTCCAAATGAACTAACTATCTTTGCTTCATATATGCTGCCAATATGCCTGGCAAAAGATCTTTTAAAGCTTTTTTCTCGCAGTTGTATAAACAACTGCTGATTTTATAATTCAGTTCCACAAAAACAGTATTAACATTATAATTTGGCCTCAGTATTTTACCTCATGTTTTTGCAAAACAGCTACTGCATTTTCTAGTTGCAAACAGAAATATTTTTAGAGTTATGAGTATTTTAAAGAGTAAACTACTGACGGGTTTTTTTTTGCACTATTAAATGTAGGAAATAGTAAAAGCACAATTACTGTATCAGACTATGTTTTAGTTTTGGCATACCCAGTTCTTGGTTGTTGAATCCTGATTATTGTGCTTGTACCTTAACTGACAAGAATAGCTGCAAAAGATTTTTGGCCCTCATAGGTGCACTATATATATATATTTATTTATACATGGTGTGTGTATATATGTGTAGTGTGTTTAGTATACACATACATGTGTTATATATCATATATATGTGGAATATATCACTATCTTGATACATAAAAACTCAGGAGGGCCATGTTAGATCTTTGCTGCTTAAGATTGATGTTCAAACCATCAATCTTAAGTAGCTGATTATCCTGAACCACCATCAGGGGTGACTAAAATGCTGACCAAGGTTTAACCTTAGAAAAACAAACTTCCTAGCAAACAAAAGCTTCCTTGGTGCAAAGAAAGTTTATATTTCAGACAATGTCAGAGGCCAGTTTTGAATTTTGCATATAGAATTATGCTAAATTAAACTTGTTTTGCTTCTGTGTGAAAGAGGTTAAAGTTAGGAAATGTCAGTTATTCAACCTTAGATTTGAAAAATGTCCCAAAGTGCAGCTTTTAACAAATTGCTGCAGTGTATTTGGAGTGTCACTAGTTATTTTGGTATTAATACAAAACACAAGTTAATGACAAATTCTGGCAACAAACTAGAAACTGGCAAAAAGAGTCCCTAATGGATTTGCAATTGCAGTGTTATTTTTCTCTAGCACTTACTGTAAACTTGAATGTGTTGTGAGTATTTTGTTCCTTGCATATGTAGTGAAGTCCCAACAAGAAGTTACTTCTGTGGAAATTATAAAAATGGAGAAATTTTACAAAGATGCACTAGTTAAGAATAAATCTGAGCATTTTACAAGTTTGTGGTTTGCTGAGGACACACAGGTACCCATGGTGTTTCTTTCTCTGGCCTGCTGATTCTGATTGCTACCTGGTATCAGCTTTCTCCATTGTGCTTTGCAGCAAAACTACGCTTTTACCCATAATGTTCACCTTAAATCCCTGATGGTTAAATCTTATTCTTAAATATGAAGGTGTTTTCCAAGTCATTGAAAATAACTGGTAGTATCAACTGATGCTATTCTCAATTAAATCCAGTGCTCATGAGATAGAAAATACTAAAAGGTATCTTTATATCTGAAATATCTCTGCCAGATTTATTGTGTTAGCCATTCTCTATCCACTTTTCAATTTCACTGACTGTGTCTCAGGCTAATGTTTGTATTTGACAATTTGCTCAATTGCTAACAACAGATTTTCTGACCAAAGATATGATAAACTAATGAGTAAAACAGAAAGTGTGCTTCAGAATCTCAAGGTTTTGTTATGAGAGAAATTGTCTTAATTTCATATATTTTTAAAAATATTTTCATTCAGGATGATAACTATGCTTTTCATTACAGCCTAATAATTTTAATCTGTAATTAAACTACTTTTAAAAGTTTAAGTTTGTCTTTGAACAACACCTTAATCAGCTAGTATTCTATTCTCAGCTGCATACTCAGCATAGTTTCTGCAAAAAGAAATCCTTATCTTTTATGTATTATAAATGAAATAGGTTTGCCTACTACAGGTCAGAGCTCTTCAGTAGTTCTGAGGCTTTCTTAAATCAGCATAAAACACTTCTGCATTAGAAACTGGTACTGTAGAGGGAGACTCAGAAAGTTCATAATGTGATAATGTTTAAAAAGTTTTGTTCATTCCACCTTTTCTGAGCTTTAACAATGGATTTAGTCCTACCTGATAAATTTTGCTCCTAAGCACAAAAACTCCCTTGCTGATAAATTTTTACAGGTCATTATTGGGGTATCTGTTGCAAAATACCAACATGACATTCCAGTGAAGTAAAACACTTTGAAAGCAGACCCACAAATACTATTGTCATCACCTACATGTAATTAAAACCAACTATAAAACCCCAACTTCATAAGGTATGCAAGTCATAACACTACTTTTTTTTCCATTACTTAGAAAGAAATCTCAGAAATTTTTTTCCCTCAAAGTTAATGAAGGAGATTGGCTGCTCCTCTCTTTAGTTATATGTGCAGAAGAGAAGTTTGTGCCTAACTTGCTCACCTTACTGGTAAGAATTAATTAGCTGTCAGTATAGATCTTGCTAAGGCAGGAAGCAACAGCAGTGTTTTCATTACTTCAAGCACTTTGGGTTTACAATTTCAGGAGCCTTTTTCTGTTATGTCCCTTTCAAGTAATTGAATTTCAACCTACCAGGAAGACTGCATTTTTGAAGCTGCTGATTTAGGGAAGCTTGGAGGCTAATACAATGGTTTACCAAGAGTAGTGTATTTATAAATCTAGCTTTCTCACTGTTCTTTTTAAGCAAATTAAGTGGTTTTGATGCAACGCTGGGTGGCTGGAAAGACAGCTAAAACTCCCCATTTTTTTTTTCTATAAGAAGAGCTGCTTGTGAAATAAAAACTGAAAGATAGCTCTGTTGTTTTTCTTAGATCCATGAATCAACTTGTAATACTCTGCTTGCTTGTGTAGCTTTTAGTCTCAGTTTTGATAACAATCTTTCACAAGGTTATCTTAATTTTTAGTATAAAAAGAAAAATTCAGACTAATATGAATGTAGTAGAAGTCTTTCAGATTTTTGATCAAATTCATGGAAGAGGCAGGCTTATCCAGTCTAGAAAAAACCATGAAAAATTACAATTTCATACAGAGGAAAGAAAAATAAGTCTTCTAGTGCTCAATGAAAAGAGTAACATGTTCAAAATTGCAACAGAAAAGGAAAATCTTTCCGGTGGTAGGAGCAGATGAGCAGTGAAACCCATTGCTTACAGCAGCTGTAAAATCACCACCACTGGAGATTTATGGGGACACTTATGTAACTACCTAAACCATCCCTGACAGGCGAGGCTGCCTTGGCTCAGGGACTTCAGCCACTGATTTCTCACAGTGCCTTGAAGCCCTGTTTTTTAATGGCACATAAAGACCTGCAAGAAAAAAAGACACAATAAGATTTAAATAAAAAAACCACAATGGTCATGCACTGACCCTTCATCTTCTTAAGCATGTAGTGTTATTTCACTACATGCTAAATTAGTAGCTACTGTACCAGAAGTCATTAAAACAATGTAATCTCATATTTCTCAACTGGAAAATTACTAGGTATTCTTATGTCTGTATGAACTTCTAGTCTAAGCAGACATAAAATACCATAAAATACTGCTTCAAATCAATACTTGCACTCATGCATCACTATCCTGCTGAAAAACAAGATAAATGACATAAGCACAAATTGATGTCACTTAATTCCTGATTATTGGGAAGTGCATCATTCCCACATTGTTTTAACAAACAGCACCACGGTGTCTGGTTCTTTGGTATTTGGGGTCTTTAGCCTTCCCTCCATAAGGTGCTCCAGGTAGAGAATTCAGAAAGCTGGTGTCCTGAGTGGGAGCAGGCCAAGCAGCCAGTGAGAAACATGACTGCTCTAGAGGAGTCACAGATGTAAATTCTCTTCTAACATTGTCAGTGTCAAATGCGTCCTTTGCAAAAAAAGCAGACTTCAAATAGGACATGTATCCATGAAGTGAGATTCCCCTCATACCCTGTCCTCATTCAGACCTGGAACAGAGCTCCCCACCAGCATTTAGGGACAGATACTCATTTGGTGGTCTCTATGACCAACCAGAATTTTCAGTATTTTATACTGAATTAATAGTTTCAAAAAGATAGATAGACCAAGATAAGGTGCTTCAAAATATTCTGTAAGAAAGAAGCCTGGGACCTTATGGTGATATCCAGTTGGCTTCTTGATAGAAGTGCAACCAGGTTTAATTTCCCTCATAAATTCAAAACTGGTGAATGTGCACACTGTGCCAGTGAAAGTGATAGTTTGGTCCATGTAACAAGCTTGATAGGATCAGTGCTACCTCATGCAACTAGGCAGAAAACTCTACAGCCTAATTAAGGCGTCCATGCTTTTCAGACTCAGTTTATGGGAAGCTCCAAGTCACATCTTATCAGTCATCTCAAACGGCCACTGATAATGAAAACCATAAACAGTGTGGGAAATAACATGATTACCATTACATTAGGGAAGGCAGAAAGGTTTACAGCAGAATTTAAAGCATTATTTGAACTTTCATTGCTTTTGCAAGATTGATTTTTCTGTTTCTCCAGCCCTAGCTTAATGCTAGCTAAGGAGAAGCCTGACAATATAGACAATCTTTGCAGCCGACAGGCACTGTAGACCTTCCTTCAGAAAGATGTGGCTTTTAAAAGTAAAGCTGCTCTCCCAGTTTGGAGCTGAAGAACCCCAATATGTTACTCTTCTAAGATGAGACATCAGGGAAAGAAAAAGGATGTTTCTCCTTAAACTTCATGAATAAGAGCATTGTCTACTCCCTGGATTCTTGACAAGGAGAGGAAACAATGGTGTCTGTGATCTCTGCACAGCATACAACCCAGCAGACCAGTGTGTTCAGGGAATGTCTGAGTACATCTCCTGAGCGTGAGAAGCTGGTGACAAATCTAGTTTGTAAACCCTTCAGATGTTCACCACAGCTTTTGTTTTGATGTCTTTGCATCAAAGATCATTAGCAGGAATGTAAGTAACTTTATGCACACCTTGGCACTTTAACATCCAACTCTGCAAAAACCTCATGCAGGGTCTCAGTTCCTTGGTAAGAGTGTCCTACCAGATCCTGCAATGTCCAAACAAACCAGTCTGACGCTCTGTATTCACTGATAAACTCCCTAAATCCACAGACATGATGTGTAAGTGTGATAGTTTGTAAGACTGTTAAGAAACAACTTCATTTAGTTAGTTTAGCTGGAGCTGACTCACTCTGCTGAACCTTGGTTAGCATGCAGCAAAACAGAAAATGTGACCATCCAGGGGAAGTCTATGTTACACGGATTATGTTCTTAATTTCCATTTGGTTCAGAGAGAAATCTTTTCCTCACTGTGAGCCACAGTGCTGATGCTGGCAAACTTCTGGTGGTCTTGATGACTGGAAGCTGACCCAGCTTTTATTAGAAAGCACATCTGACAGCATTATTGGCACTCTGCTTTTGGCTGAGGCCTTGATTAGTAATGCTGCTGCTACAGCTTGAAACTACAGCGCCACTGGCACTTATCCCAGGAAGTGTGCCAGCTTCTAATGGGTACTGACTACAGCAAAATGAGACTTCCCAGAAGAAACAGTGACTTGTGTCCAAGAAGAAACAGGAATTCGTTTTTCACGGGATAAGTGAAGCATCTAGTTATTTTCAGTGGACACAGGAATGTGAGAGCTCGCTACTGTATGTAAACAAACCGATGCATTGATATTTGCACTAAAAGTTTAAAATTGTCCCTCACACATTGGTGTAAGCGCTTCAGCTCACTGATATGAAAGTATAAAATGGGTGAGCAGTTAGAAAACTTCCTAAAAAACAAAATAAATCAAAACAGACTTGTAGTTGAAACATACTTCACAATGGTAGAACATCTTCTAAGCACAGGATTCATAGTATCTAGAAGCAGAATAGCTGCAGTGTAATATGTAAGAGCAAAAATGAAAATAGAAAGCTCACCTTGGTTGAAACTTATGATAAAAATCTTATTGTGCAAATGCATGAATCATCTACAAGCTTGCAACATCTCTTGTGAAGACAAAGAGACAATCTTTCTAATGAAATGAATTTACATCACTTAGCAAACATTAAATGTGCAATACATCTGTTACAGGAGTCAGTGCTATTTACCCAGTGTGATACAGGTGCACAAAAATACACCCAAAGACTTAAAACACCGATCTACATGCAAGAAGATGCATAAATAAGGCAAAAACCTTTACTAAACCATGTCCAAATGGAACAAAGAACTCCCATCTCCCAGAGTCACCCATTAAGTGGTCCCTTTCTCTGGGAATATTTCTTAATGCTCAAGATATAAATAAGCTGATCGATCCCCATCTGTCACGACAGTTCATGGTTGCCAGGGGAACAATCTGAAAAGCAGAGCTTGACTAATGGTATCAGGTAACACAGCCCTTATCTGAAACAGAGAAGGCCAAACCTTTGGCTTTCATTAGGGATGAAGAAAACACCCATGAAAAAAGAAACAAGATTTTTTCCTGCTAGGTTAGGCAAACCACCTCCACAGAGGTGTCTGCAGCTTTCATTTAACTTAGAGCAATGAAATCTGAGCTGACTCCATGTTTGAGCATAAAAGCAAACATAGCTTACAAAAATTATATAGGTTAAGCAATCATAACAGGTTTCCAGCATTCTGGTAATCACTTCCTTGTCATGAGCATGTGGTGCACATACCACACGCAGCATCCACCTATTACAGTAAAGCCAGAGTGGCTCTGTGGGGGTTACAACTCCTCTCTTCCTCACATTTCATGTTCTGGTGGTTGCTATGATTAGACCTACCCAACAGCAAATACAACTTTTGTACCTCATGGGAGGGAAAAGAAAGTTGCTCTTTCAGATAATGGATCCATTAGACCCAAGAGTAATCTGACAATTTTTGCTCCTGCAAGGAGCTCCCACTTGTTTGATCAAACCTGAGGGAAACCAGCTTGTTTCTTCACACCTCTGCTGTCCCCAGGCACAGGATTTTGTACACAGGTCAGTGTGAAGTTCACTCACTAACTAAAAGCAGCACTTTGGGTCTCCTGAGCAAACAACAGGCTTATGCCAAGTAACTCACACCTAAGGACCAAAGCTAAAGGTGGTCCTTTCTAACGAAGATCAAAGATCTACCCAGACACTTCCACACATCATCTCATCTTCAAATCTTCTTCTCTTCTGGCACTCCTTTCCTTCCTGACTAAAAGTATCTTAATTTCTTCAATAATGCAGCTTTGTATGTTTCAGTTCCTGTTTCCTTTCCCCTATATTGTTTCAAATATGTTTACTTTTACTCTGAATTGACAGGGCCAGTTTCTAATTTAAATTTCCACTAATGTCAAAAGGGCTAAATATTTTATTCATAATAAAATTTGCATTTATCTGTGCTACCATTTCCAGTTGCCTCACCTCTGCTCCCCCTGTCCTGTTAATGCCTCCCAGGTTTTCACACAGGTACAACCAGGCTATTAACAATGGCTCTTTCCCAAACCCCTGCCATTATTTAGAGCTGACCACACCACTGCTACTGCCAGCTGCCCCGAACTTTGGGGCTAGTCTGTCAGCTTGTAAAATGTCCCAGGCCTGTGAGGTTGTGGCAACTACAGGGTGTTGCTGTATTTCAAGATTCACAAATAATTTTAAAGAATCAGTTCATAGCAGAGCCAAAATAAATTGTGGCTAGATATGCCAAGCATTGATCAAAAATGTTAATAAAAAATCACTAGGTCTATTAAATTTACTGAAATTTTTGTAATATGGATGCAGATTTTTTTCCTCCCATCAAATGATGTAGGATAAAGTATCTATATTGAGACACTTGGCATTCACTTGTGTTGCTTTCTGAAAAAAAGACCCAATCTTTGCAAGTTTTCTTATTGTTTTCACTTGACTTCATAGCCCATCCCCTTAACAGGAGATGTTGTGCCCACATTTCATACGGTCATCTGTCAGCAGGAGCCAGCAGGAACATTTCATACACCTGTTTAGGCTGCCCTGCAAACTCCTTGTTTGATGAGATGGCATAGATAGTCAGAACCACTAACTGAAATAATTGCTAATTGAAATAAATGCAAATTCTGCACAGGCAAAGACGTGGGAAGCAGTCCACAAAAGATGTCACTCTTGTCATCCCTCATTAGGAGATTGCCCCTTCAAAGGACCAAGTTTCTGGAATCCCCACTAATCTGGAATCCCCGCTAATGCTGTTGCGTAAATGGTTGATGGCAGGGTCACACCCAGGGTAGTGCAGAAGCACTGCCTGTCACCTGCTCCCCGTGGCACTCCGCTTTTGTGCTGCACACACGTGGAATCACTCTCACCTCATCAAACGGTGTAGGTCTACACGCTGAGCCTCTAAGTGCACCCTTGAGCGCTGCACTGGCACTCAGCCAAATGAATTCACCCAGCCTGAAGTTATACAGCTGTTTACATACTTTATGAAAACATTTTATCTTCTTTTATGAGACATTATCCGCCTGTCTGTGACAATTTGCGTGCTTCACCCCCAGCCAATTTCTAAATCATCTGAAGTGAAGAGCCTAAGTGGAAAGCCCTACTGTAATTTACAATCTGAGCAACTGCTTCTAGTAATTGAAGTTCAGAGAAAATAAGGTATTTTCTAGGTTTGTCTTACTTTAACAGGCTTCTCCATCATGAACTCATAACACCAGCGAGATTCTCGATGAATTGCATAAAGAGATCCCCAAAATCACATTGGTGACACTTCTCCACAATTAGGACAAGCAATGCACAGGTCTGCTGTTTCCAAAAGCCACTGTCAATACAGGAGGCAATAGTTAAATTTCTCTTTTATTTTCTTTTTTTTTTTTTATTTTTACCCTAGATTAGTCTGGTCATCCAAGGCTCCTGAGGAGAGCTCTCAGAGTGGTGGGGCAGCCATCCCTGTTTCTAAGCCATGCATACTCCATTGGATGGGAGCAAACTGAGTGGCCTCCCAGGGTCACTGGCACCCCAGGGGCCTGCCTGGGGAGCCGAGCAGGCCAGGGCTGGCACTCGAGCAGGCACTCGAGCCCAGCAGGCCAGGGCTGGGCCTGGCCATGGTGATGGCAGCGTGCTGACCCACACCCTGCCCAGGGAGGTGTCGGGCAGCCCCTCACTGCCGCCCCACGCACCGCGGCCTCGCCTTTGTGTGAGCTCCACCGTGTTTACTCTCGCACTTCCTTGTTCCACTGCAGTGCGAGGGCCATAAACCGCCCAGCTGGCACGGCTGAGCCCTCGGTAGCAGGGACAGGAGGAAGAGGAGGGAGGGGGATGGCGGTCATGCCCTGGCTCTGTGCTGGAAGGGCACCCCAGGTGCCGCCGTGGTGGTTGGGAGCGCAGCCCTTCCTCTAGGGCTGGTGCCACCATCCCCGGTGCGTCTCTCATGCCCACTGGCCACCCTCATGCCCGTGTCCAGGGGCACACCAGGATGGAATAAGACCTATTTCCCCTTCTTCTCGGACTTCAGGGGCCACAATGTGACGGCCTTGCGCATCGGCGAGTCATGTGCCCTGTCCTTCATTTTCGTGCTGTCGTTAGCGGGAAACATCTGGGGCATCTGCCTGCTGGTGAGGCGGCACCGCCGGCTCTGTGCCGCCAACTGCCTCGTCCTCAACCTCTTCTGCGCCGACCTGCTCTTCATCACTGCCATGCCCTTCATCGCCGTCGTGCGCTGGACCGAGTCCTGGGTGCTGGGCAACTTCGTTTGCCACCTGCTCCTCTATGTGGTGAGCTTGAGCGGCACCGTCATCCTCCTCTCCCTGTCGGCCGTCAGCCTGGAGCGCTTCGTCAGCATCGCCCGGCTGCGCCACGCCGCCTTCCGCCGCCGCAAGGTGCTGGCCGCCGCCTTGCTCCTCATCTGGGGCCTCGCCGCCATCGCCACCCTCCCGCTCTGCTGCTTCTTCACCGTGGTGCGGCTGCCCGCCCCCGCCGGCCAGGTGAGGGAGAGCGCCGGGCGCGGCAGCCGGGCCGGGCCGGGCTGGGCCGGGGGGCGCCGGGACCGGCGGCGGTGGAGGCTCGTCCGCCTCTGCCACGGCCGGCCAGCGGCCAGCGAGGAGATCGCCTGCAGGGCGGGCAGCGCTCTGTGCGCCGGGCAGGTGCGAGGCTGTGCCCGGAGGAGCGGCCGGAGCTCCCCCGCCGCCCCCCGGCGGACCGTCCCGTTAGGTGGGAAACGCGCATCGGCTGAGATTCTCTTTGTGTTCCTCAGTGCGGCTCAGAGACCGCCTTTTCAGCTCACTTCGTCTTACCGAGGGATCAGCATCCCGAAGGATCAGCGTCCTGGGAGAGCTGCCCTGCAGCCGCAGCCCCCTCTGTACAAAATGGCCATGCGCAGATTTTTCTGCCTAATATTTTGAAATGCATACAAAAGTGCACCTCACATGACACTTGAATAAATTAATAAGTTTAGGGTTTGTAAGTTTCAATTTTAAAGTTGCCATTACCATTTGAAAAGAAATTAATGGAAGTATTCCAGTTGTGGACATATATATTTGTGATTGTATGGGCTTTTAAAACCATCAAGTAATATATTACTTGACCTTTTTGTCTAAGTATAAAGTTTTCACAGTCTTGGTTTAGTCTTGGTTTAGCCATTTTTTCCCATAAGCGTAGAGGGAGATAAGAACAGTGCTCTACTGAAAATAATGGTACAATATTACTTTTCTTCTTCATTGTTTGTAAATAGGACATTTATATTTGCACCCTGGATTGGCCCAGCACTGCAGGAGAAACAGTCTGGGATACAACCTTTGCCATTGTTTTCTTTCTGATACCAGGATTCATCATTGTCATCAGTTACTCCAAAATCTTACAGGTATGTTTTTCCTTTAAATTTTGTTGCAAATAAAGGGAAGTAAACAATAACTCACTAGGCATCAGTATATTGTCACCAAATACCAATACATGTAGAGAGAATGAACATTTGTTCAATAAATTATAAGTATGTGACATGAAATATTTCAACCTGCACATAACAGTCTATATACTTCAATTAAGAACGTGCTTCAGCAGCACATTAGCAGAGCCCAACACATGGTTTGTCTTCTTATGTATAATATTAAATACACTTCTACATTTATGTGCTGCTCATATTTCAAGACTGTCAATCTCCTAAATGCTGAAAGAGTCAAGCATTTGAAATAACTAAAAACTTGATTTTGCTTTCCTTGAGCCTAAACTCTTAATAAGGGATTTGTAAGAAAGCAGAGAAAGGCAGGACTAGAAAAAAAGCCATCCACTTTTTGATCTACTGACTTTCTGCATGTGTCTTTAGTACACAGATCTCATTAGATTATGCTTAATCCTCCACAATTTCAAATATTGTAAATAAAACCTATAAATTAAACCATCTGCTTCCACTTTCATTCTAAGTGGATGATGTTTAACATATATGCTGAAATATAAGTCACCCAGCACCACAGAGTTTTAATCTATAGTCTAGCAAGCATTATATTAGCATCTAATTTCCTTTTAAACTATCCAAAACTAGAATGAGAAAGATCTAGAAATCTTCAAACCAAGCACTTTGAACTAGTCACTGCAATGCCTAGTTTTTAACAAACACCTACAAGATCCTTGCTTCCTTTTTTGGGTAATTAAACTTCTCATAAGAAAATTATAGGTTTTGGAAAAGAACCTCAACATACATAGATTATTGAGCAAGGAGTTAGCTGATGAAATGCTGAGCACCAACAGGCTCTGGATACACATGCCAGAGCTGGATGTAGGTGTAAAATGAGCCAAGGACCTAGAATCTGGTCTCCACATATCCTTGCTTATTGATCAAACTTAAACTTGTAGTAGAAGTCATCAGCCTGTAGTTTCTGTATTATCTCATTATAACCTTGAGGTAAATGCATTACGTGAACCTCTTGTAGTGAAGTAAAGCACTTGCAACCACATACAGGTAGGCAAAGAGCTCAGAGTAACTCACTGGAGAGTGAGTCCTTTGAAAGAACTGCAAATTACTGGAGGCCAAGAAATGCCACAGTTCTTGGTCAGAGGCCAGGACAGGAATGGTGTTTGTTAGTCCTGTCCTTGCAGACTCCAGATTACAGGTAAATTTATTTTAAAAATGGCACATAGGGAGCTAGAAACCAAAAGCATGGATTGGAATACTGGATTACAAGACATCCCCATGCTGCTCTGCTCCTGTTTCTTTTCTAACTTGCTAACAGAGATGCTGAAATACATTACCATTTCCCCTGAAATGAGGAAGTCTTGAGGGCCATAGCAAGATATAATTGAATCTTCTGTCTCTCTGGGAAGCAAGCAGAACTGAACTGGAGAATGTCTCAATCCCTGAGCCATTCCCGAGAGCAGACTCACTCTCACTTCGTGAGGATGCTCCATCATGTCAGTGCACACATAGCATGAGTCTCGGAATTGCTGGAAGCAGTGCCAAGCATTCATGTATTCATGTTACAGCATTGATCAGAATGATGAGGACTGACTACAGATGCAAGACCAGAAATTTTTTAGAAATATACACTATTACAAATGTGTACTTCACAATTTAGTCTGAAACTGAGCATTATTTTTACATAACACTTCTCAGAACCCTGGCAAAAATGATAGATTAGATGCCATGATTTGTAATTTATTTGGTTTTCCATTGTCCTGCCTCTCAGGCAAGACTTTGTCAGAGGCTAGAGCTAGGAAGGATGTCTGTGTTCTGGAAGTTACATGCTTATATATATATGACTTTTAAGTTGCTGTTTGTCCAAGTGTGGTCCAGATGCCAAGGACAGGTATCTATACTGGGTAGACCAAAAAGAGATCCACAACTTACCACTGCCACTCCATTTCTCTTGAACGCTTTCTTAAGAAGCAATTGTGTCTTATTTAACGCAGTCCTGGTGACTCTTGCATTCTTAGTTCTAGACTGTGCAGCTCCTGCAGGAAAGACAGAAGGTATTTATATGGGACAGATAAAAATGTATCTGATGAGGACATTCTCTAGCAGTTTGAACAGTGATGACTGAGAAGCGCACACAACCCAGTTTTCCTAATTTTATATTAGAAGTGAATAATAGTCCTTTGCATTTTGTGAAACCTTTGTACTTACTAAGATAGGTTAGGCACTCTCTGAGAACAATTCTTGGTTTGAGCTGTTTGGAGGAATTAACCTAGTTTTTGGATTCCAGATTGTACAGCAGAAGACCATCAAGCTGGAATTGTTTTACATGGTCAGGACATCAGACTTCTCTACTCCTTTTAAATCAGGGGTGCAGCTGTGATAGTGATACTGTCCCCTTCTCAGCTTCAGAAGCTGCTAAGAAATGCACTTTTGGTTCACGGGTTTTAATTTATATATTCTATTGAAATATTTTGAAGATGTCTAGAGTCTTAATGAGTATTTATCTCAATGAAAAATTCAGAAAACTGCTAACAAAATGACAAATTACTCTCTCTAAACATTTTCATCCTTACCTGTACCAGGAAGTTAAAATGTTGCTAGTATTAATGTTATCCTTCCTGTAGTTTCTGCTAAAGGGAAAAGTGGCATGTAGAGCCTTATCTTTTGGCTTCCTAAGGATTAATCAAAACCTTGATCAATCAAGCCTTGATTGAACAAGGCTTTTTGGAAACACCCCTTCCTTATGCGTGCAGGGCATAAAGTGGCATCTCAGTAATTTAGCACAAATCTTTGCTAGATATTTCAGTTTTAATTTCTTTGCATCAGAGGTATGAATGTAGCAAAATTAATTGTGCCATGCCAACTTCAGGGAAGACAGGGATTTAGAGCAGAGGATTTCAAATTTTCTGCAAGCCCACTGGGTCCAATATTCTACCTAATGACAGATGATGCACACCTGTGAATACTAGGTTTCCAAGCTACCCATAGTCCAGTTTATTACATCAGAGAGTGCTTTTATAAGACACAGATTTTTATAGTGACTCTAACGATCTGTAAGATTTCATACAAAGCAATTGTGATTACTGTCTGAAAAGCTAAGTGTGGCACAAAACAATGCACAATCTCATTCACATTTAAAATAATTTATTGTAATAAATTCATGTTCCTTCTAATACCTACCTCACAATATCAGCTTGCCCATAAGAGAATTGGATCACCTTCCTTCTTGTGCATCAACAGGATTGTTAACTATGTTCCAGTTTGCATTTGTGAAAAAAATCAATGGGTTTCTTTAGATAGAGCAAATGAGGTCATAATTTGAATTTAATGGGATTTCATGAGTAATTAAGACTGTTTTATGCTGAAAAGCTGGTAGAGAGCCATGAAAAGAACAACCACTTTGCCTAATATTGAGATGAATTCACAGCTGAGAGGAAAAAGAATTGCTAGTGAAGTGAGAACATTTGAAATGGAACCATGGACAAAAAGTACAAATGAATTCTGCAATGTGGTTTTTTGTAGTCGCTTTTCAAAAGAAAACCTCATGTGCCAAAATTTATGTTTTCACTTGTAGAAATGTGTTTCAGTGAAAGTTTGCTTTCTTCTCTTTTATTGCAGATTACAAAAGCATCAAGAAGAAGTTTAAATGCTGGTTTAGCCTATCCAGAACGTCATCAGATTCGTGTTTCCCAGCAAGACTACAAACTATTCCGAGCCCTTTTTTTGTTGATGATCTCTTTCTTCATTATGTGGACTCCAATAATAGTAATTATTTTTTTAATTTTAGTTCAGAACTTCAAAGAAGATTTAAATATTTTGCCATCAGTTTTTTTCTGGATAGTATTATTCACTTTTGCCAACTCTGCTGTCAATCCAATTCTGTATAATGTTGCCTATTTCAGACGTAAATGTCAGGAAATTTTTCTCTGTTGTACAGGGAACCCTGAAAGGCATAGAGCAGGTACAGAAACCACTGTAAGAAGAAGCAACCATGAACAGCCACATTTGTCTTTCATTACCAGATAATTATTTAAAGTCTGAGCTATGCCACATTTTGGATTTTGTCTATGCTATCCCAGGTCATATAGGTCATTATGTTATAGTATTACATGCCAGAGGAGGAGGGAAAAAGCTAAATACATATTTTTAATTCCCGTGGGTAAAATTCTCTTGACTTCATTGCTTTGCCTCAGTAGGATTTGGACAATTTAATTTAAGGGACTGAATTCTCCTCTTACGCTGAAATAAATAGAAATATGGCAATGAACTTGGTGAATGTAAAATAGTTGAATTAAGTACTTAAAAGTTTCTAATGAAAATGTTCATCCTCAGAAAGTATCTGCTTTTTTTAAAATCCACTTTTTAAAGGGAACTTTATTAAAAACTTCAATAACTGTCTGCCTGAATGTAAGTTTGAGCAGACTAACTGAAACAAGGTAATGAACATGTGTTATCATCAAGTAAATGACTAGTTTGGTTCCATCTCAAATTAAAAATATGGACTTAATACATGAGAATTAATAAGTAAAGAATAAATAAATAAATGGTTAATCGTCATGTGTAAAATAGTTCTTTTAAAAATATGTATATTTTTTATGTCTTTGCAAGTCATATAATAAAGTTAATTAGTGATATTTAGGGTCACTGAAATTCCTTTCTCTTTTCTAAATGATTCTGAGTATTTTATAGGGAAAATATAATGTTCTAGTTGAAAAGAAAATACATGTACTTGGTGGTTTATGATAAATACTCTTTTAGCCAGAAATTGAAACCACTACAAAAAGCAAGATTAAATTCTTAATTATCACCAGTCACCAGTTCAAAAGAGTACACTAAGATAACAGACTACTAATGAAACCAATGTGTACATATGTACAGATTTGCATACAATTTGTATCCCGTGTAATCCAAGTTTATTAAAATGTTTCATTGGTTTATTAACAAAGTGAGCTACACAGCTCAGATAAATATATTGAAAATCTAAATGGACCCATTTAAAGCATTTTCCAGAGAACACATGATCAGTGTGTTAACTTTACATCCATGGTGCTGTAACATGGCTTCTTTCCATAGGGTTGGATCTCCTTAAGAGCAAAATCCTGAAACACACAAAAACCACAGTTATGTTTGTTAAACACTCCAGACAAAATTTAATTACACAAACTTTCACCAAATTTAAAATGCTTACTAATTTCTTTAAAATGCTCTTGAGTCCAGCAGTCTTTACTTGTAATAATAATGCCATTACCTTACTCTGTAGTTTATAATTCTAAGGAATTTTCAACTTGGAACAAAACAGGAATTCATCCAATCCGTTACACTTCTCCTGAGAATTTTAATACTTTTGCAGACAACGTACTGGGCAGATCAATGACAGAGTATCTTTCAGTGATACTGGATTTAAAAGAGTCTATACTTTAACAAGCTTCAAGTTATTTCCCTAAAAAGGATTCTTTCAACAAAGTAAGAATCTCCTGACCCCCAAACTTCTAATGGCAATAGTAAATTAGCAGAAGGAATATACCACTCTTTATTTCACAAATGTTACTTCCAGCAAATGCTAACAGCACATGCAGCTTTCAACACTACTGATATGGCACTGTATTTACAAGTACTCTCACTTAATATTGACATTACACAGCTTAAAGTTACTTGAGCTACTACTCTGAGAGACTGAGTATCTTAGCTTGAGCTATATTTGAGAAGGAGCTACCATCATAAATGCAGTGTAAGTTAGAACAAAAATCTTTCATTTCCTAGGCTTCTTTTTTGCCTTAAACAGCCAGTATAGATATTTTGATTCTTTTTTTAAATCAAGTAAGTTTTTTACATCTATTAGTTGAGTGAGCGCACACACACGCGCACACACACGCACACACACTCTTAATTAGCTTTAAGACATAGGCAGAGTGTGCACAATTAGCAACAGATCTGATAACAGGGTGCCTTGAAGCAACACAGCAATGTATTACTCTGTTTATGGATCAGATGAACAGATAATAGAGCCACAACAGCTGACTTAGCTCATCTGTTCTGACTTTCTTTATAAGGCCCAAAAGTTCCTTCAGTCAATCTCAGTTTGTTCTAGCATGTCATTGAGAAAAGCCTTTAATCTTGGTTTACAGATTTCAGTGATGAAGAACATACAACAGCTCTTGGTAAACTGTTCCAAAGGTTAATGACCTTTGGAGTTAAACAAATGGCTGTTTATTTCTGCTCTGAATGTGTCCAGTTTAAAGTTCCATCCATTTAAATTATTTCTGTGTTTGCAAGTCATTTTCTATCCAATTCCTATTGCTTGTGTGGACAAGCACAGACTTTGCTCAGGTCAGCCTTTAACCTCTTCCTAATAGGAAAAGATTAAGATCTTTAAAGCACTCACTAGAGGACACATTTTACAAACTTTCAATCATTTTTTCTGCTTTTCTTCAAAACTTCTAATTAATCCTCAATACTTTTTCCAGTTATGCTTGTTACCTCATGTGACATAGCAATTAGACCTATGCCAAGCACAACAATCTCATGTGAGCCTTGGTTTACACATGCAAGAATTGTATTAACTCTTTTGCTCACATCATTACATTGGGAGTTCCCATTCAGCTGATTCACCAGTCAAGTCTTTCATAAATAGCATGCCTTCCAGGATGTGAGAGGTGAGGAGGGAGTAAGGAGAGGTACTACTATTTTATTTGTTCGAAATATTTTGATTTTTCTCCTTCACTCTTTACAATTCCCCACTCTGGGTGTAATTCTTATCATAAGAAACATTATAGTTTCTTCTAGATAATTATCATTTGACCTTTGTAATACATTTGAGCATAAGTGAGCTAATTCCCTGTGTTGTAAGCTCAGCCTGACTATAGGACTCAAGATAGTGTCATGCTTCCAGTATCAGGGCTATCACCCTCTTCCACAGCTCTTTGTGAAACAGTTAACATGAGGGCTTGTGAGAAAGGGTCTTCTGTAAGGTATCCTTTCCAAGACTTCTATTTTTCTTAAAAGCCTTTCTGATGAATTTATCAAAAAAGTATTTGAACAAAGGCAAAGAGATGTGATAAAAGCTGCCCAATTACTTTTTACCATAGCTATGAAGTTTATCCTTACTATGTTTACTCACACTACATTGACTTAATTGTTATACAACTTCCTCTAATTACTGTTTCAGGTGACCTGATATGTTGCATGAAAAACTATGCACCTCAGCTCTCCTTCAGATAAGGGAAGCTAAAGTTGAAAATAAGTTACTACAAGCTCCAGTTTTCAAAAGACAGTGTTACAGCCACTAAGTAAAAGGCTTTATGCACTTGATATCTAATGAGTAATAGAATCCCAGTGCTTTAGTCATTACACCCTGAAATAAAATTCTTCAGAAAAAAAAAGTTCTCACCATTATGGGCAATAACTCTGTATTTCCTGTCCAAGCAGAGGTCTATCTGCCTTTGTCTGACAATTTTCAGTGCATCTGGAGGCAATCCCTTGGGATCCCGGGAGAACACAAAGGAGTAGCTGTCAGCACAAGTGCCATCTGCATTTAGCTGGCGGCAGGAGTAATGAAGAGCATATGTATCATAATCTGTGTCCACTACCCAGTGATCATCATCTGGAAAAAAACATAGCAAAGAAAAAAAGTGTTAGAGATACCAGTGAAATCCAGTAAATCAGAAAGGATTGCTGCCATAAGTCTATTAAAGAAAATGCTAAGATGAAGATCAGTACAAGTTATAGCAGATTAGCTTTTCATTTATTCCTGTGTCCAGTATTTAATTCCATGTTTATTTTTTAAAAGAAATTAAAGATAGACATGCTTGGCCTGCTCAAAGTGACTCAAACCCATAAATATTTTCTTACCAGGGATGTTACTTAGACTGCATTTTTAAGGGAAAAGATAATCATGCAGTTTGCTTGTGTATTAGAAGTATTTGCTACAAGTTCTGCCATAAACCCTCTTCTTAAAACACTGTTACAACTTCAGATAATTCTAAACAATTAGCTATGTAACATGACAAAAACCTGGTCACACTAGACACTCCATTCTAACAGAAGTGAGGCTGTTTCAGTATTTGCAGTAAAACCTGACATATCTGCACCTTCCTCTCCTTGAGCCAAAGATTCCCCCTTGCAGTACATCTGCACTGGTGAAGGCAACACTCTGTTGTCTTCCCCTTCTCTCCTGTGGGGGGACACCAGACCTTTTAGAAAGGCAGAGTTTGGGGTCAGCCAGCAACCTGAAGAGCCCATGACTCAGCAGCATATTCTGGGGAGACCTGGGAACTGTTTAAGACAAATTGATATCCAAACCATGCTTTGTAACTGTGTCTTGGGATGGAATGGAGCTCCTATCAGTTCCAAATTCTAGCTGCTTCTCTTGGAAACAATCCAAGGAAATGTCTTGAGCTACAAAGTGTCTGAATCTCAAATTGGCTCTGATTTTGGAACTGATTTTGTATAGGGTGGAGAGATGACATAAAAGTACAAATATATACATATGATCCCATTTGTCTCTTTAACAGAGAAATCTCTATATTTGCAGACACAAGACCAAACAAAATAACATTTTATAAACCCTCTTCCCTGGTTTTCCAGCTCTGACATCAGGCTGCAGAGAGATGTCAGCATCTGGTAACTGAGTTCTGAACTAAAACAAGTCTTAAAATACTTCATCTGCTTTTCATTTCTTTTCAAACAGTAGCCTTCAATTATATTGTTGGGTAAAAAACAAATGAAATACAAAGATATACAAAGGCCAGGTCTTTTCTTGTTTAAAGAAAGCCAACCAGCTGTCCCATATAAAAAGTAATGATTACCTTGTTCACATTAAGCTTTGCAGTATGATAGTTATTATGTCTTTTAAGTGCATTTAAGAAATTCAACAGAACTTTTTCTTTTCCCAGCATGGACACACAGCATAACTAGTCTTCCAAGTAGTTCTGCATCCTCTATAGTTAAGTACTCACTTCCTTTCTGCAGAAAAGAGGCGACGCCCCAGTACTTCATCTTGAACTTGGCAGGATCCTCTGTGTCAGTGAAAGAGCCGATCATGTCAGCACAGACATCCCAGTTACTGTAGCCAAAGACAATATTACATTCCAATGTAAGAGCACAGCTTCAGTGACTTGCACAGGGAAGCAGGTAGGATAGCAGCTTAGCAAAATGGAACAAGTGGCAAACAGCTTACTTGAAGAGTCTGACTCTGCCCTTTGCAGTGGCAGTCATTTGTCCATTCTCATCTACGCTGAACTGGGCTACCACATTGTCCTGCAGAAACAGCCCCTCAGGATCTTTTTTTGCCATGGCATACCAGGTGCCACTGTACTGCAAGGAAATAAGAAAGGCTGCATGTAGACTTAGAACAATGGAAACATTACAAGCAGACAGTACAGAATAGGGGAGGTGACAGAGGGAAGAGCATGCAGATCTTTGACATCATGCCTCAAAGGTGTATCTAAGAAGCAAATCCATCTGTTTCAACAGCATGAACCCATCAATACATGCTAGTGCAATCATAATTTGTTGAAATACTGATTTTTTTTGGGTAAACTTACCTGTATCTGCAGCTGTCTAGTATAAGGAATATATAACAAAGTATATAACAAAGTATAACAAAATTTAGTGGGAAAAGAAATAACAACTAGAAGATCTTGTCAGATCTATGTACATTTTTTTTCCCTTGCAATGGTGTCTGAAAACACCAGAGTATTAATTTTTCACAGAAACAGCCAAGTCAATACAGTCCTTCTGCTTATACCCTACAGTTTGAGACCAGTCTGCTAAAACTCAGTTTCTGCAGTATTCCTTTATCAGGTGCACCAGGATTCAGCATCTGTGGAGGTGTGCACATCACAAACTTTAGCTGTTTTTCAGTGTCACAGTCTGTGACTTCAAAATGTGACCACACTGGTGCTACTGAATGCCAAATTTTGTAGCCTGGAAAGAGCTATGCAAGACATCACAGATCCAGGAGAATAAAGAGATTTACCCTGGTCTTGTCGAAGTTCTCCTTGACTTTGAAGCTGCTTACTCGGCAGTCCCGCTCTGCAGTGCTGCTGCCCACCAAGGCCAGTGACAGCAGCAGCAGCAGCCAGGGCAGAGCTCTCTGTGTGTGGGCCATTCTGTCCCTGCAGCAAACAGAGAATAGCATCAGAAACAAGCTCTGTCACACAAGCGAAGGGAGGAAGGCTGCCCTGGTAGGTCACCAGGGTGTCACGCAGCTTTCCCTGATGCATGTGCAGGCAAGGCCCCTGCTCATCCCCAGCCCATAGCAGCAGGGTCCCTTACAGACAGTGCCGGTCCCTGGAGCCTCTTGGGAGCCCGAGTGTTGATGGTGGTGGCAGTGCCCAGGCAGGGAATGCTTTATGTACTCCCGGGGCTTTCGCAACCCGCGGAGCCGCAGGGCCGGCACTGGGGAGGGCAGCGGGAGGCGGGCTGGTGGATGCTGCGGGCTGGGGCCCCTTCATTACAGCCTCTTGCGTAACACCCGTGGGCTCAGGTGGTCTTTGACCCTGCTCTGCAGCCACGCCGGCGCTAGGAACAAATGCCTCTCTTTGCTTTTCCCAACCCCAAAGCAGAGCTCACACCTGGGGGAAGGTGTGAGCCCACATGTGTGGGGAGAACAAATGGAATGAGAGGCATCCCACCTTTGCATGGGGGAGAGTGAACTGCCTCCACCTCCCCTGTGATTTTACACACTGCAGTCCAAAATCCATCTTACCCAATATGCTGGACCCAGTTACAAGGTGCAGGTTTGTTTCCTCCACCTCCTCCTCAAAGTCCTTCCCTCTTTTACCCTGATAAACAGTGGCAAACATAATGCTTGCAAGTTTCTGCTCCTGTTTCTGAAAGCCTGGTTATGCCAAAACCTCTTCAGGTCCTCATGACTGGCTCCCTCTTGCTTCCAAAAGGCTCTCGCGGCGAAATCATCTCCTGAGCAGCTCCCAGCAACAGGAACAGGGGCCCTGCAGATCCTCAGGATGGTGAAAGAGCCTTTTTATGTAGTACCAGAACTTAAGTGTGGCCTGCAAATATCCAAGTGCATGTACACACCACCTCTGGCCATTTTGACATGTGATTAACTTTAAATCAGATATTCCATAACTTCTGTTCTGTTTTTGGCAAACTGTTTTCAGTTATATAAACCATTAATTTCTCCTGTCCAGGCAAGTTTTGCTGCCTCTCAGTCAATATTTGTCCTCTAGTTTCAACATCTTTAGGAAGCATTAGAGAAAATCTGTTAATTATTTTCTAGGCATGTAACCAGAGCAGGATAGGAATGATTGTTACCAAGAGAACTAATTCACCTACCTTTTCACCTCCCATTTTTTTAAAGAATAAAGGCAGAATCCTGTTATTTAAAAGGCTGGTATTCATTACTTTAAAAATCAAGCAAAGATATAATTTTAATATGAAGATACAAATGTAGTATAAAAATACCTCAATAGTAGCCGATGTACAGCTTTAACCAATTTATTCAGCATAGTCTTTCCCAGAAGTTTACTTAATATTCCTTTCATACATTCATAAAAATATTAGACTTCTTACTGTTGCTGTCCTGTAAAATCTCTTCTCATATATAATGCAAACAATCTGATTAATTTATCTTCCTTTTCTGCTTTATGTTGGAGGCTTTTTGCACACTGAATATGTTTTGTTCACTTTCTTAAACATCTATTGCTCAGGGCTCTTCCATGTCTGCCTTTGATTTCCTGGAAAACATCAGCCACTAAAAATTCCACTAAATTTAATATTAAGCTTCTATTCATAGTAAAGAACATATTTAAGCCAAGGAATTAGAAGGGTGTATATTAATTGTCCTGAAACTTTCAGTGGTAGCTTTGCAATAAGTCAACATTTCAATTTTTGAGCTGAGATTTTCAAATTTGCTAATTCCTACAAAGACTGAAGAGAAAAAGTAAACTATTCTTCTGGTGACTTTCAGAATCTTGCTCTAGTCTGGCAATGGTGATACCAGTGATAAATATACATTTTTATAAAACCTTTACAAGACACTCACTGGTCTTGATATATGAATTCATCATATGAACAAGACCAAAATCAACATGGATTTTCTTTGTTCACTGTCTCACATGATTGATAGCAATAAGATGGATTATAGCTTAATTCATAAGTTTTGAATCAATTACTTTATTTAATACCAAAGAAAACAATTATTTCTTTATTCTCTGACAATTTGTGAAATATTATCATTCTTCTTAAGTTTGTTCTGTTCAAAAATCTGCATACTGCTTTATATTACCAGAGAGGTTCTTGCAGGATCAAATCTATTCCTATCAAGTTTTTCAATAGCATAATTGTCTATGAAGTTTTCAAAGGAGTCCACAGTCACTCACGCACATATATCAAAATCTGCTGAGATTTGACCACCTCTGAAAAGCTAGGTCAGTGTTCCTTTTATACATACTGCTGTTGTCAGAAGATTTACAGACAGGAAATTAAACCACATGGCAATTAAATAAAAGTTTATTTCTGTTAATAAGTTTTAATAAGATCAGTTCTAAAAGTGTGCAAGGGATTTTCCAGTCTCCTAAATTAATCTGATGCAATAAATCTGAATAAGAAACATATAATTTTGTATAAGCCATGGCACAGCATTTCTTTAATTGTGTACCTCTACTGATCTCTGCAATATTCGGCAACTTATATCTGGTTGAGGTGCCTGACACATTTAGTAATTATAACTTCCACTTATTCAGGAGCTTGAGTTTGGGATCTCTACAAACTCTAGACAATGTCCAAGGAAAATCTTCTTTTGATGTGTTATCATTGGGAATGTGGGGCAGTGCAGCTCCAGTGAAATCACACCAGTACTTCCCAGTCAGATTTCGACAAGGGCAGAAGAGAAGCTGGGAAGTCAGAATGCCATGGAGACCACACGGGGAGCTGGGCTCGCTGCCTCCCCTGCTCTAGCTGTCCCTCCCATACTGCCTGCTGCAGACACAGCTTACATTGGTGAAGTCCTTCCAGGGTTACACATGAAGCACTTCCTTGGTCAGTGGGACAGGAATTTTAGGCAAAAATGCTGCTCTGCTGTTGGTTAATTCTAGATCAGGGTGTGCTGGGGGAGGAATGGAAGGTTTCTGGCAGATGAGCAGGGCTATGGCAATTCAAGGGTGAATTCTTCCTCAGTCCTAAGAGATGCCAGCAGAACTGTGTAAACTCATAAACAGTGTAAACTTTGCCTCAGTTAAATATCACTTGGATTGATTGGGCTCTGAGTTTGCCTGAGAAATTATGTCAGTGAGTGATCCTCATTCAAACCTAAATATTCACCTCTTAGATTTGTACTTGTCATGCAAACGGAAAGGAACTTGGGCCAGGATTTTGCATCTGAGAGGACTAAGCATAGATCAAATCACTGATATCCAAGGATTTCTAGGTTCTGGGAAAGCTCAGACAATTATATTTAAGGGAATTATTAAAATTCAATAAATTATTTAAATATTGATAAGTTTCATACATGACTTCTGATATCTGAGGCTGGCAGCATATTATGAATACTACAGAATTTTTTTTAAAGTCACTATGTATTTTTTGGAACTATATTTAATGAAAGGAAAAGAAGGTCTTCTACCTTTGCATTTTGCCAAGAGGACAGAAAAGGGGCTGACTTCTGTCAGTGATTCTGTGACTGGATTATTTTCTACATTAATAGCACGTAAAATTCTGCAATATTCTCAATTAGGTATAGCAAGGAAAAAATATGGAAGGAAATGGCTGGAAAAAACCCCTTTCATTATAGGAATTATTTTATATTTATTTATGACTTTTAATAAAAGGAAATTACTATTTTAACACGGCACCTTTCAAGGTCTACATATTGAAATAACTAAAATTTTATTTTTGTTCACAAGAACTAGTCAAGCTCTTAGGAGAAAGTCAACTCAAAAATTGCTAGTAGGAAATGGAACATCCATTTCCAGCCAGACTACAATAGATTGAAAGACTTTTTGCTGTGTTCTCTTGACTGTTTATTTACAGAATGCCATTCATAAACATGGGTATCCATTAAAGTCTCAGAGGCAGATTTGCAGGCAAATGAATGACCACTGTGTGCACAGAGCAGGGGATGCAAGTGCCCTGTGAAACCAGACTTGTATCTATAACAAATGGCGTGAGCTGCGCCAAGGAGCTCGGTGTACTTTGTAAGGGACAGCAGCGTGCACTGCCACCATCACAACTGCTCCTCTTGGTGGCAGTCTGAGTACAGAGGTCAAGGACAGAAAGGAATGGAAGAGATTGCCCTTTGCTCCATGCCAGCCTGTGTACTACCTGTTCTTGTAACTTAATGACGCGACATTTTGTTTAGGGAGTAAATTTACACTGAAGTCTTTACAAATAGTATTTACTAACAGAACTAATTTAAAATGGTACCTCTATTTTCTTTAACAAGTCTTTTTGAGGACTGTGATTCTGAATTGAAGCTTTTTCTGGACATATCGCTAAAATGGAAGCAATATAAAACAAAGATCTAAAGTTCAGCAACAGGCTGGCCAGGCAGGTGAGAAGAGCTCTAAATTATAAATGATGAAAGACACAGACCTTATGTACTGAGTCCAGCAATAACCACAAAGTTCACAAAGCAATAGGAGAATCTGACAAAAATAGAGGCTGACAAAGCTGAGACTCTTCTGCCCAAAAAGGTTTGGGGGCATCTTAACAACATACATACCTGACAGGAGGGCATGAAGAAGACTGTCAGATCCTTCTCAGCAGTGCTGAAAAACATTGTCAATAGTAAAAACTTGTCAAGTAACCTAAGATCTCCAGAGAGTAAATGGGAGAATGGCTGACATTAAAAGGCTGCTGCCTTTTGCCTTAGTCTGTATACTAAAATTCATGCCAAACTATGAAGAAATTCATACTTTTGGTCAAAGCTGCAGGGCATCTGGCAACCCTTCACACTAGACTGGCCATTTACTTCAGGAAATCTCCCCCAGAGTCTATAATCTCTGTTGATTACTAACTTCATGATCCCCCAGAGCTAATAATTGGTAGTTTTAAGAGAACATAAACATTTGCAGCTCTATGGAAAAAGCAGGTAACTTACAATCTTCAGTGTTTATGTTTTTAAAATTATTTTTGTAAGAAAAGGGATAGACAATTATTCTAAAAGAAACATGAAATTAAGGATGTTTATAAGAGTTCCCAGAGGATACCAAGTCAGTGACACCAAAACATTTTCATGCCAAAACCTGGCTGTGTTAGGATCACACAGTACCTGTTGTAAAAACCAACAGAATCAATTCTCAGAATGTATTCATTTAGAAAAAAACCACAAACAACTCTGAATATTGATTTCTTGGCTTATACATATGAATCTCCAATGTCCAGACAGCAACCAAGAGATTAACCACATCAAAATTCATGCAATTGAAATAAGCATGTTTGATCTGTGTTTTTTCAGAAAATCTTAACTGAATAAACCACATTTACTGCTATAGGATGGGCAGAGACATTCAAATACAAACAGTGAGCTGAACTGGGAAACCTTATAAATGCCTTTGACATTTACGTGCTGCTTGAATCTATTTAAATAACCATGTCTGTCAGTTATCCTTCTTAGGAGTTTCCATGTATCACAAGGGCTCAGGAATGGTCTACTACTAAGAACTACTCCATAAATAGTTCCATTTCTGTAGGTACTATGAACGTCAAAGGCAAATGATATCATATGTATTAAAATCACAAAGCATACATATTTCTGAGAGTCTCTGAAATTAAATTAAGTTTAGATACAATTGTGAATTAGGTTTAATAAAAATAAAATGTTCAATACTGTGGAAAAAAGGAGAGTAAAAGAGATAGAACAGAAAATAAATGTCATATTCCAGCAGAGAAACTTTAAAATTTATTACAAAAATTTTAAAAGAACTTTTGTTGTTTTCTGATATTTCTTTCCGTTTTGTTGCACACTTGACAGCACAAGAGTGCAATTTTAAGAGTGTATCTAAATTAAGGAAAATGCAATAAGAATTTCTTTATGACATAAAAATTATTATGGTACAGCCCAGAGACATCTGGAATATTTTATTACAAAGAAAATGTATCACCTTACAGTAGTACTAAATTATAAAATTATCTTTATTTGTTATCTCAAAGTACAAATAGTGTAGTTTACCCTTTGTAAAAAGAGATGAGCATGAGGAAGATTTGATGAAAGCATGATAAGCATTTTAGGTGATTTGCACATAGAAAAAAATGATAATAAAATTACACTAAATTTGTTCGTTTACAAAAATGTAAACCCCCCACCTCCCAGCCCCCAAAGAAAATGGTATCACTTGGTCAGTCTGCCTGTATTCAGTTGTTCTCCCTCCAGAGACTGACATGCCACTCTGTTTCACTGAATTAATGTGATCACAACATAAAGAATTGATGTCTAAACTGATTTATCATGTGTGATAAAGTTGAATGTGTAAGTCTTACATAGAAGTTAATTTTTAGAATGTTTTAGCTGGGCATGAGACAGATCCTCTATAGGTGCCTTCTCCTTCAAAGAAACTATGTGGAATGTTCCAAAGTCAGTTAAAAATATGACTGAACACATAATGCAAAAAAATGTCACAATTCCTCCACATGATTTCACTGAGGCTCTTCATCATCCTCTTCTTTTAAAGCACAGAATGAAAAGTAATGAGCTAGAAATTAGGAAGATGACAAGCACTAATTTAACTCTATGTAGTTACATATAAAATTATTTTCAAGTCTCTAGTGCTTTTATATGTATTGATCAAATATTGAAACTACTAATATTGAATTTGAGTGAGAATAAATGTGCCTTTCTTCCGCTGTTTTCTTGTAAACTGTGTGTGTGTACAACAGTGAGAACACTGCTGGGTTGCCACAAGTTCCTATCACTGGGTCACCTGTCAAGAAGATGCAGCAGACTCACACACCCACCAGGGAGGGGCCTGTCCCCCAGGCTGCTGGGGGCAGCAGCCCAGTCAGAGAAAGGGAGCCAGGCCAAATTGTGTTTGTAATGTGCTGATTTTCATATACCTTTTAAAATCAGTAGAGTATCTGCAGCCTGGCAAAAAATTAGTTCCATACATAGTGTTTCATATGATGGTCAGAGGGAAAAGTAATGTTAGGCATGATTGAGCATCTATCAGTGACCTGTTCTTCGTGCTCAGGAGTATCTGTGTCAGTTGCCCTTGTTGATTCTTTGAGATCTGGTGATAAATACTAATGTTGACTCACTGTGGCTTCTGGCAGACAGATGATGTACTTTGGCAATACTCTGATCAAATCAAGAATGGCCAAAGGGTGTATGTTTTATTTTCTTACACCAAGAATCTCTCATTGCTTTTGATCTACGTGGTAGCCATAAACAGAAGTAAGATTAATTGTATTGCAGTCCTCCTACTGTGCTGGAATTCAGATCTGTTTCAATGAACACAGATCATTTACTGTCATAGCTGGCACTTAAATTCAGCCTTCTCATGTAGCTTTGGAATGTTTGCTCCTCAAATTCAAGATATTTTCCACCATTCATTTTCCATTCATGTATGTAATATTGAACTTCTAATGGCAGGAGACTTTAAACATGTATAACCATATATCTGTATCTATGTAGATACATGGTTATCTGTGGTATATCTGTGACCAGACTCAAGATTCCCTCTTTGCCTAATGTTTGTCAGTTATTATCCTTTTTGCACTATTTCATAGAACTGACATCTCCAACTTTTTCTGAAGAAATGTAGACCTTGACTGGATATTTATGCTTATAGAATAAAAATTTTACTGTTTCCTCGGTTTGAATTTAATCAGTTTTCTGATTTTATTTTTTATTTTGCCTCTCTCTTTTTGAAGGGAAAAAAAAAGAATAAGCCATATCTGGCTGTGCTAAGTCACATTTTAATTCTTTTATTCCATCTTCACCTAGGTAAATCATTCAAGCACTTGAGCAAGCTCAGACTTCTGTAAGGTCTTAAGAATTTCACGCATTTTATTAATGTATACCTTTTTTATAATTTATTTAATTATTTACTTTTAGTAATCCAATTTCTATTATCTCCTGACTATTTCAAGGAAAGCTAAGTTCTAACCTTTAAAAGATTTCTCCATAACATTCTGTTTTCCTGCCCTTAAGTGCCTCCCACAAATACACGTGTGTACATCTGTGCACGTGTATAATGTGGGGTAAGAATCTGGGTGGAATTTCTCATAGGAAGTTTTAATAGGAACTTCTGTCTGCACAGCACAGTATATATACAGTGAATGAAGGAGATAACGCACAGGTACACATATCTACACATCTGACAATTTTATAAGAATTAATTGGTTAGTTTAGAATGCTAAAATGGCTCCCTGAGGATTTATGAGCTAAGAATGCTCAGGGGTTTAGTGTCCTGACATCTCTTTAATTAGCGGTCTCCAAGATCTCACACTAAGAAGATGCTAAGCCAGTGCCTTCTGTCATATCTCAAGAGTATCAGAAGGCTTGGAAGCCACAGAGGAAGATGAATGTATTATGTCTGTGAGCTATACAATATGTACAAAGTACATTTTTCTTACTAGTAACAGGTTAGGACTTTTTGCTGCCATTCCTGCTTTGATGGTGATGCAGTTCTAAAAGAAATCCTAAGAAAAATCCAGCAAAAATGGGTGAGGTAAATAAAGATGCCGTTGAAAAATACTTGGAGAACAATCCCCAGTTTGCCAAGGAGTATTTCGACCGAAAAATGAGACCTGAAGTGGTGGGAAGCATCTTTAACGTGAACCCTGGAGATGTGAAGGAAGGAATCAGCTTCAAAGAAATGTCCCGTCTGGAGGAGAGTAACATAATTTTTGAGTTGGTATCAGAACTTCAGGATGAGGCATGTGTTATGGAAAAGATGGTGCACAAGGTCCTGCAGAGGCTGGCACAGCTGCTGGCAGCTGATCGGTGTAGTCTGTTCATTTGTCGCTCCCGAAATGGTACTCCAGAGGTAGCCTCCAGGATTCTTGATATCACTCCAACTTCCAGCTATGAGCAGAATTTGGTGAAACCAGAAAATGAGACTGTTTTTCCTCTGGACATTGGGATAGTGGGATGGGTTGCTCATACCAAGAAGTTTTTTAATATACCTGACGTGACAAAGGTAAGTGACTTCTCTTGGAGAATGGGGTTCTGTGCATTCACTTCTTCCTGCCCAGAGTTTGAGGTAAAAAGTTGTTCTTCAGAAAAATCTGAGACAGAAATCCAGACCAATAACATGAGAAAAGCATCAGCAGAGATGGCTTAGAATCCAATAGAACCACATAAAGTTGCCTAGTTAGGTGTTTTCAGTGTCCTTGCAGTAGTTGTAATGTCAGTGACTATAATAATGGAGGAGAGTATTAGATTAATAGAGACCATTAAGTACCTGAGTTTCTGCTGAACAAGGCAGGCTTGTATTCTGTTTTCCAGTATGGGCTTGCAAGTGTTCTCTGGGATCATTTCATGCTGCCATGCATGCACCTCTGAATCATTTAATTTGCAGCTTTTGTAATGAAGATGTATCTTTATTAGTAAGTGAACGAGGACAGAGGAAGATGATGTCAACATACACGTTCAGCTTTATGTCAGTGCTTGATTTAAAATGGGTTTGATTTTGAGTATGTCTGGATCCAGGGCTTTTGTTCAAAACCATCTATAGAAGAAAATTATTGAGTCAGAGCTGTTCTGACATTTTTGAGGTTCCTGTTGAATATGCACTAAATCACCTTCTTTGTTTAAGGTGCTGATAAGAGTTTATTTATTACATTATTTATTTATTTTAGTTTTTATTATTATTATTTATTACAAATGTTAATTAAAATGGTGAGTGACCTAACAAAAGTGAAACATGCATGTGTGAGATCTGCTTTAGAAACTGCTTTGAAATACATGGGGACATGTAGTTCAAACATGCTTTGAATTTTAAGATTTCCTTAAAAATAACTAACCTTGCATCATCAAATGCTGCCATCTTCATTTCTTTTTAGTCCTGTGTTGAACATAATCAAATGGTGCTGAGATAATTATCAAGACAACAGTCTGAATTCGCAGTATTTCCTATACAGCCAAGTTAAAATTTCAGAATATTTAAGAGATAGAAACCACTACTGTGTCCTATGCTCCATGCAAATAATCAAAATATTTATACACTGCAATTAACTATGTTTTGCAGGAGGTAAACAAAAATTATCTTTTATCATGCTAGAAGTTATAAAGGGCTACTTTTAAAGCTTAGAAACAAGTGAATGCTTATATATAGGAAAATAACATTCCAATATACAGTAAACTGCCTCAGATGTAAGTAGGAATCACAGGGGCAAACAGAAGACTGACTGATTTGAGAAAACCATCAGTTCATTTTCAACTGACCACTAATATTCTTTCTTCAATGGCTGCTGTTCTGACAAGAAGTGTCTGATTTATTGCCTCTTACCACCACATGGGGAGATTGGAGGATAATCTGTCCAAGTTCATAAGACTGATTACATGAGAAAAGATCAGGAGGATCAGGGAAGATGTGCCTCCTATCAGACACTGCACTGCTTCTTAATATCATTATATCAGAGGTGCCCAGAGCAGGGCTAACCAAATATTTCTGTGTTTGCAATAGGATTTGTTCAAAATTTTGTGACAAGTATTATTTATACATGCTTAAGTAAGATAACTTTTCTGTCCATCTAATCCTGCTAGGTGTTTTTTTGCTCAATAATTTACGTCATCTGAGTGTCTGTTACTATTCAATCATTCTAAGGTAATCTTTACTTAGGCACCCATTTACACTCTTAGGATTACTGAGGTCTATGCCATTAGCCACACATTTAAAAATGCAATTCAACTAGGGTCTCATTAATCTAAATTTGGTAACTAAATATCATTGGAATATTGACAGTTTATTACATAACTGCAAAACTCCCAGAGACTTCTCTGGAACCAAGGTTTGATATTTAAAAACAGCCCTAAAGATCTCAAAAACATCAGGATTTTCATTCTTTGTGTACAAAAAGTCAATGTCCAAGTTCACACTCCTCACACAAGCAGATCTCCCTATTATGTCACCAGAATCTTTATCTCCATAGCAAACCCAGAACTGCAGCTTGAATCACTAATGTTTAAAGCATATAATTAGTCCATGGCAGCAGAAATATGCAGCCACTGAAGTCTTTATCACATTTTAGAAAGGATAATTATTTTTCAGTTAACTACATATACACTTCAGTCAAACAAGACTGTCTGCTATCCACATTAGGAACAAAAAATGACAGGAAGAGTTAAGCCAGAGAAGAAATTTTCCCCTAGTGCCTTGTCAGAATACAAAATGCACAATGATTATCTTTAGTTGGCTTTAGTACTTTAAAAATATTATTTCTATCCCCTTTTTACTGTTGACACGGTCCATATCCAAACAGCATAGTGTTTTTTAAGTCTTAAGTACATGACAACATTGACAAAGGCATGGTGTGACATTTTCACGCTTCAATCATTACCCCTTCATAACAAAAGTAAATGCAATAAAAGATCACAACAGCAATAAATCATTGAAAAATAAATTACTCCACTTTTAGTGCCTGGTAACCAGTTCTTTAGGGATTATCTCCTTCTAACTGGAAAGGTACCAATAAACGTGAGGAAGCTCCTCATCCTGACTAATGCTCCAGAAAAGAAAAGCAGAGGGAAAGATACAGACCTTTGATAATTAACTTAGTAGTCAGTCTCCTCCCCACAAGATTATGGACCTGTTGACTGTGAGAGCTAATAGTGTTTAATCCAGGATTTCACAGCTGTGAGAAACAGGAGGCCAGGCAGGACCATTCCCCTAATAATTTGTCTTACATTATTCACAGTGTATAGCAGATTATGTGCCTCAAATATTACAAACTAAAATAATAAGCTACAAAAAAATTGACATGTCCATTAATATTCTTTTAACAGTAACTGATAACACAGACAACATTATAAAGGAGAATACAATTGCCTTACATTTTTCTCCAAGACATTATTTCCAAATAAAACTAAGAACTAAAAAATACTTCTACAAGGAGTATGTATTTTTTGGGGACTCAAAATCTCACATTCTCAGCTTGTAAGAACCAATAATAAAGACTTTATATATTTGCTTTAATCCATAACCTATTTAAATTATTGCACTGCTCCTTTCAGTTCAAAGGTATTTGAAAACAAGGATTTAATTTAGGACTGGAAACTCAAGAAAGAATATTGTTTGTTTTAGTTGAGTATAAAATTATAAAAATGGTGGGAAATGCTTCAAAAGAAGTGAAGGCTTTTGGATTAGATCTATAAAGGAGCTGAAGTATTTTGATGCTGAAGAAACAAGTCATCATTTTTAGAGGTCTTGCACTGCAATTCATGACTCCCAGTGAAGTGAAGAAACAAGAGACCATGGGAGATTCCAACTGAGATTAAACAGCCAGAAGAGTGATTGTTGTGGCACCTAATTTAACCACTGGAAACCCATGGTACAAATCAACTTAAACACATCTTCAAGTTGCAAGCACTGGTATCATCCCTTTGTAAGCTGATCCAGCTTCAGAATAGCAGCTCTACACTTTAACCCAAGAGTGGGAGAGACTTTAATTCCAGGCCTGTCTAAACTGACAGGAGTTTCAGATTAATGTGGATGTTCTGGTCCCCAGACTCCAGGCTGTCTGAGGTAGCTTTTTGCATGGGAAGAGTATGCACTGTAAATGTTAATGTATGCTCCTCCATTTTATCTTATCTTCATAATAAACACCAGATTGCCAGAAACTCATACTCAACAAATATTAACTGAAAAAATTGAAACACATTCCAATCTTCTATAATGGAAAAGATTTAGTCAATTTACCATAATATTTTAATGAATAGGAATGCTTTCCTATTCATTGTGCCTTCCAGAAAAAAAACCCAATAAATTCTTTCCTTTATTTACTATTCTAACAGGAAAGTTTCCAAAACTGAAGGAAAAAAGTATATTAAAAATGAAAATTAAAAGCTCCCTTTTATCTAATTTTCTTGTTTCATGTGAAAAAGCAATTAATATAATACAAATCCAATTTCAAGAAGTCACAAAATAATCATTACATATGGCAAATAACAAGCAAGCATTTCAGGGACATAACTCTAGTCATCTTGACAATAACAAAGTCAATTTGTTCTGTAATGCTAGTGAGTTGTATCTTAAAATAAAATTGACATCCCTGACAATATGTAATTTTTGGAGTGTGGCCCAAGAAAGGGCCAGGTAGATGGTATGTGTTTTTTATTTTCTATTCATACCCAATTATATCATTATGAAAGAAAAACATTTGTAAATTGAAATTAGGTTAAGTAGAAGTAAGAGATGAAGCATTATAACACATTATTATCACCTCCCAAGTGGTTAAAATTTTGAGAAATTTGAGCCAAATGCAAGACAATAAGTGGAAGAACAAATAATCAGGAAGAAAATGCTGTAAAACTACCAGAGAGAAAACCAGAAACACGTGGAGATGATGCAAAGAAATATGTACAGTCTGATTTCATCTACCCAAACCAGAACCTCTCACCCAACAGGAGCAAAATAGTCATAACTGCAAGGGGTCACAGTAACCCCTTCTTCCTCTGTGCTTTACAAGGGGAAAGAGGTGGAGGAGGACAGACATCTGCTGTCTTGGCCCTATCTCCTCACCTGCAGGATTAAATCTTACCCTTGTGTGCTGGGTCACTTCAGCCTCAGACAGCAATGCAGGGAGCAGTGGCTGGACAGCTGCTGGACAGAAAAGGGCCTGGGGGTGCTGATCAGCAGCAGCTGAACAGGAGCCAGCAGTGCCCAGCTGGGCAAGAAGGCCAAGGGATCTGGCTTGGATCAGAAACAGGGCGGGCAGCAGGACTGGGCAGAGATTGCTGCCCTGAACCAAGCACTGGGGAGGCCACACAATGAATCCTGTGCCCAGTTGTGGGCACCTCATTACAAGAAATATATTGAGGTGCTGGAGCATCTCCAGAGCAGGGTTACCAAGCTGAAGGAGGATCTGGAGCACAAGTCCTGTGAGGAGTGACTGAAGTAGCTGGGGGCGTTGAGCCTGGAGAAAAGCAGGCTTAGAGGGGCGTTATCAATGTCTACAAATCCCTGAAAGGTGGGGGTCAGCCTCTTCTCCCAAATAACAAATAATAGGATAACAGGAAGCTGACTCAAGTTGTGCCCGGAGATGTTCAGATTGGATATTAGGAAACATTCCTCCATCAAAAGGGTTGTGCTAGCTGGTTGTGCTAGCTAGACTCTGGTGATGGCTTTGCAAATCCAGGATATATTGCATACCTCAGGGCCTTTGAAAAGAACTGATCATTGTAAATTAAATGGCTTGGAATCTCAACAGTAAATGGAGCTAGTAGGAAATGTCTGCAAATGTACTACAGTTGGGGAGTTAGCAGCAGATTTCTTTTCCATAATTTCTCTTTAAAGTCTATTTTGTGATTTAACTGAGAGCTGAAAGTTCAAAACATTGTTCTAAAAGATAGTTTGATTCATAAGATCAGGCTCAAGTAAACTAAGTGTCCACATTTATGTAGTCATGGAAGCACCAAGATGTTCTTCTGGCTCTGGTACTGCAGACCACATTTCTTGCTGATTCTTCTATGAACATGATTCCTTAGATATTGTGAAGAGTGATTTTCTTTGGAAAAAAAGAAAGCACTTATGTTCCCAAGAGAAAATATTTTTACAACTCTCTTGGAAATAAAGGCTTCAAAACTCCTAGAAATTATGTAAAAAATATCCACTAATGAAAAGCCTAAATCCAAGCACAACATTTTGTTTGTATGTGCAAATCATGGGAGACAGGAGTTCTTGTATGTGCTGTGGGAATGCTGCCAATTCATTAGAAGGTATTTTTATCTTTCTGCTTCACACTGTCTAGGCACAGGATGGCTTGTGATTACTAAACTTTCTGTTTATTAACAGAGACTTGTATTAAAATGTTTCTATCCTTTGCAAAAATTGCATGACCAAAGTGCTTCTTCTGAACACTTCTGATCACTGCTGCTTCTACCCTCATTCTGGCATTATTAAACAAAGTAAAACACAGCAGCTGAATCCTGCTGATTCATCTCACTTGGTGTCTAGAGATCCCTTTTAAGTGTTCAGAAATCCAGGAGTGTCTGAAGTGTTTATTTATTCCTTCACAGGAATAACACAGTACCCTAAACCCAGGAACCTGGGCCTCACTAGGAACACTAGATGCCCTTAGTGACACAGAGGGACTTCAAAACAGGGTCAAGTTACCTGTCTAATTTACTGGGTTTTCAATGGCTAAAACAGTTAGAAATGCAAAACCTGAAGCTCAAAACCACACCCAAGTCCAGAATGGTTGTGTCGGTAGATAATACATCCCACAGAAAAACAAATATTTCCATGTAATTACATACTTGTTTAGCAGGCTGCAGGACAGTATTTGATTTTCACACAGAAGAGACAGATTGCCTGGCATTTTCTTTGGATGTTTGTTACAGGAGATGCCCCTATGCTTTTCTCTGAGAAAAAAAAGAAAATAACAACTCAGGCAGTTTGTTGGAAACAGAGAAAGCGTCCCATTTTCACAAGGACAATATATTCAAAAGTGGCTACATTTTCCAGGAACCTAAATGGAGCCTGATACATTGAATGAGATTTATGGGGATGATTTATGTCTTTAAGAGAATCATTTCTCTGTAAGAGAGCCCAGGGCATAAATACAATATTTAAGAGTTACTTCCAGACATTTAATTTGTTTCGCTGAAATAGAAGGAAATATAAAATGCAAACATAAAAGATGGGCTGCCTAGAGATTATGAAAAACAAGGAAAAAGCCCAAACCCTAATATTTTGATGACATAAAAAAATTCTTTCTTGTTAGAGTTGTATATGTCATAAATTCAGCCTATACTAGAAACAATTGCTAGAGGGAAGAGGGGCAAAAGAGAATTAAAAGGAAAAATCTAAATAACAAACAATTTTAGTTCTAGCACTTCCAAGCATTGTCATGCTTGATTTTATAACCTAGAAAATGCTTATTTGTTTGGGGTTTTCTTTAAGAAGCTTTATGTATACTCTATGAAAGCTGAAGTTCCATGATGTGGCATCCTGCAATATTCTCCAGCCTGTCAGCAAGGAGGACACCTTGGGATGCACCAGGCACATGGCAGCTGCCTAAGCTAAGGCAGTAATGAACAGCAGCAGTGTGTGCAGCTCTGGGCACAGACATGCAGTATCAGAGAGCTGAGTGCTCATCTCTGGAGAGGTTTGAGTACTGACATGTTAGCAGTGAATTGTGAGGGGATGGAAAAGGCTCTGTGAAGACAGTCTGGCTATTTTAGTTGCTTAGTAGAACCATGGCATTTCTCAGTATGCACATCTCAACAGATTTCAAACCTCTAACTCATAACTCACCTCATTCAGATGTACTTTCTTAATAACATAACAAAACATAACAACCCTTGACAAACAGATTTCCCTGGAAATGTTTAAATCCCTTTTTTATTAAATTAAAGAGAACACGAAAGCCTTTGAAGAAAACACCAGTAATTTCTTGGATATGAGGAAATAAATATATGAGTTAATATATTAAATAAATGAGTTATACATGAAGCATGAACTAGCTTCTCAATATTTTTACATTAAAAAAATTAAAATAATAGCTTTTGCTAAACCCTCTTCAGCATTTGGTTTTGAGGATGAAAAGGTAAATATGGAGTATTGAGTTGTGGCTCATTCATTAGTCACATGGCCTTACTCCCACAGGATCACAGATGCAACAAAAGCAGCTGTGGTCCTATATCCTATACCTATATCCTCTGCTTTCACCAGAAGAGCTGTAGAACTGGGAGCAACAGGGATGGGAGGAAGAAATAAGAAACAGGTCAGCTAGGGGAATACCTGCTGGGGATGCTTCTCTGCCATAAGTATTTTATACAGGACAGAAGGTACTTTTAAATATTGTATGAGGGAAACGCATAATGAATTTTATTTACTGAAATAATACAATAATAATAAATATTAACACAGATATGAAGTAAATTCTCTAAAACGCAAACCATATAGATTAGTTTCCCAGGCAGCCACAAGATCATGTATTTCCCATATTTTTAATTCCTCAGCATTATAATAAAGACCTGCACAAAACTTGGTTTCATAGGCTACCTTCATAACCAATGTTTCAGTTAAGCTTGTACATATAACTCTGCAAGATCAAGTTAAGTAATGATAGTGGGTTTTTCCAAGTATGAACCTGCTTCACTGTGAAACAGTGCTCACAGCATTGCAAACATCAGTTAACAAATAAAAGGATCATTTCCTCTTGGCATGGTAATTGTTCTGCATTTAACTTGTGATTTTTTTCCCCCTTTTTTTCAGAACAACCATTTTTCTGACTTCATGGACAAAAAAACTGGTTATAAAACAGTCAATATGTTGGCAACGGCAATTACACAGGGTAAAGAGGTGCTTGCTGTTGTGATGGCACTCAACAAATTAAATGCCCCTGAGTTCTCTAAAGAGGATGAAGAGGTAAAATGTCACACAATAACACAGCTTTTAGTTCAACAAGTAGTTTGAGTGACTCTATATCTTAATTTAATACTTTTGTTTAATTTTTGATCTTTGTCATTTTTAGGTATTTAAAAAATACCTCAACTTTATGTCTTTGATGATAAGAAATAATCATACGTCATATCTCCACAATATCGAATCACGAAAAAGCCAGGTATAGAAGCATTTTTTAATAAAAATAGTTCATTTTCCTCTGAAAGAATTATCATTCCCACTATTTTATAAACTTGCAATCTTATAGAAGTAAGGATACAATCTATCTATTCTTTTTAAAATTTGTTAACAGTGATGCACTTAATAATTTCATTCTGGAATGCCTAGGATTCATATGTTTATGTTTTCTTACTGTTCTGAACATTATCCTCCTTCTCTTTTGTTGTAAATAGATGCTTTTGTGGTCTGCCAACAAAGTATTTGAAGAGCTAACAGATATAGAACGACAGTTTCATAAAGCACTGTACACTATTCGAATGTATTTGAATTGTGAAAGATACTCTGTTGGTCTGCTGGACATGACTAAAGAGAAGGTAAAAACTGTTTCTCCTACTTGCTAGAAACTCCTAACCTGAAGCCTCCAAGACACAAAGTTCCCATGCTTTCTAACTCTTGGAGATAATTTATTTAAAACCTAACAATGTTACAGAGATTACATGCAAAATATAAATATCGCAAAGGATACGACCAAAATAAACATAAAGGCCAATTCTGAAATAATTTTTCTTATTCATAATTCCACACAGAAAGGGTGGAGGTGCAGGTCAGATTATTGCTTTAGAAACATCTACCTGCTAAAAGAACAATTAAGCTGTGCAACTATTTAGGGATAAGATTAGCCTGCAATTAGCTGGCAAACACTTCTTGTCTGGAATATAATTACCAATGTTTTCTTAATACTATCTGAAATATGACCATTGTAAGCTAAGTAGAAATAAAAATCAAAATCAAACTGTAATACACAGATGTGATGTTATCTATGAACCCAGAACTGATTTGTTTTTTCCTTTTTCCCTGTGTATCATTTTCTCAGGAGTTCTACGACGAGTGGCCAATCCGGCTGGGGGAGGCAGAGCCTTACAAAGGCCCCAAGACACCTGATGGACGAGTGAGGATGTTCATTTTTCTTTTTATGAATCTTAAGTTTGATACTGAAGTTCTACAAGTCACCTAGATGTTTTTATATTTTTATTTAGGAAGTCAACTTCTATAAGATTATTGACTATCTGTTACATGGACAAGAAGAAATCAAAGTCATTCCGTGAGTATTCACTGGCAGATGATGAATATGTGGCAATTAAACATTTCTGGGATAGAATAGAATGCCTACATCATAGAAATAAATTAATTTCATTGTCTCTCAAAAGGTCGCCTCCTCCAGATCACTGGTGTCTTGTCAGTGGATTGCCAACATATGTGGCTGAAAATGGTCTTGTAAGTTCATAGCAAAACTAAAAACTAGCATTTTAAATCATCTGACTGAACAAAAAACCCCCCAAACCTCCCCATGACCAAAATTTTCTACAAAAATACTATGATGC